>NC_064281.1:64745531-69545531 GCF_003254725.2 Canis lupus dingo
GATGAAAGATCTAAATGTGAGACAAGAGTCCATCAAAATCCTAGAGGAGAACACAGGCAACACCCTTTTTGAACTCAGCCACAGTAACTTCTTGCAAGATACTTCCATGAAGGCAAAAGAAACAAAAGCAAAAATGAACAATTGGGACTTCATCAAGATAAGTAGCTTTTGCACAGCAAAGGATACAGTCAACAAAACCAAAAGACAACCTACAGAATAGGGGAAGATATTTGCAAATGACATATCAGATAAAGGGCTAGTTTCCAAGATCTATAAAGAACTTCTTAACCTCAACACCAAAGAAACAAACAATCCAATCATGAAATGGGCAAAAGACATGAACAGAAATCTCACAGAGGAAGACATAGACATGGCCAGCATGCACATGAGAAAATGCTCTGCATCACTTGCCATCAGGGAAATACAAATCAAAACCACAATGAGATACCACCTCACATCAGTGAGAATGGGGCAAATTAACAAGGCAGGAAACCACAAATGTTGGAGAGGATTTGGAGAAAAGGGAACCCTCTTACACTGTTGGTGGGAATGTGAACTGGTGCAGCCACTCTGGAAAACTGTGTGGAGGTTCCTCAAAGAGTTAAAAATAGACCTGCCCTATGACCCAGCAATTGCACTGTTGGGGATTTACCCCAAAGATACAAATGCAATGAAACGCTGGGACACCTGCACCCTGAAGTTTCTAGCAGCAATGTCCACAATAGCCAAACTGTGGAAGAAGCCTCGGTGTCCATCGAAAGATGAATGGATAAAGAAGATGTGGTTTATGTATACAATGGAATATTAGTCAGCCATTAGAAATGACAAATACCCACCATTTGCTTCAACGTGGATGGAACTGGAGGGTATTATGCTGAGTGAAATAAGTCAATCGGACAAGGACAAACATTATATGTTCTCATTCATTTGGGGAATATAAATAATAGTGAAAGGGAATATAAGGGAAGGGAGAAGAAATGTGTGGGAAATATCAGAAAGGGAGACAGAACATAAAGACTCCTAACTCTGAGAAAACGAACTAGGGATGGTGGAAGGGGGGGAGGAGGTCGGGGGGTGGGGGTGAATGGGTGACGGGCATTGAGGGGGGCACTTGATGGGATGAGCACTGGGTGTTATTCTGTATGTTGGCAAATTGAACACCAATAAAAAATAAATTTATTATTAAAAAAAGAAAACACTTACATACACACACATATATATATAATTATTTTTAAATATTTTATTTATTTGTTCATAAGAGACACACACACAGAGGCAGAGACACAGGCAGAGGAAGAAGTAGGCTCCATGCAGGGAGCCTAATGTGGGACCTGATCTCGGGACTCCAGGATCACATCTTGGGCCAAAGCCAGGCGCTAAACCACTGCTCCACCCAGGAATCCCCCTATATGTATAATTAAATACAATAAAGGATAAATTGTAATTGTAAAGATGAAAATTTTGAACAGACTTAAAAAAAAGAATATAATCATACAAGTGAAGAGAATGGAGCAATACTTTAGTTTCTGGGTGCATTTTGATCTGTTTGTAGAAGTAACTGCATCCCCAAATTACAAAGAAAAAAATATATATATATATATACAAAAATAAAATTAAATACAATGAATGCATAGAATGTAACTATAAAAATTGAAAAAGACTTTAAAAAGAGTTAATAAGGTAATAAATTGGTCAAAAAGGAAAGAGAAAAATTAAAATAGAAAGACTAAAGAATCGAGAAAAAAAAAAAAACATGTATTCTGTATGCTATTTTCTCCCTAGCCCTGGAGATTTTCAGTTTTGTGTCATCTGCAAACTTAGTCTTATCCAGATGTTCTTGCTGATCTTCTGGGGGAGGGGACTGTTGCCCTGACTCCTAGATGTCTTTGCCCTGGGCAGAATTGCACCACCATTGCCAGGAGACCAGACTACATCAGCAGCTCTGGATTGTTCTGTGTGACTTTTATTGCCTGAAGGCTTTCCACACTGCTTAGGGGAGGAGAAAGAAAACAGTGGCCTTCCAATTTCTATCCCTGGAGCTGACAGCTTGAGCCCTTTAGTCCTCAGTGCACCCTCAAGGAAAAGCAGTCAATCACTCTTTTCTCCCTGTTCTCCACCATCACTCTATGCTCACCCATCCAATGACTGAGAGATCCTCTCAGGCCGTGATGCTGCTTGGAGTGAACCCTACACACTCCAGCAGCCCAACCACCATCACTCCTGGGAGAGGGGGTGTTGTATTGCCACAATCGTGCAGCTTCATGAGCTCCTGCTTGGAGAGTGGTCGCCTGACTGCGTTGCAGTTTCATGGTTTATGACAACAACTAGTAGAAAGCCCACTCATGGACTCACTGATTGCAGCTGGCTTACCTGCCCTGATGCTGGGGAACTCTGCTGCACTCAGGCACCTATATTATTTCTGTGACCTTGGTGATCCAGAGACCACACTGTCTGACCAAGGATTCTGCCCCATGTCACCACCTCAGTTCCTTTCAGTCAGGGAAGACCCTCACTAGGGCAGACTTCTAAGTTGTGATTTTGCTCTCTGCTGCTATTTCACTTTCCAGTAGCCAGCTTAGTGGGGCTCATCACCCCCCTCAGTTTATCATCCCATATATTACCTTAGATTCACTTCTGTGCACCTCCTACCTTGCAGAAAGTGGTTGATTTTCTATTTGTAGGATTGCATCAATTCTATTCTTAGAACTCTTTTTGAGTTCACTATTCTGCTGAATTCCTGGGACCAGACAAAACTAAGGTCTCCTACTCCTCTGTCATTGTGGAAATTTTAAAACTCCAAATTTTAGTGAATCTTGTTGCAGGGACCTGCACTTTTCCTCCCAGGTGAAGGAGAGTCTCGCTATGCTTCTATCTTTTGCTGGACTTCTGCCAGGAAAGCAGTTGCCTGACCATGCAATTATTTCCAATTTATGACAACATAAAGCAGAAAGACAGCCCCTAGACTCACTGTTATC
The DNA here is from genome assembly GCF_003254725.2 of Canis lupus dingo. Classification (NCBI taxonomy): domain Eukaryota; kingdom Metazoa; phylum Chordata; class Mammalia; order Carnivora; family Canidae; genus Canis; species Canis lupus. Next base: position 64,748,507 of record NC_064281.1, read on the forward strand.
AGCCGGCTTCCCTGTTCCTATGCCTAGGAACTCTGCGACACTCAGGCACCTCCATTCATCTTGTTATCCCAGGGATTCTAAGACTGAGATGTCACACTTGGGGTTCTTCCTCACTTAGCCACCTGACCATCTTTAAGCCATGGATGTACCCCACTGTAGCAGATTTCTAAAAGTTCTGATTTTGCATTCCCATGCTTATAATACTTTGTGGTACCTCCTTTGGCAGGCTTCCTCCCCTCTGCCGTAACCTCAGAAATATCAATGCTGATTCAAGTCTCTAAACCACCTGTCTTTCAGCAAGTTATTGCTTTTCTACTCATAAAAATACAGCATTTTTTTCCTCAGGTGTCCATTTGATTTCTCAGGTGTTCAGAATGATTTGATCGCTATCACCTGAATTCAAAGGACCAGAGAAACTTAGTCTTCCCTACATCTCTGCTACCTTAGCTTCTCCAATATGTAATTACTTTGGTTTTGTTGTTTTATACTGGTTTTGTACTTTTCCCTAATCCTCTTGCTCTTTTTCCTTGTTTGGTGCTTTTCTATAGTAACATGTTTGGATTATTTTCTTTTTTTTTAACTTTTTTTTTAATTTATTTTTTTATTGGTGTTCAATTTACTAACATACAGAATAACCCCCAGTGCCCATCACCCATTCACTCCCGCCCCCCGCCCTCCTCCCCTTCTACCACCCCTAGTTCGTTTCCCAGAGTTAGCAGTCTTTACGTTCTGTCTCCCTTACTGATATTTCCCACACATTTCTTCTCCCTTCCCTTATATTCCCTTTCACTATTATTTATATTCCCCAAATGAATGAGAACATATAATGTTTGTCCTTCTCTCTCTCTCTCTCTCTATTCCTTTGCATATCTATAGCTTTTCTTTTTCTTTTTTTTTGTTTTTTTAATAATAAATTTATTTTTATTGGTGTTCAATTTGCCAACATACAGAATAATACCCAGTGCTCATCCCGTCAAGTGCCCCCCTCAGTGCCCGCCACCCAGTCACCCCTCCCACCCTCCTCCCCTTCCACCACCCCCTAGTTCTTTTCCCAGAGTTAGGAGTCTTTATGTTCTGTCTCCCTTTCTGATATTTCCCACCCATTTCTTCTCCCTTCCCCTCTATTCCCTTTCACTATTATTTATATTCCCCAAATGAATTAGACCATATAATGTTTGTCCTTCTCCGATTGACTCATTTCATTCAGCATAATACCCTCCAGTTCCATCCACATTGAAGCAAATGGTGGGTATTTGTCATTTCTAATGGCTGACTAATATTCCATTGTATACATAAACCAAATCGTCTTTATCCATTCATCTTTCGATGGACACCAAGGCTCCTTCCACAGTTTGGCTATTGTGGCCATTGCTGCTAGAAACATCGGGGTGCAGGTGTCCCTGCGTTTCATTGCATCTGTATCTTTGGGGTAAATCCCCAGCAGTGCAATTGCTGGGCCGTAGGGCAGATCTATTTTTAACACTTTGAGGAACCTCCACACAGTTTTCCAGAGTGGCTGCACCAGTTCACATTCCCACCAACAGTGTAAGAGGGTTCCCTTTTCTCCGCATCCTCTCCAGCATTTGTGGTTTCCTGCCTTGTTAATTTTCCCCATTCTTACTGGTGTGAGGTGGTATTTCATTGTGGTTTTGATTTGTATTTCCCTGATGGCAAGTGATGTTTTGTTTTGTTTTTGAAATTCAATTTGCCAACATATAGTATAACACCCAGTGCTCATCCCATTGAGTGCCCTTCTCAGTGCCCATCACCCAGTTACCCCAAGCCCTCCACCTACCCTTCCACAACCCTTTGTTCATTTCGCATAGTTAGGAGCCTCTCATGGTTTTTCTCCCTCTCTAATTTTCCCGCTCAGTTCCCGTCCTTTCCCTTAAAATCTCTCTCACTATTTCTTATATTCCCCATATGAGTGAAGCCGTATGATGATTGTCCTTCTCCAACTGACTTACTTCACTCAGCATAATACCCTCCAGTTCTATCCATGTTGAAGCAAATGGTGGGTATTTGTCCTTTCTGATGGCTTAGTAATACTTCATTGTATATATAGATCACATATTCTTTATCCATTTATCTGTTGAAGGACATTGTGGCTCCTTCCACAGTTTGGTTATTGTGGACATTGCTTCTATAAACATTGGGGTGCAAGTGTCCCAGCATTTCACTACATCTATATCTTTGGGGTAAGTACCGGGTACTTACACCAAGGTACCCAGGATATTTCACTACATCTATATCTTTGGGGTAAGTACCCAGTGCAATTTCTGGGTCATAGGGTAGCTCTATTTATAACTCTTTGAGGAACCTCCACACTGTTATCCAGAGAGGCTGTACCGGTTTGCTTTCCCACCAGCAGTTCAAGAGGGATCCCTCTTCTTCACATCCCTAAAACATTTGTTGTTTCCTGTCTTAATTTTCCCCATTCTCACTGGTGTAAGACAGTATCTCATTGTGGTTTTGATTTGTATTTCCCAGAGGACAAGTAATGGAGAGCATTTTCTCATGTGTTTTTTGGCCAAGTGTATGTCTTCTTTGGTAAAATTTCTGTTCATGTCTTTTGCCCATTTCATGACTCGATTGTTTATTTTTTGGGTTTTGAGTTTAATAAGTTCTTTATAGATCTTGGATACTAGCCCTTTATTTGATATATCAATTGCAAACATCTTCTCCCATTCTGTAGGTTGTCTTTTAGTTTTGTTAACTGTTTCTTTTGCTGTACAGAAGCTTTTTATCTTAATGAAGTCCCAATAATTCATTTTTGGTTTGGTTTCTCTTGCCTTGATAGATGTATCTTGCGAGAAGTTGCTGTGGCCAAGTTCAAAAAGGGTGTTGCCTGTGTTCTCCTCTAGTATTTTGATGGATTCTTCTCTCCATTTAAATTGTTCAACCATTTTGAGTTTATCTTTGGTTATGGTATAACGGAATCGTCTAGTTCATTCTTCTGCATGTGGCTGTCCAATTTTCCCAGCACCATTTCTTGAAGAGACTGTCCTTTTTCCAATGGATATTCTTTCCTACTTTGTTGAATATTACTTGACCATAGAGTTGTGGGACCATTTCTGGATCCTCTCTTCTGTTCCATTGATCTGTGTCTGTGTTTGTGCCAGTACCGCACTGTCTTGATGATCACAGCTTTGTAGTAGAACTTGAAATCCGGCTTTGTGATGCCACCGGCTCTGGTTTTCTTTTTCAATATTCCCCTGGCTATTCGAGGTCTTTTCTGATTACACACAAATTTTATTTGTTCCAACTCTCTAAAGAAAGTCCATGGTATTTTGATAGGGATTGCATTAAATGTGTACATTTCCCTGGGTAGCATAGACATTTTCACAATATTAATTCTTCCATTCCATGAGCATGGAATATCTTTCCATTTCTTTGTGTCTTCCTCAATTTCTTTCAGACGTGTTCTGTAGTTTTTAGGGTATAGATCATTTACCTCTTTGGTTAGGTTTATCCCTAAGTATCTTACGCTTTTGGGTGCAATTTTAAATGGATGGGATTGACTCCTTAATTTCTCTTTCTTCAATCTCATTGTTAGTGTACAGAAATGCCACTGATTTCTGAGCAGTGATTTTGTATCTTGCCACATTGCCGAATTGCTGTATGAGTTCTAGCAGTCTTGGGGTGGACTCTTTTGGCTTTTATATACAGTATGATATTATCTGTGAAGAGAGAGTTTGACTACTCCTTTTCCTATTTGAATGCCTTTAATTTCTTTTTTTTTTTTTTTTTGGCTTATTGCTGACGTTAGGACTTCTAATACTATGTTGAATAACAGTGGTGAGGCTGGACATACCTGAAATGGTCCTAATCTTAGGGGAAAGGCTTTCAGTTTTTTTCCCATTGAGAATGATATTCATCATGGGCTTTTCATATATGGCTTTTAAGGTGCTGAAGAAAGTTCTCACTTTCCCTAAACTTTGAGGAATTTTGATCCGGAATCAATACTGTATTTTGTCAAATGCTTTCTCTGCATCGATTGAGAGGATCATACAGTTCTTGTTTTTTCTCTTGTTGATATGATCTATCATATGGATTGTTTTAAGATCAGTGAACCAGCCTTGCTTCCTGGGGATAAATCTCACTTGGTCATGGTGAATAATCTTAATGTACTGTTGGATCTTACTGGCTAGTATCTTATTGAGAATTTTTGAATCCGAGTTAATTAGGGATATTGGTCTATACTTTTGCTTTTTGGTTGGGTTTTTGTCTGGATTTGGAATCAAGGTATTCCTGGCCTCATAAAATGAGTTTGGTAGTATTCAATCCCTTTCTATCCTTCAGAACAGTTTTAGTAGAATAGGTATTATTTCTTCTTTAACGTTTGATAGAATTCCCCAAGGAAGCCATCTGACCCTGGACTTTTGTGTCTTGGGAGGTTTTGGATGACTGCTTCAATTTCCTTTCTGGTTATTGGCCTGATCAGGTTTTCTATTTCTTCCTATTCCAGTTTTGTTAATTTGTGGTTTTCCAGAAATGCATCCATTTCTTCTAAATTGCCTAATTTTTTGACATATAGCTGCTCATAATACATTTTTAACATCGTTTGTGTTTCCTTGATATTGGTTGTGATGTGTCCTCTTTCAGTCGTGATTTTATTATTTTGAGTCTTTTTTTCTTTTTTATAAGGCTGGCTAGGAGTTTATCTTATTAATTCTTTCAAAGAACCACCTCCTGGTTTTGTTGATCCTTTCTACAGTTTTTCTGTTTCTATTTAATTGAGTTCTCCCCAAATCTTTATGATCTCTCTTCTTCTGCTTTGTGTAGGTTTTATTTGCTGTTCTTTTCCCAATTCCTTTAGGTGCAAGGTTAGCTTGTGTGTTTTAGCTTTTTCAAATTTTTGAAACAGGTTTGTATTGTGATGTATTTCACTCTTAGGAGTTGCTTTTACTGCATCCCAAAGATTTTGAATGGTTGCATCTTCATTTTCATTATTTTCCATGAATCTTTTTAATTCTTCTCTAATTTCCTGGTTGACCCATTCATCTTGTAGCATGATGCCCTTTAACCTCCATGTATTTGAGTCTCTTCCAAATTTAATCCTGTGATTGAGTTCTAGTTTCAAAGCATTGTGGTCTGACAATATGCAGGAGACAATCCCAGTCTTTTGGTATCCGTTGAGTCCTGATTTGTGACACAGTATGTGGTCTATTCTGGAGAAAGTTCCATATGCACTTGAGAAGAATTTGTATTCAGTTGTGTTTGGATGGAAAGTTCTGTAAATATCTGTGAAATCTGTTTGGTCCAGTGTATCATTTAAGGGCCTTGTTTCTTTGTTGATATTCTGCTTAGAAGTTCTGTCATTGCAGAAAGTGCCATGTTGAAGTCTCCTACTATTAGTGTATTATTCTCTAAGTATGTCTTTACTTTGGTTATTAATTGATATACTTGGCAGCTCCCACATAAGGGGCATAAATATTCATGATCATTAGGTCTCCTTGTTGGAAAGACCCTTTAAGTATGATATAGTGTCCCTCTTCCTCTCTTACTACTACAGTCTTTGGTATAAACATTATCTGATATGAGGATTGCTACCCCAGCTTTCTTTTGAGGATTATTTGAATGGTAAATGCTTATCCACCCTTTCATTTTCAGGCTGGAGGTGTCCTTAGGTCTAAAATCAGTCTCTTATAGACAGCAAATAGATGGGTCTTGCTTTTTTATCCAGTCAGAAACCTTGCATCTTTTGATGGAATAATTTAGCTCATTCACATTCAAAGTAACTATTGAAAGATATGAATTTAGTGTCATCGTATTACCTATTCAGTTCCTGGTTTTTTTTTTTTTTGGATTATTTCCTTGGGCTTTGTCTTTCTTTTACTGGGTTCTCCCTTAAAATTTCTTACAGAACTGGTTTGGTGGTCACATATTCTTTCACTTTCTGCCTATTCTGGAAGCTCTTTATCTCTCCCTCTATTCTGAATGACAGGTCTGATGGATAAAGTGTTCTTGGCTGCATATTCTTCTCATTTAGTACCCTGAATATATCTTGCCAGGCTTTTCTGGCCTGCTAACTCTCTGTGGATAGGTCTGCTGTTAATCTGACTTCTCTCCCACATATATTAAGAATTTCTTGTCTCATGCCACTTTAAAAATTTTCTTTTTATCATTGAAATTTGTAAGTTCCACCATTAAATGTTGAGGTATTTAACAGTTTTTATTGATTTTTGTGGGGGTTCTCTCTATCTCTTGGATCTGAATGCCTGTTACCTTCCCCAGATTAGGGAGGTTCTCACCTATGATTTTTTCAAATATATTTTGTGGTCCTCTCTCACTCTCAGCCTCTTCTGGAATCCCAATTATACTTAAATTATTTGTTCTCAGGCTATCATTTTTTTTCCCTAAGACTTTCCTCATGGTCTGTTAATTGTTTTTCTCTTTTTTCCTCAGCTTCCTTCCTTACCATCAACTTGTCTACTATGTCACTCAGTCTCTCCTCCACCTCGTAACCCTAGCAGTTAGGCCTTCTAGTTTGGATTGCATCTCATTTAATATATTTAAAATGTCAGCCTGATTAGATTTCAATTCTGCAGTAACGAAGTCTCCAGAGTCCTCCCAAGCCACCAATAGCTTATAATTGTGTTTCTGAATTGACTTTCTGACATCTTATTGAAGTCCAAATTCTGTAACTCTGTGGCAGAGAGTGCTGTTCCTGGTTCGTTCTTTTGTGGTGAACTCTTCCTTCTCGTCATTTTGTCTAGTGCAGAGTGGCTGTATGTGTGGGCTGAGTCAAAAATATTAACCACAACCTAAGTACAATACACCATAGATGATTCTGAACAGGTTAGAGACCGAAAAATAAAAGAAAAAGAAGAGCAGAGCAAAATAAAATAAAAGGACCACTAAAGTGAAAAACAAATTTTAAAACAAAATAGTGGGGCAGCCCGGGTGACTCAGTGGTTTAGCGCTGCCTTCAGCCCAGGGCGTGATCCTGGAGACCTGGGATCGAGTCCCATGTTGGGCTCCCTGCATGGATCCTGTTTCTCCCTCTGCCTGTGTCTCTGCCTCTCTCTCTCTCCTCTCTGTGTTCTCATGAATAAATGAATAAAATATTAAAAAATAAAACAAAATAGTAAAAATAAAAGGCCAAAATCCACAAAGAAGAAGAAAAAAGAAAAAAAAAGAAAATTAAAATAAAAGTAAAAAAGAGAAAAAATTCGGGGCTGGGGTATGGTGGTGGTGAAGAAGTGGCATTGGAAAGAGAAGGTAGTCTCCCTGAGGTGTGCTAAAGGGTGATCCTCTTGGTTCTGAGTGTATTTTGTTCCATATATTAGAAGTTGCTCGATCCCATATTTATTTAAACCAGCAATATTTATATAAAGCCTCAATACTGACCACCAAAACATAAACAAGATAAAAGAGGGGGCAGAATGTGAAGGAAGAGAGAATGCAATCTCACATAATGAACCAGTATGGTATTCCACTTCTTTCTGGGTGTATGTTGTTAATATTTAGAAGGTATTAACTTCTACCATTGTAAAATAATATGAGGCAGAAACAACAAAAACAAAACAAAAAAAAGCCATATCTTGTATATCTTTCAAAGTTAAATTGAATGCCTTGAAGAGTATCCAGTAGTGAAAAAATATATCTAAGACATAATTGTAGAAATATGAAAGTCAAATAGGAATAAAAAAAACTTAAAAATGAAGAAGTGGTAAAATATTGTAGTTCAGGTGGGAAAGGAGAAAAAATATTGGAAATTTTTAGTCTGTTATAAAAATGAGTCATCACGGAAAAAGGAAAAGAAAAAAGAAAAAAAAGAGGACCCTCTAATTCCATATATTATTTTCCCTTGGTTTTCCCTCTGTCCTGGAGCTTTCCAGCACCGCTTGGTCAATAAAGTTGCTCTTCCCTTGTTCTTCCAGCTGGTCTTCTGGGGCAGGGTTCTGCTGTGCTGATTCTCAGTTGTCTGTGCCTGGGTGGAGATGTCCCACACCTTGCTCAGTGTAAGCTGTTCATCCTGTGAGTTCTTTGTTCCCTGGTGGCCCCACCTCTTCCACTCATAAGGTGAAACAAAGAGGAAAAACAACAACAGCGGCCAGATTTCCAGTTCTGGAGTTGAGCTCCCTGTGAGTAACTAGCCACATTATCCCAGTCAGCACTGTTCTAGATCTTCCCTAGGGGCTCCCTCTCCTGAATGGAATGGGGACATAGCCACCTCAGTCTGGAGCTGGCCTGCCTAACCGACTGTCTTCTTCCCTAGTGCCCCAGAGAGCTGCAGTGCTCCAGCCCTTTACAGATATCAGATCTCAGTTTGCAGTGAGATTCCCCCAGGCACCCCCTCCTCATATAGTGACTCCAGGAATCTTAAGGCTTCACTGCCCCTCCAGTGATTTTGTCTGAATTCCCTGCTAAGCTTTTTTCAATCAGGGAAAACTCTGGCTCACGTCTATAAAGTTACTGCTTCTTCAGGGCTGGGCTTTCCTGTCCCAGAGGCTATCACCACTCTGCTTTATTCCCACTCCTCATGGATCCCTCCTTTCTTTTTCTTTCTTTCTTTCTTTCTTTCTTTCTTTCTTTCTTTCTTTCTTTCTTTCTTCTTTCTTTCTTTCTTTCTTTCTTTTTTCTTTCTTTCTTTCTTTCTTTCTTTCTTTCTTTCTTTCTTTCTTTCTTTCTTTCTTTCTTCTTTCCTTTTTGCCTTCTTAGCTTGTTAGAAGGGAAATCTTTTCTCTCTGTAGCCTTCCAGCTGTTCTCTCTTTAAATCTCAGGTTGAATTCATAGGTGTTAAGGATGGTTTGAAAGTTATCTAGGTAAGTTTGTGGGACCAGGTGAGTTAAGGACCACTACCCTTCTACCATCTTCAAGAGCCAAGTTTTTTTTTTTTTCATTTGTGGTTTCCACGTGCTCATATATAACTTCTCATGTATATAACCATCTTTTTTTAAAGATTATTTATTTATTTATTCATGAAAGACAGAGACAGAGAGGAAGAGACATATCCAGAGGGAGAAGCAGGCTCCATGCAGGGAGCCTAATGTGGGAATTGATTCTGGGACTCCAGGATCACGCCCTGAATTGAAGCAAATGTTTAACTGCTGACCCACCCAGGCGTCCCTGCATATAACCATATTTATTAAATTGACAGTCATCTAAGTTGAACCCATTCTAAAAGCACTAAATATTTACCTCTCCTACTTACATTTATGTATATAATATCATTTACATCCTTTTATTTTGTGAATTCCTTGCCTGGTTTTTATATGTATAATTGTTTTTACTGCTTTTGGGCTTTAACTTCCTTGCTGGTTTAATAAGTGATTATTTTACTACTGTTATTATGTTTGTTTTAATTTGTTTTTTTTAATAAATTAACTTTTTATTGGTGTTCAATTTACCAACATACAGAATAACACCCAGTGCTCATTCCGTAAAGTGTCCCCCTCAGTGCCCGTCACCCACTCACCCCCACCCCCCGCCCTCCTCCCCTTCCACCACCCCTAGTTCGTTTTCCAGAGTTAGGAGTCTTTATGTTCTGTCTCCCTTTCTGATATTTCCCAAACACTTCTTCTCCCTTCCATTATATTCCCTTTCATTATTATTTATATTCCCCAAATGAATGAGAACATACACTGTTTGTCTTTCTCCGATTGACTTACTTCACTCAGCATACTACCCTCCAGTTCCTGGGATTCCTCAGTGGCACAGCGGTTTGGCACATGCCTTTGGCCTAGGGAGCGATCCTGGAGACACGGGATCGAATCCCACATCGGGCTCCTGGTGCATGGACCCTGCTTCTCCCGCTGCCGGCGTCTCTGCCTGTCTCTCTCTTTCTCTGTATGACCATCATAAATAAATAAAAATTTAAAAAAGATTTGAAAAAATACCCTCCAGTTCCATCCACGTTGAAGCAAATGGTGGGTATTTGTCATTTCTAATGGCTGACTAATATTCCATTGTATACATAAACCACATCTTCTTTATCCATTCATCTTTCAATGGACACCGAGGCTCCTTCCACAGTTTGGCTATTGTGGACATTGCTGCTAGAAACATCGGGGTGCAGGTGTCCCGGCGTTTCATTGCATCTGAATCTTTGGGGTAAATCCCCAACAGTGCAATTGCTGGGTCGTAGGGCAGGTCTACGTTTAACTCTTTGAGGAACCTCCACACAGTTTTCCAGAGTGGCTGCACCAGTTCACATTCCAACCAACAGTGTAAGAGGGTTCCCTTTTCTCCGCATCCTCTCCAACATTTGTGGTTTCCTGCCCTGTTAATTTTCCCCATTCTCACTGGTGTGAGGTGGTATCTCATTGTGGTTTTGATTTGTATTTCCCTGATGGCAAGTGATGCAGAGCATTTTCTCATGTGCATGGTGGCCATGTCTATGTCTTCCTCTGTGAGATTTCTGTTCATGTCTTTTGCCCATTTCATGATTGGATTGTTTGTTTCTTTGGTGTTGAGTTTAATAAGTTCTTTATAGATCTTGGAAACTAGCCCTTTATCTGATACGTCATTTGCAAAAATCTTCTCCCATTCTGTAGGTTGTCTTTTAGTTTTGTTGACTGTATCCTTTGCTGTGCAAAAGCTACTTATCTTAATGAAGTCCCAATAGTTCATTTTTGCTTTTGTTTCTTTTGCCTTTGTGGATGTATCTTGCAAGAAGTTACTGTGACCAAGTTCAAAAAGGGTGTTGCCTGTCATCTCCCCTAGGATTTTGATGGATTCTAGTCTCACATTTAGATCTTTCATCCATATTGAGTTTATCTTTGGGTATGGTGAAAGAGAGTGGTCTAGTTTCATTCTTTGCATGCGGATGTCCAATTTTCCCAGCACCATTTATTGAAGAGACTGTCTTTCTTCCAATGGATAGTCTTTCCTCCTTTATCGAATATTAGTTGACCATAAAGTTCAGGGTCCACTTCTGGGTTCTCTATTGTGTTCCATTGATCTATGTGTCTGTTTTTGTGCCAGTACCACACTGTCTTGATGACCACAGCTTTGTAGTACAACCTGAACTCTGGCATTGTGATGCCCCCAGATATGGTTTTCTTTTTTTAAAATTCCCCTGGCTATTTGGGGTCTTTTCTGATTCCACACAAATCTTAAAATAATTTGTTCTTACTCTCTGAAGAAAGTCCATGGTATTTTAATAGGGTTTGCATTAAACGAGTAAATTGCCCTGGGTAACATTGACATTTTCACAATATTAATTCTGCCAATCCATGAGCATTGAATACTTTTCCATCTCTTTGTGTCTTCCTTAATTTCTTTCAGAAGTGTTCTATAGTTTTTAGGGTATAGACCCTTTACCTCTTTGGTTAGGTTTATTCCTAGGTCTCTTATGCTTTTGGGTGCAATTGTAAATGGGATTGACTCCTTAATTTCTCTTTCTTCAGTCTAATTGTTAGTGTATTGAATGCCATTGATTTCTGGGCATTGATTTTGTATCCTGCCATGCTACCAAATTGCTGTGTGAGTTCTAGCAATCTTGGGGTGGAGGCTTTTGGGTTTTCTATGCAGAGTATCATGTCATCAGCGAAGAGGGAGAGTTTGACCTCTTCTTTACCAATTTGAATGCCTTTAATGTCTTTTTGTTGTCTGATTGCTGAGGCTAGGACTTCCAATACTATGTTGAATAGCAGTGGTGAGAGTGGACATCCCTGTCTTGTGCCTGATCTTAGGGGAAAGGCTCCCAGTGCTTCCCCATTGAGAATGATATTTGCTGTGGGCTTTTTGTAGATGGCTTTTAAGATGTTGAGGAAAGTTCCCTCTATCCCTACACACTGAAGAGTTTTGATCAGGAATGGATGCTGTATTTTGTCAAATGCTTTCTCTGCATCTAATGAGAGGATCATATGGTTCTTGGTTTTTCTATTGCTGATATGATGAATCACGTTGATTGTTTTACAAGTGTTGAACCAGCCTTGTGTACCAGGATAAATCCTACGTGGTCTTGGTGAATAATTTTCTTAATGTGCTTTGGATCCGATTAGCTAATATCTTTTTGAGAATTTTTGCATCCATGTTCATCAGAGATATTGGTCTGTAATTCTCCTTTTTGGTGGGGTCTTTGTCTGGTTTTGGAATTAACGTAGTGCTGGCCTCATAAAATGAATTTGGAGGTACTCCATCTCTTTCAATCTTTCCAAACAGCTTTAGGAGAATAGGTATGGTATCTTCTTTAAATGTTTGTTAGAATTCCCCTGGAAAGCCATCTGGCCCTGGTCTTTTTTGTCTTGGGAGGTTTTTGATGACTGCTTCAATTTCCTCCATGGTTTTTGGCCTGTTCAGGTTTTCTATTTCTTCCTGTTCCAATTTTGGTAGTTTGTGGCTTTCCAGGAATGCGTCCATTTCTTCTAAATTGCCTAATTTATTGGCGTATAGCTGTTCATAATATGTTTTTAAAATTGTTTGTATTTCCTTGGTGTTGGTAGTGATCTCTCCTTTCTCATTCATGATTCTATTAATTTGAGTCTTCTCTCACTTCTTTTTAATAAGGTTGGTTAATGGTTTATCTATCTTATTAATTTTTTCAAAGAACCAACTCCTGGTTCTGTCGATCTGTTCCACAGTTCTTCTGGTCTCGATTTCGTTGAGTTCTGTTCGGATTTTAATTAATTCTCTTCTGCTGGGCGTAGGGTCCATCTGCTGTTTTTTCTCTAGCTCCTTTATGTGTAAGGTTAGCTTTTGTATTTGAGTTCTTTCCAGTTTTTGAATGGATGCTTATATTGCGATGTATTTCCCCCTCAGGACTGCTTTTGCTGCATCCAAAGATTTTGAACGGTTGTATGTATCTTCATTCTCATTAGTTTCCATGAATCTTTTTAATTCTTCCTTAATTTCCTGGTTGACCCTTTCATCTTTTAGCAGGATGGTCCTTAACCTCCAGGTGTTTGAGGTCCTTCCAAACTTCTTGTTGTGATTTAGTTCTAACTTCAAGAATTATGGTCTGAGAATATGCAGGGGACAATCCCAATCTTTTGGTATCGGTTAAGACCTGATTTGTGACCCAGTGTGTGGTCTATTCTGGAGAAAGTTCCATGTGCACTTGAGAAGAATGTGTATTCATTTGAGTTTGGATCTAAAGTTCTGTAGATATCTGTGAAATCCATCTGGTCCAGTGTATCATTTAAAGCTCTCGTTTCTTTGGAGATGTTGTGCTTAGAAGACCTATCGAGTATAGAAAGAGCTAGATTAAAGTCACCAAGTATAAGTGTATTATTATCAAAGTATTTCTTCACTTTGGTTATTAATTGGTTTAAATATTTGGCAGCTCCCACATTCGGGGCATATATATTGTGGATTGTTAAGTCCTCTTGTTGTATAGATCCTTTAAGTATGAGATAGTGTCCCTCTTCATCTCTGACTACAGTCTTTGGGGTAAATTTTAGTTTATCTGATATAAGGATGGCTACCCCTGCTTTCTTTTGAGGACCATTTAAATGGTAAATTGTTCTCCAACCTTTTATTTTCAGGTTGTAGGTGTCCTTCTGTCTAAAATGAGTCTCTTGTAGACAGCAAATAGATGGGTCCTGCTTTTTTATTCAGCCTGAAACCCTGCGCCTTTTGATGGGGTCATTAAGCCCGTTCATGTTTAGAATTGTATTGACAGATATGAGTTTAGTGTCATCATGATATCTATTCATTCCTTGTTTTTGTGGATTGTTCCATTGAACTTCTTCTTAAAGGGGAATTTTAGGAGTCCCTTTAAAATTTCTTGCAGAGCTGGTTTGGAGGTCACATATTCTTTCAGTTCCTGTCTGTCTTGGAAGCTCTTTATCTATCCTCCCATTTTGAATGAGAACCTTGCTGGATAAAGTATTCTTGGTTGCATGTTCTTCTCATTTAAGACCCTGAATATATCCTGCCAGCCCTTTCTGGCCTGCCAGGTCTCTGTGGAGAGGTCTGCTGTTACCCTAATACTCCTTCCCATATATTTTGGGATTTCTTGTGTTTTGCTGCTTTAAGGATCCTCTCTTTATCCTGGAATTTGCTAGCTTCACTATTAAATGTTGAGGTGTTGAATGATTTTTATTGATTTTAGGGGGGGATCTCTATATTTCCTGGATCTGAATGCCTTTTTCCCTTCCCAGATTAGGAGAGTTTTCAGCTATGATTTGTTCAAATACATATTCTGGCCCTCTGGCCCTTTTGGTGCCCTCGGGAACCCCAATTAAACGTAGGTTTTTCTTCCTCAGGCTGTTATTTATTTCCCTTAGTCTATCCTCATGGTCTTTTAACTGTTTGTCTCTTTTTTCCTCAGTTTCCCTCTTTGCCATCAACTTGTCTTCTATGTCACTCACTTGTTCTTCCACCTTGTTAACTCTCGTCATTAGGACTTCTAGTTTGGATTGCATCTCATTCAATTGATTTTTAATTTCTGTCTGATTAGATCTAAATTCTGCAGTCATGAAGTCTCTTGAGTCCTTTATGCTTTTTTCTAGAGCCACCAGTAGCTGTATAATAGTGCTTCTGAATTGGCTTTCTGACATGGAATTGTAATCCAGATTTTGTAACTCTGTGGGAGAGAGGACTGTTTCTGATTCTTTCTTTTGAGGTGAGGTTTTCCTTCTAGTCATTTTGCTCAGTGCAGTGTGGCCAAAAACAAGTTTTATTGGGAAAAGGAGAAAAAGAGAGAGGAAAGGAAAGAAAAGAGAAAAAGAAAAAAGAAAAAAGGAAGAAAAAAGGAAAAAAAGAGAAGAAAAGGAGAAAGAAAAAGAAAGAAAGTTGAAAAAAAAAGGGTGGGGGAAGCAATCAGAAATCAAAAAGAAAAAAAAAACACGGGGGAGTATCTTCTGATTCTGTATACTTTAAATTCCTTGACTTCCCCTGTAACTTGTCTGTCTAGCTGGTCTTCTGGGGGAGGGGCCTGTTGTGCTGATTTTCAGGTGTTAGCACTTGGGGGAGCTGCTCTGCCCCCTGCCTGGTGCCGGGCTCAGTGGGGGTTGTTTACCCTTTGAGGCCCCTGGAGGAACCACCCCAGTGGTGCTCTGGAAACCTGGATTCAGCCCCCGCAGTAACTAAGGAGCTCTCTGTCTGCAGGGCCTGGAGGCTCTAGGGTGCGGCCAATGATCTGCTCGGCCCCGGGCAGGAGTTTCCTTGCTGTCCTGTGCCCTCCCAGCAGGACTGACCTGAACCAGACGCTCAACCATTGAGCCACCCAGGTGCCCGAATTGTTTCTTTTCTAATTTTTTATTTTTTTGCTGAAGGCCTCACTGAGATTTTCCACTCTTAAATTCAGTACATATATTTATGTCCATTACTTTGAACTTTTTACAAAGCATATTGCTTATCTCCATTGTATTTAAATCTCTTGCTATGGTTTTGTCCTGGTCTTTCATTGGAGTGTATTATTGTTTCCTCATTTGTAAAACTCTCTGTGTTTATTTCTATGTATTAGGAAGCCAGTTACATATCCTGATTTTGAAGGTAGTGACCTTATGAAGAAATCTTGTGGTGCCCTGTACTGCAATGTCCCCTGTTCATCACAACCAGGTCCTTTGGGCATGTATCCTATGTTTGTTTTGTGCACCCTACTATTGTGTGTGGGTCTCATTTGCCTTTAGTCCACTCAGCTGCAATGGCCTGTTTTACCTTTTGTGGTCTGAGTTTGGTCCCTGTGCTGTTATGGGGCATGTTTACGGCTGCTCCAGGCTTGTGGTTGGAAGATGTTAATAGTCAGACCATATGCCTGCCCTCAGCCCATTTGTCAGTGATGTGGGCACACAGAACTGTAGAACATTATCCCTTCATTGTCTGCTGAGAGGTTTTGTTGTGAGTGGGACATACAGAGAAACCAAATGTCTTCTCTCAGTTCATCTTTTGGGGCTGTTGTAGCATAGACCTGATGGATACCGTCTGCATTTTCCCCTGAGAATCTTGTTGTTGAGTGGGGCTGGTGGTCAGACCAGATGCCTACCTCCAGTCCATCTGCCAAGACTTCAGTGACCCTGAAATGCTGGGCACCCTTCCTGTGGTGCCCCCTGAGAGGATTTAGTTGGTGGACAGATTCAGCAGTCAGATAAGATGCTTGAAGCTGCAGATGCACTGACGCATAAAGCACTTTCTCTGCACTACTATTTATAAGGTTTGGCTGCTAGGGCTGCAGGAGAACTGGTGTGTGTTGTTGTCTTCCCCTCTCACCAGGTACTGGTCCCTGCAGAGTCTGGGTGCAGAATGACACATGGCAAGAGTTGCTTTGGAGGGACAGTTACTGATGCTGTAGCTTTGGATGGAGTGGATCCAAAGGAAAACAGGGGAGCAGTGTGTGTGTGGTGTAAACAAGTTAGATTGAGAGTGTTCATGCTGGTTCCCACAAATTTCCAGCTATCTAGGCTGGGGAAAGATAGAGAAATGATTTCCTCCAGCTTTTTTTTTTTCTTAGAAAAATCTCCTAAATATCGCTGCCACTCTAAGGCAGGTTCTGAGATGACTAAATCAATCTCCTTCCCCTATACTCCAGAAGTCTTTCAAACTGCTGCTTCTGTGCTTTATCATAGTGGGGTTGTTTCTTATGCTGCCTCTTTAAGGGTGGGAGTCAGTTTCTTATTGCCCTCTGGCTTTCTCAGAGCTAAGCCTGATAAGTTTTAAGTTACCCAGAGTTAAACTTTACTGGTTTTAAAACTCATGAAGTTATATCCCACTGTTTTTCAAAACCAAATGTTATGACATTTTATCTTCCCAGTGCAAGTCCCTCATATCTTAGGTGTCTGGTGTGAGGTCTGTTCCTCCCTCTTCTCTCTGTTGTGGTGTTCCTTTCATTTGTGGCTAGTGTCACTGGAAATCTAGTTCATGACCACATCTCCATCAAGTTTTAAGATGTAGCCTCCTCTCTACTATTAATTAGAATGCCTGTTCTGTGAGAGTTTAGATCATTTTCTGGTTGGTTATAGTAATATGGCTGTTATTTAGGTGTGTCTGTGAATTGAAGTGAGGCTTTGGAGGAGAATCTAGTTAGTGCCTCCTGCAGTTTCTGAAGGCTACCAGCATATATTGACTTTGTGACTAGATCACTCCAGTCTCTGCTATACTGTGATATTGCCTTCTCTATTTCTTTAGTCAAATATCCTTTAGCTTCCCTCTTTAAAAATTGTGATTGCATTTAGGACCCACCTGGATAATCCAAGGTAATATCCTCAACTCAATATTTTAAAATATATATTAGAGAGAGAGAGAGAGAAAGAGAGAAGAGCGATAACAAGAGAGAGAGCACCAGCAGAGGGAGAGGCAGAGGGAGAGGAAGAAGCAGGCTCCCTGCTGATCAGGGAGCCTGATATGAGGCTTAATCCCAGGACCCTAGGATCTGTGACCTGAGCTGAAGGCAGATGCTTAATTGACTGAGCTAACCAGTTTACCTCAACTCAAGATTCTTAACCATACCTACAAATTTCATTTATCCATCTAAGGTAACATTAACAAATTCCAGGGATTAGAAAATGAGTATATTTGGGTTTATAATTCCACTTACTACAGTCTGGACTCCAAAGATCCATATCTTTCTCACATGCAAAATAAATTTTTCCCATACCAACATCCCCAAAGTATCAGCTTATCCAAGCTTTAACTCAAGTCCAAAATCCCACTTAAATATAATCAGCTTAAAAGTCTGATATCCTACAATTTAAATATTGTAAGTCAGATGTAGGTTAGATGTTATGTATGATACATCCTGGGAAAATATTTCTATCTGCAAAATTAGGAAACAAATTTTCTGCTCCCCAAATACAATGATTTGACAAGACAGGATTAAATTTTTCAACACTCCATTTCCAAAAGGGAGAAAATAGAAAGGACAAACTATTTTGACCCTGAACAATTTCTAAATCCAACAGGGCAAACTCCATTCAGTGTTCATGCCTAGGAATAATTCACAGTGGTTTGAGGCTCCACCCTCTAGAGCCTTCAGCTTTGCCCTCAGAATAATTTTTCCTCTTCCTATAAAGGTATCACCTGTTTGTAACTAAGTAGTTTTCTCAACCTGTTTCCTGTCTACAGAATTTTGGCAGTTTAATGATCTTTCATTTTCCTGTCTCTGTTCCTTTAGGTCCAAGTGGAAAAGATATATAACATTCTTTAAAACATGTGTGGGTTTCTCATGGCATATGAGAATTTATGCCATTAGACAAGATGCTCCTCCACATATGCTTCTTGATTAATCTCATCTCTATTCCTGACATTTGCTGAGATGGATAAGTGGATCCATGACTCATATGTCTAACATTTTCTTCACTAAGAAAACCTTGTTTAGCCAACTCTTGATTTTCTCTCCAGAGCACACTTTCCTACCAGTGAACCTCTTAATTTTAGAATGTATTGGAATCTGGATAAGGTGAGAATTTCCCAAATTATCAAGTCCTGATTTTCAGGAAAATTGTTTTATTGCTTTCCTTTCACACTCTACTATAAGCAGTACCTTTGAGCTTTGCTTGATAATCTCAGATAAGTGTCTGTTTATCACTTATAAATTCTGCTTCCCATGTAACCATAGAATCACCTATGTTTTTAGAACTATATAAAGTATCCTCTTTCTCCAGTCTTCAACAAAACGTTCTTCTACTTCCTCATCAATACTCACTTACTATCATTTTTCTATTTTTACATAACTTTTTATTTAGTGGTGCCTCAGTGGCTCAGTTGGTTGTGTATCCCTTTGACTCAGGTCATGATCTCAGGGTCCAGAGATTGAGCCCCGCATTGGAATTCCTGCTCAGTGAGGAGGCTGCTTTTCCCTCTCCATCTGACCCTTCTCTCCACCAGTGTGCCCCTCCCGTCTCAAACAAACAAACAAACAAATAAATACTTTAAAATTTTTATTTAAATTCAATTTAGTTAATATATACAGTATTATCAGTTTCAGGGGTAGAATTTAGTGAATCATCAGTTGCATATAATAGCCAGTGTTCATGACATCAAATGCCCACTTTAATGCCCATCACCCAGTTACCCTGTCCCTCAACTCACCACCCCTCCAGCAAATCTCACTGTGTTTCCTATAGTTAAGAATCTCTTATGGTTTGCCTCCCTCTCTTTTTATCTTATTTTATTTTTTCTTCACTTCACCCATGTTCATCTGTATTGTTTCTTAAATATCTATGGTATTTGTCTTTCCCTTTCTCTGACTGACTTATTTCTCTTACTTTAATACACTCTAGTTCTATCCACATCATTACAAATGACAAGATTTCACTCTTTTTGATGGCTGAGTTATATATAGATATAGATATAGATGATATAGATATAGATATAGATATATATCTTTATCCATTAATCTGTCAATGGACATCTGGGATTCTTCCATAGTTTGGCTCTTGTGGACATTGCTTCTATAAATATTGGGGCATATGCCCCTTTGAATCACTATGTTTGTATCTTTTGGATAAATCCAATTGCTGGGTCATAGGATAGTTGTGTTTTTAATTTCTTGAGGAACCTCCATAGTGTTTTCCAGAGTTGCTGTGCCAGTTTGCATTTCCACCAACAGTGTAAGAGGGTTGCCCTTTGTCTCCATCCTCACCAACATCTGTTGTTTCCTGACTTGTTAATTTTAGTCATAGTCATTCTGACCAGCATGAGGTGATATCTCATTGTGGTTGTGATCTGTATTTCTTAATCTTAAAAAAAATAATCTTTATGTCTTCTTTTACATATACCTTTTATAATCCACTGAAACAATATTTGTCTCATATTTTATTTTACTTTATCTGCTTAAGATTTCTGATTTTATTCATTTTAAATATTTGTTTTTTATTTTAATTTCAGTATAGTTAATATATATCAGATAAAGGGCTAGTTTCCAAGATCTATAAAGAACTTATTAAACTCAACACCAAAGAAACAAACAATCCAATCATGAAATGGGCAAAAGACATGAACAGAAATCTCACAGAAGAAGACATAGACATGGCCAACATGCATATGAGAAAATGCTCTGCATCACTTGCCATCAGGGAAATACAAATCAAAACTACAATGAGATACCACCTCACACCAGTGAGAATGGGGAAAATTAACAAGGCAGGAAACAACAAATGTTGGAGAGGATGCGGAGAAAAGGGAACCCTCTTACACTGTTGGTGGGAATGTGAACTGGTGCAGCCACTCTGGAAAACTGTGTGGAGGTTCCTCAAACAGTTAAAAATAGACCTGCCCTACGACCCAGCAATTGCACTGTTGGGGATTTACCCCAAAGATACAAATGCAATGAAACGCCGGGACACCTGCACCCCGATGTTTATAGCAGCAATGGCCACGATAGCCAAACTGTGGAAGGAGCCTCGGTGTCCAACGAAAGATGAATGGATAAAGAAGATGTGGTTTATGTATACAATGGAATATTACTCAGCTATTAGAAATGACAAATACCCACCATTTGCTTCAACATGGATGGAACTGGAGGGTATTATGCTGAGTGAAGTAAGTCAGTCGGAGAAGGACAAACATTATATGTTCTCATTCATTTGGGGAATATAAATAATAGTGAAAGGGAAAATAAGGGAAGGGAGAAGAAATGTGTGGGAAATATCAGAAAGGGAGACAGAACGTAAAGACTGCTAACTCTGGGAAACGAACTAGGGGTGGTGGAGGGGGAGGGGGGCGGGGGGTGGGAGTGAATGGGTGACGGGCACTGGGTGTTATTCTGTATGTTGGTAAATTGAACACCAATAAAAATAAATAAAAAAAAATATAATGCTATATTACTTTCAGATGTACAATGTAGTCTCCATTTTTATCTTTTATTATTTTGTTTTGCTTCTTAAATTTCACATATAAGTGAGATCATATGGTATTTGTCTTTCTCTGATTGTCTTATTTCATTTAGCATTATACCCACCAGATTAATGAATCTTATTGCAAATGTAAGCATTTCATTATTTTTGATGGCTGTATAATATTCCACTGAATATATGTAATGTCTTCTTTACCTCTATATCCATTGATAGACACTTGTGTTGCTTGCATAATTTTGTTAAACTTGGTTATTATAAATAATACTGCAATAAACATAGGGAGACATATTTTTTTTAGAATTAGTGTTTTAATATTCTTTGGGAAAATACCTAGTAGTAGATTTTATACGATCACATGGTAATCCTATTCTTAATTTTTTGATGATCTCCATACTGTTCTTCACAGTGACTGCACCAGTTTGTATTCCCATAAAGTGTATATTAGGGTTCTTTTTACTCTACATCTTCACCAACATTTATTCCTGTGTTTTTTATTTTATTTTGTGATAGGCATGAGGTGATATCTCATTGTGGAGAGGAAGAGAGAGAGCGAGTAGGGAGAGAAGCAGAGAGAGAGAATCTCAAGCAGACTGTCCACTGAGAACAGATTCCAATGTGTGGCTTGTTTCCACAACCCTGAGATCATAACATGAGCCAAAATCGAGAGTGAGGCACCTAACTGAGTCAACAAGGTGCACCTCATTATGGTATTGATTTGCATTTTCCTGAAGTTAATGTCATTGAGCATCTTTTCACATCTATTGGCCATCTGGATGTCTTCTTGGGAGATACATTTGTTCATTTCTTCTGCCCATTTTTCATTGGATTATTTATTGTTTTGGTGTTGAGTTTTATAATTTTTTGTATATTTTAGAGACTAACCCTTTATCAGATATATCATTTACAATTATCTTCTCTGTTCAGTAAGTTGTATTTTAGATTTTTGTTGATTGTTTCTTTCCTGTGCAGAACTGTATTGTTTTTGTTTTATGTATCCCAATAGTTTATTTTTGCTTTTGTTTCCCTTGCCTCAGGAATAATAGATTTTAAAAATGTTGCTAAAATTTTTTTTTAAATTAAAAAACAAAATAAAAAAATAACAAAATGTTGCTATGGCCAGTGTCAGAGAAATTACTGCCTGTGCTCACATCTAGGAATTTTATGTCTTCAAGTCATACATTTAGATTTTATTCCAGTTGGAATTTATCTTTTTTAAGATTTTATTTATTTACTCATGAGAGACACAGAGAGAAAGAGAGTCAGAGACACAGGCAGAGGGAGAAGCAGGCTCCATACAGGGAGCCCATCGTGAGACTCGACCCTGGGTCTCCAGGATCATGCCCTGGGCTGAAGGCAGCGCTAAACCGCTGAGCCACCCGGGCTGCCCGAGTTTATTTTTGCATATGGTGTGAAAAAGTGATTCAGTTTCATTTTTTCCCTTTCATTTAGCTGCCCCATTTTCTCAACACCATTTGCTGAAGAGGCTATATTTTTTCCCATTGTATATTCTTACCACATTTGTCAAAGAATAATTGGCCATGTAATCGTTTTATTTGTGGGCATTATTTCCTGTTCTGTTGATCTATGTATCTTTTTTTGTTTTTGTTTTGTTTTGTTTTACCATAATATACTGATTTTTTTAATATACTGTTTTGATTATTGCAGCTTGGCCACATATCTTGAATGTTAAGACTGTAATACCTCCAGTTTCATTCTTTTTCAAGATTGCTTTGCTATTCATATTATCTTTTATTTCCATGCTAATGATAAAATTATTTATTCTAGTACTGTGAAAAATGGAGTTGGTATTTTGATACGGATTACATTAAATTTGTAGATTACTTTGTGTAGTATGGTCATTTTAACAATATTTGTTCTAATCTATGAGCATGGAGTATCTTTTCATTTGAGTTGTCTTCACTTTCTTTTATCAGTGTTTTATAGTTTTCAGAAGACAGATCTTTCCCTTCATTGGTTAAGTTTATTCCTAGATATTTTGTTATTTTTGGTGCAATTGTAAATGGGATTATTTTCTTAAGTTCATTTTTCTGCTGCTTTATCATTAGTATATGGAAATGCAATGTATTTTTGCATATTTATTTTGTATTCTGTGATCTTATGTATTTATCAATTCTAGTAGTTTTTATGGAGTCTTTAGGGTTTTCTAAATATAATATCATGTCATCTGCAAATAATGAAATATTTACTTCATCCTTACTAGATGTCTTTTATTTTTTCTCCTTCTGATTGCTATAGGTAAGTCTTCCAATACTGTGTTGAATAAGAGTGATAATAGTGGACATTCTCATCTTGTTCCTGGTCTTAGGGAAATTATCCCATTTTTCCCCTTTGAATATGTTGTTAACTGTGGGTTTTTCATAAATGGCCATCATTATGTTGAAGTATGTTCCTACTTTACTGAGTATTTTTACCATTAATGGATGTTGTAATTTGTCAAATACTTTTCTGCATCTATTGAAATAATCATATGATTTTTAAATTTTTTTCTCTTCTTATGTGATGTATCACATTGATAAATTTGTAAACATAGGACCACCCTTTTATCTCTAGAATAAATCCCACTTGATTGTGATAATGATTTTTAAATGTATTTTTGGTTTCAGTTTACTAGTATTTGGTTGAGGATTTTTGCATCTAAGTTCCTCAGAGATACTGTCCTTTAGTTATCTATCTATCTATCTATCTATCTATCTATCTATCTATTATCTATCTATCTATCATCATCTATCTATATCTATCATCTATCTAGTATTAGGGTTATGCTGCTTTTATAGAATGAGCTTGGAATGTTTCCATCCTCTTCTATTTGTTAGAGTAGTTTAAGAAGAATAGGTGTTAACTTTTCTTTACATGTTTGGTAGAATTCACCCGCAAAATTCTCTGGTCCTGGAATTGTGTTGGGAATTTTTAAATTACTGATTTAATATAATTGCTGTTAATCTATCTGTTCAAATTTTCTATCTCTTCCTGGTTCATATTTGGGGGGTTATATGTTTGCAGGAATGTATCCATTTCTTCTAGATTTTCCAATTGGTTGATATATAATTTTTCATAATATTATCTTATACTCCTTTGTATTTCTGTAATGTTGATTGTTATTTCTTCTCTTTCATTTCTTATTTTGTTTATTTGAATTCTCTGTCTCCATCTCTCTGTTTTCCTATGAGTCTAGTTAAAGTTCTATCAATTTTGTTAATATTTTCAAAGAACCATGTTCTGGTTTCATTGATCTATATTATTATTATTGGTGTTGTTATTTTTTAGTTTCTATTTAATTTATCATTTCTCTAATCTGTGCTATTTATTTTCTTCTACTGATTTGGAGTTTCGCTTTTTCTTCTTTTTCTAGTACCTTTAGATGCAAGGTTTATTTTAGATTTGTATTGCTACTTGAGATAGTCTTGTATTGCAATAAACTTCCTTGTTACAACAGCATGTGCTGGATCTCTAAAATTTTTTATCATTATCTTTTCTGTTTCACTTGTTCCCATGGATTTTCTACTATCCTTTTTGATTTCTTGGTTGATCCATTCATTGTTTAGTAGCTTTTTATTTAACCACCATGTATTTTTATTCTTCTAGATTATTTTTTGTGTTTGATTTTTAGTGTCATAGCATTATGGTCATAAAAGATGCATAGTATGACTTTGATCTTTTTTAATTTGTTGAGACTTATTTTGGGGTCTAATATGTGATCTATTTTGGAGAGTTTTCCATGTACACTTAAAAGAATGTGTACTCTGCTGTTTTAGGATAGAATGTTCTGAATATATCTAGTAGATCTATCTGATCCAGTATGTCATTCAAGGCCACTGTTTCCTTGCTGACTTTCTGTTTGGATAATTTACCCATTGAAGAAAGTGGAGTGTTAAAGTTCCCTACTATTATAGTATTAATATCAATTACTTCCTTTATGTATGTTAATAGCTACTTTACATACTTGGTGCTTTCATGTTGGGTGCATACATATTAACAATTGTGATATCTTCTTCGTGAATTTTTCCTTTTATGATTATGTCGTCCTTCTTTGTGTCTTATCACAGTACTTGTTTTAAAGTATATTTTGTCTGATATAAGTAATCCTACCCTGATGCTCCTTCCATTTGCATGATAATTTTTTCCATCTTTTCACTTTCAATCTCTATGTGTCTTCAGGTCTGAAATGAGTTTCTTGTGGGCAGTCTACAGATGGACCTTGCTGTTTCACCCATTCTTCACCCTATGTCTTTGGATTACAGTGTTTAGTCCATTAATATTAAAATTATTAGTAGGCATGCACTTGACATTTTGTCATTTGTTTTATGGTTGTTTTTGTAGTTCTCCTTTGTTCCTTTATTCTCTTCCTCTTCTCACTGTTTGTTGGCTTTTTATCATATATTTGTATTCTTTTTTATTTATTTTTTTTGCATATCTATTACTGGGTTTTGATTTGCCATTACCATTAACTGTATATAATATCTTATACATATAGCAGTCAATATTATGTTGATAGTCACTTAAGTTTATATCTGTTCTTTACTACTCTCCCTCCTAATGTTTTTGGTATATGGTGTCATATTTCACATGCTTTTATTTTGTAAATCCCATGACTGACATTTATAGATATACTGAATTTTACTGCTTTTGCACTTCCTACATTTTTACTCCTACTTTTGGTCTTTCTTTTCCATATTAACATTTATTGGAGCGCTGGTTTAGTTGTCATGAATTCCTTTAAATTTTGTCTGGGAAAAAAAATTTGTCTGAGAAACTCTTTATCTTTCTTTTTTTTTAAATGATTGCCTTGTTCGATAAAGTACTCTTGATTGCAGAGATTTTTTATTATTGTAAATATATTATGGCACTTTCTTCTGGCCTCAAAATTTCTGCTTAAAAATACAATGATTATCATATGGATTTCTTTGAATGTAACTGTTTTCTGGTGCTGTTTTAAAAATTCTCTCTTAATCCATACTTTTTTTTGTAATTTTAACTTATATGAGTCTTTTTTGTGTATGCTCCTCAAATAAATTTTCTGCCCCCTTTTCTCTCTTCTTCTGGGATCCTACAATGCAAATATTATTATACCTGATGATGTTTCTGAGTTCCCTTAATAGTTTTCCTTTCTCTCTCTCTCTCTCTCTCTCTCTCTCTCTCTCTCTCTCTCTCTCTCCTGTTCTGCTTGGTTGATTTGTCATTATTCTTACAGTTCTCTGTTCTTTCTGCTTCCTTTTATCTACTATTTATTCCATTTGTGTATTTTTAATTTCAGTTATTGAGTTTTTCATCTCTGATTGGTTCTTTCTTATGTTTTATTTCCTTTTGTTGAGGGTATCACTGAGGTCCTCCATTCTTTACTCAAGTACAGTGAGTATTTTTATAACCATTATTTTAAATTCTTTCATCAGTGATATTACTTCTCTATTTTGTTTAACTTTCTTGCTATCATTTTGTCCTATTCTCTCATTTGGGACATATTTCTCTATCTCCTCATCTTGCTAACTCTGTGTCTGTTCCTATATTTTAGGAAAGTCCTCTACCTCTCTTGCTCTTCTAAGTAGTGGCTTTATGATTGAGAGGTCTTGTAGTGACCAGCAATGCAATATCCCCTGTTTGCCAAAACCTGGAACTTCAGGGATGTTTCCTGTGTTGCTTCTTGTACCCTATTGTTGTGACTGTACTATGTTTGCCTTCAGTACAGTCATCTGCATTGGCTCTTTTTGCCTATAGTGGGAAGTATTTGATCCTTGGGTTGTTAATGAGCCACTGTAGGGCTGCCTTGTGCCTGAGTTGATTCATACCATGTGTTTGCCAGAGATTGAGTAACACTGAAGTGCAGGGTATTTTTCCTGTTTTGTCCCCTGAAAAGCTTTCATTTGTGGGCAGGGCCTGCAGTCAGACCTGATGTCTGCCCCCAGTCCACTTCTTGGGTCATCATTGGACTGATATGTAAAGTTATCTTCCCCTCTCAAAAGACCAGGAGTCATTTTGGGGTAGTGCTGACTCCAGGTGGGGCTGCTTGCACACTGCCTAGTTTCTGGCACTTATTTGATAGGCCGTGGCCAAGGGCTTGTTGGAGAGAACAAGTCCACAGAGAACATGGGATCAGGAAACACAGTGCCAGCAAGTTCTGCACACTTCTGCTACTGAAGAAGACCTGCAACTGCATGAGAAAATCCCTGCTGAGGCTTAAATGGTGGGGATGATTATGCAGGAGCGCATAAGGATGGGGTACATTCTTAGCAAGCAAGGTGGAGAGTGTGTGTACTGACTTACTTCCTGCTATTTCCCTTGTATCTAGGCTGGGGTGTGGGGAAAGGAAATGGTACCTGCCAGCTCTTTTGTTCTTGAAGTTCCCCAAAGGTCCCTGCCCTCCAGCACATGCTCTGAGATTAGTAAATAAATGTCCTTGCTGTATACCCCAGGTATTTTGAAAACTTCTGTTTCTATGCTGTATCTCAATAAGGTTGTTTATTGTGCTTTAAGGGCAGGGACTCTGCCCTTGTAGCTCTTCCAGAGCTGAACCTCTGATTTTTAAAGTTCCAAATATTAATTCTCACTGATTATTAGGCCTCTCTGGTTTCCAAAACCAAACGTTATGGTGATTTGTCCTCCTCATGTGGGTCCTTCCATGCCTGGGGTGCCTGGGGTGGAGTCTAGTCCTCTACCCTTTTTGTGCCCAAAGTCTCCCTCCCTCCCAAGGACAATCCTGCAGGTCTGTTTGACTGCATCTCTACTCTTTCTACCTGCTTTTATGTGACTTATTTTCTACATTTAGCTGTGGAGAGTCTGTTCTGATCATTGGGTCATTTGTAGTTTATTTACACTGAGGTGAGTGTTATCTAGTAGTATCTGTGGGATGAGATCAGTTTAGGATTGTTCTACTCCACCATCCTCCCTAGAAGTTAGACATTTTTACCTTTTAAGTGGTATATTTAGTCCATACACTTCTTTTTTAGTTTATTTATTTATTTTTTTGGTTAGTACACTTGACATGATATCTACCCTCTTATCAAATTTTTTTTTTTTTTTCAAATTTTTAAGTATACAACATAGTATCATTAACTATGCATACTACGTTATATATCAGATATTCAAAACTTTATCTTACTCCATTTACATTTAATGCAATTACTTTACATTTGGATTTAAATTTAACATCTCATTATTTATTTCTCCTACAATTGTGCTCTTTTTTCTCCTTCTTGCTTTTCTCTATATTTTAATTATATCATTATCCTTTATCATTTTAATTACATTTACCCTGTATTATCTTATTAATTGTGCATTCTTTTATTATTCTTTTGTGGTTTTTCTAGAAATTAAACATAATCCTTTGATTTATTAGAGTTTGGGACAAATTAATATTTTTGCACTCCCCAGACAATGCAAGCAACTTATACTTTAATTCCACTTATTCAACCCACATTTACTACTATTAGCTTTATTTTTCATGAATTTTTATTTTATTTTAAGTTCAACCAGTTATTATTATTATTTACAAATGCCTAATATTTATATTCTACACTCATATATTTGCTCTCTTTGGTGCTCCTTATTTGGCTTTGTATTAATTGTATCATCTTGTATCATTTCCTCCTACCTGAAGAATCTCCTGTTTTTTTTAATTTTTTAAAGATTTTGTTTATTTATTCATGAGAGACACACACACAGAGAGAGAGAAAGAGAGAGAGAGAGAGAGAGGCAGAAACACAGGCAGAGGGAGAAGCAGGCTCCATGCAGGGAGCCTGACATGGGACTCAATCCTGGGTCTCCAGGATCACACCCTGGGCTGAAGGCAGGCTCTAGACTGCCTGAGCCATCAGAGCTGCCCAAGAATCTCCTATTTTAATTCTTGTAGTGTTTCTGCTATATATCTTTATTTTATGATCATTTCTGAGGAAATGTTGCTGTACTTAACTCCTAAATTAGCAGTATTTTTTCTTTCAGGACGTTAAAAATATAATTTCATTGTCTTCTGGCTTGTCTATTCATTCCTTATTTATGTGAAGATATAGTTAGGATCACCTATGTATCAAATGAGTATACACATAATCATGTATAATGTAAAAAATAATAATAATTTGCTATGATATGAAGATAACTACTCAGACATTTTACTATATTTGAATTTTCAATAAGTTGACACTGAGGCCACATCAATTTAAGCAGATATGTCATGATATTTGGCTAAATTGTCCCTTGCTTCTCTGTTCCCTGATTTCCTCTTCTAGTATACTCCAAAATTAGATGCTTGTTCAAGGCAATCCATAGAAGTATGGAAACAGGGTTTAGATCTTCAATTTATGTTTTTTATTTCCTCTTTAAATATGTTCTATCTTTATAATTTATAAAATATATTACAAAAATATGAACTCTACACACGTATACTGAGTTACTATCAAAGAAAGTTGGAAAACTACTTTAGGCTGTAGGAAAAAGAAAAGTCAAAATCAATGCAGGTGCAAAGACTGTTTCCCAACTATGAAAACAGCAATCCAGTTAAGTATGTCAAACCTACAATCTGTTAAATTTTCAAGAACATAGGCCATAATATCATCTAGCTAGTGAATAAATTTTTTTTTTCAAAATAGACTAATAGGGGATACCTGGGTGGCTCAGTAGTTCAGCACCTGCCTTTGGCCCTGGTCGTGATCCTGGAGACCTGGGATCGAGTCCCACGTCGGGCTCCCTGCATGGAGCCTGCTTCTCCCTCTGCCTGTGTCTCTGTCTCTGTCTCTCTCTCTCTATCATGAATAAATAAATAAAATCTTAAAAAAAAATAAAATAGACTAATAGATCAGCTGCCTTTTAGAAAATCAAAACCACAAATTTGAATATTTCAGAAAACTATGTTGTTTCTTTTCAAGTTCATTTACATAATTGGTTCTTAACCAGAAGTAAGTATCTAAATCACCTAAGAGTGTTTTATTTTTGTTTTAAAATTTTAATAATTTATTTATTTATTTATTTATTTATTTATTTATCTATTTATCTGTTTGTTTATTAAGTTAGTTATTTAAGAGAGAAAAAGAGAATGGGCAGGAGGAAATGGGAGAGGGAATCTAAATTAGATTCCATGCTGAGCACAGAGCCTGATGTGGGGCTCTATCCCATGACCTAGAGTTCATGACTTAGAGATCACGACCTGACTGAAACCAGGTTAGGTTGGAGGCTTAACCAACTGAACCACCCAGATGGCCCACCTAGAAGAGTTTTTCTTTAAATTTATTTATGAGAGAGAGAGAGAGAAAGAAAGAAAGAGAGAGAGAGGGAGAGAGAGGGAGAGGGAGAGAGGCAGAGACACAGGCAGAGGGAGAAGCAGGCTCCACGCAGGGAGCCTGATGCAGGACTCGATCCTGGAACTCCAGGATCATGCCCTGGGCCAAAGGCAGGCATGCAACCACTGAGCCACCCAGGGATCCCCTAGAAGAGTTTTAAAATGCAGACTTCATTAAGTCACACCCAGAGTTTCTATTTCAAGGGTTTAGGAGCTTTTGTCAGGCATGTTCACATTTTTTTTATTTTGATTTTTATATCTAGCTAAGAACCACTGTATTAGATATTATTTTAGTGTATCTAAAATCTTTCTTAAGTCAGTAGTAATTTAATGATGAGTATGGACCAGGTTTTGTACTGGATACTAGAGCTTTACTTGGGAAATGAACATAGATTTGACACAAACAGTTAAATAAGTGGCTAATTATAAAAATAAAATTAAAAGTTACATTTACTAACTTGATAATTTAAGTCAGTTAAAAAATGAAGCTCTGGAATCTATGTGTATATAAGTACAATCTTGGAATTAGCAATGGTCACAACTCACTGTCCCTGCTAACTAATAATGATGTAGCATTTTAAAAACAAATTACACTATGTGTATACTCAATAAACACCATCATTATTACCAAATCCAATGGGTACTTTTTGAATGGAATTATTATAGAGCATTTTTTCTTGTGTGGAGAAAAAGTTCAAAATACAGATCAACACTTATCTTTGCCCCTTTCAGATAACATTGGTAGTTTAAGTTTTGAGAACACTAAAAAGTTGTTGGATTTTTTTCAAAATGTATTTAGTACATTTCTACTTGTTTAGACTTTTTTCACTAGAAAATTGGAGGAGTCTGGTTTGATTTGGTGTTCTATATTTTATTAATTTTAGAATTTGTCAAATTTGTGTTTTTATTTCAGCTCTTGATCCATAGTTTATTTTTCCTCAAGTTCATGGTGAAAAATATACTTTTGTTTTTCTATTAATTTCATTTAGAGGTGGGAACCATCATGTGATTTATAGGTAGACATTCTTAGAAAATGGAGATCAGGGAATGTATAAGATTTCTCACACTGATGATTCCAGTCCAAGATGTTAATGTTGGAATACCCTGAACTCACTTCCTCTACGGAAAACACTAAATTGCACCTATTTATAGAACAATTCCTCCTAAGGAAAAACTAAGGGCTGATTGAACAGTTTTCACACAATCAGAGATAGAAAGAATGGTAAAAAGAGGACAACAAAAGAGATGAAGACACAGTAAAAATGAGAACCCTGACTCCTGATGCTGTGAAGAGCAGTGGGGAATGATAGCACTGAGGGACCAAGAACAGATTCCTCTGCCCTTGGGACAGAAAAAAAAAGCCATAGTTTACAAGAAGAACTAGTACGTCATCTTTTAGTTTTGTTTATTGTTACCTATGTAATGGGAGAAGATATTCACAAATGACATATCAGATAAAGGGCTAGTATCTAAAATCTATACAGAACTTATCAAGCTCAACACCCTCCAAAAAAAAATTCCACCCAAGAAATGGGCAGAAGATATGAGCATGCATTTCTCTCCAAAGAAGTCATACAAATGGCTAACAGACACTTGAAAAACTGCTCAACATCACTCAGCATCAGTGAAATACAAATCAAAACCACAATGATACCAACTCAGGCTGGTCAGAATGGCTACAATTAGCAACTCAGGAAACAACAGATATTGATGAGGATGTGGAGAAAGGGGAACTCTCTTACACTGTTAGTGGAAATGCAAATTGGTGCAGCCGCTGTGGAAATTTTATATGTATTTATGGAATTCATATATATGGATTAATTTAATATATATGGAATAAATTTATATAAAAATTTGTATAATAGAAATATATATATATAATTTTATATATAATTATATGTGGAATAAATTTTTATATATATGGAATATTAGTCATCAAAAAGAATGAAATCTTGCCATTTGTGATGACATGGAAATAGAGGGTATTATACTAAGTGCAATAAGTCGGTTATAGAAAAACAAATATCATATGATTTCACTCATATATGGAATTTAAGAAATAAAACAGATGAACATAGGGGAAGGGAAGAAAAATAAGATAAGAACAGAGAGGGAGGCAAATCATGAGACTCTTAACTATAGGGAACAAACAGGGTTGCTGGAGGGGAGGTGTCGGGGGATGGGGTAATTGGGTGATTGGCATTAAGGAAGGCACTTGATGTCATGAGTACTGGATGTTATATGCAATTGATGAATCACTAATTCTACCCTTGAAACTAATAATACTATATATTAACTAAATTGAATTTAAATGTAAAATATGAGTAGTATCCAGAGCTGCAACAACAACAACAAAAAAAATCAAGAAAAGAAAAGACAGAAGAAAGAAAAGACAGAAAAAAAAGCAACTAGTATATAAAAGAGACAAGAGTAGAACTCCAACCAATAGCAATGGAGCTGCAGGAATGCTCTCCAGGTCAAAGGGACTGAAGAACGACATAATTTATTTTTTTCAATCCACCTTAAAAACCCACACCAGGGAAGGTCCAGACACCATAACTCGTGGCTACAGTTGACACAGCAAGCTTGTAGTCTCAGAGATCTCAGGGTCCAAGCACACATCACTTTCAGTTGAGCTGGGGTGCAGGAAAAAAGCTGCTACTTTTTTAAAGGATTTTATTCATTTATTCGTGAGAGACACAGAGAAAGGCAGAGACACAGGCAGAGGGAGAAGCAGGCTCCCTGCAGGGAGCCCAATGTAAGACTTGATCCCAGGACCCAAGGATCATGACCTGAGCCAAAGACAGATGCTCAACCACTGAGCCACCAAGATGCCCTGAGAGCTGCTATTTAAAAGGGATTCCAGAAGCTGTAGAAATTGTCTTTCATCCTCCACAAGTTCAAATCCCATGCAGTGAGCTTACAACCTCAGTTGGCTCACAGAACACAAGCCCACACAGCCCTAGTCATGCTGGAGCATGGAAAATAAGCCAATTTTTTGGTTTTGTTTGTTGTTTTCATTTTGTTTTTGTTCTTTTTGGTCTTCTTTAAATTTTTTTCTTTTATTATTTTTCTTTCTTTAAGAAGCTGCAGTTCAAATAAGCAACTATAATAGAAAAGAATCAGCTTCAGAACTCTGCCAAATAGTGGAAGAGCTGCTGGAATGCTCTCCAGGTGGGAGGGGTGAACATACATTGTTTATGCTCCCCCTTTACTTTGAAAGCACAGACCAGTGCAGTCTGAACATCCTATCTGGCCTGCCACCTCAATGGTCCTGGTTTTCTAAGCCCATACCAACCCAAGCTATCCCATTAGGATGGCCACCGGGAGGTGCATACCAGGACACTGATGCTTAGTGCTCATCAGAGTCCAAGCCTTTGTGCCAAGGTGACAAAGGTACAAAGCAGCCCAGAATATTCCCAGATATCTTACTAAGGTACCCCATGGTATAGATTGCTCCAAAACATGTTGGCCAACATATGCTTGAAATCCAGCTGTCCTCCCAAGGTGTCCCTGATATGAAGCATCCCAGGAACTGCAGGTTCATGCATGCATCAGCTTCAGACACCCCACCAGGGCACATGTTGTGTGGAACACCTCAGAACACTATCATACATCCCAACCTTGGCTCCAGCCACATGGCCAGTGCACCACTGCACTGAGTACTTTAAGATACTGTGGCTTGCACTGAATTCTGCATCATTAATTTTTCCATACCACCCTCCGTGTGGAGAGCCAGGACCCTCAGGCTTGTACCAGATTCAGGTTCAGCTGTCCTTTCATGACACATTTTTCATGGAGACCCTCAGGGTTACAACAGCCCATAGCCATTTTAGCTTTAACAATCCTCCCAAGATGCCCACTGCACAGAGCATACCAGGAACTCCCACACTGTACCCCATCTCAGCTCCAGCCACTCCTCAGGGCACCCTCTGTACAGAGAATTTAGGAACAATTTGGTTTACATCCACTTCTGCTTCAGTTATCTTGCCAAGGTGCCCTATGTGTGCAGAAATCCATGTGCCCCCAGGTTGTGCCCGCTTGAGTTTCAGCTATCCTGCCAAGGCATCCTCTGCATGGAGAGAATAGGCACCTCCTGACTGCAAACTACATCAGCTCCAGCCACCTTGCCAAGCCAGCTCCTACACAGAGAGCCCCAGAACACTATGGTTTACACTGATTTCACCTTTAGCTTCCCTGCTAGCATTTCTTCAGTGCATAGAATGCTGTGAAAAACCTGCCTGCATCCACTTCATTTTTAGTTGTCCTGACAGGGTTTTCACTACATGGAAAGCCCCAAGACCACAGCCTATGCCAACCCTAGCTCTAGCTATGGCAGGAAAAGTCACCAAACACACAGTCTACATAGGGGACAACCATGCACAAGAGAATTCCTTCAGTTTAGAAGACGTAGCTGTTCTGCCTAAGCCATAGAAACAAGCATAGAAAGTCAAGCAAAATAAGAGACAGATAAATGTTCTCCAAAAAAAAGGGAGTGGGGGAGAAAAGTAAAACTCTTATAGATGAGTAAATGAAAAGGGGATAAGAAATATGCCTGATAAAGAATTTAAAGTAATGATTGTAAAGATACCAGGCTGGACAAAAGAGTGGAATAACTCAATAAGACCTTCAATAAAGGCAAACAAAAAATATAAGAAAGAAGCAATTATAGTTGAAGAATACAATAACTGAAAATAAAAACACATACAGACAATACAATCAGTGGCAGATAAGCAGATACAGAAGAATGTATCAATGATCTGGAAGGCACAGTAATGTAAAACACTCAAACTGAATGACAAAAAGCAAAAGGAAAATGAAATTTGAGAACAGGTTAAGGGATCTCCTGGACAACAGCAAGGGAACAAATACATTATAGAGGCCCCAGAAGAAGAAGAGATAGAAAGGGTTATAAATATATATATTCAAAGAAATAATACTGAAAAATTCCCTAACATAGGGAAGGAAATAGACATCCAATTCTAGGAAGCACTGAGAATTATAAACAAGATGAACCAAAGATGTCCACATCATGACAGAAATACTTAATATGTCAAATATTAAGGGTTGCCTGGTGGTTCAGTGGTTGAGCATCTGCCTTTGGTTCAGCTCATGATCCCAGGGTCCTGGGATTGAATCCCACATCAGGCTTCCCACAGGGAGCCTATCTCTCCTTCTGTCTATGTCTCTGCCTCTCTCGCTGTCTGTCATGAATAAATAAATAAAATATTTTTTAAATGTCAAAAGTTAAAGTTAGAGAACCTTAAAGCAGCAAGAAAGAAACTAAAAGTTGCCTATAAGGAAGACTCATAAGCCTTCAGCAGAATCTTTACAGGCCAGAAGGGAATGCCATTTTGAATGATATATACAAAATGCTGAAAGGAAATATCTACAACCAAGAATGCTCTACCTGACAGGATTTTTCAGCTTTGATGGAGAGATAAATAATTTCCTAGATAAACAAAACTAAAAGAGTCTATCACCACTATGCCGGTTACATAAAAAATGATAAAGGGACTTTTTTTATTTTTTTTTATTTATTTATGATAGTCACACACAGAGAGAGAGAGAGAGGCAGAGACATAGGCAGAGGGAGAAGCAGGCTCCATGCACCGGGAGCCCGACGTGGGATTCGATCCCGGGTCTCCAGGATCATGCCCTGAGCCAAAGCCAGGCGCTAAACCGCTGCGCCACCCAGGGATCCCGATAAAGGGACTTTTTAAGTGAAAAAAATGACCCTAATTAGACATAAGAAAATTATTAATAAAAAGATGTAAAAAGACTATATATAATATATAAATGATTATATATATAACTATGTACATATATATAAAACATAGAGGAAGGAGTAAAAAAGAAGGGAAAAATAAAGAAATAAAATTTTAAAATGTTTTTTGAACTTAAATGACAATGTATTTAATACAGAATGCTATTTACATATGATGTTATATATGAATATCATGGCAAACAGAAACCCAAAACCTACAATAGATATATAAAAAATAAAGTTAAAAATAACACTATAAAAACTAGGAATTAAAAAGAAAGAGAGCAAGAGAAGAAGAAAGGAATAAAGAAGAATTACAAAACAGTCAACAATTAACAAAATGAAAATAGGTACATAACAATAATTAAAAATAAATGGCCTGAATGATTTAATCAAAGACATGGTGGAGTGGAATGAATTAAACAACAATAATAAAAAAATAAAAATAAAAATAAATAACAATAATAACAACATCCTTATATGCTGCTGACAAGAGACAAACTTCAGATCTATAGATAAAGAGACTAAAAGTAGGGACGCCTGGGTGACTCAGTGGTTGAGCGTTTGCCTTCTGCTCAGGGCGTGATCCTGGGGTTCCAGGATTGAGTCCCACATCGGGCTCCCTGCATGGAGCCTGCTTCTCCCTCTACTTATGTCTGTCCCTCTCTCTCTGTGTCTCTCATGAATAGATAAATAAAATCTTTTTTTTTTAAAGCGAGAGACGAAAAGTGAAGGGATAAAAATAAAATCATATATAGATAAAGAGACTAAAAGTGACGGGATAAAAACAAAATCATATACTATGCAAATGGAAGGATAACAAAAAACAGGGTGGCGATACTGAAATCAGAAAAAATAGACTATTTATGTATAGTAAAATAGACTTTAAAACAAAGACTGCTAACAAAAGGTAAAAGCATTACAGAATGTTACATTACATAATGATACTCTAACAAGAGACTATAGCAATTATAAATATCTACAGACCCAGCACTGGAGGACCTAAATACATAAAACAGATATTAAAAGAAATAAAGGGAAAAATTGATAGCAACACAATGATAGTAAGGGACTTTACAATCCACTTACATCAATGGATAGATCATCGAGGCAGAAAATCAACAATGTCTTTGAATGACACATTGGACAACATCAACATAAGAGGTGTATATAGAACATTCCATCCAAAAACAATAGTATATTCATTCTTTTCAAGTCCACATGGAATGTTACCCAGAATAAATCGCATGGTAGACCATAAAACAAGCCTCAATAAATTTAAGAAGATTAAAATAATACCATGCATCTTTTCTAATCACAGCAGTATGAAACTAGAAATCTATCATAAGAAAAAAAGAGTAGAATAGGCCACAAACAGAAACAAATGGAGGCAAAACAATATGACACTAAAAAATCAATGTGTTAATAAAGCAGTCAAAGAAGAAATGAAAAATAAATAAATGTAGACAAATGAGAATGAAAATGCAAAATCTTTGGGACACAGTAAAATCACTTCTAAGTAAGAAATATATTGGGATATACCAATAAAAAAAAAGAAATATATTGGGATATAGGCCTATCTAAACAAAGGAGTAAAATCTCACATAAACAATCTAACCTAACATATAAAGGAACTAGAAAAACAAGAACAAAAAGGCCAAGGTGAGTAAAAGGAAGGAAATAATAAAGGTCAAGGGAAATAAATGCATAGAGACTAAAAGGCCAATAGAAAAAAGTATCAATGAAAACATGAGCTGATTCTTTGAAAAGATAAACAAATTTGATATATCCTTAGCCAGACTCATCAAGAAAAAAAGGTAAGGTACCCAAATTAATAAAATTAAAAATGAGAGGAGAAATAATAAATGACACAAGAGGAATACAAATAATTATAAGTGAATAATACAAAAATTTGTGTATCAACGAATAGACAACCTAGAAGACGTGGATAAATTTCTAGAAACAATCTTTGAAAACTGAATCAGGAATAAATAGTAAAACTGAACAGACCAATTATTAGTAATGAAATTGAGCAATAAACTAAAAAATATAAAAAAAATAAAAATCCTGGACCAAATGGTTTCACAGGTGAATTATATGAAACATTTAAAGAAGATTTATTCTGGTCAGCCTGGGTGGCTCAGCAGTTTAAGCGCCTGCCTTCATCCCAGGGCATGATCCTGGAATCCTGGGATCGAGTCCCATGTCGGGCCTCCTACATGGGGCCTGCTTCTCCCTCTGCCTGTGTCTCTGCCTCTGTGTGTGTGTGTGTGTGTCTATCATAAATAAATAAATAAATAAATAAATAAATAAATAAATAAATAAATAAATAAAATCTTTAAAAAATTAAATAAAGAAGATTTATTCTAAAAATATTTTTTTTAATTTATTTTTTATTGGTGTTCAATTTACTAACATACAGAATAACCCCCAGTGCCCGTCACCCATTCACTCCCACCTCCCGCCCTTCTCCCCTTCCACCACCCCTAGTTCATTTCCCAGAGTTAGCAGTCTTTACGTTCTGTCTCCCTTTCTGATATTTCCCACACATTTCTTCTCCCTTCCCTTATATTCCCTTTCACTATTATTCTAAAAATATTCTTAAAAAATAGAAAAAGGAGAAAAATATCCAAATACATTCTACCACACTAGAATTACACTAATACCAAAACCAAATACATTTTTAAAAAGAAAAATACATGTCAATTTACCTAATGAACACAGAAACAAAACCTCCCCCCAAAATATTAGCAAACTGTATACAAAAATACATTATAAGATCACCCACCACAATCAAATTAGATTTATTTTGGTTATGCAAGGGTGGTCTAATATTGGTCAATCAGTCAACATAACACACTACAACAAAACAAAGAAAAAAATCATATTGTCATTTCAATATATGCAAAAAAAACCTCCTCTGACAGAATACAACATACAATCATGATAAAAACTCTCAAGAAAGGGGGTTTAGAGGGAACATATCTCAACGTAATAAAAACCATATATGAAAAGTACACAGCTAACATCATACTCAAAGGTGAAAAACTAACAGCTTTTGCTCAAAATCAGAAAGAAGACAGAGATGTCTAACTTCACCATTTTATTCAGCATAGTACCGAAGTCTTATCCACAGCAATCATGCAAGTAAAAGAAATAGGAGGCTTTCATATTGGTAAAGATGTTAAACTTTCACTATTTGGAAATGATATGAATTTAGAATACAAATCTAAAAGATTCCATCAAAAAAACCTACTAGAACTGATAAATATATTTAGTAAAGTTGCAGGTTACAAAATTGATACCAATAAATCAGTAGTATTTCTACACCCTAATAACAAAGTAGTAGGAAGAGATATTAAGAAAAATACATAATTTGCAATTGCACCCCAAATTATAAAATCTGTAAAAATGAACTTAATTAAGGAGTTGGAAGACTGTACTCTGAAATCTAGAAAACACTGATGAAAGATAATGAAGATGACACAAACAAATGGGAAGATATTTTATACTAATGGAGAACCAACATTGTTATAATGTACATACTCCCCAAAACAATCTAAAGATTAAGCAAATCCCTAACAAAATGCCAACATTTTTCACAGTGCTAGACAAATAATAATAAAATTTCTATGAAACTATTAAAAGACTCCAAATAGCCAAAGCAGTCTTGAGGAAAAAAAATAAGAAAACTAGAGATACCTCAATTCCAGATTTCAAGATACACCATATCTTTACTTTTTTTTTTTTTTACTTTTTTTGGTATATATATTTTATTGGAGTTCAGTTTGCCAACATATAGCATAACACCCGCTGCTCATCCCGTAAAGTGCCCCCATCAGTGCCCGTCACCCAGTAACCCCATCCCCCTGCCCACCTTCCTTTCCACTACCCCCTGTTCGTTTCCGAGTTAGGAGTCTCTCATGTTCTGTCACACTCTCCGATATTTCCCACTCATTTTCTCTCCTTTCCCCTTGATTCCCTTTCAGTAATTTTTTTTATATTCCCCGAATGAATGAGACCATATAATGTTTGTCTTTCTGCAGTTGACTTACGTCACTCAGCATAATACCCTCCTGTTCTATCAACATTGAAGCAAATGGTGGGTATTTGTTGTCTCTAATGACTGAGTAATATTCCATTGTGTGTGTATGTAAATATATATATGTACATATATGTGTGTGTGTATATATATATATACACATTGCCAAATATATATATATATATATATATATATATATATATATATATATATATATACACATCACATCTTTATCTTTCAATGGACATCGAGGAACCTTCCACAGATTGGCTATTGTGGACATTGCTGCTATAAACCTCAGGGTGCAGGTGTCCTGCCATTTATTTCACTGCATCTATATCTTTGAGGTAAATCTCCAGCAGTGCAATTGCTGGGTCGTAGGGCAGATCTATTTTTAACTCTTTGAGGAACCTCCACACAGTTTCCAAGAGTGGCGGTACCAGTTCACATTCCCACAAACAGTGCAAGAGGGTTCCCCTTTCCCCACATCCTCTCCAAAATTGTTGTTTCCTGTCTTGTTAATTTTCACCATTCTCACTGTAAGAGGTGGTATCTCATTGTGATTTTGATTTTGATTTCCCTAATGGCAAGGGAAGCAGAGCATTTTGTCATGTGTTTGTTGAACATGTGTATGTCTTCTTTGGTGAAATTTCTGTTCATGTCTTTTGCCCATTTCATGATTGGATTGTTTGTTTCTTTGCTGTTGAGTTTAATAAGTTCTTTATAGATCTTGGATACTAGCCCTTTATCTGATAGGTTATTTGCAAATATCTTCTCCCATCCTGTAGGTTGTCTTTGATTTTTGTTGACTGTTTCTTTTCCTGTACAGAAGCTTTGTATCTTGATGAATTTCCAATAATTCATTTTTGCTTTTTCCCCTTACCTTCATAGACGTATCTTGCAAGAAGTTGCTGTGACCAAGTTCAAAAAGGGTGTTGCCTGTGTTCTCCTCTAGGATTTTGAGGGATTCATGTCTCACATTTAGATCTTTCATCTATTTTGAGTTTATCTTTGTGTATGGTTTAAGAGAATGATCTAGTTTCATTCTTTTGCACATGGCTGTCCAATTTTCCCAGCACCATTTATTGAAGAGATGGTACGTTTTCCAGCGGATAGCTTTTCCTGCTTTGTCGAATATTAGTTGAATAGAGTTGAAGGACCATTTCTGTATTCTCTATTCTGTTCCATTGATCTATG
The DNA here is from genome assembly GCF_003254725.2 of Canis lupus dingo. Classification (NCBI taxonomy): domain Eukaryota; kingdom Metazoa; phylum Chordata; class Mammalia; order Carnivora; family Canidae; genus Canis; species Canis lupus. Next base: position 64,789,480 of record NC_064281.1, read on the forward strand.
TGTCTGTTTTTCTGCCAGAACCACACTATCTTGATGATCACAGCTTTGTAGTACAAATTGAAATCTGGCATTGTGGTGCCCCCGGCTCTGGTTTTCTTTTTCAATATTCCCCTGGCTATTCGGGGTCTTTTCTGATTCCACACAAATTTTAAGATGATTTGTTCCAACTATCTGAAGAAGGTCCATGGTATTTTGATAGGGATTGCATTAAACTTGTAAATTGCCCTGGGTAGAATAGACATTTTCACAATATTAATTCTTCCAATCGAAGAACAAGGAATATTTTTCCATCTCTTTGTGTCTTCTTCAATTTCTTTCAGAAGTGTTCTGTGCTTTTTAGGGTATAGATCCTTTCCCTCTTTGGTTAGGTTTATTCCTAGGTATATGATGCTTTTGGGCACAAAAGTAAATGGGATTGATTCCTTAATTTCTCTTTCTTCAGTCTTATCGTTAGTGTATAGAAATGCCACTGATTTCTGGGCATTGATTTTGTATCCTGACACATTGCCAAATTGCTGTATGAGTTCTAGCAATCTTTGGGTAGACTCTCTTGGGTTTTCTATGTACATTGTCATGTCATTTGCAAAGGCGGAGAGTTTGTCTTCTACTTGGCCAATTTTAATGTCTTTTATTTCTTTTTGTTGTCTTATTGGTGAGCCTAGGACATCTAGTACTATGTTGAAAAGCAGTGGTGAGAGTGGACATTCCTGTCTTGTTCCTGATCTTAAGGGAAAGGCTCCCAGTGTTTCCCCATTGAGAATGATATTTGCTGTGGGCTTTTCATAGATGGCTTTTAAGATGCTGAGGAATGTTCCCTCTATCCCTACACCCTGAAGAGTTTTGATCAGGAATGGATGCTGTATTTTGTCAAATGCATTCTCTGCATCTATTGAGAGGATCATATGGTCCTTGTTTTTTCTCTTGTTGATATTATCTATCACATTGATTGCTTTACATGTGTTGAACCAGCCTTGCATCCTGGGTATAAATCCCACTTGGACATGGTGAATAAATTGCCCAATTTATCCTATTGGCTAGTATCTTGTTGAGAATGTTTGCATCTGTGTTCATCAGGGACATTGGTCTATAATTATCCTTTTTGGTGGGGTCTTTGGTTTTAGAATTAAGGTGATAGAACAAGTGGAAGTATTCCATCTGTTTCTATCTTTCAGAACAGCTCTAGTAGAATAGGTATTGTTTCTTCTTTAAATGTTTGATAGGATTCCCCTTGGAAGCCATCTGGCCCTGGAATTTGGTGTTTTGGAGGTTTTGATGACTGCTTCAATTTCCTCCCTGGTTATCAGCCTGTTCAGGTTTTCTATTTCTTCCTGTTCCAGTTTTGGTAATTTGTGGTTTTCCAGAAATGCATCCATTTCTTCTATATTGCCCAATTTATTGGAATACAGCTGCTCTTATATGTTTTTTAAATCATTTGTATTTCCTTGGTATTGGTGGTGATCTCTCCTTTTTTATTCCTGATTTTATTAATTAGAGTCTTTCTCTTTGGTTTTTAATAAGGCTGGCTAATGATTTATTTATATTACTAATTATTTCAATGAACCAACTCCTGGTTTTGTTGTTCTGTTCTACAGTTCTTTTGGTCTCTATTTCATTGATTTCTGCTCGAATCTTTATAAACTCTCTTCTTCTGCTGGGTGTAGGTTTTATTTGTTGCTCTTTCTCTAGTTCCTTTAGGTGCAAGGTTTCCTTGTGTATTTGAGTTTTTTTTTCCAATTTTTTGAGGGATGCTTGCATTGCCATGTCTTTCTCTCTCAGGACTTCTTTGGCTGTATCCTAAAGATTTTGAAGAGTTGCATCTTCATTCTCATTAGTTTCAATGAATCTTTTTAATTCTTCTGTAATATCCTGGTTGACCCTTTCATCTTATATCAGGATGCTCTTTAACCTTCACGTGTTTGAATTGCTTCCAAATTCCTTCTTGTGATTGAGTTCAAGTTTCAAAGCATTATGGTCTGAAAATATGCAGGGGACAATCCCATTCTTTTGGTATCAGTTAAGACCTGATTTGTGATGCAATATGTGGTCTAATCTGTAAAAATTTCCATGTGCACTTGAGAAAAATATGTATTCAGTTGTGTTTACATGTAAAGTTTTGTAAATATGTGTGAAATCCATCTGGTTCAGTGTATCGTTTAAAGCTCTTGCTTCTTTGGAGATGTTGTGCTTCGAAGATCTGTTGTTTCCAGAAAGTGCCATGTTGAAGTCTCCCAGTATAAGCGTTTATTATCTATGTCTTGACTTTGGTTATTAATTGATTGATATACTTGTCAGCTCCCACATTAGGGTCATAAATATTCATGATTGTTAGATCCTCTTGTTGGATAGATCCTTTAATTATGATATAGTGTCTCTCTTCATCTCTTACTACGGTCTTCGGGATAATCTTTGATTTATCTGATATGAGGATTACTACCCCTGCTTTCTTTTGAGGACCATTTGAATGGTAAATTGTTCTTCAACCTTTCATTTTTAGTCTGGAGGTGCCCATAGGTCTCAAATGAGTCTTTTGTAGACAGCAAATGGATGGGTCTTGCTTTTCTATCCAGTCTGAAAACCTGCATCTTTTGATGGGATCATTAAGCCCATTCACGTTCAGAGTTCCTATTGAAAGATGAATTTAGTGTCATCGTAATACCTACTCAGTCCCTTTTTTTTGTGGCTTATTTCTTTGGGCTTCCTCTTTCTTTTCCAGAGTCAATAGTTCTTGCAGAGCTGGTTTGGTGGTCACATATTCTTTCAGTTTCTGCCTATTGGAAGTTTTTATCTCTCCTTCTATTCTGAATGAGAGCCTTGGATAAAGTATTCTTGGCTGAAGTTTCTTTCATTTAGGACCCTGAATATATTCTCCCAGCCTTTTTTGGCCTGGCAGGTCTTTGTGGAGAGGTCTGCTGTTAATCTAATATTTCTCCCAATAAAAGTTAGGCATTTCTTGTCTCTTGTTGTTTTAAGGATCTTCACTTTATCTTTGGAATTTGCAAGTTCTACTCTTAAATGTTTAAGTGTTGAACGGATTTTATTGATTTTAGGGGGGAATCTCTCTATCTCCTGGATCTGAATGCCTGTTTCTCTCCTCAAGTTAGGGAAGTTCTCACCTATGATTTGTTCAAATATGATTTCTGGTCCTCTGTACCTTTAGGCATCCTCTGGAACCCCAATTAAATGTAGATTTTTCCTTCTGAGGATGTCATTTATTTCCCTTAACCTTTCCTCGTGGTCTTTTAATCGTTTTTCTTTTTTCCTCAGCTTCCTTCCTTGCCATCAACTTGTTTTCTATGTCGTTCACTCGTTCTTCTACCTCATTAACCCTTGTCATTAGGATTTCCAATTTGGATTGCTTCTCATTCAACTGATTTTTATTTCGGCCTGATTCTTTCTAAATTCTGCATTCATGAAGTCTCTTGAATCCATAAAGGATTCAAAAAGCATAAAGCTTTTTTTGCCAGAGCCATCAGTAGCTTTATAATTGTGCTTCTGAATTGGTTTTGACAGCAAATTGTACTCCATCTTTTGTAACTCTGTGGGAGAGAATACTGTTTCTGATCTTTCTTTTGTGGTGAGTTCTTCTTTCTAGTCATTTTACTCAGTACAGAGTGGCTTAAAACTAGTTGTACTTGTTAGAAGTGCAAACTCCTCTCTGTAGCATTCCAGCTGTTCATTCTTTAAATATCAGGTCGAACCCATAGTTTTTCAAGATGATTTGAAATTTATCTAGGTTAGTTGGTGGGGACAGGGGACTTGGGGACTCTACTCCTCTGCCATCTTGTCCCACCCCCTGTGCCTGTGTTCTTTATCCACTGATGTATTCATTGGCAATTAGTTGGCTTCTATATCTTGGCTATTATAAATGCTGCTGCATAAACAAATGCACATCTATCTTTGAGAATTAATATTTTTATTTCTTTTTGTAAATACCCAGTAGTGGAATTATTAGCTCATATGGTATTTTAATTTTTAATTTTCTGAGGAACTTCCATACTCTTATCATGGCTATACCAATTTACATTCTCACCAAGAATGTATAAGGAAGGGTTCCTTTTTCTCCACATTCTCCCTTTTCAAATTTTATTTCTTGTGTTTTAGCCACTTTAAAGGCTGTAGGATAATATTTCAGTGATTGGTTTTGATTTGCATTTCACTATTAGTGATGTTGAATATCATTTGATGTATCTATTGCTCATCTGAATGTCTTCTTTAGAAAAATGTCTATTCAGGTCTTCTGCCCATTTTTTAATCAGATTGCTTGTGGGTTTTGTTTGGTATTAAGCTGTATAAGTTCTTTATATATTTTGAATATTAAACTTTTATCAGATATATCATTTGCATTTGTCTTCTCCCATTTAGTAGGTTGTCTTTCGGTTTTGTTAATAGTTTCTTTTCCTGTGCAAAATCTTTTTATTTTGATGAAGTCTCAATAGTGCACTTTTGATTTTGTTCCTTTTGCCTTAGGAAACATGTATAGACAAATTTTGTTATAGTTGATGTCACAGACATTTTTCCTGGGTTTTCTTCTAGGATTTTAAGTGTTTCATGTCTCAAATATAGGGTTTTAGTCCATTATGAGTTTATTTTTGTGTTTCCCATTAATAGGTGGTCCAGTTATATTCATTTACATTTAGCTGTCCAGAGGAAGACATAGACATGGCCAGCATGCACATGAGAAAATGCTCCGTATCACTGGCCATCAGGGAAATACAAATCAAAACCACAATGAGATACCACCTCACACCAGTGAGAATGGGGAAAATTAACAAGGCCGGAAACCACAAATGTTGGAGAGGATGTGGAGAAAGGGGAACCCTCTTGCACTGTTGGTGGGAATGTGAACTGGTGCAGCCACTCTGGAAAACTGTGTGGAGGTTCCTCAAAGAGTTAAAAATAGATCCCTACGGCCCAGGAATTGCACTGCTGGGGATTTACCCCAAAGATACAGATGCAATGAAACGCCGGGACACCTGCACCCCAATGTTTATGGCAGCAATGTCCAAAATAGCCAAACTGTGGAAGGAGCTTCAGTGTCCATCGAAAATGAATGGATAAAGAAGCTGTGGTCTATGTATACAATGGAATATTACTCAGCCATTAGAAATGACAAATACCCACCATTTGCTTCAACGTGGATGGAACTGTAGGGTATTATGCTAAGTGAAGTAAGTCAATCAGAGAAGGATAAACATTATATGCTCTCATTTACTTGAGGAATATAAAAAATAGTGAAAGGGAATAAAGGGGAAAGGACAGAAAATGAGTGGAAAATATCAAGAGAGGGTGACAGAACATGAGACATCTAACTCTGGGAAACCAACAAGGGATGGTGGAAAGGAGGTGGGTAGGGGGTTGGGGTGACTGGGTGATGGGCACTGAGGGGGGCACTTGATGGGATGAGCACTGGATGTTATGCTATATGTTGACAAATTGAACTCCAATAAAAAGTATATACAAAAAAAGAAAAGAACACAGGTGCACATATGCGCGCGCACACACACACACACACACACAGTGGAATATTATGCCACCATAATATAGAAAGTATAATCTAATTCTTATTGCAAAGAATAAGATCTTTCCATTTTAGACAGCATGGATTGACCTTAAGGCTGTTATGCTAAGTGAAATAAATCGGGCTGAGAAAGTGAAATACCATATAGTTTCATTTGTAAGTGGAATCTCAAAAAAAAAAAAAAAGTTGACAAGCAAAAACAGAATAAGACCTATAAATGCAGGGAACTGATAGTTGACATTCATGGGAATAAAAGGCATAGCATAAGGAATATAGTTATATTGTAGCAGCAATGTATTGGGATAGTAGTGAATGTAACACAATGTGTAAACTTGTTGAATCACTATGTTGTACAATTAAAACTAATGCAACATTGCATCAACTATACTAAAAAATTCATTGAAGTATTATTATTGAAGGCTTATTAACAATATCATTATTATTGTTAGCCATAATACAAATTTAATTAATGTATTTTGTTATCTAATCATCAATGTTTATAATGCAAACTATTATAATATTGAATAATACTTAGAAAATATATAGTATTTTGTCATGTTTTAAAATTTACGTTACTTTTTTATTGAAGTATACTTAACATACAATATTATATTAGTTTCAGGTGTACAACATAATGATTTAACAATTATATACATTGTGCAGTGCTCACCTCAGTAAGTGTGGTTATCTGTCAGTATATGTATCATTAAAATATTATTCACTGTATTTCCTGTGCTATATATTTCATCTCTATTATTTATTTTATAATTGAAATTTTGTACCTCTTAATCCTCTTCACCTATTTTGTTCATCCTGCCACCTTTTTCCCCTCTGGCAACCACTAGCTTGTTCTCTGTACCCATGAGTCTGTTTCTATTTTTGTTTATATATTTATTGTTTTTTTTTATTCCAAGTATAAGTAAAACCATATAGCAGCTTTTATATCTTTATCTGATTTATTTCACTTTACATAATACCCTCTAGGTTCATCCATGTTGCTGCAAATGAAAAGATTTAATTCTTTTTATGGTTGAGTAATATTCATATATATATATATATTACATCTTCTTTAGTTATTTATCTATGGATGGACAGTTATGTTGCTTCTATATCTTATGTATTATAAATCTGTAGTAAACATAGTGGCTCATATATTTTTTGAATTAATGTTTTTATTTTCCTCAGGTAAATACATAAAAGTGGAATTGCTGGATCATACAGTACTTCTAGTTTTAGTTTTTGGAGAAATTTCCATGCTGTTTTCCACAGTAGTTGAAGCAGTTTACATTCTTACCAATAGTGTTCAAGTGTTTCCTTTTCCATATCGTCACAAATACTTATTTTTTGTCTTTTTGATACCAGACATTATCACTGGTATATGTTCTATATTATATCATAACATATCATATCATATCATATCATATCATATCATATCATATCATACTATAAATTATTATTGACACATTACTATTATTACTTATCTTTAAATACCGCACGACTTTAATTGAGGATTTTTTTTAACAGGCAAGAAGTAAACATCAGAACAAATGATAATTCCATATCAAGTAAGAATTGAGTCTTTGAAGTTCAATATTATTTACATTACATTTACAATTATTTTAGGGACAAATAGCTTGTATCTTCCATTCAATGTAATAGAGCATAAAATACTCCGATATTTTTCTTAAAATTTAAAAGTACCTATATATGTGTGTGTATGTGTATGTGTGTTGGAATGTGTGTTTGATTAAAATATTTCTGACCTTGGGCACCTGGGTAGCTCAGTCAGTTAAGCACCTACCTTCAGCTCAGGTCATGATCAAGTCCCACATCTGGCTCCCTTCTTAGTGGGGAGTCTACTTCTCCCCTCTGCTCCTCCCCCTGCTTGTGCTCTTTTTTCTCTCTCTCTCTCTCTCTCTTTCTCAAAATAAATAAAAATCTTTAATTTTTTTTAAATCTTAAAAAATATTTCTAACCTTGATGAGGTTTTTTACTAGCTATTTTAAAAGGAAATAGTTTTTCCTTCCTCATTATAAAAACCAACCTCAATTGCATAAGTTTTCCTTTTATTTAAAATCCACAATTCTGAAACCCAAAGTAAAGAAAAATATATAGTCAAAATCATGAAAATGGACATTTCATTTTGTTGAACAGCTACAACTTAAGGAAAAGTCTCCTTATATATTGAGCTGATATCTGCCTGCACTGATATAAGTTTTACCCATGGAATCTAATCCTCCCCTTAGGAAATACATAGAATTTTCTAACATTGTGATTAAAATCATGGACTTTGATCCAAAATATCTTTGAATCTTAGCTCTTGTACTTTATGATTTTTGGCAAGCAATTTAACCTCTCTCCATGCTTCATTTTTGTACATCTATAAAATGGAAGCAATTATAAAAATTATTATCTAATTCAAAGGGTTGTGAAAATTACTATTTGACAGATAGTAAGCACTATATAAGTGTTAGCATTGCAGCTATTCTGTTATTACTATTACTACTACACTTTCATATAAGAATTCTTTAAGTATTTGATATAGTGATCACATGTCTCATTAGTCTCCTTATCTCTAAGAGAACTATTCTGAATTACTTCATCATTTCTTCTTTTGATGTTAGAGCATCCACCTAGTTTGATCACTTTATTCTGGATGCCCTCAAGGGTGTATATGCCATTTTTAAATAGAATTCTCTGAACTAAAGTCAGTATTTGGGTATGTAACCCTAATTTCTGTGGCTTGGATGTCATTAAGGTCAGAGGAGCAGTAAAATAAATAATTAGATTTAATCAATAGACTTTACTGACTACTTTATGCTCTTCATTGTGTTATTATGGGAACTATAGAATTCATAGCATTTGAACAGAACAAAAATGACTAAAGAACAACAAAATAGAGAAGATGATGGAGATGTTTGAAAAGAAATATTAAATCTTTCTCTATTTTCCATTCCAATTGTTTGTATTTTTTAAGTACTATGACTTAAGTCAAAATTGTGAAAACTGGTTTAATACAGAAAATAAAGCTACAAATGTGTTCTTATGCATAATTTAGTGCTAAATGGGGAAATTAGCTTTTATTTTCCCTGATATGCAAATAACTACAGACTCCAGGGAGAAAGCTATATTTTAAGTTTAAATTTACCTTAATTTAAACAATGTATTTCTTACTCAAGAATATTTCAGTGCTGATGAAAATCTGACTATTAACTGCAAATTGTTCATTGTTCTCACTCATTTTAGTAAGTGAATCAAGCAAAAAAATATGGAATCAAGATTATTTTCCTTTGACATTTCCCAAACCACTCCAGCCAGGTAGAAAAAAGAGATCAAGACCTTCAGAATCACAAATCACAGTTCCTGTAAGTATTGAAAATGTCATTGTTAACTAAATCTAAGCTTACATAATATATAAACATAAATAAAAACATATAGTTTGAATTTTAGTTCCTATTGGAAGCAGATATTTTTAAATTTACTATTATCTCCATCTGTTTCAAATAAACTTTTATTTATCCATAATTCTCCTTTTCAAAGACATTATATAGATAGTAGGCTGTGTAAGCTACAGAAGCTAATTCTGCAACTAGTGGGATCTCTCAGAAAATGTTTACCAGCTGCCAAAACATCTTAACTAAATCTTAGAATATGAGCCAATGTTGATGAGGTTTCAGAGCCTCTTAATTTTCTTTAATCTGGTACTCAGGATACTAGATACTGGGAAATTCAAGCTTTCTACCACTTTTTTAAAGTACCATTATCTCATTAATATGGAAAAGGAAAAGCTAGCTTACAAATAGAGAAGATGATGGACATGTTTGAAAGGAGACATCAAATCTTTCTCTATTTTCCAATTCTACACTTTGTATTATTTTAACTACTATGATTTAAGTGAAATCTGATATCACTCCTAATGATATCAAAATGTGTTTTAAAAGCATTACCCAAAGCAGAGTTACAGTCAAAGAATTTCTTCAAATGCCATCCATTACATCTGTAGTGACCCAAGTTTCATGCTTCTTTTCATGGTCCTCCTTTAATTCTATATCACTATTTCATTGACTGGTGATGTCCCTATTGAATAGTGAAATGACTATAAAAGATAAATGCAAAATTAGTTTATGTATCCATTATGAGTAACAGATTTGATAGATTTGGGTTTGGGAGTTAAAAAATTATATTACCACTGCACAAATTAATATGATCCGATATTTATTTCATTTTATGTCCTTGTTTTGGGAAAGAACCCATGCCAAGTGTCTCAGGCTCTTGATTTGTTCAGATATCTTGAAAGCAGTAGCAAAACTCTAAGTAAGGCCTGAAACAGTTGTCACAAGAATTGTCATGACAAATTTCAAGGGAATCAGCTTATTTCTGAGCTAACATGAGAATGAAAGGTGCACAAAATGTTTCAAAAGATCTCTCCTATATAGGGATTTAAGAGGAGCCCACTGTCAATGGTGAGGAGGGGCCCTTAAATATCATGGATCATTGTGGGCTTACTCCAATCCCTATTTAAGTCATTGAGAAAATCCTAAGGTTGAAAGTCATTTGGCTCCTAATATGGAATTATCTCACATACTACAACACACACAAAATGTTGAAAATATTTTTTCCATTTTAAATAGATGGTTAATGAAAAGCTAGACAATTTTCATGTTTCAGTATAAAAAATATAACTTATTTAAAATGTTTATCATTATTCTAACTAATCTTTTCAGAGACATGAAAAAAGAAAATTAGAGGAAATTCAGAAGCCAGCTCATATAAGGATAAGGCATTCTTCAAAAAAAATTTCCCAAAGGCCATCTGTTTACTTAACAGTTAGGAGACAGGCTCAGTTCAGAAATCCTTATACTCTTAAAGCTTATCCTGAAAATGGAGAATCTAAGAAGTCCAGAGATGACAAAAAAGGAGGAACTTTACAGAGAAATGCCAAGGAAAACAAAAGCCCACATGACACAACTACAGATTCTAAAACAGTAAATGATGAGAAACCTAGAAAAGGAAATAAAGCAGTTAAAACTCCATCAAAATTATCATGTGAACTATCTAAGAAGTCAAAGTCCAAATTAGAAATAAACCCAGAATCCAATGATTTTGAGGCAATATCAATGTATCCAAAAAAAGATAAGAGAGAGTCAAAGAATTCCAAGGAGACAGATAATGATTTCATATGTGCAAAGAAGGATTCTAAGGATTCACAGAACAATTCTGATGCCAAATCTCAGACTTGTTCAAAAAATAGTTCAAATATGGATTTAATACTCTATTTAGAGGAGTCTGGTGCTGAATCCATGAAACTTGATATGTGGTTAAAGAATTACTCTCAGAATAATTCAAAGAAGCCTTCAAAGAAGGACACAAAAAAGGATGCAAAGGGCTCTGATGCTGAATCTGTAGACTCAAAAGATGCAAAGAAAGATGTAAAGAAAGACAAGAAAGGTACAAAGAAAGACAAGAAGGATTCAAAGAAAGACACAGAGTCTACTGATGCAGAATCTGTAGACTCAAAGGATGCAAAGAAAGAGCCAAAGAAAGCTAAAAAAGACTCAAAGAAAAGTGACAAGAAAAGGGATGCAAAAAAAGACACAGAGACTACTGATGCAGAATCAGCAGACTCAAAGGATTCAAAGAAACAGTCAAAGAAGGCTAAGAAAGATTCAAAGAAAAATGACAAGAAAAAGGATACAAAGAAGGATGAAATGTCTACTGATGCTGAATCTGAGTCTGAATTGGAGACAACGAATTGGAAGAAAGATGAAAAGAAGGATAAGATAGATTCAAAAAAAGATGAGAAGAAAAAGGATGCCAAGAAGGATGAAGTGTCCACTGATGCTGATTCTGAATCTGAATGGAATTCAGAAAAGGGTAAACAAGATGAAAAAAAGGATAAGAGAATTTCAAAAAAAGACAAAAATAAATCTGCAATGAAATCTGAAGAGTCTACTGAAACTGAATCGGATTGGGAGTCAAAGGATAAGTATGAATCAAAGAAAATTAAGAAAGGTTCAAAGAAAGATGCCAAGAAACAAGAGTCTACTGATGCAGAATATGATGAATATTCCAAGAGAGACTCAAAGAAGCCTGAGACATTCAAAAGTTCAGATGCTGAATCTGAAGAGTCACTATATAAACTTGATGCCACATCTGCAGATTCAAAGAAGGAAACACTGGAACTAAAGAGAGAATTCAAAATGTCATCCAAAAAGACTACATTCAAAGAAAAGGGGGAAAAAACAGGTACAGGTAGAGTCCCCCCATTAAGAGAAAAACCACCACTACCTCCTTGTGAGCCTTTACTACCATCACCCAAGATCAAACGTCTCTGTCGGTGCAAGATGCCTCCTGAGCCTCTAAAACCAAGATATGCTCCTTTGGTATGTTTATTGTATTTTATTTTAGAAAAAATGGCCTAAAATGAAAACTATTTTTAATGGTTTAATTTATATTTTCCTTAAGAGTAGTTTAATTTTACTGGAATGTTGATAAGTTAGGGACTAACAGATAAGCAAGAATACTACAAAAGGACTCAAAAGAGTTGAAACTAATTGTCAAAAAGAATAATATTTAGATTGACATAAAACTAACTTGTGACTTAAAAATTTAAAATTATTTATAAAGAGAATACTATTACAAGGGTGATTTACTGTTATATTCTTAAGAAATAAAAAATGAAAACTGACTAAAACTTCTACAGGGGAAGATCTTAATGAGATAGAAAGACATTTCTTAATTTTATTTTCTCCAGATTTCCTCCCATCCTCCTTCCTCCAAAATCTGGCTGTAACAGAAGCTTAAGTAGACATCTCAATTTAATGTAGGGGCTCCTGTTCCCCATATTCTCCACCCTTGCTGACTCTCTCTGATCTTTGGCTAGGATGTAATTTATTTGCATGCTTTCCAGGCATTACTTATATGTCCTCTCATTTCACACAGTGTTTATTGTCAATAGGACTGACCCTCTGTGTTGTGCTAAATTCAGAGCTTCCATAGATATTGCTGAGTCTTAACTTTGAGCTTCTCTTATTAATTGAATCCCTCCCTTTCTCCTCTTCCTTCCCATTCTCATATGCTTATTTCCTCTCAAAGGGCTTCTAGTTCCTCTTCTAGTCTTGTGAGGATCTCTCTTTACATTTTATTCCAAGTTTTTCTATCCTTGGTTTACAATAAAATTTTATGTATAGATCTCCATTTCTCTCTCATATATATATATGAGCTATATATATATATATATATATATGAGCTATATATATATATATATATATATAGCTTTTTCTCCACATATTCACCACAATTTGTTATTTATCTTTTTGTGTGTGCTTACTCCTTAGCTTTATCTTATTTATTTATTTATTTACTTACTTACTTATTTAAATTCAATTACCTTTTTGATTTTAGCCATTTTGACAGGTGATATCTCATTGTTATTTTGATTTGCATTTCCCTGAGAATTAGTGATGTTGAGCATCTTTATATGTTTCTTTTCATCATCTATAGGTCTTCCTTGGAAAATGTCTGTGCATCTCTTCTGCTCATTCATTTTAACTGGATTACTTTTTTATCTTGAGTTGTGTAAATTGTTTACATATTTTGAATATTAACTCTTTATCAGATATATGATTTGCTGCCACATGGTGTGTTCCAATGAGAGATGAAATGATTACTCAGAGTCCAACATCTTGGGAAAAAGAGAGACTCAAAGAGGCTACACTGTCAGGCACTACCAAGAAATACAGGCACCAAGGTGAAGCCCTGAGTCTAGGTTGGTTTTCAGTCTTATTATAATACAATGTAAAGTATGCAGAAGCAAGGAAGGAAAAACAACTCAAGAAACCAATCACTTGAGGGGCAGCAGGGAACTGTGTATGTAACTATAGGCATGGGTCTCAGAGAAGCATTAACTAGGGGGCTTCAGAGGATGGAGAACTGACCTCAGCAGGCGTGGATATCCACCATCATTGCTGTTTTCAACATGTACTGTTTTCAGTACAGAACAATGGCAGGAATAATTGGCTTTTGCCACACAAATAAATCTGTGGCCATTTATGCATGTTCCTGTTCTTCTTGTTTCTCTTACCCTCTCAGGTCCTGCTCTTGCACAATTTAAAAATATCTTCCCTCATTTTTTAGGGTATATATTTTTGTTTTGTTCATGTTTCCCTTCTTTGTGCAAAACTTTTATGTTTTTGTATAGTACCAATTATTTAAATTTGCTATTGTTTTCATTGTCAAAGGAGACATATCTAGAAAAAATGTTTCTATGACTGATGTCAAGGAGATTACTCCTTATAAGTTCTTCCAGGAAATTTATAGATTCAGGTTTCACATTTAAGCCTTTAATCCATTTTGAATTTTTTTTGTGTGTGTATGGTGTAAGAAAGTGGTACAATTTTATTTATTTTTTTTGCATGTAGCTGTTTAGTTTTCTCCACACTATTTATTGAAGAGACTTTTTCCCACTATATTCTTCTTTCTTTTGTTCTAGATTAATTGACCATATAATCCTGGGTTTATTTCTGGGCTTTCTATTCTCTTCCATTGATCTATGTGTCTATCCTTATGCCAGTATAACACTATTTTGATAACTACAGCTTTGTAGCATACCTTGAAATCTAAGATTGTGATACCTCCAGCTTTGTTGTTCTTTCTCATGACTGCTTTAGCTATTTAGGATCTTTTGTGGTTCCATACAAATATTAGGGTTCTTTGTTCTAATTCTGTGAAAAATGCTACTGGGATTTTGATAGGGATTGAATTAACTGTGTAGAATGCTTTGGGTAGGGCAGCCCCAGGGGCTCAGCAGTTTAGCGCTGCCTTCTGCCCGGGGTGTGATCTTGGAGACCCAGGATCCAGTCCCACGTTGGGCTCCCTACATGGAGCCTGCTTCTCCCTCTGCCTGTGTCTCTGCCTCTCTCTCTCTCTGTGTGTCTGTCATGAATAAATAAATAAAAATCTTTAAAAAAAATAAAAAAGAATGCTTTGGGTAGTATAGACATTTAAACAACATTTGTTCTTGTGATTCATGAGCATAGAATATTCTTGCTTTTGTTTGTGTCATCTTCAAATTCTTTCATTAGTATTTTAAACTTTTTGGAGGACAAGTACTTTACCACTTTCGTGAAGTTTTTTCTGAGGAATTTAATTATTTTTGGTGCAATATAAATGGGATTTTTTTTCTTAATTTTTCTTCTACTTTGTTATTAGTGTATAGAAATGCAATGTATTTCTGGATATTAATTCTGTATACTGCAAATCATTTATTAGTTCTAGTAGGTTTTTGGTAACATCATTAGGATATTTTATATGCAGTTTCATGTCATCTACAAATATGGAAATGTGTTCTTCATTACCAATTCGGTTGCCTTGCATTTATTTTTCTTGTCTGATTGTTATGGTTAGGATTTTCAGTATTATGTTGTATAACAGTGGTGAGAGTGGACATCTTGTTTTGTTCCTGATCTTAGAAGAGAAGTTCTGTTTTTCTCCATTGAGTATGATGATTTTCATACTGGCCCTTATAATGTTGAGGTTTATTCCCTCTGAATCTGTTTTTTTTTTTTGAGAATATTTTTTCATGAATGGATTTCAGATCCTTACTTTGCTTTTATTGAAATGATTTTATGGTTTTTATACTTTATTTTGCTAATATGGTGTATTACATTGGTTGATTAATGAATATTGAACCATACTTCCATCACAGGAATAAATCTCACTTGATTGTGCTAAATGTTGTTTTAAATGTGTTGTTGGATTTGGTTTGCTAAAATTTTGTTGAAGATTATTGCATTTATGTTCATCAGATATATTAAACTGCAGTTTTCATTTTTTATATTTTCTTTATCTGGGTTTGATATTAAGATAGTGCTGGGCTCCTAGAATGATTTTGGAGTCTTTCCATCCTCCTCTGTTTTTGAAATAGTTTAAAAAGAATAGATATTATGTCTTCTATAAATATTTGTAGAATTCACCTGTGAAACCATCTGGTCCTGGACTTTTCTTTTTGGGATTTTTTAAATTACTGATTCAATTTCATTAATAGTAATTGGTTTGCTCAAATTTTCTCTTGCTTCCTGATTCACTTTTCAAAGGTTATATGTTTATAGGAATTTATCCTTATTTTTCTGAGTCATCAAATATGTTGACTTATAATTTTCCATAACATTCTTGTATAATCTTTGGTGATATCCATTGTTACTTATACTCATTCATTTGTGACTATAGATATGGGAATCCTCTTTTTTATGAGTCTAGCTAAAAGTTTATCATTTTCAAATACCAGCTCCTAGTTTCATTGATCTGTTACATTTTTTTAGTCTATATGTCACTTATGTCTCCTCTAATCTTTATTATTTATGAACTTCTACTGACTTTGGGCTTTGTTCCTTTAAATGTAAGGCTAGGTTTTTTACTTTAGATTTTTCTTACTTCTTGAAATTATAATACCCTTGAGGGATGCCTGTGGTATTATAATTTTCTTGAGGGATGCCTGTGGTATTATAATTTTCCCTCTTAGAAGAGCTTTTGCTACATCCCAAAGATTTTGTAACATTGTGTCACCATTCTCATTTGTCTCCACTAATTTGTATTTGTTCTTTGATTTCCTGGCTGACCCATTCATTGTTCTGTGATGTTGTGATCTCTCATCTTTCAATCATGATTCTATTTATTTTTTTTTAATTCTATTTATTTTGATACTTTCTCTTTTCTTTTTAATAAGTCTCTCTAGGAGTTTTTCAATTTTATTAATTCTTTCAAAGAACCAGATCTTAGTTTCATTGATTTGGTGTACTGTTTTTGTTTGTTTGCATATAATTTATTTCTTCTCTGATTTTTATCATTGTCCTTCTTCTGCTGGCTGTAGTCCTCAATTGTTGTTGGTCTAGCTCCTTTCAGTTTTTAGGTTAGATTGCAAAATTGAGATATTTCTTCTTTCTTGATGTAGACCTGTATTGCTATATACTTTCCTCTTATGGTTATATTTGCTGCATCCCAAAGGTTGTGTTTTCATTTTCGTTTGCTTTAATGTACTTTTTATTCCTTCTTTAGTTTCCTGGTTTACCCATTAATTCTTTAGTAGGATGTTCTTTAACTTTCATGTATTTGTGTTCTTTCCAAATTTTGTCCTGTGTTTTACTTCAAGGTACATAGTGCTGTGGTCAGGAAATATGTATGGTATGATCTCAATCTTTTTCTACTGTTGAGGACGTATTTTTGACCCAGTATGTGTTCTATTTTGGAGAAAGTTCTATGTGCACTGAAGAAGAATATGTATTCTACTGCTTCAGGATGAAATACTCTAAATATTTCTGTGAAGTCCATCTGGTCCAATGTGTCATTCAGAGCCCTTGTTTCCTCGTTGATCTTCTGCTTAGATGATCTATCCCTTGCTGCATGTGGGGTGATAAAATCCTCTATTATTATTGTATTATAATCAATGAGTTTCTTCATGTTTGTTATTTTTTTAAAAAATTTAAAATATTTTATTTATTTATTCATACACACACACACACAGAGGTAGAGACACAGGGAGAGGGAGAAGCAGGCTCCACGCAGGGTGCCTGACATGGGACTCGACCCCAGGACTCCAGGATCACGCCCTGGGCTGATGGTAGCACTAACCTGCTGAGCCACCCAGGCTGTCCTTCATGTTTGTTATTAATTGACTATAATATATATATATATATATATATATATATATATATATATATATATACACACACTATATATATATATACTCTGAAGTAGTTGGGGGCATAAATATTTACAGTTGATATTCTTGTTAGATGGACTCCTTTATTATGATACAGTGCCCTTCTTAATCACTTGTTAGAGTCTGTTTTAAAATATAGTTTGTTTTTTGAATGGTTACTTGGCTTCATTTTGATGTCCCTTAACATAAAGGATGGCTCTCCATCACCTTATATTTAATCTATAGGTGATATTAAGTCTCAAACGAGTCTCTTAGCATATATATGTGTCTTTTTGTCTCTTTTTATTCCATTCTGATACCCTATATCTTTTCATTGGAGCATTTAATCCACTTATATTTTAGAGTGATTATTGATAGTTAAGAATTTAGTGTCATTTTGTTTATTACACTGACTATAGTGATTCTGAAGATTTTCTCTGTTCTTTTCTAATATTTGTTGCTTTTGTTCTTTCTTTCCTACTCAAATGTTCCTTTTCAATATTTAATGCAGAGCTGATTTAGCATTCACAAAATCCTTTAGTTTTTGTTTGTCTGGGAAACTGTCTTTCCTTGTATTTTGAATGATACCCTTGATTGATAAACTATTCTTGGTGCATATTTTTCCCATTTTACACATTGAATACATCATGCTACTCTCTTCTGGCCTGTCACATTTCTGTGGAAAGATCTGCTGCACATCTGATTTGTATTCCTTTGTACATTAGGGGTTTCTTTTCTCTTGTTGTTTTCAGGATTCTTTCCTTATCTCTGTATTCCAACATTTTACTACAATATATCTTGGTGTTGGCCTGTTTTTATTGAATTTGATGGGGGTTCTCTCTGCCTTCTGGATTTGGATGTCTATTTCCTTCCCCAGATTAGGGAAGCTTTCCAGTATTATTTGCTCAAATAAAACTGCTGCCCATTTTCCCTCTCTTCTTGTTCTGAGACCCCCTATAATATGAATGTTATACTTTTGGTGTCACTGAGTTCCTGAAGTTTACATTCCTGATCTACTACTTTTCTTTCCCTCTTTCTTTCAGCTTTATTATTTTCCATAATTTTATCTTCTATGTCACTGATTCATTTCTCTGCTTCATTCATCCTTATTGTTATTATATCCAGTCAGTTTTGCATCTTGGTTATAGAATTTTTAAAATTTCAATCTGACTATTCATTCATTCTTTTATCTTTGCAGAAAGGTATTCTCTTATATTTTCTCCTTTTCTCAAGCCCAGGCTGTATCCTTAGGATTGTCGTTTAAAATCTGGTGTTGGTATATTACTTATATATGTTTTGATTAGATCCCTGGCCATAACCTCTCCACCTTCATTCTTTTGGGGTGAATTCCTCCATCATGTCATTTCGTCTAGATCAGTGTGTGTGTGTGAGTGTGTGTGTGTATTAGGAAAGCCTGTTAAATTTCCTGCTCCTGAGACTTATAGCTATATTGAGAAGAGGTCCTATAGAGTCCAGGGCTTAGCACATCAGAAAGTCTTTCAGAGTATGCATTCTGTTGTTTTGGTTTGGTTTCTCTTTCCCTCAGGTCAATCCTCTGCAGAGTTTCTCCTTGCCAGGAGTGGAGATTGTTTGGACCTTGCCCAGTGTGTGGTATCTTAAATATATTTTTGTCTGTTTGTTAAAATAAGCCTGCCCCTATTTCCACTAGAGCTGAAGCTTTGCAGCACTCTATGATCAGTAGACTTGGTGCATGTGGTGGTTTATGCTTATCTTCTGAGGGAGGGGCATAATGCTCTGTTCTCAAGCTAACTTGCCCTAGTAAAGATACACCTGCAAGAATCAGTGAGGTGGGGGTTTCTTAAGTGGCACCAGCCTCCACTGGGGGCCACAGTGCTGCTCACTGAAGTCTATCAGTGCTGATGAGTGGGGCAGGGGTAATTGTATCATCTTGTTGTTTTGTCCCCACATAGGGAAGTTCAAGCTGCAGCTGTTCAGGAAGCCCTCACAGAAGAGCATACAATCTCCCTTCTTGTGCCACAGGCTTCTGTAAGATTCTTCCTTTCACCCTGTCTCTGTGTCATCTGCCTGTCTGGTGGTGCAAAGCTCCTATGATTTATTTCAGGTGCACAGCTTGGTTTCAAAAATTCCAAATTTTAGAGACCTTGAGTGGTATAGACACTTGCTGATATTCTGGGGGAAGGTCTCCCTGTGCTGTTGCTGGTGCAGGTTTGTCCCAGAAAAGCAGTCACATGATCATGCAAGGGCTGGGAGTTTATGGTAAAATACAGCCCAAAACTGGCTTCCAGGTTAACTGCCTTCAGCAGATACCTCTGCTGCTATGCTAATTAACATGGTCACTCAATGGCTCCTGCCTATATCTTTTGTTCCCTGGTTGGGGAACAAAAATGGACTTTTGCACTTCTCCCAAATGCACTTCAAGTAGGCAAACTATTTCTCCCGTTGTGACACATGAGATCCTCAGACCATGCTATCTGCTACAGGATCTCTGCCCTACTTCCCCACAGGAGGAAGCCTGCCATATATGATCCTGGTGATGACTTGGATTTCTAAAATTTCAGACTTTGAGCTCCCATGCTTGCAAAATCTTATGATGATCAGTGCTTCTTCTTTTCCCAATCAATGGTTTAGAAGAAGAGTTTTTCTTGTGCAATCTCCTGAATGCTGCTCTCTCTCTCTCTCTCTCTCTCTCTTTATTTCTCTCTCACTCTTTTCATGATCAGGGATTCCTGCCCCCAACAACACCCACAATTATTATCTTTCCAAAATTAACTCTCTGCAGCTTCTACCTTCCATGATTTAGCCTTTTTTCTCCCTCTAGATATAGTTTGTTCTCAGGCCTCAGAACAATTTCTTAAGTGTTCAGAATTATTTGATATTTATTTAGCTGTTTTTGATGGATGAGGCAAGTATAGGATCTCTTTACTACTCCAACATCTTAACTCTCATCCTTTCACTTTCAATATGAATGTGTTTTCCAGTCTGAAGTAAATCTCTTGTAGGCAGCATATGCATTGATCTTGCTTTTTTATCCACTCAGTTACCATATGTGTTTGCATTAGAACACTTAGTCCATTAACATTCAAATTAATTATTGATAGGTATTCACTTTTTGCCATTTTGTTACTTCTTTCATGACTGTTTTTGTAGTTCTCTGTTCCTTCCTGTTCTAGCTTTCTTTCCTTGTGGTTTGTTTGTTTTCTTCAGTGATATGCTTGGATACTTCTCTCTATCCTCTCTCTCTCTCTCTCTCTCTTTCGTATCTCTTACAGGTTTTTAATTTATGGTTACTGTTAGGCTGATATATAATATCCTATGGATACAGATTTTATATTAAGTTGATGGTTGTTTAAGTTTGAACCCATTCTAAAAGCACTAAAATTTTACTTCCCCTTATGTTTTATGTATATCATGTGCTACTTTACAATCTTTCATTTTATGAAGCCTATGACAAATTTTATACATATAATTGATTTTACTGTTTTGTGATTTAACCTTCATATTGGTTTTATTTTTTTAAAAAGATCTTATTTATTTATTCATGAGATACAGAGGGAGAGGCAGAGACACAGGCAGAGAGAGAAGCAGGATCCATGCAGGAAGCTTGATGCAAGACTCAATCCCAGGACTCCAGGACCATACCCTGGGCCAAAGGCAGACACTCAACCACTGAGCCACACAGGTGTCCTCATATTGGTTTTATAAGTGACTTATCTACTGCTTCTATTATTTTTGTATTTAACCTGATTTTTTTTAATTTTGTGTTTTTCTTACTCTTGATATGGCCTTTTCTTTCTAGTCAAGGATTTGCTTTAACATATCTTGAAGGGGATCCCTGGGTGGCGCAGCGGTTTGGCGCCTGCCTTTGGCCCAGGGCACGATCCTGGAGACCCGGGATCGAATCCCACGTCGGGCTCCCGGTGCATGGAGCCTGCTTCTCCCTCTGCCTATGTCTCTGCCTCTCTCTCTCTCTCTCTCTCTCTCTCTCTGTGTGTGTGACTATCATAAAAAAAACATATCTTGAATTTACTTAACTTCAATCTGTTTGAGAAACTATATCTTCTTCTATTCTGAATGATGGCCCTGTTCAATAGAGCATTCTTGCCTGTAGGTCTTCTCCCATCAGCACTTTGAATGTATCATACAACTCTTAAGGTTTGCACAGTTTCTGCTGAGAAATCGGCTGACAGTTTTATGTGGTTTCCCTTGTACTTAACTGAATTTTTTTCTCTTGTTCCTTTTAAAATTATCTCTTATCACTGCTTTTTGCCATTTAATCATTATGTGTCTTGATGTGGACAACTGTGGGTTGATTTTGTTCAGGGCTATCTGCACTTCCTGGATGTGGATTTATATATTCTTCCCCAGATTCAGTAATTTTTCAGCTATTATTTCTTCAAAAAAATTCTGCCTGTTTTTTCCTCTTCTCCTTTTGAAATTTCTATAATGCATATGTTATTAAGCTTGATGATTTCACTGAGCTTTCTTACCGTATGCTCGGTTTTTCCTTCCTTCCTTCTTTCCTTCCTTCCTTCCTTCCTTCCTTCCTTCCTTCCTTCCTTCCTTCCTATTTATTTTTACTGTTCAGCTTAGTTACTTTCCATTAATCTATTCTTCTGCTTCCTGTGTACTACATTTTCCCCCTCTAGTGTATATTTAAATTTCAGTTATTGAGTTCGTCATCTCTGATTGGTTACTTTTACTTTTCCCTATCTTTTTTTTTTTTAAGTTTCACTGAGATCCTCCACTCTTTTCTGAAATCCAGTATCTTTAGGATCATTAACTTGAATTCCCTCAGGCCTATTGCTTATTTCCATTTCATTTAGCTTTTTTTTTTTCTCTAATTTTGTCCTGGTCTTTCAGTTGAGATATATTTCTCTGTTTCTTAATTTTGTCTAACTCTCTGTGTTTGTTTATTTTTTTCTTTTTTTATGTGCTTTTTTCTATGTATTAGGAAAGTCAGCTATATCTCCTGAATTTAAAAGTAGTGATGTTATGAAGAAAAGTCCTCCTGTAGTGCCCTGTAATGCAAAGTCTCCTTTTCACCAGAACCAGGCCATTCAGTGATGTCTCTAATGTGTGTTGTGTGCACCTTACTATTGTGGTTGAGCCATTTTTACTTTCAGTTTAGTCAGATACAATGACCCCCTTGTAGTCAGAAGTTTTGATCCTTGTCCTGTTAAGGACAAGTCTGAGGCTGCTTTTGGCTTGCAATTAGATCAGACTCTGTATCAGCCCTCAGCCCATTTGCCAGGCAGGGCTGTGGTCGCACTGAACTGCAGGTTGTTCTTCCTGTATTTTCCCCTGAGAAAGTTTAGTTGGTGAACAGGGCTTATAGTCAGACCAGACTGTTGACTCCAGTTTCACTTGTGGGGGTTGCAATGACCTTGAACTACAGAGCTCTCTCCTTGAGCTTCCCCTATGAGATTTTCTTGGTTGCCAGGGCTAGCAATCAGATCAGATGTTTGCCCCAGCCCACTGTAGTGGCTGCAGTAGAACTGGTGTATGTGGCTACTTTCTCCTATCCTTAAGACAAAAGTCACTTTGGAATGTTGTTGGTCACTATTGCAGCTTCTTGCAAAATGAGACACAGTAGGCACCACTTTGTAGAGACTCCTGCCAAGAGGGATGGGTTGGATGGGGTAAGTTTTCAGGATAATGCTGAAGCAAATGGTATATGTTTTGCAGCTAGCTGTTCTTCCCTACTAGGGCTGCTTGCAGGATGAGACCTGGTTAGAGCCACTTTGTAGATACTCTAAGTCAGGTGGTTTAGATGGGGCAGATGTACAAGAGAACACAGGGATGGAGTGTGTAGTGTTAGCAAAGTGTGTGTGCATAGTATTTGCACTTGTTCCTGAAGGTGTCTGGGCATCTAGGCTATGGGTACAGGGGAAAATGGAGCCTTCCAACTCTTGTTTTCAGATAAGTCTCGTAATATTCCTGCCCCTCTGTTGCATGTTCTGAAATTAATAAATAAGTTTCCTTCCCCTATGCCCCAGGCAGATTTCAAACTGCTCCTGTTATTCTGTATCTCAGTAGGGTTGTTTGTTATGTTATTTCTCTACAGGCAGTAACTCAGGATCCTATTGCCTCCAGGCTTTCCCAGAGCTGAGCCAGCTTATTTTTAAAGTATCCAGGTTAAGCCATTTTCTATGTGGCCTCCTCTCTGATTAATGGAGAATGGAGAGTCTGTTCTGCCAATCTTCGGGTCATTTTCTGGGTTGGTTGCACTGATGTGGCTGTTATCTACATGTATCAGTGGGACAAAGTTAGCATACATCACTATTGCTAAATAATTTTTTTTATTGGTGTTCAATTTACCAACATACAGAATAACCCCCGGTGCCCATCACCCAATCACTCCCACCCCCCGCCCTCCTCCCCTTCTACCACCCCTAGTTCGTTTCCCAGAGTTCACAGTCTTTACGTTCTGTCTCCCTTTCTGATATTTCCCACACATTTCCTCTCCCTTCCCTTATATTCCCTTTCACTAGTATTTATATTCCCCACATGAATGAGAACATATAATGTTTGTCCTTCTCCGACTGACTTACTTCACTCAGCATAATACCCTCCAGTTCCATCCACGTTGAAGCAAATGGTGGGTATTTGTCATTTCTAATAGCTGAGTAATATTCCATTGTATACATAAACCACATCTTCTTTATCCATTCATCTTTCGTTGGACACTGAGGCTCCTTCCACAGTTTGGCTATTGTGGCCATTGCCGCTATAAACATGGGGGTGCAGGTGTCCCGGCGTTTCATTGCATTTGTATCTTTGGGGTAAATCCCCAACATTGCAATTGCTGGGTCGTAGGAAGACATAGACATGGCCAACATGCACATGAGAAAATGCTCTGCATCACTTGCCATCAGGGAAATACAAATCAAAACCACAATGAGATACCACCTCACACCAGTGAGAATGGGGCAAATTAACAAGGCAGGAAACAACAAATGTTGGAGAGGATGCGGAGAAAAGGGAACCCTCTTACACTGTTGGTGGGAATGTGAACTGGTGCAGCCACTCTGGAAAACTGTGTGGAGGTTCCTCAAAGAGTTAAAAATATTTATTTATTTTGTAAATGAAAGTTTGTACCTCTTAATCCTCCTTATTTTTGTCTGATTTGGATGATTTTAATTTCCTGTTCATACTTAACTGCTCTGGTTAATACTTCCCTTGCTATGTCACATAAAAGTAATGAGAATGAGAATTCTTGGCTTGTACCTAATCTTAGATGGAAAATGTCCAGTTTTCCCCATTAAATATGATATTAGCTGTGTGTTTGTCTTATATGGCCTTTCTCATGTTGAGGTACATTCTCCCTACGCCCAGTGTGTTATCATAAATGAATATTGACTTTTTTCACAGGTGTTTTCCACATCTATTGAGATGACTTTTATCCTCTGTTTTGTTAATGTAGTGTAAAACATTGATTTTCAGATGTTGAACCATCCCTACATCCCTGGAATAAGTCCTATTTGGTCATGTTGTAGAATCCTTTTAATATATAGTTGATTTCAGTTTTGATAATATTTTGTTGAGTATTTTTTTATCTATATTCATCAGGGATTGGCCTGTAATTTTCTTTGCTTGTGGCATCTTTGTGAGGTTTTAGTATCAGGATAATGTTAGCCTTATAAAACGAGTTCAGTAATGTTACTTCTTCTATATGTTTAGAAGAGTTTGGGATTGATATTAGTTCTCCTTTAAATGTTTGGTAAAATTCTCCATGGAAACCCTCTGATCCTGAACTTTTATTCATTGGGAGGTTTTTGATTACTCATTCAATCTCCTTACTAGTAATCAGTCTTCTCAGATATTCTATTCTTTCTGATTTAGTCTTGGAATGTTATATGTTGTCAGGATTTATCAAATTCTTCTTCATAGTAGCTTCTTAAGATTCCTTGCATTTCTGTTGTAACAGTGTTCTGACTTTTTTCATTTTTTAATTTATTTATTTGACACACTTTTATATTTTTCTTGGTGAGTCTAGCTAGAGGTTTATCACTTTTGTTTATCTTTTCAAACCACTAGCTCTTTGTTTCATTGATTTTTCCTATTACCTTTTTAGTCTCCATCTCATTTATTTCTGCTTTGATATTTGTCTTCATTCTAATAAATTTGAGCTTTAATTCTTTATTATTTCAGTTCAATTTAGTTAATGTATATTGTATTATTAGTTTTAGGGGTAGAATTTAGTAATTCATCAGTTGCATATTCCAAGTGCCCTTCTTTTTTATTTTTCTAACGATTTATTTATTTATTCATGAGAAACACACACACACACACACACACACACACACAGAGGGAGAGACATAGGCAGAGGGAGAAGCAGGATTTTCCCAGGAGCCTGATGTGGGACTTGATCCCAGATTCCAGGATCATGACCTGAACCAAAGGCAGCCATCCAAATGCTGAACCACCCAGGCATCCCTCAAATGCCTGTTTTAATGCCTATCGTGCAATTACCCCATCCTTCCACCCACCTCTGCTCCAGGAACTCTCAGTTTGTTTCCTACAGTTAGGAGTTTCTTATGGCTTGCCTCCTTCTCTGTTTTTATCTTATTTTATTGTCCCTCCCCTTCCTCTATGTTCATCTCTTTTGTTTCTTAAATTCCACAAATGAGTAAAACCATATGATATTTGTCTTTTTCTGACATATTTAACTTAGAATAATACCCTCTAGTTTCATACATGACACCATAAAAGGGAAGAGTTCATTCTTTTTGATGGCTGAATAATATTCCATTGTCTATATATACCATCTGTTCTTTATCTATTCATCTGTCAATGGACATCTGAGCTTTTTCCATAGTCTGGGTTGTGGATATTGCTGCTATGAACATTGGGAGTGCATGTGCCCCTTCAAAACACTATGCTTTTATCTTTTGGATAAATACCTAGTGTTGCAGTTGCTGGGTTGTAGGGTAGTTTTATTTTTACCTTTTTGAGGAACCTCCATACTGTTTTCTAGAGTGGCTGCATCAGTTTCCATTCCCACTAATAGTGTAAGATGGTTCCCCTTTTTCCGCATCCTTGCCAAAATATCTTGTTTCCTAGCTTGTTAATTTTAGGCATTCTGACTAGTGTGAAGTAGCATCTCATCATGATTTTGATTTGTATTTCCCTGATGCCAAGTGATGTGTATTTTTTCATGTGTCTGTTAGTCATTTGTATGTCTTGGAGAGAAATGTTTTTTCATGCCTTCTGTCCATTTCTTGACTGGATTTTTTGAGTATTGAGTTTGATAAGTTCTTTATAGATTTTGGATACTAGCCTTTAATCTGATAAGTCTTTGTAAATATCTTCTTCCATTCTGGATGTTGCCTTTGCTTTATATGTTCTTTTTCTGATTTCTTCACATGTAAAATTTATTTGAGATTTATTTTTTCTTTTTCTTCTTCTTCTTCTTCTTCTTCTTCTTCTTCTTCTTCAGAGGAGGAGGAGGAGGAGGAGGAGGAGGAAGAAAAGGAGAAGGAGGAGAAGAGGAGAAGGTAAAGGGAGAGGGAGACTTTTTAAAGAATATTTATTTATTTGAGAGAGAGAACAGAGTGAGCAAGAGAGAACCCGAGTGGAGGGTAGGGGGAGAGAGAAACAGAGGAGCAAGTTATCCACTGAGCAAGGAGCCTGATGTGGGGGGCTCAATCCCAAGATCCTTAGATCATGGCCTGAGCTAAAGGCAGATGCTTAAACAACTGACCCACCCAGGCACCCTGAGAAAGAGAATATTAAGCAGACTGTATGCTCAGTATGGAGCCTGACATGGGGCTCGATTTCACAACCCTGAGATCATGACCAGAGCCAAAATCAAGAGGCAATGCTTAATCCACTGAGCCACCTAAGCACCCCTCTTTTCTTTATTTTATTTTATACTCAGGCATTTATTACAATGAACTTTTCTCTTAGAATTATTTTTCTACATCACCTAAGTTTAAGGTAATTTCATTTACATTTTAATTTGTTGTTATATTTTAATTGCTCTATTGATTTATTCTATGACATTGGTTATCTGGTAGCATGTTTTTAAGTCTCCACATAATGTATTTTTCCACTTGTATTCTAATAATTCATTTACATATCATTATGGTTGGAAAATATGCTTGATATGATTTCAATCTTCTTAATTATTAAGACTGTTTTTATGGGTTACTCTATGATTTATTCTGGAATATTTTTCATGGGCCAATGAGAATTATATATATTTTGTTACTTTTGTTTACAATATTTGTATACATCTGTTAAGTTTATCTGGTATAATGTGTTGTTTAAAATTGATGTTTCCTTATTGCTTTTCTTTTTTATGATCTTTTTTCTTTTATATTTTTACTGACAAAATAATACAAATTTATTATAACTAAAATAATACAAAATATGTAAAAAAAATATTGAGACTTTATCTTAATTCCTGTACTTCTAACTTCTTCACATGTCCATCTTCTTGAGGTAACCAGTACTACAAGCCAGTTCATTTTTCTTTTACACCATCTCCTTGTGCATACAATACATGTAAGCAGATAGACAATTTGTTTTGACTAAACTAAAATCATAAATATGTAGTACTTTATAATTTAGTCTTACACTTGACAATATCCTGGTTATCCCTATAAGTTGGTATATATGCTGTTGCTTTTAGTTCCAACTTATTTATGAAAACACATACATAATTTTATACTCCAAGACACCATATATTCTGGATTTGCCTTATATCAGTTTTTAACATTTTATTTCTCCTTGTCTTCCCACGTCCATTTCTACCCTCATTCATTTCAACTTATTTTTTCTCCTGTTAAAATTTAACAACATCTTATTATTTATCATTCCTTTTTTAATATGTATATTTGTATTGGAGTTCGATTTGCCAACATATAGTATAAAACCCAGTGCTCATCCTGTTAAGTGCCCCGCTCAATGCCTGTCACCCAGTCACACCATCCCTCCCCCCCACTTTCCCTTCCAATACCCCTTGTTCATTTCCCACAGTCAGGAGTCTCTCAAGTTTTGACACACTCTCTGATTTTTCTCACTCATTTTATCTTCTTTACCCTATAATCCCATTCACTATTTTTAATATTCCCCATATGAGTGAACATATGTAATGATCGTCTTTCTCCTATTGACTTACTTGACTAAGCATAATACCCTCCAGTTCCATCCACTTCAAAGCAAATGGTGGGTATTCGTTTTTCCTAATGGCTGAGCAATACTGCATTGTGTATATATGCCATATCTTCTTTGTCCATTCATTTTTCAGTGGACACCAAAGCTCCTTCCACAGTTTGGCTCTTGTGGAGACTGCTGCTATAAACAATGGGAATGCAGGTGTCTCAGCTTTTCACTGCATCTGTATCTTTGGGGGTAAATCCCTAGTAGTGTAATTAATAGGTCGTAGGGGTAGCTCTATTTTTATCTCTTTGAGGAACCTCCACGCAGTTTTCCAGAGTGTCTGTACCAGTTCACATTCTCACCAAAAGTGCAAGACGATTCCCCATTTTCCACACCCTCTCCAACATCTTTTGTTTCCTGTCTTCTTAATTTTCACCATTCTCACTGGTGTGAGGTGATATCTCATGTAGTTCTAATTTGTATTTCCCCGATGGCAAGTACTGTGCAGCATTTTCTCATGTGCTTGTTGGCCATGTGTATGTCTTCTTTGGTGAAATTTCTGTTTATGTCTTTTGCCCATTTCATCATTGGATTGTTTGTTTCTGGGGTTTTGAGATTGATAAGTTCTTTTTTTTATTTTTTATTTATTTATGATAGTCACAGAGAGAGAGAGAGGCACAGAGACACAGGCAGAGGGAGAAGCAGGCTCCATGCACCGGGAGCCCGATGTGGGATTCGATCCTGGGTCTCCAGGATTGCGCCCTGGGCCAAAGGCAGACGCCAAACCGCTGCGCCACCCAGGGATCCCTGATAAGTTCTTTATAGATCTTAGATACTAGTCCTTTATCTGATATGTCATTTCCAAATAGCTTCTCCCATTCTGTAGGTTGGCTTTTAGTTTTGTTGACTGTTTCTTTTGCTGTGAAGAAACTTTTTATCTTGATGAAGTCCCAATGATTCATTTTTTTTGCTTTTGTTTCTCTTGCCTTCATGGATGTATCTTGCAAGAAGTTACAGTGGCCAAGTTCAAAAAGGGTTTTTCTGTGTTCTCCTCTAGGATTTTGATGGATTCTTCTCTCACATTTAAATATTTCACCCATTTTGAGTTTATCTTTGTGTATGGTGTAAGAGAATGGTCCAGTTACATTCTTCTGCATGTGGATGTCCAATTTTCCCAGAACCATTTATTGAAGAGACTGTCTTTCTTCCAGTGGACAGTCTTCCCTGCTTTGTCGAATATTAGTTGACCATAAAGTTGAGGGCCCACTTCTGGATTCTCTATTCTGTTCCATTGATCTATGTGTCTGTTTTTGTGCCAGTACCACACTGTCTTGATGACCACAGCTTTGTAGTACAACCTGAAATCTGGCATTGTGATGCCACCACCTATGGTTTTCTTTTTTAATATTCCCCTGGCTATTCGGGGTGTTTTCTTATTCCACTCAAATCTTAAGATGATTAGTTCCAACTATCTGAAGAAAGTCTATGGTATTTTGATAGGGATTGCTTTAAACGTGTAAATTGCCCTGGGTAACATTGACATTTTCACAATATTATTCTGCGAATCCATGAGCATGGAATATTTTTCCATCTCTTTGTGTCTTCCTCAATTTCTTTCAGAAGTGTTCTATAGTTTTGAGGGTATAGATCCTTTACCTCTCTGGTTAGGTTTATTCCTAGGTATCTTATGCTTTTGGGTGCAATTGTAAATGGGATTGACTCCTTAATTTCTCTTTCTTCAGTCTCATTGTTAGTGTATAGAAATGCCACTGACTTCTGGGCATTGATTTTGTATCCTGCCACGCTACCGAATTGCTGTATGAGTTCTAGCAATTTTGGGGTGGAGACTTTTGGGTTTTCTATGTAGGGTATCATGTCATCTGCAAAGAGGGAGAGTTTGACTTCTTCTTTGCCAATTTGAATGCCTTTTATTTCTCTTTGTTGCCTGATTGCTGAGGCTAGGACTTCTAGTACTATGTTGAACAGCAGTGGTGAGAGTGGACATCCCTGTCTTGTTCCTGATCTTAGGGGAAAGGCTCCCAGTGCTTCCCCATTGAGAATGATATTTGCTGTGGGCTTTTCGTAGATGGCTTTTAAGATGCCTAAGAATGTTCCCTGTATCCCTACACTCTGAAGAGTTTTGATCAGGAATGGATGCTGTATTTTGTCAAATGCTTGCTCTGCATCTATTGAGAGGATCACATGGTTCTTGTTTTTTATTTTGCTGATATGATCAATCACATTGATTGCTTTACGAGTGTTGGAACAGCCTTGCATCCCAGAGATAAATCCCACTTGGTCATGGTGAATAATCTTAATGTATTGTTGGATCCTATTGGCTAGTATCTTGTTGAGAATTTTTGCATCTGTGTTCATCAGGGATATTGGTCTATAATTCTCCTTTTTGGTGTGACCTTTTTCTGTTTTTGGAATCAATGTGATGCTGACCTCATAAAATGAGTTTGGAAGGATTCCATCCCTTTCTATCTTTCAGAACAGCTTTAGTAGAATAGGTATTGTTTCTTCTTTAAACTTTTCATATAATTCCCCTGGAAAGCCATCTGACCCTGGGCTTTTTTGACTTTGGAGGTTTTTGATGACTGCTTAAATTTCCTCCTGGTTTTTGGCCTGTTCCGGTTTTCTATTTCTTCCTGTTCCAGTTTTGGTGGTTTGTGGTTTTCCAGAAATGGGTCTATTTTTTCTAGATTGCCTAATTTATTGGTTTATATCTGTTCATAATACTTTTTAAAAATCATTTGTATTTCCTTGGTATTTGTTGTGTTCTCTCCTCTTTCATTTGTAATTTTATTGAGTCTATTTTCCTTTTAATAAGGCAGGCAAATGGTTTATCTATCTTGTTGTTTCCAAGAACCAACTCCTTGTTTTGTTGATCCTTTCTACAGTTTTTCTGGTCTCTATTTCATTGAATTCTGCTTGAATCTTTACTATCTCTCTTCTGCTTCGTGTAGGTTTTATTTGCTGTTCTTTCTCCCATTCCTTTAGGTGAAAGGTTTGCTTTTGTGTTTGATTTTTTCCAGTTACTGAGGCAGGTTTGTATTCTGATATATTTATCGCTTAGGAGTGCTTTTACTCAGTCCCAAAGATTTTGAATGGTTGTATCTTCATTTTCATTAGTTTCCATGAATCTTTTTATTTTTTATTTTTGGTAATTCTTCTCTAATTTCCTGGTTGACCTATTCAATTTTAGTATGATGCTCTTTAACCTCCACGTATTTGAATTTCTTCCATATTTGGTTTTGTGTTTGAGTTCTAGTTTCAAAGCATTGTGGTCTGAAAATATGCAGGGGACAATCCCAATCTTTTGGTATTGGTTGAGTCCTGATTTGTGACCCAGTATGTGGTCTATTCTGGAGAAAGTTCCATGTGCACTTGAGAAGAATTTGTATTTAGTTGGGTTCGTGTGAAAAGTTCTGTATATATGTGTGAAATCTATTTGGTCCAGTGTATCATTTAAATCCTTTGTTTCTTTGGTTATTTTGTGCTTAGAAGATCTGTCATTCGCAGAAAGTCCGGTGTTGAAGTCACCTCCTCTTAGTGTATTATCATCTAAGTATATCTTTACTTTGCTTATTAAACAATATACTTGGCAAGTCCCACATTAGGGGCATAAATATTCATTAGGTCTTCTAGTTGGATAGACCCTTTATGTATGATATAGTGTCCTTCTTCATCTCTTAGTACAGTCTTTGGGATAAACTTTAATTAATCTGATAAGAGGATTGCTACCCCAGCTTTCTTTTGAGGACTATTTGAATGGTAAATGGTTCTCCAACCTATCATTTTTAGTCTACAAGTGTCCTTAGGTCTAAAATGAGTCTCTTGTAGACAGAAAATAGGTCTTGATCTTTAATTCTGTCAGAAACCCTGCTACTTTTGATGGAATCATTTAGCCTATTCCTGGTCATAGTAACTATTGAAAGATACGAATTTAGTGTCATCGTATCACTTGTTCAGTCTCTTGTGTTTTTGGATTATTTCTTTAGGCTTCCTCTTTCTTTTCCAGAGTCCCCCTTAACATTTTTTGCAGAGTTGGTTTGGTGGTCACCTATTCTTACAGTTTTTGCCTATCTTGGAAGCCCTTTTCTCTCCTTCTATTCTGAATGACAGCATTGCTGGATAAAGTATTCTTAGCTGCATGTTCTCATTTAGTACCCTGCATATATCCTGCCAGCCCTTTCTAGCCTGCCAGTTCTATGTGGATAGGTCTCCTGTTAATCTGATATTTCTCCCCATATAAGTTAAGAATCTTCTCTCTCTCTGTCTCTCTCTCTCTCTGTTTTAAGGATTTTCTCTTTATATTTGTAATTTGCATGTTTCACTACTAAATGTCGAGGTATTGAATGGTTTTTATTGATTTTTTGGGGGGTGACCTTTCTGTCTCCTGGATCTGAATGCCTGTCCCCCCCCCAAATTAGGAAAGTTCTCAGCTATGATTTGTTCAAGTATGCTTTTTGATCCTCTGGCCTTCTCGTTGTTTTCTGGAACCCCAATTATACATAGATTCTTCCTTCTGAGGCTATCGTTTATTTCACTTAACCTTTCCTCATGGTCTTTTTTTTATTTATTATAGTCACACAGAGAGAGAGAGAGAGGGAGAGAGAGGCAGAGACATAGGCAGAGGGAGAAGCAGGCTCCATGCACCAGGAGCCCGATGTGGGATTCGATCCCGGGTCTCCAGGATAGCTCCCTGGGCCAAAGGCAGGTGCTAAACCGCTGCGCCACCCAGGGATCCCTCCTCATGGTCTTTTAATTGTTTTTCTCTTTTTTACTCAACTTCCTTTCTTGCCATCAACTTGTCTTCTAAGTCACTCACTCTTTCTTCCACCATGTTAACCTTTGTCGTTAGGACCTGCAGTTTGGATTGCATTTCTCTTAATTGATTTTTAACTTCAGTCTGATTAGATCTAAATTCTGGAGTCATGAAGTGTCTTGAATATTTTATGCTTTTTTTCCAGAGCTACCAGCAGCTTTATAATTGTGCTTCTGAATTGGCTTTCTGACATCAAATTGTAATCCAAATTCTGTAACTCTGTGGCAGAGAGTGCTGTTTCTGATTCTTTCTTTTGTGGTGAGTTCTTCCTTCTAGTTTTGTTGTTCCATGAAGATTGTCTGTATGAGCAGTCTGAATCAAGAATATCAACCTATAAAAAAAAAAGAATATCAACCTATGTAACTTCCACCTGAGATTTATCTGAGTGGTCCTAGATGGTGCTCTTCTTGTTTCTGAGTATGTTAGAAGATGCTCAGTCCCAAATTTATATAAACCAGCAATTCTTGTAGCAAGCTCCAACACTGACCACAAAATATAAACAAGATAAAATGGGGGGGGGCAGAATGGGAATGAGGAGAGGATATAATCTCACAATATGAACCAGCACATTATACCACTTGGTTCTGGGTGCATGCTGGTCACATTTTAGAAGATCTTAACTTCTGCCATTGTAGAATAAAATGAGTCAGAGAAAACAAAAAACAACAACAACAACAACAAACATATCTTGTATACCTCCCAAAATTATATATGTTGATGGGAGTCTTGAAGTGGAAAATTTATCTAAGACACGTAATTGTAGAAGTATTTAAGTCAAAAAGAAAAAACTTAAAAAAGAAGAGGTGGTAACATATTGTAGATAAAGTGGAAAAAGAGAACAAAATATTAAAAAAAATTAGTCTGATATAAAAACTAGTTGTACTGGAAAAAGGGTAAAAAGGGGGGGGTACCCTGTAGTTATATATACTATAAATCCCTCAACTTCCCCTGAAGCTTTCCACTGCTGCTTGTTCAAAAACTTGCTTTTCCCCTGTTCTTCAGGCTGGTCTTCTGTGGGAGGGGTCTGATGTGCTGTTTCTCAGCTGTGTGTGCCTTTGCAGCCAAACCCCACCCCCTGCTGGTTGTTGGGCTCCAGGGACATGGTGAAACTAGTTGGAAAATCAACAATGGCTGTGGCCTAGGTTTTAAGCTCTGGAGTCAGCTCCCCACTTGTAACTCATGCAGTTTCCCAGTCTGTACTGACCTAGATGCTCCTGGGGTGACATATACGTGCTGATTTGCACATTTTGCACAGCGCCCAGCGGCTGGAGAGTCCTCACTATCCTGTGCCCTCCCCACATCCACCCATTCCAGGGGGAGTGCAGGAACATGGGCTTTGTCTGCTTGGCACCCTGGGACCAGGGGCCTGTGCTGCTAGAATCCTGCTCCTGGGGGCGTGGCTCCCACAGGGAAGGGGGCACAGACCCCTCCATCCGGAGCCACCTGCCTGACCAATGGGCTTCACCCAGATGTCCTGCCAGGTGCACACTCCAGCCCTTTAAGGAGATTGGTCCACAGTTTGTGGTGTGCTTACCCCCGGGGGCACTTTCTCTATTAGTGACTCCGGGAAACTGGAGGCTTCACTGCCCCTCCTGAGATTCTGCCTGATTTCCCTGCTAAGCACCTTTCTGTCCGGGGAGAATCTGGTGTGGATTTTTATAGTTCTTGCTGCTTCTCCAGGGCTGGACTTTCCTGTCCAGGAGGCTTTTTTTGCCGGGTTTTAGCCTGGCTCCTCGTGGTGCTCCTCCCCCAGTTTATTCTTTTTTTTTTTTTCTTCCTTCCTACATTGCTAGAAGCAAAAACCCTTCTCTCTGTAGCATTCTGGCTGTTCTCTCTTTAAATCCCAGGTGGAATTTGTAGATTTTCAGGATGATTTGAGTTATCTAGGTAAGTTGGTGGGGATAGGTGAATTGAGGACCCCTACTCTTCTGCCATCTTGCCCCGCCCCACTATTTATCATTCCTTACTTTATTCTACTATTCATTTTATCATGTTAAACCTCAAAATACACATCCACCCACACCCTTCCCACACACACGGGAGAGGGGAGTGGTGCAGAGAACAGAGGAGTGATATTTTGTTATTTTTATTTAAAGTCTAAAATAAAACATACTTCTCTGCAACCAAGTTAGCAATAGATGTTATAGCTCTTACTCTTGCCATTCTAATGAATCCATAATACTTTACTGATACTTTGTCTTCCATTTCCCTGACTACTAGTGAATTTGAATATCTTTAGAATGTACTTTGTCCACTTTGGTTTGATCATTTTTAGAATCACCTTTGTAGTCTCTATTTTTCTCATGAGTTATTTATATAATTTTGTCAGTTTATAACATTGTTTACTATAGATAATATATATTATATTATTATAGAATTTATAGATATTTATTATAGACATTAGTCTTCATTTTTCTTCATTGATGTATTTTCCTCAACTCTCATTTATCTATTGGGTTTTTTTTGCAATTCCAAAATGTATAAATCTTTATATGGCAAAATATATTTATAGTTCCTTTTATTTGTTCTCCTCTTTCTATATTGGTGAAAATTATCTTCTCCATGAGGTAATTTTTAACAGAGGGAAAAAACAAAAGCTAGTCCTAAGTAAATAATAAAGAATCATCAAGTCCTAAACTCAGGGCATTGTGATAATCAAAGTTCTAGCATCCTAAAATGTGTTGGCAAAGATTCCCTAATTTCCCTCAAAATAAAAAAGTTGAAAATAGAATGTATCATAAATCTCGTAGAATGTAGTTGCTACTTCCTACAATTTTAGACTCAGAGAGCTTCGATTCTGATTCTTACTCTACCACTTATATAGAACTTTTATAATACCATGGAATATAATTTTCCTCAAGGGTAAAAGGGGACATTAATTAGAATCTCCTTATAGGAAAATGAAGCATGTAAATTGCTTAGTAATATATCTACGGTTGTATTATACATATTCATAGAGCTTTACAACTATCAACATTTTTCAAACAATGATGTGTATATATCTTTAACTTCTTTTAGGCAATATGAACACAAGGTAAATGAAACCAATTCAGTACAAAATGTTCAAGACAAAAAATAAATCAATATGTTAAGTATCATCCTCTTATCAATAGAAACAGTCAATTGATAGATTATTTTATTTTCCTGCTGATATTTTCATTTACAGAGCACTCAGAATTTACATGTATTATACACAATATTAGGCATTTTATTAAATAGCTTATATTGTCAATTATTGCAGTTAATTAGGAGTCAAGTGAAGACAATTCAAATAACCAGAAAAAAAACAAAGAAGGAAGCTGCAAAATTATTCATTGTTTCTTTTTTAAAGATGTTATTTATCTATTCATAGAAGACACACAGAGAGAGGCAGAAACATAGGCAGAGGGAGAAGCAGGCTCCCTGAAGGGTGCCCAGTGTGGGACTTGATCCAAGGACCCCAGGATCATGCCCTGAGCCAAGGGCAGATGCTCAACCACTGAGCCACCCAGACACCCCATTCATTGTTTTTATTCAAAGAAAGATGTTGTTTGTAAAACTGGAATCCACCTCAGAGAACTTACCTTATACAAAATTAGCTAATACACAAGATGAAGTTAAATACATAGCAACTATAGAAATGCAGGGACTCTATACATTTTCCCCCCTAAAACACGTTTCATGGTAAAATAAAACAAGTAACTCCTTTTCCTATCCTGATCTTTTTTCTTCATTTCCAAAATGAGGAATTTAGCTAAATGATGTATAAATTGAAACTGATGTGAATAGCATAGAGGAAAGTGTTTTGTGTTTTCTAATGGAGTCTGAGAGAAGTAGGCCATATGTCTGCCATTATCTGGGATGGAAGAGAAATTGAATACTCCTAATGAGGTAGCATAGGTGGCTGAACTAGTAAAACACAAGAGGTAAAATAAGCATTAAATTAAAATTATTGTCTTATGAAATCTTCCGTAAGGAAAAGATAAGGGAATTATTAGGTACTACTATGATTTCTAGAACTTAAAAAATAACTTTTGAGGTGTATTTACAATATATACTTATGGGGTTGCTTGGCTGGCATAGTTGGTTAAATATTTGACTTGATTTCAGCTTAGGTCATGATCTCCAAGTCATGAGGTCGAACCCCATGTCTAGCTCTATGGTTAGTGCAGAGACTGCTTGAGATTCCCTCTCCCTCTCCCTCTGCCCACTCATACTCTCTCTCTTTCTCACTCTAAAATAAATAAATAAATAATATATATATTATATAAAGGTCATTTTTTCAATCATTACTTGATTTGACCTATTTTAAAAAGCCATAGTTGCTGTAATTTAGAGCAGTATCACCATATTTGAAGATAACATATTCAAGTACCAAGGAAATAAATTGTCTAGCAAACATAGGCACATATTAATGTGATTCTGCATTTGGTGGCTACTTCAAAATATCTAAATAAATATATGTATGATTACTTCTCAATTTTACACATTTCTGAATGGGTGAATATTTTGTTCATATGCACCATCTCTTCTCCTCCTCTTTTCCTAATATGGTTCTATCTTTGTTTTTAGTTCCTTTATTAATTATCTTTGTAACTTTAAATATTTTATTTGAAATTTTTTCTTAGTGCTCTTATTACTTTTCAGTTCTATCCTTTTTCTCTAGTTCTTTTATTTTTTTAAAGATTTTATTTATTTATTTATTTATTTATTTATTTATTTATTTATAGAGACAGAGAGAGAGGCAGAGACACAGGCATAGGGAGAAGCAGGCTCCATGCAGGGAGCCCAAAGTGGGACTCAATCCCAAGACACTAAGATCACACCCTGAGCCATAGGCAGACGCTTAACAACTTAGCCACCCAGGCATCCCTAGTTCTTTTATTTTATATTTTTATTTAAATATTATTGAAATATAATATATGTTATTTTCAAATTTACCTCATAGTTATTTGATAATTTTATAAATTACAAAATGATCACCACTAGTTTCCATCTATCTAGTCTAATTTCCATCTATCACCAAAATTATTACAATATTATTGACTATATTCCCTATGCTGTATATTACATCCTCATGACTTAGTCACATTAAAACTGGAAGTCTGTAAGTCCCTTTTGCCTATTTCACCCATCCTTCTACCTGCTCCCTTCTGTCAACTAACAGTTTGCTCTCTATAACTATGAACCTACTTCTATCTTGTTTTATTGGTTTGTTTTATCTCTTTTTTTTAGATTCCACATATAAGTAGAAATCTTATGTAATACGTCATTCAGTCCCTGTTTGACTTATTTCACTTAGCATGTCCTCTAGGTCCACACATGTTGAAACTGACTTTTTTTTATGGTTAAGTAACATTTCACTGTGTATGTGTGTGTGAAGTCTTCTTTGTCCAGTTATGGACAAATGGACACTGAGGCTGATTCCATATATTTGTTATGATAAATGAAGCTGCAATAAGCATAGGGACATATCTATATTTTTGAATTAGTGTTTTTACATTCTTTGTATAATTAGTGTGAAGTGGAATTTCTGGATCTTATGGTAATTCAATCTTTAATATTGTGAAGAACTTCCATACTGTTTTCCATAGTGGCTACACCAATTTACATTTTGACCAACAGTGCCCAGGGTTTTCTCTCCTCCACATCCTCCCAAACACTTGTTAATTTGTTGTTGTTTTGATTATAGCCATTCTGACTGATGTTGAGTTGGTGTCCTATTATAATTTTGATTTGCATTTCCCTGATGATTAGTGATATTGAGCATTGCTTTCATCTGCTGTGGGCCATCTTGTATGACTTCTAAGCCTATTCAATTGCTATGCCATTTTTAATGCTTTTTTATATTAAGTTGTATTGTTATATTGTTTTATTGGAAATGCATCCAATAAAATATTACTAATATCAATGTGAAATAGCTTAGTGCCTATGTTTTCATCAATGTTTTATGGTTTTGAGCCTTATATTTAGGGATTTAATCAACTTTGAGTTTATTTTTGTATTAACTCTAAGAAGGTGGTCCACTTTACACTATTTATTTAAAAGTCTGTTTTTTCCCCCATTATATGTTCTTGCCTCCTTTTTTGTAGATAAATTGACCATGGAAGAGTGGATTTATCTCTGGGCTATCTATTCTGCTCTATTGACCTATGTGTTCCCTTTTGTTCTGGTACCACATAATTTTGATTATAGTTTTGTAGTATAGTTTACAATCAGGTATCATATTATACCTCCAGATTTATTCTTTCTCAAGATTGCTATGGCTATTCAGTATCTACTGTAATTCTCTTCAAATTTTAGTATTATTTTTCATAGTTGTAGTTCTATAAAAAATGCCATTAGTATTTTATAGATATTCCATTGAATCTTTAAACTGCTGTAGGTAGTATGAATATTCTGATGATATTATTTTTTCCAGTCCATGAACACAAAATAACTTTTCATTTATTTGTGTTTTGTTTAATTACTTTTATCAATGTCCTAGTTTTCCAAGCATAAGTGCTTCACCTCCATGGTGAAATCTATTCCTGGGTATTTTATTATTTTGATATTATTATATGATATTATTTTGTAAGAGGATTGTTTCCTTAGTTTTGCTTTCTGATAATTCATTTTAGCATATAGAAATACAACATATTCTGAATATTATTTTTTATCCTGTAAGTTCATTTAATAGTTTTAAAATATTTTTGGTAGAATCTTTAGAGTTTTCTGTATATAATATCATTTACAAATAGTGAATATTTTACTACTTCCTTTTCATTTTGGATAACTTTTACTGGTAAAGTGGCAATGATAAGTTTGGGAATCTGATCTTCCAAAAGTTCCTGCTGCTCTATCGCTGATTCTACAATGGCTATAGGCAGATCACCCCACCACTGGAGCTGACCCATTCTGTGGCCAAAGCAAGAGCATTGGCAATGAATTGCTGACATTCTTCCTTGATCATGTCTTCCCAGTAGGTAGCATCAACATGACCATAGACACTGGAACTCCCAAAGCCCCCAGTGGCAAAGGACTTCCTTACCATCATACCCTCCAAGAGCACTGAGTACACCTGCCCTCCTTCTTGGAAGTCCCAGCCCACAATGATGATTCCTACCATCAGATCTTCTTCGTATCAGTAACATATCTCCTTAAAGAGGCTGGCCGCCTTATGTACCAGCAAAGTTTTATTCAGCTTGATACTGTGGAAACCAAGCTGATGGGTGATAGCATCAGCTACAGATTGGGTATCAGCTGCTGAGACTGAGCAGCAGGAGAAAATACAGTCAAGAATGGGGTAAGCTTGTCAGTCACTCAATTGGCAATGTAGAACTTGGTTTTTCTGGAGTTAGCCCCTAGAACCACATCCCAGTCAAATTGCTTGACCATGATAGTGGTCCCTGTGGAGACTTCTTGGCTTTCCCACTGTGGGGTAATAGCCTCTGAACCACTGGCTGGTGCTGTCTGCTCCTCCAGTGACTACTAGGGTGGTTGCCATCTCCCTCCTCTACTACAGCCACTGATCACATAATGTTTAATCCTTCATTGTTTTAATGTGGTATATCATATTGATTGATTTGCATATGTTGAACCATCATTGCATCTCTGGAATGAATATCACTTTATCCTGTATTATTCTTTTAATGTATTGTTTAATTCAATTTACTAATATGTCATTGAGGATTTTTACATTTATATTCATTGGAGATATTGGCCTGATTTTTTTTTTTTTTTGTAATTTCTCTGGTTTTGGCATTGGAATAGTACTTGCCTCTTAAAGGAAGTTTGGCCGTGTTCCTTTCTATTCCATTTTTTTAGAATAATTTGAGAATGATAAATATTAATTCTCCTTTAAAAGATTGATAAAGGGGGATCCCTGGGTGGCTCAGCAGTTTAGCACCTGCTTTCGGCCCAGGGTGTGATCCTGGAGTCCTGGGATCGAGTCCCACATCAGGCTTCCTGCATGAAGCCTGCATCTCCCTCTGCCTGTGTCTCTGCCTCTCTCTCTCTCTCTCTGTAAGTCTCTCATGAATAAATAAATAGAATCTTTTAAAAATAATATATTGATAGAATTAACTATGGAATTAATCATGACTTGGACTTGTATTCATTAGGAATTTTTTGTTGATTACTGATTTAATTTCATGACTAGTAATTGATATATTCAGATTTTCTATTTTTTCATGATTAAGTCTTAGGAGATTGCATGTTTCTATAAGTTTATATTTCTTCCAGATTGTCTAATTTCTTGGCATGTAATGATTCAAAGTATTTTCTTATTTTCTTTTTGTATTTCTGTGTTATTGGTTGCAATTTCTTCTCTTTTATGCTTTTTTTAAAGAAAATTTGATTATCCTAACTTTTTTCTAATGAGTCTGACAACAAATTTGTCAATTTTTGTTCATTTTCCAAAAAATAGCTCCTAATTCTATTGATTTTTTTCTATGTATTTTAGTCTCCGTTTTATTTATTTTTGCTTTGATAGTTATTATTTACATCCTTCTATTAACTTTGGTATTTGTTCTTTCTGTTTTTTTTCTAGTTCCCTTAAATGTAAAGTTAAGTTCTTTATTTGAGATTTTTCTTGTTTCTTAGGTTAGGCTTGTATTGGTATGAACTTTTTCTCTTTAAAGTGCTTTATCCCAAAG
This sequence comes from Canis lupus dingo, assembly GCF_003254725.2. Classification (NCBI taxonomy): domain Eukaryota; kingdom Metazoa; phylum Chordata; class Mammalia; order Carnivora; family Canidae; genus Canis; species Canis lupus. The sequence goes on from NC_064281.1 coordinate 64,831,227, forward strand.
ATTTTGAAATTTTATGTTTCTATTTTTATTTCTCTCAGGTTATTTTTATTATTTCCTCTTTAAATTTTTCAATGACCCATTGGTTGTTTAATTACATGTTGCATAGTCTCTATGTATTTTGTTTTTTTTTCCCCAGCTTTCTTCTGGTAATTATTTTCTAATTTTATACCACTGTTGTTGGTAAATGTGCTTGATTTCAGTTTTCTTAAATTTATTGAGACTTGTTCCATGATCTAAAATGTGATGGATACTGGAGAATGTTTCATGTGCACTTGAAAAGAATGTGTATCAAAAAAAAAAAAAAGAAAAGAAAAGAATGTGTATCTTGTTAGTTTTGGTGTAATGTTCTGTATATATTAAGTCTATTCTGTTATAATGTGTTGTTAAGGCCAATGGCTTTTTTATTGAATTTTTGTCTGGATGATTTATCCATTGATGGAAGTGGAATATTAAATTCCTTTGCTATTTTATATTGCTGTTTATTTCTTTGTTTCTCTTAATATTTGCTTAAATATTTAGGTGTACCTACACTGGCTGCAAACATGTTTACAAATGTTATGTCTTCTTGTTGGATTGACCTTTTCATCCTTATGTAATGCCTTTATTTGTTCTTTATTAGTTTTGTTTTATAGTCTGACATGAGTATTATTATCCTAGTTCTCTTTGCATTTCTATTTTCATGGTGTATCTCTTTCTCAATTCCTTCATTTTAGTTTATTTTATTTAAGTTTGAGTTGAGTGTCTTATAGGCAGTATATAGAATGATTTAGATTTTTTTAATCCATCCAGCACCTCCTATGTCTTTTGACTGAAGAATTTAGTCTAATTATATCTAAAGCATTATTAATTGGTAATACTGCCATTTTGTTCATTGTTTTCTAGCTGTTTTTGTTGTTCTTCTCTCTGTTCCTTTCTTCTTCCCTTTCTTCTCTTGTGGTTTGGTCATTTTCTTTAGGATTATGTTTAGATTCCTTTCTCATTGTCTTTTGTGTATTTAGTAAAAGCTGTTTTGGTTTACTGCTTTCTGTTACTGTGAGATTCATATAAAATATCTTAGGCACGCTACAGTTTCTTTTAAGTTGACATATATTTTATATACATTCCAAATCTTTATACAATTACTCATTCCTCCCCCCCAAAATTTTGAAGACACACTTTAACATCAGTTTACGCATTCCTTAGCTAATTATTGCATTTTTAAATTAATTTTACTACTTTTGTCTTTTACCCATCATACTTAATTTATAAATGATTGATCCAATACTTTATTATTTATTTATCCTTTCTAGTGAGATTCTTACTTTTTTTTAAATATTTTTTTTAAATTTTTTAAAATTTATTTATGATAGTCACAGAGAGAGAGAGAGGCAGAGACACAGGCAGAGGGAGAAGCAGGCTCCATGCACCGGGAGCCTGATGTGGGATTCGATCCCGAGTCTTCAGGATCGCGCCCTGGGCCAAAGGCAGGCGCCAAGCCGTTGCACCACCCAGGGATCCCGAGATTCTTACTTTTATGTTTTATTAGCCATTAGTATCTGTTCTTTTTAGCTCAGAGAGGTTTCTTTTAAGATTGTATTTATTTATTCGAGAGAGAGAGAGGGAGAGAGAGAGGGAGGCAGAGACACAGGCAGAGGGAGAAGCAGGATCCATGCAGAAAGCCCAATGTGGGACTCGATCCTGGGACTCCGGGATCATGCCCAGAGCCAAAGGCAGATGCGCAACAACTGAATGCCCCCAGGTGTCCCAGAGAAGTTTCTTTAACACTTCTCTTAAGGCTAATGTAGTGGTGATAAACTCCTTTAGTATTTGATTACCTGGAAAACAACTTGTGAATCTTTTAATTTTGAATAATAACCTTGCTAGGTAGAGAATTCTCGGTTTGCAGTTTTCCTCTATCAGCATTTTGAATATGACATGCTACTCCTTTTTGGCCTATGTTTCTCCTGAAAAATCTACTGATAGCCTTATGGGGTTTCCCTTGTAAGTAATAAATTGCTTTCCTGTTACTGCTTTTAAAATTCTCTCTTTATCCTTACCTTTTACCATTTTTTAAATGTCCCACTGTGCTTCTCGTTGGTTTCATCTTATTTTGAACACTTGGGGCTTCCTGGACCTGTATATCTGTTTTCTTGGCCCTGATTTCTTGATATATTTCTATGGCTTTTTCTCTTTCTCTTCTCCTATTCTGCTTGATATTGTCTCAGAGGCGCCTTACAGTATCCTCACTTCCTTTAATTGTTTTTTTCCCCTTTTGCTGCTCTGACTGGGTGTTTTCCATTGCATTGTCTTCTAGTTCACTAACCTATACTTCTATTTTAACCATTGTTCTATTGAAACCCTCTAGTGTATTTTCCAGTACAGTTGTAATTTGTTTGACACTTTCTTATATTTTCTTTATACTTTTTATTTATTTATTTTTTATTGGAGTTCAATTTGCCAATGTATAACATAACACCCAGTGCTCATCCCATCAAGTGCCCCCCTCAGTGCCCGTCACCCAGTCACCCCCAACCCCCACCCACCTCCCTTTCCACCACCCCTCATTCATTTCCCAGAGTAAGGAGTCTGTTGAAGTGCTCACTAGGTTCATCCATTCTTCCCCCAAGATCAGTGAGCATCTTCATGACCATTTGTTTGAATGCTTTATTAGTTAACATGCTCATTTCTATTTCATTAAGATTTTATTTTGGGGATTTGCCTTATTCTTTGGTTCATAATGTACTCCTCTATCTCATTTTTCCTACCTGTGTTTGTTTTGTATTAGGCAAAATGGCTACCCCCTTCAGTCTTGAAGGAGAAATCTTGTGTAGGAGCTGTTCCGTGTGGTCCAGAAGTATAATCTTCCTTGGCCACCAGAACCAGGTACCCTATGGGTGTACCTCTTGTGGTTGCACATACCCATGGAGGCCACAGTTGCTGCACAGAGATGGTGGAGCTTGAGGCCTTTAACTCAGCTGTTTATAGCTCAGCCCCTGCACAGGGAGAGAGTTTGAACCACTTGCTCATCTCTTGTAGCTTAGTCTCTGTGTGATGTGGAGTTCGTAGGGCTTGGAGCACTCATTTATTCAGGTTGAGGCTAGTCTGCTGCACAGGGAATGTGGTTCTAAGGGCATTTTCCCAAAGTGATTGTGGCTCAGTCACTACACAAGTTGGTTAGGGCTCAAGGCACTTGCTAGCCCAGTTGTGGCCTTTCTACTGCATTGGGATGGCAGGATATGGGGCCTTTTTTCAGCTTAATTTTGGATTTGTTTCTGTATGGGTAGTGCTGGGCTTGGGGCACTTGCCCAGCCTGGTTGCGCATTGGTCTCTGCATGGGTTGAGCAAGGCTTGCACACTCACTTGGCCCTATTATGACTTGGGTGGTCTGTATGGTGAGTGGGACATGGGGCATTCAGATGTCCTAATTACTGTGTAGGATGGACAACACAAGCCCTCTGGTGTTAGCAGCCTAGAAGGAGAGCATGAAAAATGGTTCCCATTGTCCTTTTCAGTAGCAAGTTAAAGTGATATTGAAAAAATGACATCGTCCAGGGATTCTGTCCCATGATAAAGTTCCAGCAGGTTTCTGCTTCTCGGGAAGCTGCTTAAAATTAGTAAATGGGTCTTTGTAACTTATGGTCTAGATACTTCTCAATTTTTTGCTTTGGTGCTGAATAGCAGGACAATTGGGTGTACACACAAATCCTTTAAGAGTAGAATCTTTGTTCTCTATAGTTCTATGATTCTCCTGGTCTTAATTTCTATTGATTTTCAAAAGTAGACATTTGGCGGAGATCATCTCTCCAGTGTCAGCTCCCAAAGTTTGGATGGCTGATGAGATATAATCTCTTCACTCCTCAAGGGACAGATTCATACTTTTGGGATTCCTCTTAATTGTTACCATCTGTGGGGTAAAGTCCTGGGCAAAACCAGGACTTTATCTACCTCCTTTACCCTTCTTGATGTGTCTCTTGTCTTGTTTTGGAGGCACTGTATGGTTATCAGGTCCTTTTTAGAAGAAAATTGTTCCATACATATCTGTACATTTGTTGTGTTTATAGGAGGAGATGAATTGAGGGTCTACCTAAGCTGCCTTATTGAACATTCCTCTAGTTCTTCTTTTAAGAGTATTATTTTAATGGTCCCTGTAATGATATTACCAAATACTATGGTTTTGTTTACACCCTCATCCCCTTTTGACCTCTTGCATTCATTGTAATGTGTCTAGTCCCTTAATTTCCCTGAATTTCAACTACTAGGGTTTTCTTTTCTTTTTTTTTCTTTCTGGCTAGTATATATCTATCTGCATTTCTGGCATTTCATCCTCCCATGTCCAACTCAAGTTGTTTATGGTGTAGTTCTTGGTTCATTTCTTTCACTCTTCTCTACATACTGTCCCTAGAAGAATTCATCTATTATTATGGCTTCAATTTTCACATCTCTAAAGGTATATCTATGAGAAACAGACTCATAGCTATAGGGAACAAATTGATGGTTACCAGAGGAGAGATGGGTGGGAGAATATGTTAAATAAGTGACAGAGATTAGGATTGCACTTGCTGTGATGAGCACTGAGTGTTGTATGGATATGTTGAATCACTATACTGTACACCTGAAACTAATATTTCACTGTATGCTAACTAACTGGAATTTAAATAAATTTTTTAAAGAACAGAGAATTCTCTTCTTTTGATAATAGCTATCAAAAACATAGAAAATGTCACAATTTCTCATTAAGTCAAGAAACATTAAGATCAAGAATAAGATTAGGGTACATGAAAGACATCTTTGTTTCTTCTTTTTCTTTCACAACCTTTGTTGGATCTGGTCTTCTAATATTTCACCATGTCACTCAGAATAAGTGTCAAAATTCTTACAATTGTCAACAAAATCATAAATAATTTGACTTGGTGTTCTCTTTTTTCAAGATTTTATTTATTTATTCATGAGAGACACGGAGAGATAGAGAGGCACAGACACAGGCAGAGGAGGAAGCAGGCCCAAGCAGGGAGCCCAATGTGGGACTCAATCCCGGCTCTCTAGGATCACACCCTGGGCTGAAGGTGGCTCTAAACCACTGAGCCACCCAGGCTGCCCTTGGTGTTCTCTTTGATCTCATCTTATTTTCCTCCTCATCAATCTGACCCAGTCCCTTTGGCCATCTTGCTTTTCCTAGAACATCCCAGCAATATTATCTAGGTTCTGCCTTGATATCCCCCCTCTCCCTACAATATTATTTCCTCAGATTTCCAAATGGCTAATTCTTTCCTTCAAATATTTGCTCAAATGTCTATTTCTCAAAGAAGCTAATGTAACCATACTATTTAAAATTGCAACAATCGGGATCCCTGGGTGGCGCAGCGGTTTGGCGCCTGCCTTTGGCCCAGGGCGCGATCCTGGAGACCCGGGATCGAGTCCCACATCGGGCTCCCGGTGCATGGAGCCTGCTTCTCCCTCTGCCTGTGTCTCTGCCTCTCTCTCTCTCTCTGTGACTATCATAAATAAATAAAAAATTTAAAAAAAAAAATTGCAACAATCTCTACCCCCTGCACTCCAATTTTATCTCATCTATTTTTTTCTATAGAATTTGCTACCTTCAGTTATATAATATAATTATGTTTACTGTGTATATCCTCTGGTAGAATGCAATATCTATGACATCAAAACTCTTAATTTTGTTTACTAATATATCTGAAATTCCCAAGATAGTGGTTGGCATTCAACATTTATATAATAAGTAAATTAGTATGACATTTTTTAGAAAATTAGCAAGAAATGAATCAAAGAATTGCTGGGCAGTTTTAAAAATCCAGATGACACTAGGTAGTATAATTTTTATTGTGCTCAATTCATTCATCCAAAGAGAGTGCAGAGAACTATCTGTCAAAAAGCTATCTATCAAGGTGATATTTGACCTGGTCATGAAAGATAAGAAATATTGTGAAAGGCAAAGATAGTGGGGAAATTTCTCTCCAAGAAAATCCAACTAGTTAATGAGAGAGCCAGTCTATAAAATTACATCATTAGATACAAAATAACAGTATGATATTTAAAGATGATATTAACTGAAGTAAAACAAAATTTCCAGACAGAATCCCAAGTGAATGGTGAGAGAGACACAGGGTTGGCCACTGACAGAAGCATAATGAAAGTCTAAGGGGCATAAAAGCAGCAGAAGATTGTGATATCTCTACATGAGCTTTTTAAAAAAAATACTAAACTATAAATGGAAAGAAGATGAACCAACCTCTGATTTTTTAATAGTCTTATTTTAGACTATTCTTTCTTGTCTATTGTATTACTGTGTTGCTATGCTGTTGCTTTGCTATGTTTCAAATATGCAACTACTCTACTTATCTCCCCTAATTCACCATTAGTTTTGATTTCTTATTAACTTTTGGCCATCAGGAACTAACTCAACTTCCAAGATTCCCTTCCTTAGACAATGTTTCACTTTCTGGAAAGTCCCAGAAACTCAAAACCCTTTCCTGCATGGAAAAAATTCTACCACTTATTATTTCCTGAATTATTGTAATAATTTCTTACTAAGTTATTACAAACTTAATTTTGATTACTATCTTAGTTCAGGTTGCTATGACAAATATCATAGACTGGGTGGCCTAAAGAAGACATATTTCTCACAATTTGGTAGACCATCAGTGCACAATTATGGTACAAGAGCGGTGGACTTCTGGTAAAGGACCTCTTCTTGGCTTGTAGACACCATTTTCTTGACATATTCTTGCATGGCATAGAAAGAGCTCTGGTCTCTTTATTTCCTTATAATGGCAACAATCCCAACATGAGGGATCCATCTTTATGACTTCATCTGAACCTAGTTACCCACTAAAAGTCTCTACCTCCAAATACCATTACATTGGGGATTAGGGCTTCAAAATGTGAATTTTAGGGGAACACAAATATTCAGTCCACAGCTGTTTCCCTTCAAGTGTTAACTACAGTTTAATTGAAGCATTTACAAATCTAAAAGCCAAGGGGCACTGGGTGGCTCATTCAGTTAAGGGCCCTACTCTTTGTTTCAGCTCAGGTCATGATCTCAGGGTCCTGAGATTGAGCTCACATCAGGCTCCATGCTCAGCATGGGTTCTGCTTGCCCCTCTCCTCTGCTCCTCCCACCACTCTCCTTTTCTCATAGATAAATACAATCTCTAAAAAAATTATTTTAAAAAATATATTTATTTATTTTTTTCTCTATTTCATGAAAGACAGAGAGAGAGGCAGATACATAGGCCGAAGGAGAAGTAGGCTCTGTGCAGGGCGCCCAATGTGGGACTAGATCCTGAGACTCTGTGATCACACCCTGAGCGCAAGGTAGATGCTCAACCGCTGAGCCACCCAGGTGTCCCTAAAAAAAAATTCTTAAAGCCAAAATATAAATGAATTAATTTAAAATGTTTGGATTTGGGGTAATGTGAAATGCATTTCTAGTGCATCTCCCAAATCACAATATATAGATGAAAGTTATCCCACCTATATTTAAGGCTTGGCACAGTTAATACTTCATCCTAAATATTTGGGAAGCATCATGATGTAGAAAAAAAATACTGAACTGTAAATCAAGAGTTAGTGATAAGATGTATTTCTGAGAGTAAAATAAAGATACACATAACAAATGGCCAAGAAACAAAAATGTAATTTATACAGGAGGAAATAAATATGTATAAGAAACAAAATTATTAAAAATATTTACCATGGTTAATAATCAAAGCAATCCTATGAGATCATTTCTCATATAATAATGAAATAAAAATTAAATAATGTATACCTAAATTATATAAATATAACAAATTTTATATGTATTATGTTTGTAAAATATCTTACATATATATCTTACATAGAGGTGGTGAGGCTTTAGGGATTGTGGCACGTTTATTCACTGTTGACTGCAAAAGAGGAATAGTGTAAACTGTTTAACCTTCTATGAAGGAAGAGTCATAAATGGAGCAATACTATTTGATTCAGTAATCCCATTATTTTAAATGTATTGTAATAAAGATATCAGCAGAAGGAAAAGCAAACTCTAGGAATAAAGACTGCAATACTGTCTGTAACAGAAAAACTTTGGAATTAAACTAAATATATGAAATCAGGAAAATGGTTTAGTGAAATATATTACATATAATAGCATGCATTCATTGACATGATAATTATAAAACCTTGATAATTAAAGGGGAAATCTAATACTATCCTGGTATAAAACTGAAGCAGGAAAAAATATTATGGGATCACAACTAAGCAAATATCTGCATCCTTCTGAACAAAGATAGTAGTATGCAAATATTAATATAATTAATTCGTGTGGTGGAATTTGGAGTGACTATCAGTTATTTTATTTTATTTTATTTTATTTTATTTTATTTATTTTAAAAAGAAAATAGATTTTATTATTTAAAGCCATTTTAAGTTTACAGAAAAATTGAACCGAAGGTACAAGTGCCCCCATATATATCTCTCCCTGCCCTCGCTGCCACCCCACTTTCAGTTTCCTCTGTCATTAACATCTTGCATCAGTATGGCATGTTTGTTACAATTACGAACCTAAATTGATACATTATTATTAACTAAAGTTCATGGTTTTTTTTTTTCAGCTCTGTGAATTTTATTTTATTTTATTTTTATTTTTATTTTTCCTTTTTTTTTTTATTGGTGTTGAATTTACCAACATACAGAATAACCCCCAGTGCCCGTCACCCAATCACTCCCACCCTCCGCCCTCCTCCCCTTCTACCACCCCTAGTTCGTTTCCCAGAGTTAGCAGTCTTTACGTTATGTCTCCCTTTCTGATATTTCCCACACATTTCTTCTCCCTTCCCTTATATTCCCTTTCACTATTATTTATATTCCCCACATGAATGAGAACATATAATGTTTGTCCTTCTCCGACTGACTTACTTCACTCAGCATAATACCCTCCAGTTCTATCCACGTTGAAGCAAATGGTGGGTGTTTGTCATTTCTAATAGCTGAGTAATATTCCATTGTATACATAAACCACATCTTCTTTATCCATTCATCTTTCGATGGACCCCGAGGCTCCTTCCACAGTTTGGCTCTTGGGACTTCATCAAGATAAGAAGCTTTTGCACAGCAAAGGATACAGTCAACAAAACTAAAAGACAACCTACAGGATGGGAGAAGATATTTGCAAATGACATATCAGATAAAGGGCTAGTTTCCAAGATCTATAAAGAACTTCTTAAACTCAACACCAAAGAAACAAACAATCCAATCATGAAATGGGCAAAAGACATGAACAGAAATCTCACAGAGGAAGACATAGACATGGCCAACATGCATATGAGAAAATGCTCTGCATCACTTGCCATCAGGGAAATACAAATCAAAACCACAATGAGATACCACCTCACACCAGTGAGAATGGGGCAAATTAACAAGGCAGGAAACAACAAATGTTGGAGAGGATGCGGAGAAAAGGGAACCCTCTTACACTGTTGGTGGGAATATGAACTGGTGCAGCCACTCTGGAAAACTGTGTGGAGGTTCCTCAAGAGTTAAAAATAGACCTGCCCTACGACCCAGCAATTGCACTGCTGGGGATTTACCCCAAAGATTCAGATGCAATGAAATGCCGGGACACCTGCACCCTAATGTTTATAGCAACTATCAGTTATTTTAAATACATTTTGTGTTTTCATACTATGTTACCAATTTAAAATATTCTAGTCCTTTAAAATAGTTGTGAGATCTTAGACACATAATGTACGTCGATAGGACTTGATTCCTACATAAATGTTAACGGTATGATGAGTATTCAGTACTTCTCATTTTTAATGAACATTAAGATGACCAAGGGAAGTTGTTGAACATGCAGATTGCTGACTCCATCTTAGCCCTTGACTTGATAAGTCAGGGGTGGTGCATTTTTAATAAAAAATAAAAATTATATATAAGTTTCACTTACAACATTATGTGTTTTGATGCAGTCTCTAGAAAAAAATGGGAACTCTCTATAATTAAGATAAATAAAATCTTCCTCTTTCTCTCTTTTTTTTTTACCTTATTTCTCAGCCTGAAGCAAAGTGGATTCATAAGCTTCTTTAAAAAACAACTGAGCGCTTGGTTTCACAGAATGGCCTTACCATGGTAAATGCTGGCTACTCTCGAGTGAGCATTTCTGCTTCTGTGGAACTGTAATAAATAAAAACAAGTCTTACGTGAGTCCCAGGAGCTAATTTTTTTCGTGTAATTTATAGAGGTGATTTTAGAGGTATATGCTGTACTTATAATGTGCTTGAAATACTCAAGCCAAATTGCTGTAGCATTTTACTCCATGTTCTTGAAACTAATTTGGAAACCGTTTTTGAGTTTAGGTTAAAACTTACCAATCTTCCTTTTGATACCCTTATCATGTGTTTTTAAATATATATTTTACTTTAGCATTAAGAAAAAGTAAACAGAATGGAAAGAACCAGATCTTTTATGCCTCTAAAAGAAATAGAAAACTCTATGTAGACAGTAATAACCACTTCCTCCATACATAAGCAAACCACTAAATGTAATCATTTACCTTTAGAAACTGTTTTCTTTAGTCTATTACTTTATTTAATGATAAGCTGCAAAATACCCTGAAAGAATAATGCACATTTGTCGATTATTTTATATTGTCCAGGAATATACTTGTCACATTTATTCCTGAGAGCAAGAAATGGATGTGAGAAGAAAGATTACAGATTAGATGATAGATAGATAGATAGATAGATAGATAGATAGATAGATAGATAATAGATAGATAGATAATTGTCTTAGTCTGTGTTCAGGCTGATATAACAAAAATAATGTAAACTGGGTAGTGCATAAACACCAAAGTTTATCTCTCACAGTTCTGGAAGCTGGGTGGTCTGAGATTAAGGCACCAGAAAGTTCAGAGCCTGGTTAGAGTCCACTTTCTGGTTCATAGACTTCCCTTCTCATTGTATCCTCACATAGTAGTAGGGAGCTATGGAGCTCTGGGTCCTCTTTTATAAAAGTACTAACTCCTTTTGTGAGAACTCTACTTCCCCAAAGCTTCCCAAAGGCCCTTCATTTGGGGTATTAGGCTCCACCCTAATACCATCATATTGGGGATTAGGATTTTAACATATGAATTTTGGGAGAACACAGACATTCAATCTATTGCAAAGATAAATATACAGATAGAGTTATAAGCAGATATAAATAAGAAGACTTTCTTCATTGCATCCAATCTGCCTTCTGCCTTTTGTTATAAGCTTGACTTCCATTTACTCAAAAATTACTAGATTTCAGATCCAATTCTTAAAGAGGTATCATTTTTCTAACCCATTTGATAACATCTTATACATGTGTTAAGTGACACATAAAAGGTTTTACTGCAATATTGTAAACAAGAAAAGTTCAAAAACAATCCAATTATCTGTCAATAAGTGATTGGTTGAATATATAACAACTTTGCAATTGAATGACTTGTGAGTGAGAAAAGGAATAAAGAAGCTATGTAGTGATATGGAAAGATCTCTGACTTAAGTTTTAGTGAAAAAAAATCAAGATGAATAAGAGAGTATATGCTGTATGAGCTATGGTATTTTGTTAAGCAGGAAGAGAAAATGTGTGTGTGTATGTCTGTATTTACCTGTCATTATTTAAAGAAACTCTAGAAGGAAACAAAATAAGAAACACAATTGCCTATAAATAACCAGTGACATCTGAGAAACAAGGATGAAATTCAGACCCAATACTGCTATTCAGACAATATGCAAGGATAGATATGTAATTATTGGTAAAATACTTCCAATACAGTCAATACATGACAGCTATACAGTTCACCCTCCACCTGAAATGTCTCTTTGGCATTCTCCCCTAGAACACCGGTGATCCTCCAAAAATTCAAAGGTAAAGTGTAATGAAATGTATAAAATACTTATTAAGAGAAACCATGGTGAAGAATAAAGGAGAAAAGGAGAAATAGTAGGTAGGGAGAATCTTCAGATTACCATGCAGTTCTAACCTATGTTAAAGGAGAAAGAAAAAGGAAAGCTGGGAAGGAGGAGCCTCAGACTGTGCTGCAGGTCAGAGAAAGTCTTAACCAGGCCAGTGAGGAGCCCTAAACAAATAGTGCTCTTTAGAGGAGTCTGAGTTGGTAAGTAATATCTGTGCCATACTACCCCCACAGTGCTACATCATTAGCTGGAAGCAATCCAGTGAAAGAGCTGTTGTGGCTTGCACACTGTTGGATTTCAAATTGTTGTAGCTTGAGGCTATCAAGTAACTACTCCTCACGGCAATATTTCTTGAAGTAAGATCTAAGCAGCAAATTCCCATGAGTGTCATTATACAGATCTACTTCTCTATCCAAACTCACCCCTCCAAAGTCCCCTCAGGCTTCTCCTTAGGGGAAACTTAACAGTAGTGGAAAAATGATAGCCTTCATCACTTCCATTAATCTTAGGGTCACAAGTGGCTGACCTCCTACACTGTACATTATTTCCCCCTCAACTTCAGCTATTGCTTCTATAGGTCTTGCTGCCTTACCTGGTGGTATGATCTCAAACTGCATTCCTGAAGGGTCTGAGCACTAGTAATCGTACTCTTTCCAAACTCCATTCATAGTAAAAATTGGGCAAGGGAGTCTAAGTGGATCTTGTGGCTTCCACATATATTCTTTTTCTTATATTGTGAAAAGGAACTCTACCTCCTCTTGCTCACCAGGTTAAATTATCTGTCAAGTTGGTGACTCTTCTTCACAACAGATGGCTTCTAAGCATAAGGAGTTCAAAGTTCCCTGACAGGGGCCATAACGTACTTCAATGGGACTGTTATTGTATCCCCTGGCAATAATATGTCTCCTTTGGGGGGGATTAAGACTTATAAAATTGCATTGGACAGAGCTGATGTAACAAGAAGAACACAAGCCCCCAGTGAGCTATCGCAAGTGATGGTAAGTGAGGCCACTCCTGAGTATATCACATTCCTTGATTTCTAAGGACATATGTTTTTCCTATTCAAGACACAACATTATATATAAGTTTCTGTTTTCAGCACTATAACACTATATCTTAAAGAAGTTATAAGATAACACACATCTTATGTTGTAAGATATAACACTATATCTTAAAAAATGACACTCAATTTTTCAGAGTATTGCATCCAAGCTAACACTTAATTGTGTTTCAGTAGGTCATTCAAGCGCTCTCTGAGGTCAACTGCTTATGGATAGTACAATATGTAATATTAACAGTGAACCTCTTAGTTAGAAGTTCACTCTTGTACCTCCTTTACTGTGAATTGAATCCTTTGGTTGGATGCTATACTCCTTCAAGGTCATCCCTGAGTGTGGCTGTAATGTAGGTGCCATATATCTATAGCTTGAACCTACATGTGAACCAACCTATTTATAAACCAAATCCAGGCTTTCTCTCTTCATTCAAATAATTATACATGCAAGCTGAGGGAAGGTGCTGGTATGAGTATGTTGGATGACACAGAGGTCTGTGTAATGTATTCATACAGTTTATTTATAATCTCTGACCCTGCCTGGACTTGATCCCAGAATGATTATGTCCATTTTATGATAGCTACTGGGCCTGCATACTTTTTGATTTGGTATATCCAACAGAATCTGGCTTATAATTGGGAGTTATGAATTCATAAACATGCCCTAATATATAGCATTTTGTCTCTTTTATGGCCCAGTACCATGCCAAGAACTGTCTATTAAAGAACATATAATTCTCAGATATAAATGGCATGGCCTTCCTTCAGAATCCTAGGGTCTTACATTGAGATTATAACACTGGAACCTGCCATAAGCTCCACCCTTCACATTTCCCTAAAACTGACACCTCCCAAATCATAGTGTTTTCTTCATTGTATACCACAAACAGCAGGGCTACTGACACCACAACTTGGACTTGATGTCAAGCTCTTTTCAGTTTCAAGGTCCCACTGAAATCTGTCAGCCTTTAGCGTAACCCAGTAAATCAAATGTAGTAGTATTCTTAGGTGTGAACTGTGTTGCTCCAGAATCCAAAGAAGCCCATCAGACATTGTATTTCTTTCCCTTTAGTATTAAATGCAAGATACAGTATTTTTTTCTTTTCTGTAGAGGGAGAAATGTCTCAGCATGTCTTTGACCACTGGATTAAAATTTTTAGTAATATTGCAAGTTGCTGAATATTTCTGGGATTTATCTTCTATTCTCTAAAATAAATATGCCTTAATAAAGCCTTCCAGCATATTATTCACCTTTCTTTATTATCCTGCATCATCAGAATAATGCCATTGATATAATATTCTATAGGGTATCCAGGTTTTCCAAAGTTTTTTGGACTATGTTATAAGAAAGAATGATAGATTTAATACAACCCTGAGCAGAATTGTAAATGAATATTATCATCTGTCTCATATGAGAGTAAACTTTTCTATTTCTTTTTTCTGATTAAATGGAAAAGAATTAGTTGTCAAAATCAGTGTATTTGAGGTCTTACTAAATTGATCTAACAACAATATCATGCCCAACAGAACAACTACAATTGGCGATACTACCTGGATGAACTTGTAGTAGTTTGTAGTCATTCTCCACTATTCATCCAATTTTCTCAGTAGTCAGATTGGCAAATTAAGCGGAGACATGAGTGAGACTATCACTCCTGTATACTTTATCTCTAAAAGTAGTATAAATCATTGCCAGATGGATCCAGGGATGCAATGTGTGTGTGTGTGTGTGTGTGCGTGTGTGTGTGTGTGTGTGTGTTATACATGTATTATTTTTTCTCCTGGGGGGTGTGTGGAGGAAGTTTCAAAGGTTTCCATGTGATTTCATTACTATAAAAGCCACTATCTGACAGTCTATGGACCACCTAGAGGTTTATTCAACCTGCTAAGTATGCAACCGGAAATGATACACTTAGAAGTTGAGGAAATGGCCAGTGGGTGGGTTTGTAAGATCAATTAGACCCATAGTAAACTGAATCATAACCAAGACTAATACCTGTTCACATGTACTTGTTTTCTAGGGCAGTCTAGCAAAGTGACAGGTACCTAAACTACCACAAACTGAAGCTACCACAAACTGAGTCACAGAAATTTATTCTTTGACCATTGTTGAGGCTAGAAAAACAAAACCAAGATGTTGACAGAACTGCTTTCTTCTGAGGACTATAAGGGAAGTACTCTACTTGGCTGGCAGGTGGCTGCCTTCATACTCACATGGCATTCTCTATATATGTCTCTGTGTCCAAGTTTCCCAGTTTTATAAGGACACACATCACAATGGATTAGGCTCTATCCCAATGACCTCATTTTAACTTGATTATCTCTGTAAAGACTCTCCCTCCAAGGTCATGTTCTAAAGTACTGAAGGTTATAACCTCAACATATAAACTTTGGGGACAAATTCAATCCATAACACCTGTAAGTCCTTACTAAAGGATACCATGACAATGATGTTTCAGTTCTCTGGATATCAATGTCAAGTCAGATACTGTGTCCAATGGTCCTCAAAGTACCTGGGTATTCTCCTTTCCCCAGTTTACAGACAGTCAAGTAAATGGCTCTAGGTCCATGAAGAAAGCACTTATTAAAAATATTATTGACTATATTTTCTATGCTGTACTCTTCATCTGTGTGACTTATAACACAGATGTGTAAGTTTGCATTTGTTAATCCACTTCAACTATTTTATCTATTAACAGAATTTTTTTCAAATTACACATTAATATCCTTTTATTCCACAAAATAAAAGTATTATTATATACTCCATGTTTATAAGTATTTTTTCAATATTGGCCAAATACTCATTTTCAATTTTAAAAATTTTTTTTGAAAAAATTAAAAATAGGGATGCCTGGGTTGCTCAGTGGTTGAGCATCTGCCTTTGATTCACAGTGTGATCCTGGAGTCCTGAGACCAAGTCCCACATCAGGCACCCCACATGGAGCCTGCTTCTCCCTCTGCCTATGTCTCTGCCTCATTCTCTCTCTGTTTCTCATTAATAAATAAATAAAATTTTTAAAACAATTTTTAAGAAATTAAAAATAAAATAAAAATTTTTTGAGTATGGTTGAAACAATGTTACATTAGTTCCAGGCATAAAATAAAATGATTCAATAAGTTTATACATTATGCTATGTTCACCACAAGTATAACTACCATCTGTCACTATACAATGCTATTACAATATCATTGACTATATTCCTTATGCTATGCCTTTTTTTTTTCCCATGGCTTATTTGTTCCATTACTGGAAGGCTGTATCTCCCGATCTCTTTCACACATTTTGCCCATCCATCTCCTTTATCCCCTCTAGCAACCATCATTTTTTTCCTGTGTATTTATAGGTCTGATTCTGCTTTTTGTTACTCATTTGTTGTTCAAACAACATATATGAGTGAAATAATATGGTATTTTTCTTTCTCTAATTGACTTATTTCACTTAGCACAATACCCCCTAGTTCCATATGTATTGTCACAAATGGCAAGATCTCATCCTTTTTTATGTCTGTGTATTATTTTACTATATATGCATATACCATATGTATATGTGTATCCTACATCTTCCTTGTCCAATTATCTATCCGTGGGACACTTAGGTTTTGGCTAATGTAAATAATGCTGTGATAGACAAAGGGATGAATATATATTTTTAAATTAGTGTTTTTGTTTTCTTTTGGCAAAAACGCAGGGGGAAAACATGAGAGACTATTAATAGGAAACAAGCTAAGGTTTGCTGGAAGGGAGGTGGGGGCAATTGGGTAATTTGGTGATGGGCATTAAATAGGGCATCTGTTGTGATGAGCACTGGGTGTTATATGCAACTGATAAATTATTGAAACTAAGTATGTACTAGATGTTGGCTAATTGAATGTAATTTAAAAAAACAGTGGTAGAATTAGTGGATCATATGGTAATTCTATGTTTAATTTTTTGAGGAACTTTCATATTGTTTTTCATGGTGGCTGTACAAATTTATATTTCCACCAACAGTGTATGGGGTCCCTTTTTCTCCACATCATTGCCAACACTTGTTAATTCTTGTATTTTATATTTTAGCCATTTAGTGAGTTGTAACATCTTGTCATTTTGACTTGCCATTCCCTGATGATTAGTGGTGTTGAGCTTCTTTTCATGTCTGTCGATCATATGTATGTCTTCTTTGAAAAAAAAAAGTCAACTCATGTCCTCTGCCCATTTTTTAAATCAAATTATTTAGGGGTTTTTTGGTTTGTTTTATATGCTCTTTATATATTTTGGATATTACCCCTTTTCAGATATATGATTTGCAAATATTTTCTCCCATCCAGTAATATGTTTTTTTGTTTTGTTTTGTAGATGATTTCCTTCACCATGCAAAAGTTTTTTGTTTACATGTAGTCTTAATAGTTTATTCTTGTTTTTGTTTCCTTTGTCCTAGGAGACACATCTAGAAAAAAATGTTGCTATGACCTATGCAAGGGATATTATTGCCTGTTTTCTCTTCCAGGATTTTTATGGTTTCAAATCTCACACTTAGATCTTTAAGCCATTTTGAACTTATTTTTGTGTATGATTTACAAACTGGTCCAGTTTTAGTCTTTAATGTATAACTATAACTATCCAGTTTTCTATGTACCATTCATTGAAGACACTGTCTTCTTCCCATTTTATATTATTATCCTCTTTGTTGTAGATTAACCATATAGATGTGTTTATTTATGGGGTATTCTATTCTATTCTATTCTATTCTATTCTTCTATTCTATTCTATTCTATTCTATTCTATTCTATTCTATTCATCTATGTGTCTATTTTTGTACTGTTTGGATTACAACAGCTTTGTAGTATATTTTAAAATCTAGAATTATGATACCTCCAGCTTTGTTCTTTCCCAAGATCACTTTGTCTATTCAGATATTTTTTGTGATGCCATACAAATTTTAGTATTATTTGATCTAGTTCTGTGAAAAAAAAATATTATTGGCCTTTTGATAGGGATTGCATTGAGTCTGCAGATTGTTTAAAATATTGTTAAAATGGGCATTTTAACAATATTAATTCTTTTTTTATTTTTTTAAATTTCTTTTTAATAGAGCTCAATTTGCCAACATATAACATAACACCCAGTGTTATGTTATTTATTTATTTGGGAGGAAGAGAGACAGCTCATCCCATCAAGTGCCCCCCTCAGTGCATGTCACCCAGTCACCCCAACCCCCCGCCCACCTCCCTTTCTACCACCCCTTGTTCGTTTCCCAGAGTTAGGAGTCTCTCATGTTCTGTCACCCTCTCTGATATTTCCCACTCATTTTCTCTACTTTCCCCTTTATTCCCTTTCACTATTTTTTATATTCCCCAAATGAATGAGACCATATAATGTTTGTCCTTCTCTGATTGACTTATTTCACTCAGCATAATTCTTCTAATCCATGAACATGGAATATCTTTTCACTCATTTATATCATCTTCAATTTCATCAACATTTTCTAATGTTCAAACTACAACACTTTTGCTTCCCTGGTTAAGTTTATTCCTAAGCTAATTTTTTTTGGTGCAATTATAAATTATTTTGTTTTCTTATTTTTTCTTTCTGTTTCTTTGCTACTGGTGTATAGAAATGCTACTGGCTGTGGATATTAATTTTGCATACTGCAATTTTACTGAATCCATTTATTACTTCTAGTAGTTTTTTATGGTGGGGACTTTAAGGATTTCCTATGACAGAATCAATTGTGTCATCTACAAAGAACTGTGGTTTATCTTATCTTTTACCAATATAGGTGCCCCTATTACTTTTTCTTATCTGATTGCTGTCAGTAGGACTTCCAGTACAATGTTGAATAAAAATAGTGAAAGTGGACATTCTTCTCTTTTTCCTGATCTTAGAGGAGAAGCTCTCAAACTTTTTTACCATTGAGTATAATGTTAGCATCTATGTTCATCAGAGATATTGGCCTGCAGTGTTTTTTTTTAATTGTGTCTTTAATCTGTTTTTAGTACAGGGTAATGTTGGCCCCAAAAAACATATTTTGAAACTCTCCCTTCTTTTTGGTTCTTTGGAAAAGTTTGAGGTGAATAGGTATTAATTCTTCCTTAAATGTTTGGCAGAGTTTACCTATGAATCCATCTGGTCCTGGACTTTTATTTTTATTTTTTGGTAGTTTTTTGAATGTTAATTTAATTTCATTACTAGTAATTTATCTGTTGAAATTTTCTCTTCCTGATTCAGTGTTGAATGATTATAAATTTCTAGAAATTCACTCATTTCTTCTTGGTCGTGCAAACTGTTGGCAAATAATTTTTTGTAGTATTATTTTATAACCCTTTGTATTTCTGTGAATTTGGTTGTTGCTTCTCCCATATTATTTCTTTCTAAAAATATTTTATTTATTTATTTGGGAGGAATAGAGACAGCACAGAATGAGAGGGAGAAGCAGACTCCCACTGAGCAGAAAGCTCAATGCACAGCTCAATCCCAGGACCATGAGATTATAACCTTAGCCAAAGGCAGATGTTTAATTGACTGAGCCACCCAGGCACCCATCTCCTCTTATATCTGATTTTACTTTTGAGTCCTTTATCTTTTTTCTTGATGAGGCTGGATAAAGGTTTATTAATTTTATTATTTCAAAGAATCAATTCATGTCTTCATTGATTTTTTTCTTTTCTCAGTTATTCATTTTTTTAGTCTTTTTTATTTATATCTGTTTTCATCATTATTTCCTTCTTACTCACTTTGGGCTTATTTTTTCCTACATAATTTATATGTAAGATCAGATTGATTATTTGAGCTTTTTTTTTTTTTTTTTTGAGGTAAGCCTGTACCATTATCTTTTTCCCTCTTAGAACTGATTTTGCTGCATCCCAATGATTTTAGGTCACTGTGTTTTTATTTTCATTTGACTTCTTATATATTTTTAAATTTTTTTTCTTTTATTGCTGCATGAGCCAATGGTTATTTAGTGTCATGTTGTTTAGCCTAAGCAGGTGTGTGGGGGGTTTTCCAAGTTTTTTTTTTTTTTTTTTTGCTTGTGATTGATTTCTTTTCTTTTTAAATAATAAATTTATTTTGTATTGGTGTTCAATTTGGCAACATACAAAATAATATACCCAGTGCTCATGCCATCAAGTGCCCCCTCAATGCCCATCACATTCACCCCCACCCCCCGCCATCCTCCCCTTCCACCACCCCGAGTTCATTTCCCAGAGTTACGAGTCTTTATGTTCTGTCTACCTCTCTGATATTTTCCTACCCATTTCTTCTCCCTTCCCTTCTATTCCCTATCACTATTATTTATATTCCCCAAATGAATGAGAACATATAATGTTTGTACTTCTCCGATTGACTTATTTCGCTAAGCATAATACCATCCAGTTCCATCCATGTTGAAGCAAATGGTGGGTATTTGTCATTTCTAATGGCTGAGTAATATTCCATTGTATACATAAACCACATCTTCCTTATCCATTCATCTTTCAATGGACACCGAGGCTCCTTCCACAGTTTGGCTATTGTGTCCATTGCTGCAATAAACAACGGGGTGCAGGTGTCGGGGCGTTTCATTTTTTTCTGCATCTTTGAGGTAAATCCCCAACAGTGCAATTGCTGGGTTGAAGGGCAGGTCTATTTTTAACTCTTTGAGGAACCTCCACACAGTTTTCCAGAGTGGCTGCACCAGTTCACAATCCCACAAAGAGTGTAAGAGGGTTCCCTTTTCTCCGCATCCTCTCCAACATTTGTGGTGTCCTGCTTTGTTAATTTTCCCCATTCTCACTGGTGTGAGGTGGTATCTCATTGTGGTTTTGATTTGTATTTCCCTGATGGCAAGTGATGCAGAGCATTTTCTCATGTGCGTGTTGGCCATGTCTATGTCTTCCTCTGTGAGATTTCTCTTCATGTCTTTTGCCCATTTCATGATTGGATTGTTTGTTTCTTTGGTGTTGAGTTTAATAAGTTCTTTATAGACATTGGAAACTAGCCCTTGATCTGATACGTCATTTGCAAATATCTTCTCCCATTCTGTAGGTTGTCTTTGAGTTTTGTTGACTGTATACTTTGCTATGCAAAAGCTTCTTATCTTGATGAAGTCCCAATAGTTCATTGTTGCTTTTGTTAATTTTGCCTTCCTGGATGTATCTTGCAAGAAGTTCAAAAAGGGTGTTGCCTGTGATCTCCTCTAGGATTTTGATGGAATCTTGTCTCACATTTAGATCTTCCATCCATTTTGAGTTTACCTTTGCGTATGGTGAAAGAGAGTGGTCTAGTTTTTTTTTTTTTTTTTTTTTGAGAGTGGTCTAGTTTTATTCTTCTGCATGTGGATATCCAATTTTCACAGTACCATTTATTGAACAGACTGTCTTTCTTCCAGTGGATAGTCTGTCCTCCTTTATCGAATATTAGTTGACCACAAAGTTGAGGGTCCACTTCTTGGTTCTCTATTCTGTTCCATTGATATGTGTCTGTTTTTGTGCCAGTACCACACTGTCTTGATGACCACAGCTTTGTAGCACAAGCTAAAATCTGGCATTGTGATGCCTCCAGCTATGGTTCTCTTTTTTACAATTCCCCTGGTTATTCGGGGTCTTTTCTGATTCCACACAAAT
Organism: Canis lupus dingo; assembly: GCF_003254725.2. Lineage (NCBI taxonomy): Eukaryota > Metazoa > Chordata > Mammalia > Carnivora > Canidae > Canis > Canis lupus. The sequence continues at coordinate 64,852,778 of NC_064281.1, forward strand.
CTTAAAATAATTTCTTCTAACTCTCTGAAGAAAGTCCATGGTATTTTGATAGGGATTGCATTAAACGTGTAAATTGCCCTGGGTAACATTGACATTTTCACAATATTAATTCTGCCAATCCATGAGCATGGAATATTTTTCCATCTCCTTGTGTCTTTCTCAATTTCTTTCAGAAGTGTTCTATAGATTTAGGTTATAGATCCTTTACCTCTTTGGTGAGGTTTATTCCTAGGTATCTTAGGTTTTCGGGTGCAATTGTAAATGGGATTGACTCCTTAATTTCTCTTTCTTCAATCTCATTGTTAGTGTATAGAAATGCCACTGACTTCTGGGCATTGATGTTGTATCCTGCCATGCTGCCAAATTGCTGTATGAGTTCTAGCAATCTTGGGGTGGAGGCTTTTGGGTTTTCCATGTAGAGTAACATGTCATCGGCGAAGAGGGAGAGTTTTACTTCTTCTTTGCCAACTTGAATGCCTTTAATGTCTTTTTGTTGTCTGATTGCTGAGGCTAGGACTTCTAGTACTATGTTGGATAGCAGTGGTGACAGTGGACATCCCTGTCTTGTGCCTGATCTTAGGGAAAAGGCTCCGAGTGCTTCCCCAGTGAGAATGATATTTACTGTGGGCATTTCATAGATGGCTTTTAAGATGTCGAGGAATGTTCCCTCTATCCCTACGCTCTGAAGAGTTTTGATCAGGAATGGATGCTGTATTTTGTCAAAGGCTTTCTCTGCATCTAAGGAGAGGATCATATGGTTCTTGGTTTTTCTCTTGCTGATATGATAAATCACATTGATTGTTTTATGAGTGTTGAACCAGCCTTGTGGCCCGGGAATAATTCCTACTTGGTCATGGTGAATAATTATCTTAATGTACTCTTGGATCCTATTGGCTAGTATCTTGTTGAGAATTTTTGCATCCATGTTCATCAGGGATATTGGTCTATAATTCTCCTTTGTGGTGGGGTCTTTGTCTGGTTTTGTAATTAATGTGATGCTGGCCTCATAGAACGAATTTGGAAGTACTCCATCTCTTTCTATCTTTCCAAACAGCTTTAGTAGAATAGGTATGGTTTCTTCTTAAAAGTTTGATAGAATTCCCCTGGGAAGCCATCTGGCCCTGGACTTCTGTGTCCTGGGAGGTTTTAGATGACTGCTTCAAATTCCTCCCTGTTTATTGGCCTGTTTCTATTTCTTCCTGTTCCAGTTTTGGTAGTTTGTGGCTTTCCAGAATGCGTCCATTTCTTCTAGGTTGCCTAATATATTGGTGTATAGCATATAGCTTGATTTCCTTGGTGTTGTTAGTGATCTCCCCTTTCTCATTCATGATTTTATTAATTTGAGTCTTCTCTCTCTCCTTTTTATTCAGGCTGGCTAATGGTTTATCTGTCTTATTAATTCTTTCAAAGAACCAACTCCTGGTTTTGTTGATCTGTTCCACAGTTCTTCTGGTCTCGATTTCGCTGAGTTCTGCTTGAATCTTTATTAACTCTTTTCTTCTGCTGGGTGTAGGATCTATTTACTGTTTTTTATCTAGCTCCTTTAGGTGTAAGGTTAGCTTTTGTTTTTGAGTTCTTTCCAGTTTTTGGATGGATGCTTGTATTGCGATATATTTCCCCCTCAGGACTGCTTTTGCTGCATCCAAAGATTTTGAACGGTTGTATCTTCATTCTCATTAGTTTCCATGAATCGTTTTAATTCTTCCTTAATTTCCTGGTTGACCCTTTCATCTTTTAGCAGGATGGTCCTTAACCTCCACGTGTTTGAAGTCCTTCCAATCTTCTCATTGTGATTTAGTTCTAATATCAAGGCATTATGGTCTGAGAATATGCAGGGTATGATCCCCATCTTTTGGTATCGAATCAGACCCGATATTTGACCCAGTATGTGGTCTATTCGGGAGAAAGTTCCATGTGCCCTTGAGAAGAATTTGTATTCAGTTGAGTTTGGATGTAAAGTTCTGTAGATATCTGTGAAATCCAACTGGTCCAGTATAACATTTAAAGCTCTCATTTATTTGGATATGTTGTGTTTATAAGACCTATCGAGTGTAGAAAGTGCTAGATTGAAGTCACCAAGTATAAGTGTATTATTGTCTAAGTATATCTTAACTTTGGTTATTAATTGATTGAGATATTTGGCAGCTCTCACATTCAGGGCATATATATTGAGGATTGTTAAGTCCTCTTGTTGGATAGATCCTTTAAGTATGATATAGTGTCCCTCTTCATCTCTCACTATAGTCTTCGGGGTAAAATTTAGTTTATCTGATATAAGGATGGCTACCCCTGCTTTCTTCTGAGGACCATTTGAATGGTAAATGGTTCTCCAACCTTTTATTTCAGGTTGTAGGTGTCCTTCTGTCTAAAGTCAGTCTCTTGTAGATAGGAAAGAGATGGGTCCTGCTTTTTTATCCAGTCTGACACCCTGCGCCTTTTGATGGGTTCATTAAGCCCGTTCACATTTAGAGTTACTATTGAAACATATGAGTTTAGTGTCATCATGATATCTCTTCAGCCCCTGTTTTTGTGGATTTTTCCACTGGACTTCTTCTTAACGGGGAATTTTAAGAGTCCCCCTTAAAATTTCTTTCAGAGCTGGTTTGGAGGTCACATAGTCTTTCAGTTCCTGCCTGTCTTGGAAGCTCTTTATCTCTCCTTCCATTTTAAATGATAGCCTTGCTGGATAAAGTATTCTTGGTTGCATGTTCTTCTCATTTAGGACCCTGAATATATCCTGCCAACCCTTTCTGGCCTGCCAGTTCTCTGTGGAGAGGTCTGCTGTTACCCTTATACTCCTCTCCATAAAAGTCAGGGATTTCTTGTCTCTTGTTGCTTTAAGGATCTTCTCTTTATCTTTGGAGTTTGCAAGCTTAACTATTAAATGTCAAGGTGTTAAACTGTTTTTGTTGATTTTAGGGTGGGATGTCTCTATTTCCTGGATCTGAATGCCTGTTTCCCTTTCCAGATTAGGAAAGTTTTCAGCTATGATTTGTTCAAATACATATTCTGGCCCTCTGGCCCTTTCGTCGCCTTCAGGAACCCCAATTAAACGTAGGTTTTTCTTCCTCAGGCTGTCATTTATTTCTTTTAATCTGTCTTCATGGTCTTTTAATTGTTTGTCTCTTTTTTCCTTAGTTTCCCTCTTTGCCATCAACTTGTCTTGCATGTCACTCACTCGTTCTTCCACCTCGTTAACCCTTGTCATTAGGACTTCTAGTTTGGATTGCATCTCATTCAATTGATTTTTAATTTCTGCCTGATTAGATCTAAATTCTGCAGACATGAAGTCTCTTGCGTCCTTTAATGCTTTTTACTAGAGCCACCAGTAGCTGTATAATAGTGCTTCTGAATTGGCTTTCTGACATTGAATTGTAATCCAGATTTTGTAACTCTGTGGGAGAGAGGACTGTTTCTGATTCTTTCTTTTGAGGTGAGGTTTTCCTTCTAGTCATTTTGCTCAGTGCACAGTGGCCAAAAGCATGTTGTATTGGGAAAAGGAGAAAAAGAGAGGAGAGAAAGAAGGAAAGAAAAGAGAAAAAGAATAAAAAGGAAGAAAAAAAGAAAAAAGAGAAGAAAAGGAGAAAAAAAGAAAGAAAAAAGAGTAGGGAAAACAAACAAAAATCAAAAAAAAAAAAAAAACACGGGGGAGTATCCCTTGACTTACCCTGGAACTTGTCAGTGTAGCTGGTCCTCTGGGGGAGGGGTCTGTTTTGCTAATTTCCAGTTGTTAGCACTTGGGGGAGCTGCTCAGGGAAAGTTATTTAAGCTGTTTATCCTGGGAGTCCACTGTTAGGCTCACTGGGGGTTGTTTATCTTGTGAGGCCCCAGGAGGAACAACCACAGTGGCGGCGGCCAGCTCTGGAGCCCTGGATTCAGCTCCTGCAGTAGCTACAGAGCTCTCAGTCTGCAGTGTCCTGGATGCTCCAGCGGCGGGGCTGCTGATCTGCTCAACTCGGGGCAGGAGCGTCCTTGCTGTCCTGGGCCCTCCTGGCCTCTGCCTGTTCCCGGGGGAGCGCCGGATCCTGGGCTGTGTCCCCAGCGCCCTGGGCGCCCGAGCCTTCGCTGTTGGATTCGTGCTCCTGGCTGTGCAGCCCCCTCCGCTGAGCCTCCGCCCGAGCCCCTCCGAGCTGCTCCCGGGTCAAGCCGAGAGCGCGCTGCAGCCCTTTAGGGAGCTCGGCGCACTCTCCCCGGGGCGCAGTTGCTCTGTTAATGTCCCAGGGAGCCTGAGGGCATCCCCGCCCTCCTGGGGTCCTGCTCCAACTCCCTGTGAGCTCCTTTCCGCCCGGGAAGTTTGGTGAAGCTCCTGCTTCTCCGGGACAGAGCTCTCCTGTCCTGGAGACACTCTCCCCTGCCTTAGCCCGGCTCCTTGCGGGGCCCCTCCCCCTTGGATGCCTTTTGTTTCTTTATTTCTTCCCCCCCCTCCCCGTCTTCCTACCTTGATGGAAGTGTGAACTCTTCTCACTGTAGCATTGCAGCTGTTGTCTCTTTAAATCTCAGGCCAAATTTGTAGATTTTCAGGATGATTTGAAGGTTATCTAGGTAATTTGGTGGGGACAGGTGACTTGGGGACCCTACTCTTCCGCCTTCTTGTCCTTCCCCTCTGTGATTGATTTCTTATTTCATACTTTTGGGGTTGGAAAAGAGGCATGATATGATGCCAATCTTCTTAAATTTATTGAGACGTACTTTGTGGCCTAGCATGTGATCTATCCTGTATAATTTTCCTTGTGCACTTGAAAGTAATGTGCATTCTGTTGGTTTTGAATTGAATATTCTGTGTATTTCTGTTATATCTATCTGGTCAATGTGTAATTCAAAGACACTGCTTCCTTATTGATTTCCTTACTGGATGATCTATCCATTGATGTAAGTGGGTCATTAAGGACCCCACTATTATTGTATTACCATCGATTGCTTTTTTACTTACATTAATATTTGCTTTATGCATTTAGGTGCATCATTATTAGATGGGTAGATATTTAAAATTATATTTTTGTTTGATCCCTTTGTCATTATGGGATACCTTTCTTTGTCTCTTGCTACAGTCCGTTTTAAAGACTATTTGTCTCTGCTATAAGTATTGAAACTTTGACTTTTCACTCACGTCATTTGCATGGTATGTGCTTTTCCACAGATTCACTTTAGTTGGTGTGTGTCTTTAGATCTGTGGGTAATCTCTTGCAGGCAGCATATACATTAGTCCTGTTGTTTTATCAATTTTGACAACCTATGTCTTAGGATTGGAGTATTTAGGCCATTTATATTTAAAATTGTTATTGAGAAGTACGTACTTAATGCCATTTTGTTAGTTGTTTTCTGGTCATTTTTGCAGTTCTGTTCCTTTATGCTTCTCTTACTCTTTGTGATTAATGAGTTTCTTTATTTTTTTTTTTTTTTTTTTTTTTTTTTTTTTATTGGTGTTCAATTTACTAACATACAGAATAATACCCAGTGCCCGTCACCCATTCACTCCCACCCCCCGCCCTCCTCCCCTTCTACCACCCCTAGTTCGTTTCCCAGAGTTAGCAGTCTTTACGTTCTGTCTCCCTTTCTGATATTTCCCACACATTTCTTCTCCCTTCCCTTATTTTCCCTTTCACTATTATTTATATTCCCCAAATGAATGAGAACATATAATGTTTGTCCTTCTCCGACTGACTTACTTCACTCAGCATAATACCCTCCAGTTCCATCCACGTTGAAGCAAATGGTGGGTATTTGTCATTTCTAATAGCTGAGTAATATTCCATTGTATACATAAACCACATCTTCTTTATCCATTCATCTTTCGTTGGACACCGAGGCTCCTTCCACAGTTTGGCTATAGTGGCCATTGCTGCTAGAAACATCGGGGTGCAGGTGTCCCGGCGTTTCATTGCATTTGTATCTTTGGGGTAAATCCCCAACAGTGCAATTGCTGGGTCGTAGGGCAGGTATATTTTTAACTGTTTGAGGAACCTCCACACAGTTTTCCAGAGTGGCTGCACCAGTTCACATTCCCACCAACAGTGTAAGAGGGTTCCCTTTTCTCCGCATCCTCTCCAACATTTGTTGTTTCCTGCCTTGTTAATTTTCCCCATTCTCACTGGTGTGAGGTGGTATCTCATTGTAGTTTTGATTTGTATTTCCCTGATGGCAAGTGATGCAGAGCATTTTCTCATATGCATGTTGGCCATGTCTATGTCTTCCTCTGTGAGATTTCTGTTCATGTCTTTTGCCCATTTCATGATTGGATTGTTTGTTTCTTTGGTGTTGAGTTTAATAAGTTCTTTATAGATCTTGGAAACTAGCCCTTTATCTGATATGTCATTTGCAAATATCTTCTCCCATTCTGTAGGTTGTCTTTGAGTTTTGTTGACTGTATCCTTTGCTGTACAAAAGCTTCTTATCTTGATGAAGTCCCAATAGTTCATTTTTGCTTTTGTTTCTTTTGCCTTTGTGGATGTATCTTGCAAGAAGTTACTATGGCCGAGTTCAAAAAGGGTGTTGCCTGTGTTCTTCTCTAGGATTTTGATGGAATCTTGTCTCACATTTAGATCTTTCATCCATTTTGAGTTTATCTTTGTGTATGGTGAAAGAGAGTGGTCTAGTTTCATTCTTCTGCATGTGGATGTCCAATTTTCCCAGCACCATTTATTGAAGAGACTGTCTTTCTTCCAATGGATAGTCTTTCCTCCTTTATCGAATATTAGTTGCCCATAAAGTTCAGGGTCCACTTCTGGATTCTCTATTCTGTTCCACTGATCTATGTGTCTGTTTTTGTGCCAGTACCACACTGTCTTGATGACCACAGCTTTGTAGTACAACCTGAAATCTGGCATTGTGATGCCCCCAGATATGGTTTTCTTTTTTAAAATTCCCCTGGCTATTCGGGGTCTTTTCTGATTCCACACAAATCTTAAAATAATTTGTTCTAACTCTCTGAAGAAAGTCCATGGTATTTTGATAGGGATTGCATTAAACGTGTATATTGCCCTGGGTAACATTGACATTTTCACAATATTAATTCTGCCAATCCATGAGCATGGAATATTTTTCCATCTCTTTGTGTCTTCCTCAATTTCTTTCAGAAGTGTTCTATAGTTTTGAGGGTATAGATCCTTTACATCTTTGGTGAGGTTTATTCCTAGGTATCTTATGCTTTTGGGTGCAATTGTAAATGGGATTGACTCCTTAATTTCTCTTTCTTCAGTCTCATTGTTAGTGTATAGAAATGCCACTGACTTCTGGGCATTGATTTTGTATCCTGCCACGCTACCGAATTGCTGTATGAGTTCTAGCAATCTTGGGGTGGAGACTTTTGGGTTTTCTATGTAGAGTATCATGTCATCGGCGAAGAGAGAGAGTTTGACTTCTTCTTTGCCAATTTGAATGCCTTTAATGTCTTTTTGTTGTCTGATTGCTGAGGCTAGGACTTCCAGTACTATGTTGAATAGCAGTGGTGAGAGTGGACATCCCTGTCTTGTTCCTGATCTTAGGGGAAAGGCTCCCAGTGCTTCCCCATTGAGAATGATATTTGCTATGATATTTCATAGATGGCTTTTAAGATGTCGAGGAATGTTCCCTCTATCCCTACACTCTGAAGAGTTTTAATCAGGAATGGATGCTGTATTTTGTCAAATGCTTTCTCTGCATCCAATGAGAGGATCATATGGTTCTTGGTTTTTCTCTTGCTGATATGATGAATCACATTGGTTGTTTTACGGGTGTTGAACCAGCCTTGTGTCCCAGGGATAAATCCTACTTGGTCATGGTGAATAATTTTCTTAATGTACTGTTGGATCCTATTGGCCAGTATCTTGTTGAGAATTTTTGCATCCATGTTCATCAGGGATATTGGTCTGTAATTCTCCTTTTTGGCGGAGTCTTTGTCTGGCTTTGGAATTAAGGTGATGCTGGCTTCATAGAACGAATTTGGAAGTACTCCATCTCTTTCTATCTTTCCAAACAGCTTTAGGAGAATAGGTATGATTTCTTCTTTAAACGTTTGATAAAATTCTCCTGGGAAGCCATCTGGCCCTGGACTCTTGTGTCTTGGGAGGTTTTTGATGACTGCTTCAATTTCCTCCCTGGTTATTGGCCTGTTCAGGTTTTCTATTTCTTCCTGTTCCAGTTTTGGTAGTTTGTGGCTTTCCAGGAATGCGTCCATTTCTTCTAGATTGCCTAATTTATTGGCGTATAGCTGTTCATAATATGTTTTTAAAATCGTTTGTATTTCCTTGGTGTTGGTAGTGATCTCTCCTTTCTCATTCATGATTTTATTAATTTGAGTCTTCTCTCTCTTCTTTTTAATAAGGCTGGCTAATGGTTTATCTATCTTATTAATTCTTTCAAAGAACCAACTCCTGGTTCTGTTGATCTGTTCCACAGTTCTTCTGGTCTCGATTTCGTTGAGTTCTGCTTGAATCTTTATTAACTCCCTTCTTCTCTTGGGTGTAGGATCTATTTGCTGTTTTTTCTCTAGCTCCTTTATGTGTAAGGTTAGCTTTTGTATTTGAGTTCTTTCCAGTTTTTGAATGGATGCTTGTATTGCGATGTATTTCCCCCTTAGGACTGCTTTTGCTGCATCCCAAAGATTTTGAACGGTTGTATCTTCATTCTCATTAGTTTCCATGAATCTTTTTAATTCTTCCTTAATTTCCTGGTTGACCCTTTTATCTTTTAGCAGGATGGTCCTTAACCTCCATGTGTTTGAGGTCCTTCCAAACTTCTTGTTGTGATTTAGTTCTAATTTCAAGGCATTATGGTCCGAGAATATGCAGGGGACAATCCCAATCTTTTGGTATCGGTTCAGACCCGATTTGTGACCCAATATGTGGTCTATTCTGGAGAAAGTTCCGTGTGCGCTTGAGAAGAATGTGTATTCAGTTGAGTTTGGATGTAAAGTTCTGTAGATATCTGTGAAATCCATCTGGTCCAGTGTATCATTTAAAGCTCTCGTTTCTTTGGAGATGTTTTGCTTAGAAGACCTATCGAGTATAGAAAGAGGTAGATTGAAGTCACCAAGTATAAGTGTATTATTATCTAAGTATTTCTTCACTTTGGTTAATAATTGATTTATATATTTGGCAGCTCCCACATTCGGAGCATATATATTGAGGATTGTTAAGTCCTCTTGTTGAATAGATCCTTTAAGTATGATATAGTGTCCCTCTTCATCTCTCACTACAGTCTTTGGGGTAAATTTTAGTTTATCTGATATAAGGATGGCTACCCCTGCTTTCTTTTGAGGACCATTCGAATGGTAAATGGTTCTCCAACCTTTTATTTTCAGGCTGTAGGTGTCCTTCTGTCTAAAATGAGTCTCTTGTAGACAGCAAATAGATGGGTCCTGCTTTTTTATCCAGTCTGAAACCCTGCGCCTTTTGATGGGGTCATTAAGCCCGTTCACATTCAGAGTTACTATTGAGAGATATGAGTTTAGTGTCATCATGATATCTATTCAGTCTTTGTTTTTGTGGACTGTTCCACTGAACTTCTTCTTAAAGGGGAATTTTAAGAGGCCCCCTTAAAATTTCTTGCAGAGCTGGTTTGGAGGTCACATATTCTTTCAGTTGCTGCCTGTCTTGGAAGCTCTTTATCTCTCCTTCCATTTTGAATGAGAGCCTTGCTGGATAAAGTATTCTTGGTTGCATGTTCTTCTCATTTAGGACCCTGAATATATCCTGCCAGCCCTTTCTGGCCTGCCAGGTCTCTGTGGAGAGGTCTGCTGTTACCCTAATACTCCTCCCCATAAAAGTCAGGGATTTCTTGTCTCTTGCTGCTTTAAGGATCTTCTCCTTATCTTTGGAATTTGCAAGCTTCACAATTAAATGTCGAGGTGTTGAACGGTTTTTATTGATTTTAGAGGGGGATCTCTCTATTTCCTGGATCTGAATGCCTGTTTCCCTTCCCAGATTAGGAAAGTTTTCAGCTAGAATTTGTTCAAATACATATTCTGGCCCTCTGTCCCTTTCGGCGCCCTCGGGAACCCCAATTAAACGTAGGTTTTTCTTCCTCAGGCAGTCGTTTATTTCCCTTAATCTATCTTCATGGTCTTTTAATTGTTTGTCTCTTTTTTCCTCAGTTTCCCTCTTTGCTATCAACTTGTCTTCTAGGTCACTCACTCGTTCTTCCACCTCGTTAACCCTCGTCGTTAGGACTTCTAGTTTGGATTGCATCTCATTCAATTGATTTTTAATTTCTGCCTGATTAGCTCTAAATTCTGCAGTCATGAAGTCTCTTGAGTCCTTTATACTTTTTTCTAGAGCCACCAGGAGCTGTATAATAGTGCTTCTGAATTGGCTTTCTGACATTGAATTGTAATCCAGATTTTGTAACTCTGTGGGAGAGAGGACTGTTTCTGATTCTTTCTTTTGAGGTGAAGTTTTCCTTCTAGTCATTTTGCTCAGTGCAGAGTGGCCAAAAGCAAGTTGTATTGGGAAAAAGAGAAAAAGAGAGGAGAGAAAGAAGGAAAGAAAAGAGAAAGAGAAAAAAAAAAGGGGAAGAAAAAGAAAAAAAAACGAAAAAAAAAAAAGAAGAAAAAGAGAAAGAAAAAGAAAGGAGAAAAAAAGGGGGTGGGGGAAGGAAACAAATCAAAAAGCAAAACAAAACAAAAACAAAAACAAACAAACAAAAAAAGAACCACCGGGGAGTATCTTCTGATTCTGTGTACTTTAAGTCCCTTGGCTTCTCCTGGAAGTTGTCCGTCTAGCTGGTGTTCTGGGGGAGGGGCCTGTTGTGCTGATTTTCAGGTGTTAGCAGTTGGGGGAGTTGCTGTGCCCCTGCCTGGTGCAGGGCTCGGTGGGGGTTGTTTACCCCGTGAGGCCGCAGGAGGAACAGCCCCAGTGGCGGGGCAGCTCTGGAAACCTGGATTCAGCTCCGGCAGGAACTCCGTCTGCAGGGCCTGGAGGCTCCGGGGCGGGGCCGCTGATGTGCTCAGCTGGGGCAGGAGCGTCCTCGCTGTCCTGGGCCCTCCCGGCCTCTGCCTGTCCCGGGGGAGGCGGGATCCTGGGCTGTGTCCCGGCGCCCTGTGCTCCGGAGCCTGCGCTGGTGGATTCGCGCTCCTGGGCCGCGCAGCCCCCTCCGCGGAGCCGCCGCCCGAGCCCCCCGAGCTGCTCCTGGAACCGCGCAGCCCCCTCCGCACGGAGCCTCTTCCTCTGCCCGAGCCCCTCCGAGCTGCTCCCGGGGCCGCGCAGCCCCCTCCGCGGAGCCGCCGCCCGAGCCCCTTCAGCTGCTCCGGGTCCCGCCGGGTCCCGCCGTGCGCGCTGCAGCCCTTAGGGAGCTCGGCGCACTCTCCTGGGCGCGCAGTTGCTGTTACTGTCCCCGGGAGCCCGAGGGCATCCCCGCCCTCCTGGGTCCTGCTCCAACTCCCCGCGAGCCCCTTTCCCCCGGGAAGGTCGGTGCAGCTCCTGCTCCTCCGGGACGGGGCTCTCCTGTCCTGGGGACACTCGCCCCGGCCTCAGCCCGGCTCCTCGCGGGGCCCCTCCCCCTTGGAGGCCTTTGTTCCTTTATGTCTTTTTCCCCGTCTTCCTACCTTGATAGAAGCGCGAACTCTTCTCATTGTAGCATTCCAGCTGGTCTCTCTTTAAATCTCAGGCCGAATTCATAGATTTTCAGGATAATTTGAAGGTTTTCTAGGTAGTTTGGTGGAGACAGGTGATTTGGAGACCCTACTCTTCCGCCATCTTGCTCCTCCGAGACAATGAGTTTCTTTAATGTTATGTTTGGCTTTGTCTCTCTCTCCCTCTCTCTCTTTCTTTTCATTTCTATTATATAGTTTGGACTTGTTATAATTAAGTTCATATATAACATCCTAAATACATATCAAGTCTATGTTAACTTGATAATTTAAGTACAAACACAGTCCAAATATTTTTTTTACTCCTTCTTTCATGTTTTGCGTATACACTGATATGTTTTACAACTTTATGTTTATAGTTTTCTTATGTCTAATAATAATTTATTTTCCAGTTAGGTAAGCACCTTTAACATCTCTTGTAAGGCTAGTTTAGAGGTGATAAACCCTTATATTTTTTGTTTTTTGGGAAAGTTTTTATCTCTTTTTCAAATCTGAATGATAACCTTGTTAGGAAGAGTATGCCTGATTGTGGATTTTTTCCAATCAGCACTTTAAATATACCATGCCACTATCTTCTGGCTTGCAAATTTTCTGCTGAAAAATCAGATGATAATATTAAGGGTTCCCCTTGTAGGTAATGTTTTACTTCTCTCATGCTGCTTTTAAAATTCTCTATCTTTAAACTTTGACATTTTTATTATGTGTCATCATGTAGTCCTCCTTAGGTTCATCTTATTTGGAACACTCTGTGCTTCTTTGCACCTGAATATATATTTTCTTCCCTTGGTTATGGAAGTTTTCAGTTATTATTTCTTGAAATAAATGTTTTCTACTTTTTTGTCTCTTCATCTTCTGGGACCCCCATAATGCAAATGCAAATGTTTTTTCATCTGATGTTGTCCATGAGATTCCTTAATGTACCATCATTTTAATTTTTTATTGTTCCTGTTCAGCTTTGCTACTTTTTATTATCTTGTCTTCTGGATCACATATGCACTTTGAATTGCTACTTTACTGTTGATTCCCTCCAGTGTATTTTTATCTTAGTTACTGTATTCTTCAACACTTATTGGTTCATTTTAAAAAAATATTTTCTGTCTCTTTTCTAAAGGTCTCACTGAGTTCTTCCATTGTTTGCTCCAGTGCAGTGAGCATATTGCAATAATTAATATAAACTTATTATAATACATCTTATCTCCTTTTCATTTAGTTATTTTCTGATTTTTTTTCTTATTCCTTATTTTGGAGCATATTCCACTGTTTCCCCCCCCCTTTTTTTTACTTTCTATGTTTCTATGGATTAGGCAGTGCAGCTACTTCTAATTTTGATGGAGTTGTCCTGGGTATGTTATTCTCTATGTTGACTGTGTTCTTGGTAAATTTCTTCTGGCTGGTTGTAGCTATGGCTGATGTGGCCTGTGGCCCCAAGACCCTCTACATACTGGAAGCCCTGGTATAATAGCTAAAACTGAATTTGGAACAACTATTTTTGTGGTGTTTTGCTCTCTATGCAACAGTTCCCCTGGTAGGACAGCTAAGGTTAAAGTGTTTGGAAGCCAGCATATCCTGAGGCTCTACATGCATAAGGAAAATGGGCAGGGTAGCTGAAGCTGAATTTGGTAAAAATCTAGGGTGTTCAGGTGCTTTTTGGTGAGGAATTTCTTGGCAGAGAATCTGGAGTGAGGTGGTGTGTGGACCATGAAGTACCTGGGCTCCTTGTACAAAGGGGGACCTGGCTGAATAGCTGAAACTAAAGTGAGTGTAAGCTGAGGGACCTGGGTTTCTACTCACAGAGAATACATTGGCAGAACATATAAGCAGAAGTAGATGTAAACTAGTGTTTCAGGACTCTGCACAGAGAGTTCTCTGGTGGGATGGCTGGAGCTGAGCCAGTGTACAAACCAAGGGACCCTGAGGTCCTCCAAAATGGGGTCCTCTGGCAGAACAGCAGAAGCTAGAATGTGGGTGCATGCGGTCTTTGGGCTTTCCATACAAAATGTTCTCTAGCATGTCAGATGAAGCTTCAATTGTTGCAAGTTGGTTTGTCCCAGTGTTCTTCACATTAAGAATGATCTGACAGAACAGCTAAAGCTGATTTTGTTCTAAGCCAGTGTATTCTAAAGTACACAACATAGTAGTTGCCCTGGCTGGATGACTGGAGATGAGTCCAGTGCAGGCAGGAGTATTCTCGGGCACTCAATGAAGATGGCATTTTGGCTGGTTGGCTGGATCTGAAGTAGATATAACCCAGAAGGTTACAGCATGCTCTGCACCAGAAATGCATTAACAAACTACCTGAAACCAATGTGATGTGGGCCTAAAGTGTTCTGGAGTGCTTTGTCCCTGTGTCATCTTGGCATAAAGTTTGGAGTGTAATAAGCACTAACCAGAGTGTCTCAGTGTGCACCACAATGTGGCAACCTTTGTGGGACACCTAAAGCTGATGTGGGATACAGGCCTGGAACTAACTGAAGCAGCATGTTGGTTAGCGCATCCAGACCCTGCCCAAGTCTGCATTTTCAGGGCATATAGGGTTTCCACCAGCCATCCACACACAAAGAAAGTTCCAACAGCTCCCCTGCCATTTGTGGGAAAATCGAAGGCTAGCTTTTTTATATGCTAGTTGCTCATTTTTTACTATTCCAATATAGTTCCAGGTGTACAATATAGTTATTGTATATACAATATTTAAGTATATACATATATAGAATTGTTATATTGTATATATGTTTATATTGTATATAGTTATTCAACAATCTATACATAACTAAGTGCTTATTATGATAAATATACTCTTACTCCCCTTCACCTACTTCACCCACACATTCCCACCTACCTCCCTTTTGGTAACCATTAGGAAGTTATTTATAGTTAACAGCCTGCTTTTTTGGGTTTGTCACTTTTTCTATTTGTGTGATTTGTTTCTTAAATCCATATATAAGTAAAATCATATGGTATTTTCTTTCTCTAAATGACTTATTTCACTCAGCATTATACTGTTTAGGTCCATCCATGTTGTTGCATATGACATGATATCATCATTTTTATGGGTAATACTTCATTGAATACATAAACCCTTCTTTTTTTAAAGATTTTATTTATTTATTAGACACACACACACATAGAGGCAGAGACACAGGCAGAGGGAGAAGCAGGATCCACACTGGGAGCCCCACGTGGGACTCAATCCTGGGACTCTAGGATCAGGCCCTGGGTTGAAGGCAGCGCTAAACCGCTGAGCCACCGAGGCTGCCCTATAAACCCTTCTTTATCCATTCATCTATCCTTGGGCAGTTGGTCTGCTTTCATAATTTGGTTAGTGTAAATAACACTAAAATAAACACAGGGGTGCATAGAGCCCTTCAATTACTGTTTTTATATTCTTTGGATAAATTCCCAGTAATGAAATTACTGGATCATATGATAGTTCTGTTTTTAATTTTTTGAGGAACTTCCATATTGTCTTCCACAGTGGCTGCACCAGGTTGCATTCCCACCAACAGTGCATGAGTGTTCCTTTATCTCCACTTCCTCCCCAACGCTTTTTTCTTGTGTTTTTATTTTAGACATTCTGACATGCATGAGGTACAATCTCACTGTGGTTTTGATTTGCATTTCACTAATTATTGATGTTGAGGAACTTTTTATATGTCTAATTCCACCTATATGCATTTAGATATATATCTGTTTACGACTTCTTCCCATATTCAAATGGATTATTTTTTTGGGGGGGGTTGAGTTGTATGAGTTCATTTTTTTAATTTCTAACGTTTTAATTTAGATTCCAGTTAGTTAACAAAGAGTGTAATATTAGTTTCAGGTGTACAATGTAGTGATCCAACACTTTCAAACAACACCTGGTGTTCATCACAAGTGTACTCCTTAATCCCCATCACCTATTTAATCCACCACCCCACCCACCTGCTCTCTGGTAACCATCAGTTTGTTCTCTGTAGTTAAGAGTCTATTTCTTGGCTTGTTTCTCTCTCTTTTTATTGTCCTTTCCTTATGGGTTCTGTTTCTGAAATTCCACATATGAGTGAAATAATATGGTATTTCTTTCTCTATGACATAACATAATACTCTCTAGCTCTATCCATGTCATTGCAAACGGCAAAATTTCATTCTTTGTTATGGCTGAGTAATATTTATATATAGTATATAGTATTCTAGAATAGAATATAAATCATGAGTTTATATCTGGACTGACCTGGACTGTCCTATTCCCTTGATATATTTTTTATTCCAGTCCCATACTGTTTTGATTACTACACCACATCTTGTTTATCATCGATAACATCTATATTACTACTATATATATATATATATATATATATAGTAGTAATATATAATAGATATATATCATATCTTTTTATCATTTTTAAAATATTTTATTTATTTATTCATGAGAGACAGAGAGATGCTGAGATGCTGAGGCATAGCAGAAGGTAGAAGCAGACTGCCCGCGGGGAACCTAATGTGGTTCTCAACCCTGGGACCCTCAGGACCTGAGCCAAAGACAGACACTCAACCACTGAACGACCAAGGTGGCCTTCCTTTATCATGTCATCAACAGACAAATACATGGGCTTTTTCCATAATGTGGCTATTGTAGATAAGGCTGCCATAAACTGTGGGTGCGTGTATCACTTCGTTTTTTTTAATAAATTTATTTTTTATTAGTGTTCAATTTACCAACATACAGAATAACACCCAGTGCTCATCCTGTCAAATGCCCCCCCAGTGCCCGTCACACATTCACCCCCACTTCCCGCCCTTCTCCACTTCCACCACCCCTAGTTCATTTCCCAGATTTAGGAGTCTTTATCTTCTGTCTCCCTTTCTGATATTTCCCACACATTTCTTCTCCCTTCCCTTATATTCCCTTTCACTATTATTTATATTCCCCAAATGAATGAGAACATACAATGTTTGTCCTTCTCCGATTGGCTTACTTCACTCAGCATAATACCCTCCAGTTCCATCCACATTGAAGCAAATGGTGAGAATTTGTCGTTTCTAATGGCTAATATGCCATTGTATACATAAACCACATCTTCTTTATCCATTCATCTTTCGATGGACACCGAGGCTCCTTTCACAGTTTGGCTATTGTGGCCATTCCTGCTATAAACATCGGGGTGCAGGTGTCCCGGCGTTTCATTGCATCGGTATCTTTGGGGTAAATCCCAACAGTGCAATTGCTGGGTTGTAGGGCAGGTCTATTTTTAACTCTTTGAGGAACCTCCACACAGTTTTCCAGAGTGGCTGCACAGGTTCACATTCCCACCAACAGTGTAAGAGGGTTCCCTTTTCTCCGCATCCTCTCCAACATTTGTGGTTTCCTGTCTTGTTTATTTTCCCCATTCTCACTGGTGTGAGGTGGTATCTCATTGTGGTTTTGATTTGTATTTCCCTGATGGCAAGTGATGCAGAGCATTTTCTCATATGCATGTTGGCCATGTCTATGTCTTCCTCTGTGAGATTTCTCTTCATGTCTTTTGCCCATTTCATGATTGGATTGTTTGTTTCTTTGGTGTTGAGTTCAATAAGTTCTTTATAGACTTTGGAAACTGGCCCTTTATCTGATACGTCATTTGCAAATATCTTCTCCCATTCTGTAGGTTGTCTTTGAGTTTTGTTGACTGTATCCTTTGCTGTCCAAAAGCTTCTTATCTTGATGAAGTCCCAGTAGTTCATTTTTGCTTTTGATTCTTTTGCCTTCATGGATGTATCTTGCAAGAAGTTACTGTGGCTGAATTCAAAAAGGGTGTTGCCTGTGTTTTCCTCTAGGATTTTTATGGAATCTTGTCTCACATTTTAGATCTTTCATCCATTTTGAGTTTATCTTTCTGTATGGTGAAAGAGAGTGGCCTAGTTTCATTCTTCTGCATGTGGATGTCCAATTTTCCCAGCACCATTTATTGAAGAGACTGTCTTTCTTCCAATGGATAGTCTTTCCTCCTTTATCGAATATTAGTTGACCATAAAGTTGAGGGTCCACTTCTGGATCCTCTATTCTGTTCCATTGATTTCTATGTCTATTTTTGTGCCAGTACCACACTGTCTTGATGACCACAGATTTGTAGTACAACCTGAAATCTGGCATTGTGATGCCCCCAGATATGGTTTTCTTTTTTAAAATTCCCCTGGCTATTCGGGGTCTTTTCTGATTCCACACAAATCTTAAAATAATTTGTTCTAACTCTCTGAAGAAAGTCCATGGCATTTTGATAGGGATTGCATTAAACGTGTATATTGCCCTGGGTAACATTGACATTTTCACAATATTAATTCTGCCAATCCATGAACATGGAATATTTTTCCATCTCTTTGTGTCTTCCTCAATTTCTTTCAGAAGTGTTCTATAGTTTTTAGGGTATAGATCCTTTACCTCTTTGGTTAGGTTTATTCCTAGGTATCTTATGCTTTTGGGTGCAATTGTCAATGGGATTGACTCCTTAATTTCCCTTTCTTCAGTCTCATTGTTAGTGTAGAGAAATGCCACTGACTTCTGGGCATTGATTTTGTATCCTGCCGCACTGATGAATTGCTGTATGAGTTCTAGCAATCTTGGGGTGGAGGCTTTTGGGTTTTCTACGTAGAGTATCATGTCATCGGCAAAGAGGGACAGTTTGACTTCTTTGCTAATTTGAATATCTTTAATGTCTTTTGTTGTCTGATTGCTGAGGCTAGGACTTCCAGTACTATGTTGAATAGCAGTGGTGAGAATGGACATCCCTGTATTGTTCCTGATCTTAGGGGAAAGGCTCCCAGTGCTTCTCCATTGAGAATGATATTTGCTGTGGGCTTTTCGTAGATGGCTTTTAAGATGTTGAGGAATGTTCCCTCTATCCCTACACTCTGAAGAGTTTTGATCAGGAATGGATGCTGTATTTTATCAAATGCTTTCTCTGCATCTAATGAGAGGATCATATGGTTCTTGGTTTTTCTCTTGCTGATATGATGAATCACATTGATTGTTTTACTAGTGTTGAACCAGCCTTGTGTCCCGGGGATAAATCCTACTTGGTCATGGTGAATAATCTTCTTCACAGCAAAGAATACAGCCACTGTGAGGCTCATTGAGGGTTGTTTATCCTATGCGGCCCCAGGAGGAACAACAACAGCGGCAGCTATCCAGCCCTAGAGTCAGCTCCTGTAGCAACTAGGGCACCTCTCAGTCTGCAGGGGCCTGGATGCTCCGGGGGCGGGGCCGCTGATCTGCTCAGCTTGGGGGAGGAGTGTATTTGATGTCCTATGCCCTCCTGGCCTCTGCCTGTCCCGGGGGGAGGCCAGATCCTGGGCTGTGTCCAGGCGCCCTCTGCTCCCGGGCCTGCGCTGTTGGATTCGCGCTCCCGGCTGTGCAGTCCCCTCTGCGGAACCGCCACCCAAGCCCCTCCGAGCTGCTCCTGGCTGCGCAGCCCCCTCCGCACAGAGCCTCTTTCTCTGCCCGAGTCTCTCCGAGCTGCTCCTGGGTACCACCCTGCCAGCTGAAGCCCTTCAGGGAGCTCAGCGCACTCTCCCTGGGGCACAGTTCCTCTGTTAGTGTCCCACGGAGCCTGAGGGTATCCCCGCCCTCCTGGGGTCCTGCTCCAAATCCCTGCGAGGCCTTTCCACCCGGGAAGGTTGGTGCAGCTCTTGCTTCTCCGGGATGGAGCTCCCCTGTCCTGGGCGCACTCGCCCCAGCCCTTGCCCGGCTCCTCGCAGGGCCCCTCCCCCTTGGATGCCTTTTGTTTCTTTATTTCTTTTTCCCCGTCTTCCTACCTTGATAGAAGCGCGAGCTCTTCTCACTGTAGCATTCCAGCTGGTCTCTCTTTAAATCTGAGGCCGAATTTATAGATTTTCAGGATAATTTGAAGGTTATCTAGGTAATTTGGTGGGGACAGGTGGTTTGGGGACCCTACTCTTCCGCCATCTTGCCCCTCCTCCCGTGTATCACTTTGAACTAGTATTTTTGTATTCTTTAGAAAAATATGTAGTAGTGTAATTTCTGGAGCATAGGATAGTTCTATTTTTCAGTTTTTGAAGAACCTCCATACTATTTTCCAATTGTATAATATTGTATTCTATTACTGAATTATAGGATAGTTCTATTTTTAATTTTAAATATATTTTAATATAATATATTTTAGCTAAAATATATTATACTAATGTCTTTTCATTGCCGATGTCTTTTCAAATATCTTCTCCCATTCAGTAGGTTGTCTTTTAGTTTTGATTCCTTTTTCCTTTGCTGTGCAGAAGGTTTTAGTTTGATAAAGTTCCAATAGCTTATTTTTGTATTTTTTCCCCCTTGCTCAGAAAATATGTCTAGAAAAATGTTGCTATGGTCAATTTCAGTAATTACTGTCTGTGCTCTCTTATAGGATTTTTATTGTTTCATGTCCCACATTTAATTCATCAATTTATTTTGAGTTTATTTTTGTGTATGGTCTAACATGTGGTACAGCTTCATTTTTTTGCATGCAGCTGTCTAGTTTACCCAACATTTCTTGAAGTTACTGTGTTTTCCACATTGCATATTCTTGCCATTTTTGTTGAAGATTATTTGATCATATAAACATTGGTTTCTATCTGGGCTTTCTATCATGTTCCATTGATTATGTTTCTTTTTTATGTCAGTACCATAATCTTTTGATTACTAAAACTTTGTAGTACAACCTAAAGTCTGAAATTCTGATACTTCAGATTTTTCTTTTTCAAGACTGATTTTTGGCTATTCAGGATTTTTGTGGTTCCATACAAATTTTAGGATAGTTTGTTCCAGTTCTGTGAAAAATGCTATTGGTATTTTGATAGCCATTGTATTAAATGTGTAAGTTGCTTTGGGTAATATGGGTAGTTTAATAACATTTGTTCTCACAAACCATGAGCATGGAATATCTTGTTTGTGTCATCTTCAATTTCTTCAATGTTTTAGTTTTCAAAGTACAGTTGTTTCACTTCATTGGTTAAGTTTATCCCTAGGTATTTTATTATCTTTGGTGAAATCATAAATGGGATTTTTTTCTTAATTTCTCTTTCTCATACTTCATTATTAGTGTATTGAAATGCAAAAGATTTCCGCAAATTGATTTTGTATCCCAAGGCCTTATTGATTCATCTATCACTTGTGGTAATTTTGTTTGTTTGGTTTTTGTTTTTGGGTTTTTTTTTTGTGGAGTCTTTAGGGTTTTCTTATATAGTCATGACATCTTAAAGTAGTGAAAGGTTTATTTTTTCCTTGCCAATTTGAATGTTTTTTTATTCCTTTTTCTTGTCTAATTACTGTGACTAGGACTTCTAGTACTGAGTTGAATGGAAGTAATGAGAAAAGATATCCTTGCCTTGTTCCTAACTTTAGGAGAAAAGCTCCCAGATTTTCCCCATTGAGTGTAATGTTAGCTGTGAGGTTTTTTTTATATATGTATAGCCTTTATTGTGTTGAGGTATGTTCTCTCTAAAATTGTTGAAAATTTTTTATCATGAATGGATGTTATACATTGTCAAATGTTTCTTCTGCATGTTGACATAATCAAATGGTTCTTATCTTTCTTGTATTGATGTGATGCATCACATTGTTTGATTTTCAAATATTGAACCACTCTTGCAACCCAGGAATAAATTCCATGTGATGTGGTGAATATTTTTAAATATGTTCTTGGATTCACTTTGCTAATATTTTGTTGAGGGTTTTTGCATGTATGCTCATCAGGACTAATAGAGAACTATAGTCCTCTATTTTTGTGGTGTCTTCACCTGTTTTATGGTATCATGATAATGTTGGCCTCATAAAATGAATTTGGAAACTTTCCTTTCTCCTCTATTTTTTGAAATACTTTGAGAAAAATATATATTAATTCTTCTTTAAATGTTTGGTAGAATTCATTTGTGAAGCCCCCTGGTCTTGGATTTTTGTTTGTTGGGTGTTTTAGATTACTGATTCAATTCTATTATTGTTCATTGGTCTATTCAAATTTTCTATTCCTGTTTGAGTTTTGGGAGATTATGTTTAGGAATTTATCCTTTTCTTCTAGGTTGTTCAATTGTTATCATGCACTATTCTATAATGTTCCCCTAAAATCTGTTGTATTTCTGTGATGGCAGTTGCTACATTTCCTCTTCCTTTTATCTCTTTTGATGAAACTGGCTCAATTTGTTTCCAATTTGTTATTTTTTTCAGTGAACCACTTCCTGGTTTCACTCATATGTTCTTTTCCTTTTACTTTTTAATTTTTATTTTATTTGTTCTAATGGTTATTATTTCCTTTCCTCTACTGGGTTTGGCTTTTTGTCCGTTCTTTGATTTCTAGCTCCTTTAGGAATAAGGTTAGGTTTTTTATTTGTGATTTTTCTTGCTTCCTGAATTAAGCCTGTATTCCTATAAACTTCCGTTTTAGAATGACTTTTGCTATATAAAAACATTTTAAACCATTGCGTTTTTCATTTCCACATGTTTCCATGTAATCTTTGATTTCCTCTTTGATTATTTATTTGACCAATTCATTGTTTAGTAGCATGTTATTTAATGTGCATAAACTTGTGGTCTTACAGATTTTTCTTGTGGATGATTTCTAGTTTCATATTTTTGGGGATCAGAAAAGGTTCATGGTATGACTTCATTTTTTAAAAAAATTTATTGAGACCTGGTTTATGGTCTAATACGTGATCCATTTTAAAGAATGTTCCATGTGCATCTGAAAAGAATGTATATTCTGCTGTTTTAAGATGGAATATTCTGAATATATCTGTTAAATCCATCTGTCCCGGTGTGTCATTTAAAGCAATCATTTCCTTGTTGATTTTCTATATAGGTGACCTGTCTGCCCATTGATGTAAGTGTGGTGCTAAATTCCCCTATTATTATTGTATTGTCCTTACTTAGTTCCTTTATTTTTGTTATTCACTGTTTTATGTATTTTGGTGCTCTTTAGTGCATAAATATTTACAATTGTTATATCTTACTGTTGGATTGCCTCCTTTATTATTATAATATAGTGTCTTTCTTTGTTCTTTTCCACAGATTTTGTTCTAGAGTATATTTTGCCCAACATAAATATTGCTGCCCTGGATTATCATTAGGTTTCTATTAACATAGTCATTTATATTAAGTTGATAGCTTATGTTTGAACCCATTCTTTACTCCTTTCCCTCCCCATGTTTTTGGTATATGGTTTTGTATTTTATATGCTTTTATTTTGTGAATCCCTTGACTGATTTCTGCAGTTATAGTCATCTGTCATACTCTAATTTATGGTCTTTCCTTTTCACTCAAAACATCCATTTTAATCCTTCTTTCCAGGCTGGTTTAGTGGTCATGAACTCCTTTAGTTTTTGTTGTGGTGGTTGTTTTTTTTATTATTATTCTTTTTTTTTGTCTCTCAGAACCTCTGTCCCTACTTCTATTCTGAATGACAGCTTTCCTGGATAGATAGAGTACTCTTGACTGCAGATTTTTCTCTTCCAGGACTGACATTTTTCCTATCAGCACATGCCATTCTTTTCTGGCCTGCAAAGTATCTGCTGAAAAATCTGCTAATAGCCTCTTGGGGTTACCCTTGCATGTATTCATTTCTCTTGCAGCTTTTTTTAAAAAAATATTTTATTTATTTATTCATGAGAGACACAGAGAGAGAGGCAGAGACACAGGCAGAGGGAGAAGCAGACTCCATGCAGGGAGACTGATGTGGGACTCGATCCTGGGCCTCCAGGACCACTCCCAGAGGCAAAGGCAGATGCTCAACCACTAAGCCACCCAGGCATCCCTCTCTTGCTGCTTTAACTTTTTATTTTTATCACTACATTTTGCACTTTCATTACTATCTTACTTTGTATAACGTCCTTAGGTTGATTTTGTTGGAGTGGCCTTCTGTGTTTCCTTCATCTGGATAATTGTTTCCTTCCTCAGATAAGGGAAGTTTTCAACTATTATTTCTTCAAATAAATTTTCTGCCTCTTTCTTTCTTTCTTTCTTTCTTTCTTTCTTTCTTTCTTTCTTTCTTTTTCTTCTTCTTCTTCCTCTTCTTCTTCTTTCTTCTTCTTCTTCTTTTCTTTTCTTCTTCTTCTTCTTCTTCTTCTTCTTCTTCTTCTTCTTCTTCTGATTCTTATAATGTAAATGTTATTGCACTTGATGAAGTTACTCAGTTTCCTAAGTCTACTGTCACTTTTCATAATTCTCTTTTCTCTCATTTGCTTAGCCTGATTATTTTCCAATTATCTGTCCTCCAGACCATTAATTCTTTTCTTTGATTTCTCTCACCTGTTATTTGTTTCATCAAGTATATTTTAAAATTTTATTTATTCTATTCTTCATCTCTGATTGGTTCCTTTTTAAAAAACTCTCCATATCTTTTCCCAAGGATTCACTAATGTCTTATATTCATCTCTCAAGTCCAGTGAGTGTCTTCATGATCATTACTTTAAATTTACTATCAGTATAATTATATTTGTTTTACTTAAGTCTCTTGCTATGTTTTTGTCCTGTTCTTTCATTTGGGACATGTTCCTTTGTTTCCTTATTTTCTCTCACTTTCTGTGTCTATTTCTTTATTTTAAGACAGACAGCTACATCTCCTTCAAGATGTAGTGGCCTTATGAAGAAGCGACCCTATAGTATCCCTGCCATGTAGTGTCCTCTATTCATGAAAATATGGTACTTCAGAGGTGTCCCTTATGTATGATGTGTTTACCCTGTTGTTGTGGCTAAGCCACTTTTATCCTTCAGTCTAGTTGTTTGCAATGGCTCTCTTTGTCTGTTATAGGCAATGTTTGGTCCCTGTGGTGGTAGTACCAGTTTGGAAATGCTTTGTACTTGAGTTGAGTCAGACCAGACTTTTGCCAGAAATTCTATAGTATCAGGTGCTATAGGTGCTTTCCCTGTGTTGTCTCTTGAGAAGTTTCTGTTCGTGGGTGAAACTGTAGTTAGACCAGTTGCTTTCCTCCAGCCCACTGCTGGAACAGCAGTCTGACTGATGTGTTTGGTTACCTTTCCCTCTGTCTTCAGGGCAGGAATCACTTTGGAGTGGTACTGACCACTGTAAGGGATGGTTACACACTGTCAAGCCTGTAGCATCACCCTGGCTGAGAGAATATAGGTGAGATGGTTCTTCCAAAGCACAACACAGAGCTGTGGATTTGGGTGGCTGCTTGTTGAGGCACCTGTTCTAGCAAACTTTGTGTCAGGGAAGGGACCTTGCAGCACAGAGACTGAATAGACATTTTGGGGCTACAGAAGCACATTGCAGGGGGCAGTGTCACATGGGGGTGGTGATAACATGCTTTGAGCACCATGTGAGCGGCCTCGTAGTTCTGGGACAGAGGCAATACTTGGAGGGGTATTTTGGCAGAAACATAGCATATGGGAGCTCTGCAGTTGTGCTAGCAAGTTTGATAGTCCTTCATGTGCCCCTGTATTTACACTGGTGCTGGAGAGGGAAATGGTTCTTTTGTTCCAGGAGGAAGGAATCCCTAGTAATTTCTGTTCATCTGGGACAGGCTTTAAGATGAGTAAATAATACTCCTTTCCATGTGACTCAGGCAACTTTCAAATTGCTGTTTATATGCTGTGTCTCTATGGGCTGTTACTTATACTGCTCTCTCATTATGGTCAGGGACTCAGTTTTCTCTTGCCCCCCTGGCACTTCCAGAGCCCAGCCATTAATTTTTTTTAACTTTAGGTTTTAAGTCCCACTGCTTGTAAGAACACACAAAAACTGGCCTCTTTGATTTCCAAAGCCAAATGTAATGGGGATTCATCTTGTCCTTGCAGATGCCACAGTGTGAGGTTTTGTTTCTCTCCCCTTGCAGTGCCCATGGCATCTTGCTCCTCGAGAACAGTCCTGGCAATATGTTTAGCTCCTGACCACATCTCTGCCTTTCCTACCACTTAGAGATGTAGTCTCTTCTCTACATTTAGTTGTGGGATTTATTCTTCCAGTATTTGGGTCGTTTTCTGAGTATTTTACACTGCTGCAAATATTCTTTAGTTGTATCCATGTAACAAGGTGAGGCTAGGGTCCTCTTACTCCAGAATCTTATCCAAGTTCTACCATTTGTTTTCTTTGTTTTTCAGAAATGTAATTGCATCACCACTGATTTTTATGTTAATTTGGTGTCCTACAAGTTTACTGAATTTGTTGATTAGCTAAAACAAGTATTTGGTGGAGTCTTTGGATTTTCTGTATGTAAAATCATGTTATCTGCAAATAGAGACAATTTTATATCTCCCACTCTAATTCTGCTACCATTTATTTATTTTTATTGCTTGATTGATCTATATAGGACTTCCAGTACTATAATGAATAGGAGTGGTGAGAGTGTGCACACTTGTCTTGTTCCTAACATTACAGGAAAAACTTTCAACATTTTGTGATTGAGTATTAATTTGGTTATGTGTTTGCCACTATGGACTTTATGTCATTGAAATATGTTCCCTCTATACACACGTTGTTGAGTTTTTGCAATGCAAGGATGTGGTACTTGTCAAATGCTTTTTCTGCATCCATTAAGATGATTATATGCCTTTTAAATATTTAATTAAAGTAGTGTATCACATAATTTTATGTTCATATGTTGAACCATTCTTGCATCCTAGGAATAAATTGATTTGGTCATGGTAAATAATCCTTTAGAGTGCTGTTAAATTCAGTTTGTTAATATTTTGTTTAAAAATGATGCATTTAGACTCACTGGGGATATTAGAA
The DNA here is from genome assembly GCF_003254725.2 of Canis lupus dingo. Taxonomy (NCBI): domain Eukaryota; kingdom Metazoa; phylum Chordata; class Mammalia; order Carnivora; family Canidae; genus Canis; species Canis lupus. Next base: position 64,879,025 of record NC_064281.1, read on the forward strand.
TATAGTTTTTGTGTCTTATAATCTTTTCATTTGGCATTGCTATGTGCATAATATAATGATGGTAAAATGAATTTGGATGTTTTCCCTCCTCAATTTTTTTGGAAGAGTTTGAGAAGGTTGGGTATTAATTCTGCTATATATATTTGATATAATTTAGCAGTTAAAGTCAACTAGTATTTGTACAACTGGTAGGTGCAGAGCTTTATTGTATTTGGAGATATGTTATTACTGATTCAATCATTGTACTCATTTGGTGTTTATATTTTCTATTTTTTTCCTGATTAAGTCTTGGAAGTATTTTCTGTTTCTAGATTTTTTCCATTTTTTTTAGTTTATCCAGTTTGTTGGAGTATATCTATTAAAAGTCATATTTTGTTTTGTATTTCTTTAGTATCAGTTGTAATGTCTTCTCTTTCATTTGCAGTTTTATTGATTTGGGTCTTCTCTCATTTTTCTTCATTAATCTAGGTAATTGCTTAGCAATTTGTACGTCTTTTCAAAGGATCATGTTGTAGTTTTATTAATCTTTTCTATTGTTTTCCTGATCTTTGTTTAATGTGTCTCTAGCCACGTTTTAACTTTTTGCCTTCTTTTAAGAACTTTAAACTAAGTTTGATCTTCTTTTTCTAGGTACTTAATGTGTAAGTGAGGTTGCCTTTTGATATATTTTTTAGTATGCAATCATAGCTATAAAATTCCTTTCTTAGAACTTCTTTTGGGGGCACTTGGGTAGCTCAGTGGTTGAGCTTCTGCCTTCAGCCCAGGGCATGATCCCAGGGTCCTGGGATCGAGTCCCACATTGGGCTCCCTGCAGGGACCCTGTTTCTCCCTCTGCCTATGTCTCTGCCTCTCTCTGTGTGTCTCATGAATAAATAAATAAAATATTTAAAAGAAGATCTGCTTTTGCTATATCCAGTAAGGTTTAATATATTGTGTTTCCATTTTCATTTGGGTCAAGATACATTTTTAATATCCCCTTCAATTCATTTTTGATGCATTGATTGTTCCAGAAGTACATTTTTAGTTTCCATGTATTTGTTAATATTCCAGTCTTCCTCCCATTTTTAACATTTTAGACAGAAAATGTATTTTACAAGTACTACCCTTCTTGGTCAAGTTTGCCTTAGTCCCAGAATGGTGGGCCCTTTTTCCAGAAAATGAGCAGAAACCCCTACCCACACCATGTCTCCTGATGAGAATTATGCAGGATTTTATTTTCTTATACATTTTTAAGAGATTTTATTTATTTATTCATGAAATACACACACACAGAGAGAGAGAGAGAGAGAGAGAGAGAGGCAGAAACAGGCAGAGGAAGAAGCAGGCTCCATGCAGGGAGCCTGATGTAGAACTCAATCCCAGGCCCTCAGGATCATGCCCTGATACAAAGGCAGATGCTTTAACCATTAAGCCAACCAGGCATCCTTATGCAGGATTTCAGTTATTGTGGAAGTAGTATCAGATCTCATTTCACAATCAGAGCAGAGGACACCTACTTAAAACTCACCATATTCTTGCTAAGGTCCAAGCATTGCCCACTACAGACAAGAAAATCATCTGCAGAAGATGTGTCTGAAAGACAGAGCATCCAAAACAGAACAGCAAAGTGCATGCAGTGTACAATAGGGAAATAACCTGAAGTATGAGGCCTGGAACACTATAGACCCCTTCTTCATAAAGCCATTACTCTCAGGAGCACCAAACATAATGGAATTTCCTAACACAGAGAATAAGAAGGAGACTTAATCAAAATGACAAGATGGATGAATTCATCCCAAATGAAACAACAAGATAAAGTCATGGCCACAGATTTAAGTGAACCATATATAACTAACATGCCTGGTGGAGAATTTAAAGCAGCAATCATAAGGATACACACTGAGCTTGAAAAGAAATGGAAGATGTCAGGGAGCCCTTCCTGCAGAGATAAGAGTTAAAAAGGAAACAGAAGTGAAAAATACAATAATTGAGATTGAAAACAGGATTGAGGCAATGAACACAAGTAAGGAAGAAGCAAAGGAAGAAATAAACAGTATAGAAGACAAAATAATGAAGCTAAACAAAAGAGAAAGAATAATGATGGATCACAAGAGTAGACATATGAAAATCAATGAATCCATCAAATGTAATAACATTAATGAGTCCCAGAAGAAGAGAGAGAAAATGGGAGAGAATATTTATTTGAGGAAATAAGAGCTAAAAAGTTCCATAATCGGGGGAAAGAAACAGACATCCAGATCCAGGAAACACTGAAAACTCTCATCAAAATAAATAGAAGCAAGCCAACATCAAGACATATCATAATTAAACTTCTGAAATATAGTATAAAAATATTAAAATCTGAAATACAAAAATAGAGAACTTACAAGAAGACACATAGGACTAGCTGGATATCTCTCTGGGAAACTTGGCAAGACAGAAGGGAGTGGCATGATATATTCAACATGCTGACTGGGAAAAATCTGAAGCCAAGAACACTCTATCCAGCAAGGCTATCATTCCCAATAGAATGAGACATAGAGTTTCTTAGACAAAAACTAAACCAACCCAGCAAGAAATATTAAAGGCGACTCTTGACTGGAAAGAAAAGACAAAAATAACAAAGAAAATAAAGAAACAAACAAAATATCCAGAAATAATGACAGAAGAAGTAGTAAAATTACATGAATTATGTATCTATCAATAATTACTCTGAATATAAATGGACAAAAAACTCCAATCAAAAGACATAGAGTATTAGAATGGATTAAAAAACAAGAAAGACCCATCTATATGCTCACTACAGGAGACTCATTTTCGATCTAAACACAAGCACAGATTGAAAGTGAGGGGATAGAGAAACATTTATCATGTGAATGGCTATCCAAACAGCTGGAATAGCAATGTGTGTATAAGAAACACTAGACTTTAGATCAAAGACTGTAAGAAGAAATGAAGGACACTACATCATATTAAAGGAGACTATACTACAATAAGGTCTAACTATTATAAACATTAATGCATTGATATGGGAGCAACCAAATATATAAAACTTTTAATAACAAACATAAAGGAACTTTTGATAATAATACCATAAGTGTAGGAGTCTTTGAAAATGGACTTACATCAATGGACAGATAATTTAAGCAGAAAATCAACAAGGAAACAATGGGTTTGAATGACACACTGGGACAGATGGGCTTAACAGATACATTCAGAACATTCCATCCTAAAGCCAAATACGCATTCAAGTGCATACGTGACAATATCCAGGATAGATCATATACAAGATCACAAATCAGGCCTCAAAAAGCACAAAGTTATTGATATTATACCATGCATAGTTTCTGACCACAATGCTATGAAACTTAATCAGCACAAGAAAAAATTTGGAAAGAACAAAAATACATGGAGGTTAAACAACATGTTACTGAACAATGGGCCAACCAGAAAACTAAAGAAAAAATTTAAAAAATACATGGAAAATAAGGAAATCAAAACATGAGTCCAAACCTTTTGTGATGCACAAAAATGCTGCCAAGAGGAAGGTATAAAGCAGTAGAAATGTACCATAAGAAGCAAGAAAAATTTCATATAAGCAACCTAACCTTGCACCTAAAGGAAATAGAAAAAGAACAAAAAATGAGTCATAAAATGAGCAGAATAGGAGAAATAATAAAGATGAAAACATAAATAAATGATATAGAGACTAGAAAGCATTAGAACAGATCAAGGAAACCAGGACATAGTTCTTTTAAAAAATTATTAAAACTGATAATCCCTTAGCCAGACTTATTTAAAAGAGAGAAAAGATTCAAGTAAATAAAATTGAAAGAGACAAAGGAGAAATAAAAACCAACACCTCAGAAATACAAACAATTATGAGAATGCTGTGAAAAAGATGCAACAAAATTGGAAACCTGGAAGAAATGGGTAAATCCCTAGAAACATATAAACTGCCAAAACTTGAATAGAAAGAAACAGAAAATTTAAACAAACTGATAATAAGCAAAGTAATTGAATCAGTCATCAAAAATCTGCCAACAAACAAAAGTCCAGGGCAAGATGGTTTCACAAGTAATTTTTATCAAATATTCAAAGAAAAGTAAATGCCTATTTTTCTCACACTATTACAAAAAATAGAAATGGAATGAAAACTTCCGAATTCATTCTAGGAGGCCAGAATTACCCTGAAACTGAAACTAGATAAAACTCCACTAATAAAGAATTACAGGTGAATATCCCTGATGAACATGGATGCAAAAATTCTCAATAAAATATTGGCAAACTGAATCCAACAGTACATTAAAAGAATAATTCAACATGATCAAGTGGGATTTATTCCTGGATTGTAAAGGTGGTTCAGTATTTACAAATCAATCAGCATGATATGCCACATCAATAAAGGGAAGGACAGAAACATATGATCATTTCATTAGATGCAGAAAAAGCATTTGACAAAGTACAACACCCATTTATAATAAAAAAACAACAACAAAGGATAGATGGAAGATACCTCACCATCATAAAGGCCATATATGAAAAACCCAAAGTAAATATCATCCTTAATGGAGAAAAGCTGATACTTTTTCCTCTAGGATTAGGATCAAGATAGGGATATCCACCCCCACCACTATTTAACATAATACTGTAAGTCCTGGCCAGAGCAATGTGACAAAACAAATACAACGCTTCAAAATCCACAAGGAAGAAGTTAAACTTTACTTCCAGATGATATGATACCCTTAATAGAAAACCTGAAGGGCTCTATGAAAAAAATTGCTAGAAATTATACACAAATTCAGTAAATACACAGTATACAAAATCAATATACAAAAATCTATTGAATTTCTATACACTATTGATGAAAGAGCAGAAAGTGAAATTAAGGAATAAATCCCATTTACAATTGCAGCAAAATCATAGATATCTAGGAATAAAACTAACTCAAGAGGTGAAAGACCTGTATCTAAAAACTATAAAACACTGATGAAAGAAATTGAAGATGACACAATGTAATGGAAAGACATGTCATGTTCATGGATTGCAAGAATGAATATTGCTACAATGTGTATATAACCAAAACAACGTATACATTTAATGCAATCCTTATCAAAACAACAATAGCATTTTTCACAGAACTAGACAAAAAAATCTTAAACTTTGTACGGAAACAATAAGACTCTGAATAGCCAAAGCATCCTTGAAAAAGAAACACAAAGCTGTAGGCATAACAGTTCCAGACTTCAAGTTATATTACAAGCTGTAGTAATCAAATTAGTTTGGCACTGGCACAAAAAATCACATGTCGATGCGACAGAATAGAAAATGCAAAAATGAAACCTCAAATATGTGATCAAGTAATCTTCAACAAATCAGGAAAAAATATCCAAAGGGGAAAAAAAGATGGTCTCTTCAAAAATGGTGTTGGGAAAACTGGACAGCAATACACAAAAGAATGAAACTGGACCACTTTCTTACACCATACACAACAATCCAGTCATGAAATGGGCAGAAGACATGTACAGACATTTGTCCAAAGAAGACATACACATGGTGAGTAAGCACATGAATAAATGTTACACATCTTTTGCCATCAGGGAAATACGAATCAAAACCACAATGAAATTCCACCTCACACTAGTGAGAATGGCTAAAATTAATAAGTCAGGAAATAACAAATGTTGGAGAGGATGTGGAAAAAGGGGAACCCTCCTGCACTGTTGGTGGGAATGCAAGCTGGTGCAGCCACTCTGGAAAACAGTGTGAAGGTTCCTCAAAAAGTTAAAAATAGAGCTATCCTATGACCCAGCAATTGCACTGCTGGGTATTTACCCAAAGATACTGATGCAGCGAAGCCCTGGGACACCTGCACCTCAATGTTCATAGCATCAATGTCCACAGCAGCCAAACTGTGGAAGGAGCTATGATGTCCTTTGACAGATGAATGTATAAAGAAATGTTACTTAGCTATTAGAAAAGAAAGGATGAATACCCACCATTTGCTTCGACATGGAACTGGAGGGTATTAGGCTGAGTGAAGTAAGTCAATCAGAGAAGGACAATCATGGTATGGTTTCACTCATATGTGGAATATAATAGTGAAAGGGATTATAAGGGAAAGGAGAGGAACTGAGTGGGAAAAATTAGGTAGGGAGACAAACCATGAGAGACTCCCAAATCTGAGAAACAAACAAAGGGTTGTGGAAGGGGAGGTGGGTGGGGGGATGGGGTAACTGGATGACAGGCACTGAGGAGGTCACTTGATGGGATGAGCACTGGGTATTATACCATATGCCTGCAAATGGAATTTAAATAAATAAAAACCAAAATTGTTCAAGACATAAATGAGAAAGGGAACCATTAAAATCCTAGAGGAGAACACAGGGAGCAATTTCTTTGACAATGGCTGTAGCAACTTCTTTTTAGATATGTTTCCTTTGTCAAAGGAAACAAAAGCAGAGACAACCTATTGGGATTTCATAAAAATAAAAATCTTCTGGACAACAAAGAAAACAATCAACAAAACTAAAAGGCAACCTAAAGAATGGAGAAGAGATTTTCAAATGACATATCTGGTAAAGTTTTAGTATCCAAAATCTTTAAAGAACATTTCAAATTCAATACCCCCAAAACAAATAATCCTGTTAAAATGGGTAATAGGAGGGAAGGCAGTAGAGTAGGTGAACCTCATTTCACCTGGTCCCTTGAATTCAGGTAGGTAGCTATCAGATCATTCTGAACACCTGTGAACTCAACCTGAGCACTAAGAAAAGAATTGCTGCAATTCTACAAATAGAAAAGCGACCATTTTTTACAAAGTAGAAGGTGAGGAGAAGTGAATCTGAGGGATATATTGGAAGATAAACCTTGGGTGGGGGGAGGGGGAGCCTCTGTAAGCCAGCTACTGGAAAATGATATAGCAGCAGAGTGCAAAATCAGAAGTTCTAGAAGTCTGCTCTGGTGAGGGTGAAGGATGTTCCTGCCTGAAAGGTGCTCAGGTGGCAAAGTAGGGCAGAATCCTAAGTGGGACAGTGTGGTATCAGGATCTCCAGGGTCACAAAAAGAACAGGGGAGCCTGTTCCCAGAGCTCCCAATCATTGGAGCAAGGATGCCACCTGCAATCAGCAAGTTCAGAAGTGGGCTTTCAGCTCTACTGTTGCCATAAACTGCAAACTGGAGCACTATTGGGCAATGCTGTCTAAGCAGGGGCCCCACAAGCAGAAGAACCATAATGAAATATTCTTCCTTGTCTCAGGAGGATCATTATGGACACACATTACATCAGTCTGCAGTTTGGTGCCCATAAAGTGATTGAATGCTTTTACCTGAGGGTGCACTGAAGTGGGGGCCATAAACATTCAGCTCTAGTCATTGCAAAGCAGGACACAGCAATTTTTATTTTCATCCTCTAAGTTGGCACAAAAAGCCTTCAGGAAACAAAATCCAAATAGAGCAATCCAGAGTCGCTTATACTGAGCCCGGCCCCCTGGCAAAGGGAGATGCAACTCCACCTGGTAAAAGACACCTGAGAGTCAATGCAACAGGCCCCTCTCTGAGAATACCAGCAGGAATATCTGGCTGAAACCAAATTTACTGATCACACGAAACTGAAAAACTCCTGCAATAGGGAAAAATAGTATATGGAATTCGAGGTTTTTTTTCTCATGACTTCAAGCTGTATTACAAAACTGTGATCATCAAGACTGAATGGTGCTGGCACAAAAACCGACACATAGAAAAATGGAACAGAGGGACACTGGGGTGGCTCAGCGGTTAAGCATCTGTCTTTGGCTCTGGGCATGATCCTGGAGTTCCCAAATCAAGTCCCACATCGGGCTCCCTGCATGGAGCCTGCTTCTCCCTCTGCCTATGTCTCTGCCTCTCTCTCTCTCTCTCTCTCTCTGTCTCTCATAAATAAATAAATATAATCTTTTCAAAAAAATATAATGGAACAGAATACAGAAACCAGAAATGGACCCTTAACTCTATGGTCAGCTCAACTTTGACAAAGCAGGAAAGAATATCCAATGGAAAAAATACAGTCTCTTCAATAAATGGTTTGGGAATATTGGATATGTGTGGGACATGGGGTAACTGGCTGATGGGCCTCAAGGAGGGCACATGATGTGGTGAGCACTGGGTGCTATACTATATGTTCACTAATTGAAAATAAATTTAAAATCAAATAAATTTAAAAATCTTAACCAAAGATGTGAAAGACCTATATTGGAAAATGATAAAACATTGATGAAATAATTGAAGACTGCACAAAGAAATGGTAAGATGTACCATGCTCATGAATTAGAAAAATAAACACTATTTAATGTATATATTATCCAAAACAATCTACACATTTAGTGCAAATCCTATTAAAATACCAACATCATTTTCCACAAACTAGAAGAAGAAAAATCCCAAAATTTATATGGAATGACAAAAGACTCCAAATAGCCAACACATTTTTGAAAAGCAAAGCAAAGCTAGAGATATCATGTTTCCAGTCTTCAAATTATGTTACAAAGCTGTAGTGGTCAAACAATATGGGATTGGGGCACCCGGGTGACTCATTGGGTTAATGGTCTCCCTTTAACTCAGGTCATGATCTTAGAGTCCTGGGATCAAGCCCCACGTTAGGCTCCCTGCTCAGTAGGGAGTCTGCTTCTCCCTTTCATGCTCTGTTTCTGCCTCTGTCTATCTCAAATCAAAATAAAATACTTTAAAAAATAGTATGGTACTGGCACAAAAATAGGCCAACTGAAGAGAATAAGAAAACCCAGAAAAAAAAAAAAACCACAATAATATGGTCACTTAATCTTCAACAAAACAGAAAATAATTCCCAGTGGGAAAAAGACAGTCTCTTTAACAAATGGTGTTGTAAACTGGGCAGCTACATACAAAAGAATAAAAGTGGACCACTTTCTTATACCATATTAAAAAATAAATTAGGGATCCCTGGGTGGCGCAGCGGTTTGGCGCCTGCCTTTGGCCCAGGGCGCGATCCTGGAGACCCGGGATCGAATCCCACATCAGGCTCCCGGTGCATGGAGCCTGCTTCTCCCTCTGCCTGTGTCTCTGCCTCTCTCTCTCTCTCTCTGTGACTATCATAAATAAATAAAAATTAAAAATATTTTAAAAAAATAAATAAAATAAAGTGGAATAAAGCCCTAAATGTGAGATAGGAAACCATAAAAATCCTAGAAGAGAGCACAAGTAGTAATTTTTTGGCATCAGCCTAGCAACATTTTTCTTGATATGGTTCCTTGAGGGAAAGGAAAGTAAAGCAAAAATAAACTGTTGGGACTATATCAAAATAGAAATCCTCTTCACAGAGAAGACAATGATCACCAAAATAAAAGGTAAACTGTGGAATGGGAGAAGATATGTGAAATTTAAATATCAGATAAATGGTTATATCCAAAATATATAAAGACCTGATACAACTCAAAACCATAAAAACACATAATCCAACTAATAAAGGGGCAGAAGATATGAATAGACATTTTTCCAAAGAAGACATACAAATGACCAACAGTCCTATAAAACGATGCTCAACATCACTTATTATCAGGGAAATGTCAATCAAAACTACAGTGAGATATCACCTCTTACCTGTCAGTAGAGTATAAACTTATGGTTATTAGAGGAGACGTGTAGGGGGATGGGTGAAATAGATGATGGGCTTTAAGGAATGCATTTGTTGTTAGGAGCACTGGTGATGAATGAAATTGTTGAATAACTGTATTGTACACCTGAAACTGATGAAACGCTATATGTTAACTCTGCTGGAATTAAATTAAAAAAAAAAAAACCTGTTGTAAAGGTAAAAAAGAAAAATCTGTGTTTTGTGCCTATCTTTTCCTTTTTCTAGTTTAAAAATTACTGTTATTGTGCATTTCCTATCAAAACAAACTAGGTTGCTTAGACCAGTTAAAGGTTTTAAAAACTTGACTAAAAAAGTAAACAGCTAATCTAGTGATGCAATGAACTTGGTTGAGATTTTCTTATGTGAGAGTTTCTTCAATTACATCAATATAGATTATAGACATAGGTAAGCTTAAAGGGTTGGGGGGTGCCACATGACTATCAACCTCTCTAGACATCCTAGTAGTTTATACTGTTCCATATAGCACTGTGATTTAAAATCTTCACAGATGAACAAATAAAATTAACTGTGTGGACTTGATAGAAATTAATGTGAAAATGTCAAGTTGCCATCAATATTAGCTAAGAATGAATAAATATATATACATAGAATGCCAGAGTAACCATTTTTTCTCTCTCTTTTACTAAACATTTTCTTTAAAATCTAGTGTCTATTCTTTCATACTATCATTAAAAATTAGGTCACCAAAGACCTAGTAGTTATCCATTTTGCCCTTTATAATTTAAGTCAAATCATTTCACACAAATGCCCCACAACATAAAAACAAGTCACAAATACCAAAGCAGTTCATGCAATTTGTTCAACCACATTCTTATTCCTAAAATGTGCCCTATCATCCAGTTTTGCATGTAAAGAATTTGGAAGCTATCTGTATTATAACAGCAAGTTAAAGCCTGAAAAGACTGAAAAGTCAAATATTTTAGTATCTTTAAGATTGGTGAGGACAAAGGGCAAACTGTCTCCAGAACTGGAGAGACCTACAAGCAAATACACAGAATAATAATTTACCAAAGTAGAGACTCATGAGCAGAAACCACCACAGGGACCAGTTAAAGGGTAGGAAAACTAGAAATATAATTGATAAATTGCTGGAAGTTCAGTGTGGACAATTTTGTGATTTAAAACCGCCATGGTCACCAGCTGTAGAAGAGCCCCCACAGTTTTTTTGTCCTTTAAATACAGGTGCTAGACCAGGCTAACAGAGTAAATATAGGTGAAAAATCCTTTTCTGCTTTTGGCAAGGAGAGAAGAAAGGATTCATTTTGAAATATGACAAAGCACTCTGTTCTTAAGGCGTTCTTAACACCTCAGTAAAAACTAGTTAACCTGCTTTGATGTCATCAGAATTTAACTGAAGTGGACAAAATAAGTATTCAATATAGTCAGCTCTGACCTTCCACATACAAGGAGGGAAATATCCAACTCCATCCCACTTTAACCATATGGTAACACCTAAATGGGGAGGAAAATATGTAAAAGACTTGTGAAGTTTACAATCCAGAGGCATAGGCCCACTAAAAGACTGAGAATAATCACAGTATTATAGAACATTTTCCCATTCCCCCACCTCCTTACAACATTATTAAAAGCTTATTTTCACCAGATCCTTTTACCTGATACATTATGTGCAGCTATCAAGAAAAACTTATAAAGCACACTAAAAGGTGAAAAACACAATTTTAAGAGGGAAAACAAACACTAGAACCAGACATGCCAGAAATATTGGAATTATCAGACTGGGAATTTAAAACAACTATGAATAATATGCTAAGGAATTGTTTTGTGCTTGTCTCAAGTTATCAATAATCAATATTGTGGCTGGACCAGACTAACTAGGAGCTTATTATGATTGCAATATGCCCTCAATAATAACAGGAAACTTTAAAAGAGATAGATTTATTGACTACAAATCCTGTAAATTACACAACACATGTGGGACCACACAACAATGTTATGGGGAGAGAGAGAAAGCATGCACAGACCTGGGGTTCTGCTTTCATTGGATTCAAGAGTAGGAGGTGCTGGGGCTTCACAGTTCCACTCTTTAGTGGTGAATTCAAAATATGAGTTAGAATTTAAAGCATGGAAATAGAGGGGGGGAAAAATAACACCCAGCAGCCCAAATGGCTGGTTATGGAAATCAAACAAGATTTGCAAAACAAAGGAGCAGGTGGGAGGGGTTTACCAACTTGGCTCTTAATCACATTATGGAGCTGGCAATGTGTTCATTCAGATAGCCATCTTTGAAGTAGATGTCCCTTGGAGTGCATGCCCCTGCAATCAAAGTTTTATTCAGGTGCTTGCGTTACAAAAAAGAAAAATCAATGTCAAAGATTACACCATATTCCATCCTGTGCTGCTGGAAGCATCAGATTTAATGTTAAATCTTTTAATGGCCTGAGTAGAAGATATGCTAAAAGTCAAGGTAGGGTGTGTTGTAAACAAGAAAGGACACATTAAAATAGGGTTATAATAGCAAATCCTATAATAAATATTTAAGTAATAATCTGAAGCCCAGTGTGTAGCTATTGTCACAAACATCAAGTTTCTAGTCATGAAAATAGATCACGGTTCTCAGGGGCCCTAGGAATCGTTCAAAGATTGAGTAACATAGTGGAATATTTTAATATTTTGGAACATCTTGTTTTTTTTTAAGATTTTATTTATTCATGAGAGACTCACAGAGAGAGAGAGAGACAGAGACACAGGCAGAGGGAGAAGCAGGCTCCATGCAGGGAGCCCAACATGGGACTTGATCCTGGGTCTCCAGGATCACACCTTGGGCTGAAGGCGGTGCTAAACTGCTGACCTACTGGGGCTGCCCTATTTTGGGACATCTTGTATAAATAGGTTTGAACCTGACCTAAGTTGTTAGATTGCTCCATATTTCATTTAGTCCTGAGTATAGATCAGTTCAGTTAAAGGGCCATATCTCATTTCAGGTGGCAGTGATGCAGGTGGGCTCCCATAGTTAGGGTTATATGATACAAATACATACACGAAGTATGTATTGAAAGTCAATTCTATGGAAACAAAGGGAAAGCTAATTGTAACAGGACTTTTTCTCCTTTACTACCCCTGGTTCTTGGTTACACCACTTTGAAGAATGAAGAGGTAGACAGCTGAAGAGTGGTGGGTAGCAAAACAAGGTTTATTGAGCAATAATAGTAAAGTTTGAGTGATAGTACAAAGCTCCCAAAGAGGCAAGGGACCCAAGAGGGTTGCCATCAAAACTTCTAAATCTAATGGTTTGGATGGGTTGTTGGTGGGTTGTTTTAATCTGATTAACCCTCCATAGGGCTGTCACCAATCAGGTTTTTGTCATCTACCCTATCACATGGGAAAAGGTGGAAGACTCCTTTCAGGGTGGTGTAAAATACTTTTAAGGGTGGTTTCCTCATAGGGCAGGGGCCTCTTTTCCTTGCCTGTTTTTCTTCCAATTATCCTTCATCATAATGACCAGAACCAACTATAAACCCAGTCTGAGTTGTCCAGCTGAGATTTCTAGATGTCATGCTGAAAACATCTTCAGATAAAATGAGGACAAGCAGTGACAATCTGACACAGTATCTTGTTTTTCAGATGTCTCTGGTAATCTTTCTGAGGGGTGCACATAATAATAGTAATAAAGATTGTTTATACATGAGCTGTTGTACTTACTGATTTGGATGTAGTTTTTTTTAATGTTGTTTTGTTGGTGGGGTCTGGAGCCAATGGCCAAAAAAGAATTCTTGAGATGTCTTCAGTGCAAAATGGTAGTTTTATTAAAGCAAAGAAACAGGACCCATGGGCAGAAAAAGCTGTTGCCACTGCTGCCTGCTGCTCCCTGCTGCTCCAGGATTGTGAGGAGAAGCTGATTACTTTTTAAAAGACTTTATTTATTCATGAGAGACACAGAGAGAGAGAGAGACATAGCAGAGGGAGAAGTAGGCTCCCTTCAAAGAGCCCGATATGGGACTCCATCCCAGATACCGGGATCACGCCCCAAGCAGAAGGCAGACGCTCAAACACTGAGCCACCCAGGTGTCCCGAGGAGCAACTGATTATATATCTTGGAGTTGGGAGAAGTAAAGATAAGGGAAGTTCCACAAGGAATTCCTTATGTTAAAGACTCAGGATCCTGGAGGAATATTATAATGTATTTCAAGTATTTGTCAATGGGCTGCAGGTTATAAGGAGATTTAATTTTATCTACATTGCCTTCTGTTTTTGTTTCCCACATCAATTTCCCTGAAATTTTTATCAAGTTGTCCAACTTTAGCTTGCATAGCTTCAGAAAAAGGGTAACATTCTTAATAATTCCAAGTGAGAAGGATAGGAGAAAAACTGGAAACATTTGTTTGGAGATTTGTAGCCAGCTACTACAGAAAACTAGAATTCAATGTCCAGTCCAGTTTACAGGCAAGAAACAAAATTTGAAAGACAATTAAGAGGACTAGAATCCGATATCCACAAGGACATACTATAGCTTTCCATTGAAACAGAATTTTTTTCCTCTATATTCATCCTCATTTCTATCAAAGATAATCAAAGTAAGACTAATTTGTTTGCAAAATAAATCCAGTTTAATTAAACTTGGCCTGATCATCTACCTAATGGTATCAAGAATACTGAATAGACTATATAGGTTCTTTAAAGTCTGATTTGCTGGACATTTTCACAAGGAATGTCTTGATAATAGCAAGCTTCTTGGTAATAGCAAGACAAAACCTGCCATCAGACTTTGCCTGCATTATCTATGGGTTTGGGTACGTTCCTATCTTCCTGAGGTCCCTAAAATATCCTGAGGTTCCTGGGCCTGTCAGGAAATATTCTTTCTAACTCACCTGGTAAGGCTGCTAGGAACCCTGGAAGTAAGTACCAGACCAATTATTCCAAAGGGCTCTATTAGCTTCACAAATTCAACCTTAGTTCTTTAAGGATGTCTAGGCATATCTGAGTCCTTGTGTGTTTCCCCCAGATATGACATCCTATTCAAAGACTTGGTAATATAGCCAATGTTTCCATTTATGTCTTATTACAAGAAGGACAGAATCTTATTGAATTCATGCAAATAACTGTATTGCCATAGAAATAAGAATATTCACAGAAAGTTCAAATTCTAGAAGGATCAGTATGGACAAAAAAAAGAAGAATTGTTTAAATTCTGTTCCCAAAGATATATTTTGCCAAATTGTAGTAACTCAATTAAAGAGAAAAAGTTTCCTTAAGTCTGGAAAGAAACCCAAAACATTAAAGATTAAAGAACCAATAATGCTAAAAAGTCATGAAAATTTATAAACTGTTATGCCAGCATTTTCTAGATTGACAAATTTATGAATATATTTTATAATTTCTAGAAGCATATGATTTTTTACTATTATTTTAATATAGTACTGGATATATTCACCAACACACCCAAATGTCTTTAGTTTCTCTGTAATAAGCTGGAAGTCAATAAATCTATGTTCAGTAATGTTTCAGTATTTTATCTTATTTAGAAATAATCTAGTTTTTCAAAGAATTTCCATCATTTAACTTCATTTAGAAAAACTCTAAGGGTGTAAGTTACTGAAGAGATATGGGAAACTGTAACCAAACTGCCATGAGTTCACTCCTTGGTAAGTCACAGATACACTAGGCAAAGCTGTCGTACAAAGTAAACATTATTTGCAACAAATAGGAGGTCATGAGGAATAACTTCCAAAGCCATGTCTTCCCAAGCAAGGATGCATGGGTTCCTTTTATTTAGGGTTAGGGTGAACATGTATATAAGGAAGCCTTGCCATTGCATGTAGAGATGGGCATAAGGATGTGCATCTACCATAGGAAACATGCTTATACATACTTTGTATGTTATGTGGATGATTTTGTACTCCTTTTCGGCACAGATTTTAGTATTATAATGAGGTAAAGGTAGTTATTGGTCATTCTAGAGGACATTCCATGATCCATCTGTGCAGGTACAAGATGGGGGTTACACTCTAACTGGTATAGATGGTCTGGGTTGGCTGGAGGTCTTGTCAGGTCAGTTGGTATTTCTAGGGGCGGGGTGGCTTCAGTTTCCATTTGCCTGAGTTAAGAAATAAGCTGGAAGGGAGCCTGGGTGGCTCAGTTGGTTGAGGGTCTGACTCTTGGATTTGGCTGATGTCATGATCTCAGTGTCATTAGATTGAGCCCTACATGGGGATGCACTTGGTGTAGAGTCAGCTTGTCCCTCTCCCTCCTCCAATGCTCCTCCTGCTCTGTCTCAAATAAATAAATGAATCTTAAAAAAAAAAGAGGTAGAGGGGAGGAGGGGCAAGATGGCAGAAGAGTAGGGTCTTCAAATCACCTGTCTCCACCAAATTACCTAGAAAACCTTCAAATTATCCTGAAAATCTATGAATTCGGCCTGAGAATTAAAGAAAGAACACCTGGAATGCTACAGTGAGAAGAGTTTGCGCTTCTATCAAGGTAGGACGACGGGAAAAAAGAAATAAAGAAACAAAGGCCTCCAAGGGGGAGGGGCCCTGCGAGGAGCCGGGCTGAGGCCGGGGCGAGTGTCCCCAGGACAGGAGAGCCCCGTCCCGGAGGAGCAGGAGCTGCACCAACCTTCTCGGGCGGAAAGGGGCTCGCGGGGAGTTGGAGCAGGACCCAGGAGGACTGGGGTGCCCTCGGGCTCCCTGGGACACTAACAGACACCTGCGCCCCGGGAGAGTGCGCCAAGCTCCCTAAGGGCTGCAGCGTGCACGGCGGGACCCGGCGGGACCCGGAGCAGCTCGGAGGGGCTCGGGCAGAGGAAGAGGCTCCGTGCGGAGGGGGCTGAGCGGTTCCAGGAGCAGCTCGGAAGGGCTCGGGCGGCTGCTCCGCGGAGGGGGCTGCGCGGCCCGGGAGCGCGAATCCAACAGCGCAGGCCCCGGAGCACAGGGCGCCGGGACACAGCCCAGGATCCGGCCTCCCCCCGGGACAGGCAGAGGCTGGGAGGGCCCGGGACAGCAAGGATGCACCTGCCCTGAGCTTAGCAGATCAGCGGCCCCGCCCCGGAGCCTCCAGGCCCTGCAGACGGAGACCTCCGGAGTTCCTGCCGGAGCTGAATCCAGGTTTCCAGAGCCGGCCCCGCCACTGGGCTGTTGCTCCTGGGGCCTCACGGGGTAAACAACCCCCACTGAGCCCTGCACCAGGCAGGGGACAGAGCAGCTCCCCCAAGTGCTAACACCTGAAAATCAGCACAACAGGCCCCTCCCCCAGAAGACCAGCTAGACTGACAACTTCCAGGGGAAGCCAAGGGACTTAAAGCACACAGAATCAGAAGATACTCCCCCGTGGTTCTTTTTTTGTTTTGTTTTGTTTTGCTTTTTGATTTGTTTCCTTCCCCCACCCCCGTTTTTTCTCCTTTCTTTCTGTTTCTCTTTTTCTTCTTTTTTTTCATTTTTTACTTCCTTTTTTTTTCTCTTTCTCTTTTCTTTCCTTCTTTCTCTCCTCTCTTTTTCTCCTTTTCCCAATATAACTTGCTTTTGGCCACTCTGCACTGAGCAAAATGACTAGAAGGAAAACCTCACCTCAAAAGAAAGAATCAGAAACAGTCCTCTCTCCCACAGAGTTACAAAATCTGGATTACAATTCAATGTCAGAAAGCCAATTCAGAAGCACTATTATACAGCTCCTGGTGGCTCTAGAAAAAAGCATAAAGGACTCAAGAGACTTCATGACTGCAGAATTTAGAGCTAATCAGGCAGAAATTAAAAATCAATTAATGAGATGCAATCCAAACTAGAAGTCCTAACGACGAGGGTTAACGAGGTGGAAGAATGAGTGAGTGACATAGAAGACAAGTTGATAGCAAAGAGGGAAACTGAGGAAAAAAGAGACAAACAATTAAAAGACCATGAAGATAGATTAAGGGAAATAAACGACAGCCTGAGGAAGAAAAACTTACGTTTAATTGGGGTTCCCAAGGGGGCCGAAAGGGACAGAGGGCCAGAATATGTATTTGAACAAATTCTAGCTGAAAACTTTCCTAATCTGGGAAGGGAAACAGGCATTCAGATCCAGGAAATAGAGAGATCCCCCCCTAAAATCAATAAAAACCGTTCAACACCTCGACATTTAATAGTGAAGCTTGCTAATTCCAAAGATAAAGAGAAGATCCTTAAAGCAGCAAGAGACAAGAAATCCCTGACTTTTATGGGGAGGAGTATTAGGGTAACAGCAGACCTCTCCACAGAGACCTGGCAGGCCAGACAGGGCTGGCAGGATATATTCAGGGTCCTAAATGAGAAGAACATGCAACCAAGAATACTTTATCCAGCAAGGCTCTCATTCAAAATGGAAGGAGAGATAAAGAGCTTCCAAGACAGGCAGCAACTAAAAGAATATGTGACCTCCAAACCAGCTCTGAAAGAAATTTTAAGGGGGACTCTTAAAATTTCCCTTTAAGAAGAAGTTCAGTGGAACATTCCACAAAAACAAGGACTGAATAGATATCATGACACTAAACTCCTATCTCTCAATAGTAACTCTGAATGTGAACGGGCTTAATGATCCCATCAAAAGGCGCAGGGTTTCAGACTGGATAAAAAAGCAGGACCCATCTATTTGCTTTCTACAAGAGACTCATTTTAGACAGAAGGACACCTATAGCCTGAAAATAAAAAGTTGGAGAACCATTTACCATTCGAATGGTCCTCAAAAGAAAGCAGGGGTAGCCATCCTTATATCAGATAAACTAAAATTTACCCCAAAGACTGTAGTGAGAGATGAAGAGGGACACTATATCATACTTAAAGGATCTATTCAACAAGAGGACTTAACAATCCTCAATATATATGCCTCGAATGTGGGAGCTGCCAAATATATAAATCAATTATTAACCAAAGTGAAGAAATACTTAGATAATAATACACTTATACTTGGTGACTTCAATCTAGCTCTTTCTATACTCGATAGGTCTTCTAAGCACAACATCTCCAAAGAAACGAGAGCTTTAAATGATACACTGGACCAGATGGATTTCACAGATATCTACAGAACTTTACATCCAAACTCAACTGAATACACATTCTTCTCAAGTGCACATGGAACTTTCTCCAGAATAGACCACATATTGGGTCACAAATCGGGTCTGAACCGATACCAAAAGACTGGGATCATCCCCTGCATATCCTCAGACCATAATGCCTTGAAATTAGAACTAAATCACAACAAGAAGTTTGGAAGGACCTCAAACTCGTGGAGGTTAAGGACCATCCTGCTAAAAGATGAAAGGGTCAACCAGGAAATTAAGGAAGAATTAAAACGATTAATGGAAACTAATGAGAATGAAGATACAACCGTTCAAAATCTTTGGGATACAGCAAAAGCAGTCCTGAGGGGGAAATACATCGCAATACAAGCATCCATTCAAAAACTGGAAAGTACTCAAATAAAAAAGCTAACCTTACACATAAAGGAGCTAGAGAAAAAACAGCAAATAGATCCTACACCCAGGAGAAGAAGGGAGTTAATAAAGATTCGAGCAGAACTCAACGAAATCGAGACCAGAAGAACTGTGGAATAGATCAACAGAACCAGGAGTTGGTTCTTTGAAAGAATTAATAAGATAGATAAACCTTTAACCAGCCTTATT
Source organism: Canis lupus dingo (assembly GCF_003254725.2). Lineage (NCBI taxonomy): Eukaryota > Metazoa > Chordata > Mammalia > Carnivora > Canidae > Canis > Canis lupus. The sequence goes on from NC_064281.1 coordinate 64,898,258, forward strand.
AAAAAGAAGAGACAGAAGACTCAAATTAATAAAATCATGAATGAGAAAGGAGAGATCACTACCAACAGCAAGGAAATACACACGATTTTAAAAACATATTATGAACAGCTATACGCCAATAAATTAGGCAATCTAGAAGAAATGGACGCATTCCTGGAAAGCCACAAACTACAGAAACTGGAACAGGAAGTAATAGAAAACCTGAACAGGCCAATAACCAGGGAGGAAATTGAAGCAGTCATCAAAAACCTCCCAAGACACAAGAGTCCAGGGCCAGATGGCTTCCCAGGGGAATTTTATCAAAAGTTTAAAATAGAAACCATACCTATTCTCCTAAAGCTGTTTGGAAAGATAGAAAGAGATGGAGTTCTTCCAAATTCGTTGTCTGAGTCCAGCATCACCTTAATTCCAAAACCAGACAAAGACCCCACCAAAAGGAGAATTACAGACCAATATCCCTGATGAACATGGATGCAAAAATTCTCAACAAGATACTGGCCAATAGGATCCAACAGTACATTAAGAAAATTATTCACCATGACCAAGTAGGATTTATCCCTGGGACACAAGGCTGGTTCAACACCCGTAAAACAATCAATGTGATTCATCATATCAGCAAGAGAAAAACCAAGAACCATATGATCCTCTCATTAGATGCAGAGAAAGCATTTGACAAAATACAGCATCCATTTCTGATCAAAACTCTTCAGAGTGTAGGGATAGAGGGAACATTTCTCAACATCTTAAAAGCCATCTATGAAAAGCCCACAGCAAATATCATTCGCAATGGGGAAGCACTGGGAGCCTTTGCCCTAAGATCAGGAACAAGACAGGGATGTCCACTCTCACCACTGCTATTCAACATAGTACTGGAAGTCCTAGCCTCAGCAATCAGACAACAAAAAGACATTAAAGGCATTCAAATTGGCAAAGAAGAAGTCAAACTCTTCCTCTTCACCGATGACATAATACTCTACATAGAAAACCCAAAAGTCTCCACCCCAAAATTGCTGGAACGCATACAGCAATTTGGTAGCGTGGCAGGATACAAAATCAATGCCCAGAAATCAGTGGCATTTCTATACACTAACAATGAGACTGAAGAAAGAGAAATTAAGGAGTCAATCCCATTTACTATTGCACCCAAAATCATAAGATACTTAGGAATAAACCTAACCAAAGATGTAAAGGATCTATACCCTTAAAACTATAGAACACTTCTGAAAGAAATTGAGGAAGACACCAAGAGTTGGAAAAATATTCCATGCTCATGGATTGGCAGAATTAATATTGTGAAAATGTCAATGTTACCCAGGGCAATATACACGTTTAATGCAATCCCTATCAAAATACCATGGACTTTCTTCAGAGAGTTGTAATAAGTTATTTTGAGATTTGTGTGGAATCAGAAAAGACCCCGAATAGCCAGGGGAATTTTAAAAAAGAAAACCATATGTGGGGGTATCACAATGCCAGATTTCAGGTTGTACTACAAAGCTGTGGTCATCAAGACAGTGTGGTACTGGCACAAAAACAGATGCATAGATCAGTGGAACAGAATAGAGAATCGAGAGGTGGACCCTGAACTTTATGGTAAACTAATATTCGATAAAGTAGGAAAGACTATCCACTGGAAGAAAGACAGTCTCTTCAATAAATGGTGCTGGGAAAATTGGACATCCACATGCAGAAGAATGAAACTAGACCACTCTCTTGCACCATGCACAAAGATAAACTAAAAATGGGTGAAAGATCTAAATGTGAGAAAAGATTCCATCAAAATCCTAGAGAAGAACACAGGCAACACCCTTTTTGAACTCGGCCACAGTAACTTCTTGCAAGATACATCTACGAAGGCAAAAGAAACAAAAGCAAAAATGAACTATTGGGACTTCATCAAGATAAGAAGCTTTTGCACAGCAAAGGATACAGTCAACAAAACTCAAAGACAACCTACAGAATGGGAGAAGATATTTGCAAATGACATATCAGATAAAGGGCTAGTTTCCAAGATCTATAAAGAACTTCTTAAACTCAACACCAAAGAAACAAACAATCCAATCATGAAATGGGCAAAAGACATGAACAGAAATCTCACAGAGGAAGACATAGACATGGCCAACATACATATGAGAAAATGCTCTGCATCACTTGCCATCAGGGAAATACAAATCAAAACCACAATGAGATACCACCTCACACCAGTGAGAATGGGGAAAATTAACAAGGCAGGAAACCACAAATGTTGGAGAGGATGCGGAGAAAAGGGAACCCTCTTACACTGTTGGTGGGAATGTGAACTGGTATAGCCACTCTGGAAAACTGTGTGGAGGTTCCTCAAACAGTTAAAAATAGACCTGCCCTATGACCCAGCAATTGCACTGTTGGGGATTTACCTCAAAGATACAGATGCAGTGAAACGCCGGGACACCTGCATCCCAATGTTTATAGCAGCAATGGCCATGATAGCCAAACTGTGGAAGGAGCCTCGGTGTCCAACGAAAGATGAATGGATAAAGAAGATGTGGTTTATGTATACAATGGAATATTACTCAGCTCTTAGAAATGACAAATACCCACCATTTGCTTCAACGTGGATGGAACTGGAGGGTATTATGCTGAGTGAAGTAAGTCAGTCAGAGAAGGACAAACATTATATGTTCTCATTCATTTGGGGAATATAAATAATAGTGAAAGGGAATATAAGGGAAGGGAGAAGAAATGTGTGGGAAATATCAGAAAGGAGACAGAACGTAAAGACTGCTAACTCTGGGAAACGAACTAGGGGTGGTAGAAGGGGAGGAGGGCGGGGGGTGGGAGTGAATGGGTGACGGGCACTGGGGGTTATTCTGTATGTTAGTAAATTGAACACCAATAAAAAATAAATTAAAAATAAAAAAAAATAAAATAAATAAATAAAAATAAAAAAAGAGGTAATTTGGAAAGAGGAGCTTAAGGAAAAGTGTAGGGCAAAGGTTGGTATGTATAAGGAGGTGAGCAGCAAAGGTCAGATATTGAGATCTAGCTGGTGACAAAACTACTGAAGTAGACATATCATAAAATATAATTGCTGTTGAAAACTTCACTTAAAAACTTTTGCATCACTTAAATTTAATTTATTGATTCTTAATTAAATTTATATTAATTAAGAAAGTTTCCAGAGACACTAATATAGCTAGCCATCATGAAAAATTTTATAACAGAAATAAAATGACCTTATTTGACTAATAAACTCAGATGGGATAAAAAAATGTATGTCTGTATTATGCTTAATGCTGATAACTCTGAAGCCATTTTAATTAAACCAACAAACTTAACTATCTTTTATTTATTGAATGTTATCCCAGATTATGCAAACTTGAAAAGCATTGGATTCATTTCTATTATATTTCTTAGAGTTTAGAAATATTTAATTTGATAAGGATTGATTTTTTTAAACCAATTAAATAAAACTTTAATATAAATTAATTTTGGCAATACACTCAGAGGTAGAGAAAAATCACATATACATAACCCACACCCATAGACATACATAAACACACAAAGACCCTATAGCTTCTATTCCAATAATTTAGCCATTAATCAGATATAATACAAAATTAACATATATATATATTTTTTTAATTCAAATTGTGTCTCTGGCAGATGGAACAAGTTAAGGTTACCTGCTCCAATGACTAATTTTCTTTTTACTAATGCTTGTGGAGAAGATTTTTCAGATTTGTATTTGTCATTGACAAGTAATCTTTAAGAGGCTATGGATAGATTTTGGTCAAAAGATCTATTATAGCAGTTGTATTTTAATAGGCCTCCCCCTCTTTCAGTTTTAGGTAGTTATGGATAATGTTTTAGTTACCTCCTGGGGTGTTTATATTAAGACATGGCAAAATTTACATCTTAAAGGAACAGAGAAATAAAAGTTTTCTTCTATGGGTTTTAGTGCTTTTTGAATGGTTTCAGTAGTACCAAAAAAATGTTGTGTTGCTTTGTAACCAATAGGAGCATTCTATAAAAAGAAAATCCTCACATCTCCACCAAAAAACTGCTAGAAACAATAAATGAATTCAGTAAAGTGGCAAGATAAAAAGTAAAACACAGAAATCAGTAGCACTTCTATACACCAACAACAAAATTGCAGAAAGAGAATTAAAAAAGAACACTATTTACAATAGTACCAAAAAGAATAAAATACCTAGGAATAAACTTAACCAAAGAAGTGAAAGATCAGGGGATCCCTGGGTGGCGCAGCGGTTTGGCGCCTGCCTTTGGCCCAGGGCGTGATCCTGGAGACCCGGGATCGAATCCCACGTCGGGCTCCCAGTGCATGGAGCTTGCTTCTCCCTCTGCCTGTGTCTCTGCCTCTCCCTCTCTGTATGACTATCATAAATAAAATATTAAAAAAAAAGTGAAAGATCAGTACTCTGAAATCTATAAATCATTGATGATAGAAATTGAAGATGACACAAGCAAATAGAAAGATATTCCATGCTCATGGATTGGAAGATTTAATGTTGTTAAAATGCCCATACTACCCAAAGCAATCTATAGATTCAATTACATGTCTATCAAATCAAAATACTAAAAACATTTTCACAGAACTAGAACAGATAATATACTAAAATTTGTAACCACAAATGACTCCAAATAGCCAAAGAAATCTTGAGAAAGAAGAACAAAGCAGAAGGTTTCACAATTCCAGATTTTAAGATACACTATAAACCTATAGCAATCAAAACAGTATGATACTGGCACAAAAACAAACATATAAATCAGTGGAACAGAATAGATACCCCAGGAATAAAATCACAGTTATATGATCAATTTATCTATGACAAAGGAAGTAAGAATATACAATGGAGGGGTAAGACAGTCTCTTCAATAAACTGTGCTGGAAAAAATGGATAATTACATGTAAAAGAATGAAATTAGACCACTTCTTAACATCATGCACAGAAATAAACTCAAAATGGATTAAAGACATAAATGTGAGACCTGAAACCATAAAAATTCTAGAAGAGAACACAAGCAGAAAGTAACTTCTCTGACATTGACCCAGCAACATTTTTCTAGATATGTAGCCTAAGGCAAAGAAAACAAAACAAAATAAAAAACTGTTGGGACCACATCAAAATAAAAAGCGTTTGCACTAAAAAGGAAACCATCAACAAATTAAAAAGATAAACTAGTGAGTGGAGGAAGCTATTTACAAATTATACCTCAACACCAAAAAGTCAATCTGACTAAAGAATGGATGGGAAGACCTGAATAGACATTTTTCCCCAAATAAGACACACAGATGTCCAACAGACACATGAAATGATTCTCACCACCATTAATCATTAGGGAAAGGTAAATCAAAACCATGAGGAGATATCACTTCACATCTGTTAGAATGGTTAAAATCAAGAAGAAAGGAAACAATGAGTACTGCTGAAGATGTGGGAGGAAAAAAGAAACCTTCATATACTGTTGATGTGAATGTAAACTGGTGCAGCCACTGTGGAAATCACAGTGGTTCCTTCAAATATTAAATATAGAAATATATGATCAAAGAATTCCACAATTGGGCATTCACCCAGGGAAAACAAAAACAATAACTCAAAAAGATACATGCACCCCTATGTATGTTGCAGCATTATTTACAATAGCCAAGAATGGAAGCAGTCTAAGCATCCATCAGTAGACAAATATATAAGGAAAATATGGTAAATATATATAATGGAATATTACATAGCTATAGAAGAAAGAAATCATGCCATTTGAGACAACATGGATGGATCTAGAGGGTATTATGCTAAATGAAATAAATTGGACTGAGAATAACAAATACTGTATGACCTCACTCATAAATAGAATCTAAAAAATGAATAAACACACAGAAAGCAGAATCAGAACTATAAATACAGAGAAAAAATTGATTAATAGAGGGGAGGAGATTGAGGAGTTGGGCAAAATCAGTGAAAGGGAGATACAGATACAAGCCTCCAGTTATGGAATGACTAAGGCACAGGAATAAAAAGAAAAGCATAAGTAATAGAGTCAATAATATTGTAATAGTGATATAATGTGATGGATGGTATTTATACTTGTGGTGAACACAGCATAATGTGTAAACATGTCAAATTACTAAGTGGTATATCTGAAACTAATGTAATATTACGTGTCAACTATACTCAAATAAATAAAGTATTCTCTGGACTCAGCATGAAATGGGGCCTCTTCAGAGATAGAAATGGAGAGGGTCATGGAAAGTGGTAAACCCATTGGACAATGCCAATTTGGGGCAGCGTAAGATGGGTCTTACCTAATGGTTTCAATTAGTTGTGAGCCTTAGCAGTTGATTACCATGATGAAAGGATGGGCATGACTCCAGAAAATAAATATCCAAGGAGAGGTAGGGCCCTGATACAAATATCAAGTAGCTCTAGAGGCCTTTACCTTTCCTTTTCCCCATTCCTCCTCACTAGAGGCCTCAAAAACCTACATACAATCATACTGAAAAAAAAAAGACCAAAAAAGATATTTCATGCAGATAGAGAAGAAAAAAAGCCAGAATAATAATACTTTTATTTTAGAAAAAAATAGACTTTAGAACAAAGATTTTTATGAGAGGTAAAGGATGGCACTACGTAATGAAAAAGTTATCAATCTAACAGAAGGATATAACAATTGTAAATATCTATGAACTTAATATTGGAGTGTCAAAACACATATTAACACAAATAATGGGAGCAATTGACAGTAGCACAATAATACTAGGCAATAAAAATGCCCTACTTGCAGAATGGAGTGATCATCCAGACTGAACATCAATAAGAAAATAGTGGCTTTAAATGGACTTAAAAACTACACACAAAATATTTCATACCCAAACAGAAGAATATACATTATTTTCAAATACACAAGGAATATTATCCAGGATAGATTAAATGTTAGACCAAGAAACAATTCTCAATAAATTCAAGAATATTGAACTCATATCAAGCATCTTTTCTGATCACAAAAATGTGAAACTAGAAATCAAGTATAGGAAAAATAACTGGAAAAAACAAAAACATGTGGAGGCTAAACAACATGCTACTAATTAACCAATGGGTCCATGAAAAAAAATCAAAGAGGAATTTAAAAAAGGATGGAGACAAATAAAAATAAAAACACAATGGTCCAAAATCATTGGGGTACAGTAAAATAACTTTTAATAGGGAAGTTTATAGAAACACAAGCCTACCTCCAAAAAAAGGCAAGAAAAATTTCAAATAGATATCTAACCTTACACTTCAAAGAGTGAGAAATAAAGAACAAACAAAGTTCAAAGTCAGTAGAAGGAAAAAATAATAAAATGCAATCAGTAATAAATAAATTAGAGGCTATAAAAATAATAGAGAAGAACAATAAAACCAAAAATTGGTTCTCTGTAAAGATAAACAAAATTGATAAACCCTTAGCCAGAGTCATCAAAAAAGACTCAAATAAAATCACAAATAAAAGAGAAGTAGTAACTAATACCACAGAAACACAAAAATTATAAGTGACTACTATTACAAATACTATGCCAAAAACTTGGACGACCTAGAAGAAATTATTAAACTCCTAAAAATATTAAATCATCTAAGAATAAATCGAAAAGAAATAGACATTTCATCAGACCAATAGCTAGCAATAAAAGTGAATCTGCAATAAAAAATTCCCAACAAACAAAATTCCAAAACAACATGGCTTCACAGATGAAGTCTACCAAACATTTAAAGATTTAATAGACACTGAGGCGGGGCCAGAAGGTGGAAGAGTAGGGCCCCCAAGTCACCTGTCCCCACCAAATTACCTAGATAACTTTCAAATCATCCTGAAAACCTACGAATTTGGTCTGAGCTTTAAAGAGAGAACAGCTGGAATGCTACAGTGAGAAGAGTTTGCACTTCCATCAAGGTAGGAAGGCGGGGGGGGGGGGAATAAAAAAGCATCCAAGGGGGAGGGGCTCCCGCGAGGAGCCGGGCTAAGGCCAGGCGGCGAGTGCCCCCAGGACAGGAAAGCCCAGTACCAGAGAAGTGGGAGCTTTACCAATCTCCCCTGATGGAAAGGCACTGGCAGGGAGCTGGGACAGGATCCCAGGATGGGCAGGGATGCCCTCAGGTTCCCAAAGGCACTAACAGAGGAAGTGCGTGCCTGGGGGAAAGTGCCCCAAAAACCGTGCGCCGAGCTCCCTAAAGGGCTGCAGCGCACGCCTGGCAGGGCCTCAGAGCAGCTTAGGTGGGGCTACCGCGGCAGTTCCATGCAGAAGGGGGTGGCACAGCCCCAGAAGCGTGATTCCAGTGGTGCAGGCCCGGGAGCCCAGGGCGCTGGAGGACACAGCCCAAGATCCAGCGCTTCCCCTAGGACAGGCAGAGGCCGGGAGGACACAGGACAGAAAGGACACTCCTGCAGCCAGGTGGCCCCGAGCTGTGCAGATCGGCGCCCTCTGCCCCCAGAGCATCCAGGCCCCTGTAGACTGGGAGACTGCGGTAGTTAATGCAGGAACTGATCCAGAATTGGAGAGCTGGCCACCGCCACTGTTGTTGTTCCTACTGGTGTCACCTTGTACCTGGGAATGAGCAGGGGCATCACAGGATAAATAGCTCCCACTGAGCTCTGCACCTGGCAGGGAGCTGGGCAGCTCACGCAGGTGCACACACCTGAGAATCAGTACAGCAGGCCCCTACCTCAGAAGACCAGCTAGAAGGACAGGGGAAAAGCAAGTTATTGAACAAGCAGCACTGGAAAGTTCCAGGGGAAGTCGAGGGATTTACAGTATATAGAATCAGGACACTCACCCTTGTTTTTTGTTTTCGGTTTGTCCCCCCCCTTTTATTCTTTTTGTTTTCTCTCTTTTTTTCTCCTCTTTCCACTATAACTTGTTTTTGGCCATTCTGCACCGGGCAAAATGACTAGAGGGAAAAACTCACTACAAATGAAATTATCTGAAACAGTCCTCTCTCCCACAGAGTTACAAAATTTGGATTACAATTCAATGCCAGAAAGCCAATTCAGAAGCACAATTATAAAGCTACTGGTGGAACTAGAAAAAAGCATAAAGGATTCAAGAGACTTCATGACTGCAGAATTTAGATCTAATCAGGCCAAAATTAAAAATCAATTAAATGAGATGCAATCTAAACTGGAGGTCCTAATGACGAGGGTTAAGGATGTAGAAGAACGAGTGAGTGGCAAAGAAGACAAGTTGATAGCAAGGAAGGAAACCGAGGAAAAAAGAGAAAAACAATTAAAATGTCATGAGGATAGGTTAAGGGAAATAAAAGACAGTCTAAGAAGGAAAAATGTACATTTAATGAGGGTTCCCGGGGGAACCGAAAGGGACAGAACTCCAGAATGTGTATTTGAACAAATCATAGCTGAGAACTTCCCTAACTTGGGGAAGGAAACAGGCATTCAGATCCAGGAGATAGATAACCCCCTAAAATCAATAAAAAACCACTCAACACCTCGACATTTAATAGTGAAACTGGCAAATTGCAAATAAAGAGAAGATCCTTAAAACAGCAAGAGACAAGAAATCCATAACCTTTATGGAGAGAAGTATTAGGATAACAGCAGACTTCTATACAGAGACATGGCAGTCCAGAAAGGGCTGGAAAGATATATTCAGGGTCCTAAATGAGAAGAACATGCAGCCAAGAATACTTTATCCAGCAAGGCTCTCATTCAGAATAGAAGGAGAGATACAGAGCTTCTAGAGAGGCAGAAATTGAAAGAATATGTGACCACCAAACCAGTTCTGCAATAAATATTAAGGGGTACCCTGTAAAAGAAAGAGGAAGTCCAAGGAAACAATCCACAAAAACAGGGACTGAATAGATATCATGATGCCACTAAATTCATATCTTAAACAGTAACTCTGAACGTGAATGGCCTTAAGACCCCATCAAAAGGCGCCGGATTTCAGACTGGATAAAAAAGCAAGACCCATCTATTTGCTGTCTACAAGAGACACATTTTAGACATAAGGACACCTCCGCCTGAAAATAAAAGGTTGGTGAACCATTTACCATTCAAATGGTCCTCAAAAGAAAGCAGGGGTAGCCATCCTTATATCAGATAAAGTTTATCCCAAAGACTGTAGTAAGAGATGAAGAGGGACACTATATAATATTTAAAGGGTGTATCCAACAAGAAGGCCTAACAATCATCAATATTTATGACCCTCATGAGGGAGCCACAAAGTATATCAATCAACTAAAAACTGAAATTAAGACATACTTAGAGAATGAAACACTTATACTTGATGACTTGAATATAGCACTTTCTATAATCGACAGGTATTCTAAGCACATCTCCAAAGAACAAAGAACTTTAAATAATACACTGGACCAGATGGATTTCACAGATATTTACAGAACTTTACAACCCAAAGCAACTGAATACACATTCTTTCTTCTCAAGTGCATATGGAACTTTCTACAGAATAGACCACATACTGGGTCAAATATCAGGTCTTAACTGATAGCAAAAGATTGGGATCATCCCTTGATTATTTTGAGACCATAAAGCTTTGAAACTAGAACTAAATCAAAAGAAGAAGTATGGGAGGATTTAAAACGCGTGAAGGTTAAGGACCAAACTGATAAAAGATGAAAGAGTCAACCAGGAGATTAGGGAAGAATTAAAAAGATTCATGGAAACTAATGAGAATGAAGACAAAACTGTTGCTGCTTTGGGAGACAGCAAAAGCAGTGCTGATGGGGAAATACATCGCAATACAAGCAACCATCCAAAAACTGGAAAGAACTCAAATACCAAAGCTAACCTTGCACCTAAAGGAGCTAGAGAAAAAACAGCAACTAGATCCTACACCCAGCAGAAGAAGAGAGTTAAGAAAGACTGGAGCAGAACTCAATGAAATAGAGACTAGAAGAACTGTGGAACAGATCAACAAAACCAGGAGTTGGTTCTTTGAAAGAATTAATAAGGTAGATAAACCAGCCTTATTAAAAAGAAGAGAGAAAAGACTCAAATTAATAAAATTGTGAATGAGAAAGATCACCACCAATATCAAGGAAATACAAATGAATTTAAAAACTTATGATGAGCAGCTCTACACCAACAAATTAGTCAATCTAGAAGAAATGGAAGTTTTTCTGGAAAACCACAAACTACCAAAACTGGAACAGGAAGAAATAGAAAACCTGAACAGGCTGATAACCAGGGAGAAAATTTAAGCAGTCATAAAAAACCTGCCAAGACACAAAAGTCCAGGGCCAGATGGCTTCCCTGGGGAATTCTATCAAACGATTAAAGAAGGAACATACCTATTCTACTAAAGCTGTTCAGAAAGATAGAAAGAGATGGAGTACTTCAAAATTTGTTCTATGAGGCCAGCATCACCTTAATTCCAAAACCAGACAAAGACCCCACCAAAAAGGAGAATTACAGACCAATATCCCTGATGAACATGGATGCAAAATTCTCAACAAGATACTAGCCAATAGGATCCAACAGTACATTAAGAAGATTATTCACCATGACCAAGTAGGATTTATCCCCGGGACACAAGGCTGGTTCAACACTCGTAAAACAATCAATGTGATTCATCATATCAGCAAGAGAAAAAACAAGAGCCATATGATCCTCTCCATAGATGCAGAGAAAGCATTTGACAAAATACAGCATCCATTCCTGATCAAAACTCTTCAGAGTGTAGGGATAGAGGGAACATTCCTCCACATCTTAAAAGCCATCTACGAAAAGCCCACAGCAAATATCATTCTATGGCTAAACACTGGGAGCCTTTCCCCTAAGATCAGGAACATGACAGGGATGTCCACTCTCACTCACCACTACTATTCAACATAGTACTAGAAGTGTTCGCCTCAGTAATCAGGCAACAAAAAGAAATAAAAGGCATTCAAATTGATAAAAAAGAAATAAAACTCTCCCTCTTTGGAAATGACATAATACTGTGCATAGAAAACGCAAAAGACTCCACCTCAAGATTGCTAGAACTCATACAGCAATTCAGCAGTGTGGCAGGATACAAAATCAATGCCCAGAAATCAGTGGCATTTCTATACACTGACAATGAGACTGAAGAAAGAGAAATTAAGAAATCAGTCCCATTTACAATCGCACCCAAAAGCATAAGATACCTAGGAATAAACCTAACCAAAGAAATAAAGTATCTATACCCTCAAAACTACAGAACACTTCTGAAAGAAATTGAGGAAGATACAAAGAGATGGAAAAAAAATTCCATGCTCAAGGATTGGGATAATTAATATTGTGAAAACGTCAAAGTTACCCAGGGCAATTTACACATTTAATGCAATCCCTATCTAAATACCATGGACTATCTTCAGAGAGTTGGAACAAATCATCTGAAGATTTGTGTGGAATCAGAAAAGACCCCATAGCTGGGGGCATCATAATGACAGATTTCAGGTTGTACTACAAAGCTGTGGTCATCAAGACAGTGTGGTACTGGCACAAAAACAGACACATAGATCAATGGAACAGAATAGAGAATCCAGAAGAGGACCCTCAACTTTATGGTCAACTAATATGCAACAAAGCAGGAAAGACTATCCACTGGAAAAAGACAGTCTCTTCAATAAATGGTGCTGGGAAATTGGACATCCACATGCAGAAGAATGAAACTAGACCATTCTCTTACAGTATACACAAAGAGAAACTCAAAATGGATGAAAGATCTAAACGTGAGACAAGAATCCATCAAAATCCTAGAGGAGAACGCAGGCAACACCCTTTTTGTACTTGGCCACAGCAACTTCTTGCAAGATACATCCATGAAGGCAAGAGAAATAAAAGCAAAAATGAATTATTGGGACTTCATCAAGATCAAAAGCTTCTGCACAGGAAAAGAAACAGTCCACAAAACTCAAAGACAACCTACAGAATGGGAGAATATATTTGCACATGACCTATCAGATAAAGGACTAGTTTCCAAGATCTCTAAAGAACTTATTAAACTCAACAGCAAAGAAACAAACAATCCAATCATGAAATGGGCAAAAGACATGAACAGAAATCTCACCAAAGAAGACAGAGACATGGCCAACAAACACATAAGAAAATATTCCACATCACTGGCCATCAAGGAAATACAAATCAAAACCACAATGGGATACCATCTCACACCAGTGAGAATGGGGAAAATTCGCAAGACAGGAAACAACAAATGTTGGAGAGGACGTGGAGAATGGAGAACCCTCTTGCTCTGTTGGTGGGAATTTGAACTGGTGCATCCACTCTGGAAAACTGTGTGGAGCTTCCTCAAAGAGTTAAAAATAGAACTGCCCTAAGACTGAGCAATTGCAATGCTGGGTATTTGTCCCAAAGATACAGATTCAGTGAAACGCCGGGACACCTGCACCCCAATGTTTATAGCAGCAATGTGCACAAAAGCCAAACTGTGGAAGGAACCTCAGTGGCCTTCGAAAGATGAATAGATTAAGAAGATGTGGGATATGTATAGAATGGAATTTTACTCAGCCATTAGACAGGACAAATACCCACCATTTGCTTCAACGTGGTGGGACCTCTAGGGTATTATGCTGAGTGAAAGAAGTCAATCGGAAATGGACAAACAGTATATGTTCTCATTCATTTGGGGAATATAAAAATTAGTGAAAGGGTATAAAGGGAAAGGAGTGAAATACCAGTGAGGATGACAAAATATGATAGACACCTAACTCTTGGAAATGAACAAGGGGTAGTGGAAGGGGAAATGGTGAGGGGTCGGGGTGACTGGGTGATGGGCCTTTAGGGGGGCACTTAGCGGGAAGTGCACTGGGTGTTATGCTATATGTTGGCAAATTGAACTCCAATAAAAAATAAAAATAAATTTTAAAAATAAAGATTTAATACTTATTTCTCTTAAATTATTCCAAAAATTATAATAGGAAAGAAAGAGTCCAAATTCACTCCATGAGGCCAGCATTACTCTGATATGATAGTAAGACAGAAAATTTTTTAAAAAGCTACAAGTGAATATCCCTGATAAACAGAGATGCATAAATTATCAACCAAATATTAGCAAAAAAATTCGACAGTATATTAAAAGGATCATTCATGAAAGTAAAGTAGGATATACTTTAGCAATGCAAGATTGTTTGAATATCCAGAAATCGTGGCACCAGGGTGGCTCATTGGCTAAGCATCTAACACTTGATCTCAGCCTAGATCTTGTTCTCAGGGTCATGACTTCAGGCCCCACATTGGGCTCTGTTATGTATGGATAGATATTTTTGTGATTTGTTCTGCATAACCAACTGCCTGGACCTGCATATACACAGGCAGGATAAGGAATGTTATTTGTGAGACTCTTGCTGTGTGAATAGCCTTGGAATCTCAGTTGTTTGAAATGTATTATCTGGCCTTCAGGTCAGAACTTCCCTTCTGTTCTGGACACCAGGAGCTACAAATCTTGTGTCACACCCCATCCTGCTCAAGGCTGGGCTGGCCCTCTGGAATGGAATCCAAGAAGGAAGGCAGACACACATAGCCCAGGCTCTTAAAAAATAGAAATATGATAACATGGAAATTCAGCGTCCTCCAAACTTCACATAGGCAAACAAATGTTTAATTTTAAGCTTCATTATTTACCTTATAAATATGACCCTTATGGGGAGGATCAGTTGGAAGTCTCACCTGAGGGGAGGACACTGCCTAGGTTTCTCAATTAGGAATCCAGTGTGGATGTTTCCACAGGGCTTCTCAAGCTAATGAGATTGGATGTTGTCAGTATCCAATTTGATGTAACTTTGCCGTATTCAAATTTCTTGCCTATTAACCATCATCTGTGTATATATCCCTTTCCCTTTCTGTTTCTATATTTTTTGCTGATATTTTATTTATTTTTTTTAATAATAAATTTATTTTTTATTCGTGTTCAATTTCTCAACATATAGAATAACACCCAGTGCTAATCCAGTCAAGTGCCCACCTCACTGCCCATCTCCCAGTCACCCCCGCACCCCTCCCACCACCCCTTCCACCACCCCTAGTTCGTTTCCCAGAGTTAGGACTCTTTTATGTTGTCCCATTTCTGATATTACCCATTCATTTTTTTCTCCTTTTCCCTTTATTCCCTTTCACTATTTTTTATATTCCCCAAATGAATGAGACCATATAATGTTGGTACATCTCCGATTGACTTCTTACACTCAGCATAATACCCTCCAGTACTATCCATGTTGAAGGAAATGGTGGGTATTTGTCATTTCTAATGCCTGAGTAATATTCCATTGTATACATAAACCACATCTTCTTTATCCATTCATCTTTCGATGGACACCGAGGCTCTTTCCACAGTTTGGCTATCATGGACATTGCTGCTATAAACATTGGGGTGCAGGTGTCCAGGCATTTCATTGCATCTGTATCTTTGGGGTAAATCCCCAGCAGTGCAATTGTTGGGTCGTAGGGCAGATCTATTTTTAACTCTTTGAGGAACCTCCACACAGTTTTCCAGAGTGGATGCACCAGTTCACATTTCCACCAACAGAGCAAGACAGTTCCCCTTTCTCCACATCCTCTCCAACATTTGTAGTCTCCTGCCTTGTTAATTTTCCCCATTCTCACTGGTGTGAGGTGGTATCCAATTGTGGTTTTGATTTGTATTTCTCTGATGGCCAGTGATGCGGAGCATTTTCTTTTTTTTTTTAATTTATTTTTTATTGGTGTTCAATTTACTAACATACAGAATAACCCCCAGTGCCCGTCACCCATTCACTCCCACCCCCCGCCCTCCTCCCCTTCTACCACCCCTAGTTCGTTTCCCAGAGTTAGCAATCTTTACGTTCTGTCTCCCTTTCTGATATTTCCCACACATTTCTTCTCCCTTCCCTTATATTCCCTTTCACTATTATTTATATTCCCCAAATGAATGAGAACATATAATGTTTGTCCTTCTCTGACTGACTTACTTCACTCAGCATAATACCCTCCAGTTCCATCCACGTTGAAGCAAATGGTGGGTATCTGTCATTTCTAATAGCTGAGTAATATTCCATTGTATACATAAACCACATCTTCTTTTTTTTTAATTTTTATTTATTTGTGATAGTCATACACAGAGAGAGAGAGAGAGAGAGAGAGAGGCAGAGACACCGGCAGAGGGAGAAGCAGGCTCCATGCACCGGGAGCCCGACGTGGGATTCGATCCCGGGTCTCCAGGATCGTGCCCTGGGCCAAAGGCAGGCGCCAAACCGCAGCGCCACCCAGGGATCCCAAACCACATCTTCTTTATCCATTCATCTTTCGTTGGACACCGAGGCTCCTTCCACAGTTTGGCTATCGTGGCCATTGCTGCTAGAAACATCGGGGTGCAGGTGTCCCGGCGTTTCATTGCATTTGTATCTTTGGGGTAAATCCCCAACAGTGCAATTGCTGGGTCGTAGGGCAGGTCTATTTTTAACTGTTTGAGGAACCTCCACACAGTTTTCTAGAGTGGCTGCACCAGTTCACATTCCCACCAACGATGTATGAGGGTTCCCTTTTCTCCGCATCCTCTCCAACATTTGTGGTTTCCTGCCTTGTTAATTTTCCCCATTCTCACTGGTGTGAGGTGGTATCTCATTGTGGTTTTGATTTGTATTTCCCTGATGGCAAGTGATGCAGAGCATTTTCTCATATGTATGTTGGCCATGTCTATGTCTTCCTCTGTGAGATTTCTGTTCATGTCTTTTGCCCATTTCATGATTGGATTGTTTCTTTGGTGTTGAGTTTATTAAGTTCTTTATAGATCTTGGAAACTAGCCCTTTATCTGATATGTCATTTGCAAATATCTTCTCCCATTCTGTAGGTTGTCTTTGAGTTTTGTTGACTGTATCCTTTGCTCTGCAAAAGCTTCTTATCTTGATGAAGTCCCAATAGTTCATTTTTGCTTTTGTTTCTTTTGCCTTCGTGGATGTATCTTGCAAAAAGTTACTATGGCCGAGTTCAAAAAGGGTGTTGCCTGTGTTCTTCTCTAGGATTTTGATGGAATCTTGTCTCACATTTAGATCTTTCATCCATTTTGAGTTTATCTTTGTGTATGGTGAAAGAGAGTGGTCTAGTTTCATTCTTCTGCATGTGGATGTCCAATTTTCCCAGCACCATTTATTGAAGAGACTGTCTTTCTTCCAATGGATAGTCTTTCCTCCTTTATCGAATATTAGTTGCCCATAAAGATCAGGGTCCACTTCTGGATTCTCTATTCTGTTCCATTGATCTATGTGTCTGTTTTTGTGCCAGTACCACACTGTCTTGATGACCACAGCTTTGTAGTACAACCTGAAATCTGGCATTGTGATGCCCCCAGATATGGTTTTCTTTTTTAAAATTCCCCTGGCTATTCAGGGTCTTTTCTGATTCCACACAAATCTTAAAATAATTTGTTCTAACTCTCTGAAGAAAGTCCATGGTATTTTGATAGGGATTGCATTAAACGTGTATATTGCCCTGGGTAACATTGACATTTTCACAATATTAATTCTGCCAATCCATGAGCATGGAATATTTTTCCATCTCTTTGTGTCTTCCTCAATTTCTTTCAGAAGTGTTCTATAGTTTTGAGGGTATAGATCCTTTACATCTTTGGTTAGGTTTATTCCTAGGTATTTTATGCTTTTGGGTGCAATTGTAAATGGGATTGACTCTTAATTTCTCTTTCTTCAGTCTTGTTATTAGTGTTTAGAAATGCCACTGACTTCTGGGCATTGATTTTGTATCCTGCCACACGGCCAAATGGGTGTATGAGTTCTAGCAATCTTGGGGTGGAGTCTTTTGGGTTTTCTAAGTAGAGTATCATGTCATTCGCTAAGAGGGAGAGTTTGACTTCTTCTTTGCCAGTTTGAATGCCTTTTATTTCTTTTTGTTGTCTGATTGCTGAGGCTAGGAATTCCAGTACTATGTTGAATAGCAGTGGTGAGAGTGGACATCCCTGTCTTGTTCCTGATCTTAGGGGAAAGGCTCCCAGTGCTTCCCCATTGAGAATGATATTGGTTCTGGGTTTTTTGTAGATGGCTTTTAAGATGTTGAGGAACGTTTCCTCTATCCCTACACTCTGAAGAGTTTTGATCAGGAATGGATAGTGTGTTTTGTCAAATGCTTTCTCTGAATTTATTGAAAGGATCATTTGGTTCTTGTTTCTTCTCCTGCTAATATGATGAATCACATTGTTTGTTTTATGAGTGTTGAACCAGCGTTGCCTCCCAGGGATAAATCCTACTTGGTCATGGTGAATAATCTTCTTAATGTACTGTTGGATCCTATTGGCTAGTATCTTGTTGAGAATTTTGCATCCATGTTCGTCAGGGATATTGGTCTATAATTCTCCTTTTTGGTGGGGTCTTTGTTTGGTTTTGGAATTAAGGTGATGCTGGCCTCATAGAACGAGTTTGGAAGTACTCCATCTCTTTCTATCTTTCTGAACAGCTTTAGTAGAATAGGTATGTTCCTTCTTTGATCGTTTGATAGAATTTCCCAGGGAAGCCATCTGTCCCTGGACTTTTGTGTCTTGGGAGGTTTTTGACGACTGCTTCAATTTCCTCCCTGGTTATTGGCCTGTTCAGTTTTTCTATTTCTTCCTGTTCCAGTTTTTGTTGTTTGTGGTTTTCCAGAAATGTGTCCATTTCTTCTACATTGCCTAATTTATTGGTGTATAGCTGTTCATAATATGTTTTTAAAATCCTTTATTTCCTTGGTGTTGGTAGTGATTTTTCCTTTCTCATTCATGATTTTATTAGTTTGAGTCTTCTCCCTCTTCTTTTTATTCAGGCTGGTTAATGGTTTATCTATCTTATTAATTCTTTCAAAGAACCAACTCCTGGTTCTGTTGATCTGTTCCACAGTTCTTCTGGTAGATTTCGTTGAGGTCTGCTCGAATCTTTATTAACTCTCTTCTTCTGCTGGGTGTAGCATCTATTTGCTGTTTTTTCTCTAGCTCCTTTAGGTGTAAGGTTAGCTTTTGTATTTGAGTTCTTTCCAGTTTTTGGATGGATGCTTGTATTGTGATGCATTTCCCCCTCAGGACTGCTTTTGCTGTATCCCAAACATTTTGAACTGTTGTATCTTCATTCTCATTAGTTTCCATGAATCTTTTTAATTCTTCCTAAATTTCCTGGTTGACCCTTTCATCTTTTAGCAGGATGGTCCTTAACCTCCACGTGTTTGAGGTCCTTCCAAACTTCTTGTTGTGATTTAGTTTTAATTTCAAGGCATTATGGTCTGAGAATATGCAGGGGACGATCCCAATCTTTTGGTATCGGTTCAGACCCGATTTGTGACCCAGTATGTGGTCTATTCTGGAGAAAGTTCCATGTGCACTTAAGAAGAATGTGTGTTCAATAGAGTTTGGATGTAAAGTTCTGTAGATATCTGTGAAATCCATCTGGTCCAGTGTATCATTTAAAGCTCTCGTTTCTTTGGAGATGTTGTGCTTAGAAGACCATAGAGGGTAGAAAGAGCTAGTTTGAAGTCACCTAGTATAAGTGTTTTATTATATAAGTGTTTCCTCACTTTGGTTATTAATTGGTTTAAATATTTGGCAGCTCCCACATTCGGGGCATATATATTGATGATTGTTAAGTCCTCTTGTTGGATACATCCTTTAAGTATGATATACTGTCCCTCTTCATTTCTCACTACAGTCTTCTGGATAAATTTTAGTTTATCTGATATAAGGATGGCTACCCCTGCTTTCTTTTGAGGACCATTTGATTGATAAATGGTTCTCCAACCTTTTATTTTCATGCTGTAGGTGTCCTTATGTCTAAAATGAGTTTCTTGTAGAAAGCAACTAGATGGGTCCCAGTCTGAAAAAGCAGGTCCCATCTATTTGCTGTCTACAAGAGACTCATTTTAGACATAAGGACACCTGCAGCTTGAAAATAAAAAGCACTCAAATTTCAGTATTATTTTATGATAAAAACTCTCAACAAAGTGGGGCTAAAAAATCGAAAATCTAACAAAATAAAGGCCGTATATGACAAAACCACATGTAACATCATATTTCATAGGGCAAAATTGAAACTTTCCCTCTAAGATCAGAAATAAGACAAAGATGTCAGTTCTCACTATTTTTATTTAACATAATCTTGGAAGTCCTGACCACAGCAGTAAGACAAGTTAATACAAATAAAAGCATCCATATTTGTAAGGAAGGAATAAGATTGTCACTATTTGCAGATGACAAGGTACTATTATCATGAAGACTCCACCAGGAAACTACTAAGACTAATGAATAATTCAGCAAAGTTGCAGATTACAAAATTAATATACATAAATGTGTTGCATTGCTATTTACTAATAATGATGGAGCAGAAAGAAAAATTAAGAAAAAAATACCAATTACAATTGCATCAAAAAGAATAAATTGCACTGGAATAAATTTATTTGTTTATTTATTTATTTATTTATTTATTTATTTATTTATTTATTATTGGAGTTCAATTTGCCAACATATAGCCTAACATCCAGTGCTCATCCCATCAAGTGCCCCCTTCAGTGCCTGTCACTCAGTCACCCCCACCCCCTGCCCACTTCCCTTTCCACCACCCCTTGTTCGTTTCCCAGAGTTAGGAGTCTCTCATGTTCTGTCTCCCTCTCTGATATTTCCCACTGATTTTCTCTCCTTTCCCCTTTATTCCCTTTCACTATTTTTTATATTCCCCAAATGAATGAGACCATATAATGTTTATCCTTCTCTGATTGACTTATTTCACTCAGCATAATAACCTCCATTTCTATTCACGTCAAAGCAAATGGTGGGTATTTGTCATTTCTAGCCTTTATTTAATTGAATGGAAGATCTATCCCTCTCCAACTTGTGCTCTTATGTCCCTCAGCCTCATTTCCTGGAAAACCCACACCTTACATTTACCTCAAAGTATCACCACCAGCACTGAATGTTTGCCCACGGACGCATCTACTTTATATAGTCTTCTCCCTTCCTTTTTCATAGTTTAAATCCAAAACAAATGTGCTACTATTACATAATGTTGTTTTAGACCAGGAATCACAAATATTATTACTCCATATAAGAAGTGAATACACAATAAAGCTTGCCCCACAACATTTGGGACTACCAAAGAGTAAGTACCTTAAGCTCAAATATAAAAATTCCAAATTTCTATGAATAAAAACATGTAATGAGCACTGATCCCTTAATGTGCTCATCTTGTGGCTCTCCGCAACACTGAAAGGACACTGGGTTTCATGACTGATAGCACTGTAGATTAAATCCTGTCGCTTTTTAGGGTCACTACCTTCTGCTAATCCCCAATTAATTCTGTATATCCCCAATTCTTAATAAACCTGTGGAGACACAAGCTTTTGTTCAAGTCAGGCAGAGTAAAATATAGAGGATGTAATTACAGAAATATGTTGCATGGTGTAGTTAAGATGGTAGAGTAGTAGGGTAACCCTGAGCTTGGGCACAGGCTCCCTGGAACACAACTGATCAATATCCAACTATTTTGAACAACTAGAAATATGATTTGAGGATGAAGAAAACAATCTGCACAGGTGGAGGGAGAGAACATGGTGGATGTGAGGTTCAGAGCCATGAATCAGGGGAGAGGAAAGTCATGGGACTGTGAAGAGGAGGGAACCCTTTTCACTGAGCAAGGTCAGGGAGAGGGAGAGAGCAAAAGAGAGTGCAAAAGAATAGAATTGCGCAGTAAGTGGAGATGAGAAGATCTTCTGGGCACACTAGGAAAAATTGCTCCCAGAGTACATTAGGAAGAGTGTATTTTGCCTCTCCGAGGACAAAAGGCCAGCTAGGAGCCACTGAGTAGTGCTCAACAGCAGGGACAGAAATGTGCGTGTATGTCAGATAACCTCTTAACAGCTTTTTGCTGAGCCACAGTAGGCTTAAATCTGCGTGTTTGTGCTGAGCTGCTGATTTTCTGGGATAGAACTGAGTAGAGAACAGAGACACAAGCTGAGTGCAGGTACCTGGCCATTGTTCTTTGCTGTCTGCCACAATACATTCAAGCCTTTGTGTGATTGCCTTTTTGGGACAGAACATAGTAGGGCACTGAGTCATATGCAGATGGTAAATTCCCTGGTTCCAACTTTTCTCTGAGCCTTACAATAAACTCTAGGCTCCATGTGCAAACTGGACGACTGCCTTTCTGGGACAGGATGGTGCTGGGTGCACCACCCCAAGCTCTCCTCCTGGGGAAGGGAGTGAGTCCACACCTTGGCAGGCCCTTTAAAATTTGGAATTTTTAATTCCAGCCACCAGACAGAGATAAAATACAGGAGATCTGTAAAACGCAGTGCACCAATGGCCTGGGAACAGATAAATAAAGGACAGGGAACTGACAAAAACTGGGACATAGAGATTGTTTATCTTCTGTGAGGATCTCCTGAACAGCGGCAGCCAAGAAATTCCCTCTCTGAGGATCAGAGGACAGAATGTTGCCATATTCTTCCTCCTCTATTACCTCTCCCTCCCCCTGCGCACTAGTACAGTAGGACTTCAGAGCAAAACACAGTTGTCACCAGTGGAAGTTGGAGTTCCATGCACTAAACCCGGCCCCCAACATATGGCAGGGACATCTATAAAAGGGCAAGTCCAGCTTGTGAACCACCCCAGAAGTCCTCTCCCTCAGGAACCCAACACAGGGCCCCTGGATATACCAGATCTACTGATTAAAGAATGCTCCAAAATGTCAATTTTTGGCGGAAATAGGACCAGGATGGTTTCTTTTTGGTTGTTTTCTTAATTTTTTAATATTTCTATTTTTTGTTTTCCATCATTTATTATACATAATTATATATATAATATATAAATATGTTATATTTATATATATAAATATATACAACATATATATTATAAAATTATATTATATTATATTATATTATATTATATTATATTATATAAATACATATATTTAATTTTTCTTTATTTCTTTTCTCCTTTTTTGGTATCAGGCTTATAATTTTTTGTTTTGTTCATTTGTTAGTTTGTTGCCTTTTCTTATTTTACCAATCAAGCTTATTTTTTTACTCTCTTCTTCCTTCCATACTCCTTTTTTTTTTTTTCTTATTCCTTGGAACCTGGCTTATATATTTTTGGCTGTTTGCATTTTTCTCCTTTTCCTTTACTCTCATCTTGAATCAGCTTTTTTTTTCCTTTTCATTTTATTTCCAGGCCTATCTTAACAAACAAATCAAAGGACATCAAATGAAAGACCTAACACTCCCCACTACAAGCAAGGAGAAACTCTATAGTGGACAAACCAGCGAGAAAGAAGAGCCAAAACACAACAACAGTGTCTACTGCATACACTAGAAAAAATTCTGAAGTTTTAATTTTTTTTCTTTATCTTTCTTTCATTACAGGACAAAATGAAGAGATTGAGAAATTCAATCCAAAAGAAAGAACAGGAAGTAGTATTCACTGCTAGAGATTTAATCAAAATAGATATAAGTAAGATGCCTGAACTATAATTTAAAATAAAAATTATAAAGTTACTAGCTGAGCTTGTAAAAAGCATAGAAGATACTGGACAATGTCTTACTATAAAGATAAAAGAACTAAAATCTAGTCAAGTCAATATTAGAAATGCTATTATCAAGATACAGTCTTAAGTGGAGGCCATAAAAATAAAGACAAATGAATCAAAATAGTGAATCAGTGATATAGAAGACAAAATAAGCTGAAAAGAAGAGGGAAAGAAACCTTTTTGGATCAGTAAGGGAGACTTAGAAATAGCAGCGATGCCACAAAGTGAAATAATATCTGAATAATAGGAGTTCCAGAAGATGAGAAGTGGGAGAAAGGGGAGAAGAGATATTGTGACAAATTATAGCTGAGAACCTTCCTAATCTGGAGAAGAAAATAGGCATTCAATTCCAGGAGGTAAAGAAAACCCTCTTCAAAATCAACAAAAATAGATCGACAACTCAACATGTTACACTGAAGTTTGCAAATTACAAAGATAAAGTCTTGAAAGCAGTTCGAGCAAGATATCCTTAATCTACAAAAGTAGACACATAAGACTGACAACAGACCTGTCCACCAAAGTCCTGCGAGGTCAACAATGACTGGCATGAGATATTCAACATGTTAAATGGGAAAAATATGCAGCGAATAATACTTTGTCCAGCAAGGCTGTCATTCAGAATAGAAGGAGAGATATACTTTTCAGTACAAAGGAAAACTAAAAGTTAAGCCACAAACACTATACCAAACCTGAAAGAAATAATAAAAAGGACACTTTGAGCAAAGACAAAGCCAAAAGGAAAAAGATCAGAAAGGAACGAAGAAAATCTATAGGAACAGTGATATTACAGCTGAAAAAGGGGCTAACTTCATATCTCTGCATAATTACTCTGAAAATAAATGGACTAAATGCTCCAATGAAAATACATAGAGTAAAATTTCTCTTCATGTCTTTTGCCCATTTCATGATTGGATTGTTGGTTTGCTTGCTGTTGAGTTTCCTAAGTTCTTTATAGATCTTGGATATTAGCCCTTTATCTGATATATCTATCTTTTGCAAATATCTTCTCCCATTCTGTAGGTTGTCTTTGAGTTTTGTTGACTGTTTCTTTTGCTGTGCAGAAGCATTTTATCTTGATGAAGTCCCAATAATTTATTTTTGCTTTTGTTTCCCTTGTCTTCATAGATGTATCTTGCAAGAAGTTGCTGTGGCCGAGTTCAAAAGGGATATTGCCTGTGTTCTCCTCTAGGATTTTGATGGATTCTTGTCTCACATTTAGATCTTTCATCCATTTTGAGTTTACCTTTGTGTATGGTGTAAGAGAATGGTCTAGTTTCAATCTTCTGCATGTGGGTGTTCAATTTTCCCAATACCCTTTATTAAAGAGACTGTCTTTTTTCCAGTGGATAGTCTTTCCCGCTTTGTCGAATATTAGTTGACCATAGAGTTGAGGGTCCACTTCTGGATTCTCTATCCTGTTCCATTGATCTATGTGTCTGCTTTTGGGCCAGTACCATACTGTCTTGAGGATCACAGCTTTGTAGTACAACTTGAAATCCAACATTGTGATGCCTCCGGCTCTGGTTCTTTTTTAATATTCCCCTGGCTATTTGGGGTCTTTTCTGATTCTGCACAAACCTTAAGATGACTTGTTCCAAGTCTCTGAAGAAAGTTCATGGTATTTTGATAGGGATTGCATTAAATGTGTAAATTGTCCTGGGTAACATTGACATTTTCACAATATTAATTCTTCCAATCCATGAGCATGGAACATTTTTCCATCTCTTTTTGTCTTCCTCAGTTTCTTTCAGAAGTGTTCTGCAGTTTTTAGGGTATAGATCCTTTACCTCTTTTGGTTAGATTTATTCCTAGGTATCTTATGCTTTTGGGTGCCATTGTAAATGGGATTGATTCCTTCCTTAACTTCTCTTTCTTCAGTCTCATTGCTAGCGTATAGAAATGCCACTGATTTCTGGGCACAGAAATTTCACCCAAGAAGACATACACATGGCCAACAACACATGAGTAAATGCTCCTCATCACGTGCCATCAGGGAAATACAAATCAAAACCATAATGAGATACTACCTCACACCAGTGAGAATGATGAAATTAACATGATTGGAAACAACAAATTTTGGAGAGGGTGTGGAGAAAGGAGAACCCTCTTGCACTGTTGGTGGGAATGTTAACTGGTACAGCTACTCTGGAAAACTGTGTGGAGGTTCCTCAAAGAGTTCAAAATAGAGCTATCCTATGACTCAGCAATTGTACTACTGGGTATTTACCCCAAGGATACAGATGCAGTGAAAAGTCAAGATTCCTGCACGCGAATGTTTATAGCAGCCAGGTCCACAATAGCCAAAGTGTGGAAGGAGCCTCAGTGTCCATTGAAAGATGAATAGATAAAGAAGATATATATATATATATATATATATATATATATATATATATATATATGCCATTAGAAACAACAAATACCCACCATTTGCTTCAATGGGGATAGAAATGGAGGGTATCATGCTGAGTGAAGTACGTCATTTGGGGAAGGACAATCATTATATGGTTTCACTAATATGGGGAATATAAAAACTATTAAGAGTGTTTATGAGGAAAGGAGAGAAAATGAGTGGGAAAAATCAGAGAGGGTGACAAAACATGAGAGACTCCTAACTCTGGGGAATGATCAAGTGGTAGTGGAAGGAGAGGTGGGCAGGGGGATGGGTGACTGGGTGATGAGCACTGAGCAGGGTACTTGACAGGACAAGCACTGGGTGTTATGCTGTATATTGGCAAATCAAACTCCAATAAAAATGTGCAAAATAGAAAAGACAGACTATTTTAATGGATGAAAAAATACAAGACCACCATATACTGCTTGCAAGAGATTCATTTTAGTAAGTAAACATTACCAAATTGAAAGTAGAAGGTGGAGTACCATCAATCATGCTAATGAACATCAAAAGAAAGCTGAAGTAACCATCCTTATATTAGACAAACTATTTGAAAACAAATATTATAATAAGAGATGAAGAAGGACACTATATTGTATTAAAAGGGCCTATTGTACAAGAAGACCTAACAACTATAAATATGCTCCTAACTTGGGAACAGGCAAACATATAAAACAAGTAATAACAAAGTTAAGGAAACTCATTGACAGCGGAAGTCCAGGTGGCTTAGCGGTTTAGCACCACCTTCAGCCCAGGGCATAATCCTGGAGACCCAGAATCGAGTCCCACATCAGGCTCCCTGCATGGAGCCTGCTTCTCTCTCTGCCTGTCTCTCACTCCCTCTCTCTCTCTCTCTCTCTCTCTTTCTCTTTGTGTGTGTGTCTCACGAATAAATAAATAAAATCTTAAAAAAAGAAACTCATTGACAATAATACAATAATAGTAGAGGCCTTTAATATCATAATCACAGCAATGGACAGATCGTTAAGCAGAAGATCAACCAGGAAACAAGGGCATTGAATGACACACTGGACCAGATGTATTTAAAAAGATATTCAGATCAGTTCATCCTAAAGTAGCAGAATACACATTCTTCTCTACTGCACATGTAACATTCTCCATAACAAATCACATACTGGCTCACGAATCCTATCTCTACCAGTACAAAAAGATTGAGATGATTTTATGCATATATTCAGACCACAATACCATAAAACTTGAAGTCTACTACAAGAAAAAAAAACTGGAAGGACCACAAGTACTTGGAGGCTAAAGAATAGTCTGCTAAAAAATGAATGAGTCAACCAGAAAATTAAAGAAGAATTTAAAAATATATGGAACAAATGAAAATAAAAACACAATAAAAACAGTTCAAAGCTTTGGGATGCAGCAAAAGCAGCCCTAAGAAAGAAGTATATAGTAATACAGGCTTTCCTCAAAATCAAGAAAAGTCTCAAATATACCACCTAACCTTATACCTTAAGGAACTGAAAAAAGAACAGCAAATAAAGTCTAAATTGAGCAGGAGAAGAGAAATAATAAGGATTAGAGCAGATATCAATGTTATAGAAATAATAATTTTTAAAAACCAGTAGAACAGATCAACAAAACTAGGAGCTGGTCCTTTGAAATAATTAATAAGATTGGTAAATCGTTAGCCAATCTTATTAAAAAGAAAAGAGAGGGCAGCCCTGGTGGCGCAGCGGTTTAGCGCTGCCTGCAGCCCAGGGCATAATCCTGGAGACCCGGATCGAGTCCCACGTCGGGCTCCCTGCATGGAGCCTGCTTCTCCCTCTGCCTGTGTCTCTGCCTTTCTCTCTCTCTCTCTCTGTCTCTGTGTGTGTGTGTCTCTATGAATGAATAAATAAAATCTTTTTAAAAATAAAATAAAAAATAAAAAAATAAAAAGAAAAGAGAAAGGACCCAAATTAGTAAAACTATGATGAAAAATGAGAGCTCAGAAAAAAATCACAGAAATACAATCAATTATAAGAAATATGAGCAATTATACACCAATAAATTAGGCAATTCGGAAGAAATGGATACATTCCTAGAAACATATAAATTACTAAAACATAAACAGGAAGAAATAGGAAACCTGAACAAACCCATAACCACCACAAAAATTGAGTCAGTAATCAAAAATCCTCCAAAACACAAGGTTCCAGGGCCAGATGACTTCCCAAGGGAATACTCCCAAATATTTAAAGAAGCATTAATACCTATTCTTCTGAAGCTGTTTCAAAAATAGAAATGGAAAGAAAACTTCAAAACTTGTTCTATGAAGCCAGCATTACCTTGTTCCTTAAACCAGACAAAGATCCCATCAACAAAGGAGAATTAAATGGATACCAAAATTCTCACCAAGATACTAGCCAATATGACCCAACAGTACATTAAAAGGATTACTCACCACAACCAATTGGGATTTATTCCTGGGCTGCAGAAGTGGTTCAACATCCACCAATCAATCAATGTGATATACCACATTAAGAAAGAATAAGAACCATATGTTTCTCTCAACAAATGGTCTTGCAAAAACTGAACAGCAACATGCAGAAGAATGAAAGATACAAAGAAATGGAAAAAATTCATGCTCATGGATTAAAAGAATAAATATTGCTAAAAAGTCTATGTTACCCAGAGCAATCTACACTTTTATCTCTTTGATTAGGTTTATTCTTAGCTATCTTATGGTTTTAGGTGCAATTGTAAATGGGATTGATTCCTTAATTTCTTTCTTCTACTTCACTGTTAGTGTTTAGAAATGCAACTAACTTCAGTGCATTGAATTTATATCCTGCAACTTTGCTGAATTCCTGTGTCAACAGAATGGGAGAAGATATTTGCAAATGTTTTATCACATAAAGGGCTGGTATCCAAAACCTATATAGAACTTATCAAACTCAACACCAAAAAAATAAATAAATAAATCCAACCAAAGAAATGGGCAAAAGTCATGAAGAGATATTTCTCTGAAGTAGACACACAAATGGCTAATAGATATTTGAAAAATGTTCAACATCCCTTGGCATCAGGGAAATACTAGTCAATATCTCCCACTGGTCAGAATAGCTTAAATGAACAATTCAGGAAACAATAGATGTTGGCAAAGATGCAGAGAAAGTGGAACCCTTATCACTGTTGATAGGAATGCGAACTGCTACAGCCACCCTGGAAAGCAGTATGGAAGGAAATTCCTCTAAAAGTCAAGAATAGAAATACTCAACAACTCAGCCATTTCACTAACAGATATTTAACCAAAAAATAATGATCTGAATGAAGGTGCACATGCAACCCAATGTTTACAGCAGCAATGTCCATAATAGTAAAAATATGGAAAGCACCCAGATATATATATGGATTGATGGAAAAAGAAGATATATATATATTCCATATTTATATATATATTCCATATATATATTTTAATATCACTCAGCTATCAAAATAATGAAATATTGCTATTTGCAACAATGTGGATGGAACTAAAGTATAATATGCTAAGTAAAATAAGTCAATCATAGAAAAATACTATATGATTTTACTATTATATGGAATTTAAACAACCAATTTAAACAAAATTGATGAACATAAGGGAATTAAAATAAAATAATAATGGAAAGGGAGGAAAACCATAAGGGACTCTAAACTATAGGAAACAATCTGAAGGTTTAGAGGCGAGGTGGGTGGGGGAATGGGGTAATTGGGTGATGGGCCTTAAGGTGGGCACTTGATGTAATGAGCATCAGGTGTTAAATGCAAATGATGAATCACTAAATACTTCCCTTGAAACTAATAATACACTATATGTTAACTAACTTGAACTTAAATAAAATCTAAAAAAAAGGAACAAGTGATTACATATATTATATATGTAATATATAATATATATAATATATATGAATAAATATATAATATATAAATATATATAAATAAATTAAAATATATATGAATATATGAATATATATATTTATATTTACCCTATTACTATGGAGGGTATTTTTTATTTTTTTTATTTATTTTTTTTTAATTTATTTATGATAGGCACACAGTGAGAGAGAGAGAGGCAGAGACACAGGCAGAGGGAGAAGCAGGCTCCATGCACCGGGAGCCTGACATGGGATTCGATCCCGGGTCTCCAGGATCGCGCCCTGGGCCAAAGGCAGGCGCCAAACCGCTGCGCCACCCAGGGATCCCACTATGGAGGGTATTAAGCAAAACATTCATAAGTGTTATCTAGAAAGAGATAAAAGCACAATTGGACAAGAAAGTCTCAATCCTTTACCAACTACAGAACACCAGATCTAGAATCAAAAGACCTGAAGGATGGTCTTATTTTTGCCATTTATGTTATGTCTGAACTTCTCAGACCTACTACATCATAGTGTACAAGGTGTGGGTCCAACCAGCATGAGGACTTCCATAGTGATTTCATTCCCTCAGTAGAAAGATTAAAAGATTGACCATGAATTTCATTTATAACAATTTTACACTGTATCACATTTACCCTATTTAAAAGGTTTCACCTTTTAGTTGGAGGTAGGCCTATTTCAAATTTATCTTATTTTTATTTGAAATGTAATTGACATACAATATTGTATTTGTTTCAGGTATGTAACATATTGATTTGACAATTCTATACATTACTTAATTATCACATTAACTGCACTCACCATCCATCACCATACAATATTATTAAAATATTATTGACTGACTGTATTCCCTATGCAGTACTTTTCATCTCAATGACACTGTAAAACTGTAACTTAGTACCTCTAAATCCCTTTGGCTATTTGGCCAATCCCCCACTCATCTCACGTATAGCAATCACCAGTTTGTTCTGGGTATTAAAGTGTCTGCTTTTTTGTGTAGTTGTTTTATTCATCTGTTTGTTTTCTAGATTCCACGTATAAGTGAAATCAAATGGGATTTGCCTTTGTCTGTCTAACTTATTTCACTTAGCATACCATAATACTCTCTCAGTCATCCATGTCATTGCAAATGCAAGATCTCATTCTTTCTTATGGTAAAGTAATATTCCATTGTGTGTATGTGTTTATATATCATATATTCTTTATCCATTCATCAAATGATAGATACTTGCATTGCTTCCATGCCTTGGCTATTGTAATTAATGCTGCAACAAACATAAGGGTTCATATATCTTTTTAAATTAGTGCAGTATTTTTGTTTTTGGGGTAATATTCAGTACTGATAATACTGGACCATATCATATTTACATTTTTATTTTTTTGAGGAAACTCCATACTGTTTTCCATAGTGTTTGTACCATTTTGTATTCCCACCAACACCTCAAGGCCTTTCTTTTTTTTTCCAAATTCTCATCAATATTTGTTATTTTTTGACTTTTTGATACTACCATTCTGACTAGTTTGAGGTGTTATTTTATGATGGTTTTGGTTTGTACTTTCCTGAAGATTAGTGATGTTGAGAATCATTTTATATATCTGATGGCCAACTTCCAGTATCTTCTTTGGAAAAATGTCTATGCAGTTTCTTTACCCATTTTAAAAATCATATTGTGTGTTGTTTTTTTTTTATTTTTTTGTTGTTGAATTGTATAATTTCTTTATATACTTTGGATATTAACCCATTATTGGATATATCATTTAAAAACATTCTCTTCCTTTAATGTTTATGTCTATTTCTGTACCAGTACCATACTTTTTTGATTACTACAGCTTTGTAGTATAAATTGAAATCTGGCATTGTGATAACTCCAGCTTTGTTTTTCTTTCTCAAGATAGCTTTAGTTATTTGGGGTCTTTTGTGATGCTACATAAATTTTAGTATTATTTGTTCCAGTTTTATTGAAAATGCTGTTGGTATTTTGATAGGGACTGTATTAAACCCGTAGGGTGCTTTGGGTAGTAGGAATATTTTAAAATTAATTTTCCCAATTCATGAGTATAAAATATCTTTCAATTTGTTTGCTTTATCTTCAATTTCTTTCATCAATACTTTATAAAGCATTCAGAATACAAGGCTTTCATTTCTTTGATTAAGTTTATTCCTGGGCCTTTTATTCTTTGGGGGCAATTGTAAATGGAATTGTATTCTTAACTTCTCTTTCTGCAACTAGAGTGAGCATTCTAGTTTTGTTCCTGATCTTAGAGGGAAAGCTCTCAGATTTATGCCATTACGTATGATGTTAGCTGTTGGTTTTT
Organism: Canis lupus dingo; assembly: GCF_003254725.2. Classification (NCBI taxonomy): domain Eukaryota; kingdom Metazoa; phylum Chordata; class Mammalia; order Carnivora; family Canidae; genus Canis; species Canis lupus. The sequence continues at coordinate 64,930,346 of NC_064281.1, forward strand.
CATACATGGCCTTTAATGTGTTGAGGTATGTTTCCTCTAAACCACCTTTGTTGAGGTTTTTTTAATCATACATGGATTTTGAATTGTGTTATATGCTTTTTTCTTCATATATTGAGATGATCGTATTATTTTTACCTTCATTTTGTTGATATCAGGTATGATAATTGATTTACAAATGTTGAACAACTCTTGCATTCATGGAATACAGACCATTTGATTGTGCTAATGATCCTTTTAATATATTCTTGAATATGGCTTGGTAATATTTTCTTGAGGATGCTTGCCTAGATGTTAATCAGGGATATTTTCCTTTAATTTTATATTCTTTTTTTTTTCTGGTTTTCTAATCAGTGTAATGTTTCCCTTAGAATGGAGTTGAAAGATTCATTTTCTTTTCCTCTATTTTGAATAGTTGAGGGGATTAAGTATTAACTCCACTTTAAATTTTTGGTAGAATTCAACAATGAATTCCAAAAACTGCAGTAATCCTGTACTTTCATTTTTTGGTAGCTTTTAAAAAGTTTTTATTTGAAAATCCAATTAGTTAACATACAGTGTGATATTAGTTTCAATTACACTATATGGTGATTCAGTACTTCCATACAACATCCAGTGGTCATCCCAAAGAGTGCACTCCTTAATCCATATCACTTATTTCACCCATCCCTCTTCTGATAACCATCAGTTTGTTCTCTATAGTTACAAGTCTGTTTCTTGGTTTGTATCTCTCTCTTTTTTCCCCTTTGCTCATCTACTTTTTTTTCCTTAAATTCCACATATGACACAAATCAATGCAATATTTTTATTTCTCTGACTTATTGTGCTGAGCATAACACTTTAGTTCCATCCATGTTGTTCCAAATGGCAAGATTTTGTTCTTTTAATATGACTTAGTAATATAATATTATAGATAGATAGATGATGATGATGATAGATAGATAGATAGATAGATAGATAGATAGATAGATAGATGATAGATAGGTAGATCATGGCTTCCTCATTCATTCATCAGTCAAAGGGCATTTGGTCTGTTTCCATAATTTGGATATTACAGATATTGCTGCTGTAAACATTGGGGTACCTTAATCTATTTGAATTAGTATTTTGATTTTCTTTGGGTAAATACCTAATACTGTGATTGCTGGGTTGTAGAACAATTTTAATTTTAACTTTTTGAGGAATTTTCATACTGTTTTCCAGAGTGGCTGCACCAGTTTTCATTCCCACCAACCGTGAAAGAAGATTCCACTTTCTCCACATCCTCGCCAACACCTGTTGTTTCTTGTGTTATTGCTTTTAGCTATTCTGAGAGATATGAGGTGATATCTCATTGTAGTCTTGATATTCATTTCTCTGATGATGACTGATGTTGAGTATCATTTTTTTAATGTCTGTTGGCAATCTGGATGTCTTCTTTGGAAAAATGTATATTCATGTCTTCTGCTCACTTTAGAATTGGATTATTCGTTTTGGGTGTTGAGTTCTATAAGATATTATATATATATAATAGAGAAGATATTATATATATATATATATAATAGAGAAGCTGCTACAGGTGAGGTAAAAAAAAAGGATTCTACCTCTGTTCTTCTCTAGGATTTTGATGGATTCCTGTTTCACATTTAGATCCTTCCTCCATTTTGAGTTTATTTTTGTGTATGGTGGAAGAAATTGGTCCAGTTTCATTATTTTGCATGTTGCTTGCTATCCAGTTTTCCAAACACCATTTTTTGAAGAAATTGCCTTTTTCTCATTGGACATTCTTTAATGCTTTGTCATAGATTAGTTGACTGTATAGTTGTGGGTTCATTTCTGGATATTCTATTCTGTTCAATGGATCTGTGTGTCTATTTTTGTGCCAGTATGTTTTGATCACTACGGATTTGTAATATAACATTAAGTCTGGAACTCTGATACCTATAGTATTGCTATCTTTTTCAAGGTTGCTTTGGCTATTTGTGTTTATTTGTGCTTCTGTTTGAGGATTTTTAAATCCTCTAACTGCAAATTTTAGGATAGTTTGTTGTAGCTATGTGAAAAATGGTGGAATTTGATAGGGATTTCATTAAATGTGTATATCGCCTTTGGTGGTATACACATTTTAACAATATTTGTTCTTCCATTTCATGAGAATGGAATGTTTTTCCATTACTTTGTGCTATCTGCAATTTCCTTTAACAGTGTTTTATAGTTTTCAGAGTACAGATCTTTCACCTCTTTTGTTATGTTTATTCCTAGGTATCTTATGGTTTGGGGAGAAATTATACATGGGATTAATTCCTTAATTTCTCTTTCCTCTGCTTCATTTTTGGTGTATAGAAACACAACAGGTTTCTGTGTGTTGATTTTGAATTCGGTGACTTTAATGTATTTCTTTGTCAGTTCTAGCTGTTTTTTGCAGTGTAATATTTTGGGTTTTCTATGTACAGTACCATATCATCTGCAAATAGTGGAAGTTTGACTTCTTCCTTGCTGATTTGGATACTTTTTTTTTTCTTTTTGTTGACTAAATACTGTGACTAAGACTTCCAGTACTATCTTAAAAGTAGTGGAGAGGGACACGTGGGTGGCTCACCAGTTGAGCATCTGCCTTCAGCTCAGGGAGTGATCCTGGGGTCCCAGGATCAAGTGCCACATTGGGGTCCCTGCAAGGAACCTGCAAGGAACCTGCTTTTCCCTCTGCCTCTCTCTCTCGTGTGCGCTCTCTCTTTGTTTCTCATGAATAAAAAATAAAATAAAATCTTTAAAAAAATAAGTAGTGGAGAGAGTAGACATCCCTGATGTGTTCCTGACAATAGAGTAAAAGCCCTTAATTTTCCCCATTGAGGAAAGTATTAGCTATGTGTTTTTCATAGATGGTCTTTATTATGCTAAGCTATGTTATCTCTAACCCTACTTTGTTGAGGGTTTTTATAATGAATCGATGTTGTCTTATGTCAAATGGTTTTTTCTGCATCTATTGAAATGGTCTTATGGTTCTTATCCTTTCTGTTATCAATGTGGTGTATCATGACTGATTTGTGAGTATTGACCACCCTGGGAACCCAGAAATAAAACTCTCTTGTACTACAGTGAATTACAGTGGATATTCTGTGATTACGGTGATCATGGGACTTTTTAATGTTCTGTTGGATTCAGTTTGCTAGTATATTATTGAGAGATTTCGTAACCATTTTCAAAAGGGATATTGGTCTGCAGTTATATTTCAGTGTAGGCTTGCCAGGTTTAGGAATCAGGGTAATACTGGCCACATAAAATGAATTTGGATGTTTTCCTTCCATTTCTAAAGTTTGGAATAGTTTGAGAAGAATGGTATTAACTCTACTTTGAATGCTTGATGAAGTTCATCTGTGAAGCCAGGTGACTCTGTACTTCTGTTTGTTAGGAGTTTTTCGAGTGCTGATTCTTTTTTTTTTTTTTTTTTTTTATTTATTTTTTTTTTTTTTCGAGTGCTGATTCTATTTCTTTGCTGGTCATTTGTCTATTCACGTTTTCCATTTCTTCGTCTTTCAGTTTGGTACTCTTTATGTTTCTAGAAATTTATCCATTTCTTCCAGTTTCTCCATATTTCTGGCATATCATTTTTCTTCCCTCTTTTACTTTTTTCTTTTTACGTATTTTTTTAAATTTTTATTTATTTATGATAGTCACAGAGAGAGAGAGAGAGACAGAGACATAGGCAGAGGCAGAAGCAGGCTCCATGCACCGGGAGCCTGATGTGGGATTCGATCCCCGGTCTCCAGGATCGCGCCCTGGGCCAAAGGCAGGCGCCAAACCGCTGCGCCACCCAGGGATCCCCTTTTTACGTATTTTTAATTGGAATTTCATTTGCCAAAATATAGCATAACACCCAGTGCTCATCCTAACAAGTGCCTCCCCAATGCCTGTCACCCAGTCACCCCCACCCCCCGCCCACCTCCTTTCTACCACTCCCTGTTCGATTCCAAGAGTTAGGAGTCTCTCATGTTCTGTCTCCCTCTATGATATTTCCCACTAATTTTTTCTCCTTTCCCCTTTATTCCCTTTCACTATTTTTTATATTCCCCAAATGAATGAGACCATACAATGTTTGTTCTTCTCCAATTGACTTCTTTCACTCAGCATAATACCCTCCAGTTCCATCCGTCGAAGCAAATGGTGGTATTTGTCATTTCTAATGGCTGAGTAATATTCCATTGTATACATAAACCACATCTTTATCCATTCATCTTTCAATGGACGCCAAGGCTTCTTCCACATTTTGGCAATTGTGGACATTGCTGCTTTAAACATCGGGGTGCAGGTGTCCCGGCGTTTCACTGCATCTGTATCTGTGGGGTAAATCCCCAGCAGTGCAATTGCTGGGTCATAGGGCAGGTCTATTTTTAACTCTTTGAGGAACCTCCACACAGTTTTCCAGAATGGCTGCACCAGTTCACATACCCACCAACAGTGCAAGAGGGTTCCCCTTTCTCCACATCCTCTCCAACATTTGTTGTTTCCTGTCTTGTTAATTTTCCCCATTCTCACTGGTGTGAGGTGGTATCTCATTGTGGTTTTGATTTGTATTTCCCTGATGGCCAGTGATGTGGAGCATTTACTCATGTGCTTGTTGGCCATGTCTATGTCTTCCTCTGTGAGATTTCTGTTCATGTCTTTTGCCCATTTCATGATTGGATTCTTTGTTTCTTTGGTGTTGAGTTCAATAAGTTCTTTATAGATCTTGGATACTAGTTCTTTATCTCATACATCATTTACAAATATCTTCTCCCATTCTATAGGTTGTCTTTTAGTTTTATTGACTGTTTCTTTTGCTGTGTAAAAGCTTCTTATCTTGATGAAGTCCCAATAGTTCATTTTTGCTTTTGTTTCCTTGCCTTCACGGATGAATCTTGGAAGAAGTTACTGTGGCCAAGTTCAAAAGGGTGTTGCCTTTGTTCTCCTCTAGGATTTTAATGGAATCTTGTCTCACAGTTAGACCTCTCATCCATTTTGAGTTTATCTTTGTGTGTGGTGTAAGAGAATGGTCCAGTTTCATTCTTCTGCATGTGGATGTCCAATTTTCCCAGCACCATTTATTGAAAAGACTGTCTTTTTTCCAGTGGATAGTCATTCCTCCTTTGTCGAATATTAGTTGACAATAAAGTTGAGAGTCCACGTCTGGATTCTATATTCGGTTCCATTGATCTATTTGTCTCTTTTTGCTCCAGTACCACACTGTCTTGATGAACATAGCTTTGTAGTACAACCTGAAATCTGGCATTGTGATGCCCCCGCTACGGTTTTCTTTTTTAATATCCCCCCTGGCTATTCGGGGTCTTTTCTGATTCCACACAAATCTTAACTTGTTCCAACTCTCTGAAGAAAGTCCATGGTATTTTGATAGGGATTGCATTAAATGTGTAAATTGCCCAGGGTAGCATTGACATTTTCACAATGTTAAGTCATCCAATCAATGAGCATGGACAAATTTTCCATCTCTTTGTCTTCCTCAATGTCTTTCAGTAGTGTTCTGTAGTTTTCAGGGTATAGATCTTTTACCACTTTGGTTATGTTTATTCCTAGGTATTTTATGCTTTTGGGTGCAATTGTAAATGGGATTGATCCTTAATTTCTCTTTCTTCAGTCTTATTGTTAGTGAATAGAAATGCCACTGACTTCTGGGCATTGATTATATATCCTGATACACTGCCAAATTTCAGTATGAGTTCTAGCAATCTTGGGGTGGAGTCTTTTGGATTCTCTATGCACAGTATCATATCATTGGTGAAGAGGGAGAGGTTGACTTCTTTTTTGTCAATTTGAATGCATTTATTTCTTTTTGTTGTCTGATTGCTGGGGCTAGGACTCCCAGTACTATGTTGAAATGCAGTGGTGAGAGGGGACATCCCTGTCTTGTTCCTGATCTTAGGGGAAGGCTCCCAGTGCTTCCCCACTGAGAATGATATTTGCTGTGGGCTTTTCAGAGATGGCTTTTAAGTTGTCGAGGAATGTTCCCTCTACCCCTACACTCTGAAGAGTTTTGATCAGGAATGAATGCTCTATTTTGTCAAAAGGTTTCTCTGCATCTACTGAAAGGATCATATGGTTCTAGTTTTTTCTCTTGCTGATAGGATGAATCACATTGATTGTTTTATGAGTGTTGAACCAGCCTGGATAAATCTTACTTGGTCATGGTGAATAATTTTCTTAAGGTACTGTTGGATCCTATTGGCTAGTATCTTGTTGAGAATTTTTGCATCCATGTTCATCAGGGATATTGGTCTGTAATTCTCCTTTTTGGTGGGGCCTTTGTCTGGTTTTGGAATTAAGGTGATGCTGGCCTCATAGAATGAATTTGGAAGTACTCCATCTCTTTCTATCTTTCCAAACAGCTTTAGTAGAATAGCTATGGCTTCTTCTTTAAACTTCTGATAGAATTCCCCTGGGAAGCCATCTGGCACTGGACTTTTGTGTCTTGGGAAGTTTTTGATAACTGCTTCAATTTCCTCCCTGGTTATTGGCCTGTTCAGGTTTTCTGTTTCTTCTTGTTCCAGTTTTGATGGTTGTGGCTTTCCAGAAATGTGTCCATTTCTTCTACATTGCCCAATTTATTGCCGTATAGCTATTCATAATATGTTTTTAAAATCGTTTGTATTTCCTTGGTGCTGGTAGTGATCTCTCCTTTCTCATTCATAATTCTATTAATTTGAGTCTTCTCTCTCTTCTTTTTAATAAGGCTGGCTAAAGGTTTATCTATCTTATTAATTCTTTCAAAGAACCAACTCCTGGTTCTGTTAATCTGTTCCACAGTTCTTCTGGTCTCGATTTCATCGAGGTCTGCTCGAATCTTTATTAACTCTCTTCTTCTGCTGGGTGTAGGATCTATTTGCTGTTTTTTCTCTAGCTCCTTTATGTGTAAGGTTAGCTTTTGTATTTGAGTTCTTTCCAGTTTTTGAGTGGATGCTTTTATTGCGATGTATTTCCCCCTTAGGACTGCTTTTGCTGCATCCCAAAGATTTTGAACGGTTGTATCTTCATTCTCATTAGTTTCCATGAATTTTTTTAATTCTTCCTTAATTTCCTGGTTGACCCTTTCATCTTTTAGCAGGATGGTCCTTAACCTCCACGTGTTTGAGGGCCTTCCAAACTTCTTGTTGTGATTTAGTTCTAATTTCAAGGCATTATGGTCTGAGAATATGCTGGGGATGATTCCAATCTTTTGGTATCGGTTCAGACCCAATTTGTGACCCAGTATGTGGTCTATTCTGGAGAAAGTTGCATGTGCACTTGAGAAGAATGTGTATTCAGTTGAGTTTGGATGTAAAGTTCTGTAGATATCTGTGAAATCCATCTGATCCAGTATATCATTTAAAGCTCTCGTTTCTTTAGGGATTTTGTGCTTAGAAGACCTATGGAGTAAAAAAAAAAAAAAAAGAAGACCTATGGAGTATAGAAAGAGCTAGATTGAAGTCACCAAGTATAAGTGTATTATTATATAAGTATTTCCTCACTTTGGTTATTAATTGATTGATATATTTGGCAGCTCCCACATTCGGGGCATATATATTGAGAATTGTTAAGTCCTCTTGTTGGATAGATCCTTGAAATACGATATAGTGTCCCTCTTCATCTCTCACTACAGTCTTCGGGGTAAATTTTCGTTTATCTGATATAAGGATGGCTACCCCTGCTTTCTTTTGAGGACCATTTGAATGGTAAATGGTTCTCCAACCTTTTATTTTCAGGCTGTGGGTGTCCTTATGTCTAAAATGAGTCTCTTGTAGACAGCAAATAGATGGGTCCTGCACTTTTATCCAGTCTGAAACCCTGCACCTTTTGATCGGGTCATTAAGCCCGTTCATGTTCAGAGTTACTATTGAACGGTATGAGTTTAGTGTCACCATGATATCTATTCAGTCCTTGTTTTTGTGGATTGTTCCACTGAACTTCTTCTTAAAGGGGAATTTTAAGAGTCCCCCTTAAAATTTCTTGCAGAGCTGGTTTGGAGGTCACATATTCTTTCAGTTCCTGCCTGTCTTGGAAGCTCTTTATCTCTCCTTCCATTCTGAATGAGAGCCTTGCTGGATAAAGTATACTTTGTTGCATGTTCTTCTCATTTAGTACCCTGAATATATTCTGCCAACCCTTTCTGGCCTGCCAGGTCTCTTTGGAGAGGTCTGCTGTTACTCTAATACTCCTCCCCATAAATGTCAGGGATTTCTTGTCTCTTGCTGCTTTAATGATCTTCTCTTTATCTTTGGAATTTGCAAGCTTCACTATTAAATGTCGAGGGGTTGAACAGTTTTTATTGATTTTAGGGGGGGATGTCTCTATTTCCTGGATCTGAATGCCTGTTTCCCTTCCCAGATTAGGAAAGTTTTCAGCTAGAATTTGTTCAAATACATATTCTGGCCCTCTGGCCCTTTCGGCGCCCTCAGGAACCCCAATTAAAGGTAGGTTTTTCTTCCTCAGGCAGTCGTTTATTTCCCTTAATCTATCCTCATGGTCTTTTAATTGTTTATCTCTTTTTTCCTCAGTTTCCCTCTTTGCCATCAACTTGTCTTCTATGTCACTCACTCGCTCTTCCACCTCGTGAACCCTCATCATTAGGACTTCTAGTTTGGATTGCATCTCATTCAATTGATTTTTAATTTCTGCCTAATTAGATTTAAATTCTGCAGTCATGAAGTCTCTTGGGTCCTTTATGCTTTTTTCTAGAGCCACCAGGAGCTGTATAATAGTGCTTCTGAATTGGCTTTCTGACATTGAATTGTAATCCAGATTTTGTAACTCTGTGGGAGAGAGGACTGTTTCTGATTCTTTCTTTTGAGGTGAGGTTTTCCTTTTAGTCATTTTTCTCAGTGCAGAGTGGCCAAAAACAAGTTGTATTGGGAAAAGGAGAAAAAGAGAGGAGAGAAAGAAGGAAAGAAAAGAGAAAAAGAAAAAAGAAAAAAAGAAAAAAAGAGAAAAAGAGAAAGAAAAAGAAAGGAAAAAAGGGGTGGGGGAAGCAAACAAATCCAAAAGCAAAAAAAAAAAAAAAAAGAAAAGAAAAGAAAACATGGGGAGTATCTTCTGATTCTGTATACTTTAAGTCCCTTGACTTCCCCTGGAACTTGTCCCTCTAGTTGGTCTTCTGGGGGAGGGGCCTGTGGTGATGATTTTCAGGTGTTAGCACTTAGGGGAGCTGCTCTGACCCCTGCCTGGTGCAGGGCTCAGTGGGGGTTGTTTATCCTGTGAGGCCCCAGGAGGAACAACCACAGTGGCGGTGGCCAGCCCTGGAGCCCTGGATTCAGCTCCTGCATTAACTACAGAGCTCTCCATCTGCATGGCCTGGAGGCTCCGGGGGCGGGGCCACTGATCTGCTCAGCTCGGGGCAGGAGAGTCCTTGTTGTCCTCGGCCCTCCCGGTCTCTGCCTGTCTCAGGGGGAGGCGGGATCCTGGGCTGTGTTCCGGTGCCCAGTGCTCCCGGGCCTGCACTGTTGGATTCGCCCTCTGGCTGCGCAGCCCCCTCTCTGCGGAGCCGCCGCCCGAGCCCCTCGGAGCTGCTCCTGGGCCGCGCAACCCCCTCCACGCAGCCGCCACCCGAGCCCCTCTGAGCTGCTCCCGGGTCCAGCACATGTTGCAGCCCTTCAGGGAGCTCGGCGCACTCTCCCCGGGTCGCAGGTGTCTGTTACTATCCCAGGAAGCCTGAGGGCATCCCCGCCCTCCTGGGGTCCTGCTCCAACTCCCTGGGAGCCCCTTTCCGCCCGGGAAGATTGGTGAATTTCCTGCTTCTCCAGGACGGAGCTTTCCTGTCCTGGGGACACTCACCCCAGCCTTAGCCCGGCTCCTCAAGGGGCCCCTCCCCCTTGGATGCCTTTTGTTTCTTTATTTCTTTTTTCTCCATCTTTTTACCTTGATAGAAGCGCGAACTCTTCTCAATGAGCATTCTAGCTGTTCTCTCTTTAAATCTCAGGCCGAATTCGTAGATTTTCAGGATGATTTGAGGGTTATCTAGGTAATTTGGTGGGGACAGGTGATTTGGAGACCCTACTCTTCTGCCATCTTGCCCCTCCTCCTATTTTTAATTTGAATAATGCAGGGTATCACGTTGTTTCATTGGTCGACATTGAAATATCCTTGCATGCCTATAATAAATCCCACTTACTCATGGCAAATAATCCTTTTAATGTATTGTTGAATTCAGTTTACTAACTTTTAAATAAATTTTCCCTGTCTGGTTTTCATATTAGGCTAACTCTGGACTCAGAATACATTTGGCAATATTCTCTACTCCTCAGTTTTCTGGAATTGTTCAATAAGGATAAATATTAACTCTTCATTAAATGTTTGATAGAATTTACACATGAAGCCAACTAGTCCTCGAATTGTGTTTTTGAGAGATTTTAAATTACTGATTAAATTCCATTACAAGTAATCTGTATTCATATTGCCTATTTATTCTTGTTCCATTCTAGGATGATTGCATGTTTCCAGAAATGTATCCAATTCTTCCATGTTTTCCAATTTGTTGGCATATCATTTTTTGAGTAGTCTTTTATAATCATTTTTATCTCTGTGGTGTCAGTTGTAACTTCTCCTCTTTGATTTCTAATTTTATTTACTTGAGTATCCTTTCTTTTTCCTAATGAATCTTGCTAAATGTTTATAATTTTGTTTATCTGTCAAAAGGCCAACTCTTTGTTTCACTGATCTTTTCTATTGTGTTTTTGGTCTGTCATTTATTTCCATACTGATCTTTATTTATTTATTTATTTTTCTTCTACTAAGTTTGGACTTTGGGAGGAAGAGTTAAGATGGTGAAGGTGTAAGGGGACCTTAAGCTTGTGTCTTCCTTCACACACATCTAGATAAATATCAAATCACTCTGAACATCAAAGCAATCAATCTTAGGACTGAGAGAAAAAAAAGCCTGCACATATCCAAGTAGAAAAACAAGCATCTAGTGGAAAGTAGGAGCTGTGGAGAGTTGATTTGGGGGGAGAAAAGTACCACAGGTGCTGTGGAGGAGAGAGAGCCCTGATTCAGGAGATAGGGGTGAGAGAGAGTTGGAGAGAGAGAAGCAGCAGGCAGGGGATTACACAAGAAAAGCTTTTCTCTAAAACCACTGACCGTGAGGAGAGGGGCTTCCTACAGTAAGTTATTATAAGTAGCAGAGCAGAAAATCTTAAGTTTTAGGTGGTTGTGCCATCGCTGAGATCATGCCTGGTGGGCTTTGAGGCACTACTTCTGTGTAGGAGGGCAGAGACCTGGGATCAGGCAGCTACGTCTGAGGATCCCCTGGGTCACATGTGGAGAAACAATTCCCCTTTTTGGAATGCAATCAGGGGTGGTGGCAAGACTTCTCTAGGGATAAAAGAAATGACAGTGCCAATGTGGTGCCCCATTCCCTAGCATTGGAACAATATACCAACTGATAGCAGAAAACTTGGTGCTGGCTTTTGCTGTGCTTCATATAAACTCCAAACTACTGCATAGTCATGTGACAGCTTTTCTGGGACAAACTGGCAAATGAAAAAAGTACGGCAAGACCTTCCCCCAGAGGAACAGTTTAGGTCTGCGCCATACAGGTCCCTAAAATTTGAAGTTTTGAAACCTAGATGGCCACCTGATATAGAACACAGGAGTACTGTGTCACCTGGCAGACAGCTTGGACACAGACAGGATAAAGGCAGTGATCTGATGGAAGCTGGGGACACATGAGAGGTGATTATTTGCTCTTCTGTAGTGGTTTTCTGAAGAGCGGTGGGAGCAAGCCTGCTCCGGACAAGAGAACAAGGTGATCAGTTATTTCCCACCCCCATCAGCACTGACCAACTTCAGTGAGCAACACAGTGCGCCCCCTCCCCCAGTGGATAAGATAGCTCTTTACATCAGTTCCTGCCCCCTGTGCCATGCAGGTGCATCTCTACTAAAGGCAATGCTTCCTGACAATCAGCACTGAAGGTCCCTGCCCCAGAAGACAAGCACAAATCTCTCACATGCACCAAGTCTCCTGATCATAGAATGCTGCAAAGCTTCAGCTCTAGGGGAAATAGGATCTAGCTTTCTTCTTTTTTTAATCTAGCTTCTTTTAACAAACAGACCAAAACACATCTAGTTAAAGCTTGCCACACAGGGACAAGGTCCAATCACCCACTCACCCACCCCTACAGGAAAGGAGAAACTCTGCAGAGCACTGACCTGAGGGTAGGAGTAGCCAAAATATAGCAGCAGAGTGCCTATAGGACCCCTCTTTTTTTTTCCTTGGACCTCTTCTTAACAGCCATCACTCTCAAGAGCAGGAATATAAGACTTTCCTAACAATCACAAAAAACCCACAGTAACCTAGACAAAATGAAGAGATGGAGGAATTCATCCCAAAAGAATGAACAAGAAGTAATGGCCAGGAATTTAATCAATACAGATATAAGTAAGATGTCTGAAACAGAATTTAAAACAAGAATTATAAGTATACAAGCTGGGCTTAGAAAAAGCATAGAAGACACTAGAAAATTCCTTACTGCAGAAAAGAGAGAGACAGTCTTTCAACTATAGAGAACTAATTGATGGTTACGAGAGGAGATGTCTGTGGGGGAATGGATTAAATAGGTGATGGGGATTAAGAAGTTCACTTGCTGTGATGAACACTGGGTGTTGTGTAAAAGTGAAGAATCACCAAGTTGTACACCTGAAACTAATATTAAACTGTATGTGAACGAATTGGAATTTAAATAAAAACTTCAAAAAAATTCTTTAGTGTGTTTTTTATGACTCCATTCATCCTTTTAATTATGCCTACAGGAGTGGGATTGTATGTCAGGTGGAAAGTCCATGGTACATCCCAGGATTCTGCCCACTCTTCAACCTCATACCCGGTAAAATGTGTCTCTTGATCACTATCAGTTGGCATCCCTCACAAGATCTCTAGCTTTTTGTTAATCTCTTTATAGTTGTAGTCCAACTGGCTCTGCCACAGGCAAAGGCATGCACAAATCCTTTGGAAGTGTCTCTGCAGGTCAGTGCACATCTGTGCATTTTGAAAACTGGTAAAGGGTCTGTGGAATTTTCTTACTAGAAAGAAACAATGTGTGTAATCTGCTAAGTATGCCTTAGGGTATGATATGGCATAATGGCCATTGTCTGAGGTAATAATGATGGTGGTCCTTGTCAGCACCTTGTAGGTGGAAATATTTTATTTTAAATCAATTGATTAATATATGGTGTATTATTCAATCCAGAGGTAGAGCTCAGTGATTCATCAGTTGTATATAACACCCAATACACCTTACATCAAGTGTCTTCCTTAATGCCTATCACCCAGTTATCCCATCACTCCATCCACCTCACCTCCAGCAACTCTGTTTGTTCCCTACAGTCTGACATGGTTTGCCTCCTTCTTTGTTTTTAACTGTTTATTTTTTTCCTTCTCTTCCCATATTTCCATCTCTTTTGTGTCTTAATTTCCACATATGCATGAAATCATATGGTATTTGTCTTTCGCTGACTAAATTATTTCATTTAGCATAGTACCCTCTAGTTCCATCCATGTTGTTGCAAATGTTAAGATTTCTTTTATTTGATGGCTGAGTAATATTCCATTTAATATATATACAAATCTTCATCCATTCATCTATCAATGGACATCTCTTTCCATATTTTGACTATTGTGGACAATGCTGCTATAAACATTGGGGTGCAAAAAAAACCCACTGGTGTGCAGGTGCTCCTTGCAATCACTACGTTTGTATCCTTTGGATAAATACCTGGTAGTCCAATGCTGGGACATAGGGTAGCTCTATTTTGAACCTCCTGAGGAAACTATACTGTTCTCCAGAGTGACTATACCACCTTGCATTCCCACCAACAGTGTTCTCCTTTCTCCACATGCTTGCCAAAATTTGTTGTTTCCTGATTTGTTAATATTAGCCAATCTGACTAAAGTGGTATCTTGTTGTGGTGTTGATCTGTATTTCCCTGATGACAGGTGGTGTGAAGCATTTTTTTCATGTGTCTGTTGTCCATCTGTATGTCTTATTTGAAAAATGTCTGTTCATGTCTTCTGTCCATTTCATGACTGGGTTTTTTTGTTTCTTGGGTGTTGAGTTTGATAAGTTTTTTATAGATATTAGATACTAGCCCTTTGTCTGATAAGACATTTGCAAATATCTTTTCTCATTCTGTAGGTTGTCTCATAGTTTTGTGCACTGTTTTCTGTGTAAAAGCTTTTTACTTTGATGAAGTACTAATAGTACATTTTTTTTCTTTCTTTTGCCTCTGAAGACATATCTAGTAAAACATTTCTGCAGCCCAAGTCACAGAGGTTGTTGTGTTCCCCTTTATGGTTTTGATGGATTCCTGTCTCATATTTAGGTCTGTCATCCATTTTGAGTTTATTTTTGTGTATGGTGTAAGAGAATGGTCCAGTTTCATTCTAATGCATTTGGCTGTCCAATTTTCCCAACACCATTTGTTGAAGAGACTCTCTTTCTTCCACTGAGTATTTGCTCCTGCTTCATAGAAGATGAGTTGACCACAGAATTGAGGGTTAATTTCTGAGTTTGCTATTCAGTTCCACTGATTGATGTTTCTGTTTTTGTGCCAAGACCATACTGTCATGATGATTACAGCTTTGTAATATAGCTTGAAGTCCAGGACTGTGATGCCACAAGTTTTGGTTTCCTTTTCCAACATTCCTTTGGCTCTTCAGGGTCTTCTCTGGTTCCATACAAATTGGATTTGTTCCAGCTCTGTGAAAAATACTGATACTATTTTGATAGGAATTGCAATGAATGTGTATATTACTTGGGGGTACAATAGACATTTTAACAATGCTTGTTCTTCCAATCCATGAGCATGGAATGTTTTTCCATTTCTTTGTGTCTTCCTCTTTTTCTTTTGTAAGTGTTGTATAGTTTTCAGAGTACAGATCTTTTACCTCTTTGGTTAAGTTTATTACTAGGTATTTTATGGTTTTTGATGCAATTTTAAATGGGATCAATTACTTGATTTAACTTTTTTGTGTCTCATTTTTAGTTTATAGATATCCAACTGATTCCTGTGCATTGATATTATATCCTGGACTTTCCTGAATTCCTATATAAGTTCTAGCAATTTTTGTTTGGTGACTTTGGGGTTTCTAGATTGAGTATCATGTCATCTTCAAAGAGTGAAAGTTTGATGTCTTTGCAAGTTTGAATGTCTTTTACTGCTTTTTGTTGTCTGTTTGCTAAGGCTAGAACTTACAGTAATTTTTGAACAACAGGGGTGAGAGTGGACATTCCTGTTGTGTTCCTGACCATAGGAGGAAAGCTCTCAGTTTTTTCCCATTGAGGATGATATTCACTTTTGGTTTTTCATATATATTTTTAATGATATTGAGGTATTTTCCCTCTATCCCTACACTATGGAAAGTTTTAATCAGGAATGGATGCTTTGTTTTGTCAAATGCTTTTTCTGCATCAATTGAGAGGATCATATAGTTTTTGTCCTGTCTTTATGTAAGGTGATGTTTCACATTGATTGATTTGTGAATGTTCAATCAATCTTGCAGCCCAGGAATAAATCCCACTTCTTTGTGGTGAATAAACTTTTTAATATATTGTTAGATCCTATTACCTCATATCTTGGTGAGAGTTTTTGCATTCATATTCCTCAGGGATATTTGTATGTAATTCTCTTTCATGAAGTCTTTGCCTGGTTTGCAATCAAGGTAATGCTGGCTTCATAAAATGAGTTTGGAAGTTTTCCTGACATTTCTATTTAAAAAAAAAAACAGCTTCAGAGGAATAGGTATTATTTCTTCCATAAATGTTTGATAGAACTCCACTGGGAGGCCATCTGATCCTGAGCTCTTGTTTGTTGAGAGATTTTTGATTACTGCTTCAATTTCCTTGCTGGTTATGGGTCTGTCCAGGTTTTCTGTTTCTTCCTCTTTCAATTTTGGTGGGTTATATTTCTAGGAATGTATCCATTTCTTCCAGGTTCCCCAATTTGATGGTATATAGTTACTCATAATATGATTTTATAATTGTTTGTAATTCTTTGGTGTTGGTTGTGATCTTTCATTCATGTTTTACTTGGCCCTTTCATTCATGTTTTACTTGGCTCCTTTCTCTCTCTTTTTTTTTTTTTTTTTGTAAAGTCTGGCTAGGGGTTTATTGATCTTATTTATTCTTATTTATCCTAGTTACATTGAGCTGTTCTATTGTTCTTATTATTTATATTTCTTTGATGTCTATTCTGAGCTTCATTATTTCTCTTCTCCTGCTGGATTTAGGTTTTATTTGCTGTTTTTTCTCCAGCTCCTTTACTTGTAATTTTAGGTTGTGCATTTGATACATTTCTTGTTTCTTGAGAGTGTCCTATTACTGTTATATACTTCCCTCTTAGAACCACCTCTGCTGCATCCTATTCTGATACCTTGTGTCTTTTGATTGGAACAGTTGGCTCATTTACATTCAGAGTAACTATTGAAAGATACGAATTCAATGCCATTGTATTACTTGTAAAGTTACTGTTTCTGTAGATTGCTGTTCTTCTTTGGTCTGTTACTTTTAAGCTGTCTTCCCTCAAAGGATCCCCTTTAGTATTTCTTGTAGGGCTGGTTTAGTGGTGACAAATTATTTTAGTTTCTGTTTTTCTTGTAAGCTCTTTATCTTTCCTTACACTCTGAATAACAGCCTTGCTGGATAAAGTATTCTTGTCTGCATATTACTCCCATTTAGCACCTTGAATATATGATGCCAGTCTTTTCTGGCCTCCCCATTCTCTGAAGACAGGTCTGTTGCCAGCCTTATGTTTGTACCCTGGAAATTTAAGGAACTCTTGTCTCAAACTGATTTCAGGATTTCTTTATCTCTGAAACTTGCAAGTTTCACTATTATATGCTGAGTAGTTAACCTATTTTTATTGATATTGAGGGGGGTCTTTGGTGCCTTCCGGACTTGAACACCTGTTTCATTCACCATATTACGGGAATTCTCAGCTATAAATTCTTCAAATAACCTTTCCCTCACTCTCCACTTTCTCTGGGGACCCTATTATTCTAATATTGTTTCACTTTATGGTATCTCTGCTCTCTTGTATGGTATCTCTGCTCTCTTGAAACATTCCTTCATGATCCTATAGATTTTCTCTTTTTCTCAGCTTCCTGATTTTCCATCATTTTGTCTTCTATTTTATAATGCTTTAAAATGTATTTATTCATGAAAGACACAGAGAAAGAGAGAGGCAGAGACACAGGCAGAGGGAGAGGCAGGCTCCATGCAAGGAGCCTGACATGGGACTCAATCCCGGGACTCCAGGATCACACCCTAGGCCGAAGGTAGGTGCTAAACCAATGAGCCACCCAAGGATCCCTCATTTTGTCCTTTTTCTTCTTTTGACTCTCTCTTCTGCCTCATTTTCTTGCAATTAGAGTCTCCATTGTTGACTGCAAAAGTAATAGCCTTTTCGATTTCACCTTAATAGATTTTATTTCTTTTATCTCACTATTAAGGGATTATCTAGTGTCTTCTATGCTTTCCTTCCAGCCCAATTAGATTCTTAATAATCATTTCTTGAATTCTAGTTCTGACATCTTACTTCTTTCTTCTTTAATAATAAATTTAGTTTTTATTGGTGTTCAATTTGCCAACATACAGAATAACACCCAGTGCTCATCCTGTCAAGTGCCCCCCTCAGTGACCATCACCCATTCACCCCCACACCCCCGCCCTTCTCCCCTTTGACCATCCCTAGTTCGTTTCCCGGAGTTAGGAGTCTTTATGTTCTGTCTCCCTTTCTGATATTTCCTACCCATTTCTTCTCCCTTCACTTCTATTCCCATTCACTATTATTTATATTCCCCAAATGAATGAGAACATATAATGTTTGTCCTTCTCCGACTGACTCATTTCACTCAGCATAATACCCTCCAGTTCCATCCACGTTGAAGCAAATGGTGGGTATTTGTCGTTTCTAATGGCTGAGTAATATTCCATTGTATACATAAACCACAACTTTATGCATTCATCTTTCGATGGACACCGGGGCTCCTTCCACAGTTTGGCTATTGTGGACATTGCTGCTATAAACATCGGGGTGCAGGTGTCCTGGCGTTTCATTGCATCTGTATCTTTGGGGTAAATCCCAAACAGTGCAATTGCTGGGTCATAGGGCAGATCTATTTTTAACTCTTTGAGGAACCTCCACACAGTTTTCCAGAGTGGCTGCACCAGTTCACATTCCCACCAACAGCGTAAGAGGGTTCCCTTTTGTCTGCACCCTCTCCAACATTTGTGGTTTCCTGCTTTGTTAATTTTCCCCATTCTAACTGGTGTGAAGTAGTATCTCATTGTGGTTTTGATTTGTATTTCCCTGATGGCAACTGATGCAGAGCATTTTCTCATGTGCGTCTTGGCCATGTCTGTCTTCCTGAGTGAGATGTCTCTTCATGGCTTTTGCCCATTTCATGACTGGATTGTTTGTTTCTTTGGTGTTGAGTTTAATAAGTTCTTTATAGATCTTGGAAACTAGCCCTTTATCTGACACATCATTTGCAAATATCTTCTCCCATTCTGTAGGTTGTCTTTTAGTTTTGTTGACTGTATCCTTTGCTGTGCAAAAGCTTCTTAACTTGATGAAGTCCCAATAGTTCATTTTTGCTTTTGTTTCTTTTGCCTTTGTGGATGTATCTTGCAAGAAGTTACTGTGGCTGAGTTCAAAAAGGGTGTTGCCTGTGTTCTCCTCTAGGATTTTGATGGAATCTTGTCTCACATTTAGATCACTCATCCATTTTGATTCATCTTTGTGTATGGTGAAAGAGAGTGGTCTAGTTTCATTCTTCTGCAGGTGGATGTCCAATTTCCCCAGCACCATTTATTGAAGAGACTGTCTTTCTTCCATTGGATAATCTTTCCTCCTTTATCGAATATTAGTTCACCATAAAGTTTAGGGTCCAATTTTGGATTCTCTATTCTGCTCCAATGATCTATGTGTCTGTTTTTGTGCCAGTACCACACTGTCTTGATGACCACAGCTTTGTAGTACAACCTGAAATCTGGCATTGTGATGCCCCAGGTATGGTTTCCTTTTTAATATTCCCATGGCTATTCGGGGTCTTTTCTGATTCCACACAACTCTTAAAATAATTTGTTCTAACTCTCTGATGAAAGTCCATGGTATTTTGATAGGGATTGCATTAAATGTATAAATTGCCCTAGATTACATTGACATTTTCACAATATTAATTCTTCCAATCCATGAGCATGGAATATTTTTCCATCTCTTTGTGTCTTCCTCAATTTCTTTCAGAAGTGTTCTATAGTTTTTAGGGTATAGATCCTTTACATCTTTGGTTAGGTTTATTCCTAGGTATCTTATGCTTTGGGGTGCAATTGTAAATGGGACTGACTCCTTAATGTCTCTTTCTTCAGTCTCATTGTTAGTGTACAGCAATGCCCCTGACTTCTGGGCATTGATTTTGTATCCTGCCACACTGCCAAATTGCTTTATGAGTTCCAGCAATCTTAGGGTGGAGGCTATTGGGTTTTCTATGTAGAGTATCATGTCATCATCGAAGAGGGAGAGTTTGACTTCTTCTTTGCCAATTCGAATGCCTTTAATGTCTTTTTGTTGTCTGATTGCTGAGGCGAGGACTTCCAGCACTATGATGAATAGCAGTGATGAGAGCGGACATCCCCTGTCTTGTTCCTGATCTTAGGGGAAAGGCTCCCAGTGCTTCCCCATTGAGAATGATATTTGCTGTGGGCTTTTCATAGATGGCTTTTAAGATGTCGAGGAATGTTCCCTCTATCCCTACACTCTGAAGAGTTTTGATCAGGAATGGATGCTGTATTTTGTCAAATGCTTTCTCTGCATCTAAGGAGAGGATCATATGGTTCTTGGTTTTTCTCTTGCTGATAGGATGAATCACATTGATTGTTTTACGAGTGTTGAACCAGCCTTGTGTCCCGGGGATAAATCCTATTTGGTCATGGTGAATAATTTTTGTAATGTATTGTTGGATCTTATTGGCTAGTATCTTGTTGAGAAATTTTGCATCCATGTTCATCAGGGATATTGGTCTGTAATTCTCCTTTTTGGTGGGGTCTTTGTCTGGTTTTGGAATTAAGGTGATGCTGGCCTCATAGAACGAATTTGGAAGTACTCCATCTCTTTCTATCTTTCCAAACAGCTTTAGGAGAATAGGTATGGTTTCTTCTTTAAACGTTTGATGACGTTGACTTCCCCTGGGAAGCCATCTGGCCCTGGACTCTTGTGTCTTGGGAGGTTTTTGATGACTGCTTCAATTTCCTCCCTGGTTATTGGCTTGCTCATGTTTTCTATTTCTTCCTGTTCCAGTTTTGTTAGTTTGTGGCTTTCCAGGAATGCGTCCATTTCGTCTACATTGCCTAATTTATTGGCGTATAGCTATTCATAATATGTTTTTAAAATCGTTTGTATTTCCTTGGTTCTAGTAGTGATCTCTCCTTTCTCATTCATGATTTTATTAATTTGAGTCTTCTCTCTCTTCTTTTTAATAAGGCTGGCTAATGGTTTATCTATCTTATTAATTCTTTCAAAGAACCAACTCCTGGTTCTGTTGATCTGTTCCACAGTTCTTCTGGTCTCGGTTTCATTGAGTTCTGCTCGAATTTTAATTAATTCTCTTCTTCTGCTGGGTGTAGGGTCCATCTGCTTTTTTTTCTCTAGCTCCTTTATGTGTAAGGTTAGCTTTTGTATTTGAGTTCTTTCCAGTTTTTGAATGTATGCTTGTATTGTGATGTATTTCCCCCTTAGGACTGCTTTTGCTGAATCCCAAGGATTTTGAATGGTTGTATCTTCATTCTCATTAGTTTCCATGAATCTTTTTAATTCTTCCTAAATTTCCTGGTTGACCCTTTCATCTTTTAGCAGGATGGTCCTTAACCTTCACGTGTTTGAGGTCCTTCCAAACTTCTTGTTGTGATTCAGTTCTAATTTCAAGGCATTATGGTCTGAGAATATGCAGGGGACGATCCCAATCTTTTGGTATCGGTTCAGACCCGATTTGTGACCCAGTATGTGGTCTATTCTGGAGAAAGTTCCGTGTGCACTTGAGAAGAATGTGTGTTCAGTTGAGTTTGGATGTAAAGTTCTGTAGATATCTGGGAAATCCATCTAGTCCAGTGTATCATTTAAAGCTCTCGTTTCTTTGGAGATGTTGTGCTTGAATCCCATAGAGGGTAGAAAGAGGTAGATTGAAGTCACCAAGTATAAGTGTATTATTATATAAGTATTTCCTCACTTTGGTTATTAATTGGTTTAAATATTTGGCAGCTCCCCCATTCGGGGCATATATATTGAGGATTTTAAGTCCTCTTGTTGGATAGATCCTTTAAGTATGATATAGTGTCCCTCTTCATCTCTCACTACAGTCTTCGGGGTAAATTTTCGTTTATCTGATATAAGGATGGCTACCCCTGCTTTCTTTTGAGGACCGTTTGAATGGTAAATGGTTCTCCAATCTTTTATTTTCAGGCTGTAGGTGTCCTTCTGTCTAAAATGAGTCTCTTGTAGACAGCAAATAGATGGGTCCTGCTTTTTTATCCAGTCTGAAACCCTGTGCCTTTTGATGGGGTCATTAAGCCCATTCACGTTCAGAGTTACTATTGAAAGATATGAGTTTAGTGTCATCATGATATCTATTCATTCCTTGTTTTTGTGAATTGTTGCACTGAACTTCTTCTTAAAGGGGAATTTTAAGAGTCCCCCTTAAAATTTCTTGCAGAACTGGTTTGGAGGTCACATATTCTTTCAGTTCCTGCCTGTCTTGGAAGCTCTTTTTGTCTCCTTCCATTTTGTTTGAGAGCCTTGCTGGATAATGTATACTTGGTTGCATGTTATTCTCATTTAGGTCCCTGAATATATCCTTTCAACCCTTTCTGGCCTGCCAGGTCTCTGTGGAGAGGTCTGCTGTTACCCTAATACTCCTCCCCATAAAAGTCAGGGATTTCTTGTCTCTTGCTGCTTTAAGGATCTTCTCTTTATCTTTGGAATTAGCAAGCTTCACTATTAAATGTCGAGGTGTTGAACGGTTTTTATTGATTTTGGGGGGGGGTGTCTCTATTTCCTGGATCTGAATGCCTGTTTCCCTTCCCAGATTAGGAAAGTTTTCAGCTATGATTCGTTCAAATACATATTCTGGCCCTCTGTCCCTTTCGCCGCCCTCGGGAACCCCAATTAAACGTAGGTTTTTCTTCCCAAGCTGAGGTTTTTAAATAAATTTTACATTAAATATTGTTTACTGAAATGTACAGAATTGTTCACATTGTCTCCCTATATTACTGGTAGCAAGCAATATTGGTGTAAATTACTCTCTTTATTTGCACAAGTGTTTTAAAGCTTGATAAGTGAGCATCAACCTTGATTTCAGCCTAGGTTTTTGAGTAAGCAGATGAATCTGCCCTTAACGGGCAGCAATGATCTGTTTAATTTCCTTAGATTTGGCAGTATGATTTGATTTGACACTAGGATAAAAGCCTTTCATTGTAAATCAGAATCTTTTTTTTACTTACAAACTTAATTTTTTATTTAAATTCTAGTTATTTAACATAGAGTGTAATATTGTTTTGGAGAGTAGAATTTAGGTGACTCATCATGTGTTACATATAACACATTGCACTCGTCACAAGTGCCTTCCTTATTTTTTTTTATTCTTTTTAATTTATGTATGATAGTCACAGAGAGAGAGAGAGGCAGAGACACAGGCAGAGGGATAAGTAGGCTCCATGCAGGGAGCCCAAAGCAGCACTCAATTCTGGGACTCCAGGATCATGCCCTGGGCCAAAGGCAGGCACTAAACTGCTGAGCCATCCAGGGATCTCCCCTCAATACATTTTCATAGCTAGATTTTTATTTTAAAGGAGTCAGGTTATGATTTCAGAAATCTGCGTCCCGATGTGGGACTCAATCCCGGGTCTCCAGGATCGCGCCCTGGGCCAAAGGCAGGCGCTAAACCACTGCACCACCCAGGGATCCCCCCGCTGCGCCACCCAGGGATCCCCAAGTGCCTTCCTTAATACCTGTCAGCCACTTAGCCCATCCACAGCCCACCTCCCTTCTAGTGAAACACTCAGTTTTTTTTTTTTTACCTAAGAAGTTATAATGGTTTCCCTTCCTCTCTTTTTTCCCTTTCCCTTATGTTCATCTGTTTTATTTCTTAAATTCCACATATAAATGAAATCATATGGTATTTGTCTTTCTCTGACTGACATATTTCACTTAACATAATACACTCTAGCTCTTTCCAAGTTGTTGCAAGTGGCAAGATTTCATTCTTTTCTGATGATCGAGTAATATTCCATTGTACATATACACAACTTCCTCTTTATCCATTCATCAGTTGATGGACATTTGGGCTCCTTTCATAATTCGGCTATTGTTGATAATGTTACTATAGACATCATTGTGTCCATGTGCCCCCTTCACATCACTATTTGTGTATCCTTTGAGTAAATACCTACTAGTGTAATTGCTGGGTCATGGGTTCATTTTATTCTTAACTTCTTGAGGTACCTTCATACTGTTTTCCAGATTACTGCACCAGTTTGCATTCCAACCAAGGGTATAAAAGGTTTCCTCATTCATACCAACATCTGCTACTCCTGTGTTGTTTATTTTAGCCATTTTGATAGGTGTGAGGTGGTATCTCATTGTATTTTGGTTTGTATTTCCCTGATGAAGAGTGATTTTAAGCATCTTTTCATGTGTCTATTGGCCATTTTTATGTTTTTGGAGAAATGTCTCTTCATGTCGTCTGTCATTTCTTCATTGCATTATTTGGTTTTTGGATGTTGAGTTTGATAAGTTCTTTACATATTTTGGATACTAAACAGCATATCAGATTTATCATTTTCAAATATCTTCTCCCATTCCATAGATTGCCTTTTAGTATTATTGATAGTTTCTTTCACTGTACAGAAGCTTTTCATCTTGATTAAATCCCAATAGTTTATTTTTGCTTTTATTTCCCTTGCCTCCAGAGACATGTCTAGTAAGAAGTTGCTACTATCCATGTCAAAGAGGCGGCTGCCTGTGTTCTCTAGGATTCTGATGGTTCCCTGGCTCACATTTAGTTCTTTCATCTATTTTGAATTATTTTTGTGTATGGCATAGGAACATGGTCTAGTCTGATTCTTCTCCATGTTGCTCTCTAGTTTTTCCAACACCATTTATTGATGAATCTTTCTTTTTTCCATTGGATATTCTTTCCTGCTTTGTGGGAGATTAATTTACCATATAGTTGTGGGTCCACTTTTGGTTTTTCTATTCTGTTCCATGGATCTGTGTGTCTGTTTTTGTGCCAGTACCATAATGTCTTGATCACTACAGCTTGATAATATAGCTTGAAGTCCAGAATTATGGTACCTCCAGCTTGGTTTTTCTTTTTTTTAAGATTTTATTTGTTTATTCACAAGAGACACACACAGAGAGGCAGAGATATAGGCAGAGACTTCAGGGTCTCTTATGGTTGTCAATATTTTTGCACTTTTTGCACTGGGCCTATTCTATTACCCAGTACATCATCTATTCTTGAGAATAACCTATGTGCACTTGAAGAGAATGTTTATTTTGCTACTATAGTACGAAATGTTCTGAATATATCTGTTAAGTCCATCTGGTCCAGTGTGTCATTCAAAGCCATTGTTTTCTTTTTGATTTTCTGCTTAAATGATCTGCCCATTGCTGTAAGTGAGGGTGTTAACATCACCTCATATTATGGAATTGTTTTCAATGAGTTGCTTTATGTTTGTTATGAATTTATTTATGTGTTTGGGTGCTCCCATGTTAGGTCCATAAATATTAACAATTGTTAGATTTTCTTCCTGGATAGACTCCTTTATTGTGATACAGTGCCATTCTTCATCTCTTGTTTCAGTCTTTGGTTTAAAATCTGACCTGTCTTATATAAGGGTGGCTACGCCCTTTGGATATCCATTAGCATGGATAAATATTTTTCCTTCTTCTTATTTCAACCTGCAGGTGTCTTTAGATCTGAAATATGTCTTTTGTAGGCAACATATAGATTGGTCTTTTTTTTAATTTTTTTTTTAATTTTTATTTATTTATGATAGTCACAGAAAGAGAGAGAGAGAGAGGCAGAGACACAGGCAGAGGGAGAAGCAGGCTCCATGCACCGGGAGCCCGACGTGGGATTCGATCCTGGGTCTCCAGGATCGCGTCCTGGGCCAAAGGCAGGCGCCAAACCGCTGCGCCACCCAGGGATCCCTAGATTGGTCTTTTTAAAGTCCATTTGGTACCCTATGTCTTTTTATTGGAGAATCTAGTCTATTTACTTTCAGAGTGATTATTGATGGGTATGAATTTAGTGCCATTGCATTGTTTTTGAAGTCATTGTTTCTGGGGACTTCCTCTGCTCCTTTCTTGTCTTTGTTGCTTTGGGTCTTTATTTCCCACTTAATGAGTCCCCTTTAACATTGCTTGCAAGGCTGGTTTAGTAGTCATGAACTCCTTTCGCTTTTGTCTGGGAAAATTTTTGTTTTACATCTCCTCCTATTCTGAATAACAACTGCACTGATCAAGTATTCTTGGCTGCATATTTTTCCCATTCAACGTGTTGAACATGTCATGCCACTCTCTTCAGGCCTGCTAAATTTCTGTAGAAAGATCCGATGCTAACATTATTTATCTCTTCTTGTAGGTTAGGGATTTCTTTTTCCTTTGTGCTTTCAGAATTCTTTCCTTATCTCAGTATTTTGCAAATTTTACTATGATATATCTTGGTGTTGGCCTGCTTTTGATGATTTTGATGACAGTGCCTTTTGGATTTTGATGTTTGTTTCATTTCCCAGATTAGGGAAGTTTTCAGCTACAATTTCCTCAAATAAATCTTATGCTCCTTTCTGTCTCTCTTCTCTTTCTGGGACTCCTGTGATACAAATGTTATTATGCTTTAGGGAGTCACTTAGTTCTTTAAGTCCACATTTGTGATCCAATATTTTTCTTCCACTCTTCAGATTCTTTATTTCCTATAATTTTATCTTCTATATCACTTATTCATTTCTCAGCATCTTCTATCCTTATGGTCATTATATCCAGTTGGTTTTATGTTTTGGTGATAGCATTTTTTTATTTCAGCCTGACTAGACTTTAGGTCTTTTATCTCTGTCGTTATGGGCTCTTTGGTATCTTCTATGTTTTCCCCAAGCTCAGCTAGTATCCTTCTGATTGTTGTTCTAAATACTGGATGAGGTATATTACTTATATGTTTTGATTAGTTCCCTGGCTATGACCTCTTCTTGTTTTTTCTATGGGATGGAACCCCTCATCTTGGCATTTTGTCTAGGTCTCTGTCTTCCCTGTGTTAGGAATACTGTTATGATTTCTGCTCCTGAGGGTAATGGCTATATTAAGAAAAAGTCGTATAGTATCCAGGGCCTCACACTTCAGGAAGTGTTTCTGGCATATGCTGTTTGCACTCTATTGTTGTGTTTTGGCTGCTCTATCCCTCAAATCAGTCCTCTACAGTTTATCCTTACCTGCAGTGGGGAGAGTTGGACCTTGTCTACTGTGTAGCAAGTTTTAACTACGTGTGTTTTGGTCTACTTCTTAAAAGAGGCTAGATCCTATTTCCCCTAGAGCTGAAACTTTGCAGCACTCTAAGGTTCACGGATACAGCACATGTGTGGGGTTTTTGGTCTTCTGGGAGAGAGGTTCACTGCTACCCTGGCTCTCAGGCATGCTTGCCCCAATTCAAATGCACTTGTGTAGCCCAAGGGGGGCAGGGCTTACTGCAAGCAGCTCAAGCTTCCACTGTGGGCAGTGTATTGCTTACTGAAGTTCATCTGTGCTGATAGTTGAGGGGGGAAATGATGTCAGCTGGCTGTCTCATCCCCAGAGAGGGGATTTCGTGCCTGCAACTCTTCTGGAAGCCCTCAGAGGAGCTAACAATTTCTTCTCATTTGTTTCAGGAATCCCTCAGATTCTTGCCTTTACCCTCTCTGTGTCTGAGCCATCTGCCCACCTTGGAACAAAATGCTCCTGGTATGTGTTTTTGTTTTGTTGTGTTGTGTAGTGTTGTTTTGTGTTTATCTCAGGTGGGCCAGTTGTTTTTCAAAACTCCAAAT
The DNA here is from genome assembly GCF_003254725.2 of Canis lupus dingo. Classification (NCBI taxonomy): domain Eukaryota; kingdom Metazoa; phylum Chordata; class Mammalia; order Carnivora; family Canidae; genus Canis; species Canis lupus. The sequence goes on from NC_064281.1 coordinate 64,957,399, forward strand.
TTTAGGGACCTGGCTCAGCATGGATCATGCTGATCCTCTGGGAGAGGGTCTGTCTAAGCTGTGACTGCTAACAGTTTGTCCCTGAAGGGCAGTTGCACAAATGCACAGGAGCTTGGAGTTTATGGTAAAGCAAGGCAAAAAGCCAGTGTTCAGGTTAGCTGCACTTGGCATGCATCTTTGCTCATATGCTAATGAATGGAACAGCTCAATGGCATCCTCCAGCTCTTTTGTCCCTGAAAATGCAGTGCCACCTTGTGGGGAACCAGTTGTGGAGGCCATCTGAGAACTGAATCTCTTAAGTCCTCAGCACACTGGGGATATGGGAAGTCCTGAGTCAGCACACTGACTCTTGGCCACATTATTCTCCAGATTCAGCTCCTTTGTTCCACCCTCCTTGAGTCAATAGCCTATTCTTTTGCCTTTTGAAGTAAACAAATATTTATCTGCTTCCCAAAGTTAATCATTCCTATAGCCAACCTGTTAGCTCTCTTAATAAAGACTGGAGGAGACAAAGCCTCTGTGTCTGAGTCTGAGTGTTAGTCCCCTTGTACCCCAGATTAAAATTCAGTGATATTCCAAGTCTTTCTTCATATCATTGCCTCCAACTCTCCTGGATCCGCAGCACCACTTCCCCAAATGCTCTCCAAAATGGGGAACTATTTTTCCCAGTTTGACTCAGGGGATGCTCAGACCAAGCTGTTTGCTCCTGGATCTTTGCGCTCATTCTCCACAGGAGGAACTCTATGCCCACCAGGCTCCAAATAGCAGTTGGCATGGGCTTCTAAAATTTCAGGATTTGAGCTCCACTGCTTGTGAAAACTTGCAATAATCAATCCCTCTTGTTTTCCCTGTCAATGGTTTTAACAAAGTGTTTTTCTTGTGCAATTCCCTGTGCTCTGTTCTCTCTTTCTCTGTCTCTCTCTTTCTCTCCTTTCTCCCTGATCAGGGCTCTCTTCCCTTTACAGTACTGGTGATTTTTTTCTCCTCCAAATCATATCTGTGTACTTCCTACCTTCCATATGTGGCCTCTTTTCTCCTTCTAGCTGTGCAATTTGTTCTCTCAGTCCTCAAATTGATTTCCTGTGTGTTCACAATGATTTGACATTCATCTAGCTGTGTTTGAGGGATGAAACAAGCAAGCAAAGGGTTCTCCTACTACTCCATCTTAACTCCTCCTCCCTAAATGAGAATCTTTAAGACACATGGCTAAAGACAATCATTGGGAAAAAATCTCTTTGATATGTTTAATTTCCCAAACAATTGCTAATATTTATTGAATTTATATTATGTTCAGTCACTGTATTTTACATACATTATTTCATTTAAACTTTACAGCAGTCCTTTTATGAAAGTCTCATTTACAAATAAATCAAAACATAGAGATATTAAGTGATTTGCCTAATGCCACATAGATAGTAAATGGTAGAAATAGGAATTGAACTTGAGTAGGCAAGTTCCATACATTTAATCAACATTTAACCACCATTTTAAATGGTGAAAGATGCTATCATAATTAGTGTGGCACTTTAACAGTCAAATTATAGTCATGGAAGGGCATCTCAGAGCTTTCAAGATGAAATAGACTACAGACCACCCATACAAGATGGAATGGACCACAATTACCCACCTAACTGAAACTGAGTGAGGTAATGGCATTGTTACATCCTTTATTCTGAAAATGAAAAGTTAAACCACATCAATCAATTAAATTAAGCTGGAGGAAAAAAGGCTGAGAGACATAGAGCTAATCCTAGATTCTGCTCAAGACCAACACTTATAATAGGTAGGTTAGGATTTTTCAGGATTCCTTCAGATCATTCCAGTAAAGGAGACTGGCTCTTTAGAAAACCAAAAGGTTATAGGACTTCCTTGTTGGGCTGGCGAGACTGGGGACCTCAAAATGGCCAACCCCAGGCCAGCAATCTCCCAATAATGCCACCTTGCCGCCCTACCTAACTTAGCTTACAAAGACCTGTAACCCTTGCCCTAACAGGAATGCCGTCCTGCCCCCATCTTCCCGCCGAAAACTCTTTATAGACCCTCCTGCCATTTGCCTAGACGCGACTTCTCCAGCCGGCGATTTCCCTGCTCTCTCCCTCCCTGCAGGTCACAGAACCTCACCCGAGAGCACGTTCCATTAAAAGCCTGTTTCGACCAACTTTTGTCTGGCCTCTCTATTTTCTTTCACTACCTATCGGATTAAAACTGACATTCCTAACTTTGTGTTTATTGTGTAGGTTAGTGAGAAAAACAATATTTATTAGATTGTATTCCTAAATGACCTTTATTTAAGTCCCACCAATGAATTAATTCAGTATAAGGAAGACAGAAGGGACTAAGTTGACTTACGCAGATTTCTGGAATCATAACCTGACTCCTTTAAAATAAAAATCTAGCTATGAAAATGTATTGAGGGGAGATCCCTGGATGGCTCAGCAGTTTAGTGCCTGCCTTTGGCCCAGGGCATGATCCTGGAGTCCCAGAATTGAGTGCTGCATTGGGCTCCCTGCATGGAGCCTGCTTCTCCCTCTGCCTGTGTCCCTGCCTCTCTCTCTATCTCTCTCTCTTCTCTCTCTCTGTGTGTGTCTCTCACGAATAAATAAATAAAATCTTTTTAAAAAAAGAAAATGTATTGGTTATAAGTTAATTAGAAAAAATTTAAACTATACTACTTAATATTTTTTCCCTTACTCTATAATACCATTCTTCAAATCAGTTGAAAGGAAATGGGCTAATTTAGGTTTTGAGATTGTACATTTTAATTTTGCTTTAAATTCAACAGTCCTAATATAGTGAGATCAAATGTTTCTTTTATCACAAAACCCCAGCCCCCAAAACAAGCTTTACTACTTTATTAGTTTTACTTCTTTGGTGGTATAAACTTAAAAGGTAGTTTCACTCACTTGTGGAAAGAAAACAGGGAAATAGCAGCCTTTGTAGAGCCTCCTATGGAATATCGAATAACTGTCTTACGAAAAGGGACCATTGCCTAAAACTATTGCCACTCAGGCTGGGTCCCTTTACTCCTTATTACGTGTATACATGCACACACACACACACACACACACTCACAAATTACTTTAGGCCTTCAGGGAATTGTACATGTTCTGTTAAACTATTCTCTTTCTTTATATATTTCGTCAAAGGCTCACATGAGGGAAGTCATATGAGACAGTGTTTGCACACAATGGCATTGGTGTCAAAGACAACTGAATTGAAATTCCAGCTTAGTCCCCTTAGCTGTGTTATCCTAGGTTATTTACTTGACTTCTCTGAGACTGAATTTCCACATAAGAAAAAAAATAGAGATAATAACAGTACCTAAATTATAGGGATGTCATGCGGTTTAAATCAGGTAATTTAAAGCACTTTGGTATCTGGCAAGTAGAAATCAATAAATCGTCACTGTTATTGTTACTCATCTCAAGTTATAGGGTCTACTATTTTTGCTTGAAGGTTTATGCTTATCCAGACGTCCTCCTTACAATATTTGCAGTGCAAAAATTTGTTATATATTCTGTTTTGCATCATCTTTTGTTTTCTATGTTAAATGTAAAGCCAAAATCTTGTCTAGATAAATTGTGATAGACCTTTTAGTTCTGACACTGCCAAGGAAGTACAAATTGGTATTGTAAGCACATATTCAATAATGAAATTTGGACAAGTTTTCTTTTTATGGTGTATTTCCTCTGTGAAATATTCCTGAAAAAATCTAGAAATTAATTATTAATATGTGTATTCTGGCCTGGAAATACACTAAAGACTAAGGCCTTAACCAAAGAATATCCAGGGGGGGAAAAAAACTCTGTAGGCTGTTTGAACAAAGAGAATGACACAATACTGCCAAGTTAATAGCTATAAGTGAGGTATGTGCTGTTTTCATGTTTACATCTGATCTTGAAATTAAAATAATGTATTTATTTTAATAACCATCCTTACTTCATTAAAGCTCTAACAACTTGAATTTTATAGAAATTTTGGAGAATGGAGCATCAGAACAAAAAGACTTAGAGAAGAAAATTTATAATTACTGACTATTGAAATTTGCTGAAAGCATATGGGTCCTTGTAGTTAGATAAACAGTTTTTCTACTTTTTATAGTATCTGGAAGCCTTAAATAATGATTTTCAAATATCCTTATTCAGAATCAATGACTGTCTAAATGGTGTGATGGAATGACAGAAGAAAAAGGAAGGATCATTTCTTGACGAAAAAATACTGGACAAACCAAGTGTTTGAAATGCATGCCTTATTAGGGCTGAAGTATAGGTGAGTGTTGGAGAGAAACAAATTATGGCAGATGTGGTTATCACGTTAAACGGTTGTCTAATGAGATTAGAACATTAAACTAGTTGTTTCTTTGAAGAGCTAGAATGAGATAAAAGTCTCATCCTAGCTTGAGGAGTTAGGTAAACAGATGGGAGTCCCTATGAAGACAGTTCTAGTAGCTAAGGGCCCTGGGTTTAAAGGAGTGGAGTCCTCTCAAGATGAGAGGCAGTCTAGAAAATCCATTAAAAACAAGCTTTTCCACAATTTTACCTTTATGATCTTGTCCAGAACTTGTCACTCTAAAGATAAAAAGAAACCCCCTCAAAACCTTGCAGCTTAAATTCCTAGTGAAAATAACATAATTTTGTATCACAAGAATCCCAAGTAAAAGTCTTACATTAAACTACCCTCCTGTCTCCTGTAAGTAACTTTGATGCAGTCACATCACACATCTAAAATATCCAACTTCTGATTTTCATAATCTATCCACTACTTCTTATCCTTTTCCTTTAACCATCCCTACTCCCATGTCACTCTCCTATTTATATCCAGGACCTTGAGCATGCTTTATTTTCCCACTATATTATTCCCCTTATGGTCTTGCTTTCCCTTCCAACCAACCTAGACAAAGTATAACATTTCAATAGTGTATTCAGTAGTATCTAGATTTATTCATTTTTGTCCCCAAGTAGTATCCAAGTAACCTCATTTATCACTCAGGTCTCCAGGCTGTAGAGCATCCTAGAAATCCTGAGCTAGGAAGAAAATGCACATGAGGTACCAATTTCTCAGAAATTAAATATCATAGCTATTGGTATTTAAAATATATAGTTCAAGTTTTTCAACACTGAACACTTGATACTTATACATACCGGGTGGAAGCAAAACTTGACAACTTCCTGGAGAACAAATGGGCAATGCTATACAAATTTTAGAAGTATATACTTGATGCCTCTATGATTCAGAAATCTCACTCTAGGAATTCTATGTGAGTACTGGGGTAAATTCACATGGTTATTCTTTCCAGTATTGTTTTAACATGGGAAAATTGAATGTATTTCAAAAGGCTATCAATTACAAACAAATTAAATATGTTAGGGCAAATCCACAAAATGGAATGCTGAGTGGTTATTGAACATAGTACAGGTATGTACTGTCATGGAAATAAATATTGTTAAGTACATTAAATCTTGTTAAGTTTTTTTAAAAGTCAAGTATAAAATATATAATGTTATATTTGCAGAAAAACAATGTTCACAAAACTAATTTTTATGCATAAGGAAGTATTTTGAAAGTTACACTGTAAACTATTAATACAGGTTAACTTTGAGGGGTAGAATGGAGAGGAGTTGGGGTGAGATTTGACTCCTTACTAAAACAGTTCAGTATTATCTGAATTTGTTACACCAAGCATACATTCTTTTCTAAGAAAAAATACAATAGTGTCACATTTTAAGACAAAGTCTCAACATTGATCTGTACACTGAAAGAAAAGTATAGGGACTCTATATCCCTTATTGTCTATAAAAGAATGGGAAACAAAGTTGAAAGTGTCCAAAAGAAACCTTGAAATCCATATGGTATCCTTTTTTGATGGTAAAAGTGAATTTTTCTTTTTTCTTTTTTTTTTTGTTTTAAAGATTTATTTATTTACTTTAGAAAGAAAGAGTGACAGAGGGCAGGGGGAGGGACAAAGAGTCAGGCAGACTCCACACTGAGTGCAGAGTCCAACTGGCCTACATGTCAAGACACTGAAATCATGACCTGAGCTGAAACCAAGTGTCAGAGGCTTAACCAATTGCCCCACTCAGGTAACCCACAACGTTTCTTTTTCTAAGAAATGTTGTCTTATGTCAATATCTATAATTTACATTGAGAGGCACTTACTTTGATCTGATATTAAGTTTCTTACTAGAAACACTCCAAAAATTTCCTACAAAAGTTAAACTTAGTCTCCCTTAGGAGAAAAAATAGCAATTATTTAATTGCTTTCTCTTCTGTATGAGAAAATAACCTTAGGCAATTTTGGGGACAAAGCTTTGAAGGAGAAGGAGGGAATGTGGAAAGAATTGAATGGTGAAAAAGAAAAAGGAGAAACTTCAGGGATGCCAAACATTCTGCTGTTTGGAATCGGAGGGCTAAAGAGTACATTTCAGAAATAACTGGCAGGACTCACTTTCCTGGTATGTACAGAACTTTCATGCACACCATTACACTTCCCCCCCTCAAACCTTGCCCAAGTCTATGTTTCAGTGCCAGAACAAGTTAAATCAAGTACAATGATGTAAGAAGGGTTTAATTCTACTTGAGTTACCATTGGCATTATAATTTATTTCACAAGTATAGAAACCTAAAGGGGATTTTTTTCTGAAATGCACCCTTTTCTCCGAAAGCAGTAACACATCTAGGAGATACAATAAAGGCACTATCTAAGAAGAAGCTCTGATTAGAAGTTTACTTCTTCAGAAAAAGAACTAAGGACAATTTCCCCTTTCTTTCCCCATGCAAGCTACTATCTTGCTAATTAGGCTAATGAGGGGTTTTTAGCCCTCCAATACTTTGTCCTGAGTCAATCTCCACTTTGCTGGGCCTTCTCATTTTACTGGTGAAATAAAAATGAATAATTTTGCTTATCAACCAGAATTGAATGTAATCCACCCTGCCCCCTATTTAAAGCCAATATTATTTGCTCAGAAGTAGGCTTAATTTTTTTAATGTCATGTGTCATGAGCATGCTATGAAGGTGCACACATGAGTTGTTTCTTTCCACAATGCCAGCTCTATTCAATCAATTTAAGTAAAGTTCAATTACAATTATAAAGCAGGTTCAGGATTCCAAACTCAATGACATTTCACCATGTGATTAAAGTTGGCCTCTCACATAGCACACAGAACAGGATATAAGACAAACCACAAGACAAACAAGATAATAGGAAGTTAACAAACCCAACACAAAGCCTGTGGGCTGTCAGAAAGTGGTTGAGATAAGGCCTAGGTCCATCTGGGTCAACTCTTGGCACTTACTGCTTATTATGTTCAAGCAGTGAAAGATTTCAGTTCCATTAGAAGATTTCAAGTTAATAAATAATACTACATCCACAAATGTAGCTAACATCTGTCTTCATACATTGCTATTATAATATTATTGACTATGTTTTTTATGCTGTGCCTTTTATTATCATGACTTATTCATTCCATAACAGGAAGCCTGTATTTCTCATTTCCCCTCACTCATTTTGCCCATCCCCTACCGTCCTACCCTGTGGCATCCATAAATTTGTTCTCTGTATTTATGAGTCTGATTCTGCCTTCTGTTCACTTATTCATTTGTCTTTTCTTAAAGATTCCACTTATAAATGAAATCTAGGGCAGCCCGGGTGGCTCAGCAGTTTAGCACCGCCTTCAACCCAAGGCGCAGTCCTGGAGACCTGGGATCCAGTCCCACCTCAGGCTCCCTGGATGGAGCCTACTTCTCCCTCTGCCTGTGTCTCTGCCTTTCTCTCTTTCTCTGTGTTTCTCATGAATAAATAAATAACATCTTTAAAAAATTAAATCTAATGCAAGGGGAAAAAACAAAAAGAAATTATTGAGACTACATCAAAAATAAAAAGCTTGGGATCCCTGGGTGGCGCAGCGGTTTGGTGCCTGCCTTTGGCCCAGGGCGCGATCCTGGAGACCCGGGATCGAATCCCACATCAGGCTCCCAGTGCATGGAGCCTGCTTCTGTCTCTGCCTCTCTCTCTCTCTGTGTGACTATCATAAATAAATTAAAATTTAAAAAAATAAAAAATAAAAAAAAAATAAAAAGCTTTTGCACAGCAAAGAAAAACATCAACAAAAGAAAAAAGGAAACTACTGAATGTGAGAAGTTATTCGCAAGTGATATATATCTAGTAAGGAGTTAATATAAAAAATATACAAAGAATTTATACAACTCAACATCAAAAGAATAAATAATCCAATTAAAAATGGGCAGAGGACCTGAATAGACTTTTTTCAAAATAAGATATACAGATGGTCAATAGAGACATGAAACAATGCTGTCACAAATCATCAGGGAAATGAAAATCAAAACCACAAGGAGATAATACCTTACCCCTGTTAGAATGCCAAAAATAAAAAAGACAAGAAATAACAAGTGTTGGCAAGTATAAAAGGAACCTTCAAGCACTGTTAGAAATGTAAATTGGTAAGGCCACTGTGGAAAACAGTATGTAGGTTCCCCAAAAAAATTAAAAATGGAAATGCCATATTATCCAATAATTCTACTACTGGTTACTTATCCAAATAAAACAAAAACACTAATGTAAAAAAATATGCATCCTTATGCTTATTGAAGCATTATTTATAATAGCCTAGTATGGAAATAACTGAAGGATCCATCAAGAGATGAATGGATAAGGGAGATATGCTATATATATCACACACACAGATATACACATATATCATAGATATACACATATTTATCATATGTATAACCAAGTATCATGCAACCTTAAGTGGGCAATTTATTTTATTAATAGGGTGATAAAACTGTAAAGGCAGAATTGTAGAAATAGTGGATTTTTATATTGAGACATCATTGATACACAGTATTACATCAGTTTTAAGTGTACAACATAATGAATTGACATTTTTATACATTGGGAGATGATCAGTATAATATGTCTAGTTACCATCTGTCACCATACAAAGTTAATATATTATTGACTATATTCCCCTTGCTGTACATTATATCTCCATGACTTTTATTTTATAACTGGAAGTTTGCACTTCCATATACCCTTCACCCTCATCACCTCCCTAATCTCACCGTCTCTGACAACCAAACAGTTCTCTGTATCTATCAGTATGGGTTTTGTGTTGTTTCTTTGGATAGCATTTTAGATTTTATATATAAATGAAGTTCTATGATATTTATCTTTGTCTGACTTATTTAATTCAGAATAATACCCTCTAAGTCTATCCATGTTGCCACAGATGGCAAGAATATTTTTAGCAGCTAATATTCCATTGTATGTATATATCACATCTATCCACTCATCCATCAATTGACACTTAGGTTGTTTTCATGTCTTGGCTATTGTAAATAATGTTGCAATGAACATAGAGGTATATAAACATTTTTAGATGCATATAAATTTTTGAACTAGTGGTCTCATTTTCTTTGGCTACATCTCCATTAGTGGTATTCTAGATCTTATGTTAGTTCTACTATTATTTTTTTGAAGAACTGTCCTACTGTTTTTCATAGTGGCTGCACCAATTTGCATTGCCACCAACATTGCACAAAGGCTTTCTTTTCTCCACATTCTCACCAACAGTTACTTCTTGTCTTTTTGATAGTATCCATTCAGACAGGTGTTCAGCAGTATCATATTGAGGGTTTGATTTGCATATCCCTGAATGATAAGTGACATCAACCAACTTTCCATGTACCTGTTGGCCATCTATATGTGTTCTTTGGAAAAAGTATCTATTCGGATGTTCTGTCTATTTTAAATTGGCTATTTTTATTATTGATTTGAATGTATTCTTTATATATTTTGAATATTAACACTTTATTAGATATATGATTTGTCAATATCTTCTCCCATTCAATAGGATGCATTTTCATTTTGTTGATAGTTTCCTTTACTATGCAGAAGCTTTTTAGTTTGATGTAGTCACGTTTATTATTTATTTTTGCTTTTGCTTCTCTTGCCTTTGGAGTCAGATTCATAAAAACATCACCAAGATCTACATTTAGAATTCACTGCCTATATTTTCATCTAGAAGTTTCATGGATTCAGTTCTTACATTCAAGTCTTTAATTCATTTAGAGTTAATTTTTGTACATATTGTAGGTTACTGGTCTCATTCTTTTCTATTCTCTTCTTTTTTTTGCTGTCCAGTTTTACTAACACTACTTATTGAAGAATCTTTCCTTTTATCATTGTATATTCCTGCCTTCTTTGTCAAAAGTTAGTCATATATGCATAGGTTAATTTCTGAGCTCTTTATTCTGTTCCATTGATCAATAGGTCTATTTTTGTACCATAACCATACTGTTTTGATTACTATAGCTTTGTAGTATAGTCTGAAATTAGGGAGTGTGGTACCTCTGGCTTTGTCTTCTTTTGCAGGATTGTTTTGGCTATTTGGGATCATTTATGATTCCATACAAATGTTAAAATTATTAGTTCTAGTTCTGAGAAAAATTTCATTGGAATTTTTACAGGAATTGCATTTAATCTGTGCATTACTTGGATAGTATCTTGTTTCTTCAGGTACGCCTGTTTGCCATGAAGTACCCTCTTAAAACAGCTTTTCCTGCATCCCATAGATTTTGGTATATTTTACTTCTGTTTTTATTTGTCTATCAGTATTTTTTATTTCTCCTTTTATTTCTTTAATAATCCAGTAGTTGTTCAGTAACATATCATTTAATTTCTATGTATTTGTAGTTTTTCCAGTAATTTCCCAGTATTTTTTAAAATTTAAATTCAATTAACCAACATATAGTACATCATTAGTTTCAGATGTACTGTTGAATAATTCATCAGTTGCATATAATACCCAGTGCTCATCACATCATGCACCCTCCTTAATGCCCATCACCCAATTATCCTATCCCCCCACCCACCACCCCTCTAGTAACCTTCAGTTCATTTCCTATAGTTAAGAGTCTCTCATGGTTTTTCTCCCTCTCTGATGACTTCCCATTGAGTTTTCTCTCCCTTCCCCTATGATCCTCTGCGCTGTTTCTTATATTCCACTTATGAGTGAAACCATCTAGTTTGTGATCAGAGTAGACTCTTGATATGATTTCAATATTCTTAAATTTATTGAGACTTGTTTTGTGGCCCAAAATATGATCTATCCTAGAAAATATACCATATGCACTTGAAGAGAATATGTATTCAACTGCTTTTGAATGGAATATTCTGTATATATCTTTTAAGCCCATCTGGTCTAATATGTTTTTTTAAGGCCAATGATTTCTTACTGATTTTATGTTTGGATGATATATTCATTGATGTGAGTTGGGTGATGATGTGCCCTACTGTTACTGGATTATCAATTTCTTCCTTTAGTCCTACTATTATTTTTTTATATCTCAGTGCTTCTCTCTCAGGTGCATATATATTTATAAATGTTATATCCTCTTGCTGAATTGACCCCTTTAATATTATATAGTGCTACTCTTTGGCTTTTATTACAATCTTTATTTTAATGTCATTTTGTCTGAAATAAGTATAGCTATGCCAACTTTAGTTTCCTTTGCATGGAATATCATTTTTCACTATTTTAGTTTTAGTCTGTGTACATCCTTAATAATGAAGCAAATCTCTTGTAAGCTGTGTATAGATGTGCCCAGGCTTTTTTTAAATCCCTTCAGCCACTATATTTATACTGATGGGAGAATTTAGTTGACTTCAGTTTAATGTAATTATTGGTTGATAGGTATTTAATGCCATTTTCTTTATTGTCTTCTTTTAGTAGATTATTTCAGTTCCTTTCTTTTTCACTTGCTCTCTTCCCTTGTCCTTTGAAGACTTTTTTAAGTGCTATATTTATATTCCTTTTTGTTTCATTTGTGTATTCAATATAAGTTTGTGGTTTGTAATTACTACAAGGTTCACATATCTTATGTATATAATGGTCTGTTTTAAATTAATAGCAACTTACATTTGAACACATTCCAAGACACTAATTTTTATACATCCCGATGTTTTATGTTTATTTCACATATTATTATATAATTATATATTTATTATTATATAATAATTCATTAATTACCACAGTTTTAATTAATTTTACTACTTTAAAAAAGATTTTATTAATTTATTCATGAGAGACACAGAGAGAGAGAGGCAGAGAAATAGGCAGAGGGAAAATAAGGCTTCCTGCAGGAAGCCCAATATGGGACTCAATCACAGAACTCCAGGATCACACCCTAAGCCAAAGGCAGATGCTCAACCGCTGAGCCACACAGGTGTTCCAATTTTACTACTTTTGAATTTTAACCCTCATAGTAGCTTTATAAATAATTCATGCACTACTTCTATTATATATTTACCTTTTCTTTTTTTATATTTACCTTTTCTAGGGAGATACTTATTTTCATATGTTCTCTTCTTAATTAGTATCATTTCCTTTCAGTTTAAAGAATTTCCTTTAGAAGGACAGGAGAGCTCCACCCCGGAGAAGCAGGAGCTACACCAATCTTCCCGGGCAGAAAGGCCTCGCAGGGATTTGGAGCAGGACCCCAGGAGGGCAGGGATGCCCTCAGGCTCCCTAGGACAGTAACAGAGGAACTGAGCCCCGGGGAGAGTGCGCCGAGCTCCCTGAAGGGCTGAAGCGCGCACACGGCTGGACACGGGAGCAGCTCGGAGGGGCTCGGGCAGAGGAAGAGGATCGTGCAGAGGGGGCTGCGTGGTTCCGGGAGCAGCTCGAAGGGGCTCCAGCGGAGGAAGAGGCCCCATGCGGAGGGGGCTGCACGGCTCTGGGAGCAGCTCGGAGGGGCTCGGGCAGCAGCTCCGTGGAGGGGGCTGCATGTCCCAGTAGCAGCTAGGAGGGACTCCAACGGCAGCTACGGCGGAGAGGGGGCTGTGCGGCCAGAAGCAGCTCGGGGGGACTCGGGCAGAGGAAGAGACTCCACGGAGAGGGTGCTGCGCAGCCAGGAGCAGCTCGGAGGGGCTCAGGCAGAGGAAGAGCCTCTGCGCGGATCCGGGAGCAACTTGGTGAGGCTCGGGCTGCGGCTCCACAGAGCGGGCTGCGCAGCCAGGAGCGGGAATCCAACAGCGCAGGCCCCGGAGCACTGGGCGCCGGGACACAGCCCAGGATCCGCCCTCCCCCTGGGACAGGCAGAGGCCAGGAGGGCCCAGGACAGCAAGGACGCTCCTGCCCCGAGCTGAGCAGATCAGCGGCCCCACCCCGGAACCTCCAGGCCCTGCAGAGAGCTCTGGAGTTACTGCGGGAGCTGAATTCAGGGCTCCAGAGCTGACCACCGCCACTGTGGTTGTTCCTCCTGGGGCATCACGGGGTAAACAACCCCCACTGAGCCCTGCACCAGGCAGGGGATGATAAGCTCCCCCAAGTGCGAACACCTGAAAATCAGCACAACAGGCCCCCTCCCCCAGAAGACCACCTAGACGGACAAGTTCCAGGCGAAGTCAAGGGACTTAAAGTATACAGAATCAGAAGATATTCCCCGTGTTTTTTTTTCTTTTTTGTATTGTTTTGCTTTTTGATTTGTTTCCTTCCTCCACCCTTTTTTCCCTTTCTTTTTCTTTCTCTTTTTCTTCCCTTTTTTTTCTTCCTTTTTTCTTTTTCTCTTTTCTTTCCTTCTTTCTCTCCTTTTTCTCCTTCAACCAAACTACTTGTTTTTGGCCACTCTGCACTGAGCAAAATGACTAGAAGGAAACCTCACCTCAAAGGAAAGAATCAGAAACAGTCCTCTCTCCCACAGAGTTACAAAATCTGGATTACAATTCAATGTCAGAAAGCCAATTCAGAAGCACTATTATACAGCTATTGGTGGCTCAAGAAAAAAAAGCATAAAGGATTCAAGAGACTTCATGACTGCAGAATTTAGATCCAATCAGGCAGAAATTAAAAATCAATTGAATGAGATGCAATCCAAATTAGAAGTCCTCACGACGAGGGTTAATGAGGTGGAAGAACGAGTGAGTGACATAGAAGACAAGTTTATGGCAAAGAGGGAATCTGAGGAAAAAAGAGACAAACAATTAAAAGACCTTGAAGATAGATTAAGGGAAATAAACGACAGCCTAAGGAAGAAAAACCTACGTTTAATTGGGGTTCCTGAGGGCGCAGAAAGGGCTGGAGAGCCAGAATATATATTTGAACAAATCATAGCTGAAAACTTCCCTAATCTGGGAAGCGAAACAGGCATTCAGATCCAGGAAATAGAGACATCCCCCCCTAAAATCAATAAAAACTGTTCAACCCCTCAACATTTAATAGTTCAGCTTGCAAATTCCAAAGATAAAGAGAAGATGCTTAAAGCAGCAAGAGACAAGAAATCCCTGACATTTATGGGGAGGAGTATTAGGGTAACAGCAGACCTCTCCACAGAGACCTGGCAGACCAGAAAGGGCTGACAGGATATATTCAGGGTACTAAATGAGAACATGCAACCAAGAATACTTTATCCAGCAAGGCTCTCATTCAAAATGAAAGGAGAGATAAAGAGCTTCCAAGACAGGCAGCAACTAAAAGAATATGTGACCTCCAAACCAGCTCTGAAAGAAATTTTAAGGGGGACTCTTAAAATTCCCCTTTAAGAAGAAGTTCAGGGGAACAATCCACAAAAACAAGGACTGAATAGATATCATGGTGACACTAAACTCATATCTCTCAATAGTAACTCTGAACATGAACGGGCTTAATGACCCATCAAAAGGTGCAGGGTTTCAGACTGGATAAAAAAGCAGGACCCATCTATTTGCTGTCTACAAGAGACTCATTTTAGACAGAAGGAAACCTACAGCCTGAAAATAAAAGGTTGGAGAAACATTTACCATTCAAATGGTCCTCAAAAGAAAGCAGGGGTAGCCATCCTTATATCAGACAAACTAAAATTTACCCCGAAGACTGTAGTGAGAGATGAAGAGGGATACTATCTCATACTTAAAGGATCTATCCAACAAGAGGACTTAACAATCCTCAATATATATGCCCCGAATGTGGGAACTGCCAAATATATCAATCAATTAACAACCAAAGTGAGGAAATACTTATATAATAATACACTTATACTTGGTGACTTCAATCTAGCTCTTTTTATACTCGATAGGTCTTCTAAGCACAACATCTCCAAAGAAACGAGAGCTTTAAATGATACACTGGACCAGATGGATTTCACAGATATCTACGGAATATTACATCCAAAATCAACTGAATACACATTCTTCTCAAGTGCACATGGAACTTTCTCCAGAATAGACCACATACTGGGTCACAAATCGGGTCTGAACCGATACCAAAAGATTGGGATCGTCCCCTGCATATTCTCAGACCATAATGCCTTGAAATTAGAACTGAATCACAACAAGAAGTTTGGAAGGACCTCAAACACGTGGAGGTTAAGGACCATCCTGCTAAAAGATGAAAGGGTCAACCAGGAAATTAAGGAAGAATTAAAAAGATTCATGGAAACTAATGAGAATGAAGATACAACTGTTCAAAATCTTTGGGATGCAGCAAAAGCAGTCCTAAGGGGGAAATACATTGCAATACAAGCATCCATTCAAAAACTGGAAATAACTCACATAAAAAGGCTAACCTTACACATAAAGGAGCTAGACAAAAAATAGCAAATAGGTGCTACACCCAGCAGAAGAAGAGAGTTAATAAAGATTCGAGCAGACCTCAACGAAATCGAGACCAGAAGAACTGTGGAACAGATCAACAGAACCAGGAATTCGTTCTTTGAAAGAATTAATAAGATAGATAAACCTTTAGCCAGCCTTATTAAAAAGAAGAGAGAGAAGACTCAAATTAATAAAATCATGAATGAGAAAGGAGAGATCACTACCAACAGCAAGGAAATACAAACGATTTTAAAAACATATTATGAACAGCTATACGCCAATAAATTAGGCAATCTAGAAGAAATGGACGCATTCCTGGAAAGCCTCAAACTACCAAAACTGGAACAGGAAGAAATAGAAAACCTGAACAGGCCAATAACCAGGGAGGAAATTGAAGCAGTCATCTAAAACCTCCCGACACACAAAAGTCCAGTGCCAGATGGCTTCCCAGGGGAATTCTATCAAACGTTTAAAGAAGAAACCATAGCTATTCTACTAAAGCTGTTTGGAAAGATAGAAAGAGATGGAGAACTTCCAAATTAGTTCTATGAGGCCAGCATCACCTTAATTCCAAAACCAGACAAAGACCCACCAAAAAGGAGAATTACAGACCAATATCCCTGATGAACATGGATGCAAAAATTCTCACAAGATACTAGCCAATAGGATCCAACAGTACATTAAGAAAACTACTCACCATGACCAAGTAGGATTTATCCCGGGACACAAGGCTGGTGCAACACTCGTAAAACAATCAATGTGATTCATCATCAGCAAGAGAAAAACCAAGAACCATAGGATCCTCTCATTAGATGCAGAGAAAGCTTTTGGCAAAATACAGCATCCACTCCTGATCAAAACTCTTCAAAGTGTAGGGATAGAGGGAACAGTCCTCAACATCTTAAAAACCATCTACGAAAAGACCACAGTAAATATCATTCTCAATGGGGAAGCACTGGGAGCCTTTGCCCTAAGATCAGGAACAAGACAGGGATGTCCACTCTCACCACTGCTATTCAACATAGTACTGGAACTCCTAGCCTCAGCAATCAGACAACAAAAAGACATTAAAGGCATTCGAAATGCCAAAGAAGAAGAAAAACTCTCCCTCTTTGCCAATGACATGATACTCTACTTAGAAAACCCAAAAGTCTCCACCCCAAGATTGCTAGAACTGATACAGCAATTTGGTAGCATGGCAGGATACAAAATCAATGCCCAGAAGTCAGTGGCATTTCTATACACTAACAGTGAGACGGAAGAAAGAGAAATTAAGGAGTCAATCCCATTTGCAATTGCACCCAAAAGCATAAGATACCTAGGAATAAACCTAACCAAAGAGGTAAACGATCTATACCCTAAAAGCTATAGAACACTTCTGAAAGAAATTGAGGAAGACACAAAGAGATGGAAAAATATTCCATGCTCATGGATTGGAAGAATTAGTATGGTGAAAATGTCAATGTTACCCAGGGCAATTTACACGTTTAAAGAAATCCCTATCAAAATACCATAGACTTTCATCACAGAGTTAGAACAAATTATTTTAAGATTTATGTGGGATCAAAAAAGACCCTGAATAGCCAGGGGAATTTTAAAAAAGAAAAACAAAACTGTGGGCATCACAATGCCAGATTTCAGGTTGTACTACAAAGCTGTGGTCATCAAGACATTGTGGTACTGGCACAAAAACAGACACATAGATCAATGGAACAGAATAGAGAACCCAGAAGTGGACCCTTAACTTTATGATCAACTAATATTCGAGAAAGGAGGAAAAACTATCCATTGGAAGAAAGACAGTCTCTTCAATAAATGGTGCTGGGAAAATTGGACATCCACATGCAGAAGAATGAAACTAGACCACTCTCTTTCACCATACACAAAGAGAAACTCAAAATGGATGAAAGATCTAAATGTGAGACAGAATCCATCAAAATCCTAGAGGAGAACACAGGCAACACCCTTTTTGAACTCGGCCACAGTAACTTCTTGCAAGATACATCCATGAAGGTAAAAGAAACAAAAGCAAAAATGAACTATTGGGACTTCATCAAGATAAGAAGCTTTTGCACAGCAAAGGATACAGTCAACAAAACTAAAAGACAACCTACAGGATGGGAGAAGATATTTGCAAATGACCTATCAGATAAAGGGCTAGTTTCCAAGATCTATAAAGAACTTCTTAAACTCAACACCAAAGAAACAAACAATCCAGTCATGAAATGGGCAAAAGACATGAAGAGAAATCTCACAGAGGAAGACATAGACATGGCCAACATGCACATGAGAAAATGCTCTGTATCACTTGCCATCAGGGAAATACAAATCAAAACCACAATGAGATACCACCTCACACCAGTGACAATGGGGAAAGTTAAGAAGGTAGGAAACCACAAATGTTGGAGAGGATGCGGAGAAAAGGGAACCCTCTTACACTGTTGGTGGGAATGTGAACTGGTGCAGCCGCTCTGGAAAACTGTGTGGAAGTTCCCAAAGAGTTAAAAATAGACCTGCCCTACGACCCAGCAATTGCACTTTTGGGGATTTACCCCAAGGATACAGATGCAATGAAACACCGGGTCACCTGCACCCCGATGTTTATAGCAGCAATGGCCACAATAGCCAAACTGTGGAAGGAGCCTCGGTGTCCATCGAAAGATGAATGTATAAAGAAGATGTGGTTTATGTATACAATGGAATATTACTCAGCCATTAGAAATGACAAATACCCACCATTTACTTCAACGTGGATGGAACTGGAGGGTATTATGCTGAGTGACGTAAGTCAATCGGAGAAGGACAGTGTATGTTCTCATTCATTTGGGGAATATAAATAATAGTGAAAGGGAATATAAGGGAAGGGAGAAGAAATGTGTGGGAAATATCAGAAAGGGAGACAGAACATAAAGACTCCTAACTCTGGTAACGAACTAGAGGTGGTGGAAGGGGAGGAGGGCGGGGGGTGGGGGTGAATTTGTGACGGGCACTGAGGGGGACACTTGACGGGATGAGCACTGGGTGTTATTCTGTATGTAGGTAAATTGAACACCAATAAAAAATTTATTAAAAAAAAGATTTGAGTAGAATTCAATAAAATAGAGACCAGAAGAACTGTGGAACATATCAACAAAACCAGGAGTTGGTTCTTTGAAAGAAAATAGAAAACCATTAGCCAGCATTATTAAAAACAAGAGAGAAGCCTCTAATTAATGAAATCACGAATGAAAAAGGAGAGATCACCACCAACACCAAGGAAATATAAACGATTTTAAAAACATATTATGAGCAGCTATATGCCAATAACTTAGACAACCTAGAAGAAATGGATTCATTTCTGGAAAACCACAAACTACCAAAACTGGAACAGGAAGAAATAGAAAATATGAACAGGTCGATAACCAGGGCAGAAATTGAAGCAATCATCAAAAACCTCCCAAGACACAAAAGTCCAAGGCCAGATGGCTTCCCAGGGGAATTCTATCAAACGTTTCTAGAAGAAACAATACCTATTCTATTAAAGCTGTTCGGAAAGACAGAAAGAGATGGAATACTTCCAAACTCGTTCTATGAGGCCAGCATCACCTTAATTCCAAAACCAGATGAAGACTCCACCAAAAAAAACGAGAATTATAGACCAATTTCCCTGATGAGCACAGATGCAAAAATTCTCAACAAGATATTAGCCAATAGGATTCAACAGTACTTTAAGAAGATTATTTACCATGACCAACTGGGATTTATCCCCGGGATCTTAAAAGCCCTCTACAAAAAGCCCACAGCAAATATCATTCTCATGGGGAAAGTTGGGAGCCTTTCCCTAAGATCAGGAGAACGACAGGGATGTCCACTCTCACCACTGCTATTCAACATAGTACTAGAAGTGCTCACCTCAGCAATCAGGCAACAAAAAGAAATAAAAGGCATTCAAATTGGCAAAGAAGTCAAACTCTCTCTCTTCGCAGATGACATGACAGTGTATATATAAAACCCAAAAGACTCCACAAGATTGCTAGAACTCATACAACAATTCGGCAGTGTTGCAGGATCCAAAAATCAATGCCGAGAAATCAGTGGCATTTCTCTACACTAACTATGAGACTGAAGAAAATGAAATTAAGGAGTCAGTCCCATTTATAATTGCACCAAAAAGCATAAGATACCTAGGAGTAGATCTAACCAAAGAGGTAAAGGATCCATACCCAAAAAACTACAGAACGGTTCTGAAGGAATTTGAGGAAGACAGAAAGAGATGGAAAAATATTCCATGCTCATGGATTGGAAGAATTAATATTGTGAAATTGTCAATGCTACCCAGGGAAATTTACACATTTATTGCAATCCCTATCAAAATACCATGGACTTTATTCAGATAGTAGGAACAAATCATCTTAAGATTTGTGTGGAGTCAGAAAAGACCCCAAATAGCCAGGGGAATATGAAAAAAAAAATCCAGAGCTGGGGGCATCACAATTCCACATTTTAGGTTGTACTACAAAGCTGTGGTCATCAAGACAGTGTGGTGCTGGCACTAAAACAGACACATAGATCAATGGAACAGAATAGAGAACTTAGAAATGGCCCCTCAACTCTATGGTCAACTAATATTCGACAAGGGAAGAAAGATTATCCACTGGGAAAAGGACAGTCTCTTCAAGAAATGGTGCTGGGAAAATTGGACATCCACATGCAGAAGAATGAAACTAGACCATTTTCTTACACCATACACAAAGATAAACTCAAAATGGATGAAAGATTTAAATGTGAGACAAGATTCCATCAAAATCCTAGAGAAGAACACAGGCAACACCCTTTTTGAACTTGGCCACAGCAACTTCTTGCAAGATACATTCATGAAGGCAAGAGAAACAAAAGCAAAAATGAATTATTGGGACTTCATCAAGATCAAAAGCTTCTGCATAGCAAAAGAAACAGTCCACAAAACTCAAAGACAACCTACAGAATGAGAGAAGAAATTTGCAAATGACGTATCAGATAAAGGGCTAGTATCCAAGATCTCTAAGGAACTTATGAAACTCAACAGCAAAGAAACAAACAATCCAATCATGAAATGGGCAAAAGACATGAAGAGAAATTTCTCAGAGGAAAACATATATATGGCCAACCAGCACATGAGAAAATGTTCTGCATCACTGGCCATCAGGGAAATACAAATCAAAACCACAATGAGATACCACCTCACACCAGTGATTATGGTGAAAATTAACAAGACAGGGAACAACAAATTTTGGAGAGGGTGTGGAGAAAGGGGAACCCTCTTCCACTGTTGGTGGAAATGTAAACTGCTACAGCCACTCTGGGAACCTGTGTGGAGGTTCCTCAGTTAAAAATAGATCTGCTCTATGACCCAGGAATTTCACTGCTAGGGATTTACCCCAAGGATAAATTAGAAACAACAAATACCCACCATTTGCTTCAACGTGGATGGAACTGGAGGGTATTATGCTGAGTGAAGTAAGTCAATCGGAGAAGGACAAACATTATATGGTCTCATTCATTCGGGGAATATAAAAAATAATGAAAGGGAATAAAGGGGAAAGGAGAGAAAATGAGTGAAAATATCAGTGAGGATGACAAAACATGAGAGACTCCAAACTCTGAGCAATGAACAAGGGCTCGTGGAATGGGAGGTGGTGGGGGGCTGGGGTGACTGGTGACGGGCACTCCGGTGGACACTTGACAGGATGAGCACTGGTTGATATGCTATATGTTGGCAAATTGAACTGCAATAAAAAATAATAAAAAATAAAAATAGAAAAACTGGAAAAACAAAAGACAAAAAACAAATGTGATTCAACTTGCATTGTTATTAATATTCGATGTTTTCCTCAATACAATGAGATTTAACAGATAGATACAATGCAAAAATAAAAGAAAAAAAAAAGGCTGTCACCTCAACTAACTTGCAGACAAATGGATTCTCCTGATAAGTCCTAAAATATCGTAAGTTTCATTTTCATTTTCTTAAATTACCTTCCTTATGGAACATGAGAAGAGTAATTCTAAAGTGGGATATATTATAGCTCAGGAAATATCAAGGCATATGTATAATCAAATATCTTGAAACAATTTTTTAAACAATTGGATCCTAGGCAATATTTAATAATTTGAATAAAATCTGCAAATAGCTGCATGTGTCTATAAAAGCAGACACAGTTTTACATGTATAAGTAATCAAGCAAGGTCAACTGTAAAATGTTAGAAAGTTGCAGCCTTTTTATTTAGTACCCAGAGAATGTCAGTAATTTAACATTATATTGTGATAAATGTTGCTCACAGAGTTTTAACAAGAACAAAAATAAACATAATTTCTATGTCATCTTTGGCATGTTTTAAATTCAAAATGTTAGCCATTTCTTTAGCAGCACTGTGAGGGAAAGAAACACTGTAAAATGCACTACTGCATTTGATTTTACACGAAAAAAAGTACATTGAAAACTGTAATGTGAAAAGAAATAGTGCTTTAAAGAAAACGTTTATAAAAGAAATGATAGTATAAACTCCATAATGTAGTCAGAAAAAGAAAATACAGTTATCTGAACAACGGGAACCCCTTTGTTCTAAAACTTGCAACTTTTAAAGTACATGTTTTTAAGTACACACAATTTCAGTTTAACACACACAATTCAATTTCTGCCTTGAGAAGTGCAATAAAATGCCAATAAACATATTTTCTATACCAGAAAATAAGTTTAGGAATCCCGAAGTATATGGAAAGTGTAGGGAAGACATTTTTTTATAGTAACTATAATCTCAAACTTTGTTCTCTCTGCATAAACCCTACATAACTCACAACTACCAATAATACTTATTTTTTTTATTAAAAAAACAAATACAGAAAAACCATATTCTTTTTTTGTACTATGGAATTTAATACAAAATAAATTCTCATTTCCAAACCATGCTGGCAAGTTTTCTTGTATAACTTTTAAAATGGATGGGTGGTTGTTTTTGCTAGAATGATTTTGTGAAGTTAAAAAAAATATTGTACTAAAATACAAACTTACAGTTTTTTGCTTTTAGTGGCATCAATTTCAGAGAGAGTGGATATAAAAAGAGGACTCAAATATGACCTGAGTAATATTAGTTTGATAGGAAAGAAAAAAAGCAAATAAATCTAATTAGTCACATTATGGAAATTTATTAATAAACTAATGCACTTAGTACATTCTCTAAAACTGTTCTACATAAAATTAGATGTTTAATAAATACCTTTTGAAGAGTAAATTAGTTCACATAATTAGATAAATAGTATGAAAGTTAAATGGCCATCCAAAAAAGGCTCTATTGTCCAAGGTTCAGAAATATGAATATAGAACAAATCTTAACTTGCCAATCACATATATATTTATTTCTGAGCATTTACCTAAGATTTCTTGCTGGTCAATAAAAAGGTACATAATTTGTAGAATATATATATAAACAAATTTGAATTTCTATATCCTAAAAATACTTTCCCTTTGTATTTTTCTTTCATACCTTCAAGTATTAGCAACCAAACTGAATTTTAGATGATCAAGCATTATCAGTTTATTCAAATGATATGATGGACTTCACTATATTGTAAGAATAAAACCAGGAACAGTGCATTCAGGAGTATAATGTCTTTGTGAATAACCACTATCAATTCCACTGCACTCTTGCATAGGAAGGCAGATAGCAGACTACTGAATTCTTCTGTTAATTTCAGCAATTATTTATACTGAGATATACACCAAAAATACCTAAATAAGCTTCAACATATAAGAAATTTTCCTAAAGGAGTTTAATTGCAGTTGACTATATATGGCTTACATTCTTGTTGAGAAGTAATGTTGAGGATCTCTGTGTCCTGAAATGCAGACAAAGGATCTGCACACTTAAACTCCACTGATAGTTTCCATTCAACTTTTCTGTACTCTTGTTTATCGATACAATAGGAGTAGAGGCTAGGGTAGCTGGAGATTCCTTATGTTATAGGCTATGTAATATGTGAAATAAGAGTACAAATAAATATGCACTTAACAACTGTCTCCCTCCACACCATTCTGTCATATAAGTTCATTGTAATTAAAAAGCTTAAAAGTTTCTTGGAGGGGAAAAAGTATATTGAGAAGTAGAAAGGGTGAAATAGAAAAGAAACAGTTTGTGGGATAATCTGATCCTGGGCATACTGTGTAAATTCCTTGCCTAGAAATAGCTTCCCTTATAATAATAATAAACAATTATTCTTATCTGGTTAGATGGCCTAAAAGTCCAGCAATTAGAAATTGATTAATGGGAATTTTCCTTGAAAAATGCCAATTATTTATTAGCCACTAACAGAAAAAAAAAAGAATTAATTTAAATGAGATCACTCTCACCCTTTTAGCTGAATATAGCTGCTTTGTGAGAATGAAAGTTCTGATTTGGGGAAGGCGAAGGGTATGAGGTGCTTTTGGGGCACAGAATCCTTCTGGAGGAAGCTTTAATTATGGAGTCCTCTATGAGGTGCTCAAGTAGGATAGCACATGGGACTAGAAAGCCAGGAGAAAGAGAATACATAGAATGCCACAGACATTCTTTGCCTAATTTAAAACCCAAGCTTTCTGGTTGATCTTAAGGCCAAGTTAGGCAGTTCTTTTCCTTTTCATAAACGAAGGGTCTCATACTGTCAGGAAAATACTATTCAATCAGTATGAGTAGCTTTCTGTGAGCAGTACTATCTTAACATAATGTTTCAATAAGGAGACACTGTAAATACCAAGCATCTGTTCTTAAGTTTGTGGGTTGCCTATACATGAGAAATCCCTTTGAGTTAGCCAGAGGTTCTATCAAATGTGTATGTGTAATTACCAATGGCAATAAATTACAAAAACTAAAGTTTAGGCATTTCTAGGTCTAACAAAATAGGCTCAAGTTTGATTTTCATGAAATAACTGAAACCATTATTCCCCAGAAAATTATCACCACTGCATTTAAATTATCTTACTAAAGGTTTCCTGAGTTTATTCATGATAATATGTGCTTTAGGATAATAAATTATTAGTCTACTTGGGCAAACCTGGTGTTTTCCCTCTGAGGAAAAAAATACAATATCCTCTCCCTTCCAGAACGATAAAAACTCCAAATTGTGCTATCATTAAATACTAGCAAGAACCATCAACTAGAAAGAAAAGAAAAGCAATGTAAATTAATTGTTCATGAATCCATTAGAAACCACAATATTCTAAAATTTTATAGAAAGGATTTGTTTTTACTAGTTAAGCATTTATAGAAGCCCCTCCAAAAAAGCTCCTCTTCACATCTACATTTTTTCTCTAGACAAAATAAATGGACATGATTAGGCATCCCTACCTGGTTTCCTTCTATAAAATAAGAATATGTAGTTTGAAGATTTCCCTTATAATAAAGTTGTCCTTACTAATGTTTTTAACCTACTTTATATGAACTTTCCGGCAGAAATGGTTTACACAATTATTGGGAAAATCCACTAGCTTATCTGTATTTTTTATCATTTGTCAGTCCTCACTGAGCAATGAAAAATCATGCTATTCATTGTTTAATTCTAATTGTGCTCCCTTCATTAAAGGACTGTATGCTATTACCCTTCTGAGCAACCTCACTGAAAAATTAATAAAGATCAGCCACTTAAAAATATATTGATTATGGAAAGATTGCAAGTTATTTTGTGATATTTTACACTTTCCAATTCTACTTTTCCTAATGGTATTAATAGAAAAGCATACATGGAAATAGTGTCTCTGTTCTGAAAAGTTCATACCAAAATCATACCTTGCTTTGTCATATTAATTGTGATAAGAAGTCATAACAGCACAAACAAGATGACAAGAGGAAAGTAAGTCAGAATATATGGACACAGATTGTTACATGCAAGTACTTCTAGTAATAAAGCAAAATGAGGAAGGAAAAGGCCAAATTGGGAAATAAAAATCCACAAGATATGATACTGGTCTATTTCTAAGTAATGTTTTCCATGTGGCATTAGATTTTTTAATGTCTTTCAATTATTGCAAAAAGACATCTCAAATTAATGGTATATACTTTTATACATTACATCCAATAGACAGACTTTGTATGTAGAATATATATCACTTACATTATAAAGAGAATACATGTAGTTTTCCTTTATTGAATACCAAAGTTACAAGTCTTCTAGCCTAAATGGTATACTTCAGTGCTCAGTAATCAACTTTCTCTCTGAATTAAGCAAAATAAAATACACAGTAAACAGTACACTTAGCACGTAACAAGTAGTTCACTTATATTCACTAAACAAAACTATAACATCCTCCAGTTTACATTCATGAGTTCTTTCTGTTAGTAGTAGTAGTAGAAGTACTAGTACTAGTAGTAACGGTATTTTCTTCAACAACATGAAAAGATTTTTTAAAATTCCACCATTTAGAGAAAACGATATATGTTATCTAGTGGTTCTGAGTAAGTTTAATAAGACCAATTTTGTCAGACCTTTTTTATAAATATGATTAAAAATGTGTTCATATTTTGTGTAAATCATTAATATTACTTCCTTTTCAAATTTTATCTCTTTGTAGCATTGTCTAAAGTTAACTGAAATGCATTATACTGTATCATGTATGCTAAGCCCACAAGTCCATTACAATAAAATTTAAACTATATTACCATAGGATTCCAGGTAAACTAATATGCTATACTGTAATTCAATTTTGTAAGTCCAAAAAAAAAAAAAAAAAAACCAGTGTAGTTCATTATAAAAGGGACAGGTAATGGTTAAATCCAATTGATTAACTTGAAATTCAGCTTATTCAGCTTATTCGTATCATGAACGTAGTGGCAACACATGTACTTTATTTTCAAAGGCTTAACTATTACCTATTTAGTAGATTACAAGACCAATATAAAGCCTTTGGCTAAAAAATTCCTCACTTGTACTGCAATTCAATTAGATGTAAAATTTACAGAGGACTTGTGGAAACCTTTATTTCTAGATGAGGACATGTATGGATAATACATATGTCTGTGTGCACACATAATTTGTGATTTAAATCTTCTGTAAAAACTTTGGCACCAACCATATGAGGAGTTACATATTAGCACAAATGAATGTAGCCTCTTGGTTGTATGTGATAACAAGCTTCTACAATACATTTTTTGTTCCTTTTTCCTTTTTAAAAAGTCTGTTCTTCAGGATCTGATGTTCAAAAATATTGGCATTGGTTGGCATTACACTATTATATTTGCATCCTGATAATTGATAATGATTCCCTAAATCATTATTTTATGAGACCAGAAAAACTATTAAGAATTTTTTATGAAAGGAACTTTACAAGTTAGTGTGCAGAGAAATTGTTAGGACCTTGTAGACACCAATTATATACTTAAACACTTAGTCACCACTGCAAAACAACATTGTTTGAATACTGTTGGCCTGTGTTTTTTTTTTTTTAATCTCATCTCCCTAAAAAAAGGGAGGTTTAAACAGAATATTCAAGTGATACAGCAGAATATGATGCCTTTGATTTAAGATTAGGCAAAAAGCCACACATTTAATTTTTCTTCATCCAGTATGGCTGAGAAACACTAGAAATCTTACAGGCCAGTTGATGTACGTTTTTTCATGCTCCGTCGCTGAGCTAAATTTGAAGCAGCAACAGGCTCAAGGACTGGTTGAAAGGTCTTGTGAGTCAGGGCAGAATATGCGGTGACTACTGCTCCCTAAAATAAGGAGAAATAAGAGAAATTGAGTAACAATCTCTGGAGGTAAAAAAATTCCACCTTATATCATTAGAGATTTCAGTAGACTACAACCTTATTTCTGAGGAAAATAATTGCGTATACTTGATCTATGCATTGACATTCCCTTCATGCATTAATACCTGTTTACTTGTATATTTTTTCATTTCAATGACTATGTCTACTCCAAATTTTTAAAATATTAAAATGAATTCTTTTTATCAGTCTTTCATCACTGAAATATTTGTTTTAAATATTTTAATAATTTAATTTTTAATATAAGTTGTATATATTTAAGACATAGAACATATCTTGATGTACATATACATAGTACAGTGATTACTATAGTCAAACTAACATATCTTCTCCTTACATAGTTATCATTTTTTTGTGATGAAAGCATGTGAAATCTACTCTTAGCAAATTTCCAATATTAAAACAGTAGTTGATAATAATGCATATTAGATATCTAGATTTATTCATTCTATATAATTACACCTTTGTACTTTGACCAATATATCCCCAATTTCCACTCTTCCCTGCCCCTGGTAGCAACCTTTCTACTCTCTGCTTTTATATATTTGACTTTTAAAAAATTCCACATATTAGAGAGCTTGTGTATTCTTTTTCTTTCTGTGTCTGGCTTATTTCACTTAGCATAATGTCTTCAAGGTTTATCCATGTTGAAAATGGTAGGATCTCCTTTTTTAAAGCTGCAAAATATCCCATTGTATATATGTACATCACTATTCATTTATCCTCAAAGAATCTCCATGCTCCCATATTCAGTGCAGCATTATTCACAATAGCCAAGACATGGAAATAACCTAAGTATCCATCAACAGATGAATACATAAAAAACTAAAATCTTAAATCTAGGTTCACTGTCTGTAAATATGGGAATTTGCACCATGGTTATTAATTTAGGAACCAATAGCAACATTTTCTTTCCATATGAAACTTGCATTTAATACACTTCTAGCCCCAGTATCTCAAAAGTAAGTCAAATACAAATAATTTTTATTAATCATCAGAAAGGTAATAGGTAGAGAAGATTAATAAGAATCCATGTTTTTTTATTTAAAAGAAGCAATAATAAAACCAAAAACAATCTATAAATACACCTGTAAAAAATAAAGGTATTTAAGAACATCATATGTGTTGTCAGTGAATAGTATACAGGCTTTATCAGGAATTCAGGGGGTGCATAAAAGATATGTTTGTTTTACCTTAATGACATGTGACATATCATTTCTATTTGGCTGATCATTCAGCAACTGGTCTCTGTGGGTTATCCATGAGTGTTTTAATACTTGTTCTGTAGTGTAACGCTGATGTGGGTCCATATGTAGCATATGGGACAGCAAATCCTAAATGAAAATGACAATATATATATATATATATATATATATATATATGTCAATATATATATGTATATACACACATATGAAATATATAGCAATAAAGGTTTTAGTAAAATACATTATTTCACATTTTCTCAAAATATAAAAGCATCGGTAGCTTTGTGATCTATTTTGTTTGACCTATATGTAGGAAAAACCAAACCTATATACTCTGCACAGTTAACTATCAGAATCTCCAAATAGATTTTTTGACATATGGTAAACCCATATTTATAATTTCTAAATCAGAGGATACCAAATCTGTGCAACTGGAATGTGGTTAATAAGAGAGGAAGAAAATGTAAAGTAGCAGGGGTTATCCTGGAATGTGCTAAATAGTCAAGAGGAGAAAAGAGGTATAGATTTGTGCTAATAAGCTGGGTCCTAAAGTATAAGGGTATGTGTAGAATCAAACAACATAAAGGGAAGGTCCCATGTTGTTAATACACTCAATAGCTAAGGGTTTAAATATAAGATACTAAAGAGAGGAAAACATAGATTCATGGTTGGCAGATGACTGCTGGCATTCTAGTGGTCAGAGTATCATATGTCTCTCATAGACTATGGATATGCTTACTTTATCTCTATTGCAATAACAAGTCATAAATATAACCTGATAATAAAATACAATTTTAAATATAGACTACCTCTATCAAGCATCTTTTAGAAAAAGGAAAAGTAAAATCTCTTTAACAAGCATCATCTCAAAAAATAGTCATCATTTGTGAATGTTTCATCAATAGCATAAGTAGTGAAACTAAAACCTCTAAGTAGAATCTAAATATCAGAATTTGAAGAATAATGGAAGTATGTGGAAGAATAAAACAACCAATAAAAAAATCTATTGGAAAAAGGACAGATATGCAAAAATGATGGGGAAATAATTTAGAAAATAACATTAAATTACTTCAATAAAACAGACCTAATTGATAGTCATAAAAATAATAAAAATTCAATAGTCAAAGGAATTCTGCCTTTAGCCAACATAGAATACCAGAGACTGGATTCTTCCACCTGTTTGAAACAAACCCCCCCACCCCCCACAAACACAACCATAAAATAGAGGAAACAATAGATTTCCAGAGATCAGATATTAGGCAATGCAAGTGATTCCTAAGAGATGAGAAACAAATAAAGTAAGCCTTATAATTGCCCAAACTTACCACCTTGAGAGTTTTCAGGCTGTTGTGTAGGTAAGGAAACCCAGGAAGAGCCTGGCAGTTTCCTTGAGTGGATGAGACAGAATGGAGAGTCAGGAAAGACCAACCAGACAGAGTTACAAGAGTGACTCCTAGAGTGGTGAGAGGAGCAGAAAAAAAGACTACAGACCTATAGAGGGTCTTCCTCAAATATTCAGAAGATTACTGATAAACTCATATCTGTGGGAAGAACTATTTGAAAGTGTTAGAGAGATATCAGAACTCATGAGGATAGATAATATTGCCTGTTCTCACAAGCCAGACAGGAAAATCTCAAAATTCAATGGAGTATTTGGTAGAGTATTTGGATGCAACCTGCCTAAGTAGTGTGCAGCCCTAAACACTGCTCTGGTCCTGCCTAAGAAATATTAAAAAAAACCCAAATTATCAAATTGTTTCACCTAATTTAATTGTGCCCCAGTATAAAGCTCAAGAATATGTATAAGAATACAAGGGTGTCCAGCGTAAAGTAAGGTAAAATTCACTATATCTGGCTTCTTATAAAAAATTGCCAGAGATACAGAAGAGAGGAAAAATAACATATGAGAAGAAACCAATCAATCAATCAATCAAAATTGGCCTATAATTGATACATATGTTAGAATTAGCAGATAAGGACATTAAAAGAGTCATTATAACTCCATTCCATATGTTAAAAAGTAGAGACATAGAAGATATAAAAAGTCACAAGTCACATTTCTAGAGATAAAAACAAAAATCTGAGACAAAAAATAAAATGAATGAAAATTTGATATGACAGAAAAAAATTGGTAAAGACACAGCAATAGATACTATCAAAAAGGAACATAGTATAAATCAAACAAAAGAACAGAGCATCAGTGAGCTGTGAGACATCAAGCACCATAATACACAAATGCAATTGGTGTCCCAAAAGGAAAGAAAGGAAGAAAAAATATGTGAGGGAATAATGTTACCAAAATTTCCAAATTTTACAGAAACCATAAACTCACAGATCCAAAAAGTTCAATGAAATCCAAATACAAGAAAAACAATATATTAAAGATAACAAACCAAATTTCTTAAAATCCAAGGCAGAGAAAAATTTAGATTTATCCCTGGATTGTAAGGGTGGTTCAATATTTGCAAATCAATCAACATGATATACCACTTTAATAAAAAATGATAAGAACCACATAATCTTTCAATAGATGCGTAAAAAAAATTTGACAAAGTAGAACATCCATTCATGATAAAAGTCCTCAACAAAATAGGGTTAGACAGAACATACCAAACCTGATAGAGATAATATATGAAAAATGCACAGCTAATATCATTTTCAACGGGGAAAAACTGAAAATCATTACTTTATAGTCAGGAACAAGATAGGGGTGTCTACTCTCTCTATGTTATATTTAGCATGTTACTGAAGTCCTGGCCATGGGAATCAGAAAACAAAATGAAATACAAAGCATCTAAATCTGCAAGGAAGAAGTCAGACTTCCACTATTTGCTGATGACATGATACTCTATATGGAAAATCTAAAATTTAAAAATTGCCAGAACTGATATATGAATTTAGTAAATCACAGGATACAAATTTAATACAAATAAATCTGTTCCTTTTCTGTACACCAATAATGAAAAAATAGAGGTAGAAATCAAGGAATCAATTTTATTTACAATTGCACCAAAGCCATTAAGATACCTAGGAATAAACCTAACCAAAGAAGTGAAAGATCTGTACTCAACAACTCTGAAAACTATGAAACACTGATGAAAAAAATTGAAGATGACACTAAGAGATGGAAAAACATTCCTTGCTAGTGGATTGAAAGAATAAATATTTTTTAAAATGTTCATACTACCCAAAGAAATCTACATATTCACTACAATCCCTATCAAAATACCATCAGCAATTTTCACTGAGCTAGAACAAACCATCCTAAAATTTGTATGGAACAAAAAAAAAAAAAATCCTGAATAGCCAAAGCAACCTTGAAAAAGTGAAGCAAAGCTGAAGGCATCACAGTTGTGGACTTCAATATATTATACTGCTACAGTGAGCAAGACAGTATGGTACTGGCAAAACAAAACAAAACAAAACAAAACAATCCAGACACATAGATTAATGGAACAGAATAGAAAACCCAGAAATGAACCCATAGCTATACGGAGAAAAGGACAATTTCTTCAACAAATGGTGTTGGGAAAACTGGACAGTGACAATGAGAAGAGGGAAACCGGAGTACTTTCTTCTACCATACACAAAAACAAATTCAAAATGAAAGAAAGACCTAAATGTGAGGCAGGAAACCATCAAAATCCTAGAGGAGAGCACAGGCAGAAACCTCTTTGACATCAGCCATTGAAACTTCTTACTAGATATGTCTCCTGGGGCAAGGGAAACAAAAGCAAAAATAAATTATTGGGACTTTATCAAAATAAAAAGCTTATGCACAGTGAAGTAAATGATCAACAAAACTAAAAGGCATCCCATGGGGTAGGAGAAGATATTTGCAAATGATCTAAGAAACGATTCATATACAAAATATGTAAAACACTTATAAAACTCAATACCCTAAAAGCAAACAATCCAATTAAAAATAGGCAGAAGGCATGACTAGAAATGTTTCCAAAGAAGACATTTAGATGGCCAAGATACATGAAAAAATGCTCAACATCACTGATCATCAGAGAAATACAAATCAAACTACAATGAGATATCACCTCACATCACTCAGAATGGCTAAAATCACAACATGAGAAACAGGTATTAGTGAGGATGTGGAGAAAGGGGAACTCTCTTACACTATTGAGTATGTAATATAACATTAAGTCTGGATTTGTAACCCCTAAAGTTTTGCTTTTTTTTTCTTTCTCAGGGTTTCTTTGGCTATTCAGGGTCTTTTGTGATTCCATACAAATTTTAGGATTGTTTGTTCTAGCTCTATGAAAATTGTTGGTGGTATTTAATAGGGATTATATTGAATGTAGATTGCTTTGGGTAGTATGGACATTTTAATAATATGTATTCTTCCAATCCATGGGCAGGAATGTTTTCCATTTCTTTGTGTCATCTTTAATTTCTTTCATCAGTGTGTCATAGTTTTCAGAGTACAGTGAATATTGAACCATTCATGCAACCCAGGAAAAAAATCCCATTTGGTCACGAGGAGAGGGAGAAGCAGGCTCCCCACCAAGCAGAGAACCTGATGAGGGGCTCAATCCCAGGACCCTAGGATCATGAACTGAGCCAAAGGCTCATGCTTAACCCACTTCCGAGCAGGTGCCCTGGAATGACTCTTTTAATGTACTATTGAATTTGATTTGTTGGTAGTTTGTTTAGAGTTTTTGCATCCATTTTCATCTGGAATATTGACTTATAGTTCTCTTTTTTAGTGGAGTGTTTATCTGGTGTTGGTATCAGGGTAATGCTGGCCTCATAGAATGAATGTGGAAGTTTCGGTTCCATTCCTATTTTTTGGAATAGTTGAGAAGAAAAGGTATTTCCTTTTCTTTAAAGGTTTGGTAGAATTCATCTGTGGCGTCCTCTTGTCCTAGACATTTGTTGGGTGATTTTTGATTACTGACTGAATTTCTTTGCTGGTTATTAGTCTCTTCATGTTTTTTTTTTCTTCCTGTTTGTTTTGGTAGTTTATGTGTTTCCAGGAATTTATCCATTTCTTCCAGGTTGTCCAATTTTTTGGCATAAATTTTTCATAATATTCTCATATAATTGTATTTCTGTGGTGTTGGTTGTTATTACTCCTCACTCTTTTGTGATTTTATTCATTTTTGCCCTTTCTCTTTTCTTCTTTGGTAAGTCTGGTTAGTTTTTTTTTTCCATTAATTTTTTCAAACAACCAGCTCCTGGTTTCATTAATCTATTCTGTTGTGGGGTTTTTTTGTTTCGTTTTGTTTTTTTGTTTGTTTGTTTGTTTCTGTATCATTTATTTCAGCTCTATATTATTTCCTAGCTTCTTCGGGTTTAGGCTTTTTTTGTTTGTTTGTTTCTGTATCATTTACTTTGGCTCTATACTATTTCCTAGCTTCTTCTGGCTTAGGCTTCTTCTTCTTCTTCTTCTTTTTTTTTAGATATTTCTTTTTTCTAGCTCCTTTAGGTGTATTGTTAGGATGCTTATTTTGGATTTTTTTTTCTTTTTGATATAGGCCTGTATTGTTCTATACTTCCTGCTTATAACCACTTTTGCTGCATCCCACATGTTTTCAACTGTTATGTTTCATTTTCATTTGTTTCTGTTTATTTATTTTATTTCCTCTTTGATTTCCAGGTTGACCCACTCATTGTTTAGTAGCATGTTGTTTAACTTCCATGTGTTTGTGATCTTTCCAATTTTGTTTCTTGTGGTTGACGTCAAGTTTCATAATGTTGTGGTCTGAAGATATGCATTGTATGATCCAAATCTTTTTGTATTCTTCAAGGCCTGATTTGGATGCAATATATTCTGGAAAATGTCCCATGTACACTTGAAGGGAATGTGTACTCTGCTGCTTTAGGATGAAATGTTCTCAATGTATCTGTTAAGTCCACCAGGTCCAGTGTGTCATTCAAAGCCACTGTTTCTGTCCATTAGATGATCTGTCCTTTACTCTAAGTGGAGTGTTAAAGTCTCCTACTATTGTTATGTTATTGTAAATGAGTTCCTTTTACTTTGTTATCAATTGTTTTATATATTTAAATGTTCCCAAGTTATGGACATAAATATTTACAAGTGTTGGATAGTCTCTTTTATATTTATATAGAGAGTACCCTTCTTTATTTCTTGTTATTCTCTTCGGTTTACATTCTAGTTTGTCTGATATAAGTATTGTTAGTCTAGCTTTATTTTGATGTCCATTTGCAAAGATAACTGTTTATCTCCACATTTTCAATCTCCACTTGTCTTTCAGTCTAAAATGAGTCTCTTGTGGGCAGCATGCTGATGGGTCTTATTGTGGGTTTTTCCCCCATTCTGATACCCTATGCCTTTAGTTGGAGTATTTAATCTATTTACATTCAGAGTAATTATTGATATGTATTTAGTGCCATTTTTGTTACTTTTTTGTCATTATTTCTGGATATTTTCTCTGTTCCTGTCTAGTCTTTTCACTTTTGGTCTTTTCTTTCCACTCAGAGTCCCCTTTAATATTTCTTGCAGGGCTGGTTTAGTGGTCATAAACTCCTTTCATTTTTGTTTGTCTGAAAAACTTTCTCTATCCTTCTATTCTGACTATTCTTGCCTGCAGATTTCTCCAAATCAGCACACTGAATACATCATGCCACTGTATTCTTGCTTGCCAACTTTCTGTTGAGAGATCTACAGCTAACCTTATGTGTCTTCCTTTGTAAATTAGGGACTTCTGTCTTTTGCTTGTAGGATTTTATTCTTTGTTGCAAATTTTGCAAATTTAACTATGATATGTCTTGGTGATGGCCTACTTTTGTTGATTTGTTGATGAGATTTCTTCATGCCTCCTGGATTTGGATGATTATTTCCATCCCCATATTCGGGAAGTTTTCAGCTATTATTAAATAAATAAAATTTCTGTCCCTATTTCTCTCTCTTCTTCTTTTAAGACTCCTATAAATACCAGTGTTACTATGTTTGATGGAGTCACTGAGTTCCCTAAGTCCATTTTTGAGCTCCATAATTCTTTGTTCTTTTGTTCAGCTTCATTATGTTCCCTTATTTTATCCTATCACTTTTTGTTCCTATGCCTCTTCCTTCCTTGTGTTCATTGCATTCAGTCTGTTTCAAATATCATTTATTGTATTTTTCATTTCTGATTTTTTAAATTTCTTTTATCTCTGTGGTAAGGGTCTCCCTGAAGTCTTACATTCTTTTCTCAAACCCAGCAAGCAGCCCTATGATTGTTGCTTTAAATTCTATATCAGGCATAATACTTATACCTGTTTTGCTTAAATATCTGGCTGTGATCTTATTTTGTTGTTTCATTTGAAAAGAATTACTCTGTCTTGGCATTTTGTCTAAATCTGTCTTCTCTGTGTTAGAAGAGCCGGTTATATGTCCTGCTTTTGAGAGTAATGGCTTTATACAGAAAAAATCATATAGTCTCCAGGGTCTGGTGCTTCAGGGAGTGTCGCTGGTGTGTGCTACATACACTCTGCTGCTGTTTTGGCTGCTTTATCCTCTGGGCCAGTCAGCTGCAGAGTCTTTCCTTGCCTGCAGGGGCAGTGTTTGGTACTTGGGCAGAGCTGAACTTTCCTTAATACAAGCATTTATAGAAGAAATTTTAGTCTAATATCTTCTTTTGCTGCATCTCACAGGTTTGGAATATTATGTTTTCTTTTTCTTTGGTTTGGAGACATATTTTGATTTGCTGTTTTATTTCTTAATTGATTCATTACTTGTGCATTAGTGTGTTAATATTTACATAATAAATATTTAATAATTACATTATAGATTTTCCAGCTTGGTTTTATTTTTGATCATTAGTTCTGTGCCCTGTGGTTGGAATAGACTTGGTATAATTTCAGCCTTCTTAAATTTGTAATATTTGCTTTGTCTCTTTTTCTGTGATTTAACTAGGGGATTCTTCTATATTTGAAGAAAATGTATATCCTACTTTTCTTAAATGGAATGTTTTATATATATCTTTTAGAACTATCTATTGTGGGACACCTGGGTGGCTCAGTGGTTGAGCGTCTGCCTTTGGCTCAGGGCATGATCCTGGGGTCCTGGGATCGAGTCCTGCATCAGGCTCCTCACAGGGAGCCTGCTTCTCTCTCTGCCTGTGTCTCTGCCTCTCTTTCTGTGTATCTCATGAATAATAATAATTATTATTATTATTTATTTATTTATGATAGTCACAGAGAGTGAGAGAGAGAGAGAGAGAGAGAGAGAGAGAGGCAGAGACACAGGCAGAGGGAGAAGCAGGCTCCATGCACCAGGAGCCCGACGTGGGACTCCATCCCGGGTCTCCAGGATCGCGCCCTGGGCCAAAGGCAGGCGCCAAACCGCTGCGCCACCCAGGGATCCCAATAATTATTATTTTTAAAAAGAACCATCTATTGTAAAGTATGTGTCAAGTAAAATATGTTCTTATTGAGGAGTGTCTAGGTGGTTCAGTCAGTTAAGCATCTGCCTTCAACTCAGGTCATGATCCCAGGGTCCTAGGACTGAGCCTGCATCAGGCTCCTTGTGGTGCCCACTACTCCTTCTTTCTCTGCCTGCTGCTCCCGCTGCTTGTGCTCCTCTCTCTCTGTCAAATAAATAAATAAAATCTTAAAAAATGTTCTTGTTGAGAAAAAAACTTCAACTTAGAGTACTTGTTTAAAAAACAAAGTATATCAGAATGGAAATGGGTTGAGGGTGAGTGAAATAGGTGAAGGGGATTAAAAGTACACTTATCATGATGAGTGTTGAGTAATGATGTACAGAATTGTTGAAGCACTATGTTGTATACCTGAAACTCAGATAACAATGTATATTAACTATCCTGGACTTAAAATTGCTATGCTTGGCTAAAAAGTAAAATAGAACAAAATAAAAATTATTGTACTAGAAGTTCTAGAAGGATTTCAGTATAAGGTTTTAAGTGTTAAACTGCTCTGCAATATAGATTATGCAAAGGTTAAGTTTTGCATACTTAATTTTATATTATATAAAAGAATTTGGTGAACAAGAACACCTTTGCTATTATTATTAAAGGTTTATAGACCTCTCTCTTTCATTCAACTCACATAAGCCAAGCTAATAAAGCCTTTCTTTCTCCAGAGAGTCTTCCCTAACATGTAGTGGAATGAAAAGAGTACTGGACTGAAAATTAATTTCAGGTCTGTCATTCATTAGTGTATGAAAAAGGAAAATATTTATACAATGGACAGAAAAAGCTTACTGTGTAAATTAACAATGGAAGGTATATCTGAAGAAAAGATTAGTTTATGAAAAGGTATTCAATTAAGTATTTATTATGCTAGGTATGTCAGTAAATGTAAAAATGAGTATGACATTTAAATGCTGAGTAGGAAGAATAGCAATGCAAACAAATACATGGCAAAGGAGAATGTTGTAAGCGCTCTAATAAAGTACATACAACATAGTAATGGTAACACAGTAGAGGAAGAGTAGAAGTTGCTTTTTTTATAGGAGGTAGGGAAGAGGTCATAAATAATTATCCCATAGGAGTTTCTACTGGTCAATTCTTCATTGGCCAAGGGTATATGTACTTGAAATTAGTAACACTTTGTTTACTTAAAATATAAAATTCAGATAGAACAATTTTCTAATTAATCAAGTATTATTGTGTTATATGGAGTGACACCATGAGATTTTCATTACTCTTGCCTCTTCTACTTTTGCTTTGTTTACCAGATACTTCTCGTATTCTCTGTTTTACAAAAGGGAAGCAGAAATTCCAATGTTCTCCAAGCCTGCAGTTTGGAGGTGAGGAGTTATCTGAAACTATTGTAGCAATAAAACACACACAACTATTACCTCTTACTACCACTACCATTTAACTGAATGGACAAAGTTTATGAACTCTGTACTGATAGGAGACAAATAGAATCATCTATATGTTTCTGGTGGTGGTATTCACCAATAGCAAAAGATTATTTAAAAGAGAAAAAAAGTAGCTTGTAATGAACTATAATTAAATAAAGCAACTGTCAAGAGATGATAGTACAGACTCCTGGGTGGCTCAGTTGGTTAGGCATCTGCCTTAGGCTCAGGTTATGATCCTGGCTCCTGAGATTGAGGCCTGAGACAGACTCCCTGCTTAATAGAGAGTCTGCTTTTCCCTCTCCCTTTGTCCCTCATTGCTCATGCTTTCTCTGTCTCTCAAATAAGTATTTTTTTTAAAGAGATGATAGTAAATGCCACAATTCTCACAACTAAGGGGTGCTAGCTTAAGGAATTATTGGAAACTGAAAAATAGTTTATCTTCATCACTAATTTAAAACAAAACAAAAATTAACATGTACAGGAGATAAGTTTTTTTTAGAGGTTTCCTATAGTTCCTTTGCTCAGCACTTGCCACCACTTGCAGAGGTTTCAGATAGAACTAAAGTCTCTTGACCCATAAAAACGGAATACATGAAAGACTGTGAAATATTTCAACAATAACTCCAAATATATTTTCCTATGTTTATTATTTATTATTCCAGAATATCACACTAAAAGAGGAGGTGAGAATAAAATAAAATTAAACTTTACTATGTATTATTATTTCTTAAGCACTATACAGATTTAAACATAAAAAAACAGGGAAAACTGAAATCTAAGCATAATTGTCATATGAATCTCCATTTCAGCATTACAGTCACCATTGCTAGTTATTTTTTAAAAGAAATGCAAGAGGATCATATGTATAGCTTTAAACATTGGATTTACTCTTTGGGAAAATACATTTTCTGACACACAAACTGATAAGAATATATATATATATATATATATATATATATATATATATATATATATTTCAATCATATATATAAAGTTTCAATCACTTTACAAAAAGAAATATGATAAATTACAAATAAACCAAGCTGTGAAGAAATGGAATTTTGGAGTTGGAAGGAATTTTGGATAATTTAGTTCCCAAATTTTATAGATGAGAAAACTGAGGCAGCTAGTTAGTGGATCAAAAACTACAGTACTCAGTACTCCTGGTTTCTGATCATGTGTGTTTTTTCTACTATACCACAAAGTAAACCTGTGTTATGGTTAAGCTCCAAACACAATCCCTTCTGTGTTTTTCTAATGATTAGAAGGTAATTACAGGTGATTTATTTACTCTATAATTAGGATATGAGATTTACTCCATAATATACGGATAAACTAGTATTCTTGACAGTTATGTTTTATTAGCATATTTTTAATTGATTATTTTTTATTTAAATTTAATTTAATGTCCTCCTTAGTGCCCATCACCCAGTTACCCCATCTACCTAACCACCTCCCCTTCCACAACCCTTTGTTTGTTTCCCAGAGTTAAATTTGTAATATTTGCTTTGTCTCTTTTTCTGTGATTTAACTAGGGGAGTTAAATCTAGTTAAATCTAGTTAAAACTAGGAGTCTCTCATGGTTCATCTCCCTGTCTAATTTTTCCCACTACGTCCCCTCCTTTCCCTTATAATCCCTTTCATTATTTTACTCATACATGGAATTATTAGCAGATATTAAACACAAGCAATTCCTTCTTCTTAAATGGTTTTCTAACTTCAAATAGCAGCTTAAAAGCTTCAGAGCCCTTATATGCCACATATTGACTACCTTTGGATTTTTGTTTTAAAATTCAAAATTTTTAAATTATAAATGTTAAGAGTTCATAGTCAAGGTTTTATCAATATTATTTTTTTTTCTAAAATAAATAAGGCCAGTTACACTGAAACTATACTGTCTACTATGGAAGCCACCAGCCATTGTGGCTATTAAGCCTTTTAAAATGTGGGTAGTCCGGGGATCCCTGGGTGGCTCAGCAGTTTAGCGCCTGCCTTTGGCCCAGGGCGCAATCCTGGAGTCCCGGGATCGAGTCCCACATCGGGCTCCCGGCATGGGGCCTGCTTCTCCCTCCTCCTGTGGCTCTGCCTTTCTCTCTCTCTATGTCTATCATAAATAAATAAATAAATCTTTAAAAAAAATAAATAAAATGTGTGTAGTCCAACTTGTGGTGAGTATAGCATAATTTATAAACTTACTGAATCACTATGCTGTATACCTGAAACCAATGTAACATTGTGTGTCAACTACATGCAAAATAAAAATTAATGAAAAAAAATTTAAAGGTTTAAAAAAATTGTGTAGTCCAAATTTATATTGGCTCTAAATATAAACTGTAAACCAGATTCTGAAGATTTAGTATAAAAAAGGATATTAAAATATCTTCCTAATTTTTTATACTGGTTAGATATTGAAATGATATATTAAAGATATACCAGGTTAAATAAAACATATCATTAAAATAATTTCACCTGTTTCTTTTTTGTTTTATAATGTGGCTACCAGAAATTTTTAAATTACATATGTGGCTTGCATTATATCCCTATTGGACAGCCTTAAATTATCAATCAGAAATATCTAGGAGCTACTGAGAAAAAGTTTGTATCTTTTCAAAGAATAAATTAACATTATAAAAACTGCGGGCAGCCCGAGTGGCTCAGTGGCTCAGCGGTTTGGCGTCGCCTTCAAGCCAGGGCCAGATGCTGGAGGCCCGGGATCAAGTCCCACGTCGGGCTCCCTGCATGGAGCCTGCTTCTCCCTCTGCCTGTGTCTCTGCCTCTCTCTCTCTCTCTCTCTCTGTGTCTCTCATGAATGAATAAATAAATAAAATCTTAAAAACAACTGCATAATTACTAGTCAACGTGCAAAAGAAGAAATGATATGTAAAATTACACTAAATACATAAATCAGCTTTAGTTGTTAAATATATATTTTTCTCCAGTAGGCTTACATTTTTAGTTTTGGTTAATACTGAAAATGGTTTATACTACTTGAAAACATATAAACTGATATGACAGAAATATGGTCCTCAAGTGTGTCAGAAAAAAAATTCAGCCTTCACCTTGTTCAATCCACATATAAATGTGACTTGACTTAAAAACAAATACTGACATATAACACCATCAGAATCTGTAAATACAGAGTAAGCTGTAACTTAAAGATTTTAGCAATTTAATTTGAATTCAACAAAACCAAAGATATTTATGATTTATACCTTTGCTCCATCTGAAATATTGTCCCAATTTCCACCACTCAAAGAGAACTTGCCATTGCCTATATGTAGCAGTATTTCTTCAGGAGTATCATTGGGGCCATTAGCAAATGGAGTGTAGCTATTAATAAAATAGATTTTAATAGACATTAGAGCCTAACATACAAATTAAATCTAGTTGAAAGTGATGAGTATAAGACAACATGCAAATATTTACTAGAGTAAATTAAGAGTATCATTTAATATTTTCCTTCACTCTTCATATCAAATTTTATATTTCATTTAACTTAATCCTAATGAATTATTTAATAGTCTTGTTTACATCAATCTTTACTTTGATCAGTTAATCGATGTAAAATAAAGGTGGCATTTCATGTAAAGCTATAGGCTTAAAGTTGGACCAGAATAAAATAGGTAAATTTTTAATTCTCCCAGGCATAAGTTAGCAAACCAAATATACCTATGAAGAAATTGTCAAGTTTATATATTTAGAATGTATTTATTGATTAGTTAAAATGTATTCCTTAGCATTTTATCAGTATTATCCATGGGAACAGGTTAATAATATTTTAATTAATGTCTATAAACAATGGGTTAAATATTTATATCAATATAACTATAGTTGAAAACAGATTATATAGTTAAAGTTGCTTAAAATTAATTATAGAATAACAAGTTATCAGTTTTGTAACATTCTTTTTTTTTTTTTTTTTAAAGATTTATTTATTTATTCATGATAGATCTAGAGAGAGAGGCAGAGACACAGGCAGAGGGAGAAGCAGGCTCCAAGCGGGGAGCCCGACGTGGGACTCGATCCCGAGACTCTAGGATCGCGCCCTGGGCCGAAGGCAGGCGCTAAACCGCTGAGCCACCCAGGGATCCCCAGTTTTGTAACATTCTAACAGAGGGAACTGAAAATGGTATTCAAATTTGGGAGTAGAAAGACTTATGGTTAAGAAGTATGAGGAAGATATCTTAATATGCTAATACCTTAATTCTCTCATGTAACAATTAAGTAGAGATAACACTAAACACATCTAAATACATCTACTACAGAAGTTCATTTTTTTGTTAGTTATAAAGTAAATATTTGAAAGCAGCAATCTAGAAAGGGTATCCCATGGTTTGAAAACAATAGGGCTAACTGCAGTTCATATGCAAACTTTACTCTTAGCTTTAGTACTTCCTGTGCTCTAGAACTAAATATTTGGCATAAGTATATAATATATCTAAAAGTAGTAAAATATGCTGATATATGTAATTACCACCAAGTCCATAAATAATTCAGAATCACATTATTCATAACAGGGATGCCTGGGTGGTTCAACGGTTCAGTGTCTCTCTTTGGTTCAGGGTGTGATCCCAGGGTTTCAGGATCAAGTCCTGCATTGTGCTCTCTATGAGGAACCTGCTTCTCCCTCTGCCTATATCTCTGCCTCTCTCTCTCTCTCTGTCTCTCATGAATAAATAAATAAAATCTTTGAAAAAGAAACAATATTCATAACATATTTATAATGTTCCTATTATGTCAAGTATATTTAAATTACACTAAATGCCTTCTTTAAAAAGTCAGACTTAAGTATATAAGTATATTATAATTCTTCAAATTCTATTCTTTATAATAGACTGCTAAACCTTTTTCTAGAGCCATAAATCTTTATTCCTAAATAAATGTGCTACTCATTATTAAAACAGCACTTATATTATTTGTAAATTACCAACATTAACATAATCCAATTATTACATTTTTTAGTATTTATCTTTTTTCTGGAAGGCTGCTGTGTATGTTTCCATAGTTTAGTATTCTGTTACTATTTATATTTTTTGTAAAGCTCAGTCTTACTTAATCTCTATCACCAGGAGAGCCAGAATTCAAATACTTAATGCATGGAATATAAAATACCAAAATAAAAATATATGCTTTATTTTTAAATGTTTTATTTCGAATTGAAAATTCTTTTAATTATAAATCTGAATAGTGCCTCATCAAACACCTTACTTTGTTTTCACTTTCTATAAATAAATAATAGCTAATATTTTAAAATGTTGGTAGCATTTTACTCAAGGCTATTTTTACCTGTCCATTTCTTTCCAGATAAAAGTAGATAGATGAAATTCAAATTATGATGTATATTATTTTAAATATATAAGCTTCTTACCCAGCCAGCATTGTATAAAAAATGACACCCAGGCTCCAAATATCACAAGCAGCATCATAGCCCTGTTGCATGAGAACCTGAGAAAGAAATATTCATTATCTGATATTATTCAGTAGAAACTCAGTT
Source organism: Canis lupus dingo (assembly GCF_003254725.2). Classification (NCBI taxonomy): domain Eukaryota; kingdom Metazoa; phylum Chordata; class Mammalia; order Carnivora; family Canidae; genus Canis; species Canis lupus. The sequence continues at coordinate 65,001,229 of NC_064281.1, forward strand.
TTCTCAACCAAAAGATAGTTGTTGTATTTCCAATAATCTCACAAATATTAACAATGTAAAAGCTTAGATCATTTAACTCTTTTCAATAATAGATTACTGTAATGTTAAAGGCAAAGTCTTTTGCAATTAGCAAGCACTGAATAAATGGCTATTAATAGGGTGACTGAGTCAGATGGGTCATTAAAAAAAAAAACAACTTTGAAGATTGAAGATATGATCTCTGACTCCAATGAGTTTTCACTCCTTCTCTTAGAAAAACCAGACACACACATCAAAATTTAAGATTAATATTGTACTACACAGAATACTGTCTTTTCATCTTGATGCTGACTCTATAAGGTAGGTATTATTTCTAATTTTGAAGATGAGGAAGCTAAGGTAAATGTAAGTTATCCAATATCACAAAATTAGTAAGTAGTATAGTAGGTATTCTTACTCTAGAGCTTGTGCTTTTAATATCTATGATAACTACTTCCTTAACATGCAAAAGATTGTAAGACAATATATACTTTAATGAAAGCAAGATGAACTTATATTTTACATCCAAGCCTTATATGTTTTGGAAAGAGTAGTATATTTCTGGATGACAAAAACCTATTTGATACATTCTGAAGGTTTCATTAATTTTTCATGTAGTAATTGATGTGGCTGTTTCATGTCTTGGAGCTAGTGATGATAATATCAAATAATATGTTTATCACATATTCATGTGAGTTTCCTCATGAAATTAATAGAGTTTGTTGAAAAATAAATTGCAAGAACAAATACTGTATAAATGTCTATACTACTTAAAGCAATCTACACACTTAATGCAATCTCTTAATGCAATCAAGCAAAACACCACCAGCATTTTTCATAAAGCTAGAACAAACCATCCTAAAATTTGTATAGAATCCTAAAAGATCCCAAATAGCCAAAGCCATCATAAAAATAAAAGCAAAGCTGGAGGCATCATAGTTCCAGACATCAAGTGATATTACAAGGCTGTAGTGATGAATATGGTACTGGCAAAAACAAGACACAAAGTTCAATAGAACAGAATAGAAAACCCAGAAATGAACCCACAACTATATGGTCAATTAATCTCTGACAAAGCAGGAAAGAATATTCAATGAAAAAAGAGTGTCTTTAACAAATTGTGTTGGGATAACAGGACAGTAACATTCAAGAGAATGAAACTGGATCACTTTCTAATACTATACACAATGATACACAAAATGGATTAAAGACCAAAAAATGGATTAAAGATTTAAATGTGAGACAGGAAACCATAAAAATCCTAAAAGACAACTGAGGCAGTAACCTCTTTGATACTGGCCAAAACAACTTCTCTCTAGATATGTCTCCTGAAGCAAGGGAAACAAAAGCAAAAATAAACTGTAGGGACTACATTAAAAAGCCCAAAAACAAACAAAAACCAAAACAAAACCAAAACTTCTGCACAGCAAAGGAAACAATCAACAAAACTAAAAGGCAACCTATGGAATGGGAGAAGATATTCACAAATGACCTATCAGATAAGGGGGTCCCATCCAAAATATATAAAGAACTGAAGAATCTCAACACCCCAAAACCAAAAAATCCAGTTAAGAAATAGGCAGAAAACATGAATAGATATTTTTCTTTTTTTAAAAAAAAATTTTAATTTATGATAGTCACACACACACACACAGAGAGAGAGAGAGAGAGAGAGAGAGAGAGAGAGAGGCAGAGACATAGGCAGAGGGAGAAGCAGGCTCCATGCACCGGGAGCCCGACGTGGGATTCGATCCCGGGTCTCCAGGATCGCGCCCTGGGCCAAAGGCAGGCGCTAAACCGCTGTGCCACCCAGGGATCCTGATATTTTTCTAAAGAAGACATACAGATGGATAACAGATGCATGAGAAGATGCTCAGCATCACTGATCATCAAGAAAATATATATAAAAACTGCAATATCACCTCATACCTGTCAGAATGGCTAAAATCAACAACACAGAAAATAACAGGTGTTGATGTAGATGTGGAGAAAGGGGAGTCCTCCTGCACTGTTGGTGGGAGTGCAACTGCACTGTTGGTGGGAATGCAACCGAGTGCAGCCACTCTGGAAACAGTATGGAGTTCCTCAGAAAGTTAAAAATAGAACTACACTATGATCCAGTAGTTGCACTGGGTATTTACACAAAGAATACAAAAATACTAATTCAAAGGAATACATGCATCCTGATCTTTACAGTAGCATTATCAACAGCCAAATTATGGAAACATTCCATGTTCTCATCAACTGATGAATGGATAAAGAAGTTATGGTATATAGACACAATGGAATATTACTCAGCTATAAAAAGAATGAAATCTTGCCATTTGCAATGACATGGCTAGAACTGGAGAGTATTATGTTAAGCAAAATAAGTCAGTCCGAGAAAGATGAATAACATGTGATTTCACTCATATGTGGAATTTAAGAAACAAAACAAAGGAGCAAAATGTGAAAAAGGAGATAAAGAGGCACAATAAGCAACAGACTCAAGTATAGAGAATAAACTGATGGTTACTAGAGGGGAGATGAGTGGCAGAATGGGTTAAATAGTTGATGGGGATTAAGGAGTGTACTTTTTTTTAATAATAAATTTATTTTCTATTGGTGTTCAATTTGCCAACATACAGAATAACACCCAGTGCTCATCCCGTCAAGTGCCTCCCACAGTGCCTGTCACCCATTCACCCCCACCCCCCGCCCTCCTCCCCTTCCACCACCCCTAGTTCGTTTCCCAGAGTTAGGAGTCTTTATGTTCTATCTCCCTCTCTGATATTTCCTACCCATTTCTTCTCCCTTCCCTTCTATTCCCTTTCACTATTATTTATATTCTAAGGAGTGTACTTTTGATGAGCACTGGGTGCTCAAAGTATTCTGAAAATACAAAAGTTATATGGATATACTGAATCACTATATTGTACACCTGAAATTAATATTACACTGTATGTTAAATAACTGGAATTTATTTATTTTTTAAATAACTGGAATTTAAATAAAAACTTAAAACTTAAAAATAAACCCACTGCTAAAATTTTTAGGCATAAAAAGAATGAAAATATTATAATACATTAACAGTAGGAATTACATAACAAGCAGCATGGACATTTCATTTATAAAAGGCTAAAAATACTAATGTTTGGCTTTAACAATTACTAGACGTGAATAACGAGTACCTACTTGACATAAAATTCAAGATATAATTTTCCTAGTTGAAGTGTACTATAAGAACAAACGAGTACAAACCTGAAAAGCTAATATCAAAATACTTATATAACTGGTTTATGTAAATAACAGTAGGGACCACAAAGGCTCTAATAAAAAATGAGGTATAGCTCAACAATTCACATCAAACAAATTCCACCCAATTTATTTTAGGTTTCTTTAAGTCAGGATCATTTTTAGACTTCAGGAGACAAAAAATATTAGTAGATAAATATCATGTGTTTGCTTTTATAAAGAATAAAGTATTTCTGGAGATATATTAATTTTTGCAACACAGGTATAAGAAAAGGACATCCATGAAGTAAACCTTAGGAGGTTGATCAAATTGATGCATATCAAAAAGTGAACAAATATTTCTTCCTTACTAATAAACAAAAATTGTATTAATTAGAATATCTCTTAGCAGGGAGCCTGATTGGCTCAGTTAGTTGAGCATCCGACTCTTGGTTTCAGCTCAGGTCATGATCTCAGGGTCATGGGATTGAGCCCCACATTGGGCTTCCACTCAGTGTAGAGTCTGCTTGTCCGTCTCCCTCTACCCCTCCCTGTCCTCCTGTCAAATACATAAAATCTTTTTAAAAAAGAATATCTCTTAGCAAATAAGGACGCTATTTACTGTGATGAAATAGTGAATTTACACCCCCATAAGTGCTATTACTTATTCAAGTATCTTTTTTTTTTTTTTTTTTTTTTCTTATTCAAGTATCTGCATGGATACTAGAATCTTTGTGATTCTAATTTAAAAGATAATGCGTTCCATATACTTTATCACAATTTTTGAAAAGGTTTGAAACTTTAGAAACAAATCTTACCCAGAACTTCTGTATTTCATTCATAAAAATTACAGATATTAATTTATTGCTAGCAGAGGCTTTAGCACTGCTAATAAAACCTTTTAGAGTATTCTGAAATCAGAGATCCCTGGGTGGCTCAGTGGTTTAGTGCCTGCCTTCAGCCCAGGGCTTGATCCTGGAGTCCCGGGATCAAGTCCCATGTCGGGCTCTCTGCATGGAGCCTACTTCTCCCTCTGCCTGTGTCCTTGCCTCTCTCTCTCTATCTTTCTTTCTCTCATGAATAAATAAATAATTAAAAAAACACCAAAGTATTCTGAAAAATACAAATACTACCCAAACATATTTGAAGCACTAGTTATGGAGAAGTGGTCTCCAGGTACCCACTTGAAAACCTTCACAGCTAAAGGGAGAAGGGTTAAAATGGTAGGATAGTAAGGGGATCCCATGCTTGCCTCATCTCATTAAAAGAGCTAGATAAATCTCAAATTGATTATTTTGAACATCCTAGGAATCAATGAGAGGACTGACAGAACAAATTGCACAACTACAGGGAGAAAAGAGGCCATGTCATGGATGCTGGGAAATACAGAGACGTGATTTGGGGAAGAAAAGAATCACGGGAGCTGCAGAATGGAGGGAGCCCTGGTGATAGAGAAGAGAGAGAAAGAAAGAAAGAAAGAGTGAGGAATGCACAGGGGATTGTACAAGAAGAACACTTCCTGAAAACCACTGACTGGGAAAACAAGAGGAGCTGAGATTGTACAGGGAGAGACAGTTACCCTTTATGGAGTGCATTTGGAAGAAATGGCACTGCCCTTCAGGGGTAAAAGAGTTGGCAGGTGCCATTGCACTGCCTTGCTCATTAGCATAAGAGCCAAGACACCTGCTGAGGTCAGCTAACCTAGACACCAGCATTTGCTGTTTTGTAAATTCTAAGCCCCTGTATACTTGTATGACTGCCCTTCTGAGACAATCCAGCACCAGACACTCTTCTGAGGATCAGTGTGGTTCAAGGCCATGCTGGGTTCCTATCATTGGAGTCTTGAAAACCAGCTGGTATGTGGATAAAACACAGGAGCACTGTACCACCAGGTGGGCAGACAGGTCAGAGAAAGAGGGAAAGCAGGGATATGAGGGATGCCTAGGACACACAAGGAGAGACTGTTAATTCTTCTGTGAGGGTGAACTGAACAGCTATGGGTGAAAACATCCCTCTTCAGAGGACAAGAGTACTAACTGATATCATCTCCCTCCCAACCATCAGCATAGTTGGGATTCAGTGAGCAGCATAGCAATCACAGTAGATGCATGAACTAATTACACTGAGCCCTGTCTTCCATGTGCTCTACAGGTGCTTTTTCACAAGAGCAAGTATTCCTGAGAACCAAAGTAGGAGTAGGCCCCTACCCTAGAAGATCAATACAACACCCCCTCCCAAGTACATACCAAACTGACTGACCATAAAGTATTGCAAACCTTCAGATCTAGTGGAAATGGGATCTGTCCTCTTTAAACATGCAAAATAAAGCATACTTACTTAAAACTCACCACACCTTGGACAAGTTCTAAACACTCTCCATGGAAGGTAAGGTGAAACTATGCAGAGGACAGACCTGGAGAAAAGAATAGCCAAAACAATAGCAGAGTACACACAGCATAAACCAGAAATGCTTCCTGAAGCACCAGGCCCTGAACAGTATAGGATCTCTTCTTAATATAGCCATTACTCTCAGGAGCAGGAAAAATAATAGGCTTTCCTAAGACACAGAAGACAAAATGCCAAGATGGAGGAATTCATGTGAAAATAAAGAATAAGAAAAGGTCATAGCCAAGGAACTAATTGGCGGATATATTAGTAATATGTCTGAGCCATATTTTAAAACAAGAATCACAAAGAAACTCGGTGGGCTTGAGAGGAGCATAGAAGACATCAGGCAGTCCATTACTACAGAGATAAAAGACCTAAAATCTAGCCCAACCAATATAATAAATACTGTATAACTGAGATGTGAAACGACTAGATATAAAGACCACAAGCAGGAAATAAGGATGAAGAGAGAAAATTGTGGAAAATACTGAAGTTGAAAAGAAGAAGGAAAGAAAAATATTGTATCAGAAATACAGACTTAGGGAACTCAGCAACTATATGAAGCATAATAACATTCATACCATAGGCATCCCAGAAGAAGAAGAAGAGAGGGTAAAAAGGGAAAGAAGATTTATTTGAGGAAATCATAGCTGAAAACTTCCTTAATCTGGGGAAGGAAACAGACATCCAAATCCAGGAATTAAGAGAATACTCATCAAGATCAACAAAATAAAAAAGCCAACATCAAGATATATCATAGTTAAATTTGCAAAATATAGGGATAAAGGTAAATACTAAAAGGAGCAAGGGAAAAAAAAAAGGAGCAAGGCAAAAGAGGTCCCTAAATTACAAAGAAAGCAAAATGAGGTTAGCAACAGATCTTGCCACAGAAATGGGGCATGATATCTACAATGTGTTGAATGGGAAAACTATGCATCCAAGAATACTTTATGGGGGCAAGATGGCGGAAGAGTAGGGCCCCCAAGTCACCTGTCCCCACCAAAGTACCTAAATAACTTTCAAATCATCCTGAAAACCTACGAATTCGGTCTGGGAATTAAAGAGAGAACAGCTGGAATGCTACAGTGAGGAGAATTCACGCTTCTATCAAGGTAGGAAGACGGAAAAAAAAAGAAATAAAAAAGCATCCAAAGGGGAGGAGCCCCTGCGAGGAGCCGAGCTAAGGCCCTGCAGCCAGTGCCCCTAGGACAGGAAAGCCCAGTCCCAGAGAAGCAGGAGCTTTACAAATCTTCCTGGACAGAAAAGCACACGCAAGGAGGTCGGGCAGGATCCCAGAAGGGGCAGGGATGCCCTCAGACTCCCAGGGGAACTAATAGAGGAACTGGGCCCCGGGGGAGAGCGCACCACACACCGTGGGCTGAGCTCCCTAAAGGGCTGCAGAGTGCCCAGCCGGGCCTCGAGAGCAGCTCAGGCCGCGGCTCAGGCAGGGGCTCCGTGTGGAGGGGGCTATGCGGCCCAGGAGCGCATTCCAGCGGTGCAGGCCCTGGAGCCAAGGGCGATGGGGGACACAGCCCAAGATCTGGTGCTCCCCCCGGGAAAGGCGGAAGCTGAGAGGACACAGGGCAGCAAGGGCGCTTCTACCACTGGGCAGCCCCAAGCTGTGCAGATCCATGCCCCCACGCCCCAGAGCATCCAGGCCCCTGCAGACTGGGAGCTGTGGTAGTTACTGTGGGAGCTGACTCCAGAGCTGGAGAGCTAGCCACCACCACTGTTGTTCCCCTTCCTAATGTCACCTTGTACTTGGGAATGAGCAGGGGCCTGAAAAAATAAACAGCTCCCACTGAGCTATGCACATGGCAGCGGAGGGGCAGCTCCCCCAGGTGCACACACCTGAGAATCAGCATAGCAGGCCGCTCCCCCAGAAGACCAACTGGAAGGACAGGGGAAAAGCAAGTTATTGACCAAGCAATGCTACAAAGTTCCAGGGGAAGTCGAGGGATTTACAGTATATAAAATGAGAGGATACTCCCCCCTTGTTTTTTGTTTTCTGTTTCCTTCCCCGCCCCTTTTTATCCTCTTTTTTTTCTCTTTATTCCGGTACAACTTGTTTTTGGCCACTCTGCACTGAGCAAAATGACTAGAAGGAAAAACTCACCATAAAAGAAAGAATCAGAAACAGTACTCTCTCCCGCAAAATTACAAAATTTGGATTACACTTCAATGTCAGAAAACCAATGCAGAACAATTATAAACCTACTGGTGGCTCTAGAAAAAAGCATAAAGGATTCAAGAGACTTCATGACTGCAGAATTTAGATCTAATCAGGCAGAAATTAAAAATGAATTAAATAAGATGCAAGAGAAACTGGAGGACCTAACGATGAGGGTTAACGAGGTAGAAGAACGAACGAGTGACACAGAAGACAAGTTGATGGCAAGGAAGGAAGCTGGAGAAAAAAGAGAAAAACAATTAAAACATCATGAGAATAGGTTAAGGGAAATGAATGACAGCCTCAGAAGGAAAAAATCTATGTTTAATTGGGGTTCCGAAGGACACTGAAAGAGACAGAAGTCCAGAAAGTATAGTAAAACAAATGATAGCTGAGAACTTCTCCAACTTGGGAGGGAAACAGGCATTCAGATTCAGGAGACAGAGAGATCCCCCCTAAAATCAATAAAAACCTCTCAACATGTCAATATTTCATAGTGAAACTTGCAAATTCCAAAGATAAAGAGAAGATCCTTAAAGCAGTAAGAGACATGAAATCCCTAAGCTTTATGGGGAGAAGTACTAGGTTAACAGCAGACCTCTCCATGGAGACCTGGCAGGCCAAAAAGTGCTGGCAGGATATATTCAGGGTCCTAAATGAGATGAACTTGCAGCCAAGAATACTTTATACAGCAAGGCTCTCATTCAGAATACCAGGAGAGATTAAGAGCTTCCAAGATAGGCAGAAACTGAAAAAATAAGTGACCACCAAACGAGCTCTGCAAGAAATATTAAGTGGGGGGAGTCTGTAAAAGAAAGAGGAAGTCCAAGAAAACAATCCACAAAAACGGGGACTGAATGGGTATCATGATGACACTAAATTCATATCTTTCAAGAGTAACTCTGAATGTGAATGGGCTTAATGACCACATCAAAAGGCACAGGGTTTCAGACTGGATAAAAAAGCAAGACCCATCTATTTGCTGTCTACAAGAGACTCATTTTAGATGTAAGGACACTTACAGCCTGAAAAAAAAAGGTTGGGGAACCATTTACCAATCAAATGGCCCTCAAAACAAAGCAGGGGTAGCCATTCTTATATCAGATAAACTAAAGTTTATCCCAAAGACTGTAGTAAGAGATGAAGAGGGACAGAATATCATACTTCAAGGATCTATCCAACAAGAGGACCTAACAATCATCAATATTTATGCCTCTATTGTGCGAGCTGCCAAGTAAATAAATCAAGTAATAACCAAAGTTAAAACACATTAGATAAAAATACACTTATACTGAGAGACTTGAACACAGCATTTTCTATAGACGACAGATCTTCTAAGCAAAACATCGGCAAAGAAACCAGAGCTTTAAATGATACACTGGACCTGATGGATTTCACAGACATTTACAGAACTCTACATCCCAATGCAACTGAATACACATTCTTCTCAAGTGCACATGGAACTTTCTCCAGAATAGACCACATAATGGGTCACAAAGCAGGTCTTAACCAACACCAAAAGGTTGGGATCGTCCCCTGCATATTTTCAGAATGTAATGCTTTGAAACAAGAACTCTATCACAAGAAGAAGTTTGGAAGGATTTCAAACACATCCTGCTAAAAGGTGAAAGGGTCAACCAGGAAATTAGGAAAGAATTAAAAAAATTCATGGAAACTAATGAGAATGAAGATACAACCATTCAAAATCCTTGGGATACAGCAAAAGCAGTCCTGAGGGGGAAATACATCGCAATACAAGCATCCATTCAAAAACTGGAAAGAACTCAAATACAAAAGATAAAACTTGCACCTAAAGGAGCTGGAGAAAAAACAGGAAATAGATTCTAAAACCAGTAGAAGAAGAAAGTCAATAAAGATTCCAGCAGAACTCAATGAAATAGAGACCAGAAGAACTGTGGAACAGATTAACAAAACCAAGAGTTGGTTCTTTGAAAGAATTAATATGATAGATAAACCATTAGCCAGCCTTATTAAAAAGAAGAGAGAAAAGACTCAAATTAATAAAATCATGAATAAGAAAGGAGAGATCACCAGCAATAACAAGGAAAAAGAAAATATTTTAAAAACTTATTAGAAGCAGCTACATACCAATAAATTAGGCAATCTAGAAGAAATGAACACATTTCTGGAAAGCCACAAACTACCAAAACTGGAACAGGAAGAAATAGAAAACTTGAAGAGGCCGATAACCAGGGAAGAAATTGAAGCAGTCATTCAAAACCTCCCAAGACACAAAAGTCCAGGGCCAGATGGCTTACCAGGGGAATTCTATCAAAGGTTTAAAGAAGAAACCATATTCTACTAAAGCTGTTCGGAAAGATAGGAAGAGATGGAGTCCTTCCAAACTCATTCTATGAGGCCAGCATCACACTAATTCCAAAACCAGACATAGCCCCATAGCCCCACCAAAAAGGAGAATTATAGAACAATATCCCTGATTAACACAGATGCAAACATTCTCAATAAGATACTGGCCTATGGGATCCAACAATTCAGTATGAAGATGGTTCACCATGACCAAGTGGGATTTATCCCCGGGATGCAAGACTGGTTCAACACTCGTAAAGCAATCTATGTGATTGATCATATCAGCAAGAGAAAAACAAGAGCCATATGATCCTCTCAATAGATGCAGAGAAAGCATTTGACAAAATACAGCATCCATTCCTGATCAACAGTCTTCAGAGTGTAGGGATAGAAGGAACATTCCTCAGCATCTTCAAAGCCATCTACGAAAAGACCACAGGAAATATCATTCTCATTGGGGAAACACTGGGAGCCTTTCCCTTAAGATCAGGAACAAGACATGGATATCCACTCTCACTACTGCTATTCAACATAGTACTAGAAGTGCTCACCTCAGCAATCAGGCAAGAAAAAGAAATAAAAAGCATTCAAATTGGAAAAGAAGTCAAACTCTCCCTCTTTGCAGATGACATGATACTGTTCATAGAGAACCCAAAAGACTCCACCCCAAGATTGCTAGAACTCATACAGCAATTTGGCAGTGTGGCAAGATACAAAATAAATGCCCAGAATTCAGTGGCATTTCTATACACTAACAATGAGCCTGAAGAAAGAGAAATTAAGGAGTCAATCCCATTTACAATTGCACCCAAAAGCATAAGATACCTAGGAACAAACCTAACCAAAGAGGTAAAGGATCTATACCCTAAAAACTACAGAACACTTCTGAAAGAAATCGAGGAAGACACAAATAGATGGAAAAGTATTCCATGCTCATGAATTGGAAGAAGTAATATCATGAAATTGTCAATGCTACCCAGGGCAATTTACATATTTAATGCAATCCCTATCAAAATACCATGGACTTTCTTCAGATAGTTGGAACAAATTATTTTAAAATTTGTGTGGAATCAGAAAAGACCCTGAATAGCCAGGGGAATTTTAAAAAAGAAAACCATATCTGGGGGCATCACAATGCCAGATTTCTGGTTGTACTACAAAGCTATGGTCATTAAGACAGTGTGGTACTGGCACAAAAACAGACACATATGTCAATGGAACAGAATAGAGAATCCAGATTGGACCCTCAACTTTATGGTCAACTAATATTCCACAAAGCAGGAAAGACTATCCAATGGAAAAAGGATAGTCTCTTCAATAAATGGTGCTGGGAAAATTGGACAGCCACATGCAGAAGAATGAAACTAGACCATTCTCTTATACCATACACAATGATAAACTCAAAATGGATGAAAGATCTAAATGTGAGACAAGATTCCATCAAAATCCTAGAGAAGAACACGGGCAACACCCTTTTTGAACTTGGCCACAGCAATGTCTTGCAAGATACATCCATGAAGGCTAGAGAAACAAAAGCAAAAATGAATTACTGGGACTTCATCAAGATCAAAACCTTCTGTACAGCGAAAGAAACAGTCAACAAAACTAAAAGTCAACCTACAGAATGGGAGAAGATATTTGCAAATGACCTATCCAATAAAGGGCTAGTATCCAAGATCTATAAAGGACTTACTAAACTCAGCAGCAAAAAACAAACAATCCAATCATGAAATGGGCCAAAGACACGATCAGAAATTTTACGTTGGAAGACACAGACATGGACAATACGCACACGAGAAAATGCTCTGCATCACTGGCCATCAGGGAAATACAAATCAAAACTACAATGAGATACCACCTCACACCAGTGAGAATGGGGAAAATTAACAAGACAAGAATCAAAAAATGTTGGAGAGGATGTGGAGAATGGGGAACCCTCTTTCACTTTCAGTGGGAATGTGAACTGGTGCTGTCACTCTGGAAAAGTGTGTGGAGGTTCCTGAAAGAGTTAAAAATAGATCTGCCCTATGACCCAGCAATTGCAGTGCTGGGATTTACGCCAAAGATACAGATGCAGTGAAACGCCGGGACACCTGCACCCCGATGTTTATAGCAGCAATGTCCACAATAGCCAAACTGTGGAAGGAGCCTTGGTCCATCGAGAGATGAATGGATAAAGAAGATGTGGTCTATGTATACAATGGAATATTACTCAGCCATTAGTAACAATAAATATCCACAATTTGCCTCGACTTTGAGGGACCTGGATGGTATTGATGCTGAGTAAAATAAGTCAATTGGAAAAGGAGAAACATTATATGGTCTCATTCATTTGGGGAATATAAAAATTAGTGAAAGGGCATAAATGGAAAGGAGAGTAAATGAGTGAAAATATCAGTGAGGGTGACAAAACATGAGAGACACCTAACTCTGGGAAATGAACAAGGGGTAGTGGAAGGGGAGGTGGGCGTGGGATTGGGTGACTGGGTGATGGGCAGTGAGTGAGTCACTTGGCAGGATGAGTCCTGGGTGTTATGCTATATGTTGGCAAATTGAACTCCAATGATAAAAAAATTTTAAAAGGCCCATATTTGACTCATCACGGTAATAAAAAATCCTTAAAAATGTAGAATAATGTGTATGTCCCATCTCTACATGCAGATGTTCCACCAGCTGCTGACATTTTCCCCGTTCTTTTCAAAGGGAAGCCTGAACTGATTCACTAACAGATGGATTGAAGAGACAATGAAAATTTTTAAAAGTTTTCCTTCCTGGCAAACCAGGGAGAGAGAGTGTGTATATATGTGTTTTGGAGAAAAAAAAAAAACATCACAACCACACACAAAAAGGTTTTTGCAATTAATGAAGCTTCTTTGTGAAAACTTGCTTCAAATTCTATAGTCTAAACAAAGACTGGATGACTATAATGAAAAAATCTTACAGGGAATGATAGAAACTGCTGAGACTCTGGAACGTGTCCCTCAGTTTAAAATATCCATTTCCCTTTTTTAAAATATTTGTGTATGTGGAAAAACTAATTTGAACTAATTAATGTGAGTACAAGGATACCTAATGCTAATGAATGAGATTTTTGGATAATTTTTAAATGGATGTGCAAAATGAAATGCTTTCAAACTTCTCCTCTTCAGCAAAGGATCAGTGAACAGGAAAGAACTCAGTTTTCAAGATCAAATCCAAAATGGGTCAAGTGAAATTTTGGAAAAGAAAGACTTTCTGTATGATAATATATCATGGAATTCCTTTCTCTGTCCTTTTCGAATGCATATAAATATTTTTAATGGCTAAATAAACCTCTAGACAGTCTCAAAACTCTGGAATACTTCCACAAGGAGGTGAGATCCTTCTCTTTGAAATGTAATCACCAAGGAAAGTAATGCTGTATCTCCTGATTTCCGGGGAGGAGATGGGCATAATTTCAGCTGCCACTTGACTCCAAATTGCAAAATCTACTTTATTTATTGAATGGATTGTGTCCATATAGTTATATAAAAGAGTGAGATTTCTTTTTGGTCTCTTGAACAAATTGCTTATCCATGAATGTGTCATTTTGGTTTAATGCTTATTCAATAATAAAATTGTTTATCTTTTAAAAAATAAAAAATAAAATTTATTTTAGAGTGAGAGAGAAATGGGCAAGGCAGAAGAGAGGGAGAGAGTCTTAAGCAGACTCCGTGTTGAGCAGGATCCTGACATGGGGCTCTATGCCACAACCCTGAGATCATGACCCCAGCTAAAGCCGAGAGTTGATCACCCAACCGACTATGCCAACCAAGTGCCCCCAATTCAGTTTTTGTCAAATATACTTTCACTGCTGTGGGGATTGCTACTGTCAAAGCTCCCACCCCCAGTATTAGAACTGACTGTTGGAGCTTGAAAATGTGAAGCTTATACCCCTTAACCTCTCCAGACTCACCTTTCCTACTCTTCCCTGTAAGATATACATATGAATGTTATTTGCCAAGAAAAAACCCTCCGCTTATAAAGATCCCTGTGAAGCTGTTTTCTCCAGGAATTATATCTTAAAGATAATCAGGGGTGGCATTGCCCTTATATGTTATGTATAATGTTAAATAACATAAATTACCTCTTGCTCAGCATAAACCAAAATATCTGAAAATCTATCCCGGCTTTATTACTATATGAATGCTGGGTCTTGAATAAGTCATTTAAGTACTTTTAGCATCAATTTCTTCATTTAGAATATTTAATATGTTGAAGATGGGGTTATCTCTATTCTTCATCCCAGCTCTAAAAAGGTATGACTCTGATGCTATTATATAACCCTACAGAAAAGAGTAGTCTGATGATTATACATTCAGGCTGTTTCCAGATGCAAGTTACTAGTCTGAATATTTACATTAGGGGTTATCAGAATTCACTGACTTAAAGAGCTTTATAGTTGGGAAAGGATAAGATAACTCAGCTTTTACCTATCAATTGTAACATATCCAAGACATCATATATATTCAGCTAAAGGAAAATAACAGAAAGCCAATATTAAGATTTTAAAGAATACCTCAGGTGCTACAAAGTTTGCAGTGTAGCATGGAGTTAAGAGAAGTCCATTTTCTCCTCGAAGTTGTTTTGCAAACCCAAAATCACAGATTCTAATGGAGTCTGCATTGGCTGATTCATCCATATATAAGATATTACTAGGTTTAAGATCACGGTGAACAACCTTAAACACAAAAGAAAAAAATAAATTTCTATAGTGAACTAAACATCTATGAAATAAAACATTTTAAGTTAAAATAACTCCAGGAGAAGGAACTTTCTAAATCATAAAATTTTAAAAATGACACTTTCTCCAACCTTGATAGCCTTGACAGCCTGAAGCATACAGAAGAAATGATCTCTGTCCAATAAATGTCCCAGTTTCCATCCAAGCCATCAATTTTTTAAATCATTTCCACTCTCAGAATATCAAAACTTAATTCTCAGTTCCATTTCTGGAAATAATGGACTAAGACCCTACTCAACACTCTCCGCTCCACAGTAAACAGCTCTAAAATTTGCATACAATTAAAAAATCAACTACCTGAAGGTACTGGAGAATAAAGAGAGGCAGACTGACTCTAATGGGAAGTATGCACTTTGTTGAAGGAAAGAACATAGGGAGCTATAAGTACGTTTCCTATATCTGTGGCTCTTAGCCTAGGGTTAAGTGCAATTCCTATGTCACACAGAGATGGTGAAAACACATATGGGAAAGCCCACAGTCTTTCTGGTTGGGAGGAATGGAAAAGAGATGCTAGGAAACAGTGAATGCTTGGGAGGAAGTCTGTAAGGAATAGAGCTACAACTGACCCTTGAATCACAAATGTATAGAAGAGGCTCAATGTAAATCATACAAAGACAAAAGATACAAAAACCAGAGCTGCTGCTCAAAAAGGAGAGTTTCCAGTGCAAACCCTGACCTGAAAATTATCCACCAAAACAAAACAATCATTGAAGAAAAAATAACAATACAAAAAACTTCCATAATTTAATATTCAAATGTGCAGTATATAATCCGAAATTATCTGATATACAAAGAACTGAGAAAATGGAACAAAGTTTCAAGAAAAGAGAAAATAAAGCAATCTCAACCCCATGATGAACCGCATTGGACCTAACAGACAAGGATTTTAAAATGGTTATTATTACAAGTGATGAAGGTGCTAATTAATGTCATGGTGGTAATCATATTGCAATACATAAATGTACCAAATCAACACGTTATACATCTTAAACTTACATAACGTTGCATGCCAATTATATCTCAATGAAAAGGTATGATTCAAAATTCATAAAACAAATAAATATAAAATAAATATTAAAAATAAAGTGGCTATTATAACTATATTAATGAAGTAAAACACAGCCATGTTTTCAATGCATGAAACTCTCAGAAAAAGGACCCTTGGATGGCTCAGTGGTTGAGCAGCTGCCGTCAGCTCGGGTCCTGATCCCAGGTCTGGGGATTGAGTCCCAAATCGGGCCCCCTTACAGGGAGCCCACTTTTCCTTCTGTCTATGTCTCTGCTTCCCTCTCTGTGTCTCTCATGAATAAATAAATAAAATCTTTAGGAAAAAAAAGAAACTCTCAGAAGAAAAACAAAAACAATTAAAACCAAATGAAATGCTAGAAATGGAAAATATTCTGAATTTCTCTATGTGATGATTTTCCTACTAATATTATCTACTTCATGTATCTTTGATCAGCACTTTACTACACTAAACGTTTTTAAAAGACAAGGACCAAGTCTTACTCATGCTTGAATCTGCAACACTTTTTACAATGCCTGGCATGTAGAAATGCTCAATATGTCATTGGTTTATTTAATTGATGTAAGAATCTGAAGGTTTCTAAAATAATAAAAAATAGTTATTTAACTTTTCTCAAAAATCCTGATCACCCTTTATTTTATAGTGTTGATGAAGACAATCAAGGATTAAACTATAGTAGAATTATTCCTTTAGCACTATGTAGTTTATATTTCAAAATATTGAAAATATTCTCTCTTAAACCACACAATAAGTACTGGCTTATTTTTCTTAATTTTAAGAAGGGCCTCTATTGAATTTTCACTGTGCTAATTCTGAATTGTCCATTTTTTAACTGTTTATACTTAAGTGAGTACATATATACTATTACAACTTATTCAAATTTAAAATTTTAAATTATTTGTGACTGTTTCCTTGTATAGCTGTATATAATAAAATTGACCTTTTTTCATAATTCATTTGCTTTCTTTATGAAGATATTGGAAGCAAAATAACAGGCCTGCTCATCCACCACAAATTTTAATATATTAATATTTCAAATGTTTAGAATCCAAATTTGTTACTGTATTTTGAAGAGGGGTTGGCAAGGTCAAGATATATAGTCCTCTGGACATATTTTCAAAGAAGACATAGATGGCCAACAGGCACATGTAAAGATGTTCAGTATCACTCATCATCAAGAAAATGCAAATCAACACAATGAGGTATCACCTTAAAACTACCAGAATGGTAGTGGTGAGTCCAACATAATGTATAGAGTTGTTGAATCACTGTTGTACACATGAAAATAATGTAACATTGAATGACACCTAAACCCCCCAAAAGATACAGAGTTCTTTTACTGCCAGAAATTTATATATAAGATACAGCATAATTTGAATAATACAACATTTCCCTGGACACTTCTTTTGACTATTTAAGTTTGATTAAGGTTAATAATTTCAAAGTCAAGGTTAGATACAATTAAATTCAAACCATTTTTTTTAAATTAATATGCTTTTAAATCAGGGAAACAGGCAGAGTGAAGAGAATAAAGTATTACCCAATTTCCAATATCTAAACTTTTAATATATTATGAGTTTTATTAGAATATTCTTTATAGAAATATATGTTACAGCATGGCTGGGAACAGCTGAGGCAGCGGCTCAGGCGGCAGCTCCACACAGAGGAGACTACCTGGACCTGGGAACGAGATTCCAGCAGCACAGGCCCCGGAGCACAAGGCACCGGGGACACAGCCCAGGATTCGGCGCTCCCCTTGGGACAAGTGGAGGCCAGGAGGACACACGACAGTGAGGACGCTCCTGCTGCCCCTGCTCCAGGAGCATCCAGTTCCCTGTGAACTGGGAGACTGCGGTAGTTACCGCTGGAGCTGACTCCAGAGCTGGAGAGCTGGCCACAGCCACTGTTGTTCCTCCTCCTGGTGTCACCTTGTGCCTGGGACTGAGTAGGGCCACCAGAGAGCAGGGGCCTCACAGGATAAACAGCTAGCATTGAACTGTACACCTGGCAGAATCATCACAGCAGGCCTCTCCCCCAATAGACCAGCTGGAAGGACAGGGAAGAGCAAGTTCTTGACGAAGCAGCACTGGAAAGCTACAGGGAAAGTGGAGGGACTTACAGTATACAGAATCAGAGGCTACCCCTCTTGTTTTTTGTTTGTTTCTCCCCTTTTTTTCTTCCCTTTTTCCTTCCTTTTTCCAGTAAAACTTGTTTTTAGCCACTCTGCACCAAGCAAAATGAAGAGAAGAAAGAATCCACCCAAAACAATCAGAAACAGTACTATCTCCCACAGAATTACAGAATTTGGATCACAATTCAATGTCAGAAAGCCAATTCAGAAGAACAATTGTAAACCTACTGGTGGCTCTGGACAAAAGCATAAAGGATTCAAGAGACTTCATGACTGCAAAATTTAGATCTAATCAGGTGGAAATTAAAAATTAATTAAATGAAATGCCATCCAAACTGGAGGTCCTAATGATGAGGCTTAAAAAGGTAGAAGATCGAGTGAGTGACATGGAAGCCAGGTTGATGGCAAGGAAGGAAGCTGAGGAAAAAAAGAAAAAAACAATTAAAAGGTCATGAGGAAAGGTTAAGGGAAGTAAAGACAGCCTCAGAAGGAAAACTCTAATTGGGGTTCCAAAGGGTGCCAAAAGGGACAGAGGGCCAGAAAGTGTATTTGAACGAATTATAGCTAAGAACTTCCCTAACTTGGGAAGGGGAACAGGCATTCAGATCCAGGAGATAGAGAGATCCCCCCTAAAATCAATAAAAACCGCTCAACACCCTGATATTTCATAGTGAAACTTGCAAATTCCAAAGAAAAAGAGAAGATCCTTAAAGCAGCAAGAGACAAGAGATCCCTAAAATTTATGGGAAGAAGTATTAGGTTAACAGCAGACCTCTCCACGGAGACCTGGCAGACCAAAAAGGGCTGGCAGGATATATTCAAGGTCCTAAATGAAAAAAACATGCAGCCAAGAATACTCTATCCAGCAAGGCTCTCATTCAGAATACAAGGAGAGATAAAGAGCTTCCAAGATAGGCAGAAACTGAAAAAATATGTGACCACCAAACGAGCTCTGCAATAAATATTAGGGGGAAGTCTGTAAAAGAAAGAGGAAGTCCAAGGACACAACCACAAAAACAGGGACTCAATGGGTATCACGATGACACTAAATTCATATCTTTCAATAGTAACTCTGAATGTAAATGGGCTTAATGACCCCATCAAAAGGGGCAGGGTTTCAGACTGGATAAAAAAGCAAGACCCATTTATTTGCTGTCTACAAGAGACTCATTTTAGATGTAAGGACACCTACAGCCTGAAAATAAAAGGTTGGGTAACTATTTACCATTCAAATGGTCCTCAAAAGAAAGCAGGGGTAGTCATCCTTATATCCGATAATTTAAACTTTATCCCAAAGACTGTAGTAAGAGATGAAGAGGGACACTATATCATACTTAAAGGATCTATCCAACAAGAGGACCTAACAATAATCAATATTTATGCGAGCTGTCAAGTAAATCAATCAATTAATAACCAAAGTTAAAACACACTTAGATAATAATACACTTATACTAGGAGACTTGAACACAGCGCTTTCTGCAATGGACAGATCTTCTAAGTACAACATCTCCAAAGAAACCAGAGCTTTAAAGGATACACTGGACCAGATAGATTTCACACATATTTATAGAACTTTATATCCCAACGCAACTGAATACACATTCTTCTCAAGTGCACATGGAACTTTCTCCAGAATAGACCACAATAGACCTGCTTCACAAAGCAGGTCTTAACTGATACCAAAAGACTGGGATTGTCCCCTGCATATTTTCAGACTGTAATGCTTTGAAACTAGAACTAAATCAAAAGAAGAAATTTGCAAGGTTTTTAAACATGTGGAGGTTAAAGACCGTCCTGCTAAAAGGTGAAAGGGTCAACCAAGAAATTTGAGAAGAATTAAAAAGATTCATGAAACTAATAAGAATGAAGATATAACCGTTCAAAATATTTGGGATACAGCAAAAACAGTCCTGAGGGGGAAATACATCGCAATACAAGCATCCATCCAAAAACTGGAAAGAACTCAAATACAAAAGATAAAACTTGCACCTAAGGGAGCTAGAGAAAAAAACAGCAAATAGATCCTAAAGCCAGCAGAAGAAGAGCATTAATAAAGATTCGAGCAAAACAAAATGAAATAGAGACCAGAAGAACTGTGGAACAGATTAACAAAACCAGGAGTTGGTTCTTTAAAAGAATTAATAAGATAGATAAACCTTTAGCCAACCTTATTAAAACCAAAAGTGAAAAGACTCAAATTAATAAAATCACAAATGAAAAAGGAGAGATCACCATGAATACCAAGGAAATACATACGATTTTAAAAACATATTATGAAAAAAAAATAAATAAATAAAAAATAAAAAAATAATAAAAAAAACATATTATGAGCAGGTATATGCCACTAAATTAGTGGAAATGGGTGCATTTCTGGAAAACCACAAATTATGAAAAATGGAACTGGAAGAAATAGAAAACCTGAACAGGCCAATAACCAGGGAGGAAATTGAAGCAGTCATCCAAAACCTCCCAAGACACAAAAGTCCAAGGCCAGATGGCTTCCCGGGGGAATTCTATCAAACATTTAAAGAAGAAACAATACCTATTATAGTAAAGCTGTTCCAAAAGGTAGAAAGAGATGGAATACTTCCAACTCATTCTATGAGGCCAGCATCACCCTAATTCCAAAACCAAACAAAGACCCCACCAGAAAGGAGAATTATAGACCAATATCACTGATGAACACAGATGCAATAATTCTCAACAAGATACTAGCCTATGGGATCCAACAATTCATTATGAAGATGATTCACTATGACCAAGTGGGATTTATCCCCGGGATGCAAGGCTGGTTCAACACTCGTAAAGCAATCAATGTGATTCATCATATCAGCAAGAGAAAAAACAAGAACCAAATGATCCTCTCAATAGATGCAGAGAAAGCATTTGACAAAATACAGCATCCATTCCTGATCAACACTCTTCAGAGTGTAGGGATAGAGGGAACATTTCTCAGCATCCAAAAAGCCATCTATGAAAAGCCCACAGCAAATATCATTCTCAATGGGGAAAACCTGACAGCCTCTCCCCTCAGATCAGAAACAAGACAGGGATGTCCACTCTCACCACTGCTATTCAACATAGTACTAGAAGTGCTCACCTCAGCAATCAAGGAAGAAAAAGAAATAAAAGATATGCAAATTGGCAAAGATGAAGTCAAACTCTCTCTCTTCGCAGATGACATGATACTCTACATAGAGAACCCAAAAGACTCCACCCCAAGATTGCTAGAACTCATACAGCAATTTGGTAGCGTGGCAGGATACAAAATCAATGCCCAGAAGTCAGTGGGCATTTCTATACACTAACAATGAGACTGAAGATAGAGAAATTAAGGAGTTAATCCCATTGACAATTGCACCCAAAAGCATAAGATACCTAGGAATAAACCTAACCAAAGAGGTAAAGGATCTATACCCTAAAAACTAGAGAACACTTCTGAAAGAAGTTGAGGAAAACACAAAGAGATGGAAAAATATTCCATGCTCATGTATTGACAGAATTAATATTGTGAGAATGTCAATGTTACCCAGGGGAATTTACCCATTTAATGCAATCCCTATAAAATACCATGGACTTTCTTCAGAGAGTTGGAACAAATCATCTTAAGATTTGTGTGGAATCAGAAAAGGCCCCGAATAGCCATGGGGATATTAAAAAAGAAAAACGAGCTGGGGGCATCACAATGCCAGATTTCAGGTTGTACTACAAAGCTGTGGTCATCAAGACAGTGTGGTACTGGCACAAAAACAGAAACATAGGTCAATGGAACAGAATAGAGAATCCAGAAGTGGACCCTCAAGTTTATGGTCAACTAATATTCGATAAAGGAGGAAAGACTATCCACTGCAAAAAAGACAGTCTCTTCAATAAATGGTGCTGGGAAAATTGGACATCCACATGCAGAAGAATGAAACTAGACCACTCTCTTGCACCATACACAAAGAGCAACTCAAAATGGATGAAAGATCTAAATGTGAGACAAGATTCCATTAAAATCCTAGAGGAGAACACAGGCAACACTCTTTTTGAACTTGGCCACAGCAACTTCTTGCAAGATACATCCACGAAGGCAAGAGAAACAAAACCAAAAATGAACTATTGGGACTTCATCAAGATCAAAAGCTTCTGCACAGCCAAAGAAACAGTCAGCAAAACTAAAAGACAACCTACAGGATGGGAGAAGATATTTGCAAATGACCTATCAGATAAAGGGCTAGTATCCAGGATCTATAAACAATCCAATCATGAAATGGGCAATGGACATGGACAGTAATTTCACAGAGGAAGCCATAGACATGGCCAACAAGCACATGAGAAAATGCTCCACATCACTGTCCATCAGGGAAATACAAATCAAAGCCACAATGAGATACTACCTCACACCAGTGAGAATGGGGAAAATTAACAAGACAGGAAACAACAAATGTTGGAGAGGATGTGGAGAAAGGGGAACCCTCTTGCACTGTTGGTGGGAACGTGAACTGGTGTATTCTGGAAAACTCTGTGGATGTTCCTCAGAGAATTAAAAATAGATCTGCCCTATTACCCAGCAATTGCACTGCTGGAGATTTACCCCAAAGAGAGAGATACAGTGAAATGCTGGAATACCTGCTCCCCGATGTTGTAGCAGCAATGTCCACAATAGCCAAACTATGGAAGGAGCCTTGGTGTCCATCAAAAATGAATGGATAAGGAAGATGTGGTCTATGTATACAATGCAATATTACTCAGCCATTAGAAATGACAAATACCCACCATTTGCTTTGACGTGGATTGAACTGGAGGGTGTTATGCTGAGTGAAATAAGTCAATCGAAAAAGGACAAATATTATATCATCTCATTCACTTGGGAAATATAAAAATTAGTGAAAAGGAATAAAGGAGAAAGGAGAGAGAATGAGTGAAAATGTCAATGAGGATGACAAAACAGGAGAGACACCTAACTCTGGCAAATGAACAAGGGGTAGTGGAAAGGGAGGTGGGCGGGGGGTTGGGGTGACTGGGAAGGCACTGAGGAGGGCGCTTGGTGGGATGAGCACTGGGTGTTATGCTATATGTTGGCAAATTGAACTCCAATAATAAAATTTAAAAAATATATTTACAGGAAACAGTTCATTTGTTCAAAAACTCATTTTGTGTGGCATCTCCTAGATATAATTTTATGAAGATTTATAAGTCCCAAAATTGAAGAGGAGAATATAACTACAACTTACTCCTTGACAATGAAGATAGTCAATTGTCTTAGTTATTACAATCAGTACATCACTAGCTTCTTGTTCTGAGAAACATTTTTTTTTGAGAATACGGTCAAGTAGTTCTCCTCCTTTCATCAAGTCCGTAACAACGTAAACATATCTACCATCATCATAAACCTAAAAAAAATTAATATTATTATAAATATGAAATTTTGAAATTATATTTACTTTCCTTTTCTAGTGAACCTCTATTGTTATTAAAGGACATCATCCCGTTACTGTTAATATAGTATAGTCTACACTGAAGATTAAAATGGCTAAATAACTTTCTACACTGTCTTGAAACCATGTTAAACATATCATTGCATTAACTTTTGAAGTTGTGCATTATGCTTCATCAACTGATATAAATGGAACAACAGATCTCTGCGTCTGTCAAATGGCATCTATCCTCTATTTGACTATATTATAGCCACTTCTCTACCAATAACCATCTTCCTTCTGGCAGTAAATACATCATTTTTAAATATCATCCTCACAGTCCATTATCTAATATGGTGTCTTAAATATTTGTCAAATTCAAATACTATGTTAAGGAGAATAAATAAGAAAACTACGTGTACCATTTCATTCAGTGCATGTGAGATATCTGTGTATACAGATATGTGTGCATATATGTGTGTGTGTGTTTATAACAAAATACTGCTTACAAATTACTAATCAAAATGCATAATACTGTTTCACTCAAGGAGCAATCCACAATGCTATAGCCATTTGCTATATAATCAAGAAAGTAAAATATTTTAGAATTTGGCAATTCTAATTCTCCTATATCTTCTATATTTAAGCTACTACAGGATAATAAATGGTGCTGTTTATAATGTTGATTAGTTGACCAGCCAGAATATATTCAAGCCGTCAAGACACTGTCATTTACCAACCATCATGTTCCCTTTTGATCTTGTAAAAGAAGGGTAGGAGTACAGAATCACAGGGGAAAAAAAGAAGTGAAGTGGCAAATTTAAGAGTTTTGAGGTTTTATAGTATAAAAGTAGAATATACCATAAAAATGAATAATTTCAAAAAGAAAAAGTGTCAAAACTTCATTAGCTTAGCTGATACATAGATTTTAAATACTTACATCCTTTAAAGTAATAATGTTGGGGTGTTGTCCATAGCGCATCAAAATTTCAATTTCTTCTGAGGGGTCTCTCTTACTTTTGTCAATGATCTAAGAAATAAGTTAAGAAAATTCTCAGAGAAAACCAAATTATTGTCTTTGTCTAAAAATGAATGAAATATAGTCAATATAATTATATTTTAAGCAAACACTTAAAACTCAAGACTGATGCTTATTTCACATTATTTTAACATTTAAAAATTTCCTATAACAGAAACTTAAAAAAAAACAGAACACTAAAAAAACCCAGAACACTTTCCTTAAAATTATATTCCACTTAACTGAAGCTATGCCAACTGATAATGTAATCCAAATTTAACAGTAATTATCATAATTACACAATCTTATACTATATTAAAATAAAGCTATCTAAAACAAGACTATTATGAAATATACCATTCCTCCAAAATAAATTCAAATGACAATATTAAGTCTTAAGACTCTTCCCCCATCTTGATGAGCACTGGGGGATATATGTAAGTGATGAATCACTAAATTCTACACCTGAAACTAATTTTACCATATATGTTAACTGACTGGAATTTAGATACTTGAGAAAAATCTCTTCCTCTCTCATCTTTGCTATCTCCACTTGCTCCATTGAAAAATGTTTGTCAGTTAACCTTTAATTTAACTTATATATATAAAAACAAACAAACAAGTTAGGCTCAGAGATAATACCTTCACTGCAAATTCCATGTTGGTAGCTGTATGTATGCATCGCTTGCAAACAGAATAGGAGCCAACACCAATATCCTCTTTTAATTCATATACTTCAGCAAATTGTGCAGCATTTCCATTTATCTATTTTTTAAGGTAAAATATTAAGGAGAATGAAATATTTTCACAGTTTTTATCTTCTCTCCTAAATATGCATCAGCCTGAAATCTTTTAAAAAATCATTATAGAGAGAGGTTTTATCAGTATTTGCAAATTGTTTAAGGAGATTCTGAGCTGATCCTAAATGTTAGGTTTTTTAGATCCCCAAAGCCAAAACAACAAACCAACCAGCTTAAACACTGTTATTCCATTATTTTTGTCAGAAGACACTACATAAATTTAATTAAAGGATACTACTAATGTATTTTTCTCAAATCATAGAGACATATTTAAATCATATTATATACAGAGATAAATTAAGAAGTTAAAAATCACCTAAATTCGTGTAAATCCATTAGCAATAACTGAAAAACATAGTTATCCCTATATTGAATTATCTGATTAAGTGGAATTTACCTGAACAATTGGTAACACATTTGCACTTGTGACAGGAGTGATTTTATATTCTTCTGCAATAGACGTTGCAACAAAGCTGAATCCTTTGAAGAGTTGATGAGCGTTAGCACTAGCTGGCAAACCAGGAGAATCTAATGTCCAAATAATTATATTCAATTAGAACTACACAGAATTCTGATATTAAATGTTAGCATTTCTTTAAGTATAAAAGAAACCATTAAATGTTTCCATCAGACATAGTATATCATGTGTTTCATTTATTGCATATTTATCTGTCTCCCCACACTAGTATGCAAGCACCATGGATTACAATTTTTGCCCATTCTGTTTACTGCTGCATTTTCACTGCTTAATAGGTTCAATATTTGTTGGTATTCAATAATTGTTAAATGAATATATGAAGTAGATGCTACTATAAGTAGACCTCATTAAATTATAAATTTTAAGTCACTGATATAGGCAGCCCTGGTGGCTTAGCGGTTTAGCGCCACCTTCAGCCCAGGGCGTGATCCTGGAGACCCGGGATGGAGTCCCACTTCAGGCTCCCTGCATGGAGCCTGCTTCTCCCTCTGCCTCTCTGCCTCTCTCTCTCTCTCTCTCTCTCTTTCATAAATAAATAAAATCTTAAAAGAAAGAATCACTGATATATCTCATCTTACCTCCTACCCCTTACCCTATAAAGTATTAGCATGTCAAAGGACTTTTTAAAACAGGAAAGATTTTTACCCTTTGCTCTAGCCCTTGCTTCCCTGATAAATATTTCCTATTTAAATCCTCTGCTTGAATGATGCCCAAGCAATGCTGTATATAAGATCCACACTTTCATATAGAACAAATCAACCCTCTGCAAACTTAAAATTCATTTAGTTTTTATCTAAGAAGCTAGTTTACTTTTAAGATTTTATTTATTCATGAGAGACACACAGAGAGGCAGAGACATAGGCAGAGGGAGAAGCAGACTCCCCAAGGGGAGCCCTATACTGGACTGGATCCTGGGACTCCAGGATCACACTCTGAGCCCAAAGCAGATGCTCAACCACTGAGCCACCCAGGTGTACCCCCCTAGTTTATTTTTAAACATTTAATTGAACTAAAAGGTCTGATGTTACATATAAACATGCATTACCTTTAGGTGTTTTTGCAGTAAACTCAGGATCAAAACAAAAAGTATCATCTGGTTTTCCAGAAGCAGGTTTGAAAGGAGGTTGAACTTCTCTTCTATATAATCTCTAGAAAAAATATCAACAAGATAATACAAAATCATATTAACACTTTAAAATTATTGTATTTTTTTAAAGGAAAGCAGAAGATAAAATTCATAGTCCTTAACAGAAGACTCACAATTTAATAACTAAAATTTTAAAAGGCTTCAGATACCTGTTAACCAAATTCTAAAAATTTGAGAAATAATGTGCCCAAATGAGACCAAGAAACAACAATGGTGCCAAAAGTTGCATTCACAATGAAGGATGTTCAGTTTTGAATATCAAAAACTGACTTGAATTTTCACAGATAAAATAACCATGTAGAATATATCACAATGCAACCATAAACAAATACTAATAACATTCAAGAATTTCAAAACTAATAGATTATCTTCAAGAAGTATATATTTCACCTAAAATATTTTTTTACATAAAAACATGCCTAAAAAACACTATTTAGGGCTCTTACTCTATAACAAAAATATAATTTGTCAATAATTTAACTTCCTAAAATTTATTTTTGAAAGACTCTTAAAACATTTTATAATACATGAAAATCTACTCCTCTCTTTTAAAATCGGCTTTTCTAAAGGTCACAGTCCCATAGTGGGGGTAAATTAATAGAGAATTACTTTGGTTTTCATTGATTTAATATATAAACATTCCATTCTTTTGTTATTTAATTTAAGAGAAATTAACATAAACTATTTAGATATAAGAATGATGGAAACAAAGACTTTGCCCTTTGTCTAGTTAAGGAGAAAGGATGAGTAAACAAGTATTAGAAAAAAAAATGACAAGAGGATACAAGGACACCAAAAAAGGGATGCAAACACATATGACATAGGGCAGACTCCTTTTTTTTTAAGGATTTATTTATTTGCTCATGAGAGAGAGAGAGAGAGAGAGAGAGAGGGAGAGAGAGACAGGCAGAAGGAGAAGCAGGCTCCATGCAGGAAGCCTAATGTGGGACTCGATCCCAGGTCTCCAGGACCATGCCCTGGGCTGAAGGCAGGTGCCAAACCGCTGTGCCACCCAGGGATTCCCCCTTTTAGAGTATTAATATTGATGGCTTATGTTATGCAGTTTACAACTATAAAAAATAATTTTTCCAACTATTTAAATTCCAGCTAGTTAACATATAGTGCAATATTAGTTTTAGGTGTAGAATTTAGTGACTCATCATTTATATACGACACCTGATGCTCATCCTAACAAGTGCCCTGCTTAATACCCGTCACCTGTTTAACCCCCCACCCCCCGCACACCTCCCCTCCAGCAACCCTCAGTTTGTTCTCTATAGTTAAGAGTCTATTTCTTGTTTTGCCTCTTTCCCCCAACCATGTTCATTTGTGTTGTTTTTTTTAAATTCCACATATGAGTGAAATCATATGGTATCTTTTTCTAACTTATTTTGCTGAGCATAATACATTCTAGTTGCATCCATGTAGTTGCAAATGGCAAGATTTCATTCCTTTTGATGACTAATATTCTATTTTATATATACATATATAAAAGTAACAAATAAAGAAATACACCCCTGGTACCCCATTACATATATATATATATATATATATATAGTAATATATACATATATACCCCACTTCGTCATCCATTCATTAGTTGATAGACATTTGGGCTGTTTCCATATTTTGGCTACTGTTGATAATGCTGCTATAAAAATTACGGTGCATGGATCCCTTCAAATCAGTATTTTTGTATCCTTTGGGTAAATATTTAGTGGTACAATTGCTAAGTCATAGGGTAGTTCTATTTATTACTTTTTGAGGAACCTCCATACTGTTTCCAGAGTGGCTCCACTAGTTTGCATTCCCACCAACAATTTAAGAAGGTTCCCCTTTCTCTACATCCTTGCCAACACCTGTTGTTTCCTGTGTTGTTGATTTTAGCCATTCTGAACTAGTATAAAGTGATATTTCACTGAGTGATGTTGAGCATCTTTTTCTGTATCTGCTGGCCATCTGGATGTCTTTGGAAAAATGTCAACTCATGTCTTCTGTCCAGATTTTGGATTATTCATTTTTTTGGGTATTGATTTTTATATGTTTTTTTAATATATTTTAGATACTAACACTTTATCAGTTATGTTATCTGCAAATATCTTCCCCATTCCTTAGATTGCCTTTTAGTTTTGTTGATTGTTTGCTGTACAGAAGCTATTTATCAGTTAAGTGTGGTTACTCTCCTCTTTGAATTAGAATTCATTTAAGAATTTGCCTTATCATTCACCCCCTTACCCCTTTCTATTTCTTCTCCACATTCCCCAATTGAGAATAGGGGAGAACAGTAACCATACTTAATAGATAAAACATATGGGTAATAGAAATTTACTAAATATCATCCACACACATTTGGTTCAAGGTAATTGCCATGACATCTATATCTCTAAATAAAAATCTCACACCAAAAACAAAATAATAGGATTAAGTTTATCAACAAAGTCCTAATATGACCATTTTATTCTTCATTGTTAATTCATATTAGTCACTCAGTAACAGAGTTTCTACTGAACTTACATTCCAGTCAACATTTGCAAAAAAAAGATGTCTTTTGATTTCCTCAACTCCTTCTGAACCTATAAAAAAATAAATAATTTTTTACTACTATAATACTTTTAATGTTTCTACCTGGCTTCTCTGCTGTTATCTCAAGAATATACACATATCATAGATTCCTTGCAGTGAAAATTTTATGATTTTTATCTGATATTTTATTGTGATTTTTTAAATTTAATACAGTAAAATATATCTGATGTACACATTGAAGCACATAAACTATCATGAAATACTGAAATGCCTTCCAAATTGAATCAAAATAATATTTAACATAATCAAAATTGAAGTATAGTTTCTTTTCTTCACAATTCAACTTACAGCTGTATCTCAATGCCAAATTAAAAAGTTCAACAGAATAGACATTGAAATTTAAACACAAGTACATAAATAATAGGATCACAGCTGGATCCAGGGAAAGGCTACCAGAAACTGGGCAAATAACAAGAGGCTATGGACATATTTAACTCGAAGAGTACTGGAAGGTACAAAATAACTATCTTCAAATATCAAAAGGATTACCTATATAAGGGATAATTCTGTGAATTATTTTTAAAAAGGCAAACCACATAATATACAAAATGATATTAAACAGTAGTTTTGAATAAGTAGACTACTCCATTTTTAAATTATGGCCATAAGAGAGTTTAGATCCAGTACATACAAAATGCAAACTTCTAGGTATAAATATATAGCATCAGTAAATGAATTAAGCCAGAGAGCTTGAAGTTACAATTATCCTCCTAAAACATGCAGTGTATTGTTATAAAAGCTAAGACAATAAAGAATACCCAATCTATTTGCTGGATTCCTTTTAAACAACATCCTTAGGAGACTTTGTGCCTCAGCACTAAGAAATTGAGGCATCCCAAGTTTTGCTCTGAAAAAGAAGATTTAAAAAAAAGTTCACTTAAATTTAGCCATTCTTTACATTGACAAACCGCAAAAAGAATTTAAAAGAATGCTTTAACAATGACAAATAATGTCCTTTATATGGTAGGAGAAGAAAATATGACAGTGTGAAAAAATACTCTTCTGTCAATTGAAAACAAGTTTCTCAAAACTGAAAGCAAGGAATTTTTCCCAAAAGAAAAACTAGTGTTTACACTTACTTTAATATCATATTCATGGTCTCATTTCGGTCTTTACCTTGGAATGGCAGAGTACCAGTAAGCATTTCAAACTAAAACAAACAAAAAGTAACACAGAATTTAGAATATACAATAAAATTTTGTAGGAAAAAACTTGAGACATCTAATACATGATTATCAAATCATGAAGGATATACATGATAAGTCAAAATAAGACCAGAAAAGTCACAAATAAAGAAATACACTTCTGGTACCCCATTACATGTAGCCCAATTAATAGGTGACCTGTAGGAAATGAAACCAACCAATTTTTTCAGTCCTGTCTAATTTGGCTAAGTTCACAAAATCAAAGCAATCTGAAAATAGACACACAACATTTCTTTTAAAAAAATATGCCTTTAAAGCAAACATTTAACAATGAATGGAAAATAAAGATAAAGATAAAGATAAGCCCTGAACCATTTCAAATCCATACATGCTTTGTACACTTGAAACTAATATTACAATATATATTAACTGACTGGAATTTAAATAAAAACTTAAGAAGCTCTACAAAAGGCTAATAAGCTCATGAAAAGATGCTCAATATCACTAGTCTTTAGTGAAAGAAAAGAAAAAAAAAAAGATTAACCATTCTCATTCTCCTCACTGCCCCCTCCAAGAAAAACCAATCAAAAAAGAACAAGAGGCTACAACACAAACACCAATATCTTGAAAAAAAAAATTGAGACAGTTGCACATGGCTAAAAAGCATTTTCCCTAAGAGATTTAACAACAATGTGGTAATTAGAACATTAAATAATGGTATAAAAAAGACTGGATCTAAAATTAAGATCATTAGATTTCACTAAAGGGAAAACCTTTTATTTCTCTAATATTTAAATATTGAACTTAGATTCAATAATGGCTTTGGCTTCAGTCCTCTGCTCATTTATTTATTTATTTTTAAAGATTTTATTTATTTCTTCATGAGAGACCCAGAGAGAGAGAGGCAGAGGGAGAAGTAGGCTCCATGCAGGAAACCCAATGTGGGATTTAATCCCAGAGCTCCGAGGTCACGCACTGAGCCAAAGGCAGAGGCTCAACCACTGAGTCACCCAGGCACCCCAGTTCTCTGCTCATTTATCTGAATTTACAACCTTAGTTAGCTTATCCATTCAACTCTTTCCTATATACTGATGACTTTCAAATCTGTTCCGGCTTCAATCTCTCTCAAGTCTCAGTTCTCCCTCCCAAATCTATAGTAATATTTTTCAACTGGATACTTAAGAAGTAGGGGTAGGAGCCACAGAAAGTGAAAGAAGATAAAAGAAAGTATCGTATAGAGGGATTATTGCTCTCAAGCTCCAGTCCCCTACGTCCAAACCTAAAGTTATGGCTCTCCACTCGGGACTGAAGGAGTAGAGGTGGTAATGGCAAGGACAAAAGGAAGGAATATATTATATTGGAATCAAAACTCCCCCTTAAATTAAACTTATGTTGGCTGACTGAGTAGCTTTTTTTTTCTTAACATCTCCAGATGATTCTGATCCTTTCTCTACTTCCTATTCCTAATTTATTACCACCAAGGGGTTAACCACAAACCTATAATAACCTATGCAACATGTTATAGATTAATTATTTCTCCACTTCTAAAACCAGCTCTCCATCCTAACTATCTCTTTTCTACTGAACTTTTATTCTTTCAATTCCTTAAAGTTCATAAATTGTAAAGGTTTCATTATCTTTGACCCTTTCCTTCTCCTTCATCTGTAACATTAAATCAGGTATTAAAATCAGTCACTTCTTCCTTCCTAAAATACATTTTCTCTAATTACCATCTCGTTAAAGAATCTACAAAAGTTTCCTACTACTCAGAGAATTGCATACATATGTTGATAGGCTTATCGTCTCATTTCCTCCACCATGACCCTCATTTTCCACTACTATTCTAATATTCTAATTGGTTCTACAGTTCTTTGCTAATATGATCACAATACTATCCTTCTTGAATTGGAGATATTTAAATTTTATCCATGCTTCTTTTTTTTTAAGATTTTATTTATTCATGAGAGACACAGAGAGTGACAGAGACACAGGCTGAGGGAGAAGCAGGCTCCCTGCAGGGAGCCCAATGTGGGACTGGATTCCAGGACCCCGGGATCATGACCTGAATTGAAGGCAGACGCTCAACCAGTGAGCCACCCAGGGGCACTCCATACTTCTTAATTTAAGTTCCACTTCTTCCGCTTTTCCTAAATCAACTTATATGATTTCTTGCCTGAATTCCTAAGGTATACTGTCAGACAGTTTATTTAGCTGTTCCAATTGTTTCCCCAGCCAGATTGTATGCTTTCTTAGGTGATGAAAAACATCAAGTACTGTACTGCCAGTTTATTCCTACTCCACTGCCCTCCCCAATGCCAGGTTTATAATAGGCCTTAATATATTGATGTGTTATATAGTATGTCATTTATTTTTTTAATATATAGTATGTCATTTAGTAGTAAATAGGGAAAATGGATTATCATCAAAATAGATTATCAGCAAGATGGATTATACAGGCAAATTGATTCAATAGCTATTCATTTATCACCCTACTTAATACTGCAAATTCTATTCTTTTTTTTTAAAAGGTCACAAGCTCTTTATTTTAAGATGTTATTTATTTATTCATGAGAGACATGGGGTGGGCGTGGCGGGAGGAGAGACACAGGCAGAGGGAGAAGCAGGCTCCATGAAGGGAGCCTGATGTGGGACTCCATCCCAGGTCTCCAGGATCAGGCCCTGGGCTGAAGGCGGCACTAAACAGCTGAGCCACTCGGGTGCCCTCTATTCTTAATTTATACCAGATTAGTCAGTTTGTATATTGACTATGCTAGGTATCATGGGAGATGAAAAGTAGTATGAAATATGATTGCTCTCCTCAAGAAGTTTACAATCTTTCTAGGGACATGCATGGAACAATTAGACAGTAAGACACTTTATGGTAAAGTGATAAATTCTGTGATATCTAATAAAAATACCATGCGAGAATTAAACATAGTATTCTGAAATCTAAAAACTGGTAAGCCTTTTTCTAACTTTTATATTTGAATGGCTTATAAAAGAATGCTGCCATTTTACCTTTTAATCTAGGAACTTTAAAGAAATCAGAATACTAAATCCTCAATTCTTACTGTATAACACCTAGCCAGTCACAAGTTTTTTAGTAATCATAAATTATAAAAACTCTATTCTCTCCTGACATATTGCAAAATTTATTAACATTTTAAATAATATTAACTTTATATTGGGAAAATTTTTAAAAATAACAGTACTTACCATAAGTACACCATATGACCACCAATCAGCACTCTGGGAATGGCCTCTCCTATTTACTACTTCAGGAGCCATATACTCCACTGTACCACAAAATGAGTAAGCCTTCTTTTCTTGATCAACTGATTCCTTGCTGAGACCAAAATCTGTAATAACAATGTGTCACAAAAATATATCTAAAGATATTCAGAAAATAGAATATACCAAAAGAAATAAAATTATATGTTAGACCTTAAAACAATTCATGGATGGCCTATAATTACTCTTAAGAAAGCTCTCTTGTGAGACAAATAATGGAATGCAGCCAATATTTCATAAAGATACACTTTAAGAGCATTTAAAGATTACTTTCATTTCATCATCAAAATACATGTTTTCATATCTATACTAAAATATCATTCAGCAATTCTGAGAGGTCAATAATTATTATTTTTTTATTTTTTTAATTTTTTTTTATTGGTGTTCAATTTACCAACATACAGAATAACACCAAATGCCCGTCAACCATTCACACCAGCCCCCGCACTCCTCCCCTACTACCACCACTAGTTCGTTTCCGGAGTTAGCCGTCTTTACGTTCTGTCTCCCTTTCTGATATTTCCCACACATTTCTTCTCCCTTCCCTTATATTCCCTTTCACTATTATTTATATTCCCCAAATGAATGAGAACATATGTTTGTCCTTCTCCGACTGACTTACTTCACTGAGCATAATACCCTCCAGTTCCATCCACGTTGAAGCAAACGGTGGGTATTTGTCATTTCTAATAGCTGAGTAATATTCCATTGTATACCACATCTTCTTTATCCACTCATCTTTCGATGGACACCGAGGCTCCTTCCACAGTTTGGCTATTGTGGACATTGCTGCTATAATATCGGGGTGCAGGTGTCCCTGCGTTTCATTGCATCTGTATCTTTGGGGTAAATCCGCAACAGTGCAATGGCTGGGTCGTAGGGCAGGTCTATTTTTAACTCTTTGAGGAACCTCCACACAGTTTTCCAGAGTGGCTGCACCAGTTCAAATTCCCACCAACAGTATAAGAGGGTTCCCTTTTCTCCGCATCCTCCCCAACATTTGTGGTTTCCTGCCTTGTTAATTTTCCCCATTCTGACTGGTGTGAGGTGGTATCTCATTGTGGTTTTGATTTGTATTTCCCTGATGGCAAGTGATGCAGAGCATTTTCTCATGTGCATGGTGGCCATGTCTATGTCTTCCTCTGTGAGATTTCTCTTCATGTCTTTTGCCCATTTCATGATTGGATTGTTTGTTTCTTTGGTGTTGAGTTTAAGAAGTTCTTTATAGATCTTGGAAACTAGCCCTTTATCTGATAGGTCATTTGCAAATATCTTCTCCCATTCTGTAGGTTGTCTTTTAGTTTTGTTGACTGTATCCTTTGCTGTGCAAAAGCTTCTTATCTTCATGAAGTCCCAATAGTTCATTTTTGTTTTTGTTTCTTTTGCCTTCGTGGATGTATCTTGCAAGAAGTTACTGTGGCCAAGTTCAAAAAGGGTGTTGCCTGTGTTCTTCTCTAGGATTTTGAATAGAATCTTGTCTCACATTTAGATCTTTCATCCATTTTGAGTTTAACTTTGTGTATGGTGAAAGAGAGTGGTCTAGTTTCATTCTTCTGCATGTGGATGTCCAATTTTCCCAGCACCATTTATTGAAGAGACCGTCTTTCTTCCAATGGATAGTCTTTCCTCCTTTATCGAATATTAGTTGACCATAAAGTTCAGGGTCCACTTCTGGGTTCTCTATTCTGTTCCATTGATCTATGTGTCTGTTTTTGTGCCAGTACCACACTGTCTTGATGACCACAGCTTTGTAGTACATCCTGAAATCTGGCATTGTGATGCCCCCAGATATGGTTTTCTTTTTTAAAATTCCCCTGGCTATTCAGGGTCTTTTCTGATTCCACACAAATCTTAAAATAATTTGTTCTAACTCTCTGAAGAAAGTCCATGGTATTTTGATAGGGATTGCATTAAACGTGTATATTTCCCTGGGTAACATTGACATTTTCACAATATTAATTCTTCCAATCCATGAGCATGGAATAATTTTCCATCTCTTTGTGTCTTCCTCAATTTCTTTCAGAAGTGTTCTATAGTTTTTAGGGTACAGATCCTTTACATCTTTGGTTAGGTTTATTCTTAGGTATTTTATGCTTTTGGGTGCAATTGTAAATGGGATTGACTCCTTAATTTCTCTTTCTTCAGTCTCATTGTTAGTGTATAGAAATACCACTGATTTCTGGGCATTGATTTTTGTATCCTGCCACGCTACCAAATTGCTGTATGAGTTCTAGCAATCTTGGGGTGGAGGCTTTTGGGTTTTCTACGTAGAGTATCATGTCATCGGCGAAGAGGGAGAGTTTGACTTCTTCTTTTCCAATTTGAACGCCTTTAATGTCTTTTTGTTGTCTGATTGCTGAGGCTAGGACTTCCAGTACTATGTTGAATAGCAGTGGTGAGAGTGGACATCCCTGTCTTGTTCCTGATCTTAGGGGAAAGGCTCCCAGTGTTTCCCCATTGAGAATGATATTTGCTGTGGGCTTTCCGTAGATGGCTTTTAAGATGTTGAGGAATGTTCCCTCTATCCCTACACTCCGAAGAGTTTTGATCAGGAATGGATGCTGTATTTTGTCAAATGCTTTCTCTGCATCTAAGGAGAGGATCATATGGTTCTTGGTTTTTCTCTTGCTGATATGATGAATCACATTGATTATTTTATGGGTGTTGAACAAGCTTTGTGTCCCAGAGATAAATCCAACTTGGTCATGGTGAATAATTTTCTTAATGTACTGTTGGATCCTATTGGCTAGTATCTTGTTGAGAATTTTGGCATCCATGTTCATCAGGGATATTGGTCTGTAATTCTCCTTTTTGGTGGGGTCTTTGTCTGGTTTTGGAATTAAGGTGATGCTGGCCTCATAGAACGAATTTGGAAGTACTCCATCTCTTTCTGTCTTTCAAAACAGCTTTAGGAGAATAGGTATTGTTTCTTCTTTAAACGTTTGATAGAATTCCCCTGGGAAGCCATCTGGCCTTGGACTCTTGTGTCTTGGGAGGTTTTTGATGACTGCTTCAATATCCTCCCTGGTTATTGACCTGTTCAGGTTTTCTATTTCTTCCTGTTCCAGTTTTGGTAGTTTGTGGCTTTCCAGGAATGCGTCCATTTCTTCTACATTGCCTAATTTATTGGCATATAGCTGTTCATAATATGTTTTTAAAATCGTTTGTATTTCCTTGGTGTTGGTAGTGATCTCTCCTTTCTCATTCATGATTTTATTAATTTGAGTCTTCTCTCTCTTCTTTTTAATAAGGCTGGCTAATGGTTTATCTATCTTATTAATTCTTTCAAAGAACCAACTCCTGGTTCTGTTGATCTGTTCCACAGTTCTTCTGGTCTCGATTTCGTTGAGTTCTGCTCAAATCTTTATTAATTCTCTTCTTGTCCTGGGTGTAGGATCTATTTGCTGTTTTTTCTCTCGTTCCTTTAGGTGTAAGGTTAGCTTTTGTATTTGAGTTCTTTCCAGTTTTTGAATGGATGCTTTTATTGCGATGTATTTCCCCCTTAGGACTGCTTTTGCTGCATCCCAATAATTTTGAACGGTTGTATCTTCATTCTCATTAGTTTCCATGAATCTTTTTAATTCTTCCTTAATTTCCTGGTTGACCCTTTCATCTTTTAGCAGGATGACCCTTAACCTCCACGTGTTTGAGGTCCTTCCAAACTTCTTGTTGTGATTTAGTTCTAATTTCAAGGCATTATGGTCTGAGAATATGCAGGGGACGATCCCAATCTTTGGTATCGGTTCAGACCCGATTTGTGACCCAGTATGTGGTCTATTCTGGAGAAAATTCCATGTGCACTTGAGAAGAATGTGTATTCAGTTGAGTTTGGATGTAAAGTTCTGTAGATATCTGTGAAATCCATCTGGTCCAGTGTATCATTTAAAGCTCTCGTTTCTTTGGAGATGTTGTGTTTAGAAGACCTATCAAGTATAGAAAGCGCTAGATTGAAGTCACCAAGTATAAGTGTATTATTATCTAAGTATTTCTTCACTTTGGTTATTAATTGATTGGTATATTTGGCAGCTCCCACATTCGGGGCATATATATTGAGGATTGTTAAATCCTCTTGTTGGGTAGATCCTTTAAGTATGATATAGTGTCCCTCTTCATCTCTCACTACAGTCTTTGGGGTAAATTTTAGTTTATCTGATATAAGGATGGCTACCCCTGCTTTCTTTTGCTGACCATTCGAATGGTAAATGGTTCTCCAACCTTTTATTTTCAGGCTGTAGGTGTCCTTCTGTCTAAAATGAGTCTCTTGTAGACAGCAAATTGATGGTTCCTGCTTTTTTATCCAGTCTGAAACCCTGCGCCTTTTGATGGGGTCATTAAGCCCGTTCACATTCAGAGTTACTATTGAGAGATATGAGTTTAGTGTCATCATGATATTTCTTGCAGAGCTGGTTTGGAGGTCACATATTCTTTCAGTTCCTGCCTGTCTTGGAAGCTCTTCTGTCTCTCCTTCCATTTTGAATGAGAGCCTTGATGGATAAAGTATTCTTGGTTGCATGTTCTTCTCATTTAGGACCCTGAGTATATCCTTCCAGCCCTTTCTGGCCTGCCAGGTCTCTGTGGAGAGGTCTGCTGTTACCCTAATACTCCTCCCCATAAAAGTCAGGGATTTCTTGTCTCTTGCTGCTTTAAGGATCTTCTCTTTATCTTTGGAATTTACAAGCTTCACTATTAGATGTCGACGTGTTGATTGTTTTTTATTGATTTTAGGGGGGGATCTCTCTATTTCCTGGATCTGAATGCCTGTTTCCCTTCCCAGATTAGGAAAGTTTTCAGCTAGGATTTGTTCAAATACATATTCTGGCCCTCTGTCCCTTTCGGTGCCCTCAAGAACCCCAAGTAAACGTAGGTTTTTCTTCCTCAGGCCGTCGTTTATTTCCCTTAATGTGTCTTCATGGTCTTTTAGTTGTCTGTCTTTTTTCCTCAGTTTCCCTCTTTGCCATCAACTTGTCTTCTATGTCACTCACTCATTCTTCCACCTCATTAACCCTTGTTAGGACTTCTAGTTTGGATTGCATCTCATTCAATTGATTTTTAATTTCTGCCTGATTAG
Source organism: Canis lupus dingo (assembly GCF_003254725.2). Classification (NCBI taxonomy): domain Eukaryota; kingdom Metazoa; phylum Chordata; class Mammalia; order Carnivora; family Canidae; genus Canis; species Canis lupus. The sequence continues at coordinate 65,040,195 of NC_064281.1, forward strand.
TTCTAAATTCTGCAGTCATGAAGTCTCTTGAGTCCTTTATGCTTTTTTCTAGAGCCACCAGTAGCTGTATAATAGTGCTTCTGAATTGGCTTTCTGACACTGAATTGTAATCCAGATTTTGTAACTCTGTGGGAGAGAGGACTGTTTCTGATTCTTTCTTTTGAGGTGAGGTTTTCCTTCTAGTCATTTTGCTCAGTGCAGAGTGGCCAAAAGCAAGCTGTATTGGGAAAAGGAGAAAAAGGGAGGAGAGAAAGAATGAAAGAAAAAAGAAAGAGAAAAAAAGGAAGAAAAAAAGAAAAAAGAAGAAAAAGAGAAAGAAAAAGAAAGAAAGAAAAAAAAGGTGGGGGAAGGAAACCAATCAAAAAGCAAAACAAAACAAAACAAAACAAAACAAACAAACAAACAAAAAAAAACCACGGGGGAGTATCTTCTGATTCTGTATACTTTAAGTCCCTTGACTTCCTCTGGAACTTGTCCTACTAGCTGGTCTTCTGGGGGAGGGGCCTGTTGTGCTGATTTTCAGGTGTTAACACTTGGGGGAGCTGCTCTGCCCCCTGCCTGGTGCAGGGCTCAGTGGGGGTTGTTTGCCCCGTGAGGCACCAGGAGGAACAGCCCCAGTGGCGGGGCCTGCTCTGGAAACCTGGATTCAGCCCTCGCAGTAACTCCGGAGCTCTCCGTCTGCAGGGCCTGGAAGCTGGGGCGGGGGACGCTGATCTGCTCAGCTGGGGCAGGAGCGTCCTTGCTGTTCTGGGCCCTCCCGTCCTCTGCCTGTCCCGGGGGGAGGCCGGATCTTGGGCTGTGTCCTGGCGCCCTGTGTTCCGGGGCCTGGGCTCTTGGATTCTCGCTCCAAGCCCGCAGCCCCCTCCGCGTTGCCGCCGACCGAGCACCCCCGAGCTGCTCCCGGTGCTGCGCAGCCCCCACCGCAGGGAGCCTCTTCCTCTGCCCAAGCCCCTCGGAGCTGCTCCCGGAGCCGCGCAGCCGCCTCTGTGGAGCCGCAGCCCGAGCCCCTCCGAGCTGCTCCGGTCCCGCCGTGTGCGCTGCAGCCCTTAGGGAGCTCGGAGCACTCTCCTGGGCACGCAGTTGCTCTGTTAGTGTCCCAGGGAGCCCGAGGGCATCCCCGCCCTCCTGAGGTCCTGCTCCAACTCCCTGGGAGCCCCTTTCCGCCCGGGAAGGTTGGTGCAGCTCCTGCTTCTCCAGGTCGGAGCTTTCCTGTCCTGGGGGCACTCGCCCCGGCCTTAGCCTGGCTCCTCGCAGGGCCCCTCCTCCTTGGATGCCTTTTGTTTGTTTATTTCTTTTTTCCCCCGTCTTCCTACCTTGATAGAAGCGCGAACTCTTCTCACTGTAGCATTCCAGGTGTTCTCTCTTTAATTCTCAGGCCGATTTCATAGATTTTCAGGATAATTTGAAGGTTTTCTAGGTAATTTGGTGGGGATAGGTGATTTGGAGACCCTACTCTTCCGCCATCTTGCCCCTCCTCCAAGAGGTCAATAATTAAATCAAAGCTTTCATAGTGATCTAAGTTTTAAAACAGACTAAGACAAAAAGAAGAGAGTAACTTACATTTTTTTAAAACACTAAAAAACCAATTATGCTTTGGCTTTGGTAAGCTTCCATTTGTTTAACGCTTTCAAGAGCTAAAGGTACCAATATATAAAAATCAATCTTATTCCTATGTAATAGCAATGAAAAATTGTTAGCTGAAATTCACAAAGTAGCATTTATAATACCACCAAAAAATCCACACATGAAATCCACAGGTATAAATATACAAAGTATATGTAAGATATGTATACTGCAAACTAGAAACACTGATGAAAGAAATCAAAGTAAATCTAAATAAATGGAGAAACATATTGTACGCATGGTTTGGGAGATTCAATATTGTTAAATATATCAATTCTACTAAAAGCCAATATCCAGAGTCAATGAAACTTCCAGCAAGATATCTTTTATAAAAATCAAAAAACTAAATTTAAAATTTATAAAAAAGACTATAGGAAATACATTAGCCAAAATAATTTTGAAGAAGAAAAACACTGAGGACTAATACTACCTCACTTCAATACTTACTATAATGCTATAGTAATCAAGACAGTTTGGCATTGGAGAAAGTATAGACATAGATATGTCATACATACATGACAATATATATTGATATACATGTTGATATATATCAATGCAAAAGGACAGTGAGTAGACTAAGTCCAAGAATAGAAAACATATAGGTCTACTATAATGCTTGTTTTGAAAATGTAAATTTGTTACAATATGATTGATACATTAGGAAACAATTTGAGCATAACATAAGTTTCAAATGGGGTTGGCTAATGTGTGGTTTACCTGCAATTTTGTCTACAAGAAAACACTAGCTGTTTTGTAGCTGCACCTAGCTGAAGCAACCAAGTAGAAATAGACACATGCACATACCCCAAACATCTGCCAGCTATTTCAGCTCACCAGGTGTATTATGAGTCATTCTTATCTACCTGTAGTGTTACAACCTTCCTCACAATTCCCGATAATCTATCTTCTACTACTTCACAATAACTAAACAAACTGTAACCTTTCTGAAAACAATTCTACAAGCAAATTTCAGGATATTTTCGAGGTAAGTTTCCTACTTATTGTAGTGTTTATATATTCTTACACATTTAGAAGTGTAAAGTAATGCTGTCATTTTTGTCAACTTGCTGTCTTTCTTTTGTGGTCTCATTATATATCTGAATGTTAAACCTCTAACGTCAGTTTCCCCATTAAGTCATTTGCATTTTATTATGTAATTATTCAAAGTGGAGTGATTTTTTAAGATCATATGTGCTGCATTACATCTGACGATAGATAGATAGATAGATAGATAGATAGATAGATAGATATAGATAAAGGAGTAAAAGCAATTCCCTGAAGAAAGTTAAGTTCTTTTCAACAAATGGTTCCAGAACAATAGGATATTAATATAAAAAATCCTTGTAACATAAATATTAACCAAAAATGAATCACAGAAAATGTAAAACCTAAAACTTTAAAATTTCCAAAAGAATAAAATCTTTGTGATCTTGTATTTCTGAGATACAACATCATAAGTATAATTCATAAAAGAAAAAAGTTGATAACTGGACTTTACCAGCATCAAAACTCTTCAGAAGATACTGTTCAGAGAAGAAAAAAAGAAGTTATAGACTGCAGAAAATATTTGCAAACTGCATATATGATAAAGCTCTTATATTCAGAATATATTTTAAAAACTCAAAATTCAATAATAAGAAAACAAAAAACCCACTCTTTTTAAAAGGGCAAAAGATCTGAACAGATACTTCTCCAAAGAAATAAAAAGATGCTCACTCTCATCAGTTATTAGGGGAATTCTAATTAAAACCCCAAAGAATACCACTATATATCTATCAGTAGAGCTAAATAAACTGACAATACTAAGTAATGGCAAGGATGCAGAGCAACTAGTCTCATATGCTGCTGATGGGTATGCAAAATGGTGCAACCACTTGGAAGACAGTTTACAGGTTTCTCACTAAGTTAAAAATACACTTACCATATGACCAAGCAATCCCACTCCTTTGGTATTTACTCAAGTGAAATAAAAAAAAATTATGTTCAGATAAAACCTGCACATGAATATTTACAGTGGCTTTATTCATCACTGCCAAAAACTGGAAACAAGCCAAATACCCCTTACTTGGGGATTAGACAAACCATGGCATCATCATAAAATGGAACACCATTCAGCAATAAAAAATAAAACACACAATATAGATTAATCTCAAATGCAGTATATTAAGTAAATGAAGCCAGACTCAAAAGGCAATTTACTCCTATGCCTCTGTTTACATTACATCATGGAAAAGGTAAAACCTTAGGGACCGAAAGCCGACTGATATTTGTCTAAGATAAAAAGGAGTATCGACTTGTAATGGGGAAATTTTGGAGGGTGATAGAATTGTTTCTTATCTCTACGTTGGTGGTAGAAATAAAATAAATGTATTTGTCAAAGTTTGCAAAAGTATAGATTAAAAAGTGATTTCTAAAAAGTAAACCTTGTATTTTGAGACCATTGCAAATTCACATATGCATGTGAAATACTATAAGACATCCTATTTACCTTTTACCCAGTTTCCCCCATGGTAAAATCTTACAAAACTATATTACAATATCACAACCACAGTATTGAGAAGGGTGTAGTCAAGATACAGGAAAATTCCATCACCACAAGGATCCAAAGAATGAGTTTTACCCTGCGTAAATTATACCTTAATTCTATAAAGGAAAATAAATCTTTAAGTCCTAAATTGCTCTCTTAAAATAAAATATCAACATGAGTAATTAATTTTAGGGTCCCTCAAAATTAATTTTCTAACCATGTTCAATATTTTCATTTAAAAATCACTTATCCTTGAATAATGACTTTAATGCATTATTTTTACCATAATTTAAAAAAATCTTTTCAATGTACTACTACTCTCTTTGTCTATATTTTGAGAATTTTAAACTCTTGTGCATTCCATTTCAAAGATTAAATGTAATGAAAGCTAGTGTTTGAGGTCAGTTCAGCTGAATATAACAACATACCTTGTAAGAGAAGAACACTGGCTTCTTTGGCCATTCCAGAGAGGAGGAGAAAGGGAAGAGAATTTTCTTATCCTCCATTACCTTTCACAGATTTATACCACTCCATACAGGTCCTCTGCTGTACTTGTCTGACAAAACTGACATTTAACACTAGAATTTGCTCAGTAATCAATTGACAAAAAGTTTTACAATAAGAGTTAGCTACAAGATTAAATAAGATATATAAGTTAAGCAGTGATTTTTCCAAGCCACTAATTTGAAAACAAAATACAGAAAGCAGCTTTATAAGAGCTTTTTTTTTGAGGAGGAGGTCAGTATATCTTTGTACACTTAAATGACTCTGACTTCAAATTTTCAAAATGTGCCTAGAGACAATGATTTCATAAATATTTACTATGAGTAAAAGTAATCTCAGTGAATAATTTGCATAACCATAAAATTATTAAAATTAATTTTATGTATACATTCTCTCTTAAATATCCAATCAAGTACTGTGTGATATAAATTTCTGACACTGTATATTTTTCTCCCTTCTCTTTATAGAAATTACCCTGAATTTTGTCCCTCCAAAAACACATTATAGTAACCAGAGACAGTTGAAATCAATTGTATGTTCAATTTAAAGCTTTTAATGGAATATTATGAATAAACATTTTTTTATGAACCAGGTAAATCATATTATTTAGTTTTTATATAGACTATGAGGTGGGGTATTACAGAAAAAAATGAGACACAACAAACAATATAAATAATATATTGACATTTATGCAGATATTTTGGGGCTATTCTCATTCTATTGGTCTTTTGCTATGCAATCATACTCTTGGTATGAGGTCAATTAGGCTCAAACCATAGTCATATCAGGGAACCTTTGTATAGTTCACTGCCATTCTAGAGTAATTTGTTAAACATTGCATCTATTCCTTTTATTCAGAGAATTTTTTAAATGGACTGGTAAAAAGAAAGATATTGTCCCTCTCTTATGATTAAGGAAAACCTAATTCTTCCTCCTAAGCCTAAGAAGAAACAATGTTGAGAAAGACTCTGTTATATGAGACATTCCTAAATCATTAGAGCCCACTGGTTTCAATGTAAACAGCAATCAATCTGGTATTTTTGACTGTAATATTCAAAATGGAAGGAAGAAGATAGGAAGGACAAGAGGAAAAGAGGGAGAGGAAGAGGGAAGAAAAGACACACAAAAGGTAAGAAAGCAAGAAAGGAAGAAAAAGAAAAAGAAAAAGAAAAAGAAAAAAGAAAGAAAGAAGAAAGAAGAAAGAAAAAGAAAGAAAGAAAGAAAGAAAGAAAGAAAGAAAGAAAGAAAGAAAGAAGGAAGGAAGGAAGGAAGGAAGGAAGAAAGAAAGAAGGAAGGAAGGAAGGAAAGAAGGAAAATAAGTTAAAGGAAATAATGAAAAAAAAGTAAAGTATTAGAATATTTGCTGTGAATGGTCATACTTTAACCAACCTTACTGGAATGTTGTAAGGTTAAACCCATATGTTTATTACTCATTAAAAAACTCTGAATTAGGCTGTAATTATAAAACAGTATAAATTATCTAATATTTGTTATTGTCTACTTTCTTTAAAGAAATATTTATGCCATTTTAAAGAAAATAGACTGAATTGTTAAAAAATATATATAAATCATTTTATATTTTTATAAGCTTTGTCCTTTGTTTATAAGTTTGCATTTATTCTAACTATTCCTTTCTCCACAGCCAATTTAAGTCCAAAAGCTATAAAAGCAGAATTCACATTACAAGACTAAATATAAAACAATTTGACATCATTATTCACCAATTAATCATAATGTAGAAAAGAGATATAGGTAGGATTTATTCTACTTTTATCCCACTTAACTTCCTCAACCCCTGACAAAACAGGCATAATTTATTTAAAAAAATTGAAAAGAATTAAATTCTAATTAGCTTTGCAACAAAAGTTGATTGGTATAAAAAATTATGCAATATATAAAATCTTAAAAAACTCTACTGTTCTATTATTTTTCTTTCCTTTTCCTCTTTAAATCCCTTTAAATCAACTTTTCTTCTTTTATATATGAAAAAGAGAATCAGGTTATGACTAAGAAAGATTTACTAAACTTTATTTGAACTTTATCACAACTGCCTGAGCTTTCAAGTTAACAGCTTTGTTATACTTTAGTTTTACACTGAAGCAGTATACTTAAGAATTTAAAGCAACTTACCTTTAAAGTGTACTGGTCCAAAATTCTCTGTAAAGACCACATCTTCATTTTAACATTCTGATAATTAAATAAAGATTTTACTATCTATTTATAACATAAGTGACCTTTTGAGATTGGCTCACTCAGCATAATGCCCTTGAGTCCATCCAAGTTGTTGCATATATCAAGAATTCTTTCCTTTTTACTGCTGGGTAGTATTCCATTGTATGGTTGTATCACAGTTTGTTTATCCATTCATTCTTTGAAGGACATTTGGGACATTTCCAGTCTTGGGCTATTATAAATAGAGCTGCTATGAAAATTCATGTATAGGGTTCTATGTGGACATAAGTTTTTATTTCTTTAGGACAAATGCCCAGGATGGGTACTGTATGGTTCTATTTATATCATATTCTCAACATAACAAAACCAGATATGTAGAATAGATAAGTGGTTGCCAGGAGTTTGGGTAGGGGGAAGGAGGGTATAATTGTAAATGGGCAGCACAAGAGAGTTTTTTTGTAGTTGTAGAACAATTTTGCATATTGATTGTGGTGGTGGTATTCAAATCTGTGCATGTGATAAAAAGTCATAGAATTATATACAAACAAAAATAAATTCATGCAAAATCTAGTGAAATCCAAATAAAGTATAGAGTCCAGTGAGTTGTATTATACAAATCAATTTCTGTGGGTTGATAATACACTGCAGTTTTATAAGATGTCACCATTGAGGGAAACTGGGTTATTAGTACACAGGACCTTTCAATATTATTTTTGCAACATACCGTGAGTCCAAAATTATTTAAAAATAAAAGTTTTTAAAAATGGTGTAATAAAGATATTTTATACTTAAGAATCCTGTGAGGATTAGCATCTGGTGTTATAATAAACCCTCAATATTCAAAATAAAGAAAAATAAAATGTCTTTATAAATACAGAAAAAATTGAACCTCTGATTCTGAAACACTTGGTTTAAAAGTTTATAATTCACTACATTTCAGGGTGATAACTACTTAGGGTAAATTTTTCAGTCTAGAATAAAACTAAGATGATGTGTTTTTACCTAGAAAGCCAAATGCCATTTGTTAATTAGGACAGTAACTCTATTGCATATTTTTTGGTATAACATTAGAACATATTGAGAGCTATCTTATCTACCTTTTAAATGAATTTGAGTTCACTAAAGAGATGAATAAAATACAAGTCAAGGAAAAAGAAAACAGGCTGAGACAAATATATATATTAGAATATAGAAAACTATAAAATGGGCTTAGGGCAAAATAAGAACATTCGCATACCTGTTAATTTGATATGTCCTATTTCATCAAGCAGAATGCTGTAAATCAAAAATCACATTCAACAAAATAGAATAAAATATTTTTATATATAACATTTACATAAAAATGTTCATAAATTTTAAAATATATTTCATGTACTAGAAAATATTTAAATTATTAATTTAAAACCCACGGGAAAAATAAAATCAATGGTATCTCATAAAGACTACTTTTTATAAGTTTCATATAATTGTATAATTCATATATTTTTTCATATAATATTTAAATAAAATAAAATAGATAAGAGACTTAATGGAGAAAAAAATAGTTATAGAAATACTGGTTACAGGGATTCATAAGGAGAATATAGCTTTACTTTTCTGGCTTCAGGTCTCTATATACAATTCCTAATTGGTGCAGATGATCCAAAGCAAGGGCCAGTTCTGCAAGGTAGAATTTCACATCTTCCTCTGTAAACAGTACCTAGAATACAACAATTTACCATTTGATCCTTCTTTCAATATTGAATTTTTAAAATTTACTTCATTAAAAACCAATAAATAGACAAATCTAGGTACATAAAAAATGTAAATAGATGAACGTAAACCCTCTAAGAATTCTCTTCGATATTAACTGTTTTAATGTAAATCTTCCTAAAATATATTAGGGAGTTTATGTATCTTCTACACTGAATATACTGCACAGGATGTACCTGTTAACACTATAGCGTGGCAGTACAATTATTAATTTTAGTAAACTACTACAATATGGTCATATTCTCGGGATCTCTGCAGTATATAAGATATTTTGGTCTACCATTGGTAATTCCACTATTTCTACATATTCTGTTTCACTGTCTACTATCACTTCCCAGGTATTTTGCTTTTAGCAGCTCTAATAACCCAAAGCTTCTAATATACCAACACAAGATGTTAAATTACTAACTCCTATATTAAACAAAACACAGGTTTTCTTTTAAAGATTTTATTTATTTATTCATGAGAGACACAGAGAGAGAGGCAGAGACCCAGGCAGAGGGAGAAGCAGGCTCTTCGCAAGGAGCCCGATTTGGGAATCGATCTTGCATCTCGGGATCACGCCCTGAGCCAAAGGCAGATGCTCCACCACTGAGCCACCCAGGCATTCCAAAACACAGTTTTAAACCCAATCTCTGACTTAAAGGGTACTTCCAGGCGTCTTCTGCTAGTAAAGTACTTAAGTTTAATGACATTTTATTTCTCAATCATTTTGTGCCTGGGAATAGAGTTGCCATGGTGAAGTGAAAAGAGTACTGTAATTAGAATTAACAGTGTAACGTTTGACATGTCACTTAGCCATTGGGCTTTAGTTTCTAAAGCTGTAAAATAAGGATAATAACACTTGCTATATCTACCTAATAAGGTTGTTTTAAGAATCAAATTAGTTTATGTGGAAAAAAGCTTTGTAAATTATAAAATGCTATGTGTGTAACCATGAGACATAATTATTATAGGTTTACATCTATATTATTCATGAGTGTTAAATTTATACAAAAAATTAGGTCCTACTCAATCATTAGATGTATTTTTTTTCATTAGGTGTAATTTTCAAAATTTATCAAAGGTTTCTGATTGGCAAAACAAGTAACTTGTCTAGAAATTGGTTATTTTCATTACAAAAAATCACTGGATTATTAAGAAAACTCAAAATTTGAATGACACATCATTAAATCTTATAACTGACTTGCCCATTTGGAATTATGGATACTGAATTATGTAATACAGACTCAGGTTACTAGTAAAATTGCAGAGAATGAGCAGTTAAAGATAAATTTTGAAACTCTACCTACTTTTTAAAATGATCTATAGAAAAACAAAGATTGGGCAGCCTGGGTGGCTCAGCGGTTTAGCACTGCCTTCAGCTCAAGGCGTGATCCTGGGGTCCCGGGATCGAGTCCCACGTCAGGCTCCCTGCATGGAGCCTGCTTCTCCCTCTGCCTGTGTCTCTGCCTCTCTCTCTCTGTCTCTCTCTCTCTCTGTGTGTGTGTCTCTCATGAATAAATAAATAAAAACCTTAAAAAACCTATTAGAAATAAAAAAACAAAGATTATGAATTATCAAAGTTTCAGGTAGTTCATTTGAATATTATAATGGTAAAATTATAAAAATAATTTTCACTTGATACATTATTAAGAATGAAAATATTTTTTATTTAACTTCTCAGGATGGCTAATCAAAATTTTCATTTAAACCTAATACATAAGAAAACCCTAAACAAAAATCTTTCAAACTCTCAGGAAGAAGCTTTGCCCAGGTTATAGTTTTATGACAAGCATTTTATTTTGTCATGAAGCTGTCTCTGTTAAAAGCCTCATGATAGACACAAGTAAGAAACTTACTAAGTAGCAATTATATGTGAGTAACTTTGCATTTATTATGTTATTACAACCTCTCAAACAACCCTATGTGGTAGGTATTATCACCACCTTACATCTGGAAAAAAGAGACTCAGAATCAGAATAGCTAGAATAACATAGCTAGGAAGAAGCAGGTCCACAATTTGAATTCAGGAATACTTATTTCTAATAACTGCCTCTTCCCCTACTTCTGCCATACGCTGTTTCAATTTGGTTTTAGTTTCACTCCCACCATTAATGCTTCCATATTCACTAATCATCCTATCACAAATGAACCTGAAAGAAAATCATCTAAACCCTAGCACCCTGAGGTAAGCACTGCTAGTTTTTTGTTGTCTGCTTTTCAAATTGTTGTGTATGTATGAGTGCATGTGTGTTTTAACATATTTAAGATCACACTTATACTATTTAGTGGCTTCCTTTTTCCCCACTTAATAACATAAGCATTTTCCCATATCTTTAAAATTAATTTATAGTTTTCAACATCTGCACAATATCAACATACAAATTTACTATAATTTACCTAAATGTTCATTTGGATTATTTCCAGCTTTTCATTTTTTAAGTAACTTTGTAATATGCATATATATCTTTTACATTTATGATTATTTCCCCAAAAAGGATTCCTAAGAAATAAAACAGGAAATACTGGGTCTGTGAAAATAAATAATCTAAGATGTTGACATATAGAATAAACTTATTTTCCAAAAAGTTTACAAAAATTTCTCCTCCCATCAGAAATTTATGAAAGCATTCATCTTACCACATCCACAAGAGTACTGAATATTGCTCTTCAAAAAATATTCTTTTTAATTTGATACACAAAACCGCCACCAATTGTTTTAACTTAAGTTTTGATCCCTAGGCTAAACATTCTTTCCATGTCTTTAGGCCTTTCTATTTTGTAAGTGAATTATCAGTAATAAATTTGTCTCTTTTTCATTATTTACTTACTGTTTTTTTCCATAAGGTATATAAGCCCTTTAAGTGTTAAAAATGTCAGTTCCCTATCACATTACTTGTAAATATTTTTGCCATTCTGTGCTTGTTTTTGACATTCAGGAATTCTTAACTTTATGTAGTCAAATTTATATATCTTTTCTGTATGATTTTCCTTCATTATTTTAATGATTAAGCAGTAACCTCCATTAAATGGTAAACTACAAATTTGGCTGCATTTTCTTTTAAGACAATTGTTTTTCTTGATTTAACTCTTTAAGTAAAATTCATCTTTGTATGTGGTAGAGATGAGAATTTAAAATGAACTTTTTCTGAAATATCTAACTGATTTATCATATAGTATTTACTGAACAATCAATCCCTTTGCCATTAACTTGTGATTCATCCTTTATCATAGAAACATGTGGTAAATCGTATATATCAGAATATTTTTGGGTTATACAGTATGTGTCTAAACTTGCATTGATATGCTGTTCTGCTTAAAGCAGTAGCTTTATAAGGTTTTAAACAAGAGGTAAGGTAAGAAGGGGGTGCTATTATCAAAATGTTTTAGTTTTTTTCCATTTCTTTACTTTTCTAGATAGGCTAGTAAAATTATTCTGTCACTTTAAAACAAACAAAAATTCCTATTGGGGCTCTGTTTGAAAAAAAATATTATTCATTTATTTGTTTATTAAATAATTTACTTATTTATTCATGAGAGACATGGGGGGAGGGCAGAGACATAGATAGGGAGAAGCAGGCTCCCTGTGGGGAGCCTGATGTGGGACTCGATCCCAAGACCCTAGGATCATGACCTGAACCGAAGGCAGATGCTCAGCCCCTAAGCCACCCCAGGTGCCCTGAAAAAAATTTTTAAACCTATAAATTAATTCTGGAAAAATTGGGATCTTTACAATTATCAGCCATTCATCCAAATATATTTTCTTAATATTAGCAATGTAAACATGACCTAAGGGTTTTGTGTGTTTGTCTATGTGTGGGGGGTAAGTAGTTTTCAGGGGAGAGAAATTTGGGGGGTACTTTTCCATTTAAAAAATATATATGATATATATTATATATTCTTTAACACATACAAAAATATACTTTTTAAAGTCTCTTACAAGGCATAAATTATATGACCTCACTTTAGATGATGTAACAGTTTTATTGTATACACAAGTGAAGTATAATAAAAAAACTTTTATTATTATTAAGCTATCTATAGAAGTAATAAATCATTTTCTAAAAGCCTGTTCAATGAATATACTAATTTATTGCCTTTTTGGAAATGCATTTAAAATGCTTGCTCTTACCTAATACTCCAGACTTAGGAATCAAAACTTACTGACTGCATCTCTGTGCAAGTATGGGTTTAGATAGCCCCACATCTAGAATGAAGGTCTCAAGAGCTTAAAAGAAAATTAGAAATGACTACAAGTAAAAATTTCTCAAACACATTCTTGCAACTTCTACACTATAACACAAAAAATCATGGACTCGGGTCTTGTTTCACTGTTGCCATTCTGTGTCTTGAGACCAGCTTTTAACAAGGTCCTTTAAAAACCCTCCTTGGAATGGGGTTCTAAATAGACCCTACCATAAACTGAATTCTGTTCTATAATAAACAATATGCCAAGATAATAATGTATATTCATGCATGGCATGTTCTGCACTGGATATAGACAGATACAAGTCAGAGACCTTAGCCACTTAAGCACTGGCTAGCATACTATTCTTTTTTCATAGCAAGTTCCAGAGTTCTGGGAATCTATAATAGATCTCCCATACTCAACATCTTAATTCTGGAAGTGAGATGTTGATACACTATCACCCAATTAAAATGCTATTTCCAGACCACCACTTTAAGACACAATGAAGTAGACAAAGACAGGATACATTTCCTGCCTGAAACAAAACACAGTACAAAATCTATGAAATAACACTTTTCAAGATATTAGCCATCGTCAACAAAGGATATTAAAAAATGGGAAACAAAGTAAGTCCTAGAGCTGTCCTACCTTGCTATCTAGAAAGAGTTTCTAAGAAGCAGTGCAGGGAGGCCAAGTCATGCAGAGCCTATAAGACTCCCTGAATTAATGAGAGGCGGGGGAGACAAGAAGGATGGACTTTATAAGATATAGAAAGGATAATTCCAGGGAAAGAGAGAAGTATAGAGTTATGTAGAGGTCTCCTTCAAATATTTAGCAGAGAAATGCTTAGAACATAGGAGTGAGGAAATTATCCTGAGCTAGGAAACAATCAATGAAAGGATTAAAGGGACTATTCTATGGAACTTACACAGGGCCAGGAATACTTCCTGTTACCTCCAACCAGAGCCGAAAAATTCATAATTCACAGGGTATTAGAAAGAGTAATCCAAAGTGTTTTGCTTCAGAGTGGTGCAAAATTAGTCCCTGATGAAATGCTGCTCTGGTCCAGTTTAACAACCTAAAAAAATCAAATTAGTTTTATATTCCAGAACAATTCTCAATTTTTATAAAGATACAAAAATTTGATCACCTGACAAGATAAATTTCAGAAAGTCTGCCATCCAATAAAAAATTGCCAATCATGCATCTGAGGAAACTACCTGAGCCCAGTTAATCCTAAAGGATTAAAAACAAGAATCCACAGAATTCACAAGTAACAGGATTGGTCCTGTTCTCAAAAGTGAGAGTGAAAAACTTTATAATTCACAGGGTATTAGTTTAGAATACTAAGAAGGGTCATGCTTCAGTATTGGGAAAAATTAATTTTGGACTAAATTCTGCTCTGGTCTCACATAATAAAGCTTAAAAGCAAGATTCAAAAGGTTAACTGCATCCAAGAACAAAGCTAAATACTACTTATAAGAAAACAATAGTATCCAGAATACAAGAAAAATAAATTCAGTAAGACCTAACATCCAATAAAAAAATTAATGCAATTTCACTGCTATTGAAACATGAAAGCAGTCATAGACAGTATTTATACCAATGGGTATGGCTGTGTTCCAATAAAACTGTATTTACAGAAATGGGCAACTAGCCACATTTGGCCTGAGACCACAGATTCCAGACTCCTGATTTATAGATTTATATGATAAACACTAAAACAACTACTAAAGTAACACAAAAAGTGTTATAGATAAAAACGGTTAAATTAAAAATAAGGAAATAACAGTTCAATTAAAAATAAGGCAATAAAAGGGGAATGGTGGTCCAAGATATTGCCATTGGAAGATCCAGAACTAATCTCCTCCTGTGGACACACAAAATCTATGGCTACATATGGAAAAGTTCCCTATGAAAAATACCTGAAAACTAGCTAAACATATTCTTCATGAGAAATGGCAAAAGGCCCATACACTTAGTGGCTATAGAAGTGGGCTGAGGAAATTAGGCCAGGGGATACCATCTTTGTGCTCTCTCTTAGTCTTGCTACAGCTTATTGGTACCTTACAGAAAGGAATTTATACGATCATATAAAGCTCTGATTTTTGCAACTATAGCTCAGGGAACCCCCTCCAAATTGCCTGGTCTGAAGGCTAGCAGGGTTTACAATTGTAGCCCTAAGGAGTGTATATATTGGCATGCTTTAAAACTCCTGCCTGAAGATCTGGCTTTCAATCAGACTGAAACTAGGTACTGACTGAGATCTTTCTACTTGGAACCCTCACAGGTTTTGGCACATCCTCAATAAATGGGACCTATCAAGTATAAATCAGGCTGCTTTGACAATAATGAATTTTTTTAAAGATTTTATTTATTTACTGAGAGAGAGAGAGAGAGAGAGAGAAATGAGGGATAGAGAGAGAAGAATCACAAGCATACTTCATGCTGAATGCAGATCCTGATGTGGAGCTTGACTTCAAAACTGCAAATTATGACTTGAGCCAAAATTGAGAGTCAGATGCCTAATTAACTGAGCCACACAGGTGCCCAAAGTAATCATGAAGGTTTAGGAGACAAGCATGCACTAGGGTACGGTTGAAAGATAAGATTCATCTCTTACACAAGAGCACTTCTTCAAGACTGAGAGAAGTATATGTTTCACCCCATACATAAAACACAGAAAGCCACACAAAATGGGGAAATAGAAGAATATGCTCCAAATGAAAGAACAAGATAAAAACTCAGGAAAAAACCTCAATGTAACATAGATAAGTAATTTACCTAATAAGGAGTTTAAAGTAATAATTATAAAGATGGTCACCAAACTATAGAGAAAAATGGAAACACAGTGAAAACTTCAAGAGAAAGAAAAAATAAGAAAGTACCAAACAAAGATCATAGAGCTGAAGAACAAAAGAACTAAATTGAAAAATATACTAGAGGGGTTCAACAGCTGACTAGATGAAGCAGAAGAAATAGTTATTTAGATGATAGGACAAGTGAACTCATTCAAAAAGAGCAGAAAAGGAAAAAAAAGAATTAAAAAAAAAGTGAAGATAGCTTTTGTGTTCTATGGACAACACATTATAGGGGTCCCAGAAAGAGAAGGAGGAGGAGGAGGAAGAGGGAGGGAGGGAGGAGAGACAGAGAGAGAAAGAGAGAGAGAGCGAAAGAGAGAGAGAAAATGGCAGAAAATTTATCTGAAGAAACAACAGCTGAAAACTTCTGTAACCTGGGGAAGGAAACATCTGGATAAAGGAAGCTCACGGAGTTCCAAATAAGAAAAACCCAAAAAAGATCGACCAAAAGACACATAAATAAAATTTCAAAAGTTAAAAATAAAGAGAAAATCTTAAAATCATCAAGAGAAAAATGACTTATTACACCAAGGGACCCTTATAGGACTATCAATAGATTTTTTCAACAGAAAATTTGCAGGCCAGAAGAGAGTAGCACAATATACTCAAAAGCCTGAAAGGAAAACAAAAACCTTACAAGAATACTCTATCCAGTAAGATCAGCATTTAGAATTGAAGAAAAAATAAAGAGTTTTCCAGACAAGAAAAAGCCAAAGAGTTCATCACCACTAAATTGGCCTTATAAAAAATGACAAGAGATTTCTTTAAGTAGAAAAAAAACATATGTGTTAATTACTAACAAGAAAATATGTGAAATTTTAACTCTCACTAGTAAAAGTAAATAGAGGAGTCCCCCACCCTTTTTGGCAAGAGATATGTTTCAACATAGTCCTGAGGCTAAAAGTAGTACCAAACCTTGTATATACTATATTTTTTCAATGCATACAAATCTATGATAAAGTTTAACTTAATTTTAGCATAGTAAGAGATGAGCAACAATAACATAATGAAACAAGAACAATTCAAACATTATGCTATAACAAAAGTTACATGAATGCAGTCTCTGTATCTCTCAAAATAATTACTGTACTGCACTCACCCTTTTTTCTTGTGATGATCTGAGATGATAAAATGCCTAGTGATGTTAGATGAATTAAATGGAATAATATAGGCATTATGCCATAGCATTAACCTAATATTGACCTTCTGAGGATATGTCTTAAGTAGGATTATCTGCCTCTGGACCATGGGTAAATGAAACCAAACAAAGAAAAGAAATTGCAGATAATGAGGGACTGTATATAATAAGGGTAGGGGATTAATTGTTTACCTTTGTAAAAATAAAGGACACAAGTAGTAAAAATAAAGATAAATACAATAATCAGTTAAGTGATATACAAAATAAAAGGATGTAAAATGTTACATCAAAAACATAAAATGTGGCATAAGGAGTAAAACATTATAAAATACATATGTATAAAGAGAGGGAGAAAGAGAGAGGGAGAAAGAAGAAGAGAGAAGGAGAAAAAGGAAGAAAGGGAGAAAGAGGGAAACAGAGAAAGGCTTTTATATGTGAGCCCCATGGTAACCAAAAAGCAAAAACTTATAGTAGATAAAAAAGATACTAACAAAGGCATGTATGTGTTACACTGAGGAAAATCATCAAACCACAAAGGAAAAGAGAAGAAGAAGAAAAAGAGAGAAACCATAAAAGAGCTAGAAAATAATTAACAAAATGGCAGTACGTACCATACTTATCGATAATTATTTAAATATAAATGGATTTTTTTAATCAAAGGACACAGAGTGGCTGAATAAATATAAAACAAGACCCATCTATATGCTGTCTACAAGAGACTCATTTTAAACCTAAGGACACACACACAGGGTAAGTATACACAGACTAAAAGTGAAGGCATGGACAAATAACAAAATGGCAATAAATACATACCTACCAAAAATTACTTTGAATATAAATGGACTAAATGCTCAAATAAAAAGGTATAGGGTGACAGAGGGAATAAAAAAAAACGATCTATAAACTCCCTAAAAGACTCATTTGAAACCTAAATGTTGAAAGTGTGAGGACGGAGAAACACCATACAAATGGATGCCAAAAGAAAGCTGGGATAGAAATATTTATATCAAACAAAAAGACTTTAAAACAGTGGATAACAACAAAGAAACTATATAGTAATAAAGAAGAAAATCCACCAAGAAGATGTAATAACTGCAAATATTTATGCACTGAAGATGGGAACACCCAAATACATAAAATAGTTAACAAACTTAAGAGAAACACATTGATAGTAATACAACAGTAGTGGACTTTAACGCCCCACTGACATTGACTGACAAATATTCTAAACAAAACCAAGAAGGAAATAGTAGCTTTGAATGACACACAGATTCAGACAGATATAACAAATATATTCAGAACATTCCAAAATAAAACAGCATACTACACATTCTTTTCAAGTACACATGAAATATTTTCCAGAACAGATCACATATTAGGCAACAAAACAAATATTAACAAATTGAAAAATATTACAGTCATACCATACATCTTTTCTGACTATAACACTATGAAACTAGAAATCGACCACAAGAAAAATCTGGAAAGAGCATGAAAACATTAAGGTTAAATGACATGCTACTAAATAACGAATGTGTCAACCAAAAAATTCAAGAAGATTTCAAAAATTATGGGGAAACAAATAAAAGGGAAAACAATGATCCAAAATCTTTTAGATGCAGCAAAAGCATGTATAAGAGGGAAGGTAATAGCAATAAAGGCCAACTGCAAGAAGCAAGAAAAATCACCAATAAACAACCTAACCTTATACCTTAAACAGCCAGAAAAAGAGAACAAACAAAAACCAAAACTAGTAGAAGGAAGAAAATAATAAATACTTGAGCAGAAATACATGACATAGAAAGCAAAAAAAGCAATACAACAGATAAATGAAATCAGGATTTGGTTCCCTGAGGTCAAGAAAATTGATAAACTTCTAGCCAGGCTCATCAAAAAATAAAAAAAATTAAAATAAAAAAATTACAAATGAAAGAGGAGAAATAACATCCCAAATCACACAAATAAAAACAATTTTAAGAGAGTACTATGAAAATGGGGAAAAATAATAGAAAGGGGAGATAGACATGAGCACACAGTGCTCAAGTAGAACACTTTCTTAAAGCCACTGGCTGGGTAAATGAGAGGGGTTTATTTTCTTGAGTTTTTGGAACCAGGAGGCTTGAAAACTGGAGTTTTAAAGGTCTGTGGGCTTGGCTAGGATAGAGCCCTGAGGGTACTGCCCTACTCCTGGAGAGAAATCAGACAAACAATCAGAGCCAGGGGGCAGATGGAACAATCTAAGGAACTTCTGAAACCAAGAGTAGGGAGATTATTCGCTCATCTTAGAGCATGTCTCTGATAGGTAGTATTCAAGAAGATACATCTCCAGAGACAAAGGATCCAGAAGGTGCCATCATCCCAATGAAACAGTAAGAAAAGGTCATAGAGACCTCAGTGAAACAGATAGAAGTAACATGCCTGACGGTGAATTTAAAGCAACAAACTAAGGATGTGAGCTGGATTTGAGGAAAGAATGTAGGACTTCATGAGTTTCTTCTTGCAGATGTAAAAGAGCCAAAAACAATTCTCAGAAATGAAAAATGCAACAACCGAGATTTGGAATAGACTAGATGCAATGAAAACAAGCATGAAAAAGCATCTTTTTTACAGAAGATAAAAGCATGGAAAACTATGAAACTGAGCAAAACAGAGGAAAAAAATTATAGAACACAAGTAGAGACTTTGGGAACTTAGGGACTCCATCAAACATAATTGCATTTATATCACAGGAGTCCCAAGGAAAGAAGAGAGAGAAAAGGGGATAGAAAAATTATTTCATGAAATAATAGCTAAAAACATCACTAATATGGTGAAAGAAACAGACATCTAGGTCCAGAAGGCAGAGATCTCCCATCAAATTCAACAAAAGTAGGCCAACATCAACAATACTGTAGTTACATTTGCAAAATATAGTGACAAAGAAAAAAATCTTAAAAGTAGCAAGACAAAAACAGTCCCCAACTCACAAGACTCATAAAACTAGCTGCAGATCTTTCAACAGAAACATGGCAAGCCAGAAGAAAGAGGCATGATATATTCAAAGTAGTGAGTGGGAAAAATATGCAGTCAAGAATATCCTTCCAGGCTATCACTAAAAATAGAGGGAGAGATAAAGAGTTTCCTAGACAAAAACTAAAGGACACTGTGATGACTAAACCAGCTCTATGAGACATAATAAAGGCAGCTCTTTGAGTGGAAAGAAAACCAAAGTCAAAAAGGCAAGAATGAAACAGAAAAAAATCTCTAGAAACAATGAGAAAACAAGCGATAAAATGGCACTAAGTACATATCTATAAATAATTATGATGAATGTAATTGGATTAAAACTTGAATCAAAAGGTGTACAGTGTCAGAATGGATTTAAAAAAGAAACACCACAAGACCCACCTATATGTTGCCAACAAGAGACTCACTTTAAACATAAAAACGGGGCGAGGCAAGATGGCGGAAGAGTAGGGTCCCCAAGTCATGTGTCCCCACCAACTTACCTAGATAACTTTCAAATCATACTGAAAACATATGAATTCAGCCTGAGAACAGCTGGAATGCTACAGAGAGAAGAGTTTGCTCTCCTAACAAGGTAGGAAGGTGGGGAAAAAAGTAAAAAAGGATCAAGTGAGGGAGGGGCCCCTGCGAGGAACCAGGCTAAAGCCTGACTGTGAACGCCTCCGGGACAGGAAAGCCCAGTCCCGGAGAAGCAGGAACTTTTAAAATCCGCACCAGATTCTTCCCGGTAGGAAAGGCGCTCACAGACAACTTGGGCAGGATCCAAGGAGGGGCAGTGGAGCCTCCAGGTTCCGGGGTCACTAACAGAGGAAGCACGCCCCGGGGGAGACTGCACCACAGACGGTAGGCCGATCTTGGTAAAGGCCTGGAGCATGCACACAGCGAGGCCTCGGGAGCAGCTCAGGCAGCGGCTCCAGGTGGACGGGGTTGCACGGCCCTGGGAGCGCAATTCCAGCGGTGCAGGTCCCTGATTTCAGTGTGCCAGGGGACACAGCCCAGGATCGTGCACTCCCCTCGGGACAGACGGAGGCTGGGAGGGCACAGGACAGCAAGGAGGATTCCGCCAACACTGGGCGACCCCAAGCTGTGCAGCTCAGTGACCCCTGTCCCTGGGAGCATCCAAGACAGTGTGGACTGGGAGCTGCTGTAGTTACTGCGGGAGCTGACTCCAGATCTGGAGAGCTGGCCGCTGCTAGTGGAATTGTTCCTCCTAGTGTCACCCTCTGCCTGGGACAAAAGGGAGCAACCAGAAAACAGGGGCCTCACAGGATTAAAAACTCCCACTGAGCCGTGCTCCTAACAGGGGGTGGGGCAGCTCCCCCAGGTGCACATACCTGAGAATCAGTATGGCAGAACCCTCCCCCAGAAGACCAGCTGGAATGACAGGGAAAGAGCACATTCTTGACTGAGCAGAGCTGGAAAGCTCCAGGGGAAGTCGAGGGACTTACAGTATACAGAATCACAGGATACCCCTCCTTGTTTTTTTGTTTGTTTTTAATTTTTCTCTCTTGTTTTTTTTTTTTTTCTTCCTTTTTCCATTACAACTCGTTCTTAACCACACTGGACTGAGCAAAATGGCTAGAAAGAACGCACGAAAAAAAAAAAAAAGAATCAGAAACCATACTCTTTCCCAGAGAGTTACAGAATTTGGATTGCAATTCGATGTCAGAAAGCTAATTCAGAAGCACAATTATACCTAATGGTGGCTCTGAAAAAAGCATAAAGGATTCAAGAGACTTCATGACTGCAGAATTTAGATCTAAACAGGCCAAAATTAAAAATCAATTAAATTAGATGCAATCCAAACTAGAGGTCCTACACGATGAGGGTTAATGAGGTGGCAGAAAGAGTGAGTGACATAGAAGACAAGATGATGGCAAGGAAGGAAGCTGAGGAAAAAAGAGAAAAACAATTAAAAGACCACGAGAAAGGTTAAGAGAAACAAATGACAGTCTCAGAAGGAAAAATCTACGTTTAATAATTGGGATTCCAGAGGGCACCGAAAGGGACAGTGGACCAGAAAGTGTATTTGAACAAATCAAAGCCAAGAACTTCCCTAACGTGGGGAGGGAACAGGCATTCATATCCAGGAGATAGAGAGATACCCCTTAAAATCAATAAAAACCATTCAACACCTCAATACTTAATAGTGAAACTTGCAAATTCCAAAGATAAAGAAAATCCTTAAAGCAGTAAGAGACAAGAGATCCCTAACTTATATGGGTAGAAGTATTAGGTTAACAGCAGGCCTCTCCACAGAGACCTGGCAGGCCAAAAGGGGCTGGCAGGATATATTCAGGATCCTAAGTGAGAAGAACATGTAGCCAAGAATACTCTATCCAGCAAAGCTCTCATTCAGAATATAAGGAGAGGTAAAGAGCTTCCAAGATAGGCAGAAACTGAAAGAATATGTGACCACCAAAGCAGCTCTGCAATAAATATTAATGGGGTCTCTGTAAAAGAGAGACCATTTACCATTCAAATGGTCCTCAAAAGAAAGCAGGGGTAGCAATCCTCATATCAGATAAATTAAACGTTATCCCAAAGTCTCCCAGTATAAGTGTATTTTTATCTAAGTATGTCTTAACATTGGTTATTAATTGATTGATATACTTGGCAGCTCCCACATTAGGGGCATAAATATTAATGATTGTTAGGTCCTCTTGTTGGATAGATCCTTTAAGTATGATAGAGTGTCCCTCTTCAGATCTTACTACAGTCTTCGGGATATACTTTAATTTAACTGATATGAGGATGGCTACCTCTGCTTTCTTTTGAGGACCATTTGAATGTTAAATGATTCTCCAAACTTTTATTTTTAGGCTGGAGGTGTCCTTAGGTCTAAAATGAGTCTCTTGTAAACAGCAAATAGATGGGTCTTGCTTTTTTATCCAGTCTGAAACCCTGCGCCTTTTGATGGGGTCATTAAGCCCATTCACGTTCAGAGTTACTATTTAAAGATATGAATTTAGTGTCATCATAATACCTATTCAGTCTCTGTTTTTGTGGATTGTTTCCTTGGACTTCCTCTTTCTTTTACAGAGTCCCCCTTAATATTTCTTGCAGAGCTGGTTTTGTGGTCGCATAGTCTTTCAATTTCTGCCTATCTTGGAAGCTCTTTACCTCTCCTTATATTCTGAATGAGAGCCTTGCTGGATAGAATATTCGTGGCTGCATGTTCTTTTCATTTAGGACCCTGAATATATCCTGCCAGTCCCTTTTGGCCTGCCAGGTCTCTGTGGAGAGGCCTGCTGTTAACCTAATACTTCTACCCATAACGTTTAGGGATTTATTTCTCTTGCTGCTTTAAGGATCTTCTCTTTATCTTTGGAATTTGCAAGTTGCACTAGGAAATGTCGGGGTGTTGAATGGTTTTTATTGATTTTAGGGAGGCATCTCTCTCCTGGATCTGAATGCCTGTTTCCCTCCACAAGATAGGGAAGTTCTCAGCTATGATTTGTTCAAATACACTTTCTGGTCCACTGTCCCTTTTGGCGCCCTCTGGAATCCCAATTATTAAACGTAGATTTTTCCTTCTGAGACTGTCATTTGTTTCCCTTAACCTTTCTCATGGTCTTTTATTTGTTTTTCTCTTTTTTCCTCAGCTTCCTTCCTTGCCATCAACTTGTCTTCTATGTCACTCACTCTTTCTGCCACCTCATTAACCCTCATCGTTTAGGACCTCTAGTTTGGATTGCATCTAATTTAATTGATTTTTAATTTTGGCCTGTTTAGATCTAAATTCTGCAGTCATAAAGTCTCTTGAATCCTTTATGCTTTTTTCCAGAGCCACCAGCAGCTTTATAATTGTGCTTCTGAATTGGCTTTCTGACATCGAATTGTAATCTAACTTCTGTAATTCTGTGGGAGAGAGTACTCCGATTCTTTCCTTTGGTGAGTTATTCCTTCTAGTCATTTTGCTTAGTTCAGAGTAGCTAAAAACAAGTTGTACTGGAAAAGGGAAGAAAAAAAAGGGGGGACAAACAAACAAAAACAAAAAACAAGGAGGGGTATCCTGTGAATCTATATATTGCAAGTCCCTGGAATTCCCCTGGAGCTTTCCAGCACTGCTTGGTTAAGAACTTGTTCTTCCCCTGTCCTCCCAGCTGGTTTCTGGGGGAGGGGCCTGCTGTGCTGATTCTCAGGTGTGTGCACCTAGGGGAGCTGCCCCGCCCCCTGCCAGATGCATGGTTCAGTGAGAACTGTTTATCCTGTGATGCCCCTGCTCCTTGGTTGCCAAGCTCATTCCCATGCACATGGTGACAGCAGGAGGAACAACAGTGGTGGCTGCCAGCTCTCCAGCTCTAGAGTCAGCTCCAGGAGTAACTACCGTAGTCTCCCAGTCCACAGGGGCCTGGATGCTCCAGGGGCGAGGGGCGCTGATCTGCACAGCTCGGGGCCGCCTGGCAGCAGGAACATCCTCACTGTCCTATGTCCTCACAGCCTCTGTCTGTCCCAAGGGGAGCACTGGATCCTGGGCTGTGTCCCCTGGCGCCTTGTGCTACAGGGCCTGCGCCACTGGAATTGCACTGCTGGGACTCCACAGGCCCCTCTGTGCAGATCATCCACCTGAGCTGCCGCCTGAGCTGCTCCTGGGGCCATGCAGCCCCCTCCAAGGGGAGCCACTGCCTGAGCTGCTGCCTGGGCTGCTCCCGGAGCTATTTCCAGGGCCCCTCCGGGTGCATCCGCCAGCCCTTTAGGGAGCTCGCCCGTGGTGTGTGGCGGGCTCTCCCCAGGGGCACACTTCCTCTGTTAGTGATCCCGGGAACCTGGGGGCTCCACTGCTCCTCCTGGGATCCTGCCCGAGTTCCCTGCGAGCGCCTTTCATCCAGGAAGATTGGTAAAGTTCCTGCTTCTCCGGGACTGGGCTTTCCTGTCCTGGAGGCTCTCGCCACCCAGCCTTATTAGCCCGGTCCTCATGGGGGCCCCACCCCCTTGGATGCTTTTTTATTTGTTTATTTTCCTCCCTTTTGCTACCTTGATAGAAGCGGTAACTCTTCTCACGTAGCATTCCAGCTGTTCTCTTTAAATCTCAGGCTGAATTCGTAGGTTTTCAGAATGATTTGAAAGTTATCTAGGTAAGTTGGTGGGGACAGGTGACTTGTGGATCCTACTCTTCCGCCATCTTGCCTCGCCTCTTACAATGTCCATTCTTGATAAAAAAAAAAAATTTCAACATACTAGGTCTAGAGGAGGCATACTGGAACATAATAAAGGGTTTATATGTAAAACTCACAGCAAACATAATACTCAATGGGGAAAACCTGAGAACTTTTCCCCTAAAATCAGGAATAAGAAAAGTATGTCCACTCTTACCACTTTTATTCAGTATATTACTGGAAGTCCTAGACACAATAATCAGAAAACAAAAAGAAATAAAATGAATATAAATCATCAAGGAAGACATAAAACTTTCAGTATTTGCAGTTGAGATGATACTCTATCAGATGAAAATCAGAAAGCCTCCACCAGAAAAACACTATAACTGATAAACAACGTCAGTGAAGTTGCAGGATATGAAATACATGTGAAGAAACGTGTTTCATTCCTACACACAAATAATAAAGCAGCAGAATTGGCCTATTTTTCTCATAGCATTTCAGAATCTTTGGAATGCAGCAAAGAAGGTCCTAAGAGGGAAGAATGGAACAATAGAGGCCTTTCTCAAGAATAAGATAGTCTCAAATATACAACTTAACCTTACACCTAAAGGAGCTGGAAACAGAATAGCAAATAAAGGCTAATCTCAGGAAAAGAGGCGAAATCATAAATATTAGAGCAGAAATTAATGAAATAGAAACTAAATGAACAGTAGAACAGATAAACAAAACTAGGAACTGGTTTGTTGAAAGAATTAAGAAGATTGATAAACTCCTGGCCAAACATCAAAAAAAGAGAAAGGAACCCAATTAATAAAATCTTAAATGAAAAAGGAAACATCACAACCAATACCAGAGAAATGCAAACAATTAGAAGAATATATTATGAACAACTATATGCCAGCAAATTAGGTAATCTGGAAGAAATGGATGGATTCCTAGAAACATATCAACTGCCAATAACGAAACAAGAAGAAATAGAAAACCTGAGCACACTCATAACCAGAAGGAAATTGATATAGTAATTAAAAATTTCCAAACAAATAAGAGTTGAGGATGGAATTGCTTCCCAGGGGAATTCTACCAAGCATTTAAAGAAGAATTAGGGCACCCCCGGTGGCTCAGTGGTTTAGCACCACCTTCAGCCCAAGGTGTAATCCTGGAGACTGGGGATTGAGTCCCATGTCGGGCTTCCTGCATGGAGCCTGTTTCTCTCTCTGCCTGTCTCTCTCTCTCTCTCTCTCTCTCTGTGTGTGTGTGTGTGTGTGTGTGTGTGTGTGTCTGTCAAGAATAAATAAATAAAACCTTTAAAAGATAAAGAAGAAATAATACCTATTCTTCTGAACTTGTTTCAAAGAATAGAAATGAAAGGACAACTCACAAATTCATTCTATGAGGATACCATTACCTTGATCCCCAAAACAACGACCTCACCAAAAAGGAAAATTACAAACCAGTATCCCTGATAAACATGGATGCCTAAATTCTCAACCAAGTTACTAGCCAGTAAGATGCAACAATACAATAAAAGGATTCTTCACCACGACCATGTGGGATTTATTCCTGGGCTGCAAGGGTGGTTTTAGATTCACAAATCAATGAATGCAATTCAACACATTAATAAAAGAAAGGACAAGAATCATATGATTCTCTCAATAGATACAGAAAAAGCAGTTGACAAAATATAGCATCTTTTCTTGATTAAAACTCTCCAGTGTATGGATAGAGGGAACATAACTGAATATCATAATAGCCATGTATGAGAAGCCTACAGCAAATATGATTCTCAACTGGGAAAAACTGAGAGCTTTTCCCATAATGCCGGGAACATGACAGGGATGACCATTCCCACCACTGTTGTACAACATTGTACTGGAAGTCCTAGCTTCAACAATCAGATAACAAAAAGAAATAAAATACATCCACATTGGCAAAGAAGTCAAACTCTCATTCTTCGCAATGACATGACAAACTACATGGAACACCTGAAAGACTCTGCCCCAAAATTGCTAGATGTCACACAGGAATTCAGCATAGTGGCAGGATATAAAATCAATCACAGAAATTAGTTGCATTTTTACACACTAATAGGGAGGCAAAAAAAATAGAACTTAAGAAATTGACCCCATTTACAATTTTACCAAACACCATACAATACCTAGGAATAAACCTAACCAAAGAGGTAAAGGATCTGTACTCTGAAAATGATAGAACACTTATGAAAGAAATAGAGGAAGACACAAAGAAATAGGAAAACATTCCATACTCATGGATTGGAAGACCAAATATTGTTAAAATGTCTATGCTACCCAGAGCAATCTACATATATCATTTACCCTATCAAAATACCAATTCCATCAAGATTTTTCACAGACCTGGGAAAAATAATTCTAAAATTTGTATGGAACTATAAAAGACCCCAAATAGCCAGAGTAATATTAAAAAAGAAATCCAAACCTCATAGCATAACAATTACTGACTTCAAGCTATATTACATACAAGGCTGTAATCATCAAGACAGTGTGGTCCTGGCACAAAAGCAGACACATAGATCGATGGAACAGAAGAGAGAATCCCAAAATGGACCCTCAACTCTCTATGGTCAACCAATCATCAACAAAGCAGGAAAGAATATCCATTAGATAAAAAGTGTTTTCAAACAAATGGTGTTGAGAAAATTGGACAGGCACAAGTAGATAAATAAGTTGACCTTTATGTTACACCATATGCAAAGGTAAACTGAACATGGATGAAAAATCTAAATATGAGACAGAAATCCATCAAAATTCTAGTGGAGAACACAGGCAGCATGCTCTTTGACCTAGGACACAGCAATTTCTTGCTAGATACTTCACCAAAGGCGAGGGAAGCAAAAGCAAAAATAAACTATTGGGACTTCATAAAAAAAATAAGACACTCTTGCAGAGCAAATTAAATAGCCAACAAAGCCAAAAGACAACCTACAGAATAGGAAAATATATTTGCAAATATCTCATCAGATAAAGGGCTTGCATCTATCTATAAAGAACTTATCAAACTCAACACCCACAAAACGAATAATACAGTCTACAAATGGGCAGAAGACATGAACAGTCATTTCTTCAAAGAAGGCATACAAATGGCCAACAGAAGCATGAAAAAATGCTCCACACTACTTGGCATTAGGGAAATACAAATCCAAACCACAATGAGACACCACCTCACACCAGTCAGAATGGCTAAAATTAACAAGTCAGGAAACAACAGATGCTAGCAATGATGCAGGGTAAGGGAAACCCTTTTACACTGTTGGTGGGAATGTAAGCTAGCATAGACACTCTCAGTATGGAGTTTCCTCAAATAGTTAAAAAATAGAGCTACTGTATGACCCAGGAATTTCACTATTATCTATTTATCAAAAGCATATGAACATAGTGATCTTAAGGGGTACCTGTACTCCAATGTTTATAGCAGCAATTTCCACAATAGCCAACCTATCAAAAGAGCCCAGATGTTTCTCAATGGATAAATGCACAAAGAAGATGAGATTCATACACACACACACACACACACACACACACACTGGAATACTATTCAGATATCTAGAAAAATAAATCTTACCATTTGCAATAATGTGGATGGAACTAGAAAGTATTATGGTAAGCTAAATATGTTAATAACACAAAGACAGTTATCAAATGATTTCACTTATATGTGGAATTTAAAGAAAAGAACAGAGAGGATCATAGAGGAAGGGAGGGAGAAATAAGATAAAACAAAATCAGAGAGGGAGACAAAACATAAGAGACTCTTAATTATAAGAAACAAACTGAGAGTTGCTGAAGGGGCAGGGGGTGAAAGGATTGGGTAACTGGGTGATGGGTATTAAGGATGGTACGTGATATCACGTTATGAGCACTGAGTGGTATATGCAACTGATTAATTACTGAAATCTAACTCTCAAACTAATGATACACTACATGTTAATTAATTGAATTTAAATACAATAACATTTTAAAAATACAAAACCAAAAAAGGGAAATGAAAGAGAAATTACAACCGTTATCACAGAAATATAGAACATTATAAGAGGCTGCTATGAACAATTACAAGCCAACATTTTGGACTACTTAGAAGAAAAGATAAATTCCTATAATCCTGTAATAACCCAAGACTATATCAAGAAAAAAAGAAAATCTGAACTAACCAATTAAGTAGTAGTAAAATTGAATCTTTTATATTAAAAAATATAGACAAACAAAAGCCAGACACCTTCACAGGGGAATTTTACCAAACACTTAAAGAAGAGATAATAACTATCCTAGATCCATTTCAAAAATTGAAGTGGAAGTGAAGTTTTCAAAATTATTTCATCCTGGTAACAAAACCACACAGAACACTAAAAATGGAAAGGGAGAAAAAGAAAGACATAGAAAAACATAGAAAATGGCAGCCAATATCCCTAATAAACATAGATACAAAAATTCTCAACAAAATATTAGCAAACAAATTCAAAAATATATTAAAAAGATCATGTATCATGATCGAAGGTGATTTATTATAGGGATATAACAATGCTTCTACTTCCACAAATCAATCAACATGATATACAACATTAACAGAATAAAAGATAAAATTTATATGATCATATCACTAGATGCAGAAAAAGTGACAAAATTCAATATCCATTTGGATAAAACCTCTCAAAAATGTTGGTGTATAGGGAACATACTTCAACATAATAATTCTACAGCTAACATCATATTCAACTGTGAAAAGCTTCCTAAGATCAGAAACAATACAAGCATGTCCACTATCTCCACTTTTATTCCACATAGGCATTAGAAATCCTAGCCAGAGCAATTAGGCAAGAAAAGGAAATAAAAAAGTCATCCAAGCTGGAAAGAAGTAGAACTGTCACTATTTGCAGACAGCATCAGTTTGTACATAGAAAATACAGAAAACTCCATTTAGAAAATGTTAGAACTAATGAACAAAGTCAGTAAAATGCAGGTACAAAACCAACATGCAAAACTCTGTTATATTTTTACAAACTAATAATGAACTCTCAGAAAGATAAATTAAGAAAAATATCCATTTACATTATATCAAAAAGAATAAAATATCTAGATACAAACTTAACCAAAGAAGTGAAAAATCTCTACATTGAAAACTATAAAACAATGATGAAAAAAATTGAAGGCACAAATAAATAGAAATATAATTCCATACTTATGTATTGGAAGAATTAATATTTTTAAAATGTCCATAATGCCAAAAAATGGACAAATTCAATGCAATCTGTACCAAATTCCAATGGCATTATTCAAAAAAGAATAGAATGAACAATTATAAAATTTGTTTGGAATCATAAAAGACCCCAAATAGCCAAAGCGATCTTGATAAAGAAAAAATAAAAATTGTCATCAAGCTCCCTGATTTAAAACTATATTATAGAGCTATAGTAATCAAAACAATATGGTATTGGCATAAAAACAAACATATGCCTCAATAGAACAGAAAGAAGAGCACAGAAATTAACTCACTTAAATATGGTCAATTATTTTATTATAAATGTGGTAAATATATATAAGGGGGAAAAGATAGTCTACTTAATAAATGGTATGGGAGAACTGGACAGTCACATGAAAAGAACGAAACTAGACTACTCTCTTATACCATACACAAAAAAATAACCAAAATGGACTAAAGAGTTAAACGTAGGATCTGAAACCATAAATCTCCTGGAAGAAAACTTAGGAAGTAAACTTGCCATAAGCCTTTTTCTTTTTAACTGATTCCTAAAGTAATGGTAACAAAAACAATAATAAACAAGTGGAACCACATGAAAGTAAAAAGCCTCTGCACAGCAATGAAACACATCTATGAAATGAAAAGGCAACGTACTAAATGGAAGAAAATATTTTCAAGTCACAAATTTGATAAGTTATTACTATTCAAAATATACAAAGAACTCCTGCAACTCATCACCAAAAAAACCCTAAATAATTCAATTTAAAAAATGAGCAGAGGATCTGAATAGACATATTTTTGAAGAAGATATCACTAATCATCAGGGAAATACAAATCAAACCCACAATGAATTATCACCTCATACCTGTTAGAACAGCTATCATCAAAAGTGAACAGCTATCATCAAAAATAACAAGTGTTGAGGAGGAAGCAGAGAAAATGGAACACTTGTGCACTATAGGTATTAATGTAAATTGGTATAGCAAATATGCAAAACAATATATGAAGTTTCCTTCAAAAAGCAAAAATAGAAATATCATATGATTTAGCAATTCTGGGACTGGACATTTATTGAAGCAAAATAAAAACACCAATTTGAAAAGATATGTCCACCCCTATGTTCCCTGGAGTATTCTTTCAAAGAGCCAATATACAGAAATCATGTATGCCCAATGATGTATGAATGGATAAAGAAGATGTAGTGTATATATACAATGGATTGTTATTTAGCCATATAAAAGAAGGAAATCTTGCCATTCATAACAACATGGGTGGACCCTCCATGTGTTATGCTAAGTAAAATAAGTCAGAGTGACAAATACCATTTTAAAATGACTTTATTTATTCATTCATGAGAGACACACAGAGAGAGACAGACATAGGCAGAGGGAGAAGCAAGTTCCCTGCCAGGAGCTCAATCCAGGACTTGATCCCAGGACCCTGGAATCATGACCCGAGCCAAAGGCAGATACTCAACCACTGAGCCACCCAGGTGCCCCAGTAAAAATACCGTTTTATCTCACTTATATGTGTATTATAAAAATTAAATAAAAGTTATGGATATGGAGAACAGAGTGGTGGCTGCCTGGGAAAGGATGTCTGGTGGGTCAGGGAAATGGATAAGGGGGATTAGTAGGTACAAATTTTTGTTGTGATAAATGAATAGGTCATGGGTAGGTGGTGGGCAGCATGGTGGCTATAGACAATGGTATTTTAGTGCATATTTACAGATGCCACGAGAATAGATCTTGAAATTTCTCATCACAAGAAAAAAATTTGTAACTTTTTGTGGTGACAGATAATAACTAGAGTATGGTGGTGATCAATTTGAATTGTATACAAGTGTCAAATCATTGTGTTGTACATCAAAACTAACACAAAATAATGCAGAAAAAGAGGGAAAAATAAAGAATGGATGGGACAAAAAAAAAACTCCACACAAACAGCAAAATTGGATATTTAAACACAGCCATATCAATAATCACATTAAATGTAACAGGTCTAACACTCAAATGAGTATTATCTCAATAATTGATGTGAAAGAATATTACAAAATCGAATGTACATACCTGATAAAAATTCAACAATCTAGTAACAGAAGAGAACTTTCACAATCTCATAAAGAACATGTTAAAGACCTATACTGAACTTTGTAACTTATGCTAAAATTATGCTTTTCCCCTATGATCAGAAATAAGGCAAGAATATCTGCTCATCAATTTTACAGAACACTGAACTGGAGGGTCAAGCCAGTGCAACAAAGACAAATAAAAGAAATACATGATGCCCATAATGGAAAAAACAAAAAACAAAAAACAAAATCTCCTTATTTGTAGGTTATAAGTAGAAAATTCTATGGAATCTACCCACAAAAGCTGTTAGATATAATAAGTAAGTTCAATTAAATTGTGGAATACAAGTTCAATGTGCAAAAAAGTCAGCTGTATTTCCATCCAACTTAAAAATGAAATGAATAAGAAAGCAACTCTATTTGCAATAGCATTTTTAAAAAGGAAATACATAAAGATAAATCTGATTAAAAATGTGCAAGACCTATACACTGAAAATGACAAGAAATTGCTGAGAGGAATTAAAGGAGACTCAAAAGCTGGAGAAAAAATATTATATTCATGGATTGAAGATTCAATATTGTCAAAATGTCAATTATCTGCACATTGACCTATAGATTCAATGCAATCCCAGTCAAAATCCCAGCAAGATTTTTGTAGAAAGTGAAAGGCTGATTTTAAAATTGATACGGGGGAGACAGAACATGAAAGAGTCCTAACTCTGGGAAACGAACTAGGGGTGGTGGAAGGGGAGGTGGGCTGGGGGGGGTGGGGTTGACTGGGTGGCGGGTACTGAGATGGGCACTTGACGGGATGAGCACTGGGTGTTATTCTGTATGTTGACAAATTGAACACCAATAAAAAATAAATTTATTAAAAAATAAATAAATAAAATTGATACGGAAATACAAAGGACCCAGAAGACCCAAAACCACTTTGAAAGAGAAGAGCAAAACTCAAGGATTTACTCTACCTTACTTTACGACATATTATAAGGGTACAGCAATTAAAAAATCAAGTGGTAGTGAAACAAAGATAGATTGATGGAAAAAAATAGAATGTCCAGAAATAGACTTTCACATATATGGTCAATTGATTTTTCAACAAAATGCAACATCATTCAATGAAGAAAGCAGACTTTGCTAATCACGATGCTAGAACAATGGGCTATGTATATGCAAAAAGAAAAAAGAACTACAACTTCAACGCATACCCCTTGACATACGCTAAAATAAACTCAAAACGGATTATAAACTTAAATGTAAAACCTAAAATTACAAAATGTCTAGAAAACATAGAAAACCTATGTGACCTGAGATTAGGCAAATATTCTTAAAATAGGACACCAAATTTATTAAAGAAAAAATTATAAGTTGGGCTTCATCAAAGTTAAGAACTTCTGATTTTTGAAAGACACTGTTAAGAGAATGAAAAGACAAACCATGGACCAGAAGAAAATATTTGCAGACAACATACATGATAAAAGGACTTACCATCCAAAATATATAAAGACTCCTAAAACTCATAAATAATACAACTTAATAAAAAATGAGCCAAAGATTTAAACAGACATGCTATCAAAGAAGATAAATAGATGCCAAATAAGTGCATGTAGAGATGCTCATCATCATTAGTCATTAGGATTATGCAATTCAAAACCACAATAAGGTACCACTACACACTTATGTCCAAAATAAAAACAAGACTACTGACCATATCAAGGGTTGGCAATGATGTGGAGCAACTGAAACTCTCATATGCTGCTGGTGGGATTGTAAAAATTATAATCCTACCTTAGAAAAAAATTTGATAGTGTCTTTAAAATAAGTTAAAACATACACCTACCAAATAGCCCAGTCATTATTCTCCTAGGTATTTAACCATGAAAATAAAAACATATGTCCATACAAACATTTGAACATTAATGTTTATAGCAGTTTTATTAGTAATATCCAAAAATTGCAAACCCAAATATCCATCATATGTTCATGCATAAACAAATCGTGGTATATCCATACAGTGGAATACCACTCAGCAATGAAAGTGAATGAACCACTGATACATAAAACACCATGGCTAAATCTCACAATAATTATTCTTAGTTAAATAAGCTAGTCAAAAAGAATAGACACTATATAATTCCATTTATATAAAGTCCTAGAAAATGTAAACCAAACAGTGACAGAAAGCAGATTCAGTAGAGGAAGGGCAGAAGGAGGCATTACAAATGAGTGCAAGAAAATGGTTGGGAATGATGGATAAGTTTATTATCTTGTGATGATGATTTCACAGATATATACAAATGTCAAATTCTATCAAAGTACATACTCTAATAGATGCAATTCATTGTATGTCAATTATATCTCCATAAAGCTGTTTTAGAATAAATTAAAAACTACTCCCAGAGGTATTTTGGTAGCTTGAGTAGCCAAAATCCTAGGCTTGCCCCTATCTACTTCATCCATTTATTTTATTGATCTTGTGTCTAATAAAATCATGAGAAGCACATTGAAATGATCTAAATGACAGGCAGACAGAGAATGCCATTAACATATTTGCAGTGAAGCAAACAGAATAAGTATTTAAAATTTGTATAGAAAAATTAATTAGCAGAACACAAATGATTTTTCTTAGTTTTGTTTCAATAAAATATAGTAAAAATTTACAAACAGATACCCACCTCTTTGGATAATCTTGTGAAGACATCTCCTCCCCTGAGAAAATCCAGTATTAAATACAGCTTCCCTTCAGTCTGAAAGGCTAATTATAAATTAGAATGTAGTAACAGAACAATCTTAAAGGCTTAACAGGCTTAGTATAATTTTTAATTAATATGTATGTTTAGAGTTTTATCATTAAATACTATAAAGGAATTAAGCATTTATTCACATGGCTCAATAGTATTGTATAACATTATCTCAAAATTGAATTTAGTGTTAAAATAGTTATAAACCCCTTCCTAGAACATAATCAGCTTTACATATGGTTTTACTCAGAGACTTCTACTGTCATTTTCCTTATTTATGGAGTATTACGTTCTATTGCAAACTGCCTGTACTCTACCTCCCTATCTACCGAAAGTCTACTAATTCTTTCAAGCTCAACAAAAATTCCACCTCCTACATTAAATTTTCCTCTGTTTAAGATTTCTCTCTTTTCACATTTTATAGCATCCTTATCCTCTTCTCAATAATAATTACTTACTACTTTTGAGATTTCATTGTTCTTTATTTATGTCTCTCTATGGAACTTACTCCATTTTGATTTGTACAATTAAATTATACAAAATTAATTTGTCTTTGTTCCAAGAGATTATAAGTTTTTTAAGATCAGAGATTGTTTCACCTCTAGAGCCTACTGCATTCAATACTGTTTTGCATACAGTTGGTATTTAGTTATTAATGTAATGACATCCTGGTGATTCAAGGAAGGGGGACTTTAGATACTACTACTTTCGATTTAGGGTAACAGAGAGTGAAAGAATAATGAATGGAAATTTCTTGAGGGCTTTCTATAAAAATAATTTAGTATATACCTTAACACATTATTTTTCAAAATTACTTAAGAATAAAATCAATAGCTGCTAGTTTTTTAAATCTTGAAAACTTAAAGTGACATCACAGAATGTATAAGTGATTTAATTATGCATATACCTTTGAATTATCCAGAAAAGCCAAATTTCACAATCTCACACATGCATTAAATTATCAATGGAGCCATGATTCAAACTCAGAACTGTCTGACTCCAAATTCATGTTCTTGCCATTATATTTACTGCTTCTTACAGGTATTCCTCCTCCCCCAAATATAAGAAAGAATAACTCAAAGGGACTAATATAACTATATGGTACTCTTCAGTAGAGCTAGGAAATAAAATAATATGCTCATTATGAACATGTAAGAGGAACACATCCAAACTTCAGATGTTTTGAATAAATTATCACAGTTTAGGGCCTAAGATCATTAAAGGTATAGCCTAGCAGAGTAAAGAAATATTACCAGACAAGTAATCAGAAGATACTATCTTATTACCTTAGACAAATTAACCAACAGATTCAGAAAATACAATTCAAAGCAAGCTATTCTTATTCTTATTTCAGATAAATATATTTTACATAGTTAAATGTATTAAATAATTTGAAGTATTTATTTTGTTATATTACTGTTTGAAAGGAAATATTCTCTAATTCCATAAATTAAAAAAATTACATACCAT
This sequence comes from Canis lupus dingo, assembly GCF_003254725.2. Classification (NCBI taxonomy): domain Eukaryota; kingdom Metazoa; phylum Chordata; class Mammalia; order Carnivora; family Canidae; genus Canis; species Canis lupus. The sequence continues at coordinate 65,076,565 of NC_064281.1, forward strand.
AGTGTAATTTAACAATAAATGGATGATTTACTTCCACCAGTATATCCCTTTCCATTTTTGTCCGAACTCTGTCTCGAACTAAAAATTATAGAAGGGTAGAATATATTACTCTATATAAAATTTCAGTAGAAGTCTCATCAATAATTCACCAAATAAAAGTATGAAAATATAACTTTATAAGTGCCTAAATTTGCAATCTATATATTCCTAGACAGTAATTACCATATTCTCAGAAAGTCATCAAATTCAGTTTAGATCTAGATGGATTAAAGTGACATGAATAAGTATTTGGCTAGCATGTATTTATTATGTATTGGTCTCCAATTGTTCAAATGACTTTCTGATAAAAACTGAGCACAGTGTTATTGCTATCACATCCTAGAAGATGGTGTATGTAATTCTATCCAGGTGGTTGTGATTTTTCAGTATACAAAACCAGCACAGGTGAAGAGAAAAAATATGAATTTTGAAATAAAAGAATATAGCCTACTAAGTTTACTTTATATTAAATATATTAAATATTAAATAAAATGTGTCACTTTTTATATGATTTTTTTTACCAGGGTACAGTATCATTAAATTAAAGCATATGCCAATATCAAACCTAGAAATATCACTTACAGGTTAGAAAACTGTAACAATTACTAATGTTTAAAGGAAACTGAGTCTATTCAACTTATACAAGCAATACACAGCATGTGTCTTAAAACAAGCTTTATCAAATTCTATTTTTTTCAAATTCTATTTTAATAAGGTTTGTAATTTTCTACCTTTTAAAGAAGCTTTTTTTAACACTTTCATTGCATAGAGCTGCCCAGCATCAGGACCAGTCTTCTTTCGAACAAGAAAAACCTAATAGAGGAATTTTTTTAAAAAGTAAAAATCATGTTTCAAGACATTCTTGCTATACACACGTTAGCACATATATATGTCCATGCATTTTCTCTAATTTTATAAAGATATATTTTTCTCTATAAATTACACTCAAGTTTTGCTCATTTTAATTCATTTAGTAAATCATACTATCATACATACATACATAGGAAAGAAAAATTTTATTTTTTTTTTTTTTTTTTTTTTTTTTATTTATTATGATAGTCACAGAGAGAGAGAGAGAGAATGAGGCAGAGACACAGGCAGAGGAAGAAGCAGGCTCCATGCACCGGGAGCCCGACGTGGGATTCGATCCTGCGTGTCCAGGATCGCGCCCTGGGCCAAAGGCAGGCGCCAAACCGCTGCGCCACCCAGGGATCCCGGAAAGAAAAATTTTAAAATAGATGACATGATCATGGACTTTAAAAAGTTTGTGATATATGAGATAAGCAATATAGTGAGAGGCAATTTGATCTAAGGGAACTACTTTCAAGACCCAAGCACCTTAATAAAGACCAAAGAAATGTGATGACTATTAATTTGATAACTTCATTTCTACTGCCTTATTGGTCCATTTTGGAAGTTACCAGGCATTTTGTTTTCTAAGAAGAAAGAACAGAGAAAATGATACCATTCTGCCAGGCTGAAGAATCAAGATGGCAAACTATCACAATAAACAAATTAAAATTAAAATCTTTAAGATTACTGAGCAAGCTTAAGATAATACTACTTCATATTTTCAAACTAAGATTATGACTCATTAAAAGCTAATTTTTTAAAAGCTTCAGTTATGAAAATAAATATGAATAGATTAAAATTTAATAGCAGTTATTTATCAGTAAAGGGCTGTTTCATTTTTAAAAACTAGCAAAAGTTATACACTGCTTTGAAATAAATTATATAGAAACTAAAACAAACAAAAGGAGCTGAAACCAGGAGCTGCATTCCTGAAAAAAATTAATAAAATTGATAAACCTCTAGCCAGACTTATCAAAAAGAAAAATGACTGAAATAAATAAAATCACAAATAACAGAAGAGAAATAACAACATTACAGAGATATAAACAATCATAACAGAATATGATGAAAAACTATGCCAAAAGTTTAGACAACTTGGAGGAAATGAAAAAATTCCTAGAAACATATAGATTACACAAACTGAAACAAGAAGAAATAGAAAATTTGAATTTGAACAGAACAATTACCAGGAATGAAATTGAATGAAATTGAATCATTTAAAAAACTGCCAACAACCCAACATCCAGGACCAGATGGCTTCACAGGCAAATTCAAAGTCTTTAAAGAAGAGTTAATATGTATATGTATGCTTTTCAAACTATTCCAAAAAATAGAAAAGAAAGGAAAACTTCCAAATTCATTCTATGAGGAAGCATTACTCTGATACCAAAATCAAAGACACCACTAAAAAGAGAACTACAGGCCAATATTACAAATGAATACAGATGCAAAAATTCTCACTGAACTACTAGCAAACCTAATCCACAAAAGATAATAATAAAAAAAAAAAAACAGGAGTTCCTGGCCTGCTCAGTTAGTAGAGCATGTGACCCTTGATTTCAGAGTTGTGAGTTTGAGCCCCACATTTGGTAGAGAGATTACTTAAAAATTAACCTAAAATGAAAAAAAAAAAAACTTTTACTACGACCAAGTGGGATTTATTCCTGGATTGCAAGGGTGGTTCAATATTCATAATCAGCATTATATAAAGCATTAATTAAAGAAAGGATAAAAAATATGATCATCTCAAGTGATGCAGAGCATTTGATCAAATACAATATCCATTCATAACAAATCCCCAACAAAGTAGGATTAGAAGGAACATACCTCAATATCATAAAACCATATATGAAAAACCCACAGCTAATGTCATCCTCAAAAAGAAATCAAGAAATCAGTCTCATTTACAATTGTATCAAAAACCATAAGATACCTAGAAATAAATATAACCAAAGAGGTTATGAAAACTATGAAACATTGATGAAAGAAAGTAAAGAATTGGGAAAAATATTTCATGCTCATGGATTGGGAGAACAAATATTGTTAAAATGTCTATATTACCAAAGGCAATCAAGTTATGTTAGAAAGCTGTAATGATCAAGACTGTATGGCACTGGGACAAAAAAAAGGACAAATAGATCAATAGAACAGAATAGAAAATCCAGAAATGAATCCACAACTCTATATGATCAATTAATATTCCACAAACCAGGAAAGAATATCCAATGGAAAACGATAGTCTCTTCAACATATGGTGTTGGGAAAATTGGACAGTAGCATGCAAAAGAATGAAATTGGACCACTTTCTTATACCATATACAAAAATAAATTCAAAATGGATGAAAGAAGGAAATATGAGACCAGAAACCATCAAGATCCTAAAGGAGAACACAGACAGTAACCTCTTTGACATCAGCCATAGCAACTTCTTACTAGATATGTCTTCTGAGGCAAGGGAAGCAAAAGCAAAAATTAACTGTTAAGACTTCATCAACATAAAAAGATTCTGTATAGCAAAGGAAACAACAAACAAAACTAAAAGGTAACATATAAAAGGGAGGAGATATTTGCAAATGACATATCTGATAAAGGGGCAGTATCCAAATTACATAACCAACTTATAAAAATCAACACCCAAAAAAATAACCTGGTTAACAAATGGGCAGAAGACATGAATAACATTTTTTCAAAGAACATATCTAGATGGCCAAGAGAAACATGAAAAATGCTCAATATCACTCATCATCAGAGAAATATAAATCAATACTACAATGAGACATACTCTCACACCAGTCAGAATGGCTAAAATTAACAACACAGGAAATAACTGTGTTGGCAAGGATTTGGAGAACGGGAAACTCTCTTACACTGTTGGCGGGAATGCAAACTGGTGCAGTCACTCAGAAACATTATTAAGGAGGTCCATCAAAAAGTTAAAAATAGAACTACCAGTTAAAAGTTAAAAATAGAATGATCCAGCAATTGCTGAATTTACTACTGGGTATTTACCTAAAGGATACAAAGTGCTGATTTGAAGTAATACATGTACCCAAATATTTATAGCAGGACTATCAACAATAGCCAAATTATGGAAAGAGCCCAAACATCCATTGACTGATGAATGATAAAGAAGAGTTGGTATACACATACAATGGGTTATTACTCAGCAATAAAACCAAATGGAATCTTGCCATTCACAGCAATGTGAATGAATCTAGAAAGTATTATGCTAAGCAAAATAAGTCAGAGAAAAATAAATACCATATGATTTCACTCAGAGGTAGAATTTAAGAAACAAAACAAATGTACATAGAGGGGAAAATATGAGATAAAAACCAAGAAACACACTCTTAAATAATAGAGAACAAACTGCTGATTACCAGAGTGGAGGTGGGCAGCAGAATAGGTTAAATAAGTGATGGGAACTAAGGAGGGCATTCATTGAGCTAAGCACTGGCTATTGTATGTAAGTACTGAATTGGTAAATTCTACTCCTGAAAGTAATATCACACTGTATGTTAACTAAGAGGAATTTAAATAAAAAAGGAAGTAAAAAAGACCAAAAAGAAACAGAAACAGAATGACCAATTGAATTTCCACTCCAAGAGTATCTAGAGCACCAAGTCCCCTCGGTACCTCAGCTCCATGGATGGCTGCCTTATTTATTCTCACCCCAAAAGAAGCTTGAGGTTTGTCTCTGGAGAGGTCTCTGAACTGCAGGATGCCAAGCACAAGCACAAACACTAATCCTTACCCTAATCTTAACCTTGTCCCTATACCTAACCCTATTCCTTACCAATAACTACTAAACTCTACCTCTAAACTGAATTCAGACCCTAAACCTAACCTCTGGAGAGGTCTCTGAACTGCAGGACATGAGGGACATAGATTGATTCTAACCCTATCCCTAGCTCTAAACCTAATCCTAACCCTAACACCTAACTGTTAACGACTAACCCCCAACTCTAACTCTAATTCTAAATGGATTGCTGAGAAGAGGTCTCTAAACTGCAGGAAAATAGGCACATTCACTCACCCTGGCCCTAACTCTAACCCTAGCCCTAATATTAGTCTTACACTGAACCCTAATCCTTCATCTCAGGAAAAAGAAGATTTGGGGAACACACACACACACACACACACATACACACACGATGGAACAATACTCAGCCATAAAAATGAAATCTTGCTATTTGCAAAGACACGGATCAAGGTAAAGAGTATTATACTAAGTGAAGACCTAATCCTAACCCAACCACAAATCCTAACCCCCAACCCTAACTATACCCTAGCCTTAACCCTAAACTTATCTCTCTGGAGAGGTCTCTGGTGGAATATATATATACAATTTGATACACAAAATGGAATATTACATAGCCATTAAAAAGAAAGAAATCTTGCCATTTGCAAGGACATGGATGGAGCTAGAGAGTAGTATTCTAAGCAAAATTAGAGACTCAGATAAAGACAAATACCATATGATTTCAAATATAGGTGGAATTTAAGAAACAACATAAATGAGCAAGTGAAAAAAAACAGAGAGGCAAACTAAGAAGCAAACTCTTAACTACAGAGAACAAACTGATGGTTACCAGAGGGGAAGTGGGTGGGGGGATGGGTGAAATAGTTTGATGGGAATTAAGGAGTGCACTTGTAATGAGCATCAGGTATTGTAAGGGAGTGATAAATTACTGTATTGTACACCAGAATCTAATATTACACTATATTTTATTTTAACTAGCTGGAATCAAAATAAAAACTTAAAAAAAGAAAAAAAAACAGATTAATTTAATTGCCACAACACACACACACACACACACACACACACACGTGCACACATGCTTCAGCTAAACAAATAGCATTAACCCTAAGCACTGGATTCAAAGGTTTCAGATACCCAGTTTCCTTTTTCCTAATATCCACATGACCAATATAATAACAAGGGAATCAAGTCATTTCATGAATGATGACTCCACATCAAAAAGAACTATTTTTTAAAAGATTTTATGTATTTGAGAGAGCAAGTAAGAGAATTCCAGGAACAGAAAGTATAGAGCAGAGGGGAGGAGCAGAGGCAGAAGCCCACTCATCACTGTGCAGGGAGCCCCATTTGGGGCTTGATCCCAGGACCTAGGATCATGACCTAAGACAAAGGCAGATGCCACTCAGGTGCCCAAGGAGAACCATTTTTATCAGTCTCTTGAAGGAAAGCAGTTCTCAATCCATTTGGTCTCAGGAATCCTTTACAATCTTAAAAATTAGTGAAAACTCCAAAGTGTTTTTTTTAATGTGGGTCCTATCTATTGATACTTACCATATTAGAAATTAAAACAGAGAAAAACAACTTTGTATTGATTCATTAAGAAATAATAAACTTATTACATGTGAGCATAAATATTTTTATAAAGGTAACTATATTTTCCAAAGCAAAAAAATTGAGGAGTGACATTAATAAATGTTTTTGCAAATCTCTAATATCTGACTTAACAGAAAAGAATCAGATTTTTGTATCTGATTCTACATTCAATCTGTTGTAATTAAGTCAGGCCTCACACAGACATGTATGTAGAAAAGGGAGGAGTATTATAATAGCTTTTTCATATAATTGTGCTTATTCTTCTTTGATATGTCACAAGAACTTAGAAAGTGGCAGTTTCTTAAAATTTAGGTACAACAATCTGAAACCATATCAATTAACTGTCCATATTCCATTACATAATAATCCATTGGTCTACCTAACACTTTTAATGGACTTTGTACTAGTATCTGATTTGATAATACCATGTGTTGGTCATCTCAAAAATATTGCTTTACTGAGATATGCAAATCTTTCAAATGTTGAACAGCAGTGATTTCATCAGAAAAATTTGAGTATTAAGATGTCAAGTTCATAGCATCAAATAAAAATTTTCCAAAACTAATTTTTTGCTCAACAGCCCAAAGTTTATCACCAACAAAGATGTTGCAAGTTGTTTTCCATAATATAAGAGGATCATTTCCATTCTTGTGGAAACATGTACCAAAAATATGAAGTTTAAGTAATCATTGTTTGTCAATCATTCTTTCAAGTAAAAATGGTGTTTTATGGAAAAAGTGGCTAGTTCAGTTTACAACTCAAAAATCAAACAACTGCTCTGCCTTAATGGTATGCAACATCTGGTATACAGTTAAAGTGCTTTATCTATACTTCTCATTTCATCACACAATGGTAAACTGAAGTGCACTCAAGGGTTGAGATTTGAGAAGTTTAATAATAACATTTCATCATCAAGGGATGCCTGGGTGGCTCAGTGGTTGAGCATCTGTCTTTGGCTCAGGGTATGATCCTGGGGTTCTGGGATCAAGTTCCACATCAGGCTCCCTGTGAGAAGTCTGCTTCTCCCTCCGCCTATGTCTCTGCCTCTCCCACTGTCTCTCATGAATAAATAAATAAAATCTTTTTAAAAATAATAGCACATCATCAAAGACATTCTGAAGTAAAACTCGCGTTTTTTAAACTGCCAAGTATTTAGCAGTGAATACAATGACTACTGACATAATTTGTAGTCACTGCTGCAGTTGTGCCAGGGTGCCAGAAGTTTTAGAACAGTATCTTAGAATTATAAAATAATTTTGACCTTGAGGACCCCCTGAACATGTCTTATGGATGCCCAGGAATGGACAGACTATACACTGAGAACCACTGTTCTAAAGCACAGCCCTTAGTAAGGATGGAAAGAATGGAATATAGAGAGCAAAAAGAAGCAAGGAAACAAGAAAAAAATGGTCCAGACTTTCAGGAAGACACTTGCACAAAGTAGTCACTTTTTCCCTAGCTCTTCTAACACTCTACTCCACTCTACTCCTAATATGGCATCTAATAGAAGCCATCATTTATAGTCTAGAGAAATAATTATTTGTTCATCAACTGATTTGTTCTTTTCAGATCTTAGATGGACTAAACTATCATAAGAAAATGTCTTCTCACTCTGCTCTCTTCCAATGGTCAACTAGAGAAGTTGCATGGCTTCAAACTACTGTATCTAGGGCAGCCTGGGTGGCATAGCGGTTTAGCACCACCTTCAGCTCAGGGTGTGAACCTGGAGACCCAGGATCAAGTCGCATGTCGGGCTCACTGTAAGGAGCCTGCTTCTCCCTCTGCCTGTGTCTCTGCCTGTCTCTGTCTGTGTCTCTGTTTCTCATGAATGAATAAATAAAAACTAAAAAAACCTACTGTAGCTAAAAACATATTTAGCATGATCAAAGAGGTTTCCTTTCAGTCACATTAATCCAATTCTTGGAAGCAGTTCAGAGAAGAAATGGGTGAGTGAGTTACTCCAACATACCTCTTTGGGTCATATGGACTTTTATATTTTCCATTAAAAAAGTACTCAGTATCTGTTAAAGAGAACTGAAAGATGAGCCAGCTTTAATACTGATTGAAGAGAAAAAAAAGTCTAATAAATTCTAAGGTGTAAACATATATTTTGAAAAGTATGCCAATAATTATATAAGAAGGCAAGGATTTAATATTTTCAAAAACCCATTTTTGGGGGCAGCTTGATGGCTCAACCAGTTGAGCATCTGACTTTTTAAAAAAAATTTTAAAGATTTTATTTATTAGTTTGAGAGAGACAACATGAGATGGGGGTAGGGAGAGAGAGAGAGAAGCAGACTCCCTGATGAGCAGGGAGCCGGACATGGAGCTTGATCCCAGGAACCTGAGATTATGATCTGAATTGAAGGCAGATGCTTAACATATTGAGCCACCCAGGAGCCCCAAGCACCTGACTTTTGATTTCAGCTCAGATCATGATCTCATGGGTGGGGAGATCAAGTCCAGTATTTGGCTCTGCACTCAAGGAGTCTGCTTGAGATTCTCTCCCACTGCACCTCCCCCCACTTGCACACACGTGTGCTCTCAGATAAAAATTAAATCTTTTTTAAAATTCATTTTTAAGTCATATACTTTACTATCATGTAAGTAAAGAAAATTTATAATCCATGAATTTTAAAATGTATGCTTTGCAAAAATATTACTTGGCGTGTGAAATAAAGGAAAGGTATTCTGACAATTTAAGGCATGTTTTCATGTATTTATTTGCGTTTTAAAATGAGTAATATAAGTTGTTTTGTACACTAAATTTCAATCCATACATTAGTGATCATTAATAGCATCATATTTGGTGTCCAGTACAGACATCATATTTGCTGTCCAGTACAGACATGATAATACAAATTTCTTTAAAGTACAATCTTACAAATGGTTTTAGTAGTGTTTTTCCCCTATTAATTATCTTACAAAGATATCTAGTTGCAATGTTTTACATAGCCCAAAATTCCATTTATTGCATTTTAACAATGGAACTTTTACAGACAACTAAATAACACCACAGCTCAAAGTTTCTTCAATTTTCTCCCATGCTTCTCTGATTCACAGGCTTGGCCAAATTACTGCATAGATTCAGCATATAACAAGTCACATCTACCCAATGCCCATGTAAATGATGTAATACTGACAAGCAAGTAGGTTAACAACCTAGGGGAAAAAATAAGCGAACTCCTTAATATTTCTTTGGTTGATAAAATATATGAAGATCAATACTTTGTATTTTAATATTACAAATTTCTATTGTTTTTTTATTTTTTAAAAGAACTTTATTTTTTTAATTTCTTTTATTGGAGTTCAATTTACCAACATATAGCATAACACCCAGTGCTCATCCCGGCAAGTGTCCGCCTCAATGCCCAACACCAAGTCATGACAACCCCCGACCCAACTACCTCCCTTTCCACTACACCTTGTTTGTTTCCCAGAAATGAACGAGTTAGGTATCTCTCATGTTTTGTCACCCTCACTGATATTTTCACTCATTTTCTGTCCTTTCCCTTTATTCCCTTTCACTAATTTTTATATTCCCCAAATGAATGAAACCATGTAATGTTTGTCCTTCTCCGACTGAATTATTGCACTCAGCATAACACCCTCCAGTTCCATCCACGTTGAAGCAAATGGTGGGTATTTGTCGTTTCTAATGGCTGAGTAATATTCCATTGTATACATAGACCACATCTTCTTTTTCTATTCATCTTTTGATGAGCACTGAGGCTCCCTCCACAATTTGGCTATTGTGGACATTGCTTCTATAAACATTGGGGTGCAGGTGTTGCAGCGTTTCACTACATCAGTATCTTTGCGGTAAATCCCCAGCAGTGCAATTTCTGGATTGTAGGGCAAATCTGTTTTTACCTTTGAGGAACCAACACACAGTTTTCCAGAGTGGCTGCACCAGTTCAAATTCCAACCAACAGTGCAAGAGGGTTCCCCTTTCTCCACATCCTCTCGAACATTTGTTGATTCCTGTCTTAATTTTCACCATTCTCATTGGTGTGAGGTGGTATCTGATTGTGGTTTTGATTTGTATTTCCATGATAGCCAGTGATGAGGAGCATATTCTCATGTGCTTGTTGGCTATGTCTATATCTTCTTGGTGAAATTTATTTTCATGTCTTTTGCCCATTTCATGATTGGATTGTTTGTTTCTTTGGTGTTGAGTTTAATAAGTTCTTTATAGATCTTGGATATTAGCCCTTTATCAGGTCATTTGCAAATATATTCTCCCATTCTTTAGGTTGTCTTTGAGTTTTGTTGATTGTTACTTTTGCTATGCAGAAGCTTTTGATCTTGATTAAGTCCCAATAGTTCATTTTTGTTTCTGTTTCTCTTGCCTGCATGGATGTATCGTGCAAGAAGTTCCTGTGGTCATGTTCAAAAACGGTGTTGCCTGTGTTCTCCTCTAGGATTTGGATGGAATCTTGTCTCACAGTTAGATCTTTCATACATTTTGAGTTTATCTTTGTGTATGCTGTAAGAGAATAGTCTATTTTTATTTTTCTGCATGTGGATGTCCAAATTTCCCAGCACCATTTATAGAAGACACTGTCCTTTTTCTAGTGGATAGTCTTTCCTGCTTTGTTGAATATCAGTTGACCATAAAGTTGAGGGTCCATTCTGGATTCTTTATTCTGTTCCATTGACCTATGTGTCTCTTTTTGTGCCAGTACCACACTGTCTTCATGACCACACCTTTATAATACAACCTGAAATCTGGCATTGTGATGCCTTCGGGACTGGTTTTCTTTTTCAATATTCCCCTGGCTATTCGGGGTCTTTTCTGATTCCACACAAATCTTAAGATGATTTGTTCCAACTCTCTGAAGAAGTCCATAGTATTTTCATAGCGATTGCATTAAATGTGTTAATTGCCGTGGGTAACATTGACAATTTCACAATATTAATTCTTCCAATCCATGAGCTTGGAATATTTTTCCATCTCTTTGTGTCTTCCTCAATTTCGTTCAGAAGTGTTCTATAGTTTTGAGGGTATAGATACTTTTACCTCTTTGGTTAGTTTTTTTCCTAGGTATCTTATGCTTTTGGGTGCAACTGTAAATGGGATGGACTCCTTCATTTCTCATTCTTCAGTCTCATTGTTAGTGTATAGAAATGCCACTGATTTCTGGGCACTGATTTTGTATCCTGCCACACTGCCAAATTGCTGTATGAGTTCTAGCAATCTTGGGGTGGAGTCTTTTGGGTTTTCTATGTAGAGTATCATGTCATTGGTGAAGAGGGAGAGTTTGACTTCTTTGCCAATTTGAATGCCCTTTATTTCTTTTTGTTGTTGCCTGATTGCTGAGGCTAGGACTTCTAATACCATGTTGAATAGCAGTTGTGAAAGTAGACATCTCTTTGGTGTTCCTGATCTTAGAGGAAAGGCTCTCGGTGTTTCCCCATTGAGAATGATATTTGCTGTGGGCATTTCATAGATGGCTTTTAAGACACTGAGGAATGTTCCCTCGTTCCTAGTCTGAAGAGTTTTGATCAGGAATGGATGCTGTATTTGTCAGATGCTTTCTCTGCATCTATTGAGAGGATCATATGGTTCTTGTTTTTTATTTTGCTGATATGATCAATCACATTGATTGTTTTACGAGTGTTGAACCAGCTTTGCATCCCGGGGATAAATCCTACTTGGTCACAGAGAATAATCTTCTTAATGTATTGTTGCATCTTATTGGCTAGTATCTTGTTGAGAATTTTTGCATCCATGTTCATCAGGGATATTGGTCTGTAATTCTCCTTTTTGGTGGGGTCTTTGTCTGGTTTTGGAATTAAGGTGATGCTGGTCTCATAGAATGAGTTTGGAAGTACTCCATCTCTTTCTATCTTTCCAAACAGCTTTAGGAGAATAGGTATGGTTTCTTCTTTAAACGTTTGATAGAATTCCCCTGGGAAGCCATCTGGCCCTGGACTCTTGTGTCTTGGGAGGTTTTTGATGACTGCTTCAATTTCCTCCCTGGTTATTGACCTGTTCAGGTTTTCTATTTCTTCCTGTTCCAGTTTTGGTAGTTTGTGGCTTTCCAGGAATGCGTCCATTTCTTCTACATTGCCTAATTTATTGGCGTATAGCTGTTCATAATATGTTTTTAAAATCTTTTGTATTTCCTTGGTGTTGGTAGTGATCTCTCCTTTCTCATTCATGATTTTATTAATTTGAGTCTTCTCTCTCTTCTTTTTAATAAGGCTGGCTAATGGTTTATCTATCTTATTAATTCTTTCAAAGAACCAACTCCTGTTGGTTCCACAGTTCCACAGTTCTTCTGGTCTCTATTTAACTGAGTTCTGCTCAAATATTTATTAACTGTCTTCTGCTGGCTTTAGGATCTATTTGCTCTCTTTTCTCCAGCTACTTTAGGTGAAAGGTTAGCTCTTGTGTTTGAGTTCTTTCCAGTTTTTGGATGGATGCTTGTGTTGCAATATATTTTCCCCTCAGGCCTGCTTTTGCTGTATCCCAAAGATTTTGAATGGTTGTATCTTCATTCTCATTAGTGTCCATGAATCTTTTTAATTCTTCTCTAATTTCCTGGTTGACCCTTTCATATTTTAGCAGGATGGTTCTTAATCTCCACGTGCTTGAAATCCTTCCAAACTTCTTCTTGTGATTGAAATTTCAAAGCATTATGGTCTGAAAATATGCAGGGGACGATCCCAATCTTTTGGTATCGGTTAAGACCAGCTTTGTGACCCAGTATGTGGTATATTCTGGAGAAAGTTCCATGTGCACTTGAGAAGAATGTGTATTCCCTTGCGTTTGGATGTAAAGTTCTGTAAATATCTGTGAAATCCATCTGGTCCAGTGTATCATTTAAAGCTCTTGTTTCTTTGGAGATGTTGTGCTTTGACGACCTGTCGATTGTAGAAAGCGCTACATTCAAGTCACCAAGTATAAGTATTTTATTATCTAAGTATGTCTTAACTTTTGTTTTTTATTTGTTTTTTTTTAATTTTTATTTATTTATGATAGTCACACAGAGAGAGAGAGAGAGAGAGAGAGAGAGGCAGAGACACAGGCAGAGGGAGAAGCAGGCTCCATGCACCGGGAGCCCGATGTGGGATTCGATCCCGGGTCTCCAGGATCGCGCCCTGCACCAAAGGCGGGCGCTAAACCACTGCACCACCCAGGGATCCCCTTAACTTTTGTTATAAATTGATGATATATTTGACAGCTCCCACATTCGGTGCATAAATATTGATGATTATTAAGTCCTCGTGTTGGATAGACCTTTTAAGTATGATATAGTGTCCCTCTTCATCTCTTAGTACCGTCTCCGGATAAACTTAGTTTGTCTGATATAAGGATGGCTACCCCTGCTTTCTTTTGAGGGCCATTTAAATGGTACATGGTTTTCAAATCTTTTTTTTTTCAGGCTGTAGGTGTCCTTATGTCTCGAATGAGTCTCTTGTAGATAGCAAATAGATGGGTCTTGCTTTTTTTCCAGTCTGAAACCCTGCGCCTTTTGATGGAGTCATGATTTCCATTCATGTTCAGAGTTACTATTGAAAGATATGAATTTGGTGTCGTCATGATACCTATCCAGTCTCTGTTTTTGTGGATTGCTTCCCTGGACGTCCTCTTTCTTTTACAGAGTCCCCCTTAATATTTCTTGCAAAGCTCGTTTTGTGGTCACATAGTCTTTCAGTTTCTGCCTATCTTAGAAGCTTTTTATCTCTCTTCCTGTTCTGAATGAGAGCCTTGCTGGTAGAGTATTCTTGGCTGCAGGTTCTTCTCATTTAGGACCCTGAATATATATCCTGCCAGCTTTTTGGCCTGCCAGGTCTTTGTGGAGAGCTCTGCTGATCATCTCATATTCCTCCCCATATAAGTTAAGAATCTCTTGTCTCTCACTGCTAAGGATCTTCTCTTTATCTTTGGAATTTGGAAGTTTCACTATGAAATATCGGGTGTTGAATGGTCTTTCTTAATTTCAGGGAGGCATCTGTCTATCTCCTGGATCTAAATGCCTGTTTCCCTTCCCAAGTTAGGGAAGTTCTCATCTATGATTTGTTCAAATACACTTTCTGGTTTTCTGTCCCTTGGGCGCCCTCTGGAACCCCAATTAAAGGTCGATTTTTCCTTCTGAGGCTGTCATTTATTTCCCTTAACCTATCCTCATGATCTTTTGTTTTTCTCTTTTTTCCTCAGCTTCCTTCCTTGCCATCAACTTGTCTTCTATGTCACTCACTCATTCTTCTACCTCGTTAACCCTCATCATTAGGACCTCCAGTTTGGATTGCATCTCATTTAATTGATTTTTAATTTCGGCCTCATTAGATCTAAATTCTGCAGTCATGAAGTCTCTTGAATCTGTTATGCTTTTTTATAGAGCCACCAGTAGCTTTATAATTGTTCTTATGCATTGGTTTTCTGACATTGTATTTTAATCCAAATTCTGTAACTCTTTGGGAGAGAGGACTGTTTCTGATTCTTTCTTTGTGGAGAGTTCTTCCGTCTAATCATTTTGCTCAATGTAGAGTGGCTCAATCAAGTTTTACTGGAAAAAGGAGGAAAAGAGAAAAAAAGGGAGGGGGAACAAACCAAAAACAAAGAGGGGTATCCTCTGATTCTATATACTGTAAGTCCCTGGACTTCTCCTTGAGCTTTCCAGTGCTGCTTTGTTAAGAACTTGCTCTTCTCCTGTCCTTCCAGCTGGTCTTCTGGCGTTGGGGCCTCCTGTGCTGATTCTCAGGTGTGTGCACGGCTCAGTGGGAGCTGTTTATCCTGTGAGGCCCCTGCTCCCTGGTGGTCCTGCTCAGTCCCAAGAACAAGGTGACACTATGAGGAACAACAACAGTGGCGGTGGCCAGCTATCCAACTCTGGAGTCAGCTCCCACAGTAACTACCACAGTCTCCCAATCCACAGGGGCCTGGATGCTCCGAGGGCAGGGGGCGCTGATCTGCACAGTTCGGGGCTGCCTGGTGGTAGGAGCATCCTCGCTGCCCTGTGTCCTCCCGGCCTCTGCCTGTTCCGGGGGGAACGCTGGATCTTAGGCTGTGTCCCCTGGGGCCCTGTGCTCCGGGGCCTGAGCTGCTGGAATCCTGCTTTTGGAGCCAAGCAGCCCCCCTGTGGAGCTGCTGCCTGAGCTGCTCCCAAGGCCCCACCGGGCGCATGCCTTAGCCCTTTGGGGAGCTCAGCCTAGGGTGTGTGGGGCGCTCTCCCCTGGGGCACACTTCCTCTGTTAGTGACCCTGGAAGCCTGAGGGCATCACTACCCCTCCTGGGATCCTGCCTGAGCTCCCTGCAGGCGCCTTTCCATCCAGGAAGATTGGTAAAATTCCTGCTTCTCTGCGAGGGGGCTTTCCTGTCCTGGAGGCACTCCTGGCCTGGCCGTATCTCGGCTCCTTGTGGGGGCCCCTCCCCCTTGGATGGTTTTTTATTTCTTTATTTTTTTTCCGTCTTCCTACCTTGATAGAAGCGTGAATTCTCCTCACTGTAGCATTCCAACTCTTCTCTCTTTAAATCTCAGGCCGAATTCATAGTTTTTCAGGATGATTTGAAAGTTATCTAGGTAAGTTGCTAGGGACAGCTGACTTGGGGACCCTACTCTTCCGCCATCTTGCCCTGCCTCCCAGTATTACAAATTTTTAAAAAGGCTTCTATGTTATCCTTGTTAAACTGAAGTTCCTGCACAAAGCTGAGTATTTCCTGAATTTAAGGACTATATTGACTTGTCCACATGTTTCTATATTTGATATGAAGATGTTATGAAAGACATTACATTTTGTTATACTGTATTCTCTTTATGAAGTCCCATGAGAAAAATTTTTTCTGGTCTGTTAGATCTGTTTACAACCTTACAGATACTGCCAATAATCCTGCAATTAAATGTATCAACTTCTTTATAATGGCTGCCAGAAATTTTAAGTCATCATTTTGTTCCCCCTTCTAGAACACATAGGCTTTTATGTCATGCATTTGTAAACAACAAAAATGCAGTACTGGCTTCATCTAATCTTTCCTACTCTAATCGTTTTCTCTACTTATTTTTATTTTACTTGGTATTCATTTATGAATATAGTAAATCCTGTCTGGAGCAAATCTGGATATAAATAAACATACATAGGAATAAATATATACATCAAATGAAAAACAATGACTTTTAATGGCTTGAAATGTTTGCCTGGTGAACTTTTTAAAATTTTTAAATTCAATTAGCCAACATACAGTACATTACTAGTTTCAGATTTACTATGCAATAATTTATGAGTTGCGTATAACACCCAGTGCTCACCATATCGCATGCCCTCCTTAATGTCCATCTCTCAATTACTCCGTCCCCCCACTCACCTCCCCTCCAACAACCCTGTTTGATTCCTATAGTTAAGAGTCTCTCAAGATTTTTCTCCCTCTCTCATGACTTCCCATTCAGTTTTCCCTCCCTTCCCCTATGATCCTCTACACTGTTCCTTATATTCCACACATGAGTAAAACCATATGATAATTCTTCTCTGATGAGTATTTTTGCTCAGTGTAATATCCTCCAGTTTCATCCACATTGATGTAAATGGAAAATATTTATTCTTTCTAATGGCTAAGTAGTATTCCATTGTATATATACATACAACATCTTTACCCATTTGTCTGTTCATGGACATCTTAGCTCTTTCCACAGTCTGGTTATTGTAGACATTGCTGCTATAAAAATTGGGGTGTAGGTGCCCCTTCAGATCACTACATTTGTATCTTTGGGGTAAAATACCTGGTGAAATTTTATCCAAGTTGATATTTAAGCATGTATACATATGAGATATAAAAAATTAATCTCTGTTCCTCTAAAATTAACATCATAAAAATACGATGTAAAATAATTAAGAGAATATTGCACTTCTATATATTTTTAAAAATACAGGTATGCAGAATGCACATGCCTTCCCTATACGTCAGTTTTATAAGCACTTGCCCCACACAGAATCTATTAAAAGCTCCCTATACTTTTACTCTCCCCAGCACAAATATTCAAGTCCTATCTCCTTATTTTCATATACTTCTTATAGCAAATTACTGTCAAACTATAATCTACCTTAGTTTTTACTGTGTCTTGAGAAAAATTTCTCTGTATTTCACGTTACATCCTTTACCATGTAGACATCAGGTTACTTTAAGACAATGTCAATTTTATGTCCACTAATACTGCTTTTATAAGTGTATACACTAGACGTTCAATAAATATTTTTTTTCTTTTAAATGATTCAGGTCACGATAGGGCAGGGCAAGATGGCAGAGGAGTAGGAGTCCTCAACTCACTTGGTCCCATCAACTTACCTAGATAACATTCAAATCATCCTGAACACCTATAAATTCGACCTGAGATTTAAAGACAGAATAGCCAAAACCCTACAGAGAGAAGGGTTTTCACTTCTAACAAGGTAGGAAAGTGGGGAAAAAAAAAAGAATGAAGTGGGGGAGGGGCACTGCCAAGGAGCCAGGGTAAAGCCAGTTGGTGAAACCTTCAGGTACAGGAAAGCCCAGCCCCAGAGAAGTGGGAACATTGAAAATCCACAGCGGATTCTTCCCAAATGGAAAAGCACTTAGCTGGGAAATCAAGCAGAATCACAGGAGGGGCAGTGAAGCCTCCAGTTTCCCAGAGTCACTAATAGAAGAAGTGCACCCAGAGGAAGGCGCATCACAAACTGTGGACTGATCTCTGTAAGGGCTAGAGCATGCAGCCAGCAGGGAATTTGGAAGAAGCTGGTTGGTTAGGTGGGCGGATCTGGATGGAGGTGTTTGCGCCCTACTGCCTTCAGGAGCCAGGACTCCCCAGAGCACGATTCCAGCGGCACAGGGTGCCATATTCCAGGGATCTAAGTGGACAAAGCCAAGGATCCCGCACTCCCTCTGGGACAGGCAGAGGTGGGGAGGGCACAGGCCAGGGAGGACTCTCCTTCCACTGGGCACCCTGCAAGCTGTGCAGATCAGCACACCCTCACCTGACCCAGGAGCATCTAGGCCAGTGTGGACTGGGAGACTGCATTAGTTACTAGTAGGGAACTGATTACAGAGCTGGAAATCCAGCCACCACCAATGTTGTTTTTACTTCTTGTTTCACCTTGTACCTTTGTTGACAGAACACATCAACAAGAGAAAAAAGAAGAACCATATCATCTTCTCAATAGATGCAGAGAAAGCCTTTGAGAAACTACAGCATCCATTCCTGATCAAAACTCTTCAGAGAGTAGGGATAGAAGGAACATTCCTCAGCATCTTAAAAGCCATGTTCAAAAAGCCCACAGCAAATATCATTCTTAATGGGGAAAAACTGAGAGCCTTTCCCCTAAAATCAGGAATACAAAAGGGATGTCCACTCTCACCACTGCTATTCAACATAGTACTAGAAGTCCTGGCCTCAGCAACCAGACAACAAAAAAGAAATTAAAGCCATTCAAATGGGCAAAGAAGAATTCAAACTCTCCCTCTTCACTGATGACATGAGAATGTTCATAGAAAACCCAAAAGACTCCACCCCAAGATTGCTAGAACTCATACAGCAATTTGGCAGTGTGGCAGGATACAAAATCAATGCCAAGAAATCAGTGGCATTTTTATACACTAAAAATGAGACTGAAGAAAGAGAAATTAAGGAGTCAATCCCATTGACTATTGCACCCAAAAGCATAAGATACCTAGGAACAAACCTAACCAAAGAGGTAAAGGATCTATACCCTAAAAACTACGGAACACTTCTGAAAGAAATAGAGAAAGACACAAAGAGATGGAAAAATATCCCATGCTCATGGATTGGCAGAATTAATATTGTGAAAATGTCCATGCTACCAAGGGCAATTTACACATTTAATTCAATCCCTATCAAAATACCATGGACTTTCTTCAGAGAGTTGGAACAAATCATCTTAAGATTTGTGTGGAATCAGAAAAGACCTCGAATAGCCAGGGGAACGTTGAAAAAGAAAACCAGAGCCGGAGGCATCATAAACCCAGATTTCAAGTTGTACTACAAAGCTGTGATCATCAAGACAGTGTGGTACTGGCACTAAAACAGACACATTGATCAATGGAACAGAGTAGAGAACCCAGAAATGGGCCCTCAATGTGGAGGCCGAGAAAATTAAGGCCATTCCACTTTAAGTTCAGCATTATCACAAGTACAGCCATCCCAGGCCCCTGTGAATAAGAGCTGAAATTTACAGCTTAATGCCCTTGAAAGTCCCATATTAGAATGAGAACAGAGCTCAATGCCCTTGAAAGCCCCATATCAGAATGTAAACAGAACTTGAGAAATTCCTCAACCACTTCTGGAGGTCCCCTAGACCAGCCCATAAAACTAAGCTGAAACCCACCTCGGAGTCCAAGTCCCTGCTCCACTGTGTCGGGTATACTTGGACCCAAGCTCGAGCTTGTAAATAAACCCTCGTGGATTTGCATTGGTGTCGGCTTTTTGGTGGTTTCTTGGATACCTAATCTTGGGCACAACACTCAACTCTATGGCCAACTAAAATTTGACAAAGCAGGAAAGACTATCCACTGGAAAAAAAGACAGTCTCTTCAATAAATGGTGCTGGGAAAATTGGACAGCCACATGCAGAAGAATGAAACTAGACCATTCATTCTCTTACACTATACATAGAGATAAACTCAAAATGGATGAAAGATCTAAATGTGAGACAAGATTCCATCAAAATCCTAGAGGAGAACACAGGCAACACTCTTTTTGAACTCGGCCACAGCAACTTCTTGCAAGATACATCTATGAAGGCAAGGGAAACAAAAGCAAAAATGAACGATTGGGAATTCATAAAGATAAAAAGCTTCTGCACAGCAAAAGAAACAGTCAACAAAACTCAATGACAACCTACAGAATGGGACAAGATATTTTCAAATCAGATAAAGGGCTAGTATCCAAGAGCTATAAAGAATTTATTAGACTCAACACCCAAGAAAAAAGCAATCTAATCATGAAATGGTCAAAAGACATGAACAGTAATTTCGCCAAGGAAGACATAGACATAGCCGACAAACGCATGAGAAAATGCTCCACATCACTGGCCATCAGGGAAATACAAATCAAACCACAATGAGATACCACCTCACACCAGTAAGAATGGTGAAAACTTACAAGACGGGAAACAACAAATGTTGGAGAGGATGTGGAAGAAGGGGATGTTGGTGGGAATGTGAACTGGTGCAGCCACTCTGGAAAACTGTGTGGAGGTTCCTCAAAGAGTTAAAAATAGAGCTACCCCTATGACCCAGCAATTGCTCTACTGGGGATTTACCCAAAAGATACAGATGCAGTGAAAAGCTGAGACACCTGCACCCCAATGTTTATAGCTGCAATGTCCACAATAGCCAAACTGTGGAAGGAGCTTCAATGTCCATTGAAAGGCGAATGGATAAAGAAGATGTGGTATATGTATACAATGGATTATTACTCAGCCATTAGAAACAACAAATACCCACCATTTGCTTCAATGTGGATGGAACTGGAGGGTATTATGCTGAGTGAAGTAAGTCAATTGGAGAAGGACAAACATATGGTTTCACTTCTACGGGGAATATAAAAAATAGTCAAAGGGATTATAGGGGAAAAGAGAGAAAATGAGTGGGAAAAATCAGAAAGGGTGACAGAGCATGAAAGACTCGTATCTCTGGGAAATGAACAAGTGGTAGTGGAAGGGGAAGTGGGTGGGGGAATGGGGTAACTGGGTATCGGGCCCTGACGGGGGCACTGGACATGATGAGGACTGGGTGTTATACTATATGTTGGCTAATTGAATTCCAATAAAAAATATACAATAAAGGGATGCCTGGGTGGCTCAGCGGTAGAGCATCTGCTTTTGGCTCAGGGTGTGATTCTGAGATATGGGATCGAATCCCACATCGAGCTCCTGCAGAGAGCCTGCTTCTCCCTCTGCCTATGTCTCTGCCTCTGTCTCTCTCTCTCTCTCTCTCGCTCTCTCTCGCTCTCTCATGAATAAATAAATAAATTCTTTAAAAATATATATACAAAAAATGATTCAGGTCATAAAAGTCACTGCTCAGTTGCCCTACTTTTCTCCCTTTAAACTAAATCTCAGTCACCTCAAATTAGTAGTTTCTCCTTATCTTTCTCCCATTAAATTGTTGCTATTGTTTCCTTAAAGGCTGTTATCTATTGTTGTGTGTATAGTAACTTTCAACTTTCACTTCTTAGATGTTAGATGTACAAAAGTCAAGAACCAGACCTACAAACTTCTAAGAATCATACCATTAAGCACTTAATAAACAGATTTAATAATTAATTTCATTATTTTGATAATGGAATTAATCATGAATTTCTCAGTGTTTCTATCTTGAAACTTAAGCTCCTTAGAGCTTAGGAGTTTCACATCATCCATACGTCACCCAGTCCCTATCCCTGCTGTAAGGTACACACACTTCTTTAATGATAATAGGTGAATTCATGCACTCATATATGAATTGGTGTATAATTATTACTTTTGTGATAGGGCTAAGAAATATAGATAAATATAGATAAAATAAAATATAGCTAAAATCACTCAGAAAGAACAAGCTGTGGATTATGCCAGCATTTTTAAAAGGAAAACGTTTTTTAAAAAATCAAACTACTTTGACATAGGCAACTAATAAACAGCATGTTCTATTTTGTTCCAAAGAAATGAGTGAGCCCACAGTACCGGAAAACATTGTTTATTATAGATAAATATCAAGAAATAGAACTAAAAGTACCACAGAAATAAAAGGAGTAAAATTAGAGAGTTAACTTTATGTGTATTCTTTTACAAATTTATAAATGGCACATTTTCCAAATTTCTATGTGTACACTTTTTCTGTTAAATGTTTAAAAGAGAAAAAAAATGTGGAATAAGGCATTTATTACCTTTCCAAAGGATCCCTGACCAAGCACCTTGAGCAACTCGAACTGTGCAGGATCTGCCTTCTCATATCCTTCCTTAACATGATGAGTAATAGGGATTTCTTTAACAACTCCTTCATCCTGTAAAAAAAAAATCTAAACAATTCTCAAAACTAGTTGCAACATCTAATGATTAGCTCCATTTAGATCCAGAAATCACACCAGAAAATAACTGACTATCCAACTCCTTCACCTTAGCACAGAGTTTTATGGGCTACTGGTATATTTCAATTCCCTATTTTCTCACACAGAGATCAACCACCACCACCACCTCTATTATATAATTACACATAAACATAAGCACATAAAATCTATGCTTCAGGTTTCCCTTCCAACTAGTAGTGATAGAAGAAAAAAATCAACAACTAATAATAGTTTTAAGACCCTCACTGGAGGGGTGCCTGACTGGCCCAGTCAGTTGAGCATTCTCAAATTCTGGTCTGGATACCAAGAATATTCTCAGTCAAGTCATGCATTTATTGATTGATTAATAAATATTGACTATGGTCAAAGTGGGCATAAGCATAATCCCAAGTAAACCAGACTCCTTCGCAGCTAAAATAACTTCCATGTTACACAATTAGTCAAACATTCACTCTGTCATGAGGGTAGGAGAGTAATTTTAGCTTTAGGTATCAGTAACCACTAATCAGCCAGAAATGAAGAATCAGCTCTAAAAGTATGTCTATGGCTGTTTGCTATACATCAAGATGGTATTTCAACAGACTTGTAAGTGGCTATGAGAGTTAATTTCCCCCAAAAAGTCAAAAACTGTTTTTAGGGATGCCTGGGTGGCTCAGTGGTTGAGGGTCTGCCTCTGGCTTAGGGTGTGATCCCAGTCCCTGGATCGAGTCCCACATCGTGTTCCCTGCAAGGAGCCTGCTTCTCCCTCTGGTCTGTGTCTCTGCCTCTCACTGTATGTCTCTCATGAATAAATAAATAAAATCTTTTAAGAAAAACTTTTTAATGCAAATACATATGCTTTGCAGCTACCATTCTATATGGTTTATCTATATGCACCTTTGCAATAGAATATGTGTATACCAAAAGCAACATCAGACTGTATACTCTAAATATTATGGTTAACTGAGTTTTCACTACATACCAGGAATGTACTACTGGTCTTTAGAGCATATAATAAAAACATGTATTAGGATTCTTCTCCACCTGAAAGAACACTGGTAGAAGAGTCAGTAGACTAAGATTTGCTCCTAGCTCTGCCATGCATAAGACAAGTGGCCTTAGCCAAATCACAAACTACTCTACTTCACTGTTCTCACATGACAAACAGGTTACATTACATGGGTCTTTAAGGTTCCCCATAGGTCTGTGATTCTATGTTGAACACAATACAGCATTTTTATGCCTAAGTATTTTAGTATCTGACATTTAAGACCATCATTATAAACATGGGTCATAATGACATTAGTTTTTAAAAAATGTTCAGAGCTAGGAAACAACTGTACTGTACTAGTTACTGTCACCAAGGAAACAATTATACTCTAGTTAGTTTCACCAAAGCTAAGAATGTCTTCTAAATTAAAGTGTCTGCCCAATGTCTCTTTTCTTAATTAAAATCCAGATGCCAAAAAAAATAAAAAATAAAAAAAAATAAAATAAAATCCAGATGCCCAGCCTTTAAAAATGTAATATGTCTTTCATTTTTTGGCAGCATTACCATAAAAAGTTTCCAACATGAGAAATGCTACTAGATTAGAAAAAGATCACTTTTCCCAGGGGATAGCCACCATAAAATATTGTTACTGTGTGTCCTAATAAATCACATTGTCTTTCTCTTTCACTAGACTGTGAGCTTCCTGAATGCAGATATTATCACATTCATCTCTGCATTCCTAAGGCTTTGCATAATACTTGTTTGATTTTATGGAAGCAGACAGCCACGGAAATCCACACAATTTCATAACTAGAGAATGAAGAAAAAGTTGTTTTAATTTATATGGATAGATAGTATTATATACAATATATATTTTAATATATAATATTTATTATATTTCGTGTATAGTTGACACACAATGTTACATTACTTTCAGGTACACAAGGTATTGGTTCAACCATTCTATATGATATCCTATGCTCACTACAAGTATAACTACTGTCACCATACAATGCTATTACTTTACCATTGACTATACTTCTTAATGCTGTAGCTCCTATTCCCATGACTTACTCATTCCTCAACTGGAAGCCTGTATCTCCCACTTCACTTCACTCATTTTACCCATCCTCCAGCTTCCCTCCCCTCTGGCAATCATCAGCTTATTCTCACTTGTAAAAAGAAAGATTTTCAAGATAAATAGTAAAAAAAACACGTAAAATTATTTTTAAATGTCTTTAAGAAAAACTGAAAATAGGTATCCAGAGTTAATTTTTTAAAAGATTTTAATTTATTTATTCATGAGAAACACACACACACACAGAGAGAGAGAGAGAGAGGCAGGGACACAGAGGGAGAAGCAAGCTCCATGCAGGGAGCTCAATGCCGGACTCAGTCCCGGGTCTCCAGGATCATGCCCTGGGCTGAAGGCAGGAGCTAAACCTGTGAGCCACCCAGGCTTCCCCCAGAGTTAATTTTTTAATATACAAAGGAAATAAGGAAATATGAAATTCATCCTATATAATGGAATTGTGTCAGTTTTGAACAGAACTGATTTTATATCTAAATTTAATGAAATAAGCATTTTTTCTTCAGAGTGTGAGGAATATAAATAAACATTTTTCAAGATTATCCATGGTCAGTACTTTTATTACACTGTGTTGTACTCAATATAAATGAAAGGCACAATGACTCCAGAATCTGTACTTTTTAAAAAATGCTGACATTAACTTACTGATTGGCCATCTGTCTTCTCTAATAAACACACATATGTTCCTAAGCAAACAACTACTATGTACTATGTTACTAAATTATAGCTAGGTTGCATTTAAGTAAAGAGTAGCTTATAATTCCTTAGCTGCAAATAAAAATCACTAGTAAAATAAATATTTATTTAATACACATGTTTGAGTTCCATCCTCAAAGATTATGGTTCAGTAGAACTAGAGTGAGACCTAGTATTTTTTAAAACCTCCCAGATGATTCTGATACATGCTCAGTATTGAAAAGTAGTATTTAGGTGCTTCTAAGATACAGGTACATAGATATATAAATATAGATAGTCATACACATATATACACACATACATACACATGGTTACTTATTATACAAGTGTTTTATAATTTGCATGTGCTACCTCTTTTTTTACTGTCAAATTCTCTGATACTCTCTATGTCATCATTTCCAATATTCATCTTTCTTATTTCATCTCCTCCCCAACCCATTCTTGTCTACTGCCTAACATTTCTTAGCATCTCCAAGGCTATATTTATTGATGTTTAATACTAAAACATTATTTTTGTGTCATCTGTAGCCCTCTTTCCTTCTTCTACTTCACTTTCTTCTGGTTCTGCACCATTCCAAAAATCTTGAGACTTGTAGTGTTCTAGCCTGAAATAAGGTAGTAATGTACCTATCAACAATCCATTTGTTTTCTCCTAAGAGTGAATCATCTTCAAATACTTTTCTCTATCCTGGTATAATAAAGTCATGATGTATTACATAATCTTCCCATACACACAGCCTTTTATCTTTAATTACTCACTCATTCAGAAAAATCAACAACATTCATGGAGCACATGCTATGTATCATACACTGTGCTACCTACTTGGGATACAGAGATAAAATGTAGACTTGAGGATAACAAATTTTGTCAGATATGTCACATCCCTTAATGAAACAAAAAGATATACAGTATGTTATGGGCTGAATCGTTTCCCCTCAAAATTCATGTGCTGAAGTCTTAACCCCCAGTACCTCAGAATGTGACTATTTGGAGACAGGGTGTTAAAAAAATAAGGTCATTAGGATGAACCCTTATCAAATATGACTAGTGTTCCTTTAAGAAGAGAAGATTAAAAAAAAAAAAGAAGAGAAGATTAAGACATAGACACACACAGAAGAAAAAGCATATAAAAGCACAGGGAGAAGACTGACATCTATAAGCCAAGGAAACAGACCTCAGAAGAAATTAACTTTGCCAACAATTTGCTCTTGAACTTCTAGCCTCCAGAATTGTGAGAAAATATATTTGTTGTATAAGTTACTTGGTCTGTGATACTTAGTTATGGCAGCCCTAACAAACTTATACATAGTACCTAATCATAGTTGATATCTGTAAAGAAAGCTAATAGTGTGAAATTAAGATTTAATAACTTTGAAATAGGAACCACTGTTCTTTCCAAAACAACATGACAAATCTCAGGCGAGAATGAAGGTGAGTTAGTTTTTTGTTGGAATATCATAGTAATTGTTAATAAATACAAAAATTATGAAGGCTCAATCACAACCAAAACAGTATGTTCTGACCTCTACAATCTGTGATCATCTTTTTAATTCAAGGAGCCAACAATGCTGTTAATACTGGAAAAATATACTGATAGAATATAAAACAAAATGCAAAGTACACTACTGCCCCAATCTTTTGACAACTGACTTGAAATCACCTGTTAATGAGAAAAAGAAACTGAAGACAATTTATTAGGAAATCATACTATATGATATTATTATGACTGCTTCCTATAAGCATAGATACCTCCAGAAAACAGGTCAAAACAAGAGGGATGGACCAAGAGAGTATAATGCTAAGAGAAGTAAGTCAGAGAAAGACAAATATCATATGATTCACCCATATGTGGAATTTAAGAAACAAAATAAATGAGTAAAGGGGGAAAAAAGAAAGAGATATGCCAATAAACAGACTCTTAATTATTAAGAACAAACTGATGGTTATCAGAGGGAAGGTGGTAGGGGATAGGTGAAATAGATGATGGACATAGAGTGTACTTGTCATGATGAGCAAGGGGTGATGTATGGAATTGTTAAGTCACTATATTGTACACCTGAACCTAATATAACACTGCATGTTAACTATACTGGAATTAAAACTAAAAAGTGAAAATAAAGAAGACAGATTTTTACAGCATTATTTTATGGGTTTTATACATTATTGCAATATCCATCTGTTCAAATATTTGCTATATTTCTGGGTAGATAGGACAGTTTGATCACCGAGAAATTCCAAAAGCATTTAGTTATAGATTTATTAAAATGTACATGCAGAGATCTGGGAAAGCAGCTTGATGTACTCTTCACATGCAGTGAATAATCCAGGGTCAAGGAAAACCAAGCTAAGTATCAGCTTACTTTGAAAGAAGGCTAACAGTAATAATAATGTAAATGTCAAAACACCACCAGGGTGAACGAAACACCTCAAATAATGTACTTATTGGAAAGTAATTACAGAATATTTAGGCTAGGAAAATAGTATAAATTTGTATTGACTGAAAACCAAACAAGGGTGGCAAACTAGTTCCCTCTTGGCTTGGATTACTCTATTTACTAGGATCAGCTCTTTAGTTCCCTCATCTATAAAATGGCAATAAAATTTGCCCTATCTATTTCAGACCTGCATGACAGAGTCAGCTGAGAACTGAGAAAAACACAGTATGTCTATAAAATTGAAGTTATTGAATTGTTTATTCTATTTATCTTTGCATTGCTTCTGGCATAGCATACAACTGCACCTACTATTGACTAGGCATCAATATTTAGATGAACAGTAATTGTTTATCAAAGAGTTTTGCATATCTATAGTACAAGGGTTTGAAATTATTTTTCTTTTTTTTTTTTATGAAATTATTTTTCTATTGCAAAACTTTTCCCTTTATCATATTAGCTGTAGTTTTTTATAGTGCATTATATTTTTTTCAAGTTTTTCTTTAAATTCTAGTTAGTCAACACATATTGTAATAACGGTTTCAGGAATAGAATTTAATTATTCATCACTTACATATAACACCAAGTGCTGATCACGAGTACCCTTCTTAATAACCAACTATTTAGCCCATTCCCCAGCCCACCTGTCTTCATCAATCCGCAGTTTGCTTTCTCTAGTTAAGTCTCTTATGGCGTGCCTCCCTGTTTTTTTCTTCTACTTCTATTTCATCTGTTTTGTTTCTTAAATTCCACGTGTGAGTGAAATCATATGATATTTTTTTTATTTTTTTTATATGATATTTATCTTTCTTTGTTTTCACTTAGCATAATACACTCTACCACCATCCAAATCACAGCAAATGGCAAGTATCGTTCATTTTATAGCTGACATCCTCTTTATCTATCATCAGTTGATGGACACACAGGATCTTTCCATAACTTACCTATTGTTCACAATGCTGCTATAAAAATCAGGATACACGTGCCCCATTGAAATAGTATTTTTGTATCCATTGCATAAATACCTATTAGTGTGATTGCTGGTCTAGTGGCAGTTATATTTTTAACTTTTTGAGGAACCACCATGCTATTTTCCAGAGTGGCTACACCACTTTGCAATCCCACCAACAGTATGAAAGGGTTTCCCTTTCTACATATTCTCACCAAAATTTGTTTCCTATATTATTAATTTTAGCCATTCTGACAGGGATAAGTTGGTATCTCGTTGTTTTGATTTGTCTTTCCGTGATGATGACTGATGCTGAGCATCGTTTCATGTGTTATTAGCCATCTGTAGTCTTCTTTGGAAAAAAGTCTATTAATGTGTACTGCCCATTTCTTAACTGGATTATTTGCTTTTTGGGTGTTGAGTGTGATAATGTCTTTACAGATTTTGGATAACGCTTTATCAGATATGTCATTTGCAAATATCTTCCCCAATTCTGCAGGTGGCCTTTTAGTTTTGTTGATTGTTTCTTTCACTGTGCCGAAGTTTTATTGTGATGAAGCCCCAATAGTTCATTTTTTTAAGATTTATTTATTTATTTATTTATTTATTTATTTATTTATTTATTTATGATAGACAAAGGGAGAGAGAGAGAGAGGCAGAGACACAGAAGGAGGGAGAAGCAGGTTCCAGGCTGGGATCCCAACGTGGGACTCGATCCCAGAACTACAGGATCACGCCCTGGGCCAAAGGCAGGCGCTAAACCACTGAGCCACCCAGGGATCCCCCCAATAGTTCATTTTTTTAAATCAATAGTTCATTTTCGCTTTTGTTTCCCTTGCCTCAAGAGAATGTCCAGTAAGAAGTCTTTGTAGCCAATGTCAAAGTGGTTACTACCTGTGTTATTCTTCAGGATTTTTATGGTTTCCTGTCTCAGATTTAGGTCTTTCAACCATTTTGAATTTATTTTTGTGTATGGTATAAGAAAGTGGCCCAGATTCATTCTTCTGCATGGGGCCATCCAGTTTTCGCAATGTCATTTGCTGAAAAGACTGTCATTTTTCCATTGGATATTTTTTCCCAGTTTGTTGAACATGAATTGGTATCATTGTGGGTCCACTTCTGGGTTCTGTATTCTGTTCCATTGATCTATGTGTCTGTTTTTGTGCCATTACCATACTGTCTTCATGACTACAGTTTTGTAATATAGCTTTAAATCCAGAATTGTGTTTCCTCCAGCTTCACTTTACTTTTTCAAGATTGTTATGGCCACTTGAGGTCTTTTGTGGTTTCATACAAATGTTAATATTGTTCTAGATCTGTGAAAAATGGTGGTATTTTGAAAAGACTGCATTAAATATGTAGATTGATTTGGGTAGTAAAAACCTTTTAAAAAGGTTTATTCTTCCAATGAATAAGGCTAGAGTGTCTTTTCATTTCTTCGTGTCATCTTCAAATTCTTTCATCAGGGTTTTATAGTATTCAGAATGCCTTTCTTTTACCTCCTTGGTTAGGTTTATTCCTTGGTATCTTATGCTTTTTGGTTCAATTGTAAATGGGAATCGATTCCTTGATTTTTCTTTCTGCTTCTTCATTATTAGTGTAGAGAAAGGCAAATGTACTTGATTTTGTATCCTGTGATTTTGTTGAATTCATAAATCAGTTCTAACAATTTTTAAAAAATTTATTTTTATTGGTGTTCAATTTGCCAACATATAGAATAACACCCAGTGCTCATCCCATCAAGTGCCCACAAGAGTGCCCGACACACAGTCACCCCCACCCCCCCCGCCCAACTCCCCTTCCACCACCCCTAGTTCGTTTCCCAGAGTTACAAGTCTTTAATTTTCTCTCTCCCTTTCTGATATTTCCCATTCATTTTTCTCCTTTCTCCTTTATTCCCTTTCACTATTTTTTATATTCCCCAAATGAATGAGAACATATATTGTTTGTCCTTCTCCAATTGACTTATTTCACTCAGCATAATACACTCCAGTTACATCCACCTCAAAGAAAAGGGTGGGATTTTGTCATTTCTAATGGCTGAGCAATATTCCATTGTATACATATACCACATCTTCTTTATCCATTCATCTTTCGATGGACACCGAGGCTCCTTCCACAGTTTGGCTCTTGTGGACATAGCTGCTTTAAACATTGGGGTGCAGGTGTCCGGCGTTTCACTGCATCTGTATCCTTGGGGTAAAACCACAGCAGTGCAATTGCTGGGTCATAGGGCAGGTCTATGTTTAACTCTTTGAGGAACCTCCACACAGTTTTCCAGAGTGGCTGCACCAGTTCACCTTCCCACCAACAGTGTAAGAGGGTTTCCTTTTCTCCAAATCCTCTCCAACATTTGTGGTTTCCTGCCTTGTTAATTTTCCCCATTCTCACTGGTGTGAGGTGGTATCTCATTGTGGTTTTGATTTGCATTTCTCTGATAGCAAGTGATGCAGAGCATTTTCTCATGTGCTTGTTGGCCATGTCGATGTCGTCCTCTGTGAGATTTCTGTTCATATCTTTTGCCCATTTCAGGATTGGATTGTTTGTTTCTTTGCTGTTGAGTATAATAGGTTCTTTATAGATCTTGGAAACTAGCCCTTTATCTGACAGGTCATTTGCAAATATCTTCTCCCATTCTTTAGGTTGTCTTTTAGTTTTATTAACTGTATCCTTTGCTGTGCAAAAGCTTCTTGACTTGATGAAATCCCAATAGTTCATTTTTGCTTTTGTTTCTTTTGCCTTCTTGGATGTATCTTGCAAGAAGTTGCTGTGGCCAAGTTCAAAAAGGGTGTTGCCTGTGTTCTCCTCTAGGATTTTGATGGAATCTTGTCTCACATTTAGATCTTTCATCCATTTTGATTTTATCCTTGTGTATGGTGAAAGTGGTGTAGTTTCATTCTTTCTTCTGCATGTGGATGTCCAATTTTCCCAGCACCATTTATTGAAGAGACTGTCTTTTTCCCAGTGGAGAGTCTTTCCTCCTTTGTCGAATATTAGTTCACCATAAAGTTGAGGGTCCACTTCTGGATTCTCTATTCTGTCCCAATAATCTAGATGTCTGTTTTTCTGCCAGTACCACGCTGTCTTGATGACCACAGCATTGTAGTACAACCTGAAATCTGGCATTGTGATGCCCCCGGCTATGGTTTTCTTTTTTTAAAATTCCCCTGGCTATTCGAGGTCTTTCTTGATTCCACACAAATCTTAAAATTATTTGTTCCAACTCTCTGAAGAAAGTCCATGGTATTTTCATAGGGATTGCATTAAAAGGGTAAATTGCCCTGGGTAACATTGACATTTTCACTATATTAATTCTTCCCATCCATGAGCGAGGAATATTTTTCCATCTCTTTGTGTCTTTCTCAATTTCTTTCAGAAGTGTTCTATATAGTTTTTAGGGTATAGATCCTTCACCTCTTTGGTTAGGTTTATTCCTAGGTATCTTATGCTTTTGGGTGCAAATGTAAATGGGATTGACTCCTTAATTTCTCTTTCTTCAGTCTCATTGTTAGTGTAGAGAAATGCCACTGACGTCGGGGCATTGTCTTTGTATCCAGTCACACTGCCAAATTGCTGTATGAGTTCTAGCAATCTTGGGGTGGAGGCTTTTGGATTTTCTATTCAGAATATCATGTCATCGACAAGGAGGGAGAGTTTGACTTATTCTTTGCCAATTTCAATGCCTTTAATGTCTTTTTGCTGTCTGATTGCTGAGGCTAGGACTTCCAGTACTATGTTGAATAGCAGTGGTGAGAGTGGACATCCCTGTCTTGTTCCTGATCTTAGGGGAAAGACTCCCAGTGCTTCCCCATTGAGAATGTTATTTGCTGTGGGCTTTTCGTAGATGACTTTTAAGATGTTGAGGAAAGTTCCCTCTATCCCTAAACTCTGAAGAGTTTTGATCAGGAATGGATGCTGTATTTTGTCAAATGCTTTCTCTGCATCTAATGAGAGGATCATATGGTTCTTGATTTTTCTCTTGCTGATATGATGAATCACATTGATTGTTTTACAAGTGTTGAACCAGCCTTGAGTCCGGGGATAAATCCTACTTGGTCTTGGTGAATAATTTTCTTAATGTACTGTTGATTCCTATTGGCTAGTATCTTGTTGAGAATTTTTGCATCCATGTTCATCAGGGATATTGGTCTGTAATTCTCCTTTTTGGTGGGGTCTTTGTCTGGTTTTGGAATTAAGGTGATGCTGGCCTCATAGAACGAATTTGGAAGTACTCCATCTCTTTCTATCTTTCCAAACAGCTTTAGTAGAATAGGTATGGTTTCTTCTTTAAACGTTTGATAGAATTCCCCTGGTAAGCCATCTGGCCCTGGACTTTTGTGTCTTGGGAGGTTTTTGATGACTGCTTCAATTTCCTCCCTGATTATTGGCCTGTTCAGGTTTTCTATTTCTTCCTGTTCCAGTTTTGTTAGTTTGTGGCTTTCCAGGAATGCGTCCATTTCTTCTAGATTGCCTAATTTATTGGCGTATAGCTGTCATAATATGTTTTTAAAATCATTTGTATTTCCTTGGTGTTGGTAGTGATCTCTCCTTTCTCATTCATGATTTTATTAATTTGAGTCTTCTCTCTCTTCTTTTTAATAAGGCTGGCTAATGGTTTATCTATCTTATTAATTCTTTCAAAGAACCAACTCCTGGTTTTGGTGATCTGTTCCACAGTTCTTCGGGTCTCGATTTCGTTGAGTTC
Source organism: Canis lupus dingo (assembly GCF_003254725.2). Taxonomy (NCBI): domain Eukaryota; kingdom Metazoa; phylum Chordata; class Mammalia; order Carnivora; family Canidae; genus Canis; species Canis lupus. Next base: position 65,109,695 of record NC_064281.1, read on the forward strand.
TGCTCGAATTTTAATTAAGTCTCTTCTTCTGCTGGGTGTAGGGTACATCTGCTGTTTTTTCTCTAGCTCCTTTATGTGTAAGGTTAGCTTTTGTATTTGAGTTCTTTCCAGTTTTTTTTTTTAATTTTTTATTTATTTATGATAGTCACACAGAGAGAGAGAGAGGCAGAGACACAGGCAGAGGGAGAGGCAGGCTCCATGCACCGGGAGCCCGACGTGGGATTCGATCCCGGGTCTCCAGGATCGCGCCCTGGGCCAAAGGCAGGCGCCAAACCGCTGCGCCTCCCAGGGATCCCTCTTTCCAGTTTTTGAATGGATGCTTGTATTCCGATGTATTTCCTCCTTAGTACTGCTTTTGCTGCATCCCAAAGATTTTGAACAGTTGTATCTTCATTCTCATTAGTTTCCATGAATCTTTTATATTCTTCCTTAATTTCCTGGTTGACCCTTTCATCTTTTAGCAGGATGGTCCTTAACCTCCACGTGTTTGAGATCCTTCCAAACTTCTTGTTGTGATTTAGTTCTAATTTCAAGGCATTATGGTCTGAGAATATGCAGGGGACGATCCCAATCTTTTGTATCGTTTCAGACCCGATTTGTGACTCAGTATTGGTCTATTCGGGAGAAAGTTCCATGTGCACTTGAGAAGAATGTGTAGTGAGTGGAGTTTGGATGTAAGTTCTGTAGATATCTGTGAAATCTATCTGGTCCAGTGTATCATTTAAAGCTCTCGTTGCTTTGGAGATGTTGTGCTTAGAAGACCTATCGAGGGTAGAAAGAGCTAGATTGAAGTCACCAAGTATAAGTGTATTATTATCTAAGTATTTCTTCACTTTGGTTATTAATTGGTTTAAATATTTGGCAGCTCCCACATTCGGGGCATATATATTGAGGATTGTTAAGTCCTCTTCTTGGATAGATCTTTTAAGTATGATATAGTGTCCCTCTTCATCACTCACTACAGTCTTCGGGAAAAATTTTAGTTTATCTGATATAAGGATGGCTACCCCTGCTTTCTTTTGAGGACCATTTGAATGGTAAATGGTTCTCCAACCTTTTATTTTCAGGCTGTAGGTGTCCTTATGTCTAAAATGAGTCTCTTGTAGGCAGTAAATAGATGGGTCCTGCTTTTTTATCCAGTCTGAAACTCTGCGCCTTTTAATTGGGTCATAAAGTCCATTTACATTCAGAGTTACTATTGAAAGATATGAGTTTGGTGTTATCATGATACCTATTCAGTCCCTGTTTTTGTGGATTGTTCCAATGTACATCTTATTAAAGAAGAATTTTAAGATTCCCCCTTATTATATCTTGCAGAGCTGATTTGGTGGTCACATATTCTTTCAGTTTTGCCTGTCTTGGAAGCTCTTTATCTCTCCTTCTATTCTGAATGAGAGCCTTGCTGGATAAAGTATTCTTGGCTGCATGTTTTTCTCATTTAGGACCCTAAATATATCCTGCCATCCCTTTCTGGCGCTTTTCTGTCCAGGAAGATTGGCGAATCTCCTGCTTCTCCAGGCAGGGCTTTCCTGTCTTGGGGAAACTCGACTGGGCCTTAGCCTGGCTCCTCGCGGGGCCCCTCCCTCTTGCATGCCTTTTGTTTCTTTATTTCTTTTTTCCCCCTCTTTCTACTTTGATAGAAGCGTGATCTCTTCTCACTGTAGCATTCCAGCTGTTGATTCTTTAAATCTCAGGCCAAATTCGTAGATTTTCAGGATTATTTTGTTATCTAGGTAATTTGGTGGGGACAGGTGACTTGGTGACCCTACTCTTCCGCCATCTTTCCCCTCCAGTTCTAACTATTTTTGGTATAGTCTTCAGGGTTTTCTACTTAGAGTGTCATGTCGTCTGCGATGAGTGGAAATTTGACTACTACTCTGCTGATTTGGATGCCTTTTATTTCTTTTTGTTGTCTGATTGCTGGGACTAGGACTTACAGTACTTTGTTAAGTCACAATGGTGACAGTGGAAATCCCTGTGTTGTTCCTGACCATATATATGGGCCTTTAATATATGGGTTTTATGATATTGGGGTATGTTACCAATTCCCCTACTTTGTTGAAGTTTTTCAACAACGGATGCTGTATTTTATCAATGCATTTTCTATATCTATTGAGAGGATCATATGGTTCTTGTCCTTTCTTTGATTAATGTGTTATATCACGTTGATGGATTTGTGAATACTAAACCATGCTTGAAGCCAGGTTAAACATGACCAGATCACAGTGAATATTTTTTAAAGAACTGTTGGATTTAATTTGTTAGTCTCTTGTTGAGAATTTTTGCAACCATGTACATCAGGCATCTTGGCTGATTTGTAGTGGGATCTTCGTGTAGTTTTGAAACCAAGATAATGCTAGTCTCAAAGAAATAGTTTAAAAGTTTTCCTTCCAATTCTATTTTTTTGAATAGTTGGAGAAGAAGAGTTATTAACTCTTCTTTAAATGATTGGTAGAATACTCTTGCGAACCCAAATGACCATAGACTCTTCTTTCTTGTGGGTTTTTTGATTACTGATTCAATTTCTTTTCTGGTTATGAATTTGCTCAAATTTTCTATTTTGTCCTGTTTCAATGTTGGTAGTTTATATGTTTCTAGGAATTTATCCATTTCCTCCAGGTGCCCAATTTTTGGATGCATGCTTCTTCATAATATTCTCTTATAATTGTATTTCAGTGGTGCTGGTTTAGATCGGTCCTCTTTCATTAATGATTTTATCTGGGTACTTTCTTTTTGATAAGTCTTGCTACAGGTTTATCCATTGTAGTAATTCTTTCAAAGAATAGGCTCCTAGTTACATTAATCTATGCTGCTGTTTTTTTATTCCTGTATCATGTATTTTTGCTCTAATCTTTATTATTTCCCTTCTTCTACAGGATTTAGGTTTTATACACTCTTCTTTTTCTGACTGCTTTAGGTGTACTGTTAGGTTATATACTTCAGATTATTCTTGCTTCTTGAGGTATTCCTGCATTGCTATACTATTTTTCTCGGAATACATATATTTTATCTCCTTGATTAGGTTTATTCCTAGGTTTCTTTTTTTTAATTTATTTTTATTGGTGTTCAATTTACTAACATACAGAATAACCCCCAGTGCGTGTCACCCATTCACTCCCACCCCCCGCCCTCCTCCCCTTCTATCACCCCGTTCGTTTCCCAGAGTTAGCAGTCTTTACATTCTGTCTCCCTTTCTGATATTTCCCACACATTTCTTCTCCCTTCCCTTATATTCCCTTTCACTATTATTTATATTCCCCAAATGAATGAGAACATATAATGTTTGTCCTTCTCCGACTGACTTACTTCACTCAGCATAATACCCTCCAGTTCCATCCACGTTGAAGCAAATGGTGGGTATTTGTCATTTCTAATAGCTGAGTAATATTCCATTGTATACATAAACCACATCTTCTTTATCCATTCATCTTTCGTTGGACACCGAGACTCCTTCCACAGTTTGGCTATCGTGGCCATTGCTGCTATAAACATCCAAATCACCTGTCTCCACCAAATTACCTAGAAAACCTTCAAATTATTCCTAGGTTTCTTATGGTTGTAAGTGGGATAGATTCCTTCATTTCTTTTTCTACTGCTTCATTACTTATGTACAGAAATGCAACAAATTTGAGTACCTTGATTTTATGTCCTGCAAACTTACTGAATTCTTTTATCAGTTTGAGCAATTTTTTTGGAGAATTTTGAGTTTATTTTATTTAAATATTTTATTTATTCATGAGAGAGAGGCAGAGACATAAGCAGAGAGAGAAGCAAGCTCCATGCAGGGAGCCTGATGTGGGACTTGATCCCAGGACTCCAGGATCACGCCATGGGCCAAAGGCAGACGCTCAACCACTGAGACACACAGGCATCCCGTCTTTTGAGTTTACTACAAAGTATTATGTCATCTGCAAGTAGTGAAAGTTTGACTTCTTTCTTGCCAGTTTGGATGCATTTTATTTCTTTTTGTTGTCTGATTCCTGAGGTTAGGACTTCTAGTACTGTGTTAAATAACAGAAGTGAGAGTGGACATCCCTGTTTTGTAAGTGCTGTTTTTCTCCATTAAGGATGATTTTACCTGTGGATGTTTTCATATATGGCCTTTACTATGTTGAGATATGTTCCTTCTATCCTCACTTTTTCAAGGGTTTTTATCAAAAGTGGATGCTGTACTTTGCCAAATGCTTTTTCTCCATCTATTGACAGGATCATTAAGGTTCTTATCCCTTTTTTTTTAATTTATGATAGTCACACAGAGACAAAGAGAGAGAGGCAGAGACATAGGCAGAGGGAGAAGCAGGCTCCATGCACCGGGAGCCCGATGTGGGATTCGATCCCGGGTCTCCAGGATCGCGCCCAGGGCCAAAGGCAGGCGCCAAACCGCTGCGCCACCCAGGGATCCCTCCTTTTGTTTGTTAATGTGGCATAACACGTTGATTGAATTGTGAATATGGAACCACCCTTCCAGCCCAGGAATAAATCCCACTTCATGTTGTTGAATGATTCCTTTAATGTACTGTTGAATTTAATTTGTTAGTATTTTGTTGAGAAATTTTGCAACTATGTTCATCAGAGATATTAGCCTGCTCCTTTTAGGTGGTGTCTTTGTCTCGTTTTGGAATCAAGGTAGTGCTGGCCTTATAGAATGGGTTTGGAAATTTTCCTTCCATTTCTATTTTTGAAAGTTTCAGAAGAATAGGTATTAACTCCTCTTTAAATAACTAACTGGTAGAATTCCCCTGGGAAGCCATCTGGCCATGAACTTATGCTTGGTAGATTTTTGATTAGTGATTCAGTTTCTTTGCTGGTTATTGGCCTGCTCAAGTTTTGTATTTCTCTGTTTCTTTTTTGATATTTCGTATGTTTTTGGAATTTATCTATTTCTTCATGATTGCCAAATTTGTTGGCATGTTATGTTTTATAATATTCTCTTACAATTATTTGTATTTTTCTGGTATTGGTCATGATCTCTTCTTTCTCATTTGTGATATTATTTGGGTACTTTCTCTTTTCTTTGTGATAAATCTGGCTAGGGATTCATCAATTTCATTAATTATTTCAAAGAGCCAGTCTTCCTTTTTTATTCTTTTTTTTTGTTCTTTTTTTATTGGAGTTCAATTTGCCAACATATAGCATAACACCCAGTGCTCATCCTGCCAAGTGCCCCCCTCAGTACCCATCACCCAGTCATCCCAATACCCTGCCCACCTCCCTTTCCACTACCCCTTGTTAATTTCCTAAAGTTAGGTGTCTCTCATGTTTTGTCACCCTCACTGATATTTTCACTCATTTTCTCTCCTTTCCCCTTTATTCCCTTTCACTATTTTTTATATTCCCCAAATGAATGAGAGCATACAATGTTTGTACTTTTCCCTTTGATTTATTTCACTCAGCATAACACCCTCCAGTTCCATCCACGTCGATGCAAATTGTTGGTATTTGTCGTTTCTAATGGCTGAGTAATATTCCATTGTATACATATACCACATTTTCTTTATCCATTCATCTTTCGATAGACACCAAAAGATCTAAATGTGAGACAAGAATCCATCAGAATACTAGAGGAGAACGCAGGCAACACCCTTTTGGAACTTGGCCACAGCAACTTCCTGCAAGATACACCCATAAAGGCAAGGGAAACAAAAGCAAAAATGAATTATTGGGACTTCATCAACATAAAAAGCTTCTTCACAGCAAAAGAAATAGTCAAGAAAACTAAAAGACAACCTACAGAATGGGAGAAGATATTTGCCAATGACCTATCAGATAAAGGGCTAGTGTCCAGTCTTTCTATTGTAAAAATAATCAATTTTACTAATTCTTTCAGAGAACATAGTCTCATTGATATGGTCTATATTTTTGTTTGCTTCTCTATTGTTTATTTCTGCTCTGATCTTTATTCTTCTTCTACGGATTTTAAGTTTCACTTTCTGTTGTTTTTCTACCTTTTTTAGGTATAAGGCTAGGTTGTGTATTTGACACTTTTCTTCTTGAGGGTAGGCTTGTATTACTGTATATTTCCCTCTTTTAACTGCTTTTGCTGCATCCCAAATGTGTTGGACTGTCCTGTTCTCATTTTCATTTGCTTCCATGTATTTTTATGTCTTCATTAATTTGCTGGTTAACCAATTCGTACTCCAGTAAGATGTTCTTTAACTTCCATGTTTTCATGGTCTTTCCGATCTTTTTCTTGTGGTTGACTTCTAGTTTCATAGCTTTGTGGAAATTGTTGAGGGCTGATTTGTGACCCAGTATGTGATCTATCCTGCAGAATGTTGCATGTGCACTCCAAGATACTGTGTATTCCACTGCTTTAGGATGAAATGTTCTGAATATATCCATTAAGTTGATCTGGTCCAGCATGTCCTTCAAAGCTATTATTTCCTTGATGATTTTCTGATTAGATAATCTGTCCATTGATATATGTAGGGTATTGAAGTCTCCTACTATTAATGTATTATTGTCAATGTGTTTTCTTATGTTTGTTATTCATTGATTTACATATTTCAGTGCTCCAAAGTTGGGGCATATTTACAATTGTTAGATCTTGTTAGATAACCCCTTTATATTGATATACTGCCCTTCATCTCTTGTTATGATATTTGGTTTAAAATCTAGTTTGTCTGATATAAGTATGGTTATTTTTATTTTCATTTGATGTCCATCACCATGATAAATGACTCTCCGTCCCCTCACTTTCAATCTGCAGGTGTCCTTAGGTCTAAAATGAGACTCTTTTAGGCAGCTTATAGATGGGTCTTGTTTTGTTTTGTTTTGTTTTATCCAATCTGATACCCTATAACTTTTGATTGTAGAATTTAGTTCATTTACATTGAAAGCGACTATTGATAGGAAATTAGTGCCATTGTATTGCCTGTAAAGTCAGTGTTTCTGGAGATTTCCTCTGTTCCTTTCTAGTCTTTCTTGCTTTTGGTCTTACTTTCCCACTCAAAGAGTCTCTTTTAATATTTCTTGCAGAGCTGGTTTAGTTGTTATGAACTCCTTTAGTTTTTGTCTGGAAAACTGTTTATATCGCCTTCTATTCTGAATGACAGTCTTGCTGGATAAATTATTCTTGGATGCATATTTTTCCCATTCAACATGTTGAAGATATGCCACATTTCTGTGTAGAGATCTGCTGCTAACCTCATTTTTCTTTCCTTGTAAGTTAGGGACCTCTTTTGCCTTGCTCCTTTTAGGATTTTACCTTTATCCCTATATTTTGCAAATTTAACTATGATATATCTTGATGTTGGTTTTTTTATTTTGTTGATCTTGATGGGCGTTCTCTCAACCTCCTGGATTTGGATGTCTGTTTCCTTCCCCAGATTAGGGAAGTTTTCAGCTATGATTTCCTCAAATAAATCTTCTGCCCCCTTTTTTTCCCTCTCTTCTGCTGGGACGCCTATGGTATGTATGTTATTATGCTTCATATAGTTGCTGAGCTCCCTAATTCTAGATTTATGACCCAATATTTTTTCTTTCCCTCTTCTGCTTCAGTATTTTCCACAATTTAATCTTCTTTATCACTTATTTATTCTTCTACTTGTTCCCTCCTTGTAGTCATTATATCCTGTCAGTTTCACATCTCTGTTATAGCATTTTTTATTTTAGCTGGGCTAGACTTTAGGTCTTTTATCTCTGCAGAAATGGACTCCCTGATGTCTTCTATGCTTTTCTCAAACCCACCTAGTATCTTTGTGATTCTTGTTTTAAATTCTGGTTCTGGCATGTTTATTACATCTGTTTTGATGAGATCCCTATCCATGACTTCTTGTTCTTTCTTTTGGGATGAATTCCTCCATCTTGACATTTTGTCTAGTTCTCTGTCTTCTGTGTCTTAGGAAAGCCTATTCTGTTTCCTGCTCCTAAAAGTAGTAGCTCTATGAAGAAGAGGTCCTATACTGCTCAGGGCCTCATGCTTCAGGAAATATTTCTGGTGTATTCTGTGTGCACTCTACTATTGTGTTTTGGCTGCTCTTTCCCTCAAGTCATTGCCCTACAGAGTTTCTCTTTGTCTTTCTCATTTCCCCCAAGTGGGGAATGCTTGTCCCTTCTCCAGTGAGTGGCAAGTTTTAACTAGGTGTGTTTCAGTCTGCTTGTTAAAAGAGGCTAGTTCCTATTTCTCCTAGATCCTTTTTCCCCTACAGCTTTTTTAGCACTTTATTGTCAGTAGACTGGTGTAAGTGGGCAATTTTGCTGGTCTTCTGGCAGCAGGGTCCACTGATGCTCTGAGTTTGAGGCACATTTGCCCTAGTTAAAAAAAGTGCCTGCATAGTGCAGGGGAGTGGGCTTGATGTAAGTGGTTCAAACCTCCACTATGGTTGATGTGCTGCTCACTGAAGTACATCCTTCCTGATGGGCATAGATAAAAATGGCATCAACCAGCTTTCTCATTTCTGAAGAGGGGATTTCATGCTAACAGCTATTCAGGAAGCCCTCTCAGAAGAACAAACAATCTCCCCTAGTTTGTGCCATGCATCCCTCAGATCCCTGCCTTTACCCTGTCTTTGTCTGAGCCTTCTGCCAATTTGGTGGCACAATGCTCCTGTATTTTATCTCAGGTATGCCAGTTTGGTTTCAAAATTCCAAATTTTAGGGACCTGGCACTTCACAGACCCTCAATGATCCTCCAGGAGAGGGTCTCAGTGCACTAGCTGGTGTAGGTTTTTTTCCAGAAGGTCAGTGACAGGAACATGTAGGGGCTTGGAATTTATGGTAAAAACACAGCAAAAAGTCAGCATCCAGGGTAGCTGCTCTCAGTGGGAGCCTCAGTTCCTATACTAATAAACAGGCTAGCTCAGTGGTGTGGTGCTCACGTGCTCTTTTGTCCCTGTTAGAGGCAGTGCCACTCTCCCAAATGCACTTAAAGAAGGAGAACTGCCTCTCCCAGTGAGATTCTCAGCTCCTCAAACTGCAATGGCCACTCCTGGGTCTCTCCCTTCTTTCTCCACAGGAGCACCTCTATGCCCACCAGGCTCCACACTAGTGATGGCAGACTTCTAAAACCTCAGACATTGAGCAACACTGCTTGTAAAAACTTGTGATAATCAGCCCCTCTTGTTTTTCTTGTCAATTGTTTGGTGGGGGAGAGTGTTTTTTGCACAATGCCTTGAGCCTACTCTCTCTCTCTCTCTCTCTCTCTCTCTCTCTCTCTCTCTCTCTCCCCCTCCTTGATCAGGTCTCCCTTCCCTATGCATCATCCTGATTTTTTTGTCCCTCAAATGACATCTGCACATTTCCTACCCTCCACAATGTGGCGTCTTTTCTCCTTTTATTTACTCAGGTTTTTTCTCTCAGTCCTCAGATCAATTTCCTGTATGTTCAGAAGGATTTGATAATTATCTAGCTGTGTTTTTCAGATAAGGCAAGCCTGGGGTACCCCTACTACTCTGCCATCTCAACTCGCAAAGGGTCAAATTATTTTTAAATGCTAAATGAATACAAAGCAGTAGTAAAAACCAATTTTGCAAGGGGAAAAAATATTGAAGAGCATCAAGGATAAATGTCTAGAATGGAAAGAGAAATAAAGGAGGGAAAAAATCTACCCTAAAAGAATCAGCCCCCCAACTTAAAGGATTTCCTACTTATAGCTACACATGAGTTTAAGTCAAGTACACTTGTAAAATAATATTTCTTAAAGGATCCTTAACAGAGATGTATGTCAAGAACGGTTTCTAAAATTAGAAATGTAGGGCCTCAAAGTATCAGGAAATCAGTTTTTTATGTACATTTTCAGTTAAATGTAACCTTTATATTTCTGGGTAATAAAAATATCTTTCAATTTAGAGACAAAACATAATTCTGATGTTGTGAAAATCAAATTAACATAAATCTGTTAAATGATTCTTCTTTTGAAATTCCTAAAACATTGGTAGCATTAAAATATTTAATTAACTTGAGGAAGTCATAACCATTCCATACAAACTTTAATAGTAAATATGAGTGGATCATAAACTACCAAATATATCTCTAATTATTTTGACAACATAAAATAATTCATGTTAATAATCTACTAAAGAAGAATAATAACATCTATTTTTTCTATCCTGGACATTACTGGGAGAAATAGGGAACTAGATACTGAAATATAATATCAAATATCTTCTATCACTGACCTGCAACTTAATACTTACCAAATATGAATACTGTATTGAGAAATGGAAAAATTCATTATAATAATCTGGACATATTAAAATTATACAAACTATAGTTTTGTTAATCAGATGGCGATAATATATACATTATATAAATTAAGTAAATTGCTTCCCATATCTCTTATATATGTATATATGAGACAGAGAGTTTTAACTGAAAAAAAGGGTCAGAAGACCATGAAAGTCCAAAGCTATAAGTGAGATGAAGTGGATTAGTTGCCTAAAACAGTCAATAACAAAACAGCATCAGGCAACATAGGCAATACCTAAGTTCAGATTTAAAGAATACTGTTTAAAGATTTTATGCATCACAGGGCAATTTCTACAACCCTTCATTATTAAAAAAAATTAAAATTAAAAAAGGGACAACCAGAAAAAAAACACAGTTCTCAGCATCACACTGGAACAGGCATACATATCCCCAAAAATCCTATATATGAAAACATTAAACAAAGAGATAAATTTATAGGGTTAATGTTTCTTATCACTCATATGATTTAACTGATACCAAATGAGTACCTGAACCATCACACAGTAAACATACATTATTTTAAAAGTTTAGATACCACTCTAATAAAAAAAAATTTAGATAACTCAGAATATAAACTAAATCAAATTCTGGGGCTTCTGGGTGGCTCAGTTGGTTAAGCATCGTCAGTTCAGGTCCTCCCTTCCTCTCTGCTCAGCCAGGAGCCTGCCTCTCCCTCTCCCTCTGCCTGCTATTCCCCCTGCTTGTTTGTTCCTCTCTTCCTCTCAATGAATGAATGAATGAATGAATAAATAAATAAATAAATAAATAAAATCTTTCTTAAAAACTAAATCAAATCCTTATAACTGATTCTAGGTCTCTAATTCTCCAAAACTTCAGATTTCCCTTTCTGGCTAGAAAGGTGACTGTCTAATTTAGATCATCAATCACTGTATATTTTTATTGTCTTTCCATTAGAAGTATACCTCTTGATTCTTCCTTTTTAAAAATTGGAAGGTAAATATTTGATAATATCTCTATATATACATCTATGTGTTTATGTTGGCTATATATGTATATATGTCCACTTGCACACACATATGCTTTTTCCTGCCTCTTGTGGTGTGGAGCATGGTATTTCCCTGTGAAATTATTAATTCTCAAATTTACCTTTCCCTATTGCCTTTTGTATTTTCCAGTTATACTTTACCTTCTATAAACTAGTAACATAAGTACCATACTTCCTAGTACATATGGTCTGTAGATAAAGCTTTAGATGATTTTGATGGAAATTTACATTTAGTTGTACTCAAATTTAAGTTATTATTAAGTTAATATTAAGCAAATTGCAAAAGCCATAATGACATTTTATCTCTTGTTAATCAGAACTAAGGTTATTGTTATATTATCACAGTCTACAGAGACAGTGAATTTTTACATAGAATACTTCAAAGAAGAATCTTGGACAAACCCAATTTAAATATCTCTCCTGGTCCTATCTGAAAAAAGTCCTCTTATAAACCAGCTTGGAGGGAAAAGAGGACATCAAGGTTGATTTTATACATAACTAAATAAGAAAAGAATGATGTCTTCCTTATTTTCCACATCTTTTAGTCTACACAATACACAGATGACTTAACATGAGGTACACTGGGCCATAAGTCTTACTTCTGCTACTTGTTATTTTGATGACCTTGTATAAATCACAACCTCTCGAGGTTTCAAAAGACTTACCTATACAATGAGATTATTCAAAATATTATCTCTGAGGCTCCTTCCAGCTTAAACAACCTATAATTTTGTGAAAAAGTCCATTTAAATGACAATTATAAAATAAAATAAATGTGAATGTTCATCTTAGATCCTTCTTGAAATCTTAAGAACACTGTTTTGTAAAACTAGATCTTGTACAGTGAGGGACTAGTACATAGGCCTAGCATAGAATGGCCCAATAGCTGAGTGGTCTTTATGTATTTTTTAAAAAGATTTTTTTATTTATTTATTCATGACAGACACAGATAGAGAGAGAGAGGCAGAGAGACATGGGCAGAGGGAGAAGCAGGCTCCATGCAGGGAGCCCGATATGGGACTCAATTCCGGGTCTCCAGGATCACATCCTGGGCTGAAGGCAGCGCTAAACTGCTGGGCCGCCTCGGTGGCCGGGGCCAGGGTGGCCCAGCTGAGTGGTCTTTAAAACTAGTTAGAAAATTCTGAAACAATTTAGATGTAATAATTTTTCAAAGCCAGGAAATGGATTTTAAATGAACTCAGGTTAAATATTACTACATTAGATCTCTTTTCTACCATAAAGTTGAAGGTAATCTTATTTTAATTTAGATGATTCTGTATTTAAGCAACCCAGTTACTTATATACTAGTAAGTAGAATTTTCATTCATTACCCTTAAAATGGGGGAACTTCATGGCATGTAAATTATGCTTCAATACATTTGTCTTAAACTTCACATGTAAAATTTTCTGACAAGAAAAACTATATTTTTAAATGCTATTTTTTATAATTGAATTTGCTTATTACTAACTTACCTCAATAAATTTTTTAATTGACAGATTATTTTCTCCTTTCCCATTATTCTCTTCCTTATATTTTAAAAATGTAGCATAATGAGTTAATCAAAGTACTTACTTGGCAAGAATCTACTTCTTCCTCTTCCATTGGCTCATCAACCATTTGAAGACCATTCACCTGAAAAATATTGTAAATTATTTTCAAGATGTTATTTAAGTAATCTCTATACCCAACATGGGGCTTGTACTTACAACCCCAAGATTAAGAGTGCATGCTTTACTGACCAAGCTAGCCAGGTGCCCCATCTGCCAATTTTTTAAATTGTTTTGTTTTGTTAGTTTCTTGTAATTGACTTGTATGAGTTCTTTCTATATTTTGGATATTAATCCCTTATCAGATATATGATTTGGAACTACATTGTCCTTTCACTACATTGCTTTATTCATTCTTTGATGGTTTCCTTTGCTGTGTGGAAGCTTTTTAATTTGAATTAGTCCCATCTGTTTATTTTTGCTTCCCTTGCCTTTGGAGTCAGATCCCAAAAACATATCGCTAAAACTGATATCACAGAGATTACCATCGAAGTTTTCTTCTAGGATTATGGTGTCTTGTCTTACAGTCAAGTCTTTATTCCATTTTGAGTAAATTTTGTATATAGTGTAAGAGTGTTCCACTTTCATTCCTTGCAGGTAACTGTCAAGTTTTCCCAACATCATTTATTAAGAGATTGCATTTTCTCCATTGTATATTCTTGCCACCTTTGTCATAAATAAATTGACTATATCGTGGTGGTTTTACTTCTGGAATCACTGTTCCATTGATCAATGTGTCTATTTTTACACCATTACCATACTGTTTTGATTACTATAGTTTTGCAATACAGTTTAAAATCAGGGTGCAAGGGGGCCCTTGGGTGGCTTAGTTGGTTAATCATCTGCCTTTGGCTCAGGTCATGATCTCCAGGTCCTAGGATCAAGCCCCATGCTAGGCTTCCTGTTCAGTCAGGAGTCTGCTTCTCTCTCTCCCTCTGCCCCTCCCCACCACTTTCTCTCTACTTTCTCTCTCTCTCTCTCTCTCTCTAGGTCTCTCTCTCTCTCATAGCTAATTTTTTAAAAACAAATAAAATACATAAATAAATAAATTCAGGGTGCATGATACCTCCAGCTTTGTTCTTTCTCAACACTGTTTTTGGCTTTTCAGGTTTTTTTTTTGGGGGGGGGAGGACCTATACAAATCTTAGAATTATTTGTTTAGTTCTGTAAAAAATTTCAGTTTAAAAAAAAAAAAAATTTCAGTTTAATTTTAATAGGGACTACATCAAATCTATAGTTTATTTGGCATAGTTTGGACAGTTTAATAATATTAATTCTTCCAATCCATGAACAGAGAATATCTTTCCACTTGTTTCTTCTTCAATTTCTTTCATCAATGCTCAATATTTTCCAGTATACAGGTCTTCACCTCCTTGGTTAAATTTATTTCTATTTTACTCATTTGATGCTATTGAAAATGGAGTTGTTTTCTTGATTTCTTATTAGCTCTGATAGTTTTGTGATGGAGTCCTTAGGGTCTTCTATATATAGCATCATGTCATCTGCAAATAGTGACAATTTCACTTCTTTCTTTCCAATATGAATGATTTTATTTCTTCTACTTGCCTACTTGCTGTGGTTAGAACTCCCAATACTATGTTAAATAAAAGTAAGGATAATAGTCATCCTTTTCTTGTTCCTGATCTTAAAGGAAAATCTTTCAACTTTTCACTATTGAATATTAGCACTGAGTTGGTTATATATGGCCTTTATTGTATTGGCTCACATTACCTCAATACCTACTTTATTGACAGTTATCATAAATGAATGTTCAATATTGTCAAATGCTTTTTCTGCATCTACTGATAGGATTATGTGATTTTTATCTTTCATTATGTTAATGCAATGTATCATGTTGATTTATTTGTAGATGTTGGATTATCCATGCATCCTTGCACCACATGGTCATGATGTATAATCCTTTTTAAAAAAGATTTTATTTATTTGAGAAAGAGAAAGCATGACGGATGGAGGGGTAGAGGAACCAGCAGATGCCTCTAAGTGGGGAATCCATATGAGACTTGATATTAGGACCCCAAGATCATGAACTGAGCCAAAGGCATATGCTTAACCAATGTGGCCACCCAGGCACCACCTTTATTAATTTTTTTAAGATTTATTTAAGAGGGAGAAAGTACATGTGAAGGAGGAGCAGATGGAGAGGGAGAGAGATTCTCAAGTAGATTCTGCACTGAGTGCTGAGCGAGATGCAGGGCTCAATCTCATGACCTCAAGATCACAACGTGAGCCAAAATCAGGAGCCAGAAACACAACTGACAGTGCCACTCAGGCACCTCATATAATCCTTTTAATGTATTGCTGAATTCAGTTTCAAATATTTTGTTAAGAGTTTTGGCATTCATTTCATTAGGGATATTGACCTATATTTTTTTTTAAGTCTATGTGTCTGGTGTTGGTATCAGGTTAAAACTGTTCTTGGAAAATGAATAAGGAAGCTTTCCCACTGCATTAATTTTTGGAAGGGTTTGAGGGTAGGTAGTAAGTATTCTTTGAATGCTGTTTTCATTTATCTCTAGGTACTTTATTTCCCTTTGATTTTTTTCCTATGACTTTGTAGTTGTCCAGCAGTATGTTGTTTAATCTCCATGTATTGTAGTTTTCCCAGTTTTCCTCTGGTAATTGATTTTTAGATCTATACCACTGTGGTCAAAAAAGATGCTTCAAATTATTCTGTTCTTCTTAAATTTATTGAGACGTGTTTTGTAGCCTAATACATAATCCACCTGGAGAATGTTTCATGTGCACTTCAGAAGAATGTGTATTCTGCTGCTTTTGGATGGAATGTTCTATATATATATTAAATTATCTAGTCTAATGTATTAAATGTATTAGTCTAATGATCATTGAAGAACAATGTAGTCTTACTGAAACAAGGTTTCACATATGTCTGGATATGATCTATCCATTGACGTAACTGGCATGTTAAAATCCCTATTATTATATTGCTGTCAATTTCTTCATTTAATAATTTATCCCTCTTAACATTTACATATTTAGGGGCTCCTAACTTGGGTGCATATATAAGTATTAGATCTTCTTGCTGGATAGACACCTTTATCATTATGTAGAGCCTCTCTTTGTTGTTCACTACAATCTTTGTTTGTTTAAAGATTTTATTCATTTATCCATGAGAGACACATACACAGAGAGGCAGAGACACAGGCAGAGGGAGAAGCAGGCTCCATGCAGGAAGCCCAACACGGGACTCGATCCTGAGTCTCCAGGATCACACCCTGGGCCAAGGCGGCGCTAAACCACTGAGCCAAGCCATAGGTTCCCCTATGTTCCTTTCTTCTTTTTCTCCTTCTTTCCTTGTGGTTTGATGGCATTCTTTAGTGTTAATGTGTAGATTCCTTTCCCATTTTCTTTAGTATTTGCTATATGATTTTGCATTGTGGTTATCAGGAGGTTCACATATATGATTCTACATAAATAAGTCTATTTTAAGTTGACAGCAATTTACATTGGAACATGTTCCACAACTCTACATTTTTACTCCTACACTACTTTTTTGTGTTTATTGACACAAAATGAACAACCCTTTTAGAATTTTTATTTTAAAAAAGTAAGAGTTTTATTCAACCTCCAGTTAGGACTGTCTGGTATACACAATCTTCTTCACAAAGGAGAGAGTACTTCAGTAAGGGAACATTTGGTATAGGATTATATATATTTTTTTACATAAACAGTTACAAATTATTACACAAAGAACTTTTCAGAAAGTTGTAGACCTTTAGTTTCTAGTATAGGCTGGGCTATATGACTTTAATCTTGTGGAAACCAGGGATGTTTCTCACCTTTTCTTATCTTTTGTGTTCAGAATGCTCCCGTTTGGTTATTTTTTTTAATGCAGCAGATATGTGCTTGGGCCAGAAACAGAACCCAGGCTTTGAGGTTTTGCCAAATCATTTTGACCTTGGTAACAAAGTATAGCTTCTGTGGGAGCCTAGGGCCAGAGATCACAAACATTAAAAGGTGAAAACTTCTTTTATCAGATTTTGCAATATGGTTATCATGAGGTTCATATATATGATCCTGTGTATATAACCATCTATTTTAAGTTATTAGCAACTTTTACTTAAAAACATAACTCCATTTTTAGTCCCCACTCCACATTTTATGGTTTTGATGTAACTTTTTACATCTTTTTATCCTCTATACCCCATAACTAATGATTGTAGTTTTAATTAACTATGTTTTCCTCCTAATCTTCATAAGTTTATGTGACTTAACCATTATCTTTATATATTTGTTAGTGAGATTTTTACTTTTGTATGTTTTCTTGTTGTTAACTACTGCCATTTCTTTTCAGAGTACAGAAACCCCTTTGATATTTCTAATAAGGCTGATTTAGCAATGATGAAATCCTCTAGCTTTTGCTCATCTGGAACCCTCTTTATCTTTCCTTCAAAGTGCTGCAATGATAATCTTCCTGGGTAATACATTCTTACTTGGACTTTTTTTTCCTTTCAGTACTTTGAAAATGTTACTTTGAAACTTTCTGGCTTTCAATGTTTCCATTGAGAAATCTACTGATAACCTTATGAGATAGCCTTTGTATGTAACATATTGTTTTCTCTTGCTGCTTTTAAGATTTTTCTCTTTATATTTAACTTTTGACACTTTAATTATAATGCATCTTGGTGTGGCACTCTTTAGGTTCATTCTATTCGGAATTCTCTGGGATTCCTGGACCTGATGTCTGTTTCCTTCCCTACATTAGGGAAATTTTTAGCCATTATTTCTACAAATAAGTTTTCTGCCCCCCTTTCTATCTCTCTTCCCTTCTGAGACCTCTATAATGTGAATGTTATGCTGCTTGATATTCTGTCAGAAGTCTCTTAAGCTATCTTCATATTTATTGTTATTGTGTTTTCTAATTCCTGCTCTGTCCAGGTGAGTTCCATTGCTTCACCTTCCAGCTCACTGATCTGTACTTCTATTTTATCTAGTCTGCTGTTGCACCACTCTCGTATATTTTTAAGTGCAGTTATTCTTCAGTTCTGTGACTTCTGTTTGGTATTTTGTTTTCTATCTCTTTGCTGAAGTTCTGTGTACATCCATTCTTCTCCAAAGAACAGTGTGCTCCTTTGTGAACATTACTTTGAATTCTTTATCATGTAGGTACCTTATCTCCATATTATTAGTCTTTTTTGACGCTTTGTCCTTTTTTCATTTGGAACATATTTCTCTGTATTTTCATTTTAATGAAATTTAAAATTAATTAAAAATTAATGATTTTCATTTTTAAAATTAAAATTAAAATTAATTAATGTATGCATTTCTATATAACATCCAGTTCTCTCAGCCTCGAAGACGTGGCCTTGAGTAGGTGACAATCCTTCTTGTTCAATCTTCCCTAGTTCTTCAGTTGTCTCTTGAACCTCTATGATGGTCTAAACCACCTGATTTAATCTTTATATGCCCCATCACTGAGAGTATGTCAAGACGTGCCAATAATCTAAGTGGATGAACCTCATTTAGCACCTAGTTTCAGGATGGCTGGAAGCCAGATCCTCAAGTAGCAGCTTTTAATGTGTGCAAATATATACAGTTGTCTGGAGCCATAACCATAAATCCCTGTTGGCTTCTGGACCAGGAGATCTGGAGGTGTCCCTTGGATGACAGTTGTAATCAGGGCTCCAGGTGAGTGTATAAGCTCTTTTCTAGGAAGTCTTATTAAGCTGTAGCAAAGCCAAGGGGGTGTGCAAGATGCTACTTTCCTGCTTATATTTCTTGGGTGTGTCCTCTTAGCCTATAGATATGTGGGTAACCAGAAAACTTGTCCTTACGCTGAAGCTCCAGGCTAGATAAATGAGCCCTTATACAGGAAAACCGGGGCTATGTTTCAGTCTGCTCTATGTATAGTACCCTGAGGCCTGCTAAATGCTCTTTCCAATTGTTACAGTTCCATGAAGCTCTCAAATTCCAACCCTCTTGGCCACCAGGGCCAGGCAATGAATTGCTGATCCCTGTGTGGACTGCATGCTCCTACTGGCTTTAGCAATGCAGCTAAAGAATACAGTGGGTGGGGCATATTTCAGGCTTCAGAAGGTAAATGTTGGAAACATGTCTTCAGGCACCTACAGGCTTCAACAATTCAGAGAGTCTTTGTGAATACACACATAGGATTCAGGCTGGGAACTGGAGGATGCTGTGACAACTCATGCTCATTTTATTTTTTCCTCTCTTTTAACCAGGTAAAATTGGTATATAACAGTCTATTAGTTTCAGGTATACACCAAATATATTTGATATTTGCATACACTATAAAAATGATCACCAAAATAAGTTTAGCTCCCATCCATCACCATATAATTGACCTTCCTCATACTTTTTTGCCTACACTCCAACTCCCCTCCCCTTTGATAATCTACAATCTGTCTATGTCTATGAATTTTGGTTCACTAATTTGTTTTATAGGTTCCACATATAAGTGAGATCACATGGGATTTGTCTTTTACTTATTTTACTTATTATGATACCATCAATGGCTATCCATGTTGTCACAAATTATAAGATTTCCTTAATTTTTATGACTAATCGGTATTTCAAGGTATATATATGTATAGGACAATCTCTTCAATAAATGGTTTTGAGAAAACTGGACAGCCATATTCAGGTCATCCATAGGTGACACTTATCCATTCATCTTTATCCATTCACCCATAGATGACACTTAGGTTGATTTGGTATCTTGGCTACTATAAATAACACTGCAATGAACATAGGGGTGCATGTATCTTTTTGTATTAGTACTTGTTTTCTTTAAATAAATACCCAGACGTGGAATAGTGGAATAATATGGTAATTTTATTTTTAATTTGAGGAAGCTCCATACTGCTTTTCATAGTGACTACACAAATCTACATTTCCACCAAGAATATATGAGATTACCTTATCAACATTATCTCTCCAATGCATGTTGTATCATCTTTTTGATAATTGCCATTCTGACAGGTATGAGATTATATCTCATTGTGGTTCTGATGTGCATTTCCCTGATGATTAGTAATGTCGAGCATCTTTTCATGGGCCTGTCGGCCATATGTATGCATTCTTTGGTAATTGTTCAGATCCTCTGCCCAGTTTTAAACAAATTTTTTCTTGTTATTGAGTTTTATGAATTCTTTATATATTTTGGATATTAGCCCCTTACTGGATATATGATTTGCAAATATTTTCTCCCATTCAGAAACTTACCCTTTTTTTGTTGATGTTTTCCTTCACTGTGCAGATCCAAATAAATATCTCCAGGAGCAAAGTCATGGAGCTTGCCCCCTGTTTTCTCCTAGGAGTTTTATGATTTTTGGTCATATACTGAAGATGTTAATCCATCTTGAGTTAAATTTTGTGTATGGTGGCAGACAGAAGTCTTGTTTCATTCTTTTACATATGGCTGTCCAGTTTTCTCAAAACCATTTATTGAAGAGATTGTCCTTGCACCATTGTATATTCTTGGCTCCTTTTTCACAAATTAATTGACCATATATGTGTAGGTCTATATAACAGCTCCCTATTCTGTTGCATCTATTGTCCATTTTTATGGTAATAAGACATTGATTTGATTACTATAATTTTATAATATAGTTTGAAGTAAAAAAAATGAGATTCCTCCAGCTTTGTTCTTTCTCAAGATTGCTTTGACTACATGGGGTCTTTTGTGGTTCCATATAAATTTTAATAGTATTTGTTCGAGTTTGGTGGCAATACAATTGAATTTTGATAAGGATTGCACTGAGTTTGTAGACTTATATGGACACTTAACAATATTAATTCTTCCAGTCCATAAGCACAAATTATATTCCCATTTATCTTTGTTTTCAATTTCTTTCATCACTGTCTTATAGTTTGCAGTGTACAGGTCTTTCACCTCCTTGGAAAAATTTATTCCTAGGTATTTTATTCCCTTTAATGCCAATGTAAATTGGATTGTTTTCTTAATTTTTCTTTCTGGCAGTTATTAGTGTATAGAAACACAACAAATTTCTGCATATTGCTCTTGTATCCTGCAATTTTACTGAATTTATTTATTAGTTCTAATAATTTTTTGGTGAAGTCTTTAGGGTTTTCTTTAAGATTTTATTTATTCATGAGAGACAGAGAGAGAGAGAGAGAGAGAGAGAGAGGGAGACACAGGCAGAGGGATAAGGAGGCTCCATGCAGGGAGCCCCACGTGGGACTTGATCCCGGGTCTCCAGACTCACGCCCTGGGCTGAAGGCAGGCGCTAAACTGCTGAGCCATCCGGGCTGCCCTGAGGTCTTCTATAGATAGCATCATGCTGTCACTATCAAATAGTGACAGTTTTAATTCTCCCCTTCAACTTCTATACCATTTCTTTCTCTTTTCTTACCTAACAGCCATGTCCAAACTCCCAACATTTTGTTAATAAAAGTGATGGAAGTGTGTATACTTGCCTTGTTCCTGATCTTAATGGAAAAGCTTTTAGCTTTTCATCACTGAGTATGACGCTTGCAATGGTTTTGACACCACATATGGCCTTTATCGTGTTGAGGTACATTCCCTGTATATCCACAGTATTTAGTTTTTCTCATACATAAATGTTGAATTAAAAAAAAAAAAGTTCTGTATCTATTGAGAAGATCACATGATTCTTTCAGTGTACTGTTGAAGTCAATATCCCTGGTGAACTTAGTTGCATCCCTGGAACCAGTTTTACTTGAGGATAGGTTTTAACATAGGTTGCAATCATCTTTGAATGTTTGGTAGAATTAACAGTGAAGATCTCTGTTCCTAGAACTTTTCTATTGTTCTTTTGTCTGTATCTCATTTATTTCCATTCTAGTCTTTATTATTTCATTCCTAACTTCTGCTTTGTTTGCTCTTTTTCTATTTCCTTTAGGTGAAAGTTAAATTATTAACTTGAGATTTTTCTTTTTCCATCACTATGAATTTCTAGAAATGCTTTTACTATTTCTCATAGATTTTGATAAGTTGTATTTCCATTTTCATTTGTTCAATTTTTCCCCTTAAATGTATTCAGTGACCCATTGGTTGTTCAGTAGCATAATGTCCACATATTTGTGATTTTCTTTAATTGAGTTCTAGTTTCTACCATTCTGGTCATAAATATGTTTACTATAATTTCAAGTCTTCTTGAGTATATTGGAACTTGTTTTGTGGCCTAACATGTGATCTATCCTGAAGAACATATGCACTTGAGAACAAAGTGTATTCTACTGCTTTTGGACGGTATGTGGCATATATATCTATTAAATCAATTCAGTTTAATGGTTCTTTTAAGAGTATTGTTTATTCATTGCGGTTTCTGTCTAGATAATCTATCCTTTGAAGTAGGGTATTAGAGTCCCCTACTATTATTGTGTGCTGTGATTCTCCCTTTAGGTCTGTCAGTATTTGCTTTTTATATTTACATACTCCTAATGTGGGTGCATAAATATTTACAAATGTTATATCTCTTGTTGGATTGACCCTTTCATCATTATGTAATGTACTTCTTTGACTTTTATTAGTCTTTGTCTCAAGACTTTTTTGTCTCATGAATATAGTTACACCAGCTTTCTTTTCATTTCCATTTTTATCTCTTTTTTCCATCTCTTCACTTTAGGACTGTATGTGTCATTAGAACTTAAACGAATATCCTGTGGCAATATAGAGATGAATCTTGTGTTTTAATCCATCCATACCACTCTTATCTTTTGACCTTCATACTAGCTTATAAGTGGTTAATCCACTACCTTACTATATATATGCCTTTACCAAGGAGGTTGTTTTTTTCATGTTTTATTGTTATTAGTGTCTTTTATTTTCAACTTAGAGAAAAAGTTGTAAGACCAGTTCATTGGTGGTGATCTGCTTTAGCAGTTCCTTTTCTGGAAAATGTTTTCTCTCTCATTCAGTTCTGAGTGATAGCCTTGCCAAATAGAGTATTCCTGGCTGGAAGTTTTCTCCTTTTAGCACTTTGAATTTATCATGCCACTCCCTTCTGGTCTGCTGGGTTCTGTGCAAAAATCAGGGCACAGAATTATGGAAGTTCCCTTGCACCTAACAACTTATTTTTCTCTTGCTGCTTTTAAGATACTTTTTCTTTGGGGTGCCTGGGTGGCTCAGTGGTTAAGCATCTGCCTTCAGTTCAGTGTGTGGTCCCTGAGTGCTGGGATCGAGTCCCACATCAGGCTCCCCTTAAAGCGCTTGCTTCTCCCTCTGCCTGTGTCTCTGCCTTTCTCTCTCTGTCTCTCAGGAATAAATAAATAAAACCTTTTTTAAAAAAAGATACTTTTTCTTTAACTTTTGACATTTAATTATATCGTATCTCTGCAAACCTCTCTGGGTTCATTATATTTGGAACTCTCTGGGCTTCCTGGACCTGGATGTCTGTTTCCTTCTCTAGGTTAGGAAAGTTTTCAGCCTCTATTTCTTCAGGTAAATTTCTCTCCTTTTTATGGAACCCCTATGATGTAAATATTATTCCACTTCTTGTCCTATGGAGTTCTTCAACTATCTGACTTTTTTGGTTGTTGTTGCTCTAGTTGGGTTACTTCTGCTGCCCTATCTTCCAAGCCACTGATTTATTCTTCTACTTTATCCTGTCTGCCATTGAACCCCTCTCATGTATTTTTCAGTACAGTCATTGTATTCTTAAACTCTGTAACTTGATACTTTCTTATGTTTTCTCTTTATTGAAGTTCTTACTGTATCCATCCACTCTTCTCTCAAATTCAGTATCTTCATGACCATTACTTTGAACACTTCATCAGGAAGATTACTTACTTCCATTTCATTAAGGTGTTTTTCTGAGGCTTTGTGTTGTTCTTTTGTTTGGAACACATTTAATTTCCTTATTTTGCTTGACTTTGTGTTTATGCATTAGGCAAAACAGCTACTTCTCCCAGTTTTGAAGGAGTGTCTTTGCATAGAAGGTGAAACTTGTCATTCAATCTTGCCCTAACTCTCAACTATCTTTCAACCATTGTGATTATCTAAGTAGCCTTATTTACCTTAATAGGAAAAAAAACTGGCAGTGTCTAAAAAGGAGTGATTTCATTCAACTCTTAGATTCAGGCTGATTGAAAGCCAGTCCCTCAGACGGAAGCATTTAAATGTATGCAAATATATACAGTCAGACCACACTCATAGACCCTGCTCACCTCCAGACAAGTAGTTCTGGATTTGTCCCTGGGTCAATGTTGCAAGAACCAGGGCTTCAGAGGAGTATATAAGTTCCTTTCTGGGAGGTATCAGTGAGCTGTGACAAGAATAAAAGAGGGCATACAGATGGTGTCTCCTTGTCTGTATTCCTTGAGAGTGCTTCTGTAGCCTTTACATTTGTGGCAAACCTGAAGCCTACCCCTCAGGTTGAAGTATCAGGACAATGAAATGGGCCTTTTTCATGTGCAAACTGGAGGTATGTTTCAGTCTACTGTCGGTATATTACCCTGGGGTGGTATCCTGCCAAGAACTATCTTTCTGATTGTTATAATGCTGCAGGACACAGGAGTGCAATCTCCTCTGACCTCCAGAGCCAGGAAATCAAGATGATCCTCCGTGTGGACTACACTCACTTACTAGCTTTCGCAAGGTTACAAGAGAGTATTGGGGTCAGGGTATGTTCATGCCTTTAGTGAGGCCAGGAAAGAGTGTTGGGAACAGGGCATGCCCACAGCTTTAGAATGCTAGAAAAGAGAACCTAGTGGTGGGGCATGTCCATGGTTTTAGGAAGTCTTGAGAGGAGCACTGGGGGAGTAGGGGAAGCATGACTATGGCTTAACTGAAGTTAAGAAAGAGTGTTGGGGGCAGGGCATGCCTACAATTTTAGTGATGGTATAAAATATCATGCAGATAGGGCTCCCCATAGATTTAGCAAGGCAGGAAAAGAGAAATAGTAGTGGGGGATGTGCACTGTTCAGCAATGCTGGAAAGGAACATTGGCAGTAGGGCATGTCCTTAGCTTTAGCAAGGTTGTATCCACATACCACCTATACGAAGTAATAGAAGAATGCAAAAAAAATCATTCACTTCAGCTTTTCTATCCTGGAGGAAAATCCCAACAAACCCCTGACCCTCCAGCAGACTTTTTTAAGATTAGCAACTGAATCGCCTTCACATACAATCAACTCCCCTCTCAAACTGCTTTGTGTTGGTTCTTAGGACAAATGAGTCTATGAGGAAGCCCCTTTAAAGGAGTATCTCAGATCCCCATAGACTCCTTGGTCTCCTGGGTGTAAATGCCATTGGTTCCCAAAGCCAGATGTTCCTGGGGGATTGTCTCTCTGCTGCATGTCCCAAGGCTGGGATGCTCAATGTGGGACACAAAGCCCTCACTCCCCAGGGAGAGGCTCTGGGCCTGTGAGACTCCTCACTATTGTTTGTTACTGTACCAGTGATGGTTTTTTTTTTTTTTTTGGCCAGACTCCATCTCTACCTCTCTATTTGTCTCAATGTGGCTCTTTTACCTCTCATTATAGAGGAGGCTTTTCAGCTAGTTTTCAGTTCTTTTTTAGTGGGAATTATTCCATGTATTATTACAAATTTAGTGTGTCAATGGGAAGAGGTAATATAAGGATTTTCTTTCATTGCCATCTTAAACTAGACACAGCACCTTTCTTTTTGTTGTTGTTGTTATTGTTACTTGTTTTTCTTTTCTTAAAGATTTTATTTATTTGAGAGAGAGAAAGTGAGCGTGAGCAGTGGGGAGGGGTAGAGGGAGAGGAACAAGCAGACACCCTGGTGAGTGAGGAGCCTGATGTTGGGCTTGATCCCAGGACCCTAAGACCATAACCTGAGCCGAAGTCAGACACTTAACCAACTAAGCCACCCAGGAACCCTGGACATAGCACCTTTCTTCTAAAACAACTGAATGAGTCCAAATAAAGTCACCAATGATGTCTATTTTGCTAATAGATCCATCAGTCCTTATCTTACTTGATGCTGCTACAGCATGTTGCAGTTGACCACTGTTTTCTATCTGAGTCTATAGATCCTGTTATGTCACACTTTTATTATTTTTTTACTGTAATTTCTTTGTTTTTTTTTTTTTTCACTATCCAGGAAACATTGTAGATCCTTAGGAAATGGATTTGGGTCACCTTCTAATCTCACTCTACACTCTTTCCCCAGACAGCTTATTTACTGACATGATTCACATTTACTCAGAGACTATTCTCCTGAACTCCTGATCCACATTTCCAACAACTTACTTGACATTTCCACTTACTTATCTCAAGTCTCTCAAAAATAATTAATACAAAAAAAAAAGAATTGAGGATACCCTCACACAAAACATGCAAAACTCTGCTTTATTTCAGGGCTCTCAATTTCAATAAATAGTACCACCACCTACTATCTTATCTCAAAGGCACATATAATACTATGGGGGATAAAAAAAAAAAAGAAAAAACCTGTGACAGATTCATCATTAACATACAGAAAGAAGCACAGTAACCAGAAAGGTAACAAACCAATATTAAGGCAGAAGCCTATTAAAAAAAGAAAAGGCAGAAGCCTGAGAACTGAAATTTTATTACAAACGAGTCTCAGGATTATCCAGAGAAAAGGCAATACTGCTTCCCTCTTTTACCTTAGTTACTTGTTACTTCCTATTCAAACCATCTTGTAACAAATTTACCATGAACTTGTAGGTATGAAAAAAACTAAAAACATAATCTGATTGAGTCAAAGAAATCACTGCATACTAAAAAATCATTTCAGTCTATAAAAATCTTTAATAAGATAACATTCCACTACTCTCACCTCATCTACCTTCAACAAAATACCAAGTTTTCAATATAAGAATATTCATGCCTACAGAAGACCTCAGCATTCATTAAGATTTACTAAAATTTAAGTCCTTTCGACATGTATGAAAACAAAAATATTTTCAGAATTCTTTGGAACAGTAAATCTTTATATCAAAAATAAACTTTGTTATTTGAAAAGACAAGCAGACATGCTGTTTCTACCAACTAAGGGCCAAAGGGGAAGAAACCGGTTTCTATAGAAATTCTGGAAAGCTTGGCAACAATAAGGTAATAACTTATTCAGATATTCTAAAACTCAAGTAAACAGAATCTTATATCAGAGCCAAGTGAACAATTCTTTAAAACTATTTTCATTTTCTCGGAAAATGAACAGATCATTTTAAAAGATTCTGGAGAAAAAAAGATTCTGGGTAAACAGGAATATTAAACTGAGTTGCAATACTCACCTGATTTCAGAAAATCATATGGCCCATCTTAAACCAATGATTTCTTAAAACTAGCAACAAAAGCATGTTATGGAAAACTGAACTGAGAAAAATATATTTTCTTAAGGCCGTTCAGATCCTTAAAATTGGAGGTAGTGTGGGAAAACGAACATATTGGTACAGATAGTTTTGTAAAAGAGTTATTATCCAGCCATGATAACCCTATTAAGCATATACCTGTTTCACAGTGTTAAATTCAGGACTAATTAACAGAATTCATGGCTCAATTTTCAAAGATATACCAAAAAGGAAGTGGAGAGGTAAACAAGTAAGGAAGAACAAGTTACAAAGTGAGAAGAAATATGGGTGATGTAAATGTTTTACAAAATATACACGGGGCACCAGTCTTCACAACAAACTTGATAGTATTATAAACTTTCAAGTAGTCTTCAGGATCCCCCAATTCCACATAGTGAATGAAAGGATTTCATTTATGTGATACCTAATGTTAAAATTTAAGAAGTTCACATCTAAAGAAAATTTTTTCCCTTAAATAAGCTTCACTTTTACAGGTTAAGCACTGAATGATTTGGAAAGAATTCTTTCATTTTTTCACTTCATTTACATAACTCCAGTAAATTATATCTAAACTTAGAGGTAGCCATATCTGCCTAGAATAAAGTTGTCTATATATTTAATTAAGCCCATGGCATAATAAAACAAAAACAAATCCTCCCAATTAATTAATGTGGCAGACAGAATTTAAAATGGGGCCCATGATCCTTGCCTCTTGGTGTTCACGCCCTTGTCTAACCCCTTTCTCCTTGAGAGTAGACAGGACCTGTGCTTACTTCCAATCAACATAATATGGCAAACTTGATGGGATTTCACTTCTGTTGCATTATTTAAGACTCTAGAGATTTTCTTTGCTGACTTGAATGAACTAAGTCATCATGCTGAGGAAGCCCATAAAACATGGCAGCCTCTAGGAGCTGAGAGCAGCCTCCAGTTAATATGCAGGAAGAAGCCACGGTCCTTATTCCTACAACTCCAAGGAAAGGGATTCTGCCAATAATCTGAGAGAGTTTAGAAATAGGTTCTTCCCCAGTTAGGCCTCCAGATAACAATATAGGACAACTGAAAACTTCAACTCAGATGTTTGGGACCCTAAGGAGAAGACCTAGCTAAGCAATGCCTGGATATCTGGCCCATATAAACTGTAAAATAATAAATGTGTCTTGGTTTAAGCTACAAAGTTTATGGGAATTTGTCAAGCAACAATGGACATGTAATAAAGAAACTATTGGACAAAAGTCTATATGGTTTAAAATTCCCTCCTAAAACTTTCTGGAGAAAACATTTACTATTTAATACTTTTAGACTATATTGTTACTTATTAAATTCATGTCTTCTCATTTGGTAGACACAACACTATGAATTACATGCTAGTAAATGACCTAGGAAAAATAATCAAGCAAGCCAAATTTTTGTTAGTAGAACATGACCTAATTAATCTGGGTTTTAGTTAACTTAAGATTGAACAGTTATATTTTTGTCTTCTAAACCTGCTTTCCGAAAAATCAATTACTTACTTAATAAGTACAGTATAGAGAACATAAAGTCATATTTCTTTAATAATCATGCATATTTCAGTGTATGAGTAGCTATCCCTTAGAATAAGAATTATCAAAAATGCAGCTTTGTTGCTATGAAATAAGTTACCAAAATACAAATGCAATGAGCCCAGAAAATATTCTTGGATTTTCTTTTTCAAAATAATTCCACCACAGGTGAGAATATGGAGAAATTGGAACCTCTGAGCACTATTAATGGCAATGTAAAATGGTACAGCTCCCTTGAAAAACAATATAGTAGTTCCTAAAAAAATAAAAATGAAATGACTATATTATCAAGCAACCACACATCTGAGTATATACCCAAAAGGACTGAAAGCAGGATCTCAAAGAGATATTTCTATATCATGTTAAAAGCAACATTAATCACAGAAACCAAAAGATGCAAGCAACAGAAGTGTCTACCAAAAGATGAATGAATAAATAAAACTTGGTACATACATACAATGGAATGTTACTCACCTCTACAAAGGAAGTAAATTCTGACATATGCTACAACATGGATGAATCTTCAAGATTTTATGCTACATGAAATTAGCCAATCACAAAAAGACCAATACTGTATGCTTGCATTTATATAAGATATCTAAAGTAGTCAAATTCAGAGACAGAAATGAGAATTGGTGGTTGCTTGGGGTGGGGAAGAGGGTACAATGGGGGATAATTAATGATTAAAGAGTTTCAGTTTTACAAGATGAGGATTTCTGAAGATTAATGGTACAACAATGTGAATGTACTTAACACTACTGAACTGTACACTTAAAATTGGCTAAGATGGCAAATTTTCTGTTGAGTAACAATTTTGAAATACTATAAAAATAATAATAAAATAGGAGTGCTTATGTGGCTCTGTTGGTTAGCAACCAACTCTTGATTTCAGCTCAGGTCATGATCTCAGGGTCCTGGGATCGAGCCGCATGTTGGGCTCTGCACTTAGCTGGAAGTTTGCTTGAGGATTCTCTCTTGCCCTCTCCCTTTGACCACACTCCTGCTTGTGCACACTCTATCAATCTCTAAAATAAACAATCTTTAATAATAATACAATAATAATTCCAATCTGTCAGATAAATTTCTTGCCATATTTATCTGGATGAAGATTTGTGAGGGCAGATACTGTGTTTTATTCATGAGAGAGGCATAGTAGTAGTATCATGAAAAGAGCAATGTTGTAATGTCAAACAAATCTAGATTCCAATTCTAAAACTCTACTTTTACTGCCTTGAGAAAGTTTCTTAAACTTTCTAAGTCTCAATTTCTTCATCTGTAAAATAAGCAATTTAGGGTTTTAAGAATTTACATAAAACAGCTAGCATTCTCTGACATGTGCTCAATAAATGCCTGATGTGTAATTGTTTTCCTGCCAAAAAGAAAAGCAACATATAGAGGAAACATTTTAAATAATAATTTTCCAAGGATGAATGATGCTACCTATAAGCAAAATAAAACATTTCTGAATGAAAACTTTCTACTACAACATGATATGCTATTGATTTAATAGTTTTAGTCTAAACATGTCACACATTTCAGGGAAGATTACTTTTAAAATAATGATGGAATCATTTTTGTTCAGCTTGGAAAGAATCTTCTAAACCATAAAGATACCTATGTAGGCATCATGAATATACACCTTGCTATAAGAATCATAAATTAGAAGTGAAAAGTATCTTTGTATTTTTTTCTGTAACACATTTTATCAATTTCACTAAGTCGGTTAGTTGGGCATTTCATTTTTTTTAAATTTTTATTTATTTATGATAGTCACAGAGAGAGAGAGAGAGAGAGAGGCGCAGAGACACAGGCAGAGGGAGAAGCAGGCTCCATGCACCGGGAGCCCGACGTGGGATTCGACCCCGGGTCTCCAGGATCGCGCCCTGGGCCAAAGGCAGGCACCAAACCGCTGCGCCACCCAGGGATCCCTAGTTGGGCATTTCAAAGAATAAAGGTCTTTTTGTTTTCAAGTCCACATGGAAGGTTTCACTTACATACTGAGATTTAAACTACTAAATATTTTGAAACCTGCATTAATAGTTACAGCCAAAAAAAAATAGTTGCAGCCATAAAAAGTGTTATAGCCATTTATCCAGTAGACTATCTTTTTAATCTTTTAGATGGAATTTTATAGTCAACATACTACTTGTGGAAACTTTGATAGCATCTACAATATTCATCTAAAATGATCGGCTGAATCTATCCTGGTTTTCTATTTATACCATATTCATGTTGTTTTTATTCCAATAGTTTGTCCTTTGAAAGACCCACACTACCACTGTCACTGCTTCAAGACAACTTGAAAAACAATAATTCTACTTCAAATCAATCTGAAAGACTTGTCTTTTATTTTTTTTATTTTTTTTTCATTTATTTATGATAGTCACACAGAGAGAGAGAGAGGCAGAGACATAGGCAGAGGGAGAAGCAGGCTCCATGCACCGGGAGCCTGACGTGGGATTCGATCCCGGGTCTCCAGGATCGCGCCCTGGGCCAAAGGCAGGCGCTAAACCGCTGCGCCACCCAGGGATCCCAAATCAATCTGAAAGACTTGTCTTTTAAAGAGTCTCAGGATGGCCGAGAGTTTACCAACTCCAAGCTATTATGCCTCTAAGTATTTTTTTTAATTTTTTTTTATTTTTTTTTATTTATGATAGTCAGAGAGAGAGAGAGAGGCAGAGACACAGGCAGAGGGAGAAGCAGGCTCCATGCACCGGGAGCCCGATGTGGGATTCGATCCCGGGTCTCCAGGATCGCGCCCTGAGCCAAAGGCAGGTGCCAAACCACTGCACCACCCAGGGATCCCGCCTCTAAGTATTTAAAAACAATTATAAGGTTCTAGTATGAAATGCATACGCTGATAAAGCATAGAAATAGTCCAAATTTAAATGTGAATGATCTTTGAAGTGTTTCCCATTTTGGGTTACCTGTGCTTTCAAATATCAACTCATCAAGACTCAATGTCACACCATCCCTTTTTCCTTCCACCTTACCAGAGGTAAACGTCTATCTATAAATACTGTCTTCTTACTATCTGTTTCATCCCTCTATCATACTTTAAGCTCCCTGAGGAAATGGCTCATGGAATACAACTCCTCACTAAACCCAGGATATAGGATATTGTCTAAAACACAGTAGATCATGGAATAATATATCTGGAATGGAATAAATGAATTTGTAATCTAAATGAACTCAATGTAGGAATGCCTGGGTGGCACAGCAGTTGAGCATCTGCCTTCGGCCCAGGGCATGATCCTGGAGTCGTGGGATCAAGTCCCACATCGGGCGCTCTACATGGGGCCTGCTTCTCTCTCTGCCTATGCCTCTGCCTCTCTCTGTGTGTGTCTCTCATGAATAAATAAATAAAATATTTTTAAAACGTTATCAGAGGTCCCTATTTTTGGGACACCTGAGTGGCTGAACGGTTGAGCATCTACCTTTAGCCGAGGGCCTGATCCTAGATACAATGGTCTCATTTCGGGCTCCTTGCATGGAGCCTGCTTCTCCGCCTTCTGCCTGTCTCTCTGTTTCTGTCTCTGTGTCTCTCATGAATATATAAAATCATTAAAAAAATAAAAAATAAATGATTTCAATGTAAAAACAACTTCAAAAACAACTGTGATAGGCTTACCTTAGAATTTATTTTCTTAATTGAAATATATAAAATAAACTTTAAAACTTAATCATAAAATATTTCTGGTAAGTCATTTTGCTTATCATTTTTAACTCTTAATTTTAAATTCTAAGAGACAACAAAAATTCAGCTCTTTCAAAATCATTTTAAAAATACATAGTTGAGTCATTCATATGATTTTTAGATGTTATAAATGCTTGATATTTCATATTTTGCATACAAATTATTTCAAAGGGTTATTCTTTTTCAGTTAGATTCTTCTTTTATTAGAGTTCAATTTGCCAACATACAGCATAACACACAGTGCTCAACACAAAAAGTGCCCCCCTCAGTGCCAATCACCCAGTTACCCCAAACCCGCCCACCTCCATTTCCAATATCCCTTGTTCCTTTCCCAGATTAGGTATCTCTCATGTTTTCTCACCCTCACTGATATTTTCACTCATTTTCTCTCCTTTCCTCTTTATTCCCTTTCACTATTTTTATATTCCCCAAATGAATGAGACCATATGATTGTCCTTCTCCAATTAACTTCCTTCACCCAGCATAATACCATAATACCCCAGTTCCATCCACGTTGAAGCAAATGGTGGTATTTGTAGTTTCTAATGGCTGAGTAATATCCCATGTATACACATACCACATCTTCTTTATCCATTCATCTTTCGATGGACACTAAGGGTCCTTCCACAGTTTGGCTATTGTGTACATGGCTGCCATAAACATTGAGGTGCAGGTCTCCTGGCATTTCACTGCATCTGTATCTTTGGAGTAAAGCTCCAAGAGTGCAATTGTTGGGTTGTAGGGCAGATATACTTTTAACTATTGAGGAACCTCCACACGGTTTTCCAGAGTGGCTGCACCAGTTCACATTCCCACCAATA
Source organism: Canis lupus dingo (assembly GCF_003254725.2). Classification (NCBI taxonomy): domain Eukaryota; kingdom Metazoa; phylum Chordata; class Mammalia; order Carnivora; family Canidae; genus Canis; species Canis lupus. The sequence goes on from NC_064281.1 coordinate 65,142,763, forward strand.
ATGCAAGAGGGTTCCCCTTTCTCCACATCCTCTCCAACATTTGTTATTTCGTGTCTTGTGAATTTTCCCCATTCTCACTGGTGTGAGGGGGTATCTCATTGTGGTTTTTATTTGTATTTCCCTGATGGCAAGTGATACAGAGCATTTTCTCATGTGTGTGTTGGCCATGTCTATGTCTTAATCTGTGAGATTTCTGTTCATGTCTTTTGCCCATTTCATGATTGGATTGTTTGTTTCTTTGCTGCTGAGTTTAATAAGTTCTTTATAGATCTTGGTTACTAGTCCTTTATCTAATAGGTCATTTACAAATATCTTCTCTCATTCTGTAGGTTGTCTTTTAGTTTTGTTGACTGTTACTTTTGCTGTGCAAAAGCATCTTATCTTGATGAAGTCCCAATATTCATTTTTTATTTTGTTTCTCTTGCCTTCATGGATGTATGTTGCAAGAAGTTGCTGTGGCCAAGTTCAAAAAAGGTGTTGCCTGTGCTCTCCTCTGGATTTTGATGGAATCTTGTCTCACATTTAGATCTTTCATCCATTTTGAGTTTATCTTTGTGTATGGTGGAAGAAGATGGTCTAGTTTCATTGTTCTGCATGTGGATGTCCAATTTTCCCAGCAACATTTATTGAAGAGACTGTCTTTTTTCCAGTAAATAGTCTTTCCTGCTTTATCGAACATAAGATGACCATAGAGTTGAGGGTCCACTCCTGAATTCTCTATTCGGGTCCATTGATCTATATGTCTGTTTTTGTACAAGTACCACACTGTCTTGATGATCACAGCTTTATAATACAACCTGAAATCTGTCATTGTGATGCCTTCCGCTCTGGTTTTATTTTTCAATATTCCCCTGGCTATTCGGGGATTTTTCTGATTCCACACAAATTTTAAGATGATTTGTTCCAACTCTCTGAAGAAAGTCCATGGTATTTTGATAGGAATTCCATTAAATGTGTAAATTGTCCAGCATATCATTGACATTTTCACAATATTAATTCTTCCAATCCATGAGCATGAATATGTTTCCATCTCTGTGTCTTCCTCAATGTCTTTCAGAAGTGTTCTGTAGTTTTTAGGGTATAGAACTTTTACCCCTTTGATTAGGTTTATTCCTAGGTATCTTATGATTTTGGGTGCAATTTAAATGGGATTGACTCCTTAATGTCTCTTTTTTCAGATTCATTGTTAGTGTAGAGAAATACCACTGACTTCTGGGCATTAATTTTGTATCCTGCCACACTGCCGAATTGCTGTGTGAGTTCTAGCAATCTTGGGGTGGTGTCTTTTGGGTTTTATCTATACACTATCATGTCATCTGCAAAGAGGAAGAGTTTGACTTCTTCTTTGCTGGTTTGAATGCCTTTTATTTCTATTTGTTGCCTGATTGCTGAGGCAAGGGCTTTGAGGACTATGTTGAATAGCAGTAGTTAGAGTGCACATCCCTGTAGCATTCATGATCTTAGGAGAAAGGATCCCAGTGTTTCTCCATTGACAATGATATTTGCTGTGGGATATTCGCAAATGGCTTTTAAGATTGTGAGGAATGTTCCCTCTATCCCTACACTCTGAAGAGTTTTGATCAGAAATGGATGCTGTATTTTGTCAAATGCTTTCTCTGCATCTACTGAGAGAATCATATGGTTCTTGGTTTTTCTCTTGTTGACATGATCTATCACATCGATTGCGTTATGAGTGTTGAACTAGCCTTGAATTCCGTGGGGAAAATTTCACTTGGTCATTGAGAATAGTCTTCTTAATGTACTGTTGGATCCTGTTGGCTAGTATCTTGTTGAGAATTTTTATATCTGTGTTCATCAAGGATATTGGTGTATAATTCTCCTTTTTGGTGTGGTCTTTTTCTGATTTTGGAATTAAGGTGATGCTAGCCTCATAGAACGAGTTTGGAAGTATTCCATTCCTTTCCGTCTTTCCAAACAGCTTTAGAAGAATAGATATTGTTTCTTTTGTACATGTTTGGTACAATTCCCCTGGGAAGCCATCTGGCCCTGGACTTTTGTGTCTTGGGTGGTTTGGATAACTGCTTCAATTTCCTCCCTGGTAACTGGCCTGTTCAGGTTTTCTATTTCTACTGCTCCAGTTTTGGTAGTTGGTGGTTTTTCAGAAATGCATCCATGTCTTCTAGATTGCCTAATTTATTGGCATTTAGCTGCTCATAATAAGTATTTAAAATCATTTGTATTTCCCTGGTATTGGTGGTGATCTCTTATTTTCCATTCATGATTTTATTAACTTGAGTCTTTTCTTTTTTTAATAAGGCTGGCTAATGGTTTATCTTTCTTATTAATTCTTTCAAAGAACCAACTCCTGATTTTGTTGATCTGTTCCACGGTTCTTCTGGTCTCTATTTCATTGAGTTCTGCTCGAATCTTTACTAATTCTCTTCTTCTGCTGGGTGTAGGTTTTATTTGCTCTTCTTTCTCCAGTTCTTTTAGGTGCAAGGTTATCTTTTGTATTTGAGTTCTTTCCAGTTTTTGGACGGATGCCTGCATTGTGATGTATTTCACCCTCAGGACTGCTTTTGCTGTATCCCAAAGATTTTGAACGGTTGTATCTTCATTCTCATTAGTTTCCATGAATATTTTAATTCTTCTCTAATTTCCTGGTTGACCCTTTCATCTTTTAGTAGGATGGTCTTTAACCTCCACGTGTTTGAATTCCTTCCAAATTTCTTATTGTGATTTAGCTCAAGATTCAAAGCATTATGGTCTAAAAATATGCAGGGGACGATCCCAACATTTTGGTATCAGTGAAGAACTGATTTGTGACCCAGTATGTGGTCTCTATTCTGGAGAAAGTTCCCTGTGCACTTGAGAAGAATGTGTATTTAGTTGCGTTTGGATGTAAAGTTCTGTAAATATCCGTGAAATCTATTTGGTCTGTTATATCATTTCAAGCTCTTCTTTCTTTGGAGATGTTGTGCTTAGAAGATCTGTTGATTGTAGAAAGCACTATATTCAAGTCACCAAGTATAAGTGTATTATTATCTAAGTATGTCTTAACTTCGATTATTAATTGATTGATATACTTCGCAGCTCCCACAATAGGGGCATAAATATTCATGATTTTTAGGTCCTCTTGTTGGATAGATCCTTTAAGTATGATATAGTGTCCCTCTTCGTCTCTTACAACAGTCTTTGGGATAAACTTTAATTTACCTGATATAGAGATGGTTACCTCTGCTTTCTTTTGAGGACCATGTGAATGGTAAATGGTTCTCCACCCTTTCATTTTCAGGCTGGAGCTGTCCTTAGGTCTAAAATGAGTCTCTTTTAGACAGCAAATATATGGGTCTTGCTTTTTTATACAGTCTGAAACCCTGCACCTTTTGGTGGGATCATTAAGCCCATTCACGTTCAGAGTTACTATTGAAAGATATGAATTTAGTGTCATCATAATACTTATTCAGTCCCTGTTTTTGTGGATTGTTTCCTTGGATTTCCTCTTTATTTTACAGAGACCCCTTCAATATTTCTCACAGAGCTGGTTTAGTGATCACATATTCTTTCAATTTCTGCCTATCTAGAAGCTCTTTATCTCACCCTCTATTCTGAATGAGATCCTTGCTGGATAAAGTATTCTTGGCTGCATGTTCTTCTCATTTAGGTCCCTGAATATATCCTGCCAGCCCTTTTTGTCTTGCCAGGTCTCTGGGGAGAGGTCTGCTGTTAACCTTATACTTCTCTCCATAAAGGTTAGGGATTTCTTGTCTCTTGCTGCTTTAAGGATCTTTATCTTTGGAATTTCCAATTTTCACTAGGAAATGTCAGGGCGTTGAAGAGTTTTTATTGATTTTTAGGGGGTGGATCTCTTTATCTCCTGGATCTGAATGCCTGTTTCTCTCCCCAAGTTAGGGCAGTCCTCCGCTATGATTTGTTCAAATACACTTTTTGGTCCTCCATCCCTTTCGGCGTCCTCTGGAACTCCAATTAAACGTAGATTTTTCCTTCTGAGCCTGTCATATATTTTCCTTAACCTGTCCTCATGATCTTTTAATTGTTTTCCTCTTTTTTCCTCAGCTTCCTTCCCTGCCATCAACCTGTCTTCTATGTCACTCACTCGTTCTTCTACCTCATTAACCCTCATCATTGGGACCTCCAGTTTGGATTGCATGTCATTTAACTGATTTTTAATTTCGGCCTGATTAGATATAAATTCTGCAGTCATGAAGTCTCTTGATTTCTTTATGCTTTTTTTTCCAGAGCCACCAGTAGCTTTATAATTGTGCCTCTGAATTGGCTTTCTGACATGGAATTATAATCCCAATTCTGTAACTCTGTGGAAAGAGTACTGTTTCTGATTCTTTTGCGTTGAGTTCTTTTTTCTAGTCGTTTTGCTCAGTTCAGAGTAGCTAAAAACAAGTTGTACTGAAAAAAATGAAGGAAAAAGGGGGAAAAAGGGGAAAAGAAAGAAAAAACAAAAAAAAAAGGAGGGGTATCTTCTGATTCTATATACTGTAAGTCCCTAGACTTCCCCTGTAGCTTTCCAGCACTGCTTGGTTAATAACTTGCTCTTCCCCTGTCCTTCCAGCTGGTCTTCTGGTGGAGGGGCCTGCTGTGTTGATTCTCGGGTGTGTGCACCTGGGGAAGCTGCCTCGCCCCCTGTTAAGTGCAGGGTTCAGTGGGAGCTGTTTATCTTGTGAGGGCCCTGCTCCCTGGTGGACCCGCTCTGTCCCAGGCATAAGGTGACACCAGGAGGAACAAGAACAACAGCGGTGGCGGCCAGCTCTCCAGCCTTGGAGTCAGCTCCAGCAGTAATAACTGTAGTCTCGCAGTCCACAGGAGCCTGGATGCTCCAGGGGTGGGGGGCATTGATTTGCACAGTTTGAGGCCGTCCAGCGGCCAAGAGCATCCAAGCTGTCCTATGTCCTCCTGGCCTCCGCCTGTCCCAAGGTGAGTGCCGGATCCTGGGCTGTGTACCCCAGCGCCTTGGGCTCTGGGTCCTGCATGGCTGTAATGGTGTGCCTAGGGCTGCACAGCCCCCTCCGCGCCTCAAAGAGTCCCCTTTAATATTTCTTGTAAGGCTGATTTAGTGTTCATAAATTCCTTTAATTTTTGTTGCTCTGAGAATCTTTTTATCTCTCCTTATATTCTAAATGATAGCCTTGCTAGACAGAGTAGTATTCTTGGCTGCAGATTTTTTCCTTTTCATCACTTTGTATATATTGCACCACTCCTCTAGCCAGCCAAGTTGCTTTGAAAAATCTGCTGATAGAGGATCCCTGGGTGGCTCAGCGATTGAGCACCTGCCTTCAGCCCAGGACGTGATCCTCCAGTCCTGGGATCGAGTCCCACATCAGGCTCCCTGCATGGAGTCTGTTTATCCCTCTGCCTGTGTCTCTGCCTCTCTCTCCTTCTGTCTCTCTCTTTCTGTGTCTCTCATGAATAAATAAAAAATCTTTAAAAAAGAAGAAAAATCTGCTGATATCCTTATGGTGTTTCTTGTGTATGTAACTCTTTTTTCTCTTGCAACCTTTAAAATTCTTTATTTTTTTAAAGATTTTATTTATTTATTTATGAGAGACACACACAGAGAGAGGCAGAGACACAGGCAGAGGGAGAAGCAGGCTCCATGCAGGGAGCCCGATGTGGGACTGGATCTTTGGTCTCCAGGATCACACCCTGGGCTGAAGGTGGCACTAAACCGCTGAGCCACCCGGGCTGCCCTAAATTTATTTAATTACCACTATTATTACCACTTTAAGCCCTATGTGTCTTGGTGTGGACCTCCTTGTCAACCTGTATTTTCTTTTTAACTTTTTTAACCTGTATATCCAAATGAATTTTACTGCAGTAAATTTTTTAAAAAGCCAACAAAATTTATTCTTATTTTTTATGCTTTCTGAAACCAAGAACTTTATGGACAGAAACTTATGAAAAACACCTCCCTGAAGGCAGGAAGAATTAGATTAGATTTTAGAAGCAGATAGTCTTAAAAAGAGCCTATGCATACATATATTTTGTTTGTTTGTTTTTTGCATACATATATTTAGTTCACTTTTTGGAACCTGCTTAATTAAGCTAAATAACTTCCAATATTTTACTTTTGCCATACTAAATGCTACAGAGTTTTAAAACAAAGTCAAACACACTGCTTTTTGAAAAATGTAGAATCTAAGAATGTAAAAACTGAAATGATGACACTTTGTTTCTCTCAAATTAAAGAGATAATGAATCTAAAGTTACAAATTTATCCCATTGGGATAAGTCTCCAAAACAACACCCTAATTCAAGACCACTCTCCTCAGACATGTTCTTTCTAGAAAAAAAATAAAAATAGCCATGCCATGGCCCTCTTAATAATCTTTCTGCAACACAGAACCTGATACTTTAAATAAAAGTGCTAAAGTCAGTCTTAAATTATCTAGCCAAACCTAAGTTTCACAGGAACCATAAATATGTATCTGTTAAAATGTGTCACATAAGCTATTATTTATCCTGCTATTTTAAACAATCTCAGTGAAAATGAGAATAAGCCTAATTTTAAAATTTTACTATTATGACTAGAATAGGAATTTATGCTTTCTTCCATATTTTAGCATACATATAAGCAAGTTGGAGATGAAATATACAAAATCAAATATCACTGAATTGAGAAATATCCCTGGCAACTTGAAGGGTGACTTGATAACCAAGAAAAGCAACCTCTAGAAACTTCATTATTTCAACATCAATGCAGCAAGTTCAAAGAACTTAGAAATCCAAATTCAAACACAATCTATTAGTAAAAGTAAGTCTTCTTTCCCATGTAGCAAAAATGATTGTAGAAGAACATTAAATTAAAGCAAGAGGGACATACGATCAATATAACAATCCTCTCCAACTGCCATAATCAAAAGCCAGGAGTAAGGGTGCCTGGGTGGCTCAGTCGGTCTCCCTTCAACTCAGGTCATAATCCTGGGGTCCTGGGATCATGTCCTGCATCGGACTCCCTGCGCAGGGAGTCTGCTTCTCCCTCTCGTTCTACCTCTTCCCTATGCTAGTGCATGCTCTCTCTCTCTCTTAAATAAATAAATAAATAAACAAATAAATAAATAAAATCTTTAAAAAAATAGTACTTAAAAAAGAACAGGACACAAATTGAATTATCATACAATCATTCTTGATAGCTCGTTTAAACAAAAGGAAATCTATTAATTTTTTGTTTAACTATCACAGCACCTAGGTGGTTCAGTCGGTTAAGCTTCTGCCTTCAGCTCAGGTCATGATCCTAGGGTGCTGGGATTGAGCTGTGCATCAGGCTCCATGCTCAGCAGGGAGTCTGCTTCTCTCTCTCCTTCTTCCCCTCCCCCTGCTTGTGCTCTCTTGCCCTATCTCTCTGTCAAATGAATAAAAAATATTTTTTTTAATTTTAAACTATCAATATATATTTTTTATTTACATATTTTTAATTGGAGTTCAATTTGCCAACATAAGGCATAACACACAGTGCTCATCCCATCAAGTGCCCCCCTCAGTGCCCATCATCCAGTCACCCCCACCCCCCGCCCACTCCCTTTCCAACACCCCTTGTTCATTTCCCAGAGTTAGGAGTCTCTCATGTTCTGTCTCCCTTTCTGATATTTCCCACTCATTTTTTCTCCTTTCCCCTTTATTCCCTTTCACTATTTTTAACATTCCCCAAATGAATGAGACCATATAATGTTTGTCCTTCTCGGATTGACTTATTTCACTCAGCATAATACCCTCCAGTTCCATCCATGTCGAAGCAAATGGTGGATATTTGTCGTTTCTAATGGCTGAGTAATATTCCATTGTATACATATACCACATCTTCTTTATTCATTCACCTTTTGATGGACCATTCTCTTACACCATACAGAAAGATAAACTCAAAATGAATGAAAGATCTAAATGTGAGACAAGATTCCATCAAAATCCTAGAGGAGAACACAGGCAACACCCTTTTTGAACTTGGACACAGTAACTTCTTGCAACATACATCCATGAAGGCAAGAGAAACAAAAGCAAAAATGAACTCTTGGGACTTCATCAAGATAAGAAGCTTTTCCACGGCAAAAGAAATAGTCAACAAAACTAAAAGACAACGTACAGAATGGGAAAAGATATTTGCAAATGACCTATCAGATGAAGGACTAGTATCCAAGATCTATAAAGAACTTATAAAACTCAACAGTAGAAAAACAAAGAATCCAATCATGAAATGGGCAAAAGACATGAACAGATATCTCACAGAGGAAGACATAGACATGGCCAACAAGCACATGAGAAAATGCTCCACATCACTGGCCATCAGGGAAATACAAATCAAAACCACAATGAGATACCACCTCACACCAGTGAGAATGGGGAAAATTCACAAGGCAGGAAACTACAAATGTTGGAGAGGATGTGGAGAAAGGGGAACCCTGTTGCACTTTCGGTGGGAATGTGAACTGGTGCAGCCACTCTGGAAAACTGTGTGGAGGTTCCTCGATATATTTTTTAAAGATTTTGTTTATATGACTGAGAGAGCATGTGCACAAGCAGTGTGTGAGGTGTAGAGGGAGAGAGAGAAGCAGGCTCCCCGCAGAGCAGAGAGCCCAATGCAGGGTTTGATCCTAGGTCCCTGGGATCAGGACTTGAGCTGACAGCAGATGCTTAACTGACTGAGACACCCAGGCACCATAAACTATCAATATTTTTTTTTAATGAAAAGAGTAGAAAGGAACTACCAGGTAATCTGCAAGTAGTAATACCACAAGTGTATAGAATTAAAGTATTAATGCTCCAGAAAAATTATATTTAAGAAAAGTCTTAATTTGATAGTCTTTCTGACATAATATATTGTTCTTTCATATATTTCCTTGTGACTATGGAAGTATGGATGTATACAGTTAATTGGGTTTTAGTAGAAACCTAGAGCATTAACCAAATGATCTATATCTAGTAACTAACATAACACCTTACACATAAACAGGCATTTAAAATAATCTGAATAAATGCATGCAAAATAATATTTAGAACCAATTAAAACCAATCTCAATATCACCATGCTGTAAGTTCTGCAAATTACATTATTAATTGAACTAAGCATATCAATATTATATACACATTATCTGTGGAACATTTGAGTTTTTAAAACTTTGGTTCAGTGACAGAGAAGAAGCTTCCCTGGTTACTTTTCAGGCAGGAATTTGAAATCAGAGCTAATGACATTAATGTAGCTCCAAAGTATTCCCAATGCCAAGATACTGGCCATCTGGCCTATCTCAAATGAGCTGCCACACAAGCTCTGGAAAGTCTTTGTTCATAACATGGCATTCTTTGGTAGTAATTCTTCTCATTGTAATACCCTCTTAGAGATATGAGGTCCACGTAATTTCACTAAAATACTGACTTGGAAACTGTGAAGTAAGTTTAAATGTCCATTGCTTTATTTATTAGGATAAAAAAGTAATTTGTCTAGAACACTTAAATTTTAGAGTCATTTGTTAAAACAACAAAATTTTATTACTCTTCTCAAACATTATGCACAAAGCACAACTGTCTTACTTCTCAAAATAATCAGAAACACATTACTTTCCATCTTACATATGAGGAAACTGAAGACCTTTATTTGTTTCTTTACTTTTCTCAGATATCAGTTAAGCATATTTGTGTGGATCTACTTCTGGGTTTCCCATTATGTTCCATTCATCTATGCACCTATACTTCCATCAATACTGTCTTAATTACTTGCAGTAATATAGTAATCCTTAAAATCCTTCGGAGTGATTCCTTGCATTTTAGTCTTCATTTTCAAAATTGTTTTAGATATTCTAGGACCTATATAATTTTGAGTAGATATGGCTATTAAATCAATAGATCTGATTTACTGATCTGATATGGTTACCAACAATTTGTCTATATCCCCTCCTTATCTTTAATATTGTCTTTATGGTGGAGGGAGACAACAATGCATAGAGGAAAGAGCATGGAATTATTACAATGATCCAGCTCGAATTTGAAATATGTCTCTTATTAATTTATGGCTTTTTCTCCTCTGTTAAAAAGACACACCTTTTACTTACCAAGTGATTTTGAAGAGTAAATAAAACCGAAGAGAGAATACATGCTCAATAAATGTCATATCTTTCTCCCTTAAGTTTAGAAATACTTAAGATGGAATGGATTCCAATGTCTTTTCAGGTAAAAAAAAATTGCATTAGGTGTTAGAATTACTATATTCCTTCTTAAAATCTGTCTCCAATCACTTTATAGGAGAGGAAGGTAAGTCCTAAAGTAAGAGTAATTATCCAATGCCTTTGAAATATTTGTTAGAATATTTGCTGGGATATTTTATTGAAAATTGAGTCACTATTTCCTTAGCTGGTAATAAGGAACACAGATAATTTAACCTCCAAATCAAGGCAATATAAAAATCAGCTAGGACATTTATATTTTTTTTTACTCTATGGGAAAACATGTTCCTCAAAACTACACAGCAAGAGCAGACATGACAGCTCAATTACTCTCAATATCCCAGCCATTTTCTACACAACAACAAAATGAAACATGAGGAAAAACCTTAGAGTTCACAGAAAATTTATTTTAGAGGTAACTGCTAGCTTTTAACTGATATGCTTATTGTTGTTGTTGTTGGATAATGAGAACTATATGACTATTTCTCTTTTTACTTTGGCCTAGAGCTGTGGTTCTTTATCCTTGGCTGTACACCATAATCATTTGGGGAATGATGCCCAGGCCCCCATCAGATTAGCAAAATATCAATTTCTGTGAGGCACTAGTATGGGGCAATGGTTTTAAAACTCTCAGGTATAGGGCAGCCCCGGTGGCGCAGCGGTTAAGTACCGTCTGCAGCCCAGGGTGTGATCCTGGGGACCTGGGATCAAGTCTCATGTCGGGCTCCCTGCATGGAGCCTGCTTCGCCCTCCTCCTGTGTCTCTGCCTCTCTCTCTCTATGTCTATCATAAATAAATAAATAAATCATTAAAAAAACCTCTCAGGTATATAAACTATACAGAGTTGAGTACTACCACCCCAAGGAAATGCAAAGCCACATTTGCAATTCAACTATATTTTAAGTGTGTAGTAGACCCTTAGATCCTGCTTACTTATGTTCTATTTCACTCTCTAACCCCATTCTCCATTCTTTCTATAGATCTCCTACTTTATGTTTTTCGTTATCCTATCAAAATAGTTTTGTTATTTCCTATAAACTATCTCAAAGATTTTATGAAATAAAGTAAGGTTTAATGAAAATGCTCTCTCTTTCACTCATGCACACACATACACACACCATGACCTAATTCAAATGTATACAGGTTGAAATCTAGCAGCAAATTCAGTTATATAGAAAGTCTCCAGGGGAGGGAGGGGCAAGATGGGGGAAGAGTAGTGTCCCCATGTCACCTGTCCCCACCAAATTACCTAAATAACCTTCAAATCATCCTGAAAATCTACGAATCCGGCCTGAGATTTAAAGAGAGAACAGCTGGAATGCTACAATGAGAAGAGTTCATGCTTCTATCAAGGTAGGAAGACGGAAAAAAGAAATAAAGAAACAAAAGGCATCCAAGGGGGAGGGGCGACGCGAGCAGCCAGGCTAAGGCTAGGGCGAGTGTCCCCAGACAGGAAAGCCCCGTCCAGGAGAAGCAGGAGATTTACCAATCTTCCCGGGCAGAAAGGTGCTCACAGGGAGTTAGAGCAGGATCCCAGGAGGGCGGGGTTGCCCTCAGGCTCCCTGGGACACTAACAGATACCTGTGCCCTGGGGAGAGTTCCCAACACCCAGCAGCTGAACGCCCTAAAGGGCTGCAGCGCCCACGGCTGGACCCTGGAGCAGCTCCGAGGGGCTCGGGTGGAGGCTCTGCGCGGAGGGGGATGCACGGCCCAGAGCATTAATTCAACAGCACAGGCCCGGGAGTACAGGCACCGGGCACATAGCCTAGGACCCCGCCTCCACCGGGGACAGGCAGAGGCCAGGAGGGCACATGACAGCAAGGACGCTCCTGCCCTAAGGTGAGCAGATCAGCCGCGCGCCCCTGGAGCATCCAGGTACCTGCAGACTGAGAGCTCTGTAGTTACTGCAGGAGCCGATTCCAGGGCTGGGGAGCTGGTTGCCGCCCCTATAGCTGTTCCTCCTGGGGCCTCACAGGATAAACAAGATAAACATTACTCACTGAGCCTGCACCAGGCAGGGGGAAGAGCAGCTCCCCCAAGTGTTAACACCTCAAAATCAGCACAGCAGGCCCTGCCCCAGAAGACCAGCTAGACAGACAGGGGAAAAACAAATTATTGACCAAGCAGCACTGGAAAGTTCCAGGGGAAGTCAAGGGACTGACAGTATACAGAATCAGAGGATACTCCCCTTTGTTTTTTATTGTTTTTTTCTTTTCTTTTTCTTTTTTTTTTTTGCTTTTTAATTTCTGTTTGTTTCCCCCACCCCTTTTTACCCTTTCTTTCTTTTCTCTTTTTCTTCTCTTTCTTTTTTTCTTCCGTTTTCCTTTTTCCTTTTTTCTTTTTTTCTTTTCTTTCATTCTTTCTCTTCTCTTTCTCCTTTTCCCAAAAGAACTTGTTTTTGGCGACTCTACACTGAGCAAAATGACTAGAAGGAAAACCTCACCTCAAAAGAAAAAATCAGAAACAGTCCTCGCTCCCACAGAGTTACACAATTTGGATTACAATTCAATGTCAGAAAGCCAATTGAGAAGCACTATTATAAAGCTACTGGTGGCTCTAGAAAAAAGCATAAAGGACTCAAGAGACTTCATGACTGCAGAACTTAGATCTAATCAGGCAGAAATTAAAAATCAATTGAATGAGATGCAATCCAAACTAGAAGTCCTAACGACGAGGGTTAACGAGGTGGAAGAACGAGTGAGTGACATAGAAGACAAGTTGATGGCAAAGAGGGAAACTGAGGAAAAAAGAGAGAAACAATTGAAAGACCCTGATAGATTAAGGGAGATAAATGACAGCTGAGGAAGAATAACCTACGTTTAATTGGGGTTCCTGAGGGCACCGAAACGGACAGAGGGCCAGAACATGTATTTGAACAAATCATAACTGAAAACTTTCCTAATCTGGGAAGGGAAACAGGAATTCAGATCCAGGAAATAGAGAGATTCCCCCCTATAATCAATAAAAACCGTTCAACACCTCGACATTTAATAGTGAAGCTTGCAAATTCCAAAGACAAAGAGAAGATCCTTAAAGCAGCAAGAGACAAGAATTCCCTGATTTCATGGTGAGGAGTATTACGTTAACAGAAGACCTCTCCACAGAGACCAGGCAGGCCAGAAAGGGCTGGCAGGATATATTCAGGGTCCTAAATGAGAAAAACATGCAACCAAGAATACTTTATCCAGCAAAGTTCTCATTCAGAATGGAAGGAGAGATAATGAGTTTCCAAAACTGGCAGGAACTGAAAGAATATGTGACCTCCAAACCAGCTCTGCAAGAAATTTTAAGGGGACTCTTAAAATTCCCCTTTAAGAAGAAGTCCAATGGAACAATACACAAAAACAGGGACTGAATAGGTATCGTGATGACACTAAAATATCTTTCAATAGTAACTCTGAGCGTGAACGGGCTTAATGACCCCATCAAAAGGTGCAGGGTGTCAGACTGGATAAAAAAGCAGGACCCATCTATTTGCTGTCTACAAGAGATTCATTTTAGACAGAAGGACACCTACAGCCTGAAAATAAAAGGTTTGAGAACCATTTACCATTCAAATGATCCTCAAAAGAAAGCAGGGGTAGCAAGCCTTATATCAGATAAACTAAAATTTACCCTGAAGACTGTAGTGAGAGATGAAGAGGGACACTATATCATACTTAAAGGACCTATCCAACAAGAGGATTTAACAATCCTCATTTATATTCCCCAAATGTGGGAGCTGCCAAATATACCAATCAATTATTAACCAAAGTTAAGACATACTTAGATAATAATACACTTATACTTGCTGACTTCAATCTAGCGCTTTCTACACTCGATAGGTCTTCTACGCACAACATCTCCAAAGAAACGAGAGCTCTAAATGATACACTGGATCAGATGGATTTCACAGATATCTACAGAACGTTACATCCAAACTCAACTGAATACACATTTTTCTCAAGTGCACATGGAACTTTCTCCAGAATAGATCACATACTGGGTCACAAATTGGGTCTGAACCAATACCAAAAGATTGGAATTGTCCCCTGCGTATTCTCAGACCATAATGCCTTGAAATTAGAACTAAATCACAAGAAGACGTTTCGAAGTACTTCAAACACGTGGAGGTTAAGGACCATCTTGCTAAAAGATGAAAGGGTCAACCAGGAAATTAAGGAAGAATTAAAAAGATTCATGGAAAGTAATGAGAATGAAGATACAACTGTTCAAAATCTTTGGGATGCAGCAAAAGCAGTCCTGAGTTGGAAATATATCGCAACACAAGCATCCATCCAAAACCTGGAAAGAACTCAAGTACAAAAGCTAACCTTACACCTAAAGGAGCTAGAGAAAAAACAGCAAATAGATCCTACACCCAGCAGAAGAGAGTTAATAAAGATATGAGCAGAACTCAACAAAATCGAGATCAGAAGAACTGTGGAACAGATCAACAGAACCAGGAGTTGGTTCTTTGAAAGAATTAATGAGATAGATAAACCATTAGCCAGCCTTATTAAAAAGAAGAGAGAGAAGACTCAAATTAATAAAACCATAAATGAGAAAGGAGAGATCACTACCAACACCAAGGAAATACAAATGATTTTAAAAACATATTATGACAGCTATACGCCAATAAATTAGGCAATCTAGAAGAAATGGACGCATTCCTGGAAAGCCACAAACTAACAAAACTGGAACAGGAAGAAATAGAAAACCTGAACAGGCCAATAACCAGGGAGGAAATTGAAGCAGTCATCAAAAAACTCCCAAGACACAAAAGTCCAGGGCCAAATGGCTTACCAGGGGAATTCTATCAAACGTTTAAAGAAGAAACCATTCCTATTCTACTAAAGCTCTTTGGAAAGATAGAAAGAGATGGAGTACTTCCAAATTCGTTCTATGAGGCCAGCATCACCTTAATTACAAAACCAGAAATAGACCCCACCAAAAAGGAGAATTATAGACCAATATCCCTGATGAACATGAATGCAAAAATTCTCATCAAGATACTAGCCAATAGGACCCAAGAGTACATTAAGAAAATTATTCACCATGACCAAGTAGGATTTATTGCCGGGACACAAGGCTGGTTCAACACTCATAAAACAATCAATGTTATTCATCATATCATCAAGAGAAAAAACAAGAACCATAGGATCCTCTCAATAGATGCAGAGAAAGCATTTGACAAAATACAGCATCCATTCCTGATCAAAACTCTTCAGAGTGTAGGGACAGACGGAACATTCCTCAAGATCTTAAAAGCCATCTATGAAAAGCCCACAGTAAATATCATTCTCAATGGGGAAACACTGGGAGCCTTTCCCCTAAGATCAGGAACAAGACACTGATGTCCCCTCTCACCACCGCTATTCAACATAGTACTGGAAGTCCTAGCCTCAGCAATCAGACAACAAAAAGAAATAAAAGGCATTCAAATTGGCAAAGAAGAAGTCAACCTCTCCCTTTTCACCGATGACCTGATACATTTACTTAGAAAACCCAAAAGACTCCACCCCAGGATTGCTAGAACTCATACAGCAATTTGGCAGTGTGGCAGGATACAAAATCAATGCCCAGAAGTCAGTGGCATTTCTATACACTAACAATGAGACTGAAGAAAGAGAAATTAAGGAGTCAATCCCATTGACAATTGCACCCAAAAGCAAAAGATACCTAGGAATAAACCTAACCAAAGGGGTAAAGGATCTATACCCTGAAAACTATAGAACACTTCTGAAGGAAATTGAGGAAGACACAAAGAGATGGAAAAATATTCCATGCTCATGCATTGGAAGAATTAGTATGGTGAAAATGTCAATGTTACCCAGGGCAATTTACACCTTTAATGCAATCCCTATCAAAATACCGTGGACTTTCTTCAGAGAGTTAGAACAAATTATTTTAAGATTTGTGTGGAATCAGAAAAGACCCCAAATGGCCAGGGGAATATTGAAAAAGAAAACCATAGCTGGGGGCATCACAATGCCAGATTTCAGGTTGTACTACAAGGCTGTGGTCATCAAGACAGTGTGGTACTGGCACAAAAACAGACACATAGATCAATGGAACACAATAGAGAATCCAGAAGTGGACCCTCAAGTTTATGGTCAACTAATATTTGATAAAGGAGGAAAGACTATCCACTGCAAAAAAGACAGTCTCTTCTAAATGGTGCTGGGAAAATTGGACATCCACATGCAGAAGAATGAAACAAGACCACTCTCTTCCACCATACACAAAGAGAAACTCAAAATGGATGAAAGATCTAAATGTGAGACATGATGCCATCAAAATCCTAGAGAAGAACACAGGCAACACCCTTTTTGAACTCGGCCACAGTAACTTCTTGCAAGATACATCCACAAAGGCAAAAGAAACAAAAGCATAAATGAACTATTGGGACTTCATCAAGATAAGAAGCTTTTGCACAGCAAAGGATACAGTCAACAAAACTAAAGACAACCTACAGAATGGGAGAAGATATTTGCAAATGACCTATCAGATAAAGGGCTAGTTTCCAAAATCTATAAAGAACTTATTAAACTCAACACCAAAGGAACAAACAATCCAATCATGAAATGGGCAAAAGACATGAAGAGAAATTTCACAGAGGAAGACATAGACATGGCCAACACGCACATGAGAAAATGCTCTGCATCACTTGCCATCAGGGAAATGCAAATCAAAACCACAATGAGATACCACCTCACACCAGTGAGAATGGGGAAAATTAACAAGGCAGAAAACAACAAATGTTGGAGAGGATGCGGAGAAAAGGGAACCCTCTTACACCGTTGGTGGGAATGTGAACTGGTGCAGCCACTCTGGAAAACTGTGTGGAGGTTCCTCAAAGAGTTAAAATAGATCTGCCTTACGACCCAGCAATTGCACTGTTTGGGATTTACCCCAAAGATACAGATGCAATGAAATGCCGGGACACCTGCACCGCAATGTTTTTAGCAGCAATGTCACAATAGCCAAACTGTGGAAGGAGCCTCGGTGTCCATCGAAAGATGAATGGATAAAGAAGATGTGGTTTATGTATACACTGGAATATTAGCCATTAGAAATTACAAATTCCCACCATTTGCTTCAACGTGGATGGAACTGGAGGGTATTATGCTGAGTGAAAGAAGTCAATCGGAGAAGGACAAACATTATATGGTCTCATTCATTTGGGGAATATAAATAATAGTGAAAGGGAATATAAGGGAAGGGAGAAGAAATGGGTAGGAATTATCAGAAAGGGAGACAGAACATGAAGACTCCTAAGTCTGGGGAAAGAACTAGGAGTGGTAGAAGGGGAGCAGGGCGGGGGGTGGGGGTGAATGGGTGACGGGCACTGGGGGGGCACTTGACGGGATGAGCACTGGGTGCTATTCTGTATGTTGGCAAATTGAACACCAATAAAATATAAATTTATTATTTAAAAAAAAAAGAATGTCTCCAGGGCAATTCAGAAAACATTTCTATTATCTACAAAGACCTGATTAAGCTTAGCTCTAAATCTCTCCCACTTCCAACTCCTTTTCCACTTCTCACCTAAAAACAAACCAAAAGAAAACAAAATACACAAATAAACAAAACTATCATCAAGAATAGTAAATAATCTTTGAAAATAACATGTATGTGAAAACGTTATATACCAAATTCTGACAAAGTACTAAAAAGTTTACCTCAATATTCCTAGTGCTTACCATATCTTCAGAACTGCTACTAAAGATAATGACAGCATCCACCAATAAAGAAGTTTTCAGGAAGGGAAAAAATATTGTATTTCCTTCTCAACATTAGAGATGAAAGAGACTATAAGAGGGGTGATACTGTAAAAATATGGCCCACAATAGCAACAGCAAAAGTCAGAGCTTATTATGGAATAGTAAGATAATGATTAATTATCTTGATGAAATAATCAAGGTAGGGAAATACAGATGTCCTTTCCTAAAGGAACTGACTGGAATACTCCCAGATCAGACTGGTTTAAAGGAAAATAGTTTGGGAGAAAACTGATATCTGCGGTGCAGAGAACAGGACCCTATTGGCCCTTCACCCTTCCTATTCCAAATAAACCTGGTGAAAGCACCTAAGAAATACATATGTCCCTCTTCTCTTTCTACATTCAAGGAAGTAGCACTGACCACTATTTTCAGAACAGCCCTCTACACCCAGAGGCTGCTGACTATTTAATATGAATATTGATGAAGCAAGAATTACAGATCCAAAGATCATTTAAAAAGCATGAAAAGTTGTTTTTCTTTAGCTAAGTAATTAATTTGCCTATAGTAGTAAAAATTTTAAACATACTAAGAAATCATCATATTTGTGATATTTGTATCACTCTTGTTCAAGACAATATGAAAGAGGGGGAAAGTTCATTTTAGCTTTCTATCTCCCTATGCTGTAAAGATATACTTAACTTGGTATTAGTTCAGTGGCTAACATAAACACTTAAATTGGCTGGCATGCATTAAATATCTGTTAAATTAAGTCCTATCAAAATACTGCTAATATCTGTTGTTTTTTATTCTTCCCTCTTACTTTTAATCAGTTGCCAAATTCTAACTATTTCATCTGCAATTTCTATCCCATCAGTTCTCTCTTTTCTTCCCCTTTTTCTCTAGTTCAAAAATTCCACTACTACTTCCACTAATATAATACCCTTCTAGCTGGTATTCCCCATCTTCAGTCCTTCCTCACTCTAACTCATCCTACACACTGACGTCAGTTATTTTTCAAAGCACAGATCTGGTCATATTACCCATGTCCTCAACAACCTTTATCAGCTGTCCTTTACAAATTAACACCAAACCCTTAAACTGGCTTTTAAAATCCCATACAATCAGGGCCTAGCCTACCTTCAGTATGTCCCCTACCTCATCTCACAGTATATCTTCATTTTCACATCACAGACTTATACCCTAACCATATTAGATTCTTCCTTTCTCCAAGAACGTCTTCATGTGTTTGCTTACATTGTCCCCATCCACCAGAAACTTATTCCTTTCCATATCTGTCTGTGAAAATATTATCCTCTCTAATGCCCTGCTCACATTCCACCTCCTTAACAAGGCATTAACAGATCTATCCCTAAACCATGACCACAACCATCTCATTGTTGATGGTCTTGTGATTAATATAAATTTCTACACATGCCTACCTTGTCCACCTAAATGTAAACCCATGGGATTGGCGTGAGACTCAGGGTGGTAATATCTTCAGACATTTCATATTACAGTACTATGTACTACACTGCCTTGTACCCTATAAACACTTGATGAACTGAACCAATTCCCACCATGACAAAAGTAAAAAGTAAATGTCAGTGAAACACCTCAATAGCCAGTTACAGCAAATGGAATTGTCTCATATTCCCCATAGTGCTCCTAAGTTAATATTTTATCCCTGAATCACCTTATCTGTGATTACAGATGTGATTACTATACTTCAATAAAATGTTCAGATATAGGAAAGAAGTCTTAAGAAAAACTGCTCATAACAGGGAAAGCTGGGGGCCATGACCAAGGTGATCTAAATCCCCAGGTTTTAATATAGGTGACAATTATTCAGAGTTTAAGGGCAAGGAAAGTGGAATTATGACGACTATGAGAGAACAGAAGAAACTACTGTGTATTAGAGACCTACTATATGCAAAGCACCTTTTATTTATTGTTACCTTTAGTTTTGGGTTTTCTAAACAAAAGTAGCCATGGTTTAATTTGATGAGATTACACCCTTTTCAGTCAAACTATATTCACTATCTATAAAACAACCCCCAGCATTTTGTAATGAAACAGAGTATCTTGTCCAAGAAATTAAGCTAGACAAATTTCTGTTGCTCTCCTACACACTCTCATCTGAACAAACAACCCAAAGCATCAAAAGTCTAATTATTTATGCATAATACTGCTATAACAAGCTAAAAACAAAATTTGCTGGTAGACCTGAAGTAAGATTGAATTGATTTTCCCCCCTTCCTTAAAACAATTGCATTGTAACATATGCCTTCATGTTGGTACTGAAAAATAATTTCATCTTGTTTTGTTTTCAAAACACCTTGATAAGTGTATTACACCCAGTAATTAATGAATTTGTTTACACACAGTGCTTAAAGATTTTTTCCCCCATTTACAGATGAAGAAACTCAGTCTCAGAGAAGTTAGGTGACTTGCACTGGGTCACATATCTAGTATGACTTGGTGGTGAGATTAGAACCCAGATTAAGCCACCAAATCCCATGTTCTTTCCTCTATTACTACAGGGTCTCATTGAATTAAAACTAGCACTTTTTTCCTAATCTGCCATATATTAGAAATTCTGGTTAAATATTTAAAGTCTGTGCCTTTATTTTATTTTTTAAAGATTTTATTTATTTATTCATGAGAAACAGAGAGAGAGAGAAAGAGAGAAGCAGAGACACAGGCAGAGGGAGAAGCAGGCTCCATGTAGGGAGCCGGACGCGGGACTTGATCCTGGGTCTCCAGGATCAGGCCCTGGACTGAAGATGGTGCCCAACCGATGAGCCACCTGGGCTGCCCAAGTCTGTGCCTTTAATCCCAAACTGTTTTTATCAGTGAACTTTATTACTCTCAAAATTAATTTCTTTAAATAATAAGAGAGAGAGAGAGAGAGAAAGAGAGAGAGAGAGAGAGAAGCATACAGGGGACTCATAAGGATAACAGTTCCCTGTAGCCACTGGCTAGAAAAATGACAGGGGCTGATTTTCATGAGTTTTTGCAACCAGCAGGGCTTGAAGGATGGAGTTTTAAAAGTCAGCAAGCTAGTCTGGGACAAAACCCTGAGGATGCTGCACTACTCCTAGAGAGAGGCAGGCAAACACCACCAGGTGCAGACCGAATGGAAAGAGTGACCTGAGGATCTGAGGAACTGCCTGGGTCACAGACTGGAGATTACTAACTCTTCTGGGAGCTCCTCCATGAGAGATAGCATTCACAGACATGCCTCTCCATTTTCCTCCCCCACCTCTCAGCATAAACACAGAGCCACCTGCTAAGGGCAGCTCAGCCCCCACATTAGCTGTGTAGCCTGCTTATTCTGGGTCCCACATCCCTGTGCTCTGGTACAACTGTGCTTCCAGGTCAAGCCTCCCTCAATCCCAGCACATTGAAACTGTCTCCATCCAAATGGATGCCAGAGGACTGGCACAGGCTGCTGATGACAAGACCCACTAGAGCATTGAGTTCTGAATGTCCCCAGGGTTGGCTGGGAAAGAACTTAGAGGGTATTGCACTACTTCTGGAGAGAAGGCAGTAAAACAGTCCCAAAACAGACAGCATACAGACAGCAATGGGAGGTGGGGGGAAAATGGACACACAGCAGGGAGACTGTTTGCTCTTCCTGGGGTACTTCCCCGAAAGCAGAAAGCACAGAGACCTCACTCCAGGGACAAATGTGTTGGCCATTTCCTTCCCCTACCCCTCAGCATAAACACAGGACCACCCTCAGCACCATACCACCAATACTGGTGGCCTAACCTGTTTACACGAGGTTCAGCATCCCTGTACTGTGCTGGTTTAGAGCTATTAGGTCAAGTATGCCTCTGTCCCGTTGCAGGAGGCCTCTTCCCCCAGAAGACCAGCAGAAATCTCTTCCCACACCACATCTCCCAAACAGAGAGATCTGCAAGGCTTCAGTTCTAGTGGCAGTAGCATCAGGACTCATTTATCAAGCAGACCAGAGCACAGCTAGTTAAAACTCATCACACTCTAGCCAAGGGCCAAACACCACCCACTGCAGGTAAGGAGAGCCTCTGCAGACAGGTCTGAAGGCTAGAGCAAGCAAATTAAAACAGAAAAGCACAAACAGCACACACCAAGATACTTCCTAAAGCACCAGATCCTGGACATTATAGGACCACTTCTGCATAAAGCCATTATTCTCAGGATCAGGAAACATAACAGGCATTTCTAACATATAGAAGAAGATGGAGACTTAGACAAAAGGACAAAATGGAAAAATTTATTCCAAATGAAAGAACAAAATAAGGTCACAACAAAAGATCTAAGTGAAACAGATACATGTAACATGCCTGATAGAGAATTTAAAGCAACAATCATAAGGATACTCGCTGGGATTGAGAAAAGAATGGTAGACTTCAGGGATGTCCTTCTGTAGAGATAAAAGAGTCAAAAAAACAGTCAGAAATGAAAAATGCAGGGCATGTGCATTTCTCAGTGGTTGAGCATCTGCCTTTGGCTCAGATTGTGATCCCAGGGTCCTGAGATTGAGTCACACATCAGCTCCCCACATAGAGCCTGTTTCTTCCTCTGCCCATGTCTCTGCCTTTCTTTCTCTCTCTTTTCTTCTCTTCTCTCTCTCTCTCTCTCTCTCTCTCTCTCTAAAATAAATAAATAATATTTTTTTTCAAAAAGAAATGAAAATGCAGTAACTGAGATCTTAAATAGACAGGATGCAGAGAACACAAAGATCGAAGAAGTAAAGGAATGAATAAGGGATAAAAGAAAATAATGAAGCTGAGCAAAAGAAAGAAGAATTACAGAACGTGAGAATAGACTTAGGGAACCCAGTGACTGCATGAAACATAATTACATTTGTATCATAGGAATCCCAGAAAAAGAAGAGTTAAAAAGGGACAGGAAATTAATTTCAGGAAATAATGGCTGAAAACTTCTCTAATGTGGGGAAGGAAACAAATACTCAGATCCAGGAGGTACGAGAACTCCCATCAAAATCAAAAACAGGCCAACACCAAAACACATTGTAATTAAATTTACAAAATATAATGATAAAGAAAAAATCCTAAAAGCAGCAAAACAAAAGCAGTGTCTACTTTACAAAGGAAGACCCATAAGTCTAGTTACAGATCTCTCAAAAGAACCTTTGGAAGTCAGAAGGGAGTGGCATAATATATTTAAAGTGCTGAATGAGAAAAATCTGTAGCCAAGAATACTCTATCCAGCAAGGCTATCATTCAAAATAGGAGAGATAAAGGGTTACTCAGAAAACAAAAACAAAAGGAGTTCATAATCATTAAACCAGCCCTGCAAGAAATATTAAAGGGGACTCTTTGATTGGAAAAGACCAAAAGTGACAAGGACAAGAAAGGAACAGAGAAAATCTCCAGAAACAATGACAAAACAAATACTAAAATAGCACTTAATACATATCTATCAATAATCGTTGAATGCAAGTAAACTAAATGCTCCAATCAAAAGACATAAGGTGTCAGAACAGATGTGAAAAAAGATAGCTAGAGACATCTATATGCTGCTTACAAGAGATGCATTTTAGACCTAAAGATACCTGCAGATTGAAAGTGAGGGAATGGAAAAATATTTATCATGCAAATGGATGTCAAAAGAAAGCTGGAGTAACAAACTTATATCTGAAAAACTAGATTTTAAACCAAAGACTACAATCAAAGATGAGGACAAGCACTGTATCATAATAAAGGGAACTATCCAGCAAGAAAATCTAACAGTTTTAAATATTTATGCCCCAAACATGAGAGCAAGCCAAATATATAAAATAATTAATAACAAGCTTAAAGGAATTCATTGATAATAATAATATAATAGTCAAAGACTTTAACACTCCATTTACATCAATCATCTAAGCAGAAAATCAACAAGGAGAAAATGGCTTTGAAAGACAAACTGGGGACACTCGGGTGGCTCAGGGAGTGTCTACCTTAGGCTCAAGGAGTGATCCTGAGGTCCTGAGATGGAGTCCCTCTGCCTATGTCTCTGCCTGTCTTTCTATGTCTCTCGTGAATAAATTAAAAATCTTTTAAAAAAATGAAAGACAAACTGGACCAGATGGACTTAACAGATATTAACAGAACGTTCCACCCTAAAACAGCAAGGCACACATTCTCTTCAAGTGCTCATGGGACATTCTATAGACTAAATCACATATGATGTCACAAACAGACCTCAAAAAGTGCAAAATGAATGAGATCATAGTATGCATGTTTTCTGACCACAACACTATGATCCTGGAAGTCAATCACAAGAAAAAATTTGGAAAGACCACAAATACATGGAGGTCAAACATCATGCTACTAAAGAATGAATGGATGAACCAGGAAATCAAAGAACAAAAAAATGCACGGAAACAAATGAAAATGAATACACAATGGTCCAAACCTTTGGGATGCAGCAAAACCGGTCAGGCCTATGTCAAGAAGAAAAAAATTCTAAAGTAGACAACCTAACATTACATATAAAGGAGCTAGAAAAAAAGTAAAACTAATGAAGCCCAAAGCCAGCAGAAGAAGGGCAATAAAGAATAGAGCAGAAATAAATTATATAGAAACGAAGAAAACAATAAAACAGATCAATGAAATCAGGAACTGGTTCATTGAAAAAATTAATAAAATTGATAAACATTGAGCCAGACTTATCAAAAAGTACAGAGAAAGGAACCAGATAAATAAAATCACAAATTACAGAAGAGAAAACAAATCAAAAAGCAAAAAAAAAAAAAAAAAAAAAAAAAAAGAACCACGGGGGAGTATCTTCTGATTCTGTGTACTTTAAGTCCCTTGGCTTCTCCTGGAAGTTGTCAGTCAGTCTAGCTGGTGTTCTGGGGGAGGGGCCTGTTGTGCTGATTTTCAGGTGTTAGCAGTTGGGGGAGCTGCTGTGCCCCTGCCAGGTGCAGGGCTCAGTGGGGGTTGTTTACCCCGTGAGGCCACAGGAGGAATAGCCCCAGTGGCGGGGCAGCTCTGGAAACCTGGATTCAGCTCCAGCAGGAACTCCGTCTGCAGGGCCTGGAGGCTCCGGGGCGGGGCCGCTGATCTGCTCACAGAAACAGACACATAGATCAGTGGAACAGAATAGAGAATCCAGAAGTGGACCCTGAACTTTATGGGCAACTAATATTCGATAAAGGAGGAAAGACTATCCATTGGAAGAAAGACAGTCTCTTCAATAAATGGTGCTGGGAAAATTGGACATCCACATGCAGAAGAATGAAACTAGACCACTCTCTTTCACCATACACAAAGATAAACTCAAAATGGATGAAAGATCTAAATGTGAGACAAGATTCCATCAAAATCCTAGAGAAGAACACAGGCAACACCCTTTTTGAACTCGGCCATAGTACCTTCTTGCAAGATACATCCACGAAGGCAAAAGAAACAAAAGCAAAAATGAACTATTGGGACTTCATCAAGATAAGAAGCTTTTGCACAGCAAAGGATACAGTCAACAAAACTCAAAGACAACCTACAGAATGGGACAAGATATTTGCAAATGACATATCAGATAAAGGGCTAGTTTCCAAGATCTATAAAGAACTTATTAAACTCAACACCAAAGAAACAAACAATCCAATCATGAAATGGGCAAAAGACATGAACAGAAATCTCACAGAGGAAGACATAGACATGGCCAACATGCATATGAGAAAATGCTCCGCATCACTTGCCATCAGGGAAATACAAATCAAAACCACAATGAGATACCACCTCACACCAGTGAGAATGGGGAACATTAACAAGGCAGGAAACCACAAATGTTGGAGAGGATGCGGAGAAAAGGGAACCCTCTTACACTGTTGGTGGGAATGTGAACTGGTGCAGCCACTCTGGAAAACTGTGTGGAGGTTCCTCAAACAGTTAAAAATAGACCTTCCCTACGACCCAGCAATTGCACTGTTGGGGATTTACCCCAAAGATACAAATGCAATGAAACGCCGGGACACCTGCACCCCGATGTTTCTAGCAGCAATGGCCACGATAGCCAAACTGTGGAAGGAGCCTCGGTGTCCAACGAAAGATGAATGGATAAAGAAGATGTGGTTTATGTATACAATGGAATATTACTCAGCTATTGGAAATGACAAATACCCACCATTTGCTTCAACGTGGATGGAACTGGAGGGTATTATGCTGAGTGAAGTAAGTCAGTCGGAGAAGGACAAACATTATATGGTCTCATTCATTTGGGGAATATAAATAATAGTGAAAGGGAATATAAGGGAAGGGAGAAGAAATGTGTGGGAAATATCAGAAAGGGAGACAGAACGTAAAGACTGCTAACTCTGGGAAACGAACTAGGGGTGGTAGAAGGGGAGGAGGGCGGGGGGTGGGAGTGAACGGGTGACGGGCACTGGGGGTTATTCTGTATGTTAGTAAATTGAACACCAATAAAAAATAAATTAAAAAAAAACAAATTACAGAAGATAAATAACAACCAATACCACAGAAATACGAACAATTACAAAAGAATATAATAAAAAATTATATGCCAAATCTGGACCACCTGGAAGAAATGGATGAATTCCTAGAAACATATAAATTACCAAAACTGAAACAGGAAGAAATAGAAAACTTGAATTAAAAAAAAATTGAATAGACCAAGAATCAGCAAAAAACTCCATCAATAATAAAAAACATCTCCCAACAAACAAAAATCCAGGGCCAGATACCTTCACAGGAGTATTCTATCAAACACTTAAAGAAGAGTTAATTCCTATTCTTCTCAAACTGTCTTAAAAAATAGAAATAGAAGGAAAACTTCCGAACTCATTTTATGAAGCCAGCATTATCCTGATTCCAAGATCAAAGATTCCACTATGAAAGAGAACTACAGGACAATATCCCTAATGAAAATGGTTGCAAAAATGCCCAATAAAATACTACCAAATCTAAACGAACAGTATATTAAAAGAATCATTCACCACAATCAAGTGGGATTTACTCCTGGGCTACAAGAGTGGTTCAATAATCACAAAATAATCAATGTGAGATACCACACTTATAAAAGAAAGGATAAGAAACAAATGACCCATTTAGTAGATAAAGAAAAAGTATCTGTACATCTAACCCTCATGATAAGAACCCTCAAAAAATTAGGGTTAGAGGGTACATACATCAACATAATAAAGTTCATGTATGAAAAACTGAGAGCTTTTCCTCCGTGGTCAGGAACAAGACAGGGATTTCTACTCTTACCAATGTTATTTAACATGTTACTAGAAGTCCTATCCACAGTAGCAAAAAGAAATAAAAAGGCATCCAAAGAACTCAAACTTTCCATATATCTGTGTGTGTATGTATATGGAGAAATATTACTCAGCTATAAAAAGAATTTGCAAGGGTATGGCTCGAGCTAGTGAGTATTATGCTAAGTGAAATAAGTCAGTGAAAGAAAGAAAAATACCATATGATTTCACTCATATGTAGAATTTAAGAAACAAAACAAATATGGGGGTAAAAAAGAGAGGAAAACCAAGAAATGGAATCTTACCTATAGAGAACAAACTGATGGTTACCAGAGGGGAGGTGAGTGGAACAATGGGTTAAATAGGTGATGGGTATTAAGGAGGGCACTTGAAATGAGTAAGGGTGTGGTATGTAAGGGTTGAATCACTAAATTCTACACCTGAAACTAATATTACATTGTATGTCAAGTAAATGGAATTAAAATAAAAACTTGGGAGAAAAATAAATACAAGTAGCAATTACAATACAATATAATATGATATAATATGCAATTTGAAAACTATGATCAATTCCTTCTTCAGAAAGCAAACACTTTCACAAAAAAAAAAACAGTTAAATGCATACTGTAATGTACATAGCACTAACTCATGAAAACTTTACCAAATCAAGCTATTCTTTATAATCCTTACCCAGGAGCGCCCAATATCCAATCACACCTTAGGTAACACTTCTTCATCCTGACAAAATCCACTCAAGAGCTAAAATTGAAAAAAAAAAAAAGAGCTAAAATTGTATACACTAACAATGAGACTGAAGAAAGAGAAATTAAGGAGTCAATCCCATTGACAATTGCATCCAAAAGCATAAGATACCTAGGAATAAACCTAACCAAACAGGTAAAGGATCTATACCCTAAAAACTACAGACCACTTCTGAAAGAAATTGAGGAAGACACAAAGAGATGGAAAAATATTCCATGCTCATGGATTGGAAGAATTAATATTGAAATTGTCAATGTTACCCAGGGCAATTTACACATTTAATGCAATCCCTATCAAAATACCATGAACTTTTTTCAGAGAGTTGGAACAAATCATCTTAAGATTTGTGTGGAATCAGAAAAGACCCCGAATAGCCAGGGGAATATTGAAAAAGAAAACCATATCTGGGCGCATCACAATGCCAGATTTCAGGTTGTACTACAAAGCTGTGGTCATCAAGACAGTGTGGTACTGGCACAAAAACAGACACATAGATCAATGAAACAGAATACAGAACTCAGAATGGACTCTCAACTCTATGGTCAACTAATATTCGACAAAGCAGGAAAGACTATGCACTGGAAAAAAAGTCTCTTCAATAAATGGTGCTGGGAAAATTGGACATCCACATGCAGAAGAATGAAACTGTACCATTCTCTTACACCATACACAAAGAAAAACTCAAAATGGATTAAAGATCTAAATGTGAGACAAGATTCCATCAAAATCCTAGAGGAGAGCACAGGCAACACCTTTTTTGAACTTGGACACGGCAATTTCTTGCAAGATATATCCATGCAGGCAAGAGAAACAAAAGCAAAAATGAATTATTGGGACTTCATCAAGATCAAAAGCTTCTGCACAGCAAAAGAAACAGTCAACAAAACTCAAAGACAACCTACAGAATGGGACAAGATATTTGCAAATGACCTATCTGATAAAGGGCTTGTATCCAAGATCAATAAAGAACCTAGTAAACTCAACAGCAAAGAAACAAACAATCCAATCATGAAATGGGCAAAAGACATGAACAGAAATCTCACAGAGGAAGACATAGATACGGCCAATAAGCTCATGAGAAAATGCTCCGCATCACTTGCCATCAAGGAAATCCAAATCAAAACCACAATGAGATACCACCTCACCCCAGTGAGAATGGCGAAAATTAACAAATCAGGAAACAACAAATGTTGGAGAGGATGTGGAGAAAGAGGAACCCTCTTGCACTGTTGGTGGGAATGTGAACTGGTGCAGACACTCCAGAGAACTGTGTGGAGGTTCCTCAAACAGTTAAAAATAGATCTGCCCTACGACCCAGCAATTGCACTGCCGGGGATTTAACCCAAAGATACAGATACAGTGAAACACCAGAACACCTGCACCCCAATGTTTACAGCACCAATGTCCACAATAGTCAAACTGTGGAAGGAGCCTCAGTGTTCATCAAAGATGAATGGAGGGATCCCTGGGTGGCGCAGCGGTTTGGCGCCTGCCTTTGGCCCAGGGCGCGATCCTGGAGATCTGGGATCGAATCCCACATTGGGCTCCCGGTGCATGGAGCCTGCTTCTCCCTCTGCCTGTCTCTCTTTCTCTCCCTCTCTCTGTGACTATCATAAATAAATAAAAAAAATTAAAAAAAAGATGAATGGATAAAGAAGATGTGGTATATGTATATAATGGAATATTACTCAGCCACTAGAAACGACAAATACCCACCATTTGCTTTGACATGGATGGAACTGGAGGGTGTTATGCTGAGTGAAATAAGTCAATCAGAGAAGGACAAACATTATATGGTAATTATGATTCAAAACATTTCTCAATTCAAATTTAACAAAAATTATAAAATAGCAGGCATGCAAAAGGCTCTCCATCCCCCACCCCATCCTTATATACAAACATTTAACTTTTTCTAAACCAGATACCTGGAACTGTAAGTCAACTGATTACATATGTGAATAAAATAACATCCCTCTCCCTTTGAACAGTCTTGCTAGAAAATTGTTGCAAGTATGAAACATTGCCATAGTCCAAGAAGAAATTTACCTTTCTTCATTTATTCTGTTAAGAGATGTAGAATATTAAAATGTATTTTGGAACTGCTCAGTTTACTAGTAAAATATTAACTATAGTGGAAAAGGTTCAACTTTAGACTCCTTCTGAATTTATTTCTATTATACTTCTTGTTCAATGTTATCCTGGCACAGAATTTTAACATCAATTTATTTGGAAAAGTGAAAAAGAAAAAAGAATGAATTAAACAGAGAACAGTCCAAAGTGTATTTTTAAGGATGGAGCAAGTACTTGAAGACAAATTAGCATCTTGAGATGTGGAGAACTGTGATTGCCAATCCTACCGCAAAATATCCTACTGTGAATCAATTTGGTCTTCAGTACTTTTTATGAGGTCTACTGTGGCCTCTACTGGAGTATTAAGCTGTCAATCTATTAAGTTGTCAGAAAAGGATCTGACTTTCTATCCCCAAAGTCTTGTTTTTAGAGTTTAAATGCTGCCCGTTACTAGCCACAACACTAAAAATAGAGTACCTGTGCACATGTAAGTTTTCACTGCACAGCTGACCTAAGTCCAATCAGAACAGTTTCAGAAGAGCGGGAAGAGAGGAGAAGCAAAAATATTCTGGTTGAACCTCGTAGTCTTCCAAAGATTCATCTTATAAGGCCTAGGGTTTACTTTGTGTTTTCTTTTACCGACCAATAGAGCGGGGGCAGCAGTTGGGGAAAGAAAAAAGGAGGAAGAGGGTGGTAGAATTGAGGAGAATACAGAACATCACATAGTAAATCATGAAACCCAGCCGCCAATTAATCTCCAAATGGGTTCTTACAAAAACCACAACATGCCATGGAGAAACTAGAAAGCCAAGTAAGGAGTACACATTCCTACGAGCAAATGTCCCCAGAGTTATTCTGTCATCTAGGTATGTTTTTGTTGCGCTGGGTTCCTAAAAGTATCCGGGATTAAACAGCTAGCTGGAGTCAGCAGCTGTCCCTCAAAGTGACCCCAGAGAGCAAACCTGGCGCAGCAGAGAAAGAGGAAAGTGCTGAGCGGGGCGCTGTACCTGGCGCGTTCCCCAGTCCCACTTCAGGTCGCAAAGTGAAGAAACTTAGTCACAACTCCAGCACAGCCCGAGAGGCAGGAGCTCCTTCTGAGACAGAGCCCAGATCTGGGCTGCTCACTCCCCAAGCCCTAGCCCTAGCCCGTCATCTCCCGAGCGAAAGCACAGTTGAAGCAGAGCATGCTTCGCTGTCCCGCAGCCTCAACGGGGCTTGCCTGGGCACCCCGCTCCCTAGCCCCAAGACCTTCTCTCTTGGGCCTCTAGCCAGGGTCCTGAGAGGAAGGGGGATGGCTCCAGCCCTTGGCCACCATAACTAACCTTGCCGCTGCTCGCGCCGCCTCCGAAAACCTCCATTTCTTGGTTCAAAAGCTCGTCCTGAGGAGCGAACGGTAGCATAGCCCCTTCAGGAGCACTTGGGCAGGAGCTGCCAACCGCTGGCGCAACCGCGCATCGCGTCGTTTGAGCTTGCCAGCCGCCGCCACCACCAGCGAAAACCCTAGCCCCTCCTTCAGCGACCGCTGCCCTAGCTTCAGGGTCCCCTCAGAGGCTGTGAGCGGAGGACCGTCTCCACAGGCAGCTGCTCCCCATAGACAAGAAAACTCTATGCTGCCTCACGGAGAGTTCCCCTCGGCTTGTGCTCACCACTGCCGCCACCACGACGGTCGTTCGGCGTTGACTCTGTCGCCCACCCCGCTTCCTAGGGCCTCCTCCCCGTACCCAGCTCTGTCAATATGGCGGCAGCGGCGGCTTCACCTGTGCAGCTCCTGGACCCCACCCCCCGCCCCCCTCCCCCGCGGCTGCAGCAGCACAGTAGCGTCACTCGAACGTCAATGGAGATTCCCCAGCCCCAGGTGAAGAGGAGGTGGGAAAGAAGAGCTGGGGTGAATACCGAGGACCGCGTGGTTGGGGGTGGGTAAGAGGGGAGGAGGACGCGCAGGGCTAGGAGGCAGGAGAAGAGTAGTAAAAGCCACTGCTAGCGCTGCAGTAAACCTGCCCACTTCATGGAGCATGCGCGTCTCTGTTCACACATGCTCAGCAGGCCCTCTCAAGTCTACGAAGGCGGCTTGCAGGCGGGAGGATTCCCAAAATGAATGTAGAAACAGGGAGATGCTCTGGAGCATTGGAGCAGTTAGTGTCTGGGGAGGACTCCAGGAATATCTGCTTGCAGGGCTCACAAAAGCGGGTGTCCTATACACCGAACCACACCCATTTTTGTATAGTGATGAATAGTAGAGCGGGGATTTAGTACAGTATACAATGGGCCTCTAGAAGCAGGAGGCAGGAAGAAAATGCATTTAAAATAAATTAGTACACCTATGCTCCCAAACTCCTCCACCCCCCACCCCAGTCCCTCTCAGCACTTCCCTCTGGTTGCCCTTATAGTATTGATGGCACACAGTATTTCTAGGGTTCATACACACGTGCACATAAATATGCCACTTATTGGACCCTACTTGTGGCATTGAAGGCAGAATGTTGGAAGCTAATCTCAACCCCTACCCTGCTCTAAAGGTATTAGACCTGTAGTGAAAGTAATAATCATTTTTCTGTCTTC
Organism: Canis lupus dingo; assembly: GCF_003254725.2. NCBI lineage: Eukaryota > Metazoa > Chordata > Mammalia > Carnivora > Canidae > Canis > Canis lupus. Next base: position 65,175,213 of record NC_064281.1, read on the forward strand.
TTCTAATCAAACCTTTACCGGTCTGCTACTCTGCTCTGTACTAGGAGCCAGCAATATAACACGTAAATAAACCACACGGGGATGATCAATGAGCTCCTTATTGAAACACTTCAGAACCCATCGTAAAAAAAGTGATTCCACCTTTGACACTTCAAAGAGACTTAAAATAGCAAAGGTAACAGCAACAAGGAGGCTCAGTACCTTGGAGAGGTTTCTAAGGATCAATATAAAACGCAAGCACCCTTTCCCCAATACTACACCCAAGGCTGCGGTGTTGCGCTTGAGGAAAACACTGAAGTATGCCCTCCATTTATTTCACCATCTGGCGTGCAGCACTGTGGAAGTAAAAAGCAAGCCACAGAGGTTGGCATTGAATTGCAAACAAAGATCACTAATGGTGCCCTCCCACCTCCACTGCTTACAATCCCAGGGGAAAAGTGAGCTTTACAAAATATGATTTTGTAAAAGTGAAAACTTTCCAGGTAGTGGGTGCATGGAGCTATAAACAGTGAAAATGTGCACATGCACACAGTTGCATGAATTCCTGTTTGGCTGAACTGGCAGTGTTCTTAAATAAGCCCCATCATTTTGGGCAGCCCGGGTGGCTCAGCGGTTTAGCACCGCCTTCAGCCCAGGGCCTGATCCTGGACTCCCTGAATCGAGCATGGGCATGGAGCCTGCTTCTCCCTCTGCCTGTGTCTCTGCCTCTCTCTCTCTCTCTCTCTCTCTCTGTGTGTGTGTGTCTCATGAATAAACAAATAAAATCTTTAAAACATATATTTAAAAAAAAAGACCCATCATTTTGAGCATTGGATCTCATCCCTTCTTGCTACTCAGCTTTGTTTTCTGCAATTCTCCATCACCACTCCCCTTAGCATCATGGTTTTGTTTTTTGTTTTTTTCCTCTACTGGACCTTTCCCATCCGCAAAAATGCATAGTTACTGACCTTAACTTGCTGAGCCACTCATTAGTGTTTGATGCAGTTCAGGACTCTTTTCTCCTTTCTTTCTTTCTTTCTTCTTTCTTTCTTTCTTTCTTTCTTTCTTTCTTTCTTTCTTTCTTTCTTTCTTCTTTCTTTCTTTCTTTCTTTCGTCTTTCCTTCTTTTTTTTTATGATTCCCTCTTTATTTAAACATTTTCTTGTTTGGCCTCCAGAACAAAACTGTTTGTTCATTTTCCTCCTACAACACTGGCCATTTCTTCTCAGTTCCCTTTGCAGGACAACCCCTCATTTTCCCAGTTTCTAAAAGTAGAAATTTCAGTATTATATTCTCCACCCCTATGTTTCCCAATATCCTAGGTATTTCCATAGCACATCCAGTTCCATGGCTTTAAATCTCATCTGTATGCTGAGACCTTTCAAAGTTTATCTCCAGCCTCAAACTCTTTCTCGAAGTCAAGACTTGTATACACAACTGCCTATTTTACTTAAATACCTAATAGGTATCTCAAACTTAATCTACTCAAAACCGAATTCTTGATTCAACCTCAACCAAGGTTTTCCTTGTCTGGACTTCTCCAGGCAATTAATGACCTCCACCATCCACCTAGTTTGCTGTTCAAATAAATGTTCCTTCAGAGTGTTTCTATGACTGTCCTTTCTAAAACACCATCCCCATAACTCTAACTTCGCCCTGCTTTTTTCTTCATAACAACAATCAACATATGGTCGATATTTGTTTATTTATTTCCCTGAACACTTAGCATAATGCTTGGAACATAATGAGGCTCAGTAAAAAAAAAATGAGGCTCAGTAAATATTTGCTGAATGAATTAACATGTCCTTTGTTATTATTGTTTTATGCATTTGGTAAATACACCACATCAACTATATTAAGAAGCTTCTTCACTATGAATGTATTTCTTTTTTCTCTGAATTTTTATTTAAACTCCAGTTAGTTAACATACAGCGTAATATTAGTTTCAACTGTAGAATATAGTGATTCAAATTTACATACAACACCCAGTGTTCATCACAAATGCCCTGTTTAATACCCATCACCTACTTAACCCATCCCCTCCTCTAGTAACCTTCCATTTTGTTCTCTAGAGCTAAGAATCTGTTTCTTGGTTTGCCTTTTCCCCCCTATGTTCATGTGTTTTGTTTCTTAAATTCTACATATGAGTGAAATCATATGGTATCTGTCTTTCTCTGACTGACTTATTTCATTTAGCATAATATTCTCTAGTTCCATCCATGTTCTTGCAAATAGCAAGATTTCATTCTCTTTATGGCTAATTAATATCCCACTCTGTATTAAATTTCACCTTCATAAATGTTTATTCATTCAACATTCCTCTTAGCTTATAAACATGCATACATCTCTCTCATTTAAAAAAATCAAAATCCCTTCATCAATTCAAGGATTTTAATAAATCCCTGTTTCTCAGTTCTTTCAGTTAAGTCCCTCTACATCTATCTCAAATATTTTTTTTTAAATATCTGCTCCATCCTGCATTATCACTGTCTCTGTTCACCTCATAGAATATGTTCTTGGACTAGTTATACTAATGATTCCTCTTAACCTGTCTTTCTGACTCCAAATGTATACTCTTTCTCCAATCCATCCTCCTCACTGGCAGCCCAGGAATCAAAATTCCTCAATGATAATTCATCATTGCTAGTAAAGCATCCACACTTATTAGCTCTTAATGTGAATGTTCTCACCAACTGGCCTCTATCTTTCCAGTTTCATCTACCATCTCAAATTCCAGTCAGATCTATGCACATGTTATTGTATCTTCCTTATCCTACTCTTTCTAAACAACTTATTTTTAATAGCAGTCAATACTGACAACTACAATTACTGAGAGCCTACTATGCTCCAAGCATATACTCTTCATGAATTCATTTAGCCCTCATAACAATTTTTAAAAGTTCATATTATATAGATAATTTTACAGATGAGGAAACTGAGCCTGAGAAAGGTTCAGTGATTTTACCAATACCTTAGAGATATTAAATGGAAATTCTAGAATTAAAACTACATCTGCTGGATGCCAAGCTTTCTACCCCACCCTGTTGTTCTGTGAAAGCCCTCTGATATTACCTTCCCTCTCCATACCCTAATTCCACTCATCCATAGGAAAAATTAGTTACCCATTCTTCTTTACTTCCATAAAACTTTTTGCCATATCCTTATTTCAACACTGCTTTAATTTTCTTTAGTAAAAAACTTTGAGATTTTGGTGTTAATTAATTTACCTATTAAGATCTGCTTTCACAGCACATGTCTGGTGCTCAATATGTTGGATGGGCAAACAGTATTTCCCTACTCTAGCCAGAAACAGTTGAGGCTGTGGGCTAATATAACAGTGTATAACAGTACTTAACCCTGCATAGTTTCTTTTTTCTTTTTTTTTTAAGATTTTATCTATCCATTCACAAGAGACACAGAGAGAGAAGCAGAGACACAGGCAGAGGAAGAAGCAGGCTCTATGCAGGGAGCCCGAAGCGAGAAGCGAGACGCGAGACCCGATCCCGAGTCTCCAGGATCACGCCCTGGGCGGAAGGCAGTACCAAACCGCCGAGCCACCCGGGCTGTCCTTAACCCTGCATAGTTTAATGCTTATTTGCTCTGTTTTGATTCCCTTTATCAAAGATGTATTGTCTGATTTTAAGTTACTAGTAACCAAGACCTATTATATACAATTTCAACTAGCTCAGAGGTCCTTAGATTCTTGGTGAAAAACATGATGACTTTATTTAAGCACAAAAGCAGTTATTAAGGAAGTCTCAAGCTTCAGTCTTCTGAAAAGTATACATAGCACATAGCAGATATTCTTGCTTTCTCTTTAGTCTTCAGGAAATTTTTAGCCTGAAATTTTCTATATGCCCATGTATCTCTGGATGTCTAATTATTGGAGCATAATATTAGAAGTTTACACAATAGAGGCACCTGGGTGGCTCAGTGGTTGGTTGAGCATCTTCCTTCAGCGCAGGTGGTGATCCTGGGGTCCTGGGATCGGGTCCTACATCAGGCTTCCAGCCAGAAGCCTACTTCTCCCTCTGCCTATGTCTCTGCCTGTCTCTCTGTGTCTCTCATGAATAAATAAATAAAATATTTTTTAAAAAGAAGTTTACACAATATTTAGTAATATTTTGTTGGCTCTGGAACTGGGATGTACTATATCTAGTTTCTAAATAATATATTGTTCACCATAAAAGGTAATGAGATGTGCTCCACCATCATTAGAGCATGTGTTTTGAGTATTTTCAGGACTAAGGAAAGAGTACACTTAAACATTCACAGTGACTTATTTACCTTGTGATAAATGGCACTCATTGGATTACCAAGGTCAAAGGTGAAAATAAGTGGTCATGTAATTTAACTGAAAAAGGTTAGCTGACCCATATAGAGATAAAAATCTTCTTGGCCCCACTAAAGTTGTGTAAAATATGAACCAAGGACCTTTGATCACCAGATCACAGACCACTCACAGATCCTACGCTATGGTCTTGATTTCTAAACTGTAGAATTTACAAAGTAATGCTTATTTGGGGTATAATTATAGAAAGAGCCATTTAGTCTCTCAGTATTCTATGCCTATTTCCCCAATGTTTATAATCCAAATAGCTGGAAAATGGTGAGCCAACACAGAATATAAAAGCACTACTAGGAAAATATTCAAATATTTTATTTTGAAGGTATTCAGACATAAATTATAAAAATTGATTCATATACACAAACAGAGAAGTTTTAAATGTTTAAGTTTTAGCAAATACTTACAGTCTTTAGATAATTCCTTGAAGTGTCAGAGAATTTTCATTTTCTAAAAATAACAACTTTGTACCTTCTACAAATCAATTTGAAAATGGAAGCAATACACACATATCAAATGTCAGCTCATTGTTGCCTTTTTGGTGAAATTAATGAGATTAAACAATAAATAAATGATAAATATGATAATAGTTTTTCTTCTTTGGACAGTAACAATGCATGCAAAGCTTACAATGCATGAAAAGTGAAATCACTTAATAATACTAAAGACTAGGAAGAATACTAACAATCATTTTGTAATCTAACTCTTAAGATATTTATGAAAGATTGTTAAATTTCATGATTTAGCTTCAACTTACTAAATTGTAGTAACGGTATGTGCTACAAAGGCATTCTGCTGTATCACATATAAAGAAAATATCAAGCAGTAAAATTTTATTTTCTTTTTATTTCTGAGTCTCTTCAAATCATATCAACATATTTGGTTATAATGTCATTTTCTGAGGGAAAAAAAAAAGTTGATCTTACTAGTGGGTTTACCAAAATGATAGAATGATAGGAAATGAATTCCAATGATGATGTAAATAAATATAATAACCAATTATAGTTGACAAAATGGATACATTTTTTACAAGCCAAAGGAATATGCCAGATGTAAAGGTAATCTGGCTGCCCATGTCCTTCACAGCATTGTTCACAAAAGTTGAGTCACCAGTTTGACAAGTTACTTGATGTCTCTTCCCTAATTCACAATTTTCCATTGGGTTCCTAGCAAAGCTTAGAACCTTTTTAAGGAGACTTCTTTCTGAGATAAGGTGGACCAGTCACTGATTAAGAATATGGGAGTAGCTATGTTACCCTATTCAAGCTTCAAACATACTCATAAATTTGTAAAGCAATTGAAATATATAAATGTATGCAACTACCAATTTAACTAGTTTCAGATTGTCCTTTGCATATAATTCACAAAACTGTTTTCCCCTACAATAAAACATGTGATTAGAGTTCCCATGACTGAAGTAATTTCCCTGGTGCCATCCATACCTGCTTACTAGGTTCTCCAAGTGTTTAAGGTTTCTAAATAAAATTTACATTAAACTGAACCAGATAATTTTAGACTTACAGTCATGGTCTTATTAACAACATACTCTAAGTCACTGGTAAGTATGCATCAGAATTTTCTGCAGGACTTTGTCAAAACACAGATTGCAGAAACCCAGTGTTTCTAATTCAATAAACTGAGGTTGGAAACTTAGTGTTTGCATTTCTACCAAGTACTCAGGGATTCTTATGATGCTGGTTTTGGGACTCCAATTTTAGAGCCACTGCTTTTTAAGTTATAATTAGGCAAAGTAAGACACACATATTTTAAAGTGATTTTGTTTAAAAAGCCTAAATAATTCACTTGAATTTCAGATCCTTTGAACTCATATGACATATGAACAGAGACTTGGAAAGTAAATATAAATTTAAATTTTCTAAGGAAAACCGATAGAGGGTAGAAACCCTATAGAGGTATTTTAAGATAATATAAAAACAGTTGGCAAGCTAATAACTTATTGTTAGTGTACAGAGTTGAATATAATAAAAAGTGTCTTTTCCCTGATGCCCCATTTCAGGAATTCAACTGGTAAAATAGGCAAATTTGGAGGTGGATATAGAAGAAAAGGATTTAAAAAAGAATAGGATTAAAACATTAAGACAACGTCAGGTACATGCAGCATAGTACCCTGGATAGCTCCCTGGAAGAGATGTTGTTTTGAGTCTAAGTTTGATCTTCTCTAAGTAAGCCTCTTCTATTTAGAGCCCAACTCCTTATTTGAATTCTGAATGTTCAAGAAGGCCATATATTTTTGTATATTTTTTATTTAAGTTTGATTTGCAAACATATAGTATAACAAGCAGTGCTCATCCCATCAAATGCCCCCTCAGTGCCTGTCACCCAGTCACCCCATCCCCCTGCCCACCTACCCTTCCACTACCCCTTGTTCGTTTCCCAGAGTTAGGAGTCTCTCGTGTTCTGTCATTCTCTCTGAAGGCAACATATTTATGTAAAGTTGAGTCCCTGGAAACTAGGGAGTGGGGAATTATTTAAATTTCCTCATTAATATTTGGACCCCATGCACATAAAAGTTGTATATATTTTTACCTAATTTGGAGTAACAGACATTCATAATATCAAGTAGGCTTATGTCAGGGCCTAGACATATGTACATAAAACAAGATGTTTCAAATTAAGAATTGGGTTTCATTCTGAAACTGAGAATCATTTTCATTATTTCCTTTCTTTATTTAGTGAGTCAGAGTTCATTTAGCTCCTAAATTATTTATTGAACTGACCTAAGTCTAGTCTCAACAGATTTTCACAGTGAATATAATATAAAATAGTCTTACAACTTAACATACTCCTAGAAAATACATCCTATAAAACCACTGGAAGTTCTTAAAGGCAACACAGTTTCTAGATAACTTCCCTTCTTTTTACAACTTTGAGTTCATTTAAATGGAAATTTAGTTAAAGCAATATTAAAACATATTTTAAACAAAAAGTTGTACATGCTTAATGTGTACAATATGATGATTTGGTACACATATACACCAGTAAAGATTAATAGAGCCAACTAATTAACTTATCATTTTCTCTTTTTTTTCAGTTCTTCAGCATTAAACTTTTTTTTAATAATAAATTTATTTTTTATTGGTGTTCAATTTGCCAACATAAGAATAACACCCAGTGCTCATCCCGTGAAGTACCCCAATCAGTGCCCATCACCCAATCACCCCCACCCCCTGCCATCCTCCCCTTCCACCACCACTAGATAGTTTCCCAGAGTTAGGAGTCTTCATGTTCTGTCTCCCTTTCTGATATTTCCTATCCATTTCTTCTCCCTTCCCCTCTATTCCCTTTCACTATTATTTATATTCCCCAAATGAATGAGAACATATAATGTTTGTCCTTCTCCAAATGACTTATTTCACTCAGCATAATACCCTCCAGTTCCATCCACGTCGAAGCAAATGGTGAGAATTTGTCATTTCTAATGGCTGAGTAATATTCCATTGTATACATAAACCACATCTTCTTTATCCATCATCTTTCCTTTTTTTTTTTTTTAATCCATCATCTTTCGATGGACACCGAGGCTCCTTCCATAGTTTGGCTATTGTGGACATTCCTGCTAGAAACATTAGGGTGCAGGTGTCCCAGCGTTTCATTGCATCTATATATTTGGGGTAAATCCCCAGCAGTGCAATTGCTGGGTCATAGGGCAGATCTATTTTTAACTCTTTGAGGAACCTCCACACAGTTTTCCGAGTGGTTGCACCAGTTCACATTCCCACCAACAGTGCAAGAGGGTTCCCCCTTTCTCCACATCCTCTGCAATATTTGTTGTTTCCTGCCTTGTTAATTTTCCCCATTCTCCCTGGTGTGAGGTGGTATCTCATTGTGGGTTTGATTTGTATTGTCCCGATGACAAGTGATGCAGAGCATTTTCACATGTGCAAGTTGGCCATGTCTATGTTCTCTTCTGTGAGATTCCTGTTCATGTCTTTTACCCATTTCATGATTGGATTGTTTGTTTCTATGGTGTTGAGTTTAATAAGTTCTTTATAGGTCTTGGAAACTAGCCCTTTATCTGATACGTCATTTGCAAATATCTTCTCCCATTCTGTAGGTTGTCTTTTAGTTTTGTTGACTGTATCCTTTGCTGTGCAAAAGCTTCTTATCTTCATGAAGTCCCAATAGTTCATTTTTGCTTTTGTTTCTTTTGCCTTCATGGATGTATCTTGCAAGAAGTTACTGTGGCCGAGTTCAAAAAGGGTGTTGCCTGTGTTCTCCTCTAGGATTTTGATGGAATCTTGTCTCACATTTAGATCTTTCATCCATTTTGAGTTTCTCTTTGTGTATGGTGAAAGAGAGTGGTCTAGTTTCATTCTTCTGCATGTGGATGTCCCATTATCCCAGCACCATTTATTGAAGAGACTGTCTTTCTTCCAATGGATAGTCTTTCCTTCTTTGTCGAATATTAGCTGACCATAAAGTTGAGGGTCCACTTCTGGATTCGCTATTCTGTTCCACTGACCTATATGTCTGTTTTTGTGCCAGTGCCGCACTGTCTTGATAACCACAGCTTTGTAGTACAACCTGAAATCTGGCATTGTGATGCCCCCAGATATGGTTTTCTTTTTAAAATTCCCTTGGCTATTCGGGGTCTTTTCTGATTCCACACAAATCTTAAAATAATTTGTTCTAATTCTCTGAAGAAAGTCCATGGTATTTTGAAAGGGATGATATTTAAAGAGAGAACAGCTGGAATGCTCCATTAAGAAGAGTTTGCGCTTCTATCAAGGTAGGAAAACGAAAAAAAAAATAAAGAAGGAAATAAACAAAAAAGCATCCAAGGTGGAGGAGCCCCCGTGAAGAGAAGGGCTAAGGCCAGGCAGCGACCTCCCCCAGGACAGGAAAGCCCAGTCCCAGAGAAGCAGGAGCTTTACCAATCTTCCCAGATGGAAAGGCACTCACAGGGAGTTCCTGCAGGATCCCCGGAGGGGCAAGGATGCCCTCAGGCTCCCAGAGGCACTAATAGGAACTACACCCCAGGGGAGAGCGCACCACACAATGCGGTCCGAGCTCCCTAAAGAGCTGGAGCACAGGCTGGCAGGGCCTGGGAGCAGCTCCAGTGGCTCAGGCGGCGGCTCCATGCAGAGGGGGCTGCGCGGCCCCGGGAGCGCAATTTCACTGGTGCAGGCCCCGGAGCTCAGGGCATTGGGGACACAGCCAAGATCCGGCGCTCCCCCCAGGACAGGCAGAGGCCAGGAAGACACAGAACAGCAAGGACACTCCTGCTGCCTGCCACCCTGAGCCGTGCAGATCGGCACCCCCCACCCCCGGAGCATCCAGGCCCCTGTGGACTGGGAGCTGCGGTAGTTACTGAGGATGACTCCAGAGCTGGAGAGCTGGCGGCCACCACTGCTGTTCCTCCTCCAGGTGTCACCTTGTACCTGGGACTGAGCAGGGGCCTCACAGGATAAACAGCTCCTACTGAGCCGTGCACCTGGCAGGGGGCTGGTAAGCTCCCCTAGGTGCACACACCAGAAAATCAGCACAGCAGGCCCCTCCCCCAGAAGATCAGCTAGAAGGACAGGAGAAAAGCAAGTTATTGACCAGCAGCACTGAAAAGTTCCAGGGGAAGTTGAAGGATTTAAAGTATATAGAATCAGAGGATACTACACCTTGTTTTTTGTTTTCTGTTTGTCCCCCCCACACACTTTCTTTCTTTTATTTTTTCTTTTTCTCCTCTTTCCAGTACAACTTGTTTTTGGCCTATCTGCCCTGAGCTAAATGACTAGAAGGAAAAACTCACCACAAAAGAAAGAATCAGAAACAGTCCTCTCTCCCACAGAGTTACAAAATTTGGATTACAATTGAATGTCAGAAAATCAATTCAGAAGCACAATTATAAAATTCCTCAGCATCTTAAAAGCCATCTATGAAAAGCCCACAGCAAATATCATTCACAATGGGGAAACACTGGGAGCCTTTCCCCTAAGATCAGGAACAAGACAGGGATGTCCACTCTCACCACTGCTATTCAACATAGTACTAGAAGTCTTAGCCTCAGCAATCAGACAACAAAAAGACAAAAAAGGCATTCAGATTGGCAAAGAAGAAGTCAAACTCTCCCTCATCACCGATGACATGTTACTCTACGTAGAAAACCCAAAAGCCTCCACCCCAAGATTGTTAGAACTCATACAGCAATTTGGCAGTGTAGCAGGATACAAAGTCAATGCCCAGAAGTCAGTGGCATTTCTAAACACTAACAATGACCCTGAAGAAAGAGAAATTAAGGAGACCATCCCATTGACAATTGCACCCAAAAGCATAAGATACCTAGGAATAAACCTAACCAAAGAAATAAAGGATCTATACCCTAAAAACTATAGAACACTTCTGAGAAAATTGAGGAAGACACAAAGAGATGGAAAAATATTCCATGCTCATGGATTGGAAGAATTAATATTGTAAAAATGTCAATGCTACCTAGGGCAATTTATACATTTAATGCAATCCCTATCAAAATACCATGGGCTTTCTTCAGAGAATTGGAACAAATCATCTTAATATTTGCGTGGAATCAGAAAAGACCCCGTATAGCCAGGGGAATATTAAAAAAGGAAAACCATAGCTGGGGGCATCAAATGCCAGATTTCAGGTTGTACTACAAAGCTGTGGTCATCACGACACTGTAGTACTGGCAGTAAAACAGACACAGAGATCAATGGAACAGAATAGAGAACCCAGAAGTGGACCCTCAACTTTATGGTCAACTAATATTCGACAAAGGAGGAAAGCAGCACTGGACAAAAGACAGTCTCTTCAGTAAATGGTGCTGGGAAAATTGGATAGCCACATGCAGAAGAATGAAACTAGACCATTTTCTTACACCATACTCAAAGATAAACTCAAAATGGATGAAAGATCTTTTTTTTTTTTTTTTTGGATGAAAGATCTTAATGTGAGACAAGATTCCATCAATATCCTAGAGGAGGGCAGCCCTGGTGGCACAAAGGTTTAGCGCCGCCTGCAGCCCAGGGCGTGATCCTGGAGACCGTGGATCTGTTCCCACGTCAGGCTCCCTGCATGAAACCTGCTTCTCCCTCTGGCTGTGTCTCTGCCTCTCTCTCTCTCTGCATCTCTATGAATAAATAAATAAAAATCTTTAAAAAAAAAAACAAAATCCTAGAGGAGAACACAGGCAACATCCTTTTTGAACTTGGACACAGTAACTTCTTGCAAGATACATCCATGAAGGCAAGAAAAACAAAAGCAAAAATGAACTCTTGGGACTTCATCAAGATAAGAAGCTTCTGCACAGCAAAAGAAACAGTCAACAAAACTAAAACACAACCTACAGAATGGGACAAGATATTTGCAAATGATGTATCAGATAAAGGACTAGTATCCAAGATCTATAAAGAACTTATTAAACTCAACAGCAAAGAAACAAACAATTCAATCATGAGATGGGCAAAAGACATGAACAGAAATTTCACTGAGGAAGACATAGACATGGCCAACAAGTACATGAGAAAATGCTCTGCATCACTTGCCCTCAGGAAAATACAAATCAAAACCACAATGAGATACCACCTCACACCAGTGAGAATGGGGCAAATTAACAAGGCAGGAAACAACAAATGTTGGAGAGGATGTGGAGAAAGGAGGAACCCTCTTGCACTGTTGGTGGGAATGTGAACTGGTGCAGCCACTCCGGAAAACTGTGTGGAAGTTCCTCAAAGAGTTAAAAATAGATCTTCCCTACGACCCAGCAATTTTACTGCTGGGGATTTACCCCAAAGATACAGATGCAGTGAAATCCTGGGACACCTGCACCCCGATGTTTATAGCAGCAATGTCCACAATAGCCAAACTATGGAAGGAGCCTCGGTGTCCGTCGAAAGATTAATGGATAAAGAAGATGTGGTCTATGTATACAATGGAATATTACTCAGCCATTAGACATGACAAATACCCACCATTTGCTTCAACGTGGATGGAACTGGAGGGTATTATGCTGAGTGAAATAAGTCATTCAGAGATGGACAAATATTATATGTTCTCTTTCATTTTGGGAATATAAAAAATAGTGAAAGGGAATAAAGGGGAAAGGAGAGAAAATGAGCGGGAAATATCAGAGAGGGTGACAGAACATGAGAGACTCCTAACTCTGGGAAAGGAACAAGGGGTGGTGGAAAGGGATGTGGGTTGGGGGTGGGGGTGACTGGGTGACGGGCACTGGCGGGGCACTTGATGGGATGAGCACTGGGTGTTATGCTATATGTTGGCAAATTGAACTCCAATATAAATAAATAAATAAATAAATAAATAAATAAATAAATAAATAAAAAGTCTTTACATTAGCTGATAGAATCAACTACCGAGACCATCAAATTCATGATTCTTAGTGAACCTGGACTAAATTTAAAGTTTTAGATATAGCTGATGTGAATAAAACAATGAAAATAGCACCCAATTTTATAGACTAGAGTAGTTAGGTTGAGGAAGAAAATGTAAAAGGAAAGGGAAAAAAATGAGGGCAGGCAATGAGCCAAATGCTTTACGTTAAGTTACCTCATTACCTCAAATTCTGCAAATTAAATATAATTCCCATTTCGCAGGTAAGAAAACAGGTTTAGAGAAGTTAAGTGCCCCACTAATTAGTAGCAAAGCTCACATTGGAATTGAAATCTGAGCCCAAGGGCTGTGTTTTCAACTACCCATCACTCTAGTGAAGGAAAAACATAATGAAGAATGAGACAAACTAACAAAAGCTAATTTCCAACAAAGTGGCTACTCATTACTTTCCCCATTATCCTACTCTGACTAAACAGCAAAACAATAATACAGCTTTTCTATTTAGTTCCAAAATATACTTACAGAACTGAACTATTTATTAATAAACTATGTTTATAAAAATTGATGCAGACTTTTTCTTTCTTGGGGTCAGAAACTAGGGCCAGAAAAAAGGAATTCTATGAATTAAGAGTTGGAACTATCATTTCTAAGCATTAAATATAATTAGTATTCCAAATTCCCAAACTTAGCCTGTGTGTTTATAATATAATCATTTGTACTGCCATAAACTCTTGTGAATCTGTTCTAAAAATACAATTTAGGAAAAACATTATCAGGGTATATTATAAATGATAAAAAATGAACATACAGATCTGTAGCATTAATATTCTAGTATCAATGCACAAAGATTTATTGGCTTTGTACATTGGTTGATGGCTTAATGGATTTAGTGAATAGCTAGTTTTTATAACCAGAACATGCATGTAATAATAATCAAATATTTTATTATTTAACAAATTTCTGGAAGCATAGGTAAACCCAACCTGGAAAACAACTATTATATAATCGTACTGCTCCCTCTAACTACGACATCTTTTCCCTCCATTCATTCTCAAACACTTCAAATGTTCCACATAAGCGTTTTCCTTTTTCTAAGTAACCTCTTCCATATATATATATATATATATATAACTTCAATTTTTACTTATGCTCCACTTCACTAGGACAACTGCTTTCTCAGAGTTCACTTTTTAGGAAATCCATGCTCTGTCTTCACAGGACATTGTGGTTCATCATTTCCATATTGAGATTCTTTCTTCTCTTTCCTCCATAACAGTATCTATCTTGGTTCTTTTTTTTTTTTTTTGCATATTTTTAATTGGACTTCAATTTGCCAACGTATAGTATAACACCCAGTAATTCTTTGCCTTTCCTTCATATATTCAATCTTTATTTACTCCAGTGGCTATTCTATTGTCTAGATCTTTCTGTGGACTTATTTTTTAATGCTCCTGGTTTCTTTTTCATTCTTTATCTTGGAAATTTTATTTATTTTCAGGGCTTCTATCACATCTGTGTTGATGACAGCTAAATTGAGATTTCAGGCAACATCTAGTCTCCAACTTATTACTGAAAATGTTTATACGACTATCAATCATTTCTACAGATTCTACAAGTCCAAAACAAAACTCATATTTTTCCCATAACTATCTCTTTCCTTTTTTTTTTAAATATATTTTTTATTTATTTATGATAGTCATACAGAGAGAGAGAGAGAGGCAGAGACACAGGCAGAGGGAGAAGCAGGCTCCATGCACCGGGAGCCCGATGTGGGACTCGATCCCGGGTCTCCAGGATCGCGCCCTGGGCCAAGGGCAGGCGCCAAACCGCTGCGCCACCCAGGGATCCCTCTCTTTCCTATCTTTCACCCATTCTTCCTCTTTCTCTCTCTCTCCCTCACTTGTTCCATTCTTCCATCTATGAATCATCACTTTCTTTGACCTATTTTATTATATCTTCCACCAAGTCCTATCAAATTCTTCTCTTACCACTGCTCTTATGTTATTATGTCAACTGGACATACTGGTCCAAGCCAGAGCTGGGGAAACATGTGAAACTACCATCAGCACTTTGCCTTGTGTCTCCAGAATCTAAGTCTAAATATCATGCTTTTGCTATATTACTTAGCCTGCTATCCAAGATTGTTGCATATTGACCACTTTTATTTGCCAAGCCTTTTCCATTAAAATCTTAGTTTCAAAGATTTAGTATTTTAGGTATAACACTTATTTCCTTTCAAGACACAATTTGTCTTTGCCCAATGATAAGGACTATGCTATGCAATAAAGGTTACTAATGTTTTGACATATATTAAGAATCCAGAAACTACATAATTCCACTGCCTGCTTGCTTTCTTGAACTATAACTCCTCTGAAAATACAATGAGGGGAAAAGTAGAATAGTCAAGATACTATCCCTGTCTTAACTGTTCAATCCAGCCTAGATTTCATTTTCGATCACTTCAATTATTCTCTTGCCAATTCCATCACCTTTCTTATTCATTGTCCTTATGTAGCATCCACATGATAAATTCCAAAGATATATCAATCAAAATGTCCACCTCTTTGGCTGTACTACATTGAACTCCTGAATGCTGTTATAGAAAATTATAAATTGGTCTAATTCAAATTCTTGCTCTCTAATCTCTACTTTCTTTCAATGCCACCCAGTCATTCTCCTATCTCCCTCACTTTTAACAGGCATTTCAAACATTCTCTACTCTCCTACCACTACCTCTCTGCTCTATTGTCTCTTTTTATTCATTTTTTAAAAACCATTTTATATCTTCAAGTGTACAATTAAGTGGCATTAAGTACATTTACAATGTTTTTAATCTCATCACCATTCCCAGAATTTTTCATCCCCCCAAACAGACAGTGTGTATCCATTAAACAGTAACTGCTCATTGATCTATAGTCTCTCCAGAAAGACTCACTTTCTCTGTGGTGAAATTCAAACACATTATATGAGGATCCCTTAAATTTTCTGCCATGCTACCTATAATCTTACATGCTACCTACAATCTTACTCAGTTTCTCCTCCTCCCCTTCTATCACAATGGAAGAAGTGACACACCTCTGGTCCAAACTTAATATCTCCACATAACATGTTCTTGATCTTACTGTTTCCTGATATCTCAAGGTACCACCCCATCAAGTCCCCCATCCCAAACTCACTTTCTCTTTTTATCTGTCCTATTTTTTGACTGTTTCCCTTGCTGTGCAAAAGCTTTTTATCCTGATGAAGTCCCAATAGTTCATGTTTGCTTTTGTTCCCCTTGCCTTTGGAGATGTATGTAGCAAGAAGTTGCTACAATTGAGATCAAAGAGGTTGCTTCCTGCAGTCAGATTTTTTAAAATCAGAAATATTTTTTAAGATAAACTACCAAACAAAACTGATAGCATGAGATGGCTCTCTGAAGTCTAATCTGAGTAGGCCAAGGACAAAAGAGATCTGAATAGTCACAGTGGTGGCAGCCTGGGGCTCCTGACCTGGGGGGATACAACCCACAGCCTCCCCACCCTGAGCCTGAGCGGAGCTCCCATGCCTGGGGACATGGTTCTACCACTGCCTCACTGGGATCACTAGAATTCTTCTCTAGGACTTTAATGGATTCCTGTCTCTTATTTATCATTTTTATCTATCTCATCTTTCATCCATTTTTTAAGTTTTGTGTATGGTATAGGAAAGTGGTACAGTTACATTCTTCTGCATGTGGTTGTGCAATTTTCACAACACCATTTATTGAGGAGACAATCTCTTTTTTTCATTGAATATTCTTTCCTGCTTTGTCAAAGATTAGTTGACTATAGAATTGAGGGTCCCTCTCTGGGTTCTCTATTGCATTCCACTGATCAATTTGTTGGTTTATGTGCCAATACTGTACTGTCTTGCCCATTACAGCTTTGTAATAAGAATTGAAGTCTAGAATTATGATGCCTCCAAGCTTTTTTTTTTCAACATTACATTGGCAATTCAGGGTCTCTTCTGGTTACATACAAAGTTTAGGATTGTTTGTTCCGGTTCTGTGAAAAATGCTGATGGTACTTTTATAAGGATTGCACTGAATATGTAGATTGATTTGGGTATCATAGACAATATTTGTTTTAACAATATTTGTTTTTCCAACTTGTTAGCATGGAATGTTTTTCCATTCACTTCCATCTTCCTCAATTTCTTTCAGAAGTGTTCTATAGTTTTAAAAGTAAAGATACGTTACCTCTTTGGTTAGGTTTATTCCTAGGTATCTTATGGTTTTTGGTGCAGTTGTAAATGTGATCAATCCTTTAAATATACTATTGGATCAAAAATAAATAAATAAATAAATAAATATACTATTGGATCATATTAGCTAGTATCTTGGTGAGAATTTTTGCATCCATGTTCATCGGGGATGTTGGACTGTAACTCTCCTTTATAGTGGATGGAATTCCTTCTCTGGTTTTGGAATTAAGGTAATGCTGGACTCATAGAATGCGTTTAAAATTTTTCCTTTCATTTCAATTTTTTTTGAAACAGTTTCAAAAGAATAGGTATTAATTCCTCTTTATATACTTGGTATATATCCCCTGGGAAACCATCTGGCCATGGACTCTTGTTTGTTTGGAGATTTTTGATTATTGATTCAGTTTCTTTGCTGGTTAAGGTTCTGTTCAGGCTTTCTATTTTTTCCTGTTTCAGTTTTGATACTTTATATGTTTCTAGGAATGTATCCATTTGTTCCAGATTGCCTAATTTTTTGGCATGTAATTGCTTAGAATATTCTCATATAATTGTATTTCTTTGGTGTTGGTTTTGATCTCCCTTCTTTCATTCATGATTTTGTTTATTTGGGTTCTTTCCCTTTTCTTTTTGATATGTCTGGCTAGGGTTTTATCGATTTCATTAATTCTTTCAAGGGGTAAGCTCCTAGTTTCATTGATCTGTTCTACTATTTTTTTATTTCTATATCATAATTTCTGCTCCAATATTTATTATTTATCTTCTACTGTGAGTTTAGGCTTTATTTAGTGTCCTTTTTCCAGCCCCTTTAAGTGCAAGTTCAGTTTGTGTATTTGAGACTATTCTTTCTTGAGGAAGGCCTGTATTGTTATATACTTGCCTCTTAGGATTTTCATCCCTATGTCCAAAAGGTTCTGAACTACCATGCTTTCATTTTCATTTGCTTCCATGTATTTTTAAATTGTTATTTAATATCCTGGGTGACCCATTCAATCTTCAGTTTGATGTTCCTCAACCTCCATGTATTTGTGTTTCTTCCAAACTTTTTCTTGTGGTTGCCTTATATTTTATAGCATTGTGATCTGAAAAAAAATTCCTCATATGATCTCAATGTTTTTGTACTGGTTGAAAGCTGCTTTATGACCCAGTATGTGATCTATTCTGGAGAATATACTATGTTCACTCAAAAAAGGATGCATATTCTGCTGCTTTAGGATGAAATGCTCTGAATATATCTATGAAGTCCATCTGGTCCAGTGTGTCATTCAAAGTCCTTGTTTCCTTGTAGATCTTCTGCTTCGATGATCTTTCCATTGCTGTGAGTGGGGTGTTAAAGTCCCCTCTTATTATTATATTATCATCAATGAGTTTCTTTATTTTTGGTATTAATTGGTTTCTATATTTGGCTGCTCCAAAGTTAAAACCATAAATATTTATAATTGTTAGATCTTCTTGGTGGACTGACCTTTTTATTACAATATAGTGTCCTTCTTCATCATTTATTACATTCTTTGGTTTAAAATCTAATTTGTCTAATATAATGATGGCTACTCCAGTTTCCTTTTGATGTCCTTTAGCATGATAAATGGTTTTCGACCCCCTCACTTTCTCTCTGGAGGTGTTTTGGTTCTAAAATGAGTCTTTGTAAGCAGCATATCAGTTTGGCTTGTTTTTTATCCATTCTGACACCCTATGTCTTTTTTTTTAAGGTTTTATTTATTTATTCATGAGAGACACACACTCACACAACACAAACACACACACGGAGGGGGGAGGGAGAGAGAAAGTCAGAGACATACGCATAGGGAGAAGCAGGCTCCATGCAGGGAGCTTGATGTGGGACTCAATCCCGGGACTCCAGGATCACGCGCCTGAGCCAAAGGCAGGCACTAAACTGCTGAGCCACCCAGGTGTCCCTACTCTATGTCTTTTGATTGGAACATTTTGTTCATTTACATTCAGAATAATTATTAATAGATATGAATTCAGTGCTATTGTATTATCTATAAAGTTGCCATTCCTGTAGATTGTCTCTGTTCCTTTCTGGTGTATGTTACTTTGGGTTCTCTCTTTGTTCAGAGGATCTTCTTTAATATTTCTCGCAGGTCTGGTTCACAAATTCCCTTAGTTTTTGTTTGCCCTGGAAACTCTTTATCTCTCCTTCTATTCTGAATGACAGCCTTGTGGATAAAACATTCCTGGCTGTGTATTTTTCCCATTCAGCATGTTGAATATGTCATGCCAGAATTTTCTAGCCTTCCAGGTCTATGTGGACAAGTCTGCTGCCAGCCTTGTGTGTCTACTCTTATAAGTTAAGGACTTCTTTTCCCAAGCTGCTTTTAGGATTTTTTCTTTATCTTTAAAATTTGCAAGTTTCACTATTATATGTCAAGGTGTTGACCTGTTTTTATTGATTTTGAAGAGGGTTTTCTGTGCCTCCTGGGCTTGATTGCCTGCTTCTTTACCCGGATTGGGGAGTTTCTCAGGTAGAACTAGTTCAAATAAACTTTCTCCCCCTTTATCCGCCTCATCTTCTGGGACCCCTATTAGACAGATATTATTTCACTTCATGTAATTGCTGAGTTCTCTATGTCTCCCTTCATGATTTAATACTATCTCTCTTCTTTTCAGTTCCTTATTTTCTGTCATTTTATCTTCTATATCACTGATTCTCTCCTCTGCTTAATTCATCCTCATTTTAATAAACACCACTTGGGACTGTATCTTGATAATAGCATTTTTTAAATTTCAGCTTCACCAGATTTTAGTTCCTTTATTTCTATAGTGAGAGATTCTCTAGTGTCGTTTATATGCTTTTTTCATCCCCAGCTAGTATCTTCATAATCATTGTTTTAAATTCTAGTACAGATATCTTACTCATGTCCATATTGATTAAATCCCTGCGGTACTACCTCCTGTTCTTTCTTTTGTGGTGAATTTCTCCATTTCATCATTTTGCCCAGAAAAGATAAAAGGAGAAAAAATAATAATAACAAGAATGACAACAGAATAAACCAAAGCTAAAACCAAAACCAAACCAAAACAACAAAGAAAAAACTAGATCCTGGGTATATTTTGGTTGCTTGTTAAAAGAAACTATATCTCAACATGAAAGAAAGAAAGAAAGAAAGAAAGAAAGAAAGAAAGAAAGAAAGAAAGAAATTTTATGTATATATACATATACATATACATATGTATATACATGTCTATACATATACATATATACATATACATATATACATGTATATATAATATATAATATATAATATATAATACAATGAAATTAAACAAAAATTTAAAAACATATTACATATAAATTAAAATTTAAAAATGAAAAATAATAAAATAACTGAAAAAATAGTACTGAGAGACTAAAAAATAATTTTGAAAAAGAATGCTATGTACTGTTTTCCTCAAGAGCTAAAGCTTTTCCATCTTCTATGATCAGTAAACTTGGTGGTAGACAGTTATTCCTGCTGCTCTTCCTCAGGAAGGGCCAATTGCACTGATTCTCAGTTGCACTTCCTCTATAGCAAATAAGTGTCTCTTGCACAGAAGCAGGGCTCAGTGTAAGTGGTTCCAGATTCAACCATGTGGTGCTGGTTTGCTACCTGAAAGCTTTCAGAACCCACAGGCTAGATGACTCTGGTAGTGCCCTGCTATCTCTAGCACCGGAGCTGAAAGTTTGTGCCACCCCATTCTTCATGAGCCCTCACAGAAAAGCAGTCAATCACTCCTGTCTCCCAGGGTTCAATCAAAATTCTGTGTTCACCCGGCCTGTGATGGAGTGTTTTAACTCAGGCATGCTATTGAGTTTTAAAACTCCAAATTTTAGGAATTCCTATGGTGTGGACCAATGCTGCTTCTCCTTCAGTGCGGGGAGTGGAGTCTTGCCACAATTCTGCCTTTTGCTGAACTCCTCCCAGGAAAGTGGTCACTTGATAATGCAACAGTTTGCAGTTTATAGCAACATGGAGCAGAAAGCTGGCACCTAGACTCACTGTTTTTAGCGGGCTTCATTGCTCTTATGCCAGGGAACTCTGCCACCCGAAGGCACCATCCATTGTTCTTGTGGCCCCAGAGATCCTGAGACCACACTGTCAAACCTGCGATTCTGCCCCATTTTGCCACCTAAGTGCATTTAAGCCAGACATGCCCCCCACTGTAGCAGACTTCTAAAAGTTCAGATTTTGCACTCCACTCCTTATAATACTTTGTGGTAGCCTCTTTAAGCAGGCTCCCACCCCTGTGCCATAGCTTCCGATAAATCATGCTGGATTCAAGTCTCTGCACCTCCTATTTTCCAAAAAGTGATTGCTTTTACACTTGTAGAATTATAGCATTTATTTCCTCAGATGTGCAATTGATTTCTCAAGGGTTCAGTTGATTTTATAAATAGATAGCTGAATTTGAAGGAAGAGCAAATATAGGGTCTCCTACTCCTCTGTCATCTTAACTCATCCACCATTTTAATTCCTCCTCCCAATAACCAAGACAGTTGGGAGGAGGGGCAAGATGGCGGAAGAGTAGGGTCCCCAAGTCACCTGTCCCCATCAAATTACCTAGATAACCTTCAAATCATCCTGAAAATCTACAAATTTGTCCTGAGATTTAAAGAGAGAACAGCTGGAAGGCTACAGTGAGAAGAGTTTATGCTTCTATCAAGGTAGGAAGACAGGGAAACAAGAAATAAAGAAACAAAAGCCATCCAAGGGGGAGGGGCCCCCGGAGGAGCCGGGCTAAGGCCTGGGCGAGTGCCCCCAGGACAGGAAAGCACCGTCCGGGAGAAGCAGGAGCTTCACCAATCTTCCTGGACAGAAAGGGGCTCACAGGGAGTTATAGCAAGACCCCAGGAGGGCGGGGATGCCCTCAGGCTCCCTGGGACACTAACAGACACCTGTGCCCCGGGGAGAGTACACCGAGCTCCCTAAGGGGCTGCAGCGCGTGCACGCATTGACCCAGGAGCCACTCGGAGGGGCTCGGCACCTGCTCCCTGAAGATGGGGCTGCGCAGCTCTGGGAGCAGCTCGGAGGCAGCGCCGGCAGAGGAAGAGGCGCAGTGCGGAGGGGGCTGAGCGGCCCCGAGACTGCAATTACAAGGGCGCCAGCCGGAGGACAGGACTGCGGGGACACAGCCCAGGATCCGACCTCCCCCTGGGACAGGCAGAGGCCAGGAAGACCCAGGACAGGAAGGACGCTCCTGCTGAGCAGATCAGCGGCCCCAGCCCCCGGAGCATCCAGACCCATGCAGAGTGCTCTGTAGTTACTGCAGGAGCTGAATCCATGGCTCCACAGTTGGCCGCCGCCACTGTGGTTGTTCCTCCTGGGGCCTCACAGGATAAACAACCCCCACTGAGCCCTGCTCCAGGCAGGGGGCAGAGAAGCTCCCCCAAGTGCTAACACCTGAAAATCAGCACAGCAGGCCCCTCCCCCAGGAGAGCAGCTAGACGGAAAAGTTCCAGGGGAAGTCAAGGGACTTAAAGTATACAGAATCAGAAGATATTCCCCCCTGTTTTTTTTTTCATTTTGATTTCTGTTTGCTTCCCCCACCCATTTTTTCTTTCTCTTTTTTATTTTTTTCTTCCTTTTTTCTTTTTCTCTTTTCTTTCCTTCTTTCTCTCCTCTCTTTTTCCTTTTCCAAATACAACTTATTTATGGCAACTCTGCACTGAGAAAAATGACTAGAAGGAAAACCTTGCCTCAAAAGAAAGAATCAGAAACAGTCCTCTCTCCCACAGAGTTGCAAAATTTGGATTACAATTCAATGTCAGAAAGCCAATTCAGAAGCACTATTATAAAGCTACTGGTGGCTCTAGAAAAAAGCATAAAGGACTCAAGAGACTTCACAACTGCAGAATTTAGATCTAATCAGGCAGAAATTAAAAATCAATTGAAGGAGATGCAATCCAAACTAGAAGTCCTAATGACGAGGGTTAAGGAGGTGGAAGAATGAGTGAGTAAAATAGAAGACAAGTTGATGGCAAAGAGGGAAACTGAGGAAAAAAGACACAAACAATTAAAAGACCATGAGGATAGATTAAGGGAAATAAACGACAGCCTGAGGAATAAAAACCTACATTTAATTGGGGTTCCCGAGGGCACCGAAAGGGACAGAGGGCCAGAATATGTATTTGAACAAATCATAGCTGAAAATTTTCTGAATGTGGGAAGGGAAACAGGCATTCAGATCCAGGAAATAGAGAGATCCCCCTTAAAATCAATAAAAACCGTTCAAAACCTCGACATTTAATAGTTAAGCTTGCAAATTCCAAAGTAAAGAGAAGATCCTTAAAGCAGCAAGAGAAAAGAAATCCCTGACTTTAATGAGAAAGATTATTAGAGTAACAGCAGACAACTCCACAGAGACCTGGCAGGCCAGTAAGGGCTGGCAGGATATATTAAGGGTCCTAAATGAGAAAAACATGCAACCAAGAATACTTTATTCAGCAAGATTCTCATTCAAAATGGAAGGAGAGATAAAGAGCTTCCAAGACAGGCATGAACTGAAAGAATATGTGACCTCCAAACTAGCTCTGCAAGAAATTTTAAGGGGGGCTCTTAAATTTTCCTTTAAGAAGTCCAATACAATCCACAAAAAGAAGGACTGAATAGATAGGATGACACTAAACTAATATCTTTCAATAGTAACTCTGAGCATGAACGGGCTTAATGACCCCATCAAAAGGCACAGGGTGTCAGACTGGATAAAAAAGCAGGAGCCATCTATTTGCTGTCTACAAGAGACTCATTTTAGACAGAAGGACACCTACAGCCTGAAAATAAAAGGTTGGAGAACCATTTACCATTCAAATGGTCCTCAAAAGAAAGCAGGGGTAGCCATCCTTATATCAGATAAACTAAAATTTACCCTGAGGACTGCAGTAAGAGAGGAAGAGGGACTATATCATACTTCAAGGATCTATCAAACAAGAGGACTTAACAATCCTCAATATATATGCCCCGAATGTGGGAGCTGCCAAATATATCAATCAATTAATAACCAAACTTAAGACATACTTAGAAAATAATACAATTATAATTGGTGACTTCACTCTAGCACTATCTACACTCAATAGATCTTCTAAACACAAGATCTCCAAAGAAACGAGAGCTTTAAATGATACACTGGACCAGATGGATTTCACAGATATCTACAGAACTTTACATCCAAACTCAACTGAATACACATTCTTCTCAAGGGCACATGGAACTTACTCCAAAATAGGCCACATACTGGGTCACAAATTGGGTCTGAACCGATACCAAAAGATTGGGATCACCCCCTGCATATTCTCAGACCATAATGCCTTGAAATTAGAACTAAATCACAACCAGAAGTTTAGAAGGACCTCAAACAAGTGGAGGTTAAGGACCATCCTGCTAGAAGATGAAAGGGTCAATCAGGAAATTAAGGAAGAATTAAAAAGATTCATGGAAACTAATGAGAACGAAGAAACAACCATTCAAAATCTTTGGGATGCAGCAAAAGCAGCCCCGAGGGGGAAATATATCGCAATACAAGCATCCTTTCAAAATTGGAAAGAAAAAAAAAACTGGAAAGAACTCAAATACAAAAGCTAACCTTACACATAAAGGAGCTAGAGAAAAAAGAAAGGAGCTACAAAAAAAAAAAAAAAAAAAAAAACAACAACAGAAAATAGATCCTACACCCAGCAGAAGAAGAGACTTAATAAAGATTCGAGCCAAACTCAATGAAATCGAGACCAGAAGAACTGTGGAACAGATCAACAAAACCAGGAGTTGGTTCTTTGAAAGAATTAATGAGATAGATAAACCATTAGCCAGCCTTATGAAAAGTAAGAGAGAGAAGACTCAATTTAATAAAATCATGAATGAGAAAGGAGAGATCACTACCAATACCAAGGAAATACAAACGATTTTAAAAACATGTTATGAACAGCTATATGCAAATAAATTAGGCAATCTAGAAGAAATGGACGCATTCCTGGAAAGCCGCAAACTACCAAAACTGGAATAGGAAGAAACAGGAAACCTGAACAGGCCAATAACCAGGGAGGAAATTGAAGCAATCATCAAAAACCTCCCAAGACACAGAAGTCCAGGGCCAGATGCCTTCCCAGGGGAATTCTATCAAATGTTAAAGAAGAAACCATACCTATTCTACTAAAGCTCTTTGGAAAGATAGAAAGAGATGGAGTACTTCCGAATTCATTCTATGAGGCCTGCATCACCTTAATTCCAAAACCAAAGACCCCATCAAAAAGGTGAATTATAGACCAATATCCCTGTTGAACATGGATGCAAAAATTCTCAACAAGATACTAGCCAATAAGATCCAACAGTACATTAAGAAAATTATTCATCATGACCAAGTAGGATTTATTCCCGGGATACAAGGCTGGTTCAACACTCGTAAAACAATCAATGTGATTCATCATATCAGCAAGAGAAAACCAAGAACCATATGATCCTCTCCTTAGATGCAGAGAAAGCATTTGACAAAATACAGCATCTATTTCTGATCAAAACTCTTCAGAGCGTAGGGATAGAGGGAACATTCCTCAACATCTTATAAGCCATCTATGAAAAGCCCACAGTAAATATCATTCTCAATGGGGAAGCATGGGAGCCTTTCCTCTAAGATCAGGAACAAGACAGGGATGTCCACTCTCACCACTGCTATTCAACATAGTACTGGAAGTCCTAGCCTCAGCAATCAGACAACAAAAAGACATAAATGCCATTCAAACTGGCAAAGAAGAAGTCAAACTCTCCCTCTTCACTGATGACATGATACTCTACGTAGAAAACCCAATAGCCTCCCCCCCAAGATTGCTAGAACTCATACAGCAATTTGACAGCGTGGCAGGATACAAAATCAATGCCCAGAAGTCAGGGGCATTGCTATACACTAACAATGACCCTGAAGAAAGAGAAATTAAGGAGTCAATCCCATTGACAATTGCACCCAAAAGCATAAGATACCTAGGAATAAACCTAACCAAAGAGGTAAAGGATCTCTACCCTAAAAAGTATAGAACACTTCTTAAAGAAATTGAGGAAGACACAAAGAGATGGAAAAATATTCCATGCCCATGGATTGGCAGAAATAATATTGTGAAGATGTCAATGTTACCCAGGGCAGTTTACACGTTTAATGCAATCCCTATCAAAATACCATGGACTTTCATCAGAGAGTTAGAACAAATTATTTTAAGATTTGTGTAGAATCAGAAAAGACCCCGAATAGCCAGGGTCAGTTTAAGAAATAAAACCGTAGCTGGGGGCATCACAATGCCAGATTTCAGGTTGTACTACAAAGCTGTGGTCATCAAGACAGTGTGGTACTGGCACAAAAACAGACATATAGATCAGTGGAACAGAATGGAGAATCCAGAAGTGGACCCTGAACTTTATGGGCAACTAATATTCGATAAAGGAAGAAAGACTATCCATTGGAAGAAAGACAGTCTCTTCAATAAATGGTGCTGGGAAAATTGGACAGCCACATGCAGAAGAATGAAACTAGACCACTCTCTTTCACCATACACAAAGATAAACTCAAAATGGATGAAAGATCTAAATGTGAGACAAGATTCCATCAAAATCCTGGAGAAGAACACAGGCAACACCCTTTTTGAACTCGGCCATAGTAACTTCTTGCAAGATACATCCATGAAGGCAAAAGAAACAAAAGCAAAAATGAACTATTGGGACTTCATCAAGATAAGAAGCTTTTGCACAGCAAAGGATACAGTCAACAAAACTCAAAGACAACCTACAGAATGGGACAAGATATTTGCAAATGACCTATCAGATAAAGGGCTAGTTTTGAAGATCTATAAAGAACTTATTAAACTCAACACCAAAGAAACAAACAATCCAAT
The DNA here is from genome assembly GCF_003254725.2 of Canis lupus dingo. NCBI lineage: Eukaryota > Metazoa > Chordata > Mammalia > Carnivora > Canidae > Canis > Canis lupus. The sequence goes on from NC_064281.1 coordinate 65,201,944, forward strand.
ATTGAAATGAGCAAAAGACATGAACAGAAATCTCACAGAGGAAGACATAGACATGGCCAACATGCATATGAGAAAATGCTCCGCATCACTTGCCATCAGGGAAATACAAATCAAAACCACAATGAGATACCACCTCACACCAGTGAGAATGGGGAAAATTAACAAGGCAGGAAACAACAAATGTTGGAGAGGATGCGGAGAAAAGGGAACCCTCATACACTGTTGGTGGGAATGTGAACTGGTGCAGCCACTCTGGAAAACTGTGTGGAGGTTCCTCAAACAGTTAAAAATAGACCTTCCCTACGACCCAGCAATTGCACTGTTTGGGATTTACCCCAAAGATACAAATGCAATGAAACGCCGGGACACCTGCACCCCGATGTTTCTAGCAGCAATGGCCACGATAGCCAAACTGTGGAAGGAGCCTCGGTGTCCAACGAAAGATGAATGGATAAAGAAGATGTGGTTTATGTATACAATGGAATATTACTCAGCTATTGGAAATGACAAATACCCACCATTTGCTTCAACGTGGATGGAACTGGAGGGTATTATGCTGAGTGAAGTAAGTCAGTCGGAGAAGGACAAACATTATATGTTCTCATTCATTTGGGGAATATAAATAATAGTGAAAGGGAATATAAGGGAAGGGAGAAGAAATGTGTGGGAAATATCAGAAAGGGAGACAGAACGTAAAGACTGCTAACTCTGGGAAAGGAACTAGGGGTGGTAGAAGGAGTGGAGGGCGGGGGGTGGGTGTGAATGGTGACGGGCACTGGGGTTATTCTGTATGTTAGTAAATTGAACACCAATAAAAAATAAATTAAAAAAAATTAACCAACAATCAAAATAATAAAACCATTGTATGTATAGGATACACAATACAATAATATAATATGTAATGGCAACTGCAAATCAAAAACCTGTAACAGATATAAAAAAAGAAGAAAGTTAGTCCAAGCCTATCACTAAAGAAGGCCATGAAACCACAAGAGAAGAGAAAAAGGAAAAAAAAGGAACAGAAAAAACTACAAAAGCAACAGTAAAACAAGTAACAAAATGGCAATAAGTATGCATCTATCAGTAATTACATTAAATGTAAATGGACTAAATACTCCAATTAAAAGACACTTGGCAACTGAAAAGATCCAAAAGCAAGGACCATCTATATGCTGCCTAAAAAAGACTCATTTCACACCTAAAGACATATGCAAATAGAAAACGAAGGGATGGAAAAACATCATGTGAATGGAAATGAAAAGAAAAGTGAGATAGCAACATTTATATCAGGCCAAATAGACATTAAAACAAACAATGTAACAAGAGAGAAAGAAGGAAATTATATAATCATAAAGGTAGCAATCAACAAGAATATGAAACAACTGTAAATATGTACCCAACAAGGGTGCATCCAAATACAAAAGGCAACTTATTAACAGACATAAAAGAAGAAATTTACAGAAATACATTATTAGTAGAGGATTTTAACACCACACTTAGATCAATGGATATATTATCCAGACAAAATCAATTAGTAAACGGTGTGCTTTGAATGACACATTAGACCAAATGAACCAAATAGATATACACAGAATATTCCATCCAAAACAACATAATACGTATTATTTTCAAGTGTACATGAGACATTCTCCAAGGTAGTCCACAAAACAAGTCTCAACAAATTCAAGAAGGTTCTAACCATACCATGCATCTTTTTCAATCAGAATGGTAGGAAACCAGAAATCAGCCACAAGAAAAAATTCTGGTAAGAATACAAATACCTTGAGTATAATAACATGCTACTAAAAAATGAATGGGGCATGTACTAAAAATACATGGAGACAGGGGCACCTGGGTGGTTCAGTGGTTGAGTGTCTGCCTTTGGCTCAGGTCATGATCCTGGGGTCCTCAGATTGAGTCCTGCATCAGGTTCCCTGTAGGAGCCTACTTCTCCCTCCACCTATGTCTCCACCTCTCTCTCTGTGTCTTTCATGAATAAATAAATAAAATATTTTTAAAATACATGAAGACAAAGGAAAAGGTAAACAAAATGGCTCAAAATCTTTGGAATTCAGCAAAAGCTATTCTAAGAGGGAAGTTTATAGCACCAAACACCACTCAAGAAACAAAAATATCAATTAACCTAAACTTACACATAAAAGAGCTAGAAAAAGAACAAAGCCCAAAGCCAATAGGAAAAAGCAAAAAAAATAATGATTCTGCTCTATTCTTTTCAAGTGCACTAGACACTGACAAATACAATAGAAGAGATCAATGAGAGCAGGATCTGTTTTTTTTTAATATTAACAAATTTGATAAAGTTTTAGCCAGATTCATCAGGAAAAAAAGAAGACACAAATAAGTAAAATCAGAAATGAATGAGGAGAAATAATCAACACAATAGAAATGCAAAGGATTATGAGGATACTATGAAATATTTTATGCCAAAATATAAACAATCTACTAGAAATGGATAAATTCCTAGAAACATATAATCTACCAAAAATGAATCAGGAAAAAAATAGAAAACTTGAATAAACTGAGTATTGGCAATGAAATTGAATCAGGAATCAAAAAATTTCAAACAAACGAAAGTCCAGGACAGGATGTCTTTAGAGATGAATTCTACTGAACATTTTGAAAAAAGTTAATACCTATTCTTTTCAAACTATTCCAAAAATACAAGAAGAAAGAAAGACTCCAAGTTCATTCTACAAGGCCAGTATTGCCCTGATACCAAAATCAGATAAAGACACTAACACAAATAAACAAACAAAAAACAACAGGCCAATATCTCTGGTGAACATAGTTGAAAAACCCTCAACAGGACACCTTGGTGGCTCAGTGGTTAGGCGTCTGCCTTTAGCTCAGGGCGTGATCCTGGAGTCCCAGGATTGAGTCCCACATTGGCCTCCCTGCATGGACCCTGCTTCTCCCTCTGCCCATGTCTCTGCTTCCCTCTTTCTCTCTGTGTCTCTCATGAATAAATAAATAAAATCTTCTTTTTAAAAAAGAAAAACCTTCAACAAATTATTAGCAAACAAAATCCAATAATACATTAAAATATCGGGATCCCTGGGTGGCAAAGCGGTTTGGCGCCTGCCTTTGGCCCAGGGCGCGATCCTGGAGACCCGGGATCGAATCCCACGTCGGGCTCCCGGTGCATGGAGCCTGCTTCTCCCTCTGCCTGTGTCTCTGCCTCTCTCTCTCTCTCTGTGACTATCATAAATAAATAAATTTTAAAAAAAAAGATTAAAAAAGAATAAAAAATCATTCACCACGATCAATTGGGATTTATTCCCGGGATGAAGGGTGGTTCAATGGTTGCAAATCAATCAATGCATCATATCTACATCAACAAAAGAAAGGATAAAAACATATAATTTCAATAGATGTAGAAAAAGTGTTTGACAAGGTAGTACATCCCTTCACGATAAAAAAAAAAAGTTTTAACAAAGTAGGTTTGACAGAACATATCACAACACAATAAAGGCCATATATAAAAAGAAAAACTCACAGCTAAAATCATACTCAATGGTAAAAAAATGAAAGCATTTCCTCTAAGATTAGGAACAAGACAAGGATGTCTACTTTCACTTTTTTTCAACATAATACTAGAAGTCCTGGCCACAGCATTCAAACAATGGAAAGAAATAAAAGGCATCCTAATTGGTAAGAAGAAATAAAATTTTCACTATTTGCAGATGACACAAAACTCTATGTATAAACCCAAAGACCCCACCAAAAAACTACTGGAACTGATAAATGAATCCATTAAATTCACAGGCTACAAAATCAATATACAGAAATCTGGTACATTTATTTTTCTTTAATAATAAATTTATTTTTTATTGGTGTTCAATTTGACAACATAGAGAATAACACACACTGCTCATCCCATCAAGTGCCCCCCTCAGTGCCCGTCACCCATTCACCCCCACCCGCCACCCTCCTCCCCTTCCACCACCCCTAGTTCGTTTCCCAGAGTTAGGAGTCTTTATGTTCTGTCTCCCTTTCTGATATTTCCCACACACTTCTTCTCCCTTCCCTTATATTCCATTTCACTATTATTTATATTCCCCAAATGAATGAGAACAAATAATGTTTGTCCTTGTCCGATTGACTTATTTCACTCAGCATAATACCCTCCAGTTCCATCCACATTGAAGCAAATGGTGGGTATTTGTCGTTTCTAAAGGCTGAGTAATATTCAATTGTATACATAAACCACATCTTCTTTATCCATTCATCTTTCGATGGACACTGAGGCTCCTTGCACAGTTGGCTATTGTGGACATTGCTGCTATAAACATTGGGGTGCAGGTGTCCCGGCGTTTCATTGCATCTGCATCTTTGGGGTAAATCCCCAACAGTGCAATTGCTGGATCGTAAGGCAGATCTATTTTTAACTCTTTGAGGAACCTCCACACAGTTTTCCAGAGTGGCTGCACCATTTCACATTCCCACCAAAAGTGTAAGAGGGTTCCCTTTTCTGCACATCCTCTCCAACATTTGTGGTTTCCTGCCTTGTTAACTTTCCCCATTCTCACTGGTGTGAGGTGGTATCTCATTGTGGTTTTGATTTGTATTTCCCTGATGGCAAGTGATGCAGAGCATTTTCTCATGTACCTGTTGGCCATGTCTATGTCTTCCTCTGTGAGATTCCTCTTCATGTCTTTTGCCCAACTCATGGTTGGATTGTTTGTTTCTTTGGTGTTGAGTTTAAGAAGCTCTTTATAGATCTTGGAAACTAGCCCTTTATCTGATAGGTCATTTGCAAATGTCTTCTCCCATTCTGTAGGTTGTCTTTTAGTTTTGTTGACTGTATGCTTTGCTGTGCAAAAGCTTCTTATCTTGATGAAGTCCCAATAGTTCATTTTTGCTTTTGTTTCTTTTGCCTTCATGGATGTATCTTGCAAGAAGTTACTGTGGCCGAGTTCAAAAAGGGTGTTGCCTGTGTTCTCCTCTAGGATTTTGATGGAATCTTGTCTTACATTTAGATCTTTCACGCATTTTGAGTTTATCTTTGTGTATGGTGAAAGAGAGTGGTCTAGTTTCATTCTTCTGCATGTGGATGTCCAATTTTCCCAGCACCATTTATTGAAGAGACTGTCTTTCTTCCAGTGGATAGTCTTTCCTCCTAAATCGAATATTAGTTGACCATAAAGTTGAGGGTCCACTTCTGGGTTCTGTATTCTGTTCTATTGATCTATGTGTCTGTTTTTGTGCCAGTACCACACTGTCTTGATGACCACAGCTTTGTAGTACAACCTGAAATCTGCCATTGTGATGCCCCCCAGCTATGGTTTTATTTTTTATTTTTTTATTATTATTTTTTTATAAATTTTTTATGATAGTCACATTAAAGGCATTCAAATTGGCAAAGAAGAAGTCAAACTCTCTCTCTTCGCCGATGACATGATACTCTACATAGAAAACCCAAAAGTCTCCACCCCAAGATTGCTAGAACTCATACAGCAATTCGGTAGCGTGGCAGGATACAAATCAATGCCCAGAAGTCAGTGGCATTTCTATACACTAACAATGAGACTGAAGAAAGAGAAATTAAGGAGTCAATCCCATTTACAATTGCCACCCAAAAGCATAAGATACCTAGGAATAAACCTCACCAAAGATGTAAAGGATCTATACCCTCAAAACTATAGAACACTTCTGAAAGAAATTGAGGAAGACACAAAGAGATGGAAAATATTCCATGCTCATGGATTGGCAGAATTAATATTGTGAAAATGTCAATGTTACCCAGGGCAATATACACGTTTAATGCAATCCCTATCAAAATACCATGGACTTTCTTCAGAGAGTTAGAACAAATTATTTTAAGATTTGTGTGGAATCAGAAAAGACCCCGAATAGCCAGGGGAATTTTAAAAAAGAAAACCATATCTGGGGGCATCACAATGCCAGATTTCAGGTTGTACTACAAAGCTGTGGTCATCAAGACAGTGTGGTACTGGCACAAAAACAGACACATAGATCAGTGGAACAGAATAGAGAATCCAGAAGTGGACCCTGAACTTTATGGGCAACTAATATTCGATAAAGGAGGAAAGACTATCCATTGGAAGAAAGACAGTCTCTTCAATAAATGGTGCTGGGAAAATTGGACATCCACATGCAGAAGAATGAAACTAGACCACTCTCTTTCACCATACACAAAGATAAACTCAAAATGGATGAAAGATCTAAATGTGAGACAAGATTCCATCAAAATCCTAGAGAAGAACACAGGCAACACCCTTTTTGAACTCGGCCATAGTAACTTCTTGCAAGATACATCCACAAAGGCAAAAGAAACAAAAGCAAAAATGAACTATTGGGACTTCATCAAGATAAGAAGCTTTTGCACAGCAAAGGATACAGTCAACAAAACTCAAAGACAACCTACAGAATGGGAGAAGATATTTGCAAATGACATATCAGATAAAGGGCTAGTTTCCAAGATCTATAAAGAACTTATTAAACTCAACACCAAAGAAACAAACAATCCAATCATGAAATGGGCAAAAGACATGAACAGAAATCTCACAGAGGAAGACATAGACATGGCCAACATGCATATGAGAAAATGCTCTGCATCACTTGCCATCAGGGAAATACAAATCAAAACTACAATGAGATACCACCTCACACCAGTGAGAATGGGGAAAATTAACAAGGCAGGAAACAACCAATGTTGGAGAGGATGCGGAGAAAAGGGAACCCTCTTACACTGTTGGTGGGAATGTGAACTGGTGCAGCCACTCTGGAAAACTGTGTGGAGGTTCCTCAAACAGTTAAAAATATACCTGCCCTACGACCCAGCAATTGCACTGTTGGGGATTACCCCAAAGATACAAATGCAGTGAAACGCCGGGACACCTGCACCCCGATGTTTCTAGCAGCAATGGCCACTATAGCCAAACTGTGGAAGGAGCCTCGGTGTCCAACGAAAGATGAATGGATAAAGAAGATGTGGTTTATGTATACAATGGAATATTACTCAGCTATTAGAAATGACAAATACCCACCATTTGCTTCAACGTGGATGGAACTGGAGGGTATTATGCTGAGTGAAGTAAGTCAGTCGGAGAAGGACAAACATTATATGTTCTCATTCATTTGGGGAATATAAATAATAGTGAAAGGGAATATAAGGGAAGGGAGAAGAAATGTGTGGGAAATATCAGAAAGGGAGACAGAACGTAAAGACTGCTAACTCTGGGAAACGAACTAGGGGTGGTAGAAGGGGAGGAGGGCGGGGGGTGGGAGTGAATGGGTGACGGGCACTGGGTATTATTCTGTATGTTAGTAAATTGAACACCAATAAAAAAAAAAAAAAAAAAAAAAAAAAAAAAAAAGGAAAGTGATATCATGATGGGATTACATAAAAAAAAAAAAAAAAAAAAAAAAAAAAAAAAAAAAAAAAGAGTAAGAGAGAGAGAGAGAGAGAGAGAGGCAGAGACACAGGCAGAGGGAGAAGCAGGCTCCATGCACCGGGAGCCTGACGTGGGATTCGATCCCGGGTCTCCAGGATCGCGCCCTGGGCCAAAGGCAGGCGCTAAACCGCTGTGCCACCCAGTGATCCCTGGTTTTCTTTTTTAAAATTCCCCTGGCTATTCGAAGTCTTTTCTGATTCCACACAAATCTTAAAATAATTTGTTCTAACTTTCTGAAGAAAGTCCATGGTATTTTGATAGGGATTGCATTAAAGGTGAAAATTGCCCTGGGTAACATTGACATCTTCACAATATTAATTCTGCCAATCCATGAGCATGGAATATTTTTCCAGGTCTTTGTGTCTTCCTCAATTTCTTTAAGAAGTGTTCTATACTTTTTAGGGTAGAGATCCTTTACCTCTTTGGTTAGGTTTATTCCTAGGTATCTTATGCTTCTTGGTGCAGTTGTCAATGGGATTGACTCCATTTCTCTTTCTTCAGGGTCATTGTTAGTGTATAGCAATGCCCCTGACTTCTGGGCATTGATTTTGTATCCTGCCTCGCTGTCAAATTGCTGTATGAGTTCTAGCAATCTTGGGGTGGAAGCTTTTGGGTTTTCTACGTAGAGTATCATGTCATCAGTGAAGAGGGAGAGTTTGACTTCTTCTTTGCCCATTTGAATGCCTTTAATGTCTTTTTGTTGTCTGATTGCTGAGGCTAGGACTTCCAGTACTATGTTGAATAGCAGTGGTGAGAATGGACATCCCTGTATTGTTCCTGATCTTAGGGGAAAGGCTCCCAGTGCTTCTCCATTGAGAATGATATTTGCTGTGGGCTTTTCGTAGATGGCTTTTCAGATGTTGAGGAATGTTCCCTCTATCCCTACACTCCGAAGAGTTTTGATCAGGAATGGATGCTGTATTTTGTCAAATGCTTTCTCTGCATCTAATGAGAGGATCATATGGTTCTTGGTTTTTCTCTTGCTGATATGATGAATCACATTGATTGTTTTACGAGTGTTGAACCAGCCTTGTGTCCCAGGAATAAATCCCACTTGGTCATGGTGAATAATTTTCTTAATGTATTGTTGGATCCTATTGGCTAGTATCTTGTCGAGAATTTTTGCATCCATGTTCATCAGGGATATTGGTCTGTAATTCTCCTTTTTGGTGGGTCTTTGTCTGGTTTTGGAATTAAGGTGATGTTGGCCTCATAGAACGAATTTGGAAGTACTCCATCTCTTTCTATCTTTCCAAACAGCTTTAGGAGAATAGGATGGTTTCTTCTTTATTTTTTTTTAATTTTTATTTATTTGTGATAGTCACAGAGAGAGAGAGAGAATGAGGCAGAGACACAGGCAGAGGGAGAAGCAGGCTCCATGCACCGGGAGCCCGACGTGGGATTCGATCCCGGGTCTCCAGGATCGCGCCCTGGGCCAAAGGCAGGCGCCAAACCGCTGCGCCACCCAGGGATCCCTGGTTTCTTCTTTAAACGTTTGATAGAATTCCCCTGGGAGGCCATCTGGCCCTGGACTTTTGCGTCTTGGGAGGTTTTTGATGACTGCTTCAATTTCCTCCCTGGTTATTGGCCTGTTCAGGTTTTCTATTTCAAGACATTATGGTCTGAGAATATGCTGGGGATGATCCCAATCTTTTGGTATCGGTTCAGACCCAATTTGTGACCCAGTATGTGGTCTATTCTGGAGAAAATACCATGTGCACTTGAGAACAATGTGTATTCCGTTGAGTTTGGATGTAAAGTTCTGTAGATATCTGTGAAATCCATCTGGTCCAGTGTATCATTTAAAACTCTCGTTTCTTTGGAGATGCTGTGTTTAGAAGACCCATCGAGTATAGAAAGCACTAGATTGAAGTCAGCAAGTATAAGTGTATTATTATCTAAGTATGCCTTAACTTTGGTTATTAATTGATTGATATATTTGGCAGCTCCCACATTCGGGGCATATATATTGAGGATTGTTAAGTCCTCTTGTTGGATAGGTCCTTGAAGTATGATATAGTGTCCCTCTTCATCTCTCACTACAGTCTTCGGGGTAAATTTTAGTTTATCTGACATAAGGATGGCTACCCCTGCTTTCTTTTGAGGACCATTTGAATGGTAAATGGTTCTCCAACCTTTTATTTTTAGGCTGTAGGTGTCCTTCTGTCTAAAATGAGTCTCTTGTAGACAGCAAATAGATGGCTCCTGCTTTTTTATCCAGTCTGACACCCTGCGCCTTTTGATGGGGTCATTAAGCCCATTCACGCTCAGAGTTACTATTGAAAGATATGAGTTTAGTGTCATCATGATATCTATTCAGTCCCTGTTTTTGTTGATTGTTCCATTGGACTTCTTCTTAAAGGGGAATTTTAAGAGTCCCCCTTAAAATTTCTTGCAGACCTGGTTTGGAGGTCACATATTCTTTTAGTTGCTGCCTGTCTTGGAAGCTCTTTATCTCTCCTTCCATTCTGAATGAGAGCCTTGCTGGATAAAGTATTCTTGGTTGCATGTTCTTCTCATTTAGGTCCCTGAATATATCCTGCCAGCCCTGTCTGGCCTGCCAGGTCTCTGTGGAGAGGTCTGTTGTTACCCTAATACTCCTCCCCATAAAATTCAGGGATTTCTTGTCTCTTGCTGCTTTAAGGATCTTCTCTTTATCTTTGGAATTTGCAAGCTTCACTATTAGATGTCGAGGTGTTGAACGGTTTTTATTGATTTTAGGGGAGGATCTCTCTATTTCCTGGATCTGAATGCCTGTTTCCCTTCCCAGATTAGGAAAGTTTTCAGCTATGATTTGTTCAAATACATATTCTGGCCCTCTGTCCCTTTTGGCGCCCTCGGGAACCCCAATTAAACGTATGTTTTTCTTCCTCAGGTTGTCGTTTATTTCCCTTAATCTATCCTCATGGTCTTTTAATTGTTTGTCTCTTTTCCTCAGTTTCCCTCTTTGCCATCAACTTGTCTTCTATGTCCCTCACTTGTTCTTCCACCTCATTAACCCTCGTTGTTAGGACTTCTAGTTTGGATTGCATCTCATTCAATTTATTTATAATTTCTGCCTGATTAGATCTAAATTCTGCAGTCATGAAGTCTCTTGAGTCCTTTATACTTTTTTCTAGAGCCACCAGTAGCTTTATAATAGTGCTTCTGAATTGGCTTTCTGACATTGAATTGTAATCCAGATTTTGTAACTCTGTGGGAGAGAGGACTTTTTCTGATTCTTTCTTTTGAGGTGAGGTTTTTCTTCTAGTCATTTTTCTCAGTGCATAGTGGCCATAATCAAGTTGTATTGGGAAAAGGAGAAAAAGAGAGGAGAGAAAGAAGGAAAGAAAAGAGAAAAAGAAAAAAGAAAAAAGGAAGAAAAAAAGAAAAAAGAGAGAAGAAAAAGAGAAAGGAAAATAGGGTGGGGGAAGCAAACAGAAATCAAAAAGCAAACAAAAGAAAACAAAACACATGGGGGAGTATCTTCTGATTCTGTATTCTTTAAGTCCCTTGACTTCCCCTCAACTTGTCAGTCTAGCTGGTCTTCTGGGGGAGGGGCCTGTTGTGCTGTTTTTCAGGTGTTAGCACTTGGGGGAGCTGCTGGGCCCCCTGTCTGGAGCAGGGCTCAGTGGGGGTTGTTTATCCTGTGAGGCCCCATGTGGAACAACCCCAGTGGTGGCGGCTAGCTCTAGAGCTCTGGATTCAGCTCCCACAGTAACTAACTCCGGAGCTCTGCGTCTGCAGGGGCCTGGATCCTCCGGGGGCGGGGCCGCTGATCTGCTCAGCTTGGTCAGGAGCGTCCTTGCTGTCCTGGGCCCTCCTGGCCTCTGCCTGTCCCCGGGGGAAGTCGGATCCTTGGCTGTGTCCCCAGCGCCGTGTGCTCCCAGGCCTGCGCTGTTGGATCTGCCCCATCCCCTCCGAGCTGCTCCCGGGGCTGCGCAGCCCCCTTTCTGTAGAGCCGCTGCCGGAGACCATCCAAGCTGCTCCCGGGTCCAGCCGTTCACGCTGCAGTCCTTTATGGAGCTCGGCGCACTCTACCCTGGGCGCAGGTGTCTGTTAGTGTCCCAGGGAGCCTGAGGGCATTCCCGTCCCTCCTGGGATCCTGCTCCAACTCCCTGCGAGTTCCCTTCTGTTTGGGAAGATTGGTGAAGCTCCTGAGCCTTCATAACGGGGCTTTCCTGTCCTGGGGGTACTCGCCCGGCCTCAGCCCGGCTCCTCGCGGGGCCCCTCCCCCTTGGATGCCTTTTGTTTCTTTATTTCTTTTTTCCCCCGTCTTCCTACCTTGATAGAAGCGCAAACTCTTTTCACTGTAGCATTCCAGCTGGTCTCTCTTTAAATCTCAGGCCGAATTCGTAGATTTTGAGGATGATTTGAAGGTTATCTAGGTAATTTGGTGGGGACAGGTGACTTGGGGACCCTACTCTTTCGCCATCTTGCCCCTCCCTCTGAAATCTGGTACATTTCTATATACTAATAATAAATTAGCAGAAAGAGAAATTAAGAAAACTGTCTCATTTACCATTGTAGTGTAAATAATAAAGTACCTTAAAAATGAACTTAACCGGGATCCCTGGGTGGCGCAGCGGTTTGGCGCCTGCCTTTGGCCCAGGGCGCGATCCTGGAGACCCGGGATCGAGTCCCACGTTGGGCTCCCGGTGCATGGAGCCTGCTTCTCCCTCTGCCTGTGTCTCTGCCTCTCTCTCTCTCACTGTTGCCTATCATAAATAAATAAAAAACTTAAAAAAAATGAACTTAACCAAGAAGGTAAAACACCTCTATACAGAAATCTATAAACCATTGATGAAAGATATTGAAGATGACACAAATGGAAAGATAAAGAATAGCATATAAAACCCACAAATAAACCCATAAATACACAATCAACTAATCTACAACAAAAGAGGCAAGAATATACAGTGAGGGGGAGAAAAGCAGCCTCTTCAACAAATGGTGCTGGGAAAAATGGACTGCTACATGTAGTAGAATAAATTTGGACCACATTCTTACACCATACACAAAACATAAACTGAAAGTGTCATTCAAACCTAAATGTCTTATCTGAAGTCATAACATTCCTAGAAGAAAATATAAGCAGCAATCTCTCTGACATCAACCATAAGAAGATTTTTCTAGATATATCTCTTTGGCAATGGAAACAAAAACAAATTTAAACTATTAGGACTACACCAAAATAAAAATATTCTGCACACTGAAAATATCCATCCACAAAAAGACACTACTGAATGAGAGAAGGTATTTGAAAATGATATACCCAATAAGGGGTTAATATCCAAAATATATAAGCAACTTATGCAACTCAACAGCAAAATAATACAATTTATAAATGGATAGAAGACATGAATAGACATTTTTCCAAAGAAGTCATGCAGATGGCCAAAAGATTCATAAAAAGATGCTGCACATAACTCATCATCAGGGAAATGCAAATCACAATGAGATGTCATCTCACACCGGTCAGAATGGCTAAAATCAGAAACATAAGAAACAAATTTTGGTGAGAATGTAGATTAAAAAAAGGAACTTTTGTATACTGTTAGTGGGAATGCAAACTGTTGCAACCATTATGGTAAACAGTATGGAGGTCCCTCAAAAAATTAAAAATAGAATTACCATAATATCCTGTCATTCTAGTACTGGGTATTTAACCAAAGAAAATGAAAACACTAATAAATAAGATATGCTCTCCTATGTTTACCTATGTTTATTTCAGCATTATTTACAATAGTCAAACTATGGAAGGAACCCAAGTGTACATTGATAGATGAATGGTTAAAGAAAATGTGATATATGTATATATGATATATAATATAATATTATTAAGCCATAAAATTAATTAAATCTTGGCATTTGCAACAACATGGTTGATCTAGAGGGTATAGTGCTAAGTTAGAGAAAGACATACGATATGATTCTACTCATATGTGGAATGTAAGAAACAATATAACTGAGCAAAGAAAAAAGGACACAAACAACTATACAGACTCTTAAATACAGAGAACAAACTGGTGGTTTCCAGAGGCAAGATCGGTGGAAGGATGGGTGAAATAAGTGAAGGGGATTAAAAGTATACCTATCATGATTAGCAAGGTAGAATGGATAGAATTGTTGAATCATTTTGTACACGTGAAATTAATATAACACTGTATGTTAATTTGACTTAATTAGAAAATAATAAAATAAAAATATCATTTTTTTTTGCTAAATCCGATGGTTACATTGACCTCTCTCTCTCTTACCAAAATGCCTCTTTTTCATTTTGTTTCTAAAACACTGTCCTGCTTTTCCTCTTGTCTGTGTAGCTACTGCTTCATTGTCTTTTTTGGGGTAAATGTACTTCTCTTGTAAGTCCCTTAAATATCAGTGTTTCTTGGGACGCCTGGGTGGCTCAGTGGCTAACCGTCTGCCTTCCAGCTCAGGGTGTGATGCTGGAGTCCTGGGGATCGAGTCCCACATTGGGCTCCCTGCATGGAGCCTGTTTCCCCCTCTGCCTATGCCTCTGTTTCTCTTTCTCTCTGGATGTTTCTCATGAATAAATAAAAATCTTTTTTTTTTAATTATCGGTGTTTCTTAATGTTTTACCCTTAGCCCTTGAGTTTTCTCATTTTATACTCTCTTCTCCATGTGATCTTATTCTTATATGCTAATATGTCAGAAATTTTATTATCAATGCAGATCTCTGTTCTAAACTACTAGATACCTCTACTTGAGATTCTCTTAGGCTAGTCCAGTTCAACATATCCAAAACTGATTTCATCAACTTTCATGTTCAAACCCAAAATGATAGAACTGTTCCCTTCCCTTTGTTTCTATTCTACCTTGTCCAAATCTAGAAACCTCGATATCAACCTTGACTCTTTCTTCTTCACTAAACTTCAAATTCCTTAAACATGGTCAGCCCTTTCATAACTCTTTTACACATAGTGGCTCTCCCTTCTTCCTTACCCAGGACTTTCCCTTCTTATCTCACCCATATTGACTCTTGCAGATTTGATATTAAGTAGCAACCTAGGACTTAACTCCTCTAAGCTTCCATAACAGCTAATTTACATCTTTTCTGTGATAATACCCCATTGTTTCATTCACTTCTCTGTGTCCCCATAAGAACTAAGTAATATGATGGTAGAGTCTGTGCTTTGGTCATATTCATATCCATGTACTTCATGTAGTACACCAACATCTTAAAATTTAAATTTAAATTTAAATTCTTTTAGCTAACATATAGTACAACATTAGTTTAAGATGTAGTTTTCAAGAATTCATCAGTTGTACATAACACCCACTGTTCATCACATCACATGCCTCCCCTTTAATGTCCATCATCCAGTTACCCCATCCCCTCGACCCACTTCCCCATCAGCAACCCTCAGTTTCCTAGCATTAAGAGTCTCTCATGGTTTTTCTCCCTGTATGATTTCTTCCTATTCAGTTTCCCCACCCTTCCCTTATGATCCTCTGTACCATTTCTTATATCCCACATATGAATGAAACCATATGATAATTGTCTTTCTCTGATTCACTACTACATTGGGGTAAATACCCAGTAGTGCAATTGCTGTGTTGTAAGGTAGGTCTATTTTTAACGTTTTGAGGAACCTCCATACTATTTTCCAGAGTGGCTGTACCCTCTTGCATTCCCACCAACAGTGTAAGAGGGTTCTACTTTCTCCACATCCTCACCAACATTTATTGTTTCTGTCTTGTTAATTTTAGCCATTCTCACAATTGTACAGTGCTATCTCATTGTGGTTTTGATTTGTATTTCCCTGATGCCAAGTGATGAACATTTTTTCATATGTGTGTTGGGCATTTGTATGTTTTCTTTGGAGAAATGTCTGTTAATGTCTTCTGGGCAATTTTTTGACTGTATTATTTGTTTTTTTTGGGTGTGGTATTTGATAAGTTCTTTATAGATCTTTGATACTCTTTATCTGACATGTCATTGGCAAATATCTTCTCTCATTTCATAGGTTGCCTTTTAGTTTTGTTGACTGTTTTCTTTGCTGTGCAGAAGCTTTTAATCTTGATGAATTTTTAAAATCTTAGCAGAATGAAGAAGGCAGGCAGAAAGAAAAATTAGAAAAGCATCAAAGGGGTTTTGGTAGCAAAATATAAAAATGTCAAATCTTCAAAAAACAGCTAATTCCTTCTTTCCTCACCATTAACACTTTTTAATCACCTTTCATCTAATTATAAAAAATATAGTGTTCATTGTAGAATTATCAGAAAATACAGATAAATTTTAAAAAGAAAATAATCTCCTACAATGGTATCATTATTTTTTTATTATTTTAAATATCTTTATAATTAAAAGTTGTGAAGATATTATAGCAAATGTCTATATGTTCATGATTATTATTTCTCAAGAACTCTTAGAGACTCCCCAACTTTTCTCACTCTCACTTTTCTCATAGTCTTCATTACCATGGATTTTTTAACCAAATTTTTTTAACTCCTTCTAAAACAGAAGAGTTTTAATTGTGTTAAGGCTTAGTCTCTATCTTGTTGATTATTTGGGTTCATTTCCCAGAGATAGCCTCCAGTTTTTCTCAGTCCTTAACCAAATAGAATGATATTTCCAAAAATCAAGTAAACTAAAGACCAACTTATTAATAATAAAGAGATACCAGTTTAGAAGATTCAAACATATATTTTAACAAAACATCAAGGAGTGCTTTTATCATTTCCAATCTTCTATTCAGGACCATAGAAAGGCAATGTCTTTTTTTTTTTCTTTACTAAGTCATGCCTGAAAATGAAGATGTTCAGGGGTTAAAAAAATTAATACATAATTACTCATGGTATACAATTTCTAGCTCTTTAACAAGTATCCCTTCTTCAAAGTCAGATTCCATGTGGAGACAACACTTTAAAACTTAATAATAAGAAATTTCTGCAAACTGACTGATTTCCTACTAACTCACTTTACTTGGTTGAAACTGGCACTTTTTCCTCAAATTTCATAACCATACTCCATAGAGAAAAGAGTTTCTCACCACTCCACAAACTTTCATACATATGGCTTTTCACAAAATCTTTTAACCAACCCAAAAATGTTAACTGATATATAATTTACTATTTCTCAAGACTTTTTTTCCTTAGCTTTTTACTCAGCATCCACAGGGAAATATAATGTCCTAGCTTTCTGTGAGCCAGGCTGTTTTATATTTTTCTTCCTTAACTGTGAACCTGGGAATAAAAGGACCAAAAATGTAGAAGAGTTGCCCCATCATTTTTAAATATCTTCTTTCATTACCATGGTCATCTTTTGGTCAACAAAGTCTGGAAAAAGTAGATGTCATAGACAGAGGACAGTGCATTAAACTAGCTAGTGCTTCAGTTAAGCTTGTAAAAGAGGGAGAGGAGATTTTTTTGCCCTTGTACTTAGGTCTTTGTTCTCTACCTCTTGTCTTCCAACCCCTGTCTGTATGATACCTAGGCCTCCATTGTCTTTATATTATCCCTTCAACTGCCCAAATTCCCCACACAAAACATTTGGCTAGAGTAGCCATCTATCCTCTAGATCTTTCTCCTCCTGTTTCTCACTAGCAACTCTCACTTATATTGTGGTTTTTCATCTCAAGGACTTGCTATGTGATTGAAACTGATCTGAGGAAATCACCTATGTTAAGATATTAATAGTTGACAAAGGCCTAATGAGTTTCTGCTCTGAGGTAAAAAAAAATGGCTATGATAAGAGCCTTCCACATCTTCTTAACACAAGTTACTTTCAGGCACTAAGGAAAACTTTTGAGAGAGAGATTTGTGGCCTTTTTCCAGTACCCCTTAAATCATCCCATAGATGCCAATCAGAATCTTTTGAGCTTCTGTTGCAGTTTGATAATAGCCATGCAGTTTACTTTTTTCTACTTTTTCTTACCTATCGAACCCCAACTCCCTATCAGATACAATCAGTGAAAGTAAAGGACCTCTGTAATTTATCAAATGTTGTCTAGACACATTTCCTCCTTTTTTTCCTCCTCATTTATATTGTTATTCTCCCTGGTTTATTAAGTGTTTAAGTGCCTGGACAAAGAAGCCTATGTTTTTAATTATTTATATGTACTGAGGGGGCCTCTGCAATAGGCTCTTTTTATAAACTGAAAGAATATGTTAACCAGTAAAAGGATCACCTTGGTTAGTATTTGGGGCAAATGGCCACTCTGAGTTCAGTGTCCCTATCAATCCCACACTCCTGGCAACACATAATTAATGTTTACATATTGCAAGGAAAGGCCAAATGAAAATGTGCCTAGCCAGGTCTCTGCATCGTCCTTGCAGGGATCCATTTGCCATTACACTAATCAAATTAGGCTATACTCCCTGACTTACTTAAATAAATGCTAGGGATGGCATTTTAAAATGTTAATACCATGGATAAATTCAAACCCATTTGAGAATTGCACATATTCTCAATTGAAAACACTAAAGTTCAAAGTATACTTAATTACTTCCTATAAACACAACTCTGAAAGCTCTTTTTGTTTATTTCAAGTGAAGAAAATCCATATTTCTCTTTAATGTTATTAACAAAAATGGGTGGGAAAAGTTTTTAAAATTTATTTTTATTTTTTATTACCTCACCCAAGATTTTTCTAGTTTAAGCCCTGGCTTATATAATACCTATCATAAGAATTCTAAAACAAAAAGTCATACAAATCATCCAAACAGGGTTTTTGAAGGAAAAATATTTGGTAGCATTAATCACAACAATTTATCCTTAGTGATGAATTAAATGGGCTCATTTTTTTAATATTACTTCTGTTTTTATACTTGCTGTGAATACTACTAGCTCTCCATTTCCTTTTCTGTCTCTAGGCCTCTTTCCTCTCTCATACTCACACTTACATGTTCATTCATAGTCCACACTCTCAAAAACTAAATGATCATTCTTTACAGCTGCTGTAACCAATGTCACTTGGTTTTTCTGAGTCACTAGTGTTTGCTAGAGGTGCTAAAATCCTTCCTGTTCATCTGCCTAATTACTAACTAAGCATTGCATCAGAAATTGCAATAATACAGAAGCAGAAGCTATCAATTCTCTTGAGAGAGGGTAAACAAATCAGCAGAAATGATAAAGTATCTTGTCCTTGTTTTTGGCTGATATTTGTATCTAAATGAGCAGCTTCTTAAAACCCAGCTGTGGGTTTTTACCTGAGATCCAAAGTACATTTTGCAGCAGCATTTCTTAGTACCCTCCAAAAAGAAATATTGTATCACTGCAGTGAAAATGCAAATGCAAATGCATGCATGAATAATATTTTTTCCTCTGAAGAGTATATGCTAACTCAGGCCATGTGAAATCATTTACTGATGCACGTATTTTCTTCTCTCTGATTTAAAACTCAATATTATTTAAAATTAATAACTTATTCGATATTCCTGGGGAAGATTATGGCCATGAAGATATATGTTTTTGTTTCCCTTTAAGAAATATTCACACAATTGTAAAATCCCGGATTTGCAACAAAATTAAAAACCTGATGTAAGCACTGAATTGATAAATACTTAACAAAACATACAGATTGCCTGGGTTAAACTTTTAACCAAATAGGTTCAGTGCATACACAAACATGTATTCCAAGATTTTCTCTGAGTAACAGATAGGATTCAAGTTTTCCTTTTATCTGGAGGCTTTGTGTATCCAGCCTGGCAGAGATTGCTGTGGTGTTAGAAGGAAGAGTTGTTTGGAGGATAGATGTAACATTTAACTGGTTTCTAGATTTTATTTATAGTTTCCATGACTGTAGTCCCTGGGTTGACTTAAAGGCTGAATTGTGAAGTGAGAAGCAGAGAGGCACCAAAGGAAATATTAGATTGAAAATAGGGACATCTGATTCACTCACAACCCCTACTTCCTACCTCTTTTCCTCTATTTACAAAATAATAAAAGAAAATCACTAAACTGCACTATGCCTGCTACTCTACATTCTATAAGCTGGCAAAAGAAAAAAGTATTTCACATCTTAACCAAACACATTTTTAAGAAATCCAATCTGCATTATGTGTTCAATAAATACTTATCAAGAGTGTCAATTTTCAAAGGAAATAACAAGTTCCAAACTGACTCCTCATACAGCTATTGTGCCCCTCTAGCTTTGTCTTCTCAAAATACAAATAAAGTTTACCCTCTAGGGCTTTAGGAAAAATAAAATATTTCATACTTGTGAAGGAACAATATGGGTCTAAGGATAAAGTAATCCACAACTCAGAATCCCTTGTTTCTGGCTATGCCTAAAAGCATAGTTTATTGTAACAAGATATGAAGGTATAGAGAGAGGTAGATAAATTAAATAATAATTTATCACTTAAGGCAGTCATTAAAAAGCATACACTTTTATTAACAGTGATTGAGTCATTAAAAAACCAGAGCTACTCAATACATATTCAGTGCTTGTTATGCTATGCTATGCTAAGTGAATTCTGTGGGGGGTGGGTAAATTGCTATTAACTAAGATTACATTTGAGAATTTACTTTTCTTGTGAGCCCAAATGAGGTGCTCAAAACCTCAGTTGGTTTTGATGAGCTTTTAAGCAGTATAAAGTTTTGCGTTGAGCCCAAAGATTTCAGATGTTATAAAAATCCATCTTATCTAACAATAACTTTGAAACTGCTATTTTTTCTCTTATTCACTCTCTCCAAAAAGTGTTGCCTCAAGACATGCCACTACCATTGCTTTCCACCCACTCCATTCTCTTTCCCTTAGTTTTCATATCTCTTCACCCACTTGATTTTCACTTTTTGTTCTAGTTAGCACATTAGCTTAATATTAATTTCAGGAGTAGAATTTAGTAATTCATCACTTACATATAACACTCAGTGTTCATCACAAGTGCCCTCCTTAATACCCATCACCTATTTAGCCCTGGTTCATTTTCAGTTTTAATGTCTTCTCATTCAAATAAATGATTGCAAAGTCCTTTTGCAATTTAATCCATAGTCTGAATTCTAACTTCTTTGAGATTTCATTTTCTTTTTTCTCTTTTTGAATAATAATTTCTTTTCTCCTTTCTTCCAAAAAAATTATTTGGAGTAGGAGGGATAAAAAGGTAGAAAGCATCAATATTTTATTTCCTTCTCTCTATTTTTGGGAAACTCTTTCTCTCTCTAAATTTATTTATTTGTTTATTATATATTATATATCAATATATATGTAAACTTTTGTAGAAATCTCTAACTGGCAATAAATGTCTATCTGTGTTTCACCTATAGGCCATAATTCTCTTTGTTGTTCTTAGAATCCTTATTATTTATCTTTACATTTTCTGCAACAATCCTTTTTATTTCTTATTTTTTCCCACCCTTTAAATCCTTCTATGATTTTTTTCCAGTGGTGATTTCTACCATTTTTTTAAAGATTTTATTTATTTACTAGAGAGAGAGAGAGAGAGAGACAGAGAGAGGAGGGAGAGAGACAGAGAGAGACAGAGAGAGAGAGGAGAGAGAGAGAGGCAGAGACACAGGCAGAGGGAGAAGCAGGCTCTCTGCAGGAGCCTGATATGGGACACGATCTCAGACCCTGGGATCACGCCCTGAGCCAAAGGCAGACAGATGTTCAACCGCTGAGCCACCCAGGCATCCCTCTACTAAATATTTCATTAAAAATTTATATCAAACCTTCACAAACACTTCCAAAAGAGCGCAACATCTAGGAAATTTATCAATTCATTCCATAGGACCACTTATTACCCAGATAACAAAGCCAAACAAAAGAAAAAAAAGAAAAAGAAAAAAAGTAAAGTACCCAATTTGTTATCTGTAATTTCAAGCTTTGATGGTTTACCCCTTAAGAGTTTCATGACTTCTTTGCTGACATAGTCTAGGCAAACTCATTTGGTTGAAATGAGAACTATTTTTTTCTGAATAGGTTTTGGCTGAACCCCTGGTTATAAAGAGAATGAAAAAGGTTTCTGGAGGCATTACCTTAGTCACAATTTACAGAGGTATATTATACCATCCACCTTGCATCATCAGTCACAATCCCTTAGGGAGAACAGCAGATGGGGTAGAACAGAATGAGTCAGTATGGCCTTTTTTATTTACCTATGGCCTTTTCCTTCTGCTTTTTCTTTCTTCATGGGATTCTTAGTCATTAATAATACCACTAATAAGAATTAATCCAAAATACAACATCTTATAGTTCAATTAGCCTAGGTTAGCTGTCCCCCAACAATTAGATAATGATTTATTGGTAGATCTCAAAGCCTTCTCTGGATGGTTTCCAAGCCATGTAGATCAAAGGTTGAAAGGTTGAAATATAAGTCAGCTTTCCTCATTACATGTTCCTCTCCAAAGCTCTGTGTAGGAAAATGTCATGCACCAATGTGATATAGGGGAAAATTACTCCTTTATCTTAGCAACTCATACTCCCCCTGCATTCCTGCAACAATCACAAAACCTCAGTTAAATATAAATGTCTCTCCATTATATTCCTTTTAAAATGAAAATGACTTGAAAATCCCAAAAGAAAAAAAAATAAAATGAATATATTGAGGACTCATTTATGGAAGTCTTGATAACTGTGACTAAAATAAGAAGAGGTAAAGCAAAAATGAAGGTTGTTGCTTTCAACAAAAGTCCATTTCAAATTGTAGACCATGGAAATATTGTTCCTACCCAATGATTAGGCACTACAAAAGATTTCAAGAGCCATCAAAACAACAGTCTCACAGGGGTTTGGGGAATACTGGGTGATTGGTTGACTTGTATTTCAACCAATTACTCAGTCATATTTCCCAGGATTAACATTAAATCAACAAGAAAAGTGGAATTGTGCTATTCTTATTAATCCACTTAACGGAAAACTGACAAAACAAAGGATAGGCCAGCAAGGATGGACCCCCACTGTTCCCTTGAACCACTTACTCTGCATCCTCATTCAGAAAAGGGAAGTAGGTAAAATGAACAAAGTATTGTAGATTGGCATCAGGCCATTGTGGACAAAAATATGTTACCTACAGCTAACATCAATGCCATTAAACAGGGGAATGGAGACTTAGCCAAACAATAAATGAAGGGTCTCCTACAGCTAATGAATCAGAAGATAAAGCCAGCCATTGCTTGAAATGATGAAAGAAGATAAAAAGAGTAAGCTATGCCTGTGAATGAAAGAATCTATAAATATTGACTTAATAGAAAACCATCTTGTTATTGTGAACCTACTTAAAGATCCTAAAGCTCCATGGACAGAATTCCAGCGATACTCTTCTTAACATCAAAAGTGTTGATTTTTAAAAGTATTATAAAGGAAGCACAGTGAGAGGTGCCTGGGTGGCTCACTGGTTTTGCATTTGCCTTTGGCTCAGATCATGATCCCAGAGTCCTGGGATAGAGTCCCTCATCAGGCTTCTGTGAGGAGCCTGCTTCTCCCTCTGCCTATGTCTCTGCTTCTCTCTGTATGTCTCTCATGAATAAATACATTAAAAAATCTTAAGAAAGCACAATGAATTTGTTTTGAATTCTAGTTATCCTGTATTTAAGTATGTATTTAAAGGTTATGTCAATAGAGAGAAAAGAACAGCCTAGCCTAGGGGTGCCTGGGTGGCTTAGTCAGTTAAGTGTCTGTCTTAGGCTCAGATCATGATCCCGGAATCCAGGGAACTAGTCCTGAGTGCCACTTTCATTAGGCTCCCCACTCAGTGGAGAGTCTGCTTGTCCCTCTGCCTCACCCCTATGCATGCTTTCTCTCTATATATAGGGAGATTAATTAATAGAGATTAATAAATTAGAGAGATTAATAAAGATATTAATTTAATAATATATTAATATTTAATTAAATGATATATTTAATATTAATTATATTTAATTAATGATATAATGTATTAAATATATTTGAAATATATTTAATTAATATATTACATTTAATATATTAAAATTATATCATATAATATGAATATATAAATATTATACATTATATTTATAAATATAAATATTATATTTATATATTTATATATAAATGTATATTATATAATATTTATATATCCATATATAATATATTAATTAATGTTTTAAATATATTTAATAATATATTTAATATTGGTTATATGATTGATAGTTAATATATTAATATATTGATTTATTATATAATAAATCAATAAAAACTTTTAAAAAATAAGGATAATCCTAGCCTAAAGCCCACATATGGAAAGCTGTGTCTCATAACAGTAGAGCTTATGGACATCACAACACTATCTACAAGATGTGTAATGACTAATTTTTTCATGAAAATTGGGATTTTACATAAGCTTTAGCCTCAAAGAGTAGGACCTGAGCTGGGAAGAAAAAGATAAATCATCTGTTCAGAAAGATATTTACATAAGTTTAACAAGGATTTACAAGAGAACCAAAATATAAATTATCCTTATCACAATTGTTCCAAATTGAATAGTAGGAAGATGGGGACTCAATTGCAAGATTTTGGAATTGTAGGCAAGTATTTGGGAATCAATAGAATATCATAGCACTGAGATAAATTGCTTTAAACAAAATGGGAATTTATTCAACAGAGAATTATTAGAATATTACCAACTAGACTATCCGGGCAAAAGTTTATTCAAACCCATTACCCATCCAAAAGTACCAGGCCCTGACCTGCTGCAGAATTTTTACTACAAGGTGCTCATGTCAATACCCAGAGCTACTGCTAAATATTTCTTAGTAAGGGGTAAAAATCAGCATTAGACATCATTGCTTTAAATTTCACCATGGAAACATTTACCACATACCAAATAATTCTAGGGAATACTCACTCAAACTGTTACAAGAATAACATTATGAGTGGTGAACAAGACTAAGTACCCCAAATAGGCATTTGCCTATCTGGTGTGATTTTAAGAGGCACTGAGAAAGTAATATGCCCCAAACTAACTAATGGTTGAATTTCCATTGTTAGGGATCCATTAATTTAAGGAGTTCAAAACTGATAGATTTCAGCACTTCCCTCATCCCCAAATTAAAATGTAATTCCTTCTGAAAAATGCCAAAGATCAATCTTCTTGTACTTATTACAAAGAGTTACTAACCTCTTGCAAAAGTTATTACAAATCTAGCTGAAAAAGTACTTTATCAGCTAGATTTGTAAATATGACCACTAGTTGAGAGAAGTACACTATGGTGGAAAGGGCCTCCAGGGCAAGGTGATAGTCAGATAAGATATTAAAATAAAGTAAAGGGGAAGAAAACTTTGCTTACTTTATTTGTTATTGGTCCAAAAGTAGGTCCTGTCTATAGACCTGGACAATAGATGAAGAAAAATTCCTGTAAAGATAGAATAAGAGTAGAATTAAAGACATGGGTACAAGGGGTTGGTGATGTAAATAAAGGATATTTATTCTATAATTAGAAGATGACGTGGAAAAATTAGACTGGAAAGATAGAGATGTGAGAAGGAGAGAAGAGAAAGATCTCGTTTATACAAACATTTAGTTGGCCATGTCAATATAAAGACTGCTGAAATGGAAAAATATGAAGGGAAAGTTTGAGTTTAGGACTTAGGGGTACCAGTAATTATTTGGAAATGTGTTAGAGGTTTATAAATAATCTCAACATCTTCTGGTGACACTTGACTACATAGTTACAAGAATGGACAAAATAAATAGAATACTAATGAAAAAATCTCATATATCTCACCTGATATCTTCAGTTGAACCATAAGTTTTTCACAGGGAGACAGAAAAGAGGATTAATCAATACTGAAAATTTAAATTGCCCCCAAACTGCCACAGTTGGAATAAACATTTTAGAACAGCTATGATTATAATCTGTATAAGAGTGTCAGGGAAATGACTAGTTCTTTATTGCTAAAATGAAAAGAGATGGTATCCTTGTTCCTTGATTATACCATAACAGCCTAATAGTAAAATCAATCCTGAAAATTGGGTTTCACTATTCTGTGTTATAATGGGTTAGCCAAGATTTTAAATGTAAAACCACATTAAATTAGCTTAAGTTTAAAAATACAACTTGCTCAGTGATGCTGAAGGGTTCAGTGATTTAGGATAATGATTGTCACTACAAATAACACTTGGGTCAATTTCTTTGGAAATTCATGAAAAACAAAATATCACCCATTATTTATAAAACAAAAAAAAAGTTTTGTTTTTAAAAGGTAGAGTGATTGAGATCCATATTTAAATTGGAAACATATGTGGCAATTCTTAAGTTACATTTAGCCAAAATAAGAGTAATGGTCCTAAGATTCACCAGCAAATTAAGAGAATCTAACTCATGAGAAACAGAATTGATGTAAAACAAATGGTAAGATGTTACTGCATTTGGTTCACCAGCAATTAGCTCTCAAATCTGATTAAATAATTTTATGGCTACTTATGATCATCAACATAAGATTCACTGAAAAGAAACTATTACACCAAACCAATAAAGTCTGGCCAAAACACAAATATTTTGGCCATTAAGCAAACCCTCTAATATAGTGAAATATTCAGTTGTAGCTAATCAGTTGCAATCTAAGCTCACTTTCACAGTTTGCAAAAGCCTTTTGCAAACACCATCTGTATCAGTCATCACAGTAACTAATTTAAGACTGGTTTCCCATAAACTGAGTAGGTTGTTCAAGGTCACAAACAGAGCCAGAACAGGAAATCTGACCTTCAAGTTCTAAGTCCCTCTCACTCTGTTGTTACACAGTTTTCTCTCAACAGATATATTTTTAAAAACTTGCATAAATCAAATAAATAAATAATGTAGCCTTGGCAAATGAGGAGAGAATTTTCTAGGCATCAGCTTGCTAACTAGAGAGGGTTGACAAATCCTGGTTATAGATCATGACCCAATGACAATCTACAAGGTGGCATTTATGGACACTATTTCAAGTTGATCAAGATACTTCTAATCCAAAAGCAAATCACCATAATATTGGACAACTGATTTCATGTTATGAAGAAGTCACACCAGATTAGCAACAAACAAAAAGCATCTCTTAGAAAATGGCTTTTTCTGGGTGGCTTGTACTTGGGTCCAGATAGTGGTAAGTTTTCCCATTCTTATCAGTAATAATTCAAGAGGACCACTGCCATTTATTAATTTGTGACCTTAGGGATTTGTGACTGAAAGTGGGGATTATAGTGTGGATGAATGGCTATAACAAATTAAAATACCTTCCATGTAATATGTAATTTTTATAAAATTAACTTTTTTTCTGATATATAAAAATAACTAGTAGTTGATTAATTTATTACTTTTATAAAAGTAATTCTGTGGATTTAAGAAGAGACACTTCATTGAGCATAAACAGAGGTAGTAGGAGCAGAACTAAGGTACTCCCTCTCCTTGTGAATATAGTGGCAATGAGTATAATTGATCTTAAAAGAACAGGAAGTATTGGACCATTAGACAAGACCTCTGCTTTAAGACCCCATGCAGAAATTGTGAGAAAGACAGCAGGATGGAATGTCAACCAGGACCAACTTATATACTATTCTGTCATCAGTTCTTTTACTTTAATGTTTTCCAGAAGCAGCCACACATAAGCTAATTCTGCTCTCATACTATTTGGGGATTCAAATTTTGGAATAAATTAACTTTGCTCCCTAGGTTTCTGAAGTTTTTTTATTAGCTTACTATCATATGACTCTTTCCAATTTTTCCTGCATAGAAACATGGAAAATCTGTACAAAGAAATGAATTCCTGTTTCCAACAAGAATGATAACTTCATAAAATCTCAGTACTTAAAAAAAACAAAATCCCATCCTTCTCAATACTATGAAGTTATTTGTATTCTCCAAAGCCTAAAAACTCTTAATAATTATGACACTTGTAGAAATTTGTTTATATGTATTTGTAACAAATTTGTTTTGAAGTACCTCTGACAGAGTTAAACCTTAGACAACCTGTTATAATAAGCTTAGATAGGAAGTGTGGAATGGGGGAAAAGAGGGTAAGAAGTGTGGAATGGAGAACTGTAGAGGCCTTAACAATCCCAAGAAATAATACCTTAGTCAATTAGAACTACTAAAAGCAGTAGATCAATGACAAAATATAATTCACTAAATTAGAGGCTTGTTAAAAAAATTTCTCTGGGATTTTCTTAGCCTGAGACAAACAAAAAGAACATATTTTCTTCAACAGTTGAGCATTTCTTACAAATTTGATTTAATAACTGTTCTGGAATGATTCAAAAGTAACCTACATAAAGTAGCCGACACAGTATGGTATACTTC
This sequence comes from Canis lupus dingo, assembly GCF_003254725.2. Classification (NCBI taxonomy): domain Eukaryota; kingdom Metazoa; phylum Chordata; class Mammalia; order Carnivora; family Canidae; genus Canis; species Canis lupus. The sequence continues at coordinate 65,229,562 of NC_064281.1, forward strand.
ACAGAATTTTTTTATTCTGCACATATTTATATGGACCTCAAGAAAAAAAGTATACAGATAGAACACATAATTTAATCACATGGGTGGCATCAAGTTGAAAGATCAATTTTGCCCTGATTTAACAGATTACTTTGGCATAAGAGAAACAAAAATCAATGGGGATGTTAGCAGCCTTTCTGTCATGCAGAGCTAAAGGAGTTGGCTATAATCATTTCAATGCATGGAGAAGCCAGCAGTGCCAATACTGGCAAAGAGTGGTCAGTTTTTATGGTGCTGAAACAATCTGATAAAAATAAAAAGTAGCCTTGGGATTTGAAACACTCAGCTAGGAATGAATGATGTATATATTAAACATGTTAGTGAATTGGTTCTTGAAATAGAAACAGGAAAAATTTGTAGAAAAACATGATTTATATTCTAAATACCATAGAGAAGTGAAATGGAATTGTTATGGGGAACTCAAAATTCTAGAGCTAGTAGCTGGATAGGTGGAGGGAGGAGAGAGAGACAGTACACTTGTGACATAAATAAGAGAGAATATAGGTGTTCCTACCCCTTCATTCAGTAAATCCTTTACATCAAGACTACTTGATATACATTATTTCTGAAGGTCATTGAAAAAACTAATAACACAACTCTATAACTATACAGGAATAAGCCAGTTAGATCTTATTCTAATTCCCCTCTCTTCCCAAAGGGAAACTTTATATCATTGCTGTAAGTTTATCAATATTTTTTTCTAACAATCTTAAATTATAAGATCAGATGTAGGATCACATTTCTTCCATCTCTTTGAGGTAGCTGAAGGAAGATAGTGAAAGAGGGGAAGAATGGCTGGCCTGATAAACTCTATAAACATAGCAAGCTTATGTGACTTGTAAAAATTCACCCAGGTAAACATAGGAAGTTGATAATAAAATATAACCCAGAATTCCACTCTGACTCCCAAGGCAAAGAAAAAGAATGAGAGAGAATGCTCCCTGTGAGTATGTTTTAGGAGAGAAAAATGGCATTTCTCCACAATATATTTTCTTTATGAAATGCTTTTCTCAGATAAAATGAGATTCTGCAGAGAAGCTAACAAGAATAAATTAATAGCTGAATATGAACTTAGAAATCATATTTTAAACTTGCCAGATTAACTCTAATATTAATTGATTGCATAAATTGGAAAGAATTGTATGAGATTAAACCCCAAGGCCTGAACCCTAACTCTCAGTTTTACACAGAGAAGCAAATCCTAATATAATGTTATCCATTTATAAAAATTTAACTGCCTATCATACACAGGCACCATAATGAGATAAAAGACACTGCTCATGCCTGCTTGCCTTAAGTAGCTCATACTTTATAAATATAAAAAATATATACATACATACAAAAAATTAGGAAGCTTCAATTGAATCAAGAAAAAGGAGGCAATGGGGGCAGGGAAAGATGGTGGAGGAGTAGGGACCCCAAGTCACCTGTCCCACAAACTTACCTAGATAACTTTCAAATCAACTTGAACACTTATGAATTCAACCTGAGATTTAAATAGAAAACAACTAGAATGCTACAGAGAGAAAAGTTTGTGCTTCTAACAAGTACAACTTGTTTTTAGTCACTCTGCCCTGAGCAAAATGACTAGAAAGAAGAACTCACCACAAAACAAAGAATCAGAAACAGTAGTCTCTACCATAGAGTCACAGAATTTGGATTAAAATTCTATGTCAGAAAGCCAATTCAGAAGCATGATTTAAAGCTAATTGTGGCTCTAGAAAAAAAGCATAAAGGATTAAAGAGACTTCATGACTGCAGAATTTAGATATAATCAGGCAGAAATTAAAAATAAATTAAATGACATGCAATCCAAACTGGAGGTCAGTTGACGAGGGTTAATGAGGTAGAAGAACGAGTGAGAGACATAGAAGACAAGTTGATGGCAAGGAGGGAAGCTGAGGAAAAAAGAAAAAAACAATTAAAAGACCATGAGGAAATGTTAAGGGAAATAAATGACAGCCCTGGAAGGAAAAATCTATGTTTAATTGGGTTCCAGAGAGTGCTGAGAGGGAGAGATGACAAGAAAGCATATTTGAACAAATCATAACTGAGAACTTCCCTAATTTGGAGAGGGAAATAGGCATTCAGATCCAGGAAATAGAGAGATCCCCTTAAAAGAAAAAAAAAATGTTCAACACCTCAACATTTAAGAGTGAAACTTGCAAATTCCAAAGATAAAGAGAAGATCCTTAAAGCAGCAAGAGACAAGAGATGCCTAACTTATATGAAGAGAAATATTAGATTGACAGCAGACCTCTCCACAGAGACCTGGCAGGCCAGAAAGGGCTGGCAGGATGTATTCAGGGTCCTAAAGGAGAAGAACATGCAGCCAAAAATACTTTTTGCAGTAAGGCTCTCATCCAGAGTAGAAGGAGAGATAAAGAACTTCCAAGATAGGCAGAAACTGAAAAACTATGTGACCACCAAACCAGCTCTGCAACAAATATTAACAGGGATTCTGTAAAAGAAAGAGGATGCCCAAAGAAATAAGCCACAAAAACAGGGACTGAATAGGTAATATGATGACACTAAATTCATATCTTTCAATAGTAACTCTGAATGTGAATGGACTTTATGATCCCACCAAAGACGCAGAGGTTCAGGCTGGATAAAAAAGTAAGACCCATCCATTTGCTGTCTACAAGAGACTCATTTGAGACCTAATGACACCTCCAGCCTGAAAATGAAAGGTTGGAGAACCAATTACCATTAAAATGGTCCTAAAAAAGAAAGCAGAGGTAGCAATCTTCATATCAGATAAATAAAAGTTTATCCCAAAGATGATAGTAAGAGATGAAGAGGGACACTATATCATACTTAAAGGATCTATCCAACAAGAGGACCTAAAAATAATGAATATTTATGCCCCTAATGTGGCAGCTGCCAAGTATATCAATCAATTAATAAGCAAAGTTAAGACATAGTTAGATAATACACTTATACTGGGAGACTTCAACATGGCGCTTTCTGCAAATGACAGATCTTGGAAGCACAACATCTCCAAAGAAACTGGAGCTTTAAATGATACACTGGACCAGATGGATTTCACAGACATTTACAGAACTTTACATCCCAACGCAACTGAATACACATTCTTCTCAAGTGAACATGGAACTTTCCCCAAAATAGACCACATATTGGATCACAAATCAGGTCTTAACCGATACCGAAAGATTGGGATCGTCCCCTGCATATTTTCAGACCATAATGCTTTGCAATTAGAACTAAATCACAAGAAGAAGTTTGGAAGGATTTCAAACACGTGGAGGTTAAGGACCATCCTGCTAAAAGATGAAAGGGTCAACCAGGAAATTAGGGAAGAATTAGAAAGAATCATGGAAACTAATGAGAATGAAGATACAACTGTTTAAAATCTTTGGGATACAGCAAAAGCAGTCCTGAGAGGGAAAAACATCACAATATAAGCCTTCTTCAAAAAATTGGAAAAAACTCAAATACAGAAGCTAACCTTGCAAATAAAGGAACTAGAGAAAGAACAGCAAATAAAACCTACACCCAGCAGAAGAAGAGAGGTAATAAAGATTCAAGCAGAGCTCAATGAAATAGAGACCAGAAGAACTGTGGAACAATCAACAAAACCAGGAGTTGGATCTTTGAAACAATTAGTAAGAATGATAAGCCATTAGCCAGCCTTATTAAAAAAAAAAGAGAGAAAGAGAAAACTCAAATTAATAAAATCACGAATAAGAAAGGAGAGATCACTACCAACACCAAGGAAATACAAACGATTTTAAAAAACTATTATGAGCAGATATACACCAATAAATTAGGCCATCTAGAAGAAATGGATGCATTTCTGCAAAACCGCAAACTAGCAAAACTGGCACAGGAAAAAACAGAAAACCTCAACAGGCTACTAACCAGGGAGTAAATTGAGGCAGTCATCAGAAACCTCCCAAGACACAAAAGTCTAGGGCCTGATGGCTTCCAAGGGGAATTCTATCAAATGTTTAAAGAAGAAGCAATACCTATTCTACTAAAGCTGTTCTGAAAAATAGAAAGGGATGGAATACTTCCAAACTCGTTCTATGAGGCCAGCATCACCTTAATTCCAAAACCAGACAAAAACCCCACCAAAAAGGAGAATTATAGAACAATATCCCTGATTGAACACAGATGCAAACATTCTCAACAAGATACTAGCGAATAGGATCCAACAGTACATTAAGAAGATTATCCATGATGACCAAGTGGAATTTATCCTGGGGAAGCAAGGTTGGTTCAACACTCATAAAGCAATCAACATGATAGATCATATCAACAAGGGAAAAAACAAGAACTAAATGATCCTCTCAATAGATGCAGAGAAAGCATTTGACCAAATACAGCATCCATTCCTGATCAAAACTCTTCAGAGTGAAGGGATAGAGGGAACATTCCTCAGCATCTTAAAAGCCACCTATGAAAAGCCCACAGCAAATATCATTCTCAAAGGGGAAACACTGGGGTCCTTTCCCCTAAGATAAGGAACACGACAGGGATGTTCACTCTCACCACTGCTATTCAACATAGTACTAGAAGTCCTAGCCTCAGCAATCAAGCAACAAAAAGAAATAAAAGGAATAAATTGGCAAAGAAGTCAAACTCTCCCTCTCATAGATGACATGATATTGTGCATAGAAAAGCCAAAAGTCTCCACCCCAAGATTGCTAGAACTCATACAGCAATTTGGCAATTTGGCAGGATACAAAATCAATGCCCAGAAGTCAGTGGCATTTCTATACACTAACAGTGATACTGAAGAAAGAGAAATGAAGGAGTCAATCCCATTTACAATTGCACCCAAAAGCATAAGATACCTAGGAATAAACCTAACCAAAGAAATAAAGGATCTATACCCTAAAAGCTGCAGAACACTTCTGAAAGAAATAGACACAAGAGATGGAAATATATTCCATGCTCATGGATTGGAAGAATTAATATTGTGAAAATGTCAATGCTACCTAGGGCAATTTACACATTTAATGCAATCCCTATCAAAATACCATGGGCTTTTTTCGGAGAATTGGAACAAATCATCTTAAGATTTGTGTGGAATCAGAAAATACCCCAAATAGCCAGGGGAATATGAAAAAAGAAAACCATAGCTGGGGGCATCAAATGCCAGATTTCAGGTTGTACTACAAAGCTGTGGTCATCAAGACAGTGTGGTAATGGCACAAAAACAGACACATAGATCAATGGAACAGAATGGAGAATTCAGAAATGGGCCCTCAACTCTATGGTCAACAAATATTCGACAAAGAAGGAACACTATCCCCTGGAAAAAGGACCCTCTCTTCAATAAATTGTGCTCATAAAATTGGACAGCCATGTGCAGAAGAATGAAACTAGACCATTCTCTTACACCAGATGCAAATATAAGCTGAAAATGGATGAAAGATCTAAATGTGAGATAAAAATCCATCAGAATCCTAGAGGAGAACACAGGCCACAACCTTTTTGAACTTGGCCACAGTAAGTTCTTACAAGATACATCTATGAAGGCAAGGGATACAGAAACAAAAATGAACTCTTGGGACTTCATCAAGATAAGAAGCTTCTGCACAGCAAAAGAAACAGTCAACAAAACTAAAAGTCAACCTACAGAATAGGAGAAGATATTTGTAAATGACCTAGCAGATAAAGGGCTAGTATCCAAGGTCCATAAAGAACTTATTAAACTCAACAGCAAAGAAACAAACACTCCAATCATGAAATGGGCAAAAGACTTGAACAGAAATTTCACAGAGGAAGACAAATACATGGCCAACAAGCACATGAGAAAATGCTCCACATCACTTGCCACCAATGAAATACAAGTCAAAACCACAATGAAGTACTACCTTACACCAGTGAGAATGGTGAAAATTCACAAGACAGGAAACCACAAATGTTGGAGAGGATGTGGAGAAAGGGGAACCCTCTTGCACTGTTGATGAGAATGTAAACTGGTGCAGCTATTCTGGAAAACTGTGTGGAGGTTCCTCAAAGAGTTAAATATAGTACTGCCCTATGACCCAGCAATTGCACTGCTGGGGATTTACCCCATAGATATCACTGCATAGATACAGTGATACCCTGGGACACCTGCACCCCAAGGTTGATAGCAGCAATGTCCACAATAGCCAAACTGTGGAAGGAGCCTCGGTGTCCATCGAAAGATGAACAGATTAAGAAGATGTGGTCTATGTATACAATGGAATATTACTCAGCCATGAGAAATGACAAATACCCACCATTTGCTTCAAGGTGGTTGGAAGTGGAGGGTATTATGCTGAGTGAAGTAAGTCAATCAGAGAAGGACAAACATTATATGGTCTCATTCATTTTGGGAATATAACAATTAGTGAAAGGAATAAAGGTTAAAGGAGTTAAAATGAGTGGGAAATATCAGTGAGGGTGACCAAACACGAGAGACACCTAACTCTGGGAAACGAACAAGGGGCAGTGGAAAAGAAGGTGGCCGGTGGTTAGGGCGACTGGGTGACAGGCACTGAGGAGGGCACTTGGTGGCATGAGCACTGGGGTTATGCAATATTATGTCAAATCGAACTCCAATAAAAAATTAACAAAAAATTAAAAAATAAAACAGTACAGTGTCCAAATCAAGCTATTACACAGTTCTCTGAATGGATCATATCCAGTGTATAAATATGGGAGGGTGTACATTTGAAAAAGGTCATTGACAACTTGTATGTAAACAAAGGCAGATAACCAACTTTATTTTTTTTATTTTTTATTTTTTTTATTTTTTATTTTTTTTTATTTTTTATTTTTTTTAGATAACCAACTTTAAGGAAGAAACTGAAGGGTTGGGTGGTGGGGAAGAGGACTGTATACATAGTGGCAACTTTCAAAAGTTTTAAGGTCTGTGAAATAAAGATTAATTTATTCTCATTTTGATAAGGAAATTACGTAAATCATCAATTAATAGCATTTTGTGTTTTTTTTTAAGATTGTATTTATTTATTTATGAGAGAGAGAGAGAGAGAAAGGCAGAGACATAGGCAGAGGGAGCAGCAGGCTCCCCACAGGGAGCCCAATGTGAGATTCCATCCCTGGATCCAGGATCACACCCTGAGCTGAAGGCAGACACTCAACCACTGAGTGTTTTAATAACTGAAACATGAGAACCATGTGGGGCAATGCAAATCAATTTCTCCAGAGTATTGAGTGCCACTTGCTTATTTCAGTGCTTCGCAAGAAGAAAAGTCAATGAATTTGGCAAAATTATCAACTTGAACAGCAGAAATCAACATCTTCTTACTTATGAAAGCAATAACCAGCAACTATCTGTTAGGAAAGAGAGGAGAGAATGGCTGGTAAATGAAGCAAATTCTGAAAAGTTCAAGTATGCTGAGACAAAGGAGCCCCAGTCTTCAGGATAACCAGTGACAAGTTAATTCTTGACTCTGAGGCTTCCTAGCCTGTTCTAAAACACTCTTAAAAAACTACCCATCACAGAGAAGTTGGCTCTTTATATGTGACCAGAGGCAGCTCGTCTCCTCCAGCAGACAGGCACAGAACAAGGAAGCAGGAGCCATGGTTTTTAGTTCCACCTCAGCCACTGACTTGTTTTGTGATTTTGATCAAGTTCCTTCACCAACTAAACCTCAGAGAGGTGCTAGAAGAACTCAATGAAATCACAGATATGGAAGTACTCTGCAAAGCAAAGAGTCCTGTACAAGTGTGAGGGATTATTATCAAAACAGATTTTATGCCAACCTTTCTGATATCACCTCAAAGCCTCCTCAGCTTTGATGCAGGATTCCCAGCTCCCTAGTTGCTTCTTCTAAATCCTACTGGCATGGAAACATGAGCTTGCACCTTCCTGTCTCTTGCCAACTGCATCCTTAATGAGGCCAGATGGTTATTCTTTACCAGCTCTAGTCTCTCCCAGAGGGGCACAGTCTTCCTCAGAAAAAAGACCCTCCCTTCCATAAACAGCAATGACTCTTTAGGCACAATCTACCTATGTGGTAAGTGTGAAGCAAGGAAGAAAGAAAGCTGGAGCCATCTACAGCTTCAGAGGAGAAATCTGTAATTTGAGTAAAACTTGCTTGACAAGCTCTCAGTATCTATAACACACACACACACACACACACACACACACACAGTTAATGAAAGACTCAGTTTAGTCCATATACCATAGCAATCAGAAATCTTACCTGATTTCCTCTCCCTGCTCCTAATCCCGTGCTGCCCACTCTGAGTTTGTCTTCTCTCTACTGCCTGTGAAGATTCTAATTCAGTGCTGCCAATTTATACACTCCTGGGAGGGACAGGATTCCAGGAATCTTTGTCCCTGCCAATCATAAGTTAGAATTCCCAAATTTTTGGTCATGTCTGATTTAACCCTGTCTATATATTACATGAATGTTATTGGCTTCCTAACTGGGGACAGGAGTTGGCCTCAAAATTAAGAATCCGTTGTTTCATTCCTGCTGTCCAGACCCTGTACCTGGTTCTCCAATTCTCATAGACAATTCAGTGTGCCAGTAAGGCATAAAGAATATTTTGGAGAACAAGTCTCACTCCCAAGTGACATGAGGAAAATAGAGGACACATTAAGTCCTATGGAACAAGGGGCTCAAGGGTATAGTGGTTCCAAAAGGAAAAACTAAACTCAGGGATTTGGGTGTCACATTAAAGCAGAGGGAATAGGATATGGACATAGTTAAAATAGGCAGTGAGCTTAATACTTACAGATCCAGGCTTGGCACAAGAACACAGACCAAAACAGTGTCTCAACATTCAATCAAAATTTGGTAGCTCAACATCCTAACTGGTGTGGACAGAACTGGAGTCTAAAGATAATATACAGGGGGGAAACGGTATAGACTGAGCCTAAGAATAGTGTCCTAAGCTTTCATACACTCAAATACATTTCTAGAGTAAAGAAGTCATAATATGTCTGAAATTCTTAGGCTGAGAGTACCAATTTTCAGCATGCCACCTGGTATAGAAAAACAAGGACCCTGAAAAAGGAGGTAGGGCAATATCAGGCTTCAGAACTGAAGCTCAAGCAGAGAAAAGGGTTCTGGATTACTATATTGAGTGTTATTAAATCTTGGAGCAAATGCCCTACCTAAATGGAATATAAAGATTGCCTTTGTGGTTTAAATATTAGGCTAAAAAAATTTAAAAAATAAAGATTAGGCTATTCCAACTCATATTCAGTCCTGGATGGCTTATCGGGAAAACACTTCTCTCTTCTCTTATTCTCTCTATTATTTCTTTCCCTTTTACTTTCATACTTCTTCTAAGTTTTCAGGGAAGTTTGTTGTAGAATATAACTCAGGACTTGTGATACTATGCCAGAAAAGAGGACTACTATGGTAAGTTTACTCCTCATGTCATTTGATTCCCACATGCCAATGGCCACAGGAAACAAAAACAGCAAGAAAATTGTGTTAACTCTTGGCAGGATTTTCCATGGCAAAAGTAGTCTCTACCAGAGGTATCTAGGGACTATATCTATTTTAGTCCAAGCTTCTCATTTATAAAAACAACTATACACCTCCCTGTTCCTCATGGAAGTGAGAACAGGTGAAAAGCACTTGGCAGAGTAAGACCCAGGTGGTAGCAACATACTTTGCCAAGGGCTGAAGTTGTGAAATTGGGACAGATGTTGGAATAGATTGTTTAAAGAAAATCACAGGTAAATAACTAAATCTGTTCTCAAGTGGCTCCATCTAAAATAATATCCCCACAAAATTTCCCTTGTAGTAACTGATATAATACCTACTTAACTCTGAGCCTGGCACATAGTAGGCACTCAATAAGTGGTTTTAAGTAAATGAATAAGTTACACAATAAAACAGCAAGATAGAAGGATGCTGTGAAGATAGGGTTGTAAGAAGAGCTTAAGCTCAACCTTTCCCATGTTTACAACTAGATATCACTGACATCCATGTCGATAAACCTGACAGTGACCCAAAGACTGATAGGACTGACAGAACAAACTCTACAACTAAATGTAGAGAAGAAGCTGCCTCTGAGAATTTAGAAAATGCAGAATGGTGTTTGGAAGGCAGTCCCTGCCTGCAGGAAGGAGAGACCTGGGGACGCCTGGGTGGCTCAGCGGTTGAGTGTCTGCCTTTGGCTCAGGGCATGATCTCAGACTCCTGGGATCAAATCCCACATCAGGCTCCCTGCATGGAGCCTGCTTCTCTCTCTGCCTATGTATCTGCCTCTCTCTCTGTGTCTCTCATGAATAAATAAATAAAATCTTTAAAATAAAAAAGGAGAAAGCAGTGGAAAGGGGAAAGCATTAGGGGGCCCACACAGGGGAAAATGAATCCCCATAACTTCTGGCCTTGAAAACCAAAGGGGCAGAATTCCCTGAATTTATATAACCAGCAGAACTTGGAGCCTGGAGCTTTAAAAGTCAGGTGACTCAGCACTGAGCAAGCTGGGAGGGCAAATGATAGCTGGGTCCCTACCCTCAAAGAGACAATAGTCCAAGGAGAAGACATAAAAGCCACAGCTTGCACAGCATGGCGGGGGGATATGTTTGTCCTGATTTCAGAGCCTTTTGGAGGAGTTCTCTGGGAACAAAGGAGCTGGCAGACAACATTTTTTCCCCTCCCCCCACCCCTAAGCATCTGGGAAGTGGAGCTGCCCAGACATTTGCTACCTAACCAGCTAGCAGTGTGCCCATCCACAAATTCTGAGGACTTGCCCACTCCAAGCCTGCTGGCCTCGCCCTGGATGCAATGTAACTTTTGTGGATAAATGGCTCAGTGAAAATTTTTCTGTCACCATACATACCCTTCTCAGCCACGATGAACCCAGCCACCATTTGTCCAACAGACACAAGATCCAGCTGCCCTGCCCACAGACACCACAGGACTTTGGCTTATACTGCTGCTGTGCACCATGCCCTGGGCTGCTGTCACACTGTGGGGGGATTAGCCTGGTACTAGTTGCTCAGAGCAAATTTGGCTAACGCTGCCGCCCCACCCTTAAGACTTCTGCTGTCATACCCACTCAGAGCCTCCCTGCCTGGATCTCAGTAACATCATAGAGAGCAGGCACAGCCCACAACAGGCAAAGAGTCAGTGCAGACTTCTGGACTGAAAGAAAGAGCAACTCAGACACAATAACAGGACACAAGCAACACCCAGACTCCTCTAAATCCCAGGTTCTGGTGAACAAGGTACACTGCACCACTTCTTCTTCATAAAGCCACTATTTTCAAGAGCAGAAGACATAGCTAACTTTCCTAACACGGATAAATAGACACAGAGAGGTAGACAAAATGAGGAGATGGAAAAATATGTCCCAAATGAAAGAACAAGACAAAGCCATAGCAGGAGATCTAAGCAAAAGAGAAGTGATATGCCTGATACAGAATTTAAGGTAATGATCATAAAAATACCCACTAGACATCAGAAAAGGGCAGAAGACATCAGTGACATCCTTGACATAGAGATAAAAAATAACATACCAGAGAGGAAGAACTCAATCAATGAAATTACAAATAAAATAGAAGAAGTAAATAGTAGGCTACAGGAATTAGTGGAACATATCAATGACCTAGAAGATACAGTAATGGAAAGCAATCAAGCTGAACAGGTGAGAGACAAATAGTGCATAATGAAAATAGATTTAGAGCCACCCTGGGTGGCTCAGTGGTTTAGCGCCTGCCTTCGGCCCAGGGTGTGATCTGGAGTCCTGGGATCGAGTCCTACATCAGTCTCCCTGCATAGAGCCTGCTTCTCCCTCTGCTTGTGTCTCTGCCTCTCTCTCTCTCTCTCTCTCTCTCTCCCTCTCTCATAAATAAATAAAATCTTTTTTAAAAAGAAAGGAAATAGATTTAGAGAACACAGTGATTCCATCAAGCATGATAACATTTGCATTATAGGGATCCCAGAAGGAGAAGAGACAGAAAGGAGGGCAGAAAATGTATTTGAAGAAATAATAGCTGAAAACCTCCTGAATCTGGGGAGGGAAACAGAGATTCAGATTCAGAAGGCACAGAGATCCCTAAGCGAATTAAATTCAAGCAGGTCCACACCAATACACATAGTAATTAAAATTGCAAAAAATACTGTTAAAGAATTTTTATAACTGTAGAGAAAAAATGACACTTAAATACAATGGAAACCACATTAGGATATCAGCTGATTGTTCAAAGAAAATTTGCAGTCCAGAAAAGAGTGGCATTATGTACTCAAAGAGCTGAAAAGGAAAAATCTGCGGCCAAGAATAGTTTATACAGCAAAGCTGTCATTCAGTATAAAAGGAAAGGTAAAGAGTTTCCTAGACAAATAAAAGTTAGAAGAATTCATGACAACTAAGCCAGTACTATAATAAATGTTAAAGGGAACTCTGTGAATGGAAAACAAAAACCATGAGTAAGAGTAAGAAAAACAGGGACATCTACGTGGCTCGGAAGATGAGTGCCTGCCTTCAGCTCAGGGCATGATCCTGGGATCCGTCATCGAGTATTGCATCGGACTCCTTGCATGGAGCCTGCTTCTCCCTCTGCCTGTATCACTGCCTTTCTCTGTGTGTGTGTGTCTCTCATGAATAAATAAATAAAATATTTTTAAAAAAGAGTAAGAAAAATAGGAAGGACAAAACTAAAGGATATAAAAGATGATACCAATTACCTGAAATGTGGAGGGAGAGGAGTAAAGAATAAGTTGAAAAATAAGTGACTATCCACCTAATATAGACAGCTATATGCAGAAGATATTATATATAAATGGAATGGTAATCACAAATTAAATAAAAGTAAAGGTTATGCAAAAATGAATAGTAAAAAACTCAAGTATACCACTAATGAAAATGAGAAAACCATGAGAAAGAGAGAGAAGAAATGATCAGGGAAGAACTATAAAAAACAACCACAAAGCAAGTAACAAAATGGCAATAAATACATATCTATAAATAATTACTTTGAATGTTAATGGACAAAATACTTCATCAAAAGACATAGGGTGACAGTGCATAAAACATTAAGACCCATCTATATGCTGCTTACAAGAGACTCATTTCATAACTGACACCTACAGATTGGAAATTGAGGGGAGAGAGAAATATTTATCATGCAGATGAGTGTCAGAAAGTCAGTGGAGCAATACTTATACAAGACAAAATAGACTTTAAAACAAATTCTGTAAAAAGAGTCAGAGGATATTATCTAATATATATTATATAATAATAAACAATTTTAAAAACCACAAATAAACAAAAAATAAAACAAACCCCCAAAACAATAAAACAGCAATAGAACAGATCAATGAGCAGGAGCTGGTTCTTTGAATAGATCAACAAAACTGACAAACCTCTAGCCAGATTATCAAACAAAACAAAAAAAAAAAAGAAAGAAAGAAAAAAAACCAGAAAGGACTCAAATAGACAAATGCATCACTGAAAGAGGAAAAAATAACCGACATCACAGAAATACAATTTTAAGAATATATTATGAAAAACTACATGTTAACAAATTAGACAATATGGAGGAAATTGATAAATTCCTAGAAATATATAGCCTAACAAAACTGAAGCGGGAAGAAATAGAAAATTTGACCAGACTAGTTACCAGAAAGGAGATTGAGTCAGTAATCAAAAAACTCCCAACAATCAAAAGGCAAGGACAAGATGGCTTCACAGGTGAATTCTACCAAATATTTAAAAAAGAGCTAAGACCTATTTTTCTTAAACTATTTAAATAAATAAGAGGAAAATTTCCAAATTCTTTTCATAAAGCAAGTATCACCTTGATAGCAAAACTAGATAAACACACCACAAAAAAGGAGAACTAGAGGCTAATATCTCTGATGATTCAAAAATTAATAACAAAATACTAGCAAAAAGAATCTAGCAATACATTAAAAAATAATTCACTATGATCAAGTGGGATTTTTTTCTGGGATACAAGTATGGTTAAACATTTGCAAATCACTCAAAATGATAACATCACATCAATAAGAGAAAGGATAAAGAATCATATGTTCATCTCAATAGAAACAGTAAAAGCATTTGACAAATTACACCATCCATTCAAGATAAAAGCCCTTAACAAAGTAAGTTCAGAAAGAAAGTACCTCAACATAATAAAGGCCATCTATGACAAAAAAAAAAAAAACCCACAGGGAACATCATCCTCAATATGGTAAAACTGACAGATTTTTCCCTAAAATCAGGAACATTACAAGGATATCCACTCTCACCATGTTTATTCAACATTTTACTGGAAGTCCTTGCTACAACAATCTGAGAAGAAAAAGAAATAAAGTTATTCAAATCTGTAAGGAAGAGGTAAAAGTTTCATTATCTGCAGATGACATAATACTGTTATACAGAAAACCCAAAAGACTCCACCAAAAACTACTAGAACTGATAAATTCAGTAAAGCCACATAATATAAAGTCCATGTGCAGAAATGTTTCATTTCTACACACCACTTATTAAGCAGCTGAAAGAGAATTAAGTAAACAACCCTATTTACAATTATACCTAAAATAATAAGATACCTAGGAATAAACCTAATCAAAGAGGTGAAAGGCCTATACTCTGAAAACTATAAATCACTGATGAAAGAAATCGAAGATAACACAAAGAAATGGAAAAACATTCTATGTTCATGAATTGGAAGAATATTGTTAAAATATCTACACTATTCAAAACAATGCATGTAATCTCTATCAACAGCATTTTTCACAGACCCAAAACAAATAGTCCTAAAATTTGTATGGCAGCAGAAAAAAAAAAAAAAACTGAATAGCGAAAACAATTTGAAAAAAAAAAAGCTGGAGATATCACAATTCTGGATTTCAGTTATATTAGAAAAGTGTAGTAACCGAAGCAGTATGGTCGTAGCACAAAAGTAGACATATAGAGCAATAGAACAGAGTAGAAAACTCAGAAATAAATCCACAACTAGATGGCCAATTAATCTTTCACAAAGCAGAAAAGAATATCCAGTGGGAAAAAAGTCTCTTCAACAAATGGTGTTTGGAAAACTGGACTGCACCACTTTCTTTTACAATACAAACTTGCACACTCACATACACACTCATGCACACAAACACACACACACCTCAAAATGGATTAAAGACCTAAATGTGACACCTGAAACCTTAAAAATCTTAGAAGAGACCACAGGTAGGAATTTTTCTGACATTGGGCATAGCAAGGTTTTACTAGATATGTCTCTTGAGGCAAAGGAAACAAGAGGAAAAATGAACTATTCAGATTACATCAAAGTAAAAACCTTCTGCACAGCAAAGGAAACAACAAAACTAAAAGGCAACCTACAGAATGGGCAAAGATGTTTGCAAATGGCATATCTGATAAAGGATTAGTATCCAAAATATATTAAAAATTTATTAAAATGAACACCCAAAAAACAAATCATCCCATTAAGAAATGAGCAGAAGTCATGAACAGGCATTTTTCCAAAGAAGACATACAGATGGCTAACAGACTCATGAAAAGATATTCAACATCACTCATCATCAGGGAAATACAAATCAAAATTACAATGAGCTACCACCTCAACCTGTCAGAATGGCTAAAATTAACAACAGATGAAAAACCAGATGTTGGAGAGGATGTGGAGAGAGGGAAACCCTTTTACACTATTGGTGGGAATATAAACTTGTACAGCTACTCTGGAAGACAGTATGTGGGTTCCTCAAAAAGTCAAAAATAGAACTACCCTATATCAAGCAATCACACTACAATATATTTACTCAAAGTTTACAAAAACACTAATTCAGAGGAATGCATGCACCCCAATGTTTATCAACAATACCCAAATTATGGAAACAGCCCAAATGTCCATTGACTGATGAACAGATAAAGAAGAAATGGTATATATACACAATGGAATATTACTTAGCCATAAACTCGATATTTGCAGTGAGGTGGATAGAAATAGAGAGTATTATGCTAAGTGAAAAAATTCAGAGAAATACAAATAGCATGTGATTTCACTCATATGTGGAATTTAAGGATGTAAAGTTTTAGTAAAGTTCCTCTTATACTGAAACAACTACTTTCAGAAGTAATTTTACATAGCTGATATAATATTTTTCTCTCATGATTTAAAGCCTCAGTTATATACAATATTTCCTAAAGATGTAATGGGGAAACTGTCTAAGACCAGTGAGATTATAGGGCAGTGGAGGAAAGCAGAAATCAACCAATCAAAGGTAGAAATATATAAAATATTTTTATTTTTTTAAAGATTTATTTATTTATTCAGAGAGAGACAGAGAGACAGAGACACAGGCAGAGGGAGAGCAGGCTCCACGCAGGAAGCCCGATGTGGGACTCAATCCCGGGTCTCCAGGATCACACCCCAAGCTGCAGGCGGCGCTAAACTGCTGCGCCACCGGGGCTGCCCTAAAAGATTTTAAAATTAGAACAGAACTATACCTCATCTTGTTAATGTGACTATAAAAACTGTTCTTACAAAAACCAAAGGCTAAGAAAAAACAATGGGATATATCCATGGATTTCTTTTTTTTTTTTAAGATTTTATTTTATTTATTCATAGAGACAGAGAGAGGCAGAGACACAGGCAGAGGGAGAATCAGGCACCACACAGAGAGCCTGACGTGGGACTCGATTCCGGTTCTCCAGGATCACGCCCTGGGCTACAGGCGGCGCTAAACCGCTGCGCCACCGGGGCTGCCCTATCCATGGATTTCTAAAGTCAACAATTATGCCTCTGTATTCCATTGACTCAATTCAACTTAAGCCCCCTTCCCAATCGGCAATATTCCAATTTTTAAATATTCTGTGCCTCTGGATGTAAAAGAATATGTTAGAAAAATGTGCAAGCCTTAGTGAATGTATAGGCTGGTTCTGGAAGAAAGCAGGGTCCAAAGTCTTGGAGGTTTAACAGTTGTCAAGAGGATAAGAGATGTGCAGGGTCAATTAGCTTTAATCTGAAGAGAGCATCTATTTGTTTCTACTAGATTTTAACCTATGTGCTAGGTGTGATTTTACAGGTATAAATCACAGCCAGAATAAATTAAGAAGCCTATAGATAAATTCTGCCCTTACCAGAAAGCCAGGGAGAGAGATGATAGAATCATCCCTATGAATGGAAAAAGATGTGAGATATATATCTATATATCCGTATATAACATCCTAAATTTATAATTTATAGTTTGTATTGACACCAAATTAGCTTCAATAAACATATATTATCAGGGCAACTGGGGTGGCTCAGTGGTTTAGCTCTGCCTTCAGCCCAGGGGTGATCCTGGAGTCCCAGGATAGAGTCACAGGATCGAGTCCCACGTCAGGCTCCCTGCATGGAGCCTGCTTCTCCCTCTGCCTGTGTCTTTGCCTCTGTGTCTCTCATGAATAAATAAATAAAATCTTTTTAAAAAGAAAAGAAACATGTATTATCTCTTATATAGCTCCATCTATCCCTTTATGTTTTGTCACAAATTAAATCTTTATACATTGTGTGCTCATTAACATGGATTTGTAATTATTTTCTTACGTGTCTGTGAAATCATGTTAGAAGCAAAGTTGCAAACAAAAAATACAATAATACAAGCTTTATTTCTTTTATTTTTATTGAAGTATAATTAACATACAATTTTATATTAGTTTCAGTTGTGCAATATAATAATTCAATAACTCTATACATTGTTCAGTGTGTACCATGTTAAGTGTACTCCTAATCCCTTTAATCTATTTCACCTCCCCACCTCCCCTCTAGCAAACATCAGTTTATTCTCCACATTTCAGTCTGACTTGTCTGATTCATTTTTCTTCCTGTTTATGTTGTTTCTTAAAATCCACGTATGAGTACACTGTATTTTATGTTCTCTGTATGACTTATTTCATGTAGCATTATAGCCTCTAGTCCATCCATGTTGTTGCAAATGGCAAGATCTTGTTTTCTTTATGATTGAGTAATATTTCATTGCATATATATAACACCTCTGTATCCCTTCTATGGAAGGACACCAGGGTTGCTTTAGTATCTTGGCTATTGGAAATAATGCTGCAATAAACATAGGGGCCCATATATCATTTCAAATTAGTGTGTTTGTTTTCTTCAGGTAAATAGTAGTGGAAATACTGGATCATACAGTAATTCTATTTTTAATTTTTTGAGGAGCCTCCAAACTATTTTCCACAGCAGCTGCATCAATTTACATTTAAATCAACAGTGCACATAGCTTCTCTTTCTTCACATACTTGCCAACAGTTGTTATTTCTTGTCTTTTTCATTCTAGCCATTCTGACAGGTGTAATGTGATATCTTATCGTGGTTTTAATTTGCATTTCCATGGTGATTAGTGATGTTGAACATCTTTTCATGAATCTTGGCCATTTGTGTGTCTTCTCTGAAAAAATGTCTATTCAAATTCTCTGTTGATTTATTAATCTAGTTTTTCATGTTTTTTTTGATGTTGCATTGTATAAGTTCTTTATTTGGTTTTTCTATACTAATCCATTATTGCGTATATCATTTTCAAATTTCTTCTCTCATTCATTAGGTTGCCTTGTCATTTTGTTGATGCATTTCTTCAATTTACAAAAGCTTTTTATTTGGTAGTAGTCCTATTAATTTGTTTTTGTATGTTTTCCTTGCCTGGTGGCACATATCTAGAGAAATGTTTCTGTTGCAGATGTCAAAGAAATTGCTTCCTATGGTTTCTTCTAATAGTTTCATGGTTTCCAGGCTCATTGAAGTCTTAAATTTACCTTGAGTTTATTTGTATGTATGATGTAAAAAAAAGTAGCCCTGCCTCACTCTTTCCCAATAACTGTCCAGTTTTCCCAATATCACATATTAATAAAGACTGTCTTTTCCTTATTGTATATTCTTGCTTCCTTTGACATAGGTTAATAGACTATATGGGGGTAGATTTATCATAGGCTCTATTTTCTGTTCTATTGATCTATATGTCTATATTTGGGGCAGTGCCTTGCTGTTTTGATTATTGTATTTTTGTAGCATGCATTGAAATTAGAGACTGTGTTATCTCTGACTTTATTATTTTTTTGTCAAGATGGCTTTGGCTGTTTGAGGTCTTTTGTAGTTCTGTAAAAGTATGTTTTATTTGTTCTACTACTGTGAAAAATGCTGTCGGTATTTTGATAGGGATTGCATTAAGAATGTAAACTGCTTTGGGTTGTAAGGACATTTTAATAATATTTGTTCTGCCAATCCATCAACATGGAAGGTCTTTCCATTTGTTTATGTCATCTTCAATTTCTTTCATCAATGTTTTAGAGTTTTCAGAGTACAGAGCTTTCACATACTTGTTTATTTCTAAATATTTTATTTTGGTGCAATTGTAAATAGGATTATTTTCTTAATTTCCATTTCTGCTACTTAATTATTAGTGTACAGAAATGCAATAGATTTCTGTATATTAATTATATAACTTGCAAATTTACTAAATTTATTTATTAGTTCTAGCAGTTTTTTGCTGGAGTCTTTAGGGTATTCTTTTATTTTCCAAATTATTATTTAAATTCTAATTAGTTAACATATAGTTTAATATTGGTTTCAGAGGTGGAATATACTGATTTATCACTTACACATAACACCCAGCCAGTGATCAACACAGTAAGTGCCCTCCTTAATATCCATCAGTCATTTACCCCATCCTCTAATCTCTACCCTCCGTCCACACTCAGATTGATCTCTATCCTTAAGTCTCTTTTTTTAAGATTTTATTTATTTATTCATGAGAGACACAGAGAGAGATGCAGAGACATAGGAAGAGGGAGAAGCAGGCTCCATGCAGGGAGCCCGATGTGGGACTCGATCCGGGGAATCCAGAATCACGCCCTGGGCCGAAGGCAGGCGGCACTAAACCACTGAGCCACCTAGGGATCCCTATCCTTAAGTCTCTTTAGGAATATTTGCTTTCTCTTTTTTCCCTTTTCCCTATGCTCATCTGATTTGTTTCTTACATTCCACATATGAGTCAAATCATATGCTTTGTCTTTCTCTGACTTATTTTACATAGCATAGTACACTCTACCTCCATCCACATCATTGCAAATGTCAAGATTTCATTATTTTTTATCTCTGAGTAAAATTCTATTCTATATATTTATGTCACATCTTCTTTATCCATTCATCAGCACATTTGCACTTTCCATAATTTGGCTATTGTTGATAATGTTACTATAACCATTGATATGTGTGTGCCTTACAAATCAGTATTTTTGTATCCTTTGCACAAATACCTAGTAGTGCAATTGCTTGGTCATAGAGTAGTTCTGTTTTTAAATTTTTGTGGAAGCTCCATACTGGTTTCCAGAGTGGCTGCACCAGTTTGCATTCCAACCAACAGTATGAGAAGCTACATCTTTCTCCACATCCTTGCCAACATCTGTTGAATCCTATGTTGTTAATTTTAGCCATTCTGACAGGTGTGAAGTGGTATTTCATTGTGGTTTTGATTTGCATTTCCCTGATTATATGTGATGTTGACCATCTTTTCATGTTTCTTGTTGCCATTTGTATGTCTTCTTTGGAAAAATGTTCATGTTTCTGCTCATTTCTTTTTTTTTTTTTTTTTTTAATTTTTTTTTTTCTGCTCATTTCTTAATTGGATTATTTGCTTTTGGGGCTTTGAGTTTGATAATGTCTTTATATATTTTGTAAACTAACCCTTTATCAAATATATCATTTGCAAATATCTCCTCCCATGCCATAGGTTGCCTTTTAGTTTGGTTCATGGTTTCCTTCACCATGCAAAAGCTTTGTATCTTGATGACATACCAATAGTTCCTTTTTGCTTTTCTCTTGCCTCCAGAGATGTGTCTAGTAAGAATTTGCTATGGCCAAGAACAAAGAAGTTGTTACCTGTGTTCTCTTGTAGGATTTCAATGTTTCCCTGTCTCATATTTAGATCTTTTATCTATTTTTAAATTTATTTTTGTGTATGGTGTGACAAAGTGGTCCAGTTTCATTTGTCTGCATGTTGCTGTCCAGTGTTCTCAGCACCATTTGTTGAAGAGACCATCGTTTTCACATTGGATATCCCTTCCTGCTTTATTAAAGATTAGTTGACCATAGAGTTGAGGGTCCATCTCTGGGTTCTCTAGTCTGTTCCATTGATCTATGTGTCTGTTTTTTGTGACAGTACCATACAATGTGGATATCTACAACTTTGTTTTTTTTTTTTTTAATTTTATTTATTTATGATAGTCACAGAGAGAGAGAGAGGCGCAGAGACACAGGCAGAGGGAGAAGCAGGCTCCATGCACCGGGAGCCCGATGTGGGATTTGATCCCGGGTCTCCAGGATCACGCCCTGGGCCAAAGGCAGGCGCCAAACCACTGCGCCACCCAGGGATCCCCCGATATCTACAACTTTGTAATATAGCTTGATGTCTAGAACTGTGATGCCTCCAGCTTTGCTTTTTTTTTCAAGATTTTTTTTTGGCTCTTTAGGGACTTCTCTGGTTCCATAAAATTTGAGGATTGTCTAGCTCTGTGAATGAGGATGATGGTATTTTGATAGTGATTGCATTAAAAGTATAGGTTGCTTTGCATAAGATAGACATTTTAACAATATTTGTTCTTCCAATCCATAAGCATGGATTGTCTTTCAATTTCTTTGCATGTTCTTCAATTTCTTTCATGTGTTCTATAGTTCTCAGAGTACGGATCTTTCACTACTCTGGTTGGGTTTATTGATAGGTATCTCATGGTTTTTGGTGCAATTTTAAATGAGATAGATTCCCTGATTTTTCTTCCTGCTGTTTCAGTATTGGAGCATAGAACCACAACAGAGTTCTGTACTTTGCTGAATTTGTGTATACATTCTAGCAATTTTTTGATGACGTCTTACAGATTTTCTATTTAGAGTATCATGTCATCTTTGAATAATAAAAGTTTGACTTCTTCCTTGATGATCTGTGTGCCTTTTATTTCTTTTGTTGTCTGATTGCTGAGGCTAGGACTTCTACTACTATGGTAAATAGAAATGGTGACAGTGGCCATCCCTGTGTTTTTCCTGATCATGGAGGAAAAGTTTTCCATTTTTCCCCACTGAGAATAATATTAGGTGAGAGTCTTTTGCATATGGCCTTTATGATGTTGAAGTGTGTTCCCCCATCCCCACTTTGTTGAGGTTTTTTACCAAGAATGGATGTTGTGCTTTGTCAAATGCTTTTTCTCATCTGCTGAAAGGATCATATTGTTATTATCCTTTCTATTATTAATGTGGCGTATCATATTAATTGATTTGCAAATATTGAACCAACCCTGAATGAAGCCCAGGAATAAATCTCGCTTGCTCATGGTAACTAATTGTTTTAATGTACTGTGGGATTTGCTAGTAATCTTGTTGAGAATTTTTGCTACCATGTTCATCAGGGATATTGATCTGTAATTCTCCTTATCATTGGAGTCTGTCTGGTTTTAGAATCAAGGTAATACTGGCCTCATAGAATGAGTTTGGAAATTTTCCTTCTATTTCTATTTTTGGAACGGTTTGAGAAAAATAGGTATTAACTCATCTTTCAGTATCCGGTAGAATTCCCCCCTGGAATTTGACCCTAGAATTTGATTTCTTGGGATATTTTTTTGTGTACTGATTCAATTTCTTTGCTTTGTTTATGGTTGTGTTCAATTTTTCTATTCCTTCCTGTTTCAGTTTTGATGGTTTGTATGTTTCTAGGAATTTTTCCTTTTCTTCCAGATTGCCCAATTTGTTGCCATATAAATTTTCACAATACTCTCATAATTGTTTTTAATTTCTGTGGTTTTGGTTGTGATCTTCCCTACTTTATGATTTTATTTATTTGGGTTCTTTGTTTTTTCTTTTTGATATATCTGGCTAGGGCATTATCAATTGCATTAATTCTTGCAAATAATCAGCTCTTAGTTTTGTTGATCTGTTCTTCTGTTTTTGTTTCTGTGTCTTTTATTTCTGGTCAAATCTTTGTTATTTCCCCTCCTCTGCTGGCTTTAGGCTTTATTTTCTGTTCTTTTTCAAGCTCCTTTAGGTGTACTGTTAGGTTGTGTATCTTAGACTTTTCTCTTTTCTTGATGTAGGCCCATATTTCTTTATACTTTCCTCTTACGACTGCCTTTGCTGGATCCCAAATGTTTTGGACTGTCATGTTTTTATTTTCATTTGTTTCCATGTATCTTTTTAATTTTTCTTTAATTTTCTGGTTATTGCATTCATTTAGTAAGATGTTCTTTGTCTTCTATATGTTTGTGATCTTTTCTGTATTTTTGTTGTGGTCGCCTTAAAGTTTTATAGTGTTGTAGTGAGAAAATATGCATGGTATGATCTCAATCTTTTTGTCCTTATTTAGGCCTTATTTGTGACCCACTCTGTGATCAGTTCTGCAGAATATCCCATGTGCACTTGAAAAGAATGTGTATTCTGCTGCTTTAGGATGGAATGTTCTGAATATATCTATTAAGTCCATTTGGTGCAGTGTGTCATTCAAGTCCACTGTGTCTTTTTTTATTTTCTGCTGAGATGATCTGTCCATTGATGCAAATTGGGTATTAGTAGCCTAAAAGTATTGTTATCGATGAGTTTCTTTATGTTTTTATTAATTGATTTTTATATTTGTATGTTCCCACTTTGGGGGCATAAATATTTAAAATTGTTAGATTTTCTTGTTGTATAGACTCTTTAATTATGACATAGTGCCCTTCTTTATATCTTATTTTTGTTGGTTAACATCCTATTTTGCCTAATATAAATATGGCTACTCTACCATGATAGATGATTCTCTACTACCTGTCTTTCAATTCGGCAGAGATTGTAGGTCTAAAATGAATTTACATTTTTTATTTTACTTAAATTAATTACTATATAATGTATTATTGGTTTCAGAGATAGAGGTCAGTGATTCATCAGTCTTTTATAATATCCAGTGTTCATTACATCACTTGCCCTCCTTAATGTCCATTACCCAGTTATCCCATGCCCTCACCTCCCACCCTCCCAGTGACCCTCAGTTTGTTTCCTATTATTAAGAGTCCATTGTGGTTTTTTCCCTCTCCAATTTCACCATGTCTTATTTTTTTCCTTTCTTCATTCATGATCCTCTGTTTTGTTTCTTAAGTTCCACATATGAGTGAGATCATATAATTGTCTTTCTTTGATTGACTTATTTCACTTAGCATAATATCCTCTAGATCCAACCACATCATTGCAAAGGTGAGATTCTTTAATGGCTGAGTAGTATTTCATAAAATGAGTTTCTTATAGGCATCTTATAGATGGGTCTAGTATTTTAATCCATTCTGATACCCTAATGTCTTTTGATTGAAGCATTTAGTCTATTTACATTCAGAGTGATTATTGATAGATATGATTTTATGCCATTGTATTACCTGTAAAGTCAATGTTTCTGGAGATTTTCTGTTCCATTCTAGTCTTTGTTGCTTTTGGTCTTTCTTTCCCACTCAGAAAGTCACCTTTATTATTTCCAGCAGGGCTGGTTTAGTGTTCATGAACTCCTTTAGTTTTTGTCCAGGAAACTCTTTAGGTCTCCTTGTATTCTGAATTTCAGGCCTGCTTGTTAAAGTATTCTTGTCTGCATGTTTGTTTGTTTGTTTGTTTGTTTGTTTTTTCCATTCAGCACAATAAATATATCATGCCAAATTTGGCCTGCCAAAATTTCTGTAGAGAAATCTGCTGTGAACCTCATTTGTCTTCCTTTGTAGGTTAGGGATTTCTTTTTCCTTGCTTATTTCAGGATTATTTCCTTATCTCTATATTTTGCGAATTTAATTACAATATTTCTTGATGTTGCCTTGCTTTTGTTGATTTTGATGGAAGTTCTGTGTGCCTTCTGGATTTGGGTGTCTGTTTCCTTTCCCCAATTGGGAAAGTTTTTGGCTTTAATTTGCTCAAATAAACCTTCTGCCCCTTTTTCCCTCTCTTATTCTGCTGGGACTCCTATGATATGAATGTTATTATGCTTAAAGGAATCGCTAAGTCCCTAAGTCTACATTTGCGATCTAATGTTTTTCTTTCCCTCTTCCTTTCAGGTTCATTATTTCCCATAATTTTATCTTCTTTATTACTAATTCATTCCTCTGCTTCTTCCATCAGAAGCAGCATAGGAAGTACATCCAGTCATTTTCACATCTTATGATATTTCTTTATTTCAGCCTGACTAGTTTTCAGGTTTCTTCCCTCTGTGTTAAGGGATTCTCTGGTGTCTTCTATGCTTTTCTTTAGCGCAGATAGTATCCTTAATGATTTTTTTAAATCCGGTTTGGGCATGTTACTTATACCTGTTTTGATTAGATCCTGGCAATGACCTCTATTTGTTCTTCCATTTGTGATTAATTTCTTAATTTATGCATTTTGTCTAGAGCTCTGTCTTCTGTGTTAGGAAAACCTGTTATGTTTCCTGCTCTTGAGAGTAATGGCTATATTAAAAAGAGGTCATATACTGTCCAAGACCTGTCTCTTCAGGAAGTGTTTTTGGCGTATTCTGTGTGCAGTTTCTACTTGCCTATAGTGTTTGGACCCTATCCACTGTGTGGTGAGCTTTAACTATATATGTTTTGGTCTGCTTGTTAAGAAAGGCCAGATACTATTTTCCCTAGAAGTGAAGCTTTGCAGAACTCTATGGTCAGGATACTTGGTGCATCAAGGGGGTGGTCATCTTGGAGATGGGCCTGCTGCTGTTCTGAGTCTCAGGCGCACTTACCTAATTAAAAACAATCACCTAAAGAGCACAGAGGGGTGGGGCTTGCTGTAAGCAGTTAGTCTCCACTTTGGGCACTGTGCTGCTCACCAAAGTCCATCCTTGCTGGTGGGCAGGGGCAAAGGTGGACTCAATTCCAGTTGAGTTGAGCCCTCTTCTTGTCCCAGGCGAAGGGAGCTCACATCTGCCACTGATCAGAAAGCCCTCACAGAAGTGTGAAGACTCTCCCCTCATTTGTCCCGGACATCCTTCATATACCTGCCTTCACTTTGTGCCTGAGCCATCTGTCCACCAAGTAGTGCAGTGTTTCTGTATTTTATCTCAGGTGCACTAGCTGGGTTTCAAAACTCTCAATTTTAGGTATCTGGTATGGTGTGGACCCATCCATGCTGAAGGTGTCCTTTAGATGTGGCTGTGCAAGTTTGTCCCAGAAGAGCAGTCATAAGAATGTGCAGAGGCTTGGAGTTTATTGTAAAGTGAGGCAAAAAGCCCATGGGCAGGTTAGCTGCCTTAAACAGGTACCTCTGTTCCTATGCTAATGAACAGGGCAGCTCAATAGCACCCACCAGCTCTTTTGTCCTTGTATAGGCAGTGTCACTTTTCCTAAAGGTACTCCAAGATGGGGTACTATCTCTCCCACTGTGATCTAGGGCACTCTCAGACCATGCTGTGGGCTCCTAGGCCACTGCCCTCCTTCTTTTTTTTTTTTATTGGTGTTCAATTTACTAACATACAGAATAACACCCAGTGCCCGTCACCCATTCACTCCCACCCCCCGCCCTCCTCCCCTTCTACCACCCCTAGTTCGTTTCCCAGAGTTAGCAGTCTTTATGTTCTGTCTCCCTTTCTGATATTTCCCACACATTTCTTCTCCCTTCCCTTATTTTCCCTTTCACTATTATTTATATTCCCCAAATGAATGAGAACATATAATGTTTGTCCT
Organism: Canis lupus dingo; assembly: GCF_003254725.2. Lineage (NCBI taxonomy): Eukaryota > Metazoa > Chordata > Mammalia > Carnivora > Canidae > Canis > Canis lupus. The sequence continues at coordinate 65,256,199 of NC_064281.1, forward strand.
TCTCCGACTGACTTACTTCACTCAGCATAATACCCTCCAGTTCCATCCACGTTGAAGCAAATGGTGGGTATTTGTCATTTCTAATAGCTGAGTAATATTCCATTGTATACATAAACCACATCTTCTTTATCCATTCATCTTTCGTTGGACACCGAGGCTCCTTCCACAGTTTGGCTATCGTGGCCATTGCTGCTATAAACATCGGGGTGCAGGTGTCCCGGCGTTTCATTGCATTTGTATCTTTGGGGTAAATCCCCAACAGTCACTGCCCTCCTTCTCCACAGAGCACCCGTGGAAATCCACCTGCCAGGCTCCACCCCAGCAATTTGCAGACTCTAAGACTTCAGACTGTGAGCTCCTCTGACTGTGAAAACTTGCAATAATCTACCCCTCTTGTTTTCCCAGTAAATTGTTTAGGAAATTGTTTTTCTTATGCAATGCGTTTCACCCTGCTTGCTCACTCTCTTTCTCACTCCCTGATTGGGGCTGTCTTTCCTCCATAGCAACAGTGATTCCTTTCTCCCTAAATCAGGGCTCTGTGCCTCCTCTCTTCCACAATACAGCCTTTTTTCTTCCTCTAGTTGTACAGTATGTTCTCAGTCTTCAGATGGATTTCCTGGGTGTTCAGAATGATTTCATATTTATCTAAGCTTTGTTTGAGGGACAATGCAAGCATAAGGTCCTCGCACTACTCTACCATCTTAAGTCTCCATCCTTGGGGGTTTCTATATGTGGTTTCATGTCTTCTATAAATAGTGAAAGATTTATTTCTTCCTTACCAATTTGGATGCTTTTCAATTCTTTTTTTATCTAATTCCTGTGGCTACAATTTCCAGTACTATGTTGAATAAAGTGTTGACAGTGGAAATCTTTGTCTTGTTCCTCATCTTAGAGAAAAAGCTTTCAATTTTTTTAGCATTATGATGCTAGCCATGTGATTTTTATATACAGCCATTCTTATGTTGACTTGTGCTTCCTCTATATCTACTTTATAGAGTTTTTATCATGAATTGATCTTAAGTTTTTCAAATGCTTTTATTGCATCTATTGAAATAATCATATACTTTTTGTCCATTCTCTTGTTAAGGTGACACATTGACTGATTTATGAATATTGATCAATGCTTGCATCCCTGGAATAAATGCCCCTTTGTGATGAGTGAATTTTTCTAAAATTTACTTGTTTATTTTGAGAGAGAGAGAGAGAGAGAGAGAGAGAGAGAGAGAGAGAAGATGTGCATGTGTGAGAGAAGGAGGGCAGAGGGAGAGGGAGAGAAAGAATCCCAAGCAGACTCCCTGTTGAGGGTGGAGCCTGATGCAGGGCTTGATCTCAGGACCCGATCTCAGGGCCCTGAGATCATTACCTATGCCAAAACCAAGAGTCAGATGCTTTAATGACTGAGCCACCCAGGTGTCCCTGTGATAGGTAATTTTTTAATGTATTGTTAGACGCTGTGTGCTAATATTTTGTTGATCATTTTTTGCATCAATTTTCATCAGAGATACTATCTTATAGTTTTAGAATTTTTTTCTTGTGTCTTAATCCGGTTTTGGTATTAGTGTAAATCTTGTCTTGTAGACATAGTTCTGGGTGATGTCCTTCCTCTCTATTTTTTGGAATTGTTTGAGAAGAATAGCTATTAACACTTCTTTAAATGTTTGGTAGAATTCATGGGAATCCATCTAGTCCTATACTTGTTTATTAGAAGATTTTTTATTACTAATTCAATTTCATTGCTAGTAATTAGTATGTTTAAATTTTCTGTTTTTTCCAGATTCAGTTTTGGAAGGTTATATGTTTCTAGGAATGTATTCATTTCTTCTAGGTTGTCCAATTTGGTGTCATATAATGCTTCATAATGGTCTCATAATCCTTTTTTATTTTTCTCCCATCAGTTGTTATTTCTCCTCAATTTTTTATTTAATTTTTGAGTACCATTATTTTTCTTCTTTTTGAATCTAAAAGTTTATCAATTTTGTTGATCTTTTCAAAGAACCATCTCCTTCTTTCATTGATTTTTTCTGTTGTTGTTGCTTTTGTGGTTGTGGTTTGGTCTCTATTTCATTTATTTCTATTCTAATAATTATTATGCCTTTCCTTTTACAGCTTTGTGATTTGTATGGCTCCTTTAGCTGTAAGATTAGGATTTTATTTACAATTTTTCTTGCTTTCTTGGGTAGGTCTGATTGCCATAAATTTCCCTCTTGAAGAGGTTTTGCTTCATCCCAGTGATTTTGGACCATTGCATATTCACTTTCTTTTGTGTCTATATATTTTGATTTCCTCTGTAATAACTTGGATAACCTAGTCATTGTTTAGTAGTATGTTATTTTTTCTTCATGTATTTGTATTCTTACCAGATTTTTTTCTTGTGATTGATTAGTGTCATAAAGTTGTGAGTGGAAAAGGTACATGCTATGATTACAATTTTCTTGAGTTTCCTGAAGGTTAATTTGTGACTGGACATATGATCTGTCCTGGAGAATGTGCCATGTACACTTTAAAAGAACTTTTCTGCTTTTTTTTTTTTTTAAAAGAATGTATTATTCAAACCATACTGGTTCTTTGTTGATTTTGTGTCTGGATGACTTTCCCTTGAAGTAAGTGGGGTGTTTAAGTCCCTTATTTATTATATCCCTGTGAATTTCTTCCTTTATGTCTGTTAATGTTGCTGTATGTATTAAGATGCTCCCTAAATGCTGCACAAATATTTAAAATTGTTATTTACTATTGTTGGATTATTCCTTTTTTCCACTATGTAGTACACTTCTTTGTCTCTTGTTGCAAACCCTTTTTTATTTTGAAATAATATTGTTACAATAGCTGTTTTTCCTCTTCCATTTGGATGATAATATTTTTCCATCCCTTCACTTTCAATCTATATGTGTCTTTAGGTTTAAATTAAGTCTCTAGGGCAGTCCCAGTGGCGCAGCAGTTTAGTGCCACCTGCAGCACCGGGTGTGATCCTGGACACCCAGGATCGAGTCCCACCTCAGGCTCCCTGCAAGGAGCCTGCTTCTCCCTCGGCCTGTGTCTCTGCCTGTCTCTCTCTCTCTCTGAATAAATAAATTAAAAATCTTTTAAAAAATAAAGTCTCTTGTAGGCCACGAATAAGTAGATGTTACAGTTTAATCCATTTAGTCACCCAAAATTCTTTTGATTGGAACATATAGTCCAATTACATTTAAAGTAATTATTGAGGGGAGGAGGGGCAAGATGGCAGAAGAGTAGGGTCCCCAAGTCACCTGTCCCCACCAAATTACCTAGATAACTTTCTTTTTTTAAAATTTTTTTTATTTTTATGATAGTCACACACAGAGAGAGAGAGAGAGGCAGAGACATAGGCAGAGGGAGAAGCAAGCTCCATGCACCGGGAGCCCGACGTGGGATTCGATCCCGGGTCTCCAGGATCGCGCCCTGGGCCAAAGGCAGGCGCTAAACCACTGCGCCACCCAGGGATCCCTAGATAACTTTCAAAGCATCCTGAAAACCTACGAATTCGGCCTGAGATTTAAAGAGTGAACACCTGGAATGCTACAGTGAGAAGAGTTCGCTTTTCTATCAAGATAGGAAGACAGAAAAAAAATAAAGAAAAAAAAAGCATCCAGGGGGAGGGGCCCCATGAGGAGTGGGCTAAGGCCATATGGAGACTGCCTCCAGGACAGGAAAGCCCCCTCCCGGAGAAGCAGGAGCTTTATCAATCTTCCCAGATGGAAAGGCGCTGGCAGAGAGTTCGTGCAGGATCCCAGGAGGGGCAGGGATGCCCTCAGGCTCCCAGGGGCACTAACAGAGCACCTGCGCCCCCGGGGGAGAGCGCGCCACAAACCACGGCCGAGCTCCCTAAAGGGCTGCAGTGTGCCCGCGGCTGGGCCCCGGGAGCAGCTCAGGTGGCTGCTCAGGCCGCGGCTCCACATGGAGGGAGCGGCCCGGGAGCGCAAATCCAGCAGCGCAGGACTCAGAGCCCAGGGCAACTGGGGACATAGCCCAACATCCAGCGCTCCTTCTGGGACAGGCAGAGGCCGGGAGGGCACCGGACAGCAAGGATTCTCCTGCCGCTTGGCGGCTCCGAGCTGTGCAGATCGGCGGCCCCACCCCCGGAGCATCCAGGCCCCTGCAGACTGAGAGCTGTGGTAGTTAGTGCTGGTGCTGACTACAGGGCTGGAGAGCTGGCTGCCACCACTGTTGTTCCTCCTGGGGCCTCACAGAATAAAAAACTCCCACTGAGCCCTGCACCAGGCAGGGGGCTGAGCAGCTCCCCCAAGTGCTCACACCTGAGAATCAGCACAGCAGGCCCCTCCCCCAGAAGACCACTTAGGGGAAAAGCAAGTTCTTGACCAAGAAGCACTGGAAGGTTCCAGGGGAAATCGAGGGATTTACAGTATATAGAATCAGAGGATACTCACCCTTGTTTTCTGTTTGCATCCCCCCATTTTTTTCTCTTCTTTTTTTTCTTCTTTTTATCGTTTTCTTTTCTTATTTCTCGTCTTTTTCTCCTTTTCCCATTACAACTGTTTTTGGCCACTCTGCACTGAGCAAAATGACTGGAAGGAAAACCTGACCTCAAAATAAAGAAACAGAAACAGTCCTCTCTCCCACAGAATTATAAAATTTGGATTACAATTCGATGATAGAAAGCAAATTCAGAAGCACTATTATAAAGCTACTGGTAGCTCTAGAAAAAAGCATAAAGGACTCAAGAGACTTCATGACTGCAGAATTTAGATCTAATCAGGCAGAAATTAAAAATCAATAGAATGAGATGCAATCCAAACTAGAGGTCCAAAAAACGAGGGTTAATGAGGAAGAAGAATGAGTGAGTGACATAGAAGACAAGTTGATAGCAAAGGGGAAAATGGGGAAAAAAGAGGAAAACAATTAAAAGATCATGAGGATAGGTTAAGGGAAATAAATGACAGCCTCAGAGGAAAAATCTATGTTTAATTGGGGTTCCCGAGGGTGCCGAAAGGGACAGAGGGCAAGAATATGTATTTGAACAAAACAGCTGAAAACTTTCCTAATCTGGGAAGGGAAACAGGCATTCAGATCCAGGAAATAGAGAGATCCCTGCCTAAAATCAATAAAAACCACTCAACACCTCGACATTTAATAGTGAAGCTTGCAAATTCCAAAGATAAAGAGAAGATCCTTAAAGCAGCAAGAGACAAGAAATCTCTAACATTTATGGGGAGAAATACTAAATTAACAGCAGACCTCCACAGAGACCTGGCAGGCCAGAAAGGGATGGCAGGATATATCCAGGGTCCTAAAGGAGAAGAACATGCATCCAAGAATACTTTATCCAGCAAGGCTCTCATTCAGAATAGATGGAGAGATAAAGAGCTTCCAAGATAGGCAGAAACTGGAAGAATATGTGACCTCCAAACCAGTTCTCCAAGAAATATTAAGGGGGACTCTGTAAAAGAAAGAGGAAGTCCAAGGAAACAATCCACAAAATAAGGGACTGAATAGGTATCATGATGACACTAAATTCATATCTTTCAAGAGTAACTCTGAAAGTGAATGGGCTTCATAACCCCATCAAAAGGCGCAGGGTTTCAGACTGGATAAAAAAACAAGACCCATCTATTTGCTGTCTACAAGAGACTCATGTTAGACATAAGGACACCTACAGCCTGAAAAAAAAAAGATTGGAGAACTATGTACCATTCAAATGGCCCAAAAAGAAACCAGGGGTAGCCATCCTTATATCAGATAAACTAAAGTTTATCCCAAAGACGGTAGTAAGAGATGAAGAGGGACACTATATCATAGTATCATAGTTAAAGGGTCTATCCAACACGAGGACCTAACAATCATCAATATTTATGCCCCGAATGTGGGAGCTGCCATGTATATCAATTAATAACCAAAGTTAAGACATACTTAGATAATAATACACTTATACTTGGTGACTTGAATGTAGCACTTTCTACAATCGACAGGTATTCTAAGCAGAACATCTCCAAAGAAACGAGAGCTTTAAATGATACACTGGACCAGATGGATTTCACAGATATTTACAGAAGTTTACATCAAAACGCAACTGAATACACATTCTTCTTAAGTGCACATGGAACTTTCTCCAGAATAGACCACATACTGGGTCACAAAGCAGGTATTAACCAATACCAAAAGATTGGGATCATCCTCTGCATATTTTCAGACCATAATGCTTTGAAATTAGAACTAAATCACAAGAAGTTTGGAAGGATTTCAAGCATGTGGAGATTAAGAACCATCCTGCTAAAAGATGAAAGGGTCAACCAGGAATTTAGAGAAGAATTAAGAAGATTCATGGAAACTAATGAGAATAAATATACAACCGTTCAAAATCTTTGGGATACAGCAAAAGCAGTCCTGAGGGGGAAATACATTGCAATACAAGCATCCCTCCAAAAACTGGAAAGAACTCAAATATAAAAGCTAACCTTGCACCTAAAGGAGCTGGAGAAAAAAACAGCAAACAGATCCTACACCCAGCAGAAGAAAGGAGTTAATGAAGATTCGAGCAGAACTCAATGAAATAGAGACCAGAAGAACTGTGGAACAGATCAACAAAACCAGGAGTTGGTTCTTTGAAAGAATTAATAAGGTAGATAAACCATTAGCCAGCCTTATTAAAAAGAAGAGAGAGAAGACTCAAATTAATAAAATCATGAATGAGAAAGGGAGATCACCACCAACACCAAGGAAATACAATTTTAAAAACACATTATGTGCAACTATACGCCAATATATTAGGCAATCTAGAAGAAATGGACGCATTCTGGAAAACCACAAACTACCAAAACTAGAACTGGAAGAAATAGAACACCTTAACAGGCCAGTATCAGGGAGGAAATTGAAGCAGTCATCAAAAACATCCCAAGACACAAAAGTTCAGGGCCAGATGGCTTCCCTGGGGAATTGTCTCAAACGTTAAAAGAAGAGATAATATCTGTTCTACTAAAGCTGTTCCAAAGAATAGGAAAACTGTGTGGAGGTTCCTCAAAGAGTTAAAAATAGATCTGCACTATGACTCAGCAATTGCACTGCTGGGAATTTTCCCCAAAGATACAGATGCAGTGAAACCCCGGGACACCTGCACCCCGATGTTTATAGCAGCAATGTCCACAATAGCCAAACTGTGGAAATAGCCTTGGTGTCCTTCGAAAGATGAATGGTTAAAGAATATGTGGTTTATGTATACAATGGTATATTACTCAGCCATTAGAAATGACAAAAACCCACCATTTGCTTTGAGGTGGATGGAACTGGAGGGTATTATGCTTAATGAAATAAGTCAATAAGAGAAGGACAAACATTATATGGTCTCATTGTTTTGGGGAATATAAAAAATAGTGAAAGGGAGTAAAGGGGAAAGGAGAAAAATGAGTGGGAAATATCAGAAAGGGAGACAGAACATGAGAGACTCCTAACCCTGGGAAACGAGCTAGGGGTGGTAGAAGGGGAGGTGCGCTGAGGATGGGGGAGACTGGATGAAGGGCACTGAGGAGGGCACTTGATGGGATGAACACTGGGTGTTATTCTATATGTTGGCAAATTGAACACCAATAAAAAATAAATTTATTAAAAAAAAGAGGTAAAGGATCTATACCCTAAAAACTACAGAACACTTCTGAAAGAATTGAGGAAGACACAAAGAGATGGAAAAATATTCCACGCTCATGGATTGGCAGAATTAATATTGTAAAAATATCAATGCTACCCAGGGCAATTTACACGTTTAATGCAATCCCTATCAAAATACCATGGACTTTCTTCAGAGAGTTAGAACAAGTCATTTTAAGATTTGTGTGGAATCAGAAAAGACCACGAATAGCCAGGGGAATATGAAAAAAGAAAACCGTTGCTGGGGGCATCACAATGCCAGATTTCAGGTTGTATTACAAAGCTGTGGTCATCAAGACAGTGTGGTACTGGCACAAAAACAGACACATTGATCAATGGAACAGAGTAGAGAACCCAGAAGTGGACCCTCAACTTTATGGTGAACTGTATTCGACAAAGCAGGAAAGACTATCCACTGGAAGAAAGACAGTCTCTTCAATAAATGGTGTTGGGATATTGGACATCTACATGCAGAAGAATGTAACTGGACCATTCTCTTACACCATACACAAAGATAAACTCAAAATGGATGAAAGATCTAAATGTGAGACAAGATTCCATCAAAATCCTAGAGGAGAACACAGGCCACAACCTTTTTGAACTTGGCCACAGTAACTTCTTGCAAGATACATCCATGAAACCAAGAGAAACAAAAGCAAAAATGAACTCTTGGGACTTCATCAAGATCAGAAGCTTTTGCACAAGAAACGAAACAGTCAACCAAACTCATAGAGAACCTACAGAATGGGAGAAGATATTTGCAAATGACCTATCAGATAAAGGGCTAGTATCCAAGATCTCTAAAGAACTTATGAAACTCAACATCAAAGAAACAAACAATCCAATCATGAAATGGGCAAAAGACGCAAACAGAAATCTCACAGAGGAAGACATAGACATGGCCAACATGCACATGAGAAAATGCTCCGCATCACTGGCCATCAGGGAAATACAAATCAAAACCACAATGAGATACCACCTCACACCAGTGAGAATGGGGAAAATTCACAAGGCAGGAAACAGCAAATGTTGGAGAGGATGTGGAGAAAGGGGAACCCTCTTGTACTGTAGGTGGAACGTGAACTGGTGCAGCCACTATGGAGAACTGTGTGGAGGTTCCTCAGAGTTAAAAATAGATTTACCCTACGACCCAGCAATTGCACTACTGGGGATTTACCCCAAAGATACAGATGCAGTGAAATGCTGGGACAGCTGCACCCCGATGTTTCTAGCAGCAATGTCCACAATAGCCAAACTGTGGAAGGAGCCTCAGTGTCCATCGAAAGATGAATGGATAAAGAAGGTGTGGTATATGTATTCAATGGAATATTACTCAGCCATTAGAAATGACAAAAACCCACCATTTGCTTTGAGGTGGATGGAACTGGAGGGTATTATGCTGAATGAAATAAGTCAATCAGAGAAGGACAAACAGTATATGGTCTCATTCATTTGGGGAATATAAAACATAGTGAAAGAGAATAAAGGGAAAGGAGAGAAAATGAGTGAAAATATCAGTGAGGGTGACAAAACATGAGAGACACCTAACTCTGGGAAATTATCAAGGGGTAGTGAAGTGGAGGTGGGTGGGGGTATGGGGTGACTGAGTGATGGGCACTGAGGGGGGGCAGTTGGCAGGATGAGTACCGGTGTTATGCTAAATGTTGGCATATTGAACTCCAATAAAAAATTTAAAAAAATAACATTATATGTTTTCAATATAGAATAGGAAGTATGGTTCTTATGTAAAGCAGCTACTTATTAGTTCTCTAGAACAGATGCATTGTTATTGATGAAATTTTTGTGTTTTTTTTCTGATATAAATTTTTAAAATTCTCCCTTTAAGTACAAATGTAAAATTCCTTGGTGGAGAATGATTACATAGGAATGCTATCAATACATAATTAAGAAAATCTTGGGGAATCCCTGGGTAGCTCAGCAGATTAGCGCCTGCTTTTGGCCCAGGAGGTTATCCTGGAGTTCTGGGATCGAGTCCCACATCGGGCTCCCTGTATGGAGTCTGCTTCTCTCTCTGCCTGTGTCTCTGCCTCTCTCTCTCTCTCTCTCTGTGTCTCTCATGAATAAATAGGTACAATCTTTTTTAAAAAAAAAATAAAAACAGCAGGAAATGAAAAAACATATTCAGTATAATCCGAATTTTGCTGAATATATGTAATATGCAGAAGAAATGACCGGAATGAAATATACTAAGATGTTATCAATGATTTGTGGGTTACAAGTGTTTGTCTTTTTTATACTATTTACATTTTCTAGAATGTCTAAAAGGAACATATATTACTTTGTAATATAATACACATAAGAAATGTAAAAAACTAGTATAAAAGGTTGTGAAAAACATTATTCAATCCTAGGGGCATGCTCATCCATTAACTTGTACCTTAAATAGATTTATAATAATTCCCATTCATTTTTGTAAAATCAAAGGATTTCACCACCTTAACTCAATGTTTTTGCAGGCTGAGAAAGAGGGGTCATTTGAAGCTCTTGTTTGTATGTGATTTTTCTCCTTGCAACACTCTTGAAAATTTATCAACTGGGAAGGAAAACTGCTGATGTGCTTTTTGAAACTCATCCCCTGTCCTCTCCCATTAGTTAGGTAACATGAATAGTTTAATTGATTTAAGATTTTGAAAAAAAAAAAGACATGGGCATATTCTACCCAAATTAAAAGCATGCTCTACTGATGTCAAAGAAAGCAAAAGTTAGATGCAACACCGTCACTTTGAAAATTTTGCTATGAAAATAACATTCTTTTTTTTAATGGATTTTTTTAAATTTATTTTTTATTGGGATCCCTGGGTGGCGCAGCGGTTTGGCGCCTGCCTTTGGCCCAGGGCGCGATCCTGGAGACCCAGGATCGAATCCCACGTCGGGCTCCCGGTGCATGGAGCCTGCTTCTCCCTCTGCCTGTGTCTCTGCCTCTCTCTCTCTCTCTCTGTGACTATCATAAATAAATAAAAATTTAAAAAAAATTATTTTTTATTGGTGTTCAATTTACTAACATACAGAATAACCCCCAGTGCCCGTCACCCATTCACTCCCACCCCCTGCCCTCCTCCCCTTCTACCACCCCTAGTTCGTTTCCCAGAGTTAGCAGTCTTTACGTTCTGTCTCCCTTTCTGAAAATAACATTCTTTGTTTATGCTGTGGCAATTTACTTGCTGGTTTTACCATTTAAATATCCTATCCTGGACAAATCTGTTATCTATTATAGAATATTCACTCTATTACATTGATATTACAGTAATTATTTTTTTAAGTAAAGTCAATTAAAAATGACATATGTGGCAGCTTGGAAGTCAACCAAATTTCCACTTGAACATTACAAGTTCCCCTTTCTCTGACCACCAGTGCCTTATTATTCTTTGTATTTTGGGTTTTTTTAATCAGAAATTTATTTTGGGGAGGAAAATACTATCCTTATAAAAGGAACAATTTTTTTCAAAGCCAAGTGGAAAGTTGTTTTTTTACATTTTTTACATTTAAATCCAATTTGCCAACATATAATATAACACTCAATGCTTATCCCATCAAGTGCCCTCCTCATTGTCCATCCCAGTTACCCCCCCCCCACTTCCCCTCTGCAACCTTTTGTTTCCCAGAGTTAGGAGTCTCTCATGGTTTGTCTCCCTCTCTAATTTTTCCCCTCCTTTCTGAAAGGAACCATTCTTTTTTTATTTATTTACTCATTTTTTTTTATTACACCCAGCTCAAATTTAGTATTAATCTTTTTAAAAAATTTTTATTGGAGTTCAATTTGCCAACATATAGCATAACACCCAGTGCTCATCCCGCCAAGTGCCCCCCTCAGTGCCCATCACCCAGTCACTCCAACCTCCCGTCCACCTCCCCTTCCACTACCCCCTGTTCATTTCCCAGAGTTAGGTGTCTCTCATGTTTTGTCACCCTCACTGATATTTTCACTCCTCTACTGAAAAGAACCATTTTTAAAACAAAAAGACTTATGGAGCATCTGGGTGGCTCAGTTGTTTAAGTGTCTGACTCTTGGTTTAAGCTCAGGGTCATGAGATAGAGCCCAATATTGGATTCCCCACTAAATGTGTAGCTTTCTTAAGATTCTCCTTCTTCCTCTGTCCCTCCTTCCCCGACTCTTGCTCTCTCTCTCTCTCTCTCTCTCTCTCTCCAAAACAAAACAAAACCACAAAGACTTAGAAAGAAAAATAAACATTAAAAGAAAGAAATAGATGTCTATTAGTTGGAAATCATTTATTGCCTCTATAAAAGTTTAAATAAAAACCCTACAAAAATCACATTACAGTGATGTGCTTTTAAGGTGGTAATATATTTCAGAGGTAGTATCAGTAAAATGGGATGCAGGATCACTTAAAGGAATTACTTAACAAGTTAATACAAAATAAAATTTCAATTCAGAGCAATATATACTCAGTATAAACTTTAACGGAGCAATCAATTGTATTTTCATGAAAATATTATTTTATTCTTTTTCCCTCTTAGCAAATCTGTTCTTAATAATGGTTTGTTTGGGGCGATATGCTAACTGTAGTCTCCCAAATTATCAGGATCCTCCCTTATATCATCACAGAGCATAGCTTGATAGGATGAGTATGATAGTGTTGTCTGCCAAGGATAACACCAACTTCAAAGATAAACATTAATTCATCTTTTAGACACTATAGCACTGATGGTTCCCTTAAAAAGGTAATTTGACAGAATATGTCACTTTGAGGACCTGAATGAAAATCTAATATATTTTTTAAAATAGACAATATTCCTTGTATACCATTACTATAATGTGGGAGAAGGGCAGAATTTAAATTTTCTCAGAATTTCTCCTAGAAAATAATAATGAACCATCAGGCTAAGGGGGGGGAATTATTCCTTGGAAATGGGCTGACTGTCCCCTCCTCCAAAACATAAAGCAATAAAGTATAATTTAGAGCCTAGAATTCTTTTAAATACACCACTTACGTTTTCTCCTACAAACTTAAAATGGCTGAATATGGAAGTGTCTTAAAATAGATGCTGCTTCCTTTGGGGAAATGGCCTCTCCAACATTTCTTGAAGTCTGGTAGTATAGAGAGCACAAGATGTGATTGGTTTGTAGCTTTTTCTTCTTCAACAATAACATTTTATCATTATTACAATGGTAGCATAGAAGTCCTAATGTGGATACCTGACCTTATAACAAAATATCCCATTTCCATGAAAAGATTAATTTTCTTTTTCTTAAACGTTTATTCACTATAGAGAGAGAAAGAGACAGCAAGTGGGAGAGGGGCAAAGGGAGAAGCAGACCTCTGCTGAGCAGGAAGCCCAATGCTGGGCTCCATCCCAGGACCCTAAGATCATGACCTGAGCCAAAGGCAGTTGCTTAACCAACTGAGCCACCCAGGTGCCCTCCAAAAAGACCAATTTTCTTTTTAACATTTTCCTTGCATGTGCTAAGTTTCCTATTTTCCAGGATAACTGCAGTTCTCATTTTCTTGTGACTAACATTAGCTTGGGTGGAATGAGGAGGGTACCTTCAGGTTATTTTTAATACACATTTTAAGGTAAGTGCCCTTAGATAAACATTTGTTACTTAGAAACTGGCTATCCCTAGCTGAAAGCAGACATCAAAATGCAGTGAAAAGGGAAAGAAAACCTTTTTCACCTTGATATCTGTCTTTGTGAGAGATGCTTCACATAGTATGGCTTGTTTTAACGTGTCAAAGCCCTAAAGAAAGAAACACTAGTTGTTTTTCTTCCCCTTTTGTGAAGATGTCACAAAAGCAGTGAAACTGATATTTTTTCTGCTTTAAGATGTCTCAAAAAATTTCAACCTATATGTACAAAAATATAATTTCTTCATAATAAAATTTTAATACTTGGCTTTGACATCTTTTAAAATCTCTGCAATGGTTAATTTCATTTTGTCAATTATGATTTTTTTTCTCTAGATACAGCTATTTCCTTTGGTTCCTGGTACAGAACAACCAAATGTCATTTATAAAATGCTTTAATTTTAATGATAATAAAAGAAAATTCTGGTGCTGAAACACAAATACCAAAACAAAAGGATTCCTAAGTATATTGTTTCTATTTTAATGAAACTTTAAATAGGAATAAAGGAATCATCTATGCTTCTTTTCAAAATTATACATGAGGATTTTTTATAGGAATCACACCTAACGGAACCTTTAAATCTATTAAAATTTCTACTTAATAATTTTTTATTGTTATCCCTGAAAAAGTGAAAAGACATAATTCATTTTGAAGTTTATGGCTTGCTGAGGAGTAGAAATCCAATGCCCCTATAGCAGAAGCCCAATGAATAGTTTTTGATTTGGTGACTAGTTGCTGAGATGTGACAAATATAGTCCATAAAGTTGAAAGATGTAGGAGATAATTATCTATCCTTACTTGGTGATAAGAACAGAATGAGAAAGAACTTAAATTAAAGCAGAAGAAATTAGAGTTTAAAGATAGATTCAATGGATAGGAAGGAAGCGCCTAAGAGAGACTTGAAAGCCTGAAATTTGTTCATTCTATCTTAAGAAATGGTTTCTACATTTGCTGTATATAGTAGGGACTCTAGCTCATGGAGGAATTGGTGTGGCTTATAAATTTAATCTTAGTGTCTGAGATCCTTTTACTTAGCACTCTTTTTCTGAATGGAATTTTACTTGTCAGCAAGGAGTACTAAACGTTATTTGAAAAGAACCATATGGCGTTCAGCTAAAAGGGGTCATAACTAACCATTGAAATATTTTTGTTAACAAAAGAACCATAGCAGTAGCATGGCAACAATAATAAACAATAGCTAACAAAATGAAGGATTATCAACGAACCTTAACTATTTACACATGTGCGGAGGGGACATTTCAAGTTCAAAAATATTCACTGAATGAATTCGAGCATTTATGACTGCTTTTCTGCATTCATAAATTGGTATCTGTAAATTCCAAGATCAAAACTGATTTTACTTGCAAATTACAAAAATATGTGACATAGAAACTTGGCGAAAAGAACCACGTAGTTGGGGCACCTGGGTGGCTCAGTCAGTTAAGTATCTGAGTCTTGATTTCTTCTCAGGTCATGATCTCAGGGTTGTAAGATTGAGCCCTAGTAGGGAGCCATGCTGGAGATGGAGCCTGCTTAAGATTATCTCTCTCCCTCTCCCACTGCCCCTCCTCATCTCTCTCTCTCCCTCTCTCTAAAAAAAAATCTAGCTACTTGATTAATCTTTTAGGAATAAATAGTAAATTAACCACGCAACACAATTCCACACAGCCAATTCACAAATAGATGATTCTGTGTGCTTAGGGAGAAACTGAGAAACTGGCATTTACCTTTCTATGGGTCTTGTTAATACCATCTGGTGCCCCAGAAGAAACAGTCTGCAAAAATTTTCTACAGTGTGTAGCCATCTGGTACCTACTCATAGAACAACTGGGTAACATGCCCATTTTAGGAGTGTACTCACTGAATAACGTCCAGGAAATTCAGAGGATTGTGAGTTACATTCATAGTAGTGTATAACTCATTTTGGATATTATCCTTGGCTGATGGCTCTGTACAAGCCTCACATGAGAATGAGGTAAATTTTGTGGCAAAGCTGAGTGACTAGATTAAAAAAGAAGACTCTGCCTCACCTTGACTTCCTGTTTCATAAAATGCAAGAATTGAAACAAATATAAATGTGTAATATTTGTGCAACATTTCATCTAACTCAGTTACACAAATTTACTAGTAAAAGGTAAGTCTTATCAATATTTTTCATTTACAGCAATGAAAAATCCTCATTAAGACTAATGTTTTACAACATTTTGTTTCTGTACACTGAATTTATTTGACTTCATGTTGGTTAATTACTTTTCCATAGTGCTTCCCCCTACCCCCAGATATTTGGGTTAGAAAACAGAAGAAGAATACCAACAATTTACACATATATACCAGTAATCACTTCAATTTTCAATCATTAGCTTAAGTCAAATTCTCATAGGAATTGGAAAATAAATCCCAGGACTCATCCAAGTAAAATCATTTTTAAAGTTTTGTTTTCAAATTTTAGTCCACTTTCCTGAGTAAAAGTATATGTGGATGATAGGAAAGGAGAGAGAAGAAAGATGTAATGGCTACAAAACAAAACTAACCAAACTTTAGTAACTTGATAAGCAATGTTGAAATACCTTTATTTTTGTGTCTCTGGTGAAAACTATTACTAAAACTAAGATTCTTCTAAAAACCACACAAAATCTTTCAGAAATTAGGTATTATGCATTTCATAGATAAACTGCTAAAAATTAAATACACTTTTCCCCAGATTTTTGTCAGTTTGGAAAAAATGCTGCTTTTAAATTTCACATACATTTTTGCACTGTAGCCATTATATCTTGTCCATTCTTCACAGAACATGTAAGTTTCAACAATATGTTTTTCCAACTGAAGAATTTTGAGGCAACAGAATGAAGTTATCTTGAAATGTACACCTGTTAGGCAGCCAAAAGGCTGTATTACATATCCCCCTCAAATCACAAACTGTCTGAGGCATTTTTCTCAGATAAAGAAGACACACTGAATGAGGTATCATCAGGCTCCGGTGAGGCATGATTGAAATCCATCTCTTCTAATTCAGGAGGTAAATCTGACAGCAGTGCCTGAGTCAGAAAAATCAATTTTTTAGAATTAGTATGTGGGCAAGTTTTTTTCCCCCAATTTTATGTTAATAAGTGTTCTCTCTTGTCAATTTATTTTCATGTACTTAAAGAATGAAACATTTTTCTTCAGGACCTTATACAATACCTTACATAAAGCAAAACTCTTCATACACTATTAAGGAAGTAACAAAATACTGGATCTTGAGATTGTGGTTTATATAGAGTGAAACCCTAGACAAAGGGAAATCAGGAGGGAAATGAGCAACTATTTTGAACCAAGTGCTTTGAAGTATTTGAGAAAAGTGATTTTCATACTAATTTTTTTAAATTTATTTATTTATTCATTCATTCATTCATTCATTCATTCATGAGAGACACAGACAGAGAGAGGCAGAAACACAGGCAGAAGGAGAGGGAGAAGCAGGCTCCATGCAGGGAGCCTGATGTGGGACTGGAGCCCGGGTCTCCAGGATCACGCCCTGAGCTGAAGGCAGAAGCTTAACTGCTGAGCCACCCAGGTGTCCCTCATACTAGTTTTAAATGTTCACTGATCACTGCTAAAGGACTTTAAAATTATATTCATTATTAAAATACTCCTGCCCACTTATGCTGTCCTTTGGAGAAAAATACTTTTCACAAGATTAATTGGTACTTCAGTGGGAGAAAGAACATATCAATTAGGAAAAAATCTCAGTTATTCTACTTTAAACTAAACATTAACAACTTGAAAATTCCAAGTATTTTTTTTTCTTTTCTTAGGCTATGGCCTTATCTATAGATGGCCAAGTACCAACCCATTGAACCAATGAAACTAGTTGTGGAAATATGTATCTAAGAGGGCTGCTCATTTCTCTATTGGAGTAATGAAAATAAGCCAAGAGTCATGAACTAAGCTTTGCCATGGTATAAGTGTTTCAGCTGGAATTGTAGAGCATGCACCCATACAAGAGGAATAAATAATTAATAGTTTTACGTGATTGACTGTGCTAATGCTCACTGGACCATAAAAAATACTGTGAACTAAATGATTATTTTGACACTGCCAATATTAAAAATAATATATCATATCTGGGTACTTTTGCAGAATTAATTGTAGTGTGGGCTTTGGGTGCAGCACCAATAAAGACCAAGGGAACAGGGACAAATGCAAGCTTGCCATACTGAATTAAAGAACAGAGAGGCAGGGCATATTGGAGAATTTATGAAATCCATTGTTGAAATAAGATAACATTTTATTTACTTTATTAAAATAAATGACATTTATACCTTTTGTCTTATAGCAGAGAGACAAGATTAGAACCTTTCTCCTTTTTGTCAATCTACATAATGAAAGACTAACTCCTATCTGATAGAACAGTTGTTATTTATTTTATACTATTAAAGCTCATGAACTTCTTGCTGAAATTTGGAGAATTTACAAAGCAGTGATCTACTGGTTCTATATTATTTCTAAGGTGTTAGGTTGCAGTCATAGGACACAAAGCCGTTTTCTTATATAATGGTTGTTTATCACTAACCCAGTCAAAATGGAACTGACTAGGCTGTTCATAGTGGCTGATCATGGTTTATGAGAAATACACCACTGCATTTAGTTCACTTTGCAACTGTGAAGAAGCCATATTTAAAAAGTCAAAGTCCTCCAACTCACATTCATTGATGATGTGCTTAGAGTATTAGAAAGCCAAGTAAATGAACGGACTTAATGACATTCTAAATGCTAGTGGGGAGACCTTCAAGTCAAAAGAAAATTTTATTTATTTATTTATTTATTTATTTATTTATTTATTTATTTATTTTGTTATTTCATGTCATGTGCTGACTGACTATATATAAGGCAGCATGGGGCATTACTGATGCATAAGGTCCACTTCAAATTTCTTTTTACTATCTTACTGGATTGCAACTTTGGCACACCAAAGAAATCTATGTATTATGACAAGAGCTGCCTTTTTCATAGATACAAAACACATAATTTTTTTAAACTATAGGTTAGTCTATCTTCATTCTATCCTCTTCATTAGTCTATCTTCAGTGTCTGATCTAGTGCCATATTCCCAAATGATTAAAGCAATTCCCAGGCATTTGTCTTTATAACACTTATTCTAAGCCCTGAGAAATGAATGCCAAGTTCCAAAATGTTAATCATTCTTATCCTCCTTGCAAAGTGGATAAATTGACGTTCAAGAAAAGCAAAGCAATTGATCTGGCTGGGATCTCACCGTGAATTGCCAGGGGAAGAAGGAAAATAACTAATGATAGTACAGTGTTGGCAACATTATTTTTATTTAAAACGGCTATTAATTAAAAAAAATCCTTTTGGGTAATCTAATATTTCAATGAGATAGAGCCAAATATTTTTAAACCCTGGACTGCTCCATTGGGGAAAAATATGCTGTGGACAACTCATCTCACTGAGCTTACCCAAACCAAAATTCATGGAAAAAAAAATTTAAGATTTTTAAAAATGAGAAACCAATCACACAATGTTTTTTTTTAACTAGGTAGAATAAAAATTGCTTTCTCCCATAAATAAACCTTTAAGTATCTCATAATGTAAAAATTAGTAACTTAGATCACCTTAATAACTTTTGTAAACTACTATTGGTGTCTTCTATATTTAGACATTTATTATACCTGATCTCAACTATAAAAATTAGTAGTTTCTATTTGGGTGCTAATTATATATGCAATTACTTTCAGTACAATTTTCATATGACTTTCTCCTTTTTGATGGCCAATGTTTTGTCATATCTTAGTTCATTGGTCTTTTATCAGAAGAAAAGTAAGTATAAGAGAAGGAGAAAAGTAAGATATACAATAGTTACTTTTATTTGTTAGTGGTCTTGGAGAAAGAACCAAGTCAGGGATGAAGTTAGAATTTGAAAACAAAATGCAATCTGTGTGCTGTTCCTAGATTTCAAGACACATATCTGCTAGTTAGCTAGCCATGTAACTCTGAATTAAAAAACCATGCTGTAACTTTTGGAGCCAGTACCACACTCTAAGTTATTTCTATGATTGAACCTAAATTTTACAGTTATTTCAAATTTACATACAGGTGGGGCCATGTTTAAGACTGTCATTTTATTCATTTAAAATCCATAATTTACATTCCTAAAAATACACTTTCAATATGCCATGGAATATGAATAATTCACATAATACAGCAACATGCTTAAATAAAGTGGGCAAAGGTAACTGAAGATAAGTGTCTTGGAACATCTATTTGTGGGAGGCATGGAGAGAGCAAACTTTATAAAACTGGACACATACTGTACATACTCGATTGAATCTCATGAGTATTCTTTTCCTTTAAAAAAGAAGAATTGTGGAATGCTAAGACTTTTTCCCTGGAGATATCTGGGAGGATACAAGTCTTGTTTAGATATAGAAGATGATTTTTTTTCTCAGTATGCTTGATATTCCTTGCTGAATAAAAACCTACAAGGCTGCTTCCAAATTAATGGTTACCTGTGTGACATACTATTTACTGAATGTCTCTAACAACAAATCAACACTATAGTATACAACTCAGAGGAAAATTTGGTATTATTTAGCATTGAATGTAACACTTAATAAAACTTTATAATTTTTAAGCAAGCTTAATACATTTTATACAAATTTCACATGAAAAAATGAGGCAGGATATGTAATTTGGAAGGAATTTGTAAATAAACTCCATAGTGACAAACAAAAGACATCTTTGAAGCAAAGAAACCAAACATTCTAGTTAAATTGTGAAAAGTAAATGATGCAATGTGGCCACAAAGAATTTCACAAATTGCATATTTTTTAGTGATAAGCAACATATTATGAAATAGAAAGTATTCAAATGTTTGTGAATCTAGTGAGATCTGGAGGGTAACTGAAATCCAGAAGAGGGGCAAATTCCTCACCTCTGTTATTCACAATCCAAAACTGTGCCTCTCCAGTTGAGGTAGCCCAGTCTCTACAAACATTTTGAGAATTTCTTTAAAATTAAATTTTAAAATTATTTTTCCCTGCTTAAGTCTAGCCTGAAATTAAGAAAGTATGTTAATCAGTTATTTTTATTTTCTACAAAGCAGCATACAAATATCTGAATATGAATCTACTCTTAAAAATACTGTGATAAAAAGGTTATAAAGTAACAAATCCTTTCTTGATGTCAAGCAAGAATGAAGAATAAAAATAAAAAAAATATTAAGAACTCAGCATCAAGTCATTTTTCAACATGATACATTACAACTTACTATTCTCTTCTGGCACCTACCTGCTGTTGTTCCTTATCATCAGCTTTCATAGCCAGTATCAAGCTTCTAACAAACGTCTTGAGTTTAAAGTATTTTTGCTTTTGAATCTCTAGCTCATTTTCAATGAATCTGACTTCTTCATTCTGAAGGAGAAAAGATAAAACAATACAATTACCCTATGCAAACCTAAGACTATACATGTTTGATGCACAATAAAGGTTTAAAAAAAGCAATGAAATTGGCACAGAAGATAACGTTTTGGCATAAGGAATGTAAAGCACAGAAGGAAATTACCCTGTTACTCAAAGGCTACCTTTTAAGCAAATCACCAACAGAAAACAATTTGCAAGGTCAAAAATAAAATCAAATAAATTCCAGTAAGATAAAACTCAAGAAATAGTTTCCTTTTGGAAAGAATCCTCCTATGTGAAATCTAATTAGCATTTGGATTAGCATTAAGGACAGAGTCCAATTAACTCCAACTAAAGAGCAATTGAATATGCAGTAATGCTGAAAGAACCATTCACAGAGCCAAATACTGAGAACTAAAAAGATTATTATTTTGTACCAAGGAGAAACTAAAATTATTACTGTCTCAAGTAGTTTGTTGAGCTCTCTGCCTTTATGTAAGAGTCTGTTATTCAAAAAATATCTCCTAATGTACCACTGTGTACCACTGATTTGAGACACTGTCTCTTTTCACTACTTTTGTTAGTTTGGTAGGAAAAGAACAATATACTAAGATTTGTGAGGATTTTAGTGCCAGGTCTACTAATAGCTGTGGTAAACTTGAGCAGGCCAATCAAGCTTTCTGTGATTCTATTTACTCATCAGTGAAATTGATATTAATACTAGTAATCTTTGACAATTCTAGGTTTGAGGCTTATAAGGCTCAAATATGATAATGGTCACAAAAGTGTTCTGAATAGGTTAACTAGTAAAGCTACAGTAATCAAGAAGGTGTAATATTGGCAAAGGGTGGACATACAGATCAACAGAACAGAAAAGTGGCCAGAAACATATATATTTTCTTAAATATATTAAATATTTTCTTAAAATGTGAAGTAATTCAATAGAAAAGGACAATCTTCCAAAAATAGTGGTTGAACAATTGTAAATCCACATAAAAAGATTATCAATCCTAAAAAAAAGATTATTAATCCTTACATCATATACAAAATTTAACAAGTTTATAAAACCTAAAACCATAAAACTAGAGGAAAGCAGGAGAAAATTTTTGTGTCCTTGGTTTAGGCTGTTTTTCAACAGGCACAAAAAGCATGAAACTTAAAGACTTCATCAAAATTAAAACAATTAAACAAAAAAACTTTGCTCTTCAAAAGACACTGTTAAAATAAAAACATGAGGTACATATTGGGGGAAAATAATTGCAAATCACAAACTGATAAAATACTTGTTTTCACAATACATAAAGAATGTTGACAATTTTAGGACCACCAACAGAATAAAAACAAGAAAAAATATTTGAATACACATTTCATCAAAGAAGAATTGAATGACCAATAAACATGTGAAAAAATGCTTGTTATTTGTCATTAAGGAAATGCAAATTAAAACCTCAAAGAAATACTACCACTAACAAACTACAATACCTAAAGTTAAGAAGACTGACAATAGCTAATGGTGGAGAATGTGGAGCAACTAGAAATCTCATACATTGCTGGTGGGATTATAAAACAGTACAGACACTGGAAAATATTTTGGCAGTTTCTTATAAAATCAAACAATCTTTGTTTCTTGCCATCTGACTCAGGAATCTTACTCTTAAGTATTTACCCAAGGGAAATGAAAATATGTGTCCACAAAATGACATACATGAATATTCATAACAGCTTTAATCATAATAGCCAAAGCCTAAGAACAACACAAGTGTTCATCAGCAGATAAACAAAATGTGTTCTTGATTACACAACTGTGTCCACTTGTCAAGACTCATTTAACTATATAAGAGATGAACTTTATTGTATGGAAATTATATATCAAAACTTGATTTAAATTGTTAGCTAGCGGGAGGAGGGGCAAGATGGCTGAAGAGTAGGGTCCCCAAATCACCTGTCTCCACCAAATTACCTAGATAACCTTCAAATCATCCTGAAAATCTCCGAATTCAGGCTGAGATTTAAAGAGAGAAAGCTGGAATGCTACAGTGAGAAGAGTGCATGCTTCTATCAAGGTAGGAAGACCGGGAAAAAGAAATAAAAAAACAAAAGGCCTCCAAGGGGGAGGGGCCCCGCGAGGAGCCGGGCTGAGGCCAGGGCGAGTGTCCCCAAGACAGGAAAGCTCGTCCGGGAGAAGCAGGAGCTGCACCAACCTTCCCGGGTGGAAAGGCGCCCACAGGGAGTTAGAGCAGGACCCCAGGAAGGGCGGGGATGTCCTCGGGCTCCTTGGGACACTAACAGACACCTGCGCGCCCAGGAGAGTGCAACATACCCCGCGGCCGAGCTCCCTAAAAGACTGCAGCACGCACGGTGGGCCCCGGAGCAGATCGGAGGGGCTCGGGCGGCGGCTCCGCAGAGGGGGCTGCGCGGCCGGGAGCTCGAATCCAACAGCGCAGGCCCTGGAGCCCAGGGCGCCAGGGCCACAGCCTGGGATCCGGCCTCCCCCCGGGACAGGCAGAGGCTGGGAGGGCCCAGGACAGCAAGGACGCTCCTGCCCCGAGCTGAGCAGATCAGCAGCCCCGACCCGGAGCCTCCAGGCCCTGCAGACGGAGTGCTTCAGGGTTCCTGTGGGGGCTGAATCCAGGGCTCCAGAGCAGCCGCCGCCACCGTGGTTGTTCCTCCTGGGGCCTCACGGGGTAAACAACTCCCACTGAGCCCTGCACCAGGCAGGGGGCAGAGCAGTTCCCCCGAGTGCTGACACCTGAAAATCAGCACAACAGGCCCCTCCCCCAGAAGACCAGATCGACGGACAAGTTCCAGGGGAAGTCAAGGGACGTAAAGTACGCAGAATCAGAAGATACTCCCCCGTGTTTTTTTTTCTTTTCATTTCTTTTCTTTTCTTTTCTTTCTTTTCTTTTCTTTTCTTTCTTTTCTTTTCTTTTCTTCTTTTCTTTTCATTTCTTTTTTCTTTTCTTTTCTTTTTTCTTTTTTTTCTTTTCTTTTCTTTTTTCTTTTCTTTTCTTTTTTCTTTTTTTTCTTTTCTTTTTTCTTCTTTTCTTTTCTTTTCTTTTTTTCTTGATTTCTGTTTGCTTCCGCCACCCTTTTTTTCCTTTCTTTTTCTTTCTCTTTTTCTTCTCTTTTTTCTTCTTTTTCTTCCTTTTTTCTTTTTCTCTTTTCTTTCCTTCTTTCTCTTTTTCTCCTTTTCCCAAAACAACTTGTTTTTGGCCATTCTGCACTGAGCAAAATGACTAGAAGGAAAACCTCACCTCAAAAGAAAGAATCAGAAACAGTCCTCTCTCCCACACAGTTACAAAATCTGGATTACAATTCAATGTCAGAAAGCCAATTCAAAAGCACTATCATACAGCTACTGGTGGCTCTAGAAAAAAGCATAAAGGACTCAAGAGACTTAATGACTGCAGAATTTAGATCCAATCAGGCAGAAATTAAAAATCAATTGAATGAGATGTAATCCAAATTAGAAGTCCGAATGATGAGGGTTAACGAGGTGGAAGAACGAGTGAGTGACATAGAAGACAAGTTGATGGCAAAGAGAGAAACTGAGGAAAAAAGAGACAGACAATTAAAAGACCATGAGGTTAGATTAAGGGAAATAGACGACAGCCTGAGGAAGAAAAACCTACGTTTAATTGGGGTACCTGAGGGCGCCGAAAGGGACAGAGGGCCAGAATATGTATTTGAACAAATCATAGCTGAAAACTTTCCTAATCTGGGAAGGGAAACAGGCATTCAGATCCAGGAAATAGAGAGATCCCCCCCTAAAATCAATAAAACCGTTCAACACCTCGACATCTAATAGTGAAGCTTGCAAATTCCAAAGAAAAAGAGAAGATCCTTAAAGCAGCAAGAGACAAGAAATCCCTGACTTTTATGGGGAGGAGTATTAGGGTAACAGCAGACCTCTCCACAGAGACCTGGCAGGCCAGAAAGGGCTGGCAGGATATATTCAGGGTCCTAAATGAGAAGAACATGCAACCAAGAATACTTTATCCAGCAAGGCTCTCATTCAAAATGGAAGGAGACAGAAGTGCTTCCAAGACAGGCAGGAACTGAAAGAATATGTGACCTCCAAACCAGATCTGCAAGAAATTTTAAGGGGGACTTTAAAATTCCCCTTTAAGAAGAAGTTCAGTGAACAATCCACAAAAACAGGGACAAAATAGATATCATGATGACACTAAACTCATATCTGTCAATAGTAACTCTGAATGTGAATGGGCTTAATGACCCCATCAAAAGGCGCAGAGTTTCAGACTGGATAAAAAAGCAGGACCCATCTATTTACTGTCTACAAGAGACTCATTTTAGACAGAAGGACACCTACAGCCTGAAAATAAAAGGTTGGAGAACCATTTACCATTCAAATGGTCCTCAAAAGAAAGCAGGGGTAGCCATCCTTATATCAGATAAACTAAAATTTACCCCAAAGACTGTAGTGAAAGATGAAGAGGGACACTATCTCATACTTAAAGGATATATCCAACAAGAGGACTTAACAAACTTCAATATATATGCCCCGAATGTGGGAGCTGCCAAATATTTAAACCAATTAATAACCAAAGTGAAGAAATACTTAGATAATAATACACTTATACTTGGTGACTTCAATCTAGCTCTTTCTACCCTCAATAGGTCTTCTAAGCACAACATCTCCAAAGAAACGAGAGCTTTAAATGATACACTGGACCAGATAGATTTCACGGATATCTACAGAACTTTACATCCAAACTCCACTGAATACACATTCTTCTCAAGTGCACATGGAACTTTCTCCAGAATAGACCACATACTGAGTCACAAATCGGGTCTGAACTGATACAAAAGATTGGGATCATCCCCTGCATATACTCAGACCATAATGCCTTGAAATTAGAACTAAATCACAACAAGAAGTTTGGAAGGACCTCAAACACGTGGAGGTTAAGGACCATCCTGCTAAAAGATGAAAGGGTCAACCAGGAAATTAAGGAAGAATTTAAAAGATTCATGGAAACTAATGAGAATGAAGATACAACTGTTCAAAATCTTTGGGATGCAGCAAAAGCAGTACTAAGGAGGAAATACATCGGAATACAAGCATCCATTCAAAAACTGGAAAGAACTCAAATACAAAAGCTAACCTTACACATAAAGGAGCTAGAGAAAAAACAGCAGGTGGACCCTACACCCAGCAGAAAAAGAGACTTAATTAAAATTCGAGCAGAACTCAACGAAATCGAGACCAGAAGAACTGTGGAACAGATCTCCAGAACCAGGAGTTGGTTCTTTGAAAGAATTAATAAGATAGATAAACCATTAGCCAGCCTTATTAAAAAGAAGAGAGAGAAGACTCAAATTAATAAAATCATGAATGAGAAAGGAGAGATCACTACCAACACCAAGGAAATACAAACGATTTTAAAAACATATTATGAACAGCTATACGCCAATAAATTAGGCAATCTAGAAGAAATGGACACATTCCTGGAAAGCCTCAAACTACCAAAACTGGAACAGGAAGAAATAGAAAACCTGAACAGGCCAATAACCAGGGAGGAAATTGAAGCAGTCATCTAAAACCTCCCGACACACAAAAGTCCAGTGCCAGATGGCTTCCCAGGGGAATTCTATCAAACGTTTAAAGAAGAAACCATAGCTATTCTACTAAAGCTGTTTGGAAAGATAGAAAGAGATGGAGAACTTCCAAATTAGTTCTATGAGGCCAGCATCACCTTAATTCCAAAACCAGACAAAGACCCCACCAAAAAGGAGAATTACAGACCAATATCCCTGATGAACATGGATGCAACAATTCTAAACAAGATACTAGCCAATAGGAATCAACAGTACATTAAGAAAATTATTCACCAAGACCAAGTAGGATTTATCCCCGGGACTCAAGGCTGGTTCAACACTCGTAAAACAATCAATGTGATTCATCATATCAGCAAGAGAAAAACCAAGAACCATATGATCCTCTCATTAGATGCAGAGAAAGCATTTGACAAAATACAGCATCCATTCCTGATCAAAACTCTTCAGAATGTAGGGGTAGAGGGAACTTTCCTCAACATCTTAAAAGTCATCTACGAAAAGCCCACAGCAAATATCATTCTCAATGGGGAAGCACTGGAAGTCTTTCCCCTAAGATCAGGAACAAGACAGGGATGTCCACTCTCACCACTGCTATTCAACATAGTACTGGAAGTCCTAGCCTCAGCAATCAGGCAACAAAAAGACATTAAAGGCATTCAAATTGGCAAAGAAGAAGTCAAACTCTCCCTCTTCGCCGATAACATGATACTCTACATAGAAAACCCAATAGCCTCCACCCCAAGATTGCTAGAACTCATACAGCAATTTGGTAGTGTGGCAGGATACAAAATCAATGCCCAGAAATCAATGGCATTTCTATACACTAACAATGAGACTGAAGAAAGAGAAATTAAGGAGTCAATCCCATTTACAATTGCACCCAAAAGTGTAAGATACCTAGGAATAAACCTAACTAAAGACGTAAATGATCAATACCCTCAAAACTATAGAACACTTCTGAAAGAAATTGAGGAAGACACAAAGAGATGGAAAAATATTCCATGCTCATGGATTGGCAGAATTAATATTGTGAAAATGTCAATGTTACCCAGGGCAATTTACACGTTTAATGCAATCCCTATCAAAATACCAGGGACTTTCTTCAGAGAGTTAGAACAAATTATTTTAAGATTTGTGTGGAATCAGAATAGACCCCGAATAGCCAGGGGAATTTTAAAAAAGAAAACCATATCTGGGGGCATCACAATGCCAGATTTCAGTTGTACTACAAAGCTGTGGTCATCAGGACAGTGTGGTACTGGCACAAAATCAGACACATAGATCAATGGAACAGAATAGAGAACCCAAAAGTGGACCCTGAACTTTATGGTCAACTAATATTCGATAAATGAGGAAAGACTATCCATTGGAAGAAAGACAGTCTCTGCAATAAATGGTGCTGGGAAAATTGGACATCCACATGCAGAAGAATGAAACTAGACCACTCTGTTTCACCATACACAAAGATAAACTCAAAATGGATGAAAGATCTAAATGTGGGACAAGATTCCATCAAAATCCTAGAGGAGAACACAGGCAACACTCTTTTTGAACTCGGCCACAGTAACTTCTTGCAAGATACATCCACGAATCAAGAGAAACAAAAGCAAAAATGAACTATTGGGACTTCATCAAGATTAGAAGCTTTTGCAAAGCAAAGGATACATTCAACAAAACTAAAAGACAACCTACAGAATCGGAGAAGATATTTGCAAATGACATATCAGATAAAGGGTAGTTTCCAAAATATATAAAGAACTTATTAAAGTCAACACCAAAGAAACAAACAATCCAATCATGAAATGGGCAAAAGACATGAAGAGAAATCTCACAGAGGAAGACATAGACATGGCCAACATGCACATGAGAAAATGCTTTGCATCACTTGCCATCAGGGAAATACAAATCAAAACCACAATGAGATACCACCTCACTCCAGTGAGAATGGGGAAAATTAAGAAGGCAGGAAACCACAAATGTTGGCGAGGATGTGGAGAAAAGGGAACCCTCTTACACTGTTGGTGGGAATGTGAACTGGTGCAGCCACTCTGGAAAACTGTGTGGAGGTTCCTCAAAGAGTTAAAAATAGACCTGCCCTACGACCCAGCAATTGCACTGTTGGGGATTTACCCCTACGATTCAGATGCAATGAAACGCCGGGACACCTGCACCCCGATGTTTATAGCAGCAATGTCCACAATAGCCGAACTGTGGAAGGAACCTTGGTGTCCATCTAAATATGAATGGATAAAGAAGGTGTGGTTTATGTATACAATGGAATACTACTCAGCCATTAGAAATGACAAATACCCACCATTTGCTTCAAAGTGGATGGAACTGGAGGGTATTATGCTGAGTGAAGTAAGTCAATCGGAGAAGGACAGTGTATGTTCTCATTCATTTGGGGATTATAAATAATAGTGAAAGGGAATATAGGGGAAGGGAGAAGAAATGTGTGGGAAATATCAGAGAGACAGATCATGAAGACTCCTGACTCTGGGAAGCGAACTAGGGGTGGTGGGAGGGGAGGAGGGCGGGGGGTGGGGGTGAATGGGTGACGGGCACTGAGGGGGACACTTGACGGGATGAGCACTGGGTGTTATTCTGTATGTTGGTAAACTGAAAACCAATAAAAAATTAATTTATTAAAAAATAAATAAATTGTTAGCTAGCCCTCTTGCCAAAAAAAAAAACACCTTAAAAATGTTAAAAATAAGCTATAAGTATTCTCTGTAGCTGGAGAACTGGTCTCAAAGAGCATAGCAGGACCTTTATCAGTATATGTTCAAAGAGCTCCATAAAAAACATTGAAATTAGTTAATTCTATGGTCATTCTTATTGTTTCAATTGTAAGGATACAGTTATATTAATTGCATTCACTCTATGAACTGCACCAATTATTTCATCAGCTCAGTTTAGAGCTTCTTTTGCCTAATAAAACTGCTTCCTTTTCAGACAATTTAATATCAAGCTAATATCAAGCTATCAATTTAATATTAATTTAATATCAATACAAATGATTATTTAAGCCAAATTCCTTATACAAAAGCTCCCTACAGCAATCTCATTTAGTAAAGCATTATAATAAAATTCAACACGCTTCTGCCATATTATATTTGACTAATTCTAAACTTATTTTTTTAGTATTTACTGTCAGAGCAATACTATTAGTAAAGTATGGACCCAGAAGTCTTTTCAAATGCAGGAATTGTAATGTCTCCTTTGAATGTATAGTCTTAATGAACAGCACTCACAGTCCATTAGAAAACATTTCAAAATATTAACTCACATTTGCAGAAATCACAAATCATCTTTTGGTTTACAGATCTCTATTTTCTCATGCAAATATTTCTTTTACTCAATATTTATACAATGTTTGAGGGGTCGAGCTCACCAACTTGCCTCATAAGTATTTTGGATTAGTCAAAACTCAGCATGTGTATTTCTAGCAATATATATCATTCAGAAAACCCACTATGCACAAACTGAGTATTGCATAGTAATAATATTACTATAGTAATGATTATTACTACTAATTGAACACATATAAGAAACCATTCTTTCATTTTGTTTCAATGAATTCCAAGAATAATGAGGGACTATTTAATTCAATGTGGGAAAAAAAAAATAATTCAATGTGGGAGAAAAGTTATAGTGATCCAGTTTCTAATTTTAATTGATTTTATAGAAGTGAGTACTTGCATACTACAATTAAAAGTTTTTTTTAAGGATAAGTAAACTAAATTATTCGCTGATGCAGGAATTAGATACTAGATACCTATATGCTGGAAACTAGACCAGGTAACACATAGATGAAGAAAAATATGTAGTTTCAAGAAGCTTATGATGAATATACTTAAGAAATCAGTGAAGTGATTTTGATCCCCAAACAAGGAATACTAGCATATGTATGCAAAAAGGGAACAAAACTATTCTCTGAAAAAAGACTGAATTTCAAAACTGATCAGCTGTTTTAAATCAACATCCTGAAATCAGCAATGAGAATTGTTATATGAGGTTTTATTTACCCTTAATTTATATTTCCTTTTTTTCTGGGAGAAAATAGATTTCAATTCAACTAATCTCCAACAAATCAATAAGGAAAAGACATTAAAACTTTAGAAAATTAGGCAAAATACTTTAAAAGTTACTTCACAAAGATTATACAAAAGGCCAATATCATAATAAAATATTTAGATGTATTAATTACCAGGGAAATGAAAATTAAAACCATAATACAATAATATTTCACATGAAACAGAAAGGCTAACATGCAAAAATCAGACAGTACTACTCAGGGAGAATACTAGAACTCCCATTCACTGATGCTGATGTGTAAAATTGGGAATTCCAATAAAGTTGAACATTTTTTACTTATTTCCCTTATGACTCAGCAATTCTATATGTGTGGAAATGTATGTGTGTAGATATAGATATAGATACAGATACAGATATAAATATTTACACATATATGATATTACTCTTTTCTACAAAACTGTTATAATTGAGGTAAAATTGACATACAATGTTATATTGGTTTCAGGTATACAAAATATTGATTTGACAAGTTTCTCAATGCTCATAACAATAAGTGTAGTCCCAATCTGTCACCATATAATGTTAATAACATAACAATATTATTGAATATATTCCCTATGTTGTACTTTTGTACTCTGCATCTTATTTATTATATAACTGGAAGTTTGTACCTCTTAATTCCCTTCATCTATTTTGTTCATTCAAAAATTCCCATAGGAACCACCTCCCCTCTGGCAACTACCACTTTGTGCTCTGTATTTAAGTGTCTGTTTATTCTGTTTGTTCATCTGTTTTGTTTCCTAAATTCCATGTTATATGTGAAATCATATGGTATTCATTTTTCTCTGCTGGATTTATTTCAGTTAGCATGATACCCTCTAGGTCCATCTGTGTGGTTGCAAATGGCAAAATCTCACTCTTTTTTAAGTTAAAGTAATACACATACACCACATACACACAAACACATATTATTTCTTTACCCATTCATATATCCATGGACAATTTGGAAGACTGTATGTTTCTAGAAATTCATTCATTTCTCTAGGTTGTCAGATTTGTTGGCATATAATTTTTCATAATATTTTTATATAATTCTTCATATTTCTGTGGAGTTGGTTGCTATTTCTCCTTCATTTTATTTATTTGAGTCATTTCTCTTTTTTCTTGTTGAGTCTGGATAGAGGATTATCAATTTTATCTTTTCAAAGAACCAACTCTTGGACTCATTGATCTTCTCTATTACTTTTTAGTCTCTATTTTATTTATTCCTGCCATAGTATTTATTAATTCCTTCTTTCTACTAGCTTTGGACTTTGTTCTTTTTGTAGTTCCTTTAGGGGTAAGTTTTTGTTGTTTATTTTTTTCTTGTTTCTTGAGTTAGAGCTGTATTGCTACATAAACTTCACTCTTACAACAACTTTTGCTACATACTAAAGATTTTGGATTATTGTGTTTTCATTTTCGTTTGTGTCCATGTATTTTTTAATTACCTTTCATTTCTTCATCGACCCATTGGTTGTTCAGTAGCATGTTATTTAGCTCTGTGTGCTTGTGTTTTTGAGAGATTTTTACCCCTGTAATTGAT
Source organism: Canis lupus dingo (assembly GCF_003254725.2). Lineage (NCBI taxonomy): Eukaryota > Metazoa > Chordata > Mammalia > Carnivora > Canidae > Canis > Canis lupus. The sequence goes on from NC_064281.1 coordinate 65,288,021, forward strand.
TTCTAGTTTCATACCATTGTGGTTAATTTTTTTTCTTAGTGTTATTTTAAACTTTTCAAATTTATCGAGGCTTGTTTTATGGCCTTGTTTTATGATCTATCCTGGAGAATGTGCCATGTGCACTTGAAGAGGGTGTGTTCCTCTGCTTTTATAATATTCTTCCATCCCTTCACTTTCAATCTACATGTGTTTTTAGGTGTGAAGTAAGTGTCATGCAGGCAATATATAGATGGGTCTTGCTTTTTTATATTATTCATGAGAGACACAGGCAGAGGGAGGAGCAGGCTCCTTGCAGGGGGCCTGATGCGGACTCGATCCCAGATTCCAGGATCAGGACCTGAGCCAAAGGCAGGCACTCAACCACTGAGCCACCCAGGTGTCCCTGGTCCATTTACATTTAAAGTAATTATTAATGGTTACATATTTATTGCCATTTTAAAATTGTTTTCTTGTTGTTCTGGTAGTTCTTGTCTGCTCCTTTCTTCCCTCCTTTACTTCTCTTGTGTTTTGTTGTTTTGTTTTGTTTTGTTTTTTTCCCAAATCAGTATAGTTTTTATTGCATTATTAAGGTATCACAAATAAGTCTGAAAAATCATCTGGCCACTTGCTGTTTCTGTTGCTGGACAACTGAGAGCTTATTCATCAGCCTGCTGAACTGTTCGTTTTTCAGAAATATAGATACCATCAAAAAATTTTCTGATATCCTTGTTCTTAACAGTTGTCGCTTGCTGAATCAAAGCAGCTGAGTTCGAAACAAGTTCAATGTCATTTCCTTCAAGAATTAACTCATCTTTTTGGGCTTGAGATACAGAACAAGCAATACCTCGCCTCATTCAAATGCTGCGAATGTATTTTTCACCTAGGAAATTTCGGATTTCAACAAGAGAACCATTCTTCTGAATAACACTGATGGGGAAGTGAGCATACCCCGACCTCATCTTGTTTTTTTTTTTAATTTTATTTATTTATTCATGATAGACAGACAGACAGAGGCAGAGACACAGGTAGAGAGAGAAGCAGGCTCCATGCAGGGAGCCCAACGCGGGACTTGATCCTGGGACTCCAGAATCACGCCCCGGGCCAAAGGCAGGCGCTAAACCACTGAGCCACCCAGGGATCCCTCACCGACCTCATCTTGTAAAGGAAGCCCAGTGTAATGCCCTTGATCATGTTCAGTATGTGACTACAGATCGTGAGAACAGTAGCCAGTTATTTTCTATTTCCCCACCATGCGTCAACTCGGAGCCTCTTCTTTTTCTTTCCGAGAAGACTGAGTTCTACATTGATGTGATTGAAGTCCCTTCGCAGCGTTCCTCTGGGGTCCTTCACAATCACAGTGTGTACCTTCATGGTGATGTCAACATTTTCTGGAATGTCGACAGTCTGATTGCTGAGAATGGTCTTCATTCTCGCAATAGATGTGGCAAAGCTTCCCTTGCGTTTTGATAGCTTTCTTTAGTGTTTGCTTAACTTCCCTTCTCTTTATTTTTTTGTTTATTGTGATTTTTTTTAACTTGTGGTTACCACTGCATTCATATATTATGCATGTTGTGTGTATAGTAGGCTATAATAAGTTGATGGTTGCTTAAGTTTGAACGCGTTCTAAAAGCCCTAACTTGTTACTCCCTCCCTCACGTATTATGTATATGATGTCATATCTTACATCTTCTTATTTTGTGTAACCCTTAACCAAATTTTTGGCACACTTTATTTTACTACTTTTGTGTTTTAACCTCCATACTGGCCTTATAAATAAATAATCTTTCATTCTGTTGTCATATGTGAAATTGTTTCCTTTCTTAATTTTCTTTACTTCTAATTATCATTACTTATAAAGTTGGTTTAGTGGTGATGAATTCCTCTAACTTCTTTTGCCTAGGAAGCTTTTTCTGTCCTCTTCAATTCTGAATGATAACCTTGCTGGGTATTCTTAATTGTAGGTTTTTTACTTTTATCACTTTGAAGATATCATGCCAATCCCTTCTGGCTTGCAATGTTACTGCTAAAAAAAAAAATAGCTGATAACCTTATGGAGTTTCCCTTATTTGTAACTACTTTCTTTTGTTGTTTTTAAATTCTCTCTTTATTGTTATATTTAGCTTTTTTAATTATTATGTGTCTTGTGGACCTTGTTGGGTTCATCTTGTTAACGGCTTCTTTTAATTCTTGCACCTAGATCTGTTTCCTGCCCCAGGTTAGGGAAGCTTCCAGCCATTTTCTCAAATATTTTTTGCCCCTCTCTCTCTCTCTCCTCATTCTGGGATTTCTATAATGTGAATGTTTTTATGCTTGATGATGTTACATTGTTTTCTTAACCTATTCTCTTTTATTATTCTTTTTGCTTTTTGATGTTCAGATTGGTTACTTTCCATTATCCTGTCTTCCAGATCACTGACCCATTTTTCTGCATTCTCTAATCAGATGTTGATTCTTTTCTAGTGTATTTTTCATATCACTTACTGAATTCTTCAGCCCTGATTCATTATTATTTATATTATCTATGTCTTTGTGGAAGCTCTCACTGAGTTTACCCATTCTTTGCTAAAGTCCTGTGAGTATCTTTATGACCATTACTTTGAACTTTTTATCAGGCATATGACTTACCTTTGTTTCATTTCATTCTTTTACTGTGATTTTGTCTTGTTCTTTCATTTGGAACATATTCCTCTGTCTCTTCATTTCGTCTAACTCTCTGTGTTTGTTTCTATGTATTAGATAGGTCAGCTACATCTCCTGATCTTGAAACTGGTGGCCTTGTGTATAAGAGCTCCTGTGGTACCCTATAGTGCAGTGTCCCCATATCATCAGGATCAGGTGCCTCACAGGTGTGCCCTGTGTGGGCTGCATGTAACCTTCTGTTGCGGCTGAGCCATCATTGCCTTCAGCCCAGATAGCTACAATGGCTCACTTTGCCCTCTGTGAGCACACTTTTGAGAGTTCTGGCTGAGACCAGATAGGACTGGTTGGTGGGTGAGACCATTACACATCCCAGCAGTGTGCTATTAGCCTCTCTGCCAAAACTGCACAAAAGTGCAGGGCTCAGTCACTGTACATGCAGTTAAGAAGCCAGGCTGAAGGAACTGTGGATGCCCAGTGTGTGGGTTTGAGACCCCTCTCCAGGACTGGAGTCCCCTTGGAGTGGTGCTAGTCCAGGCCTAAGCTGCATACCAGGTGTAGTAGGGCAGAAACAGCTTTGGAGGGCTGGGGGCAAAATGGTGGAAAAGTAGGGGTCCTCAATTCACTTGGTCACATAAACTTACCTAGATAACTCTCAAAGCATCCTGAACACCTACAAATTCGACCTGAGATTTAAAGAGAATAGCTGGGGATCCCTGGGTGGCTCAGCAGTTTGGCACCTGCCTTTGGCCCAGGGCATGATCGTGGAGACCTGGGATCGAGTCCCACATCGGGCTCCTGGTGTGGAGCCAGCTTCTCCCTCTGCCTGTGTCTCTGCCTCTCTCTCTCTCTCTCATGAATAAATAAAAATATTTAAAAAATTAAAAAATAAAGAGAACAGTTGGAATGCTTCCAAGAGAAAAGTTTTCACTTCTAATGAGGTAGGAAGGTAAAAATAAATAAATTACTTAATTAAAAAGAATTAAGTGGGGGAGAGGAACCGTGAGTAGCAAGGCTAAAGCAGAGTGGCAAAAGCCTCCAGGATAGGAAAGCCCAGCCATGGAGAAGCAGGAACCTTAAAAATCCACACCAGAAAAGTGCTTAGCAGGGAAATTGGGTCAGTGAAGCCTCAAGATTCCTGGAGTCACTATAAGAGGAGGGGCACCCAGGGGAAAGCTCACGGCAAACCATGGTCCAATATCGGTAAAGCGCCACAGCCCTTCAAGGCATTTAGGAGAAGCCAGTGGTTAAGAGAGTGGCTCTGGAGCTGCATTAACTCTATAGCCAAGCAATGGACAGAGGTGACTGAGCCCCATTGTCTTCAGAAGAGGCAGTCCCTGGGAGTGCAGATCCAGTGGCACTGGCCCTGGATCCCAGGGCACCCAAGCAGACAAAGCCCGGGATCATGTGTTCCCCCTGTGATAGGCAGAAGTGGGGAGGGCACAGGATAGCAAGAACTCTCCTGCTACTGGGCGCCCCACAAACTGTGCAGATCAGTGTAGCTGTGCGGACCTGGAGCATCTAGGCCAGTGCAAACTGGGAGATTGTGGTTAGTTACTTGCAGGGAGCTTGAATCTGGAGCTGGAAATCTGGCTACTGCCATTATTGTTTTTCCTCTTTGTTTCACCTTGTTCCTGGGAGAGGCAGGGCCTAGAGTGAACAAAGGCCTCACAGAATAAACAGCTCACATGGAGCTGGAAACTTGGCAAGGGGCAGGGCACCTCTGCCCAGGCACACACACCTGAAAATCAGCAGAACCCTGCCCCAGAAGACCAGCTGGAAGAACAAGGGAAGAGCAACTTTATTGACCAAGCAGCACTGAAAAATTCCAGGACCTAGGGAAAATTGAGGGAAAGTACTATATAGAATTAAAGGATCCCCTTTTTTTCTTCTTTTTTCTTCCATTTTCCATTATACTCATCTTTATATCACACTAAAAATTTCCAATATTTTTTCTCCTTTCCCACCTTAACTACATTATACCAGCTCTTCAATTTTAAGTTTTTTCTTTTTTGACTTTCATATTTCTAAAAATACATGTCTTAGGTATATTTTTCACTTATGGATTCCCTTCAATGTATTCAATGTAATTTTGGTAGATATATGAGATATGAGTTTTTGTTTTGTGTTTTTTGTTTGTTTGTTTTCTGCCTCATTTTGTTTTACAATGGTGGGAGTTAATACCTTCTAAAACATGACCAACATACATCCAGAACCAAGTGGAATACCATACTGGTTCATTCTGTGAGATTATATCCCCTCTTTCTTCCCATTCTGACCCCTACTTTTATCTTGTTTATGTTTTGGTGGTCAATGTTGGGGTTTTCTACAAGTATTGCTGTTTTAAACAAATTTGGGATTGAGAATTTTCTAACATACAGAACAAAATTCACTCAGAACCAAGAGGATCACCCTCGAGGACCCCTCAGGTAGACTACATTCTCTCTCCACTACCACTTCTTCACCACAACTATCCCCAGACTGCTTTTTTTACTCTTTTCCCTCCTTTCTTTACTGTTTTTAATTTTTTTCTTTTTTCTGCTTCTTTGTGGTTTTTTGGCCTTTTATTTTTACCATTTTGTTTTAAAATTTGTTTTTCACATTAGTGGTCATTTGTTTTATTTTGTTCTGTTTTTCTTTTATTTTCTAGTCTCTGACCTCTTCAGAATCATAAAGGGTGGGGGATCCCTGGGTGGCGCAGCGGTTTGGCGCCTGCCTTTGGCCCAGGGCGCGATCCTGGAGACCTGGGATCGAATCCCACATCGGGCTTCCGGTGCATGGAGCCTGCTTCTCCCTCTGCCTGTGTCTCTGCCTCTCTCTCTTTCTCCCTCTGTGACTATCATAAATAAATAAAAACTTAAAAAAAAATTAAAAAAAAAAAAGAATCATAAAGGGTGTATTTTAATTAGGTTGTGGTTGATATTTTTGACACAGCCCACTCATAAAGACACTCGGCACTGAACTAAATGACTAGAGGGAAGAATTCACCACAGAAGAAAGAACCAGAAAGAGCACTCTGCCACAGGGTTATAGAATTTGGATTTCAATACAATGTCGGAAAGTCAATTCAGAAGAATAATTATAATGCTACTGGTGGCTCTGGAAAAAAACATAAAGGACTCTAGAAACATCATTACTGCAGAATTGAGATCTAATCAGTCCAAAATTAAAAAGCTGCAAGAGACTTCAACACAGGACTTTCTGCAAATGACAAATATCCTAAGCACAACATGACCAAAGAAAGAAGGGCTTTAAGTGATACACTGGACCAGATGGATTTCACAGATATGTACAGAACTTTGCATCGAAACGCCACTGAATAACATTCTTCTCAAGTGCACATGGAACTTTCTCCAGAATAGACCACATACTGGGTCACAACTCAGGTCTTAACTGATACCAAAAGATTGGGATTGTCCCCTGCATATTTTCAGACCACAATGCTTTGAAAATAGAACTCAAACACAGGGACTTTCTTCAGAGAGTTAGAACAAATTATTTTAAGATTTGTGTGGAATCAGAAAAGACCCCGAATAGCCAGGGGAATTTTAAAAAAGAAAACCATATCTGGGGGCATCAATATGCCAGATTTCAGGTTGTACTACAAAGCTGTGGTCATCAAGACAGTGTGGTACTGGCACAAAAACAGACACATAGATCAATGGAACAGAATAGAGAATCCAGAAGTGGACCCTGAACTTTATGGGCAACTAATATTCGATAAAGGAGGAAAGACTATCCATTGGAAGAAAGACAGTCTCTTCAATAAATGGTGCTGGGAAAATTGGACATCCACATGCAGAAGAATGAAACTAGACCACTCTCTTTCACCATACACAAAGATAAACTCAAAATGGTTGAAAGATCTAAATGTGAGACAAGATTCCATCAAAATCCTAGAGAAGAACACAGGCAACACCCTTTTTGAACTCGGCCATAGTAACTTCTTGCAAGATACATCCACGAAGGCAAAAGAAACAAAAGCAAAAATGAACTATTGGGACTTCATCAAGATAAGAAGCTTTTGCAAAGCAAAGGATACAGTCAACAAAACTCAAAGACAACTTACAGAATGGGAGAAGATATTTGCAAATGACATATCAGATAAAGGGCTAGTTTCCAAGATCTATAAAGAACTTCTTAAACTCAACACCAAAGAAACAAACAATCCAATCATGAAATGGGCAAAAGACATGAACAGAAATCTCACAGAGGAAGACATAGACATGGCCAACATGCATATGAGAAAATGCTCTGCATCACTTGCCATCAGGGAAATACAAATCAAAACCACAATGAGATACCACCTCACACCGGTGAGAATGGGGCAAATTAACAAGGCAGGAAACAACAAATTTTGGAGGGGATGCGGAGAAAAGGGAACCCTCTTACACTGTTGGTGGGAATGTGAACTGGTGCAGCCACTCTGGAAAACTGTGTGGAGGTTCTTCAAACAGTTAAAAATATACCTGCCCTACGACCCAACAATTGCACTGTTGGGGATTTACCCCAAAGATACAAATGCAATGAAACACCGGGACACCTGCACCCTGATGTTTATAGCAGCAATGGCCACGATAGCCAAACTGTGGAAGGAGCCTCGGTGTCCAACGGAAGATGAATGGATAAAGAAGATGTGGTTTATGTATACAATGGAATATTACTCAGCTATTAGAAATGACAAATACCCACCATTTGCTTCAACGTGGATGGAACTGGAGGGTATTATGCTGAGTGAAGTAAGTCAGTCAGAGAAGGACAAACATTATATGTTCTCATTCATTTGGGGAATATAAATAATAGTGAAAGGGAATATAAGGGAAGGGAGAAGAAATGTGTGGGAAATATCAGAAAGGAGACAGAACGTAAAGACTGCTAACTCTGGGAAATGAACTAGGGGTGGTAGAAGGGGAGGAGGGCGGGGGGTGGGAGTGAATGGGTGACGGGCACTGGGGGTTATTCTGTATGTTAGTAAATTGAACACCAATAAAAAATAAATTAAAAAAAAAAAAGAACTCAAACACAGGAAGAAATTGGGAAGAGACTCAAATACATGGAGGTTAAAGAGCATGCTACTAAAATATGAATGAGCCAAATAGGAAATTAGAGAAAAATGGAAAAGATTCATGGAAACTAAAGAAAATGAAAATATAACCAATCAAAGTCTTTGGGATATAGCAAAAGCAATCCAAAGAGGGAGATGCATTGCAACACAAGCCTATCTCAATATATTGGAAAAAAAACTCAAATACACAAGCTAATCTCACCAAAAGGAGGAATTGGATAGAGGACATAAAGTAAAACCTATACTAAGCATAAGAAGAGAGATGATAAAGATTCGAGCAGAACTCAATGAAATGGAGACTAGAAATACTGTACAACAGATCAACAAAATCAGGAGCTGGTTCTTTGAAAGAATTAAGAAGATAGATAAACCATTAGCCAGCCTTATTAAAAAGAAAAGAGAAAGGACTCAAATTAATAAAATCATGAATGAAAGAGGAGATACCACAATCAATACCAAGGAAATACAGTTTTAAAAACTTATTATTCCATTGTATACATAAACCACATCTTCTTTATCCATTCATCTTTCGTTGGACACCGAGGCTCCTTCCAGAGTTTGGCTATCGTGGCCATTGCTGCTATAAACATCGGGGTGCAGGTGTCGTGGGAAATATCAGAAAGGGAGACAGAACATAAAGACTCCTAACTCTGGGAAACGAACTAGGGGTGGTAGAAGGGGAGGAGGGCGGGGGGTGGGAGTGAATGGGTGACGGGCACTGGGTGTTATTCTGTATGTTAGTAAATTGAACACCAATAAAAAATAAATTAAAAAAAAAACTTACTATGAGCAGCTATATGCCAATGGATTAGGCAATCTGGAAGAAATGAATGCATTTCTGGAAAGCCACAAATTACCTAAACTGGAACAGGAAGAAATAGAAAATCTGAACAGGCCAGTAACCAGCGAGGAAATTGAAGCAGTCATCAAAAACCTCCCAAGACACAAAAGTCCAGGGCCAGATAGCTTCCCAGGGGAATTCTCTCAAACGTTTAAAGAAAAGATAATATCTGTTCTACTAAAGCTGTTCCAAAGAATAGAAAGGGATGGACTACTTTGAAACCGTTTTATGAAAGCCAGCATTGCCTTGATTCCTAAACCAGACAAAGACCCCACCAGAAAGGAGAATTATAGACGAAAAGCCTTGATGAAATCAGATGCAAAAATTCTCAATAAGGTACCACCCAATAGGATACAACAGTATATTAAGAAGATTATTCACCATGACAAGGTGGGATTTATCCCCTGGATGCAAAGGAGGTTCAACACTGTTAAAACAAACTGATAGATCACATCAACAGGAGAAAAAAAAAAGATATGATCCTCTCAATAGTTGCAGAAAAAGAATTTGACAAAACACAGCATCCATTCCTGATCAAAACTCTTCAGAGTGTAGGGATAGAGGGAACGTTCCTCAATATCTTAAATGCCATATATGAAAATCCCACAGAGAATATCATTCTCAATGGGGAAAAGCTGTGAGCCTCTCCCCTAAGATCAAGAACACGAGAGAGATGTTCACTCTCACAACTGTTATTCAACATGGTACTAGAAGTCCTAGTCCTGGCAATCAGACAACAAAGGGAAATAAAAGGCATTCAAATTGGCAAAGAAGAAGTCAAACTCTCCCTCTTCACAGATGACATGACACTGTACGTAGAAAACCCAAAGACTCCACCCAAAGATTGCTAGAACTCATACAGCAATTCAGCAATGCAGCAGGATACAAAATCAATGCACAGATATCAGTGGAATTTCTATACACTAAAAATGAGACTGAAGAAAGAGAAATTAAGAATCAATCCCATTCACAATTTCACCCCAAAGCATAAAATACCTAGGAATAAACCTAACCAAAAAGATAAAGGATCTATACCCTAAAAACTACAGAACACTTCTGAATGAAATTGAGGAAGGCACAAAGTGTTGGAAAAACATTCCATGCTCATGGATTGGAAGAATTAATATTGTGAAAATGTCAATGTTACCCAGGGCAATTTACACGTTCAATACAATCCCTATCAAAATACCATGGACTTTTTTCAATGAGTTGGAACCAATAATCTTAAGATTTATATGGAATCAGAAAAGACCCCGAATACAAGGGCAATATTGAAAAAGAAAACCAATGCCAGGGGCATCACAATGCAAAATTTCAAGCTGTATTACAAAGCTGTGATCATCTAGACAGGATGGTGGTGGCACAAAAGCAGAGACACAGATCAATGGAACAGAATAGAGAACCCAGAAATGGGCCCTCGACTCTATGGTCAACTAATATCCCCTGGAAAAAGACACCCTATTCAATTAATCGTGTTGGGAAAATTAGACAGCCATGTGCAGAAGAATTGACCTGGACCCTTCTCTTACATCATACAATGATAAACTCAAAATGGATGAAAGATCTAAATATGAAACAAGAATCCATTAAAATCCTAGAGGAGAACACAGGCAATACTCTTTTTGAACTTGACCACAGCAACTTCTTGCAAGATACATCTAGAAAGGCAAAGGAAACAAAAGCAAAAATGAACTATTGGGACTTTTTCAGGGTAAAAATATTCTGCACAGCAAAAGAAACAGTCAAGAAAACTCAAAGACAACCTACAGATTGGGAGAAGATATTTGCAAATGACATCAGATAAAGGGCTAGTAATCAAGATCTATAAAGGAGTTATTAAACTCAACTTGCAAGAAACCAAAAATCCAATCATGAAATGGGCAGAAGACATTAACAGAAATTTCACCAAAGAAGACATAGACATGGCCAACAAGCACATGATAAAATGCTCCGCATCACTGGCCATCAGGGAAATACAAATCAAAACCACAATGAGACACCACCTGACACCAATGAGAATGGTGAAATTTAACAAGACAGGAAACAACAAATGTTGGAAAGGATTTTGAGAAGTGGGAAACTCTCTTGCACTTTTGATGGGAATGCAAACTGGTACAGGCACTCTGGAAAACAGTGTGGAGGGTCCTCAAGGAGTTAAAAATGGAGCTACCCTATGACCCAGCAGCTGCACTACTTGGTATTTACCCCAAAGATATAGATGTAGTGAAATGCCAGGACACCTGTACCCCAATGTTTATAGCAGCAATGTCTATAATAGCCAAACTGTGGAAGGAGCTAAGATGTACTTCAACAGATGAATGGATAAAGAAGATGTGGCATATATGGCATATATATATATATATATATATATATATATATATATATACACACACACACACACAATGGAATATTAGTAATCAGAAAGGATGAATATGCACCACTTGTTTCAACGTGGATAGAACTGAAGGGTATTATACTGAGTGGTGTAAGTCAATCAAAAGACAATCATCATATGGTTTCAGTCATACGGGGAATAGAAGAAATAGTGAATGGGATTATAAGGGAATGCATGAGAACTGAGTGGGAAAAAAATCGAGAGTGAGACAAACCATGAGAGACTCCTAACTCTGGGAAATGAACAAAGGGTTGTGGAAAGCGAGGTGGGCTGGGGGTTGGGGTAACTGGGTGATGGGCACTGAAGAGGGCACTTGATGGGATGAGCACTGGGTGTTATACTATAAGGTGGGAGATCAAACCTCAATAAAAACAAATTTAAAAAAATAAAGAAAAAAACAGCTTTGGAAATTGTGTGGCAGGTATATTGGGTGTGGCTGGTCCACAGGGGTTTTCCAGGTTGAAGCACTTGGCTCTGGCAAGGAAGATGGAGAGTATTAGAAATGGCTCTTGTAAGCCTCTGGCCATTTACACTGGTGGAAGGAAAGAAATATGTGTCAGCTTGTATGTTCATTCTTGTAGAAATTTAGATACACTTGTCTTTCCAGCACATGTTCTAAGATTAGTCAGTAAATCTCTTTCATGGAAAACCCAGCAACTTTTCAAACTGCTGCTTCTGTGCTGTGTCTTGGGTCCATTTATATTATGAATATTCTGGCTCTTTTCCTATCAATTCCAGCTTTTCTGGCATTAAGTTTACTGAATTTTAAAGCTCCCAGAGTTAAAGACTGCTAGTTTTTAAAGTCAGACATTATGAGGGACTTGTCTTCTCAGTGTGTCTCCAGTACCAACAGTGCCCTGTGTGGGGTCTGAGTCTCCCAAATCCCCATAGTTGTGATATCCCTCTTGTTTGTGTTTAGTCACACAAGGGGTTTGGTTCCCAACTGCATCTCTGTTCATCTTACCCTTTTTAACGTGGCTTTCTCTCTAAGACTAGCTGTGGAATGTCTCTTCTGCTAGTGTTCATGCTGTTTTCAGAGTTAGTTGCATAGATATAGCCTTGCCTAGGTGTGTCTGTGGGAAGAGGAGCTCTGGAGTCTCCTAGTCTGCCACCTTCTTTCTTTTACTAAGTTGTCCTTACTTTAGAATTAAGGCAATACAATTCACAGATGAGGTGAAGTATTTTTTATAATGATTATGAAAAAATATATTTCTATATAGGTGCTAATTTTTTAGAGTTAAGGGAAAGAAATTTATGTAGTATGTGATATGTTGTCAAAAACATTTTATAGTTAAGAACTCCTTGTTACCACAGCATTTACCACAGTGGAAAACACAGATTATACGAACTGTAGAGTTCAATAAAAACGTTAATTAGCATGCCTGAATTGGACACTCTACCCCACTCTGGTCTTTAGCTCCAAATCTTCTCAAGTGTTACTCCAGAAAGATGAGGTTCTGGAAAGTATCTTTGTTCTGAGCCTAACCCATTGACCTCTTTCAGACTGCTAAATGGATAATCTTTAACAGCTGTGCAATCCAGTCCTCCCCTCTATAGTTTCCATACCCTGTGTCAAGTGGTAAAGAGCCCATTTAAACCTGAACTGGGCATTTAGAAATATTTTATGACCAATGAGGAGAGATCAGGATGATATCTTGTAGTTCAGAAACAACAATCTTATAATTTTATTAGTGGAAAATACAGTTAAAATACAGGATTATACAGTGGTCTTTGAGCATGTATCAAATAAATTTCTTTTTAAAAAGATTTATTTATTTATTCATAAGAGACACGGAGAGAAGGAGAGAGGCAGAGACATAGGCAGAGGGAGAAGCAGGCTCCTGGCAGAGAGCCCGATGTGGGACTCAATCCCAGATCCCAGGATCACGACCTGAGCCGAAGGCAGGCGTCCAACCACTGAGCCATCCAGGCATCCCCCAAATAAATTTCAAAAGAAAATTTCCTTCTGTATTTACAATATTCACTATTATAAAGTCTGACATGTTATAAACATTTAGGAAAAAATTTGTTGAATGACATAACCTTCAATTATAGTAAAACTAAAAATATTTTTGAGAAAATGAAAACTATTGTCTTTTCTAATTAAATTAGTTAACCTTTGTGTATCATGTAAGAGAATGGTCTAGTTTCATTCTTCTGCACGTGGCTATCCAATATTCCCAGCATCATTTATTGTGGATAGTCTTTCCTGCTTTGTCAAATATTAGTTGACCAAAGAATTGAGGGCCCATTTCTTGATTCTATATTCTTTCCATTGATCTATAGTCTGTTTCTGTGCCAGTACCACACTGTCTTGATGATTACAGCTTTGTAGTACAACCTGAAATCTGGCATTGTGATGCCCCCAGCTCTGGTTTTATTTTTCAATATCCCCCTGGCTATTCGGGGTCTTTCCTGATTCCACACAAATCTTAAGATGATTTGTCCCAACTCTCTGAAGAAAGTCCATGGTATTTTGGTAGCAATTGCATTAAATGGGTAAATTTCCCTGGGTAGCACTGGCATCTTCACAATAGTAATTCTTCCAATTCATGAGCATGGAATACTTTTCCATCTATTTGTGTCTTCCTCAATTTCTTTCAGAAGTGTTCTGTAGTTTTTAGGGTATAGATCCTTTACCTCTTTGGTTAGGTTTATTCCTAGGTATCTTATGCTTTTGGGTGCAATTGTCAATGGGATTGACTCCTTAATTTCTTTCTTCAGTCTCAGTGTTAGTGTATAGAAATGCCACTGACTTCTGGGCATTGATTTTGTATTCTGCCACACTGCTGAATTGCTGTATGAGTTCTAGCAATCTTGGGGTGGAGTCTTCTGGGTTTTCTACATACGATATCATGTCATCTGCAAAGAGGAAGAGGTGGACTGCTTTGCCAATTTGAATGCCTTTTATTTCTTTTTGTTGCCTGATTGCTGAGGCTAGGACTTCTAGTACTATGTTGAATAGCAGTGGTCAGAGTGAACATCCCTGTCTTATTCCTGATCTTAGGGAAAAGGCTCCCAGTGTTTCCCCATTGAGAATTATATTGGCTGTGGGCTTTTCGTAGATGAATTTTAAGATGCTGAGGAATGTTCCCTGTATCCCTACACTCTGAAGAGTTTTGATCAGGAATGGATGCTGTATTTTGTCAAATGCTTTATCTGCATCTATTGAGAGGATCATTTGTTTCTTGTTTTTTTCTCTTGTTGAAATTATCCATCACAATGTTTGCTTTAAGTGTGTTGAACCAGCCTTACATCCCAGGGATAAATCTCACTTGGGAATGGTCAATAATCTTCTTAATGTACTGTTGGATCCTATTGGCTAGCATCTTGTTGGGAATTTTTGCATCTGTGTTCATCAGGGTTATTGGCCTATAATTTTCCTTTTTGGTAGGGTCTTTGGTTTTAAAACTAAGATGATGCTGGCCTCATTAAACGAGTTTGGAAGAATTCCATCCCATTCTATCTTTTGGAACTCCTTTAGTAGAATAGGTATTGCTTCTTTAAACATTTGATAGAATTCCCCTGTGAAGCCATCTGGCCCGTGACTTTTCTGTTTTGGGAAGTTTTTGATGACTGCTTCAATTTCCTCCCTGGTTATCGGCCTGTTCAGGTTTTTTTTTCTTCCTGTTCCAGTTTAGGTACTTCATGGTTTTTCATAAATGTGTTCATGTCTTCTAGATTACCTAATTTATTGGTGTATAGCTGCTCATAATAAGTTTTATAAATCGTTTGTATTTCCTTGTTATCTGTGTTGATCTCTCCTTTTTCATTCTTGATTCTATTAATTAGTCTTTTCTCTCTTGTTTTTAATACGGCTGGCTGATGGTTTATCTATCTTATTAGTTCTATCAAAGAACCAACTCCTTATTTTATTGATATGTTCTACAGTTCTTCTGGTCTCTATTTCATTAGGTTCTGCTCGAATCTTTATGAAGTCTCTTCTTCTGCTCCATGTAGGTTTTACTTGGTGTTTTTCTCCAGTTCCTTTAGGTGCAAGGTTAGCTTGTGTATTTGAGTTTTTTTCCGTTTTTTTGAGGGATGCTTGTATTGCGATGTATTTCCCTCTCAGGACTGCTTTGGCTGTATCCCGAAGATTTTGAATGGTTGTATCTTCATTCTCATTAGTTTCCATGAATATTTTTAATTCTTCTCTAATGTCCTGGCTGACCCTTTCTTCTTTTAGCAGGATGCTCTTTAACCTCCATTTGTTTGAATTGCTTCCAAATTTCTTCTTGTGATTGAGTTCCAGTTTCAAAGCATTATGGTCTGAAAATATGCAGGGGACGATCCCAATCTTTTGGTATCTGTTAAGATCTGATTTGTGACCCAGTATGTGGTCTATTCTGGGGAAAGTTCCATGTGCATCTGAGAAAAATGTGTATTCCATTGCGTTTGGATGTAAAGTTCTGTAAATATCTGTGAAATCCATCTGGTTCAGTGTATCACTTAAAGCTCTTGCTTCTTTGGAGATGTTGTGCTTTGAAACCCGTCAAGTGTAGAAAGCGCTACATTCAAGTCACCAAGTATAAGTGTATTATTATTTAAGGATGTCTTTACTTTGGGTATTAATTGATTGATATACTTGGCAGATCCCACATTTGGGGCATAAATATTGATGATTGTTAGGTCCTCTTCTTGGCTAGATCCTTTAAGTATGATATAGTGTCCCTCTTCATCTCTTACCACAGTCTTCGGGATAAACTTTAGTTTATCTGATATAAGGATGGCTACCCCTGCTTTCTTTTGAGGGCCATTTGAATGGTACATGGTTCTCCAACCTTTTATTTTCAGGCTCTAGATGTCCTTTTGTTTAAAATGAGTCTCTTGTAGACAGCAAATAGATGGGTCTGGCTTTTTTATCCATGCTGCAACTCTGTGTCTTTTGATGGGATCTTTAAGCCCATTGACATTCAGAGGTACTTTTGAAAGATATGAATTTAGTGTCATTGTAATACCTATTCAGTCCTTGCTTTTGTGGCTTATTTCTTTGGGCTTCCTCTTTCTTTTGCAGAGTTCCCCTTAATATATTTTGCAGAGCTGGTTTGGTGGTGACATATTCTTCCAGTTTCTGCCTATCTTGGAAGCTCTTTATCTCTCCTTCTATTCTGAATGAGAGCCTTACTGGATAAAGTATTCTTGGCTCCATGTTCTTCTCATTTAGTACCCTGAGTATATCATGCCAGACCTTTCTGGCCAGCCAGGTCTCTGTGGAGAGGTATCCTCTTAATCTGATATTTCTCCCCATATATTAAGAATCTCTTGTCTCTCACTGCTTTAAGGATTTTTCTCTTTATTTTTGAAATTTGCAATTTTCACAATTATATGTCGAGGTGTTGAAGGGTTTTTCTTAATTTTTGCAGGGGATCTCTCTATCTCCTGGATCTGAATGCCTGTTTCCCTCCCCCAGTTAGGGAAGTTCTCAGCTATGATTTGTTCAAATATGCTTTCTGGTCCTCCTGGAACCCCAATCAAATGTAGATTTTTCTTTCAGAGGCTGTCATTTATTTCCCTTAACCTTTCCTCATGGTCTTTTAATTGTTTTTCTCTTTTTAACTCAGCTTCCTTCCTTGCCATCAACTTGTCTTCTATGTCACTCACTCGTTCTTGTACCTCATTATCTCTCATCGTTAGGACTTCCAGTTTGGATTGCATCTCATTTAATTGATTTTTAATTTCTGCCTGATTAGATCTAAATTCTTCAGTCATGAAGTCTCTTGAATCCTTTATGCTTTTTTTTTCCAGATTCACCAGTTGTTATATAATTGTCCTTCTGAATTGGTTTTCTGACATCAAATTGGAATCCAAATTCTGTAACTGTGGCATAGAGTGCTGTTTCTGATTCTTTGTTTTGTGGTGAGTTCTTCTTTCTAATAATTTTGCTCAGTGCACAGTGGCTAAAAAATGAGTTGTACTGGGAAAAGGAAAAAAAAAGAAAGAAAAAAAACAAGGAGGGGTATCCTCTGGTTCTATATACTATAAATCCCTAGACTTCCCTTGGAGCTTTCTAGCACTGCTCGGTCAAGAACTTGCTCTTCCCCTGTCCTTCCAGCTGGTCTTCTGGGGGAGGGGCCTGCTGTGCTGATTCTCAGGTGTGTGCACCTGGGGGAGCTGCTCCACCCCCTGCCAGGTCCATGGCTCAGTGGGAGCTGTTTACCCCATGAGGTTTCTCTTCCCTGGCTGCCCCGCTCCTCCCAGGCACAGGGTGACAGAAGGAGGAACAAGAACAATGGCGATGGTCAGCTCTCCATGTCTGGAGTCAGCTCCTGCAGTAACTACCACAGTCTCCCAGTCTGAACTGGCCTGGATGCTCCGGGGGTGGGGGGTGCTGACCTTCACAGCTTGGAGCCGCCCAGTGGCAGGGGAGTCCTCAGTGTCCTGTGTCCTTCCCATCTCTGTCTCGGGGGAATGCAGGATCCTGGGCTGTGTCTGCCCGGTGCCCTGGAATCTGGGGCCTGTGCTGCTGGAATTGCGCTCCCAGGGCTACGGTTTCCGAAGGCAGCCGGGCGCAGACCCCTCCGCCGAGAGCCACCGCCTGAGCTTCTCACGAGGCCCTGCCGGGCGTGTGCTCCAGCCCTTTACAGAGCTTGGCCCACAGTCTGTGGAGTGCTCTCCCCCGGGCGCACTTCCTCTTAGTGGCCCTGGAGACTGGATGCTCCACTGCCCCTCCTTTGGTTCTGCCAGGTTTCCCTGCTAAGCATCTTTCTGTCTGGGAAGAATCTGGTGCAGATTTTTAAAAATATTTTATTTATTTATTCATGAGAGACAGAGACAGAGAGAGAGAGAGAGAGAGAGAGAGAGAGAGAGAAAGAGAGAGAAGCAGGTTTCACACAGGGAGCCCGATATGGGACTCGATTCCGGGACTCCAAGATCATGCCCTGGGCCAAAGGCAGGTGCTCAACCACTGAGCTACCCAGGAATCCCCCTCGTGTGGATGTTTAAAGTTCCTGCTTCTCCGGGACTAAACTTTCCTGTCCTGGAGGCTTTCGCCACCTGGCCTTAGCCCGGCTCCTCACGGGGGGTCCCTCCTCCACTTGATTCTTTTATATTTTATTTTTTTCTGTCTTCCTACCTTGTTAGAAGTGCAAACTCTTCTCTCTGTAGCGTTCCAGCTGTTCTCTCTTTAAATCTCAGGTCGAATTTGTAGGTTTTCAGGATGATTTGAAAATTATCTAGGTAAGTTGGTGGGGACAGGTGACTTGGGGACCCTACTCCTCCACCATCTTGCTCTGCCCCCTGGGGAATTGTTATTAAAATGTAAAAGAGGTTTCTTAAAAATGTTCTTCAGAAGTTGCAATTCAAGAGAAAATTAGCAAGGATCACTGGAAAAAAATCTCCCCATTACCACTATTTAAAAATAAACTTTAGCTTTATAGTCACTGTCATAAATTTCGCATTAAGCACAATTATGCCCTGCCTCACCTTGACATACACTATAAATACCTACTTCCACTCAGCAAGCTCTTTGCTTAAAACCATAATCAGTAAACCAGCCAGATTTGATTAAAGTGTCCAGCATGCTGACTGAAATCAAGTGCCTGAGAAAGTCAATGAGGAGTCCCAGTTTAACTTATCAAATAAAAGGGAAAGTGAAATAAGTTAGTACATAGGCACCATAAAAGTCTGTCTCATTTAAAGCTTTCTCTTAATGAATTCAGAATTTGAAATTATTTTCACCTTATAATCCAAGAGAGAATTCACTTGTTCAACTTCAGAATTACTTATCATGTCACTTTCTTCATCATCAATAATTTCTATTTTCTGTAACACAAGTTGAGAAATTTTCATAAGTACCTATCTGATCATCATCACTATACTCAACAATGTATAGAACATAAACATTTAATGTTTAGTTTTAATGATGGGATTATCTAGTCTAGGTTATCCAGAATAAACTCTGAATGGCTCTTCAGTGTTATACCCAGTGTGTGTCTGAGCCATCTTTCTCTAACTTTAATTTATGGCTGCTTAGTAAATAGAAAACTATTAAAATACTATTTAAAATAGAAAAATTTCTTTCATAATATTTTTGAAAAAAATAGGCATTTGAATTCTGCTTAAATAGTGCCTTCCAGTGATAG
This sequence comes from Canis lupus dingo, assembly GCF_003254725.2. Taxonomy (NCBI): domain Eukaryota; kingdom Metazoa; phylum Chordata; class Mammalia; order Carnivora; family Canidae; genus Canis; species Canis lupus. The sequence goes on from NC_064281.1 coordinate 65,307,019, forward strand.
GAAACACATTTTGTGTAAAAGTAATCTATTTAATGCTAACCATACCTACTTTGTTGCAAGTTTTTTTTTTAATTACTATACATTTATTTACAACTTCTAATGTAAAATATCAACATGTGACATGCTTCCAAAGTCAAATACAGGGATTTTAAAAATTTATTTATTTATTCATGTGAGACACAGACTGAGAGAGAGGAAGAGACATAGGCAGAGAGAGAAGTAGGCTCCTTGCAGGGAGCTCAATGTAGGACTCAATCCCAGATCCTGGGATCACGACCTGAGCCGAAGGCAGATGCCCAATCGCTGAGCCACCCAGGCATCCCCAGGGATTTTTTTAAGTCACTTATTTAATGCACTCCATTATGGGCTACACAATTGAAACCAAATATTTATGATATATTAATAAAAATAACTTGGGTGTTTTCTTCCTTCACTGTACAGTAAGTAAGGAGAGAGAAAGAGAGATGCTAAACTGCCATTAGCTTTAGAATTAAGGTGCAACATAGTTTGTACAGTATTTTGTACATAGTAGGTACTAATTAAACATCTGTCAAAAGAGTGAATAAAACAGCCTACTGCTTATGTGAAGAATGACCACTATACTGTAACCATGGGGGCAAGGAAAGTTCTCTAATCATGGAATATTTAAAAAAAAAAAGAAAAACCAAAACCAAAATAAACTCTAAATATCTGAGCACCAGTGTTGTGTGGAAGTGTTGAATCATTACATTGTACACATGAAAATAATATACTGTATATTAATTCATTGGAATTTGAATAACAATTTTTAAAAGTCCCAAACATATGTGGAATGATCATGCTTAATACATGGCCTATGAGGATATGTAACCATAACAGGGTGTGTGACTTGCAGGTTTCTGAGTCAAGAGGATAGTTGCAAAGAAATTGCTTTCTACTGATGACTGGACATGAATCTAATGTTTTGGTTTTTATTGAAATCACTATAAACTTGGGGTTTAATCATGTCAGTTTTCACAAGACCTGGTATACTTTCTAAAAAAATTTTTTTAGATTCTTTATTTGGATCAGTTCTTGGGAAAAGGAGATAATAAGTATCCCAGGGAAGAAAGCACCAAAGGCCACTCTATAGGTTTGTGCATGTAAATCAGTCTTAATATGTTTTTGTGATTTGCCATCTATGAATAATTGGGGGCATTCAAAAGTTGCAGACAGAGATGAGGCTTTGAAGGTTTAAAGTTCTGTCTCTAAAAAATAATTGTGTTTTTTTTTTCAAAAATTAGGAGGTGCTAAGCGATTTGGGTCATTCTATGTCATTATTTTATTTATTATTTCCAAATGTCTGCTGAGGGAGATCCAGTGCAGAGAAATTCAGATTAAATGTGAGCATGTGTCTATGGGGGAAAAAAGTGTTTTTTTTTTTTTGTTGTTGTTGTTGTTTGGTTTTTTGTGGGAAAAAGTTTAATTTGTAAATAATAGTATATAACTTATTTAGTGTGACCCGAACCTAAAACAGAGGAGATTATTACTTCATGGAATTTAAGAATATTAACACAATCAATTGTGGAAAATAATTATTACCAGCTATCCAATGAAAACACTGCATCAAAATAAAAGTTTGCTTTCCTATATGCCTACTGAGTTGTGTTAGTAGAGTCAAACATCAATTTAAATTAGGACTGAAATCAATAAAATGTAATCCTAAACTATATCCTGCATGTGGAAAATACTGTTATATACTGTTGATGTTTAACAAAAAAGAGCAAAACTGTATTTTATGTGTTCAATTTCTAGTAAGGAGATGTGGCAGAATTATAATGTCATATAATGTCATTTGTAATGGAAGCCAGGGTAAATGAAGTTACACTCATTTTGTAACAGAAAAATCCATTACAGGGACTATTTTTTTTAAAGATTGCAATCAAGAGGTAGCTGGGTGGCTCAGTGGTTGAGTGTCTACCTTTGGCTCAGGTCATGATCCCAGGGTCCTGGGATCGAGTTCCACATCAGGCTCCCCGCAGGGAGCTTGCTTCTCCCTCTACCTATGTCTCTGTCTCTCCTGTGACCCTCATGGATAAATAAAATCTTTTAGAAAAAAAAAGATTGCAATCAAGCAAAAATCATTGATTTAGAAGAAAAAAAAAATGGCCCTTGCTTTTATGTTTGATTTTAATACTATCTTGATTTCTGTATTACTTAATGGAGTCAGGATATAAACATGCTGCTAAAATAAAAACATGCTGCTTGGAGAACATTTATGTATACTAATAATGTTTACATTTTCACAAATCCAAGTTTAATCCACATACAGTCTGTCTCTGCCTGTTATTCAGTCTTTGAATATTGTCTTTCCTCCATTAGTGCAGTTTTAAAGAAGACTAAGAGAATCTAATTCAACTAGAAAGAGGAAAGGCTCCAAACATAGTAGAGATAGATATGGTCTGAACAGAGAACTCTGAATCAGGAATCCTTGGATACAATCTTAGAACTAACAAAGGCTTCTTTCATGATTGCAGGCTAACCTCAGTCGTAATTTCTCCATCTGTTAAATGAAAGAAATCTGCTCTTTGCTAAATGTGTTAAAGAAGAATAACATATGTAAAAAATGTCTATCTGTAGTAAGCATTAAATTTTTATATTTGCAAATCTCTTCAGTCATAAAAATTTGAGGTACAAATGACAGTGCTTTAAATTTCATTTCTTAAACCCTCAAATATTTAAATTTCATTTCTTAAGCCCTCAAAGATACATAAATTCATTGGTGACAGCTTTGTTTTGGTTTGTGAAATGGAGCAGGATTTAATTATGGTAACACTGATATTATTACCAACTGGAAACATATCCTTGAAATCCATCATGAGGAAAGAATTTCAATATGTACATACCACATTATCTGCAGATACTGCATGGTGGTCCTCTTCCTTATGAGCCCTTGCCTCATTTGGAACTTCACTGGACTCTTCTATAGAAAAAATAAAAAGGCTATGATTTCATTTTTCATTCCTCAAAACTTTATTGAGAATGTTTTTCACAAGATCACTTAAATAATTTCTCTATTTTAAAAAGACACAAATGGGGGTGCATTAGTGGCTCAGTCGATTAGCATCTGCCTTCTCCTCAGGTCATGATTCCAGGGTCCTGGGATTGAGTCCCACATTGGGCTCCCTGCTCAGTGGGGAGCCTGCTTCTCTCTCTCCTCCTGCCACTCCCCCTGCTTGTGCTTTCTTGCTCTTTTTGTCAAATAAATAAATAAAATATTTAAAATGAAAAAAATAAAAACCCAAAGATGATAAATTCACATCATATATGCTTTGATGAGCAATTGTATTTCTAACACTGCATTCTAGGAAGTGTGGATAGGTGTAAATACAAGGATGGCCACTACTGTACTGTATAATTGGAAAAACATGGAAGCAGCCTATATGCTTCACAATGGAGAATTGGAGAAATCATTTAGGACCTGTTCCTACAATAAATACTATAAAATTGAAGGACAAGAATAGTTTATAATAAGGAAAATATCATTATCTATTGGAAAGTGAACAAGTGATGGTGACAAATCCTACTATGTAGGTACACTGTGATTTAATTTAATTTGATTTCTTTTTTTAGAGAGTAAGTGCAAATGGGAGAGGGGTAGAGGGAGAGAGAGAGAGAATCTCAAGCAGACTCCATGCTGAGCACAGAGTCCAATGTGGGGCTTGATATCATGATCCTGAGATCACAACCTGAGCCAAAACCAAGAGTTGGACATTTAACCAAGCCACCCAGGTGCCCCTGTGATCTTAATTTTATAAAAGGAAAAAAAAGTGTACATTTTCATAGACAATGAAAAGACTGACATTATTTATACCAAAACAGACATTATTATTCCTGGATGGAATTACAGGAATTCATTTTTTCTTCCTTTTGTCTAATTTTATTTTGATACTTCTTTTTTTCAAGTTGCTTACTTATATTTAGATATTTTAAAAATGAACTTGTATTGCTTGCTGTAATAAGAGAAAAATGATAAAAATAATTTTGAATACATGATATAAAACTATAAATACAGTACATTTCCATTTTTTTTTGAAGAAGCATGTGTATGTGAACACACACACATACCTGTATATATAAAGAGAAAACACTGGAAAATATTCGACGCACTCCAATTTTAAGAAAATTCATTACTGAGAAGTGGGATTATTTCAAGTTTTTTCACTGTATTTTATTATATTTTCTATAATGAACATGTATTCCCTTTATGATCAAAAAGGAGACAAACCATAAGAGACTCCTAAATATAGGACACAAACTGGGGATTGCTAGAGGAAAGGTGGGGGGTGGGGTGAAGGAGTGATGAACATTAAGGAGGGCACTTGATGTAATGAGCACTGGGTTAAATGCAACTGATGAATCACTAAAGTCTACCTCTAAACTAAATGCATTATATGTTAATTAATTGATTTTAAATGAAATTTAAAAATTCAATATTCTAAAAATGCGAAAAAAATAAACTAGGAAAAATTAATTCAGAGGAACAAGTCTATTAAAAAGCTCTCTGTGTTGAGCTAGGAAAAGTGGCTGGTTCACAGCATATGGTATCTACAAAATAAAGTCTTGTCTTAGATTATCCCTACCTCTACTCCTTAGTAAAACAGGGCAGTAAGTTTCTTTTTTTTTAAGATTTTATTTACTTATTTATGAGAGATACAGAGAGGCAGAGACACAGGCAAAGGGAGAAGTATGCTCCATGCATGCAGGGAGCCCGACGTGGTACTCTCTGCTGGGTCTCCAGGATCAGGCCCTGGGCTGAAGGTGGCACTAAATCAATGAGCAGCCCGGCCTGCTCTGCCCCATGTTTCTTTCTATGCACAGTCATGTCATTGAGATTATTTAAACACTAGTTGAAGTTCTCAGCCTCTTGGTAACTGATGTTTTATTTCACTATAGAAAGTAGAACAAAAATATTTATCAGTCCTCCTAAGATTTTTTCCAGATCCATTCCTTCACATGGAAAGATATATAGAGGTGCCCTCTACGAGCATGGAGCATGAACAAGCAAAAACATGGCTAACTGAGGAACTCACATGAAGACATAGAGAATTAGGTTTAAGATATACAGAAAAACCTTACCAGAATTTTAATGCAAAGTCCACCATAAATTCAATTTATGTTTTTATCAAGTTAGTTATTTTCAAGTTTTTATCTAAATTCCAGTTAGTTAACATACAGTATGATATAAGGTTCAAGTATGTAAAATAGTGATTCATCACTTCATACAACGCTCACTGCTTACCACAAATGTACTCTTTAATCTCCATCACCTATTTCACCCATCCCCACACACTTCCCTACTGGTAACCATCAGTTTGTTCTCTATAGTTAAGAGTCTGTTTCTTAGTTTGTCTCTCTCTCTCCTTTTTTATTCCCTTTACTTATATATTTTGTTTCTTAAATTCTGCATAAGACTGATCTTTCTCTAACTGATTTATTTTGCTTAGCATACTACTCTCTAACTCCATGTTGTTGTAAATGGTAAAATTTCATTTTATTTTATTGCTGAATAATAATCTATTGAATATGTATATACTACATTTTCTTTATCCATTTATCTATCAATACACACTTAGGCTGCTTCCATAGTTTGACTATTGTAAATATTGCTGCAATAAACGTATGGGTGTATAAATCCTTTCAAATTAGTATTTTTGTATTCTTTGTGTAATTACCTAGGAGTTCCATTACTGGATTATAGGGTAGTTCTATTTTTAATTTTTTGAGAAACTTCCAAAAGTTTCCACAGTGGCTAATCAGTTTGCATTCCCACCAACAGGACACAATAGTTCTTCACATCATCCCCAGGGCTTTTTTTTTTTAATTTCAGCCATCTGACAGATGTGAGATGATATCTCATTGTAGTTTTGATTTGCATTTCCCTGATGATGAATGATGTTGAACATCTTTTCATGTGGCTGTTGGCCATCTGTATGTCTTCATTATAAAAATGTCTATTCACATCTCCTGCCCATTTTGTAACTGGGTTATTCATTTTTTGGGTGTTGAGCTTTATACATTCTTTATATATTTTGGATACTAATGCTTTATTGGATGTCATTTACAAATATCTTCAGCCATTCCATACGTTGTCTTTTAGTTTTATTGATTGTTTCCTTCATTGAGCAGAAGCTTTTTATTTTCATGTAGTCCCAATAGTTTATTTTTGCTTTTTTTCCCCTTGCCTTAGGAGACATATCTAGAAGGAAGTTACTACAGCCAGTGTCAAAGAAATTACTGCCTGTGTTCACTTCTAGGATTATTATGGTTTCAGATCTCACATTTAGGTCTCATCCATTCTGAATTTATATTGTGAATGTTGTCTTTTGCCTGTAGCTGTCCAGTTTTCCCACCACCATTTGTGGAAGAGATTGTCTTTTTCACATTGGATATCATACTTGCCTTGTCAAAGATTAATTGACATAGCTGTGGGTTCATTTCTGGGTTTTCTATTCTGTTCTATTGGTTTATGTGTCTATTTCGGTGCCAGTACCACACCATCTTGATCACTACAGCTTTGTAATACAATCTAGAATTGTGATGCTTCCAGTTTTGCTTTTCTTTTTCAGGGTTACCTTGGCCATTTGTGTGTGTGTGTGTGTTTTAAAGATTTTTAATTATTTATTCATGAGAGACATACAGAGAGAGGCAGAGACATAGGCAGAAGGAGAAGCAGGCTCCCTACAGGTAACCTGAGCAGGACTTGATCCTAGGACCCTAGGATTATGACCTGAACCAAAGGCAGATGCTCAACCACTGAGCCACCCAGGTGCCCCTGCTTTGGCTATTTGTAATCTTTTGTAGTTCTATACAAATTTTAGGTTGTTTATGCTAGCTCTGTAAAAATTGATGTTGGCATTTTGATAAGGAATGCATTAAATGTATAGATTGTTTTGGGTAGTATAGACATTTTAACAGTATTTTTATCTTTCAATCTATGAACATGGAATGTTTATCCATTTTTTTGTGTCCTTTCAATTTCTCACATAAGTGCCAGTAAAAGGATGTCTTGTGCATGTTTGAAGCAGAATGCAAGGGAGACTATAAAGTGGATCAAGAAATCCTTAACATTATCCAGGAGAAGCTGAAGGCTTGTCAGCAGCAGGAAGGCAATAGCTGCAGGCAGAACTGTGCCAAGGAGCTGGCGCAGTCCACCCAGGTGGCCAAAGCCTACCAGGACTGCTATCATGACCTAGGGGCCCATTATTCTGCCAGGAAGTGCCTGGCAAAACAGCAGCAGAGGATGCTGGCAGAGAGAAAAGATGCTAAAGAGGCTGCCTGCTGCCTAAGGCAGCTCCTTGAGCCTCTTTACAAGATTATCATAAAAATAGAGTAGTAAGAAAAAAAAAGAGCCTCTTTGGTTGGGTTTATTCCTCGGTATCTCATGATTTGGGGTGCAATTTTAAATGGGATTAATTCCTTGATTTATTTTTCTGCTGCTTCCTTATTAGTGTATAGAATTGCAATAGATTTCTGTATGTCGATTTTGTGTCCTGAAACTTTACTGAATTCATGTATCAGTCCTAGCAGTTTTTTGTTGGAGTCTTTTGAATTTTCTATGTAGAATGTCATAACATCTGTAAATAGTGAAAGTGTGACTTCTTTATTGCCAATTTAGATTCCTTTCATTTCTTTTGTTTTCTGTTTCCTATGGCTAGGACTTCCAGAACTATGTTAAACAGCAGCAGTGGAAGTGGACATCTCTGTTTTGTTCCTGACTGTAGAGAAAAAGTTCTCAGTTTCTCCCCATTGCAAATGGCATTAGCTGTGGGTTTTTCATATATGATTTTTATTGTGTTGAGATATGTTCCCCTACAGTTACTTTGTTGAGGGTTTTTATCATGAATGGATGTTGTGTTTTGTGAAATGTTTTTGCTGCCTCTATTGAACACCATAAATTCAATGTAATTTTGTAATAAAAATGACTGCTAGATGGAGGAGACTTTATTCATTATTTAGACATTTCAAATCACAGAAATTTCAAGTCCTATGTAATCAGCAACTAAATGAAATGAAGAAGTGGGGATTGTTAACAGATTTAGGTGCAGAGCTAGTATTAGTACTAATGCTGTAAGAATAGAGGTTATAGTGCTCATCAATAAGATCATTACTGTTATCATTCCTTATAGGTTTGTCTCATATTTCTGTTCTTACTTGCTCATAACTATATACATTTCTGCTTTACTAGCCACATGTACATGCAGGGTTTATTTTGTTGGATGTTAAGAAAAGCTGTTTTGAGGATTTCTAAAATATAATGTTATGAAGTGATACAGCTAAATGAGGCATGTTTTCTTTTGCTTGCAGATAGCTTTGACATTACTGCAAGTTTGAAAGCTAAGTACAATGTGTCTGCTTATTCCTCAGGAAAAGCAACTCTGCAAATTGAAAAGTGAACAAATAAGTAAAATTAGTAATCAGTGAAAATGCTAGAGGGCACTCTATATGGTAGCCATACACTTATGTGGAGTAACTATGCAGAAATATATTTTATATGGACACCCACATAATAGATACAGCTGATAAGAGGCTTTGTTATAAAATTTAACAATATAGATGTTAATTGTTCTTATAGTTTAAACAGTTTGATTCTCTGGATAGTAAAAATCTTTAAGATTGCTCAACCATGCATATGTTTTAGTAGACACAGAACTTTAAAATAAAGAGCTGAATCATCTATTACTTTTGTTAGAGTTTGCAGTTGTGTGAGGGGTGAAGTCAGGTAGCTTTACCATATCTCCTTTCTCTTCACTTCCACACAGGGAAAGGAAAAAGAAATGGGAGTAGTGAAGGTGGGAGATAGAAGGTGGAAATAAGAGGTAAGTCAGAAGCTTTGTATCAGGGAAGTACCTGAACTCTCAGAAAAAAAGGAAATGAAACTGAAACTGCTAAAGGATCAAGAACACTTTTTGGAGATTTTGGCTAAACTTGCCTTTTACTGTATTTTAAAACTATAATGCTTATTTTAGCTTGTAGATTTTTTCTAGAGAAATTTAACATGATTTTTAATTGATTTTTAACATGTAAAATGTAAGCCTTGCTTTAAAGATGTTTTTTTCTTAGACATTTAGAAGACTAACTCTCTTAAATCAATAGCTATAACATAAAGGACTCTGAATTTCAATTGCTAGATTTTTGAAATAGTATGGGCAATTATATTGACTATTTTTTCTCTATGTCTCTCAGATGTAACTAATGTAAATCTCAAAATAAACACATTTAACTACATTTTCATAACTGAAAGAGTATATGGTGAGCATATCTGAAAGTTATATTAGTCCAGGCCGAATGATACAATTTGCTTGATCATCACAGAAGGATCACGCAATTAAATTAATCAGATTAGTATTTTCCATCAGCAAAATAAGGAGGAAAACAGTACAGAACTCATTGGAAATAGAACCTCCAAAAAGGTTCTTTTTGTATTTTAAGACTCTTATGCTTTTCTGTTCCAATTTCTGATAAGAATGAAAAGGTTATTATGCATCTGTAAAAAATAAACCACGAAGAGGAATTATAGGCAATCTTATTTCCCATCAAGTGTTTTTTTTTTATTCATGCATTAAATTCTCTCTCCTTTTTCTCACTAGGTTTTAATTACTATACAGTTATCTAGAGAACACACTATTAATCAACAAAGAATGCCAGAGAAGGAGCAGTGGTCCATTAGCAACCTTAAAATACACTCATTTTCCCCCCACTAAATACTTATTTTGTAAATTCCCTGTTAGATGAGGAAATGGAAGTCATGGATTGAAATTCCCCTTTAGGGGCTTATGTAATTTACTTTTATCAGAATATTTCTTTTCTCATCCATCCATAGAAACAAACAAATCCCTATTATCTTCTAAATGGCTGCCAGCCATCATTCTTTAAAGATCTATTCATAAATCACTGAAAGTACACAGCAATTTGGCAGTGTGGCAGGATACAAAATCAATGCTCGGAAATAAGTGGCATTTCTATACACTAACAATGAGACTGAAGAAAGAGAAATGAAGGAATCAATCCCAAAAGCATAAGATAACTAGGAATAAACCTAACCAAAGAGGTAAAGGATCTATACCCTAAAAACTACAGACCACTTCTGAAAGACTTTGAGGAAGACACAAAGAGATGGGAAAAATATTCCATACTCATGGATTGGAAGAATAAATATTGTGAAAATGTCTATGCTATCCAGGGTAACTTACACGTTCAATGCAATCCCTATCAAAATATCATGGACTTTCTTCAGAGAGTTGGAACAAATCATCTTAGGATTTGTGCAGAATCTGAAAATACCCCGAATCGCCAGGGGAATATTGCAAAAGAAAACCAGAGCCGGGGGTATCACAATGCCAGATTTCAGGTTGTATTACAAAGCTGTGGTCAAGACAGTGTGGTACTGGCACAAAAACAGACACATAGATCAATGGAACATAATAGAGAATCCAGAAATGGGCCCTCAACTCTATGGTCAACTACCATTCAACAAAGTAGGAAACACTATCCACTGGAAAAAGGACAGTCTCTGCAGTAAATGGTGCTGGGAAAATTGGACAGCCACATGCAGAAGAATGAAACTGGACCATTATCTTACACCACACACAAAGATAAACTCAAAATGGATGAAATATCTAAATGTGAGGCAAGATTCCATCAAAATCCTAGAGGAGAACACAAGCAACACCCTTTTTGAACTTGGCCACAACAACTTCTTGCAAGATACATCTATGAAGGCAAGAGAAACAAAAGTAAAAATGAACTATTGGGACTTCATCAGGACAAAAGCTCCTGCACAGCAAAAGTAACAGTCAACAAAACTAAAAGACAACCTACAGCATGAGAGAAGATATTTGCAAATGACCTATAGATAAAAGGCTAGTATCCAAGATGTATAAAGAACTTATTAAACGTAACAGCAAAGAAACAAACAATCCAATCATGAAATGGGCAAGAGACATGAACAGAAATTTCACAGAGGAAGACAGAGACATGGCCAACAAGCACATGAGAAAATGCTCCACATCACTGGCCATCAGGGAAATACAAATCAAAACCACACTGAGATACCACCTCACACCAGTGAGAATAGTGAAATTTAACAAGACAGAAGCAACAAATGTTGGAGAGGATGTGGAGAAAGGGGAACCCTCTTGCACTGTCAGTGGGAGTGTGAACTGGTACAGCCACTCTGGAAAACTGTGTGGAGGTTCCTCAAAGAGTTACAAATAGACCTGCCCTACAACTCAGCAATTGCACTGTTGGGGATTTACCCCCAAGATACAGATGCAGTGAAAGGCTGGGACACCTGCACCCCGATGTTTATAGCAGCAATGTCCACAATAGCCAAACTGTGGAAGGAGCCTCAGTGTCCATCAAAAGCTGAATGAATAAAGAAGGTGTGGTATATACATTTATATACAATGGAATATTAGCCATTAGAAACGACGAATACCCACCATTTGCTCCAAGGTGGATAGAACCGGAGGGTATTATGCTGAGTGAAGTAAGTCAATTGGAGAAGGACAAACATTATATGGTTTCATTCATTTGGGAAATATAAAAAATAATGAAAGGGATTAAAGGGGAAAGGAGAGTAAATGAGTGAGAAATATCAGAGAGGGTGACAAGTTATGAGAGATTCCTAACTCTGGGAAACAAACAAGGGGCAGTGGAAAGGAAGGTGGGCGGGGGGGATGGGGTGACGGGGTGACGGGCACTGAGTGGGGCACTTGATGATATGAGCACTGAGTGTTATATTGTATATTGGCAAATCGAACTCCAATAAAAAATATACAAAAATATAAATCACTAAAAATATACAAGTATTCCTAGGCACATATAATTTAGTAAAGACTAACAGAAAACGAAAATGGTTTGATGGACCAAATTGATTATGAATAAGAGATTTGGAAATGAAGCAATAGTCTCTCTTATTTCCTGCTTCAGTTTTCCTGTACACTAAACTCTATGCTATCATCTTCATCAATACCAACAGCAAATTTTGGTAAAGACAGAGAGAGGGAGGGAAGAGGGAGATAGAAAGAGAGAGAGAAAAAAAACACTTGAATACTCATACAACTTTTCAGACACTTATTATTAAAATATATGGCCCTGGCAATACTAAAGGCTTTTTAGTCAACCTACTGTAATCTGCCTGCCTCCACCTTGCAACACACATTGATTTTAGAAAGAACCTCTTAAGCACCAAATTCAGTGGGTTCTCATTCGTTTTTATTTTAATTTTCCTGCTTTATTAAGATATAATTGGTATACACAGAGTGCATATAACTTACTGTTTACAATTTGGTGAGTTTGGACGTGTGAATACACTCATGTTACCATTACCACAATCTAGATAATAAACATATCCATCACCTCCAAAAGTTTCTTGTCCTTTTTTGTGTTAAGAACAAAATATGATTTATCCTCATAACAAGTTCTTTAAGTCTATAACCCCTAATTACCAATTATAGGCACTATATTTGTTCAACAGTTGTACTCCAGTTGTATAACTATAACTTTATATTCTTTGAACAGCTCCTATCCTTGTCCCTCATCATCTGGCACACAATTATATTGTCCACGTATATACCTTTGACAATTTTAGATGTCCCATGAGAGAAATTTCTATTCAACTTCCAAAAGATGACTGAAACAATGACATTTCTTTTTTTCTGAAATATCTTTCCTTGATTTTAGTAATAAGATAATATCTTTATTCAGTCTTAATGTTCCTTTGGTGGCTCCCTTTTCTCTTCTAGCCCCTAAATTTGGATATTTCTCAACACACAACTCTTGTACATCTTTCCGTCTTGTTCTCCATTTTCTCATTTAACCAAATCTTCTATTTCTATGCTAGATTTTTTTTGGCTTTGATGTGGGTGGTTCCTATATTTCTTTTAACGTCTTAACTCCTTTTCTGAGCTTCAGACCCACATTATCCATGAGTTTGCTGAACAGCTCCACATGGATGTCCTGATGTCATCTAAAACTCAACACATGCAAAATTGAATTTATCTTTCCACATTTTACTACGATTTAATGCAGTGCCAATAAAAATCTTAAATGATTTTAGGGGAGAGGGATTGGGGAAGTTATGACTAAACAATTCTAAAGTTAATCTAAAAGAATTTGTGCTACAAGAGCTAAGAATAGTAATCAGAGAACTACCAGATATTTATATATTTTATAAAGCCACAGGTATAAACAATCAGATCAATGTAACATAATACGATAACCCAAATATATATGTATGCATGTATGTGTGTATGTATATGTGTGTATATATTATACTTGATAAAAAGCTACAATTAAACTCAATAGAAAAATGCTGGATTATCTAACAAATAGAGTAGCTGGTTAAACATTTGGAAAAAATAAAATTAGGTATTTTCCTCATACATCTTACAGTTAAATAAATTCTAGCCAGAATAAATAATAAGTTGAAAAAATGAAACCATCATAATATAAGAAGCAAATGTAGGGGTATGTTAACATAATTGTGGTACAATGAAGGACTTTGTAATCATGATGCCAACATCGGAAATCATAAAGAAAAGGATTGATATACTTAGCAAGATAAATATTATAAGCAAAAAGTTCTGACATCCATAATCACATTTAAAAGGCAAAAATTAAACTGGAAAATACATTGTTAATATTCTGATCAGCAAAATAAAATGGGTCAGTGCAAGATTTTCTTTCTCTCAGATGCAAAAAGGCTACGTGTTGTATGATTCCTTTTATAAGAAATACTCAGAAAATACAAGTTTGCATTGTCAGAAAGTAGACCTGTGGTTGTCTAGGTTTGGATGTGAGAATGAGGGTTGATTACAAATGGGCTCAAATAAATTTTTTGAAGTGATGAAAATATTCTAACATTGGATTTTAGTGATGGTGATAATTGTACAACTCTATGAAATTTACTAAAAATCATTGAATTCTGCATTTACAGTAGATGAATTTATAATATGTAAATTAAATCTAAAAGTGCTCATTGCGAAGGCACATATTATTTCAATTCGCCTTAGGGAAACACTGGGCAATGCTATAAAGATGATTTAGTCTATTCTTCTTAGATTACAGATGTGGAACTAAAGCACCATGAACTAAATGTTTTGCCTGAAGTCACAAAATCACCCAGTAGAAGATCCAGGGCTTTCACCCAGTTTGTCTGACTACTACTCTGGTGTTTATCACATTATACCATACCATATGTATTTATTACAATACATTTATAATTTTATAATCTAAATTGATTAGAATTTCAATAAAATAAAAACAATCATGTACTTAATTATAATTATGAATTGTTGCAATAATCAACATTTCTAAATGTGAGAGATCATTATTGTGGTAGATAAGTGTTCCTTGTGATGACTCAGTGTGGGAATTTCTTTAGTTGGAGGCATTAAAACTTTAAAAAAAAGATAAAAGATAATGGGTGTTGGTGAGGATATAGAATAAAGGGAACACTTGTACACCATTGTTCAGAAAGCAAATTGGACAGCCATTATGGAAAACAGTATGAAGTTTCCTCAAAATCTTAAAGACAGAACTACCATGTAGTTCTATCTAGTAATCCTTCTAGTAATCTAATAATCCTTCTTCAGGATATATAATCAAAGGAAAAAAATCATCACCTCAAAGAGATATCTGTGCTCCCACATTTCCTGCAGCATAACTATTAGCCAAAATATGGAAGCAACCTAAGTATCTGTTGACAGATGAATGGATAAAGAAAGTGAGAAAAAAATATATTTATATATATATATATAAGAATTATATATATGTAAAACACATATAATATTTATATATATATATATATCTCCTATATATAGGAATACACCATACACACACACACACACACACACATGAATTTATTCAATTTTTTGAAAGATTTTATTTATTTATTCATGAGAGAGAGAAAGAGAGAGAGAGAGAGAGAGAGAAACACAGGCAGAGGGAGAAGCAGGCTCCGTGCAGGGAGCCTGATGCGGGACTCAATCCCAGGACTCCAGGATCACACCCGGGGCCAAATGCAGGAGCTAAACCGCTGAGCCACCCAGGGATCCCAAATTTATTAAATCTTAAATAAAGGAGATCTTGCCATTTACAATGACATGGATGAACCTGGAAGTTACTATGTTAGATGAAATAAGCCAGGAACAGAACTAAAAATACCGCATGATCTCACTTATATGTGAAATCTTAAAAAGTCAAATAGAAGCAGAGAACAGAATGATAGTTATCATGCTGGGGAAGTCCAGAAAATGGGGAAATTTGGTCAAAGGATACAAATTTGTGATTACACAGGATGTATAAATTTAGAGAATTAACGTACAGCATTATTATTACAGTTAACAATTCTATATTGCATACTAGAAATTTGCTTAAAGTAGATTTTAGGTGCTCTAGTCATACACATAAATGATAACTATGAGAGGAGATGGATATGTTAATTTGTAAAATAATTCATTATGTGTGTAAATATATAAAGTATAATAAAAATAAATCAAAATAAATCCATTTCTTTCCAAATGTTTAACCAAATGTTTTGAAGACTTTAGATTTGAAATGCAATTAGCTGAAAAGCAAGTAAAAATCCATCAAATTTACAAAAACTTTTATTAGTAAGTGCAGCATATTAAAATACCTTGAGAGCTTCCTTCAGACAAACAGATAGATACTTCATCATTTCTTTCATTATCTTCTCCTACTTCAGGACCAGCTTCCTCTCCTGATGTGAGTGCAGACAAAGAACCAGGCTCAGGCTGCTCAGAAAAATCAGCAGGGCCTCCTCTTGGAGGAGGAACTTCAATCCCCATTAAACGATATTTCCTTCTTCGATTCCCAATCCAAGTCTTTTAAGAGAAATAAAAACGGAGTTTTTGTAAATATTGAACCTTTAGCAGTTCTAGCCATTAAAATAATAAATGGATGCTGCATAAAACATGATTAAAAAGAAACCGGTACCTAAAATAATAAAATGTATTTATTAGTCAATAAACAAAAGTTAATTATGCTTTTACTTTTAAATATATTATTAGCAGAAAGATAAACTTTATCTAAATATTCAGACTTTCAAGCAACATGCAGTCCCTTGTAGAACACTTTTTTTACATTTTTGAAATTGCTTATTTTATTGATTTTATGTAGTATAATGTATCAAAATGTCCAACAATGTTGAATAAAGGACTAATAAAAATTTATAAGCAGATGTTTATTTTTATGAAGCAAACGTAATTCAAACAGAACAACCTTGAGAGGAAATTAAACAAAACATATTTAAATTTCTGATAAATGATAAATAAATAACAATATTAATTTGTTACAAAGTATTTCTCTTAAATAAATTATTATATTTTTTAATTAGTCAAAATTCATAAATACTTAATATTTCTGTAAAAATAATCCACCATATCTTTCAAACAAAACATAAATTGATTCTTTTCCTAAAAGGACTAGACATATAAGAATAACTGCAGTTCATATTTCATTTTCATTCTTGCTTCCATGGTAAAAATGTAACTTCTATTAACTTTGACTCTTTAATAGTTACTTGGGTATTTCTAGTATTCTAAAATGTTATTTCATTGGATCCAGAACAAAATTTTAAAACTTTTTATATCAAAATATTTTGAGTCACAGGAAGTTGCAAAGGTAAATCTCCTTCACTCGATTTCTCCAATTTATGTTTTGTATAATTATATTACAATAATTAAAACAGGAAATTGATAATGCATGATATGTATGTACACTTCTATGTTCCTTTATCACACTATTCTTCTTCCTCTTTTTAAGAGTTTATTTATTCATGAAAGACATAGAGAAAGAGGCAAGAGACATAGGCAGAGGGAGAAGTAAGCTCCCTGCGGGGAGCCCAATGCAAGACAAGATCCCAGGACAATGGGATCAAGACCTGAGCCAAAGGCTCAATCACTGAGCCACCCAGGAGCACTCTTCCTCCTCTTTTATCTACCATTCCCATCCCCTGGCAACCACTAGTTTGTTTTTCACTTCTGTGGAAATTTCAAGAATGTTATATAAATGGTGTCATACAGCATGTGATTTTTTTTTAAGTTGACTTTGTTCATTCAGCATAATTTTCTGAAGATTTTTTCAAGTTGCATGTAACAATAGTCCATTCCTTTTTATTGTTAAGTAGTATTCCATAATATTTATGTGCTATTTTTCCATTGTATTTGCTATGTTTGTTTAATCATTAATTCATGAAAGGGCACTTGGGTTATTTCTCAGCTGGGGCCCTTAAAGCTCCTATGAACAGTAATGAATAGTTTTTGGTGCAGATATAAGTTTCTATTTCTCTAGAATAAATGCTCAAGAATTCAAATGCTTGGACATATGGTAATTACATGTTTAGTTTTAAAAAAATTGTCAAATTGTTTCCAGAAAGGTTGTACCATTTTACATTTTTACCGGCAATGTATGAAAAATCCAATTTCTTGGCATTCATGCCAGCATTTTGGTATTCTCAATAATGAAAAAATTGGCTGTTCATTTTTGTGTGTGCAGTGATATAGGTCATTGAGTTCTTAATTTGATTTCCAATGGCTAGTGATGTTGAAAATATTTTCTTGTGCTTATTTGCCATCTATATACTCTCTTCAGTGAAATGTTTGTGTATTTTGCTCATTTTCTAATTAAACGTTTTAAAATGTTGAGTTTTAAGCTTTATTTATTTTATATTAAGTTATTATCAGATATGTAATGTGCAAAAATTTACTCCCAGTCTGTAGCTTTTATTTCCCTCATCCCAGTCTTTTGCAGAAAAAAAAAAGACTTTTAATTTTGATGAAGTACAAGCTATTGCTTTTTTTCTTTTATGGATTGTACTTTTAGTATCCTTTCTAAAACTATGTCACCAAGTCCTAGGTCTTAAAGATCATCCCCTATTTTTTTTTACTTTTTTACATTTTAATCTATGATCCATTTTTAAATCATTTTTGTTTTTTTTCAGTTTCAAATTTTATTTCAGTAACTTAAATGTTGAAGAAAATGTGTATTTCAAATTTTTAATTAAACTCATTTATCTAAAACATGCTTACACACAGGACAGATACAGGATTTCAAGTAACTTATGGTAGAGTTCACTGTCCATTTAAAAGTATGCTTCTGGGGATCCCTGGGTGGCGCAGCGGTTTGGCGCCTGCCTTTGGCCCAGGGCGCGATCCTGGAGACCCGGGATCGAATCCCACGTCAGGCTCCCGGTGCATGGAACCTGCTTCTCCCTCCTCCTGTGTCTCTGCCTCTTTCTCACTCTCTATGTCTATCATGAATAAATAAATAAATCTTTAAAAAAAAAAAAAATAAAAGTATGCTTCTTTCTTCCACAAAAACTCTGCGTTGAAAAGCAAACAAAATTTTCTTTTATACTGCGTAAGGGCTAGATGCAAAGTTCTGATGCAAATTTATTACGCTGTCAACTCTGATGCTGAAGCTGAGAGGCAGAGATGTCCATAGTTCGGTTAAATGATGCAAATATAAAGCTTCTGTTTCTCTTAAATATAAATTAGAAGACTTCATTCACGGTCTCTCTCAGTAGTACCAGACTTGGTTCCCATACGCAGTCACTTCTTTCCTTTTCCTTTTTTCACTTCCCTCTCCTTGCTGAAGACTTTCGTCCCCACCTCCTGTTTTTTGTGTCCTTGTTTTTAGTTTAGGTATCATTTCTGCTGCATACAACATTACTGACTTACGTGATGGGAACTGTACGACACAGAGGCTGCCATCTTCCTGTTTGAGTTGGACCCGGACTCTGCCTCTGTACTGAACATCACGATTCCACTCTCTAGAGTACATTTTATTTTTCTCAAGGAATACATTAAGTCCGACTGCTGAGCACCCATCTTGAATCTCAGTAGCTTGCTGATGGGGATGCGCCGGCCCTTGGTGCTGGTCTTCTTGTTGTTCAGATACGCAGGATAGATACAGAAGAACCTGTTCTGCTTGGCTGGGGACTGCGCAGCGGTGCACGCCATCTCCGCCCAGGGACCGGTACGCACAGGCCCTTTAAATCATTTTTGTATAAGGTGTGAAACTTGGATCAAAGTTCTTTTCTGTTTTCTATGGATATCAAAGTGTTCCAGAAACACTTTTTGAAGACTTCTCCATTAAATTGCTTTTGCATCTTTGTCAGAGATCAACTAAGCTGTTCATACTTGTGCAGGGCTATTTCTGGGTTTTGTCATCTGTTTCACTGATGTGTATATGTATCTTCCTGTGAATACCACATAGTCTTGAAATTATATAGATGGATTTCTTCCACTTCATTCTTTTTTTCTAGAATTATTTTAACTATACTAGCATGTTTCCTTTCCATATGAATCTTGGAATTTTCTGGTCTATATCAATCAAAAATATTGTTGAAACTTTTATAAGAATTATGTTAAACCTGCACATTAATTTTGGAAAAATTTACATTTTTACTATGTTGAAAGTCTTTCAGTCCATGAACACAGATGTCTTTCCATTTATTTAGAATTTCTTTGATTTCTTTCATCAATGTTTTGTAGTTTTCAGCATAAAAGTCCTATACATGTTTTGTTAGATTTACATTAAGTATTTGACTTTTTTCAGTGATTGAGAATAGTATTATATGTTTTATTTCAGTTTCAATATGTTCATTTTTACTGTATAAACAAGCAGTTCATTTTTGTATGTTGATCTTGTATCCAGAGACCTTACTAAATTCACCAGTGCATTTTGGAGAGATGGCACTCTCTCAGAGGACAAAAGTAAAAGCAGAGTTGACTTTGAGCTGCCCTGTTCATTAGCATAACAACAGAGGCACCTGTGGAAGGATATAACCTGGAAGTCAGCTTTTGGCTGCACTTAATCATAAACTTTGAGCCCCTGAACAGTTGTGAAACTGCTTTTCTGGAACAAACTTATACTAGCCACAGCAAGGCAAGACTCTCCCCTAGTCTGAGTCCCTAAATTGGGAGTTTCAAATCCCAGCTGGCATGCCTGAGACAAAACACAGGAATGGAGATTGCTTACTTACAGACAGGGTAAAAGAGGTGTTCTGACAGAGGCCTGGGACACAAAAGTGGAGAATGTTCACTCTTCTGTGAAGGCTTCCCGAACAGTGGCAGGCATGAACTTGCCTCTCCAGAGACAAGAAAGCCAGTTGACATATTTGCCCATGTTAATCAGCACAGATAGACTTCATTGAACAACACAGTACCCCCAGTGAGCCACCTACACCACGCCCCACCCCACTGTGCCCTGCAGGTGCATCTTTACTAGGACAAATCAGCCTAAGAACCAGAGCAGAAGGCCCCTCCCCCAGAAGAC
Source organism: Canis lupus dingo (assembly GCF_003254725.2). Classification (NCBI taxonomy): domain Eukaryota; kingdom Metazoa; phylum Chordata; class Mammalia; order Carnivora; family Canidae; genus Canis; species Canis lupus. The sequence continues at coordinate 65,327,344 of NC_064281.1, forward strand.
CAGCACAAAACTCCCACATACACCAAGTCTACTGATCATAGAGTGCTGCAAAGCTTCAGCTCTAGAGGAAATACGACCTAGCTTTTCTGACAAGCAGGCCAAAACACATTTAGTTAAAATTTGCCACACACTGGAGAAAGTCCAAACACCCTATTGCAGGCAAGGAAAAACTCTGCACAGGATGGGTCTGAGGGAAGGAGCAGAAGAACAGCAGAGTGCAAAGAGCATACACCAATAAAACTTTCTCAAGTGCCAGGTCCTGAACAGTGTATCACTTCTTCTTAATATAGCCTTTATTCTCAGGAGCAGGAAACATAATAGGCTTTCCTAACACAGAGAAAGCAGAAATATTGGTGAAATGCCAGGATGGATGAATTCATCTCAAATGAAAGAACAAGAAGTCATAGCCAGGGATCTAATCAAAACAGATGTATGTCATATGCCTGGGCAAGAATTTAAAATAGTAATCACAAGGACACTAGCTGGGCTTGAGAAAAGCATAAAAGAAACTACTAAGTCCATTACTGCAGAGATAAAAGAACTAAAACTAGGCAGGCTGGAATAAAAACTGCTATAAACAAGATGTAAAAGCAATTGCATGTAATGACAACAAAGATGGAAGAAGCAGAGGAACAAATGAATGATATGGAAGATAAAATTATGGAAATAATAAGCTGAAAAGAAGAGGGAATGAAAAACATTAGATCACAAATGTAGACTTAGGGAACTCAGTGAATCCTTAAAGCATAATAACTTATATAAAATAGGAACCCCAGAAAGAGAAGAGAGGGAGAAAGGGGCAGAATGTTTATTTCAGCAAATTGCAGCTGAAAACTTCTCTTGAAATCCAGGAGGCATGGAGAACTTCAATGAAAATCAATAAAAGCCAGTCAATACCAAGACAAATCATAGTAAAATCTGCAAACTACAAAGATAAGGAAAGAATCCTGAAAGCAGTAAGGGGAAAAAGTCCTTAACTTATAAGGCAAGACAAATAAGTTTTGAAGTAGACCTCCCAACACAGAAAATTGGCAGGACAGAAGAGAGTGGTAAAATACATTCAATGTGCTAAATGGGAAAAATACACAGTCAAGAATACTTTATTCAGCAAGGCTGTCACTCAGAATAAAAGGAGAGACAATTTCTTCTTCAAGAACCCTCCAAATTAGAGGAGTTCATGAACACTAAACCAGCCCTGCAAGAAATATTAAAGGGGATACCTTGAGTGGGAAAGCAAAGACTATAATGGAACAGAGAACACCTCCAAAACACCAAATTTATGGGTAATACAATTGGACTAAATTCATATCTATCGATAATCATTCTGAAAGTAAATGGACTAAATGCTCCAATCAAAAGACACAGAGCATAACAATGGGTTAAAAATACAGCATCAGTATTTCATAAAAACCCTCAACACAGTAGGGATAGAGGGAACATACCTTAACTTCATAAAGGTTATGTATGAAAGACCCACAACTAATATCATCCTCATTGGGCAAAAACTGAGAAATTTTCCTCTATGGTCAGGAATAAGACAGGGATGTCTACTCTCACCATTGTTATTTAACATAGAACTACAAGTCCTAGATTCAGCAATCAGACCACAAAAGGAAATAAAAGGCATCCAATTCACCAAGGAAGATGACATGATACTCTATGTAGAAAACGCAAAAGACTCCAAAAAATTTCTATAACTGATACACGAATTCAGGAATGTGGCAGGATATAAAATCAATGTACAGAAATCCGTTCCATTTCCATGCACTGATAATGAAGCAACTGGAGGAGAAAGGAAGAGCTAAAAGACCTGTTTTTTGAAAACTGTAGAACACTGATGAAAGTAATTGAAGAGGACACAAAGAAATGGGATTATATTCTATGCTCATGGAATGGAAGAAAAAATATTGTTGAAATGTATATACTCCCCAAAGCAATCTTCATATTTAATACAATCCTTATCAAAATACCACCAGTATTTTTCGCAGAGCTAAAACAATCCTAAAACCTGTATGGGACAATGTTGAAAAAGAAAAGCAAAGCTGGAGGCATCACAATTCTGGACTTCAAGCTATATTACAAAGCTGTAGTCATCAAGACAGTATGCTACTGGAATAAAAGCCGATACGTAGATTCACGGAACAGAATAGAAAACCCATAAACAGACCCTCAATTCTTTGGTCAACTAATCTTTGTCAATGCAGGAAAGACCATCCAATGGGAAAAAGTCTCTTCAAAAATGATATTGGCAAAACTGGACAGCAACATGCAAAAGAATGAAACTTGATCACATTCTTTTACCATACACAAGAATAAATTCAAAATGGGTGAAACGCCTAATTGTGAGACCAGAAACGATCAAAATCCTAGAGGAAAACACAAGCAGCAACCTCTTTGATCTTGACTGCAACAACTTCTTGCAAGACACGATTCTTTTTTTAGTATTTTTTAAAATTTTTATTTATTTATGATAGTCACAGAGAGAGAGAGAGAGAGAGAGAGAGAGAGGCAGAGACACAGGCAGAGGGAGAAGCAGGCTCCATGCACCGGGAGCCCGATGTGGGATTCGATCCCGGGTCTCAAGGATCGCGCCCTGGGCCAAAGGCAGGCACTAAACTGCTGCGCCACCCAGGGAGCCCGCAAGACACGATTCTAAAGGCAAGGGAAACAAAAGCAAAAATGAACTATTGAGACTTCATCCAGATAAAAGTCTTCTATACAATGAAGGTAACAATCAACAAAACTAAAAGACCACCTAAGGAATGGGAGAAGATATTAGAAAATAGCACTTCAGATAAAAGGCTAGTATCCAAAAATCTATAAAGAACGTATCAAACTCAATACCCAAAAATAAATACTCCAATTAAGACATGGGCAGAAGACATGAGTAGACATTTTTCCAGAGAAGATATGCAGATGGCTAACAAACACATGAAAAGATAATGAGCATCAGTCATCACTAGGTAAATACATCATAATTATGAGATACCACCTCACAACCTGTCAGAATGGCTAAAACTAACAACATAAGACACAACAGCTGTCAGAAAAAATGTGGGCAAGGGGAACCCTTTCATACTTTTGGCAGGAATACAAACTCGTGCAGTCTCTCTGGAAAACCATGTAGATTCCTCAAAAAGTTAAAATTTGAATTACCTTTTCATCCAGCAATTGCACTCCTAGAATTTACCCAAAGGATGCAAAAATACTGATTCAGAGGGGCATGTGCATTCCTATGTTTATAGCAGCATTATCAACAATAGCCATAGCATGGATAGAGCAGAGTTCTCCATTGACTGATGAATGAATAAAGCAGATATAGTAGTAAGACAAAATCATAGAGGAACACAAACCATAAGAAACTCTAAACTATAGGAAATGAACTGAGGATAACTGGAGGGGAGGTGGTTGGGAGGATGGGGTTACTGGGTGATGGGCATTAAGGAGCGTACTTAATGTAATGAGCACTGGGTGTTATATACAACTGATGAATCATAAAGTTCTACCTCTGAAACTAAAACAAAACAAAACAGAAAGATGTGAGATACATACGCACATATGCACACACAGAATGAAATATTACTCAGCCATCAAAAGGAATGAAATCTTGCCATTTGCAATGACATGGATGGAGCTAGAAAGTATTATGCTAAGTAAAATAAGTCTGTCAGTGAAACCAAATACCATATAGTTTCACTCATACATGTAATTTAGGAAGCAAAATAGATGAACACAGGGAAGGGGAAAAATAAAGATTGAGGGAGGCAAACCACAAGAGACTCTTAAAAATAGAGAACAAACTGAGGGTTGATGGAGGGGTGTTTGTGTGTGGGATGGGCTAAATGGATGACGAGTATTAAGGAGGGCACTTGTTGAGGTGAACACTGGGTGTGATATGTAAGAGAGGAATCACTAAATTTTACATATGAAATGAATTTTACCATATATGTCAACTAACTAGAAATTAATTTAAATCTTGAAATACAATTAATTTATTATTGAAGTAAAATTGGCTTGTAATGTTACATTACCTTCAGGTATACAACATATTGATTTACAATTCTGTACAGTCCTCAATGATCACTAAGATAAATGTAGTAATTGGTAATATATATATATATACACATACATATGTTATATATAGTAAACACCAAATTTTATTTTATATATATATTTTTACTACTTTTTTCTACAAACTTTTTATTACTGAAGTGAAATTGACATATATATATATTTTTTTCTATATCAAGGTTTATTTTTCCACTGAATTGCCATGTAGTTTTGTCAAAGGTAAATTGACTATATTTATGTGAATTTACTTTTAGGCTCTTTATTCTTCTCTATTGTTTATTTTTTTTATACATTTGCCATGCCACAATGTGTTTTTTTTTTCAACTAGACTCTCTGCTATGAGAGTTAAATTTTTTTTTTTATTGGAGGTCAATTTGCCAACATATATAGCATAACACCCAGTGCTCATCCCGCCAAGTGCCCCCCCTCACTGCCCGTCACCCAGTCACCCCAAACTCGGGCCCACCTCCCCTTAACTACCCCTTGTTAATTTCCCAGAGTTAGGTGTCTCTCATGTTTTGTCACCCTCACTGATATTTTCACTCATTTTTTCTCCTTTCCCTTTATTCCCTTTCACTTTTTTTTATATTCCCCAAATGAATGAGACCATATAATGTTTGTCCTTCTCCGATTGACTTATTTCACTCAGCATAATACCCTCCAGTTCCATCCACGTCGAAGCAAATGGTGGGTATTTGTCGTTTCTAATGGCTTAGTAATACTCCATTGTATACATAGACCACATCTTCTTTATCCATTCATCTTTTTTTAAAACTTTATTTATTTATTTATAAGTATTATAAGTATTTTTTTTAATTTATTTCTTCAGAGAGAGAGAGAGAGACTGAGAGGCAGAGGGAGAAGCAGGCTCCATGCAGGGAGCCTGACGCGGGACTCGATCCTGGGTCTCCAGGATCAGACCCCAGGCTGCAGGCGGCGCTAAACCGCTGCGCCACCAGGGGTGCCCTCCATTCATCTTTTGATGGACACCGAGGCTCCTTCCACAGTTTGGCTATTGTGAACATTGCTGCTATAAACATTGAGGTGCAGGTGTCCCGGCGTTTCATCTGTATCTTTGGGGTAAATCCCCACCAGTGCAATTGCTGGGTCATAGGGCAGATCTATTTTTATAACTGTATTTTTTTAAGATTTTATTTACTCATTCATGATAGACATAGACAGAGAGAGAGAGAGAGAGAGAGAGAGAGAAAGAGACACAGGCAGAGGGAAAAGCCGGCTCCATACAGGGAGCCCGATGGAGTCCCGGGATTGAGACTGCAGGATCGAGCCCTGGGCCAGAGGCAGGCGCCAAACCGCTGAGCCAGCCAGGGATCCCCCAGATCTATTTTTAACACTTTGAGGAACCTCCACACAGTTTTCCAGAGTGGCTGTAACAATTCACATTCCCACCAACAGTGCAAGAGGGTTCCCCTTTCTCCACATCCTCTCCAACATTTGTTGTTTCCTGTCTTGTGAATTTTCACCATTCTCACTGGTGTGAGTTTTGATTTGTATTTCCCTGATGGCAAGTGAGGCGGAGCATTTTTTCTTGTGCTTGTTGCCATGTCTGTGTCTTCCTCTGTGAGATATCTGTTCATATCTTTTGCCCATTTCATGATTGGATTGTTTCTTTGCTGTTGAGTTTAGTAAGTTCTTTAGAGATCTTGGATACTAGCCCTTTATCTGATACGTCATTTGCAAATATCTTCTCCCATTCTGTAGGTTGTCTTTGAGTTTTGTTGACTGTTTCTTCTGCTGTGCAGAAGCTTTTGATCTTGATGAAGTCCCAATAATTCATTTTTGCTTTTGTTTCCCTTGCCTTCATGGATGTATCTTGCAAGAAGTTGCTGTGGCCAATTCAGAAAGTGTGTTGCCTGTGTTCTCTAGGATTTTGATTGAATCTTGTCTCACATTTAGATTTTTCATCCATTTTGAGTTTATCTTTGTGTATGGTGTAAGAGAATGGTCTAGTTACATTCTTCTGCATGTGGGTGTCCAATTTTCCCAGCACCATTTATTGAAGAGACTGTCTTTTTCCCAGTGTTTTAATTAGTGTAGCTTTTGTTAAGTTTTGACGTTTCGTAGTTTCAGTCCTCTGTTCATTCTTTTTTTTAAGATTTTATGTATTTATTCATAGACACACAGAGAGAGGCAGAGACACAGGCAGAGGGAGAGAAGCAGGCTCCATGCAGGGTGCCCGATGTGAGAGAGCATGACCAGGGAGGAGGAGCAAAGAGAGAGAGAGAGAGAGATAAGAGTTCCATGGGCACTTAAAAGAAATGTGTATGCTACTTGTTTGGTTGTGTTCTATAAATGTCCATTAGATCCTGTTGATTAAAGGTAGTTTTATCTTTGGATGCACACAAAGCTGTACATAATTGAAGTATATAATCTGATGGGCTTGAAGAGAAGTATACACCTGTGAAACAATCCCCACAATCACAAACCTCTACATCATTACCAAGTTTCCTCTTATTTTTACATTTGTATTATTATTATTATTACTACTCGTAGTAGTAATATTTGATAATAACTAACCCCTTTGACAGATTTTTAAGAATACAATACAATATTTTTTACTATAGGGGTACCATGCTGTGCCTATTTCTAGGACTGATGGATCATATGGTAATTCTATTTTTAGTTTTTTTGTGGTACCTCGATAAGGTTTCCCATACTGACTGCACCAATTTAAAGTCCCATCAACAGTGTACAAAGGTTCCTTTTTTTCCACATCCTCTCCAGAATTTGTTATCTTGTACTTAATTGCTAATAGTCATCCTAGTAGGTGTGGGGTAATACCTCATTATGCTTTTAATTTGCACTTACCTGATGAATAATGATATTGCATACCTTTTCATATATTTGTTAGCCATTTGTATGTCTTTGGAAAAATGCCTATTCAGTTCCTTTGCCCATTTTAAAATCAAGTCACCTATCTCTCTATCTATTATCTCCCCATGTATCATTTATATATCATATATATTTTGACAGAATTACATAAGGGAAAAAAGTCTAGGTTTTCTACTTGGTTTTCATTGCCACCCAATAGAGGAAAAGATTTTTTTTGACTTTTGGTTGGATATGGAATTCCAATATCTCTACTATATCTCCTCTAACACTACCTCAATGATGAATGGGAAGAAGTCTTCATTAACTTTAAATGGGGGTGGGGGTGAAAGCCCTCTACTGACATGACAGAGAGAAAGGGAAGGAGAATTTTTTTTTTAATTTTTATTTATTTGTGATAGTCACAGAGAGAGAGAGAATGAGGCAGAGACACAGGCAGAGGGAGAAGCAGGCTCCATGCACCGGGAGCCTGACATGGGATTCGATCCCGGGTCTCCAGGATCGCGCCCTGGGCCAAAGGCAGGCGCCAAACCGCTGCGCCACCCAGGGATCCCGGGAAGGAGAATTTTTAATGCCCACCTCTGCACACTTTATTCTCTGACACCACTCTGAAAATGGTTGGGCCATCTAGTAGCCTGGTGAGAGCACAAGACTAAGCCCTTCACTTAGTCATTTCTGATAGGGGTTTGGATGCAGATTTTTCTGTGGTATTTGGCTGGAAAGTTATTGTCTAAACGTTTACTCTTGGTAAGCTGTCCTTTTCCTGCTTCTCTGTCTGGATAGAACAAACTTTTTTGGGAGGAGAGGGATTGTTGTTATTTGCACCCATGGGTATTTCTGGATTGCCAGCTTCTTTAATATCCAATATGGGGTATATGAGGGAAAAAGAGAACCCAAGGAACTCATCATCACTGTGTGATTTCTTAGTTCCTTTGGTTTCTAGCAGATGTGACTTATTTCCTCTCTTCACATTCTTCTTAGGTATCTTTTATATATAATGGTGAGGAATTTTTGTTGCAGATAGTGGGGAGAATAAGGAGAATTTTGTCTACTCCATCTTTTTGGAAGCAGCAGTCTAAAACCAATTTTTTATTTTTAAAAATGTTTTTATTTATTTATGATAGTCACACACACACACACACACACACAGAGAGAGAGAGAGAGAGAGAGAGAGGCACAGACACAGGAAGAGGGAGAAACAGGCTCCATGCACCGGGAGCCCGACGCGGGATTCGATCCCGGGACTCCAGGATCGCGCCCTGGGCCAAAGGCAGGCGCTAAACCACTGCACCACCCAGGGATCCCTAAAACCAATTTTATTTTCAAGTTTCTTCTGTATTTTTTTAAAAGCTGATTTTATATGACTAGAATTTATAAGCTTTATAGTTTTGCCATACCAATCTACAAAATAGAATTGGCATGACAATATACAAAGAAAATATATTTCTTAAAACTTCTGTATTCTCTTTCAGTGTGGAAAGCCATTCAATATTTCATAGTATCCACTCTAAATTTGATTATGGTACCCTTTCTTTTTGTACCAAGCAGTATTTCTTCCATTCAAGGCCTACATAAATACACATGAATATATTCTCTAATATAACTTATTTATTTTAAAGACTATTTATTTGAGAGAGAGAGAGAGAGAGAGAGAGAGAGAGAGTTCACCTGTGTGCACATGTTCAGTAGTGGAGGGAGGGGTAGAGGGTGAGAAAGAAGGACAAACAGACTCCACGCTTAGCACAGAGCCCAGTGCAGGGCTTGATCTCATGATCAAGCCACCAGGAGCCCCTCTAATATAAAGAATAAATGAAGTTAATTTCATACTTGGTATGCCTTTGCAAAGAAAATGCAGAGCAAAACAGAAATATTCAGGTAGTCAAAGAAGACTAGATCTTCTATATATTTGTTGGAGGCCATTTTCCTTCAAATTCAGAAAATGTAGTTCCTTCAGTGCTAAATGTGATGCCTGAAGCACATGGATTGTTTTGTAGACTCCCAAGTGAAAATTACCCAGTAAAAACGAATATATATATATATATATATATATATATATATATATATATATAATAACATATATAATATATACATTATATATATACTTTTCTAATATCCTTGATAGGAAAAGTACTAGTTCTAAGAATATGGTTCCATTTCAATTTTTATTATATGGTGTACTGAAATGAAATACTAGAATTCCAGAACAAACAAAAAGCAGCAACTTCTTAATAAAACTCTAGTAAATTGTTATGTACTTTCACTATTTTTTGGTCTATGAATACTGATGTTTCTCAAATTCTAAATTCAGAAACTTATCACTTATAAAAATCCCAGTTACTGATGCTTGTGAAAATAATGGTGTGGGAAAAAGAATGAAGATAAGAGTTTCTTCACAATGTTTCCTGTTTCCTTTGATCATAAAAGTTTGGGAAGAGAAAAGAAATTAATAACCAAAGTTAAAACATACTTAGATAATAATACACTTATACATGGTGACTTAAATGTAGCACAATATTTATGCTCCATATGTGGGAGCTGCCAAGTATATCAATCAATTTATAACCAAAGTTAAGACATACTTAGATAATAATACACTTATACTTGGTGACTTCAATCTAGCTCTTTCTACCCTCGATAGGTCTTCTAAGCACAACATCTCCAAAGAAACGAGAGCTTTAAATGATACACTGGACCAGATAGATTTCACAGATATCTACAGAACTTTACATCCAAACGAAACTGAATACACCTTCTTCTCAAGTGCACATGGAACTTTCTCCAGAATAGACCACATACTGGGTCACAAATCAGGTCTTAACCGATACCAAAAGATTGGGATCATCTCCTGCATATTCTCAGACCATAATCCTTTGAAATTAGAACTAAATCAAAAGAAGAAGTTCGGAAGGATTTGAAGCACATGAGGGTTAAGGACCATCCTGCTAAAAGATGAAAGGGTCAGCCAGGAAATTAGGGAAGAATTAAAAAGATTCATGGAAACTAATGAAAATGAAGATACAACCGTTAAAAATCTTTAGGATGAAGCAAAAGGAGTTCTGGGGGGGGATATACATAGGAACACAAGCATCCATCCAAAACAATGGTAAGAACTCAAATGCAAAAGCTAACCTTGCACCTAAAGGAGCTGGAGGAAAAACAGCAAATAGATCCTACACCCAGCAGAAGAGAGTTAATAAAGATTCGCACAGAACTCAATGAAATAGAGACCAGAAAAACTGTGGAACAGATTAACAAAACCAGGAGTTGGTTCTTTGAAAGAATTAATAAGATAGATAAATTCTTAGCCAGCCTTATTAAAAAGAAGAGAGAAAAGATTCAAATTAATAAAATCTGTCTTTCCAAACAGCTTTAGGAGAATAGGTATGGTTTCTTCTTTAAACGTTTGATAGAATTCCCCTGGGAAGCCATCTGGCCCTGGACTCTTGTGTCTTGGGAGGTTTTTGATGACTGCTTCAATTTCCTCCCGGGTTATTGGCCTATTCGGGTTTTCTATTTCTTCCTGTTTCAGTTTTGGTAGTTTGTGGCTTTCCAGGAATGTGTCCATTTCTTCTAGATTGCCTAATTTATTGGCGTATAGCTGTTCATAATATGTTTTTAAAATCGTTTGTATTTCCTTGCTGTTGGTAGTGATCTCTCCTTTCTCATTCATGATTTTATTAATTTGAGTCTTCTCTCTCTTCTTTTTAATAAGGCTGGCTAATGGTTTATCTATCTTATTAATTCTTTCAAAGTACCAACTCCTGGTTTTGTTGATCTGTTCCACAGTTCTGGTCTTGATTTCGTTGAGTTCTGCTTGAATCTTTATTAACTCTCTTCTTCTCCTGGGTGTAGGATCTATTTGCTGTTTTTTCTCTAGCTCCTTTATGTATAAGGTTAGCTTTTGCATTTGAGTTCTTTCCAGTTTTTGGATGGATGCTTGTATTGCGATGTATTTCCCCCTTAGGACTGCTTTTTCTGTATCCCAAAGACTTTGAACGGTTGTATCTTCATTCTCATTAGTTTCCATGAATCTTTTTAATTCTTTCTAAATTTCCTGGTTGACCCTTTCATCTTTTAGCAGGATGGTCCTTAACCTCCACGTGTTTGAGGTCCTTCCAAACTTCTTGTTGTGATTTAGTTCTAATTTCAAGGCATTATGGTCTGAGAATATGCAGGGGACAATCCCAATCTTTTGGTATCGGTTCAGACCCGATTTGTGACTCAGTATGTGGTCTATTCTGGAGAAAGTTCCATGTGCACTTGAGAAGAATGTGTATTCAGCCAGCATCACCTTAATTCCAAAACCAAAGACCCCACCAAAAAGCAGAATTATAGACCAATATCCCTGATGAACAGGGATTCAAAAATTCTCAACAAGATACTGGCCAATAGGATCCAACAATACATTAAGAAAATTATTCACCATGACCAAGTAGGATTTATCCCCGGGTCACAAGGCTGGTTCAACACCCGTGAAACAATCAATGTGATTCATCATATCAGCAAGAGAAAAACCAAGAACCATATGATCCTCTCATTAGATGCAGAGAAAGCATTTGACAAAATACAGCATCCATTTCTGATCAAAACTCTTCAGAGTGTAGGGATAGAGGGAACATTCCTCAACATCTTAAAAGCCATCTACGAAAAGCCCAGAGCAAATATCATTCTCAATGGGGAAGCACTGGGAGCCTTTCCCGTAAGATCAGGAACAAGACAGGGATGTCCACTCTCACCACTGCTATTCAACATAGTACTGGAAGTCCTAGCCTCAGCAATCAGACAACAAAAAGACATTAAAGGCATTCGAATTGGCAAAGAAGAAGTCAAACTCTCCCTCTTCGCCAATGACATGATACTCTACTTAGAAAACCCAAAAGTCTCCACCCCAAGATTGCTAGAACTCATATAGCAATTTAGCAGTGTGGCAGGGTATGAACCAATGCCCAGAAGTCAGTGGCATTTCTATACTCTAACAATGAGACTGAAGAAAGAGAAATTAAGGAGTCTATTCCATTGACAATTGCACCCAAAAGCACATGAGACCTGGGAATAAACCTCACCAAAGAAGTAAAGGATCTATACCCTAAAAACTACAGAACACTTCTGAAAGACATTGAGGAAGACACAAAGAGATGGAAACATATTCCATGCTCATGGATTGTAAGAATTAATATTGTGAAAATGTCAATGTTACCCAGGGCAATTTACACATTTAATGCAATCCGTATCAAAATAACATGGACTTTCTTCAGAGTATTGGAACAAATCATCTTAAGATTTGTGTGGAATCAGAAAAGACCCCGAATAGCCAGGGGAATTATAAAAAAGAAAACCATAGCTGGGGGCATCACAATGCCAGATTTCAGGTTGTACTACAATGCTGTGGTCATCAAGACAGTGTGGTACTGGCACAAAAACAGATACGTAGATCAATGGAACAGGATAGAGAATCCACAATGGACCCTCAACTTTATGGTCAACTAATATTCGACAAAGGAGGAAAGACTATCCACTGGAAGAAAGACAGTCTCTTTAATAAATGGTGCTGGGAAATTGGACATCCACATGCAGAAGAATGAAACAGACCACTCTCTTTCACCATAAACAAAGATAAACTCAAAATGGATGAAAGATCTAAATGTGAGACAAGATGCCATCAAAATCCTAGAGGAGAACACAGGCAACACTCTTTTTGAACTCAGCTACAGTAACTTCTTGCAAGATACATCCATGAAGGCAAGAGAAACAAAAGCAAAAATGAACTGTTGGCCTTCATCAAGATAAGAAGCTTTTGCACAACAAAAGAAACAGTCAACAAAACTAAGACAAGCTACAGAATGGGAGAAGATATTTGCAAATGACCTATCAGATAAAGGACTAGTATCCAAGATCTATAAAGAACTTATTAAACTCAACAGCAAAGAAACAAAGAATCCCAATCATGAAATGGGCAATAGACATGAACAGAAGTCTCACAGAGGAAGACATAGACATGGCCAATACGCACATGAGAAAATGCTCTGCATCACTTGCCATCAGGGAAATACAAATCAAAACCACAATGAGATACCACCTCACACCGGTGAGAATGGGGCAAATTAACAAGGCAGGAAACCACAAATGTTGGAGAGGATGCGGAGAAAAGGGAACCCTCTTACACTGTTGGTGGGAATGTGAACTGGTACCACCACTCTGGAAAACTGTGTGGAAATTCCTCAGAGAGTTAAAAATAGATCAAAGCCCTGGTGTCCATTGAAAGATGAATGGATAAAGAAGATGTGGTATATGTATACAATGGAATATTACTCAGCCATTAGAAATGACAAATACCCACCATTTGTTTCGATGTGGATGGAATGGAGGGTATTATGGTGAATGAAATAAATCAATTGGAGAAGGACAAAGATTATATTGTCTATTTCATTTGGGGAATATAAAAAATAGTGAAAGGAAATAAATGGGAATGGAGAAAAAATGAGTGGGAAATGTAAGAGAGGGAGACAGAACATGAGACACTCCTAACTCTGGGAAATGAACAAGGGGTAGTGGAAAGGGAGGGGGGTGGGGGATTGAGGCGACTTGGTAATGGGCACTGAGGGGGGCACTTGATGGGACAAGCGCTGGGTGTTATGCTGTATGTTGGCAAATTTAACTTCAATTAAAAATATGTAAAATAATAAAAAAGAGAAACTAATGAAATAGAAACAAAAAGAATAATAGAATAAATCAATGAAACTAAGGGCTGGTTCTTTGAATATTTAATAAGATTTTTAAACCCCTCCTCAGACTTATCAAAGAGAAAAAAGAAAGGACCAAATAAATAAAATCATAAATAAAAGAGGAGAGATCACAAGATGTTGCTTGTCATCAACATCAAAGAAATGCAAGCAATTCTAAGAACACATTTTGTGCAATGATATGCCAACAAATTAGGCAATCTGGAAAAAAATGGGTGCATTCCTAGAGATGTATAATCCACCAAAGCTGAAATAGGACGAAATAGAAAATTTGAACTGACCCATACCCAGCAAGGAAATTGAAGCAGTAATCAAAAACCTCTCAACAAATAAGAGGCCAGGGCTGGATGGCTTGCCAGGGGAATTCTACCAAACATTTTAAAGAAGAATATATACCTATTTTTCTGAAGGTGTTTCAAAAAAATAGAAAGGAAAATTTCCAAACTCTTTCTTTAAGCCCAGCCTTACCGTGGTCCCCAAACCAGACAAAGTCCCCACCAAAAAGGAGAATTACAGACCAATATCCCTGATGAACTCGGGTGCCAAAATTCTCACCAATACAGTAGCCAATAGGATCCAATGGCATATTAAAAAGGATTCTTCATCATGACCAACAGGGATTTATTCCTGGGCTGCAAGGTGGTTCAACAACTGCAAACCAATCACTGTGCTATGGTACATTAGTAAAAGAAAGTATAAGAACCATATGATCCTTTCAATAGATGAAGAAAAATCATTTGACAAAGTCCAACATCTTTCCTTTATAAAAACTTTCCACAGTGTAGAGATAGAGGAAGCATACCTCAATATCGCAAAAGACATGTATGAAAAGCCCACAACAAATATCATTCTCAATGGAGAAAAACTGAGAATCTTTCCCCTTAAGTCAGGAGCATGGCAGGAATGTCTACTATTGCCAATGTGTTCAACATAGAACTAAAAGTCTTAGCCTCAGCAATCAGAAAACAAAAAGAAATAAAAGGCATCTGAAATGGAAAATAAGAAGTCAGACTCTCACACTTTGCAGATGACATGAATCTCTATATGGAAAACTCAAAATAATTCACCTCAAAGTTGCTAGAACTCATATAAGAATTCAGCAATGTGGCTGGATATAAAATCAATGCACAGAAACCAGTTGCATTTTTATACACTGAGACTGAAAAGAGAAACTAAGGAGTCAATCTCATTTACAATTGCACTGAAAACCATAAGATACCTAGGTATAAACTGAAAGAGGCAAAAAGATTGGTACTCAGAAAACTGTAGAACACTCATGAAAGAAATTGAAGAAAACACAGAGAAATGGAAAAATTTCCATGCTCCTGGATTGGAAGAACAAATATTGTTCAAGTGTCTGTGATACCTAGAGCAATTTACACATTCAATGCAATCCCTATCAAAATACCATCAACTTACTTTACAGACTTGGAACTAATAATTCTAAAATTTCTATGGAACCAGAAAAGATTCCAAATAGCCAGATGAATGTTGAAAAAGAAAACTAAAGCTGGTGGCTTCACAATTCTGGATTTAAGGTCTATTACAAAGCTATAATCATCAAGACAGTATCGTACTTGCACAAAAACAGACACGTTGATTAATGGAAAATAATAGAGAACCCAGAAATGGACCCTTAACTCTATGGTCAACTAATTTTAGACAAAGTAGGAAAGAATATCCAGAGGATAAAGGACAGTTTATTCAACAAATGGTGTTGGGAAAATTGGACAGCCACATGTAGAGGAATGAAACTGGACCATTTTCTTACACCATACTCAACAATAACCTCAAATGGGATGAAATACTTCATGTGAGACAGGATTTCATCAAAATCCTAGAGGAGAGGGACACCTAGGTGTCTCAGTGGTTAAGCATCTGCCTTTGGCTCAGGTCATGATCCCAGGGTCCTGGGATCTAGTCCCGCATCGGGCTCGCTGCAGGGACGCTGTTTCTCCCTCTGCCTATGTCTCTGGCTCTCTCTCTTTGTCTCTCATGAATAAATAAATAAAATATTTAAAAACTTCTAGAGAACAGAGGCAGCAACCTCTTTGACTTGAGCCACAACTTCTTGGTAGACACGTCTCCGAAGGCAAGGGAAACAGAGGCTAAAATGGACCACTGGGACTTCATCAAGATAAAAACCTTTTGCAGAACAAAGGAAGCAACTGGAAAAACCGAAAGACAGCCAAAAGAATGGGAGAAGATATTTGCAAATGGCATATTAGATTAAAGGCTATTATCCAAAATCTATGGAGAACTTATCAAACTCAATACCCAAAGAAAAAACAATCCAGTCAAGAAATGGGCAAAAGTTATGAACAAACATTTCTCCAAAGAATACATACAAATGGCCAACATACATATGAAAAAAAATGTTCAACATCACTTGGTATCAGAGAATTACAAATCAAAACCCACAATGAGATACCATCTCATACCAGTCAAAATGGCGAAAATGAACAAGTCCATAAATGACAGTTGCTGGCAAGGATATGGAGAAGGGGGAACCCTCTTACACTGTTGGTGAGAATGTAAGCTGGTTCAGCCAATCCAGAAAATAGTATGGAGGTTCCTCAAAAAGTTGAAAACAGAGCTACCCTATAATCCAGGAATAACACTACTGTGTATCTACCCCAATGATATAAATATAGTAATTTGAAGGTGTACCTGCACCCAAATATTTATAACAGCAATGTCCATAATAGCCCAATTGTGGAAGGAGCCATGATATCCTTCAACATATGAATGGATAAAGAAGATACACACACACTCATACACACACACACACACAATGGAATACTACTCAGCCATCAAAAAATAAAATCTTGCCATCTGCAATGATGTATATGGAACTAGCGGGTATTATGCTAAGCGAAATAAGTCAATTAGAGAAAGATAATTATTGTATGATCTAACTTTATGTGGAATTTAAGAAGCAAAGCAGAGGATCATAGGGAAAGAAACAAAAAAATAAAACAAGATGATATCAGAGAAGGAGACAATCCGTAAGAAATTCTTTTTTTTAAAGATTGTATTTATTTATTTGTGAGAGACACAGAGAGATAGAAAGGCAGAGACAGAAAGGCAGAGAAAGAGAGAAAGGCAGAGGGAGAAGCAGGCTCCATACAGGGAACCTGATAAGGGACTCAATCCTAGTACTCCAGGATCACTCCCTGAGCCGAAGTCAGATGCTTAACTGCTGAGCCACCCAGGCATCCCAAGAGACTCTTAATCATAGGACACAAACTGAGGGTCTCTGGAAAGAGAGAGTGGGGGTCAGGCTAGCTGGGTGATGAATATTAAAGAGGGCATGTAAATTAATTAGCACTGGGTATCATATAAGACTCATGAATCACTGACCTCTGCCTCTGAAACCAGTAATGCATTATATACTAATTAAATGAATTTAAATAAAGTTGTAAAAAGAACTGATTGGTTGATATAACTACATAAGAATTAAAAATGTCTAAAGTGAAAGTTACCACAGATAAAGTTAAGCATAAAACTAGAAACAAATATTTGTAACAATGAAGACATTGTTTTACCCATAATAAAGATATAAATCGCTCCTAAAACATCAATATAAAAGCAACCACATAGAATAACAGAAGAATTGTCAAAAGATACAAAGAAAACAAACCCAGAAGTAAATAAAAGAAATATAAAACATGCCAATATATGTCTAGTTTTATTTTTTAGCAGAATAAATAACTAAAATAAAAGACTATTTTTCTCCCACAAAAAAAAAAAATAACCGGGAATATGGAACATGTTACTTTGCAGGGTTCCTTAGTCCTATTTTTGAATAGTTTTTTTTCTTAAAATATTCTTCCTTAAAACAAATCAATATCTATTATCTTACTAATTCTAGGCATTAGTTCTGATTCTTCACTCTGGATCCACCTCATCCAAAATACCTTCTTCTATATTCCAGCTATCAATTATGTAGTTTTCTTTCCTCTCTTTCAAATTGAACATCCCTGTTTTTGAAACATGCAGTTTTCAACTATTTTATATGACCTGTGGGCAAATTATTTTATAATCTGTGCCTTAGTTTCCTTATCTGAGGAAGCTGCAAAATGAGGGAACTGTTTCCAAATATTTAGTGTCCTGGGTAATTTTGGTCCGTCCTGGATGCTCATCAATCTGTAAGATGATACTCTATCTTTTCAACTACAACCCATATATACTGGCAGCACAAATATAATGGCTATAAAAATGAAGACTCTCAGGCCCTAAAAACTTCTAAGTACATTTTGGTTGAAATAATATAAAACAATATTTAAAACTGCTGTTTGTTTAAATGTATACTATTATATATTTGTATGGTGGGAATGGTATATGTAACATATATATGTAGAGGGTACAGTGTTCTGTTAAACAATCATTCCACAAATATTACTGAACATCAACTATATACCAAACTCTGTTCTAGTTCTGGAATCTGAGTAATAAACAACCAGGCATAATATATGTCCTCATGGAACTCAAACTTACAATCTAGTAGAGACAAAAAAAATTTTTTTGTAAAGATTTTATTTATTTATTCATGAGAGACA
This sequence comes from Canis lupus dingo, assembly GCF_003254725.2. Taxonomy (NCBI): domain Eukaryota; kingdom Metazoa; phylum Chordata; class Mammalia; order Carnivora; family Canidae; genus Canis; species Canis lupus. The sequence continues at coordinate 65,345,567 of NC_064281.1, forward strand.
CGCAGAGAGAGGCAGACACAGGCAGAGGAAGAAGCAGGCTTCCTGCAAGGAGCCCAATGTGGGACTTGATCCAGGATCCCGGGACCATGCCCCAAAGCCGAAGGCAGACACCCAACCACTGAGCCACCCAGGTATCCTTAGACAAAAAAAAATTACAAGAAAATATAAATAACAAAATTTAATCAAGTATTATAAGACAAGGGATGCCTGAGTGGCTCAGAGGTTGAGCATCTGCCTTTGGCTCAGGGCATGATCCCCGGGTCCTGGGATCGAGTTCTGCATCGGGCTCCTAGCATGGAGCCTGCTTTCTCCCTCTGCCTATGTATCTGCCTCTCTTTCTGTGTGTCTGATAAATCTTTTTTAAAAAGTATTATAAGACAAAAGAACCATCTACAATATTTAACCACAATGACATACTGTAGTGTAATGAAGTGAATGCTTCCAAATTTACCTGATCATTAGAATTATTGAGGGAAAGAAAACATACAGATTCCCAGGTCCTTTCCAGGAAATACTGATTTAGTGGCCCTACATGGAGTAATCTGTATTTTTAAAGAACCATTCAAGTTAATTCTTCTGATAAGGCATACGTTGGTGAAATGGAAATGGAAACAATATTAGACTAGTAATACAGAGATCTGGCGTCTATCTCTGACTAGCAGTGTGAGCTTTAACAAGTCATTCTTCTAACAATGAAGTATAATTTTAAAAAATTTTTGGAAGTATAATTGACATAAAATATTATATTAGTTTCAGGTGTAAAATATATTGATTTGACATTTGTATATATTGTGAAATGATCACCACAATAAGTCTAGATACCACCTCTCAACTTACGAAGTTAATACCATAACATTGACTATATTCCTCACACTATACATTTCATTCCCATGACTTAACTTTATAATTGGAAGTTTATTCCTAATTCTCTTCAGCCTTTGCTCATCAAAACCTCCAACTCTTCTGGCAACCAACAATCTGTATCCCATTTCTAAAGCTTCTTTTGAATTTTAAGATTCCACCATATAAATAAAATCACACAGTGTTTTTCTCTGACTTATTTTACTTAGCATGATATCCTGATGTTTCCTCCATGTTGTCAAAAATGGCAAGATAGCAAGATCGCATTCTTTTTTATGGCAAAGTATTATTTAATTGTATATATACAACATAAACATTATATATATAATATATACATATACAATATATATATTACTTTTTAGAGTTTTTATTTAAATTCCATTAGGTTAACATACAGTGCAGTATTAGTTTTAGGTGTACAACTTAGTGATTCCACATTTATTATATAACACCTGGTGCTCATATAGTGTTCTCCTTAATCCCCATCACCTACTTAGCCCATCCCCCAACCAATTCTACCCTCATAACCATCAGCTTGTTCTATATAAAGCATTTTTTTTTAATTTTTATTTATTTATGATAGGCACACAGTGAGAGAGAGAGAGGCAGAGACACAGGCAGAGGGAGAAGCAGGCTCCATGCAGGGAGCCTGACGTGGGATTTGATCCTGGGTCTCCAGGATCGCGCCCTGGGCCAAAGGCAGGCGCTAAACCGCTGCACCACCCAGGGATCCCGAGCTTGTTCTATATAATTAAGAGTCAGTTTCTTGGTTTGCCTCTCTCTTTTTTCTCTTATGTTCATTTGTTTCTTAAATTCCACCTATGATTGAAATCATATGGGATTTCTCTTTCTCTGACTGACTTATTTTGCTTAGCACAGCACACTCTAGCTCTATCCATGTCATTGTAAATGGCAAGATTTCATTATTTTTATGGTAAAATAATATTCCATTGTATATATTTACCACTTTTTCTTTATCCATTCATCAGTTGATGGACATTTGTGCTCTTCCCATAATTTGACTATTGTATGTAATGCTGCTATAAACATTGGGGTGCATGTATCCCTTTGAACTAGTATTTTTGTATTATTTTTGGTAAATACTTAGTACTGAAATTGCTTAATCATAGGGTAGTCCTTTTTTTAACTTTTATAGGAGCCTCCATATTGTTTGCCTGACTGGCTGTGCCTATTTCTATTTCTACCAACATTGCAAGAGGATTCCGCTTTTTCCACATCCTTGCCAACACGAGTTGTTTCTTATGTTGTAGATTTTAGCCATTCTGACAGATGTGAAGTGATATCTCATTATAGTTTTGATTTGTATTTCCCTGATGATAAAGTGATATTAAACATCTATTCATGTGTCTATGGGCCATCCATAGGTCTTCTTGGAAAAATGTCTATGCATGTATTCTGCCCATTTTAATAGGATTATCCATTTTTTGGGTGTTGAACTTTATAAGCTCTTTATATATTTTGGATACTAGCCCTTTATCAGATTTGTCATTTACATATATCTTCTCCCATTCCTTAGGTTGCCTTTTAGTTTTCTCAGTTCTTTCTTTTGCTGTGCAGAAGCTTTTTATCTTGATGAGTTCACAATAGTGTACTTCTGCTGTCATTTCCTTTGTCCCCAGAGATGTGTTTAGTAAGAAGTTGCTATAGTCAATGTCAACTGCCTGTGTTCTCTTCTAGAATTTTAATGGTTTCCTATCTCACATTTGGATGTTATCCATTTACAGTTTACTTTTGTGTGTGGTGTAAGAAAGTCATTCAGTTTCATTCTTTTGCATGTTGCTGTCCAGGTTTCCCAGCACCAGTGTTGAAGAGACTGTCTTTTTCCCATGGGATATTCATTCTTGCTTTGTCAAAGATTAACTGACCATATATTTACGAGTTCATTTCTGGGTGTTTGTTAGTCTGTTATTACCTTTTACACATTCTTTATATTTTGGATATTACTTCTTTTTTAAGATTTTATTTATTTATTCATGAGAGACAGAAGGAGAGGCAGAGACACAGGAAAAGGGAGAAGTAGGCTCCATGGAGGGAGCCCAACGTGGGACTGGATCCCGGGTCTCCAGGATCACACCGTGGGCGGAAGGCTGCGCTAAACCGCTGAGACATCCGGGCTGCCCACCTGTCTTTCTTTCTTTTTTTTTAAATAATAAATTTATTTTTTATTTATTTATTTATTTATTTATTTGGTATTTATTTATTTATTTATTTATTTATTTATTTATTTATGATAGTCACAGAGAGAGAGAGAGAGAGGCAGAGACACAGGCAGAGGGAGAAGCAGGCTCCATGCACCAGGAGCCCGACATGGGATTCGATCCTGGGTCTCCAGGATTGCGCCCTGGGCCAAAGGCAGGTGGTAAACCGCTGCGCCACCCAGGTATCCCATAAATTTATTTTTTATTGGTGTTCAATTTGTCAACATACAGAATAACACCCAGTGCTCATCCTGTCAAGTGCCTCCTCAGTGGCCGCCACACAGTCACTCCCACCACCACCCTCCTCCCCTTCCATCACCTCTAGTTCCTTTCCCAGAGTTAGGAGTCTTCCATGTTCTGACTCCCTTTCTGATATTTCCTACCCATTTCTTCTCCCTTTCCCTCTGTTCCCACTCACTATTACTTATATTCCCCAAATGAATGAGACCTTATAATGTTTGTCCTTCTCCGATTGACTTATTTCACTCAGCATAATACCCTACAGTTCCAACCACCTTGAAGCAAATGGTGGGTACATGTCATTTTTAATGGCTGAGTAATATTCCATTGTATACATAAACCACATCGTTATCCATTCATCTTTCGATGGACACCGAGGCTCCTTCCACAGTTTGGCAATTGTGGACATTGCTGCTACAACATCGGGGTGCAGGTGTCCTGGCGTTTCATTGCATCTGTATCTTTGGGGTAAAAACCCAACAGTGCAATGGCTGGATCATAGGGAAGGTCTATGTTTATCTCTTTGAGGAACCTCCACACAGTTTTACAGAGTGGCTGCACCATTTCATATAACCACCAACAGTGTAAGAGGGTTCCCTTTTCTCTACATCCTCTCCAACATTTGGGTTTACTGCCTTGTTAATTTTCCGCATTCTCACTGGTGTGAGGTGGTATCTCATTGTGGTTTTGATTTGTATTTCCCTGATGGCCAGTGATGCAAAGCATTTTCTCAGGTACTTGTTGGCCATGTCTATGTCTTCCTCTGTGAGATTTCTATTCATGTCTTTTGCCCATTTCATGATTGGATTGTTTGTTTCTTTGCTGTTGAGTTTAAGAAGTTCTTTATAGATCTTGGAAACTAGCCCTTTATCTGATACGTAATTTGCAAATATCTTCTCCCATTCTGTAGGTTGTCTTTTAGTTTTGTTGACTGTATCCTTTGCTGTGCAAAAGCTTCTTATCTTGATGAAGTCCCAATAGTTCATTTTTGCTTGTCAGTCTTTTGCCTTCGTGGATGTATCTTGCAAGAAGTTACTGTGGCTGAGTTCAAAAAGAGTGTTGCCTGTGTTCTCCTCTAGGATTTTGATGGACTCTTGTCTCACATTTAGATCTTTCATCCATTTTGAGTTTATCTTTGTGTATGGTGAAAGAGAGTGGTGTGTTTCATTCTTCTGCATGTGGATGTCCAATTTCCCAGCACCATTTATTGAAGAGACTGTCTTTCTTCCAGTGGATAGTCTTTCCTCCTTTATCGAATATCAGTTGACCATAAAGTTGAGGGTCCACTTCTGGATTCTCTATTCTGTTCCATTGATCTATGTGTCTGTTTTTGTGCCAGTACCACATTGTCTTGATGACCACAGCATTGTACTACAACCTGAAATCTGGCATTGTGATACCCCTAGCTATGGTTTTCTTTTTCAATATTCCCCTGATATTCGGGGTCTTTTCTGATTCCACACAAATCCTAAAATAATTTGTTCTAACTCTGTCAAGAAAGTCCAAGTTATTTTGATAGGGATTGCATCAAACATGTAAATTTCCCTGGGTAACATTGACATTTTCACAATATTAATTCTGCCAATACAAGAGATTGGAATATGTTTCCATCTCTTTGTGTCTTCCTCAATTTCTTTCAGAAGAGTTCTATAGTTTATAGGATATAGATCCTTTACCTCTTTGGTTAGGTTTATTTGAAGGTATCGTATGCTTTTGGGTGAAATTGTAAATGGGATTGACTCCTTAATTTCTCTTTCTTCAGTCTCATTGTTAGTGTAGAGAAATGCCACTGACTTCTGGGCATTGATTTTGTATCCTGCCACACTACCAACTTGCTGTATGAGTTCTAGCAATGTTGGGGTGGAGGCTTTTGGGTTTCTACGTAGAGTATCATGTCATTGGCGAAGAGGGATACTGTGACTTCTTCTTTGCCCATTTGAATGCCTTTAATGTCTTTTTGTTGTCTGATTGCTGAGGTTGGAACTTCCAGCACTATGTTGAATAGCAGTGGTGAGAGTGGACATCCCTGTCTTGTTCCTGATCTTACGGGAAAGGCTCCCAGTGCTTCCCCATTGAAAATGATATTTGCTGTGGGCTTTTCGTACATGGCTTTTAAGATGTTGAGGAATGTTCCCTCTATCCCTACACCTGAAGAGTTTTGATCAGGAATGGATGCTGCATCTTGTCAAACGCTTCTGTGCATCTAATGAGAGGATCATATGGTTCTTGGTTTTTCTCTTGCTGATATGATGAATCACATTGATTTTTTTACAAGTGTTGAAACAGCCTTGTGTCCTGGGGATAAATTGTATTTGGTCATGGTGAATAATTTTCTTAATTTATTGTTGGATCCTATTGGCTAGTATCTTGTCGAGAATTTTTGCATCCATGTTCATCAGGGATATTGGTCTATAATTCTCCTTCTTGGTGGGGGTCTTTGTCTGGTTTTGTAATTAAGGTGATGCTGGCCTCATAGAACGAGTTTGGAAGTATTCCATCTCTTTCTATTTTTCGGAACAGCTTTAGTAGAAGAGGTATGTTTTCTTCTTTAAACGTTTGATAGAGTTCCCCTGGGAAGCCATCTGGCCCTGTATTTTTGTGTCTTGAGAGGGTTTTGATGACTGCTTCAATTTCCTCCCTGGTTATTGTCCTGTTCTGGTTTTCTATTTCTTCCCATTTCAGTTTTGGCAGTTTGTGGCTTTCCAGATATACGTCCATTTCTTCTAGATTGCCTAATTTATTGGCGTATAGGTGTTCATAATATGTTTTTAAAATCGTTTGTATTTCATTGGGGTTGGTAGTGATCTCTCTTTTCTCATTCATTATTTTATTAATTTGAGTCTTCTCTCTCTTCTTTTTAATAAGGCTGGCTAATGGTTTATCCATCTTATTAATTCTTTCAAAGAACAAACTCCTGGTTTTTTTGATCCGTTCCACAGTTCTTCTGGTCTCGATTTCGTTTAGTTCTGCTCTAATCTTTATTAACTTTCCTCTTCTGCTGGGTGTAGGATCTATTTGCTGTTTTTTCTCTAGCTCTTTTAGGTGCAAGGTTAGCTTTTGTATTTGAGTCCTTCCCAGTTTTTGGAGGGATGCTTATATTGCGATATATTTTGCCCTCAGGACTGTTTTCTGTATCCCAAAGATTTTGAACCGTTGTATCTTCATTCTCATTAGTTTCCATGAATCCTTTTAATTCTTCCTTAATTTCCTAGTTGACCCTTTCCTCTTTTAGCAAGATGGTCCTTAACCTCCACGTGTTTGAAGTCCTTCCAAGCTTCTTGTTGTGATTTAGTTCTAATTTGAAGGCATTATGGTCTGAGAATATGCAGGGGATGATCCCAATCTTTTGGTATCGGTTCAGACCTGATTTGTGACCCAGTATGTGGTCTATTCTGGAGAAAGTTCCATGTGCACTTGCGAAGAATGTGTATTCGGTTGAGTTTGGATGTAAAGTTCTGTAGATATCTATGAAATCCATCTGGTCCAGTGTATCATTTAAAGCTCTCATTTCTTTGGAGATGTTGTGTTTAGAAGACCTATCGAGTGTAGAAAGCGCTAGATTGAAGTCACCAATATAAGTGTATTATTATCTAAGTATGCCTTTACTTTGGTTATTAATTGATTGATATGTTTGGCAGCTCACACATTGGGGGCATATATATTGAAGTTTGTTAAGTCCTCTCGTTGGATAGATCCTTTAAGTATGATATAGTGTCCCTCTTCTTCTCTCACTACAGTCTTCGGGGTAAATTTTCGTTTATCTGATATAAGGATGGCTACCCCTGCTTTCTTTTGAGGACCATTTGATTAGTAAATGGTTCTCCAACCTTTTATTTTCAGGCTGTAGGTGTCCTTCTGTCTAAAATGAGTCTCTTGTAGACAGCAAATAGATGGCTCCTGCTTTTTTATCCAGTCTGACACCCTGCACCTTTTGATGGGGTCATTAAGCCCGTTTACGCTCAGTTACTATTGAAAGATATTTTAGTGTCATCACGATACCTATTCAGTCCCTGTGTTTGTGGATTGTTCCATTGGACTTCTTCTTAAAAGGCAATTTTAAGAGTCCCCTTAAAATTTCTTGCAGAGCTGGTTTGGATGTCACATATTCTTTCAGTTCCTTCCTGTCTTGGAAGCTCTTTATCTCTCCTTCCATTCTGAATGAGAGCCTTGCTGGATAAAGTATTCTTGGTTGCATGTTTTTCTCATTTAGGACCCTGAATATATCCTGCCAGCCCTTTCTGGCCTGCCAAGTCTCTGTGGAGAGGTCAGCTGTTATCCTAATACTTCTCCCCATAAAAGATAGGGATTTCTTGTCTCTTGCTGCTTTAAGGATCTTCTCTTTATATTTGGAATTTGCAAGCTTCACTATTAAATGTCGAGGTGTTGAACGGTTTTTATTTATTTTTTGGGGGGGATCTATTTCTTGGATCTGAATGCTTGTTTCCCTTCCCAGATTAGGAAAGTTTTCAGCTAGGATTTGTTCAAATACATATTCTGGACCTCTGTCCCTTTCTGCACCCTGGGGAACCCCAATTGAACGTAGGTTTTTCTTCCTCAGGCTGTCACTTATTTCCCTTAATCTATCCTCATGGTCTTTTAATTGTTTGTCTCTTTTTCCTCAGTTACCCTCTCTGTCATCAACTTGTCTTCTATGTCACTCACTCGTTCTTCCACCTCGTTAACCCTCATTGTTAGGACTTCTAGTTTGGATTGCATCTCATTCAATTGATTTTTAACTTCTGTCTGATTTGTTGTAAATTCTGGAGTCATGAAGTCTCTTGAGTCCTTTATGCTTTTTTCGAGAGCCACCAGTAGCTTTATAATAGTGCTTCTGAATTGGCTTTCTGATATTGAATTGGTATATCCAAATTTTGTAACTCTGTGAGAGAGAGGACCGTTTCTGATTCTTTCTTTTGAGTTGAGGTTTTCCTTCTAGTCATTTTGCTCAGTGCAGAGTGGCCAAAAACAAGTTGTATTGGGAAAAGGAGAAAAAGAGAGAAGAGACAGAAAGAACCAAAAAGAAAAAAAGAAAAAAAAATGAAGAAAAAAGAGAAAAAATAAAAGAAAAGAGAAGAAAAAGAGAAAAAAAGAAAAAAGAAAAAAAAGAGGCAAGCAAACAGAAATCGAAAAGCAAAAAGAAAAAATAAAACAAAACAAAAAAACGAACAAACAAGCAAACAAACAAACAAAAAAAAAAAACAAGGAAGAGTATCCTCTGATTCTGTACACTGTAAGTCCCTTGATTTCCCCTGGAACTTTCCAGTGCTACTTGGTCAATAATTTCTTTTTCCCCTGTCCGTCTAGGTGGTCTTCTGGGGGAGGGGCCTGTTGTGCTGATTTTCTGGTGTTAGCACTTGGGGGAGCTGCTCAGCCCCCTGCCTGTTGCAGGGCTCAGTGAGTGATGTTTATGCTGCTTATCTGGTGAGGCCACTGTAAGCTCAGTGTGGGTTGTTTATCCCGTGAGGCCCCAGGAATAACAACCGCAGTGGCGGCAGCCAGCTTTGGAGCCCTGGATTCAGCTCCCAGAGAAACTACGGAGCTCTCAGTCTGCAGGGGCCTGGATGCTGGGGGTCGAGGCCGCTGATCTGCTCAGCTTGGGGCAGGAGCGTCCTTGCTGTCCTGGGCCCTCCTGGACTCTGCCTGTCCCGGGGGGAGGTTGGATCCTGGGCTGTGTCTATGTCACATATGAGTGAAATTATATATTTGTCTTTCTATGACTGACTTATTTCACTTAGACCATCCTCATCTCTCCATGTTGTTATATGCATAAAATGCTATATATGTACCTATGGGTATCCACAAATTAAAACCTATACTAGATAAACAAAAAGAGAGAGAAAGAGAGAGACAGAGAGACAGAGAGAAAGGAAACCAAGCATAAAACTAAAGAAGGTCAGCAAACTATAAGGAAAATAAAAAGAGAATAACAAAGGAACAGAAAATCACAAAACAACCATAAACCAAGTAACAAAATGGCAATAAGTACATACCTATCTAGAATCATTTTATCTTATTTTTTACTACTTAGTTAATGGGAGAGGATCTGGCACTTGTAGTTGAGGGAAGCCTCTTCCTTACAGTGTAAAACCAACTAATCACACCACAATTTACTACTTATAAAGAAAAAAGATGAACTTTTCAATGGTCAGATCTGACATCACCTTAGCCAACCTTGACATCACTTGTAATGAAAATATCAACAGCATACCTCATGAAATAATGCTAAACACATTATCCACAAAAAACACAATATCCTTTCTTCATATTTTGCCAAAAGTGCGATTGAGTGTCTACAAATAGATGGTCACTACATGACTATTTTAAATGGCCAAGGAACTGTTTCTGATTAAGACAAAAGGGACATGAAAAATGAATGCAATGGATGGTCAGGAATTTTGCTATAAACAACTCTCAGAACAATTAGTGAAATTTGCATCAGGTCTGTAAGAATAGCTAATAGTGCTATATGCATAGTGTTTTCCTGCTTGTTAGGTATGCAGTTGTTATGTCAGAGAATATCTTCAGTTTTAGGAATACTCAACTATGTAAGATCAACAATTGCGCAATAATTTTTATGCCTCCCTCAAAATAAGAAAATATTTACTAATACAAGAGTGTGTGTGTCTGTGTGTGTATGTGTATGTGTGCCTGTGGGTGTACAAGAGAGAGAAGTGAAAGTTGAATGTTACCATGTAGAAAACTGACTGATGAGGATGTAAGAATTCTTTGCAATTTTCTTGTGACTTTTCTGTAAGCCTAGAATATTGTATTAAGTAAAAATTTAAATGAATGCAATCCCATCTACTCTTGGAATGTCTTGGAGATTTAATTTATTTTTTATTTTATTTTTTTAAAGATTTATTTATTTATTCAAGAGAGACACAGAGAGAGAGGCAGAGACGTAGGCAGAGAGAGAAGCAGGCTCCATGCAGGGAGCCCTATGTGGGACTTGATCCCAGGACTCCAGGATCATGCCCTGAGCTGAAGGCAGACACTTAACCGCTGAGCCACCCAGGCATCCCTCTCTTGGAGATTTTAAATGAGCATTATGATATTGAGGGATGGGCAAATATGTTTTAAAATTTTGTTTAGGTTTTATTTTTTGAGGATTTATTTAAATTCCAATTTATTTTAACATATAGTGTTCTATTAGTTTCAGGTGTAAAATATAGTAATTTAACACTTCCCATACATTATCCTGTGCTCCTCACAAATGCACTCCTTAATCCCCATTACTGGTTTCACACATTCCCAAACTCACCTTCCCTCTGGTAACAGTTTATTCTCTATCCTTAAGATTCTCTTTCTTGGTATGCCTATCTATCTTTTCTCCTCTTTGCTCATTTGTTTTCATTCTTAAATTTTACATATGAGTGGAATATGCCATTTCTCTTTCTCTGATTGACTTATTTTGCTTAGGATAGTATACTCTAGCTCCATCAATATCCTTGCAAATGACAAGATTTCTTTCTTTTCTATGGCTAATATTCCATTTTATATATTTACCACTTCTTTAACCAGTCATCAGTCAATGGACACTTCTACTGTTTCCATAATCTTACAGATAATGGTGTTCTAAAAACCAAGGTGAATGTATCCCTTTGAATTAGTATTTTGTATTAATATTCTTTTAAAATATTTTTTTATTTATTCATGAGAAACTTATAGAGAGAGGCAGAGACATAGGCAGAGGAAGAAGTAGGATCCCTGCAGGGAGCCTGATGTGGGACTTGATCCCAGGACCTCGGGATCATGACCTGAGCCAAAGGCTGATACTCAACCACTGAGCCACCCAGGTGCCTCTTTGTATTAGAATTTTTTATAAAAACCCAGAAGTGAAATTGCTGGATCCTAGGGTAGTTCTATTTTTAACTTCTTAGGATCCTCCATACTGTTTTCCAGAGTAGCTTCACCAGTTTACATTTCAGCAACATTGCAAGAGTTTTCCTCTTTCTCCATATCCTCAATACCTGTTGTTTCTTGTGTTTATTTTAGCCATTCTCACCATTGAGAGGTAATATTTCAATGTAGTTTTGATTTGTATTTCCCTGATTATGACCGATGTTGATTACCTTCTCATGTGTCTATTAGCAATTTGTATGTTTTCTTTGTAAAAATGTCTATCCCTGTCTTCTGCCCATTTGTTAACTGGATTATTCATTATTTGGATGTTGAGTTTTATAAGGTCTTTATATATTTCGAATATTAACCCTTTATCAGATGTGTCATTTACAAATATCTTATCCCATTCCATAGGTTGCCTTTTAGTTTGTTGACTTCGCTGTGCAGCTCTTTTGATTATGTCCTGATAGTTTATTTTTGCTTTTGTTTCTCTTGCCTCAGAAGACATGTCTAGAAAGATGCTACTATGGCCAATGTCAAAGAGATTACTCGCTGTGTTTTCTTCTAGGATTTTAATGGTTTCCTGTCTTACATTAAGTCTTTTAACTATTTTGAATTTATTTTCACATATGTTTGAAGGAGGTTGACCAGTTTCATTCTTTTGCATGTTGCTGTCCAGTTTTCCCAACACCACTTGTTGAAGAGACTGTCTTTTTCCCATTGGGTATACTTTCTTGCTTTGGCAAAGATTAGTAAAGCATATAGTTCTGGGCTCATTTCTGGTTTTTATATTCTATTCCATGGATATATGTTTCTTTTTTTGTGCCAGTATCATACTGTCTTGATCACTACAGCTTTACAATGTAACTTGATGTCTGGAATTTTGATACCTCCAGCTTGCTTTTTTTCAAGATTGCTTTGTCTATTACAGATCTTTTGTAGTTTCATACAATTTTAGAATTGTTTGTTCTAGATCTGTGAAAAATGCTGGTGGTATTTTGATAGAGATTGCATTATATGTGTAGATTGTTTTGGGTAATATAGTCATTTTAACAATATTTGTTCTTCCAAACCATGAATATATAATGTTTTTCCATTTTGTTCTGTGCTCCTCGATTTATTTCATCACTGTTTTATATTTTTTAGAGTACACATTCTTCATCTCTTTGGTTAGGTTTATTTTTAGGTAGCTTATGGGTTTTGGTGCAATTCTTAATGGGATTAATTTCTCAATTTCTCTTTCTGCTATTTCATTATTTCTCTGTAGAAACTCAACAGATTTCTGTACATTTATTTCTTTATCCTGCAAATTTAGTGAATTAGTTTATTGGTTCTAACAATTTTTTTGCATGTTTCAGGTTTTCTATGTAGAGTATCATGTCACCTGCAAATAGTCAAAGTTTCACTTCTTCCTTGATGATTTGGGTATCTTTTATTTTTGTTATCTGATTGCTGTGGCTAGGAATACCGGTGCTATTAAGTAACAGCAGTGAAAGTAGACAGAAGTAGTCTGTGTTTTGTTCCTGACCATACAAGAAAATCTCTGTTGTTCCCCATTGAAGATGACATTAGCTTTGTGTTTTTCATGTATGAACTCTATTATATTGAGGTATGTTTCCTGTACACCTACTTTGTAGGAGGTTTTTTATCATAAGTGGATGTTGTCCTTTGTGAAATATTTTGTCTACATCTATTAAGAGGATCATATGGTTCTTATCCCTTCTTTTAATAATATGTATCACGTTGATTGATTTGTGAATATGGAATCACCCCTGCAACCCAGGAGTAAATCATATGTTATCATGGTTAATGATTATTTTAATGTATTGTTGGATTTGGTTTGCTAGTATTTCACTTAGAATCTTTGCATCCATATAAATGGACTAAATGGTCCAATCATAAAATATAGGGTGATAGAGTGGATAAAAAAGAAAAACTCATCTATATACTGCCAAAGGGAAATCATTTTAGAACTAAAGACTCATGCTGAAAAAAGGTGAAGGGATGGAGAAACATTTACCGTGCAAATGGACGCAAAAACAAAGATGGTGTAGCAATACTTATATCAGACAAAAACAGACCTTAAAACCAAGTTTGTAACAAGAGACACAGAAGGACACCACATAATTATAAAAGGAACAGTCCAACAAAAGGATGCAAGAATTGTAAATACTTATTCACTCAATATAGGAGCACCTAAATAAATAAAGCTGCTAGAATAGAAACAGAAATAGAAGAAAAGTTGATAGTAATAGAATAATAGTAGGGGACTTTAACCATCAATGTATAGATTATGCAAACATAAAATCAAGAAAGAAACAGTGGCTTTTCATGACACATTGGACCAGATGGATCTAACAGATCAATTCAGAACATTCCATCTCAAAACAGTGCAATACACATTCTCTTCAAGTACACATCGCACATTCTCCAGGATTGACTATATATTAGGCCACAAAACAAGTCTCAACAAATGAAAAAAGATTGAGACAATATCATATATCTTTTTGAATCAAAATAATTGAAATTGGAAATCAATCACAAGAAAAATATGGAAGGCACACAAAGGGAGGCTAAATAACATGCTACTAAACAATGAATGGATTGACCAAGAAATAATTTTTTTAAAAAAACACACGAAGACAAATGCAAATAAAAACAGAATGATTCAAACTCTTTGGGAAGCAGAAAACTCTGTCCTAAGTGGAAAAAGTGTAGCAATACAAGCCTACCTCAGGAAACAAGGAAAATCTCAAACAAACCACCTAACATAACACTTTAAGGAGCTAGAAAAGAACAATTAATTTCTCCCTTTATGTCTGTTGATATATAGCCTGGTACTCCTATGTTGGGTGCATATATATTTATAAATGTTATATCTTTTGATGGCTTGACTATCATTATGTAGTACTTCTCTTTTTATTAGAATCTGTTTTTAAAAGATTTTGTTTGTTTGTTTATTTGAGACAGAGAGAGAGAGAGAGAGAGAGAGGCAGAGGGAGAAGCAGGCTTCTTGCAGTGAGCCAGATGTGGGACATGATCCCAAGACTGGGATCACACCCTGAGCCGAAGGCAGACACTCAACCACTGAGCCACCCAGGCATCCCTAGAATCTATTTTAAAGTCTATTTCATCTGATATGGTCATAGCTACACCATCTTTCATTTTATTTCCATTTGCATGGAATATCATTGTTTATCCTTTCACTCTCTGTGTGTTCTTCTGAAGTGAGTCTGTTGTAGACAATGTAGGTATGTATGTGAATTGTTTTTTTATCCATTCAGCCATGCTACAGTCTTTGATTCACAAATTTAGCCCATTTACATTTAAAGTAATTATTAATAGCTATGTGCTTATTTCCATTTTAATAGTCTTTTGGATATTTTCATAGTTCTATTCTCTTCTTTCTAGTATTTTCTCTCTGTGATTTTATGACTTTCCTTGGTGTTTTTAGATATTTTTCTCATTTTCTTTTGTGTTTTTACTTTACAGTTACCGTGAGATTCCCATTTTATCCTACCTATGTAACAGTCTAAGATGATAGTGACTGAAATTTGAACACATTTCAAAACTACATTTTTACTCCTCCTTATTTTATGCTTTGATGTCACTATTCCCACCTTTTCATTTTATGTATCCCTTAACTAATTATTGTAGTTTAATTAATTTTCCTACTTTTGTCTTTTACCTTTCAAATAGCTTTATAAGTGATTAATCCATTACCTGTACTGCATTTTTACATTTGCCATTTAGATTTTACTTTTGTATGTTTTCTTGTAACTAATTAGTGCTATTACTTTTCAGCTTAAAGAAACTCCTTTAATATTTTTAAGGACAGTTTTTAGCAGTGACAAACTCAGTTTTAAGTAGTGATTAGCTTTTGCTTATCTGGAAACTTTATATCTCCTTCAAATCTGAATTTGGTAGAGTATTCTTGATTGGAAAGTTTTTTTTTTCCCTTTCAGCACTTTAAATATCTCATGCCACTCTTTTCTGGCTTTCAGTTTCTTCTGAGAAATCTGCTGATAGCTTTAGGGTATCCTAATATGTAACTATTTTTCTCTTGCTGCTTTTAATATTTGCTCTTTAACTTTTGAAATTTTAATTATAGTGTGTATTGGTGTTTCTTCTTTTGGGTTCATCTTGTTTGGAACTCTCTGGGCTTTCTTGACTTGGATGTCTGCTAGGGAAATTTTCAATCATTATTTCTTCAAATAAGTTTTCTCCCCTTTCTATCTCTTCCCTTTTTGGGGCCCCTATAATGTAAATGTTATTTCACTTGATGTTGTCATAGAGTTCTCATAAGTTATCTTTATTTTAAAAAATTGTTTCTGTTTGCTACTCTGGGTGAGTTCCATTGCTTTTTCTTCCAGCTTACGGATTTGTTCTGCTTCATCCAGTCTGCTGTTGAATCCCTGTATTGTATTTTTCAGTTTAGTTATTGTATTCTTCAGCCCTGTGACTTGAATTTTGTACTTCCTTAAGCTTTATATCCTATTATTGATGCTCTCACTATATCCACCCATTCTTTTGAGTTTGGTGAGCATCTTTATGTTCATTAATTTGAATTCTTTATCAGGAGATTACTTATCTCTGTATTACTATAATCATTTTTAATGTTTTTTTCCTTGTTCTTTCATTTGGAACATTTTTCTGTTTTGTTTTGATTTTTTTTTTCATTTTGCTTTACTCTCTGCATTTTTTTTAAGGTATTAGGCCAAGAGTGAAGGAATAGCTATGTTAAATCCTCTTGTTTAATCTTGTCCTAACTCTTGGTTGCCTCTTGAACCTTGGGATTATCTAAACTGCCTAACTTATTCTTAATATGCCCCCATTATTGAACATAAGACCTTTCAGTAATCCAAGTGGAAGAATCTCATTTAGCATCTACTTTCAGGCTGACTAGAAGCCAGACCTTCAGGCAGCAGCTCTTGAACTACACAAATATATGTAACTCTATGGGGATATAATTCTATTCTCTCCTGGCCTCTGAACTAAGATAGATGTCCCCTGGGTGACATTTGTCAATACTGGGGCTTTACACAAGTGATAAGCTCATCTTGGAGAAAGAGTTATTGAGATGAAATGAGGCCAGGTGGGTGCACAAAGCTGGTGTCTTCCTGCTTATGTTCCCTAGGAGTGTCTCCTTAGTCTCTAAATGTGTGGATAACCTGAAGCCTGTGTCTCTGGCTGTAGCTCCAGGCTAATAGAGAGGTTGTGGTTTTTTCTGCTATTTGTACAGTGTATTAGGTGTGGTGGCCTGTCAAGAATTGTTTCTCTGATTGTTTCAGTTCCCGTGAAGCTCTGTAAGATTAGCCCTCAGGACCATCAAGGCCAGGCAATCAAAGGGTATCCCCTATGTCTATCATACATACCCAGTGGCTTTAGCAAGGCAGCTGGAGTGTGTCAGGAATGGGGCAAGCTCACCAGTTTCAGAAAGGCAGTGGGAAGTTATCTTGACAGTGTGCACCAGTGGGCTTCAACAATGCAGCAGGAGAGTGCCTTGCCTATGCATGTGTTGGCTTTAGGCTGTGAGCAGGAGAATGTCATGACAAGGCATGTGCCAGCCAAGTCAGAGTGCAAGGGAGTGTTACAACTGCTTGCACTTGCAATATTTAGGTAAAGAGTGGGAGAACTCCGTAAGCATTTTTGTTCACCCATTCCAGCCAGAAAGTGAAGGAGCACTGCTACTACTCATTTTCTCTAGCAAGTGACATGACTGCTCACCCTTACCTGTCCCAGCACAGTGGCAGGAAGATGCCATGTTTGAGCTTACTTACCAGTACTAGCAGGCTATGTGGAGAGAGCAAAAATGTTGTCCACCAGCCTCTCTATCTCCAGGGAGTATCTCAACTGTCTCTCACCCTTCCATCTGATGCCCCTAGGTCAGCAAATGAATTGCCTTCATATGTAGTCTAGGCACTTTTTTTTGAGGTACTATTCAGTTTTATTAGGCACAAAGAATTATTGATCCAAGTCAGAAGCAGCACAACTACTGCCATGTTAGAAGGATTAATATGCACCAGCCCCACCTGTGACTTGCCTGGAGGCCCTCACCTGGCCCACCCCAATCTTCACGCCTTCTGAGAGTCCTTGGAGAAGAGACCTACCACCAAGGTCATCCCTTCCAGCACCTAACTCTTCTGTCTGCTAAAAAAATAGCAACCAGATTATTCCTAAAAAGATCATGCTTATCTTTGCCATGTGTCGAAAAAGCCAACCTGGGTCCCAAAGTATCTCAGTCCCATGTTTCCCAGTTGGGAAGCAGAACACAAATCTCAGTAAAGACCTTCTCTCTTCAACTAGTCACCAGGGAAACTGAAAGTAATGAAAAATATGTATACCACCCTTTATGCCACAGGTTTGTAAACTCAAATGTCCACCAGGACCAGGCAGGTGGCATAGATGAGTGAAGTACAGTGGTGGGGTGGACTAGGTGGGTGGGAGGAGGGTTCCAGGGCAGGGGGATTACAGCAAACCAGACTTAACCAGCATGCCCCATCCTCCACCCAGAAAACCAGCTTTTTTAACATGCAATCTCTCAAGTTTCAAATATTGGCAACAAATACAAAAGGATTTTAAACACAGCAGAGACTGTGCCTTGTAACTTCTGCCTTATATAATTTCCTACCTTAATTAAAGCTCCCTCCCCCCACCAAATAATAAGACTCCAACCCAATTATTACAAAGAAATTAACAGAGAAATAGAAAAATATAGCAGCTTCAAAAATACCAGTTTCCCCATTTTAAAACAAAATCAGTGGTAATTCTTTGAGTTCATTCATGTATAGGAGGTCAGCCAGGTCTACCTATTGGTAAGACAGCCTTGCATTATTAGAACCAACCCCAAATAAGATGTCACCCTGCCTGCCTTCACACTATCCCCACCAGGCAGAGAAAGGATAAAACCAGGCTGAATTTTATGAAGAATAAATTGAAGCACAAAGCCAGGAGGGACCCTCCTTGATATCACATGGCCCCTCAGCCACAGGTTTCCAATTCCACATTTTGGTATCAGAGATGAAAGCCAACATAACTACTGGAAGGTATGCAGCACCTTATAGAATCCTGGGCAGATAGTAGCCCAACTGCATGTCCGCTGAGCAAATCATGCACGAATGAATGAATCTAGCTATTTCCCTTAGACAGTGCTTCCTACCAGGGAAAATCAGGAGCTGCTCTTGCCATTCCAAAGACCGCATTTCTCCAGGGGCAGGAGAGGAAGGCAAGGGAGGTAATGCAGAGTTCCTTCTATGAGTGAATAGATGGCTTTCCTGGTTTTTAAGGGAATATCATCAACTCTAGGCACTTTTTAAATTGCTGTTTTACTGCTGGGTCTTAGGGTGAACAAGACTGCCCACGTGCCCTCCAAGAGGGGAACCTCAGTTTCCTATAGCACTTTGAGACCTCTAGATTTCAGCTTCATTGTTTTTCGAAGCCAGACATCCTGGTCCTCTGTCTGGTGCAGATCCCAGGTGCTTGAGTGACCAGTGTGGGGCACCTACCCTTCCTCCTCCATAATTGTCTGTATGGTGAGATACCTCCCAAATTCAACCCCTATTGTTGCTGGCCCAGGGGTAGGGTTTTGTGAGACCATGTCTCTACATCTCAGTGTGGTCTATTTATCCTTTGTTGTGGATAGCAGTCCATTCGGTTTTCATATCTTTTTCAGTGGGAAATGATCCATATGTAGACATAGATTTGGTGTGTCTATTGGAGGAGATGTTTTCAGAAACTTCCCACAACACAATCTTGAAACTTCCTTTTTTGCTAATTATTCTTATATAAAATAATAGTATAGAATTCAACCTCAAGGTACTTACCAACCTTGAGTCAATATCTATATTAGATAATAGAAACTTTACTATTATTTTTTGGTACAAACATTGGGGGTAGAGGCTTATATTTAATGCAAAAGGCAAGGTTAAAACAGTATAAGTGAAAATCACTCTTCTATTTAAAGACATTTTTAATCTAGCCATATTCCTTAGAAAATAAACATAATCTAAAATGTAAAAACATACATTTTTCAGGAAATTTGTTTTTCAAAATGTATTTCAAACACCAGACACATGTTTCTTACACAAATATTTCACCACACAAGAGTACATTCAGACATATGTCAACTATAACCAAAACATATGGAAAGGATAGGCATTAAACTGAATTGTAGAGAGATAGGGGAAGGAATTAACTTTTACCGAGGAATTATGGTGCTTTGCACTTATTATTTACATGTATTTTCTCAAAATAACCCTTTGTTAAATTGCTTCAATTTACTGCTAACTGAAGCACAGCTACTAAAAAAATTGACTATGTTAAATTGCAAGTTCCTTAGGAGAGCTGAATTTTTTCATGGCACCTGGAAGAGTTGTGGTCCATAACAGGTGTTCAGTTTACCTTTGGTGAATGAATATTTCAATACGTAATAGGCACTAATCTGGGAATGACATTTTAAGTTAAAAAGAAATATATTCTAGAAGTATAAAATATAACAAGGGAACATTAATCTAAAATTTCCAAATTATATCACAAATAATGATTAACTAGACATACTGAGGCAAATTTCATTTTGGTGATCAATAAACCAGAAGGTCTATTAGACTTGAAAACATCTACATCGAGTTTCTCTTGAAATCTTAAGAGTATATTCATGTGGCAAACATCTTCTTTGGAGTTAACCTATCAAACATTATGGAAGAGGTCTTACAAGACATCATATTTCCAAATTTTCTCTCTACTGTGGTGATGCTGGCATTTGGAAAATCACTAGAAACATAATGATAGCAAGAATTTCCCTATGTTTTAGTAAAAAGTTTAACTAGTCACAAGCAAAAAAGAAAATGGTAACACTTCTTCCTTTTCCTGTGTGTTAAGATTTTCCATAGGGCTAGAGGGTTCTGCACAAAATGATAATTCATGGGGCAGAATTGCCATACCAGCTTTAAATTGTATACCCCTGGACTTGTCCATGAAATTAAGAAATCTTGCTAAGTCACTGTTACTTTGAATCTTCCTGTTACAGTCAAACCTAATTCTAATTAATACAGCACCTTATTCATAGATGGAAATAAATGCTAAATGAATTATCTAGAAGAGTGAAAAGTGGTTGATTCTAGCCATTAGGAAATAGTAATAAGGGAGCAGTAAGGAATATTGGTTTTATAGCAAGTTTTATGGAACTTAACTCCTTAAGCTATGTGCATGTATAACTTTGATTTTTAAAAAAGTAAAAAAGATAATAACAATAAAAATATGCTCTGATGTTCCTTATTTTGGCATTTAGGCTTCTCATACCATTATCCTACTCCAGTTCCTCTCTAGTCATTTGTATTCTTGTATTATCCCTCTTCTAGACTCCAATCTCCTTAAAAAGAGAAAAAGTGTCTAATGCATTTCTACTTCTTTGTTAATATATATACCATAGCATATTCAGCAAACGTAGGATTTAATTTGATTTTCCTTATGGATCCTAACAAAATAAAAGGCAAGGCTCTGAACAAGGCACTGTTTATTTTGAAAATAGTATTTCTTTTTAGAACCCTGTGCTCCATGATTTATCTCTATATTCTCTTTTTCTTCATGTATTTATGGGATAATACTTGATTTCTTCCTTTAGAATAATTTGTGTTTTGCCATTTTTTTCATTAATAGCATTTCCTTTTTGATCTTCTGGGATGACTCTCCAGTGTGAGCTGAAGCCTACTCGTATTTCCTTGAAAGGGCCAGCTGTAAGAATCTTTTCCGATTTACACACTGAATGATCCATGAAGTCAGCCATGGTGGGAATCTTTATGCCACAGAAATCAACAAATACTGTAAATCAGGGTATTTTTCCTTAAAAATATTTACCATCATACTACTGCTACTACTTAAATCTTATATCCACATCTTTCAAATTGAATGTAAACTACTGTTTCCCTGACTGATCAATATAATTTTTCAATCTAATATTCATTACATAAAATGTGAGATATATTTCACATTGCATCATACAATGTTTTAAGTAGTGTTACTGAGATATGTTTAGTATATCATACAATTCACTTATTTCATGTATATGATGAAAAGGTTTTTCCAAAAATATATTCATAGATTTGTGCAACAATTAGTCCAATTCCAAAATACATTTAGCATGCCAAAAAGAAACCCTATCCTCAGTAGTCATTCTCCATTCCTCCTTATCTCAAGCCCTTGGCAATTACTAATCTACTTTCCATCTCTGTAGATGTGACTATTATGGACATTTCATATAAATGGAATTATAAAATATGTGGTGTTTGGTGACTGGTTTCTTCACTTAGCATAATGTTTTCAAGAATCATCTATTCTGTAGTATGTTTCAATATTTCATTCCTTTACATGGTCATATACTATTGCATTATATGTATATATCACATTTTATATGCATTCACTTGATGAATATTTGTTTTTCCCCCACTTTTGAACAATGCTGTTATGAACATTCATGTATAACATGTTTAATTTTTCATTTAAATTCCAGTAGGTTAACATACAGTGTAATATTAGTTTCAGGTGTACAGTTTAGTGATTCAACACTTACATGCAACATCTGGTGCTTATCACAAGTACACTCCTTAATCCCCAGCACCTATTTAACCCATTTCCCAAACTAAATCCCCCCTTGAAATTATCAGTTTGTTCTCTGTAGTTGAGTCTGTTTCTTGGTTTCTCTCTCTCTCTCTCTCTCTCTCTCTTTTATTCCCCTCTCTCCCTCTATCTCTCTTTCCCCTATGCTCATTTGTTTCATCAAAATAACAAACTTCTGCACAGTAAAAGAAACAATCAACAAGCAAAAGGCAACTTAGAGAATAGGAGAAGATACTGGCAAAGGACATATCTGATAAAGGGTTAGTATCCAAAATCTACAAAGAAGTTATAAAACTCAACACCCCAAAATGAATAATCCAGTTAAAAAATGAGCAGAAGACAAAATAGACATTTTCCAAAGAAGACACGAGGATGGCCCACAGACACATGAAAAGATGCTCACCATCACTGATCATCAGGGAAATAGCAAAAACTACAATGAGCTATCACCTCACTCCTGTCAAAATGGCTAAAATTAACAACACAGGAAACTACAGGTGTTGGCAAGCATGTGGAGAACGGGGAGTCCTCTTGTATTGTTTGTGGAATGCAAACTAGTACAGCCACTATGGAAAACACTATGAAGCATCTCAAAAAGCTAAAAATACAATTACCCTATGAACCAGCAGTTTCATTACTATGTGTTTATCTAAAGAATACAAAAATACTTGTTCAAAGCAATAGATGTAGGCCAATGTTAATATCAGCATTATCTACGATAGCCAAATTATGGAAATAGCCCAAGTGTGCATTGAATGATGAATGGAATATTAGTCAGCCATAGCAAAGAATGAAATCTTAACATTTACAATGACATCAATGGAAATGTGGAGTATTACATTAAGTGAAATAAGCCAGACAATGAAAAATATTATATGATTTCACTCATATATTGAGTTTAAGAAACAAAACAAATATGCATATGTAAGTTTTTTAGTATATATACATTTCATTTCTTTTGGGTATGTGACTTGGACTGGAATTGCTGGATCATATGATAATTCTATGTTTAAAATTTTGAGGACTGTTTTCTAATGTAGTTAAAATATTTTACATTTTCACCAGAAGTGTATAATAGTTCCAATTTATCCACATCCTGGTCAGTACTTGTTACCATCTATCTTTTTTATCATAGACATCATATTGCCTGTTAAGTGGTATCTCATTCTGGTTTTCATTTCCATAATTACAAATGATGAATATTTTTTTGCATTTATTGACCATTTGTATATGTCCTCTGGATAAATGTATATTCCAATTCTCTGCCCATTTTAAATTTCATTATTTGTTTTCATTATTAAGATGTAAGAGATTTTTATGTAACCTGAATACAAGTTATTTATCAGATACGTGATTCGAACATATTTCCTCCCATTCTGTGGATTACCTTTTTCACTTTATTGATGTTCTTGTTTAGAGCACCTTGTGCAATTTTTAAAGCTTTCATTTATGACAATCTTCAGCCACAGCATGAAAATTATTGAAAATGTCTTACCCGAACTATTTCACAGTCAACATTTAATTCAGTTGCAACTGCTTCAATTTTCTCTCTACAGACAGAACCAAGGCTGGTCATTCCATTGTCCCAGTACTTCTTAAGGGTGGCTAAGTCTCGGTCACTGAACTGAGTGCGATCTTGTAGCTGTAAAACAGATTTAAAATAATTAGAATAATCAAAGGAAAGAATATCATAGAAAGAACCGTCTGGGTGACACATGCTAGGTTAATTTAAACACATAACAGTAGTGAAATTAATTTCATAGTACTTTTTAAACAAAATATTTATTTATTTATTTATTTATTTATTTATTTATTTATTTATGAGAAAGAGTGGGAGGAGGGGTAGAGGGAGAGGTAGAGAGAATCTTAAGCAAGCTCCATGTTCAGTGTGGAGCCTGATGCTGGGTTCAATCTCATGATTCTAAGATCACAACCTGAGCAGATACCAAGAGTCAGCGGCCTGACTGTGACACCCAGGCACTCCTAATTCACATTTCTTAATATTCTGAAATGGGCCTTTCTATGATATTTATTTCCATAATATGAAAGTATACTAGAATAAGATGAGTAAAAAATTTTATTTGTTAGCAATAAAGCAGTACTGATTTTAAATGGTTATTTTTAAAAAATATATTTATTCATGACAGACACAGAGAGAGGCAGAGGCACAGGCTGAGGGGGAAGCAGGCTTCATGCAGGGAGCCTGACATGGGACTCTATCCCAGGTCTCCAGGATCACACCCCGGGCTGAAGGCAGTGCTAAACCACTGGGCCATAGGGGCTGCCCCTTAAATGGTTATAATCACTTAAATAATATAATGTCATTATAAAATACAGATAAAATTTTAAAAAAGAATTTAAATAACCCACAATTCTGGAAATAGCACTTGTTGAAATTATGATGTGCATTTTTCAAAAATTTTTCTATGATACCCATATTCACATTTACACTATACACATTTCAAAAATAATAGGATAGGAGGGTGGGGGTTTGTCTCCAGCTCCTCTGCTTGAGCTGCCATCTCATCCAGTGCCCTGAGTAGATGGAATGGAACACTGATAATAAAATGTCTATTAACAATAAATAAATACATACATACATACATACATACATATATACATACAAACAGGATCACATCACTGTGTTATTTTTGGATAAGTTAATCTAGATTTGCCATACATATATCTTGCACTACTGTTATAATTAAAAGTATAAATAAAAGAAATATAAGAAGGAAAGGTAGCCATAAAAATCATGTTTATGGCTTCAGAAAGTTTCATAATAGAATAGAATTTCTATTCTATTTGTTCCTATCCCTTTTGTTCTTAGATTTTTTAATCCAATCAACAATGGTCTTTATATATTTTTTTAATTCAATGAATCCTGGAGGCATCCCTAGGAAGTAAATTAGAAGCCTAATGGAGAGGCCCTGGGTAGCTCAGTGGTTGAGCATCTGCCTTTGGCTCAGGTCATGATCCCAGGGTCCTGGGATCGAGTCCAACATTGGGATCCCTGAGAGAGTCTGCTTCTCCCTCTGCCTATGTCTCTGCCTCTCTCTGTATGTCTCTCATGAATGAATGAATAAATAAAAACTTTTTTAAGAAGTATGATGGAATAATGACTTCCATTTTACTGATAAGGAGTCAGAAAAGCAGCGTTATGGATCTCATTCAACAGGGCATAGAATGTCCATAGCAGAGCTAGAAATAGAAATCTGATATTTTTTCTAGTAACTTCACCCCATGATGCCTCCAATTATCTCACAGGATAGCGAAAAAATCTAAAAATAAATTTTAGTTAAAAATATATATCCTACAAAGCCCTGTATGTGTATATATATTTTTGTGATGAGAGAACAAGAATGGGAGAACAAGAGAGTGAGAGAAAAAAATCTTTGAGAATGAGTTGAGGAGAAATGCTGCAGATCATGGAATGAGGTATGAGGTTCTGATGCTGCCCTCCACCTCAGAAGATATCGTCCGGTCTCATATAGGCTGCACTTCAAATCCTTTGTAGACATATACTAATTTCTTTCTTTTTAAGATTTTATTTATTTATTTGAGGGAGAGAGCAGAAGTAGGGGGAGGGAGAGGCAGAGGGGGAAGCAGACTCCTTACTGAACAGGGAGCCCAATGTGGGGCTAGATCGCAGGAACCTGAGATCATGACCTGAGAGGAAGGCAGATGCTTAACTGACTAAGCCACCCAGGCACCCCAACATATACAGATTTCAATATTCTTTTTCTAACTGAAATTTAGAATGGAGCCCTTTCCTAAATTGGATTTGAATAATAATGGAAAATAATATATACAACATATAAAATGACTTATATAAAAGAGTTATCATAACTAAAACTGATAAAATACTAAGCAACAAGTGCAAATTTGTTTTAAAGCTACAATCTTTCGAAAAAGAATTTTAAACATTAGGAATGAAAGCAATATATGAATGCATGGTTTACTACCAAAAGAGTGAATTTAGGCTGTATAATTAACCTGTTTGTCTATTTGTAAGAAATATAATACAGTTGTTCTGTGTGTATGTTAATCAACCAAATTGCTTATCAGATAAATCTGTTCTTCTACTTAAAAAGCCCTGATAAGTAACATGTATTATAAGTACTAGTACTGAATTACATGCTCCTAATAAATGAATCAAAATATTCCATCCAAGCTTTCTTTTTAAAAACAAGTCACATAACCTCAAGTTATTTACATAAAAATCTCATTAGGTTTTCATTCTATATTGATTATATAATAGTTTTATAGTTAAAATTCTCAAAATGGATAGCAAAATAAATGGTAGTCAGGTTCTATGTAGATTCAAATAATCCACCATAACAGCCAGCATAAGTATTCTCATATATTTTCATTGCATCAAATTCTCCAGTGAAAGACAGCCTATATTACTGTCAGAATGGAAGGAATAATTAGAACACTAAACACACTCAGCCATTAATTTGTAATTCATTTAGAAGACACCCAAAGCTGATTCATTCCTTGAATTGAACTAAATAAAACCTAACTTGATTTGTTAGAAATGTGCTGGGGTCTCAACATTACCAATGTTGATAGAATCTTTTTGCTTATTTTTTTAAAGATTTTATTAATTTATTCACGAGAGAGAGAGAGGCAGAGACACAGGCAGAGGGAGAAGCAGGCTCCATGCAGGGAGCCTGATGTGGGACTCCACACCGGGTCTTCCAGGATTAGGCCCTGGACCAAAGGTGGCACTAAACTACTGAGCCACCTGGGCTGCCCTCTTTTTGCTTATTAAGTAGAAGTTTATGGGGGAAGAGTAGTTACATTTAAAGTTCTTTTTGAAAGGTTTATATTTATTTATTCATGAGACTCAGAGAGAGAGGCAGAGACACAGGCAGAGGGAGAAGCAGGCTCCCCATGGGGAGCCCCATGCAGGACTTGATCCCAGGAACCCAGGATCATGCCCTGAGCCGAAGGCATATGCTCAAACACTGAGCCACCCAAGCGTCCCTATTTTTAAAGTTCTTAAGAGCGGATGGCTGGATGCCTCATTGGTTAAGCTCTGCTTTCAGCGCAGGGTATGAGCCTGGGGTTCAGGGATTGAGTCCCACATCAGGCTTCCTGGGGCGAGCCTGATTCTCCCTCTGCCTATGTCTCTGCCTCTCTCTCTTTCTCAGTCTCTCATGAATAAATAAATAAATTTTAAAAAGGTTATTAAGAGCATATTTTAACCAAGCAAATAAATAAGGTAACAAAAATAATTTATCATTATAACTGTAAATATTGACTTAGAGAAGGATAAAAAGGTGGACCCAAAGAATAAGGTAGATACTGTCTTGAAGTCAAAAATCAGTTTTGTTTTTCAATTGAGCTCTAAAGCCACTTTCACTTTACAAAGAAACTTACTGCCTAAGCCACTGGCTTAAGTTAGAGAGACATATTACACAATGCTCTTGCTGATTTTGTGAAAAGAGTGACATTCCAGTTACATTCCTTGACAATTTAGGTGAAAGCTGAGGCTTGGCCCAAGTGACCAGATAATTGTGTTGATTTTATGTGAATTATATTTAATACAACAGAAAACTTCTGGCCTCTTCACCAGCTTCAATAACATTTCTAGGAATTTAGTTATTTGTTTTTCTTTTAAAAAATAGAATTAGATGTCAAAAGTGTGATGTTGGGGAGCACAGTTTCCTGTTTTAAATGTGTATCTTAGTTAAATGTAGAACTAAACTATTTATTTGTATTCAGAGGTAACCCTTATTCCTTTAGTGTTCCATAGGCTGTGCACTATTCAGGTCTATTTCAATCATCAGTCAAGACACTAGGCAGCACTGCTGAGATATCAAACTTGTTTTATGAAATTCTGTTTACCTTTCCACTTGACAATGGGCTCATTAATAGCAGAGATCATACCTCTTTACTTTTTTTTATACCTCTTTACTTTCATTTTCACTGTAAAAATGAATTAATAATGTACTTGATTAAAAAAATAGTCAAACTCTCAGAAAGGTATAAAATGAGCTACATCCTCTCTTCCTTATTTACAAATTCCTATTCTAAACAACAAAGACAACTGCTATAAGTAATTTCCTTCTTTTCAAATAATAAATTTATTTTTTATTGGCGTTCAATTTGCCAACATACAGAATAACACCAAGTGCTCATCCTATCAAGTGCCCACCCTCAGTGCCCATCACACATTCACCCCCATGCCCCGCCCTCCTCCCCTTCCACCACCCCTAGATCGTTTCCCAGAGTGAGGAGTCTTTATGTTCTGTCTTCCTTTCTGATATATCCTACCCAATTCTCCCATCACTTCTATTCCCTTTCACTATTACTTATATTCCCCAAATAAATGAGAACATATAATGTTTGTCCTTCTCCGATTGCCTTACTTCACGCAGCATAATACCCTCCAGTTCCATCCACTTTGAAGCAAATGGTGGGTATTTGTCGTTTCTAATGACTGAGTAATATTCCATTGTATACATAAACCACATCATCTTTATCCATTCATCTTTCCATAGACACTGAGGCTCCTTCCAAAGTTTGGCTATTGTGGACATTGCTGCTAGAAACATCAGGGTGCAGGTGTCCCGGCGTTTCATTGCATCTGTATCTTTGGGGTAAATCCCAAACAGTGCAATTGCTAGGTCGTAGGGCAGGTCTATTTTTAACTCTTTGAGGAAACTCCACACAGTTTTCCAGAGTGGCTGCACCAGTTCACATTCCTACCAACAGTCAAGAGGGTTCCCTTTTCTCCGCATCCTCTCCAACATTTGTGGTTTCCTGCCTTGTTAATTTTCCCCATTCTCACTGGTGTGAGGGGGTATCTCATTGTGGTTTTGATTTTTATTTCCCTGATGGCCGGTGATGCGGAGCATTTTCTCTGTGCTTGGTGGCAATGTCTATGTCTTCCTCTGTGAGATTTCTCTTCATGTCTTTTGCCCATTTCATGATTGGATTGTTTGTTTCTTTGCTGTTGAGTTTCATAAGTTCTTTATAGGTCTTGGAAACTAGCCCTTAATCTGATAGGTCATTTGCAAATATCTTCTCCCATTCTGTAGGTTGTCTTTTAGTTTTGTTGACTATATCCTTTGCTGTGCAAAAACTTCTTATCTTGATGAAGTCCCAATAGTTCATTTTTGCTTTTGTTTCTTATGCCTTCATGGATGTATCTTGCAAGAAGTTACTGTGGCCGAGTTCAAAAAGAGTGTTGCCTGTGTTCTCCTCTAGGATTTTGATGGAATCTTGTCTCACATTTAGATCTTTCATCCATTTTGAGTTTATCTTTGTGTATGGTGAAAGAGAGTGGTCCAGTTTCATTCTTCTGCATGTGGATGTCCAATTTTCCCAGTACCATTTGTTGAAGAGACTGTCTTTCTTCCAATGATTAGTCTTTCCTCCTTTATCGAATATTAGTTGACCATAAAGTTGAGGGTCCACTTCTGGATTTTCTATTCTGTTCCATTGTTCTATGTGTCCGTTTTTGTGCCAGTACCACAGTATCTTCATGATCACATCTTTGTAGTACAACCTGAAATCTGGCATTGTGATGCCCCCAGCTATGGTTTTCTTTTTTAAAATTCCCCTGGCTATTCGGGGTCTTTTCTGATTCCACACAAATCTTAAAATAATTTGTTCTAACTCTCTGAAGAAAGTCCATGTTATTTTAATAGGGATTGCATGAAACGTGTAAATTGCCCTGGGTAACATTGACACTTTCACAATATTAATACTGCCAATCCATGAGCATGGAATATGTTTCCATCTCTTTGTGTCTTCCTCAATTTCTTTCAGAAGTGTTCTATAGTTCTTAGGGTATAGATCATTTACCTCTTTGGTTAGGTTTATTCGTAGGTATCTTATGCTTTTGGGTGCAATTGTCAATGGGATTGACTCCTTAATTTCTCTTTCTTTAGTCTCATTGTTAGTGTATAGCAATGCCCCTGATTTCTGGGCATTGATTACAAAATCAATCCTGCCACAATTCGAAATTGCTGGAGGAGTTCTAGCAATCTTGGGGGTGGAGGCTTTTGTGTTTTCTACTTAGAGGATCACGTCATCGGCGAAGAGGGAGAGTTTGACTTCTTCTTTGCCAATTTGAATGCCTTTAATGTCTTTTTGTTGTCTGATTGCTGAGGCTATTGAATGCCTTTAATGTCTTTTTGTTGTCTGATTGCTGAGGCTAGGGCTTCCAGTACTATGTTGAATAGCAGTGGCAAGAGTGGACATCCCTGTCTTGTTCCTGATCTTAGGGGAAAGGCTCCCAGTGCTTCTCCATTGAGAATTATATTTGCTGTGGGCTTTTCGTAGATGGCTTTTAAGATGTTGAGGAATGTTCCCTCTGTCCCTACCCTCTGAAAAGATTTGATCAGGAATGGATGCTGTATTTTGTCAGATGATTTCTCTGCATCTAATGAGAGGATCATATGGTTCTTGGTTTTTCTCTTGCTGATATGATGAATCACATTGATTGTTTTACGAGTGTTGAACCAGCCATGTGTCCCAGGAATAAATCCCACTTGGTCATGGAGAATAATTTTCTTAATGTACTGTTGTATCCTATTGGCTAGGATCTTGTTGAGAATTTTTGCATCCATGTTCATTAGGGATATTGGTCTGTAATTCTCCTTTTTGGTGGGGTCTTTGTCTGGTTTTGGAATTAGGGTGATGCTGGCCTCATAGAACGAATTTGGAAGTATTCCATCTCTTTCTATCTTTCCAAACAGCTTTAGTAGAATAGCTATGGTTTCTTCTTTAAAAGTTTGATAGAATTCCCCTGGGATGGCATCTGGCCCTGGACTTTTGTGTCTTGGGAGGTTTTGAATGACTGCTTCAATTTCCTCCCTGGTTATTGGCCTGTTCAGGTTTTTTGTTTCTTCCTGTTCCAGTTTTGGTAGTTTGTGGCTTTCCAGAAATACATCCATTTCTTCTAGATTGCCTAATTTATTGGCGTATAGCTGTTCATAATATGTTTTTAAAATCGTTTGTATTTCCTTGGTGTTGGTAGTTATCTCTCCTTTCTCATTCATCATTTTATTATTTTGAGTCTTCTCTCTCTTCTTTTTAATAAGGCTGGCTAATGGTTTATCTTATTAATTCTTTCAAAGAACCAACTCCTGGTTTTGTGGATCTGTTCCACACTTCTTCTGGTCTCGATTTCATTGAGTTCTGCTCGAATCTTTATTAATTCTCTTCTTCTGCTGGGTGTAGGATCTATTTGCTGTTTTTTCTCCAGCTCCTTTAGGTGTAAGGTTAGCTTTTGTATTTGAGTTCTTTCCAGTTTTTGGATGGATGCTTCTCTGCAATGTATTTCCCCCTCAGGACTACTTTTGCTGCATCCCAAAGATTTTGAACGGTTGTATCTTCATTCTCATTAGTTTCCATGAATATTTTAAATTCTTCCTAAATTTCCTGGTTGACCCTTTCATCTTTTAGCAGGATGGTCCTTAACCTCCAAATGGTTGAAGTCCTTCCAAACGTCTTGTTGTGATTTAGTTCTAATTTGAAGGCATTATGGTCTGAGAATATGCAGGGGATGATCCCAATCTTTTGGTATCGGTTCAGACCCAATTTGTGACCCAGTATGTGGTCTATTCTGGATAAAGTTCCATGTGCACTTCCGACGAATGTGTATTCACTTGCGTTGGGATGAAAGTTCTGTAGATATCTGTGAAATCCATCTGGTCCAGTGTATCATTTAAAGCTCTCGTTTCTTTGGAGATGTTGTGTTTAGAAGACCTATCGAGTGTAGAAATCACTAGTTGAAGTCACCAAGTATAAGTTTATTATTATATAAGTATGCCTTGACTTTGGTTATTAGTTGATTGATATTTTGGCAGATCCCACATTCGGGGCATATATATTGAGGATTGTTAAGTCCTCTTGTTGCATAGGTCCTTTAGGTATGATACAGTGTCCCTGTTCGTCTCTCACTACAGTCTTCGGGGTAAATTTTAGTTTATCTGATATAAGGATGGCTACCCCTGCTTTCTTTTGAGGACCATTTGATTGGTAAATGGTTCTCCAACCTTTTATTTTCAGGCTGTAGGTGTCCTTCTATCTAAAATGAGTCTCTTGTAGACAGCAAATAGATGGGTCCTGCTTTTTTATGCAGTCTGACACCTCGTGCCTTTTGATGGGGTCATTAAGCCCATTCACATTCAGAGGTACCATTGAAAGATATGAGTTTAGTGTCATCATGATATCTATTCAGTCCTTGTTTTTGTGGATTGTTCGACTGGACTTCTACTTAAAGGGGAATTTTAAGAGTCCCCTTAAAATTTCTTGCAGAGTTGGTTTGGATATTCTTTCAGTTCCTGCCTGTCTTGGTAGCTCTTTATCTCTCCTTGCATTCTGAATGAGAGCCTTGCTGGATAAAGTATTCTTGGTGGCATGTTTTTCTCATTGAGGACCCTGAATATATCCTGCCAGCCCTTTCTGGCCTGCCAGGTCTCTGTGGAGAGGTCTGATGTTACCCTAATACTCCTCCTCATAAAATTCAGGGATTTCTTGTCTCTTGATTCTTTTAGGATCTTCTCTTTATCTTTGGAATTTGCAAGCTTAACTATTAAATGTGGAGGTGTTGAATGGTTTTTATTGATTTTAGGGGGGGATCTATTTCCTGGATCTGAATGCCTGTATCCCCTCCTAGATTAATGTTTTCAGCTATCATTTTTCAAACACATATTCTGGACGTGTGTCCCTTTCGGCGCCCTCGGGAACCCCAATTAAACGTAGGTTTTTCTTCCTTAGGCTGCTTTATTTCCCTTAATCTATCCTCATGGTATTTTAATCGTTTGTCTCTTTTTTCCTGTTTTCCTTTGCCATCAACTTGTCTTCTATGTCACTCACTCACTCTTCCACCTCGTTAACCCTCGTCGTTAGGACTTCTAGTTTGGATTGCATCTCATTCAATTGATTTTTAATTTCTGCCTGATTAGATCTAAATTCTGCAGGCATGAAGTCTCTTGAGTCCTTTACGCTTTTTTCTAGAGCCACCAGTAGCTTTATAACAGTGCTTCTGAGTTGGCTTTCTGACATTGAATTGTAATCCAGATTTTGTAACTCTGTGGGATAGAGGATTGTTTCTGATTCTTACTTCTGAGGTGAGGTTTTCCTTCCAGTCATTTTGCTCAGTGCAGAGTAGCCAAAAAGAAGTATTGGGGAAAGGAGAAAAAGTGAGTAGAGAAAGAAGGAAAGAAAAGAGAAAAAGAAAAAAGAAAAAAGGAAGAGAAAAAGGAAAAAGAGAAGAAAAAGAAAAAGAAAGAAGGAAAAAAAGGGTGGGGGAAGCAAAAAGAAATTAAAAAAAAAACCACGGGGGAGTATCTTCTGATTCTGTATACTTTAAGTCCCTTGGCTTCCCCTGGAACTTGTCCGTCTAGCTGGTCTTCTGGGGGAGAGGCCTGTTGTGCTGATTTTCAGGTGTTAGCACTTGGGGGAGCTGCTCAGCTCCCTGCCTGGTGCAGGGCTCAGTGGGGGTTGTTTACCCCGTGAGGCCCCAGGAGGAACAACCACAGAGGCGGCGGCCAGCTATGGAGCTCTGGATTCAGCTCCCGCAGTAGGTACAGAGCTTTCAGTCTGCAGGGGCCTGTATGCTCCGGGGGTGGGGCCGCTGATCTGCTCAGCTTGGGGTAGGAGTGTCCTTGCTGTCCTGGGCCTTCCTGGCTTCTGCCTGTCCCGGGGGGAGGCCGGATTCTGGGCTGTGTCCCTGGCGCCCTGTGCTCCCGGGCCTGCGCTGTTGGATTCGCGCTACCGGCCCGCAGCCCCCTCCGCTTGGAGCCTCCGCTCAAGCCCATGGGGAGCTGCTCCCGGGTCCAGCCGTGCGCGCTGCAGCCTTTTAGGGAGCTCGGCGCACTCTCCTGGGGCGCAGGTGTCTGTTAGTCTCAGGGAGCCCGAGGGCATCCCCGCCCTCCTGCGGTCCTGCTCTAACTCCCTGCCAGCACCTTTCCCGCCCGGGAAGATTGGTGAAGTTCCTGCTTCTCCGGGTCGGTGCTTTCCTGTCCTGGGAACACTCGCCTGGGCCTTAGCCCGGCTTCTCCCGGGGCCCCTCCCCCTTGGATGCCTTTTCTTTCTTTATTTCTTTTTTCCCCCGTCTTCCTACCTTGATAGAAGCACGAAATCTTCTCACTGTAGCATTCCAGCTGTTCTCTCTTTAAATCTCAGGTCTAATTCGTAGATTTTCAGGATGATTTGAAGGTTATCTAAGTAATTTGGTGAGGACAGGTGATTTGGGGACCCTACTTTTCCGCCATCTTGCCCCTCCTCAGAGGGATGGTTTAAATAGATGATAGGCATTAAGGAGTGAAATTCTGATGATCACCAGGTGTCATAAGTACTTAATCAGTATATTGTACACCCTAAATTAATATTACACTGTATTTTAACTAATTGGAATTTAAATTAAAGTTTAAAAGAATTAAAAATAAAATAAAAAATAAAGATTATTTAGAACCCCTCCCCCCAAAGAAAGTTCTTGCATCCCAGGATAAATTCAACTTGGTCAGAATTTATGAATCTTTTAATATGCTGTTTAATTCAGTTTGCTACTACTTGTTTAAAAATTTTGCATGTATATTCATCGGGGTTATTGGTCTGTAGTTTTCTTATAGAGCCTTTGTCTGACTTTGAATCAGGGTAATGCTGGCCTCTAAAAATGTGTTTGGGTGTTTCTTGCCTTTTTTTTTACAGCTTTCATAGACCTAGTGTATGTAGCATCCCATTACCATTCTGAGACAGAGGAGGTAGAAACCAGTTGCTTGGTAGCACTCTGAAAATCTGGGATACTGAATATTTGATACATCTCTTACCCTCTTCAAGAAGAAGCTGGGATCCAAGGGTTTCCTCCTAATACTATGGTGCTATGCCAATGGTAGGGATTATAATGAGAGTATCTCCAATTTTCTTACCAGTTTCAATGTGGCTAGTTTTACACTTGCCCTGGGGCCAGGAACCTCTAACTTGTTTCTTGATTTCTCACAAAAGAACTTCTATGTGTATTGCTGTGGAACTGATAGGTCTGTCAGGGGAAAGACAGTTTAGGGCTTCCTATTCTACTATCTTGCTGATGTCACTTCCATTATTTTTTTATAGGTTAACACTAGAATTTCAAAGGTTTAGACTGATTATTAGTTTATATGACTCTCACGTATTACTCTTTTTTTTTCTAAAGAGAACATATTATATTTTGGCAGTTTTAAATTGTATTACGTATTTGAAACATTGTAGTGCTCTTTGGCTCTCAATGTTGATTTTTTATAAATCCTAAAATCATGTAAAGTTGTTAAAAGATCTTAAAATATATTGCAATTAACCTGAGTAGCTTGCTAAATACTAATTTAATTTGTAAATTTCTTCTTTCTGCTACAAGTTATGAGAAGATATTTTAAGAAAATCTCAGGGTATAAATAGAAGTAACAGAAAATTAGAATTCAAATGAAATTACAAATAAATCCAGGAGGTTTCATAGACCTATAGTCCTTTTGGGAATAAAAAAGTCACTTAAAATTTTGGTAAGTTTATTTTCATAATATGGCTTAATTACTGACAGACAATGGATTCTGATCAGTGCACCCCAACCAGAAGAATAAGGACAGTGTTTTACAACTTTGACTTATCATAAGAATCACCTGGCCATTTTTTAAAAGATTTTATTTGTTTGAGAGAAAGAGAGAGAGAGAGAGAGAGAGAGAGAGAGAGAGAATGAGCAGAGGGGTGGGGCAGAGGGAGATATAGAGCAGACTCCCCTCTGGGCAGGGACCCTGACATAGGGCTCAATCCCAGGACCCTAAGATTTGACCTGATCCAAAGGCAGATGCTTAACCGACTGAGCCACCCAGGCACCCCTCAGCTGGCCATTTATTAAGAATACTATTTTTAGGTCTTCCCTTAGAGATTCTGATTTGCTAGATTTTGGATAATATCCAGACATTTATTTTGACACAGCACATCCACCCTCAACACACAGTGATTCCTATGGTAAGGCAAGGTTGGGAAACAGTATACTGCCTTGACAAATTCAAGATACTGACTGCTATAAACTGTTAATTCCAGGGGCTGAAAAGAAGAGAATGCTATTAGTACCCATTATCAGCGACTTGCTTAAAAAGTTAAACCTCCATATTTTTGCAAACCTGACTGGAACAGCTACCCATCTTCTTTCTTCCATTCTCCTTGTAGTCCAAACATAATCCTAAACATGCCAAGACTCCAAAGAAATAAAAATAAATAGGCGATCTTACTAGAAAGAAAAGCTGAGGACCCCTACAAACAATAGCTTTTTTGCTTTGCTGATTCTACTACAAGGCAAAATACCAAAGATTGTTAGATCACAAGTCAGAAGAGACTTGAGTTCTAATCAAAGTTTAATCATTTGATAGATATACAGTATTTTCAAATAATTTAATCATTCTGCATTTAGTATTTTCATAAAGGAAATATAAATAAAAATGTCTACCCTATCTATCTTTTAAAATTTTTGCACAGATTAGAATAAGGTGGCATAAATAAAATACAGTTGGCCCTTGAATAATATGAACGTTAGGGGCACTAACCTCTGCAAAGTCAAAAATCTGTGTATAACTTTGACTCCTCAAAGCCATAAGTACTAAGGGCCTACAGTTGACCAGAATTCTTACCAATGAAATAAACATTTGATTAACAAATACATACTGTATTCTTACAATGAAGTAAGCTAGAGAAGAACATGTTATTAATAAAATTATAAAAGAAAATGCATTTATAGTACTGTACTGTATTTAAAAATCTGCATGTAAGTAGACCCATGCAGTTCAGACCCATGTTGTTCAAGGGTCAATTGTAACTTTAAACTATAAATAACTATGCATATGTTAGAATGATTTTTACTACTGAAGAGCCAAAATCTAATACAAGTAGTATTTCCATACATAGATTGTTATAATAACAATCAGAATGATTTTGTAGTTCATAAAATTCAAAAATACAGCATCCAGATTTTTAAAATGCTACTTTAATTCCCTAATTTATATAGACCTATTTTCATTCCACAAGTGGAATGAAAGCATATTTTCTTACAGTTTGGTTAATACAAGAAACTAAAGCACACAAAATTCCGCATTTTTTTCTGTATTGGGAATGCACCCCATTTTTACATTTCTTTTTTTAATAAATTTTTACTTATTTATGATAGTCACACAGAGAGACAGAGAGAGGCAGAGACACAGGCAGAGGGAGAAGCAGGCTCCATGCACTGGGAGCCCGACGTGGGATTCGATCCCAGGTCTCCAGGATGGCGCCCTGGGCCAAAGGCAGGCGCCAAACCGCTGCGCCACCCAGGGATCCCCCATTTTTACATTTCTAAGCACAGTTTTCAATAATCTTTCTGAGGCTTTCTGTAAACCACATTTCTGCCTTTGAACCAACTGTCTTTGAATGAGATTTTGCCAACAGAGTGGTAGATGTTCCTTCCTTTCATTTTGTTTTCTATTTCTGTCAGCATCATCCTAGGAATAGCAGTTCATCCTGGCACTGATTGCTGGTAATAGTAGCAATCAGTTTCAGTTTTCTCACATTACTAGAATCAGCCTCCTTGTGCCCCCAGAGATAACATCATTAGCTGGCAGGGTACCAATACTCGGAAATCTGAGTCTTAGCTTAGCAGATCCCCTCATTTAATTTTGTAGCTTCTGAAAATCCAAACTTCACTTTGTCTTCTTAGCCCCAGGGGTGACAGCAACCTCACACATTTACACTCTTGTTGTTTCAAAGTTTCCTCTTTGGTTTTAAAAATTATCTAAAATTTGTCTAAACAATTTATCATATTAAATTCCTCTGGCGTGTTTTCTGTTTTCCTGCATGGACACTTATTGATACAAACTGTTCATTTAACAATCAGTTTCACAAAAATGACCTTTCAGGATGATGTGTTTGTGGACAATAACTATTGCATGAATAGAATATTAGACACAGTGTGGTACTGGCACAAAAACAGACACATAGATCAATGGAACAGAATAGAGAACCCAGAAGTGGACCCTCAACTTTATGGTCAACTAATATTCAATAAAGGAGGAAACACTATCCACTGCAAAAAAGACAGTCTCTTCAATAAATGGTGCTGGGAAAACTGGACATCCACATGCAGAAGAATGAAACTACACCACTCTCTTTCTCCATACACAAAGATAAACTCAAAATGGATGAAAGATCTAAATGTGAGACAAGATTCCATCAAAATCCTAGAGGAGAACACAGGCAACACCCTTTTTTGAATTCAGCCACAGTAACTTCTTGCAAGATACATTCATGAAGGCAAAAGAAACAAAAGCAAAAATGAACTATTGGGACTTCATCAAGATAAGAAGCTTTTCCACAGCAAAGGATACAGTCAACAAAACTAAAAGACAACCTACAGAATGGGAGAAGATATTTGCAAATGACGAATCAGATAAAGGGTAGTTTCCAAGATCTATAAAGAACTTATGAAACTCAACACCAAAGAAACAAACAATCCAATCATGAAATGGGCAAAAGACATGAACAGAAATCTCACAGAGGAAGGCATAGACATGGCCAACATGCACATGAGAAAATGCTCGGCATTACCTGCCAAAAGGGAAATACAAATCAAAACCACAATGAGATACCCCCTCACTCCAGTGAGAATGGGGAAAATTAAGAAGGCAGGAAACCACAAATGTTGGAGAGGATGCGGAGAAAAGGGAACCCTCTTACACTGTTGGTGGGAATGTGAACTGGTGCAGCCACTCTGGAAAACTGTGTGGAGGTTCCTCAAAGAGTTAAAAATAGACCTGCCCTACGACCCAGCAATTGCACTGTTGGGGATTTACCCCAAAGATGCAGATGCAATGAAACGCCGGGACACCTGCACCCCGATGTTTATAGCAGCAATGTCCACAATAGCCAAACTTTGGAAGGAGCCTTGGGGTCCATATAAATATGAATGGATAAATAAGATGTGGTTTATGTATACAATGGAATATTACTCAACCGTTAGAAATGACAAATACCCACCATTTGCTTCAACATAGATGGAACTGGAAGGTACTATGTTGAGTGAAGTAAGTCAATCGGAGAAGGACAAACATTGTATGTTCTCATTCATTGGGGAATATAAATAATAGTGTAAGGGAATATAAGGGAAGGGAGAAGAAATGTCTGGGAAATATCAGAAAGGGAGACAGAACATAAAGACTCCTAACTCTGAGAAACGAACGGATGGTGGAAGGAGAGGAGGGTGGGGGGTGAGGTTGAATGGGTGACGGGCACTGAGGGGGGAACTTGACGGGATGAGCACTGGGTGTTATTCTGTATGTTGGTAAATTGAACACCAATAAAAAATAAATTTATTATAAAAAAAAGTCGTGAATGATGGAGGATTGGGGACAGAAGCTAAAGAGAAGAGGAACTTTAAAGACATGTCTGTTTCTAAAAAAAAATTAAAAAAATAAAAAAGACATATCTGTTTCTGTATGTGTATGAGTGGTATTGAACATAGAAATATAGTTCATCATAACAATCACTCTAAACCTCAAGTACTCTAATACTATATTAGTTTTCCAAATGGATTCATCCTTCTTTATTCCTTCTTTTGGTTAACGGAATTTCATTTTCCTAGTCACCATTATAAAGAAAAAAATTAGAAGTCACCTATGATTTCATCTACTCATTCATTCTTTCTACATTGAATCAGTTATCAAGTCCAATCATTTTTCTCCTTTACACCTATTGTATTCACTACCTCATTCTATCCACACTGTTACCGTCTTCATTCAGGTCATCATTTCCTGCTTGGAGTATTGAAATTGTTTTAGATTGTGTTCCCAGCTTCAGTTTAGTATTTTTCCAACTGCTAAAGGTTTACCAATCTCACTGATTTTTACCCAGAATTAGATTGTTTGTTCATTGATTTTATCTATCCCTTTCATATTTTAATTTCCATGATTTCTGCTCTTTTAATTTCCTGCCTTCTGTTTGCTCTGGGTTTGTTTTGTTCACATTTTTCTAGTTTCTTGAAATACAAACTTAGATGTTCAATTTGAGTCCTTTCCTCATTTCCAATGTTAGTATGCAGTGTTGCAATGAAAATTTTAGTACTGTTTAAGCTATATTCCACCTGTTTTGATTGCTGTATTTTCATTTCTGTGTAGTTATATGTATTTTCTTCTGTGATTCTCTCTTTGATTCATGGATTATTTAGAATCATGTTGTTTAATTTCTATGTAATTAGTTAATGTTCTTATTGTTTTCCTGTTACTCAGTTCTAGTTTGATTCCAGTGAAGTCAGAGTTTACAATATGTACGGTTTCAATCTTTTAAAGCTATTGAGACTTTTTTTATGGTTTTGGATAAGGTGTATCTTGATGAATGTTCCAAGGACCTTTATTTTTTTTCCAAGGACCTTTAAAAGCTATGTTCTCTTCTTGTTGGGTGGAGTATTTTATACATGTTCTATATATTTTTATTAGATCTTATTGGTTGTGTTGTTCAAATCTTCTTTGTCCTTATTGATTTTCTGTCTCGTAGTTTTATCAGTTTCTGAGAAGACAGTGTTGAAGTACCAATCTATAATTGTATACTTGCCTATTATCCTTCCTGCTCTATCAGTTTTTGCTTCAGGCATTTTGAAGATCTATTTCTTTTGTACAATTTTAGGATTGATAGGTCTTCCTGGTGAATATACCATTTTACAGTATATAATTACTTCTCTTTATCTAGTAATTTTATTTATTTTAAAGTCTATTTTAGTTTTATTGATTGCTTCCTTTGCTGTACAGAAGCTTTTTTATCTTGATGAGGTCCCACTAGTTCATTTTTGCTTGTTACATTTACCTATGTTGATGTGTCTAGGAAGAGGTTGCTGCCTGTGTTCTCCTCTAGGATTTTGATGGTTTCCTGTGTCACACTTAGATTTTTCATCTGGTTTGAATTTACTTTCCTCTGTAGTGTAAGAAAGTGGTCCAGGTTTATTCTTCTGCATGTTTCTGTCCAGTTTTCCCAACAGCATTTGATGCAGAGATTGTCTTTTTCAAATTGGGTATTCTTTCAGCTTTGTTGAACTTTATTTGACTATATATTTATGGGTCCAATTCTGAGTTTTCTATTCTGTTCCATTGCCTATGTGTCTGTTTTTGTGCCTGTACCAGAATGTCTTGACAATCAAAGCTTTGTAATATTGCTTGGTGTCTGGAATCATGATGTCTCAAGCTTTGGTTTTCTTTTTCAGGATTGCTTTGGTTGGGATCCCTGGGTGGCGCAGCGGTTTGGCGCCTGCCTTTGGCCCAGGGCGTGATCCTGGAGACCCGGGATCGAATCCCACATCGGGCTCCCGGTGCATGGAGCCTGCTTCTCCCTCTGCCTGTGTCTCTGCCTCTCTCTCTTTCTCTCTGTGTGACTATCATAAATAAATAAAAATTAAAAAAAATTAAAAAAAAAAAAAAAAAAAAAGGATTGCTTTGGTTATTCAGGGTCTTTTGTGGTTCCATACAAATTTTAGGACTGTTGTTATAGATCTGTGAAAAATGCTGGTGGTATTTTTTAATTTATTAATTTAAATCCAATTAGCCAGCATGTAGTACATAGTTTTAATGTAGAGAGAAGCAATCAATAAAGCTAAAAGGCAGCCCATGGAAGATATTTGCATAATATCTGATAAAGGGTTAGTATCCAAAACCTATAAGGAACTTACCAAACACAACACCTAAAAAAACAAATAATCCAGTTAAGAAATGGACAGAAGAGATGAATAGATCCTTTTACAAAGAAGACATTCAGATATTAAAACATGCTTGGGAGTGCCTGGGTGGCTCAGTGGTTGAGTGTCTGCCTTTGGCTCAAGCTGTGATCCCTGTGTCCCGGGATCAAGTCCTGAATCAGGATCCCCACAGGAAGCCTGCTTCTCCCTCTGCCTATGTCTCTGCTTCTCTCTGTTTCTCATGAATAAATAAATAAAATCTTTTAAAAAAACATTTTTAACATCACTCATCATCAGGGAAATACAAGTCAACACTACAGTGAGATGCCACTTCACATCTATCAGAATGAATATATTTAACAACTCAGGAAACAACAGATATTGTCAAAGATGGGGAGAAAGAGAAACTTTCTGGTGGGAAAGAGAAACTGTTGGTGGGAATGCAAACTGGTACTGGCATTCTGGAAAACATATGGAGGTTGCTCCAACAGTAAAAAAGAGAACTATCCTATGACTTAGTAATTGCACTACTGGGCATTTAACTAAATGATACAAAAATATAAATTTGAACGTGTATATTCTCCCCAATGTTTACAGCAGCATTATCAACAATAGGCAAACAATGAAAACAACCCAAATATTCATCGACTGATGAATGGATAAAGATGTGAGATTTATGTACATGTATATACATGTGTGTATACATACATATGTATGCATATATAAATTAATATTACTCAGCTAATACAAAAGTGAAATCTTGCCATATGAAACAACGTGGATAGAAGAAGAATGTGTTATGCTAAGTGAATTAAATTGGTCAGAGAAAGAAAAATACCATTTGATTTCACTAATGTGGAATTTAGAAAATGAAACAGATGACCAAATTGGTAGGGAAAAATAAGAGAGGGAAACAAACCAAAAGAGATTCTAAAAAATAGAGAACAAACTGAGGGTTGATGGAGAGAGGTGAGCGGGATATGGGTTAGATGGATGATAGGTATTAAGGACATATTTTGGGCAGCCCCAGTGGCCCAGCAGTTTGGCAACGCCTTCGGCCCGGGGTGTGATCCTGGGGACCCGGGATCGAGTCCCACGTCAGGCTCCCTGCATGGGGCCTGTTTCTCTCTCTGCCTTGTCTCTGCCTCTTTCTCTCTGTGTGTCTCTCATTAATAAATAAAATCTTTTTTTTTAAATGGACACAGTATAAAATTGGATTGACATTGGTCTCTTTCACTATTTCATATATTCCACATATGAGTGAAACCATATAATGATCGTCTTTCTCAGACTGACATATTTCACAAAGTGAAATAGCTTTCATTTCCATCCATGTCAGTGTAAATGGCAGGTATTTGTCCTTTCTGATGGCTGAATGATATTCTATTGTGTGTGTGTGTGTGTGTGTGTGTAGATGATAGATAGATGATAGATAGATAGATAGATAGATAGATAGATAGATAGATAGATAATGTGTGTATATGTATAATATCTTCTTTACCCATTCATTTTTCAAAGGACATATCAGCTCCTTCCACAGTGGCTATCGTGGACATTGCTACTATGAACATTGGGGTGCAGGATTCTTGTCAATTCACTACACCTGTATGTATCTTTGGTGTAAATACCCAGTAGTTCAATACCTGGGTCATAGGGTAGCTCTATTTTTAACTTCTTAAGGAATCTCCACACTGTTTTTCCAGAGTGGCAGTACCAGCTTACATTCCCACCAACAGTACAAGAAGGTTCTCCTTTCTCCACAACTGGTCAACATTTGTTGTTTCCTGTCATATTAATTTTAGCCATTTTCACTGGCATAAAGTGGCAAGGAATGTGAAGCAATTTTTCATATGCTTGTTGGAAATGTGTAGGTCTTTTATGGAAAAATAGTCTGTTCATATCTTCTGCTCATTTCTTGACTGTTTGTTCTTGGGTATTGAGTTTGATAAGTTCTTTATAGATCTTGGAAATCTGTGTAGCTGATATGTCACTTGCAATTATCTATTCTCATTGTGTACGTTGTCTTTTAGTTTTGTTGACTGTTTCTTTTACTGTGCAGAAACATTTTATCTTGACAAAGTCCCAATAGTTCATTTTTGCTTTTGTTTCCCTTACCTTCATAGATGTGTCTCACAAGAAGTTGCTGTGGCCAAGTTCAAAACGGTGTTGCCTGTTCTCCTCTAGGATTTTGATCGATTCTTGTCTCACATTTATATCTTTCAACCATTTTGAGTTTATTCTTGTGTATGGTGTAAGAGATGGTCCAGTTTCATTCTTATGCATGTGGTTGTCCAATTTTCCAAACACCATTTATTGAAGAGATTGTCTTTTTTCCACTGGATATTCTTTACTCCTTTGTCAAAGATGAGTTGACCATAATGTTGAGGATCCATGTCTGGGTTCTCTGTTCTGTTCCATTCATCTACGTGTCTGTTTTTGTGTCGGTACCATACTCTCTTGATGATTACAACTTAATAACATAGTGTCAAGTCTGACATTGTGATGCCCCCAGCCTTAGTTTTCATTTTCAACATTTGTCTGGCTATTCAGGTTTTTTTTTCTGATTCCATACATATCTTAGGATTATTTGTTCCAACTCTGTGAAGAAAGTCCACGGTATTTTGATAGGGATTGCATTGAATGTGTAAATTGCTCTGGGTAGCATAGACATT
The DNA here is from genome assembly GCF_003254725.2 of Canis lupus dingo. NCBI lineage: Eukaryota > Metazoa > Chordata > Mammalia > Carnivora > Canidae > Canis > Canis lupus. The sequence continues at coordinate 65,389,693 of NC_064281.1, forward strand.
TTCAAAATATTTATTCTTCCAATCCATGAGAAAGGAATGTTTTTCCATCTGTTTACATCTTCCTTGATTTCTTCATAAGTGTTCTGTAGTATTTGGAGTATAGTTACTTTACCTCTGTGGTTAGGTTTATTCCTAAATATCTAATGGTTTTGGGTGCCTTAATTTCTCTTTCTTCAGTCTCATTGTTAGTGTATAGAAATGCCACTGATTTCTGGGCACTGATTTTGTACCCTGCCACACTGCTGAATTGCTGTATGGGTTCCAGTGATCTTGGAATAGAGTCTTTTGGGTTTTCTATATACAGTATCACATCATCTGCAAACAGGGAGAGTTTGACTTCTTCTTTGCCAATTTGAATGCCTTTTCTTTCTTTTTGTGTCTGCTGTGGCTAGGACTTCTAGTACTATGTTGAATAACAGCAATGAGAGTGGACATCCCTGTCGTGTTCCTGATCTTAGGGGAAAGGCTCCCAATGTTTCCCCATTGAGAATGATATTCACTGTGGGATTTTCATAAATGGCTTTTATGATATTGAGGAATGTTCCCTCTATCCCTACACTCTAAAGACTTTTGATCAGGAATTGATGCTGTATTTTGTCAAATGCTTTCTCTGCTTCTACTCAAAGGATAATATGGTTTTTGTGTTTTATGTTATTGAAGTGATTGCAAAATTGTTTTATGAATGTTAAACCACCCTTGCATCCCAGGGATAAATCCCACTTGGACATGGTGAATAATCCTCTAAATGTACTGCTGGATTCTATTGGCTAGTATCTTGGTGAGAATTTTTGCATTCATGTTCATCAGGGATATTGGTCTATAATTCTCCTTTTTGGTGGGATCTTCGTCTGGTTTTGGGATCAAAGTAATGCTGGCCTCATAACGAGTTTGGAAGTATTCCCACCATTTCTTTCCTTTGAAATAGCTTTAGTAGAGTTAAGTATTAATTATTCTCTAAATGCTTGTTAGAATTCTCCTGAGAAGCCATCTGGCCCTGGAGTTTTGTGTCTTGGGAGGTTTTTTCCTCACTAGTTACTGACCTATTCAGGTTTTCTATTTCTTCCGGTTCCAGTTTTGGTAATTTGTAGGTTTCCAGAAATGCATCCATTTCTTCCAGATTGCCTAATTTGTTGGCATATTGTTGCTCATAATGTGTTTTCTAAAATCACTTCTATTTCCTTGGTATTGGTTGTGATCTCTCCTCTTTTGTTGTTGGTTTTATTAATTTGGGTTCTTTCTGTTTTCTTTTTAATAATGCTGACTAGGGGTTTATCTATATTATTAATTCTTTCATAGCCAGCTTCAGATTTCATTTACCTTGTCTAGGAAAGATGGTAGAAAAGTAGGAGTCCTTGATTCATCAGGTCCTCCAACTAGATAACTTACAAATCATTCTGAACACCTATGAATCCAACATGAGATGTAAAGTGAGAATAGCTGGAATCCTACAAAGAGAAAAGTGATCACTTTTGACAAGACAGGATGGCAGAGAAGAGGAAAGGTGGGGGAGAGGAGCTGTGGAAAGCCTTGGCAGGAAAGCACCACAGTGGACAATCGGGAACTTTAGAAATCTGTGCCTGAAAGAGTCTTCTCTGACTGTAAAGTGCTCATGGGGAAATAGAGCAGAATCTTAGGAGGGGCAGTGAAATCTCAGTATTTCCAGAGACACAACAAGAATAGGGTCGCCTGGGAGAAAGCTCATCACAAACTGCAGTAGGATCTCAGTAAAGGGTTGGAATGCCATAACCCTCCCGGAGCATCTGGGAGAACCCGGCTGGGTGCATGGACTATCACCTGAGCTCTCTTACCCTAGAGCTCTGCAATGGATGGAGGCAGGCTGTCTTCCATTCCCTTTGTGAGAGGTGAAGAGAGCATGGGTACAGTGGCACAGGGCCCTCAATCTGAGGGCACCAAAGTGGAAAAAGCCAGCTATCCTCCATTCCCTCCAGGACAGGTGAAACCAGGGAGGGCACAATATGGCAAGAACTCTCCTGCCACTGGGCCCTCTTCAATTTGTGCAGATCAGTGCCCTCACATCTGCCCCCAGGATGATCTAGGCCAGTGTGCACTGAGAGACTGTGGTTCAGTACATGTGAGGAACTCTTGGCTCAGGGGCTGGAGATCTGGCTGCCATTTTTTTCCGTTTTGCCTTTCACCATGGAGAGGCAAGGCCTCTAAGGAACAAAGGCCTCACAGGATAAATAGCTCACACTGAGCCAGGCTAACTGGCAAGGGACAGGGCATCCCCGCCCAGGCACAGATACCTGAGAATCAGTGCAGCAGGCCCCTCCCCAAGAAGACCAGCTGGAAGAACAAAGGAAGAGCAAGGTTACTGATGAAGCAGCACTGGAAGGCTCCAGGACTGAGGAAAATAGTATATAGAACTCAAAGTTCTTTCCTTATGATTCGTTTATCTTTCAGGTTAAAAATTTCCAATATTTTTTCTCTTTTCCTGCCTTAATTTCAATATTTTACCAACTCTTTGTTTTTAAGCTTTTTCCTTTTTGACTTTCATATTTCTACAATTATATATCTTAAATATATTCTTCACTTTTGCATTCCTTTAAATGTATTCAAGTTAATTTTGGGAGATTTATGAACTATGGGTTTTTGGTTTCTGTTTTGTTTTTTCCTGTCTTGTTTTGTTTTATAATGGTGGAAGTTAGTACCTTCTAACACATGGATCAAAATACACCCAGAACCAAATGGAACATCATGTTGGTTCATTCTGTGAGATTATATTCTCTGTTCCTTCCCATTCTACCCCCCTCTTATCTTGTTTCTGTTTTGGTGGCTGATGTTGGGTCTCTATATAAGTTTTGCTGGTTATATAAATTTGGAATTTAGCATCTTCTAACAAACACAACAAAATACACCCAGAACCAAAAGGTTCACCATCTAGGTCCACTCTGTGAGACCATATAGTCTCTCTGCCACCCCTACTCCCCACCCTTTTTAAAATTCTATTTTTTAAAATTTGTTTTTCACTTTCCTGGTACTTTTATTTTGTTCTGTTCTTCTTTTTCTTTTATTTTCTGGTCTCTGACCTCTTTGACATTGTCTACATTGTAATTTACTTAGGTCTTGGCTGATATTTTTCACTCTGCTCACTCATGTAACCATTCTGCACTGGACAAAATGACTAAAAGGGAAAATTCAACACAAAAGAAGGAATCAGAAGGAATATTCTCTGCCACAGACCTACTTGATATGGATTTAAGTAGCATGTCAGAGATAACATTCACAACTACAATTATAAAATTACTGGTGCCTCTGGAAAAAAGCATAAGGGACTTGAGATTCTCTTACTGCAGAATTGAGATCCAATCAGGCTGAAATTAAAAATACTTTAATTTAGATTCAGTCTAAACTGGATGCTGTAACTGCTAGGGCTAATGAGGTGGAAGAGAGAGTGAGTGACATTGAAGACAAGTTGATGGAAAGGAAGGGGTGAGGAGAAAGAGAAAAACAAGAACCTACAAGGAAAGACTTCAGGAAATAAATGATAGCTTGAGAAGGAATAATCTTATTGGGATTCCAGTAGAAGTAGAGAGAGAGAGATGATCTCAAAGTATATTTGAACAAATCATAACTGAGAACTTCCCTAATCTGGGGAAGGAAACAGGCATTCAGATCCAAGAGATAAAAAGGACCCCCCCAAAAAAATCAACAAAAACCAATCAACACCCTGACATATAAGAGTGAAGCTTGCATATTTCAAAAATAAAGAGAAAATTCTAAAAGCAGCTAGAGACAAGTGATTCTTACCATATATGGGGATAAACATCAGGTTAACATCAGATGTCTCCACAGAGACCTGGCAGGCCAGAAAGCACTGGCATGAAATATTTAGGGTACTATACAAGAAAAACATGCAGCCAAGAATACTTTATCCAGAAAGTCTGTCTTTCAGAATAGAAGGAGAGATAAAGAGTTTCCAGGAAAGACAGAAACTGAAAGAATATGTGACCACCAAAGTGGCTTTGCAAGAAATATTAAGGGGGACATTGTAAGACATGGAGGGAGCCCCCCCCAAAAAAAACTGCAGAAATAAGGACTGTATAGGTAATACTATGACACTAAATTCATATCTTTCAAAAGTTACTGTGAACATGAATGGACTAAATGATCCCATCAAAAGACATAAGTTATCAGACTGGTTAAAAAAGCAAGACTCATTTATATGCTGTCTACAAGAGACTCATTTCAGACCTAAGGACACCTCCAAGGGTTGAAGGGGTGAAGAACCATTTACCATTCAAATGGTCCTCAAAAGAAAGCTAGGGTAGCAATCCTAGTTTCAGATAAAGAAGGCCACTATATCATACTTAAAGGGTGTATCCAACAAGAAGATCTAACAATTATGAATATTTATGCCCCTAATGTGGGAGCTTCCAAGTATATCAACCAATTAATAACCAAAGTAAACAGATACACAGATAATAATACGTTAATAGTAGGAGACTTCAACACAGCACTCTCAGCAAAAGACAGATATTCTAAACAGAACATCAGCAAAGACACAAGGACCTTGCATGATACATTGGATGCAATGGATTTAACAGATATATGCAGAACATTCCATCCTAACGCAACAGAATACACATTCTTTTCAAGTGCACATGGAACTTTCTCCAGAATAGACCACATGCTGGGTCACAAATCAGGACTCAACTGATACCAAAAGATTGAGATTATCCCCTGCATATATTCAGACCACAATGCTTTGAAACTAGAATTCAATCAAAAGAAGAAATTTGAAAGGAACTCAAACACTTGGAGGTTAAAGGGCATCCTACTAAAAGATGAATGGGTCAACCAGGAAATTAGAAAAGAATTCAAAAGAATCATGGAAACTAATGAAAATACAACTGTTCAAAATTTTGGGATTTGCAGTCCTAAGAAGGAAATATGTTGCAATACAAGCATCCCTCAAAAAATTGGAAAAAAACTCAAATACACAAGCTTACCACTCACCTAAAGGAATTGGAGAAATAACTGCAAATAAAGCCTAAACCAAGGAGAAGAAGAGATATAAAAGACTAGAGCAGAACTCAATGAAATAGAGAGCAGAACTATAGACCTGGTCTCCAAGGTTTCAGATGAGAAATCCACTGTCATTTGAATTGGTATTCCCCCATAAGTAATGCATCATTTCTATCTGTCAGAATTCAGGATTTTTTGCTTTGTCTTTGTTTTTCAGTTTAATTATTATGTGCCTGGGTGCAGCAGCTTTCTTTTCATGTATCTTGCTTGGAATTCACTCAGCTTCCTGAATCTGCAGATTTAGGTTAGATTTTTCCCCAAATTTGAGAAGCTTTGGCCATTATTTCTGTGAGTATTCTTTAAGTCCTGTTCTCTCTTTCCTCTTATTGTAGGATTTCCATGATACAAATATTGAATTTTTGTTATTGCCCCACAGGATTTTGAGGCTCTATTTATTTTTCAGTCTGTTTTATCAGTGTTGTTCCAATTGGGTACATTCTAACAATCTGTACTCAGCTTAATTGATTTGCTTCTCTTTTATAACCACTCAAATCTTAAGGAATCTTGTAGGTTTGTTGTAACTTTTAGTAGTGTAATTCTATTTTTAATTTTTTTTGTTTTTATTTAAATTTGATTTGCCAACATATAGTATAACACCCAGTGCTCATACCATCAAGTGCCCTTCACCCAGTTACTCCAACCCACTGCCCATCTCCCCTTCCACAACCCTTTTTTTTTCTTTCCCAGAGTTAGAGGAGTATCTCATGATTTGTCTCCCTCTAATTTTTCCCACTCAGTTCCCCTCCTTTCCCTTATAATCCCTTTAACTATTTCTTATATTCCACATATGGGTAAAACCATATGATGATTGAAACCATAATTCTAATTCGGTTTTTTATAACATTAATTGCTTTCTTGAGATTTTCTATTTTTTCATTGTTTCAAGGTAATGTGTAATTGCATGTTGAAACAGTTTCATAATGGATGCTCTGAAATACTTGTCATAAAAAAAACAAAATAAAATGCTTGTCAGATAATTCCATTATCTCATTCACCTCAGCATTTGTGTCAGTTGATTTTCTTTTATCATTCAAGTTGTGACTTTCCTGGTTCTTGGTATGCTGGGTGATTTATTGTTTCCTGAACATTTTAGCCATTATGTTAGGAGATTCTGGGTTTTGTTTAAATCTTTTTTTTTTTATTTTATCAGGCGGGCACGTGGGTTCTCGTCTACATTTATGTGTTGTGGTTCCAATGGTACTTTCTGGTGGTATTTTAATTTTCAAATCATTTTAGTATTATTTTAATTTGCTTGGTTTATTTGGTACCACATGGGCTACTGTCTCTATGTGGGAAAAAAGATTTTCCACCCTTCAGGGATGAATAGCACACTTAATAATCTGTGCACATTTAGTGTCTTGATCATTTTTGTTGGTGCTAACCAAGCCATATGATTCTTTAATTGGGGGAAAGAATTCTCTGGCCTACAGGGAAAAAGAAGCTTTCCAGGTCAGAATACTTTTTGTAGAATCTCCTTCAGCATTACTACCTGGTATCTCAACCAAGGGAGGAAAGGTTCAGGCACAACAGAGAAGGAGAGCACTTCTCTGGTTGCTAATTGTCACTGAGGCTTCCAATTGAGCTCCTTTGCCAATCTTTCTAGGATCACTTCATGCTGTTTGGGGACTCCCATCCCATCAGTAGAAGGAATGAGCCTACTCAAGCTGTTTTTTCTTGTTATATTGGGGGTCATGAGTTGCCTGGCCTGAGTTAACTTCTGTTGTTAATTGGGAGGCAAAATACCCTGTAGTTCTTCCAAGTCATGGAGTTACTAACCAGTTGCTTCCTTTCCAACTTTCAGAGATCTCCACTGGTGGCATCCTAATTTTTCCATGGTTTATATCTCTACTTTTTGGGGAAGAAAAAAAAGGAGAAAAAGAGTTTACATAATATTGTTCAATTCAAAAATTCCTAGCTTCAGTTTTATTATCCCTACCTACCATAAAGTAACTTATCTTTCTAAAAGTCTACTCATGTCTCTTTTATAATTAAAGTCCATTAATAGTTTGCCATCTATTGCAATGTCTGGGTGGCTCAATGGTTGGGCATCTGCCTTCGGCTCAGGGCATAATCCCAGGTCCAGGGATTGAGTTCTGCATCGGGCTCCCTGAAAGGAGCCTGCTTCTGCCTGTGCCTGTGTCTTGGCCTCTCTCTGTGTCTCTCATGAATAAAGAAATAGAATATTTAAAAAAATAGTTTCCCATCTATTGACATCACAATCTCCTAAGGTACTTGTTAAAATTCAGATGTATAGGTCTTATGTAGACCAACTGAGTAAGATTCTTTGAGAAAACACAATTTTAATGTTTTTTTAATATTAATATTACACAAATCGCAACAACTGTAGTAGGACGTCAGAAAAGCGAAATAAGACTTAAAATACTAGTTACTCATTGCTTCTAAATCCCAAAATGCACTAATAATAAATAGTAATGTGAATTTCTTAATTTTGATTGAGATATTTATATCAATCATGACTCAATTATATGATCAAATTAACTGGGATAATTAGATGTAAAAACATTATGATACTTTATTAATTATCTTTTTATTGATATATAATTAATATATAGTGTTATATCAGTTTCACTATATAGTGTACACTATAATGATCCAACAATTCTACACATTAATCAATGGTCATTATGATAAGTGTACCTCTTAATCTCCTTTATCTATTTCACCTATATCATTTATTACCTTAGAGTGCTTTTTAAAATTGCAAAAACCTGGTCAAAGTTTAGATGGTGTACTGATTACATTTTATTTAAGGTTACATTGGTAATATATATAAATATGATCTCAAAATATGTCCTTTGAGATAATGCTGTCTTATTGAGATTCAATTTTGCCAACTTTACAAATATCATGACAATTTTCTCAATGTCATTCTTATCAACAGCACAGGGTAAAACCCTGCTTGCTGCTTTAAATAAAATATTACTTACTGCTCTTTTTCTAGAACACCCTGTAATCCAAGGCACAGTAAGGTTTCCTGAAATCTGTGGAAACAACAAATGGAATTTCAGTAAGGTATGAATTGATACTACTTGGAATGCTGATCAACAACAAAGAATTCATATAAGAAAGATGTCAAGATAGGTCTGCATTCAGAGCATATCTCCCACATAGACAATGTCATCTCCTTATTGAACACAACAGATTTAAAGGGCCTTCTTTTGTAGGAAAATTTTAGAAGTTGTACAGTTCCCCTGGGAAATTCAAGAAAATTTCTAGGGTGTTGTTGGGGCCTGGAGGTATTCTGTAGACAAGATAATTTTTATAGGGTGGCTCAGTTGGTTAAGCATCTGCCATTGGCTCAGGACATGATCCTGGGGTCTTGAACTCCCTGCTCTGCAGGTAGTCTGCTCTTTCTCTGCCCCTTGCCCCTGTTTGTATCTAACTCTCAAATAAATAAAATCTTATAAAAATTTTATTTTTATAGTAAAAATTAAGTAGTCTGTAGAATACATGTTACAATAATTAAGTTATTAACTATAGTCATCATGCTATGTATTAGTTCTCTAGACTTATCCTACATAACTGCAAGTTCCTTTTTAAGCAGAAACTACTAAAATGAATAACCAGCAACACCTTATTACATCAGCATTGACACACAAGAAGATAGGTGCTACTCCAGTTGGATTCTGGGAGACCAAGGTGGTCCTGTGAGCTACAGCACAGGGTAGCCTAGATGTAACCATACTTTTTGCTGGCATACATAAATTTTGGGGAACACTCCAAATTCTCCACTTGCCATCTCCTTCCCTTCCAAATAAATACCTCCTGAGAGACTGACAAGTCAAATCAGCTTACTAAATGGTAATGCTGAGAATATGGTATTCACTTGAACACTTATTTTTGTTGATAAAATTATATTTAGTGATGACCTATGAATGAGTATTATGCTTACTGATGAGGAATGATAATCAAACAGACAATGCAAATAGTAATGTCCTTTATTCAAAATTCAGGTAAAATATTACTGTCCCTGTTACTAGATCTGAAATTTTGAGTTCAAAATACACCAACATACTAGGGTTAGGCTAAAAAATTTAATTATATAAACTCCAAATAATACTTTTAAGTAAAAAATATTAAAACTAATTTTACTTGAGTTAAAATCGCATTACAGTAACATAGCAATAAACTGTAATGTTTGAGGATCATGAAGTTTTGAGTAACTGATTATTAAGATGGTAAACTAAAAAGTAAATAAATAAATACATAAATATATAAATACAAAATGGTAAACTGAGTGAATATGAAATTTCTATGGAAAAAATTCTTCAAAATGTATACTTTCTTGTCCTCCCATCAATACTTTGCATATAATATGCTTGCAAAGTAAATTGGTTGCTAGTCTTTTTTTTAAAGATTTTTATTTATTTACTCATGAGAGACACACAGAGAGAGGCAGAGACATAGGCAGAAGGAGAAGCAGGCTCCTTTGGAGGAGCCTAATGCAGGACTCCAAGACCACGACCTGACGCAAAGGCAAACGCTCAACCACTGAGCCACCCAAGTGCCCCAATTAGTTGCTGGTGCTATGAAGGAGGTGATGCTACTATAATAATCACATGATATAGTCTTGAAAAAATAGAGATATCCACCTATTTTGTATTATCTGTGCATATGCTCCCACCTATTAATGAGGATAATTTGAAACTAGCTATATAAAGTTGCTAAAGAAAACATGTTAAATCAAAGGAATTGCAAAAAAGAAAAACCAAAACCCATAAACCAGTAAGCAATAAAAAGTTGCATGTGAAATTTAAAAAAATGATACATATAATATACATGGCAATCGGATGTCTTTAAAAATGGGCATTATACATTTTAAGAACATAAATGTGGTTTTGAGGAGTGCTTGTGTAGTTCAGTCTGTTAAGCACTCGACTCTTGATTTTGACTCAGGTCATGAACTCAGGGTCATGGAACTGAACCCCACATTCGGCTCCACACTCAGGGCTGAATGCTTGAGATTCTCTTCCTCTGCCCCTCCCCTCTACTTGAGCTCCCTCTCTCTCTCTGTTTCAAAATAAATAAATTAATTAATTAATTAATTAAATTTGGTTTTCTGCTTAAGTCAATTGTATGTAACCAAGAAAATAGAAAACTCTTATAAGCACTTTCACATACAAATCTTATCAATTCCATGAGCATTAGGAAGAGATGAAGTTTCATACCTTTTTAAAAAATTCTGTGACACCAGTTACAAAACACTCAAATGCTATATTCAACTATCTTCCCCTGTTTACTTCAAATCATTTTTCAGTTCTTTATGTTTCTGGCAAAATTCAGGAAAGCCAAGGATAGCAGGTAAAATTGTATGCTTTTTTGAATAATAATGCTGTAAAAATATATTCTTCAAATTCGGGTAGTTTTGTTTGGTCAATAGTGATTATAAGATTTCTCCCTCATCAGAAGCTATAAAAATAGTATTTCAAATGAAAAGCATACCACATTTATCATTTAAATGACATTTAAATTCCAAATGCATTTTCTAACACCCTGATTTGGAAAACTGCAAAATTAACTGACAAAGAGAAAAAACTGATTCAACAAATATATTCAAACTTACACATCCAAATGAGTACTGTGTGTATCAAAGTAGAAAACTTAGAAATTATAAAGTCATTACAATGATGTTGCCATTGTTTGAAACATCTTGGGAACTTTTCTTTCAGAGTTGGTAATCCATAACACCCAGAGACTGTCTCATTATTTTGTATTCCCATTGTTTTAACCGAAAATATAAAAGCCCAAATTGGATATCAATATTGTTCACTAAATGTGGCTTAAAATAAATTCTATTTTACAAAATCAAATTCTCCCTCAAATGATGAAGATTTGCCACCAGTGAGAGCATATAAAAAAACCTCATAGGCCTTAAAAGCAATTGAAAAAGAACTTCAATAACTTTTTGACATATTAAACATTATTGAAATAAGTATAGATAGATAACTTTCCAAAGTAACTAATTGAATTCTGTTCAGGTATTTATCAGGCATCTCTTCTACAATGGGCAAGTTTTAGGTGCTATTGGAAATAAAAAAAAAAAAGATGTGTAAAACATAATTTCCTGGAGGGTAAAAATTATGATACGAGAGGGAAAGGTAAGAAAGGAATATGAATGACATTAACATAAAGAATACTATGATAAGTGTCATAAGAAAGGTACAATTGAAATGCAACAGGAGTTCAAGATATGGCAAAATTACTTTAAACTTGCGGAGGACAAACATTATATGGTCTCATTCATTTGGGGAACATAAAAAATAGTGAAAGGGAATAAAGGGGAAAGGAGGAAAAATAAGTGGGAAATATCAGAAAGGGAGACAGAACATGGAAGACTCCTAACTCTGGGAAATGAACTAGGGGTGGTGGAAGGGGAGGTGGGCGGGGGGTGGGGGTGACTGGGTGGCAGGCACTGAGGTGGGCACTTGATGGGATGAGCACTGGGTGTTATTCTATATGTTGGCAAATTGAACACCAATAAAAATAAATTTATTATTTAAAAAAATAATAAAAATAAACAAAGTGCTAGAGATTAGGTAAACTCAGTTATTGGTAGTAATGAAGGTCTCAATTCAAAACCCTCTTTTGGGTAAAGTGATTCAGAGTGAAAAAAAAAACTTGAGGATTTGTATCTCAGCTGGACCTTTAAAAATGAGTAGAATTTTAATAGAAATAAAAAAGAGCATTTAAGGGGGAAATAATGGCATGAGCATAGTTGAATAAAAGAATAGGATGTGTTTGGGAATAGTCAGTTCAACCAGACCTCAAAGTAGAATTGAGGTGACTTTGGGGAAGCCATGAATAACAAAGTACATACACATCGAATTCAGTGGAAAATAGGGAACCACTGAATGTTTTTAAGCAAATGAGTTGTTTGTTCAGAATATATTTTTATACATTAAGATGACTGATTTAACTCAATGTGTATAGTAAACTGAATAAATATGGAAACTTAAAATAGTTTAGGCAAGAGGCAATCTAGGCTTGGAATAAAGTTAGGGGAGGTAGTAATTGAGAAGAGGCATGTAAAATACGTTTCAGAAAACAGGTCATCTGCATGAGATTGAAGAGAACTAGACAGGCAGTAAATTACTGGAATGGTTTTTTTATGGTCCTCATAAGACCGCCTCTCCAAATGGCTGGCCTGCTCAAACAAAAAGAGAGTTGGAGAGTCACAATTTTGGATGTGAATGCAAGGAAGTGCCTAATGTTGTAAATCTGCTTCTCATGGCTAAAAGTAGATATACCAAAGGAAGCAATACACTTATTGGCATATAAACTGGAGCCACATCATATGGATAGTTAAGGTTTGTGAACCCAACTATAACATACTTATATTTTTTTTGTGGAAATTTATGTTTAACATAGGTACTATATATCAGAATATAAATTATATGTGTGTGTGTGTATACATATATATATATATATATATATATTTCTGTACATGAGTATGCATTCACAGGAAGGCATGTTTATAGTTACTTTTATAAATGATTTAAGGGATTTTTAAAAATAATTTTACTACATTTCATTTTACACAATTTAGACCCTACATATGACTCTGCTGTAATATTTCTGCTGGACTATGAGATTCTTAAGGGCAAAGTATCATATCAATTTAGTCTAATTATAGTTACACATGAATATATACAAAAAAGCATTTATGTGATTTCAAAACACTTTCTTATAAAAACAATTCTAAGGGCACCTGAGTGGCTCAGTTAAGTGTTTGACTCTTGATTCTGGCTCAGGTCATGATCTCATGGTTGTGAGATCAAACCCCAAGTCAGGCTCCATGGAGCCTGCTTCAGTTTCTTGGTCTCCCTCTCCCTCTACCCCATCTCCCTCACTCTTTCCCTCTCTCTCTAACAAAGCAAAACAAAACAAAACCACAAAAAACCCACAACACAATTCTATACATATTCTGGATATTCTATTTAAAAAATTAATTAACTAAAATAATCAGACAATAACCATGTCTATCAGAAAAGTTTGTCAGTAACAGATTTGTAAACCAATATTTTAGCTTTCCATCAGTTATTCTAATGTCAGCTGAACAATAAAACCTATCAATCATTCTGCTTTAATCATCAAAGCTTCCTAGATATTTTAAAATTATAAGATTTATCACACAGAAGATACTGCTAGGTATGTGGTAAGCAATCAATAAATATATGCTGATTGACTGAATTAATCATGCACCATCACTACACACTAGTTTTACTTGCTGAAATTCAACAAAAGGCCAAAAGTGGAAATGTACTAGAGACCATTATATGCAGGTAGGCCATTGGGAGGAGGGAATAACTAGCTTCTGGTAGAGAACAATCTGTTCTGGAGCAAAGAAGAAAAGATGTACTGGCTTATTTAAAAATACTTCCCTCTGATCTCTCTACCAAATCTGGAAAAGCTTTCAGAAATAAGCTTTACAAATTGAAATTTCAATACTTCAACTTTTGTCCAAACAACTAACACCTTATTTAAGCATATGATTTTTTCTTCTATTAAGTGATGAAAATAAACTTGTGTTTAGAAAATCTTATCATCCTGAAAAGTTCTTGCAAGCAAAAACCAAGATGCTATTTGGGATTATTCTTTTTCCTATATAATTTTAGTAGTTAAATTTCATAAAGCACAAGAGACTAAAATCAGGGAAACTCAAATTCCAAGATGTTCAATGGAATTATAAAAAGTAGTCAGACATAACATTAACTAACCTGATTTCACCATTCTGATTCTAGTAGAGATACTATTTGTGAAAAATAATGGAAGGATATTAGAAAAATAATATAACTTAGCATGTGGAATGATTATTTCTGATCCAATGGCCTTGGGGAGTATACAATTACAAATCTGGATACCCTGAAATTATACTCTAACATATTTTAAAATATTACATTAATTTTACTCATATAAGAGAAATTTTATAAATTATAAAAATATAAATTCTTTACTATCATCAGAAAATAAATTGTCAAATGGTATCTTTCAGTTATAAATATACAACTGAAATGAAATGTTTTATTACAGGTATATTCAGAGATTAGTTCCTTAAACAAAAGAAAAAGATTTATAGTTCTTATCAAGTTAAAATTCCTGCTAGGTTAGGCCAGGTTTCTTAATATTAATTATGATTCCAAGTCTTTGCTTTACACATGGTTCCTTGTTTAACCAAAAGATAGGCATTTAAAAGAAATAAAACATCCTGGATATTTTTTGCAATAACTCTATATGGACTACATTTACCCTGCAATTTAAAAAACAGAGAGATGCCAGCAAGATAAATAAGCAGCTCCATAGTCTCATCCCCCATGGAAATATTAAAAATTAGAGAATGACAAGAGTTACATTATGGTAGCTTTATAAATGATTCAAATATCTACAGCAATCAGGCAAAAGCCCAACCAAAAAATTACACATTGTAAATGGTAGGAAGTTTTATGGAATTTTGACTTGATCTTGTCATACTCACTTTCTGGTGGAGCATGACACAGTTCAGGAGAAGTACTGGACTGGTTTCCAATTATCTTATGTGAACCAAAGAATAGAACAGACTGAATTTATAGCGTTCTTACCTGGATTTGGGCTGCCTGAGTGATTAATCTCTTTAGCACCTAACTTGGAGCTCAGATAGCTAAAAGTGGCATGAATCACATCTCAGGCTAGGGAAAATAAGAGGAAGTAGCAAGCAAGGCTCAAGAAAACTCCAAGGCCACCACAGACCCACATACAGCTCGATAAAAAGATTACTGATTGAGGAGATAATAGACCAACCTAGAGTTCTAGGAGAAGCATAAGTGATGCTCTTTGGGAAATGAAGACCTTTCATAGGATAATCAATAAAAAGCATATACACAGGACCAAGGGAGACACATGCCCAGAAAAGGCCTGCAAAGGCGTTAAGCCTTTATACCAGGCAAATTAGTGAAGGTCTTAAAGTGCACTGACCCAGACTGCAAGGACTGGAAGACAATTGTTTTTCAAATGCCCAATTTAAAAAAATCACAATATGTATAAAGAAACAGGAAAACTTTGCCCATTCAAAGGAAAAATTCTGTAGAATATATCCCTGAAGACATCAGACTTCCCAGACAAATATGTTAAAACAATGATCTTAAATATGCTCAAAGAGCTAAAGGAAACCATGGACAAAGAACTAAGGGAAAAAAGGAAGAAGGTATATTAACAAAATGAGAATGTCATCCAAGAAATATAAATTACAAAAAGAACAAAACAGGAATTTTGGAACTCACAAGTGCAATAATTGAAGTGAAAAATTAACTAAAAGAGTTTAACAGAAAATGGAAGAGATAGAAGAAAGAACCAGTGGACTTGAAGAAATATAATTTGATATTATTGTGTTTGAAGACCAAAAAGTAAAAAGGATGAGAAAAAGTAAAAAGGGTTTAAGAAACTTATGGAACATTAACAAGCAAACCAATATGTGTATTATAGAAGTCTCAAAAGTAAAAGGAAAAGAAAAAGGGGCAGAGAAATGATTTGAATAAATAAAAACTGAAAACTTCTCAAATCTGAGGAGAGTCATTGACATAAAAATCCACAATCCACTAAGCTCAATTCTAACTAGGATAAATTGGAAGGGATTCACAAGGAGATACATTATAATCAAACTGTCAAAAGACACATACAAGGAGAGAATCTTGAAAGCAGCAAAAGAGACTCACTACACACAGGGGCTCACAGCAACCACTACTCAGATTTCAGCAGACCAAATTCTTAACTGCAATGCCCAGGCAGTAGTTCCACTCAGTGGTATGGCTTCTTCTACAGAGTCAACATGGATGTACAGTCTGACCAAGGAACTCAGCAAGGTGCAGGTCTGCCCAGTTCGGGTGCTCAAATAAAGAGCTTTCAAGCTCTGCAGTACAGTTTTCTCCTAGGTTGCAAAGTCATAATCCAACCAACTGCTGAGTGTAGCTCTTAACCATTCCTAATCAGAAAGGCTAGCCAGAATACCTGGAAGCTGCATAATTCAGCATCACTACCACAGAGTGTGGCAGGCAAAGCTGATTATCCACAGAACATAGCCAGTGGCACTGTTCAACTAGGGAACAAGGACAGTGGGCCAACTTGAATGAAGATCATAAATAAAGAGCTTTTCCCAGATTGGAGTCAGTTTACCCACTCTTCCCAAGTTAAGGGAGTTAATCTGCAATTCCCTTCATTGAGGAGCATAGCTCCAGACTCTCTGGACCTTGACTTGGAATACATGGGAGGTTGCTTGGGGCTGGCCATTCTGTTTGTTCAGATGGGGAGCTACAACCTACCATATTCACTGCTAAGTGTAGTTCCCAGTACCACCTGACAAGAAAACCTGGCTGAAACATGTGCAGAGCCCAGCAATGCTTAAGTGGAGAATCTGGCAGGAATAGCTAATTATCCACAGAGCAAAGGCAGTGGCCCCCTTCAGCCAGGTAAATTGGTGAGGTGGTTTGACTTCAGTCAAGATTAAAAGCAAAGAGCCTTTCCAGCCTTTTCTCTGTCTGCTCCACTCAGGTAGAGAAATTAATTTTAGCACTTCCCAATGTTGAATACAACTTTCCATTTAAGCATCCAAGGAACCTAACATGGAAAGTTGCACACCTCATCCAACAGCTCTGCTTACAGTGGGACTTAAACAGAAAGCAAAGCCAATAGCTTTCCCCATCTGCAAAGTAAAACTGGTGGCCTATCTGGCTAGGGAATTCAGAACGTAGGCTTGCCTGATTTAAATCCCTAAACAAGGAGTTATGAAGAACCTGGGGCCTGTTCTATTACACTGAACAATTTCAAAGCATCAACTATTACTGAGTATAGTACCCAGACTTAATTATTTAAGAAGCCTGTCCATGGAACCCAGGCAACTGTGGAACATAACCTACAAGGTAACTTGCCTTGCTTGAGAGAAGCAAACCACAAGAAGTCCTATTCAACTGATTTCAGCCAGAGGAAACCCAATTAAACTCAGAGCTCAGGCAGTGTTTTTGCCCCAAAATAGATACTGATAGCAAGTTCCACCTTCCCAAGGACATTACCAGGAGACATATTCAGAAACCCAAAATGAGCTGACTGGTAAAGAACTGTCTCTGCCAAAGAGAACATGTAAATTCTGGAAGGGGAGACTGCTTATTCAAATGCAAAGGCACCAAAGTAAACAATCAAGGATCATGAAAAATCAGGTCACATGACACCACCAAAGGAAACTAATAAAATTTAAATAACTGCGCCTAAAGCAATGGAGGTCTATGAAAATTAAAAAAAAGAAGTTAGAACAATCCTTTTTAAATAAGTGTACTAGTGAACTGAACTACAAGAACACAAAGATATAAAATTAAGGAAACAATGCATGACCAACAAGAGAAGCTCAACAATAGAAACCATCATTGAAAACAAAAACAACAACCAGAAAGCCTAGATCTGAAAAATATCATGACTGACCTGAAGAATTCAATGGAGAGCTTCAAAACCAGGTTCAATCATGCAGAAGAAAGAATCAGAGACCTAGAAGATAGACCATTTGAAATTACACAGACAGAAAAGGAAAAAGGAAAAAAAAAGTATGAAAAAGAGGGAAGAAAGCCCATGAAATTTATGGGGCATGATAAAAAAGAAATATACACATTATGAGAATACCAGAAGGAAAAGAGAAAGAGGATAGGACAGAAAGTATATTTGAAGCAATAATGGCTGAAAACTTCCCAAATGTGGGGAGAAAAATGAACATCCATATCCATGAGTTCCAAAGGATCCCAAATAGTTTGAACCTGAGCAGGGCTAAGCTGAGATACATTATAACTAAATTTTCAAAAGTCAAAGATAATGAAAGATTTTAAATTAGTGATAGAAAGAAAGTTACATACAAGGGATCTCATAAAATCATAGGCAGATTTCTCAGCAGAACCTTTTCAGGCCAGAAGATAACGGAATGATACATTCAAAATATTGAAAAAACAACTGGAGTACCTGGGTGGCTCAGTCAGTTAAGCATCTAACTCTTGGTTTTAGCTCAGGTTATGATATCATGGATCATGAGATCAAGCCCTGTGTCAGCCTCTGAATTCACCGGGAAATCTGCTTGAAGATTTACTCCCTCTGGCCCTGCCCCTCCTTTCACCTATGTGCTTGCTCTCTCTCTCTCTCACTCTGTCTCACTTTATCTCTTTTTCCCAAATATTTTTTTTAAAAAAGAAAAGAAAAGAACTGTCAACCAAAGATCTATACCCAGCAAAGCTGTCCTTCAGAAATACTTTCTTGAATAAATAAAAGCTGAGGGAGTTTATCATACTAAGCCTGCCTTACAATAAATGCTAAAGGGAGATCTAATAGTGAAAGTAAAAAAGATGATAAATAACACCATAAAAACATGTAAAGGTAGACTAAAACTCACTGGTAATTTTAAATATATAGTCAAAGTTAGATTCTATAATATGGAAGTGGTGGTGTATAATTTGCTTACCCCAGTAGTTTTTTTTTTTTTTTTTATGATAGTCACAGAGAGAGAGAGAGAGGCAGAGACACAGGCAGAGGGAGAAGCAGGCTCCATGCACCGGGAGCCTGATGTGGGATTCGATCCCGGGTCTCCAGGATCGCGCCCTGGGCCAAAGGCAGGCGCTAAACCGCTGCGCCACCCAGGGATCCCTACCCCAGTAGTTTAAAAGTTAAAATATATAGTAAAATACAACTGTAGGTAACAAAATGTGTTACTGGTTATACAACAAAAAAAAAATGTAAACTGCAACATCTATAATCCAAAATATGGATGGGGAGAAATAAAATGAAAAGAAACACAATGGCTTAATGTATGGAAAGGCATGATTCAATAACACACTGCCTACAAGAGACTCACTTTACCTTTAAAGATATACATAGACTAACAGTGAAGAGACAGAAAAATATTTCAAGGAAACTGTAAAAGAAATCAGGAATATCTATAATTATATCAGACAAATTAGACTACACTATAAAAAGGTAAAAAGAGACAAAGAAAATCATCATACAATGATAAGGGGGTCCAATCCATCAAGACAATATAATAATTGTAGATGTTTATGCTCCCAACATCAGAGGACCTAAATATATAAAAACTAAAAGAGATAAAAAACAAAATAAACAATAATATAGCCATAGTTGGTGACTTTATACTTTTTAAGTTTTTATTAAAACTCTAGTAAGATAATATACAGTGTAGTATTAGTTTCAGAGGTACAGCTTAGTGATTCAACACTTTAGTGATTCAACATTTAAATATACACCCAGATCTCATCACAACAGGTGTACTCCTTAATAACCATCACTTATTTAACCCAACCCCCAACCACATCACCTCTAGTACTCATCAGTTTGCTTTCTATGTTTAGTCTGTTTCTTGAAGGGAAATACTTTTTCACTGTTGGTGGGAATGCAAACTGCTGCAGCCACCCTGGAAAACAGTATGGAACATCCTCAAAAAGTTAAAAACAGAGCTACCACATGATCCAGTAATTGCACTAGTAGGAATTTACTCAAAGGACATAAAAATGCTGATTCGAAGGGGCTCATGTACCTCAATGTTTACAGCAGCACTATCAGCAATAGCCAAATTATGGAAAGAGCCGAAATGTCCATCGACTGATAAATGAATAAAGAAGAGGTGATACACACACAATGGAATATTAGCCATCAAAAGAATGAAATCTTGTCATTTGAAACAACATAGATGGAACTAGAGTACATTATGTGAAGTGAAATAAGTCAGTAAGAGAAAGAAAAATATGAGATTTCACTCATATGTGGAATATAAGAAACAAAATGGATGAACATAGAGGAAGGGAGGTAAAACAAAAAATAAATACAGACAGGGAGACAAACCATAAAACAGACTCTTAACTATAGAGAACAAACTGAGGATTGCTGGAGGGAGATGAGTGGGGGGATGGGCTGAATGTGTGATGGGTATTAGGGAGGGCACTTGTTGGGATGAGCACAGGGTGTTATATGTAAGTGATAAATCACTAATTTCTATTCCTAAAACCAATACTACACTCTATGTTAATTTGATTTTTTTAAAGATTGTTTCTTGGTTTGCCTCTTCCCCTTTTTCCTCTATGATCATTTTTTTTGTTTCTTAAATTCCACATATGAGTAAAATAAGATGGTATTTGTCTTTCTCTGATTGATTTATTTCACTTAACATAATATTCTCTATATCCATCCATGTTGTTGCAAATGGTAAGATTTCATTCTTTTTACAGCTGAATAATATCCCATTGTGTGTGTTCGTGTATACACCACTCTATCTCTTTATCAGTTGATAGACATTTGGATTCTTTCCATAAATTATATATAATATTTGGGCTCTTTCCATAATTTGGCTATTGTTGATAATACTGCTATGAATTTCATGATGCATGTATCACTTTGAATTGGTATTGTTGGATTCTTTGGATAAATGCTTAGTAGTGCAATAACTGTATCTTAGGATAGTTCTACTTTTAACTTCTTGAGGAATCTCCATACTGTTTTCCAGAGTGGCTGCACTAATTTGCATTTCCACCAAAATTGTAAACAAGTGAAAATTAAAATGCAACAGTCCAAAACCTTTGGGATACAGCAAAAGTGGTCTTCAGAGGTAAGTATAAAGCAATACAGGCCTACCTCAAGAAACAAGAAAAATCTCAAATAAGTAACTGAACCTTATATCTATCTAAAGGAACTAGAAGAAAAACAACAAATAAAGCCTAAAGCCAGAGAAGGAGTGACATAATAGAAGATTAGAGCAGAAATAAATGATATAGAAACTAAAAAACAATAAACTAGCTCAATGAAACAAGGAGCTGGTTTTTTGAAAAAATTGGAAAAAAAAATTGGTAAGCCCATAGCCAGAGTTGAAAGAAAAAAAAAGACCCAAATAAATAAAATCACTAATGAGAGAGGAGAAATAACCAACACCAGAGAAATACCAAGAATTGTAAGAAAATATGAAAATCTAATGGCATTAAATTAGAAAATCTGCAAAAAATTGATAAATTTCTAGCAACATATAAATACCAACACTGAAATAGGAAGAAATAGAAAACTCAAACAGACTGATAACCAGCTAAGAAATTGAATCAGTAATCGGAAAATTACCAACAAACTCTAGGGCCAGGTGGCTTCACAGGTGAATTCTACCAAACATTTAAACAAACTATTCAAAAAAAATAGAATTGGAAGGAAAATTTCTTTTTTTTTTTTTTTAAATTTTTTTTTTAATTTTTATTTATTTGTGATAGTCACAGAGAGAGAGAGAATGAGGCAGAGACACAGGCAGAGGAGAAGCAGGCTCCATGCACCGGGAGCCCGACGTGGGATTCGATCCCGGGTCTCCAGGATCGCGCCCTGGGCCAAAGGCAGGCGCCAGACCGCTGCGCCACCCAGGGATCCCGGAAGGAAAATTTCAAAATTCATTCTATCAGGGGCACCTGGGTGGCTCAGTGGTTGAGTATCTGCCTTTACCTCCGGTCCTGATTCCAGGGTAATGGGATTGAGTCCCAAAGCAGGCTCCCCACAGGGAGCCTGTTTCTCCCTCTGCCTGTCTCTACCTCTCTCTGTGTCTCTCATGAAAAAAAAATAAATAAAATCTTTTTAAAAATTAATTCTAGGAGGCTAGCATTACCCTGAAACCAAAACCGGATACATGAAGAAACCACTAAATAAGAGAACAATAGGCCAATATCCCTGATGAATATGGATATAAAATTCTTAATTAAATACAAGCATAACAAATCCGAAAGTACATTAAAATAATCATTCACTGGGCAGCCCAGGTGGCTCAGCAGTTTAGCGCCGCCTTCAGCTCAGGGCTTGATCTTGGAGACCTGGAATCCAGTCCCACTCAGACTCCCTGCATGGAGCCTGCTTCTCCCTCTGCCTGTGTCTCTGCCTCTCTCTTTCTCTCCCTGTGTCTTTCATGAATAAATAAATAAAATCTTTAAAAAAATCATTCATCATAATCAAGTGGGATTATTCCTGGGATACAGAATGGATCTCTATTCGTAAATCAGTCAACAGTAATAAAAAATTATAAGAACCATCCGATCCTCTCAATAAATGCAGAAAAAGCATTTGGCAAAGTACAATATCTATTCATGACAAAAAAAGTCAACAAAGTAGGATTAGAGAGAACTTATTCAGCAAAAAAAATTCCATATACAACAAACAAACAGCTAATATTGTCCTCAATGGGGAAAAGTTGAGAGCTTTTCCCTTATTGTCAGGAAAAAGATAGGGATGTCCACTCTGACCACTGTTATCTTACATAATATTGAAAATCCTAGCCACAACAATCAGAAAACAGAAAGAAATTAAAGGTGTCCAAAAGGCAAGAAGGAGTCACTTTTCACTATTTGCAGGTGACATGATACAGTATGCAGAAAACCCAAGACACTGCACCAAAATATTGCCAAAACTGACATATGAATTCAGTAAAGTTTCATGATACAAAACCAATGTACAGAAATATATACACCAATAATGAAGCAGCAGAAAGAGAAATCAAGGAATCAATCCCATTTACAATTGCACCAAACCCCATAAGATACCTAGAAATAAATCTAACCAAACAGGTAAAAGAACTGTACTGTGAGAAGTATAAAACACTGATGAAAGAAATTGAAGAGGAGATAAAAAATGGAAAAACATTCTATATTCATGGATTGGGAAAACAAATATCGTTTAAAACGTTTATGCTACTCAAAGCAATCTATATATTTAATGCAATCTTTATTAAAATACCAAAATAATTTTTCAAAGAGCTAAAACAAACAATCCTAAAGTTTGTATAGAATCAAAAAAGACTCTGAGTAGCCAAAGCAACTTTTTAAAAAAAAGCAAAGGTGGAGTCATCACAATTCCAGATTTCAAGCTACATTACAAAGCTATAGTGATCAAGACACTAGGGTACTGGCATAAAAACAAATGCATCACTGGAACAGAATAGAAAACCGAGAAATGAACATAAAACTATATGGTCACTTAATTTTTGACAAAGCAAGACAGAATATCCAAAGGAAAAAAAAGACAGACTTTTTTTGTTGGGAAAACTGGACAGGAACATGTAGAAGAATGAAACTGGACCACTTTCTTACGTCATATACAAAAATAAATTCAAAATGGATGTAAGACCTAAATGTGAGACAGGAAGGAGGAGAACCAGGCAATAACCTCTTTGACTTAAGCAATAACAACTTCTTACTAGTTACATCTCCTGAGGCAAGGGAAACAAAAGCAAAAATGAATTATTGGGACTTCATCAAGGTAAAAAGCTTCTAAAGAGCAAAGGAAACAATCAACAAAACTAAAAAACCAACCTATGGAATGGGAGAAGATATTTGCAAATGATATATCTGATAAAGGGTTAGTATCCAAATTATATGAAGAATTTATCAAATTCAACTCCCAAAACCAAATAATCCCTTTTAAAAATGGAAAGACATGAATCAACATTTTTCCAAAAAAGACATCTAGATGGCTAACAGACACATGAAAAGATGTTCAACATCCCCCAACATCAGAGAAATACAAACCAAAACTATAATGAGATACCTGTCAGTATTGCTAAAATTAACAACATAAGAAAGAACAGGTGTTTGTGTTTTAAGGATGTGGAGAAAGGGTAACACTCTTACACTGTAGGTGGGAATGCAATCCAGTGCAGCTACTCTGGAAAACAGTATGGATGTTCCTTAAAAAGTTACAAGTAGAACTCCCCTAGGATCCAGTAATTGCACAACATGGTATTTACCCTAAAAATGAAAAAAAAAAAAACTAATTCAAAGGAATGCATGCACCTCAATGTTTATAGCAACATAATCTACAATAGGCAAATTATGGAAATAACCCAAGTTTCCACCAACTGATGAATGCCTAAAGGAGAAGTAGTATATGTATACAATGAAATATTACTCAGCCATTAAAAAGAATGAAATCATACCATTTTCAATGACATGGAAGGAGTGAGACAGTATCATGCTAAGCGAAATAAGTCAGTCGGAGAAAGTCAAATATCATATGATTTCACTCATATGTAGAATTTAAGAAACAAAACAAATGAATATAGGGAGAAAGAAAAAGAATAGCAAACCAAGAAACTGACTTTTAAGTATAGAGAACAAACTCATGGTTACCAGAGGGGAATTGGATGTGTGGGTGGGTTAAAAATTAAGGAGAGCAACTGTTGTAATTAATCACCTAATTGTACACCTCAAACTAATATTACACTGTATATTAACTAAGTAGAATCTAAATAAAAAGATAAAAAATAAAAATCATATAATCATTTCAATAGATGCAGAAAAAATCATTTGACAAAGTACAACATCCATTCATGATTAAAAAAAAAATCTCAACAAAACAGGGTTAGAGGGAAAGTATCACAACATAATAAAGGCCATATAGGAAAAACCTACAGTTAATATCATTTTCAACTGGGGACTTTAATTCTACAGTATCAAGAAGATCATCTTGACTAGGAATCAATAAAAAACAGCAAACTTGAATTACAATATAGACCAAATGGGGCTAACAGACCTATACAGATCATTGTATTTGACAATAGCCCCATACACATTCTTCCTAAGTGCACATGGAACATTTTCCAAGACAGGCATTATGTTAGGTCACAAAACATGTCTTAGTAAATTCAAGGAGACTGGAATCGTACCAAGTTTCTTTTCTCACCACAATTATATAAAACTGGAAATCAATAATAGGAGGAAAAGTAAACTCACAAATACATGGAAATTAAACAATATTCTCTTGAATAACCAATGAATCAATGAAAAAATTAAAGGGAAGATTAAAAAATCCTGAGACCAACAAAAATGGAAATACAACACTCCAAAATATGTAGGATTCAGCAAAAGCCATTTTGAAAACAAAGTTAATAAGAGCAAATGCCTATATTACAAAACAAGAAAGATCTCAAATAATCTATCTCTATGCTTCAAGAAACTAAAAATGAACAAACTGAACCCAAAAGTAGCAGATAGAAGGATTTAATAAATAGAAATAAATGAAACAGAAAACAGAAAAATTAGGAAAAATTGACAAACCTAAGAGTTGTTGTTGTTTTAATGGCAAATTTGACAAACCTTTAGTTGATTACATACAGAAATGAGAGACCATAACTTAACAAAATTATAAGTGAAAAATAAACCATTACTACTGACTCCACAGAAATGTGAATGGTAATAAGGCTCACTTAGGAATAAAAAGAAAATTTGAACAGACCAATTACTCATAAGGAGATTGAACCCATAATCAAAAATCTCCCAACAAAAAGGTCCCAGGTTCAAATGACTTCACTGGTAACTTTTAGGAAACGTTTAAGGAAGAATTAATGGCAATTCTTCTCAAAATCTTCTAAAAAGCCCAAGAGGAGGGAACACTCTGAAACTCATTTCATATGGGCAGCATTACCCTGATACCAAGGGCAGAAAAGGGCACTATCAGAAAAGAACATTACAAGCCAATACCACTGATGAATATAAATGCTCAAATTCTCATTGAAATACTGGCAAACTTGGGCAGCCTGGGTGGCTCAGCGGTTTAGCACCGCCTTCAGCCCAGGGCCTGACCCTGGAGACCCAGGATCGAGTCCCACGTGAGGCTCCCTGCATGGAGCCTGCTTCTCCCTCGGCCTGTGTCTCTGCCTCTCTCTCTCTCTCTCTCTCTCTCTCATGAATAAATAAATAAAATATTAAAAAAAGAAAGAAATACTGGCAAACCAACAAGGATATGAAAAGATGCTTAACAGTAGTAATAATTAGAGAAATGTAAATCAAAACCAAAATGAGGTATTGTCTCACTCATTGTGGGAGCACTTAAAAAAACCTGTTGTTAGGATGTAAAGAAACTGGAACTGTTGTGCATTGTTGATGGGATGTAAAATGGCGTAGCTACTATGGGAAGTATGGTAGCTCTTCAAAAAAATTAAAAATAAAATTACTATATGATCCAGCAATCTAATCTTACTGCTTGGTATATACCCAAAAGAATTAAAAGCAGGATATTGAAGAGATATTTGCCTGATATATTTATTACAAAATTATTCACAATTAGTTAAGAGGTGGAAGCAAACCAAATATCCATCTTGGATGAATGGATAAAGAAAATGTTGTATATACCTACAATGTATGGCTGTATACCTTGTATAGAGTCTCAAAAAGAGAAGGAAATCCTGTCACATTCTACCACATGAATGAACCTTGATAACCTTATGCTCTATGAAATAAACCAGTCACAAAAAAAGATAAATACTGTATGAATCTACTTATATGAAGAAGCTAAAGTATTCAAACTCATAGAAACAGGAAGTAGGACGATGACTTCCAGGGGATAATGGAAGGAGGAAATGAGGAATTGTAGTTCAATGGCTATAGAGTTTCAGTTTTGCAAGATGAAAAACTTCTAGAAATCTGATTCATAACAGTGTGAATATAATTAACAATCTAGTAGTCTACACGTAATAATAGGTAATATGGTGAATTTTATGTTTTTTACACAATTAAACAAGAAAAACACTACTAAAGCTATTCAAGAAGAAATAGCCTGTATAGTCCTATATTGAGGAAATTAAAATCCCACACTGTAAACTCCAGGCACAGATGGCTTCATTAGTGAACTCTATCAAACATCTGAGGAAGAAATAAGACCAGCTATATACATACTTTTACCAAAAAATCAAAGAAGAAAAAATACTTCATAACTCATTTTACAGGGTTGGCATTATACTTATAAATCAGACAGTTTTCTTTTATAAGAAAACTCAGATCAATACCTCTCATTGACATAGATGCAAAATTCTAACAAAATTTTATCAAATCAAATCCAACAACACAGTAGTAGGATACTGCATCATGATGATGTGGGGCTTGTCCCAGGAATGTGGGGTTGGTCTTAACTATAGAGAACAAACTGAGGGCTGCTGGAGGGGAGGGGAGTAGAGCATTGAGCTAAATGTGTGATGAGTATTAAGGAAGGTACTTTTGATGAGCACTGTTTATTTTTTTAAGATTTTATTTATTTATTCATGACAGAGAGAGAGAGAGAGAGAGAGAGAGGCAGAGACACAGGCAGAGGGAGAAGCAGGCTCCATGCAGGGAGCCTAACATGGGACTCAATCCCAGGTCTTCAGGATCATGCCCTGGGTTGAAGGCGGCACTAAACCACTGAGCCACCAGGGCTTCCCAATTTATTTATTTATTTATTTTTAAAGATTTTATTTAGAGCACTGAGTGTTATATGTAAGTGATGAATTACTAAATTCTACTCCTGAAACTAATATTACACTATATGTTAACTAAGTGGAGTTTAAGTAAATTCTTGAAACCAAAAAAAAAAATCAATGTAATTCACCATATTAATAATCTTTTAAGAGTTATCTGAGATGAAGAAAAATCACTTGACAACATCCAACATCCATTCATAACAAAAAACTCTCAGCAAGGGGTGACTGGGTGGCTCAGTTGGTTGAGCATCTGCCTTTGGCTCAGGTCATGATCCTAGAGTCCTGGGATCAAGCCCCACATTGGGATCCCTGACCAGTGGGGAGCCTGCTTCTCCCTCTCCATCTGCTGCTTCTCCTGCGTGTGCTCTCTCTCTCTTTCTCTCTCTCAAATAAATAAATAAAATCGTTAAAGAAAACTCAGCAAACTACAAATAAAAAGGAACTTCCTCAATCTGACAATGGTCATCTACAAAAAATTTCAACCAATATCATACTTAATGTAAAAGCCTAAATACTTTAGCCCTAAGATCGGTGACAATAAATGGATGTCCATTTTCACCACTTATCTCCAACATTCTATTGGAAATTCAAATTAGTGCAACTAGGCAGGCTAAAGAAAAGGCATCCAGATAAAGAAAGGAAGAAAATCATGTTCACAAAAAAATATGATTATGTAGAAAACTGAATGGAATCTACAAGAATAGCTATTGGAGCTGAATGACTTTTAGAAGAATGTAGAATGAAAATATATAAAAGCAACTGTGCATCTATATAATAGCAACAAACAGTAAGAAATTGAAAACAAAAAATCAAATACCATTTACAAGAGTACCAAAAATATTAAATAATTAGGAATAAGTAATGAAGGATACAAAAGGTGTGTATACTAAAAAATATAGAAAAATGTAAAGAAATCAAAGACCCACATAAATGGATTAATATGCATTATTCATGGATCCTTAGTTAAGATTATAATTTTCTCTAAATTGTTCTATAGTTTCAATACAATTCCCTAAAAATGAATGTTTTTTTGTAGAAATTGACAAAAATAGACTTTAAAATTTATTTAGAGCATATAGAAAGTCAAAGGCACTAGAATAGGCAGAACAATTCTGAAAAAAAGAATTAAGTCAGAGTACTCACACTACCAAACTTCCGGACTTACGTATAGTAATCAAAACAGTGTGGCATTAACTAAATAATGGACATATTTAGTTAATTATGTAGATTAGTAGAGCAGAATAGAGAGCCTAGAAACAGACTCACATAACTGGATGTTTCACAAACGCAACTCAATGGAGGACAAATATTTTTTTCTGTTAACAAACTGCTAGAACACATGGACACCCGTTTTTAAAAAGTGAACAATACGTACCTCACACTTTGCATAAAAAATAACTCAAAATGAATCAGGCTTAATTATACTCGTATGTACACATTATATTTACACAAATTTACAAAACTGCTAGACAAAAATGTAAGAAAATCTGCATGTTCTTGGGTTTAGGTATGAGTTTTTAGATACAGGGGGGAAAAAGCAAAGCACAATTCATGAAAGGAAAAAAATAAATTCAACTTTATCAAAATTAAACCTTAAAGAGAAAAATCACCAATGCCAGCATGTGATCTCTCACACCCCACTCCACCTGCAATCACCCCACTTCAGTGGTAAGTAAAGGCAGCCTGAGAAAGACTGAAAG
The DNA here is from genome assembly GCF_003254725.2 of Canis lupus dingo. Taxonomy (NCBI): domain Eukaryota; kingdom Metazoa; phylum Chordata; class Mammalia; order Carnivora; family Canidae; genus Canis; species Canis lupus. The sequence continues at coordinate 65,418,706 of NC_064281.1, forward strand.
GCAGAAGAAAGAGACTGGTGAAGGACCTAAGTTTAAATCTTAATGTCCAATATGTAAAAAATAAATAAAATAAATAAATAAAATAAAATAAATAAATACTAGCAAACCAAATCCAGCAGCCCATCAAAATGATCATTCACCATATTCAAGCGTGATTTATCCCTAAAGATGGTTTAACATACACAAATCAATCAATGTGATACAAGGTATTCATTAATAGAATGAAAGAGAAAAATCATATAATCATTTCAGTTGATGCAGAAAAAGATTTTGACAAAACTCAACATCTATTAATGCTAAAACGTCTTAATAAATTAGGCATAGCAGGAAGAGATCTCAACATTAAAAATAGCCATATATGGGGGATCCTGGGGTGGCTCAGCAGTTTAGCGCCTGCCTTTGGGCCAGGGAGTGGTCCTAGAGTCCCAGGATCGAGTTCCGCTTCGGGCTCCTGGCATGGAGCCTGCTTCTCCCTCTGCCTGTGTCTCTACCTCTCTCTCTCTCTCTCTCTCTCTCATGAATATATTAATTTAAAAAATCTTTAAAAAATAGCCATATATAAAAAGTCCACAAATAACATTATACTCAATATTCAATGGTTTAATGCTTTTCCTCTAGGATAAGAAATAAGACAACTGTGCCCACTCCTCACTCTTATTTAGCCTAGTTCTGGAAGTCCTAGCCACAACAATCAGGTAAGGAAAGGAAAAGGCATCAGAATTGGAAAAGACATAAAATTGGCTCTATCTGAAGATGACATATTATATGTAGAAAACCCTACAGACTCCACAAAAAACCTATATCCAATCAACAAATTCAATATAGTTGCAAGAAAAAATTACATGCAAAAATTAGTAATATTTCTGTATGCTAACAACAAATTATTTGAAAAAGAAATAAAGAAAATGATTTCACCTTCACTGGAATCAAAAAGAATAAAATACTTAAGAACAAACTTAACCAAAAAAGTGAAATACCTCTACTCTAAAAACTTCATGGCATTGATGAAAGATATTGAAAAAGACACAAATAAATGAAACAATATCTTATGTTCATGTTTTGGAAAAATTAATATTGTTAAAATGTCCATACTATCAAAATCCATCTATAGATTCAATGCAATCTCTATCAAGATTCCAATGACATATTTTTTACCAGAGTAGGAAATAACCCTAAAATTTATATGGAACCACCAAAGACTCCAGATAGCCAAAACAATCCTGAGAAAGAACAAAGAAGGGGGAATCATACTTCCTGACTTCAAGCAAGATCAAAAATGATAGTAATCAAAGCAGTGTGTACTGGCGTATAGATGAATGGAACAGAATTGAGACCCTAGAAATGAGTTAATGCATATATGGTCAACTAATATTTGACAAAAAAGCCAAGAATACTCAATGAAGAAAACAGTCTCCTCAATAAATGGCTCTGGAAGAATTGTATATTCACATACAAAATAATGATACAAGACTTACAAAAATAAACTCAAAAAGGATTAAAGACTTAAAGGTAAGATTGTAAGCCATAAAACTCCTAGCAGAAAGGATAGGTAAAAATCTCCTTGACATGGGTCTTGGTGATAACTTTTTTGGTATATGATATTTAAAGCACAAGCAGTGCAGTAAAGAAAATAAACAAGTGGAACTAGGGGCACTTGGCTGGCTCACTCAGTGAAGCATGTGATTCTTTTTTTAAAAAAAAAATATTTTTTTTATTTGAGAGATAGAAAAAACAAACAGTGGGAAGGGGCAGAGAGAGAGGGAGAAGCAGACTCCCTGCTGAGCAGGGATCCTGACATGGGGTTTGATTCCGGGACCTTAAGCTATCAGGACCTGAGCCAAAGTCAGTCACTTAAATGGCTGAGCCACCGAGGGGCTCCAAGCATGCAATTCTTGATTGTAGGATTGTGAGTTCGAGCCCCATGTTGGGTGTAGAGATTGCTTAAAAATAAAATCTTAAAAAAAATAAGTGGAACTACATCAAACAGGAAAGCTTCTGCACATCCAAAGAAATGATCAAGAAAATGTAAAGACATATATGGAATGGGAAAAATACTTGTAAAACACTTATCTGATAAACAGCTAATATTCAAATTATATAAAGAACTCATATATAGCAATAACAAAATTCTTATGATCTGGTTAAAAACTGAGCACAGGACCTCAATAGACATTTTCCAAAGAAGATATATGAAGAGCCAACACATACATGAAAAGCTGCTCAACATCACTTATCTTAAAAGAAATACAAATCAAAATCATAATGAGATATCATCTCATGCCTGTTGAAATGGCTATCATAAAAAATGACAAGAGATAACAAACATTGGTGTGGATGTTGAGAATAGGCAACCCTTGTGCAATGTTGGTTAGATTGCAAATTGATACAGCTACTGTGCAAAATAGTATGGAGGTTCTTCAAAATATTAAAAGTAGAACTACTGTATGATCCAGCAATTCCACTTCTGGGAAGTATCCGAAGGACACTAAAAATCTTTGTCAAAGAAATATCTGCAGTCCCATGTTCACAGCAGTATTGTTTTTTACAATAGCCAAGACACTTAAATTTCCACTGATGGGTGAATGGATAAATAAGTTGTGGTACACACACACACACACACACACACACACACAGAAGAATATTATTCTGCCATAAAAAAGGAAATCCTGCCATTGGCAATAATATGGATGGACCTTGAAGTCATTAAGCTATGTAAAAATAAGTCAAGCAGAAAAACACAAATACTATATGATCCCACTTATATGTAGTATTTAACAAGAATAAAACACCACCTTATAGAAGAAAAGATCAGATTTGCAGTTATCAGGGGTGGAGGTAAGGGGAGGAGGATATTGGAAGAAGGTTGTCAAAATATACAGACTTTCATTTACAAGACAAATAAGTACTAGAAATGTAATGTACAACATGACTATAGTTAACCTAGCTGTATTGGTATATTTGAAAGTTAAGAGTATATATAGTTCCCACAGATTCTCATCACAAGAAAAATAACATTTTTGTTTGTATCTATAGGAGATGATGAATGTTAACTAAACTTCTTGTAATACTTTCACAATATAATTGAAATAATTAATGAGCATTTTCACCTTATACAGTGCTTTATGTTAATTAACTGAAAGAAGATATACACAATAAATACCAAAACAATAAAAAGAAAAAAGAATGTCAATCAGTGCAATACTTTATATTAATAGAATGAATAAAAAATGAATATCTTATTAAGTGCAGAAATAGCATTTGACAAAAATCCAACATCTTTTCATGATAAAAGCCCTCATCAAACCATGAATGAAAGGGCATTTCCTCATCCAGATAAAGAGTATCTACAAAAAATTCACAGATAATATCATATTTAATTGTAAGAGATGGAATGTTTTCAACCTAAGATCAAGAAGATAAAGATATCTGGTCTTACCAGTTCTATTCAGTCTTGTACTGAAGGTATTAACAATTAGTAAAGAAAAAAATGCATTCAGGTTTCACACAAGTAAAATTACCTGTGCTTGTAAGGTGACATGATGGTATATATAGAAACTCTAAGGAATCCTCTAATGTCTATTGTAACTAGTACTTCAATTCAGCACCTTTTCAGGATTTAAGTTCAATATACAAAAATCAATTAAAAATTCAACAATTAACTAAGAAATTTCATTTAAAATAGCATACAAAAAGTTATATACTTAAGAATAAATTTAACAAAATAAGTGCAAGCAGAAAGCAGAACACATTGTTAAAATTTTTTTAACTCTAATAAGTGGATAGGCTACCATGTTCATGAATCAGAAAGCAGAATATATGACAAAACTACTCAAATTGATCCACAAACTGAACGTGATCTCTATTAAAATTCGAGCTGGCTTTTTGCAGAAATTGATAAGCTGATACTAAAACTTATATGCAAATCTGAAGGATCCAGAATAGCCAACATAATTTAGAAAAAGTAGAACACAGTTGGAAGACCCACATTTCCCAATTTCAAAACTAACCACAAAGCTACAGCAACAATAATAGCATGGTACTAGCAAATAGTGTGATATTAGCATATATGTCAATCAAGTAGAATTGAGATCCTGAAATAAACTCTTACATATGATCACTGATTTTGAGAAGGTTGAAAAGACATTTAATGGGGAATGTATCATCTTTTCAATAAGTGGGGATGGGACAGCTGGATATCCATATGCAAAAGAATCCAGATAAACTCCTGCCTCACACCATACACAAGAACTATCTCAAAACAGATGAAAATACTACATGTAAAAGACACAAATATAAAATCCTTAGGAAAAAAGGCAGGATTCAGTCTTTGTTATTTTGGCTTAGGTAATAGTTTTTAGATAGAACACCAAAGCACAATTAACAATAGAAACAACAGATAAATTGAACTTCATCAAGATTAAAAATGTTTGTGTATAAAAAATACCCTTGAGAAAGGAAAAATATGAAGTGGGAGAAAATATCTGCAAGTCCTAACTCTGATAAGGACTGGGGTATAAAATATGTAAATACGCTTACAAGTCAGAAAAAAAATAAACAATTGGGGAAAAAAGGACAAATTATTTCCAGACATTTCTTCAAATAAGATGTTCAAATGGCCAATATGTACATGAAAATAAGGTTACATCATTAACTATTAGAGCAATGCAGATAAAAATTCCATCAGAGGGGCGCCGGGGGGGCTCAGAGTTGAGTGTCTGCCTTCGGCTCAGGGCATGATCCCAGAGTGCCGGAATCGAGTCCCACATCGGACTCCCTGCATGGAGCCTGCTTCTCCCTCTGCCTGTGTTTCTGCCTCTATCTCCGTGTGTCTCTCACGAATAAAAAAAATTATATCAGATATTTTACACCAGTGATAGTGGCTATAATCAAATGATCTACATAACAATTGTTGATCAAGATGTGGAGAAATTGGACACCTTATACAATGATGGTGGGAGCTTGAAAAAATGTTTACAGTTCCTCAGAATTTTAAGCACAGAATTATAATATTAGAAATTTACTTCCAGATATAGACTCAAGATATTTGAATACATGTCCACATAAAAATTTGTATATGAATGCTTCCAGCAGCATTATTCATGAAAAACAAATGTGGAAACAAATCAAATATCCATTAACTAATGAATAGATAAGCCATACATGCTATATACACACAGGTGAATATCATAGAGAAATAAAAAATAATGTAGTACTGATACATATTACAACATGGACAAACCTTGAAAACATGCTAACTGAAAGAAACCAGTCACAAAAGGCTTGTAATTGTATGATTCCATTTAAAATAATATCCAGAATAGAGCACCTGGGTGGCTCAGGCAGTTAAGCATCTGCCTTTGTCTCAGGTCATGATCCTGGTGTCCTGGGATTAAGCCTTACATGAGCTCCATGCTCAGCAGGGAGTTTGCTTCTCTCTCTCCCTCTAACCCTCCCACCTGCTCATGCTCTTGCTCTCTCTCCCTTTTTCTCTCAAATGAATAAATTTTAAAAATCTATTTAAAAAGATGAAAGTAATATCCAGAATAGGCAAATTCATAAGACATAAAAAAGATTAGTGATTGTGTAGTGCTGGGATGGGATATTTGTCATGCTAATGGGTAGGTCATTCATTTTTGAAGTTTAAAATACTCTAAAATTTGGTTGTGGTGGCATTTGAATAGCTCTGTGAAAAAATGACTCAACTGTATGATTTTAATTTGAATTAATTAAATAAATTAAACTGAATTGAATTCTACAGTATGAAAATTTTGTCTCAATGAAGTTGTTCAAAAATGATCCCTGCTAACTATACCCATTCAACACATATTACTATTATTTTTTAACTCGAATATTTGCCTGAGAGTTATTTTAGCAAAGTCATTAACTAATGATTTCCATTTTTCTGAGATCACAATGCCATTTGTATTGGCTGAGAATTTTTTTAAGATTTTTATTTATTTATTTATTCATGATAGACATAAAGAGAGAGGCAGAGACACAGAAGGAGGGAGAAGCAGGCTCCATGCCGGGAGCCCCATGCGGAACTCGATCCCGGGACCCAAGATCGCGCCCTGGGCCAAAGGCAGGTGCTAAACCACTGAGCCACCCAGGGATCCCCCGTATTGGCTGAGAATTGAATGATTTTAAAGTTTCTACAACTATTAAAATTTCATAATACACTAACGTTCACAAATACTTGAATAAAGTTGGAGTGCACTACCAAAGCACTTTCACAGATGGAGATGCATTCTATTTATTAAGTACCTTTTAAAATGTCATTAAAGATTCCTAGAAACAAAGACAAAAAAGTAATAAAGGAAATTCAAAGTACTCAGCTACTATTAACTCCTAAGTCTTTATGAAGTCCATGAGAGATGGGAATGCAGCTAATTGATAAGCCATAATAATAATTGCAACAAACATATCCTATACTTACAGCACTTGTCTCCCAAAATGCTCCAGTATCTTCAAATAAATGATCAAATATTAATCTCCAATCATCACAGTACTCTTATAACAAGAAGGTGAACTAACATAGAGATATTATAAAACATGAATGGCACTTTGGAGACCGATATGGTAACAGTGTGGCCCCAAAGGAGTGAAGTTAGTCTGGAAGGGTTTTTTTTTTTCTTTTTAAGATAGAACTGGAAAGAGGAAGAGCTAAGGTGGTAGAGTAGTAGGAGGACCGTAGGCTTGACTCATCCTTTGAATACAGCTAGATAAATATCAAATCATTCTGAATATCCAAGATATCTGAGGACTGACATAAACTGCACAACTAGAGGGAGAGAAGAGGCAAAATCATGGAAAGTAGGAGAAGTGGAGACATGGTTTAGGGGAGAAAGGGATTTCAGGTGCTGCAGAGAGGAGGAGCCCTGGTCACGGACAGATGAGAGGAGGGCAGCACACAGAGGATCATGCAAGGAAAACACTTCACCAAAGCCACTGACCGGGGGAAAAAGAGGGGGTGGTTTTCCTGAGTTTTTGCAACCAGTGGAGCTCAAAGTTGAGATTTAGAGGTCCTTGGTGTGGCTAGTATACAGCTCTGAGGACACTGTGATGCTCCTGCACAGAAGGCAGACAGCCTGGGGGCAGAAGGAGCAATGTGAGAATCCCATGGGACACACTGAGACAAGGAGCTGCAGATGCCATATTCCTTCCCTAGCCCGCAGCATAGGCCCAGAGACACCTGCTGATGGCAACTAACATGGACACTGACTCTACTGTGCTTTACTCCAAACCTCATGCTCCTGCACTTTAGTGCAAAGGTCCTTCTGGGTCAAACCTGCATAAGTTTCCCGCACTGTGCAAGAAAGTTCAAAACCTTTGGGATGCAGCAAAAGCAGACATAAGAGGTAAGTGTATAGCAATACATACTTACCTCAAGAAGCAAGAATATTTTCAAATAAACATAAAACAGAAATAGAACAACAAATGAAGCCTATAGCCAGTATAGTAAGGGAAATAATAAATATTAGAGTAGAAGTAAATGATATAGACACAACAACAACAAAACAGTAGAACAGATCAATGAAACAAGGAGCTGGATCTTTGAAAACCTTAATAAAACTGAAACTCCAACCAGACTTATCAAAAAGAACAGAGAAAAATGCAAATAAATGAAATCCAAAGAGAGAAGAAAAATCAAAACCAATACCACAGAAATACAAACAATTATCAAAGAATGTTATGAAATTATATGCCAACAAACTGGGCAATACAGAAGAAATGGATTAATTCTTAGAAACATAAAAACTATCAAAACTGAAACAGGAGGGGCAAGAAGCCAGAGGAATAGGGGTCGTCAACTCACCTGGCCCCACCAACTTACCTAGATACCTTTCAAAACATCCTGAACACCTACAAATTCGCCCTGAGATTTAAAGAGAGCAGCCAGAATGCTACAGAGAAAAAGGTTTTCACTTCTAAAAAGGTAGGAAGGCGGAAAATAAAAAAGAATCAAGTTGGAGAGGGGCACCCCGAGGAGCCAGGCTAAGGCGGGCAGAGTGTAAGCCTCCTCAACAGGAAAGACCTGTCCTCGAGAAGCAGGAACTTTACAATTTATTTTTTTTAAGATTTATTTATTTATTTATTCATAGAGACACAGAGAGAGAGAGAGGCAGAGACACAGGCAGAGGGAGAAGCAGGCTCCATGCTGGGAGCCCGATATGGGACTCGATCCCGGGTGTACAGGATCACGCCCAGGGCTGAAGGCAGCGCTAAACTGCTGAACCACCCGGGCTGCCCGAGTAGCAGGAACTTTAAAAAATCCACCCCGGATTCTTCCCGGATGGAAAGGCACATACCAGGGAAATCGGGCAGAATCGCAGGAGGGGCAATAAAGCATCCAATCTCCTAGAGTCACTAATACAGGAAGTGCGCCCAGGGGGAATGCAAGCCACAAATTGTGGGCCAATCTCAAAGGGCTGGAGGGCAGGGGGCATCCTGGAGAAGCCGGTCATTAGTCGGGGGGCTCTGGACTGAGGGGTCTGCGCCCCATTCCCTGCTGGAGCCACGAACCCCTCCCCCCTCCCCTCCCCCACCCCTGTGAGCGCAATTCCAGCAGCATAGGGCCTCGGATCCCAGGGCGCCAAGCAGACACAGCCCATGATCCTGTGTTCCACCAGGACAGGTGGAAACGGGGAGGGCACAGGACAGCAAGTCTCCTGCCACCGGGCACCCTGCAAGCTACCAGATCAGTGCACCGGGCGCCACACCGGGAGCTTCTAGGCCAGTGTGGCCTGGGAGACTGTATTAGTTACTAGCAGGGAGCTGACTCCAGGGCTGGAAATCTGGCCCCTGCCATTGTTGTTGTTCCTCCTTGTTTCACTTTGTGCCTGGAAGAGGTAGAGCCTCCAGGGAACAAAGGCCTCACGGTGTAAACAGCTCCCACTGAGCCCTGCACATGGCAGGGGGAAGGGCAGCTCTGCCAGGCACACACACCTGAGAATCAGCATAGCAGGCCCTCCCCCAGAAGACTGTCTGGAACGACAGGGGAAGAGCAAGTTCTTGACCAAGCAGTGCTGGAATGCTCCAGGGGAAGTCAGAGGGCTTTATACTATATAGAACTAGAGGATACCCTTCCAATTTTTTTCTTCCTTTTTCCAATACAACTCGTTTTTATATCAGACTGTAAATTTCCAATTTTTTTCTTTTCCTACCTTAACTACAATATTTTACCACGTCTTCATTTTTAAGTTTCTTCCTTTTGGACTTTCATATTTCCACAATAAAGTTCTTAGATATATTTTCCACTTCTAGATTCCCTTCAATATACTCAACATAATTCTGGGAGATATACAAGATATGTTTTTGTTTGTTTTGTGTTTTTTTGTTTTCTCTGCCTCATTTTGTTCTACAATGGCAGAGGTTAATAACTTTTAAAACATGACCAGCATGCACCCAGAACCAAGTGTTATACCGTGCAGGTTCATTCTGTGAGATTCCTGATTCCCATTCTGCCTCCCCATTTTATCTCATTCATGTTTTGGAGGTCAGTGTTGGGGCTTTCTACAAGTATTTCTGATTTATATAAACTGAGCATCTTCTAACATACAGAACTCAATATACTCAGAACCAAAAGGATCAGCCTCTAGGACCCCCAGGTAGACTATATTCTCCCCACAAAACAACATCAACACCACCACCATCTCCCAGTCCACCCATTTTTTCTCCTTTTCTTTCTTTTTTTCCCACTTTACTTTTGTTTCTATTCTCTTCTTTTTTTCTTTTCCTTTGTTTTTTAATTATTTGGTATTTTTGAACTTTTTTACTACTTTGTAAAATTTGTTTTTCACTTTAGTGGTCGTTTTGTTTTATTTTGTTTTAATCTTTGTTTTCAATTTCTGGTCTCTGACTTTGTCAGAATCATCAAGGTTGAAATTTACTTAGGTCGAGGTTGATATTCCTGACTCAGCCTACTCATACAGCCAAGCTGCACTGAGCAAAATGAATAGAAGGAAGAACTTACCACAAAAGAAATAGTCAGAAACAGTACCATCTGTCACAAAGTTACAGAATTTGGATTACAATTCGATGTCAGAAAGCCAATTCAGAAACACAATTATAAAGATACTGGTGGCTCTGGAAAAAGCATAAAGGTTTCAAGAGACTTCATGACTGAAGAATTTAGATCTAATCAGGCCGAAATTAAAAATCAATTAAATGAGATGCAATCCAAACTGGAGGTCCTAACGACGAGGGATAATGAGGTAGAAGAAAGACTGAGTGACACAGAAGACAAGTTGATGGCAAGGAAGGAAGGTGAGGCATAAAGAACAAAACAATTAAAAGACCATGAAGAAAGGTTAAGGGAAATAAATGACAGCCTCAGAAGGAAAAATTACATTTAATTGGGGTTCCAGAGGCGTCGAAAGGGACAGAGGACCAGAAAGTGTATTTTAACAAATCATAGCTGAAAACTTCCCTAATTTGGGGAGGGAAACAGGCATTCAGAACCAGGAGATGGAGAGGTTCCCCCAAAATTAATAAAAACCGCTCAACACCTCGACATTTAATAGTGAAACTTGCAAATTCCAAAGATAAAGAGAAGATCCTTAAAGCAGCAAGAGACAAGAAATCCCTGATTTTTATGGGGAGGAGTATTAGGGTAACAGCAGACTTCTCCACAGAGACCTGGCAGGCCAGAAAGGGCTGGCAAAATATATATAGGATCCTAAATGAGAAGAACATGCAGCCAAGAATTCTTTATCCAGCAAGGCTCTCATTCAGAATAGAAGGAGAGATAGAGCTTCCAAGATAGGCAGAAACTGAAAGAATATGTGACCACCAAACCAGCTCGCAAGAAATATTAAGGGGGACCCTGTAAAACAAAGAGGAAGCCCAAGGAGTAAGCCACAAAAACAGAGACTGAATAGGTATCATGATGACATTAAAATCATCATTCTATATTTACTCTAAATGTGAATGGGCTAAATGATCCCATCAAAAGACACAGGGGTTTGGACGGGATAAAAAAGCAAGACCCATCTATTTGCTGTCAACAAGAGACTCATTTTAGACCTAAGAACACCTCCAGCCTGAAAATGTAAGGCTGGAGAACCATTTACCATTCAAACAGTCCTCAAAAGAAAGCAGGGGTAGCAATCCTCATATCAGATAAATTAAAGTTTATCACAAAGACTGTAGTAAGAGATGAAGAGGGACACTATATCATACTTAAAGGGTCTATACAACAAGAAGGCCTAACAATCATAAATATTTATGCCCCTAATGTGGGAGAGGCCAAGTATATCAATTAATAACCAAAGTAAAGACATACTTAGATAATAATACGCAAATACTGGTAGACTTCAACACAGCACTTTCTGTAAATGACTGATATTCTAAAAACAACATTACCAAAGAAAAAAGAGCTTTAAATGATACACTGGACCAGATGGATTTCACAGATATTTACAGAACTTTGCATTTAAACTCAACTGAATACACATTCCTCTCAAGTCCACATGGCACTTTCTCCAGAGCACACCACATACTGGGTCACAAATCAGGTCTCAACCAATACCAAAAGATTGGGATTGTCCCCAGCATGTTTTCAGACCATAATGCTTTGGAACTAGAACTCAATCACAAGAAGAAATGTGGAAGAAACTCTAACAGAGCATCAGTGAGGGAGACAGAACATGAGAGATACCTAACTCTGGGAAACGAACAAGGGGTGGTAGAAAGGGAGGTGGGTGGGAGGTTGGGGTGACTGGGTGACAGGCACTGGGGGTGCACTTGATGGGATGAGCACTGGGTGTTATGCTATATTTTCACAAATTGAACTCCAATAAAAAATATACCAAAAAAAAAGAGCATCCTGCTATAGATGAATAGGTCAATCAGGAAATTAGAAAAGAATTAAAAAGATTCATGGAAACTAATGAAGATACAACCGTTTAGTCTTTGGGACACAGCAAAAGCAGTCCTAAGAGGGAAATACACTGCAATACAAGCATCCCTCAAAAAATTGGAAAAAACTCAAATACACAAGTTAACCTCGCACCTAAAGAAACTGGAGAAAGAACAGTAAATAAAACCTACACCCAGAAGAAGAGAGTTAATAAAGATTCGTGCAGAACTCAATGAAATAAAGACCAGAAGAACTGTAGAACAGATCAACAAAACCAGGAGTTGATTCTTTGAAAGAATTAATAAAATACATAAACCATTAGCCAGCCTTATTAAAACCAAAAGAGAAAAGACTCTAATCAATAAAATCATGAATGAAATAGGAGAGATCATACACAATAATGTTGAATACAAACTTTTTTTTAAAAAGATTTCATTTATTTGTTAATGAGAGACACACAGAAATAGACAGTGGCAGGGACACAGGCAGAGGGAGAAGCAGGCTCCATGCAGGGAGCCTGATGTGGGACTCGATCTGGGTCTCCAAGATCTGGCCCTGGGCCAAAGGTGGCATTAAATGGCTGAGCCACCCAGGCTGCCCGTAAACGGTTTTAAGAACATTTTATGAGCAGCTATACACCAATAAGTTAAGCAATCTAGAAGAAATAGACACATTTCCAGAAAACCAAAAATTACCAAAGGTGGAACAGGAAGAAATAGAAAACTTGAACAAGCCAATAACCAGGGAAGAAATTGAAACAGTCATCAAAAACTTCCCAAGACACCAAAGCCAGGGCCAAATGGCTTCCCAGGGAAATTCTATCAAATGTTTAAAGAAGAAACATTACCTAATCTACAAAAGCTGTTCCAAAAGATAGAAAGGGACAAAATACTTCCAAACTCTTTTTTTATGAGGCCAGCATCACCTCAATAAAAAAACTAGACAAAGATCTCACCAAAGAAGAGAATTAAAGACCAATATCCCTGATGAACATAGATGCAAAAATTCTAAACAAGATATTAACCAATAAAAAAAAAGATATTAACCAATAGAATCCAACAGTACATTTAGAAGATAATTCACCAGGACCAAGTGGGATTTATCCACAGGATGCAAGGCTGGTTCAACACTCGTAAAACATTCAACATGATAGATCACATCAACAAGAGAAAAAACAAGAACCATATGAACCTCTCAATAGATGCAGAGAAAGCATTTGACAAAATACAGCATCCATTCCTGACCAAAACTCTTCAGCGTGTAGGGATAGAGGGAACATTCCTCAGCATCTTAAAAGCCATCTACGAAAAGCCCACAGCAAATATCATTCTCAATGGGGAAACACTGGGAGCCTTTACCCTAAGATCAGGAACACGACAGGGATGTCCACTCTCACCACTGCTATTCAACATAGTACTAGAAGTCCCAGCCTCAGCAATCAAGCAACAAAAAGAAATAAAAGGCATTCAAATTGGCAAAGAAGAAGTCAAACTCTCCCTCTTCACAGATGACATGATACTCTACATAGAAAACCCAAAAACTCCACCCGAAGATTGCTAGAACTCATACAGCAATTCGGCAATTTGGCAGGATACAAAATCAATGCCCAGAAATCACTGGCATTTCTATACACTAACAATAAGACTGAAGAAAGAGAAATCAAGGAATCAATCCCATTTACCATTGCACTCAAAATAAGATACCTATGAATAAACTTAACCAAAGAGGTAATGGATCTATACCTTAAAAATTATACAACACTTTTGAAAGAAATTGAGGAAGACACAAAGAGATGGAAAAATATTCCATGCTCATGGATTGGAAGAATTAATATTGTGAAATTGCTACCCAGGGCAATTTACCCATTTAATGGAATCCCTATCAAAATACCAGGACTTTCTTCAGAGAGTTGGAACAATTCATCTTAAGATTTGTGTGGAATCAGAAAATACCCTGAATAGCCAGGGGAATATTGAAAAAGAAAACCAGAGCCGGGGCATTACCATGCCAGATTTCAGGTTGTACTACAAAGCTGTGATCATCAAGACAGTGTGGTACTGGCACAAGAACAGACACATAGATCAATGGAACAGAATAGAGAACCCAGAAATGGGCCCTCAACTAATATTCGAAAAATCAGGAAGGACTATCCAATGGAAAACGGACAGTCCCTTCAATAAATGGTGCTGGGAAAATTGGACAGCCGCGTGTAGAAAAATGAAACTTGACCATTATCTTACACTATATACAAAGATAAACTCAAAATGGATGAAAGATCTAAATGAGAGACAAGACCCATCAAAATCCTAGAGGAGACCACAAGCAACACCCTTTCTGAACTTGGCCACAGCAACTTCTTGCAAGATACACCTATGAAGGCAAGGGTAACAAAATCAAAATTGAATTATCGGGACTTCATCAAGATCAAAAGCTTCTGCACAGCAATGAAACAGTCAACAAAACTCAAAGAAAACCTACAGAATGGGAGAAGATATTTTCAAATGACCTATCAGATAAAGGGCTAGTATCCAAGATCTATAAAGAACTTAATAAGCTCAACAGCAAAGAAGAAACAATCCATTCATGATATGGGCAAAAGACATGAACAAAAATTTCACAGAGGAAGACATAGACATGGCCAAAAGGCACAGGAGGAATGCTCCACATCACTTGCCATCAGGGAAATACAAATCAAAACCACAATGAGATACCACCTCACACCAGTGAGAATGGGGGAAAATTAACAAGACAGGAAAACACAAATGTTGGAGAGGATGTGGAGAAAGGGGAACGCTCTTGCACTGTTGGTGGGAATGTGAACTGGTGCAGCCACCTTGGAAAAATGTGTGGAGGTTCCTCAAAGAGTTAAAAATAGAGTTACCCTATGACCCAGCAATTGCACTACTGGGGATTTACCCCAAAGATACAGATGCAGTGAAATACCGAGACACCTGCACCCCAATGTTTATAGCAGCAATGTCCACAATAGCGAAACTGTGGAAGGAGTCTCAGTATCCATCCAAAGATGAATGAATAAAAAGACGTGATCTATATATACAATGGAATATTACTCAGCCATTAGAAACAACAAATACCCACCATTTGCTTCAAGGAGGAAGGAATTGGAGGGTATTATGATAAGTGAAATAAGTCCATCAGAGAAGGACAAACATTATATGGTCCCATTCATTTGGGGAATATAAATAATAGTGAAAGGGACTAGAAGGGAAGAGAGAAGAAATGAGTAGGAAATATCAGAAAGGGAGACAGAACATGAAGACTCCTAACTCTGGGAAACGAACTAGGGGGTGGTAGAAGGGGAGGAGGGCAGGGGGTGGGGGTGAATGGGTGACAGGCACTGAGGGGGGCACTTGAAGGATGAGTAGGGGGTGTTATTCTGTATGTTGGCAAATTGAACACCAATAAAAAATAAATTTATTATTAAAAAAATAAAAATAATAAAAATAAAAATAAAAGGAATTTAGAGGAAAGGAGAGAAAGTGAGCGGGAAATATCAGAGACAGGTACAGAATATGAGAGACTCCTAACTCTGGGAAACAAACGAGGGTAGTAGAAGGGAAGGTGGGCAGGGGGACAGGGTGACTTGGTGATGGGCACTGAGAGGGGTACTTGATGGGATGAGCACTGGGTGCTATACTATGTTTTGTCAAATTGAACTCAAATAAAAAAACTATACAGGAAAAAAAAAACTGAAACGATAAGAAATAGAAAAATGAATAGACTGATAACCAGAGAAACAATTGAATAAGTAATCAAAATCTCCCCAGAACATAATATAAAAAATAGTGAAAGGGAATAAAGGGGAAAGGAGAAAAAATGAGTGGGAAATATCAGAAAGGGAGACAGAACATGAGAGACTCCTAAATTTGGGAAATGAACTAGGGGTGGTGGAAGGGGAAGTAGGTGGGGGATGGGGGTGACTGGGTGACGGGCACTGACTGGGGCACTTGATGGGATGAGCACTGGGTGTTATTCTATATGTTGGCAAATTGAACACAAATAAAAAAAAAAAATCTCCCCGGAACAAAAGTCCACAGCCAGGTGGCTCCAAATGTGAAATCTACCAAACATTTAAAGAAGAGTTAAAACCTATTTTCTCAAGCTACTCAAAAGGTAGAAATGGAAGGAAAACTTCCCAACTCATTTTACAATTCTGATTCCAAAATCAGACAAAGGGTTCATTAAAAAAAGAGAACTATACACCAATATCACTGATGAATATTGGACGCAAAAATTCTCAAAAAAATACTAGGAAAATGAATTCAACAATACATTAAAATATGTTCACATGGGGTATATCCTGGTGTGCAAGAGTGATTCAATATTCACACATCAATCACTGTAATATATCACACTAATAAAAGAAAGGATAAGAACCATATGATCCTCTCAATTGATGCAAAAAAAGCAGTTGACAATGTACAGCACCCATTCCTGTTAAAAATCCTCAACAAATTAGGGATAGAGGGGAACATACCTCAACATCAGAAAGGCCACATTATAAATATCATCTTCAATGGGGAAAAATTGAGAGCTTTTCTCTCTGGTCAAGAACAAGACAAGTATTGTCCACTCTCACCACTGTGATTTAACATAGTACTGGAATTCCTAGTCTCAGTAATTAGATAAAAAAAGAAATAAAAGGAATCAAATTGGCAAGGAAGAAGTGACACTTTCACTATTTGCAGACAACGTAATGTTCTATGTAGAAAAACCAAAAGACTTCACCAAAAAAAATTACTAGAACTGATACATAAATTCACTGAAGTCACAGGATACAAAATCAATATACAGATACCTGTTTCAATCCTATACACCAATAATGAAGTAGGAAAAAGAGAAATCAAAAAATTGATCCCATTTACAATTGCACCAAAAACTATAAGGTACTTAATATTAAACCTAACTGAACAGTTAAAGATCTGTACTCTGAAAAGGATAAAACACTTATGAAAGAAACTGAGGAAGACACAAAGAAATGGAAAAACATTCCATGCTCATGGATTGGAAAAACAATTATTACAAATGTGGATACTACCTATCATAATCTATATACTTTATGCAATCCCTATCAAAATGCCACCAGCATTTTTCACAGAGCTGGAGCTAACAATCCTAAAATTTATATGGAACTACAAAAGATCATGACTAGCCAAAGCAATTTTGATAAAGAATAAGAAAGGTGGAAGCATCACAATTCTAGACTTCAGGTTATATTACAAAGTTGTAGTAATGAAGACAGTATGGTGCTGCCACAGAAACAGACACATAGATTAACTGAACAGAATAGAAAACACATAAATGAGCCCACAACTATATGGTCAACTTATCTTAAACAAAGCAGGAAAAAACATCCAATGGAAAAAATCTCTTCAACAAATGGTGTTGAGAAAACTGGACCTCTTTCTTACATGATACACAAAAATACATCAAAAATAGATGAAAGACCTAAATTTGAAAAAGGAACCCATCAAAATCCTGTAGGAAAATGCAGACATAACATCTTTGATGTTGGCCATAGCAGCTTCTTACTGGAAAGGTCTCTGGATGCAAGGGAAACAAGCAAAAATGAATTATTGGGACTTAATCAAGATAAAGCATACTCTCTTAAAAACTATTTTATTTGTTTATTTGACAAAAGAGAAAACAGAAGCAGGTGGAGCAGCAGGCAGAGGGAGAGGGAAAAGCAGACTCCCTACTGTGCAAAGAGCCCAGTGCAGGGCTTAATCCCAGAACCTTGGGACCATGACCTGAGTTGAAGGCGGATGCTTACCTGACTGAGCCTCCTGGGTGCCCCATGATAACATACTTCTGCACAGCAAAGGAAATAATCAACAAAACTAAAAGGCATCCTATGGAATGGGAGAAGATATTTGCAAATGATATATCTGATAAAAGGTTAGTAGAGAATATTATGATAAGGGAAAGAAAAGGATAAAAGGAGAAATACTATATTATTTCATTCATATGTGGAATTTAAGAAACAAAGCAAATGATAATGGGGGCTAAGAGAGAGGCAAACCATAAAACAGACTCTTAACTATAGAGAACTGAGGGTTGCTGAAGGACAGGTTGGTGGGGAGGTGGGTTAAATGGGCAATGGGTATTAAGGAGGAGACTTGTGATGAGCACTGAGTGTTGTACGTAAATGATAAGTCACTAAATTCTACATTTGAAACTATTATTATAGTGTATATTAACTAACTGGAATTTAAATAGAAACTTGAAAGTACAAGAGAAACACATGTATGCAAAATGAAATAAATTGGCCTATAAAGAAAAAAAAATTAGAACTGAATTATAGTATCCTGATATAGCCACCCTCTGACAGTTTCCTTACTACAAATTCAACCCTTAATATGGTATTCCCAAGACATTCCAAAAGAGAGCTGATTTCAACTTTCCAGCATCTTTTAGGATTCCTTCAATTTGTACTCACTCACCTAGATTGCTTGGATTTAGATTGCCTTCCAGGAATGGGACATCAAGTTGAGGATCCCTGGTTTAACAGGAAGAAGAGGCAGATATCTCTGCTATATAGCCCTACAGTGAGAAACTATTGAAAATTGCTTGTAGTTTCTTAGACAGAAAGTTGCCAATATGTCTGCAGGTTCTATTTTTCTAAGTATCACCTAACAGTAATATACCTTGGTAATAAAACTTCATCAAAATCTTATAGAATAGAGGAGGGGCAAGATGGCGGAAGAGTAGGGTCCCCAAATCACCTGTGCCCACCAAATTACCTAGATAACCTTCAAATCATCCTGAAAATCTACGAATTCGGCCTGAGATTTAAAGAGAGAACAGCTGGAATGCTACACTGAGAAGAGTATGCGCTTCTAATCAAGGTAGGAAGACTGGGAAAAAAGAAATAAAGAAACAAAAGGCATCCAAGGGGGAGGGGGCCCAGGAGGAGCACGGCTAAGGCTGGGGCGAGAGTCCCCAGGAGAGTAAAGCTCCGCCCCAGAGAAGCAGGAGCTGCACCAATCCTCCCGGGTGGAAAGGCACCTGCAGGGAGTTAGAGCAGGACCCCAGGAGGGCGGGGATGCCCTCAGGCTCCCTGGGACACTAACAGACACCTGCGCCCTGGGGAGACTGCGCCAAGCTCCCCTAAAGGGCTGTAGCACGGGCACACATTGACCTGGGAGCGGTCCGAGGGGCTCGGGCGGCGGCTCCACGGAGAGGCAGCTGCACAGACGGAGCGCGAATCCAACAGCGCAGGCCCCAGGGCATAGGGCGCCTGGGACACAGCCCAGGATCTGAACTCCCCCCGGGACAGGCAGAGGCCGGGAGGGCCCAGGACAGCAAGGATGCTCCTGCCCCGAGCTGAGCAGATCAGCGGCCCAGCCCCAGAGCATACAGTCCCTGCAGACCAAAAGCTCCATAGTTACTGTGGGAGCTGAATCCAGGGCTCCAGAGCTGGCCGCCACCACTGTGGTTGTTCCTCCTGGGCCCTGACGGGGTAAACCACCCCCACTAAGCTTAGCACCAGGCAGGGGGCAGAGCAGCTCCCCCAAGTGCTAACACTTGAAAATCAGCACAACATGCCCCTCCCCCAGAAGACCAGCTAGACGGACTAGTTCCAGGGGAAGTCAAGGGACTTAAAGTATACAGAATCAGAAGATACTCCCCCGTGGTTTTGTTTTTTTGTTTATTTGTTTCTTTGGTTTTCTTTTGCTTTTTGATTTCTGTTTGCTTCCCCCACCTATTTTTCCTTTCTTTCTTTTTCTTTCTCCTTTTCTTCCCTTTTTTTCTTTTTTTCTTCCTTTTTTCTTTTTCTCTTTTCTTTCCTTCTTTCTCTCCTCTCTTTCCTCCTTTTCCCAATACAACTTGTTTTTGGCCACTCTGCACTGAGCAAAATGACTAGAAGGAAAACCTCAAAAGAAAGAATCAGAAACAGTCCTCTCTCCCACAGAGTTACAAAATCTGGATTACAATTCAATGTCAGAAAGCCAATTCAGAAGCACTATTATACAGCTACTGGTGGCTCTCGAGAAAAGCATAAAGGACCCAAGAGACTTCATGACTGCAGAATTTACAGCTAATCAGGCAGAAATTAAAAATCAATTGAATGAGATGCAATTCAAACTAGAAGTCCTAACGACGAGGGTTACCGTGGTGGAAGAACGAGTGAGTGACATAGAAGACAAGTTGATGGCAAAGAGGGAAACTGAGGAAAAAAGAGACAAACGATTAAAAGACCATGAAGACAGATTAAGGGAAATAAACGACAGCATGAGGAAGAAAAACCTACATTTAATTGGGGTTCCCGAGGGCGCCAAAAAGGACAGAGGGCCAGAATATGTATTTGAACAAATCCTAGCTGAAAACTTTCCTAATCTGGGAAGGGAAACAGGCATTCAGTTCCAGGAAATAGAGAGATCCCCTCTAAAGTCAATAAAAACCGTTCAACACCTTGACATTTAATAGTTAAGCTTGCAACTCCAAAGATAAAGAGAAGATCCTTAAAGCAGCATGAGACAAGAAATCCCTGACTTTTGTGGGGAGGAATATTAGCGTAACAACAGACCTCTCCACAGAGACCGGGCAGGCAAGAAAGGGCTGGCAGGATATATTCAGGGTCCTAAATGAGAAGAACATGCAACCAAGAATACTTTATCCAGCAAGGCTCTCATTCAAAATGGAAGGAGAGATAAAGAGCTTCCAAGACAGGCAAGAACGGAAAGAATATGTGACCTCCAAACCAGCTCTGCAAGAAACTTTAAGGGAGACTCTTAAAATTCCCCTTTAAGAAGAAGTTCAGTGGAAAATCCACAAAAACAAAGACTGAATAGATATCATGATGACACTAAACTCATATCTCTCAATAGTAACTCTGAACGTGAACAGGCTTAATGACCCCATCAAAAGGCGCAGGGTTTCAGACTGGATCAAAAAGCAGGACCCATCTATTTGCTGTCTACAAGAGACTCATTTTAGACAGAAGGACACCTACAACCTGAAAATAAAAGGTTGGAGAACCATTTACCATTCAAATGGTCCTCAAAAGAAAGCAGGGGTAGCCATTCTTATATCAGATAAACTAAAATTTATCACAAAGACTGTAGTGAGAGATGAAGAGGGACACTATATCATACCTAAAGGATCTATCCAACAAGAGGACTTAACAATCCTCAATATATATGCCCCGAATGTGGGAGCTGCCAAATATTTAAATCAATTAATAAGCAAAGTCAAGACATACTTAGATAATAATACACTTATACTTGGTGACTTCAATCTAGCTCTTTCTACCCTCGATAGGTCTTCTAAGCACAACATCTCCAAAGAAACGAGAGCTTTAAATGATACACTGGACCAGATGGATTTCATAGATATCTACAGAACTTTATATCCAAACTCAACTGAATACACATTCTTCTCAAATGCACATGGAACTTTCTCCAGAATAGACCACATACTGGGTCACAAATCAGGTCTGAACTGATACCAAAAGATTGGGATGGTCCCCTGCATATTCTCAGACCATAATGCCTTGAAATTAGAACTAAATCACAACAAGAAGTTTGGAAGGACCTCAAACACGTGAGGGTTAAGGACCATCCTGCTAAAAGATGAAAGGGTCAACCAGGAAATTAAGGAAGAATTAAAAAGATTCATGGAAACTAATGAGAAGTGAAGATACAACCGTTCAAAATCTTTCGGATGCAGTAAAAGCAGCCCTTAGGGGGAAATACATCGCAATACAAGCATCCATCCAAAAACTGGAAAGAACTCAAATACAAAAGCTAACCTTACACATAAAGGAGCTAGAGAAAAAGCAGCAAATAGATCCTACACCGAGCAGAAGAAGAGAGTTAATAAAGATTCGAGCAGAACTCAACGAAATCAAGATCAGAACAACTGTGGAACAGATCAACAAAACCAGGAGTTGGTTGAAAGAATTAATAATATAGATAAACCATTAGCCAGCCTTATTAAAAAGAAGAGAGAGAAGACTCAAATTAATAAAATCATGAATGAGAAAGGAGAGATCACTACCAACACCAAGGAAATACAAACGATTTTAAAAACATATTATGAACAGCTATACGCCAATAAATTAGGCAATCTAGAAGAAATGGATGCATTCCTGGAAAGCCACAAACTACCAAAAGTGGAACAGGAAGAAATAGAAAACCTGAACAGGCCAATAACCAGGGAGGAAATTGAAGCAGTTATCAAAAACCTCCAAAGACACAAAAGTCCAGGGCCAGATGGCTTCCCAGGGGAATTCTATCAAACGTTTAAAGAAGAAACCATAGTTATTCTACTAAGGCTGTTTGGAAAGATAGAAAGAGATGGAGTACTCCAAATTCGTTCTATGAGGCCAGCATCACCTTAATTCCAAAACCAGAAAAAGACCCCACCATAAAGGAGAATTACAGACCAATATCCCTGATGAACATGCATAAATTCTAAACAAGATACTAGCCAATAAGATCCAACAATACATTAAGAAAATTATTCACCATGACCAAGTAGGATTTATCCCAGGACACAAGGCTGGTTGAATACTCGTAAAACAATCAATGTGATTCATCATATCAGCAAGAGAAAAACCAAGAACCATATGATCCTCTCATTAGATGCAGAGAAAGTATTTGACAAAACACAGCATCCATTCCTGATCAAAACTCTTCAGAGTGTAGGGATACAGGGAACATTCCTCAACATCTTAAAAGCCATGTACGTAAAGCCCACAGCAAATATCATTCTCAATGGGGAAGCACTCGGAGCCTTTCCCCTAAGATCAGAAACAAGACAGGGATGTCCACTCTCACCACTGCTATTCAACATAGTACTGGATGTCCTACCCTCGGCAATCAGACAACAAAAAGACATTAAAGGCATTCAAATTGGCAAAGAAGAAGTCAAACTCTCCCTCTTCGCCTATGACATGATACTCTACATAGAAAACCCAAAAGTCTCCACCCCAAGATTGCTAGAACTCATACAGCAATTTGGTAGCGTGGCAGGATACAAAATCAATGCCCAGAAATCAATGGCATTTCTATACACTAACAATGAGACTGAAGAAAGAGAAATTAAGGAGTCAATCCCATTTACAATTGCACCCAAAAGCATAAGATACCCAGGAATAAACCTAACCAAAGAGTTAAAGGATCTATACCCTAAAAACTACAGAGCACTTCTGAAAGAAATTGAGGAAGACACAAAGAGATGGAAAAATATTCCATGCTCATGGATTGGCAGAATTAATATTGTGAAAATGTCAATGTTACCCAGGGCAATTTACATGTTTAATGCAATCCCTATCAAAATACCATGGACTTTCTTCAGAGATTAGAGCAAATTATTTTAAGATTTGTGTGGAATCTCTTCAAAAAAAAAAAAAAAAGATTTGTGTGGATTCAGAAAAGACCTCAAAACCAGGGGAATTTGAAAAAAGAAAACCATACCTGGGGGCATCACAATGCCAGATTTCAGGTTGTACTACAAAGCTGTCCTCATCAAGACAGTGTGGTCCTGGCACAAAAACAGACACATAGATCTATGGAACAGAATAGAGAACCCAGAAGTGGACCCTGAACTTTATGGTCAACTAATATTCGATAAAGGAGGAAAGACTATCCACTGGAAGACAGTCTCTTCAATAAATGGTGCTGGGAAAATTGGACATCCACATGCAGAAGAATGAACTAGACCACTCTCTTGCACCATACACAAAGATAAACTCAAAATGGATGAAAGATCTAAATGTGAGACAAGATTCCATCAAAATCCTAGAGGAGAACACAGGTAACACCCTTTTTGAACTCATCCACAGTAACTTCTTGCAAGACACATCCACCTAGGCAAAAGAAACAAAAGCAAAAATGAACTATTGGTACTTCATCAAGATTAGAAGCTTTTGCACAGCAAAGGATACAGTGAACAAAACTCAAAGACAACCTACAGAATGGGAGAAGATATTTGCAAATGACATATCAGATAAAGGGCTAGTTTCCAAGATCTATAAAGAACTTATTCAACTCAACACCAAAGAAACAAACAATCCAATCCTGAAATGGGCAAAAGACATGAACAGAAATCTCACAGAGGAAGACAAAGACATGGCTAACACGCACATGAGAAAATGCTCTGCATCACTTGCCATCAGGGAAATACAAATCAAAATCACAATGAGATACCACGTCACACCAGTGAGAATGGGGAAAATTAACAGGCCATGAAACCACAAATGTTGGAGAGGATGTGCAGAAAAGGGAACCCTCTTACACTGTTGGTGGAAATGTGAAATGATGCAGCCACTCTGTAAAACTGTGTGGAGGTTCCTCAAAGAGTTAAAAATAGACCTGCCCTACGACCCAGCAATTGCACTGTTGGGGATTTACCCCAAAGATTCAGATGCAATGAAACGCCGGGACACCTGCACCCCGATGTTTATAGCAGCAATGTCCACAATAGCCAAACTGTGGAAGGAGCCTCGGTGTCCTTCGAAAGATGAATGGATAAAGAAGATGTGGTTTATGTATACAATGGAATATTACTAAGCCATTAGAAACAACAAATATCCACCATTTGCTTCAACGTGGATGGAACTGGAGGGTATTATGCTGAGTGAAGTAAGTCAGTCGGTGAAGGACAAACATTATATGTTCTCATTCATTTGGGGAATATAAATAATAATGAAAGAGAATATAAGGGAAGGGAGAAGAAATGTGTGGGAAATATCAGAAAGGGAGGCAGAACATAAAGACTTCTAACTCTGGGAAACGAACTAGGGGTGGTGGAAGGGGAGGAGGGCGGGTGGTGGGGGTGAATGGGTGACGGGCACTGTGGGAGGCTCTTGACGGGATGAGCACTGGGTGTTATTCTGTATGTTGGTTAATCGAATACCAATAGAGAATAAATTTATTATAAAAAATTTATAGAATAACTACCATGGATTTGAATGTTTCCATCCCAGTGGAATTCATATGTTCAAGCCTAATCCTCAGTGTGATGATGTTTTGTGGCTTGGCTTTTGAGAGGTGATTAGGTCATGAAAATGGAGCTGTCATGAATGGGATTATTTCCCTCATAATAATGAACCCAGAGAATTCCCTTGCCCCTTATGCCATATGAGGACATAGTAAGAGGCCAATCGTTTATGAATTAGGTAAGCAAAAAGGAAGCATCCCTTTACCAGATACCACAATTAGGTAAGCATAAAAGAAGAATCCCTTTATCAGATACCAAATCTGTCAGTACCTTGATCTTGGGCTTCCAGGCTTCCAGAACTGTGAGATTTAAACATTTGTTGTTTAATTCACCCAGTCTATAGTATGTTTGTTTTAGCAGCTCGAATGAACTAAGACATTTTTATGGACTACACTTCCTCAGGCTGCTTTGATTTCCCTCAAATCTCAACTAAATAAAAGAAAGGTGGGGCAAAGTGATGCCCCAAGGATTCTCTGCGAACACCTTTTGCCATACTGTCTAAGGTCAAGTTAGAGAACATCCAGTACAATATAAATAAGTACACAGCTTATGTTAAAGTTGATGGCTGATCTCCAGCCAGCACTACGGCTACTTCTTCTTCAACTACCCTGTGATAATTGTGGACTCTGCAATATGATATTTTATTTGAAATTGAATGTAAAGGAGACCTGGACTAGCAGAGCTTCATTAACTTTCCAACTAAAACATAAAAAGTGTAAGAAAGTTTATGTTCCAAGTAATGCGCAAGTAGCCTTACACTGATTGTGATGTAATCATGGCATAGCTTTCCTGGGAAATAGATATTATTAACCACATTATACAAATAAAGAAACTGTTACACAAAGAATCTGTGGCACTTGCCTGAGGTCACCCAAGTAGAAAGTGGCAGAACCTAGATTTGAATCCAAGTCTACTGGGCTCTAAGTCAATGCCCTTCATTGTTATGTCAGACTGCCTTTCTTTAAAGAGATTACTATTTTTTTAAAGATTGTATTTATTTATTCATGAAAGAAAGAGAGAGAGAGAGAGAGAGAGGAAAGAGGCAGATACATAGGCAGAGGGAGAAGCAGGCTCCATGCAGGAAGCCTGATGTGGGGCTCCATCCCAGGACTCTGGCATCACGCCCTGAGCCAAAGGCAGACACTCAACCACTGAGCCACCCAGGCATCCCATAAAGAGATTACTATTCAGAAAAGTTGCTAAGTTGTATTTCTTTTAAGGGGTTCTTTTAAATAAAACAAATTTAATCCCTTTAAAAGTTCTGTCAGGAAAAAATAGAGACTATAAAAAAGCATAGGTTAAATTATTTTTAATGGAGTGGTTGGTTTATGAAAAAAATAAAAATTAAACTGTACGTCCAGACTTCCAGATAATTCTAACACAGTTGAAATCATTAGGCTGTATGATAAAGTAGAAAAAATACACATGATATATTTCTTAGTTGGAATACTGGTTCTGTCATGTACTTACTGGCTATGTGATCCTGGACAAGTTATTGAAATATATATAAAATATCTATATGTCCAGAAGATTATATGAGATCAGGTATATAAAGTGACTGATGATGCCTAGTATGTGAAAGTCCCTCAACAGATGGTAATTGTTATTGTCATTACAGTTATTAAGAACAACACTAAAGGGTTTAAAAAATACAAAAGAGAAGGTGAATTAAAGCTGGTTTGGAAAAAAAAAAGCTGGTTTGGTGGAGAATCTTAATAGTATGATTCAATGTTGCTTTAAGCATGCTTTAGGAAATAACAAACACAGGAAAATGAGTAGATTCTCAGTAATAAATGAATATTAATGATGATACCCTGTTACTGCTTCTCATATTGAAACATGGAGCTATAAACTGGAGTTAAGAGAAATTGGTTCCTTACATTGGTTGAAAATAGCCAAAGGATCTTAAGTCCAGATTAAACTTAAATACTGTGGCTGAAAAATTCAAAGGGTCTAGCCAGTAGCAAAGAAAAATAGCAAACACCCATATCCTGCTATTCAAATTCTCAGAAACATATTTTTCAGAGAAAACTATGGTCTTAGATGTTCTGAGGTGGGCTTGCACCTCACTGTTGAGATTATCTGAAGCATACATAAACAACTGAATATGTGAAATAGTGAAGAAATAATACCTATTTTTTGCACAGGCTTAAAGTTACTTTAAATTTTACTCTGAACAACTCTTCCTATAAATATTTTTAAAACTCGATCAATCTTCCATTTGATGTTTTAACAGGGCATTTATTTTTAGATAAAGCAATTGGCTGAGCTATTGTATTCTCTGACTTCTTTACCATTATCTCTTGGGGAAATGACTGACTTACCTTGCCAAACTACCACTTTGAAGCAAAAAAAAAATCTCAAATTACTTCAAAATATGAGTTAAGTGAGCCAAGTCTCATGTTTAACTGGATATCAAGTGCAGCTTTTTATTCCAAAGAAAACTTTTTAAAAACTTATAGAATAAATGTATACATTACCTGGTAATTGTTTTGGTTTTGTGATAACCTCAGCTGGTTTGATGAAGCAAAATGCGATGAAAAATTACTCCGTGATGGATTTGTATTACTGTACATTGTAGTAGCTACTGTATGTAATGAGGTCCGTGGTGTCAAATGGTAGTCTCTGTTTTGATACAGTACATTGTCTGAAAAATCTCTAATATTTACCATTTGGGAATTTGGCATATTTCTTCCTGGTCCAGGCAATGCAGTACTTTGGTTCTCTGCTCCATGGGATCTACCACTTTCATAAAATCTTGAGTAGCTTGGTATCTGTGCTCCCATCAATGCCAACTCTTCCTCTTTGGCATATTCATCATCAGCATCTCCAGTCTCCATTGCAATGGACAAACAAGTTCCTTCTGCTGAACTATGCTTCTGTGGGGCATTTCCTCCTAGAATTCTCTGGGGGTAGTCACTAACAGCCAATGAAAATACTTCGCGGATTTCCAAGTTTTGTGTTCTACAGTAAGGGTCTCTAATAGGTGGCTTTTGTCCACATAAGTTATGTGAAGCTAGACCTGTGTGTTCGGGCTTATATGACCTTTGAATTCCAACTGGTTCAATTTTGCAAGGTCGGTGGCATTCAGATGGCTTTTGAGGTACCATCATCTCAGAGGCTTGCATTGAAGAGCTTCCATAGTTTTTCTTGGTGTGGCTGTATACTGAGTTTCCAGCATTTAGCACACTTGTCTGTCTTGATAAGATAATTGTTTTTTCACCTAAGAGCAGAGAGGCATTTTTACAGTGTGCTACTTGTCTTTGAACAGGAATGTGCAACTGAAACTCAGTATCATTTTTACTGGCTGTTTTCTGAACAGGAATTTTATGTGCTTCTGTAAGTTGTGTATCTGAAAGTTTGGTTGTCACTTGCCTACTTGATGAACTTGCCGGACTGTATGTACCAGTTACAATGACATCATTATTGGCAGATGTCCAAGAAGACTGTTGGCTTGAGGGTCTAGTGATGTTAACTACATTTCTGACTGTAATGTCTGGAGCTGTCAAAGAGGTACCAGCAAGTGTTCCTGTTGTTGCTCCTGATTCAGAATTCTTACTACTCATTTTTCTTCTCTTATTGCCAACCCACGTCTGTAAGGATAAAAAATGACAATATAAAAATGTTCTTAACAAAAACAATAAGAAAAAACACTTCCAATGTGATAAACTGTACTCTCATTTGTCATAGGAATAAGTCCTATACAAATTTAAAACAAAAAAGATATAATAAAAGAAAAAGTAACTAAAGTATAAGATTAAAAAATAAAAATAAATAAAGTATAAGGTCAGACAAGAGCTTACTCTTAACAAATATCTAGGAACTTTGATAACAGAATTGTATTATTGCTTCTTTCCTCAAAATCCATTCAATTAATCTGTAGCAAGAATCCTAAAAATGTTTATATCCCTTGACCTAGTAAATCCGTTTCTAGGAATTTATCCTAAAAATAATCATAGATATATACAAAGTTTATATGCAATTAAGTTCGTCATATATTTATTTATAATAGTGAAAAATTGGAAGCATACTAAAAGTAGGATGCTTACCAAGATTGGAAAATGCTCAGAGTATTATTAAATAACTATATACTTGTAATCTTCAGGTTTGACAACTTCTGTTCTACAAATATATCATAACTTGGTTAATTTATTTATCGCTAGATACTAATGGGTTATTTTAGAAGTATTCACTATTATAAATGATACTGAAATACATGTCACTGTATGTGCATCTTTGTGCTACTGGTCCATTAGAATGCTATCCTAGAAGGGAAAGTGTTGGGCATTTTGATACTTTCAAAGTACCCTCCGATGTATGAGTTCTGGTTTCCCTACACCCTCAACAACATTTTGCGTTATCTTTTTGTAGTCTTTAGTAGCCTAGGATTAAATATAAGGTATATAATCACTGTTTTCATTGGAATTTCTATGGTTACTATATTACTTTAATAAACTGTCTATCCATTAACTTTACTCATTTTTACATTGGAGTATTTATCTTTTTAAATTGATATATAAAACAATTTTTTACTAGAGATAGCAACACTTCATCACAAGTTACAAATACTTCTCCCAGTTTGTCATTAATTTATGGTAGTTATTTCCTTCTTTATAGTTCTCTCTACCTACCAAATTTTATATAGTAAATGTGTATTACTTTTATAAACAGAAAAATCATTATTAATAAAATAATAAAATAGGTTGGCATTTAGGTTTAATTTAAAAATATGTACTTTTATATAAGTAATTTGTTTTAACAATCACAGTGATATTACACTGAATCATAATTATGCAATAAGAAATATGCTCTAAGAAATACATTCCATAATGTGATCAGTAAACTTTGTAACTATTTCAAAATGCGTACCATATTTATAAACTACCAAAACACATTAATCTATTATATTTTTTTAAAAAAATAAAATAAGTGAAAATATTAAATGAACTAAACTACCACAAACATGGTGCAGGGTGTATTTGTTAACTTTTATGTGACGTGTTTTTGAAGACCACAAAAATTACTCAGTTTTTGATGCTTACACCATTAATGTTGCTGTAATTCTACAAATAAAAGCTAACATATATTGAATCCCCATTATGTGTTTATATATATTAGCTTATTTGATTATTCTTCCTAATTGTATAAATGAAAAAAAATGGGGTTCAGAAGTATTAAGTAGCATATAGAAGGATAACGTGTCAGCAGGTGTTGGAGCAAGGATTCAAAATCAATTTTACTTGACCTCAAAGCAAAATCTCCTTCCACTAATGCAAGAAACTCCTGAAATGGTCATCTTTATTGGCCATTTTACTTTTATAATTAGTATTTCTCTAACAAGGAAAATATTCTAGAGATATAGATGCTCTATTTTGCTTCACATGAGGCTGTGGGAATTTTAAACTCATTCTAATTTAGTTTTATTAAACAGCAGAGGTGAGAATTACAAGCAGAGGAACAAAGAAATAAAATGTCAAAGGAGAATGAGGCAGAGTAGAAAAAGTGAAAGGTTTTAAAGTATATACTCGAAATATTTTTGGATAAATATAATTTCAAGGTATGATTTAAAAAGGTGAATTTTACAAATATTCAAAATAAGTTACTCTCTTATGGTTTTTCAAGTTTGAAAAACATGCATAGGAAGTATAATGTGTTTGTTCATAATTTTTTAAAATGTACAATCATTACACTCAGAAACTTTCAGTGGGATGGCATAGTGAATTTGTAAAATTTTAACTCAAGGACTACTAAATCTGGAAGGTAGCTCTGGGCAATATTTCTAAGAAAACAAATAAACGTCCTCTAATATAACTACCTTAATGCAGGAAGTTTAAGAGTGATCTTAGTGAATAGTTTTACATAAAATATTAAATAAGCCATAAATTTGCAATCTAAATATAGAAATATACATATATAGAAATGCTTAGTATATATAGTATATGGTATGCATAATATATATACATATAGACATATATAGAAATATACAGTATATACAATGTGTATATTTCTATATATATGTATATTTCTAAATATAGTAATTTATGTAGTTTTTATTTTTTAAATAATAAATTTATTTTTTATTGGTGTTCAATTTGCCAACATACAGAATAACACCCAGTGCTCATCCCGTCAAGTGCCCCCCTCAGTGCCCGTCACCCATTCTCCCCCACTCCCCGCCCTCCTCCCCTTCCACCACCCCTAGTTCATTTTCCAGAGTTAAGAGTCTTTATGTTCTATCTCCCTTTCTGATATTTCCTACCCATTTTTAGATATTTATATTACATACTCATCAAAAAGTAAAACGCAGTAGCGTATCACATGCATATGAAGCTCAGCTATCTAACAATTTCATTTGTCTAGAACAGACAATATAGATATCACAAGATACATGTACTTTACTAAAGCACAATCGTCCACCTTAAAACACACTTCCTCTTATTTTATACATTATTTCACCAAATCTGGTATTCTAATCTATAACAAATTAGAAATAACAAAATAAGTAGAGCATTGGTGATAGAGATTGCAATTGGAGGCAACTTGATAGCACCGAAATGGAATGTCCATGATATTTTGCTCATTAAAAAGGGGAAGTAAAAAAAAGGAGAAGTAAGGAAAACATAAGAGAATTAATGTGAGAAATAATTAGTTTGTTGTTCTTTAGTGAAGGAGAAAATAAATCCATATAGCTAACCATGTTATGAGAGTTATTATTTTATAGCATAGTACAGTAATTCATTTAATAATGCAACTGAGTCAAAAAGTAAAGGTTGAATTCAATATTTTCCACTGAAGTTAAAGTGGGAAAGTGTATACTTAAGAAATATTTTTAAAATTCTGAAAATAAAGAAAATGTATTGCCTGAGCATTCCCAATAACCGAATTAAATTTTATTTAAATCATTCAGTTACACAATCCAAAAATAACGAGTGCCTACAGGATATAAATGATTCTCATTCCAAATGCCTCATTGGTGAGAGAAAAAAAATGGGTCAAACAAAATTGATATGATGAGAATTTGGGGTCTGTAGCTAACAAAGTAAAAAGAAAGAAAGAAAGAAAGAAAGAAAGAAAGAAAGAAAGAAAGAAAGAAAGAAAGGAAGGAAGGAAGGAAGGAAGGAAGGAAGGAAGGAAGGAAGGAAGGAAGGAAGGAAGGAAGGAAGGAAGAGAAAGAAAGACAGGCAGACATTAGGTCGCCAGTTAATAAAATCCTCTTTCATTTCTGTCTTTGAAATTCACTGTCTTCGTTGCTTCTTGGCCTTTTGGCTATGATCAAGTGAAATTCACTGTCTCTAAACCTGTTTTCCTTTTTCTATACTTCCTTCTTTGTTTCCCTGTTCCCTTACTCTGTTTTTACATGGTGTTTTAGCCTTTTAAGTTCATTTTACATTACATTGAGATCAGGTCCTTAGTGCCATGGGATTTGAGTTCTGAGGAAAAACACAATAAACACTGTATTAAAAATAATAAAGGTATCTTTCAAGTAGAACATATAGACCTACTAAAATACTGAAGGCAGAAGAGGTTATTGAATGATGTCTATAAACAACTCCCTTCTCAGACAGGAAAACAACCAAAATTGTGTTGGAATTTAGATTAGGAAGACTGAAATTCTGTACAATTTACATTCTTTTAGAACAGAGAGAATGAATCTGTTTTACACAATTCCTTAAAACTTAAATAACATCTTCCTTGTAAGCTTACAATCTAGGAGTTTATTCCTTTTATTCCCATTGTTTTAGATTTCATACCATTTGGAGCATAAATTGGAGCATAAATATAAATCTTTGTATTTCAGTATTCTCAGTATTCTCACTATTCAAGTACAATCAAGCAAGTTATTGAGGGGAAATTGCAATAACAAATTGGAAATATAAAAGGTCACATAGTCCACAAAGCAGCTTTCTGAGAAGGCTTTTCACTTTAAAGTAATGATAAAATAAAAGGAAATAAAGAAGAAAAACAGTACTTCAAAAAACTGAGTTTGTAGTTATAAAATACAATCTCATCAATCTGAAATATTATATATTTAATTTTTCTAAGGAAATTAAACACTTTTCTCTGAGATTTACTAAAGGAAAATAGGGACTTGAATTTACTAAAAGATCAACATTTGACCTAAAACATACTTTCTCTTATTTTATGCACAATTTTACGAAATCTGGTACCAAAAAAAGAACCCATTAAATACTCAAGGGTTCACAGTAAAAAAGAAAATCGAGTTGTAAATTCAAATAGGGAATTTATAGCTATAAATGGAAGATACTCCTAGTTCTTACATTAATCTGAATATAATGGTTGATTTCAGAAATTAAAAAAAAAAACAGATATCCTGTGATATTTCCCCCCTAGAACTGGAGTCATAATTCCCTGTTCAAAGGTGAATATATCTTTTATTTTTTTTTAATCTTTTAATTTTTAAGAAACTTTCCAAACAATTCTTCTTATCAAGAGTTTTTTTTTTTTTATATTTAGGGTCCTTTGAAAGTTCCTCCAAAAGAAACATAAACCTAAAAACAGATGTCCCTTCTCTTTGACAAATTAGCCTAATGAATGACAAGAATGGGAAAGTCACCAATCTTTGAATCCATAAGTTTTCAAGTGAGAAGTATTTGCATCATGTTCAGACAAACATAAAACATGGTGTTCAGACAGACCTGTGCACTTAATAATACCAGGAACTAGTTCTATTAGATTTATCTCTTGTCTCCTCTCTATCTATCATCTTCCCATTGCCTTTCACAAAAGTTTAGTGGCTCTGATTTTTACAGATGAATACTTATGGTCATAATAAAGGAAAATTTCCTCCCGTGGGATTTCTTGTTCCTTACTCATTAGCTAAACCATTAAAACACATGCATTTTACTTAGAAAAGAGGAGTGGGAATTCATTTTAAAAAGGCCAGGTTTTCCTAAAAAAAATACTGAAAATGTCTGGTTAAAAAAATTCAAATATACCAAGAAAATATGCTAGGTACATAATAGTCTCTTGGTAAATGATGTTTTACTAATATCATTTTGGAGGGTTATATGAAGATCAATCCTGGATTTAAAGAAGGCACAGGATAAGGAACTAATCTTAAAAGTATTCAGTAGTTCAAAGGACTGGAATTTTTTAAAACTATGTTTATGATGTGAAAGTTTTGGTGTTTTCAAGGTATTTACAGAAACACATACTAAATTATTAGCTCCATTTATTATTTTTTAAAGTAGTATTTTTATACCAGGGAAACGAAACTGTTTATAAAGTTAGTGACTTCATACTCTTGATGATTTTTTTCATATTAAACAATTATCACTTATAATAAAAAGCCATAAATTCAAGAATTATGACCTCAATACTTACCCTGACTACACTGAAGTCCAGCTTAGTCTCCTGTGCACACTGTAATATGAGCTGAAAGCAATTTTTACTTTGATTTGTCATTCCATTTTCATAATAACGCTGTAAAATCCTTTGTTGTTCTACAGTAAATACAGAACGTAGATTCATCTAAAAATAAAAGAAAGATACTCTGAGAGTTGGAATAAAAATTGGGTATATGCAGAATTTCATGCTCCCACTTTTTGATACAGTTACAATGCTTCAAAGCTGAAAGGTTTATTTAATTGAACTAAATCCCAGTAGTGGGCAATAATTTGTGTGCTAAAGGGAGACAGGTTCTAACTGAAAATTATATATAATGCAAAAAGTTATTAAATTTGTTCAGAAGAAGTAACAATGTTAAGGACAAAGAGAAAGAGAGAGAGAGAGAGAGAGAGAGAGAGAGGAAAACCCGATCTGGCTAGTGTCACTACACGGGAAATAAAGATTCTTTCACTGAAATAAATATTTTTGGCCAGTAAAGCCAGAGATCGTGGTAGCCATACATTCATGATAGGTTATCAACAGGACACTCACTATTTTTCATCAAACAAGGCATCTGGAATATGTCTTACAGCTAGAAATTGTGGTCTGAAATAAAGGGGTGCTTTTATTTTTCCTTTCTTGGATAAAGGGGTTATTTTTATATATTAAGACAAAAATTATCTTAAAAAGCTTAAA
Organism: Canis lupus dingo; assembly: GCF_003254725.2. Lineage (NCBI taxonomy): Eukaryota > Metazoa > Chordata > Mammalia > Carnivora > Canidae > Canis > Canis lupus. Next base: position 65,453,579 of record NC_064281.1, read on the forward strand.
AATAAACAGGAACTATTAGTGACTCAAAATATCTTTGCTTTAGCCAATACTAACCAAAATAATTGTATATAAATCAAAATTCAAAATCATGTGCATTTTCCTAAAGTAAACCATGTACTTTTAATCACTCAATGGGAGGACCGCCTGGGTGGCTCAGTGGTTGAGCACCTGCCTTCGGCTTAGGTCGTGATTCCAGGGTCCTGGGATTGAGTCCCACATCTTCCTCTGCCTATATCTCTGCCTCTCTTTGTGTGTCTCTCATGAATAAATAAATAAAATATTTTTAAAGTTATTTAAATAAAAAAAAGTTATTTAAATTTACCTCAAAATGTACTAATCTAATACTCCTTGCAATGTGCCACTCACTCAGCATATGACAGCCCATAGGAATAAAATGACCTGTGTACTACACTTAGCTCCACTGCAGACTACTGTGTAAGTCACTTAATTTCTATGAGCCTCTATTTCTTAGTTTGTAAAATACTAGAACACATGACATGTTCTACCTACCAGTCTGGGTTTTTACAAATAATTTAGGATATGTGAACTCATTTTCTTAAATTATAAAGCATGCTATAGTTGTAACATTTATAAGTATGACTAGGCCCTTCACTTTATCATTTTCAGATATGGGATATCTCAGGGTACTCTCAGCTTTAAGATTCAGTGTTTTTAGTGAAGATCCTGAGCCACTGAAAGGATTATGCTCAGTGTGTTCTATTCAAACAAGCAAAGCAATAAGTAAAATGTTATAAATTTATTGCTTCAGGAATACTTGAAAAATGAAGCTTCTAAGAATGACTTCTTAGCAGTACCACAGAGCTTAGATCATATTTTCACATGGGAACATTTCAGACAAATTTCTACATAACATTTTTCTTATACATCTGATGTCATACATAAAACCAGCTTTAATAATGCCCTAATAATGTCTTAACTGGTTGAATCATTTGAAAAGTACTAAACAGTTTTACTCATAAGTACTCACTCTTGGAAAGCTGATTCTAAAAATGGATTGAGTCCATAAAATCATCACTAAGTCAAATATAACACATTCTTTCCAATATTAGAAACTTTAATTTTAAGTAAACCACTGATTTTTTTTAGTTTACAAAGAGATGCACCTAGATTAATAAAACATTTTGAAAGTCTTTAACTTAACCAATATGTCTCTATTAGCATTGTTATTTTATCTATTATTATTAACTTTTAAATTTATATATAGTTAATTTCACTCTTTTTGGTATACTGTTTAATGAGTTAAGACAAACATACATAGTAATGAAACCACCACCACAACCAAGATACAAAACAAATCTATTACTCCAAAAAAATTCCCTTATGCTGCTCCTTGATAATTAAATCCTCAGGTTACCCCAGCCCTGGGCAACAACTAATCTGGTTCTATAATTTTGACTTTTGAAGAATGCTATATAAATGGAATAATAGAGTATATACATATTCCTCTTAGACGAACATCTTTCACTTACCTCCACTACACTTAGCTAGCTCCACTGCAGACTACTGTGTAGTAGTATAATGTATCTGAGATTTATCTGTGTTGTCTGTATTAATAGTTTTCTCCTTTCTATTTCACAGTAGTAGCCCATTGCAAAGAATGTACCAAAGTTTACCCATTCATCCATTGGAGAACATCTGGAATTTTCAAGTCCTTGGCTATCGTGAATAGAGTTGATAAAAAAAAAAAATTGTGTGCAGGTATCTGCAAATGTCTTTTCATTTCTCTGGAGTAAATATCTAGGTGTGGGATTCCGTTATGGTAAGTGTATGTATAACTTTATAAGAAACTACTACACAAGTCTCAAAAGTGACTAAAAATTTGCTTTCTCAGCAATATTGTACGAAAGTTTCAGTTTTTTTTTCATGTTCTCACCAGCATTTTGGGATTTCAGGAAGGGCTATGTCATAGTGCTGCAGTTTGCGACAAGTTTCTCCCACCCCCTCACCCAGAGTGCCATCATAGGCCACTGTGACGTGAAAGCCATCACCAGGCTTATTGCCATCTTCCTGGAACTGCATCACCTGGAGAGTCCTACGGATCTGTCTCAGAGCAGCAACAGTGAGGATAATGGCCCCAGGGACCCAGAGCTAATGCCCACAGAGCCCCTGGTCTTTGGTTCTGGTAGCGCCTTAGTGGACTTGATGGACCACTGGCAAGTCTTCCTTCAGTGCCTGGCTGTGTCCCTGGCAGCCCCAGGGTGGAATCCTCAGCCATTCCTGCTGCTTGCTTCTGCCCTCTGAGCAAAACCACAGGCTGGACCATTTCTGCTGGCTCTGAGCCATCCAGGGAGGGCACACGCCTCAGAGCTGTCTCCTCCTGGCATCAGATGGCCAGCTCCAGCCTGGCCAGTGTGGGTGGGGTGTGAGGGTACATGTACCCCACTGCCACCAGCTATGTGAGGATCAGGTCTCTGAAAGGATAGAGATGCCTAGGCTCCCCAAGGTGGGAAGGTAAGTTTGCCAGCACCACCTCTCCCAGCAGTTCAACTCCCCAGTGAGCACAAGGCCAGCAGCTGGGTTAGGCCCTGAGGATGCCAGGGGGGCTGCCCAAGCTGGTATGTGTTCTCCCTGGGAATTCCGATTTGCCCTGCCCCAGGTGCTGCAGCCCTTCACTGGCTCAACGTCCTCAGCGGTTAGAGTGAGGTGCTGGCCCAGGGTCTGTGGGGCCCACTGGATGTGTGTGCTGCAGCCACTCCAAAGGCCTCCCCAGCCCACGGAGAGCCCTTGTCCAGCTGGGAGGACAGCTGGGCTTTCACAGGGTGGGGGGAAGCCTGTGCACGGCCTGGGCCTGGGTGACTCCTTTAGGGACCCAGGCAGGAACTGATGCCCTGGGCAGTGAGGGCGCCACTGAGCGGGCCCGGGGGAGCTGGGAACATCACATGAGAAGGAGACCTGGCCCTTTCTTGGAGAAGGTCACCAACAGCTCTCGTTTGAGGACACAGTCATATACACATACCAAAGGTAGGTTTGTAAGTGGTAAAATCCGGAAGCCTTCTTTTTCTAAAATAAAGTATGAAATGCCATTAAAATAAAGCACAGCTCTATCTCACAATGCAGAGATCATGACCTGAGCTGAAATCAAGAGTTGGACATTTAACCAACTGAGCCACCCAGGCACCCCAATGATCAGATATTTTTTTCAGATATTTTTTAAAATTAAATACAACTACACTATGATCCAGCAGTTTCAATATTTACCCAGAGAATACAAAAATACTAATTCAAATGGATACATACACCCTAATGTTTCTAGCAGCATTATCTACAATAGCCAAATTGTGGAAACAGCCCAAGTGTCCATCAACCAATAAATGCATAAATAATGAGTGGTATATATATTCAATGGAATATTAGCCATAAGAAAAAAAGGTATCTTGCCATTTGCAATGAGATGAATGGAGTTTGAGAGTATTATGTTAAGCAAAATAAGTCTATCAGAAAAACACAAATACCATATGATTTCACTAATATGTGGAATTTAAGAAACCAAACAAATGAACAAAAAAAGGGGGGGGGCAAACAAAAAAACTCTAGAGAACAAACTGATGTAGTTACCCAAGGAGAGGTGGGTTAGTGGATGGGTAAAATAGGTGATAGGCATAAAGGAGTTATACTTGATGAGTACCAGGTATTGTATGGAAGTACTGAATCACTAAATTGTACACATGAAATTAATATTATACTGCATGTTAACTAGAATTCAAATAAAAACTAAAAAATAAAAAAGACATAAAAACTAGCCATTCTAAAAGGTTTAAAATTGTATGTTATTATTGTGGATTTAATATGTATCTCCCTACTGAGTAATGACATTAAACATTTTCTTTCTTTCTATTTATTTATTTATTTATTTATTTATTTATTTATTTTAATTGGAGTTCAATTTGCCAACATAAAGCATAACACCCAATGCTCCTCCCATCACGTGCCCCCTTCAATGCCCGTCACCCCCAACCCCCGCTCCCCTCCCTTTCGACCACCCCTTGTTCGTTTCCCAGAGTTAGGAGTCTCTCATGTTTTCTCTCCCTTTCTGATATTTCCCACTCATTTTTTCTCCTTTCCCCATTATTCCCTTTCACTATTTTTTATATTGCCCAAATGAATGAGACCATATAATGTTTGTCCTTATCCGATTCACTTATTTCACTCACCAAAATACCCTCCAGTTCCATCCACGTCAATGCAAATGGTGGGTATATCTCATTTCTAATGGCTGAGTAATATTCCATTAAATACATAGACCACATCATCTTTATCACCTCATCTTTCGATGAACCCCAAGGCTCCTTTCACAGTTTGACTATTGTGGACATTGCTGCTATAAAAATCGGGGTGCAGGTGTCCCGGCGTTTCATTGCATCTGTATCTTTGGGGTAAATCCCCAACAGTGCAATTGCTGGATCGTAAGGCAGATCTATTTTTAACTCTTTGAGGAACCTCCAGTTTTCCAGAGTGGCTGCACCAGTTCACATTCCCACCAACAGTGTAAGAGGGTTCCCCTTTCTCCCCATCCTCTCCAACATTTGTGGTTTCCTGCCTTGTTAATTTTCCCCATTCTCACTGGCTTTAGGTGGTATCTCATTGTGGTTTCGATTTGTATTTCCCTGATGGCAAGTGACGCGGAGCATTTTCTCTTGTGCTTGTTGGTCATGTTTATGTCTTCCTCTGTGAGATTTCTGTTCATGTCTTTTCCCATTTCATGATTGGATTGTTTGTTTCTTTGGTGTTGAGTTGAATAAGTTCTTTATAGATCTTGGAAACTAGTCCTTTACCTGATACGTCATTTGCAAATATCTTCTCCCATTCTGGAGGTTGTCTTTCAGTTTTGTTGACTGTTTCTTTTGCTGTGCAAAAGCTTCTTATCTTGATGAAGTCCCAATAGTTCATTTTTGCTTTTGTTTCTTTTGCCTTCGTGGATGTATCTTGCAAGAAGTTACTGTGGCCAAGTTCAAAAAGGGTGTTGCCGGTGTTCTCTGCTAGGATTTTGATGGAATCTTGTCTCACATTTAGATCTTTCATCCATTTTGAGTTTATCCTTGTGTATGGTGTAAGAGAATGGTCCAGTTTCATTCTTCTGCATGTGGATGTCCAATTTTCCCAGCACCATTTATTGAAGAGACTGTCTTTTTCCCAGTGGATAGTCTTTCCTGCTTTGCAGAATATTAGTTGACCATAAAGTTCAGGGTCCACTTCTGGGTTCTCTATTCTGTTCCACTGATCTATGTGTCTGTTTTTATGCCAGTAACACAGTGTCTTTTTTACCACAGCTTTGTAGTACAACCTGAAATCTGGCATTTTGATGCCCCCTGCTATGGTTTTCTTTTTTAATATTCCCCTGGCTATTCAGGGTCTTTTCTGATTCCACACAAATCTTAAGATAATGTGTTCCAACTCTCTGAAGAAAGTCCATAGTATTTTGATAGGGATTGCATTAAACGTGTATATTGCCCTGGGTAACATTGACATTTTTACAATACTAATTCTTCCAATCCATGAGCATGGAATATTTTGCCGTCTCTTTGGGTCTTCCTCAATTTCTTTCAGAAGTGTTCTATAGTTTTTAGGGTATAGATCCTTTACCTCTATGGTTAGGTTTATTCCTAGGTATCTTATGCTTTTGGGTGCAATTGTAAATGGGATTGACTCCTTAATTTCTCTTTCTTCAGTCTCATTGTTAGTGTATAGCAATGCCACTGTCTTCTGGGCATTGATTTTGTATCCTGCCACGCTACCAAATTGCTGTATGAGTTCTAGCAATCTTGGGGTGGAGGCTTTTGGGTTTTCTATGTAGAGTATCATGTCATCAGCGAAGAGGGAGAGTTTGACTTCTTTTTTGCCAATTTCAATGCCTTTTATTTCTTTTTGTTGCCTGATTGCTGAGGCTAGGACTTCCAGTACTATGTTGAATAGCAGTGGTGAGAGTGGACATCCCTGTCTTGTTCCTGATCTTAGGGGAAAGGCTCCCAGTGTTTCCCCATTGAGAATGATATTTGCTGTGGGCTTTTTGTAGATGGCTTTTAAGATGCTGAGGAATGTTCCCTCTATCCCTACACTCTGAAGTGTTTTGATCAGTAATGCTATATTTTGTCAAATGCTTTCTCTGCTTCTATTGAGAGGATCAAATGTTTCTTATTTTTTCTACATTAAGCATTTTCTAATATGCTTTTAAGCCATCTATATATCTACTTTGTAAAAGTGTACAAATATTTTTCAAGTTTTATATTGGATTTTATTTTTTTACTTTTTATTCATTTTTTAGGGATCATTTCATATTCCGGATACAAGTACTTTATCAGAAATATGACGATCTTCCTGTTAGTGGCTTGTCTGTTTTATTTTTTAAAGTAAAGCATATTTCAAAAACATAAAGTGTATTTCACAGAAAATTGTATTTAATTTTATTATGTCCAACTTCTCACTGTATTCTCTCTTACAGATTGTGCTTTTAGTGCTACATCTAAGAAATGTGTCTAGCACAAGTTCAAAGAAATATTTTCCTATGTTTCCTTCTAGTAGTTTTATAGTTTTCCATTTCACATTTACGGTTATGATCCTTTTTTTTTTTATGATAGTCACACAGAGAGAGAGAGAGGCAGAGGGAGAAGCAGGCTCCACGCACCGGGAGCCCGACGTGGGACTCGATCCCGGGTGTCCAGGATCGAGCCCTGGGCCAAAGGCAGGCACCAAACTGCTGCGCCACCCAGGGATCCCGGTTATGATCCATTTTGAGACAATCTGTGTCAAAGTATGAAGTACAGGTCAGTTTTGTGGGCTTTTTTTGCATATGGATATTTAATTTTTCTGGTCAGTTTTGTGGGCTTTTTTTGCATATGGATATTTAATTTTTCTAACAACATTAATTAAAAAAACTTTATATTGAATTGCTTTTTCATCTTTATAAAAAATCAACTGACAATATATGTATGGGTCTGTTCCTGGACACTCTTTTCTATTCCGTTGATCTATGTGTCCATTCTCTCATCCAAACCACCCTGTCTTAATTACTGTAGCTTTACAATGACTCTTTTTAAAATTTAAGTAAAGCTGACATATAATATTAGTTTCAGGTGTACAATGCAGTGGTTCAATGATTACATATATTCAAAATGCTCACCACAAGAAGCATAGTTATTGCGTGTTACCACACACTTATTACAATATTATTTACTATATTTCCTAAGCTGTACTTTTCATCCATGTAGATTATTTATTTTGTAACTGGAATTTTGTACCTTTTAATTCTCTTCATTTATTTTGCCAATCCTCCATCCCTCTCCCCTCTGGCAACCACTAGTTTGTTCTCTATATTTATGAGTATTTTCTCATTTTATTATTGCTGTTTGTTCATTTTTCTTGTTTTTTTTTTAGATTACACATATAAGTAAAATAAGGTATTTGCTTTTCTTAATCTAATGTATTCCACTTAGCATAGTACCTTCTAGGTCCATCCATGTTGTCACAAAGGGCAAGCTTTAATTATTTTTATGACTAATATTCCATTGTGTATATATACTACATCTTCTTTATTCATTCATCTATTATGGACACTTGGGTTGATTCCATATCTAGCCACAGCAATCAGACAAGAAAAATAAATAAAAGACATTCATAGTGGTAAAGAAGTTAAACAGCCACTATTTGCAGATTATAAGATACTATACATAGAAAACCCTGAAAAAATCCACCAAAAAACTACTATAAGTAATAAATGCATTCAGTAAACTTGAAGGATACAAAATTAATACCCATCAACCTATTGCATTTCTATATCCTAATAACAAAGAATCAGAAAGAGAAATTAAGAAAACAATTTCATTTACAATTGTCCAAAAAGAATAAGATACCTAGGAATAAACTTACCCAAGGAGGTTAAAGACCTATGTCTGGAAAACTATAAGACATGGATGAAAGAAACTGAATATGACACAAAAAATGGAATTCCATACTCACGGATTGGAAGAAATAATATTGCTAAAATGTCTATATTATCCAAAGCCATCTACAGATTCAGTGAAATCCCTATCAAAATACCAATACCATTTTTTCATAGAACTAGAACAAATAATACTAAAATTTGTATGGAACCACAAAAGACCCTGAATGTCCAAAGTAAACTTGAGAAAAAACAACAAAGATGGAGATATCACAGTTCCAGATTTCAAGGTTATACTACAAAGCTGTAGTCATCAAAACAGCACGGGACTAGCACGCTGACAGACACACAGATCAATGAAACAAAATAGTCCAACACCAGTCCAAATTCATACTGATATGGTCAACTAATCTATGACAAAGGAGGCAACAATACATTTTGGAGAAAAAGCAGTCTCTTCAACAAACGGTGCTGGGAAAATAGGACATGCGAAACTGGGCCACTTTCTTACACCATACACAAAAACAAATGCAAAATAAATTAAAAGGCCTAAATGTGAGATCTGAAACCATAAAAATTCTAAAAGAGAACACAGGCAGCAATTTCTCTGACATTGGCAGTAGTAATATTTTTCTTATAATAAACTGCTGGGATTACATCAAAATAAAAAGGTTTTGCACAATGAAAGAAACCATTAAATAAAACAAAAAGCCAAGTTACTAAATGGTAGAAGATATTTGCAAATGATATAACCAATAGGGGATCAATATCCAAAATATATAACTAACATAAACTCAAGACAAATAATTCAAATCAAGACCAATAAAACAAATAGTCCTCTAGTTACTTTTAAGATTTTTCTTTTTTCTCTGGATTTCAGTGATTAGAATATGAGATGCCATTTTCTTCAGCTTTTTTTGGGGGGGGATTTACTGAGCCTCTTACTATGTGGGTTTATACTTTTTATACTTTTTATCAAATTAAAACTTTTTTCAATGTTAATTTCAAAATAATTTTCATTTTCCCACCTTCTGAGACTCAAAAACTATGTATGTTACATTGAATAATATTGTCTTACAGTTCACTGTTGCTCCATTTTTTTCTGTATTTTTATATCTTTTTTTGAATAATTACTGGTATTATGTATTCAAGTTAACTAAGCTTTTATTCTTCTGCAGTTAATCTGCTGCCAAACCCATCCAGTGCATTTGTCATTTTATGTACTTTATTTTGTCTCTAGAATTTCAATTTGGATCTTTTAATAAATCTTCAATTTATTTCTTTATCATGCTTTTACTTTCCTTTACCTTCTTGAACATTGAGAATACAGTAATCCACAGCTGTTTTAAATACTTGGGGGGCCTCTTTGGGACATATTCATGTTACTTGGAAATTATCGGATCCTTTGAGTTTTAAATTTGTTAGGAAAATCCAGAATTGCCTATAGGTTAAAGCTAATTTTCCCATTACTGAGTCAATATCCTTCTGAGACCTTCTTAGATGCTTCATAAAATAGAAGATTTTCCAGTCTGGCTATTGGGAATATATAGAATTTTGAGTCCTGAACCATTCTAGTGGTTCTTTCCTTTTACTCGATAGTTTTGTTTTTGTTTTTGTTTTGTTTTTGTTTTTGTTTTTGTTTTTGTTTTAAGACACGGGAGCTGAAAAGTATTTAGCTAAAGACTTGAGGGGTCCTTCTGTAAAACTTCATAGCTTTCTCAATGTGCAGTTTTCATCTCTCTGTGAGCTTTCTCCTCTCCAGTATTGTCTCTCAAATGCTAGTGACCCAATCCTTCCTGAACCCTGTCTCCTCAACTCAGAGATAATTCCAATCTGTTTTGCTTCCTTTTCTTTGATTGTGATCTGGATACTTTTTTGAGACAGTGATTGAGACATAGAGGATTCATCTTGTTTCCTTTCTCTCAATAATCATGGTTTTGTGGGGGATGCCTGTGGCTCAGTGGTTAACCATCTGCCTTCAGCTCAGAGTGTGATCCAGGGCTCTGGGGATCAAGTCCTGAATCTGACTCCCTGCAGGGAGCCTGCTTCTCCCTCTGCCTGTGTCTCTGCCTCTCTCTGTGTGTCTCTCATGAATAAATAAATAAAATCTTTTTTTTTCAAATAAATAAAATCTTTTAAAAAATCAATCATGGTTTTGTGCTGCCTTTTGCTAAATATCTGAAATCCAATGTTTCATATAGATTTTTCCTTTTTTGTTTGTATTTAGATACTTAACAGAGTAAATCCTGCTCCTGTAACTTCACCATGGCCATAAACAAAAGTTTAGGTGGTCTTTAGGAGTGGTAGAGTAGTAATAAGATGTTAAGAAACAGGAAACAGGGGAGCCCCTGTGGTGCAGCGGTTTAGCGCCGCGTGCAGCCTGGGGTGTGATCCTGGAGACCCGAGATCGAGTCCCACGTTGGTCTCCTTGAGTGGAGCCTGCTTCTACCTCTGCCTGCGCTTCTGCGTCTCTCTCAGTGTGTCTCTCATGAATAAATAAATAAAATCTTTTAAAAAAGGGATCCCTAGGTGGCGCAGCGGTTTAGCGCCTGTCTTTGGCCCAGGGCGCGATCCTGGAGACCCGGGATCGAACCCCACATCGGGCTCCCGGTGCATGGAGCCTGCTCCTCCCTCTGCCTGTGTCTCTGCCTCTCTCTCTCTCTCTCTCTGTGTGACTATCATAAATAAATAAAAAATTAAAAAAAAAAATCTTTTAAAAAAAGAATCGGGATCCCTGGGTGACTCAGTGGTTTGGCACCTGCCTTCAGCCCAGGGTGTGATCCTGGAGACCCAGGATCGAATCCTGCATTGGGCTCCCGGCATGGAGCCTACTTCCCCTCTGCCTATGTCTCTGCCTCTCTCTCTCTCTCTCTCTCTCTATCATTAATAAATAAATAAAATCTTTAAAAAAATAAAAAATAATAAAAAAGAATCAAGAAACATCTGTTTATACTCAGCTTTACTATTTACTAGTCTTATCACCTTAGCAGATATAGTTGACCTTTTGGACTCAATTTCTTCATCTGGAAAATAGGGCTACAAAACCTTTCTTATTCTTCTTAACATAATTAGTTATCTTCATTAAAATACATGGCAAACTATAATGTGCCATGTAAATGCTATTTTTTGTTAATACTTAACATTTTCTCTAATACTCCTCCCCATAAAAGTTAGGGATTTCTTGTCTCTTGCTGCTTTGAGGATCTTCTCTTTATCTTTGGAATTTGCAAGCTTCACAATTAAATGTCGAGGTATTGAACGGTTTTTACTGATTTTGGGGGGGATCTCTCTATTTCCTGGATCTGAATGCCTGTTTCCCTTCCCAGATTAGGAAAGTTTTCAGCTAGAATTTGTTCAAATACATATTCTGGCCCTCTGGCCCTTTTGGCACCCTCGGGAACCCCAATTAAACTTAAGTTTTTCTTCCTCAGGCTGTCGTTTATTTCCCTTTATCTATCTTCATGGTCTTTTAATTGTTTGTCTCTTTTTTCCTCAGTTTCCCTCTTTGCTATCAACTTGTCTTCTATGTCACTCACTCGTTCTTCCACCTCGTTAACCCTCGTCGTTAGGACTTCTAGTTTGGATTGCATCTCATTCAATTGATTTTTAATTTCTGCCTGATTAGCTCTAAATTCTGCAGTCATGAAGTCTCTTGAGTCCTTTATGCTTTTTTCTAGAGCCACCAGTAGCTGTATAATAGTGCTTCTGAATTGGCTTTCTGACATTGAATTGTAATCCAGATTTTGTAACTCTGTGGGAGAGAGGACTGTTTCTGATTCTTTCTTTTGAAGTGAGGTTTTCCTTCTAATCATTTTGCTCAGTGCAGAGTGGCCAAAAGCAAGTTGTATTGGGAAAAGGAGAAAAAGAGAGGAGAGAAAGAAGGAAAGAAAAGAGAAAGAGAAAAAAAAGGAAGAAAAAAAACGAAAAAAAAGAAGAAAAAGAGAAAGAAAAAGAAAGAAAGGAGAAAAAAGGGGGATGGGGGAAGGAAACAAATCAAAAAGCAAAACAAAACAAAACAAACAATAAAAAGAACCACGGGGGAGTATCTTCTGATTCTGTGTACTTTAAGTCCCTTGGCTTCTCCTGGAAGTTGTCAGTCAGTCTAGCTGGTCTTCTGGGGGAGGGGCCTGTTGTGCTGATTTTCAGGTGTTAGCAGTTGGGGGAGCTGCTGTGCCCCTGCCTGGTGCAGGGTTCAGTGGGGGTTGTTTACCCCATGAGGCCCCAGGAGCAACAGCCCCAGTGGCGGGGCCAGCTCTGGAAACCTGGATTCAGCTCCGGCAGGAACTCCGGAGGTCTCCGTCTGCAGGGCCTGGAGGCTCCGGGGCGGGGCCGCTGATCTGCTCAGCTCGGGGCAGGAGGGTCCTTGCTGTCCTGGGCGGAGGGCCCTGCCTGTCCCGGGGGGAGGCCGGATCCTGGGCTGTATCCCGGCGCCCTGTGCTCCGGGGCCTGCGCTGTTGGATTCGCGCTCCCGGCCGCGCAACCCCCTCCACGGAGCCGCCGCCGGAGCCCCCCCCCCCGGCCGAGCTGCTCCTGGAACCTCGCAGCCCCCTCGGAACCGAGCCTCTTCCTCTGCCCGAGCCCCTCCGAGCTGCTCCGGTCCCGCCGGGTCCCGCCGTGTGCGCTGCAGCCCTTAGGGAGCTCGGCGCACTCTCCTGGGTGCGCAGTTGCTCTGTTACTGTCCCAGGGAACCCGAGGGCATCCTCGCCCTTCTGGGTCCTGCTCCAACTCCCTGCGAGCCCCTTTCCGCCCGGGAAGGTTGGTGCAGCTCCTGCTCCTCCGGGACGGGGCTCTCCTGTCCTGGGGACACTCGCCCCGGCCTCAGCCTGGCTCCTCGCGGGGCCCCTCCCCCTTGGATGCCTTTGTTTCTTTATTTCTTTTTTCCCGTCTTCCTACCTTGATAGAAGCGCAAACTCTTCTCACTGTAGCATTCCAGGTGTTCTCTCTTTAATTCTCAGGCCGAATTCGTAGATTTTCAGGATAATTTGAAGGTTTTCTAGGTAATTTGGTGGAGACAGGTGATTTGGAGACCCTACTCTTCCGCCATCTTGCCCCTCCTCCTGAATAATCTTCTTAATGTATTGTTGGATCCTATTGGCTAGTATCTTGTTGAGAATTTTTGCATCCATGTTCATCAGGGATATTGGTCTATAATTCTCCTTTTTGGTGGGGTTTTTGTCTGCTTTTGGAATTAAGGTGATGCTGGCCTCATAGAACGAGTTCGGAAGTAATCCATCTCTTTCTATCATTCCAAACAGCTTTAGTAGAATAGGTACAGTTTCTTCTTCAAACGTTTGATACAATTCCCTGGGAAGCCATCTGGCCCTGGACTCTTGTGTCTTGGGAGGTTTTTGATGACTGCTTCAATTTCCTCCCTGGTTATTGGCCTGTTCAGGTTTTCTAGTTCTTCCTGTTCCAGTTTTCGTAGTTTGTGGTTTTCGAGAAATACGTCCATTTCTTCTAGATTGCCTAATTTATTGGCGTATAGCTGCTCATATGTTTTTAAAATCGTTTGTATTTCCTTGGTGTTGGTAGTGATCTCTCCTTTCTCATTCATGATTTTATTAATTTGAGTCTTTTCTCTCTTCTTTTTAATAAGGCTGACTAATGGTTTATCTACCTTAGTTCTTTCAAAGAACCAACTCCTGGTTCTGTTGATCTGTTCTACAGTTCTTCTGGTCTCTATTTCATTGAGTTCTGCTCGAATATTTATTAACTCTCTTCTTCTGCTGGGTGTAGCATCTATTTGCGGTTTTTTCTCTAGCTCCTTTAGGTGCAAGGTTAGCTATTGTATTTGAGTTCTTTCCAGTTTTTAGATGGATGCTTGTATTGTGATGTATTTCCCTCTCATGACTGCTTTTGCTGTAACTAAAAGACAACCTACAGAATGGGAGAAGATATTTGCAAATGACCTGTCAGATAAAGGGCTAGTATCTAAGATCTATAAAGAACTTACTAAACTCAACAGCAAAGAAACAAACAATCCAATCCTGAAATGGGCAAAAGACACGAACAGAAATCTCACAGAGGAAGACATACACATGGCCAACAAGCACAAGAGAAAATGTTCCGCATCACTTGCCATCAGGGAAATACAAATCAAAACCACAATGAGATACCACCTCATACCAGTGAGAATGGGGAAAATTAACAAGGCAGGAAACCACAAATGTTGGAGAGGATGGGGAGAAAGGGGAACCCTCTTACAGTGTTGGTGGGAATGTAAACTGGTGCAACCACTCTGGAAAACTGTGTGGAGGTTCCTCAAACAGTTAAAAATAGATCTGCCCTACGACCCAGGAATTGCACTGCTGGGGACTTACCCCAAAGATACAGATGCAGTGAAACACCGGGACACCTGCACCCCAATGTTTATAGCAGCAATGTCCACAATAGCCAAACTGTGGAAGGAGCCTTGGGGTCCATAGAAAGATGAATGGATAAAGAAGATGTGGTCTATGTATATAATGGAATATTACTCAGCAATTAGAAAGGACAAATACCCACCATTTGCTTCAACGTGGATGGAACTCGAAGGTATTATGCTGAGTGAAGTAAGTCAGTCCGAGAAAGACAAACATTATATGGTTCCATTCATTTGGGAATATAAAAAATAGTGAAAGGGAATAAAGGGGAAAGGAGAAACAAATGAGTGGGAAATATCAGAGAGGGAGACAGAACATGAGAGACTCCTAACTCTGGGAAATGATCTAGGGGTAGTAGAAAGGGAGGTGGGCGGGGGGCGGGGGTGACTGGGTGATGGGCACTGAGGAGGGCACTTGATGGGATGAGCACTGGGTGTTATTCTATATGTTGGCAAATTGAACACCAATAAAAAATAAATTTATATAAAAAAAGAAGGAAATTGATAACAATACAGGCTGACTTCTAGAAACAAGCAAAATATCAAGTATAACCTAAACATACAAGTAAAGGAGCTAGAAAAAGAAGAACAAAGCCCAAAGCTAATAGAAGGAGGGAAATATTAAATATCAGAGCAAAATTACATGAATAGAGACTAAAAAATAAAAAAGGTCAATGAAACCAAGGGCTGATTCTTTGACAAGATCAACAAAAGTGATAAATGTTTACCTAAACTCATTAAGATAAAAGAGAAAGAACTCAAATAAAAACAGAAACAAAAAAACAACAACAAAAGGAGAGAAATTATAACAGATACCACACAAACACAGAGGATTATGAGTCTACCATGAAAAGTTACATGCCAATAGATTGAAGAACCTAGAAGAAATGGATAAATTCCTAGAAACATACAATTTCCTTAGATCGATTTACAAAGAAATAGAAAATTTAAACAGACTGATTTATAGTAATGCAATTGAATCAATAATCAAAAAAAAAAAATCCCAACAAAACTCCAGAACCATTTCACTACACAAGTGAATTATGCCAAACATTTAAAGAAGAGTTACTACCAATTCTTTACTAACTATTCAAAAAAAATAGAAAAACAAAATAATTATTCCTAATTTATCCTATGAGGTCAGCATTAACTTTATATCAAATCCAAAAACACTACGAGAAAAGAAAGTTACAGGCCAAAACCCTTGATGAGCACAGATGCAAAAACTCTTAACAATATATTAGCAATCCAAATTTGAAAATACGTTAAAAGGATCTTTGACCACAATCAAGTGGAGTTTATTCTAGGGATACAAACATTATACGTTCTCATTCATTTGGGGAATATAAATAATAGTGAAAGGGAAAATAAGGGAAGGGAGAAGAAATGTGTGGGAAATATCAGAAAGGGAGACAGAACGTAAAGACTGCTAACTCCGGGAAACGAACTAGGGGTGGTAGAAGGGGAGGAGGGCGGGGGGTGGGAGTGAATGGGTGACGGGCACTGGGTGTTATTCTGTATGTTAGTAAATTGAACACCAATAAAAAAAAAAACAAAAAAAAAAAACAAAAACAAAAAAAAAAAACAAAAAAAAAATATATAAACATAGTTCAATATATGCAATTCAATCTAATAAAGCACATTAACAAAATGAATGATTAAAATCTTAGGATAATCTCAACAGATGCAGAAAGAACATTTGACAAAATTCAGTATCAATTTATTTAAAAATTAATAATAAAGTATGTATAGAAGGAACATAGCTCAAAATAATAAAGGCTGTATATGTCAATCCCACTGCTAACATCATACACAACAGTAAAAAACTGAAAGCTTTTCATTTACGATAAGTGACGACACTAGGATTCTTATTCTCACCAGTATTATTCAACATAGTACTAGATGTCCTGGCCACAGCAGACAAGAAAAAAGTAATAAAAGGTCTCCAAAATGGTAAGAAATAAGTAAAACGGTCACTATTTGTAGGTGGCATGATACTATACATAGAAGACCCTAAGGATTCTTCCCAAAATTATTACAACTAATAAATGAATTCAGAGAAGTTGCAAGACACAAAATCCATATACAGAAATATGTTGCATCTGTATACACTAACAAAAAAGCAGAAAGTAAAATTAAGAAAACAATTCCATTTGGAATTGCATCAAAAAGATTAAAATATGTAAAAATACATTTTTCCAAGGAGGTAAATAAGCAGTACTCTGAAAACTACAACACAGACAAAAGAAATTGAACATGAAACAAATCAATGGAAAATTATAGCATACTCAAATGTTAGAAAAATTAAATGTTAAAGTGTTCATATGATCCAAAATAATCTACAGATTAAATGAAATCCCTATTAATATACCAATAGTATTTTTCTGAGTACGAAAAATCCTAAAATTTGTGTGGAAACACAAGAAACCCTGAAAAGCCAAAGTGATCTTGACAGAGAACAAACCTGGTGGTATCACAGTCTCAGATTTCAAACTATACTAAAAAATTATATATAGTAATCAAAATAGTACAGTGCTGGCACAAAAATAAGAACACAAATCAATGGAACAGAATTGAGAGTCCAGGAATAAAACCACGTTTATGTGGTTAATTAATCTATGACAAATGAAGCAAGAATGTATTTTGGGAAAAAAACAGTCTCTTCAATAAATGGTTCTGGGAAATTGGACAGCTATATTCAAAGGAATGAAACTGGATCACTTTCTTTCCATACACAAAAATAAACTCAAAGTGTATTAAGTACCTTAATGTAATACTTGAAAACATAAAACTCCTAAAAGAAAATATAGGTAGCAAACTCATGGACATTGACCTTTGCAATATTTTTCTGCATATGTCTCACCATGCAAAGGAAACAAAAGAAAAATAAACAAGACTACATCAAGCTAAAAAGATTTTGCACAGTGAAAAAAAACCACCAAGAAAATGAAACGACAACACCATATGGTTTCACTTACATGAGGAATCTACAAAAAAATCCCAAAACAAATGAATAACAAAAACAACAAAATATGAGAATAGTTGCTTGCCACAGGGGATGACATTTGAGGTAGCAGGCAAAATAGGTGAAACAGATTGAGAGTTACAAACTCTCACTTTTAAAATCAGGGATGCCTGGGTGGCTCAGTGGTTGAGCGTCTGACTTTGGCGCAAGGCATGGTCCCATAGTCCAGGGATTGAGTCCCACATCGGGCTCCCCACAAGTAGCCTGCTACCTCTGCCTATGTCTCTGCCTTGCTGTGTGTGTCTCTCATGAATAATTAATTAAAATTAATGAGAGAAGATATTTGCAAATGATATCTGATAATAAATTAATATCCAAAATATACAAAGAACTTAAGCAACTCGAACACCAAAAAAAAATCTGATTAAAAATGGGCAGAGAGCCTCAATATACTTTTTTTTTCAAAAAGACATACATACGATCAACTGAGACATGAAAAAATGCTAAACACTATTAATCATGAGGGAATGCAAATCAAAACAATGAGTATCACCTCACACTAGTCAGAATGACTAGGACCAAAAAGACAAAAATTCGGGGATCCCTGGGTGGCTCATTTGTTTAGCGCCTGCCTTTGCCCATGGTGTGATCCTGGAGTCCTGGGATCAAGTCCAACATTGGGCTCCCTGCATGGGGCCTGCTTCTCCCTCTGCCTGTGTCTCTGACTCTCTCTCTCTGTGTCTCTCATGAATTAATGAATAAGTTCTTTAAAAAAAAAACAAAAAGACAAAAAATAACAAGTGTTGGCAAGGATATGGATAAAAAGAAAATCTCAAACTCTGTTAGTGGGAATTTAACTTGATGCAGTCACTGTGGAAAACACTATGGAGATTTACCAAAAAACTAAAAATGGAAATATCATATAATCTAATATTTCCACTTTTGTTTTCTGAAGAAAACAAAAACACTAATTAAAAAGATATCTACACCTCTATGTTTATTATAACATTACTTACAATAGCCAAAATATTAAAGAAACCTAAATGCCATCAATAAATGAATGTATAAGGAAGATAGGGCATGTGTGTATGCAATGAAATATTACTTAACCAAAAAAAATAATGAAATCTTGAAATAAGACAGAGAAAGATAAATACCATATGACTTCACTTACATGTAGAATCTACAAGAAAATGGAATAAATGAATTAATGAACAACAACAAAATACAGATAGGAGAATAACTGGATGCCAGAGGGGAGGCCATGGAGGGGCAGGCGAAATAGGTGAAGGAGATTAAGAGTAACAAATTTTCACTTTTAAAATAAATAAGCTACAGGGTGGAGCAAAGAAGATGGCATAGTAGGAGGACCTTAGGCTCATCTCTTCCATGGAACACAACTGGATAACTATCAAATCACTCTAAATATCCCCAGCAATAGGGGGCAGGGCAAGATGGCGGAGGAGTGGGGTCCCCAAGTCACCTGTCTCTTACCTAGATAACTTGCAACTCAACCTGAAAACCTACAAATTCGACCTGACATTTAAAGAGAGAATAGCTGGAACGATACAGAGAGAAGTTTGTGCTTCTAACAAGGTAGGAAGGTGGAAAAAATAAATAAAAAAGAACCAAGTGGGGAAAGGGCCCGTGAGAAGCCAGGCTAAGGCCGGGCTGCAAAAGCCTTCAGAATAGGAAAGCCCAGTCCCAAGAAGCAGAAACTTTAAATATCTGCACTGGATTCTTCACGGACGGAGAGGCGCTGAGCAGGGAAACCAGGCAGAACTGCCATAGGGCACTGGAGACTCCAGGTTCCTGAGGTCACTAACAGAGGAAGTGCCTGTCACACACCACTGGCCTATCTCAGTAAAGGGTGCAGTGTGAGCCCAGCGGGGCCTCAGGAGAAGCTCAGGAGGCAGCTCTGGACAGAGGGGGCTGCACCCTGCTGCCTTCAGGAGCCGCAGCCCCAGGAACGCGATTCCAGCAGCACAGACCCTAGATCCCAGGGCGCCGGGGGACACAGCACAGGATCCTGTGCTCCCCGCAGGACAGATGGAGGCGGGGAGGGAACCGGACAGCAAGGCCTCTCCTGCCGCTGGGCGACCCCAAGCTGTGCAAACCAGCAAACCCCGTACCTGGAGCATCAAGGCCAGTGGGGACTGGGAGACTGTGGTAGTTACTGCAGGAGCTGACTCCAGAGCTGGAGAGCTGGCCCCACCAGATTGTTGTTCCTCCTGGTGTCACCCTGTGAGGCAGGACCACCAGGGTACAGGTGCCTCACAGAGTAAAAACTGCAACTGAGCTGAGCACCTGACAGGGGGGCGGGGCAGTTCCCCCAGGTGCACACACCTGAGAATTAGCACACCAGGACCCTCCCCCAGAATACCAGCTGGAAGGACAGGGGAAGGGCAAGTTCTTCACCGAGCAGCACTGGAAAGCTCAGGGCAAGTCGAGGCATTTACAGTATATAGAACCAGAGGATACCCTTCCTTGTTTGTTCGTTTCTCTTTTCTTCCTTTTTCCAGTACAACTCGTTTTTAGCCACCCTGCCCTGAGCAAAATGACTAGAAAGAACTCACTACAAAAGAAAGAATCAGAAATAGTACTCTCTGCCACAGAGTTACAGATTTTGGATCGCAATTCAATATCAGAAAGACAATTCAGCAACACAATTATAAAGCTACTGGTGGCTCTGGAAAAAGCATAAAGGATTCAAGAGACGTCATGACTGAAGAAATTAGATCTAATCAGCCCTAAATTAAAAATAAATTAAATGAGATGCAGTCCAACTGGAGGTCCTAAAAATTCAATTAAATGAGATGCAATCCAAACTGGAGGTCCTAATGACAAGGGATAATGAGGTAGAAGAACGAGTGACGGAGAAGACAAGTTAATGGCAAGGAAGGAAGCTGAGGAAAAAAGAGAAAAACAATGAAAAGACCATGAGGAAAGGCTAAGGGAAATAAATGATAACATCAGAAGGAAAAATCTACGTTTAATTGGGGTTCCAGAGGGCGCTAAAATGGACAGAGGACCAGAAAGTGTATTTGAACAAATCATAGCTGACAACTTCCCTAACTTAGGGAGGGAAACAGGCATTCAGATGACAGGTATTCTAAGCACAACATTTCCAAAGAAACAAGAGCTTTAAAGGATACACATGACCAGATGGATTTCACTGATATTTACACAATTTTACATCCAAACGCAACTGAATACACATTCTTCTCAAGTGCACATGGAACTTTAGTACATTAAGAAAATTATTCACCATGACCAAGTAGGATTTATCCCCGGGTCACAAGGCTGGTTCAACACCCGTGAAACAATCAATGTGATTCATCATATCAGCAAGAGAAAAACCAAGAACCATATGATCCTCTCATTAGATGCAGAGAAAGCATTTGACAAAATACAGCATCCATTCCTGATCAAAACTCTTCAGACTGGGAAGGAGGGAACATTACTCAGCATCTTGAAGGCCATCTATGAAAAGCCCACAGCAAATATCATTCTCAATGGGGAAACCCTGGGAGCCTTTCCCCTAAGATCAGGAACACGACAGGGCTGACCACTCTCACTACTGCTATTCAACAGAATACTAGAAGTCCGAGCCTCAGCAATCAGGCAACAAAAAGAAATAAAGGCCATTCAAATGGGCACAAAAGAAGTCAAACTTTCCCTGTTCGCAGTTGTCATGGTACTGTCCATGGAAACCCAAAAGACTACACCCCAAGATTGCTGGAACTCATACAGCAATTTGCCAGTGTGGCAGGACACAAAAATCAATGCCCAGAAGTCAGTGGCATTTCTATACACTAACAATGAGACTGAAGAAAGAGAAATTAAGGAGTCAATCTCATTTACAATTGCACCCAAAAACATAGGATACCTAGGAATAAACGTAACCAAAGCTGTAATGGATCTATGCCCTGAAAACTACAGAACACTTCTGAGAGAAATTGAGGAAGACACAAAGAGATGGAAAAATATTCCATGCTCATGGATTGGTAGAATTAATATTGTGAAAATGTCAATGTTACCCAGGGCAATTTACACATTTAATGCATTCCCTATCAAAATATCATGGACTTTCTTCAGAGAGTTAGAACAAATTATTATAAGATTTGTGTGGGGATCCCTGGGTGGCGCAGTGGTTTGGCGCCTGCCTTTGGCCCAGGGCGCGATCCTGGAGACCCGGGATCGAATCCCACATCGGGCTCCCGGTGCATGGAGCCTGCTTCTCCCTCTGCCTGTCTCTCTTTCTCTCCCTCTCTCTGTGACTATCATAAATAAATAAAAAAATTAAAAAAAAAAAAAGATTTGTGTGGAATCAGAAAAGACCCCGAATAGTCAGGGGAATTTTAAAAAAGAAAACCATATCTGGGGGCATCACAATGCCAGATTTCAGGTTGTATTACAAAGCTGTGGTCATTAAGACAGTGTGGTACTGGCACAAAAACAGACACATAGATCAATGGAACAGAATAGAGAACCCAGAAGTGGACTGTGAACTTTATGGTCAACTAATATTCGATAAAGGAGGAAAGACTATCCATTGGAATAAAGTCTCTTCAATAAATGGTGCTGGGAAAATTGGACATCCACATGCAGAAGAATGAAACTAGACCACTCTCTTTCACCATACACAAAGATCAACTCAAAATGGATGAAAGATCTAAATGTGAGACAAGATTCCATCAAAATCCTAGAGGAGAACACAGGCAACACCCTTTTTGAACTCAGCCACAGTAATTTCTTGCAAGATACATCCACGAAGGCAAAAGAAACAAAAGCAAAAATGAACTATTGGGACTTCATCAAGATAAGAAGCTTTTGCACAGCAAAGGATATAGTCAACAAAACTAAAAGGCAACCTGCGGAATGGCAGAAGATATTTGCAAATGACGTATCAGATAAAGGGCTAGTTTCCAAGATCTATAAAGAACTTATTCAACTCAACACCAAAGAAACAAACAACCCAATCATGAAATGGGCAAAACACATGAACAGAAATCTCACAGAGGAAGACATAGACATGGCCAATACGCACATGAGAAAATGCTTTGCATCACTTGCCATCAGGGAAATACAAATCAAAACCCCAATAAGATACCACCTCACACCAGTGAGAATGGGGCAAATTAACAAGGCAGGAAACCACAAATGTTGGAGAGGATGTGGAGAAACGGGAACCCTCTTACACTGTTGGTGGGAATGTGAACTGGTGCAGCCACTCTGGAAAACTGTGTGGAGTTTCCTCAAAGAGTTAAAAATAGTTCTGCCCTACGACCCAGGAATTGCACTGTTGGGGATTTACCCCAAAGATACAGATGCAATGAAACGCCGGGACACCTGCACCCCGATGTTTCTAGCAGCAATGCCCACAATAGCCAAACTGTGGAAGGAGCCTTGGGGTCAATCGAAAGATGAATGGATAAAGATGTGGTTTATGTATACAATGGAATATTACTCAGCCATTAGAAATGACAAATACCCACCATTTGCTTCAACGTGGATGGAACTGGAGGGTATTATGCTGGGTGAAGTAAGTCAATCGGAGAAGGACAAACATTATATGTTCTCATTCATTTGGGGAATATAAATAGTAGTGAAAGGGAATATAAGGGAAGGGAGAAGAAGTGTGTGGGAAATATCAGAAAGGGAGACAGAACATAAAGACTCCTACCTCTGGGAAATGAACTAGGGGTGGTGGAAGGGGAGGAGGGCAGGTGTGGGGGTGACTGGGTGACGAGCACTGAGGGGGGCACTTGACGGGATGAGCACTGGGTGTTATTCTGTAAGTTGGCAAATTGAACACCAATAAAAAATAAATTTATTATAAAAAAATAGCATGGACTTTCTTCAGAGAGTTGGAATAAATCATTTTAAGATTTGTGTGGAATCAGAAAAGACCCTAAATAGCCCCTGGAATATTGAAAAAGAAAACCAGAATATTGAAAAGAAAATCACGATGCCAGATTTCAGGTTGTATACAAAGCTGTGATCATCAAGACAGTGTAGTACTGGCACAAAAGCAGACACATAGATCAATGGAACAGAATAGAGAACCCAAAAATGAGCCCTCAATTCTATGGTCTTCTAATATTCAACAAAGCAAGGAAAGACTATCCAATCGAAAATGGACAGTCTCTTCAATAAATCGTGCTGGGAAAACTGGACAGCAACGTATAGAAGAATGAAACTAGACCATTTTCTTACACCATACACAAAGATAAACTCAAAATGGATGAAAGTTCTAAACGTGAGATAAGATTACATCAAAATCCTAGAGGACAACACAGGCAACACCCTTTTTTAACTTGGCCACAGCAACTTCTTGCCAGATACATCCATGAAGGCAAGGGAAACGAAAGCTAAAATGAACTATTGGCACTTCATCAAGATAAAAAGCTTCTGCACAGCAAAAGAAACAGTCAACAAAACTAAGACAACTTACAGAATGGAAGAAGATATTTGCAAATGACCTATCAGATAAAGGGCTTGTATCCAAGATCTATAAAGAACTTAGTAAACTCAACAGCAAAGAAACAAACAATCCAATCATGAAATGGGCAACAGAAATTTCACAGAGGAAGACATAGACATGGCCAACACGCACATGAGAAAATGCTCCGCATCACTTGCCATCAGGGAAATACAAATCAAAACCACAATGAGGTACCATCTCACATAAGTGAGAATGGGGAAAATTAACAAGGCAGGAAACAACAAATGTTGGAGAGGATGTGGAGAAAGGGAAACCCTCTTGCACTGTTGGTGGGAATGTGAACTGGTGCACCTACTCTGGAAAACTGTGTGGAGGTTCCTCAAAGAGTTAAATATAGAACTGCTCTACGACCCAGCAATTACACTCCTGGGGATATACCCCAAAGATACAAATGCAGTGAAACAGCAGGATGCCTGCACTCCAGTGTTTATAGCAGCAATGTCCACAATAGCCAAACTGTGGAAGCAGCCTCATTGTCCATCGCAAGATGAATGGATAAAGAAGATGTAGTCTATGTATACAATGGAGTATTATTGAGCCATTAGAAACAACAAATACCCACCATTTGCTTCAATGTGGATGGAACTAGAGGGTATTATGCTGCGTGAAGTAAATCAATTGAAGAAGGACAAACATTATATGGTCTCATTCATTTTGGGTAATATAAAAACAGTGAAAGTGAATAAAGGGGAAAGGAGAGAAAATGAGTGGTAAATATCAGTGAGGGTGACAGAACATAACAGACTCCTAACTCTGGGAAACGAACTAAGGGTGGTAGAAAGGGAGGTGGGCAGGGGGTGGGGGTGACTGGGTGACGGGCACTGAGGTTGGCACTTGATGGGATGTGCACTGGGTGTTTTTCTATATGTTGGCAAATTGAAAACCAATAAAAATAAATTTATAAAAAAAAGAAAACAATCAGTCCAAAATAAAAATACAATAATTGAGACTGAAAGTAGAATTGGTAGAATGAACACAAGGATAGAAGCAGAGGAATGAATTAGTGATACATAAGATAAAAATAATGGAAAATAATGAAGTTTAGCAAAAGAAAGAAAAAAGAATTATGGAACATGAGCATAGATTTAGGGAACTCATTGACTCCATCAAATGTAATAACACTCATATTATAGGAGTTCCAGAAGGAGAGAGAGAAAAGCGGGCAAAAAATTTATTTGAGGAAATAATAGCTGTAAACTTCCCTAATCTGGGGAAGAAAAGAGACATCCAAATCTAGGAGGCATGCGGAATTCCCATCAAAAGCAACAAAATAGGCCAACACCAAGACATATTGTAATTAAATTTGCAAAATATAACAATAAGGAAAATCTAAACAGCAGTAAGATAAAGGAAATCCCCATCTTGCAAGGGAGAACCAGAAAGATAGCTATATATCTGTCAACAGAAAAGGAGCAAACCACAAGGGAATAGCATGATATATTCAGTGTGATGAAAGGGAAAAATATGTAGCCAAAATACTCTGTCCAAAAAGACTATCTTTCAGAATAGGACAGATAATGAATTTTCTAGAAAAACAAAAACCAAAAGAGTTTTTGACCACTAATCCAGCCCTGGAAGGAATGTTTAAAGGGGTCTCTCTGAGTGGAAAGGAAAACCAAAAGCGATAAAGACAAGACAGGATCAGAGAAAATCTCCAGGATCAATGACAAAACAAGTAATAAAATGACACTAAATATATATGTATCAATAATTATTATGAATGTAAATGAACTAAATGCTCCAATCAAAAGATATAGGGGTCAGAATGGATTAAAAAAAAAAAAACATGACCCATCTATATCCTGCCTATAAGAGACTCATTTTAGACCTAAGGACACCTAAAAACTGAAAGCCAGGGGATGGAGAAATATTTGTTACACAAGTGGAAGTCAAATGAAAGTCAGAATAACAATACTTGTATCAGACAAACTATATTTTAAACCAAAGACTGCAACAAGAGATGAAGAAGGGCACTATATCATAACAAAGGGGAATAGCGAACAAGAAGATCTAACAATTGTAAATATTTATTCCCCAGCATGGGAGCAGCCAATATATAAAACAATTAATAATAAACATGAATAAATATGAAGGAACTCATTGATAATAATATAATAATAGTAGTGGACTTTAACACCTCACATCAATGCACAGATCATTTAATGAACAAGGAAGCAATGGCTTTGAATGACACACTGGAACAGATGAACCTAACAAATATATTCAGGACATTCCATCCTAAATCAGCATAATACACATTCTTTTCAAGTGCACATGGGACATCCTCCAGAATATGTCACATTCTAGGTCACATATGAGGTCTCCACAAGTACAAAAAGGTTGAGATCATACCATACATATTTTCTGACCACAGTGCTATGAAACTTGAAGGCAACAAAAGAAAAATAATGAAAAACCACAAATACATAGAGATTGAACAACATGCTACTAAACAGAGAATGAATGGGTCAACCAGGAAATCAAAGAACAAATAAAAAAATACATGGAAACAAATGGAAATGAAATATAATGCTCCAAAACCTTTGTGACGCAGCAAAAGTGGTCAGAAGAGAGATGTATATAGCAATACAAGACTATCTCAAGAGGCAAGAAATACCTCAAATAAACAACCTAACCTTAGAAAGGAGCTAGAAAAACAACAACAAATGAATATGAAAGCTAGCAGAAGGGAAATAATAAAGACCACAGCAGAAAAAAATGATATAGAAACAAACAGAAAAAACCCAGGAGAACAGATCAATAAAACCAGGAGTTGGTTCTTAGAGAAAATTGATCAAAAAGAAAAGGCAAATGACCCAAATAAATAAAATCACATATTAGAAAGGAGAAATAACAACCAAAACCACAGAAACATAAGCAATTACAACAGAATATTATGCAGGACGCCTGGGTAGCTCAGCTGTTGAGCATCTGCCTTAGGCTCAGGACGTGATCCTAGAGGTTCCCACATCAGGCTCCCTGCAGGGAGTCTGCTTCTCCCTCTGCCTACATCTCTGCCTTCTCCCTTTGTCTCTCATGAATAAATAAATAAAATCTTTAAAGAAGAGAGAGAATATTATGAAAAACTATATGCCAACATATTACACAACCTGGAAGAAAAGAATAAATTCCTAGAAACATACAAACTACCAAAACTGAAAGAGAAAGAAATAGAACACTTGAATAGACCAGTAGCCAGCAAAGAAATTGAATCAGTAATTAAAAATCTACCAACAAACAGAAGTCCTATACCAGATGGCTTCACAGGTAAATTGTACAAAACATTACAGAAGAGTTAACACCCATTCTTCTCAAACTACTCCAAAATAGAAATGGAAGGAAAACTTGCAAACTCAATCTATGGTTTTGATTCCAAAACCAAACAAAGATTCCACTAAAAAAGAGAACAAAAAGCCAAATCTCTAATGAACATGGATGCAAAAATTCTCTATAAAATATTAGTAAACCAAATCCAACAGTATATTAAATGAATCATTCACCATGATCAAGTGCAATTTATTCCTGGGCTGCAAGGGTGGTTCAATATTCACAAATCAATCAATGTGATACACCACATTTAGAAAAGAAAGGGTAAGAACAATATGTTCATTTCAATAGATGCAGGGAAAGCATTTGGCAAAGTATAACATGGGCTCATGATAAAAACCCTCCACAAAGTAGGGTTACAGGAAATAAACCTCAGCATAATAAAGTCCGTATATGAAAAACCCACAGCTAATATCATCCTCAATGGGGAAAAACAAACCTTTTCTCTAAGGTCAGGAAAAACACACAATCTCCACTCACCACTGTTACTTAACATTGTACTGGAAGTCCTTGCCACAGCAGTCAGAAAAGAAAAATAAATAAAAGGCATCATATCGGCAAGAAGGAAGATGAAATGATACTCTATTTAGAAAACCTAAAAGACTGCACCCAAAAATTGCTAGAAGTGGCAAATTCGTACATTCACAGGATGTAAAATCAATGTTCAGAAATCTGTTGTATTTCTATATACCAACAATGAAGCAACAGAAAGAGAAATCAAGGAATTGATCCCATTTACAATTGGACCAAAAACCATTTGAGACCTAGGAATAAACCTACCCAAAGAGCTAAAAGATCTGTAGTTTGAAAACTGTAGAATACTTGTGAAAGAAACTGAAGAGGCCATGAAGAAATGGAAAAAATTCCAACCTCATGGATTGGAAGAACAGATATTGTTAAAATGTCTGTATTACCCAAAGCAATCTATACATTTCACGCAAACCCTATCAAAATATCATCAGCATTTTTCAGAGGTAAAATAATCACAAAATTTGCATGAAACCTCAAAAGATTCCAAGCAGGCATAGCGACTTTGAAAAAGAAAAGCAGAAGCAAAGACAACACAATTCCGGACTTCACCTTATATTACAAAGCTGTAGTGTTGAAAATAGTATGATATCGGCACAAAGGTAGACACATAGACCAAAAGAACAGAACAGAAACCCAGAAATGAACCCATAACGATATGCTGAATTAATCTTTGACAAAGTAGGAAAGAATATCCAATGAGAAACAGTCTCTTCAAGAAATGGTGTTGGGAAAACTGGACAGCAACATACAAAAGGATGAAATTGGACTTCTTTACACCATACACAAAAATAAATTCAAAATGGATTAAAGACCTAAATGTCAGACAGGAATCCATTAAAGTCCTAGAGAAAAATACAGGCAGTAACCTCTTTGAAATTGGCCATAGCAACTTCTTACTAGATATGTCTCCTGAGGCAAGGGAAACAGAAGCAAAAATGAACTATTGAGACTTTATCAAAATAAAAAGCTTCTACACTGTGAAGGATGTTTCCTTTTTCCTTTTTCCTTTTCAACAAAACTAAAAGGCAACCTAAGTAATGGGGGAAGATAGTTGCAATAAATGGTTAGTATACAAAGTATACAAAGAATTTATAAAACTCAACGCCCCCCTCAAAAAAATCCAGTAGTAAAATGGACAGAAGCCATAAATAGACATTTTTTCAAAGAATACATCCAGATAACCACCACAGACACATGAAATGATGCTCATCATAACTCATCATCAAAGGAACCTAAATCAAAACTACAATGAGATATCACCTAAAACCAACCAGAATGTCTAAAATTAACACAATAAACAAGTGTTGGCCAGGATGTGGAGAAAGGGAGTCAACCCTTTTACACTGTTGGTGAGAATGCAAACTGATGCAGCCACTCTGGAAAACAATGGTACAGAGGTTCCTCAAAAAGTCAAAAATACATGCATATGAGAAAATGCTCTGCATCACTTGCCATCAGGGAAATAGAAATCAAAACCACAATGAGATACCACCTCACACCAGTAAGAATGGGGAAAATTAACAAGGCAGGAAACAACAAATGTTGGAGAGGATGCGGAGAAAAGGGAACCCTCTTACACTGTTGGTGGGAATGTGAACTGGTGCAGCCACTCTGGAAAACTGTGTGGAGGTTCCTCAAACAGTTAAAAATAGACCTGCCCTACGACCCAGCAATTGCACTGTTGGGGATTTACCCCAAAGATACAAATGCAATGAAACGCCGGGACACCTGCACCCCGATGTTTCTAGCAGCAATGGCCACGATAGCCAAACTGTGGAAGGAGCCTCGGTGTCCAACGAAAGATGAATGGATAAAGAAGATGTGGTTTATGTATACAATGGAATATTACTCAGCTATTAGAAATGACAAATACCCACCATTTGCTTCAACGTGGATGGAACTGGAGGGTATTATGCTGAGTGAAGTAAGTCAGTCGGTGAAGGACAAACATTATATGTTCTCATTCATTTGGGGAATATAAATAATAGTGAAAGGGAATATAAGGGAAGGGAGAAGAAATGTGTGGGAAATATCAGAAAGGGAGACAGAACGTAAAGACTCCTACCTCTGGGAAACGAACTAGGGGTGGTGGAAGAGGAGAAGGGCGGGGGGTGGGAGTGAATGGGTGACGGGCACTGGGGGTTATTCTGTATGTTAGTAAATTGAACACCAATAAAAAAAAAGTCAAAAATAGAACTACCCTATGATCCATCAATTGCACTTCTAGGTGTTTACCCTAAGAATACAAAAATACTAATTCAAAGGGATACATGCATCCAGATGTTTATAGCAGCATTATCAACAATAGCCAAATTATGAAAGAAGTCCAAATGTCCATCGATTGATGAATGGATAAAAAAAAAAGGTGTGGTATAGGGGCACCTGGATGGCTCAGTGGTAGCAATCCCAGGGTTTTGAAATCAATTCCCACTTCAGGCTCCCTGCAGGAAGCCTGCTTCTCCCTCTGCCTATGTCTTTGCCTCTCTCTGTGTCTCTCTCATGAATAAATAAATAAAATATTTTTTTAAAAAAAGGTGTGGTATATATACACATATATGTATATATATACACAATAGAATATTAGCCATAAAATAGAATGAAGCCTTGCCATGTGCAACGACATGGATAGACATGTGATGAGCACAGGGTGTCCTATGTAAGTGTTGAATTACTAAATTCTACACCTGAAACTACTATTACACTGTATATTAACTAACTGGAACTTAAATTAAAACTTAAGACAATAAACAAATAAGGCATGGAGACAAAAATATAGAATAAGGAATATAATCAATAATATTGTAAGAACTTTTTATGGTGATAGATAGTAACTACTTATTGTGGTGAGCATTTCTTATTGTGTGCAATTGTCAAATCACTATATAGTACATATGAAATTTATATAATATCTTATGTATATCTGAATAAAAGTTTTTGTAAGTTTTGATTAAAATAAGCTTAAAAACAGAGCATTGGTAAGTAGATATGCTAGACCTCATTTTGTTTTATCATATATAATTATTTATTAGCTTTTAAGACACTTGTTTTATTTTTTTTAAGATTTTATTTATTTATTCATGAGATACACACACACACACACACACACACACACACACACACACAGAGGCAGAGACATAGATAGGGAGAAGCAGGCTCCATGCAGGAAGCCTGACGTGGGACTTGATCCCGGGTCTCCAGGATCACGCCCTGGACCAAAGGTGGCGCTAAACCGCTGAGCCACCAGGGCTGCCCAAGACACTTGTTTTATTACAAAATCCTAATGTTAAATTAATAAAATACCTTTAAACTACAAGTACCTTATCATATACTCAGACATCAAATCTCACATTTTTAAACAAAATAAAGAAGATCAATTTCAAATAGATAATGAGTTGGATAACAGAGGCATAAATAGAGCCTTTATTGGATAATTGATTTCCTGTTGTCTTAATTCTGCTTTGATACAATCCCACAAACCCTCATTCAAAATGTATGACGATTAATGACCAGTGATATACAGCATCTCCTGGTAGCCTAAGTAGGACCACAAATACCTATTTGTTCCATACATTTTTGTTGACTAAATTAAGCTTTATTCTTACATTTCTAGCCCCAAGCAAATTATGCAAATAAATCACTTATATCTTCTACCAGTAAATAAAAGTGTTTGCACTGCTTCAAGCACTGACCATGAACAAGCTTGCAATTCACATTCTAGTTTAACACCTTTAAAATGTAGGTTGCATTTTCAGTTACTTTTTAGAGGATCTCTATGAAATTTTCCATAGCCACACTTTGGAAAAGTAATTATTAACAAATTATTCATCATATCTAAATAATCTATATACCCCTTAATTTACTGTACTGTAAACTTATTAGTTTTTTCTTAACCTTTTTAAAATTATCCACATAACTCCATCCTATACTGTCTACATATTCTCTAACCCATTCCCAGCAAAAATTTTGATTGGTATTTAAAATTTGTTTTAATAGGGTTAAAACCACACTTATTTACTTAGACTAGATATTGTTTTAGTGTTTTGTGAATCAAATTTAAATGGCATATAGTAAGATTTAAGGGCAGCTTCACCTAGAACCAAAGAGATAGTCTATTAAATGTCTTGTATCTTCCATTCTCAATTTTCCTGCAAAAATTAGTGGAAAAATTAAACATCCTCCTCTTTTAGGATTAGATAAAGGATTAGGATTAGGATTAGGATTAGGATTTGGATTAGGATTAGATTCAATGCACACCATCTAGTGGTAAATTAGTAGGTAGCAGTATATAAGGACATACATGCATAGAGTGTTGAAACGAGATACATGCACATATTTAATTCATCAAATAGTGGAAGCACAAATTTATCTCCACAAATAATTTGAATAGACTAAGAAGCTGCTTAATAACTTAAAAGCCTTATAGAGTACATCCCAAATCTGAAAGCCATAGGTAAAGCCCACTCTTTCTTCTTCCCTTGAAAGAATAACACAAAAAATATCTTTCTTATCCCACAAAAATCTATCTTTGGATGTCACTTTGAGGAACTCTCTATTAAGATATTCAATCTATTCCATTAGATGTCTTTTAAATGTGATTTATGACTATAAAAGAGAAGATTTGTGTTTATACCTAGTAGAAAGGCCTTCTGTATGAGTGAATGCATGCATAATTTGGATTTTTCTTTCAAGTTCATCATTTACTTTTTAAGATAATTTATTTCAAGATCAAATAAAACCCTCAAATTTAAAAATAGCCATAAGAGTTGCAGACCTCTGAAAACATGTCCATGGGCCCCTAGGGGTCTGCAGACCTCAGTTTGAGAGACATTGCCCTATGTTAAGCCTATAACATTAAGTTAAAAAAACATATGTTGCTGTCAAATTAGAGACATACATATGTTTGAAATATGATATTAACATTGATCCCTAATGTTTTTGTTGGCACTTCATTTCTCCTGCCTAGTCATTTTGTTTTCATGTAGATATGAAGCACTAATGCAGAGACTGCTACGCAACTAATGTGTTTCTAAATATTTTATTACAATTACATTCCTTGTTGTTAATCAGACCAGAACGGAATACATGGAATATACTCTCCAGTGTTTAATTATGACTATATCAGCAATTATTTTTTTACTGTTAATTAATCCAGGAAACCTGATAACCATTTGTAAAAATATTCTCGAGTCTACTACAGCTCCATCAGTGAATTCTGAGAGCACATATTGCTCCAATATACTTTGCAGTAATGAGAAATCAGGGCATAACTTTTTCAAAATAACCATTTCCTCTTCAAGTCACTGCTCTCAATATTTTCTAATATATAAATGTCTTGCCTCAGGTTTCTGACAATTTACTCATTTATTTAAATATTTATTAAGCATATATCATGTGCAAAAGTATCATTAATATACTATGTCCTGAACATAAGTCTTTCTTTTAAGATTTTATTCATTTGAGAGAAAGAGAGAGAGAGAGCATGCTTTACGGGGGGTGAGGAGGGTCAGAGGGAGAGAGAGAGAATCACAAGCACACTCCATGCAGAGCATGGAGCCCAACATGGGGCTCAATCACAGGACCCATGAGATCATGACCCTAGCTGAAATCAAGAGTTGGATGCTTAACCAATGGAGCCACCCAGGCACCCCTGAACATAAGCCTTAAAACAATTTCAAATGGGTCGAGTCAAAAGAACAAAAGTGTTTCTCAAAAATGTCTTTAATACTTCTCTTTAAAATTGAAGGATAGGAGCACCCGGCTGGCTCATTTGGAGGAGTGCACAATTCTCGATCTTGGGATCATGAGTTTGACCCTGATATGGGGTATAGAGATTACTTAAATAAATAAAACTTTAAAAAATTAAAAAAAATAAAATCGAAGGATAGAAAGTGGGCAATGAATAGCAGAGATGGTAATAATTAAGATACTGATCCTGAAGAAAATTTTAAGACTGTTTTGATGGCTTTGCCTGACCTTAATACTTTTTATTAATGTATGGATATAATAACTTCCTAAAATTCAATTAATAAATAGAAGTATGAATTTTTAAGCTAGAAATGCTGTTAGATTTTATGAATACTATGTTCTCTTTTCATAGTTGAATAAATGAAGGGCCAGAGGTGTAAAAGTCATTTATTTCAGAGCTTGCTATATGAAAATTGTCTAATATATATAAGTTCTTTAATGTCTAATTCACTTTGTCCAACATCTAGCACATTACAAATATAAACTTACTAATTAAGTGCTTTTGAGGAGAATGACACTTATTATTGACTGAAAGACAACCCTGACTTTTCTTAGGTTGCTGTAACAAGGTACCAAAAACTGGATGGCTTAACCAGAAATTTATTGTCTCACAATTATGAAGGCCAGAAGTCTGTAATCAAAGTATTGGGAAGGTTGGTTGTCTCTGAAGGCTGTGAGAGAAGGCTCTGCTCTAAGCATCTCTCCTTGCTTATAAATGGACATCTTCATGTTCACATGGCATGCTCCCTTTATGTGTGACAGTATCCAAATTTCCTACTTCTATAAAGGCACCAGTTATATTGGATTAAAGGCTTACTTTACTCAACTGTCACCTCATCTTAAATTAACTACTTACATCTGCAATGAACCTATTTCAATATAAGGTCACATTATGAGCTACTGGGCATTAAAACTTCAACACATGAATTTTGAAGTTGGGGGGGAGGAAGCACAATTCAACCCATAACACTAAATACTTATTTTCTTTTTTTTAAATAATAAATCTATTTTTTATTGGTGTTCAATTTACCAACATACAGAATAACACCCAGTGCTCATCCCGTCAAGTGCCCCACTCAGTGCCCATCTTTTCATAACAAGATTAGAGGTTGACTTTCTTTATTGTCCAAAAAGGTTATCAAATCCTGTGCCCCCACAAACATACCCAGAGATATTTATATCTAATTCCTGAAACCTGTGAATATGTTAGATCCCATGGCAAGAGTGAATTAAGGTTGCAGAGGAATTAAGGTTCCTAATCAGCTGACCTTAAAATAAAGAGATTATTTTAGATTATCTGAATGGGCACAATGTAATCACAAGGATCCTTAAATGTGGAAAATAGATTCAGAAGAGTGTCAGAGTGATGAGATATGAGAAAGATTTGATTTGCCATTGCTAGCTTTCAAGATGAACATGGCCATACACCAAGGAATGTGGGTAGCCTCTAGAAGCTAAAAAAGGTAAGGAAATAAATTATTTCCCAGAAGCTTTAGGGAAAAAATGCCTGTTGACACCTTGATTTTTAACCCAATGATACTTATTTCAGACTTCTAACTGCCAAAACAGTAAGATAAGTTGTTTTATTTTTTTAAAAGATTTATTTGAAAGAGAAAGAGAAGGAAAGAGAGAAAAAAAAGAGAAAGCACATGTGTGGGATGGGCAGAGGGAGAGAAAATTTCAAGCAGACTCCATGCTGAATGTAGAGCCCAATGTGGGGCTCAACCCCAGGATCCTGAGATCATGACCTAAGCCAAAACCAAGAGTCAGATGTTTAGCCAGCTGTACCACCTAGGTACCCCAATACATGTGTTATTTTAAGCCACTATGTTTGTAGTGATTTCTTACAATAGGAAATAGAAAAACAAGTACGGTTCTTGTAGATATTACTGACAGTGACCCCAATACATCCATATTCTTTTGTAACACTCTGTTGACAATTAGGAAAAATATTGTTTCAATGGTAAGGCCATTGCTATCACCAAAATAATTCGATTCACTCAGACTCAACAATTTTACCCATGTAAAATACCCATACCCGTGTAGCTATTCTTTCAATGAGATAGACGCCAAAATGGAGCAAAGCTGATGTATATTAGATAGATAATACTTCAATTACATATTTCTTTACATATGTGAAAACCGTCAAAAAGAAATTAAGGAATTTTTCTTATTATCAGCTCTTAAAAGTCTAAGTTGTACAGGAAGTCATATTTCACTTTGTATCAGTGGTTCTCAGAGTGTAATGTGCATATGAACCACCTGAAGATCTTATTAAAATGCAGAGTCTGATTCAGTAGGTCTTGGTTGAAGCCAGAGATTCCATAATTTCTAAGAAGTTTCTAGGTGATTCTCATGCTGGTAACTCCATGGAACACACTTTGAGGAGCAAGAATTAAATAGATACAGATTAATTAAATCCTACCAGAAAAGTAAATTGGCTATACATCACAATAAATACTGTGTGTTTTTTTTTTTAATGTCTCTTTACATTAAGCACTAGCAGTTGGGGAAAGAAGAAAAAACTCAAACTGATCTTTAGCATCTTTTAAGCATTCATTGTTAATAAAAGTGAGACTAGAGGTTCCAAATAAGATGATCATTTTAGTAACTTACATACATATTCAAAAATAACTTCATGTTGTCTCAGGATAGTGGAGATAAGTCAATGCTGAGCATTCTATGCCTAATGTAATATTGCCCGCTACCATAGAATGTATTTTTTCTTCCATATTTCATAATGTTTCAGATCTCTATTGAAGAAATTGCAATACAACTAGCAGGTCTATGGAAAGGCAAAACTATTTGTAGGATGGGTCTTAGATAATTACTTTCCTAAGTGGCATAACTACTTCATCCATAAAATACACAATACATAGACCAAATCAATCAAGTCAGACAGTATGTATATATAAAGAAACATATTAAAACAATATATTACTAAAACAAACAAACAAGAAAACAATATATTAGTGTAGTAAAACAAAACCTGAAGAAGAAATGCTTTTTCCATTGCTTAGTACTTGACAATTGAAAAAAAAAATAGTGTATGGGTCTATCTGCCTTTTGCCTCTAAAGCCATTGGAAGTTAACACAATGATCCCTTTCTCCCAAACCTTGGCTTTTCTATTCAAAATTTGTATCTCCACTGATATAAAAAGGAAAATGTCACAGGCATTAAATACTTAGAAAGAGAAAAGTTAGGGGTAATTATATACATACACATGCACACACACACAAACATATAAACAATTTATAAAAACAAATAAAGATGGGCCTCATTCTAGCTCTTCAGTCTGTAACCTAGTAAAGAGCGCAGCATCTAGAATGACACCTGCTTTAAATCTCTGGCTCTGCAACTGACTACTTGCATGACCTTAGACAAGCATCATGCACAAATTCTTGTCTACATAAGAAAAGTGCCTACCTAGGGC
The DNA here is from genome assembly GCF_003254725.2 of Canis lupus dingo. Lineage (NCBI taxonomy): Eukaryota > Metazoa > Chordata > Mammalia > Carnivora > Canidae > Canis > Canis lupus. The sequence goes on from NC_064281.1 coordinate 65,490,344, forward strand.
ATTTTTGCATTTAAGAATCTTAAAATAAATTTCCACCAACTCCAAGGGAAACAAGGCTACAAAAATGTTTCCCTAAATTTTTGCCACTCTGACAACATATTTTTCATTAGTTTCAGGTCTACAATTTAGTGATATGACAAGTTTATGAGTTTATGCATTATGCTATGTTCACCACAAGTATAACTGTCAATTGTCCCATTACATTGCTATTACAACATCACTAACTGCAGTCCTTAGGATCTTCTTTTTATTCCTGTGACTTATTCATTCCAAAACTGGAAGCCCATATATCATTCTCCCCTTTACCGATTTTGTTCAAACCCCTATTTCCCTCCATTTTAAAGATTCTAAGGATCAACCCAATTAGAACATAACTCTAGTTGCAAAACAATAGGATACCAAGAAGGTAGGACAGCTGCTATTGTAGAGTTCTTTATAGATGACAAATGTATAGTATAGCATTTAGTTGACATGATAAAATCTCATTTATTCAGTTGCCATGTATCTAGATCTCCAGTTAATCCAGAAAATTTTGCTACTAGTTGGTATATGGATGACTCCATTTGCACACACAGGTTTCAGTTTATTGTCTTGAAATTTTACACAGACCAGAAAGGTCTCAGGGTGTTAATGATAGCTTCTGAATATACTAACATCTCCAGATCCCATCTAATTCAGAATATATTTTTCTAAAATTCTCATTACTTACTTCCAAACCAGTATGCTTAGATATAATATACTCTATACAAGTATATTAAGACACCACCAACTTCATGTTTAGCTGACTCCGCTGTAAAATCAAAATCAACAATTCAAGTATTTTGACTCTGGGGTTACAATACACAAAAATATATAATTCCTTCTGGAAGTATAATTTTTGAAGCAGAACTAATTAAATATCTTAAAAATTATATTTTGTTTGTACAAAATGTAATGCCATTCTTTTCAACCAAGACAGAGCAAGTGTGTTTTAGTAAAATACCTAAAAAGAAATATAAGTGTACACCATTTGGTCAAGTTTAGAAATCAATGATTTTGTAGAAGTAGTATGCTATTCATGGAAAACATTATGATATAAAACACACACACACATATACACATTGGGCTGGGACTCGAGAGACTTAGGTTCTTGCTAAAGCTCTGCCTAAGATTCACTGCATATTACCTTGGTCAAGTATAGTTTGGTGATTCAGAGTCAAAGCAGACCTATGTTTGAATCCTGACTGTGACATTTTGTAGTTGTATGGCCCCAGGGAAGTCAACTACTTTAAGTCACTGTTTTTGCATTTGTAAAATGAGAAATAATACTAGAAACTATCTCATAGGGATGTGGTGAGGTTTAAATGTGAAAACATATATAAAGTTGTTAGCACAATGCCTGGCATTAAGTGCTTAATAAATATTAGCATTTATTAATTCTGTTAAGTTACTTCACTTCTCTAGACTTCAGCTTCCTCATACATAAAATGGGGGGACTAGCTTATCATTATAAAATCCCCTCCAGCTCAAACTAAAACTTAAATGAGAAAAGTCCAATGCCATCCTCTTATTCAGGCAGGAATTGTAAAATAAACCTTAAAACATGAATACCACACTCTTATTTTTTCATATTTTATTTTAAGCTTTCTAAAATGGGTAGCATAACGCTAAGCATTACATATTCTATCTAGAGTGTCCGACCTTTGAACAGTTTAGTCTATTAGTCTACATGTAAATGTCTGGGTAAGTCTTATTAATTACTATGAAATGGCTACAAGCTAAAACACTTTGAGGGAATTTGCATAATGTAGGTAATAAGAGAAAAAGTCGAGAATAAAGGATTTGCTTTATAATAAATAACATTCATTGTTCACTCATAATGATATAGGAAAATGATTTCTAAATGTAAAGGTTATAATACTTATTCTAGAATGTTTTTTATCCATGTTTCTTAAACCACAAGCTTTGATGTGATAATGGTTGGGAAGTAGAAGCCAAAGTGAAATCTGTAGAAAACCTCTATATTAAATTGTAATCACACTTTCCTTCAAATATAACTAAGCTTTATGAAACAATGAAGTTTGAAGCCGAAGGGGTAGATATACTGATATACAGTAGCAATTATGGCAGCCATCACAATGATAAGCTCTGACTCAATATATGTACACATGAAAACTACCAGTGATAGACAATGTAAAGCAGTGATTTCAAGATACATTGCAGCAAAAAGAGTAAACAATTAGTAAGTACTAGCAAAGCATACATGATGTAATGTCATCAAAGAGAAATACAGAAAATAGAAAATGACTTAGTATTTTTAAAACTGGGAAAATTACAGACAGAACCACTTCTGGGATAATGTCCCTTTGGTCTCCTTTATGAAGACAGTATATATTTGGGAGCCACCCACTATATAGATATATCCATGTTGCCTATTCTCTGACTCACATTAAAGTTTATTCAGTCACTGGAGGGTCTCTTATCTGACCAATGATGAATACATTTTAACACATATACAGTTCTCTCTATAACAATTATACTTTGCTACCCAAGAAATTGGGATACAAAAAAACATGCATAGTTATAGATATTTCAAATAATCATCTGGGTGCTGTAGGCAGAGGATAAAGAATGAGGTTGCACGGTCCCAATACTTAAGAAGGGGTTTAAAATCCAGTTGAGAAATTTAGTCTAACACACGCACACACACAAATAAGGGGACGATATAAAACAGGCTATAAGAAAGTGACAACTACAAGAACTGATGTAGGAGTTCTAGAAAAGGTGAGCTTAATAATAGTTGGGTTACACTTGGAAGGCACTTATGGAGAGGTGTAACTTGAGTCTCCAAATTGAGGAAGATCTGAATAGGCAGAAAGTGAGGGCATCCTGGATTAAGGGAGTGGTAGTGGTGAAAAGAGCAAAGCTCTGGAGGTAGATTGTTCAGGTATATTGAGGAGAATTGTGCACTGAAAAATCAAGTAAAATAAGGTCCCCATGATACAATGAAGCCAGATTATTAAATTTTTGCAATCTGACTGGAATTAGACTTGGAAGAATAAAAAAAAATTCCAAGAATATTTTGGTGAAGAAAGTGATTTGCTAAAACGAGTGTTCACTAACCATTATTAATCTGGCAGGATGAATTAGGGATTTGGGGCACAAGTGAAAACTGGTTAGGAGGTTCCTGGAATGACTATATGGGTGATGAGAGCTTAGATTGTAGAATAAAGGAAGAATTATAAGAGTGAGCTTTCAAAGGAAAATTCACCAGGATTTGATAATCACTTAACTATAAGAAACGAGAAAAAAAAATCAGAGCTCTCCGTGAAATAGTCAGGAGTTAACACTACTGTACAATTTTTCTACCAAGGACAAACAGGCAGGTTGTTCCTCACAACTGCTAAGTAATATTGCCCCTCTCAAAGAAGGAGAGTTAGAAAGGATCTCCCAAACAGAATTTTACTTTCTTGTTTTACACAGAGGATGGAAGGAAGGAAGCCTCAGTACCAAACCAGAAAGGGAAACCAAGGTTTTGTAAGAAACCATTCCAAGAAAGAAAAAAAGAGAGAAGAAAGTTAAATTTTTTACTCTGAGTCTCTCCAAAAAAGTTTAAGTTTCAAAATCACTGAGTGGCACCTCAAATCAGAGTTCACTCAAAATTAAAAGTTGGATTTGCTTGAATAGTGTTCTTTTTTTAAATGGTTTCTCATCTCAGTAATTTCTATTCCACAAATTACTTTCCGAGTTCTTTCAATTATTACAAACCTGACATTTGTAGATTAAGAACTTGCTTTCTTAAATTCATCAGGTCCATTTGGGGTCTGGGTATGCCCAGTAAGCCAGATTCAAAATAACTGGCAGATCCCTCTCCAGCAAGAGGCGCTTGAAATACCACACAGACAACTCCCCAGCCCTTTCGGCCCGGAGCTCAGCCCCACCTCCTCCAGCGAAACAGAAAAGGCGCCTGCGCAAACTCCATGTCTATTCTTCTCGCCACGAACTCCCCCCTTCCCCCAAGATCTCAATGCGCAAGCGCGGCACTCAGTGCGTTTGAGTAGGGCTGTGAGAAATCTGCTGTCCAGTGAAATCTAGAAGTGGTAGAATTCACTACCAACCCCCCGCCTCCTTTCTTCGCAGGCAGAGGTGCCACTTCCTCCTACTCCGAAGCCAGAGCGCATCCCAAACATTGCCGTCTCTCGGAGCAAGGTCCTTTGCTCTCTAGCAATACCCACTGTATCCCTAGCCTCAGCTCTTTTTTAACCTCATGCTGCCGCCAGCTTTGGCTCAAATAGTAGAGGCAGTTAGCTCCCCAAAAGACGCAGGGGTTTGTTGGCAGCCTCTTTAGGCCTCTGGACCTATAAGCCCCCCACTGGGCAGAGCATTAGCTCCTTGCCTTGCTCATCCTCCTTCGCCCTTCACACCCACCCAGGCTGGGTCCTTACCTCGGGGCGTGGTGCGGTCACGGGAAGGATCGGAGAATCCCAAATCAGGCCGGTGCTGGAGCAGGCAGATTCAGCAAGATTTTTCCTGGGTCTCACTGTCTCCTCAGACAATGAAATCAGCGTGTCCGATCATCAATTCTCATCATGATTGTGACGTCACAAAAGACAGCGACCAATGGGAGCCCGAGATCAGCTCCGGACAGTCCCTGGCCTCAGCCCAGAACCCAAGAGTGGGGAGAGGGGGAGGAAAGATAGCTGCCTGCAGTGGGGCTGCCTCTTCTCCGCACATATCAGCTGTGTCCAAGGCCAGACCTCTCTGTACCTCTCTCTTCCTGAATAGCTGTGGACACCCAACATCCCTGTGACTATAGTAGTTATATTCCTCCATTTGGGCAGGTGCTGCCTGGTCTTACAATTTGAGATTCTTTTTTCAGCAGAATTTTTGCATGCCAAACTCAAATGATCACATACAGAATTAATAGTTGTTTTTTTTTTTTTTTTGTGGTCAGTGTTCAATTGACATGTACATACTCAGTGTTACTAAAATCAAGAAGGTCTCCATCAATCCTTTGGAATTTATCAATAAAAGCAAGTGTACTGTTTTATGTGACCAGCTGACTCTGCGACTATAACAAGAAATTAAAACTATGAGTTCTATTCACCTAGCCTCAATCCCTGTTCTGCCAGAAGTTACTTGCATGATCACCATTACACCCTTGCAGAAAAGAAGCAAGCAAGCAAGCAAGCAAGAACTTAAGCCATATGTTTCATCTGTTAACACACACTTGGTACCCTCCCCAAATTTGCTGGGTGCCATGAGAGATGTACAATTTATTGGTCCTATGCTATTACAGAATTTATAACATCATTCAGAAGGCAAGATTAGCATGCATTCACGACAATAAAATTAAGTACATTGTTAGGTGCTCAATCATCAACTATAGACAAGAGATACATTGTTTAATGACTGGAAATACTAGTGAGGTGATAATAGTGGGGAAGAATTTTATTTTGTAATTGAAACTTGAGATGGTTCTTGAATGGTGGAGAAGAGAGGACTGAAACCACTGTCTTAACAAAGAAAGAATAAGCAAAAGTAGGAAAGCATAGATAGATGTGCTATGAGGAAATCCATGATGAACTCAGCTTAGCAAATAGAGAGCATATATGAGAACTAGTGGGGAAATAGGCTGATAATAAACGTCTTTGAAAGTAGACAGAGAGCTTTCGTTTTATTAAAAGCAACTGAAGACCCTAGGGCAAGAAGACCCTCAGTCTTCTACAATCATCTACAAAGCAGCTTGAGTGATTGTTTTAAGAGGAAAGTCAAATCATGCCCAGCTCCAGATTGTCCAATAGTTTACATTCACATATACTATAAACTGCGTATTTCCTACCATAGTTTCAAGGTCCTAGATGAGCTGGCCTTTACCATATTTCTGTCCTCAACTTTTGTCATTCTTCAATTAACTTACTTTCAAATCACATGGGCCTTCTTTCCACTTCTCAAACAAACTAATCTCATGATCACATCAGGACCCTTACACAATTGTTCAGTTTGATCTCTGTATTACTTTACTCCATCATTTGATTCACATCTCTGCTCAAATGTAACTTCTTTAAAATTAATCTTTTTAAGATTTTAAAGAAGTCACACTGCAACCCTATTTCAAATTGTGATCTTCTCGACATTTCATCTACTTCCCTATATTCCTTTCCTGTTCTATTTTTGCTCATAGCACTTATTGCTATGTAACATACTCTATGTATTTAGTTATTGCAAATATAAGCTCCATAAGGGCAGGATTTTTTGTCTATCTTATATATTTTTATATCCCTGGCATCCAGAAGAGTCCTGGATATAAGGTAGAGAAATCAGTAACTATTTGTTTAATGAATGACTGAAAGCAAATTTTTGAAGTAATTAGTCATCAATTTGCAGTTTGAATCTGATTGACGATAGGCTGGAGAAAGAAAGATCAGTTAGACAGTTGTAATGGTAATACATTTTCTAGATGACTTGGGCCTAGATCAGGATAATAAGAGCAGCAATGAAGAGAAATTATTGAATTTCAAATAAAGAATGATTAGGATGAAAATGGAGGATTCAGATATGGCCTACCTATTATAGAGTAAGTAATTACTGCATAGTTTATTTAATCATTTTTTAAGTAGTCTCCATATCCAGCATGGACCCCAATGCAGGGCCTGAACTCCCAACCCTGAGATCAAGACCTGAGCTGAAATCAAGAGTTGGAGGCTTAACCAACTGAGACATCCAGGCACTGCAGTACCTACTGTATATCCTGAACTGAGGTGATTTGAGAGAAAAAGAAAAGAAGGATCCCAACCCTTAGAGAATTTATAGTCCAACTGATAAGAAGACAAATATGAAACCAGAGTACAAAAAAGTAATCAAATTCATCCAGTCGCTTATTCTTCTTTTCCCTTCACACTCTATGTCTAAGTCATCTCTGAATCCTGTAGGTGGCACCTTCAAAATATGTCCGAAATCTGAGCACACCTTATTTCTTCCATTACTACTACAACTACAACAATCAAAGTCACTATCATTTTTAGCTTGAACCACGAAAAATCATCTTACATGGTTTGCTATTTTCTACTACTACCTTCTTTAATACTTTCACTTAACTGCTGTCAAAATATTCTTTATAAAGTTGAATAGGACCATATTACTCCCCAACCTAAAGCTCTCCAAATGCTTCCCAACACATTAACAATAAAATCCAAAATCCTTGTTATGGTTTATTTCCTACCACTTCTTTCTACCTTGGTTCACTATGCTACACTGATTTTTTTTTTCTCCTTCTTTCTTTCTGGAAATCCTGTTCCCTCTTTGGAGACTTTGCACTTGCAATGCCTTCTTAGAAAACGCTTCCAGATCTTCACATAGCATACTACTTCACTCAGGTGGCCAGCTAAAATTTACCACCTCAGATGTGTCTTTGTGGAACAATCTGTTTAAAATAGCATCCCCAAATCACACTATCTCCTCCATTCTCTTGCTGTGCATTATTCTTCTCAAATAACTTTGGGAAATCACATAATTTGTTTATTTATTTTGCCTTTCCCTAATGGGTTAGGATTTTATTTCTCTTATTTATTGTTATATCCCCAGTACCTAGAATTGTACCTGGCATGAAACTTTGTTGAATGAATGGATGTAGAAAAGCATAGATTGTGTCGTGTAAGCTAGAATAATTGGTTTTTAGAAATCAGAGATATTTCTTGTACCATGTCATAGATATCCATCCCTATTCTACACACAATGTGTCAATTAAAACCATGTTTATTGAATTTGTGGATAAAAAAATATCTGGGGAAATAATTAAAGCATGGATATTAACCATGATTTCAAAGATCTCAAAGACTCAAAATTCAAACGCAGCAAGATCAAATTTGAGAGCACTGAACAGTTAAGTCTTACTTTTAGGTTTATAAAAAAGCAACTGCACAAGTACAGGATGGGCAATAAACACTTAAGATGGGCAAATTTTATTTAAAAAATTTATAAATTCAGTATGAGTTGATATACCATAGCTATTAAGGAAGATAATTAAGACTTAAACTACATTTAAAAAGTTAACATCTAAAGCAAGAAAGAGTCCTATAATCCTTAACCCTGATCAGACAAAATCTGCTCTATTCAGTCGATTATTTTTTTTAAATTCATAAATGGGGGCACCTGTGTGGCTTGCTCAGTTAAACATCTGACTCTTGATTTCAGCTCAGGTCATGATCTTTGGGTCCTGAGATTGGGCACCACATGGAGCTCTGCACTCACCACGGAGTCTCCTTAGGATTCTCTTTCTCCCTCTTCCCCTTCCTTGCTTACACAATAGATAGATGATAGATAGATAGATAGATAGATAGATAGATAGATAGATAGATAAAATATTTTTAAAATTTCATAAATGGCTGCATCTAGAGAAGAGAGACCAGGAATGATGAAACATCTTAAAAAATATATGATATGAGGCAAGGTTCCAGGAAGTGAGGATGCTTAGTTAAATTCAAGAAAGATCTGGAGAAAATAGAACTACCTTCAAATAGTTGAAAGACTACCAGAAATGAAAGACAGACTTATTGTGTGGTTCTCAAAAAGGCAAAACCAAAGCCCAAAATGAGAACTGATAAGGGGACAAGTTTCAGTTTAACATTCAAGTTTTCAAAACTGATGGGGGCTGCTTTGTGAAGTCAAAAGGCATCAGATCACTAGAAATGTTTAAGCATAATAACCATCAATCAGGAAGAAAGGCTTATCTATGTTGTGTGACTGCTAAAATCCATTCCAAAATGAATTTTTCATTTTGGAATGAAATAGATTTATCTATTCATGAGAAACACAGACTGAGAGAGGCAGAGACACAGGCAGAGGGAGAAGCAGGCTCCTCACAGGGAGCCTGATGGGGAACTAGATCCCAGATGCTGGGATCATGACCTGAGCCGAAGGCATGTGCCCAACCGCTGAGCCACCCAGGCGTCCCCCAGCATGAAATTTTCTAATCTTTGTGTCATGTCAGATAAGAATTAGTTCAGAATATGCCTTCAAAGTAGAAGAGGGTTTGTTTTTTTAGGATTTGGCTTGGTGGAGCTGAATAGGAGGGAAGTTCTAGGTTGGGGCGCCACTAATAAAAGACAAAAAATTACTGCTTTCCAGTTCTTCAGTAGATAGAATCTAAATAAAACATTTTCGCAGTGCATTTTGGGTCAGTGTGGAGCTCTGTGCACCAAAGAAAGTGCTTTCTTTTCTTTTTTTAAAAAGATTTTTAAAATTTATTTATGAGAGAGAGAGAGAGAGAGACGTAGGCAGAGGGAGAAGCAGGCTTCCCGCTGCGAGGCTTATGAGGACTGGATCCCAGGACCCCAATCCCAGGACCCCGGGATCCTGAGATCACAACCTGAACCAAAGACAGACCCTCAATCACTGATCCACCCAGGGACCCCAAAGAAAGTGCTTTTGACCTTTATTTTTGCTGTTTAAACGTTCCGCATTAATAAGCAATTCATTTCCAGTTCATCTTAACCAAGTCAGTCACTTATTAAAATATGTGAAACCTGACCATATTATCCCAAACCACAGCTATTAACAACATGGCTTGCTAAGTTTTCAAAAACTAACTTCTAAGGTGCTGAAAATTAGATTGATCTCCCTGGTAGGGCCAATCTTCACTATAATTAGAGGCTCAATGCTTTGTAGATTATTGAGGCTCTTCTCTTTCACTTTTTTGCTGTCCAACTTTTAGACATTTTCAGCTTACTGATATTGCCAATCAAATTTGTAAACCAAAAATTAATGAGAAAATTAAAATTAGCTGCTGTCCTTTAAATGTTCTTGATACAAAGCAAAACAATTTTAAAATGAAAATGCAAAAAAAAAAAGAAAACACAATGTTAAATTTGTATGTTCTCAATAGACTTCATACATTCTCAATAGACTTCAATTATCCATGACAGTCTTATTATTAGGATCCTGGTTAGTTAAAAAGATGCCAGTTGAAAAAACTTGCCTCAGCTGTGGGCCAGGTCAGAGTAAAATCAAGAAGGAAAATATACTATGGCACAAACCTTTGGTGGGAACCTCCTCAAAATCATCAACATATCCTCTTCTGCTCTGAAGATACTTTTTTGAAAAGTATTTTATTTAAATTTCAGTTAGTTAACATACAGAGTAATATTAGTTTCAGGTGTACAGTCTAGTGATTCAACAGTTACATCAACATCTGGTGCTCATCACAAGTGCATTCCTTAATCCCCATCACCTATTTAACCCATCCCCCCCACCACCTACCCTCTGGTAACCATCAGTTTGTTTTCTAAAGTTTCCTGTTTCTTGGTTTGCCTCACTCTTTCTCTTCCCCTATTGTCATTTCCTTTGCTTTTCAAATTCCACATATGAAGGAAATCATATGGTATTTGTCTTTCTCTGATTGGCTTATTTTGCTTAGCATATACTAACTCCATCCATGTCATTGCAAATGGCAAGATTTCATTATTTTATATTGCTGAATAATATCCCATTTTATATACATACCACAACTTCTTTATCCATTCATGAGTGGATGAACATTGGGACTCTTTCCATAATTTGGCTATTGTTGATAATGCTGCTATAAGTATCAGGGTGCATGGATCCCTTCAAATTACTATTTTTGTGTTCTTTGGATAAATACCTAGTATAACTCTATAAATAACCTCTACAGAATATTATTATTTTTTTAATTTTTATTTATTTATGATAGTCACAGAGAGAGAGAGAGAGAGAGAGAGGCAGAGACACAGGCAGAGGGAGAAGCAGGCTCCATGCACCGGGAGCCCGATGTGGGATTCCATCCCGGGTCTCCAGGATCGCGCCCTGGGCCAAAGGCAGGCGCCAAACCACTGCGCCACCCAGGGATCCCTCTACAGAATATTATATTTCTTCTTTGTACTTTCGTTATTAAGGGACTTCATTTATAGAAAATATATTTAATGAAATTTGTTTTCCTAGTAAATTTCAAAAATGAAACTGATTTTGAAGTTGCACTGTGGTTTTTAAGATGCAATTCAATGTGTATTACTAATATTCCTATTTGTTTCTACTTAAACCAAGCACGTTTTCCCCGGACCGATAGCATAATCATCTGGAAATTTGTTAGAAATGTAAATCTGAGGGCCCTACCCACAGATTAAGAAACTCTGAGAGTAAGACTCAGCAACCACTGTTTTAGCAAGCCCTCTAGAGAATCCTTGTGTATGATAAATATTGAAATCCAATTTATTAAGTTATAAGTTATAAGAGGGAATATCAGAGGCAATTTCATTGCATAAACTTTGATTTAGCTCCTATTATGTTCAGTCTTATATAATTTGCTAAAATCATGATTTTTGTCCTCAAAATATTTGTAGACTAATTCAGTAGTCAAAGACTTAAAGAGAAAATGCAAAATAGTGACATAGAGATGGAAGGGGGGGCAGGAATTGTGAGTGGATCCAGGAAAACTAAAGTTATGAGAGTAAGTGATTGTCTTTGTATCATGGAGTTCTATATCTCATATGTCCACAGCTATATTCCTCATATGGCTCCAGATGCTTTTCCCTTTAGTCACGCTATTGATGGCAAGATAAAGCAAGAGACCAGAACCTCAGTTATTCTAACTTGGCAGTTGTGCAATAGCAAAACATTTAAAAAGGAAAAAAAGAAAGAAAGAAATATTTTTATACATCCAGGAAAAAGTCCACTTATAAATATCTTCCTCGAGCACATAATAAAATTGATTCTTGTTTTTCTAATTCCATATTGAAATATATCTGCAGAATTTTACCAGATATGTAGGGGACCTACATATTTGTGTTGATTGACTTCAGGAAGCAATTTGAAGCCTATTTATATAAGAAAAGAATTAGACTACTTTCTCAATGTTAAACTGCCTTTTCTTTAAATTTAAAGTTGTTGTCAGCCACTCAGGGGATTCAGGGATCCTTTTGTTACTATGACATAGTCATGGATCCTTTTTCCAGAAACATACACACATACATACATACATTTCCTATAGATCATCTTTTTTTAAAAAGATTTATTTATTTATTCATGAAAGACACAGAGTGAGAGACAGAGGCAGACACATAGGCAGAGGGAGAAGCAGGCTCCATGCAGGGAGCCTGATGTGGGACTCGATCCCAGATCCTGAGATCCCAGGATCACGACCTGAACCAAAGACAGGTGCCCAACCGCTGAGCCACCCAGGCGTCCCTCCTATAGATCATCTATGAACTTGCTGGAGTGGGTAGACTGTAGGAAATAACTCTTTTGTTGTATCTTCAAAATGGTCCAAAAAAAAGCAAAATGGTCCAAAAAATTATGTTTGGTCCTAAAAGTGCCAGTAGTAGTCCAGAGAAATTATCCAGAAAGAGATTAGTTAGTTATTTAGCACTATGAGGTATAGGCCATTCCAGAATGCCTCAAATTAGTATTCTCTGCAAGTTTTCACCCCCAAACCACATAAATATATCAGCCAGACATCCATAATTTGATATGAAATCTCGTCTATCTCTAAGGAAACTAAAAGATCTGAGGATTTGAAAGGACCAGTAGTCCTCAGGTCAAATCAAGGGATATACATTGAGAATACTTTTACCCAAATAAGGAAAATGTATCTGAAGAAGCACAGATACATGCTTTCTATCTGTGCTATCAAAGAAGATAGTAAAAAAGCCTAATTTTTCTAAACTAATATTTGAGTTAGAGGGAGAATTGGGGAAGGAAAGACAAAGAAGAGCTCTTAAATAAAATCTTTTTTAAAATGAGATAGATTTTTTTCATTACTTTTTTAAAAGATTTTATTTATTCATGAGAGATACACAGAGAGCCAGAGACATAGGCAGAAGGAGAAGTAGGCTCCCTGTGAGGACTCTGATATAGGATTCGATCCCAGGACCCTGGGATCATCACCTGAGCCAAAGGCAGATACTCAATCACTGAGCCACCCAGGTGCCCTAAACCTATCTCATTTTATACATCATTTTGCCATCACTTTTTATGAATGAGGAAAACAAAGTAAAAGAAAGAAAAGTGAATTATCTAACTTCGATGGATCAGTACTTTACTAAATGATATACTTTTGATCAAATAGAGTTCATGATTATTTGAAAGTCACTATTAACAATTGTGTCATGTTAAGGCCTAGATAACGGATGTAAATGGAGGCAAAAGATTTGACAAGTCAAATTAATGGATTCAGGAGCTGGACTTAAGTCAAGGTAGAACTGATGATCTGAAACCATGTGAATGGAACAATCCTATATATATATATATATATATATATATATATATATATATATATATATAAAATCTCCAACAGTCAGAAGCAAACAGTGAAATCAGAATTATAGATAGTCAGGGAAAACAAAAAGACGTGCAGGAGGGTGTTTAGGTGGCTCAGTCATTTATTTGTCCAATTCTTGATTTCAGCTCAGGTCATGATCTCAGAGTCCTGAGATCTAGTCCCACAGTGGCTCTGCTTACTGGATATGGAGTCTGCTTAGGATTCTCTCTTCTCCCTCTCCCTTTGCCCCCCTCTTTCTTAAAAGCAAAAAGATATTTAGCAAAACTCACAGAAGGCAAGATTCTGAACTCAGAGGTGGAAGACTGGGTTACAGAAATCAAGAATGTAGTTAAAGAAAATAAGCATCAAAAAGAAGTCAAAGTACTGGGAAAACAGTACGTTAGAACCTAAGTTGGCAGGAAAAAGATGGGCAGATTCCAATACAAAAGTCAAGTTGAAAAGAAAGAAGCCAAAGATCAAAGAAGATAAACTAAGGCCAGGCAAATTTGATTTATTTAATAATTAAAAAATTGAGTGGTCAGGGAATCAAAGCCAATCAAGAAATAGCAGCCAGGGCAGCCTGCGTGGCTTGGCGGTTTAGCCCCTGCCTTCCGCCCCGGGGCATGATCCTGGAGACCCAGGTTCGAGTCCCACATCGGGCTCCCTGCATGGAGCCTGCTTCTCCCTCTGCCTGTGTCTCTGCCTCTCTCTCTCTCTCTCTGTGTGTGTGTGTGTCTTTCATGAATGGATGAATAAAATCTTTTTAAAAAGAAAGAAAGAAATAGCAGCCATATAAGCACAGAGGATGTATAAGTAAAAGGATATATGTATTATATAAATATTATATATAATATAAATATATATCTAACCATTGTCCTTTTTTAAAAGTTTTAATTTAAATTCCAATTAGTAAAGGGAGGAGGGAAAATGGTGGAAAGATAGGGGACCGGTCTTTCATTTGGTCCCTTGAATTCACGTAGATATCTCTCAATTCATTCTGAACCTGTGATTTCAAACTGAGATCTAAGAAAAGAATTGCTTCAATTCTACAAATATAAAAGCACAACTTTTTGCAAAGTAGGAAGTGCAGAGAAGTGAACCTGAGGGGATATACTGGAAGATAAATGGGCAGGGTGGGGGGAAAGCCTCTCTAAGCCATCTACCAGGAAGTGATATAACAGCAGAGTGCAAAATTGGAACTTTTAGCAGTCTGCTCTGGTAAGGGACATCCTTGCCTGAAAGCTGCTAAGGTGGAGAAGTGGGCAAAATCATAGGTGGGAAAGTATGGTCTCAGGATCCTTGGGGTCACAGAAAGAATGGGAGTGACTGAGTGTGGCAGAGAACTAAGCATTGGAGCAGGGAAGTTGGGCTACAATCAGTGAGCCCCGGAGTGCGCTCTCAGCTCATGTTGCCATAAAATGTGAAGTCAGGTATGATCAAGCAACTGCTGCCAGAGCAGGTGCCCAGAAAGTGGTAGTACCACAGTAAGATCATGCTTCTTCCCCCATGAGGATTTGATTTGAGCACAGGAGTCTGCAGAGATTATGTCGAAAAAAAAAAATTGACTGCTTTTCCCTGAGGGTGCACTGAAAAGTGGGACTGACATCATTCAGTTTCAGGGCTGGAGATTGGGGCACTGCATTTTTATTTATTTTTCTTCTTCAAGCTGCACAGAAAGCCTTCAGGAAACAAAAGCCACATAGAGCAGCCCAAAGCAGCTTACACTGAGCCTGGCCTCCTGGTAAAGGGTTGCACAATTCTGCTTCAGCTCCAACTGATAATCAGTGCAAAGGCCCCATCCCAGAAGATGAGCAGGAACATCAGACTAATATCGAGTTTATACATCACACAGAACTAAAAACTACTGTATGCGGGGAAAATAGTATATGGGATTTGAGGTTTTTTCTCATGAGTCTTTGGTATTCCAATTTAAAATTTTCTTTTTCTTTTTTTCCATTTCAACTATTTTCTTATATTATTAACTCTTCTTTTTAAGACTTATTTTAATTTACATTTTTCATCTACATTTTAAAGATCTATTATTCATTTTTGCTTCCTTTCACTGTATTCAAATTTATTTTTGGGTAGAAATAAGTGTTTCATTTTTTTAATAAATTTATTTTTTATTGGTGTTCAATTTGCCAACAAACAAATAACACCCAGTGCTCATCCCGTCAAGTGCCCCCCTCAGTGCCCATCACCCATTCGCCCCCACCTCCCACCCTCCTCCCCTTCCACCACGCTTAGTTCGTTTCCCAGAGTTAGGAGTCTTCATGTTCTGTCTCCCTTTCTGATATTTCCCACACATTTCTTCTCCCTTCCCTTATATTCCCTTTCACTATTATTTATATTCCCGAAATGAATAAGACCATATAATGTTTGTCCTTCTCCAATTGACTCATTTAACTCAGCATAATACACTCCAGTTCCATCCACCTTGAAACAAATGGTGGGTATCTGTCATTTCTATTTCTAATGGCTGAGTAATATTCCATTGTATACATAAACTACATATTCTTGATCCATTCATCTTTCGATGGACAGCGAGGCTCCTTCCACAGTTTGGCTATTGTGGACATTGCTGCTAGAAACATCGGGGTGCAGGTGTCCCAGCATTTCATTGCATCTGTATCTTTGGGGTAAATCCCCAGTAGTGCAATTGCTGGGTCGTAGGGCAGGTCTATTTTTAACTCTTTGAGGAACCTCCACACAGTTTTCCAGAGTGGCTGCACCAGTTCACATTCCCACCGACAGTGCAAGAGGGTCACTCTTTCTCCACATCCTCTCCAACATTTGTGGTTTCCTGCCTTGTTAATTTTCCCCATTCTCACTGGTGTGAGGTGCTTTCTCACTGGGGTTTTGATTTGTATTTCCCAGATGGCAAGTGATGCGGAGCATTTTCTAATGTGCGTGTTGGCCATGTCTATGTCTTCCTCTGTGAGATTTCTGTTCATGTCTTTTGCCCATTTCATGATTGGATTGTTTGTTTCTTTGGTGTTGAGTTTAAGAAGTTCTTTATAGATCTTGGAAACTAGCCCTTTATCTGATATGTCATTTGCAAATATCTTCTGCCATTCCGTAGGTTGCCTTTTAGTTTTGTTGACCGAATCCTTTGCTGTGCAAAAGCTTCTTATCTTGATGAAGTCCCAATAGTTCATTTTTGCTTTTGTTTCTTTTGCCTTCGTGGATGTATCTTGCAAGAATTTACTGTGGCCGAGTTCAAAAAGGGTATTGCCTGTGTTCTCCTCTAGGATTTTGATGGAATCTTGTCTCACATTTAGATCTTTCAACCATTTTGAGTTGATCTTTGTGTATGGTGAAAGAGTGTGGTCTAGTTTCATTCTTCTGAATGTGGATGTCCAATTTTCCCAGCACCATTTATCTTTCTTCCAGTGGATAGTCTTTCCTCCTTTATCGAATATTAGTTGACCATAAAGTTCAGGGTCCACTTCTGGATTCTCTATTCTGTTCCATTGATCTATGTGTCTGTTTTTGTGCCAGTACCACACTGTCTTGATGACCACAGCTTTGTAGTACAACCTGAAATCTGGCATTGTGATGCCCCCTGCTATGGTCTTCTTTTTTCATATTCCCCTGATTATTCGGGGTCTTTTCTGATTCCACACGAATCTTAAAATAATTGTTCTAACTCTCTGAAGAAAGTTCATTGTATTTTGATAGGGATTGCATTAAACTTGTAAATTGCCCTGGGTAACATTGATATTTTCACAATATTAATTCTTCCAATCCATGAGCATGGAATATTTTTCCATCTCTTTGAGTCTTCCTCAATTTCTTTCAGAAGTGTTCTCTAGTTTTTAGGGTATAGATCCTTTACCTCTTTGGTTAGGTTTATGCCTTGGTATCTTATGCTTTTGGGTGCAATTGTCAACAGGATTGACTCCTTCATTTCTCTTTCTTCAGTCTCATTGTTAGTGTAGAGAAATGCCACTGACTTCTGGGCATTGATTTTGTATCCTGCCACGCTAGCAAATTGCTGTAAGAGTTCCAGCAATCATGGGGTGGAGACTTTTGCGTTTTCTAAGTAGAGTATCATGTCATCGGGGAAGAGGGAGAGTTTGACTTCTTCTTTGCCAGTTTGAATGCCTTTAATGTCTTTTTGTTGTCTGATTGCTGAGGCTAGGACTTCCAGTACTATGTTGAACAGCAGTGGTGAGAGTGGACACCCCTGTCTTGTTCCTGATCTTAGGGGAAAGGCTCCCAGTGTTTCCCCATTGAGAATTATATTTCCTGTGGCCTTTCTGTAGATGGCTTTTAAGATGTTGAGGAACGTTCCCTCTATCCCTACACTCTGAAGAGTTTTGATCAGGAATGGATGCTGTATTTTGTCAAATGCTTTCTCTGCATCTAGTGAGAGGATCATATGGTTCTTGGTTTTTCTCTTGCTGATATGATGAATCACATTGATTGTTTTATGAGCATTGAACTAGCCTTGTGTCCCGGGGATAAATCCTACTTGGTCATGGTGAATAATTTTCTTAATGTACTGATGAATCCTATTGGCTAATATATTGTTGAGAATTTTTGCATCCACGTTCATCAGGAATATTGGTCTGTAATTCTCCTTTTTGGTGGAGTCTTTGTCTGTTTTTGGAATTAAGGTGATGCTGGCCTCATAGAACGAATTTGGAAGTACTCCATCTCTTTCTATCTTTCCTAACAGCTTTAGTAGAATAGGTATGGTTTCTTCATTAAATGTTTGATAGAATTCCCCTGGGAAGCCATCTGGCCCTGGACTCCTGTGTCTTGAGAGGTTTTTGATGACTGCTTCAATTTCCTCCCTGGTTATTGGCCTGTTCAGGTTTTCTATTTCCTCCTGGTCCAGTTTTGTTAGTTGTGGCTTTCCAGGAATGCGTCCATTTCTTCTAGATTGCCTAATTTATTGGCGTATAGCTGTTCATAATATGTTTTTAAAATCGTTTGTATTTCCTTGGTGTTGGTAATGATCTCTCCTTTCTCATTCATGATTTTATTAATTTGAGTCTTCTCTCTCTTCTTTTTAATAAGGCAGGCTAACGGTTTATCTATCTTATTAATTCTTTCAAAGAACCAACTCCTGGTTCTGTTGATCTGTTCCACAGTTCTTCTGGTCTTGATTTCGTTGAGTTCTGCTCAAATCTTTATTAACTCTCTTCGTCTGCTCGGTGTAGGATCTAGTTGCTGTTTTTTCTCTAGCTCCTTCTTGTGTAAGGTTAGATTTGAATTTGAGTCCTTTCCAGTTTTTGAATGGATGCTTGTATTGCGATGTATTTCCCCCTAAGGGCTGCTTTTGCTGCATCCCAAAGATTTTGAACAGTTTTATCTTCATTCTCGTCTCCATGAATCTTTTAAATTCTTCCTAAATTTCCTGGTTGACCCTTTCATCTTTTAGCAGGATGGTCCTTAACCTCCACGTGTTTGAAGTCCTTCCAAACTTCTTGTTGTGATTTAGTTCTAATTTCAAGGCATTATGGTCTGAGAATATGCAGGGGACATCCTAATCTTTTGGTATTGGTTCAGACCCGATTTGTGACCCAGTATGTGGTCTATTCTAGAGAAAGTTCCATGTGCACTTGCGAGGAATGTGTATTCAGTTGCATTTGGATGTAAAGTTCTGTAGATATCTGTGAAATCCATCTGGTCCAGTATATCATTTAAAACTCTCGTTTCTTTGGAGATGTTGTGTTTAGAAGACCTATCGAGTGTAGAAAGCGCTAGATTGAAGTCACCAAGTATAAGTGTATTATTTTCTAAGTATGTCTTAACTTTGGTTATTAATTGATTGATATGTTTGGCAACTCCCACATTCGGGGTATATATATTGAGGATTGTTAAGTCCTCTTGTTGGATAGATCCTTTAAGTATGATATAGTGTCCCTTTTCATCTCTCACTACAGTCTTCGGGGTAAATTTTAGTTTATCTGATATAAGGATGGCTATCCCTTCTTTCTTTTGAGGACCATTTGTATGGTAAATGGTTCTCCAACCTTTTATTTTCAGGCTGTAGGTGTCCTTCTGTCTAAAATGAGTCTCTTGTAGACAGCAAATAGATGGGTCCTGCTTTTTTATCCAGTCTACCACCCTGCGCCTTTTGATGGGGACATTAAGCCCATTCACGTTCAGAGTTACTATTGAGAGATATGAGTTTAGTGTCATCATGATATCTATTCAGTCCTTGTTTTTGTGGATTGTTCCACTCGACTTGTTCTTAAAGGGGAATTTTAAGAGTCTCCCTTAAAATTTCTTGCAGAGCTGGTTTGGAGGTCACATATTCTTTCAGTTCCTGCCTGTCTTGGAAGCTCTTTAACTCTCCTTCCATTCTGAATGAGAGCCTTACTGGATAAAGTATTCTTGGTTGCATGTTCTTCTCATTTAGGACCCTGAATATATCCTGCCAACCCTTCTGGCCTGTCAGGTCTCTGTGGAGATGTCTGCTGTTACCCTAGTACTCCTCCCCATAAAAGTCAGAGATTTCTTGTCTCTTGCTGTTTTAAGGATCTTCTCTTTATCTTTGGAATTTGCAAGCTTAACTATTAAATATCAAGGTGTTGAACAGTTTTTATTGATTTTAGGGGGGGGAATCTCTCTATTTCCTGGATCTGAATGCTTGTTTCCCTTCCCAGATTAGGAAAGTTTTCAGCTATGATTTGTTCAAATACATATTCTGGCCCTCTGTCCCTTTCGGCACCCTCGGGAACCCCAATTAAACGTAGGTTTTTCTTTCTCAGGCTGTCATTTATTTCCCTTAATCTATCTTCATGGTCTTTTAATTGTTTGTCTCTTTTTTCCTCTGTTTCCCTCTTTGCCATCAACTTGTCTTCTATGTCACTCACTCGTTCTTCCACCTTGTTAACCCTCGTCGTTAGGACTTTTAGTTTGGATTGCATCTCATTCAATTGATTTTTAATTTCTGCCTGATTAGATCTAAATTCTGCAGTCATGATGTCTCTTGAGTCCTTTATGCTTTTTTCGAGAGCCACCCGTCGCTGTATAATAGTGCTTCTGAATTGGCTTTCTGACATTGAATTGTAATCCAGATTTTGTAACTATGTGGGAGAGAAGACTGTTTCTGATTCTTTCTTTTGAGGTGAGGTTTTCCTTCTAGTCATTTTGCTCAGTGCAGAGTGGCCAAAAACATGTTGTATTGGGAAAAGGAGAAAAAGAGAAAGAGAGTAGGAAAGAAAAAAGAAAAAGAAAAAAGAAAAACGGAATAAAAAAAGAAAAATGAAAGAAGAAGAAGAAAGAAAGGAAAAAAAAAAGCATAGGGGAAGCAACCAGAAATCTAAAAGCAAAAAAAAAAAAAAAAAAAAAAAAAAAAACACAACCAAATAAAAACAAACAAACAAAATAAATAAAATAAAAAAAAAAACAAAAAAAAAAAAACACGGGGAGTGTCTTCTGATTCTGTATACTTTAAGTCCCTTGACTTACCCTGGAACTTGTCTCTCTAGCTAGTCTTCTGGGGGAGGGGCCTGTTGTGCTGATTTTCAGGTGTTAGCACTTGGGGGAGCTGCTCAACCCCCTGCCTGGTGCAGGGCTCAGTGGGGGTTGTTTACCCCCTGAGGCCCCAGGAGGAATAACCACATGGCAGCGGCCAGCTCTGGAGCCCTGGATTCAGCTCCCGCAGTAGCTATGGAGCTCTCAGTCTGCAGGGGCCTGTAATGCTCCGGGGGTGGGGCCGTTGATCTGCTCAGCTTGAGGCAGGAGCGTCCTTCCTGTCCTGGGCCCTCCTGGCTTCTGCCTGTCCCGGGGGGGAGACTGGATCCTGGGCTGTGTCCCCAGCGCCCTGTGCTCCCGGGCCTGCGCTGTTGGATTCGTGCTCCCGGCCACGCAGCCCCCTCCAGGTGGAGCCACCGCCCAAGCCCCTCCGAGCTGCTCCAGGTTCCAGCCGTGCTTGTGCTGCAGCCCTTTAGAGAGCCCGGTGCACTCTCCTCTGTGCGCAGGTATCTGTTAGTGTCCCAGGAAGCCTGAGGCCCCGCCCTTCCCGGGGTCCTGCTCTAACTCCCTGTGAGCGCCTTTCCACCCGGGAAGATTGGTGAAGCTCCTGCTTCTCCGGGACGGAGCTTTCCTGTCCTGGGGGCACTCGCCCTGGCCTTAGCCCGGCTCCTCACATGTCCCCTCCCCCTTGGATGCCTTTTGTTTCTTCATTTCTTTTTTCCCCGCATCTTCCTACCTTGATAGAAGCCCAAACTCTTCTCACTGTAGCATTCCAGCTGTTCCCTCTTTAAATCTCAGGCTGAATTTGTAGATTTTCGGGATGATTTGAAGGTTATCTAGGTAATTTGGTGGGGACAGGTGATTTGGGGACCCTACTCTTCCGCCATTTTGCCCTTCCTCCCACGTTTTTCATTCTTTACAATTTTCAGAATGAGTGTCTTTGAATGAAAATACAAAATATGCACCAGACCAAATATGTCCCTGTTTTGTCAGCTTGTTAGGTTATATTCCCTCCTTTCCCTCCTTTTTTTTTCTTTATTGGTTTCTGATGTGTTTGGATTTATCTAGTGTGCATTTCACTGGGGTCATAGTTTATATTTTTCTATTTTGTTCACTATTTCATCTATTCTTCTCTGGACAAAATGACTACAAAAAGAAATTCACAATGAAGGAAAGAATCAGATAATAATCTCTGTCATAGATTAAATTAATATGGATATAAGTAAGATGCCAGACCTAGAATTTAGAATAATGATTTTAAAGATAATAACCGGATTGAAAAAAAAGCATAAAAGACACTAAAGAATCCCTTAGTGCATAAATATGAGAACTAAAATCTAATCAAACCGAAATTAAAAAGGCATTAACTCAGATGCAGTCTAAAACGGATGCTCTAATGGCTAGGGTAAATGAGGCAGAAGTGAGAGTTAGTGACCTAGAAGACAAAACAATGGAAAGTGGGAAGCTGAGGAAAGAGAAAAACAATTACTGTATCATGAGGAGGGCTTCAAGAAATCAGTGGTACCATAAAGCTAAACAATATTAGAATAATTGGGGTCCCAGAGGAAGGGGAAAGAGAGAGAGAGGGGCAGAAGGTGTATCTGAGCAAATTGTAGCTGAGAACTTCCCTAACCTGGGGAAGGAAACATGCATTCAAGTACAAGAGGCACAGAGAGCCTCCATCAAAATCAATATAAATAAGTCAACACTGCTACATGTAATAGTGAAGTTTGGAAATTTCAGACATAAAGAGGAAATCCTGAAATACTCAGGACAAGATATCCTTAACCTATAAGTGGAAAAACATTAGACTGACAGCAGACCTATCCACAGAGAGCTGATAGGCCAGAAAGGGCTGGCATGATATACTAAGGGTACTAAATAGGAAAAACATGCAGCCAAGAATATTTTATCCAGCAAGGCTGTCATTCAGAATGGAAGGAGACATGAAGAGTTTCCAGGAGAAACAGAAACCAAAAGAATTTGTGATCACTAAACCAGCCCTGAAAGAAATATTAAAGGGAATCCTGTTAGCAAAGAGAGAGCTCAAAAGTAAGAGAGACGAGAAAGGAACAGAGACAATCTACAGAAGCAATGACTTTACAGAAATTACAATGATACTAAATTCATATCTTTCAATAGTTACTCTGATGGTAATTGTGCTAAATGTTCCAATCAAAAGACACAGGGTAACTGATTGGATAAAAAAGCAAGACCCATCCATATGCTGTCTACAAGAGATTCATTTTAGAGACAAAGAAACCTCCAGATTGAAAGTGACGTGTTGGAGAAATATTTATCATGCTAATGAACATCCAAAGAAAGCTGCAGTGGTAATCCTTATATCAGACAAACTAGATTATAAAGGAAGGACTGTAGTAAGAGATGAAGAGGGACACTATATCATACTTAAAGGGTCTACCAAGAAGAATATCTAACAATTGTAAATATTTATGCTCCTATCTTGGGAACAGCCAATTATATAAACCAATTATCACCAAAATTAAACACATTGATAATAATACAAAATAGTAAATCACAAATCATCTAAGCAGATCAATAAGGAACAAGGGCTATGAATGACACACAGGACCAGATGGACTTCACTGATATATACAGAGCATTCCATACTAAAGCAATAGAATATAAATTCTTCTTGAATCCATATGGAACATTCTCCAGAATAGATCACATACTGGGTCAAAATTCAACTCTCAACCAGTAACAAAGATTGGGATTATTCCTTGCATATTTTCACACCAAAATGCTTTGAGTCTTGAATTCAATCACAAGAGGAAATTTGGAAGGAAGCCAAACACTTGGAGGATAAAGAGCATCCTACTAAAACCGACTGCGTCAACCAGGAAATTAGAGGAGAATTAAAAAGCTTCATGGAAATGAATGACAATGAAAGCAAAACTGCTCAAAACCTTTGGGATGTAGCAAAGGGCAGTTCTAAGAGAAAAGTACATAGCAATACAAGCCTTTCTCAAGAAACAAGTAAAGTCTCAAATACACACCTAAACCAAACAACTAAAGGAGCTGGAAAGCACAGCAAATAAAGCCTAAATCAAGCAGAAGATGAGAAATAATAAAAATTAGAGCAGAAATCAATGAAATAGAAACCAATAGAACAGTAGGACAGATCAACAAAACTAGAAGCTGGTTCTTTAAAAGAATTAGTAAGATCAATAAATCCCTAGCCAAATTTATCAACAAGAAAAGAGAAAGTACTCAAATTAATAAAATCATGAATGAAAGAGGATATATCACAACCAACACTGTGGAAATACAAGTATGAGGACATATTATGAGCAACTCTGTGCCAAAAAGTTAGGCAATCTGGAAAAAAATGAATGTATTCCTAGAAACATATAAAATACCAAAACTGAATCAGGAAGAAATAGAAAACCTAAACAGATCAGCAATCTTCCAGCAAACTAGAGTCCATGGCCAGATGGCTTCCCAGGGGAATTCTACCAAACATTTTTTATTAATTTTATTTATTTATTCATGAGAGACACACAGAGACAGAAGCAGAGAGATAGGCAGACAGAGAAGCAGGCTTCATGCAGGGAGCCCGATATGGGACTCAATTCTGGATCCTGGGAACACACTCTGAGCCAAAGGCAGATGCCCATCCGCTGAGCCACCCAGGTGTCCTGTCTACCAAACATTTAAAGAAGAAATAATACCTATTCTACTGATGCTGTTTTAAAAGTGAAACAAGAAGAAAATTTCCAAACTTATTCTACAAGGCCAGCATTACCTTGATCGCAAAACAAGACAAAGACTCCACCAAAAAGAATTGCAGACCAATATCCCTGTTGAACCAGGATGTCAAAATTCTCACCAGGATACTAGCCAATAGGATCCAACAGTACATTAAAAGGATTATTCAACATGACCAAGTGGGATTTATTCCTGGGCTGCAAGCCTGGTTCAACATCTGCAACTCAATCAATACGACACATCACATTAACAATAGAAAAGACAAAAGACATATGATCTTCTCAATTGATGCAAAAAAAAGCATTTGAAAAAATAAAGCATCTTTTCTTGATTACAACTTTCCACAATGTAGGGATAGAGAGAACATAACTCAATATCATATAAGCTATATGTACAAGGCACACAGCAAATAACATTCTCAACTGGGAAAAACTGAATTTTTCCCCTAAGGTCAAGGACACAACTGGAATGTCCACTCTCACCACTGTTGTTCAACATAGTACTAAAAGTCCTAGCCTCAGAAATTAGACAACAAAACGACAGAAAAAGCATTCAAATTGGCAAAGAAGAATTCAAACGCTCACTCTTTACAGCTGACATGATACTTTATGTGGAAAACCCAAAAGACTCTACCCCCAAATCGCTAGAACTCATACAGGAATTTAGCAACATGGCAGCATATAAAATCAATGCACAAAAATCAGTGGCATTTCTATACACTAACAATAAGACTGAAGAAAGAGAAATTAAAGAATCAATCCCATTTACAATTGCACCCAAAACCATAACACATCTAGGAATAAAGTTAACCAAAGAGGTAAATTATCTGTACTTTAAAAACTACAGAACACTTATGAAGGAAATTGAGGAGGACACAAAGAAATGGAAAAGCATTCCATGTTCATGGATTGGAAGAATAAATATTGTGAAAATGTCTGTGCTACCCAAGGCAATGTACACATTCAATGCAATCCCTATCAAAATACCATGATTTTCTTTCACAGAGTTGGAACAAATAATCCTAAGATTTATATGGTACCAGAAAAGAACCTGAATAGCCAGAGGAATGTTGAAAAAGCAAACCAAAGCATTGGGGGGCATTGCAATGCCTAGCTTCAAGCTATATTACAAAGCTTTAAACATCAAGACAGCATTATACTGGCATGAAAACAGACACATAAATCAATAGAACAAAATAGAGAACCCAGAAATGGACCCTAAATTCTATGAGCAAGTGGTCTTCAAAAAACAGGAAAGAATATCCAATGGAAAAAAGGCTTTTCAATAAATGGTGCTGGGAAAACTGTTCAGCCACATACAGAAGAATGAACTAAACAATTATTTTACACCATACGCAAAGATAAACTCAAAATGGTTAAAATATCAAAACGTGAAATAGAAATCCATCAAAATTCTAGAGGAAAACATAGGTAGCAACATTTTTTTAAACTCAGTGGAACATCTTCTTGCAAGACATGTCTCTAATGGCAAGGGAAACAAAAGCAAAAATGAACTATTGGGATTTATCAAGATAAAATTTGTACAGGAAAGGAACCAGTCAACTAAACTAAAAGACAACCTATGGAACGGGAGAAGATATTTGCAAATGGCATATTGGATAATGGGCTAGCATCCAAGATCTATAAAGAACTTATCAAACTCAACACCCATGGGATCCCTGGGTGGCGCAGCGGTTTGGCGCCTGCCTTTGGCCCAGGGCGCGATCCTGGAGACCCGGGATCAAATCCCACATCGGGCTCCCAGTGCATGGAGCCTGTTTCTCCCTCTGCCTGTTTCTCTGCCTCTCTCTCTCTCTCTGTGACTATCATAAATAAATAAAAATTTAAAAAAAAAATAAAAAAAACTCAACACCCAAAAACAAACAATCCAGTCAAGAAATGGGCAGAAGACATGAAAAGACTATTTTTTTTCCAAAGAAGACCTACACATAGCTAACAGGCACATGAAAATATGCTCCACATCACTTGTCATCAGGGAAATACAAATCAAAACCTCAATGAACACTTTACACTGCTAAGAATGGCTAAAATTAACAAGGTAGGAAACAATAAATGTTGGTGAGGATGTGGAAAAAGGGGAACTGTCTTACACTGTTGGTGCAAATACAAGCTGGTACAGCCACTCTGGAAAATAGGGTAGCGGTTCCTCAAGAAGTCAAAAATAGAGCTACCCTATGACCCAGGGATTGCACTACTGGATAATTACCCCAAAGATACCGATGTAGTAAAACTACGGGACACTTGCACTTCAATATTCATAGCAGCAATGTCCACAATAGACAAACTGTGGAAGGAGCCATGATATCCTTTGACAGATGAATGGATATAGGTGTGGTATATGTATACAATGGAATATTACTCAGCCATCAGAAAGGATGAATAACTATCGTTTACATCAACATGGATGGAATTGGATGGTATTATGCTAAGTGAAATTAGTTAATCAGAGACAGACAATTATCATATGGCTTCACTCATATGTGGAATGTAAGAAATAGTGAAAGGGACCATGAGGGAAGCATGTGAAATTGAATGGAGAAAAATTAGAGAGGAAGACAAAGTATGAGAGACTCTTGACTCTGGGAAATAAACAGAGGGTTGCTGAAGGGGAGGTGTTTGGGGGCATGGGGTAACTGGGTGATGGGCATTAAGGATGGCACATGATATGATGAGCACTGCATGTTAGACTACATATTGGCAAATTGAATTTAAATTTTTAAAAATTAAAAAAAAACTTGTATGAACTTCTATTATTTACAAAATTTTAGAAGCACCATCTAATGATGCATTCTCAAGGGACTAGACCTTTAGGTAGAAAACAATATATGGACATAAAGAAGAGACCTACATTTATAAGCATAGCCTCAGAAAAACCTTGTGAGGACTGGAACTCTTGCCATGTTCAGAAGAAGGCTTCATCTTTTCCAAAGCTGTTTCTGGTTGAAAAACAGCAGGTGGCAACAAAATCAAGCTTTTTGGTAACAGAAACTTCTGGATTTTCAAATGGTTTGCAGGAGGAGAAGCAGCTTTTAGTGAAGTCTTTTCATCTAAAAATCTAAACTCAGTCCAAGAACAAAAGCAAAACAGAGCAAGGACCTGCCAGAATCAGCTTTAGTCACTTTGGATCCAGACATCAGTCCCTGCCTGCCATCCACAGAGACACATATTGTTTCTCCAAGGAATTCGGGGATTACTATGGACCGCGGCCAGGAAAAACCCCCAAGATCTGTCTCTCCTTGACTAGATACTGGATAGGATTCCTGCCCTGATGGTGCCCTTGTCACATGTTGAAGCTGGTTCACCAGGAAACAGGCTCCAGTCAGGGTTGAACTCACTGGAGAGGTCAGCCCAAATTCAGAACTAATTTGTGCTTGAAGGAAGGGTTTTTTAATAAAGGAGATTTTGTGGGTAATATAAAGAAATGAAGTACTGATACATGATACACCATGAATGAACCTCAGAAATACCATGCTAAGTGAAAAAGACAGTCATAGAAGACCACATAATGCATGTTACCATTATAGGAAATGTCCAGAATAGGCAAACCTATAGAGAAAAAAACAGACATAATGGATCACAAAGTAGACACAGAGAACTCAGCTAATTATTAAAACAAAATAACATTTGTATCATAGGATTCCCAGAGGATGAAGAGAGAGAAAAAGGGGCAAAAGGTTTATTTGAGCAAAACATACCTGATATTTCCCTAATTTGGGGAAAGACACAGGCATCAAAATTCAAGAAGCAGAGAGAACTCCTGTTAAATTCAACAAAAATTCGCCATCGCCAAAGCATACCACAGTCAAATTCACAAAATACGACAAAGAAAGAAGCCTGAAAGCAGCAAGTGAAATGAAGTTTTTAACCTAGAAGGAAAGACTGATCAGGCTTGCAGCATTTCTGTTTACAGAAACTTGACAGGCCAGAAGTGAATGGCAGGATGCTGAATGTGAAAAATATGCAGCCTAGAATATTTTATTCAGGAAGGCTGTCATTCAGAATAGAAGGAGAAATGTAGTGCTTGGATGGCACAGTCAATTAAATGTCTGACACTTACTTTTGGCTCAGGTTGTAATCTTAGGGTCATGAGATTGAGCCCTGTGGCAGTCTCTGTACTCATTGGGGGGGTCTGCTTAAGACTCTCTCTACTGGGTGTTATTCTGTATGTTGGTAAATTGAACACCAATAAAAATTATTTTATTAAAAAAAGACTCTCTCTACTTCTCCCTTTGTCCCTTCCCTCTAATCTCTCTAAAATAAATAAATTAATAAACCTTTTAAAAAATTAAATTAAAAAAAACAGAAGGTGAGAGAAAGAGATTCCAAGGCAACAGAAACTAAAGGAGTTTGTGTACACTAAACCAGCCCTGTAAGAAATACTAAGGAGGAATCTTTGAGTGGGAATATAAAAGATCAAAGGCAATAAAGACTAGAAAGGAACAGAAAACATCACCAGAAACACCAACTTTACAAGTAACAAAATTGAACTAAATTTATATCTTTCAATAATCACTCAGAATGTTAATGGCCTAAATGCTCCTATCAAAAAATATATGTATTAGAATGGACAAAAAATAAGATCCATTTATATGTTTCCTCTAAGAGTTCATTTTAGGCCTAAAAAGATTAATAGTGAGGGGTGGAGAACCATTTATCATGCTAATGTATGCTGACAAAAAGCCAGAGTAGCCATGCTTATATTAGAAAAACTATATATTATTTTTTTTAGAAAAACTATATTTTAAACCAAAGGTTGTAACAAAAGATGAAGAAGGGCATTACATCATAATTAAGGGGCTATCAATGAAGAAGATCTAACAATTGTAAACATTTATGTCCCCAACTTAGAAGCACCCAAATATATAAAATAATAATAAAAAACACAAAAATGTTCATTGATAATACAATTAGAGTAGAGGACATTAACACCCCACTTGGATTGGAAAATCAACAAGGAAACAATGCTATTAATGAAACAATGTTATTAATGACACACCTGACAAGATGGACTTAACATATATATTAAGAACATTTCATCCTAAAGCAGCAGAATACATATTCTTTTCAAGTGCACAGGAAACATTCTCCAGAATAGATTACCTACTGGGTCACAAATCAAGTTTCAACCAGTACAAAATATCAAGATCATACCATGCATATTTTCAGACCACTATGCTTTGAAACTTGAAGTCAACCAGAAGAAAAAATTTGGAAAGACTATAAATACATGAAGATTAAATAGCATCTTACTAAAGAATCAGTGGATTAATCAGGAAGTTAAAGAAGAAAATTAAAAATACATGGAAGCAAATGAAAATGAAAATATGACAGTCCAAAACCTTTGGGATGCAGCAAAGGCCATCCTAAGAGGAAGTAAATCACAATACAGGCCTTCTTCAAAAAACAAGAAAAGTCTCAAATACACAATATAAACTTACACCGAAAGGAGCTAGAAAAGGAATAGCAAATAAATCATAAAGCCAGTAGAAGTAGGGAATTGATAAAGATTAGAATAGAAATGAACTATATAGAAACAAACACAAAAAGCACTAGAACAGATCAGTGAAACTAAGACCTGGTGTTTTGAAAGTACTAATAAAATTGATAAACTCTTGGTCTTATCAAAAAGGAAAGAGAGGGATCCCTGGGTGGCGCAGCGGTTTGGCGCCTGCCTTTGGCCCAGGGCGCGATCCTGGAGACCCGGGATCGAATCCCACGTTGGGCTCCCGGTGCATGGAACCTGCTTCTCCCTCTGCCTGTGTCTCTGCCTCTCTCTCTCTCTCTGTGACTATCATAAATAAATAAAAATTATTAAAAAAAAAAGAAAGAAAAGAGAAAGAACACAAATTAATTCATGAATGAAAGGGAAGACAATACAATCAATATCACAGAAACACAATTATAAGAGAACATTATAAAAAATTATATGCCAACAAACTGGTTAATCTGGAAGAAATGAATAAATTCCTAGAAACATACAAACTACCAAAATTGAAACATGAAGAAATAGAAACTTTGAACAGACCGATAACCAGAAACGAAATTGAATCAGTAATCAAAATCTCCTAACTAACAAAAGTCCGGGGCTAGATGGCTTCGCAGGGGAATTCTACCAGAAATTTAAAGAAAAGTTAATAATTATTCTTCTCAAACTGTCCCAAAAATAGAAATGGAAGAAAAACTTCTGAACTCATTCTATGAAGCTAGTATTACCTTGATTCCAAAGCCAGACAAAGAGCCCACTTCAAAGGAGAATTATAGGCCAATATCCCTGATGAACATGGATGCCAAAATTCTCACCAAGATAGCAGTAGCCAATAGGATCCAACAGTAAATAAAAATGATTATTCACCATGACCAAGTGTGATTTATTTCTTGGCTTCAAGGTGGGTTAAATATTTGCAAATCAAATTAATGTGAAGCACCACATTAATAAAAGAATACTATATGTTGGCAAATCGAACTCCAATAAAAATATACACAAAAAAAGAAAGGATAAGAACTATATGGTCTTCTCAATAGATTCAGAAAAAGCATTTGACAAAATATAGCATCCACTCTTGGTAAAAACCCTCAGCAAGGTAGGGATAGAGGGAACATACTTCAACATAATAAAGGTCATATATGAAAGACCCACAACCAATATCACCCTCGATGGAAAAAAAAACCAAGATCCTTTCCCCTATGATCAGTAACAAGATAAGTATGTTTACTCTCACCATTACTATTTAACAAAGTACTGGAATTCTTAGCCTCAGCAATCAGACAACAAAATGAAATAAAAGGCATCCAAATTTGCAAGGAAGAAGTCAAACTTTAACTATTTGCAGGTGACATGATACTCTATGTAGAAAACCCAAAAGACTCCAGTAAAAAAATTGCTGGAAGTGATACATGAATTCAGCAAAGATGTAGGATATAAAGTCAACTTACAGAAACCTGTTGCATTTCCATACATCAATAATGAAGCAAAGAAAAAGAAATCAAGGAGTTGATAAAATTTGTGATTATACCAAAAACAAAAATATTCTGGCTATATCAAAATAAAAATTTTCTGCACATTGAAGTAAACAATCAATAAAACTAAAAGTCGACCTAAAGAATGAAAGAAGATATTTGCAAATGACATATCTGATAAAGGGTTAGTATCCAAAACATGTTATGAACTTGTAAAACTCATAACCCAAAAAATAAATAATCCAATTAAAAATGGGGAGAAGACATGAACAGACATTTGTCTGAAGACATCCAGAGGGCTAACAGAACCCTGGAAAAATGTTCATCATCACTTGCCATCAGAATTAAAACTATAGTGAGATACCACCCCATACCTGTCAGAATGGCTAAAATCAACAACACAAGAAACAACAGGTGTTGGTGAGGATATGGATAAAGGGAAACCCTCTTACACTGTTGGTGGGAATGCAAACTGGTGCAGCCACTCTAGAAAGCAGTGTGGTGGTTGCTCAACAAATTTAAAATAGGACTTCCCTGTGTTGTAATAATCACACTACTAGGCATATAACCCAAAGAATACAAGAACATTAATTGAAAGTGATACTTGCACCCCTATGTTTATAGCTGGATTATTTACAATAGCCAAGATATGGAAGCAGCCCATGTGTCCATCAACTGATGACTGCATAAAGAAGATATATATATATATCTTCTTATATATAAGATATATATATAAATTTATTTATAAATAAATAAATATATATATTTATATATATAATTTATATATATAAAGAATTTCATTCATTTCATTTCATATATATATATATATATATATATATATATATATATATCAGCCATAAAAAGAATGAAATTTTGCCAGTTTCAATGACATGGGTGGAGCTAGACAGTATGATGTTGAGCAAATAAGTCAGAGAAAAAGAAATACTATATGATTTCACTTATATGTGGAATTTAAGAAACAATACAAATAAGCAAGGGTAAAAAGAGAGAGAGAGACAAATCAAGAAACTGTCTCTTACAAATACCATATGATTTCACTTACGTGGAATTTAAAAAACAAAAGAGATGAATATGGGGAAAAAAGAGACAAACCATAAAATAGACTCTTATCTATAGAGAACTGAGGGTTGGTGGAGGGGACATGCGTCGGGGCATAGGTTAAATGGGTGATGGATATTAAAGAGGACACTTGTTGTGATGATGAGCACTGAGTGTTATATGTAAGTGACGGATCACTA
This sequence comes from Canis lupus dingo, assembly GCF_003254725.2. Classification (NCBI taxonomy): domain Eukaryota; kingdom Metazoa; phylum Chordata; class Mammalia; order Carnivora; family Canidae; genus Canis; species Canis lupus. Next base: position 65,522,998 of record NC_064281.1, read on the forward strand.
AATTCTACTCCTGAAACTAATATTGCACTAATGTTAACTAGCTGGAATTTAAATACAAGCCTGAAAGAAACCAGCAAAGAAACAAAAAACAAAAACAAACAAAACAAAAAATAAAACAAAAGAAAGTTTATTTTTTACAGACTTATTTATTTATTTGACAGAGAGAGGGAGAAACTGAGGGTAGTGGCAGAGGGAGGGGAGAGAGCCCCAAGCTGACTCCGCACTGAGTGTGGAGTGTAACTCAGGGCTCCATCTCACAACCCAGAAATCATGACCTGAACTGAAACCAAGAGTTGGATGCTTAACCCACTGCACCACCCAGGCACCCCGAAACAATTTCTTAATTATAGAGAACAAACTGAGGTTACCATAGGGCAGGGGGATGGGGGAATAGATTAAATTGGCAATGGTAATTAAAGAGTGCACTTGTGATGAGCACTGGGTGATGTATGGAATTGTTGAATCCCTATATTTTAGACTTGAAACTAATAAAACACTATATGTTAACTAACTGGAATTAAAATAAAAACTAAAAATAAAAATGAAGGTGTCAAACTTAGGTTCTTTGAATTCCCTACTAGCTCTAACTTTCTAGGATCTAAGTGAACATATAATAGAAATAGTTTCTATTTCTGGTAATAATTCCGTTATTTGAAGCAGACTCTCCACTAAGCAGGGAGCCCAACATGAGACTCAATCCCTGACCCTGAGACATGACCGGAGCCAAAGACAGACAGCTAATGGACTGAGACACCCAGGAGCCACAGATTATTCCATAATTTAACAAATTCACATAGTAAAGATAATTTGAGCTAGGATATGAACCAGGCTTCCACTAAGCACTTCAGAAGCATTGGAGGGAAGTAGATATTGTGAAGCAGAGGATAACGTTTCACTTTTATTTATCTTTGCAGCCTATTTTTAAAATATATCTCCACAAGTATGAGTTACTATTTGAAAAAAATAAAATAAAGAAGCTAAGTAGAAAAACAATTCACCATTTCTTCAAGAAATATTTATCAAGCACTCAGTACCTGCCAAGCCCTGTAGGATAGAATTTTGAACAAGAAAGATATGATTTTTTTCTTTCATGGACCTTAAAACAAGGATAGGTTCTCTGATGAAGTATAGACATATCTGACCTACTCAAGATATTTTTCTTAATTGTGGTCTGGAGATTGCTTATATTGGAACCACCTAGGCACTTGAAAAATTGAGATTCTCAGGTTCCATCATAAACTTATTTTTTTTAAGATTTTATTTATTTATTCATGATAGTCACACACACAGAGAGAGAGGCAGAGACATAGGCAGAGGGAGAAGCAGGCTCCATGCAGGGAGGCCGACGTGGGATTCGATCCTGGGTCTCCAGGATTGCACCCTGGGCCAAAGGCAGGCACTAAACCACTGCGCCACCCAGGGATTCCCTCCATCATAAACTTATTGAATAAAATTTCAGAATGAGGCCAGGAGCTCCCAAGTTTAAACAAGCAGCACAGGTGATTCTTCTGCACACTATAGTTAGAGAATTTCCATTCTAGGGCGTGGGGGTAGTTTTACATCTTATTCTCTTTGTATATCTGCATTTTCTACAGTTTCTTCAGTGAATATGCATACTTAAGAAAAAAACTACATGGGATCCCTGGGTGGCGTAGCGATTTGGCGCCTGCCTTTGGCCCAGGGTGCGATCCTGGAGACCTGGGATCGAATCCCACATCAGGCTCCCGGTGCATGGAGCCTGCCTCTCCCTCTGCCTGTGTCTCTGCCTCTCTCTCTCTCTCTCTCTGTGACTATCATAAATAAATAAAAAAAAAAGAAAAAGAAAAAAACTACATTAGTTAAGAAAAATTAACTAAATGTATAGCTAGAGTGAATTCCTGCTAACAGAAATCAGTGTTGTAACCAGGGTGTGGATTTTAAGGTAAAAAATCAAGTTAGGTTTTGAAGAATGGGAAGCCAATAGATTAGCTGAGAAAACATTCCAAAAATGTAGCACAGACTCTGTTAAGAAAAACATGGAGATAAGAGTAAATAAAATATGGTCAGGGAACTAATGAAACAAATCTGCCCAGAGTAGAGAGATTTTTAGGGAGGAACCTGATTATGTTGAAGGAATAAAGGGTAACATATTAATGAAAGGTCTTGTTTATCAAGCTGAGATGTTTTTATTTGACATAGGTCAATCAATAAATTTGCTTGACCAGGGATGGATAGAATTATACAAACTAAACCTTGGTAAGATTGCTTGGTAGTGTTATGCAGGTTAAAGAGAAAGACTAGAATAAAGGGGATTAGCTATAAGGCTGGCAGAGTAATACAGATATATTATGGTGAGCTCCTAGAAAACTAGTGATAGCTGTAAAATTGTATTGAATAAGGGTTAAAAATAGTAAATAAAATTTAAATAATTGATGGTTATAAGACCTCTATTCTCCAGATTTTTGTATTAATAAACATGGTGTTTTGCTCTTTGACTAGAGGACAGTGCTTTCTGTATTAAGATAATGGTCTCTTTCAGACATTTGGTAACCTGATTTACTATGTTTAACGATTGACTCTTTAAGCATTTACTCTATACATTGTAAATTTTGTGTAACAAGAAATGCATTCTTTTTAAATGCCAAAGAACAAAATAGCCTTTATACACTTTGTTTTTGAGTTATGAGACCCTAAGAACAGAGCTTTTAGGGAGCATTATCTCATAGATTCTGGGCATAGTAATCTGAATGGAGAAAATCTTCACTGGGTTTAGATCATTGTTACATGCTGGAGCTAAAGGGGACTATGGTAATTATCTAGTTTTACTATCTGACTTTATCAATGAGGAATTTGAATCCCAGAGAAGTTTAGCAACTAGATCTGCATTTCCAATAGGTCAGGGTCAGAGTCTGAAGCAGAACCTAGAGCTCTGCCTCCTAGTCTTAGTTCTTTCTGCTACACCATGTAGCTTCCTGACATTATTGCCTGATTTTGCCTTTGGCCAACCGTTTTGATTATCATCATCTCTGCTGTTGAAACAAAACAAAACAAAACAAAACAAAACAAAACAAAACAAAACTTCGTCTGTTAACCTAGTAGTGTCACAGGATTTTTTTTGTCCCCTTAGTGCCCATGGTTCTTGGTCCGGCTGCTTGGAAGAATGAAGAGGTAGACCAGCAAGAGAATGATAGGTAGCAAAGCAAAGTTTATTGAGTGAAAGTATAAAACTCACATAGAGGGAGGGGACCTAAGAGGGATGTCATTTATGCGTTCAAATCTAGGGGTTTCTATAAGCTCTTTTGCAGAACTACCTTTAGCATAGCGACTGTGGGCCCCCTGAGGATTGGCTGCTACATTGTGCCAATAAGGGCTTTGATCATGCACCCATCTATCCACCCGGTTACTGTTCACATCTGGACTGTCCTTGGGGCTGACATCTGAAGACTAACTGCCTCAACTTGTAATAGTGACCAATGTTTTATGGTTGTTTTGTTTCAGGATATTTTGCAAAAGTCACTTCTGCGGAGACTGCTAGACAGGATGCTATTGTGGTCTTGTGAAACAGGATGATAGTGCAGTTTCATCTTAGCTGTCCCGGCTTCTTGTTTTCTTGCTGGGGATCCTGGCCCTAACTACCTAAGTGTCCAATTAACTCCTTATCAGTAGGTCCTATCTCATAAGCTTACTCAAGTAGTGTCATATTTGCTAATGTTGATCAAAGTGTACTAGTCTTCCTGTGAAAAACTTAGACATAAAATAAAAAGTCCTTTGGCTCCACGTTTCTAATTTTAACCTAATAAACTTCCCATTCCTCAATTAGATAGCACTTTCAATGCTATATTGGAATTTCAGAGACTTAAGTTTAAAAAAATGGAAGAAAAAGATGCTGGATTTTATAGTTTTGTGCATGTAACATCACACTAGAAAGTTTTGGGTGTAAACATTTTCCCCATATTTAGATGGTCAAGGATAAATTTATGAGGACTAAGACCATAGGCAAAAATTGAAATATTGTGAATCCAACTAAATTTACCCGAAGAAAAATGGCAACTGTTGTTGTAGTATAGCTTGTTGCCAGCCTTTCCTGTGCTAAAAGAAGAAGCAATGCTTAGAGAGTGGAGGAGGGAGCATTCCCCTCCTCTCATGGGACATACAAGTAAAATTATAATTGTAATTTCTGGCAAGGAGAGGGTTTCCTTAACGCATAAGAAAGTCATCAAGTTCTAACAAAGATGGTCACAGATACTTTATGGACTTATGGCCTCCCAAATCTAAGTCCAACTTATTAAATAGTGTTCACCTTTTGGCACCAGGTATATTTTACTCCAAGACTTAGGCCAAATTACTGGTTTTCTTTCCTATATGCACCCTCACAATGACTGATCACCCCATGACCAAGTAAGGATGGATCTATCTACATATACAATGGACAGACTTGCTTGTGTGAAAAAAGTAGTTCTACCTGTCTCTGTCTATTTCTCTCTCTCACACACATTCATACATACATACACATGGCAAAACCTCCAAATAAGATCAATAACTTATATTTGTAAATTGAGGCAATTATTGCATGATTTTTACTTTACTTTGTCTTGACCTGATAGAGTACTTTTTACTGGAGTATGAAAGTGTTGCAAAGATAGTGGTTCACTTAGAAAAAGAAAATAATGTATCCTGGGCATTAGAAAACTCCATCTGAAATCATACTTATGAAACCAGTTCATAGATGGATACTTCCCAAGACATAGCTCCTTCTTAATTACACATTTGCCCTGCCTCCTTTGTATTTTCACTGTAATCATTTTCCCTCCCTAACTGACCTTAAACCATGAAGTCCCAGCTGTCCCCCTCCTCTCTAGTTTAGCAGAGCAGCTCTTCTAAACTATACTGATCTGATTGCTAAAATAGCAACTTTTGCCCAACCCAATAAACTATTTTAGACAAACTGATACCGCCCTTGTTGATCCAGCCAACTAGCAATTGTTATTCCCAGAACAGAGATCCTGCATTAGATACCTTGTATAAATAAGCTCAACTATTTTGTATCAAATACTGTCAGTATACTAAGCACTATACTGGCATTGTGTGCTTGTATGTAAGGAAGGAAGGAACATGTGAAAAGGGGTTGTTGAAAAACAATAAACAAGTTTCCTCTAACCTCAAAGTACTTCCAATCTATTGAGAGGAAAACAAATTCAGCTCCCTAGAATTAATTAATTAATATATTTATTTATGAGAAACAGAAAAAGAGGTAGAGACATAGGCAGAGGGAGAAGCAGGCTCCCTGCGGGGAACCCAATGCTGGGCTGGATTCCTGGACCCTGGGATCACAACCTGAACCCAAGGCAGAAGCTCAACCACTGAGCCAGCCACCCAGGCATCCCTAAAATCGTAAAAAAAAAAAAAGAATTGCTATTAACAGCAAACTCTTTTATGATATTACCATAACTGATCATTTTAAAAAATTTTTTTCCAATTATAAAAGTAAATATGGGTCAAATGCAGAAAATTTTTAAAACATTAAAAAGTACATTATATGTAATATTGATATTATATGTAATATTAACACCAAGAAATAATTATTGTTAACATTTCTGCATATATATCTATATATATTTAATTACATTTATAATTATATTTCTGTATATATTCTAAAGTGGTATCATACTGTACATGTTTTTTGACCCCTAAATTTTTAATTTAGCACTGGATTGTATTTTCCCATGCCAACAAATATTTAGTAACAATATGGTTTTTAAAGGTAGTATATTCTTTACCTCTATATAGAGTTATTATAAATAGAACAATTTTCCATTGTTGGATATTTTGATTATTTCTAATTTTCACTATTATAAATAATATAATGAAAATCATTATGTATTAATTTTTGCATACATCTCTCAGTATAAATATACTAAGTATAAATATACTAATATAAATATACCTTAGTATAAATCTCTAAGAATTACTAGATGAAAGATCATACACTAAGGAGAGCAAGTGATGTGATGAACATTGGGTGTTATACTGTATGTTGGCAAATTGAATTTAAATTTTAAAAAAGTGTCATGCATATTATAAGATTTTATGCTTTTTTTGTCAAGTTATACCTGGCCTTATCATATATGTTTGCCTTATATTGTTTATATTATATTGCTGTAGAAAGAGTATCCATCAGTTTTTGTATTTGTTTTTACATGAAGAAATAGCTACACATATATTCAAAGGTTTATACTAGTTACTATTTTTTGCATATGATAGATATATCTGTATGCAAGTGCATTTATTTTTTTCTGACTAATATTGTAGGCCAAATCAATGTTGCATACATTTATTTTTTTTTATCAAATTCAGGACACTACCCATAAGCTTCCAGCTGAACACAGATATTACCAAATGAGAATGGAGAAAAGAAGAGTTCCCCAGCTGATTATTCCACCAGCAGAGCTGAGCATTTTCAGAGTATGCATATCTGGACATACAACATAAGTGAGTATAGTGGGGTCAAAATGGCAAAGGTCTTTCAACAAGCCTATATCAAGTGTCCGCTTTATATAAGTTATTATGCTAACTACCCTGCATTTGCAAGTGCATAGTTTTGGGGAGATTAGTGCAAGGTCATATATACAAAAACAAAAACAAAAGCTTTCAAGGACTGTCAGGAAATGGTTGCTTGGGAATTAGATATTCAGTAGAAAGGCTATATGGGTGATGTAGCAAAGCAATTTCACCAAACAAAATCAAATCAAGATGAATAGATTAAAACTAAAAATTGGTTTGTGATGATCAGAATCAAAAGTTTGTTCTTATAACTGCATTTTAATTTCATTACTGTTCTCCCAACATGAAAAAGGATTCCCTAAAATTATGCTGTAATGCAAAAGAAAATATTCACACAGAATATAGATAAATAGCACATTTTCAAATCAGTCCTGATGGTTAATGCTCCATTGTGAAAAATTATTGTAGAAGGAGGAAAAGATTATCATAAAAGGCTGACAGCTTTAGAATTGAGGTGGAGGTAAAGAAAGGTCTATTGAATTCCCAGAAAGCATTTGTGCTTTGATTTATTAAACTTTATATCTATTTTTTGACTACTAACCCTATCACTGGCACTGTGCTAGGTTCTGTGGAGAAAAAGACAAAGCAAAGTGTCTGTCTTTATCTAATAGAGGATAGCAGCAGGAAATAATAATAGATAAATTGCAAGAAATAATAGTAGATAATTTATATTGAAGACTTAGTATATGTATTAGGGTTTTTGGTTGCAAAAAAGACTAAATTAAGCATCGAAGACTAGTTCATACACTCTCAGTCTAATGAGTTCAGAGAACCAAACTTGAAAGTTTCACAGATTGTATTGATAAGATACTGGAAACTACCACTAAAACCGATACCGCCAGTGACTCCAGTAATTGGACATAATTGCTTCTACTGCCATCACCCAGCACCAAAATTACTTCTAAATGGCCCCAGTGTCCTCACATTTCTAACTTCCACTCAAAGTATGTGATTTTGACTGGTAGAGTCATAATATCCTCATGCTTTACTTTCAAGGGAAGTTGGTAAAGGTAATAGTTGATATTGTCAGCTTCAAAAGTGGGAGGTTGGATATGCCTCATAAAGTGAACAATTACCAAAACATAAGCAGATGTTCAAGATGCATGGAAACTACAAAGAATTATAAGTATTCATTACAGTTAGATACTGTGCTAAGTAATTTATATACCTTTTCTTTTTTTTAATCTGCAGAGAACCACTATGTTAGGTGGATGCATCAGTCTAGTTAGGCAAAGTTACATTTGGAAAAAGCTGCCATATTTGCTCCCATTTCATTGGCCAGAGCTACACATATAATCATGTCTAAAATAAAGCATATGGGGAAGTATAATCCTCCATATATTCATAAATAGAAAGAGAACCAGCTTTAGGGGGAATATTAATAATGTATATAAAGCAGGTACTAATTTTTAGCACCTTCAATTTTGGGGAAATGTAAACACAGAGTTTAATTTAGGTAGTAGTAAATGATAAAACTGGAATTTTAACTTTTTAGAAAATTACATTAAGTTTTTTAAAAAATTACAGTTTTTTAATAACAATGATATCTAATATGCATTGAGAATCACTAAGCATTATTTTAATTTTAACAAGAATCCTTTCTGACAAATTTAATCAGTGTCTCAATTAAATATATAAAGAAACAAGGGCTGCGAGAGGTTTGATAATTTGTTCAAGTTTACCCAGCTAATATATAATGAATCAAGACTGAATGCAGTAGTGTGATTTCAAAGTCACATTTTAACTACTCTACTACACAGCCTCCACATACTCTGCTTTCTAAGGCAATATAATTAATGTATAGTTACCAGCTTATTTGAATGAATGTAATTGACTACTAAAAATGGGTTTTTCATAATACATCTTTAGAGCAGCAAGGGACTTTAGAGATTGTCTAGGTCAGTCATGTGCTTTTAGTTTGATTTTTACTTTTTCCATATTTTATTTTTATTGAATTATAATTAATATATGGTGTTATATTAGCTTTAGCCGTACCAGTATAATTCTATATATTACTCAGTGTTCATCATGATAAGTGTATCTTAATCTCTTTTATCTGACTTCATCCCTCCCCCCACCCACCTTCCCTTTGGCAACCACTAGTTTGTTCTTTGCATTTAAGTCTATGGTAAAAAGTAAAATAAATAGAATTGAAGTTTTAAAAAGAGTCTATAGTTTGTCTCATTTTTCTTGTTTTGTTTCTTAAATTCCACATACATGAATGAAATCATATGGTATTTGTTTTTCTCTGGCTTATTTCACTTAGCATTATACCCTCTGGGTCCATCTATGTTGTAAAACCTAGGAATAAGCTTAACAAAAAGATGGGAATCCTGTACTCCAAAAACTAAAGGATTGATGATAGAAATTGAAGATGACACAAATGGAAAGATATTCCATGCTCATAGATTGGAAGAACCAATATTGGGAACCCTGGGTGGCGCAGCGGTTTGGCGCCTGCCTTTGGCCCAGGGCGCGATCCTGGAGACCCGGGATCGAATCCCACGTCGGGCTCCTGGTGCATGGAGCCTGCTTCTCCCTCTGCCTGTGTCTCTGCCTCTCTCTCTCTCTCTCTCTCTCTGTGTGTGACTATCATAAATAAATAAAAAAAAAATTAAAAAAAAAAAAAAAAAAAAAAAAAAAGGAAGAACCAATATTGATAAAATGTCCATACTACAAAGCATACTATCCAAAGCAATCTATAGATTTAATGCAATCCCTATCAAAATACCAACATCATTTTTCACAGAACTAGAACGAATAATACTAAAATTTGTATGGAACCACAAAAGACCCTGAATAGTCATCTGCTTTTTCAAATTAGAAAGTTGGGGCCAAAAGAGGGAAAGAAGTTCACGTAAAGTTATTGGTATTTAGTGGTAGAAGTAGGACTCAAGTGTGGGCCCTAAGCAATATTGTTTTGTAATGAAACCCACAGGACTTTTCTGTATCTTTACATGGTAGGATTATTGCAAAGCTCATCTTAGACCATATCTCATCCAGGCTCATGGATATATCATCTTTCCTTTATTGACAAGAATATTCTCACCTTTTGGCAGGATGGCTATTGGAGTGTGAGAGAAAGAAAAGTAAACCTATTTGGGTATACCAATTAACAAAAATTAAAAGGGGATGATTAAGGGTCGTATAGAGTCTGTTTCTTCTTTTAGTTGTGAACTGACTGTAGGGGAAGAGGAATAGAAACATAGTTTATCATACTCAATCAGTAAGAGAATGGTAATGTTATGACAGCTGTCCTAAATATACTCAAACCAGTAACTGATATAAAAAGGAGAGAAAAAAATTGATAGGTGGTATCTGCTTCTCATAACCTCCTGTAGCATTTTATTCCCATTTCAGTGTTTATTGTTATAGTTAGAATAGCTCTATTTAGTAAGTTTCAATCCTATGGTAAGGACTCTTTACTGTTATTTATATTTTATTCAACAGATAATTCTACAAGGATCTAAATTACACAGAGGTCTCATTGTGCCTTGAAAAAAAATGGCTGAAAAACACTGTTTTAAATCAAATCAACATTTATAACCCTTGCCTAGTATGTGGGAGGCATCATGAGGGGTAATTTTTCCCAAAACGTTCATTATTCTTTGAAACAAGGAGCAAAGAGGGCCAGATGGGGAGAAGAAAAAATTTACTTACTAGTACAATAAGACTACAAATAGTTGAGATTAATGCTGTAAGTGTGTCCCTCTGATATTTAATATCATGTGTCCCTCCCTCTAATATAATTTCTGAGTACCTGGGGCTGGAAAGGAAAAGTTAGTTAGAGTCCACTTTTATTAATGGCTATACAATTAAAATTGATGAGCTGTTTCTATGCTTTTTGGTGGTTTTATGTGAGTAGCTACAGCTTCATCATTGGAGCTTTAACGTGAATTCTGTACTTGTTAGAAATGCACAAAATCTATTTTATAGCTAAAAAAAAGTTTCCTCCAAACAAGTTGTCACATGCCACAAGCAGAAATCTATTTGTTTGTTTGTTTGTTTGTTTAAATTAGGCTTGGGGAGTATGAGTGGTAAGCTATCAGGTTTGAAAAATTCCTTTTGGTGGAATTAACTGAAGAAGAATGTATTCAAAATCAAAATTATTCTTCTCTCAAACTAGCAAGACCTGACTTTTCTATTTTATTTCTCCATCTCCCTGCTGTACACGTCCAAGAATTGACTGAATTACCAAATTCTAGAGCCATGAGGAATCTCAAATCCATTTTTTCCCTTGCAATTATCTTAACCCAGACTTTAAATATCTTTCACTTAAATCATTACTGTTGTTTCAACCTTTTTTTTTTTTTTTAACCACTGGCCTTTCCTCTTTCCTATCTAGGAATTCACAAACTTTCGTGTGCATCTGAATCACATGAAAAGCTTATTAAAACAGAAACTTTGGGCTTTTGTTTAGTTTCTGATTAAGTAGGTCTGGAGGTGGGGTAAGAATTTTTAATTAGCAAATCAATGTTGATGCTGCCAGTTCTGGGATAACACTGTGAGTAGCCCTACTCTAATCCATGGTTTTCCATTACACTATTGGCCAAGTCCATCTTCCTAAAACATAACTCTATAGATATAAATAATCTCTTATATTCACAAAATTTCTTTTTTTTATTCACAAAATTTCTTTGGATCTCCATTCTCTAACAAATAAAATTCTCTTTATCCTAACAGAAAAAGCTTTCCTCTGTTTTCTTAGCTCCATCTACCTTCCTTCCTTATTTTCTATCTTTACTTTTTAATATGTTAGGATGCATAATCAGTTACATACAAGAGATCTGGAATTAGATATCCTTGGGTTTGAATCCTATCTTCCCACTTAAAGAGTGGGAGATTGAAGAATTACCATGGGCCTTGGTTTTCTTATTTCTTATTTGTAAAATTAGAATAAAAGTACCAACCTCTTAAGATTTTTGTTAGGATTAAGTTAATTAATACACATGGAATACTCAGAACAATGTCTGGCACTCAATGAAAGGTAGTTATTATTATAAATACATTACACTTTAGTCTAAATATACATCTCATCATTTCCTGAAAAAGCCTCCCTGTTTCCCTCTTTATAATTATGCTTATACTCATAACTCTTCTTCCTCTGGTAAATCTTTTCCTCACTTTCTACCTTTGGCAAATCGTTTTCATTTATTAATGTTTGCCCCAAATGCCAAATGCCAAGCCTTCCAGGAAATATTGCTTTACCCTTAACCCCCAGCCAGGAGGAATGATTATTTTTCATCAATATACATACAAAAATTATATGTACTTCTTTCACTGTGTATTTTTCTTTGTATTATAAATAATCAGATGGTTTTCATGTACCCCCTACCTGACTGTAAATTCTTAGAGAATAGAGTTTAATGTCTTCTACCTTCAGTACTAAGTAGGTACTTCACGAGGTATAACAAAACTTACATGATCTAATACCTGCTTACATACTAAGCCTCCTCTTATATTAATCTACCATTTATTTTGTGTATCTTGGTCATATTGAAATTTTCTGTTCCTGGAGTGTACCACTTTCTCTTCTACTTAAGGGCCCTTGTACATGCTATCCCTTCTGCCTGCAACATTTGCTTTGGAAGACATTCCCTGTTATATCATCTAAAAGCACCTTGCACTTCTTTGTCATAAATAATACCACTTTGTATGCAGTAATTTTATGTTTATTTTCCTCATTTTTCCAAGAAGGAAGAAAATATATCTGTTTTGTTCACACCTTATATCCCAATGTCTACAGCACTGTTTTTAACTGTATTTGCTCACCTGATACTATGTAATGAAAACTTGACAGGAATTGCATTGAATCTTTAGATGGCTTTTGTTATTATTGACACTTTAACAATGTTAATGCTTCCAATCCATGAACATGAGAGATCTTTTGTGTCTTCCATTTTTTACATCATTGTTTCATAGACAGAGTAGAGATCTTTCACCTCCTTAGTTAAATTTTTTAAAGATTTACTTATTTATTTGAGAGAGAGCATGAACAGGGTGGGGGCAGAGGGAGAGAGAGAGAAGCAAACTCCCCACTGAGTGCAAAGCCTGACCTGGGGCTTGATCTCAAGACCTTGACATCATGACCTGAGCCAAAACCAAGACTTGCATGCTGAACCAAGCCACCCAGGTGCCCAATTCCTAAGTATTTTATTATTTTTGGTGCTATTGTAAATGGAATTAATTTATTTGTTTTTCAGAGAATTCATTTTTAGTGCATAGAAATGCTTCTAATTTTATGTGTTAATTTTGTGTTTTAGAACTTTACTGAATTCATTGATTTGATCTAACAATTTGTTGAGTCTTCAGAATTTTCTAATATATAAAATCATTTCACCTACACATAGGAACAATTTTACTTCTTCCTTTCCAATTATTTTAAAAATATTTTATTTATTTATTTGAGGGAGACAGAGCAAGAACAGGGGGAAAGATAAAAAGGAGTGAAGCAGGCTCCCCACTGCTATGGGAGCCTGGGATCATGACCTGAGTAAAAGGCAGGCATTCAACCAACTGAGCCACCCAGGCACCCCTCTTCCTTTTCAATTCTGATTGGAATTGGAAAATACCTTTTTATCTCTTTTTCTTGTGTGATTGCTCTAGCTAGAACTTCAGAAGAGGAGTGACAAGAGTGGGCATCCTTGTCTTGTTCCTGATTTTAGAGAAAAAGCTTCCAGGGCTTCACTATTAAGTATAATGTTGGCTGTGGACTTGTCTTGTATGGCCTTTATTATGTTGAGATATGGTAGTTCTCTATCTAATTTGTTGAATTTTATCATGAAAGGGTGTTAAATGTTGTCAATTGCTTTCTCTGTCTATTGAGATGATCATATGATTCTTTTCCTTTATTCTATTAATATGACCTATCACATTGAATGATTTGCATATGTTGAACTATCCTTGCATTTCAGGGATAAATCAGTTTATTATGGTGAACAAAAATTTCAATGTCCTGAGTTTTGATTGCTAGTAATTTGTTGAGAATTTTTGCATCTATATTCATCAGGGATATTAGATTTTAGTCTGTAGTTGTCTAGTAGCGTTGTTTTCTGATTTGGCATCAAAATAATGCTGGCCTCATATGATGAGTTAGGGATTACTCCTTTCTCTCTTTGATTTTTGGAAGACTTTGAGAAGAATTGGTGTTAATTCTTCTTTAAATGTTTGGAAAAATTCACCAATGAGGCCCTCAGGTCCTGGTCTTTACTTAGTTGTGAAATTTCTTATTATTGATTCAATCTCTGTATTAGTAATTGGTCTATTCAGACTCTATTTCCTCCTGATTCAAGCTTAGTAAATCCTAGGTTTTCCAAACAAGTGAGATGCAACTTGTAAGTTTATATAAGAATTTTTTCTTTTCTTCTAGTTTGTTCATTGTTTGCCATATAGTTGTTCATAGTAGCTTCTTATTTTCCTTTGAATTTTTGTGTTATCAGTTGTAATGTCTCCTTTTTAATTTTGTTAATTTGGGTCCTGTCCTTTTTTTCCTTGGTTAATCTAAAGATTTGTGAACTTTATCTTTTCCAAGTAGCAACTCTTATTTTGCTTTTATTTTCCATCATTTGTTCTGTTATCTATTTCTTGTATTTCTGCTGTAATCTATATTATTCCCTTTCTTGTTCTAACTTTAGGGCATATTTGTTTTGTTTTTCTAATTCCTTAAGGCACAGAATTGAATTGTTTATTTAAGGTATATCTTGCTTTTCAATGCAAGCATTTATTGCTATAAACTTCCCTCCTAGAACTGCTTTAGCTGCATCCCTCAAGTTCTGGTATGCTGTGTTTCCATTTTCATTTTTCTCAAGAAATTTTTTATTTCCCCATTTCATTTTTCTCAAGACTTTTTATTTCCCCTTTAATTCATTATTTGATCCATTGGTCATTTAGGAAGTGCTGTTTAATTTTATGTGTGTGTGAATATTCCAGTTTTCTTCTTGTTGCTGATTTCTAGTTTAATGTCATTGTGATCAGAGAAGATACTGGGTATAATTTCAATCTTCTTGAATTTGCTAAGATTTGTCTTGTGGCTTAACATATGATCTATAGCAAGAAAACATTTCATGTGCACCAGAGAAGAATGTGTATTCTACAGTTGTTGGATAGAATGTTCCGTAGGGGGGAGGAGCAAGATGGCGGAAGAGTAGGGTCTCCAAATCACCTGTCTCCACCAAATTACCTAGAAAACCTTCAAATTATCCTGAAAATCTATCAATTCGGCCTGAGATTTAAAGAGAGACCAGCTGGAATGCAACAGTGAGAAGAGTTCGCGCTTCTATCAAGGTAGGAAGACGGGGAAAAAGAAATAAAGAAACAAAGGCATCCAAGGGGGAGGGGCCCTGCGAGGAGCCGGGCTGAGGCCGGGGCGAGTGTCCCCAGGACAGGAGAGCCCCGTCCCGGAGGAGCAGAAGCTGCACCAACCTTCCCGGGCGGAAAGGGGCTCGCAGGGAGTTGGAGCAGGACCCAGGAGGGCGGGGATGCCCTCGGGCTCCCGGGGACACTAACAGACACCTGCGCCCCGGGAGAGTGCGCCGAGCTCCCTAAGGGCTGCAGCGCGCACGGCGGGACCCGGCGGGACCCGGAGCAGCTCGGAGGGGCTAGGGCAGAGGAAGAGGCTCCGTGCAGAGGGGGCTGCGCGGTTCCAGGAGCAGCTCGGAGGGGCTCAGGCGGCAGCTCCGCGGAGGGGGTTGCGCGGCCGGGAGCGCGAATCCAACAGCTCAGGCTCCGGAGCACAGAGCGCCGGGACACAGCCCAGGATCCGGCCTCCCCCCGGGACAGGCAGAGGCCGGGAGGGCCCAGGACAGCAAGGACGCTCCTGCCCCAGCTGAGCAGATCAGCGGCCCGGCCCGGAGCCTCCAGGCCCTGCAGACGGAGTTCCTGCCGGAGCTGAATCCAGGTTTCCAGACCTGGCCCCGCCACTGGGGCTGTTCCTCCTGCGGCCTCACGGGGTAAACAACCCCCACTGAGCCCTGCACCAGGCAGGGGCACAGCAGCTCCCCCAACTGCTAACACCTGAAAATCAGCACAACAGGCCCCTCCCCCAGAAGACCAACTAGATGGACAAGTTCCAGGAGAAGCCAAGGGACTTAAAGTACACAGAATCAGAAGATACTCCCCCGTGGTTCTTTCTTTTTTTTTTTTTTTTGCTTTTTGATTTGTTTCCTTCCCCCACCCCCTTTTTTTCTCCTTTCTTTTTCTTTCTCTTTTTCTTCTTCTTTTTTTTTAGTTTTTTTTTTTTCGTTTTTTTTTCTTCTTCCCTTTTTTTCTCTTTCTCTTTTCTTTCCTTCTTTCTCTCCTCTCTTTTTCTCTTTTTCCCAATAAAACTTGCTTTTGGCCACTCTGCACTGAGCAAAATGACTAGAAGGAAAACCTCACCTCAAAAGAAAGAATCAGAAACAGTCCTCTCTCCCACAGAGTTACAAAATCTGGATTACAATTCAATGTCAGAAAGCCAATTCAGAAGCACTATTATACAGCTACTGGTGGCTCTAGAAAAAAGTATAAAGGACTCAAGAGACTTCATGACTGCAGAATTTAGAGCTAATCAGGCAGAAATTAAAAATCAATTGAATGAGATGCAATCCAAACTAGAAGTCCTAACGACGAGGGTTAACGAGGTGGAAGAACGAGTGAGTGACATAGAAGACAAGTTGATAGCAAAGAGGGAAACTGAGGAAAAAAGAGACAAACAATTAAAAGACCATGAAGATAGATTAAGGGAAATAAATGACAGCCTGAGAAAGAAAAACCTACGTTTAATTGGGGTTCCCGAGGGCGCCGAAAGGGACAGAGGGCCAGAATATGTATTTGAACAAATTCTAGCTGAAAACTTTCCTAATCTGGGAAGGGAAACAGGCATTCAGATCCAGGAAATAGAGAGATCCCCCCCTAAAATCAATAAAAACCGTTCAACACCTCGACATTTAATAGTGAAGCTTGCAAATTCCAAAGATAAAGAGAAGATCCTTAAAGCAGCAAGAGACAAGAAATCCCTGACTTTTATGGGGAGGAGTATTAGGGTAACAGCAGACCTCTCCACAGAGACCTGGCAGGCCAGAAAGGGCTGGCAGGATATATTCAGGGTCCTAAATGAGAAGAACATGCAACCAAGAATACTTTATCCAGTAAGGCTCTCATTCAAAATGGAAGGAGAGATAAAGAGCTTCCAAGACAGGCAGCAACTAAAAGAATATGTGACCTCCAAACCAGCTCTGCAAGAAATTTTAAGGGGGACTCTTAAAATTCCCCTTTAAGAAGAAGTTCAGTGGAACAGTCCACAAAAGCAAGGACTGAATAGATATCATGATGACACTAAACTCATATCTCTCAATAGTAACTCTGAATGTGAACGGGCTTAATGACCCCATCAAAAGGCGCAGGGTTTCAGACTGGATAAAAAAGCAGGACCCATCTATTTGCTGTCTACAAGAGACTCATTTTAGACAGAAGGACACCTACAGCCTGAAAATAAAAGGTTGGAGAACCATTTACCATTCAAATGGTCCTCAAAAGAAAGCAGGGGTAGCCATCCTTATATCAGATAAACTAAAATTTACCCCAAAGACTGTAGTGAGAGATGAAGAGGGACACTATATCATACTTAAAGGATCTATTCAACAAGAGGACTTAACAATCCTCAATATATATGCCCCATATGTGGGAGCTGCCAAATATATAAATCAATTATTAACCAAAGTGAAGAAATACTTAGATAATAATACACTTATACTTGGTGACTTCAATCTAGCTCTTTCTATACTCGAGAGGTCTTCTAAGCACAACATCTCCAAAGAAACGAGAGCTTTAAATGATACACTGGACCAGATGGATTTCACAGATATCTACAGAACTTTACATCCAAACTGCACTGAATACACATTCTTCTCAAGCGCACATGGAACTTTCTCCAGAATAGACCACATATTGGCTCACAAATCGGGTCTGAACCGATACCAAAAGATTGGGATTGTCCCCTGCATATTCTCAGACCATAATGCCTTGAAATTAGAACTAAATCACAACAAGAAGTTTGGAAGGACCTCAAACACGTGGAGGTTAAGGACCATCCTGCTAAAAGATAAAAGGGTCAACCAGGAAATTAAGGAAGAATTAAAAAGATTCATGGAAACTAATGAGAATGAAGATACAACCATTCAAAATCTTTGGGATGCAGCAAAAGCAGTCCTAAGGGGGAAATACATCGCAATACAAGCATCCATTCAAAAACTGGAAAGAACTCAAATACAAAAGCTAACCTTACACCTAAAGGAGCTAGAGAAAAACAGCAAATAGATCCTACACCCAAGAGAAGAAGGGAGTTAATAAAGATTCGAGCAGAACTCAACGAAATTGAGACCAGAAGAACTGTGGAACAGATCAACAGAACCAGGAGTTGGTTCTTTGAAAGAATTAATAAGACAGATAAACCATTAGCCAGCCTTATTAAAAAGAAGAGAGAGAAGACTCAAATTAATAAAATCATGAATGAGAAAGGAGAGATCACTACCAACACCAAGGAAATACAAACGATTTTAAAAACATATTATGAACAGCTATACGCCAATAAATTAGGCAATCTAGAAGAAATGGACGCATTCCTGGAAAGCCACAAACTACCAAAACTGGAACAGGAAGAACTAGAAAACCTGAACAGGACAATAACCAGGGAGGAAATTGAAGCAGTCATCAAAAACCTCCCAAGACACAAGAGTCCAGGGCCAGATGGCTTCCCAGGGGAATTCCATCAAACGTTTAAAGAAGAAACCATACCTATTCTCCTAAAGCTGTTTGGAAAGATAGAAAGAGATGGAGTACTTCCAAATTCGTTCTATGAGGCCAGCATCACCTTAATTCCAAAACCAGACAAAGACCCCACCAAAAAGGAGAATTACAGACCAATATCCCTGATGAACATGGATGCAAAAATTCTCAACAAGATACTGGCCAATAGGATCCAACGGCACATTAAGAAAATTATTCACCATGACCAAGTAGGATTTATCCCTGGGACACAAGGCTGGTTCAACACCCGTAAAACAATCAGTGTGATTCATCATATCAGCAAGAGAAAAACCAAGAACCATATGATCCTCTCATTGGATGCAGAGAAAGCATTTGACAAAATACAGCATCCATTCCTGATCAAAACTCTTCAGAGTGTAGGGATAGAGGGAACATTCCTCAACATCTTAAAAGCCATCTATGAAAAGCCCACAGCAAATATCATTCTCAATGGGGAAGCACTGGGAGCCTTTCCCCTAAGATCAGGAACAAGACAGGGATGTCCACTCTCACCACTGCTGTTCAACATAGTACTGGAAGTCCTAGTCTCAGCAATCAGACAACAAAAAGACATTAAAGACATTCAAATTGGCAAAGAAGAAGTCAAACTCTCCCTCTTCGCCGATGACATGATACTCTACATAGAAAACCCAAAAGTCTCCACCCCAAGATTGCTAGAACTCATACAGCAATTCGGTCACATGGCAGGATACAAAATCAATGCCCAGAAATCAGTGGCATTTCTATACACTAACAATGAGACTGAAGAAAGAGAAATTAAGGAGTCAATCCCATTTACAATTGCACCCAAAAGCATAAGATACCTAGGAATAAACCTAACCAAAGATGTAAAGGATCTATACGCTCAAAACTATAGAACACTTCTGAAAGAAATTGAGGAAGACACGAAGAGATGGAAAAATATTCCATGCTCATGGATTGGCAGAATTAATATTGTGAAAATGTCAATGTTACCCAGGGCAATATACACGTTTAATGCAATCCCTATCAAAATACCATGGACTTTCTTCAGAGAGTTAGAACAAATTATTTTAAGATTTGTGTGGAATCAGAAAAGACCCCGAATAGCCAGGGGAATTTTAAAACAGAAAACCATATCTGGGGGCATCATAATGCCAGATTTCAGGTTGTATTACAAAGCTGTGGTCATCAAGACTGTGTGGTACTGGCACAAAAACAGACACATAGATCAATGGAACAGAATAGAGAATCCAGAAGTGGACCCTGAACTTTATGGGCAACTAATATTCGATAAAGGAGGAAAGACTATCCATTGGAAGAAAGACAGTCTCTTCAATAAATGGTGCTGGGAAAATTGGACATCCACATGCAGAAAAATGAAACTAGACCACTCTCTTTCACCATACACAAAGATAAACTCAAAATGGATGAAAGATCTAAATGTGAGACAAGATTCCATCAAAATCCTAGAGGAGAACACAGGCAACACCCTTTTTGAACTCGGCCATAGTAACTTCTTGCAAGATACATCCACGAAGGCAAAAGAAACAAAAGCAAAAATGAACTACTGGGACTTCATCAAGATAAGAAGCTTTTGCACAGCAAAGGATACAGTCAACAAAACTCAAAGACAACCTACAGAATGGGAGAAGATATTTGCAAATGACATATCAGATAAAGGGCTAGTTTCCAAGATCTATAAAGAACTTCTTAAACTCAACACCAAAGAAACAAACAATCCAATCATGAAATGGGCAAAAGACATGAACAGAAATCTCACAGAGGAAGACATAGACATGGCCAACAAGCACATGAGAAAATGCTCCGCATCACTTGCCATCAGGGAAATACAAATCAAAACCACAATGAGATACCACCTCACACCAGTGAGAATGGGGAAAATTAACAAGGCAGGAAACAACAAATGTTGGAGAGGATGCGGAGAAAAGGGAACCCTCATACACTGTTGGTGGGAATGTGAACTGGTGCAGCCACTCTGGAAAACTGTGTGGAGTTTCCTCAAAGAGTTAAAAATAGCCCTGCCCAGGACCCAGCAATTGCACTGTTGGGGATTTACCCCAAAGATACAAATGCAATGAAACGCCGGGACACCTGCACCCCGATGTTTATAGCAGCAATGGCCACGATAGCCAAACTGTGGAAGGAGCCTCAGTGTCCAACGAAAGATGAATGGATAAAGAAGATATGGTTTATGTATACAATGGAATATTACTCAGCTATTGGAAATGACAAATACCCACCATTTGCTTCAACGTGGATGGAACTGGAGGGTATTATGCTGAGTGAAGTAAGTCAGTCGGAGAAGGACAAACATTGTATGTTCTCATTCATTTGGGGAATATAAATAATGGTGAAAGGGAATATAAGGGAAGGGAGAAGAAATGTGTGGGAAATATCAGAAAGGGAGACAGAACGTAAAGACTGCTAACTCTGGGAAACGAACTAGGGGTGGTAGAAGGGGAGGAGGGCGGGGTGTGGGAGTGAATGGGTGACGGGCACTGGGGGTTATTCTCTATGTTAGTAGATTGAACACCAATAAAAAATAAATTAAAAAAAAAAAAAAAAGAATGTTCCGTATATGCTTGTTAGATCCATTTGGTCTGAAATGTTGCCTAAAACCACTGTTTCCTTATTGATTCTCTGTTGGAATCATTTGTCTGTTGTTGTGAGTGGAGTACTAAATTTCCCAACTGTTGCTGTATTACTGTTTATTTCTCCAGTTTGTTCTGTTTCTTTTTATTTTATATATTTAGGTGCTCCAATTTTGGGTGCAAAAACACTTAAAATTGTTATATCTTCTTGATGTATTGACCACTTTATCATTACATAATGAACTTCTTTGACTCTTTTTACCATTTTTATTTTATTTTTATTATTTTTTATTTTTACCATTTTAAAAAAATGTATTTGTCTCATATAACTACCTCTTCTTTTTGTTTTTTTGTTTTTGGTTATTATTTGTTTAAAATGTCTTCTTCTGGGGCCCCGGGGTGGCTCAGTCAGTTAAGCATCTGCTTTTGGCTCAAATCATGGTCCCAGTGTCCTGGGATTGAATGCCATGTTAGGCTTCCTGCTCAGTGGGGAACTTGCTTCTCCTTCTGCCTCTGCAGCTCCTTCTGATTGTGCTCTCTCTCTCTCTCTAATAAATAAAATCTTTTTTTAAAAAGAAAAAATGAATAAAATGTCTTCTTCCATTTGTTCACTCCCAGCCTGTGTTATCAAGGCTAAAGTGAGTCTTTTGTAGGAAGCATATTGTTGGATTTTGGCTTGTTTTTTCATCCATCATACATTCTTTGTCTTTTAATTGCAAAATTTAATCAGTTAATGCTTAAAGTAATTATTGACAGGTAAGGACTTATTGTCAATTTCTTAATTGTTTTCTGGCTGTTTTGTAAGATCTGTTTTTTCCTTGTTTCTCATCATGCTGTCTTTGTGGTTTTATGTCTTTTGGCATCAGTATGTATACATTGGCTTCTTTATTGTGTTCTTTTGTATAATACTACAGTATTTTCTCTGGTGGTACCATGAGGCTTACATAAAATATCTTAAACTTATAGCACCCTATTTTAAATTGACAACTTAACTTCAATAGGATTCATGAACTTGACACTTTCACTTCTCTTCACCTTCACATTTGAGGTTGTTGCTGTTGTAATTTACATCTTTTAAAAGATTTTATTTATTTATCCCAGAGAGACAGACAGAGAGAGAGGCAGAGACACAGGCAGAGGGAAGAGCAGGCCCCATGCAGATAGCCTGACATGGGACTCCAGGACCATGCCCTGGGCTGAAGGTAGGTGCTAAACTGCTGAGCCACCCAGGCGTCTTTGTAATTTACATTTTTAGATATTGTGTAATCAATAACAGATTAATGATTTTGACATTATTTTTACTGTTTCTTTAAAAAAATTTAGACTACAGTTATAAGTAAATTATGCACCGCTATTATATTGTAGAACTTAACTGTGACTCTATATGTATCATCACCAGTGAGATATATGCTATTTTTTCTGCTTTATTTTATTTATTTTAATTTTTTAAAGTTTTTTTTATTTACTTATTCATGAGGGACAGAGAGAGAGAGAGAGAGAGAGAGAGAGAGAGAGGCAGAGAGAGGCAGAGGGATAAGCAGGCTCCATGCAGGGAGCTCAATGTGGAACTCAATCCCAGGACTCCAGGATCATGCCCTGAGCTGAAGGCAGGCGCTAAACTGCTGAGCCACCCAGGCTGCCCTTTTTCCCTTTTATGATATTAATGTTCTTTTACTTCCACTTAAATAACTCCTTTTAACATTTCTTGTAAGGCAGGTCTAGTGGTAATAAATTCTTTTGGGTTTGCTTGTGTAAGAAAGTCTTTATCTCTTTCTCATTTCTGAAGGACAAGTTCACTAGATATATTATTCTTGGTTGACAGGCATTTTTTTTTAATATTCAAATATGTCATCCCATTCTTTCCTGGCCTAAAATGTTTCTGTTGAGAAATCCACTGATGGTCTTATGGAGGTTCCCCTGAATGTAATTTCTCTCTTTCCTTTTGATGCTCTTGAAATTCTTTATTTTCCTTTGACTTTTGACAATTTAAGTATAATGTCTTTGTGTAGCCCTATTTGAGTTCAACCTATTTGAGATCCTTTCAGCTTCATGGATCTGGATGTACATTTCTTTTCCAGGTTTTGGCATTTTTCAGCGATTTTTGTTTCTGTAACTTTCTGTTACTTCTTCTTTCTCTTTTTTTCTGGAATTCTCATAATGCAAATATTATTTCTTTTCATTGTGTTCATGACATCCCCGTCCTTTTTCATTCTTTTTTTTAATTTTTTTTCCTTTGGGTAATTTTCAATGTCTTATCCTCCAAGTTGTTGATTCTTCTGTATGATCAGGTCTATTTTGAAATTCTCTGTTGAATTTTTCAGCTCAGTGATTTTATTTTTCAACTGTAGGATTTCTGTTTGGTGCTTATTAATGGTTATCATTTCCTTTTCAAATTTCTTGTTTTGTTTGTGCATTGTTTTCCTAATTTTGTTTAGTTGTCTGACAGTTCATAGACCTTAATTTTTCAGGATTAATTATTGGAACTTAATTAGTTTCCTTTGGTGGTGTCATATTTACTTGGGTTTTCATGATCCTTGATTGTTTACATTGGTATCTGCTCATTTGAGTAATCAAGTTTACCTTCTAACTTTAAATTTTACTTTGGCAGAGACAGTTATTCACCAGGTAGCTCAGTTTGGAATTTTTATTTCATCTGCTGAGAATGTCTTGGGGGCAAGAGTGGCTTGCAATTACAACTTATTTTTGGTGAAGCAACTGTTGGAGCTCTGAGGACAGAGGTGGCAGAGTGTGCTGCTGGCTGAGAAAAGTTGGTTAGGACTTCTGGCTTGATTCTATACTTATGTGAGGTTCTAGTATGGGTTTCATGGTTGCTGGGATTTTCTGGTCAGGCTTACTAGATAGTTAGAACTGGGTACTCTATTAATATAGTATGTGGGGGTATCAATTAGCTCCTTACTTTGGCAGGGCATCAGGATGGGACCCAGGCCTATATAGCTCATTGTTTCAGGATCTTAATCAAGCTAGAGTGTGCACTGACTTCCCTGGCCAGGTAAGGCTCCTGATTTTGTTCTGCAGATGAGGGAAGCCACACCCTATTCTCTCCATTTCAGTGCCACTATACATAGGTACATTAAATAGTTATACACCTTTTCATGTGCTATGGTAAGGATCCCAAGTCAGAGAAGATATAGGCTGTATTCAGTGATGAGTGGGGTTACAAGGTAGATTCTCTGACCAGGTATAGTGAGAGAAGCAGCTCTAAAACTGGGAAATAATTTTGCTGTCTCAACTCAAACTTACTGAAAACCCCAAGTTCTTTGGTTGTTTTTTTTTTTTTTGTATATTTTTTATTGGAGTTCAATTTCCCAACATATAGCATAACACCCAGTGCTAATCCTGTCAAATGCTCATCTCAGTGCCCATCACCCAGTCACCCCAGCCCCCCGCCCACCTACCCTTTCACTACCCCTTGTTCATTTCCCAGAGTTAAGAGTCTCTCATGTTCTGTCTCCCTCTCTGATATTTCCCATTCATTTTCTCTCCTTTCCCCTTTAATCCCTTTCACTATTTTTTATATTCCCTGTATGAATTAAACCATATGTTTGTCCTTCTCTGATTGACTTACTTCACTCAGCATAATACCCTCCAGTTTTATCCACATTGAAGTAAATGGTGAGTATTCATTGTTTCTAATGGCTGAGTAATATTCCATTGCATATATATATACCACATCTTCTTTATCCATCTTTCGATGGACACTGAGGCTCCTTCCACAGTTTGGCTATTGTGGACATTGCTGCTATAAACATTGGGGTACAGGTGTCTCCGCTTTTCACTGCATCTGTATCTTTGGGGTAAATCCCCAGAAGTGCAATTACTGGGTCATAGGGTATCTCTATTTTTAACCCTTGAGGAAACTCCACACAGTTTTCCAGAGTGGCTGTACCAGTTCACATTCCCACCAACAGTGCAAGAGGGTTCCCCTTTCTCCACATCCTCCCCAACATTTGCTGTTTCCTGTCTTGTTAATTTTTACCATTCTCACTGGTGTGAGGTGGTATCTCATTGTGGTTTTAATTTGTATTTCCCTGATGGCAAGTGATGAGAAGCATTTTCTCATGTGCTTATTGGCCATGTGTGTGTCCTCTTTGGTGAAATTTCTGTGCATGTCTATTTCATGATTTGCCTATTTCATGATTGGATTGTTTGTTTCTGTGCTGTTGAGTTTAATACATTCTTTATAGATCTTGGATACTAGCCCTTTATCTGATAGATCATTTGCAAATATCTTCTCCCATGCTGTAGGTTGTCTTTTAGTTTTGTTGACTGTTTCTTTTGCTGTGCAGAAGCGAAGCTTCTTATCTTGATGAAGTCCCAATAGTTCATTTTTTTGCTTTTGTTTTCCTTGCCTTCAAAGATGTATCTTGCAAGAAGTTGCTGTGGCCAAGTTCAAAAAGGGTGTGACCTGTGTTCTCCTCTAGGATTTTGATGGATTCTACATTTAGATCTTTCATCCATTTTGAGTTTATCTTTGTGTATGGTGTAAGAGAATGGTCTAGTTTTATTCTTCTGCATGTGGCTGTCCAATTTTCCCAGCACCACTTATTGAAGAGACTGTCCTTTTTCCAATGGATACTCTTTCCTGCTTTGTCGAATATGAGTTTACCATAAAGTTGAGGGCCCATTTTGGGGTTCTCTATTCTGTTCCATTGATCTATGTGTCTGTTTTTGTTCCAGTACCACACTGTCTTGATGATCACAGCTTTGTAGTACAACTTGAAATACGCCATTGTGATGTCCCTGGCTCTGGTTTTCTTTTTCAATATTCTCCTGGCTATTCAGAGTCTTTTCTGATTCCACACAAATCTTAAGATGATTTGTTCCAACTCTGTGAAGAAAGTCCATGGTATTTTGATAGGGAATTCATTGAACGTGTAAATTGCCCTGGGTAGCATAGATATTATCACAATATTAATTCTTCCAATCCATGAGCTTGGAATAGTTTTCCATCTCTTTGTGTCTTCCTTGATTTCTTTTAGAAGTGTTCTGTAGTTCTTAGGGTATAGATCTTTTATCTCTTTAATCCTCAAGTCCTCTGATCAACAAAGCAACTGACTTTGCTCTGCAAACTATTGACTCGGCCCACTTACATCTTACCTCAAACGTTGTAGCCCTTCTGGGAAGATGAGGCTGGAAGATACCTTCCGCAGTGGCTAGCTGTGATTCAACTTCATATTTGGGTGGAAGGTGAAGAGGCCACACTCTAGACTCTTCTCATTATTGCCGAATATTGCTAATACTCAAACTGAGCAAATGACAAGCAATAACAATAAGGAGAATGTAGGGCAATGGAAACACTCATTTATTACTGGTGAAATTCAAAATGGCCAGTCATTTTGGAAATAATTTTGGCAGTTTTCTATAATGATAAAAGTACTCTAACCACATTTTCCAGTAATTATGCTCTGAGATAGTTTTTCAACTGATTTGAAAACATATACCTACGTAAAAGCCTGCACACAAATATTTATAACAGTTTTATTCATAATTTCCAAAAACTGGAATCAACTAAAATGTCCTTCAATTAGTGATTGGATAAACAAACTAGTACATACCCACAATGGCATATTTTTCAAGGAGAAAAATGAATGAATTTTCAATCTGCTCAAGAATCTATATGAATCTTAAATGCATACTTTTAAGTAAAAATTGTTATTCTGAAAAGGCTACATACTGTATAATTCTATTTATATGACATCCTGGAAAAGGTAAAACTATAGAAACAGTATACTGGCAAATAGTTGCCAGAGACTTTGGAAGGGTTGAGTGTGTAAAATATAAGATCTTTTTTTAGAGTGGTAAACTTATTTTATGGTATCGTTATGCTGGATACATTACATATTTGTCAATACTCATAGGAATTTATAGCACAAAAAATAAACCTCAATATATACAAATCAAACCTAATCAATTAAGAAGTAGGGAAAACTCAATATGGGATGCAGATTGTGACAAAATATTTTGACTGTATACAAATGTATGAAAGACACAAATATATATATATATATATATATATATATATATATATATAATCTCACAAATGCTATATTTAAAAGCAGAATAGTGGTATCTTGCCCCAGGAAATCACAGAAATCTATTCACTATCACTATGTTTTGTGTTATTCCAGCAAGAAAAATAAATCCAAGTATGAGAGAAAAAAAAAAGTAAAATGTAGAAGACAGACAGGTAAAGGAAGGAGCTGGGGAGCAAGCAGGGGGGTACCAGGGGGGCTTTCCCTCCTTCAGATCCAAGCTACTCCAACAACCTGAGATGTTCTCTTCACGGTCATCAGAGCCGCGATGACCCCCCAGGTTCCAACCTGACCAGGGCATGTGTGACTGTCCCCCTAGAGTTGGGATGATGAAGCCCTGGCCTATCCACACAACGATGGCACCTCAGGCAGCAGCTGAAAAGGGTGAGTGGTAAGATGCTGACCTAAATAAACTTTGGAAGTGATTAAAGACTGTCATATTAAAGACAATAGAGACTATACATAAATATTGTACTTTGGTTGATAGTTATTTCTCACAAAATATGGGTTAATAGTTCTGAAATAACTGTGTCTGTATACTTAAATTGGATGATTAAGTAAATGATGGCAGATAGTTGGATCCTAGATACTCATTGTTGGAGTGGGAGGTTACAGTCAAATGGAGGGAAGGCTAGAATGATCCATGTGATAATGGCTTAGTGTTGGAGATATCACTATGAACTCATGTTTAGCTTAATATACATACAGATGGATACATATGGAAATATTATAAATCATGTGTATATACATGGGTTAGTATACATACTTTTATGTCTTCATTCTGTCAGCTGAAAGGGTCTAAAAACAATAAAAATACAGTAGCAATGAACACATTTGATTTTTGATAATAAACAGAACTTGGACTTCTTGGAAAGATGGCAGATTAGAGAATTATAGCAGGGGATACAAAGATGACCCTGGAACATCAAGAAGCGCCTTTAATTTAGCGCCTGAAAATAAAGAAATACTCAAACACATACACATACAAAAAGAGAAAGAGAGATGAGGACATGGCAAAGTATCATAAGAGCCACATGAAAAGATTCTCAATGGAAAAGCTAGAAGGATTTGAACAAAATAAAGTAGCATTGGATTGTAACCCAGTATATAAAATACCTATGAGTTCATACTAATTTAAATAATTGAATAACAATATAAATGAAACAATAGACAAAAGCTCCGATTAGGAAAAAAAACAAATAAGTTATGTGAATACTCCACCCTCAAGGAAGTATAGTAGAGCTCTCCATTGCTTAAGTATTGGCTACATATAGTGACTTTCTTCCATAAAGTGAAGAATGAAAAAGAGTAAAAACTACATCTACAATGGACCAACCTGAAAAACATTACTAAAGTGATAACTCATATTGATAGTATATATACTTTATTTAATGTGATGTGGATGGTATTTTATCTCTAATGGTCTCCCTCCCCAAAACCCATAAACCTTTTCAAAGCACCGGAAAACCTCAAGTTGAAGGACAATATACAAAATATCCAACCAGTATACTTCAAAACTCTGTTTCATTAAAAACAAGATGAGTCTGAGAAGTCATTGCATCCCAGAGGAACCTCATGAAATATGACTAAAAGTGATGCAGTATCCTGAATAGCATCCTGGAAAAAAATACTATTAGGTATAAACTAAGAGGAGGGGATTCCTGGGTGGCTCAGTGGTTTAATGCCTGCCTTTGGCCAGGTCATGATCCTGGAGTCCTGGGATCGAGTCCTTAATTAGTCTTCCTGCATGGAGCCTGCTTCTCCCTTTGCCTGTGTCTCTGCCTCTCTCTGTGTGTGTGCCTCTCATGAATAAATAAATAAAATCTTTAAAAATAAATAAACTAAGGGGGAAAAAAGCATGAAACGTAGATAATAATAATGTATCAATATTGATTCATTAGTTGTGAGGTATATACTATAATAATGTCAACAAAAAAGGAAACTCTGAGCGCAGAGTATATGGAAATGTCTGTAATATTCTTTCAACTTTTCCTGAAATCTAAAACTATTTTAAAATAAAAAAAACATTAATTATTATTTTTTTAAAAATACTAGGCTAGAGTGGAAGATGTCTATTGTAAATATAATTTAGTGGTTAAAAGTTTCGTACTAGTGGGGCACCTGCGTGGCTCACTCAGTTAAGCACCTCCCTTCTGCTCAGGTCATGATATTAGGATCCTGGGATGGAGCCCCAAGGGCAGCTCCCGGTTCAGAGGAAAGTCTGTTTCTCTCTCTCCCTCTCTCCCTCTCTCCCATCTCCTGTTCATGTTCTCTCTCCTGTTCTCTCTCAAAATAATAAATAAAATCTTTTTTTAAGTTTAATGCAGATTAGGAAGAGGCAAACAAATCAAAGGTAGGATTCTTTCCAGAAATTACACTCATGGGAACATAGGATAAGTTTAAGGTGTCCTCTCACTAAATCTGAAAAAAAACCCAGAATATTTAAAAAACAGTATTGGAACATTTAAAAATGCAAGATAGGTTCAGAAAGTGATGACATTCGAAGTGGCTGAAGGATGGAATGTGTGGGGGTGAAAAAATAGAAAAGACTGCACAGGGATATGAGGAAAATATGAGTTAATATAATATAATGGTGAGAAGCATTGTCTTTTGGGTCAGACTGATTTTGTTTGATCACGGACTCTGCCAATTGGCAAATACGTGACTTTTGGCATAGAACCATAATTCCTAAATATAGTTATTTTCATCTGTAAAATGAATATAATTGCTTCCTTTCTAATAAGGAGAACTGAATGACAAAATTCACGAAAAACTCTTAAAGACTACTTGGCACAGGCAAGTGCTAAATAAATGTTGTTATTATTTAAAATATCATTCAGTTGTCAATCGCTTTTACAACAATTAATTAGAGTGCTTATTTCCCATTCACTTTACAACATTAGGATTATCAATTTTTCCCAATTTTATAGGTGAAAAATGACACCTTGTTACTCATGATTTACATTTCTTTGATTATTAATGTAACAAAACATACTATGTTCACTGGCTATCTGTATTTCTTCCTTTGTAAATTGCTTTTATTTTCCTAAGGCACATTTTCTTATGTTTGATTTGTATGATTTCTTTGTATAGTAGGGATAGTCAACCTTTCATATCATATATGTTGCAAACATTTCCCCCAAGCTTGCTTTTTGCCTTTTAGCTTTGAGACCAGAAAATTTTTAGAGGTATCTTAGTAGTTGTATTTTCTAATAGAATTGTCTCCAAAGCAAAAGAATCCTCTAATCTTAGAGTTGAAATGTACTTCAGTTCTCATAGCTCAAATATATATTCATCCCTACCAAATCCAAATATGAAACCAGAATTTCCTTCCATAACTTTCTTGAGATAATGAATCCTTGCTTTGCTTGAATACTTACAATTATGAGTCCTTTACTTACAGCATTGCATGTATCACATTTGAACCTTTGTAGTTATACAGTGCTTTCTGATATTGAACTAAAATCTATCAATTTGTGATTTCCCTCTCTGGCTTTTATTCTTTCTTGAAGATAGAAAATAATTCTTTTCCACATGAGAGCCCTTGGAATATTTTAAGGCAGATCTCATTTTCCTTTTTAGCTTATTTTTCCCCCTAACCTAAATATAGTTGTTAGTACAGAATAAACTTTTCAAGTTACCATTAAGGGCATGATTGTGAGGTAATGAGAATTTATTTTTCTTTTTTTTAAAGATTTTTATTTATTTATTCATGAGAGACAGAGAGAGAGAGAGAGAGGCAGAGACACAGGCAGAGGGAGAAGTAGGTTCCCTGCAGGGAGCCCGACGTGGAACTCGATGCTGGGTCTCCAGGATCAGGCCCTGGGCTGAAGTCAGTGCTAAATCGCTCAGCAACCTGGGCTGCCCAAGAATTTATTTTTCAAAGCAATAAAAATCAAGTTGGTTCTTCACATCTGTAAACCTTTCATGTAATCCACAAAGTTTCTCGAGATAGGAAGTGTGGAGGGAATTAAATTGACCTCATTGTCTAAAATCTACCTCACTTTTTCATTTTATTAAATATCTATTGTTTTATAGTGATAATGGAATGCGTCACCTTTTATGGAAGTTGTAAGAGAAAGTACATCAAATAAAAAATTAATAAATTATGGGAAATTAGCATATCCCCAAATTTAGCAGCTAGTTATCCCAGGGGGCTGGCTCTTAATGTATCCTGTATTTATGTATATGGAATTTGATAGCAAAGTAATAGTTGTTTCATATAATTTGATGCAACAAAAATTTATGTCTGTGCATGAAACTCTTTGATGCATACCAATAAACCAGAGATAATAAGAAATAATTTCTAATTTTTCTCAGAAATAATTTCCTAACAAGATAGAATATTTCCTAACATCATTCTTATTTAATTTTCCTAATATTTTTCTACTTTTTGAAGGAATAATAACTATATTTTTGTAGCAATGAGACTTTATAAATATTCAAATAATGCATACAGAAACAAATAATATATTTTTAAAAATTAAATTATACACTCAGAAGCAACAATTGTTAACATTTAATAGACATCACTCCAGACATCTCATTTGGCACATATATGTGAATGGATAAATGGCTGAATGGCTAGACACTGTATCAATCATCTACAGTTGTTTAAAAAATAATCACAAAATATCAATGTTACTCAAAAACAAGCACTTATTTCTCATTTATATTTCTGTAGATCAATTGGAGAAGTTTTTCTACAGCCTGCAGATCTGTCAGTTTTTTCTAATGTTTCTCCTTGGTATTTAGACTGAAGAAGCAATGGTTATAAGTGTATATTTTTCTCATGGTAATGACAGAAGTACAGAAGAGCCAATAAAAACTACACAGGGCACTGGGGTGGCTCAGCGGTTTAGCGCCGCCTTCCGCCCAAGGCTTGATCCTGAAGTCCCACATCAGGCTCCCTGCATGGAGCCTGCTTCTCCCTCTGCCTGTGTCTCTGCCCACCTCTCTCTGTGTCTCTCATGAATAAAAACAAACAAACAAACAAACAACAAACAACAACAACAAAAAACAAAAAACCCTACACAGATACATCTAAGTCTAAAGTCTCTTCTGGTATCTTGTCTATTAACATCCAACTGGCCAAAGCAAGCCATGTGGTTAAATCAAGGTCAAAGATCAGAGAAGTACATTTACCTTGAGGCAAAGGTGTAGATATATAATTAATTAATTAATTAATTAATTCTATTTATAGGAGAGTGAATAATTGGAACAAATAATTCAATCTATCACAAATGGATAAATGGAAAAATGGAGAGACAGTTTGATCATCTGGTAGAATTATATCAAAATATAAGCTATTTAATTATTAAATATAAAGGAAAAATGCATAAATAATTGTTTAATGTCAAGTAAATATTTTTCCACTACAGGATATATTTGTTTTTGAAAAACAAAATAAAAATCTTTAAAATTTTCTTTTTAAAACTTTTTAAAACTGGAAAGTATAGTTGACATAACATTATATTATTTTCAAATGTATAATTTGGTAATTCAATATTTGTATTATTACAAAATGATCACAATAAGTTCAGTTAACATCCATCCATCATAGATAGTTATAATTTTTCTCTCATGATGATAAGTCTCAAGATCCACTATTCCAGCTATTTTCAAATATGGAAAACAATATTATAAAAACTATAGCCACTATCCTGTACATTACATACCCATGACTTATTTTCTAACTGGAAATTTGTAACTTTTTTCATTTCTATTCATTTCTATCTTTCTTCTCTGACATTTACTTTCTTTATATTTCATGTACTTACTTAACTTTTAGAACATAAAGAACATATAGAATATAGTTATAACTGTATATAACTTTTAATGTCTTTATTTCTTTAAGTTTTTATTTAAATTCCAATTACTTAACATATAGTGTAATATTAGTTTCACATGTACAATATACTGATACAACACTTCCATATAACACCCAGTGATCATCACAGCTAGTGCACTCCTTAATCCCCAACACCTACTGAACTCATCACCCTCACCCATCTCCCCTCTGGTAACCATCAGTTTGTTCTCTTAAGAGTCTTTCTTAGTTTGCCTCTCTCTTTTTTTTTCCTTTGCTCATTTGTTTTGTTTCCTATATTCCACATATGAGTGAAATCATATGGTGTTTGTTTTTCTTTGACTGACTTATTTTGCTCAGCATAGTACTCTCTAGTACTATACCATTTTGATGACTACAGTTTTGTAATGTATCTTGAAAGCTTGGATTGTGATACCTCCAGTTTTGTTCCTCATTTTCAGAACTGCTTTGACTATTTGAAGTCTTGTGTTACTCCATATGAATTTTAGTATTATTTGTTTTAGTTCTGCAATGGATTTTGATAAAGATTACATAAAATCCTTACATTTATTTGGGCAGTATATTGTAACAGTACTGGTTCTCACAATCCATGTCATGTCTTTTTGTCATCTTCAATTTCTATCATTAATCTTTTATAGTTTTTGGGAGTACTAATCTTTTGCCTCCTTGGTTCAATTTATTCCTAAGTATCTGATTATTTTTGATGCAATTACAAATGGGATTGTTTTCTTAATTTATTTTTCTACTAGTTCATTTCTAGTGTATAGAAATGCAACAGATTTCTATACATCAAATTTCTCTCCTGAAATTTATTGAATTCACTTATCAGTTTTAATAATGTTTTGGTGGAGCTTTTAGGATTTTAGGATTTTCTCTATATAGTATTTATCATTTGTAAATTGTGACAATTTTACTTTTTCCTTATCAATTTGGATGCTTTTATTTCTTTTCCTTGTTTGTTTGGCTTGTAGCATAGAAGAGAAAGACTACTGTTATATATATTTTTATTATATAAATAACTTATAATAACATATTTATATAAGTTATTTATATTATATTTATAATATTTATTATAT
Organism: Canis lupus dingo; assembly: GCF_003254725.2. Taxonomy (NCBI): domain Eukaryota; kingdom Metazoa; phylum Chordata; class Mammalia; order Carnivora; family Canidae; genus Canis; species Canis lupus. The sequence continues at coordinate 65,556,872 of NC_064281.1, forward strand.
AAATAACTTATAATGTACAATATTATATAATGCTAGCTTATTCATTATATAATTTATATTAATTATATATTATATTAATATTAGTTATATTATATATTATATATTAATTAATATTTATGTAATATTGTTGAATTTATATTGAATGATGCTGTTATATTTGTGACATAATGTCTATCTTCAAAATCTGGATACCAAGGCTACTCTGGGAAAGAGATAATTAATAGGACACAATATGATTTGTAGTGTGCTGAAAATCTTGCTTGACAAATCTAATTGTAACTTCCACCATTAGAGATTAGAAGACACATGATGAAGTTTATCTTTATTTGGAATGACCAACTAACTCAATGGTTTTATGTTTAAGGTACATTATAATCACTTGGGAAGCTTCTTAAAATGCAGATTGAGTCTCCATTCCTGGAGAGACTACTTCAGATAGAAACAAGACCTCTAAAAAAAAAGAAAGAAAGAAAAAGAAACAAGACCTCTGTCAAAAAGTGAGATGTATCAAATTCCAAAAAAGTTGTTAATGCAGGGCAGCCCGGGTGGCTCAGCGGATTAGCGCCACCTTTGGCCCAGGGCGTGATCCTGGAGACCTGGGATCGAGTCCCATTTCAGTATCCCTGCATGGAGCCTGCTTCTCCCTCTGCCTGTGTCTCTGCACCTCTCTCTACCTCTGTGTCTGTCATGAATAAATAAATAAAATCTTTGAAAAAATTGTTAATGCAAGTCTTTTTCAAAACTGTATACAGAAGGATGAATGTATAAAGGTTTGAGATATATGTAGATATATATATATCTACATATGTATATATATGAATATTACTCAGCCATAAGAAAGAATGAATACCTACTATTTACACTGATGTGGATGGAACTGGAGGGTATTATGCTGAGTGAAGTTAATTGATTAGAGAAAGAGAATTATTATATGGTTTCACTCATATGTGGAATGTAAGAAACAGTGCAAAGGATCATAGAGGAAGGGAGGGAAAACTGAAAGGGGAAAAACCATGAGCGATGTTTAACTATAGGTAAAAAACTGAGGGTGGCTGGAAGAGAGATGGGTAGGAGGATGGGGTAATTGGGTGATGGATATTAGGGAAGGTATATGATGTGATGAGCACTGAGTGTTATTTGCAATTGATAAATTATTGAACGCTACATCTGAAACTGATGATGTACTATATGTTGATTAATTGAATTTAAATTAAAAAGAACAAAAAAATTTAGTTGAAAAACAAATTGTATAGAGAAAGTGAGCCTAGAGTGATAAAATTCAGTTGACCAATTAACCCTTATTACTTTTCAAATCTGCACTAACACCTTTGAGGCAAATTTAATTAAATCTTGACTAATGTAGTTCTCTGTTTTGGGGATTACGTATATATTTCTCAATGAATGTTTAGTTTTTCACCTCTGCATAGTAAATTCTGTTTCTTCATATTTAATTAGGTTGCCCAGCTATTATTCTTACAATTTCGTTAATATAAGTAATGGAAGAAATATTTACCAGTGTAAGACTCTTGCATTTTCCCACATTCTAACATGCTTTTGCAAGTTAATTGTTAAATAAGACAATTTGAGAATGTCTACTGTAGTAACAAGTAGGTTTGTAAATAGGAATGAAAGCACACACAGAGAGAGAGGAGGGGCAAGATGGCCAAAGACTAGGGTCCCCAAGTCACCTGTCCCCACCAAATTACCTAGATAGCTTTCTGAAAACCTACGAATTCGGCCTGAGACTTAAAGAGAGAACAGCTGGAACGCTACAGTGAGAAGAGTTCGAGCTTCTATCAAGGTAGGGAAACAGAAAAAAAAAATAAAGAAATAAAAAGCATCCAAAGGGGAGGGGCCCTGCAAGGAACCGTGCTAAGGCCACACTGCAAGTGCCCCCAGGACAGGAAAGCCCCATACCGGAGAAGCAGGAGCTTCACCAATCTTCCCTGATGGAAAGGCACTGGCAGGGAGTTGGAGCATGATCTCAGGAGGGGCGGGGATGCTCTCAGGCTCCCAGGGACACTAACAGAGGACCTGCGCCCTGGGGGAGAGTGCCACACCCCGCGGCCGAACTCTCTAAAGGGCTGCAGCCCAGCCGCCTGGGCCTGGGAGCAGCTCCAGCAGCGGCTCCGCCCAGAGGGGGATGCTTGGCCCAGGAGCGATTCCAGCAGTGCAGGCCCCGGAACACAGGGTGCTGGGGGACACAGCCCGGGATGGGCGCTACCCCCGGGACAAGCAGAGGCCGGGAGGGCACAGGATGCTCCTGCCACTGGGCGCCCCGAACTGGGCAGATCAGCAGCCCCCGTCCCCAGAGCATCCAGGCCCCTGCAGACTGAGAGCTGAGGTAGTTACTGCATGAGCTGACTCTAGGGCTGGAGAGCTGGCTGCCGCCACTGTTGTTTCTCCAGGGGCCTCACAGGATAAACAACCCCCACTGAGCCTCACAGTGGCCTCACAGGATAAACATGAAAAACAACTCCCACTGAGCCATGCACCAGGCAGGGGGCTGACCAGCTCCCCCAGGTGCTCACACCTGAGAATTAGCACAGCAGGCCCCTCCCCCAGAGGAACAGCTAGAAGGACAGGGGAAAAGCAAGTTATTGACCAAGCAGCACTGGAAAGATCCAGGGGAAGACGAGAGGTTTACAGTATATAGAATCAGACGATACGCCCCCTTGTTTTTTATTTTCTATTTGATTCCCCGGCCCCTTTTTTTTTCCCTTTCTCTTTTTCCTTCTTTTTTTTTTTCTTTTATTTTTTTTTCTTCTCTCTTCTCCTTTACCCAGTACAACTTGTTTTGGGCCACTCTGCACTGAGCAAAATGACTAGAAGGAAAACCTCACCTCAAAAGAATCAGAAACAGTCCTCTCTCCCACAGAGTTACAAAATTTGGATTACAATTGAATGTCAGAAAGCCAATTCAGAAACACTATTAAAAAGCTACTGGTGGCTCTAGAAAAAAAAGCATAAAGTTTTCAAGAGACTTCATGACTTCAGAATTTAGATCTAATCAGGCAGAAATTAAAAAGCCATTAAATGAGACACAATCCAAACTAGAGGTCCTAACGAAGAGGGTTACTGAGGTAGAAGAACAAGTGAGTGACATAGAAGACAAGTTGATGGCAAAGAGGGAAACTGGGGAAAAAAGAGAAAAACAATTAAAAGATCATGAAGATAGGTTAAGGGAAATAAATGACAGCCTCAGAAGGAAAAATCTACATTTAATTGGGGTTCCTGAGGATGCCGAAAGGGACACAGGATCAGAAAATGTATTTGAACAAATCCTAGCTGAAAACTTTCCTAATCTGGGAAGGGAAACAGGCATTCAGATCCAGGAAATAGATCCTCCCCTAAAATCAATAAAAACCGCTCAACTCCTCGACATTTAACAGTGAAGCTTGCAAATTCCAAAGATAAAGAGAATATCCTTAAAGCAGCAAGAGACAAGAAATCTCTAACGTTTATGGGGAGAAATATTAGATTAACAGCAGACCTCTCCACAGAGACCTGGCAGGCCAGAAAGGGCTGGCATGATATATTCAGGGTCCCAAATGAGAACATGCAGCCAAGAATATTTTATCCAGGAAGGCTCTCATTCAGAATGGAAGGAGAGATAAAGAGCTTCTAAGACAGGCAGGAACTGAAAGAATATGTGACCACCAAACCAGTTCTCCAAGAAATATTCAGGGGGACTCTGTAAAAGAAAGAGGAAGTCCAAGGAAACACTCCACAAAAACAGGGACTAAATAGGTATCATGATGACACAAAATTCATATCTTTTAATAGTAACTCTGGACGTGAATGGGCTTAATGAACCCATCAAAAGGCACAGGATTTCAGACCGGATAAAAAAGCAAGACTCACCTATTTGCTGTCTACAAGAGACTCATTTTAGACATGAGGACACCTACATCCTGAAAATGAAAGGTTGGAGACCATTTACCATTCAAATGATCCTCAAAAGAAAACAGGAGTAGCCATACTTATATCAGATAATGAAAGTTTATCCCGAATACTATAGTAAGAGATGAAGAGGGACACTATATCATGCTTAAAGGATCAATCCAACAAGAGGACTTAACAATCATCAATATTTATGCCAAGTATATCAATCAATTAATAACCAAAGTTAAGACATACTTAGATAATAATACACTTATACTTGGTGACTTGAATGTAGTGCTTTCTACAATCAACAGGTCTAAGCACAGCATCTCCAAAGAAACAAGAGCTTTAAATGATACACTGGACCAGATGGATTTCACAGATATTTACAGAAGTTTACATCAAAACGCAACTGAATACACATTCTTCTTAAGTGCACATGGAACTTTCTCCAGAATAGACCACATACTGGGTCACAAATCAAGTCTTAACCTATACCAAAAGATTGGGATCATCCCCTGCATATTTTCAGACCATAATGCTTTGAAATTAGAACTAAATTAAAAGAAGAAGTTTGGAAGGAATTCAAGCAAGTGGAGGTTAGGGATCATCCTGCAAAAAGATGAAAGGGTCAACCAGGAAACTAGAGAAAAATTAAAAAGATTCATGGAAACTAATGAGAATGAAGACACAGCCATTCAAAATCTTTAGGATACAGCAAAAGCAATCCTGAGGGGGAAATTCATTGCAATACAAGCATCCATCCCAAACTGGAAAGAACTCAAATAAAAAGCTAACCTTGCACCTAAAGGAGTTGGAGAAAAAGCAGCAAATAGATTCTACAACCAGAAGAGGAAGAGAGTTAATAAAGATTCGAGGAAAACTCAATGAAATAGAGACCAGAAGAACTGTGGAACAGATTAACAAAACCAGGAGGTGGTTCTTTGAAAGAATTAATGAGATAGATAAACCATTAGCCAGCCTTATTAAAAAGAAGAGAGAATGGACTCAAATTAATAAAATCACCAAAAACAACAAGGAAATACAAATGATTTTAAAAATATATTATGAACAGCTATATGGCAATAAATTAGGCAACTTAAAAGAAATGGATGCATTTCTGTAAAACCACAAACTACCAAAACTGGAACAGGAAGAAATAGAAAACCTGAACAGGCCAATAACCAGGGAGGAAATTGAAGCAGTCATCCAAAACCTCCCAAGACACAAAAGTCCAGGGCTAGATGGCTTCCCAGAGGAATTCTATGAAACATTTAAAGAGGAAACTATACCTATTCTACTAAAGCTTTTCTAAAAGATAGAAAGAGATGGAGTACTTCCAAACTCGTTCTATGAAGCCAGCATCACCTTAATTCCAAAACCAGTCAAAGACCCAACTAAAAAGGAGAATTATAGACCTATATCCCTGAAGAACACTGATTCAAACATTCTCAACATGATACTAGCCAATAGGATCCAACAATACCTTAAGAAGATTATTCACCATGACCAAGTGGGATGTATTCCCGAGATGCAAGGCTGGTTCAACACTCGTAAAGCAATCAAAGTGATTAATCATGTCATCAAGAGAAAAAACAAGAACCATATGATCCTCTCAATAAATGCAGAGAAAGCATTTGACAAAATACAGCATCCATTCCTGATCAAAACTCTTCAGAGTGTTGGGATAGAGGGAATATTCCTCAGCATCTTAAAAGCCATCTAGGAAATGCCCATAGCAAATATCATTCTCAATGGGGAAACACTGTGAGCCTTTTCCCTAAGATCAGGATCACGACAGGGATGTCCACTCTCACCACTGCTATCCAACATAGTACTAGAAGCCCTAGCCTCAGCAATCAGGCAACAAAAAGAAATTAAAGGCATTCAAATGGGCAAAGAAGAAGTCAAACTCTTCCTCTTCGCATATGACATGACACTCTATGTAGAAAACACAAAAGACTCCACCCCAAGATTCCTAGAAGTCATACAGCAATTTGGTAGTGTGGCAGGATACAAAATCAATGCCCAGAAGTTGGTGGCATTTCTATACACTAAGAATGAATTTGAAGAAAGAGAAATTAAGGAGTCAATCCCATTGACAATGGCACCCAAAAGCATAAGATACCTAGGAATAAACCTCACTAAAGTGGTAAAGGATTTACACCCTAAAAACTACAGAACACTTCTGAAAGAAATTGAGGAAGACAGAAAGAGATGGAAACATATTCCATGCTCATGGATTGGAAGATTTAATATTGTGAAAATGTCAATGTTACCCAGGGCAATTTACACTTTTAATGCAATCACCATCAGAAAATACCATGGACTTTCTTCAGAGAGTTGGAACAGATTGTTTTAAGATTTTTGTGGAATCAGAAAAGACCCTGAATAGCCAGGGGAATATTAAAAAAGAAAACCATAGCTGGGTGCATAACAATTACAGATTTCAGGTTGTACTACAAAGCTGTGGTCATGAAGACACTGTGGTACTAGCACAAAAACAGACATATAGATCAATGGAACAGAATAGAGAATCCAGAAGTGGACCCTCAACTTTATGGCCAACTAATATTTGACAAAGCAGGAAAAACTATCCACTGGAAAAAGACAGTATCTTCAATAAATGGTGCTGGGAAAATTGGACATCCACACGCAGAAGAATGAAACTGAACCATTCTCTTGCACCATACACAATGATAAACTCAAAATGGATGAAAGATCTAAATGTGAGACAAGATTCCATCAAAATCCTAGAGGAGATCACAGGCAACACCCTTTATGAACTTGGCCACAGCAACTTCTAGCAAGATACATCCATGAAGGCAAGAGCAACAAAAGCAAAAATGAACTATTGGGACTTCATCAAGATAAGAATGTTTTGCACAGCAAAGGATTCAGTCAACAAAACTAAAAGACAACCTGCAGAATGGGAGAAGATATTTGCCAATGACCTGTCAGATAAAGGGCTAGTTTCCAAGATCTATAAAGAACTTATCCAACTCAACACCAAAGAAACAAACAATCCAATCATGAAATGGGCAAAAGACATGAACAGAAATCTCACAGAGGAAGACATAGACATGGCCAACACACAAATGAGAAAATGCTCCGCATCACTTGCCATCAGGGAAATACAAATCAAAACCCCAATGAGATACCACCTCAAGCCAGTGAGAATGGGGAAAATTAACAAGGCAGGAAACAACAAATGTTGGAGAGGATGTGGATAAAGGGGAACCCTCTTGCACTGTTGGTGAGAATGTGAACTGGTGCAGCCACTCTGGAAAACTGTGTGGAGATTCCTCAAAGAGTTAAAAATAGATCTGCCCTATGACCCATCAATTGCCCTTTTGGGGATTTACCACAAAGCTACAGATGCAGTGAAACACCGGGACACCTGCACCCCGATGTTTCTAGCAGCAATGTCCACAATAGCCAAACTGTGGAAGGAGCCTCGATGCCCATCGAAAGATGAATGGATAAAGAAGATGTGGTTTTTGTATACAATGGAATATTACTCAGCCATTAGAAATGACAAATACCCACCATTTGCTTTGAGGTGGATGGAACTGGAGGGTATTATGCTGAGTGAAATAAGTCCATCGGAGAAGGACAAACATTATATGGTCTCATTCATTTGGGGAATATAAAAAATTGTGACAGGGAATAAAGGGGAAAGGAGAAAAAATGAGTGGGAAATATCAGAAAGGGAGATAAAAACTAATCAATAATTAATTGTTCTAATATCAAATGTGACTTGACTTTCATAAACACAGAAGCAAAGAGAAAAACAGATATTATTCAGATTTTTGCTACCTTACCATATGCTTGATTGAGTCTTACAACTAACACAAGAATTTGAAATGAAGAGGGTGTTGAAGATTAATCAGCAATGTAGAAGTTTAAAGAACAAAAATAAAATAGACATTACCATTTAAGACAGTTTTTAATACAACCAGTAAAGAGATTATCAAGTAAGCTTCCAGGTATCATCAATGGTATTTACCTTGCTAAAATGTAAACCAGTTTTGGTTATGTATAAAATTAGGTGAAACTGCCACCAGCAGGTGGGTTTGAATCCTCCCTTGCTCCCCCCACCCTTATTTTAAGATTTTATTTATTTATTCATGAGAGACACAGTAAGAGAGAGGCAGAGACAGACCGAGGGAGAAGCAGGCTCCCCTCAGGGAGCCCGACTCTATCCCCCCTGTCCTGAGATCATGCCCTGAGCCTGTCAGAAACTCAAATGCTGAGCCACCCAGATGTGTCCTCCCTGCCCCTTTTTAAAACTTATATGTAAATATCGTAAGTGAAAAAGGAAATCTCTAATCTCAGCTGCTAATAGATGGTCATTACTGAGGATTCAGTTTTGCAGAGGGTAAGAAATTGTGAAAAATATGAGAAACATGTTAAGTAAAGAAAATAATATGAGTATAGCAGTCAGATGCTGGGAAACACCACCAACGTGGATGAGATATTAGTTCATGGTGGAAAATTCTTTTTTAAATGAGCCAAACATTACTTTATTGAATGGCATCCTAGGGATGATTCTTAAAATATAAGCAGTTATTGGATATCTACATGAGTGGGGCTTTACTGTGGTATGGATATTTGGACATTGTGTATATTTAACCAAAATTTGTTATATGTTATATATTATAAAACTATTTTTTGAGTGGGGCATGGGGAATTTAACTTCTTAGTTGCATACTATATTAGGCTTTCAAAAGCAAGAGAGAGAGGATAGAAGGCAGAGAAAAGCTAAATTAAGATTAAAAAATGCAATGGGTAATACATATGAAGTTAATAGAGACTTAACTGTTTATTTTAACATCCTGTTTGATGTTCTGTTGAATAATCACTTAAAGAGATGTTTTTATTTTGTATTTGTAGCCTCTGCAAATGCCTCGGGGCAGGGGGAAGCTTTAATACACTGAAAGAACATAAATTATAGAGGATTCTAAGTTTATAGTTTTTCCGTACATATCTATATACACTAACATCACAGAAAGCAGGATTAATTTTCCAAAGTTCATGTTAGTCATGGAAATTCTAGAGTCCTTAAGGAGGCAATATAGATGAACCTTTAACAATGTAGGGATTAAGGGCACTGATCATCCCCTGCCCGTGCATTTGAAAATCTGCTCATAATTTTTGGCTCCCCCCAAACTTTACTAATAGCCTACTGTTAACCAGAAGCCTTATCAATAACATAGACAATTAACACATATTTTGTATGCTATATGTATTACATATTGTGTTCTTGCAATAAAGTAAGCTAGAGAAAAATGTTTTTTTTTAAAGATTTTACTTATTAATTTATTCATGAGAGGCACAGATTGAAAGGTAGAGACATAGGTAGAGGGAGAAGCAGGCTTCCTGCGGGGAGCCTGATGTGGGACTCAATCCCAGGGGCCCGGGATCACACCCTGAGTCAAAGGCAGATGCTCAACCACTGAGCCACCCAGGCATCCCAAAATAAAATGTTTTTTAAGAAAATCATAAGGAAGAGAAAACGTTTACAGTACAGTAATGTATTTATAAAAATGTGCTTATAATCAGGTCTGTGTAGTTCAAACCCTGTTGCTCAAGGGCCTAATGAAATGGTAGTTTTAGAGATGAGTGGTGAAGAGGTAGTGGACACAAATAACAAATTCTCTCCTCTACTAAAGGTGTTTATCTATGTGACTTACAGCTCCTGATATATTTTGGACACCGTGAAGGAACTTATTTGCTGTAACTCTATCTTGAGTTTAAAGCTTGTTTTAGAGTCAGAGATCGTGTCTGGTTAATGAGTTCTCACTTGCTAACTCTAGATGAGGCCATTTCTGATCATTCTATTTATTTTTATTGATTATTTTATTCTTTAGTGCCTTTTAATAGTAAATCACTGCAGTTTTTATAGATACAATCATGTTAGTAATTAACCAAAAGCATTTCCAACTCATAAACACATAATGAAATAATTACAGCCCAATTTCTCTCTGCTATAGCAGAAAGTCTCCTTTGTAACAGATAAAAAGAATTAAATCACCAAGACTGCAAACTTACATGGTGACTGTAGATTACACTAAAGTGCACTTTTTTTAAGTGCGACTTTTGTTATCTATATTAGTTTTTTTTTCCTTTTAGATAGAGAAAGCAAGCACTTGTGTGTGCAAGTGGAGGTAGGGGAAAAGGGCAGAGGGAGTGGGGGAGAGAGAATCTTAAGTAGATTCCATGCCTAAGGTGGAGATTCAGAGATCAATCTCACAACCCTGAGATCATGACCTGAGCCAAAATGAAGAGTCAGATGCTTAACCAACTGAGCCTCCTAGGCGTCCCTATTTATCTGCGTTGATACAGTTACTAAAGCAGCTATTGGCTGTCTCAGAGACACAGCTAGAAGAGAAAACAAAGAGAAGGGAGAATTTCAGGTGGCTGTGAAAAGATAGGCAAGGAGTCTTCTGAAAATATTAAATATTTTAATAATTAAAAGCTTAAAGTGAATGTTTTACTTAGTAATGACAAGTCTGAAGGGAGAAAGTTTACTTCTACTGGTGATATGGCAATTTTGTTTGGTGTGTAACAACAAAACTGAAGAATTAATAGAATAATTCTATTCCTTAAAAATGACATTCAAATTACATACCTCTGTCAGTGTTTCATTGATATGTCAGTAATGATTCTTCAAATATCTCTGCTAGTATAATTTTCTCTCTTGTATATGAATAATACCTTTCTGTTAACACACTGTTTCTGTTTATTTTTGAGTAGTTCATAATTATAAAAAGAAAGTCTAAATATCCTTTATAATTTTAAGGACAAAATAGTGAAAGCTTAAAATGTTCACAGTTGCTAAGAAAACAAATTACCTTCCTTTTAGTATTTTCAATACAAACAACCTGACCTTTGTTTTCTGGATGAAAGTTACTTACAAGGGAAATTCCATAAGGTTATCAGCAGATTCTTCAGCAGATTTTTCAGCAGAAACTTTACAGGACAGAAGTGAGTGGCACAATATAGTCTGAAGTGCCAAGTAAGAAAAATCTGGAGCCAAGAATACTCTATCCATCAAGGCAATCATTCAGAATGGAAACAGAGATAAATAATTTCTCAAACAAAAAATAAAGGAGTTCATGAAAACTAAACCAGCCCATCAAGAAATATTAAAAGGGATTCTTTGAGTGGAGGGGAAAGACCATAAGTGAGAATATGAAAAGTTGGAAATAAAAAGCAGTAAAAACAAGCATATCTGTAAAAATCTGTCAAAAAATTCACAAAATAAAAGAAAGTAAAATATGACACCGAACTTAAATTGCGAGGAGGGAGGTCAGGAGTAAAGAATGGGATCAAATCTAAAAGATCATCAATTGCTATGTGGATAAGATATTATATACAAACTTAATGGTAACCACAAATCAAAACCCACTAGTAAATATACAAAGAATAAAGAGAAAGGAATTCAAGTATATTACTAAAGAAACCATGAAAGAGAGCTAGAGGAAAAAAGATCAGGAAAAGGACTGCAAAAACAGCCACAAAACAAATAAGAGAATGCCAATAAATACATATCTTTCAATAATTACTTTGAGTATAAATGGCCTAAGTGCTCCAATAAAAGACACAGGGTGACAGTATAGATAAATACAAGACCCATCAACATGCTGCCTACAAGAGACTCATTTCAGACCTAAGACACCTGCAGACTGAAAGTGAGGGGATGGAGAAACATTTATCATACAAATGCATGTCAAAAGAAAGCCAGAGTAGCAATACTTTTATCAGACAAACTAGATTTTAAGACAAAGACTGTAACAAGAGACAAAAGAAGACACTATATAACCATAAGAGGGAAATCCAACAAGATATAACAATTATAAATATTTATGCACCCAAAATGGGACCACCCAAATACATAAAATAATTAATAACAAACATAAAGGAATAATTGATATTAATAAAATAAATATAGAAGATTTTAATGCCCACTTATATCAATTGATAAACTACCCAAACAGTAAATCAACAAGGAAAACTTGGCTTTATGTGACATACCAAAACCGATGGATTTAACAGATACATTTAGAACATTCTATCCTAATATAACAGAATACAAACTCCTTTCAAGTGCACACAGAACATTCTCCAGAATAGATCACATCTTGGGCCAAAAAACAACTCTTAACAAATTTAAAAAGTTTAAAATCATTCCATGCATCTTTTCTGACCTCAGCATTATGAAACTAGAAATCAACCACAAGAAAAAAATTCTGGAAAGAACACAAATATATGGAGGTTAAATAACATGCTACTGAGCAATGAATGAGCCAATCAGGAAATCAAAGAAGAAATAAAAAATTACATGGAAACAAATGAAAATGAAAACACAATGGACCAAAATATTTGGGATGTAGCAAAAGCTGCTTTATGTGGGAAGTTTATAGCAATACAGGCCTACCACAAAGACTCAAATAAACAAACTAAACTTAAACCTAAAGGAGCTTTAAAAAAAAATCAAACGGAACCCAAAACTAACAGAAAGAAGGAAATTATAAAGACTGGAGCAAAAATAAGTGATACAGAAATTAAAAAAAAAATAGAACGAATCAATGAAACAAGAAGCTGATTCATTGAAAAAAATATTAAAATTGATTAACCTTTAGATAGACTCGTTGAAAAAAAGATACTGGACTCAAAAAAAATCATAAATTAAAGAGGACAGATAACAACCAACACCACAGAAATATTGACAATTATTTTTTAAAGATTTTATTTATTTATTCATGAGAGACGCAGAGAGAAAGAGAGAGGCAGAGACACAGGCAGAGGGAGAAGCAGGCTCCATGCAGGAAGCCTGATGTGGAACTTCATCCCGGTACTCCAGGATCACGCCCTGAGCCAAAGGCAGGCGCTAAACTGCTGAGCCACCCTGAGATCCCCAAAATATGAATAGTAATTCTTAAGAGAACATTATGAAAAGTTATAATCTTCTTGGAAGAAGAATAACTTCTTTGACAACCTGGAAGAAATGGATAAATTCATAGAAACATATACTCTACTAAAACTGAAGCATGAAGAAATAGAAAATTTGAACAGACTGATTACCAGCAATGAAATATAATGAGTAGTCAAAAAATTCCCAGCAAACAAAAGTCCAGAACCAGACAACTTCACAGGCGAATTCTACCTAACATTTAAAGAATATTTAATGCTTATTTTTCCCCAACTATTCCAAATAAAAGAGAAAGTAAAACTCCTAAATTCATTCTATGAGGGCAGCATTACTCAGATACCAAAGCCAGATAAAAGCATCACAAAAAAGAGAAATATACATCAATATCACTGATGAACATAGATGCAAAAGTCCTCAACAAAATACTATCAAACCAAATCCAACAATATATTAAAAAATTATTCGCCACAATCAGGTGGGATTTATTCCTGGGCTGCAAGGATGGAACAATATTCACAAATTAGACAATGAGATATATTACATCAATAAAAAGGATAGATGCAGAAAAGTCACTTCACCAAGTATATCATCCATTTACGACAAAAATCTTCAACAAAGTAGGCCTACAGGGAACATACCTTGTAGGGTATAATAAAGGCCTTATATGAAAAACTCACAGTAAACAACAAAACAAAGCAGCAGAAAAAGAAATTAAGAAAACAGTTCCACTTGCAGTTGCCAAAAGTAATAAAATTCCAAGGAATAAATTCATCCAGAGGTGAAATGCTTGTACTGTGAAAATTATGAAACATTGATGAAATAAATCGAAGATGACACAAATAAATGGAAAGATATTCCATGCTCATGGATTGAAAGAACAAATATTACCCAAATAAATCTACAGATTTAATGAAATCTCTATCAAAATATCACCAGCATTTTATGTAGATACATAGATAGATAAAGATATACCTATATATCTCACCTTTTCTTTATCCATTCATCTACTGATAGCTGATATCCATTCATCAGACATGAGCTCCTTGCTACTTTCATAATTTGGCTATTGTAAATAGTGTTGCTATAAACATGGGATGCATATATCCCTTTGAGTTAGTGGTTTATAATTTGGGGGTAAATACACAGTAGCACAATTACTGAATCATAAGGTAGTTCTACTTTTTAACATTTGATGTACCTCCATACTGTCTTCCACAACAGCTGTACCAGTTTGCACTCCCACCAACAGTACACAAGGATTCCTTCCTTCCCACATCTCTCCAAAACTTGTCTTTTCTTGTGTTTTTGATTTTAGCCATTCTGACAGGTGTGAGATGATCTCTCGCACTTTTGATTTGCATTTCTCTGATGATGAATGATGTTGAGCATCTTTTCATGTGTCTGTTGGCCATCTGGTTGTCTTTGAAGAAATGTCCGTTCATGTCTTCTGCCCATTTTTAATGGTATTATTTGTTTTTTGGGTGTTGAGTTTTAGGTCTTTATATATTTTGGATACTAACACTTTATTGGATATATCATTTGCAAATATCTACTCCCGTTCAGTAGGTTGCCATTTAGTTTCATTGATTGTTCCCTTCACTAAGCAGAAGCTTTTTATTTTGATGTAACAGTTTAATTTTTCTTTGATTTCCCTTGCCTCAGGACACATATCTAGAAAAATGTTGCTACAGCCAGTGTCAGAGAAATTACTGCCTGTGCTCTTTTATAAGATTTTTATGGCTTTAGTTTTTACATGTAGGTCCTTAATTCATTTTGAGTTTACTTTGTGAATAGTGTAAGAAAGTGATTCCGTTTCATTTTTTGAATACCACGGTCCAGTTTCCCCAACATCATTTGTTGAAAAGACATTCATTTTCCCCTTGGATATTCTTTCTTCCTTTATGGAAGACTAATTGACCTCATAATTTTGGGCTTATTTCTGGGTTTTCACTTCTGTTCCATTGATCTATGTGTCTATTTTTGTGCCAGTATGATACTGTTTTGATTACTACAGGTTTGCAATAGAACTTGAAAACTAGAATTGTGATACTTCTAGTTTTATTATTTTTTCTCAAGATTGCTTTGGCTACTTAAGAGTCTTTTGTGGTTCTTTACAAATTTTAGGATTGTTTGTCCTAGTTCTGTGAAAAATCCCGGGGGTATTTTGATAGGGAATGCATTTAATGTATAGATTGCTTTGGGTAACCATTTGCTTTGACGTGGATGGAACCGGAGTGTATTACGCTGAGTGAAATAAGTCAATCGGAGAAGGACAAACATTATATGGTCTTCATTTGGGGAATATAAAAAATAGTGAAAGGGAATAAAGGGGAAAGGAGAAAAAAATAAGTGGGAAATATCAGAAAGGGAGACAGAACATGAAAGACTCCTAACTCTGGGAGACGAACTAGGGGTGGTAGAAGGAGAGGTGGGTGGGGGGTGGGGGTGACTGGGTGGCGGGCACCGAAAGGGCACTTGATGGGATGAGCACTGGGTGTTATTCTGTATGTTGACAAATTGAACACCAATAAAAAATAAATTTATTAAAAAAAAGATTGCTTTGGGTATGTAGACATTTTAATAATATCTATTCTTCCAATCCATTACATTAAATGTGTAGATTTATTTGGGTAATATTCTTTCAATCTAAGAACATGAAATATCTTCCATTTTTTTGTGTCATCTTCAATTTATTTCATCAATGGCATAGGGTTCACTTAAAAAAAGAAAGAGATATAAATACAATTTCACTGTTTTCATAATAATATATTTGTTGCTACTGAGTTTAAATTGCTTTGTATATGTATTGACCTATGTATTTCTTTTTTTTCATTTTTTCAAGGCCTCTGCACATTTTTCTAAAGTGTTAGAATATTTTATTCTATACATACATTCTATTCTGTACATAAGAACATTTTATATAAAATATTAATCTATTATATTTGTTGTAAATATTTTTTATCAGTTTGTCATTTGATTTTTAGTGTTGTTTATGCATTTTGTCATATAAAAAAACTTAGCAAACCTTTGTCATCAGACTTTTTCAGGAAAGCTTCTGCTTAAAAAGACTTTACCAATCTTACATCCAACAAATATTTACCCTTATTTTTCTCATTACATAATTTTTACTGAACTATTTGATCCATTTAGATTGAATTTTGACATTAGATATGAGTAATAATCCCCCTTTATTATTTTTCCAATTAGCTAAAATAATTGTTGCATAAAAATTTATTGGATAATCCTTCATTTTTTTCACTGCTTTGTGATATCATGATTCTAATAAAGTGTTTTCCTCTAGAAATCTACTACCATAGCATTTTCCTCTGAAAATTTTGAACTTGCTAGTGCGTTCCATAATATTACCCATAGCTGTGTGTTTGCACATTCCATACTCTTTAATCATAGGGGCTATAGCGTCTTTCAAATATATTCATGAGCCTATCATCTTAGTGCCTACCTAAAACATTGCTAGATACAACAATGAGTATTAAATATGACCCCATGGCTAAGGATGATGACTCTAGGCCTGGACTTTCTCAGTTTGAAAACTGGCTTTGCCAAATATTGCTTTTTGCAAATAATTTCTCTAAGTCTCAGTTTCCCCATCTTTAAGAAAGGGGAAAACATTCATACTTATCTTGTAGACTTTGTGAGAGTTAAATGAGATAAACCATGCAAATGTTTAAGCCAGTGCTTGGCAAATAGTAAGTACCCAAACGCTGACACTTTCAAAACTACTACTATTGCTGTTATTGCTGTTATTATTATTTTAGTGAATAATATAGCAATGGCGAAGGTCAGTGCTGACAATAGAAGGGCCTTATTGAGGACAGAGAAATTCACAGCCTCCTGGATAGACACTGACCTATAAGCAGAGGCACTCTCAGAGATAGCTTAGTAGTGATAGACTTATGGTCTCTTCTTTGTCATAGTGTCATGCCAATAAGAATCAAGGAACAAGGGAAAGAAAAGTGCTAGAAGGGGATTCTCTAGGTATGTAGGTAACATACTTATTCTATAACTTTATTTGAAACAGATTTCTTATATTAATTTTGTATCCTGCAACTTTGTTGAATTAATTTATCAGTTCTAGTAGATATTTGGTGGAGTCTAAGTTTTTTTATATATAGTATCTTATCATCTGCAAATAGTATAAGTTTAACTTCTTACCAAATTGGATGCTTTTTATCTCTTTTTCTTGCCTAATTACTGTGGCAAGGACTTCCAATGCTATGTTGAATGAAACTGGTGAGGATGAGCATCCTTGCCTTGTTCCTAACCTTAGGGGAAAAAGGTCTCAGTTTTTCCTTATTAAGGATGATGTTAGCTGTGGGTTTTTCATAAATGATGTTTATTATGTTGAAATATGTTCCATATAAACCTACTTTATTGAGGATTTTTTAATTATAATTGGATGTACTTTGTCAAATACCTTTTCTGGATCTATTGAAATGATCATATGGTTTTTATCCTTTCTCTTGTTAATGTGATACATCATGTTGATTAACTTGTGATCTCTGGAATAAATCCACTTGATCATGGTAAATTATTTTTTATTTTATCATTGGATTCAGTTTACCAATATTTTGTTGAGGATTTTTGCATCTATGTTCATTAGATATATCTGCCTAAAGTTTTTATTTTCCTAGTGTCTTTATTTGGTTTCAGTATTGGGGTAATGCTGGCTCTGTAGAATGAATTTGGAAGCTTTCCTTCCCCTTCTGTTTTTTAGAATAGTTTGAAAAGAACAGGTATTAACTCTTCTTTAAACGTTTGATAGAATTCACCTGTGAAGCCATCTGGCCCTGGACTTTTTTCTTTTAAAGGTTTTATTTATTTATTCATGAGAGACACAGAGAGAGAGGCAGAGACACAAGCAGAGGAAGAAGCAGACTCCATGCAGGGAGCCTGATGTGGGACTTGATCCCAGGACTCCAGGATCATGCCGTGGGCCAAAGGCAGGTGCTAAACTGCTGAGCCACCCAGGTGTCCCTGGTCCTGGACTTTTTTGTTGGGAGTTCTTTGACTACTGATTCTGTTTTGTTGCTAGTAATTGTTCTGTTTGAATTTTCCATTTTTCCTGATTCAGTTTTAGATTATTTGTTTCTAGGAATTTATCCATTTCATCTAAGTTGTCCAATTTGTTGGCATATAAAAACAGAAAAGTATAACGAGTTTCATTTGTTGGTTGTGGTGGACGCTAAGGTAAATAATCATTTAAAATAGCTTCTTTGTTGACCTCATTAAGCCTTAAAATGAGGCTAAAATTATAGAATATTACACATAAGGAACAACCTAATCCAAACTTCTTATTTTACAGATGAAACAGACTGGCACCGAGAGGGTAAGTGACTTACATAAGGTTACTCAGAATCTTACATGTTAGGCATGGAGTTTGAACTCAAAATTTCTTAAATACAGCCATGTGTTTTTTAAATTGCCTCCCTATCCAGAGCTTAGTTTGAAAATGGAGATAGAATACAGGAAAACAATTACTGACTCATAAAATACTATCTCAACAAACCTTTATGATTCCTAGTCCTAGGGTAGATTAGCAATGCTGTTTCGTGGCATAAAATACTTTTAATGAAAGACAACTGCGCATTGTGGTTAGAAATCAAAACAAATTTATTCTGAAATTGATAGCATTAACATATTTACTCAAATATGGTTATAAGGTTTGAGTTTAGAAAATAAACTGGATTGTTCTTTAACTGTGCCTCTTCAGGTAATAATTTCATGTAAAGCTATTATTCCAGTTGGTACTGATTAATCCCAGAGATTATTTGTAGAGCAGCTGGGAAGAAAGGCATGTTCCAAAATGACTTCATATATAAACACTTCTCTTATAAATATGACTTATTTTTCATTGGTATTATTCCTTGATCCCTGTATTCCTATGAGGTGATCCAGAGACAGAAATTAAAATAAAATTAATTAATTCAGTTGGCAAACTGTCTAAGAGGATTACATTGATTCCCATTCAGATTAATTTTGGGTAAATGGCTTTCCTTAAAATGTAATTCCCTGATTTCAAAGTGGCTCATAAATGAGAAAGAGGCCAAGAGGGAGCAGAGATGTTGGTTAGTGGATCTTATTAACATTTCAATCATACAGGCCTGTTGTTACTCTCTTTCAACTTTTGTTTTCTTTTCATTAAATTAGTTACTTTGTATTATTACAACATAGTGAACTCTTCAGTTTTCATAACATTTTTAAACAGTGATTTAAATTGTGGGCAAAATAATAAATATAAGAATATGGTATCCTTTAATGTTCGTTGCTCAATAGCTTGCAGTTCTCTTCTCTTAAAACCCTATCTCTTTGATCATCCATAGCAAATAATAAAATTTTAGAATTCTAAAAAGGGGCACGAGGCAGTATATCTAACTGCTGAGGCCAAAAATATAGATTCGACTCAGTAGCAAAAGGAGGCACAGGGGTAATTGAATACCTTTAACTTAGAGACAGAGAAAGAAGACTAACAGCACAATTTCAGACACAGGTACTTTTCTTTAGGTTTTCACTATCCTCTTCTTAGCGTCCAAATAAAAAAAAAAAACAACATGAAATATTTATCATTCTAGTCCAAAATAGGCCTAGGATGCTTGAAAACATATGTATGTCAGAGTCCTATCTTTCATGTGAGTTGTACCCCTGGCATGAACTAAGGTGTGATACTTATGAGGATGTTGTACCAATAGCATTGTCATGATTAAACAGGTTATGTGAGTTCTTAGCCACATTGCTCATTTCTAGCCTTTCTGTGCCTTCCTCTATTACATCCTTTTTCTCAATAGAAAATTCAAATGGCATTGTAAATTTGAGGCAACCCAATTGTAGCTCTGTAGCCAATTAAATTGTCAGGCCCTCGAGGAAAGCCAGTATTTTTCTGCCAAGTACAGCTACTGCAAAGTGTTGAATTATTATAAAACCATAGACCAGGTGGTCAGTATAAAACCTAGACTATGATAAGCAATCTACTTTTATCTGTGTTTATCTCTTTTCCCTAATGAGGCTCATTAGGGCTTGGTACATGAGAAGGACAATTCAGGGTTGATCACTCCTTTCTAAATATCCCTGTTCAGTTGCTTCTTTGTAAAAAGACAAAAAACAAAACAAAACAAAACACACAAACATTAGAGGTCATTCTATATTGCTTGTTTTATGATATGAAAGACAAAGATTTCATTTTTCTCTTTTCTAATGTTGTTCTACAAGAATGGGCAGCCAGTTTTTTAAAAAATCTTTTATTTGTGTTACTACATTCCTATGAAATGATTCACCTTACATTTACTATATAAAACACTTTCTCATAAATTATGTAATTTGATTTTCAAAGTAGCAATAATTTGATCTTCAAAGCACTTTGAAGTAGTCTTAGCTCAGTTTTGCAGATGAAGCAATTGAGGCTCAGAAATATTAAAATACTTGTCAAAGGCAATTAAGCAATAAAGCAGGAATAAACCTTGGATTTCTAAAAGGAAAAACAGAAACTGAGAGCTTAGCTATTTTGACCTTAGCATCTCTTCCTTTAATATTTTAGGGTGCATTCTTTGAAGAGAAAATCTGTTTGATTTACCTGATATTAGAACAGATTTACTCAGGAAAGAAGCTAGAGCAAACCAAGCTTTTCTTTTGAAGGAACTGTGCTGAGGTTTGATGGATGTCAAAGACTGGCTCTTTGGCCGATGTTTGATGGATGTCAAAGACTGGCTCTTTGGCCGAACTGAGAAATAGGACAAATCTGTCTTAATCCCAATTTCCCACCTTTCTGTTCATGTAGCATCTGAAGTTCTGTATCTTTTCCCTCTTATTACTTATCATACTAAAACTTTAATGTCCTCTGCCTCAATCTCTTGGCAATGAAATTGATAAACCACCAGTTAATTGTTAATTAGCAATGATATTCAATCTGTCAATCTCTGGATCTTTACATTTGGGTATTAAGCCATAGGAGGGATTGAAAACGTTGCCCACTGTGACAGGCTATTAGCTTCTAGGGAATTTGAGGGATGATGTGTGTTTTACATGTCCTTCATTTGACACTATATACAGTGATTCTCACTACCTGCATATGTGCTCTAAATTCTGGTGAAGGATTTAAAAACCAAGGGTGTTAAGGTAGTAAAAGGAGGAATTGGTAGATGTACCTCAGATTAATGCTATTAATTTCAAAACATGAAAGATTCTACACTTAGCCACATAATAATGAACTCTAGAAATTAGCACAGAGATCATCTTCAGGGTAGTTCTCACTGGGATAACTTACACATTCTCTATGCTTACTAGAACACATATGCTAAGTGCCATACTGAGATTTCAATTCAGGGCTCTGTGGCTAACACCAAAGCCAGTTTTTCCAATATATCAGAATTTCCACCCAGCACATGATTAGCTCTCCCTGCTCTCTTCCATGTTTTTAATCCCATTGAATTAAATTCTACTCATTCATGTCTCTCCTCCTGCCTTACCCATCCATCTTTCTTTTTTAAAAAAGATTTTTTTTTATTTATTCATTTGAGAGAGAGAGACAGAGAGCACAAGGGAGAAAAGCAGAGGGAGAGGGAGAAGCAAACTCCCTGCTGAGCTGGGAGACCAACATGGGGTTCGAGGACCTGGGGATTATAACCTGAATCAAAAGCAGATGTTTAACTGGTCTGAGCCACCGAGGTGCCCTCCATTCACCTTTCTGGTAGTTCATCTATTGTGTGTTTGACACTCTCATTTTCTTGTGAACAAACGCTTCTGTATCTATGTGCAAGGAAACGAATCAGATTGCTTCAGTTCAAATTCTGAATCTACCACTCATTAGCTTTTTTTATGCAAACTCAAGCTGGATACTTAACCTCAGTTTCATGATCTATAAAATGTGGAGACCATTAGTTCCTATATTACAGTGTTGTTTACTGGCTTAGATGAGCCAAACTATGTAAATCACTTGGAAGAGTGCTTGTAATATTTTAACTGTTCAATAAATGTTGGCTGATTATTTTATTTCTTCTGCCATCTTATTTTAATTAAAGCATGGGTTTTACCTAAAACAATACTTAAAACTTCACCTTACCTGTGTGCTTCTTATTCTCAATACATATGAACTCTCCTGCCTCTACAATCTCTACTCCATCTCAGTATTTCCCCATATGTACATCCTCCTTTCCTTCTATTATAAAAAAACATATTCCTGTTTTTCTTGGTTAATCATTTATCTTTCATTTCTTTAACAAATTAGCTTCTTTCTTTCTTTTATCTTGGATCATTTCTTCTCCACTAGCTCCTTCCCCTTAGTCTGCAACTATCCTCAGGGATCATATTTCAAATTTTCCCTCAGCTCTATTGGTTACTCAAATCTTATTTATTTATTTATTTATTTATTTATTTATTTATTTATTTATTTATTTTAAATATTTTATTCATTCATTCACGAGAGACACACAGAGAGAGGCAGAGACATAGGCAGAGGGAGAAGCAGGCTCCATGCAGGGAGCCCTATGTGGGACTCATCCTGGGTCTCCAGGATCACACCCTGGGCGGAAGGCGGCACTAAACCACTGAGCCACTGGGGCTGCCTGGTTACTCAAATTTTAGTTCTATATCTAGTCTTCATATCACTGTTAAACTTTTTGAAAGCATGTGTGGCATGAACTTTTCAGGTAGAAGGAAATATTCCAAACTGCTCTCTATTATTTACAAACAGGAAATCTTGGACATGTGAACATCTCTGAACCAGTTTTCTCATATAAAAAAAATGGGAACAAGAATAATTACTTCATTGAATTGTTGTAAGAATGAAATACTGTATTTTAAAAAGTACTTAGGGTGGGTAATGTTCTGCTTTTTTCAATTAGCAATAATCGCGCCTCGGATAAACCTCATTGGCTACGATACTGCCACTGCGCAAAGCTTGTTCTGCTTTTTTGATCTTAGTACAATTATATAGGCATGTTCAGTTCTGGAAAATTCACTGACTTGTACACTAGTGACAAGTGCCCTCTTTTGTATATATGTTATATTTTCTGTGTTTAAAATTAAATAAATGACAATGCAGTTCCTAGAATGGAGTATGTGCCCAATAATTGTGGCTATTACTATTTTTATTGCTAGTAATTACAATTTGAATTCCACTTCTACTGCTCCAAGTTCATCAGTGACATCTAATCAATATATCCAATGCCTTTTCCTATTTGAAGAATAAACACAATTACTTTGAATCTTTTTCCTCCTTTGGCTTCCTTGATATACCTGAGCTACTACACTCAAATACCACTTAGCCAGGTTTTTGTTAATAATTCTCTAATTATGGAAAGTTCTGAAGATTCACATACATATATACCTACATATATAGAGAGAATTCCATAATTTGCACATATATGGGGGACAGAGAAGGAATTTTTGGATAGTTAGGGTTGGAGTCACAATAGTGTATTGTCCAGATAGACAACCAAATATTGTGCTTGTGATATGCAATTAATTATACATTAATTTCTGAAGGTAAAATTGAAATTACTGCAAAAAGAGGTGCAAAATGTCATTAAAAAATCACTGATATCCCCATTTGAGGGGTAGTAGAGAGAACACTTAGACATAAATTTGATAATCTAGGTTCAAGAATCAGCCCTTCTACTTAGGTAGTAGTGCTGTACTTGGTAAGTTATTTAAATCTAAGAGCTTCAGTTTTCTCATCTTCTGATGTATATAACAGTCTCTCCACTCAGTAATTTTCAAAAATTTTCTGTGGAGCTCAAATAAGCTAATATATGTAAAAATGTTTGCAGCTCACATGGTATCACACAAATGCAGGAGATGATTTGTAAGGTATTTGTTACAGATCCCTTCCCATCCACTTGCCATGTGATTGAGTATTACTATAGAACAGTAAATGATGTCAAGGATAACAAGATCAGTAGATGGATGAAGGCTGTAGCTTAGAGGTTGGAATTGGAGACAGTTCCCAGAGTATAGACTGGTGGTTAACTCTTGCTTTTTAGAGTCTTTGTTCAAATTCCATCCTGAACGTGATAACCTGCTGCTTATGCATAGATAAGTCATTCTTATAAATATATCAGCTGTGCCTGAGTTGTATGGGGGGTTGAGTGAAGAAAATAGTAAATAAAGAAATGGAGTACTTTTGTTGCTAGCTTATATTAGCTAATACTATAAAGATGAAGAATAGATATTTTAAGGGTTAAAGGACAATTAATGTTTTCTATTTAGAGTCTCAGAAGGATATTTGTGAGTTTGTTATCTGGAGAACTGAATTATATTGTAAATGATAAATTTCAGGGTTAAATGTTTGGGAAACAAAACTATACCTGACGTATTTATTTTTTAATGGAATCTTTCTGGCTTAACACAATCAGAGGTCTATCTTATCTGAGATACTTGAGCCCTACAAAAAAGGGAATGGGAAATATGAACCAAGTGTGATTACTCAGTTAAATTGGATTTATTTCATTTATATATTAATAAAATAGGGAAATTCACTAATAGCACTTTACCCCTGTCTTATTATTTGGGAATATTTTGTATATGAAGTAGAAGAGACAAACAAAGCAAAATATTCTGTTTATGAGATAATACATTGAAAATTGCAAATCCATAATGTCTCTGAAATGCTTGGGAAGCTGTGCCTTCTATACTAATATTTGGTATGGTTATTATTATGGAAATTGTGCCAGAGATTCTTTGCAAATACTCCCTAGTAGTAATATGAAACTCACCAAATACGATGTAGTTGTAATAATCATCAAAATGAATTATTGACTTTTATTACATTTTAATCAATACTTATTATCAACTCATGAATTTAACTATCTCTGTTAACAGACTGCAGCATTCACTATAAACTCATAAGAATTTAGTCTTGTTTTCTGGAAAATAGTATACTACCAGTTGAAGGAAATGAGAAAATACATGCAAAAAGCCCTTTGAAATATGTGACATAATATTCATAAGCTCTACTCCTGTATTTTTCATTATTCATTTTTATTATATATATTTTAAATACTTATATTTATATGCATTTGTTAATGCATGAACTTCTTAAAAAGTTTTTAATTTAAATTCCAGTTAGTTAAAATACAGTGCAATATTAGGTTCAAATGTACAATTTAGTGATTCCACACTTACATAGAACACTGGGTTCTCATGATGGCAATGGCACTCCTTAATCCTCATCATGTATTTAACCCATCTCCCTCCCCACTTACCTTCTGGTAACTATTAGTTAGTTCTCTATAAATAAGAGCCTGTTTCTTGGTTTGTCTGTATCTCTTTTTTCCCCCTTTGTTCATTTGTTTTGTTTCTTAAACTCCACCCATGAGTGAAATCATATGGTATTTGCCTTTCTCTGACTTGACTTATTTCACTCAGCTTAATACTCTGTAGCTCCATCCATGTCATTGCAGTTGGCAAGATTTCATTCCTTTTATGTCTGAATAATATTCCATTACACACACACACACACACACACACACACACACATGCACACACACCCCACTTCTTTATTCATCAGTTAATGGACACTTGGGCTATTTCCATAATTTGGCTATTGTAGATAATGCTGCTATAAACATTAGGGTACATGTAACCCTGTGAATTATTGTATTTTTATATTCTTTGAGTAAATACCTAATAGTGCAATTGCTGGATCCTAGGGTAGTTCTAGTTTTTACTTTTTTTTTAAAGATTTATTTATTCATGATAGACATAGAGAGAGAGAGAGAGAGAGAGAGAGAGAGGCAGAGACACAGGCAGAGGGAGAAGCAGGTTCCATGCCAGGAGCCCGACGTGGGACTCGATCCCAGGACTCCAGGATCAGGCCCTGGGCCAAAGGCAGGCGTTAAACCACTGAGCCACCCAGGGATCCCCTAGTTTTTACTTTTTGAGGAAATTCCATACTGTTTTCTGCAGTGACTGCACCAGGACACACCTGCCATCAATTGGATATGAGGGTTCCCCTTTCTCCACATTCTCAACTATTGTTTCTTGTGTTGTTAATTTTAGCCATTCTGAACATTTTGATATATTAACATATTACATTGATGTGTATGCATTATATATATGTATGCATATGTATAGTTTTAAGGAACAAACAGAAAAGGAATTGAGGAGTAATTAAATCTTGCCAGCTTTCCCTGATTGCCATTCAGCACACAAAACTACTGCTAAATTACAAATATCTTCCAATGAAGTTTGGCAGCAATTATTAATAAATTAGCACAGATTAGTTTATTAGATTAACTTGTACAAAGTTGAAACCCTGGGGAATAAAATAAAATAAAATAGTTATGCTTCAACTCCAGAGATATAGTCTATTAGTTCAATGACAGAAAGTAAAATCCTACAAGTTGAACATGCCAACCCTAATCTAGCTTCTGTAACACGAAGTCTTTTGAATGACACATTTGACTACCAAAAAAATAGCTTTTGACTGCAGGAATCCAGAAGTTATGTTAATTATAACTGAAATCAAAATCCTAATTACTTAAACCTGTATAGTATATGATTAGGTTATGTTTAAGATTCAGTAGTTAAGAGGAAAAGCTACTTTGAGACAGCTGATTAAAATGGCAAACAGGGCAGCCTGGGTGGCTCAGCGGTTTGGCGCCTGCCTTCAGCCCAGGGTGTGATCCTGGAGACCCAGGACTGAGTCCCACATCAGGCTCCCTGCGTGGAGCCTGCTTCTCCCTCTGCCTGTGTCTGTGCCTCTCTCTCTCTGTCTCTTATGAATAAATAAATAAATTCAAAAAAATAAAATGGCAAACATCTGTCTTTGTAAAAGTGGATGTAAGCCAAAATTTTTTACTCAAGCCAAAATTTTTTACTCTGTTTTCTAAGTGATTCTAATAATTTCATGTGGCCAGAAGTAATTAATTGGATGTTCACGCTTGTAAAAAACTCACTGTTTTCCAATATTGCTTCTACCTCTTCCCACTGACCATCCCTTGCTTGTACCTCTCATCATTAGAGTGTTTGGACGTTCTTTGGTTCTTTCATTTTGTTTTTCTCACCCCTTCTTGTGTCTACATCCTGGGAGACAGAAATCTTCTGTGTGATTTCTTCCCAACACTTTCTCCATTTGCTTGAGATGCCATTGAATTTTGGTATGTATGGCTTTGGTGGAAGGAATACTAAAGTTCAGATACCTGGGATCTTTTTCTAGTTCTGGAACTAAATTGTTGTGTAACTTAAAGCATGTATCTTCTGTCTGGGACTCAGTTTTCCTCATCTGTAAATGAGGGGGCTAGATAAAATTATTTTTCGGGTCATTCCAGCTACATTTAGCATCTGATTATTCTACTTTGTGGGCGAGATTGCCTCCTTTGGTGATTTGGAATGCCTAAGGAAATGTTTCCCAGTGAATAGGACTATTAATAGGAATTTTGATTTAGTTTATTACTGCTTTTAGACATTTGCTTTGGTAAAGGACTTTAAACATAATGCATTCACGTATTATGGTACCATATCTGTCTTCAGAGTTTCAAAAACAATGCAGGAAAACTAATATTCAGGTGTGATATTGAGGAATACTGCAATAGCATGAGAGAATAATTTCAGCTTTGTTTAAAATGGGGTTCACAAACTCACAAAATTAAGGGATGCCGTGTTCTGATGATAATTTGTGTTCAAATAAAACAAGCTATTTTAAATTTCGTTTTGAACACTGAGTACTACTGCAAGTCCACTTTTAAACTGGCATTATCTAAATCCATAGAACATCAAAATGGGAGGTACTTGAAGTAATCTCGTTGTGTAAGACTGCTAGAGACCCTAATTCTAGCCTTTCCCTACCCCCAAATCTGAGCCTCAGTTTTATGGTCTATAAAGTCACATTAAGAAAAGAAAAGGGGGGATCCCTGGGTGGCGCAGCGGTTTGGCGCCTGCCTTTGGCCCAGGGCGTGATCCCGGAGACCCGGGATCGAGTCCCACATCGGGCTCCCGGTGCATGGAGCCTGCTTCTCCCTCTGCCTGTGTCTCTGCCTCCCTCTCTCTCTCTATGTAACTATCATAAATTAAAAAAAAGGGAGTCTGGCTGGCTCAGTCAATAGAGCATGCCACTCGATCTCAGGTTTGTAGTTGCGTGAAAGGATTACTTAAAAATATAAAATCTTAAAAAAAAATGGATTTCTCATGAACACCAGAGAGGGGCTTGTCTTCACTTCAGCTCAGCATTCCACCAAATGTCTCTCTTATTGAGAAATCTGTGACCACTTGTTGCCTCTAGGATAGTTTTCTTCTTTCCTTGAATTCATATTCACTCGGATTGTGTGTGTGTGTGTGTGTGTGTGTGTGTGTGTGTTTAATCTTCTCATGAGAATCTTTACAGCACGACCTCAGGCATTTGGGCAGTATCACAAGAAAAACAAACTTTCAACAGCCATTATGGGCGGTAAGAGCGAAGACCAGCTCCCCACCAACCGGCCCCCTCCCCTGTGTGGTGTAGAGCAAGAGCTACGTCACCATCAACCCACGGAAACGCGCGGGTGCTGGAACTAGCGGTGACCTGCGTGCGCAGCGCGGGGCAGCTGGGAGCTATCCTAACCAGACTCAACCGCCGGATTGGTAGCTGAGGGGATCCTGTCCCTGTGGCGTCAGGCCGGACAGGGTAGGGAAAGAGGCAAGTAGAAAGACTGCTTACTGTAGCCTTCGCATGGGGCTGTAGAGGAAGGTGGTTACTTTTCTGAGGAGCATCCCTTTGAAAGCCCTAAATGGCGTCGCTGTCTGACATGAATGCGGGTACTTCTGGATAGGAAGAGGCCTAAAAGGACTGCCTGGGCAGAGGGGCAGGGAGAGTGTGAGGGTTACCACGTGGCCTCTGGATCCTCCAGACTCAGTTAATAAGCCCACCTTGGCCTTGAATCTCACCTCCAAGCCCCACATTGCGAATGGAGGTCCTGATAGACTAGTTTCAGACATTTGGGTGAGAACAGCGCTGGGAAACTATTCTATGAAAAATAAGGGGAAAAGGGTGTGCGGGACCGTTAGACTGGCCAACTGACAACTCATTGGGATTCAGTGGTAGACTGGATGATGCTCCCTGAGGTAAAAGTCTTCAGAGACTCCTTCACAGGAACAGCCTGGGTCAGAGCTAGGACAAAAATAGGGGGTAGGTGCGAGAGTTCAGAAGAGGCTGACTTCAGTTCAAACATGAGGGAAAATTCCCACAGAGTTTTAACTGTTGACAGGCCTCATCAATCTCTGTGCCATTTCTATGGCAGTTAATTCCAACCGTCGAATTCCAACGTTTTGGTTAGTTATCATCTCTGTTTTTTAAATCACCTGAGTCAGTGATTCTCTCCTTATAGTAATAATATAGTAATTCATCTCAGCATTATTTTATATTATTCTCTTATGGAAAAAGAAATCCACCATGCTCGGAAAGGCCGATGACTTAATTTAGAATTTGTTTGTTTTAAATCCTAACACTTTATTGTCTAGGATATGGATAATAGGACTTCTGTGGTTGTGTGTGTGTAATACATTAGGCTTAATTAAAATGCTAACAATTAGGGACTATTTAACGTCTAGTTTATCACCCTACATAGGAGATAGAACTGACCCAAGCCTTTCAACATAAAGGAATGTAATTTAATTTTTTAAAAATCTAGTGAATATTCATAATAGACACTGAAATCTCGAGGAGGGAGATTTTTCAATATCATATATCATTAATTTTTATTTTTTTCTTGGTGTTTGTTTTGGCAGTTTTATTTTCCTCCTTTCTAATTTATGGGGGGAGGGGACTCTATTAAAGCTGAGTGGAACACCTTGGTGAATATTTTGCATAAATAGCTATATGAATAAATAGCTATATTTGTCTATTAGGAGGAGAAAATGAGCAAAGTTCTTCTGAACTGAGATTAAAGGAAGAAAACAACAGAAACTGGAAAGAACAAAGAAACGCTGAAAGGAAGAAAACGTCATTTAGATACATTCAATAAGTATGTAAATGTTCATAGAAAAAAGAAAAGACTTGGGAAACCACTGCATACCCCTTTCCTTGAAATCAGAGGACTTTAAGTGATGTTGCACAATTATATAAAACACAATCACATCTTTAAATCAATGAAATCTCCTGTGCCTGGCACATAGTAAGCACATTATTGTTGAATGTGCTTGAGTGAAATGAGATTTATATCTATTTATTTTAACATTCTCTGCTGAATGTGAGAACTTCACTATATTTTTTTTTACATTTTTATTTATTTATGATAGAGAGAGAAAGAGACACAGGCAGAGGGAGAAGCAGGCTCCATGTATCGGGAGCCCGACATGGGATTCGATCCCAGGTCTCCAGGGCCTGGGCCAAAGGCAGGCGCCAAACCGCTGCGCCACCCAGGGATCCCACTTCACTATATATTTGTCTTACCTTATATATTTTTATTTTTTCAGAGTGACTGAAACCTATTGGAGATTCATTTCACCACTGGAGGCTACCCAAATCTCCTTTCCTTTGCTGCCCCCACTCTGTACAGTCTCTTCTACCTTCATACCTCAGGTGAAGGGGAAATCAGAGAAGGACCAGGGACTTGCTGGTATTGGTAAACCCATTGTCACTTTCATTGTGCATTTTTTTAAAAGATTTTATTTATTTATTCATGAGAATATACAGAGAGGAGAGAGAGGCAGAGACACAGGCAGAGGGAGAAGCAGACTTCACGCAGCGAACCTGACGTGGGACTGGATCCCTGGTCTCCAGAATCAGGCCCTGGGCTGAAGGCGGCACTAAACCACTGAGCCACCTGGGCTGCCCTCATTGTGCATTTATTTTTTATTTTTTTATTTTTAAATTTTATTGAAGTTCGATTTGCCAACATATAGTATAACACTCAGTGCTCATTCTATCAAGTGCCCTCCTCAGTGCCTGTCACCCAGTTACCCCATCCCCCCAACACACCTCCCCTTCCACTACCCTTTGTTCATTTCCCAGAGTTAGGAGTCTCTCATGTTTTGTCACCCTCTCTAATTTTTCCCACTCATTTCCCCTCCTTTCCCTTGTGCATTTTAAGCCTACAGATAACCTGATAGTAAGCATTAAGATTCTTTCAGCTCTTCCTATTCCCCTAGCAGCCCTCATTTTCAGTCTAAGATTGTCTACCATGTATGTAACCCTCTGCTTGATTAGAGGTTTTAGAATTGTGTTGTGCAGTATGGTAATCACATGTGAATTGTGATCACATTCAAATGTGAATCACATTCAATCAATTAAAATTAAATGAAATTAGGAATTGTGTTCTCAAGTCTCACTAGCCACATTTTTCATGCTTAATAGCTGTATGTGGTCAGTAGCTACTATATTAAATAGTGCAGATGTATAATATTCCAATATTGCAGAAAGTTCTGTTGGACAGTGCTGCTCTAGAAAGCACTCCCTTGTCATTTCTGCTGTTTAAAAGATACTCAGATTCAAACCCAGTTTTCTTGCAGGGCAAGATAAACACAAATATGCTGTAGTAGTTCAACAAGTGGCTCTGAAATGCAGAGCCTGAGTTCATTGGCTGAGTGAAGAAATAAAATATGGCAGCACCACTCATCTGATTTCGTCATACATATTTATACTGGGAAAGTGCTACCCGTGTTTAAGTTTTTTTTCAGGCATGGATTTAGCTATAATTATAGACTATTAGTTTAACGTGAACATCAATGATTTACATTTGTAAAGCATTTCTAGATACAAGGTCATAAAATTTGGTTTAAAGATGGTAAACAGGGACGCCTGTGTGGCTCAGCGGTTGAGCACCTGCCTTTGGTTCAGGGTGTGATCCTGGAGTCCCGAGATCGAATTCCACTTCAGGCTTCCTGCATGGAGCCTGCTTCTCTCTCTGTCTATGTCTCTGCCTCTCTCTGTGTGTCTCTCATGAATAAATAATAAAATCATTAAAAAAAGATGGTAAATGGAAGGGATAAACAGTTGATTCTGACAGTATTATCACAATTAGACAACACTACTTTTTAAATTGTCATTACTGTGTCCTTTGTATCTTGGTTTCAAGAGCTGAGTAATACAGATAGGAAAACTGCAAGCTGCAACAAATTGGAGTTTTAAAACTACCAGAACTAATAATGATTCACATTTCCATAATGAATGTTTTACTTAAAAAAAAGATTTATTTGTTTTAGAGAGAGAGATAGAGGAGAGAGAGAGAGCTGGGGGGAGGGGTATAGAGAGAGGCAGAATCTCAAGTAGACTCCCTACTGAGCATGGAGCCCTGCACTGGGCTCTATCCCAGGACACTGAGATCATGACCTGAGCTGAAACCAAGAATCTGATGCTTAGTTGATTGCACCACCCAGGTGCCCCTGTTTTATATTTTTAAAAAGGGTTCTCCTTCCCATTTTTTTTTCTTTTCATTGATCTCACAAGACATTCCTGATGTCGGTAGGGAAGATATCATTATCGTTTTTCTCTCAAGGTTCTTTTTTGTCTAGTCTTTGGCTTGACTCAGATGGCACCTTCTGCATGAAGCTGTCTCTTTTCCTTGCAGTTAAGCATAAACTCCTTAGCACTTTTTCTGTAGAGTACTTGTCTCAAGCTAATTAACAATGCTGTTCATGTGCTTTTGATCCTTCTTAATAGATTCACAATTATTTTTGGACAGAAGTTGTGTCAGATATATACAGATATATTTGCCTTTTAAATTTTATCTTACTGAGGTAAAACTTACATAACAAAATTAACCATTTTAAAGTCTGCAATTGAGAGGTATTTAATATATTCACTATGTTGTACAACCATCACTTTTATTTGTTCCAAAACATTTTCATTAACCCAAAAGGGAGCCCTGTACCCATTAAACGGTCACTCTTCCTATCTGCCTCCAGCTCCTGGCAATGACTAATCTTTCTATGTCTATGGATTTACCTATGATGAATTTTCAACTAAATGGAATCAGACAGTATGCAACCTTATATGTCTGGCTTCTTTTGCCTAGCATAATGTTTTCAGTGTTCATCCACATTGTACCATATCAGTACTTCATTAAGATTTATATTTGAGTTTTTGTGTTTTACTAAAGACATGTATAATACATACTAGTTAACTAATTAATGGTGGGCTCTTTATCTCAAACTCCCACACCTGACAGCATATGTTAATATAATATAGTCTGTATGAATAGATGATACCTGAACCTGATTAAGTTTTGTTATTCCATTCTTAGCTTATTGGATAATATAAGCCTTAAACATTAAATGCCAGAGGATTTTCCCCATCCATTCTGAGACATGGCACAATCATTTCATCTTCTTCCACAACATCCTACTGTGACATCCTCTCCTATTGAAGTTCATGTGTGGATAGAAGGTAAGATGTTTTGAAATCTCTTAGCTCTGCACATCACATTTCATCTCTTACAGGCTCAGCTGACCAGAATTCACAGAATATTAGTGCATAAAAACATTATTTTGCAGTCTTTTACAGAGGATGCTTCAATATTAAAGATTTAAACCTGAAATTTGAAAAAAAAATAAAAATAAAAAAAAAAAAAAAAAAAAAAAAAAAAAAAAAAAAAAAATAAACCTGAAATTTGTAACTTTAAGGTCATAACATTGTGTTTTAATAAACACATTCCAAGAATAATTTCCTTGTTTTGATTAATGTTTTTGTATGAATATTAGAATTAATATATTATTTTAAATTAACATATTAATGTGTGATTTTGTTCTTAATCGACATAATATGCAAATATTGGAAGCAATCAAATACTCTAAAATAATGACATTAAATAAACAGTAAAATGCGCTAACAGATATGATTTACATTGGAAGAAGCCATTGCTGACTGAAGAGAATGGATTGTGTAAAGGAATTTATGCAATGAAAGGATGAGTTAAATGTAATTAAGTTAAATAATTTTATTATTAATTATAATTTATTATCTTTGGTATATAGTTTACCTTTGAGCAAGTGCTATTCCTGCCTCGATCACTTGGTGTTTACATGAATATGTACTAAAAATAATATGCCCAGTGATTTAAGAGAGAGGAAGGATCCAAAGATCTTTATTATCTGCTGTCTTTATTAGCATCATACCAAGGAGATGTTTAAGACAGATTGGCAGGGCTTACCATTTTTTAGTTACAGAAACTATTCTAGTGATGATTAATTACTATGACACTTTGCTCTATTGCAGAGTTTTCCTTATGTAAAACTGGTTTAATATATTCTGTTGTGTTAAGCATAGTGGATTAGGTATTACAAAGATGAAAATAATATATTATCATTACAGAATTATAGTATCTTTTTGAAATTTTAGTTCCTCATCCATAAAATTCCATTCAGTAAGATTTCCCTCCCAATAAATCAAGTTCATACAGTTATCTAGCACAATGTGTTTATTATAAAAATAATTTCAATTATGTCAATAAAATTATTTTAATGCAGAGGAATTTCAAATGAAGAATAAACCCCAAGTTTTCTTGGTTCACACTTTAATCCTAACTTTTATAATTTTTAACATCAGAAAACAAACATTTTAACATCACCCTCATCACTAATTTAGGGAATAAAATATTGGTTCCCGCTTTTGGAAAGAAATTCCAAGTTTTCTCAGCTACATTGCTATTTATTTTCTGAATAATTCCTTTTAAAGTTGAGACCTTGGGCATCCCCGGTGGCTTGGCGGTTTAGCGCCGCCTTCAGCCCGGGGCGTGATCCTGCAGACCCGTTATCGAGTCCCATGTCAGGCTCCCTGCATGGAGCCTCTCTCTCTTTCTCTTCTCTCTCTCTCTCTCTCTCTGTGTGTGTGTGTGTGTGTGTGTGTGTGCCTCTCTCTCTTTCTCTTCTCTCTCTCTCTCTCTCTGTGTGTGTGTGTGTGTGTGTCTAATAAATAAATAAAATCTTAAAAAAATAAGGTTTAGACCTTGCATTTGCAAACTACTGATAAGATACCAATGCAAGAAGAAATGTCTTCTTCCCCGTGTGCTTCCGTAATATTTTCTTTACATTCCAAAGCACTTTGTACTTGTCATTGTATTTGTGTGTATTTATCTTTTTCCTATTAAATTGCAAATAGTTTGAAAACAAAATGTAATATTCTACTTATCTTTGTATCTCTGACAACGCTCAGCACAATACCTTGCAAAGACTAGGTGCTTAGCAAATATTTTTGTTATTATTGACCAAATAATGTTAGTATTTCATTCTCAATTTTTCCTATAAAATCGGCCTAATGCCCAGAAACTTTCAGGTTGCCATTCTTAGTTAACTTTTGTTTGGTGATATTGGCATATTCTTATAACAGTAATTGTAAAAGAAAGTAATTTCAAACAAAGAGGCTATAAATTATAGGCACCAGACCTCAATACTTTATTGGTATCCAGCTTGGATTCCGTTGTTGATTAGTGGTAAGTTACATTATTAAAAAGGTAAATGGTTGGGGCACCTGGGTGGCTCAGATGGTTAAGCATCTGCCTTCAGCTCAGGTCATGATCTCCAGGTCCTGGGATCAAGCCCCACATCAGGCTCCCAGCTCAGTGGAGAGTCTGCTTCTCCCTCTCACTCTGTGTTTCCCCCTGCTTGTGCTCTCTCTCTCTCAAATGAATAAATAAAAAATCTTAAAAAAAGAAAAAGGTAAATGGTTTCCATTATATGAACAGAAAACCAAAGATAGTTATAATAATTTGACTTACTGAAGATCTTTTAACACAGTTAATTTAGAGGGGAAAACCTAGAACAGGATAGATAGCACCATTAAAACTGAAAATGCAAAAAAACAAAAACAAAACCTGAGAATGCCAGAGGATTTTTCAAGGAACTGTTATTATAGCATATACAAGATATTACCATGTGTAAACAGGTTACTTTAGGAGTATTACTCATTTAGCATTATCTATTGAAGTTTGGGTGCAGTTTGAGACTTAAAATAGACTTTAGAGGAATAAACTGGTATTGAGACTGCCAGTGTTTAGTAAAATCATTATTTAGTCTTTCATTTTATATGTGTTTATTTGTTTGAGCCATGTAGATGGATCATGACCTCAAGTTGCATTTCTAGTCTAGTTCAGATGTTGTGCTTTCCAAAACTCTCAGGTTGTCCTCAGAATTAACAAAGATTCCCATAGAAACTCCATTTGGTGTGGATTTAATTGTAGAATCACTTAGCATAATACACCTTAGCTCCATCAACATTGTTGCAAATGGTAGGATTTCATTCTTTTGGATGCCTGGGTAATATTCCATGTGACTGACATGGAATTTTTTATTTATTTATTTATTTATTTATTTTTTAAATTTATTTTTATTGGGACGCCTGGGTGACTCAGCAGTTGAGCATCTGCCTTTGGCTCAGATGTGATCCCGGTCCACGGATCGAGTCCTGCATCGGGCTCCCCGTGAGGAGCCTGCTTCTCCCTCTGCCTGTGTCTCTGTGTCTCATGAATAAATAAATAAAATCTTTTTAAAAATTAAAAAAATAAAATAAAATTTATTTTATTGAGGTATAATCACACTTCTTAGTATGTATGTATCCATGTATTAAAATTCCAATATAGTTAACAGTGTTATATTAGTTTCAGGTGTACAATATAGCGATCCAACAATTCCAAACATCACCTGTTGCTCATCATGACAAATGCCTTCCTTAATCCCCATCACCTATTTAATGCATCGCCCCACCCACCTCCCCTCTGGTAACCATCAATTTGTTCTCTATAGTTAAGGGTCTCTTTCTTGGTTTGCCTCTCTCTCTCTCTTTTCTTTTTTCTTTTGCTCTTTTGTTTATTAAATTCCATATGTGAGTGAAGTCATATGGTATTTGTCTTTCTCTAGCTGACTTATTTTACTTAGCATTATACTCTCTAGCTCCATCTGTGTTGTTGCAAATGGCAAGATTCCATTCTTTTTTATGGCTGAATAATATATATCTCACTTTTTTATCCATTCATCAGTCTAGGAACATTTGGGCTGTTTTCACAATTTGGTTATTATTGATAATGCTGCTATAAACATCTGGGTGCATATATCCCTTTGAATTGATGTTTTTATATTTTTTGAGTAAATATCCAGTAATGCAATTACTTGATCTTCGGGTAGTTCTATTTTTAACATTTTGAGTAACCTCCATACTGTTTTCCAGAGTGGCTGCAGTAGTTTGCATTCCCACGAACAGGGCAAGAGGGCTCCTTTTTCTCTACATCCTTGCCGACACTTGCTGTTTCTTGTGTTGTTGATTTTAGCCTTTCTGACTGATATCTCATTGTAATTTGATTTGTATTTCCCTTGTGATGAGTGATGTTGAGCATCCTCCAGTGTGTCTGTTAGCAACATTTTTATAGATATATCTCCTGAGGCAAGATAAATAAAAGCAAAAACAAAGTATTGGGACTACATCAAAATAAAATCTTGTGTACAGTGAAGGAAACAATCAACACAACTAAAAGGAAACCTACTGAATGGGAGAAGATATTTGAGAGGGAAATCATTCTGCTATAGTGACTATGCAATACTGAAATCATTCTGGAAGAGACTTGTGAATGAGCAGAAGGACTTTTTTAAATTACAAATAATTAAGAATAGTAGGTATCAAAAAGTCAGGAAAGAGACCAAGTAACTGTTATAGCCTATTCCTTGAAATAATAAAAATACATAGACAGATAGATAGA
This sequence comes from Canis lupus dingo, assembly GCF_003254725.2. Classification (NCBI taxonomy): domain Eukaryota; kingdom Metazoa; phylum Chordata; class Mammalia; order Carnivora; family Canidae; genus Canis; species Canis lupus. The sequence goes on from NC_064281.1 coordinate 65,594,300, forward strand.
TTTTGGAAAAGGTTGGGTACAAATCACCAGTTATGAAATATGATGCATTAACAAAAGAGAAAGTTTTTATTTGTGAATAAGAATCTTTCAAATGCTTCCTAAATTATATTTTACAGATTACTGGCTGTGCTGTCTTTATCTCATGTCAAGGCTAATATTGAGTAATAGGATAGTTATAGACACTTCTGGCAAAAAAAAAAGAAAGAAAGAAAGAACGATGCCACCCTTCCCGGTCTCTATCCTTATTCACGTTCTGGGGATGGAGATTTGGTCCTGATAATTAAGACCAGGTTGGGATGATTACAACTACTATTTATAGATTGCCTGTACCAAATTTACCATAGTAGGTTATTTACATTCAAATAGTAAGTTGGGCACTTGGGGAGATGCTTTAGCTTTCAGAGCTTCAGATGCTATTACTGGATATACTGATGTAATTGTTTTGCTTAACAGTCTGTTATAGATGCCAGCAACCTATTGCGTTGCATAGACGATTTCTTAAACATTTAAGTGTCACAAGTCCTAATCCTTTTGAAAATTTGATGAAAACTATAGACTTTCTCCTTCGGAAAATATATATGTACATATGTAAATACATATATATATTATATGTATATACATATATATATTCTATTTTGTATATCATGACAGTCAGATGGTTTATACACCAGTATTCCAGACCAAAGAACTTCTTAACTAGGTAATAAATCATTAATGTGTGATGAGCATATCTTTCTCCCCTTTTGTCTTCAATCTTTCCCCACACATAAAAATATATTGCTCAGATTTAAAGCACCTAAGCAGTTTATCCTAAGTGAGAAGTCATAGTTGTATAGTATACATAAAGAAAAAAAAAGCATGGAGATATAAAGACTAGGAACACATTCTTGCCATGAAGAATAGTAATTTTCCCTGTTGATTGTCAGAGTTAGCAGGTAGTTAAGCACCAACTTTTTAGACATATATCTGCAATATTTTGACAGTATTAGCATCCACCACAGTTTGAAATAATTTGTATAAGTGTTCTTCTTGTTTCCATCAATTTCTTTTTGTCTGCTTATAGACCTTTTGCTTTTGTTTTGAATGGTTGATGGAAAGTGACTATATTTACAGAAATTCCTAAGTATCTTTTTTATAGTTTTCTTCCAAAGCAGATGTTCTTAGCTTTCTCAAAGATTGCAGTTCTTCACCAAAAAAGCATAGCATTATAAAGCTTCTGTGATTTTTTTCAATCTCCACCATGCCTCCAACAAACTTGAGCTGACAAAACAAGGTGATCTTTATTTTTAGTAATGGCCTATGGGTAAGAGGACTGAGAATATCTGAATATCCAGTATATAAAGTGAATAGTGAATCTCTATTTAAAAGAATTCTACTTATTTGTGGAACCCAATCTTCCTCCTCAATCATAATAGAAACTAGAGGTCTGAGTTGTTTTTTAAAAAGTATATTTTGTATTTTAGGGCAGTTTTAGGTTCATAGCAAAGTAGAGCGAAAAAAGAGTTTTCATATATTCCCTGTTCCCCTACAATCAACATTCCAATCCATGGTGATGCCTTTGTTACAATTGATCAACCTACAATTGACACACAATTAACACCCAAAGCCAATAATTTACATTAGGGTTCATTCTTGGTATTGTACATACTAGGAGTTTTGTCATATGTATGACATGTACCTACCATTGTAGTATCATATGAAATAGTTTTATTGCCCCCCAAATTCTCTATGCTGTTTATTCATTCCTCCTTTCACCTGAAGGAAAGGAAAACTTCTTCTTCTACCCTTCCAGGTCTTCCCTCTGAACTAAGAATTAAATTTACATGAGACAGGTTAACAGGAGTAAAACAAAAACAAAACAGAAAGTTTTGTTACATGTGCAAGGAGACCTGATATTGAAATTGAAAACTAAAGAAATGACCAAGGCAGGCAGTTTTTAGACTCTTCAGACAAAAAGACAATAAACTTGTGAGGAATTGACAGGATAAAGAAAACAGATATTTGGGAGCTTTAATTAGCAAGGAATTCTGAGTATGTGGGCTGTGATACTAGATTAGTTAAAAACTATGAATGCTTGTTACTATATCTTTCTCAGTTTTAAATTTCCTATTTCTAAAAAAAAAATCCTATCTCTGACGATAAGACTGTTTCTACTTCTTAGTACAGGGAGGGTACTTTTCTTTTTTTAAAGATTTTATTTATTTATTCAGGAGAGACACACAGAGAGAGGCATAGACAGGCAGATGGAGAAACAGGCTCTCTGCAGAGTCTGATGTGGGACTTGATCCCAGGACTCCTGGATCACGCCCTGAGCGGAAGGCAGATATTCAACCACTGAGGCACCCAGGCGTCCCTGGGAGGGTACTTTTCATATGAAAGATTTATTTCCTGTGTTGGGGAAATAGGAGAATCTTTGTGTCCTTGCACTGCCTATTTCTTAAGTAACTTTTGTTTAAGATAATCAATATGTCAAAGTGGCATTTTTAGGTGGCTTGCCCTTGGCCCCTACACAACCTAACAACTGATAATCACTTAGCTTTTTACTGTCTCCATAGATTTGCCTTTTCCAAATGTCATGTAGTTGGAATTATACAGTATGTAGCTTTTCTTTTTTTTTTTAAATTTTTTTTTTTTTTATTTATTTATGATAGTCACACAGAGAGAGAGAGAGGCAGAGACATAGGCAGAGGGAGAAGCAGGCTCCATGCACCGGGAGCCTGATGTGGGATTCGATCCCGGGTCTCCAGGATCGCGCCCTGGGCCAAAGGCAGGCGCCAAACCGCTGCGCCACCCAGGGGTCCCCCAGTATGTAGCTTTTCAAATTGGCTTCTTTCACTTAGTTATATGCTTCTAAAATTGTTCCCTGCCTTCTCATGGTTTTATAGCTCATTTCTTTTTACTGCTGAATAATAATTCATTGTTTGGATGTCCCACAGTTTATTTATCCATTCATCTCCTAAAGGATATATTGGATGCTTCCAAGTTTTAGCAATTGGGAATAAAGCTGCTATAAACATTTGGGTGCAGGTTTTTGTGTGGACATGTTCTAAACTCCTTTGAGTAAATACCAAGGAATGTGATCTGGATCTTATGGTAAAATATGTTTAATTTTGTGAGAAACGGCCAAACTGTCTTCCAAAGTGGCTGTGTCATTTTGCATTCTAACCAGCAATGCTGAGAGCTCTTGTTGCTTCATATCCTGACAACATTTGTTGTTTTCTTTAAGTTTTATTTAAATTCCAGTTTGTTAATATGCAGTGTAATATTAGTTTCAGGTGGACAACTTAGTGATTCAACACTTAGAAATACCCAATGCTCATCAAAGGTGTGTTACTTAAATCCCATCACTTATATAACCCATCCACCCACGCACTTCCCCTCTGATAACCATCAGTTTGTTCTCTGTAGTTAAGGGTCTGTTTTTTGGTTTGCCACTCTTTTTTTCCTTTACTCATTGGTTTTGTTTCTTAAATTCCACATATAAGTGAAATCATATGGTATTTGTTATTTATCTAAGTGACTTATTAACTTAGTATAATACTACTCTCTAGTTTCACCCATGTTGTTAAAACAGGCAAGAGTTCATTCCTTTTTATGGATAAGTAATATTCCATCGTGCATATATACTACATCTTCTTTATCCTTTCATCAGTTGATGGACATTTGGGCTGTTTCCATAATTTGGCTATTGTAGATAACACTGCTATAAACACTGGGGCACATATATCCCTATAAATTAGTATTTTTGTATTCTTTGGGTAAACACTTAGTAGTGCAATTAATGGATGGTAGGATGGTTCTATTTTTTATGTTTTGAGGAACTTCCATGCTATTTTCCACTTTTTTACACCATACACAAGAATATATTCAAAATGGATTAAAGACCCTAATATGAGACAGGAAACCATTAAAATCCAAGAGAATAACATAGGCAGTAACCTCTTTGACGTTGGCTGTAACAACCTCCCTGAGGCAAGGGAAACAAAAAAATAAACCATTGGGACTTCATCAAAATCAAAACCTTCTGCACAGCAAAGGAAACAGTTAACAAAACTAAAAGGCACCCTATAGAATAGGAGAAGATATTTGCAAATGATCTATCTAAGAAAGGGTTAGTATCCAAAATATGTAAAGCACTTATAAAACTGAACACCCTAAAAGCAAACAATCCAATTAAAAATAGGCAGAAGACATGAATAATTTTTACAAAGAAGACATTTAGATACCTAACAGGCACATGAAAAAAATGCTCAACATCATACATTTGTTATCAGTGGTTTGGATTTGGACCATTCTGATAAGTGTGTAATGGTATCTCAGTGGAGTTTTAGTTTACAATTCCCTAATGGTTTTGAAAAGACTATTCTTTCTATCATGATTACTGCAGTTTTATATCAAATCTTGAAGTCAGGTAGTATCAGTCTGCCAACTTTGTTCCCCTTTAATATTGTGTTGGCTATTCTGGGTCTTTTATCATTCCATAAACACTTTAGAATCAATTTGTTGATATCCACAAAATAACTTGCTGAAATTTTAGTTGGGATTATATCATATATATATATATATATATATATATATATATATATATATAATGTATATTTATATATATTTATATATTATATTTATATATTATATAAATACAAATATATATTATATATTCATAATATATATTATATTATTGTAATATATATAAATATATTGTATATATTTGTAATATATACAAATAATATATATTTGTATATTATTTTATATATATTATATATATATTTATCAATTGGGAAGAACTGACATCTTGACAGTATTAAATCTTCCTATTTCTAAATATGGAATATCTCTGCATTTATTTAGTTCTTTGATTTTGTTGATCAGAATTTTGTAGTTTTCCTCAAAATAGATCTTTAAAAAAATTTTGTTAGACTTATACCTAAGTATTTAATTTATTGAAGAGCTAATATAAATGGTAGTGTGTTTTATTTTTTTAAAGATTTTATTGTTTATTAGAGAGAGAGAACGAGTTGCAGGGGAGGGGCAAAGGGAGAAGGGAAGCAGATTTCCTGCTGGGTGGGGAGCCCAAAATGGGGCTCAATCCCAGGACCCTAGGATCATGACATGATCCAAAGGTAGATGCTTAACTGACTGAGCCACTCAGGCACCCTGGTATTGTGTTTTTATTTTTTTTTATTTATTTATTTTTTTGGTATTGTGTTTTTAATGCCAAATTCCATTTGTTCATTGTTGGTATATAGGAAAGTAATTGACTTTTGTATATTAACCTTGTATCCTTCAACCTTGCTATAATTTTTTCTTAGTTTCAGGAGTTTTCTTTTACAGATTTTGTTATAACTATTTCATTTTTTGGAGTTCTTAGTATAAATGATGTTGTATTTTAAATTTCAGATTCCACTTGTTCATTTCTGATAGATAGGAAAGTGGTTGACCTTTGTATATTAACTTTGTATCCTCCAAACTTGTTGAAATCACTTATTACCAGGTTTCTTTTCTCAATTCCTTTGGATTTTTTATATAATCATGTCATCTGTGAACAAAGAGATTTATTTCTTCCCAATTGGTATACTTTTTATTTCCCCTTTTTCTCTTACTGCATTATCTAGGACTTCTAGCTTGATGTTGAAAAGGAGTGTTAGGAAGGGACATCCTTGCCATCTTCCTGATTTTAGGGGAAAAGCTTCACGTTTCTCAGTATTAAGTAAGGTGTTAGCTATAAGGACTTTTTGTGGGTTTTTTTTTTATAGATTTTCTTTATCAAGTTGAGGAAGTTCCTTTTTATTCATAGTTTGCTGGGAGTTTCACTATGAATTGGTTTTGGATTTTGTCTAATGTTTTTTCATCTTTCGATAAAATAGTATAATTTTTTTCTTTAGACAGTTGATATGACGGATACATTCACTGATTTTCAAATCTTGTACCACCAGCCTTGCATACCTGGGATGAATTCCCTTGAGTGTGGTATAAATTATTTTTTATATATTGTTAGCTTCCATTGGTTAATATTTTGTTGAAGATTTTTGCATCTATGTTCATGAGAGATAACTGGTTTGTAGTTTTCTTTTGATCCTCTGTCTGGCTTTGATATTAAGTAATTCTGGCCTCATAGAATGAGTAGGAAGTATTTTTACATTCTGGAAGAGATTGTAGAGAAATCGTGTAATTTTTTTTGCAAAATACTTGGCAGTATTCACCATTGAACCCATTTGGAACTGATGCTTTCTGTTTGGGAAATTGATTAATTATTAATTCAATTTCTTTAATAACGTAAATCTTGTTCATCTTATTGCATGAGTATCCTTTTAATGGTAGTAGGATCTGTAATGATATTCCCTCCTTCATTTTTGAAATGAGTAATTTGAGGATTTTTTTAGTTAGTTTCTATGAAGCTTGCAAATTTTATTGATCTTTTCAAAGAACCAAGCTTTGGTTTTTGTTGATTTTCTTGATTTCTTATTTTTAAATCATAATTTCCTCTCTATTTTTTTAATTCATTATTTTCTGCTTACCTTGGATTTAACTTTTACTTTTTTTCCTAGTTTCCTAACATGGAAATTTAGATTATTTATTTTAGATATTTATTTTTAATGTATGCATTCAATGTTCTAAATTTTTCTCAAAGCACTGCTTTCACTGTATCTCACAAATATATATAAGTTGTATTTCCACTTTCAAGATAATTTTTAAATGTCTCTGGAGATTTCTTCTTTCACCCACATGTTATTTAGAAGTAGGCTGTTTAATCTCCATTTTTTAAATTTCCTAGATATCTTTCTGCCTGTTATTGATTCCTAATTTAACTCCACTATTGCCTAACAGTAGATGCTGTATGACTTTTATTCTTTTTTTTTTTTTGACTTTTATTCTTTTAAATGTGCTAAGGCATAGTCGATGATCCTGAAAGTGGTCTATATTGATAAAAGAATGTGTATTCTGCTATATTTGGATAAAACAGTCTATAAATATCAATTATATCCAGTTTATTGATGGTGCTGTTAATTTATCTATGTCCTCACTGATTTTACAAATGCTCGAACTGTCCATTTCAGATAATGGTATTGTTAAAGGCTCAAAATATACTATTGGATTTATCTATTTATTCTTGAATTTATGTCGTTTTTTTGCCAATGTATTTTGATGCTGTGATGTTAGGCATATAAGCATTAAAGATTGTTATGCCCTCTTGGAAGTCTGACCTCTTTATCATTATGTGATTCCTTGCTTTGATTCTGCTCTGTCTGAAATTTATATAGCTACTCCAGTTTTTTTTTTTTTTTTTTTTTTTTTTCAGTTTTCTTTTGATTACTGGAAATATAGTATATCTCTCTCCGTCCCTTTTCTTTATTCTATATGTGCCTGTATATTTAAAGTGCATTTCTTGTAGATAACATAATGTTGGATCTTGTTTTTTTTTATTCACTCTAACAATTTTTTAATTGGTGTATTTAGACCATTGAAATGTACAGTTTTTATTGGTATAGTTTGATTAATATCTACTATATTTGTTACTGTTTTCTATTCATTACCCTTGTTTTCAAATTTTTATCGTCTGTTATGTTTCTGCCTTTGTAATGTAATTTATTTTATTTTTTATTGAAAACAAAAATTAATTTCTTTTGCTTGTGGAGGTTGAGAATCAGGACAAGAAATGAGAAATCAGGATCACAGTGACAGCAGATTTTGTGTTTAGCAAGAACTTCCCGGTTCAAAAACAGTGCCTTCTTACTTGTGTCCTCACATGGTGGGAAGGGTGAGGGAGCTCCCTGGGGTCTCTTTTGTAAGGACCCAGATTCCATTCATGAGCGCTCCACCCTCATGACCTAATCATCTCTCAAAAGTTCTCCACTTCCTATTACCAACATATTGGGGATTAGATTTTCAGCATATAAAGTTTGGGGGACACAAATCTTGCGACCATATTATATGGTAAAATGTACAAAACATAAAATTTTAACCACTTTCAAGTATACAGTTAGTTCAGCAGCATTAAGCACATTCACATTGTTGTGCTATCATCCCTACTATCCATCTCCAGAATTCTTTTCCCCTTGCAAAACTGAAACTCTGTACCCATTATAAAATAGATTCTCATTCCCCTTCTTCCCCCATCCCTGGCAGCCACTACTGTGTCCCTTGTCTCTATGAGTCTCACTATTTTAGGTATTCATTTAGGTGGAATCACATAAATGTCTTTCTGTGACTTTATTTGGTATGGTATCCTCAGGGCCCATGCGTGTTGCATGTGTCAGAATTTTCCTCCTTTTTAAGGCTGAAATAATATGCCATTTTGTGAACATACCACATTTTGTTTATCCATTCATTTGTCAGTGGATATGAGTGATGCTTCCACCTTTAGTCTGTTTTGTGTTTTCAACTGAGCATTTATATGATTTCATTTTCTCTTTTCTTAGCCTATCAATTATAAATTTTTATAGTTGCTTTAAGATTTGCAATATATACTTACATTTAATCCAAGTGCAATTTCAAATGATGTTATACTACTTTACTGGCAATTGCAAGTATCTTATAATAATAAAATATTCCTAATTCCTCCATCCTATCACTTGTATTATTGCTGTTGTTCATTTTACTTCTACATAAGATCTACATGTTATGTATATATTTGCTATTATTCTGAGCACACTGTTATCTGTTAGATCAATTCCAAATAAGTAAAACAAAAGTTTATATTTTACCTTCATCTTGTCCTTTTCTAATACTTTCCCTTCCTTTATATAGATCTAAGTTTATGACCTCTATCATTTTCTTTCTCCCTGTAGAGCTTCTCTTAACATTTTAAAAAGATTTATTTATTTATTCATGAGGGACACAAAGAGAGATGCAAAGATATAGGCAGAGGGAGAAGCAGGCTCCATGCAGGAAGCCCAGTCATGCTCTGATGGAAGGCAGATGCCTAACCGCTGAACCGCCCAGGTGTCCCTTCTCTTAACATTTCTAACAAGGAATGTCTACTTGTAACAACAAATTCCCTCAATATTTGCTTGTCTGAAAGTCTTTATTTCTCCTTCACTTTTGAAGGATAATTTCACAGAACAAAGAATTCTAGGTTCATGGGATTTTTTTTCTCAAGACTTTGAATATTTTACCATACTGACTTCTTACCTACATGTTTTCTGAGTAGAAGTTGGGTATAATTCTTACCTTTGCTTCTGTATAGGTAAACTTATTTTCATCTGACTTCTTTCAATATTTTTTCCCTTTAATATATTTTGTGCAGTTTGAATATGATGTCTAGATGCAGGTGTTTTTTGTTTTTGGCATTTATCCTGATTGATCTAAGATTTCTAAATCTATGGTTTGATATCTGACATTAATATTTGGAAATTCGCAGTCATTAATGCTTAAAATATTTTATCTGTCCCTTTCTGTCTTTCTTCTTCTTCTGGTAATCTCATTATGAAAATATTTACCTTTATGGTTGTCCCACAGTCCTTGGATATTCTGTTCCATTTTTTCAGTCTTTTACCTCTTTGCTTTTCAGTTTTGGAAATTTCTATTAACATATACTCAAAGTCAGACATATATTTCAGAGCTGTGTTCAGCCTACTTATGAGCCCATCAGAGACATTCTTTTTCTGATACACTTTTTTTGATCTCTGACCTTTCGTTTTGATTGTTAGAATTTCCATTCCAATACTTACATTACCCATCTGTTACTGTATGTTGCCTACTTTTTTAATTAATCAAATATTCCTGCCATATCTGAATTTGGTTTTGATATTCTGTGTCTCTGAACATGTGTTTTTTTTTTGCCTTTTAGCATGCCTTATAATATTTTCTTGAAAGCTGTATATAATGTACTAGGTAAAGAGAACTCTGGTAAATAAGCCTTTAGTGATGTGATGGTAAATTTTGGTGGGAGTGTAAGCATTTTTTATTCCTATGATTGGTCCTTAAATAAGGCCTGTAATCCTGTGATCCTCCACTGTAACTTTCAGAAGTACTTCTACGATTTTCTCCCCACACTTGGTGGGATAAAATGTCTAGTGGGGGCTGGAATTTTTATTTTCCTACTCCCACATGGATGGTAGAACAGGTTAGAGTATTTTCTTCCTCTAAATAGGTTAGACTATGATATAAGAAAAATGGGTAAGGCTCTTGTAAAATAGTTTTTTTTGAGATCAGGACTTCTAAGAGCTGAAAGCTCTGGTGCATTTAAAAATAGTTCTTTTTGCCTCTCACTGCTGGAAGCATAAGGGGATTTTTCTTCAGTAACCACTGTAAGAACTTGGTAGGGCTCTTGTTGGTAAAACTCACAAAAGTGTGAAGTCTCCATATAACTAGACCCCACATCCAGAGTTTTTAACTCCCAGACTTATCCACACTGTATCTGCAGCAATTTGTCAATTCTAGTTTAGATTCTTCTACCCTGATATTGGTTTCTAAGGTTTTTGCTCATAATAAAAGTTATACTCTTGGTAAATTGTGATCTTAGTTATCTGCCTGTTGGTCTTTCCAATTTTCAGCACAGAAATTTGCCCTGTGACCTTGCTACTACAGTGTATCTAGAAAGAGTTGTTCACTTTTCAGTTTGTTCAGGTTTTTACTTGTTAGGATAGAGCAATGGCTTCTAAACTTCTTGCATTCCAGACTGGAAATTGGAAGTCCTCTTGGGTTTGTGTTTTCGCACTTTATTTATTTAATTACATACTTATTTATTAAGTTTATTTTTTAAACTAAGATTAATGCCCTATATGGGGCTTGAACTCACAACCCTGAGATTAGCAGTCATATGCTTTAGAGACTAAGCCAGCCAGGTGCCCCTGAATTTTTACATTTTAGTGAAACAATAAGATGCAGAGCTTGTCTGATATAATTTTAGACATTCAAATAGCTTCCATGCCAAATCTGAACAAAATAATGTACAATTTACTTTGAGATCTTGATATCTTGTGGTCACATTCTTTTTATTCTTGTACTTGAATGAATTAATTGTATATAGTCTGAAATGCAGGACCAGATTTTTTTCAAATGTCTTTAGGTATTGGTGGATTACACTTGCTCTTATTCTGTGATAAGAACAACATCTAGCAGTAAATCCTAGAATTTTTAAAAAATATATTCTAAATTTATCACATGTTTTTGGGGAGTTGAGTTGTTTTTATGACTCTGATTTGCTTCTGCTTTATTACACTGAACATAATAATATTGGTTCATATTTATAAAATTGAAGAGTGATAAAAATCCACATGTCCAAATTACAAATACTATCTCTGAGAAGAATATTAAAATATGATTTTCAGTGAGGTATTCAGAAATGTTTACAGCTGAAATGAATGGCCTGCATATCAAGCTATAAAGAGAAAAAAAAACAGCTTCAGTACATGAAAGAACCTCTTTCAGCAGAGAGGACATATATTCCCCCTTAATAAGAGAAAAGATACACCAAAAATCAGGAAGTATTCAGTTTGCATTGATTTCACTTAGAATAATTATAGATTTAGTTTATGGATTTAATTAATGTATAATTCACGGACTTCAGGCAGACTGCAGGGAAGGTGGAAGGAGAACCAAGAAGTGGAGAGGAAAAGCTGCTGGCATCATTTGAACTCTTTAGCATTCACATCACATAGCCCCCTGCAAAGCCTTTGGATCTTTTGCTTTTCATAATATCACTACCTGCTTTGAGACTGCTTGACACTAACTGAATTTCTCCAATTTCTTAAACTGGTAACAGTTTAAGAAATTCTTAAACTCTTCTCTAGGAAATAGAAATATTTAATATATTTAATACTAATAATATTCATAATTAATAAAATATTTAATATTTTAAAGTTTTTTTTTAAAATTCCAGTTAATACATGGTGTAATATTAGATTCAGGTATACAATATAGTGATTCAATACTTTCATACAACACCCAGGGTTAATCATGCCAAGTGCACTCTTTGATCCCCATCAACTATGTTTCCCATCACACCCACTCATCTCCCCTTCGGTAATCATCGATTTGTTCTCTATAGTTAAGAACCTGTTTCTTAGTTTGCCTCTCCATCTCTTTTTCCTCTTTGTCCATTTGTTTTGTTTCTTAAATTCAACATATGAGTGAAATCATATGGTATTTGTCTTTCCTGACTGACTTACTTTGCTTAGCATGATCCTCTTGAGATTTATTCATCTCCTTGCAAATGGCAAGATTTTATTCTTTTTTATGGCTGAGTAATATGCTATTGTAGATAATGCTGCTAAAACATTGAGGTGCATCTATCCCCTTGAATTAGTATCTTTGTATTCTTTGGGTAAATACCTAGTAGTGCAATTGTTGGATGGTAGGGTAGTTCTATTTTTAACTTTTTGAGGAAACTCCATACTGTTTTCCAGAGTGGCTGTGCTGATTTGCATTCCCACCAAGAGTACAAAAGGGATCCCTTTCTGCACATCCTCACTAACCCCTGCTGTTTCTTATGTTGTTGATTTTATCTATTCTGACAGGTGTGAGGTGATATTACATTGCAGTTTTGATTTGTATTTCCCTCATGATGAGCGATGTAGAACATCTTTTCATGTGTCTACTGGCCATCTGAGTGTCTTCTTCAGAAAAATTTATTCATGCCTTCTGCCCATTTTTTAATTGGATTGTTCCTTTTTGGGGTGTTGAGATTTTTAAGTTCTTTATATATTTTGGATATTAACCCTATCTCAGGTCATTGGCAAATATCTTCTCCCATTCTATAGGTTGCCTTTTACTTTTGTTGATTATTTCCTTCACTGTGCACAAGCTTTTTATTTTGTTGACGTTTCAATAGTTTATTTTGTTTTTTTTTCCCAGAAAGAAGTTGTGACAGCTGATGTCAAAGAAATCATTGCTTTTGTTCTCCTCTAGGATTTTAATGGTTTCCTGCCTCACAATAAGGTCTTTAATCTATTTTGAATGTATTTTTGTATGGTGTAAGACAGAGGTCCACTTTCATTCTTTTGCGTGTTGCTGTTCAGTTTTACTGATACCATTTGTTGTAGAGACATTCTTTTTCCCATTGGATATCCTTTCTTCCTTTGTTGAAGATTAGTTATGCATATATTTCTGGGTTCTTTCTGAGTTTCCAATTCTGTTCTATTGAACTATGTGTCTATTTATGTGCCAGTACCAAACTGTTTTGAATACTACAGCTTTGTAATATAAGTTAAGTCCAGAATTGTGATACTTCCAGCTTTGCTTTTCTTTTTTTTTTTTTTTTTTTTTTTTTTTTTTTTTTTTTTTTAAATTTTTATTTATGATAGTCACAGAGAGAGAGAGAGAGAGAGAGAGAGAGAGAGAGGCAGAGACACAGGCAGAGGGAGAAGCAGGCTCCATGCACCGGGAGCCCGATGTGGGATTCGATCCCGGGTCTCCAGGATCGCGCCCTGGGCCAAAGGCAGGCGCCAAACCGCTGCGCCACCCAGGGATCCCTGCTTTTCTATTTCTAGGCTGCTTTGGCTATTCAGGGTCTTTTGTGGTTCCATACAAATATTAGGATTGCTTGTTCTAGTTCTGTGAAAAATGCTGTTGCTGTTTAGATAGGGATTGCATTTTAAATGTGTAGGTTGCTTTAGGTAGTATAAGCATTTTAAAAATACTTGTTCTTTTGATCTATGAGCATGGAATTTTTTCCATTTCTTAGTGTAATTTTCAGTTTCTTTCATCAGTGTTTTATAGTTTTCAGAGTAGAGATCTTTAACCTTTCTGGTTTAGTTTATTCCTAGCTATCTTATGGTATTTAGTGCAATTTTAAATGGAATATACTCCCTAATTTCTCTTTCTGTTGCTTCATTATTGGTGTATAGAAATGCAACAGATTTCTGTACATTGATTTTATATCTTGTGACTTGGCTTTGTTTTTCAGTTCTAGCAGTGTTTTGACACAGACTTTCAGTTTTTCTATAGATAGTACCATGACATCTGCAAATAGTAAAAGTTTAAATACTTCTTTGCTGATTTAGATGCTTTATTTCATGTCTGATTGCTGTAGCTAAGACTTCCAGTATTAGGTTAACAGTGGTGAGAGTGGACATCCCTGTCTTTTTCCTTACCATAAAGGAGAAGTGCAAATTATATTAGCTGTAGGTTTTTCATATATGGTCTTTATTATGTTGAGGTATATACTTTGTTGAGGGTTTTTATCATGAATGCATGTAGTGCTTTGTCAATTGTTTTTTCTGAGTCTATTGAAATAATCATGACTCTTTTATTAATATGATGTATCATGTTATTGTTTTGTGAATATTGAACCACACTTGCATCTCAGGAATAAATCCCACTTGACCATGCTGAATGCTTTTTTAAATATATTGTTGGATTTGGTTTGTTAGTGTTTTATTGAGAGTTTTTCTATCTATGTTCATCAGGGGTATTATCGTGTAGTTCTTTTTTTCTTTATCTGGTTTTGGTATCAGGGTAGTGTGGCTTCTTAGAATGAATTTGGAAATTTTCCATCCTTTTCTATTTTTTGGAATAGTTTTGGAAGAATAAGCATCAAGTTTTCTTGAGATGTTTTGTAGAATTCCTTGGTGAAACTGTCAGATCCTGGACTTTTGTTCACTGGGAGGATTTTTGTTACTGATTTCATTTATTTGTGGGCTATCAGTCAATTAACGTTTTCTATTTCTTCTGTTTCAGTTTTGGTATGTTTCTAGGAATTCATCCTTCTCTTCCAAATTGTCCAATTGGCTGTCATATAATTTTTCATTAATATTCTCTTAGAGTTGTTTGTATTTCTGTGGTGTTAGTTGTTTCTCTTCTCTCATTTCTGATTTTAGTTATTTGGGCCCTTTCTCTTTTCTTTTTGGTTAAGTATGGATAGAGGTTTGTTAATTTTATTATTTTTTTCTATAAACCACCTTCTGGTTTCATTGATTTGTTCTATTGTTTCTTTAGTTTCTTTTTTTTTAAGATTTATTTATTTATGATAGACATATATATAGAGAGAGAGGCAGAGACACAGGAGGAGGGAGAGGCAGGCTCCATGCTGGGAGCCCGATGCGGGACTTGATCCCGGGACTCCAGGATCGTGCCCTGGGCCAAAGGCAGGCGCTAAACTGCTGAGCCACCCAGGGATCCCCTGTTTCTTTAGTTTCTATAACATTTATTTCAGCTCTCATATTTATTACTTCCTCCTTTCTGCTGGCTTTTGTCTTCATTTGTTGTTCTCTTTCTAGCTTCTTTAGGTGTAAAGTTAGCTTGTTTATTTGAGATAATTCTTGCTTCTTGAGGTAGGCCTGTATTGCTATACATTTCCCATCTAAGACTGCTTTTGCTGCATTCCAAAGGTTGTAGACCATTTTGTTTTCATTTTCTAACTCTTTTTCTCTCCTGTTCTGAATGATTGCCTTGCTTGATACAGAGTGATTCTTCACTGCTGATTTTTTCCCATTCACTAAGTTTTATATATTATACCACTCTCTACTGGCTTCCCAAGTTTCTGTTGAGAAATCTGCAGCTAGCCTTATGAGTCTTCCTTTGTAAGTTAAGGACATCTTTTATCTTGATGCTTTTGAAATTTTTTCCCTTATGACTACTTTGTGCAAATTTAATTACAATATGCCTTGGTGTTGGCCCACTTTTGTTGATTTTGAAGGAGTTTTCTGTGCCTCCTCCATCTGAATGTCTGTTTTCTTTCCTAGATTAGGGAAGCTTTCAGGCATTAGTTCCTGAAATAAATTTTCTGCTCCCTTTTCTCTCACTTATTGTAGGAATCCTATAATATGAATGTTATGATTTTTGATGAAGTCACTAATTTTCCTAAGTCTATTATTATGTTCCATAATTCTTCTTTCTGTTGTTTAGCTATGTTATTTTCCATTATATTGTTGTATATCACTTATTCATTCATCTGGTTCTTCCAGCTTTGTGTTCATTACTTGAAGTCTGATTTGAATCTCTGTTATTGCATTTTTCATTTCTGATTCATTCGTTTTAACACTTTTATCTCTGCCATAAGTGTCTCTGTGAAATTTTCTATTCTTTTCTCAAGCCCAGTGAGTGTGCTTATGATTGTTCCTTTAAATCTTCCATCAGGGGAGGAGGGGCAAGATGGCGGAAGAGTAGGGTCTCCAAATCACCTGTCCCCACCAAATTACCTAGATAACCTTCAAATTATCCTGAAAATCTACGAATTCGGCCTGAGGTTTAAAGAGAGAACAGCTGGAATGCTACAGTGAGAAGAGTTCATGCTTCTATCAAGGTAGGAAGAGGGGGGAAAAAAGAAATAAAGAAACAAAAGGCATCCAAGGGGGAGGGGCCCCGCGAGGAGCCGGGCTAAGGCCGGGGAGAGTGTCCCCAGGACAGGAAAGCTCCGTCCTGGAGAAGCAGGAGCTGCACCGACCTTCCCGGGCGGAAAGGCCTCGCAGGGAGTTGGAGCAGGACCCAGGAGGGCGGGGGTGCCCTGAGGCTCCCTGGGACAGTAACAGAGGAACTGCGCCCTGGGGAGAGTGCGCCGAGCTCCCTGAAGGGCTGCAGCGCCCACGGCTGGACCTGGGAGCAGCTCGGAGGGGCTCGGGCAGAGGAAGAGGCTCTGTGCGGAGGGGGCTGCGTGGCTCCAGGAGCAGCTTGGAGGGGCTCGGGCATCGGCTCCGCCACTGGGAGCGCGAATCCAACAGGCAGGCCCGGGAGCACTGGGTGCTGGAACACAGCCCAGGATCCGGCCTCCCCCTGGGACAGGCAGAGGCCGGGAGGGCCCAGGACAGCAAGGACGCTCCTGCCCCAAGCTGCGCAGATCAGCGGCCCCGCCCCCGGAGCATCCAGGCCCCTGAAGACTGAGAGCTCCTTAGCTACTGTGGGAGCTGATTCCAGGACAGCAGAGCTGGCCGCCTCCACTGCGGTTGTTACTCCTGGGGCCTCTCGGGGTAAAAAAAAAAAACCCACTGAGCCCTGCACCAGGCAGGGGGCTGAGCAGCTCCCCCACGTGCTAACACCTGAAAACAGCACAATAGGCCCATCCCCCAGAAGACCAGCTAGACAGACAAGTTCCAGGGGAAGTCAAGAGACTTAAAGTATATAGAATCAGAAGATACTCCCCCGTGTTTGTTTGTTTTTCTTTTTCTTTCTTTTTTTTTGCTTTTTGATTTGTTGGCTTCCCCCACCCTTTTTTTATTCTTTCTTTTTCTTGTCTTTTTTCTTCCTTCTTTCTTTTTTCTTTTCTTTCCTTCTTTCTCTCCTCTCTTTTTCTCCTTTTCCCAATACAACTTGTTTTTGGCCTCTCTGCACTGAGCAAAATGAGTAGAAGGAAAACCTCACCTCAAAGGAAAGAATCAGAAACATTCCTCTCTCCCACAGAGTTACAAAATCTGGACTACAATTCAATGTCAGAAAACCAATTCAGAAGCACTATTATGCAGATACTGGTGGCTCTAGAAAAAAGCATAAAGGACTCAAGAAACTTCATGAGGGCAGAATTTAGAAACAATCAGGCAGAAATTAAAAATCAACTGAATGAGATGCAATCCAAACTAGAAGTCCTAACGACGAGGGTTAACGAGGTGGAAGAACGAGTGAGTGACATAGAAGACAAGTTGATGGCAAAGAGGGAAACTGAGGAAAAAAGAGACAAACAATTAAAAGACCATGAAGATAGATTAAGGGAAATAAACGGCAGCCTGAGGAAGAAAAATCTACGTTTAATTGGGGTTCCCGAGGGCGCCGAAAGGGCCAGAAGGCCAGAATATGTATTTGAGCAAATCCTAGCTGAAAACTTCCCTAATCTGGGAAGGGAAACAAGCATTCAGATATAGGAAATAGAGAGATCCCCCCTAAAATCAATAAAAACCGTTCAACACCTCGACATTTAATAGTTAAGCTTGCAAATTCTAAAGATAAAGAGAAGATCCTTAAAGCAACAAGAGACAAGAAATCCCTGACTTTTATGGGGAGGAATATTAGGGTAACAGCAGACCTCTCCACAGAGACCTGGCAGGCCAGAAAGGGCTGGCAGGATATATTCAGGGTCCTAAATGAGAAGAACATGCAACCAAGAATACTTTATCCAGCAAGGCGCTCATTCAAAATGGAAGGAGAGATAAAGAGCTTCCAAGACAGGCAGAAACAGAATCTTTGACCTCCAACCAGCTCTGCAAGAAATTTTAAGGGGAGCTCTTAAAATACCCCTTTAAGAAGAAGTTCAGTGGAACAATCCACAAAAACAAGGACTGAATAGATATCATGATGACACTAAACTCATATCTCTCAATAGTAACTCTGAACGTGAACGGGCTTAATGACCCCATCAAAAGGCGCAGGGTTTCAGACTCGATAAAAAAGCAGGACCCTTCTATTTCCTGTCTACAAGAGACTAATTTTAGACAGAAGGACACCTACAGTCTGAAAATAAAAGGTTGGAGAACCATTTGCCATTCGAATGGTCCTCAAAGAAAGCAGGAGTAGCCATCCTTATATCAGATAAACTAAAATTTACCCCGAAGACTGTAGTGAGAGATGAAGAGGGACACTATCTCATACTTAAAGGATCTATCCAACAAGAGGACTTAACAATCCTCAATATATATGCCCCGAATGTGGGATCTGACAAATATATCAATCAATTAATAACCAAAGTTAAGGCATACTTAGGTAATAATACACTTATACTTGGTGACTTCAATCTAGCTCTTTCTATACTCGAGAGGTCTTCTAAGCACAACATCTCCAAAGAAATGAGAGCTTTAAATGATACACTGGACCAGATGGATTTCAGAGATATCTACAGAACTTTACATCCAAACTCAACTGAATACACATTCTTCTCAAGTGCACATGGAACTTTCTCCAGAATAGACCACATACTGGGTCACAAATCGGCTCTGAACAGATACCAAAAGATTGGGATGTCCCCTGCATATTCTCAGACCATATGCCTTGAAATTAGAACTAAATCAGAACAAGAAGTTTGGAAGGACCTCAAACACATGGAAGTTAAGGACCATCCTGCTAAAAGATGAAAGGGTCAACCAGGAAATTAAGGAAGAATTAAAAAAATTCATGGAAACTAATGACAATGAAGATACAACCGTTCAAAATCTTTGGGATGCAGCAAAAGCAGTCCTGAGGGGAAAATACATCGCAATAGAAGCATCCATTCAAAAACTGGAAAGAACTCAAATACAAAAGCTAACCTTACACATAAAGTACTAGAGAAAAAATAGCAAATAGATCCTACACCCAGCAGAAGAAGAGAGTTAATGAAGATTTGAGCAGAATTCAACGAAATCGAGACCAGAAGAACTGTGGAACAAATCAACAGAACCAGGAGTTGGTTCTTTGAAAGAATTAATAATATAGATAAACCATTAACCAACCTTATTAAAAAGAAGTGAGAGAAGACTCAAATTAATAAAATCATGAATGAGAAAAGAGAGATCACTACGAATACCAAGGAAATACAAACGATTTTAAAAACATATTATGAAAAGCTATACGCCAATAAATTAGGCAATCTAGAAGAAATGGACACATTCCTGGAAAGCCACAAACTACCGAAACTGGAACAGGAAGAAATAGAAAACCTGAACAGGCCAAAAACCATGGAGGAAATTGAAGCAGTCATCAAAAACCTCCCAATACACAAAAGTCCAGGGCCAGATGGCTTCCCAGGGGAATTCTATCAAACGTTTAAAGAAGAAACCATACCTATTCTCCTAACGCTTTTTGGAAAGATCGAAAGAGATGGAGTACTTCCAAATTCGTTCTATGAGGCCAGCATCACCTTAATTCCAAAACCAGACAAAGACCCCACCAAAAAGATTTACAGACCAATATCCCTGATGAACATGGTTGCAAAAATTCTCAACAAGATACTAGCCAATAGGATCCAATAGTGCATTAAGAAAATTATTCACCATGACCAAGTAGGATTTATCCCCGGGACACAAGGCTGGTTCAACACTCGTAAAGTAATCAGTGTGATTCATCATATCAGCAAGAGAAAACCAAGAAACATATGATGCTGTCATTAGATGCAGAGAAAGCATTTGACAAAATACAGCATCCATTCCTGACCAAAACTCTTCAGAGTGTAGGGATAGAGGGAACATTCCTCAACATCTTAAAAGCCATCTACGAAAAGCCCACAGCAAATATCATTCTCAATGGGGAAGCACTGGGAGCCTTTCCCCTAAGATCAGGAACAAGACACGGATGTCCACTCTCACCACTGCTATTCAACATAGTACTGGATGTCCTAGCCTCAGCAATCAGACAACAAAAAGACATTAAAGGCATTCCAATGGGCAAAGACGAAGTCAAACTCTCCCTCTTCACCGATGACATGATACTCTACATAGAAAACCCAAAAGCCTCCACCCCAAAATTGCTAGAACTCATACAGCAATTTGGTAGCATGGCAGGATACAAAATCAATGCCCAGAAATTAATGGCATTTCTATACACTAACAATGAGACTGACGAAAGAGAAATGAAAGAGTCAATCTCATTTACAATTGCACCCAAAAGCATAAGATACCTAGGAATAAACCTAACCAAAGAGGTAAAGGATCTATACCCTAAAAACTACAGAACACTTCTGAAAGAAATTGAGGAAGACACAAAGAGATGGAAAAATATCCCATGCTCATGGATTGGCAGAATTAATATTGTGAAAATGTCAATGTTACCCAGGGCAATTTACACGTTCAAAGCAATCCCTATCAAAATACTATGGACTTTCTTCAGAGAGTTGGAACAATTTTAAGATTTGTGTGGAATCAGAAAAGACCCCGAAGAGCCAGGGGAATTTTAAAAAAGAAAACCAGAGCAGGGGGCATCACAATGCCAGATTTCAGGTTATACTACAAAGCTGTGGTCATCAAGACTGTGTGGTACTGGCACAAAAACAGACACATAGATCAGTGGAACAGAATAGAGAATCCAGAAGTGGACCCTGAAGTGTATGGTCAACTAATATTCAACAAAGGAAGAAAGACTCTCCATTGGATGAAAGACAGTCTCTTCAATAAATGGTGCTGAGACAATTGGACATCCACATGCAGAAGAATGAAACTAGACCACTCTCTTTCACCATACACAAAGATAAACTCAAAATGGATGAAAGATCTAAATGTGAGACAAGATTCCATCAAAATCCTAGAGGAGTACACAGTCAACAGCCTTTTTGAACTTGGCCACAGTAACTTCTTGCAAGATACATCCACAAAGGCAAAAGAAACAAAAGCAAAAATGAACTATTGGGACTTCATCAAGATAAGAAGCTTTTGCACAGCAAAGGATACAGTCAACAAAACTAAAAGACAACCTGCAGAATGGGAGAAGATATTTGCAAATGACGTATCAGATAAAGGGCTAGTTTCCAAGATCTATAAAGAACTTATTCAACTCAACACCAAAGAAACAAACAATCCAATCATGAAATGGGCAAAAGACATGAAGAGAAATCTCACAGAAGAAGACATAGACATGGCCAACATGCACATGAGAAAATGCTCCGCATCACTTGCCATCAGGGAAATACAAATCAAAACCACAATGAGATACCACCTCAAGCCAGTGAGAATGGGGAAAATTAACAAGGCAGGAAACAACAAACGTTGGAGAGGATGCGGAGAAAAGCAACCCTCTTACACTGTTGGCGGGAATGTGAACTGGTGCAGCCACTCTGGAAAACTGTGTGGAGGTTCCTCAAAGAGTTAAAAATAGACCTGCCCTACGACCCAGCAATTGCACTGTTGGGGATTTACCCCAAAGATACAGATGCAGTGAAACGCCGGGACACCTGTACCCCGATGTTTCTATCAGCAATGTCCACAATAGCCAAACTGTGGAAGGAGCCTCGGTGTCCATCAAAAGATGAATGGGTAAAGAAGATGTGGTTTATGTATACAATGGAATATTACTCAGCCATTAGAAACGACAAATACCCACCATTTGCTTCAAGGTGGATGGAACTGGAGGGTATTATGCTGAGTGAAATAAGTCAATTGGAGAAGGACAAACATTATATGTTCTCATTCATTTGGGGAATATAAATAATAGTGAAAGGGAATAGAAGGGAAGAGAGAAGAAATGTGTGGGAAATATCAGAAAGGGAGACAGAACATAAAGACTCCTAACTCTGGGACACGAACTAGGGGTGGTGGTAGGGAAGGAGGGCGTGGGGCTTTGGTGAATGGGTGACGGGCACTGAGGTGGGCGCTTGACGAGATGAGCACTGGGTGTTATTCTGTATGTTGGTAAATTGAACACCAATAATAAATAAATTTATTAAAAAAACAAATCTTCCATCAGACATGTTACTTATTTGTGTTTCAGTTAGATCTCTGGCTGCGGGTTTATATTGTTTCATTTGGGATGAATTCCTCCCTCTTTGCATTTTGTCTAAGTCTCTGCCTTCTTTAGTGTGTTAGAAAAGCCCATTATGCTTCCTGCCTCTGAGAATAATGGCTTTATGAAAAAGGAGTCATATAGTATATAGGTCCTAGAACTTCAGGGAGTGTCTCTTGTTTGTGCTGCATTCATTCTACTATTGTATTTTGTCGGCTCAAACCTTCAGACTAGTTGTGTGCAGAGGCTTTCCTTGCATACAGTTGGCAGTGTTTGGTCCTTGGCTAGAATGTGGCAAGTTTTAACTAGATGTGCTCTGGTCTGCTTGATATATGAGACCTGGTAATACTTCCACTAGAATTGAAGCCTTGAAGAACTGTTCAGGAGATATGTGTGTAGGGGTTTCTTCGGGTCTTCTGTAGAAGTGGCACACTGTGCTGGAAGTAACACATGTTTGACTAAGAGGAGCAATCCTACCAGAGTGCAGGGTTGTGGTACTTGGTGTAAGCAAGGTAGGCAGCCAGTGTTTGCACTTTTCTGCTTCTAGAAGGTGGCTCTGTGTTTGTGCTGAAGGATGGGGGAAGGAAATAACCAAGGCAGTCCTTTGTTTCTGTGAATGCTGCCTCTCAGGATTTCACTCTAAGAAGAGCAAATAATATCCCCTCTGTGTGGCGCAAGACCATTTCCTCAGATTATTATTGCCATCTGCCCCAGGGTTGTTTGCCTGCCTTCTTTCTAGGAGTAGGTCAGTGCCCTCAAGTCTCTATCTCAGCCAAGCCCACTGACCTTTACAACTCCAGGCTTTAAGCCCTGTTGTTTGCAAGAGCTCACAAAAATCAATCCCTCTCATTTTCCCAGCCGATGACTTCAGCGAAATATTCTCCTTGTGTGTTAACCTGTATGCTTCTCTATCTCTCACCTTTCTCTGGGACCACAGCTCCCTCCCCTCTGCAGCACCAGGGATTAATTTCTCACCCAAACCACATCTCCACACTTCCTACTTTCTTCAATATGGCTTCCTCTCTCCCTTTAGTTGTGGAGGTTGTTCTGTCAGTCTTCAGGTTGATTTCTGGGGTATTTAGATTTCATAGTTATTAACTATGTTTGAAGTACAAGATGAGCCTAGGTTCCTCCAACTCTGCCCTTTTTTTTCTTAGCTCCCCTTTGTTATATTTTCTTGTTCCATTTATGATTATATAGTGTCCCTCTTTGTCTCTTGTTAGTCTTTGTTTTAAATTCTATCTATTCCAATATAGGTATTGCTATCTCAGATTTCTTCCCACAGCCATTTTCAAGATAAGTTGTTTTTAATCCCTTAACCTTTATTTTTTAAAGTTTAATATATTTATTCATGAGAGGCACAGAGAGAGAGGCAGAGACACAGGCAGAGGGAGAAGCAGACTCTTAACAGGGAACCTGATGTGGGACTCGATCCCAGATCCTGGGATCATGCCCTGAGCCCAAAGGCAGATAGATGCTCGACTGCTGAACCACCCAGGCATCCCACCATTCCTTAACCTTTAATCTGCATGTCTTTCAATCTCAAGTGTGCCTCTTATAGGCATCATATAGTTTAGTCTTCTTTTTTTATCCATTCCATCACACTATGTCCTTTGATTGAATCATTTAATCTGTTTACATTCAAAGTAATTATTGATTAGGTGTGAACTTACTACCATTTTGTTACTTGTCTTTTGGTTGTTTTTGTAGTTCTCTGTTACTTTCTTCTCTTGCTCTCACAATTTGGTGGCTTTCTTTATTGATATCCTTTTATTCCCTTCTCTTCATTTTTTCATATGTATTATTAATTTTTGATTTATGGTTGCCATTAGGTGTATGTATAACATCATCTGCATATGGCATTCCATAATAAGTTTATGGTAACTTAAGTTTGAACCCATTCTTTACTCGTTTCCTCCCCATGTTTTAAGTATATGATGTTATACTTTACATCCTTTTATTTTGTGAGTTCCTTGACAGATTTTTATTTTTATTTATTTATTTTTAAAGATTTTAATTATTTATTCATGAGAGACACAGAGAGAGAGAGGCAGAGACATAGGCAGAGAGAGAAGCAGGCTGCATGCAGGGAGCCTGATGTGGGACTCCCAATCCCAGGACTCCAGGATCACACCCTGGGCCAAAGGCAGATGCTCAACTGCTGAGCCACCCAGGCATCCCTCCTTGACAGATTTGTAAAGATACAGTTATTTTTGCTGATTTTCTATTTCTTTTATTTGCTGTTCTTTTTCCAGCTTCTTTAGGTATGATGTTAGGTTGTGTAGTTGAGACTTTTCTTGCTTCTTGAGGAAGGCCTGTGTTGCTATATGTACTTCCCTATTAGGAATGCCTTTACTGCATTCCAGAGGTTTTGGACTGTCATGTTTTCATTATCATTTGCTTCCTTTTATTTTGTTTTAATTGTTCTTTAATTTCCTGGTTGATCTATTCATCCTTTAGTAGGATGTTCTTTAACCTCCATGTATTTGTGGTCCTTTCAATTTTTTTCTTGTGGTTGACTTCAAGTTTTATAGGCTTGTGGTCTGAAAATATGCATGGTATAATCTCCATCTTTTTGTACTGGTGAGATCTGATTTGTGTCCCAGTATGTAATCTATTCTAGAGAATATTCCATGTGCACTCCTATAGAATGTACATTCTGCTGCTTTAAGATGAAATGCTCTAAATATATCTGCTAAGTCCATCTGGTTCAAGGTGTAACTCAAAGGCTTTGTTTCCTTGTTGATCATCTGCTTCAATGATTTGTTCATTATTGGAGTGGTTTGTTAAGGTCCCCTACTATTAGTGTATTTATTAATCAGTGAGTTTCTTTAAGTTTGGTATTAATTAGTTTATATATTTGGCCTCTCCCAAGTTAGGGACACACATGTTTAGAATTGTTGGATCTTCTTGTTGGATAGATCCTGTTATTATGATATAGTGTCCCTCATCTCTTAGTACAATCTTTGGTGTAAAATATAGTTTGCCTAATATAAGGATGGATACTCTAGCTTTCTTTTGATTTCCATTAACATGATTAATGGTTCTTCATTCTCTCAATTTCAATCTGGTGGTATCTCTGGGTCTAAAATTAGTCTCTTGTAAGCAGCATATTGATCAGTCTTGGTTTTTTATCCATTCTGATACTTATGTATTCTGATGTCTTCTGATTGGAGCATGTAGTCCATTTCCATTCAGAGTCATTATTGAAAGATATGAATTTAGTGCCATTGTATTACCTATAAAGTTGCTGTTTCTGTAGATTGTTTCTGTTCCTTTCTGTTCTTTGTTACTTTTGGACTCTGTCTCCACTCAAAGAATCCCTTTTAATATTTCTTGCAGGGCTGGTTTAGTGTTCACAAATTCCCTTACTTTTGTTTTGTCCTGGAAATCTTTATCTCACCTTCTATTATAAATAACAGCCTTGCTGTATAAAATATTCTTGGCTGCATATTTTTCCATTTAGGACATTGAATATGTTATACCATTCCTTTCTGCCCTGCCAGGTCTCTGTGAACAGGTCTGCTGCCAGCCTTATGCGTCTACCCTTGTACGATAAGAACCTCTTGTCCAAAGCTAATTTCAGGATTTTCTCTTTTATAATTTGTAAGCTTCACTATCAATATGTCAAGTTGTTGATCTATTTGTTTATTTTAATGCGGGATCTCTGTGCCTCTTGGACATGAATGCCTGTTTCCTTCCCCAGATTAGGAAACTTCTCCGCTATAATTTGTTCAAATAAACCTTCTGCCCCTTTCTCCTGCTCCTCATTTCCTGGACTCCTATAATACAGATATTATATTGGTTTACAGAACTGCTGAGTTCACTCAGTCTACCTTTGTGATATAATAGGTTTGGTTCCCTCTTCTATCCTTTTTTCAAACCCAGGTAGTATCTTTATAATCATTGTTTTCAGTTCTAGTTCAGACATCTTACTTATATCTGTATTGATTAAATCTCTGGCAGTGAGTACTACTTCTTGTTCTTTTTTTTGGGGGGGGGGAGTGAATTTCTTCATCTTATCATTTTGTCCAGAAAAGAAAAGAGGAAATAAATAGAAAACAACAACAATAAGAACAACAACAAAAAACACTAGATAATGGGTGTGTTTTTGTCTGCTTGTTAAAAGAAACTAGATTCCCAAAATAAAAGAAATAAAGAAAAAAATATATATACATATAAAACGTATACATAACATATATATAAAAACATGTAATATGTATATAGCATATATAAACATTTATGTAAAACATATAAAATAAAAAAGCAATGAAAGGAAATAAAAATAACACATATATAAAGTATATAGAAAAATGAAAATTACAAAAGAATAAAAAATAATTTGGAAAAATAAGAAAATAACTGAAAAAATAATAGTAAAAGATAATAATAAAAATATAAAGAATGCTATATACTGTTTTCCTCTAGAGCTGAAGCTTTGCAGCCCTCTATGATTGATAAACTTGTTGAGAGGGAGTTTTTTGTGCTGGTCTTCTGAGGGAGGGGCCTGTTGCACTGATTCTCAGGTGGACTTGCCCTGGTTTAAAAGCCCCTCCAGTGAGCAGAGGCAGGGTTCATTGTAAATGGTTATAGATTCCACTTGGTGGCACTGTTTTGCTCCCTGAAGGCTTTCAACAGGGATGATGGGTGGGATGAATATGGCTGCACCCCACTCTCTAGCCCCTGTGCTAAATATTCAGCCCTCTACTCTTCAATGAGCCCTCACAGAAAACCAATCACTCTCTTTTTAGAAAAAATATTCTATTTATTTATTTGAGAGAGTGAGAGAGGACGTGTGTGTGCACATGAGTGGGAGAAGGGGAAGAGGGAGAGGGAGAAGCAGATTCCCCACTGAGCAGGGAACCCACAGATTTGAGGCTCGATTCCAAGACCCTGGGGTTACAACCTGAGTGGAAAGCAGATGCTTTACCAACTAATCTACCCAGCTGCATTTCAATTCGTCACTCTTATCTCCCTGTTTTTTGTCGGAATTCTGTGTTCACCTGGCCTGTGACCCAGTGTGTTTATCTTAGGCATGTGACTGAATTTCAAATCTCCAAATTTTAAGGAATCCCACAGTACAGACTCACACTGTTCCTCCTGGGGGAGGGGGCATCTCTCTATGCTTCTGCCTTTTGCTGAACCCCTCCCAGGAAAGTGCTCCCCTAGCCATGCAGCAGTTCCGTTTTGGCAACACAGAGCAGAAAGCCAGCACCTACCTAGACTTGCTGTTCTCAGTTGGCTTCTATGTTCGTATGCCTGGGATCTCTGCCACACTGAGGTACCACCCATTCTTCTTGTGACCCCAGGATTCCAATCACACTGTCACACCTTTAAGCCAGGCACATCCCCCACTGTACCAGACTTCTAAAAGTTCTGATTTTGCCTTCACTGCTTATAATACTTTGTGGTAGCTTCTTTAAGCAGGCTCCCTCCCCTCCTCCATAACCTGAGGTATATCACACCACATTCAAATCCCTTTACCTCCTACCTTCCAAATAGTGGTCTCTTTTCTACTGGTAGACTGCAGTATTTGTTTTCTCAGATTTCTCAGGTGTTCAGAATGACTTGATAACAATCTAGTTGTATTTCAGGGACAAGAAAAACTTTGGGTCCCCTTACTCCTCTACCATCTCAATTCCTCCCTAGCAACTATGTATATTTTTTGACTTGCATCTAAAAAATTAGGCTAGAGGCTTTTGTATCTTCTCACTTTGTTCTCATATTTAAACAAATCAATAAAGTAATATGTGTGAATACATTTTGTAATGCTTCCCTTTTTAGTATCCCATTTCCTTGACAGTATGCTCTTTAACTGTCTACAGAGCACTCTAGTTGTTAAAAAAAAAAACACGATTAAGAGTACTGAGTTGAGTAATTTTGGTTAATTTTCATAGTTTAATGTAATGAATTCATATCAAGCTCAAAAGACAGTTATTTGCACTTGATAAAAGGGAAGTTTTGGTGCATGCCTTATTACATATTGTGCTCTTTACTCCTCTCCTAGAGTATGTTTACATCTGTGATTACAGTGAAGATGTTTGAGGAAAGCTTTTGTTTTGGAGTCCCAACATTGTATCTTCCCAGTTATATAACCAGATATTCTGTTTTCTCTCATTTTGGCTTTGATTCTTGTGATACATTTTGTCTTCTGTAAGTAACCAAGATTGGAAAAGCAGGTTTTATCCATAGTCGGAGTTATACCTTTTGAATGAGCCATAGTGTTAGGTCTTTGACTCCTTCTTCATAATGTAAGACTATATGCCTTTTTAAAAGTATTTATTTATTGACTGATTGATTTGAGAGAGCGTGAGCAAGCATGAGCATGAGGAGAGGGCACAGGGAGAGAGAGAGGGAGTGAGGGAGAGAGAAAGAGAGAGAATTTCAAGTAGTATCCTCTGTGTTGAACACAGAGACTGACCTGGGGCTCAATCTCAGGACCCTGAGATCTTGGCCTGAGCTGAAATCAGGAGTCAGATGCTTAACTGACTAAGCCATTCAGGCACCCCAGACTATATGCTTTTGTGGGAGACATAACTCTAAAATGACCCTTAATAACTCATGCCTTTCTATAATCTCTTGCCTTTGAGTCATGTGTAAGACCTGGAAATATAATGTGTAGTAACTTCCATAATTAAGTTACTAATCAAGTAACTCTGAAAAAAGGCAGATTTTCCTGTGTGGGCCTGACCTAATCAGGTAAGCAACTTACTATGAGGTAGAACACAAAGATTCTCCTACTGGTCTTGAAGGAGAAAACTGTCATGTTATGGAAATGGCAAACAACCTGTAGAAGCTGAGAATCACACTCATTGATAGCCAGTAAGAAAGTAGAGACCTCAGTCCTAAAACCACAAGACACAGAATTCTTCCAATAACCAAGTTGCTGGGAAAAGGACCCTGAGCTTTACATGAGATTGTACTCTTGGAGAACACCTTGATTACAACCTGTGAGAACACGATCAGGAAGTCCAGATATTATGTGCCTAGAATTCTGACCTATAGATGCTATAAGATAATAAATGGGTTTATTTTAAGCAGCTAAGTATGTAGTAATTAGTTACATAATATTAGGAGGCTAATACTATAGCTTTAAACTATCCTTTCTGTTCAGAATCCTGGAATGTCATAACTTTTTGATCACTTAGATCAATAGACCCAATGAAATGATAATTTAAAAAATAGGAAAGAGAGGCTTTCAAAGTCATATGTCAGGAAGCAAGACTTGCTATAGATTATCCTCTTCTTGAGCCACTTTTTACTACATTATTGGGACTACTTAGTAAAAACTCAGACACATGATGTTTTAAAAATTAAATTGGAGGTCTGGAATGAAAGGTTGGTGAAACGGAGAGTGCCAAAATGTAAACAAAAGGTCTAGGTTCTTGTCCTGGCTCAGGTACTTTCTTTATTTGTAATTTTGTTCAGGTTACTTAAATTTAGTTTCCTTTATCTCATTATGGCTTTGGTTTGAATTTCCTTGATGATTATGGATATTGAGCACCTTCTCAAGTCCCTGTAAACCATATGTATGTCTTACTTAGAAAAATGTTTATTCAGATCCTCTCTCAAATGAATTGTATTGTTTCATTTTTGGCTGAGTTGTAGGAGTTCTTTATATATTTTGGATATTAATCTCTAAACAGATATCCTTTATGATATATCTAATTTGCAGATATTTTCTCCTGTTAGGTTTCCTTTTCTTTTGTTGATGGTTTCCTTTGCTGTGCAGAAGGTTTATACTTTGATGTAGTATCATGTCATCTGCAAATAGTGACAATGTTACTTCTTAATTTCCAATTTGGAAGTGTTTTATTTCTTTTTCTTGCCCAATTACACTGGCTAGGACTTGCAATACTGTGTTGAATACAAGTGGCAAGAATGGGTATCCTTGTATTGTTCCCTAAAAGAAAACCTTTTAACTTTCCAATATTGAGTATAATGTTACCTGTGGGCCTGTCATATATGGCCTTCATTATATTTAAGTACATTCAACCTTGTTGAGTTATTATCATAAATGGTGTTGAATTTTGTAAGATGTCTTTTATGCATCTATTGAGATGATCATATGATTTTATCCATTATTTTGTTAATGTGATATGTCACATTGGTTTGAGGATGTTGAAGCACTCCTGTTTCAATAGAATAAATCCCACTTGATCATGGTTTATGATCCTTTTAATGTATTGAATTGACTTGCTAATATTTTGTTGAAGATTTTGGTATGTAGGCTCATCAAGGGTATGGATTCTTTCTTTTTCTCTCTTTTTTTGTGTGCACACACTTGTGTGTGTGTGTCTTTGTGTGGTTTTTGTATCAGGGTCGTACTGGCCTCAGAAAATTAGTTTGGAAATGTTCCCTCCTCTTCTATTTTTGGAAGTTTGAGTTTTGAGTGATAATGATTTGTATTAATTCTTCTTTAAGTGTTTAATAAGGCTCACCAGTGAAGCCTTCTGGTCCTTGACTTCTAGTTGTTGGGAAGTTTTTAATTACTGATTCACTATCCTTACTAGTAATAAACCCATTCAAATTTTCTTTATTTTTTTTAATTTATTTTTTATTGGTGTTCAATTTACTAACATACAGAATAACCCCCAGTGCCCGTCACCCACTCACTCCCACCCCCTGCCCTCCTCCCCTTCTACCACCCCTAGTTCATTTCCCAGAGTTAGCAGTCTTTACGTTCTGTCTCCCTTTCTGATATTTCCCACACATTTCTTCTTTATTTTTGTGATTCAACCTTGGAAGTTTGTATGTTTGTAGGGATTTATCCATTTCTTCTAGGTTGTCCAATTTCTTGGCATATAATTGTTCATAGTAGCCTCTTATGTACCTTTGTATTTCTGTGGTATCAGAGGTACTGTCTCCTCTTTCATTTATTATTTTATTTATTTGTGTCTTTTCTGCTGGATGAATTTCACTAAAGGTTTGTTAATTTTGTTTATGTTTACAAAGAATAAGCACTTGGTTATTGCTTTTTAAAAATATTTTGTTGTCACTTAAATCACTTTCATTTCTGCTCTGACCTTTGTTATTTCCTTCCTTCTACTAACTTTGGGCTTCATTTTTTCTTCTTTTTCTACTTTTTTTTTGAGGTGTAAGATTAGGCTGTTTACTTGAGATTCCTTTTGTTTTTGTAAGTAGGCATTTATTGAAGTCCCCTCTTAGAACTGCTTTTACTGCATCCCTTAAGTTTCAGTATGCTATATTTCCATTTTTATTTTGTTTTATTTTTTTAGAGATTTTATTTATTTATTCATGAGAGACACACACAGAGACACTGCATATAGAGATATATGCAGAGGGAGAAGCAGGCTCCCCATGGGGAGTCCAATGTGAGACTCTATCTGGGGACCCTGGGATCACACCCTGAGCCAAAGGCAGATGCTCAGTCACTGAGCCACCCAAGCATTCCACTATATTTCCATTTTTAATTGTGTCAAGGATTTTTAAATTTTCTCTTTTGCTTTCTTTCTTGACCCAATAGTTGTTCATTCTATGTCTCATATTTTTTCTATTTACATTTAAAGTAGTTATTGATAGATATGCATTTACTCCTATTTTGTGGATTATTTTCTTGCTGTTTTATAATTCCTGTCTTTTATTCTTTTCTTGCTTTCTTTGTGATTTAATGATTTTATGAGTGATGTGCTCTGATTTCCTTCTCTTTATTTTTTGTTTCTACTATAATTTTTTTCCTTTGTGGTTCCCATGAAGCTTATAGAAACAACTTTTATTTATAACAGTCTATCCTAAGCTAGTGACAACGTAGGTTTGAATGCATTATAAATCTTTACATTTTTACTCCCCTCCCATGAATTATGGTTTTGATATCATAATTTACATTTTTTAATATTGTGTATCCCTTAACAAAATATTGTAGTTTATAGTCATTTTGCTACTTTTTATTTTAACCTTCATATTACCTTTATAACTGATTATAACCCACCACCTTTATATTACTAGATTATTCTGAATTTTACTATACATTTACCTTTGCTAGTGAGAATTATATTGTCACATGTATTTCTGTTACTAATTAGGGCTCTTTTATTTTCAAGAAGTTCTCCTTTAGCTTTTGCTTTTCTGGAAAACGCTTTATCTCTCCTGAATTCTGAAAGTCAATAGGATAGACTGTTTTAGGTTTGGTAAGCTGTTTTTAGTTAGAAGGTTTTTTCTTCTAGCCCTATGAATATATGGTTCCACTCCCTTGTGGGCTTCAAAGTTTCAACAGAAAAACCTGCACATAAATTTTTGGAGTTCTCTTATATGTAACAAACTTTATTTTCTCTTGCTGTTTTTAAGATTCTCTTCTTGCTTTTACCTTTGACACTTTCCTTGTGATGTCTTAAAGTGAGTCTTTTTAGATTCAACTTATTTGGAACTTTCAGGGCTTTCTGGATCTGGATGTTTGTATCTTTTCCCAGGGTAGGGAAGTTTACAGCCATTTTTCCTCCAAATAAATTTATTCCCCTTTCTCTCACTCCTTTCTTTCTGGGACCTCTATAATAGGAATCTTAGTTTGTTTGATGTTGTCCCGTAAATCCCTTAGGCTATCTTCAGTCTTTTTCTTTTTCCTTTAAATTTTGCTGCTCTGATTAAGTGGATTCCACTGCTCTGTCTTTGAGCTCATTGATTATTTCAACTGTTTCCCCTAGTATGCTGTTGAACTCTTCTTTTGTATTTTTTAAAGTTTTTATTTAATTCCAGGTAGGTAAAATATTATTGTTTTATTTAGTTTTAGGTGTACAATATAGTAATTCAGCACTTCATACATCACCCTGTACTCATCACAACATGGCACACCTTAATCCCCATCAACTATTTAACCCATCCCCAATCTTTCCTCTCTTGTAACCATTAGTTCTCTGTAAGTAAAAGACTGTTTCTTGGCTTGCCTCTTTCTCTCTTTTCTTCTTTGCTTGTGTTTTTTGTTTGTTTCTTAAATTCCACATATGAGAGAAATCATATGGTATTTGTCTTTCTTTGACTCACTTATTTCACTTATCATTATATTCTCTTTTTTATAGTTTTCAGAGTATGGGTCTTTCACCTCTTCAGTTAAGTTTATTCCTAGCTATTTTATTCTTTTTGGGTCAGTTGTAAATGGGACTGTTTTCTGTTTCTCTTTTTGATGCTTCATTATTAGTGTAAAGGAAAGCAGAAGATTTTTGTATATTGATTTTATAACCCCAACCTTATTGAATTCATTTATATGTTCTAGTAGTTTTTTAGTAGAATCTTTTGGATTTTCTATATAGTATCATGTCATGGCAACTAGTGAAAGTTTTACAACTTTCTTACCAATTTGGATACCTTTTTGTTTCTTCCTGTTGTCCAAGTGCTGTGACTAAGTCTTCCAGTACTATGTTGAATGAAAGTGATGAGAATGGACATCTTTGTCTTGTTCCTGACCTTAGGGGAAAATCTCTGTTTTTACCCATTGAAAATGATTTTAGCTATGGGTTATTCATATTAGGCCTTTATTATGTTGAAGTATGTTTTCTCTAAGCCTACTATATTGAGGGTTTTTATCATGAAAGGATATTATACTTTGTCAAATACTTTTTCTGTATCTATTGAAATGATCATAAGATTTTTATCCTTTCTCTTATTGATGTGATGTATCACACTGATTGATTTGAAAATATTGAACTTCCTTTGCATCCCAGGAATAAATCCCAATTGATTGTGGTGAATGATTTTTAAAAAATATTGTTGGATTCAGTTTGCTAATATTTTGTTGAGGATTTTTACATCCATGTTCATTGCAGATATTGGTTTGTAGTTCTCTTTTCTGTAGTGTCTTTATCTGGTTTTGATCTCAAGGTAATTCTGGCCTCATGGAATGAACTTGGTACTTTCCCTTCCTCTTAAATTCTTTGGAATAGCTTGATAAGAATAGGTACTGACTCTTCTTGAATAGTTTGGTAGAATTTGTTTGTCATGCCATTTGGTCCTGGATTTGTATTTGTTGGGAGATTTTTGATTAATGATTGAATTTCATTGCTGCTAATCCACCCATTCAAGTTTTCTATTTCTTCCAGATTCAGTGTTAGTAGGTTATGTGTTTCTACAAATTTATCCATTTCTTTTATGTTTCCCAATTTGTTGGCATATAAATTTCCTTTTTATTTATTTTTTAAATATTTATTTATTTATTTTAGAGAGAAAGATAGCAGGAGGAGGGATGGGGGATAAGGGAAAGTGAGAGAAGAATCTCAAGCAGACTCCTTGCTGAGCTTGGAGCCTGATGTAGGCCTTGATCCCATGACTCTGAGATCAAGAGCTTAGCTGAAATCAAGAGTCAAATGCTTAACCAACTGAGCCACCCAGACACCCCAGTTGGCATATAAATTTTCAAATATTCTCTTATAACTCTTTGCATTTCTACAATGTCAATTGTTATTTATCCTCTTTCATTTGCTATTTTGTTTAATTTAGTCCTTTCACTTCTTGAGATTAATGTGGCTAAAGGTTTATCAATTCTGTTGATCTTTTCAAGGAACCAGCTGCTGGTTTAATTGATTTGTTCTACTGAATTTTTATAGTTTGTTATTTATTTCTGCTCTAATCTTTATAATCATCTTTCTTCTGTTGATATTGGATTTTGTTTGTTGTTCTTTTTCTAGCTACTTTAGGTGTAAGGTTAGGTTATTTATTTGAAATTTTTCTTGTTTCTTGAGACATTGCTATAAGCTTTCCTATAAGCTTTCCTATTAGAACCATTTTTGCTGTATCCTGCAAATTTTGTACCATTGTGTTTTCATTTTCATTTTTCTCTATGTACTTTTTTATTTCTTCTTTGATTTCTTGGTTGACTCCTTTCATTGTTCAGTAGCATGTTATTTAACCTCCACATACTTGTACTGTTTCTAGATTTTTTCTTGTGGTTGATTTCCAGTTTCATAACTTTATTTTAAGAAAAAATGTGTGGAATGATTTCAATATTTTAAAATTTGTTTAGACTTATTTTGTGGCCTAATATGTGATTTATTCTGAAGAATGTTCTGTGTGCAGTTGAAAAGAATGTATTCTGCTGTTTTAGGATGGAGTGTTCTAAATATATCTGTTAAATCCATTTGGTTCAGTGTGTCATTCAAAGCCATTATTTCCTTGTTGATTTTCTGTTTGAATGATGTGTCCGTTGATGTAAGTGGGGTGTTAATATCCTCCAGTATTATTGTATTATTATTGATTAGTTCCTTTATGTTTGTTTTTAACTGTTTTATGTATTTAGTTGTTCCCATTGGGAGTGCATAAATATTTATAATTGTATCTTCTTGTTGGATTGTCTCCTTTATTAATATATTGTCCTTTTTTGCTTGTTATAGTCCTTGTTTTAAAGTCTATTTTATGAAATGTATTTATTGCTACCCTGGCTTTCTTTTGACATCTATTTGCGTAATAAATATTTCTCCATCCTGTCATTTTAAATCTTCAGGCGTCTTTAGGTCTGAAAACAATATCTTGTAGGCAGTATTTAGATGGGTCTTATTTTTTTTGTACCTATTCTGTCACCCTATGCTTTTGGTTGGAGAATTAAATCCATTTACATTCAAAGTATTTATTGATAGATGTGTACTTTTAAAAAAATATTTTATTTATTTATTCCTGAGAGAAAGAGAGAGATAGAGGCAGAGACACAGGCAAAGGGAAAAGCAGGCTCCATGCAGGGAGCCCGAGGTGGGTCTTGAACCTGGGTCTCCAGGATCAGGCCCTGGGCTGAAGACGGCGCTAAACCACTGAGTCACCAGGGCTGCCCGATAAATATGTATTTATTGCCATTTTGTTGCTTGTTTTGTGGTTGTTTTGTGGCTTTCCTCTGATCTTTTCTTTAGTTCTTTTTCATGGCTTACTGGCTTTGTTTAGTGATATACTTGGGTTCTTTGTTTTAGTTTTCACATATCAATTACTGTTTTCTGATTTGTGTTTCTCATTAGGTTTGTATATACCATCTTCTGTATATAATAGTCTGTATTAAGTTGATGGTTGCTTATGTTTAAACTCATTTTTTACTCTTCTCCCCTCCTTCCATGTTTTAGGTATATGGTGCTATATTTTACAGCCTTTAATTTTGCGAATCCCTTGAATACTTTTATAGGTATACTCATTTTTACTGCTTTGGTATTTCCTACTTTTCATACTTTTACCTATGGCATTTCCTTTCCATTCAGAGTCCCCTTTAACATCTCTTGTATGGGTGGTTTAATTTTGATGAACTCCTTTAGCTTTTGTTTGTCTGAAAAAATCTATCTCTCCTTTTATTCTGAATGATAGCTTCATGAGATAGAGTATTCTTGGCTGCAGATACTTTCCCTTCAGCATTTTGAATATGTCAAGTCACTTTATTCTGGCTTGCAATGTTTCTGCTAAAAAGTTCACTAATAGATTTATGTGATTTCCTTTGTATGTGTCCTTTTTTTTCTTGCTGGTTTTAAAATTCTTTATTGCTTCTTTTTACCATTGGTGTAAGCTAGTTAAGTAGTGAATGTGGGCACTGTGTGGGGTCCCATAGGTGGCATAGTTTCACTATTAAATGTCGAGGTGTTGAATGGTTTTTATTGATTTTTTTTGGGAGGTCCTATCTATCTGTTGGATATGAATGCCTGTTTCCTTCCCCAGATATGGGAAGTTCTCAGCTATGATTTGTTCAAATATAATTTGTTGTCTTCTCTCTCTCTTAGCCTCTTCTGGAATCCCAATTAGACATATATTCTTCCTTCTCAAGCTATCATTTATTTCCCTAAGCCTTTCCTCATGGGCTCTTGTTTTTCTCTTTTTTCCTTATCTTCCTTCCTTTCCATCAACTTGTCTTCTTTGTCACTCACTCTCTCTTTTGCCTCATGAAGCCTAGCAGTTAAAGCATCCAGTTTGGATTGCATCTCATTTAATCTGTTTTTAATTTTGGCTGGATTAGATCTCAATTCTGTACTAACAAAGTCTCTAGAGTCCTTTATACTTTTCTCCAGAGTCACCGGTAGCTTTATAATTGTACTTCTGAATTGTATTTTTGACATTGTATTAAATCCAAATTCTGTACCTTTGTGGCAGAGAGTACTGTTTCCGGTTCTTTCTTTTGTGGTGAGTTCTTCCTTCTAGTCATTTTATCCAGTGCAGATTGGCTGTATGAGCAGGCTGAGTCAAATATATCAACCACAACCTAAGGTAACATACACCCTAGATGATTCCGAAGAGGTCTGAGACCAGAAAATAAAAAGAAGAACACAACAAAATAAAACAAAAGGACCATTAAAGTGAAAATCAAATTTTAAAACAAAGTAGTAAAAATAAGAAGCAAAAAAAAAAAAAAAAAAAAAAAGAAGAATATCTTTTCTCTCTTTAATTGTGGAGTTTGTTCTGCCAGTTTTCAGTTCATTTCTCTAGATTATTTACACTAATGTGAGTGTTATCTAGTTGTATTGGTTGGATGAGATGAGCTCAGGGTCCTCTTACTCTGCCATCTTTGCAGCCTTCTGAAGTGCTGTTTAATGATTGTCTATAAGTTTCTCTAAAAGATTGTCTCTCCCTTTCCCCACTCTCTCTCACTCTCTAAAAAAAAAAGGAAAGGAAAGGAAAGGAAAGGAAAGGAAAGGAAAGGAAAGGAAAGGAAAGGAAAGGAAAGGAAGAAAAAGAAAGGGAGGAAAGGAAAAAGTCCTATGAAGGACCTATAGCTAGTTTTCCCATTGCTTGCTCATTTAGCTTTATAATTTTTTTACCATTCTTTTCAAGGCAGTTTATTACTACAATTTTCTTACTGTATTTTAAGTTGAGTTCTGTTGGATCTATCTAGCATCGTTCTTATGTTTGACTATTGTTATATAACATCAAATCAACGTGATAGTTTTCTGTTGGTGCCAGGTTTGTATTGTGCATTTGAAATTCCTGGCTCTCTTTGGAATCTAATTTTGTAGCTTACTCATCCTAGTATGTCTAGGCTCCATTACATATGGTTTTTATGACTTGCTAATGTGAAAAAGCTCTCAGTTAAGATGCGTTAATCTTCTGTTGCTTGAAATTCAGTAAATGAAAAGTTTTAAAATGCATTTGATGTCCTTTTGGCCTCTTTTTCCTTTCAAGTATATATCAATTCCTTATAAAATAGGAATTGATATCTATATAAGATAGATGAAATTTTCTTAATTGATGAGTTTCAGAAAATTTTAAATAGTTTTGGCTACAGAAGCATCTCTTTAATTTTCAGTTGTAGTATTGGTTTAAATAATGTAATTAGCCAATTTCTGACTAATACTACTCAGCAATACATAGATTTTTTTTCCTGAGTTCTTTTCAGTATTTTATTGTTGCCTTCTAGATAAAGTCATAGCACATACAAATAAGAAACCAAATTAGATTAAAAATAGCCTATTGTATTGACCTATATACAATATGGTGGATTTTAGGAAC
Source organism: Canis lupus dingo (assembly GCF_003254725.2). Classification (NCBI taxonomy): domain Eukaryota; kingdom Metazoa; phylum Chordata; class Mammalia; order Carnivora; family Canidae; genus Canis; species Canis lupus. The sequence goes on from NC_064281.1 coordinate 65,632,973, forward strand.
ATAAAGCATTGATTGATGAAACTGAATTACATGCTGCATATAGTGTTGAGAAATACTAGATAGCAGTTACATTGTGCAGGATATATGTATGTGAATATATTGCCCCATCATTCAAATTTATTCTAATCTCTTATCTTTTTGCTTAACTAATGCCTATACTATTTCTCATTCACTTAACTCTTGGGGCATATTTCTTTTAGCGTGAGGTACATGACACTAACATTTGTTGTGTGTTTTTCTTCAGTTGCATAAAACAAAACTGTAAGCTATTTAAATGTAGCAATTGTGTTGTGTTTCTTCCTGTCTCCCACAGTTTCTAACAATTATTTTGCACATGGAGAACATTTATTAAATATTTTCTGAGAAAATATATGGTTGAGATTAAGGAACGGTGAGCTGTACGTATGGATTATGATCTTTTCAAGAATTCACTGATGTGGATAGCTGGCTGCACTTAGATTATTTTGAGTTGTGGTCAGCTGTCTCACATATTTTATGGGTGTCATAGAAGCCATTTCCAGTCTTAAGCCATTCATTTACTATGACAAGTAGTATAGCATAGTGACCAAGAGCATGAGATATGTAGTTAAACTTCTTAGATTTAAATTCTGACTCAGCCACTTACTAGCTGTGTGTTCTTCAGTAAGTGACTTACCTCTCTTAAGTCAGTTTTTACATCTGTAATGTGGGAATAATAGTAGTTCCTATGTCATAGAGTTTTTGCAAGAATTGAGTTAATATATAAAAAATGCTTAAAACAATGTTGAATGTTAATTATTATTATTACAGTGGATCTTGCAGCTTCTTAAACTAAGAAAAAAACTCCAATCATTTTTATTTATAAACAAAATACACAGGCTAATCTTGGTGGCTTGTGTCAATCCCTGTACATATACAATGGGGTCATGACTATATGAATTACTGATATATATGGGAAAATAAATTTAAAATTTACATAAGCACATGCATGCACATATTTATACATATACACAATGTTTAAGAATAATACTGTGATTCAAACGTGTAAATCAATATTGTTAATATAAGCTCTAATGGGACAAAGTGACAGGGATAAAAATAAAACCTGGGTAAGTTTGAATGTATATGCCACATAAATCAATTTGAAAGTCAGATTTTCAGATTTATAGCTGAATTTTCAATTTTAAAATTTATCTTTGGCAGTAATTTGAACATCATCACTATGAATGTGTGGAAGTCTATCAAAATACATATGGTTTTACAAACCTGGAAGACTGGGTGCCAGATATTGAGGATGAGATTTCTGTCTTTTATTGATGGTATCACTTTGAAGGGGCATGCTGATTATGGAATCTTCATCAATTCTTGGGCTTACTAAATGTCTTCTTGGATATTTGCCATGGATTTTTTGCATCATAACATTGAGCTTCTTCAGTCTTCATGAGTCCTTAAAGAAATATACATGTCTCTGATTAGCAGGCTTTTCATGCTTATAACCTAATATATGTTAATCAGGCCAACCTGTTAATTATTCCATTAATGGCTTAAAAGACAAATGTTTAAATGAAAGCAAAATGATATGTATGGATTCCATCCAAAATCCCATAATCAAAGGATGCAGGCTCTTGTTTGGTGAAGTGATGGAACTGGTTTCAGGTCCATATTTATTATCTGGTCCATATTACTTTCTAAGGAAGTTTTAAAAAAAGAGTTTATAAAAACAAAGGCAAAGTAACCTAACTCAAATAACTGACATTTACTATATCAGATACTCAATCGTCTATAGAGACTAAGTTGTTTTATTAAATTTGTATACATCACAATTCTTTAATTTATTCCTACAATCTTGTTGACAGTATATTAAATTTTAGTGCAAGTATCTGTTGCAGTTCATAAAACAGAATGTCTCCCCTGGGTGTGTGAAATATTCAAGGCACTATTATTCATTTGCCAGAAACTCATGAAGAGTAAAGAAAATATAAAATCCTTTCTGATCAGCCATTCAACATTTAAATATATTTACTGAGTCAAGTGTCAAGTATATATGAGCATTATTCATAAGAATATATATCTCATTCTGTTGGACAAAACTATATATAATTTTCTCCTAGCCAATTCCTAGCATAAAAACTGACTAATACAAATCTGTTTTTAATCATATTTAATAAATATAACAACTACTGTAAGGTCTTCTATAAGTTAATAGGTTTATAAAGTTAATCATATTTAATAAAGTTTATAAAGTTAATCATATTTAATAAATATAACAACTACTGTAAGGTCTTCTATAAGTTAATAGGAAATCTTGGGAAATTTAGCTTATTTTGACATAGTTACACAGCTTCCCCAAATAGCCAAAGAAACTTTGAAAAAGAAAAGCAAAGCTGGAGGAATCACAATTCCAGAATTCATGTTGTATTCACAAAACTGTGGTGATCAAAACAGTATGATACTGGCACAAAAATAGACACATAGATCAATGGAACAGAATAGAAAACCCAGAAATGAACCCACACTTATGTCAATTCATTTTCAGCAAAGTAGGAAAGAATATCCAATGGGAAAAAGGCAGTCTCTCCTCTTGATATTTTCTATTTACTTTTAGCCACTCATATATGTACTCTCATAAATCAATACTTAAAGGAAATAATAAACTTGAAAAATAAGCTGACAGAAATATACCCAAGTTTAGGTGGGTACTTTGTAACTCTTTTAATAATATTGCTAGTTATAGTGTGGAGCAGAGAAGTATTCTCTATTATAAAGCTCTAAGGAACAGAAATGGGAAATCTGAATAAATAAGCTGATAGAAATTGGGTTATTCAAGGTGGCTTTACTTTAAAATTTTTAAATGCAGTGAGAAATTTTACTACTTTATGAGTAATTTAAAATAAAAAAAATAGTTTTATACCTTTAAAGGGCAGATTGCAATAAGAATTAAACTAACAAGCACCAGAAAAACAATCTGGTTAAAAAAGGGGCAGAAAAAAATTTAAAAATAAAAAATAAACAGAATGCCTGAATAGTTACTTTTCCAATGAAGATATACAGATGGCGAACACACACACATGAAAAGATGCTCAACATCACTAATCACAGAAATCCAAGTAAAAGCCACAAGGAGATACCACCTCATACCTGTCACAATCGCTAAAATCAAGAAGATAAAAAGCACCAAATATTGGTGAAGATGTGGAGAAAAAGGAACTCTTGTGCTCTTTTGGTGGGAATATAAATTGGTCCAGCCACTGTGGAAAATAATATGAAAGGTCCTCAAAAAACTAAAAATAGAAATTCTATATAATCCAATAATTCCACTATTGGATATTTACCCAGGGAAAATGAAAACACTAATTCAAAAAGTTACATGCACCCCTATGTTTATTGCAACATTATTTATAATAGCTAAAACATGAAAGCCACTTAAGTGTCCATCAAAAGATGAATGGATAGGAAAATGTAGTAGGGAAAAATATAATATAATATAATATAATATAATATAATATATATATATTTATATATATGAGTATATTATGTATTACATATATGTGGTACATTATATATATATAATGTTGTATAAGAGGAATGAATAAGAAAAAGGTTTTATATATATGTGTGTGTATATATATATATTATATAAATAAAATGGAATATTACACAAACATAACAAAATGAGATGATGCTGTTTAAGACAACATGGATGGGCCTATAGGGTATTATGCTAAGTGAAATAAGTCAGACTGAGGAAGACAAATACCATATGATTCCATGAGTGGAATCTAAAAAAATGAGTAAAGAAACAAATAACAGAATTAGAACTATAAATATAGAAAAAAAACTGATGGTTTCCAGAGGTAAGGGGTATGGAGGAGTTGGATAAAATGGGTGAAGAGGAGAGGGAGATATAGGCCTCCAGGTATGGAATGAGTAAGTCAAGGGAATAAAAAAATAGACTATATGGAATATGGTCAATGATACTGTAATAGTGATGTAATGAGACAGATGGTACCTATGCTTGTGGTGAGCATAGCATAACATATAAACTTAAAAAAAATATATATATATATATATATAAACTTGTCAAGGGGATCCTTGGGTGGCTCAGCGGTTTAGTGCCTGCCTTTGGCCCAGGGCACGATCCTGGAGTCCCGGAATCGAGTCCCATGTCGGGCTCTCGGCATGGAGCCTGCTTCTCCCTCTGCCTGTGTCTCTGCCTCTCTCTCTCTCTCTCTCTCATAAATAAATAAATAAATCTTTTAAAAAATAAAATAAAAAAAAACTTGTCAAATCAAATCATTAGGTTGTACAACTGAAACTAAAGTAACATTGTGTGTCAATTATACTCAAATTTAAAAATAAATAAATAAATAAGAATGAAACAAAGTAAACTTAATAGAGTCATTGATAGGCCTTGTTTTTAATAAATAGGTAAGAATGTAAATATTATTTAATTACCATATGAATAAAATTAAGTATATACTTACAAAGTACTTGCCAAGTTTTAAAAGTAGTTTAAATATTCTTCATGAAATATTATTATATTATCTAATTAGCAAATTATCTAAAGATATTATGAACTTAAACGCTCTTCTGAATTCATTATTTTTATAAAAGAAAAGTAATGGGATTTGTATTAATCAGTTTATATCCTTAGTTCCCAGGATATTAGCCACACTTACTTTCACAGGGAAGTTCAACATCAAATTTCAAATAAATTATGTTAAGTTTTGATCATGTCCTCTGTACTCCTACTCTTATTATGTATAACCAAAGGAGAATGATAATTTCATAATTTATTTAGTCTTTTGATGCATTTAGTTATTCATAGCTCAGCCTTCCATTATAACAGATTATGTTCATTTTTCTCCATCGTGTAATACATTGCGTTACTCTTGGATCGTCTCATTACTTCTTTCTAAATGGAGCTAAAGATATGGATGAACTAATTTGCTAAAATATATATCTGAATAATTTGGGATTTTTTTCCTGTTTTAATTATAATTATGAAGCAATTTACCCAAGAGATTGTACCCACCCAAAATAGTTTATATATATTAGCTATATATATTCTTAATTGATAAAATTCTAAATGTTAAAGCAGTCACAAATCAAAAAACACATTTTATATCAGTTCAATTAAGTCTAATTTAAATATTATCACAATAGATTATAAATATACTTTCAGTTATAATCTCTGACTGTAGCTATATTTAAGTGTCTCTTTTATAAATTAAATTTTGCAGGGCAGCCCGGGTGGCTCAGTGGTTTAGTGTGGCCTTCAGCCCAGGGCATGATCCTCGAGTCTGGGGATCAAGTCCCACATCAGGCTCCCTGCATGGAGCCTGCTTCTCCCTCTGTCTGTGTCTCTGCCCCTCTCTCTCTCTCTCTCTCTCTCTCTCTGTCTCTCATGAATAAATAAACAAATAAATAATCTTTAAAAAAATTGTACTTAATCATTTCTGTAAGGATGTACAAAAATTTGTCCTTCATAAGACTTTATAACTAAAGATGCCGAATTTAAGATGGACTGTTGGAATAAAAAAATAGTTCATTGATGACAAAAAGCCACAAGTAATTCTATACTGGTAAAATTGTATAGTTATCTTTACAAGGAAGTAGAGTCTCCATTTTCCTTGAAATCTCCTTTACTTCTTTTGTCTCTTTCAGGATTGGATGATAGTTTTCTGGCATATGGAGAAATCTTTGAAAGAGCAGAAATCAATGGGGAGAAGCTACTTAACATCACCCGGCAAAAACTTAAAGAACTTGGCATAATCCAAACTGACCACCAGGACATCATATTAAAAGCAGTTGCTAATATTTGTAAAAAGGTAAGTGTAGCACTGTCCTGTATTGCCTTTCTTTCTAATTAACAAAGATAAATATATAAAAGAGTGTGCTTCTGTCTGATACATGCTCTACAGTGAATTGCAGTTTTTTGCCTTTACAGTTCAGAATTAATTATGACTGATATGGTCTCTCATTACTCAGCTCAAAAATTCTTTTTTTAATAAAAGATTTTATTTATTTATTCATGAGAGACACAGAGAGAAAGAGAGGCAGAGACACAGGCAGAAGGAGAAGCAGGCTCCATGCAGGGAGCCTGACATGAGACTTGATCCCAGGTCTCCAGGATCATGCCCTGGGCTGAAGGCAGTGCTAAACTGCTGAGCCACCTGGGCTACCCATCAGCTCAAAAATTCTGTGGGCCCTTCTTAATCCTATATTTAAATCATGACACTGTCTGAAGTGGTTGCTGTTTCTTGTTCTGCCTTGATGATAATATGTTCCATCATTCCTGGGAGAATCAAGAATATTCTGCTTCCCAGAATTGAAAGTTATATATGGAGGTTCTAGGAAATAAACTCACACATTTTTATGAAATCAAAGGATTAAGAGGACAGCTATATCTTCTGAGGATCAAAATGAAGAATGGTAAGGGGGTTATCAAGGCAAGACACAAAATTCTAGACAGGTGTCATTGCACCTAAAAATAGAGTTGTCACTTTATATAATAGCTAAGTCAATCCAAAATTCAATAATAAATACAAAGAACAACCTGGCACTGTTTAACAAAGATGAAGAAAACTTGGAGTTTTCATTATTTCAGGGCTGTGATCAAATCCATCTATCAACAAATACTGATTGAGGACCTTCAGTTACTTGAGTAATTCAAGCAATGTTGTATGCCTAATTGTATCCAGTGAGTTTCATTTTCCACATTTTCATTGGACAGGCTTAAAACTATTTCCATGTAGTCTGACCTTTTTCAGTCAGCATAAAAGGCTCTAAGTCCATCCATGTTGTTGCAAATGACAAGACCTGATCATTTTTTGTGGCTGCATAATATTCCATTGCATTTATATACCACTTCTTTATTCATTCATTAATTAGTGGACACTCAGGTTGCTTCCACATTCTAGCTATTGTAAATGATGTTACAGTAAACATAGAGTTGTGGATATCTCTTTGAATTAGTGTTTTCATTTTAATCGGGTAAATACCCACTAGTTGAATTGTTGGATCATATGGTTTTTCTATTTTTAATTTTTTGAGGACCTCCACATTGTTTTCCATAGCGGCTGTACCAATGTATATATTCCCACCTACAATTTGTGAGAGTTCCTTTTTTTATAATTTGTATTTTTAAAAAGATTTTATTTGTTTACTCATGAGAGACACAGAGAGAGAAACAGGCTCCGAGCAGGGAGCCCAATGTGGGACTCAATCCCCTGGGGACTCCAGGATCACGCTCTGAGGCAAAGGCAGACACTCAACTGCTCAGCCACCCAAACGTGCCTATGAGAGTTACGTTTTGTCCACACCTTCACCAACACTTATTTCTTGTCTTTTGGATTTTAGCCATTTTGACAGGTGTGAGGTGATATCTCATGATGGGTTGCTTTGCATTTCTGTGATTTGCATTAGTAATATTGAGCATTTTTTCATGTGTCTGTTGTTCATCTGTCTATCTTTTTGGAAAAATGTCTATTCAGGTCCTCACTCATTTTTACAATGGAACACTGTGTACTCCCTTTTAAAGTAGTCTCTGAAAAAAATAGTCTCTGTGTATCTTTTCCATCATAGTCTTTATAAGACTATGACAATATGTGTATTTGATTATGCTTTAAATCCTATTAAGTCAGGTATTCAGTTGAGACTAACAGGTAAACACCATGAGAATCCTTGCATACTGCCTGAACAAATTTAGTGTGTTAGTCCTAAAAGGGTTTAGTTTTAAACACCAGTTTATTTCTATATATATATTATGTATTTTATTTTTAAATATTTTATTTGCATTCAATTTGCCAACATACAACACCAAGAGCTCATCTCATCTTGTGCATTCCTTAATACCCATAACCCAGTTACCCCACCCCCTACCTACCTCCCCTTCTTCAACCCTTTGTTTGTCTCCCAGGGTTAGGGGTGTCCCATAGTTTGTTTTCCTGTCTAATCTTTCCCATCCTTATGGTCCCTTTCACTGTCTTATATTCCACATCTGAGTGAAATCATATGATAATTGTCTTTCTCCAATTGACTTATTTCATTCAGCATAATACCCTCCAGTTCCATTCATATCAATGTAAATGGTAGGTATTCATCCTTTCTGATGACTGAGTAATATTCCATTGTGTGTGTGTCTGTGTGTGTGTGTGTGTATATATATATGTATATATATATTATATATTATATGTATATATATGGTATATTATATATACCACTTCTTTAGGCATTCATCTGTCAAAAGACATCTTGGCTCCTTCAACAGTTTGGCTATTGTGGACATTGCTGCTAGGAACATTGGGGTACAGGTGTCCTGTATTTCACTACCATCTATATCTTTAGGGTAAATACCCAGTAGTGCAATTGCTGGGTAATAGGGTAGCTATTTTGTCTTCTTGAGGAACCTCCACACTGTTTTCCAGAGTGACTGTACCAGCTTGCATTCCCACCAACAGTGTAAGAGGGTTCTCCTTTCTCTACATCCTCCTCAACACACGTTGTTTCCTGTCTTGTTAATTTTAGCCATTTTCACTGGTGTAAAGTGGTATCTCATTGTGGTTTTGATTTGTATTTCCTTGATGCAAAGTGATGTGGGGCATTTTTTCATGTGCTTGTTGGCCATATGTAGGTCTTCTTTGGAGAAACGTCTGTTCATGCCTTCTACCCATTTCATGATTGGATTGTTTTTTTGGATGTTGAGTTTCATAAGTTCTGAATAGATCTTGCATACTAGCCCTTTATCTGATATGTCATTTGCAAATATCTTCTCCCATTATGTAGGAGGTCTTCTAGTTTTGTTGACTGTTTCCTTTGCTATGCAGAAGCTTTTTATCTTGATGAAGTCCCAATAGTTCATTTTTGCTTTTGTTTCCCTTGCCTTTATAGATGTATCTTGCAAGAAGTCGCTGTGGCCAAGTTCAAAAAGGGTGTTGCCTGTGTTCTCCTCTAGGATTTTGATGGATTCTTGTCTCACATTTAGATCTTTCAACCATTTTGAGTTTATTTTTATGTCTGGTGTAAGAGAATGGTCCAGGTTCATTCTTCTGCATGTAGCTGTCCAATTTTCCAAACACCATTTGTTGAAGAGACTGTCTTTTTTTTTTCCATTGGATATTTTTTTTCTGCTTTGTTGAAGATCACTTGATCATAGGGTTGATGGTCCATATCTGGGTTCTCTATTCTGTTCCATTGATCTATGTGTGTGTTTTTGTGCCAGTACTATACTGTCTTGATGATCTGAGCTTTGTAATACAGCATTAAGTCAGGCTTTGTGATGCCCCCAGCTTTGGTTTTCTTTTTCAACATTCCTCTGGCTATTCAGGGTCTTTTCTGATTTCATACAAATCTTAGGATTATTTGTTCCAACTCTGTGAAAAAAGTCCATGGTATTTTGGAAGGGATTACATTGAATGTGTAAATTGCTCTGGGTAGTGTAGGCTTTTTCATAATATTATTTCTTCCAATTCACAAACATGGAATATTTTTCCATCTCTTTGTGTCTTCCTCAATTTCTTTCAGAAGTGTTTTGTAGTTTTTAGGATACAGATCCTTTAACTCTTTGGTTAGGTTTATTCCTAGGTATCTTATGCTATTGGGTGCCGTTGTAAATGGGATTGACTCCTTAATTTCTCTTCCTTCAGTCTCATTGTTAGTGTAAAGAAATGCAGCTGATTTCTGGGCATTGATTTTGTATCCTGCCACACTGCTAAATGACTCTATGAGTTCTAGCAATTTGGGGGTGAAGTCTTTTGGGTTCTTCATGCACAGTATCATGTCATCTGCGAAGAGGGAAAGTTTGACTTTTTCTTTGCCAATATGAGTGCCTTTTATATATCTTATTAATTCTTTCAAAGAACCAGATCCTCGTTTTGTTGATCTGGTCCATAGTTATTCTGGTCTCTATTTCATTGAGTTCTGCTCTAATCTTTATTATTTTTCTTCTGCTCCTTGGTTTAAGCTTTATTTGCTGTTCTTCCTCCAATTCCTTTAAGGGTAAGATTAGCTTGTGTATTTGAGATTTTTCCAATTTTTTTGAGGGAAGCTTGTATTAGATCTGTTTCCCTCTTAGGACCACCTCTGCTGTTTCCAAAAGATTTTGAACAGTTGTGCTTCCATTTTCATTAGTTTTAATGAATCATTTAAATTCTTCTCTAATTTCCTGTTTGACTCATTCATCTTTTAGTCAGATGCTCTTTAACCTCCAAGTATTTGAGTTCCCTCCAACTTTCTTCTTGTGATTGAGGTTATGTGTGTGTGTGTGTGTGTGTGTGTGTGTGTGTGTGATTAAGTTCTTGTTTCATAGCATTGTGGTCTGAAAATATGCAGGGGATATTTCCAGTCTTTTTGCTTTGGTTGAGACCTGATTTGTGACCCAGTATATGGTTTATTATGGAGAAAGTTCCATGTGCATTTGAGAAGAATGTGTATTCAGTTACATTAGGATGGAATGTTCTGTATATATCTGTGAAATCCAGTTGGCACAGTGTGTCATTCAAAGCCTTATTTCCTTGGTGATCTTCTGCTTATAAGATCTGTCCTTTGCTGAGAGGCCCAAGTTGAAGTCTCCTATGATAATGTATTATTATCTATGTGTCTCTTAACTTTGGTTATTAATTGGTTGATAAAATTGAATGGTCCCACATTAGTGGTATAAATATTTATAATTGTTAGCTCTTCTTGTTGAATAGACACTTTAAGTATGATATAGTGATCCTCTTCATCTCTTATTACAGTCTTTGTTTTAAAATCTAATTTATCTAATATGAGGATTGCTACCCCAGCTTTCTTTTGAGGACCATTTGCATGGTAAATGGTTCTTCACCCCCTCATATTCAGTCTTATGGTGTCCTTAGGTCTAAAATGAGTCTCTTGTAGACTGCATATAAATGGGTCTTGCTTTTTAATCCAGTCTGATACCCTGTGTCTTTTTAGTGGATCATTTCAACCATTCATGTTCAGATTGAATATTGAAAGATATGAATTTAGTGTCATAATATTACCTATACAGTTCCTTTTTCTGCAGGTTGTTTCTTTTGGCTAAGACCAGTTTGTTTCTATATGGAAGACTTATATTAGAGACTACTGATTATGTCAAGAAGTCAAGTAGTTTTTCCTTACAGAACAGAATACCATTTAAAAATTGGATGGGGAGAGGGAGGGGCAAGATGGCAGAAGAGGAGGGTCCCCAAATCACCTGTCCCCACCAAATTACCTAGATAACCTTCAAATCATCCTGAAAATCTACGAATGCGGCCTGAGATTTAAAGAGAGAACAGCTGAAACGCTACAGTGAGAAGAGTTCGTGCTTCTATCAAGGTAGGAAGATGGGGAAAAAGAAATAAAGAAACAAAAGGCATCCAAGGGGGAGGAGCCCCGCGAGGAGCCTGGCTAAGGCCAGGGCGAGTGCCCTCAGGACAGAAAAGCACCGACCTGGAGGAGCAAGAGCTTCACCAATCTTCCCGGGTGGAAAGGCCTCGCAGGGAGTTAGAGCAGAACCCCAGTAGGGTGGGGATGACCTCAGGCTCCCTGGGACACTAACAGACACCTGCGACGCACGCAGGAGAGTGCACCGAGCTCCCTAAGGGCTGCAGCGCGCACACATTGACCTGGGAGGAGATCGGAGGGGCTCGGGCAGAGGCTCCGCAGAGAGGTGGCTGCGCGGCAAGGAGCACGAATCCTAAAGCGCAGACCGGGAGCACAGGGCGCCGGGACACAGCCCAAGATCTGGCCTCCCCCAGGACAGGCAGAGGCCTGGAGGGCACAGGACAGCAAGGATGCTCCTGCCCGGAGCTGAGCAGATCAGCGGCCCTGCACCGGAGCTTCCAGGTCCTGCAGACGGAAAGCTATGGAGTTCCTGCTGGGGCTGAATCCAGGTTTCCAGAGCTGCCTCAGCCACTGGGGTTGTTCCTCCAGGGGCTTCACGGGGTAAACAACCCCCACTGAGCCCTGCACCAGGCAGGGGGCAGAGCAGCTCCCCCAAGTGCTAACACCTGAAAATCAGCACAACAGGCCGCTCCCCCAGAAGACCAGCTAGACGGACAAGTTCCAGGGGAAGTCAAGGGACTTAAATTACACAGAATCAGAAGATACTCCCCCGTGGTTTTTTTTTTTTATTTTTGATTGCTTCCCCCACCCCTTTTTTTCCCCTTTCTTTCATTTTCTTTCTCTTTTTCTTCTTTTTTCCTTTTTTTCTGACTTTTTTCTTTTTTCTTTTTCTCTTTTCTTTCCCTCTCTCTCTTTTTCTCCTTTTCCCAATACAACTTGTTTTGGGCCACTCTGCACTGAGCAAAATGACTAGAAGGAAAACCTGACCTCAAAAGAAAGAATCAGAAACAGTCCTCTCTCCCACAGAGTTACAAAATCTGGATTACAATTCAATGTCAGAAAGCCAATTCAGAAGCACTATTATACAGCTACTGGTGGCTCTCGAAAAAAGCATAAAGGACTCAAGAGACTTCATGACTGCAGAATTTAGATCCAATCAGGCAGAAATTAAAAATCAATTGAATGAGATGCAATCCAAACTAGAAGTCCTAACGACGAGAGTTAACGAGGTGGAAGAATGAGTGAGTGACATAGAAGACAAGTTGATGGCAAAGAGGGAAACTGAGGAAAAAAGATACAGACAATTAAAAGACCATAAGGTTAGATTAAGGGAAATAAACGACAGCCTGAGGAAGAAAAATCTATGTTTAACTGAGGTACCCAAGGGCGCCAAAAGGGACAGAGGTCCAGAATATGTATTTTAACAAATCATAGCTGAACACTTTCCTAATCTGGGAAGGGAAACAGGCATTCAGATCCAGGAAATAGAGAGATCCCCCATAAAATCAATAAAAACCATTCAACACCTCAACATCTAATAGTGAAGCTGGCAAATTCCAAAGATAAAGAGAAGATCCTTAAAGTAGCAAGAGACAAGAAATCCCTGACTTTTATGGGGAGGAGTATTAGGGTAACAGCAGACCTCTCCACAGAGACCTGGCAGGCCAGAAAGGGCTGGCAGGATATATTCAGGGTCCTAAATGAGAAGAACAGGCAACCAAGAATACTTTATCCAGCAAGGCTCTCATTCAGAATGGAAAGAGAGATAAAGAGCTTCCAAGACAGGCAGGAACTGAAAGAATATGTGACCTCCAAACCAGCTCTACAAGAAATTTTAAGGGGGACTCTTAAAATTCCCCTTTAAGAAGAAATTCAGTGGAACAATCCACAAAAACAAGGACTGAATAGATATCATGATGACACTAAACTTATATCTCTCAATAGTAACTCTGAACGTGAACGGGCTTAATGACCCCATCAAAAGGCGCAGGGTTTCAGACTGAATAAAAAAGCAGGACCCATCTATTTGCTGTCTACAAGAGACTCATTTTAGACAGAAGGACACCTACAGCCTGAAAGTATAAGGTTGGAGAACCATTTACCACTCAAATGGTCCTCAAAAGAAAGCAGGGGTAGCCATCCTTATATCAGATAAACTAAAATTTACCCTGAAGACTGTAGTGAGAGACGAAGGGGACACTATCTCATACTTAAAGGATCTGTCCAACAAGAGGACTTAACAATCCTCAATATATATGCCCCGAATGTGGGAGCTGCCAAATATTTAAACCAATTAATAACCAAAGTGAAGAAATACTTAAATAATAATACTTATACTTGGTGACTTCAATCTAGCTCTTTCTACCCTCGTTAGGTCTTCTAAACACAACATCTCCAACGAAACAAGAGCTTTAAAGGATACACTGGACCAGATGGATTTCACAGATATCTACAGAACTTTACATCCAAACTCAACTGAATACACATTCTTCTCAAGTGCACATGGAACTTTCTCCAGAATAGACCACATACTGGGTCACAAATCGGGTCTGAACCGATACCAAAAGATTGGGATCGTCCCCTGCATACTCTCAGACCATAATGCCTTGAAATTAAAACTAAATCACAACAAGAAGTTTGGAAGGACCTCAAACACGTGGAGGTTAAGGACCATCCTGCTAAAAGATGAAAGGGTCAACCAGGAAATTAAGGAAGAATTAAAAAGATTCATGGAAACTAATGAGAATGAAGATACAACCATTCAAAATCTTTGGGATGCAGAAAAAGCAGTCCTGAGGGGGAAATACATCGCAATACGAGCATCCATTCAAAAACTGGAAAGAACTCAAATACAAAAGCTAACCTTACACATAAAGGAGCTAGAGAATAAACAGCAGATTGACCCCACACCCAGCAGAAGAAGAGAGTTAATTAAAATTCGAGCAGAACTCAACAAAATCGAGACCAGAAGAACTGTGGAACAGATCAACAGAACCAGGAGTTGGTTCTTTGAAAGAATTAATAAGATAGATAAACCATTAGCCAGCCTTATTAAAAAGAAGAGTGCGAAGACTCAAATTAATAAAATCATGAATGAGAAAGGAGAGATCACTACCAACACCAAGGAAATACAACCGATTTTAAAAACATATTATGAATAGCTATACGGCAATAAATTAGGCAATCTAGAAGAAATGGACACATTCCTGGAAAGCCACAAACTACCAAAACTGGAACAGGAAGCAATAGAAAACCTGAATAGGCCAATGACCAGGGAGGAAATTGAAGCAGTCATCAAAAACCTCCCAAGACGCAAGAGTCCAGGGCCAGATGGCTTCCCAGGGGAATTCTATCAAACTTTTAAAGAAGAAATCATATCTATTCTCCTAAAGCTGTTTGGAAAGATAGAAAGAGATGGAGTACTTCCAAATTCGTTCTAGGCCAGCATCATCTTAATTCCAAAACCAGACAAAGACCCCACCAAAAAGGAGAATTACAGACCAATATCCCTGATGAACAGGGATGCAAAAATTCTCAACAAGATCCTAGCCAATAGGATCCAACGGCACATTAAGAAAATTATTCACCAGGACCAAGTAGGATTTATCCCCGGGACACAAGGCTGGTTCAACACTTGTAAAACAATCAATGTGATTCATTATATCAGCAAGAGAAAAACCAAGAACCATATGATCCTCTCATTAGATGCAGAGAAAGCATTTGACAAAATACAGCATCCATTCCTGATCAAAACTCTTCAGGTGTACGGATAGAGGGAACTTTCCTCGTCATCTTAAAAGCCATCTACGAAAAGCCCACAGCAAATATCATTCTCAATGGGGAAGCACTGGGAACCTTTACCCTAAGATCAGGAACAATACAGGGATGTCCACTCTCACCACTGCTACTCAACATAGTATTGGAAGTCCTAGCCTCAGCAATCAGACAACAAAAAGACATTAAAGGCATTCAATTTGGCAAAGACGTAGTCAAACTCTCCCTCTTCACCGATGACATGATACTCTACATAGAAAACCCAAAAGCCTCTACCCCAAGATTGCTAGAACTCATACAGCAATTTGGTAGCATGGCAGGATACAAAATCAATGCCCAGAAGTCAGTGGCATTTCTATACACTAACAATGATACTGAAGAAAGAGAAATGAAGGAGTCAATCCCATTTACAATTGCACCCAAAAGCATAAGATACCTAGGAATAAACCTAACCAAGAGGTAAAGGATCTATACCCTATAAGCTATAGAATACTTCTGAAAGAAATTGAGGCAGACACAAAGAGATGAAAATTATTCCATGCTCATGGATTGGCAGAATTAATATGGTGATAATGTCAATGTTACCCAGGGCAATTTACACGTTTAATGCAATCCCTATCAAAATACCATGGACTTTCTTCAGAGAGTTAGAACAAATAATTTTAAGATTTGTGTGGAATCAGAAAAGACCCCGAAGAGCCAGGGGAATTTTAAAAGAGAAAACCATATCTGGTGGCATTACAATGCCAGATTTCAGGTTATACTACTAAGCTGTGGTCATCAAGACAGTGTGGTACTGGCAGAAAAACAGGCACATAGATCAATGGAACAGAATAGAGAACCCTTCAGTGGACCCTGAGCTTTATGACCATAAAGCTAATATTCAATAAAGGAGGGAAGAATATCCATTGGACAAAAGACAGTCTCTTCAATAAATGTGCTGGGAAAATTGGACATCTACATGCAGAAAAATGAAACTAGACCACTCTCTTGCACCATACACAAAGATAAACTCAAAATGGATGAAAGATCTAAATGTGAGACAAGATTCCATCAAAATCCTAGAGGAGAACACAGTCAACAGCCTTTTTGAACTTGGCCACAGTAACTTCTTGCAAGATACATCCACGAAGGCAAAAGAAACAAAAGCAAAAATGAATTATTGGGACTTCATCAAGATAAGAAGCTTTTGCACAGCAAAGGATACAGTCAACAAAACTAAAAGACCACCTACAGAATGGGAGAAGATATTTGCAAATGACGTATCCGATAAAGGGCTAGTTTTCAAGATCTATAAAGAACTTATTAAACTCAACACCAAAGAAACAAACAATCCAATCATGAAATGGGCAAAAGACATGAAGAGAAATCTCACAGAGGAAGACATAGACATGGCCACCATGCACATGAGAAAATGCTCCACATCACTTGCCATCAGGGAAATACAAATCAAAACCACAATGAGATACCACCTCACACCAGCGAGAATGGGGAAAATTAACAAGGCAGGAAACCACAAATGTTGGAGACGATGTGAAGAAAGGGGAACACTGTTACACTGTTGGTGGGAATGTGAACTGGTGCAGCCACTCTGGAAAACTGTGTGGAGGTTCCTCAAAGAGTTAAAAATAGCCCTGCCCTACGACCCAGCAATTGCACTGTTGGGGATTTACCCCAATGATTCAGATGCAATGAAACGCCGGGACACCTGCACCCCGATGTTTCTAGCACCAATGTCCACAATGGCCAAACTGTGGAAGGAGCCTTGGGGTCCATCGAAAGATGAATGGATAAAGAAGATGTGGTTTATGTATACAATGGAATATTACTCAGGCATTAGAAACGACAAATACCCACCATTTGCTTCAACGTGGCTGGAACTGGAGGGTATTATGCTGAGTGAAGTAAGTCAATCGGAGAAGGACAAACATTGTATGTTCTCATTCTTTTGGGGAATATAAATAATAGTGAAAGGGAATATAAGGGAAGGGAGAAGAAATGTGTGAGAAATATCAGAAAGGGAGACAGAACATAAAGACTCCTAACTCTGGGAAACGAACTAGGGGTGGTGGAAGGGGAGGAGGGGGTGGGTGGGGATGAGTGGGTGACGGGCACTGAGGGGGACACTTGACGGGATGAGCACTGGGTGTTATTCTGTATGTTGGTAAATTGAACTCCAATAAAAAATTAATTTATTAAAAAAATAAATAAAAATATTGGATGAAAGAAAAGAAATATTTGATGATAGATGAACTCTAATAGTATCGATTTCTTTTTTAATAATAAATTTATTTTATTAAATAAATAAATTTATAAATAAATAAATAAATTTATTATATTAAATTTATCCAGTGCTTTCTCTTCACATATAAACAATCACATCCTGATTTAAGAAATTTTAAAATTCAAATATACATCTGCCTCCTCCAATCAATGAAATATGATATTTTGTAAGTTTATATGGTCCCTAAGGTATAGGTTGTGATAATATTTTGGAAGATCAAACTGAAAAGTAACTCATGTTCCTAAAGGTCATAGATAAGATTTCATATAGGTGGTTGAGCAATAAGTTTTGGCAAGGCTGTCTTTGACTCAAATTCTGAAAATGAGCCATGTTTCATGTCATATCATATACTATATATATCATCATATTTACCTGGATATCTAGGACTTCCAAGGTGGAATAAATGATAACCTCACTAGAAGAAAAATTCTCAAAATATATGACTGGAAAATAAACAGAAAAAGTGGTGAGGGGACAGGATTTGAATAACAAATTATTTCTTATTAAAGAGGAGTATATTTGTTTTATTTCTGTGCTTTCATGAAGGGATAAAACTTGAAAAATGAGAGAAGACATCAGCAATTGTGGAATATAGCTATTCTTCTTGGTGTATACTTAGTAGAAACTCATCATAATTTCTTTAATATCAAATGGAAAGTAGATACATGGATCACATGCATACAGATTTTAAATATATCATAAAAGACAAAATTAAGCAGTGTAGATAAAAAGAAATAATGTCATAAAATAATCTGTTTTTTAGCACATTCTCTATTATAATTTTAATGGATTTAAAATATGGTTTATGTGTGGTTAGAGGGTGGAAAATCAGGGTTAAAAATATAATTTTGAAGGCTGACACCATGCCAAGTGATAGTGGAAATCTTGGGAAGTGTTGGTGGAGATCAGAAAGCTCAATTTGAAGATTTTGAAGTAATAATCTTAATATAATATTATTGACTTTAACTTTACTTCATATTATTATTGACTTTTAACCTGATTATATTTAGCAGGGAACCATTTATAAAGTACCATTCCATATTCTATTCTGATTTTAACAACTCAAAGATAAGAAAAGAACATCAGGCATTCTAAAATACATACCAAAATCAGCCGTTTTAAAAGGATGAGGTTAAAAAAGGAACATTAGGGACAGTTGCTGTCATGCTTGTTTTATAGATGAAGAAACTGACGGTCATAGAGTTTCTTTGTTTTACTCCATGATTGATGAATAGATGATGGAGATAGATCCAGAGTTCAGGTCTTCTGGCTCAGTATTCTTACACTCAATCAAAGCAGGAACCAGAGAAGAGATGAAAATGGGCAAAGGAGAGAATGAATGAGGGATCTAGAGGGTATCAAAAGAGCCAAGAAATCACCAGTAAGGAAGATATATGTCTGTGGAGAGAATTTTCAGCAGGGTAAAATATTACCAAAGAGGTAAAAGAAATTCTGTTACAATCTTATGGGTAGTAAAGTTTGAGGCAAAAATTTTCATACATTAAAAATGAATTGTTTGACAAGGAGAAATAAGTTAACCAAACATCACAAACTTATCTGTGCTACTTCTGTTGGGTCCTTCTTAAACATACCATTTTCTTCTCGGGCTATTGCTATTATCCAGTTTGCATATTTTAAATCAGCTAAGCAGGAATAAAAAATTGTTAATTTTTATACTTAGCCATATTCATCTTTTGTTTGTTGAGAAACTAGTATTATGTATTATTAAAAGCCTTGTTAGGACCTTTATGTCCCTGGTGGAAGATCTCTCTTTTCTTAGAAGACACAGGAACATTTAGTGGAGGATACCAATGTATAATTACATTTTTTAAACTGTATATTCCCATGCAGTGAGGAAATTATTCAATAGATTTGTCATCAAAGCATGAAGTTAAAAATCTGTCTTTAGTAGATTTATCTTTTTTGCACCTGGACTTCCTCTTCTCTTTGAGTTAATTATAAAAAATAGATCCAGGCAAGATAAATATCAGAGAAAACAGATTATTGATGTTATCAATATTTATAGATGTGTTCATATGCATTTTACAGTTAATAAATGAAAATTGTATCTCATATAATTAAAGTTTGTTATATGAAGATAATTACTGACAAGTACGATAAGGTAATATCATTATAATTAGAAATTAAACTCTGTGAATCCAAGGATTTACATCCCTTACAAGGATTTACATCCCAAGGAGTAGGGAAACTTCTGAGTTTGGAATCAAGTAATTGGAACTATAGCTTTCAAGTGATGTCCTTAAAAGTTTATCAAAGCCAATGGTATCACAGATCACCATAATTACTATCAGTGCCATTTAAAGAGTTTGGGAAGGCTTTTCAAAGATTTACAGTTGATCATTATTATAGGAAAAATAGAAATTGGGAAATAATCAACTGTATATAAATTTTTTTAAATGGAAAAATAGAAGGAATGGTTATAATCATATTTCAAAAATTACATATTATAATCCAAATCAATTTATCCTTTTATCATATGGAAAATTAATGTATTTCTGTGTTCTTTCTGAATTTAGCTAGTCTGTCTAGCTCATGATTAAATCTGGGGCAGAATCCATCACTCTAAGTTATTTTTTGTATCCAACATTTCAGTATAGAAAATGATATCAAGTGTGGGTTAAAGTGTATTTTATGGAATATTTTCTTGTATCTGAGAAATTGAGAAAAAGAAGAAAAACACTTTTGCTTTCCTTATGCCACTATTGCTCAGTTTTATATAAAATTTCATGTACTATGAAGTTGGGAATGAAATACAAGACGTGAAAATTTTTTTCCTATATGACACCTCTTGAAATATTGAGTAGAAGGATGTAAAAATATCTATATCTACCTTGACTTCCATGATGGAACTCATCATAATGCACACTAAAAAATTCCAGATAAATCAGACTGGCAGGCAGTGTTTTCAGATATTCAGGCTGTTGCTCCCTGCTTCAACCCTGGGAAATATAGAGATTACTGTACAGATTCCTTTCAAAATATATCCAGTTGCTCCTTAGTCCCATGTTGCTATAACAAATGGTAGTAAGTTGTAACCCTGTTAACAGAATGGAATGTGATTTACATGATGACAAAGCAGATGGTTTACTGCCCAGCATCAGAAGGAAAGATTGGCTTCTAGGTCTTATGAATAGTTCTTTTTTGTTCAAAATTTGGACCAGAGAAACTTTTCTTATCAGTTTTTCTTTTCTGATTTTGGCTTCAAGAATTAACTCATTCAAGTTAATTTTACCTGCAACGAACTTCTTTGGAGATTATCTAAGAACAAAATTTAAAAATCTTTATCTCTCATCTCAGAAAATATAAACCTTTCTGGCATGTGAACCCTTTTCATTAAATGGCCTTTATTTCTTCTTCTTTCCCAATATAAAGAAGTTAAATTTCAGTAGCTCTAAATATAATAAATAGAAGGGGAAAAAACCCATCAGTTTATTTAAGAAGTACCCCCAGAACACTGTGTTAATGGATGGCAAAATTTGAGGAACTTGTATTATTTTTTTAAAGATTTTATTTGTTTATTCATGAGAGAGAGAGAGAGGCAGAGACACAGGCAGAGGGAGAAGCAGGCTCCATGCAGGGAACTTGACGTGGGACTTGATCCCGGGCCTCCAGGATCACGCCCTGGGCTGAAGGCAGCACTAAACTGCTAAGCCACCCAGGCTGCCTGAGGAACTTATATTAAATGAAAATTCTTTAATTGTACTAGGAATGAGAAAATACCTAGATATGAAAATAACTGAGACTCCTTATGAATGTAAACTGGACAAAGTCTTACTCTGCTTTCTGTGATATCAGAGTACTGGCTAATTAATTCTATGTTCTAAAACATTATTACTTTTTCTATCTTCATTCTTTATAATTATATTTTTTCTGTTTTTTTTTTATTTTAATTCAACTAGCCAACATACAGTACATCCTTATATTGAAGTTGAGCTAAACTCAGTGTTCAATTGTTGCCTTTTTAGTACTCTTCCTTTTTACCCAGAGATAAATGGATGGTTCTCTGTTCTGTAAAGGAAGCTGATAGAACACATTTTCATATCTTAATTTTTACAGCTCTTGTTGTGACTTACCACCAATGTATATTTGCAATTAAAGTTCATCTCCCTTTCTTTCTATTCTTTAGCATTCCAAGGGGGAAAAATTTAAATAATTATAAAGCTGATAAATACAAATAACCTTATCTTTTGGTCTTTATTCTACAATCTCATTTTTCTAGCCTTCTTAATAGAAATTACAGTTAAATATAAGGACTAAAGATATGTAAGATAAAAAAACTAATGTTTCACCAACTGTTTGAATAGATATCTGGTTCCACAATGGCTGACTGCACAGTAAGACAAAATTAGGGAAATTGTGTTATTCTCTCACTATAGGCAATTTATCACTTCAGTAGCCTCTAGAGCAGGAATTTCCTCAAGTTTATTCATAGTTATTTAAATTCCAGAATTGTTAGCTGGTTGATTTTTTATATTGACTCCTGAGGTAAGTTACAGTTGTAATGGAGGACTTGAACTATTTGGACAGCTGCTTGGAAATGTCATTCTATTAATAGCAAGACATGTGTCTGACTATGCCTACCATTCCCTTCCTTCATTACTACTTACTAACTATAAGATGACATGGTCACTTTCTCTCAAGGCTTCTAGGTCTTATGAATAGTTCTTCTTTCTTGTTCAAAATTTGGACCAGAGAAACTGTTCTTATTATGTTTTTCTTTTCTGAGAAATGAAATTGCCAAGAGTACAAGCCTTCAGACTCAGGTGATTTTTTTTCTTAGGATATGGGGGTGGAAACTAAATACTTGAGAGTCAGTAATCTTATGGGAGAGATACCAGAAGCTTAAGAAATTGGATTTTTTTTAATCTTAAAAAGCTGTTTTACAAAGTGTCTCCAAATAAATATTTTGTGAAATATAGAAATGTTGGTTGAATGTACAATCTGTAGATAATTGAATAACTGCACTAAAATACTAGTATGTAATGCATTTAAGCTTAATTCCCACAGAAGTAGAATTGAAGCTCACTGTGAATAAATTATAGTTCACTTTATGTTTGCCTTTCTTAACAGTTTAACTTCTCTTTAAAATACAGTTTCTTCTTCCTTGGCTATATATTCTTTATAAATTTTCTTGATTTTTTTTTCCCATAGGACAAAGTTGAAGAGCAAGATATGCAAGGAGAAGATCAGGTAAGAAAACAATAGGAACAGCAACAACAAAAAATCTATTGAGAAGTAAGTAAAAAATTATTTATTGCAATACTAAAGACTTAAAGATCAGATAGGATATACTGAGCTTTATAATTTTATGGTTCAAAGTATAGTTACTAAATTACTTTGGAATTGATACTATTGACAGCTGTCTGCAATGTGGGAAAAAGGAGTCAAATGGGATCTTTTCTTCTTAGTACACCAAATATCCAGCTGGAGACATCTGGATGACTGACTGGTTCATTTTGCATGGATATTATTTAATCCTGTTTCTGTAAAGGTTCTAGCACCTGATCTCTTTTGGCTCTGGGCTTTTGGATGTCATGGCTTTTGAATACATGGTCACCTCCTTTCTCTTCTGTACTATTCAAGCTGTGTGTGTGTGTGTGTGTGTGTGTGAGAGAGAGAGAGAGAGAGAGAGAGAGAGAGAAAGAAAGAGAGAGAGATGGTTATATAATGTTATCCAAGTAATTTCTGGACAATTGTGTTATTTTTTTGTTTCTGTAAGTCTGTAAGAGTTTCTAAATAGTGAGGACTTTTCTGTTTGTATCCATTTTTTTATGGTAACATATCTATTTACCAGAAAATTTCTCATAATTAATTTACTATTGTCTCAAAGATGTGTTTTTGCAAGTGAGAAGAGTTTGCAAGTGAATACACAAGAGGACTATTTTTTAGATGTTTATTTATTTATTCATGAGAGACACACAGAGAGAGGAAGACAGAGGAAGAGGGAGAAGTAGGTTCCCCATGGGGAGCCCAATGCAGGACTTGATCCCAGGACCCTGGGATCATGACCTGAGCCAAAGGCAGATGCTCAACTACTGAACCACTCAGGTGCCTCCAGAAGGATTATTAAAGCATGTATGTATTTCAGCAAAGAGATACTGATTTTTCAATTTTTAGCCACAGAACTTAGAAAAACTACAATTACTATTTGAAAATAAATGATTTATCAGGTGTGTTTTCTTTTGCAAATTTGGCATTTCACACTCAGGGTTCAGGCTCAAGGTACACAATCTAATGTGTTCAAAAGAAGTAGAATCACTCACTTTCTTAAACAATTGGCCTTTAAAGTAAAGGGCTAAACATAATTTCTCTTTTTTTTAAGATTTATTGTTTTAAAGATTTTATTTATTTATTCATGAAAGACATAAAGAGAGAGGCAGAGACATAGGCAGAGGGAGAAGCAGACTCCCTGCAGGGAGCCCAGTGTGGGACTCGATCTCAGGACCCCAGGATCATGACCTGAGCCAAAGGCAGAGGCCCAACGATTGAGCCACCGAGGTGCCCCTATTTATTTATTTATTTTAGAGAGAAAGAGAGTGAGAGTGAGCACAGTGGGGAGAAGCAGAAGGACAGGGAGAGAATCTCAGGTGGACTCCCCACTGAGGATGGAGCCCAACGCTGACTGATCTCCTAACCCTGAGATCATGACCCGACCTGAAATCAAGAGTCAGACATTTAACTGACTGAGCCACCCAGGCACCCCATAGAGGACTAAACATATTTTGTGAGGACATTTTCAGGAATTCACTTATTAGTGCTTTCTCTTACACATACACACACATACACACACACCACATATAGTTAGACACAGCAGGAATGAAAATGACACTTAGAGATGCATTTTTAAGTTGCTTTCTAGGCAATCAACTTAGTATAGATTGCTTATGTATGAACTCATAACATATGGATTTTTAAAAATATGCCATTATCATCCATACTGGGATTAAATTGGATACCTAAACAATCAGGAAATTGGATTAGCAGTGAATAATAAGATAGATATCTTGGACATAACCTAGTTGTAGAGTTGCTCTATTTAGTTACTTTGAGGAATGAAACAAACTTTCTCCTGAGTTTTGAGATTTGGAAGGATTCACATATATCTTTTGCTTCTAGTCACCTTTGGCCTACACTATTTTTTTAGTGTCTATAGTAGCTCCCAATGGGAAAAAGCAAATATATTTGCAATTGAAAATGGTTGTCAAACTTAAAGTTTTCAAGTAAAATTTTATCAAAATTCTGTTTCATTTTTTAAGATATTTATTTATTTATTTATTTATTTATTTATTTATTTATTTCAAAAGATTTTTCATTTATTTAATTGAGAAAGAGAGGGAGCAAGAGAGAGATCATAAGCAGGGGGAGGAGCAGAGTTAGAGGGAGAAGCAAAATCTCCACTGAGCAGGGAGTCTGATGTGGGGCTCAATCCCAGGACCCTGAGATCATGACCTGGCTCAAAGGCAGACACTTAACTGACTGAGCCACTCAAGTGCCCTGAGTTTTATTTATTATTTTGTAAATTTCAGTATAATTGACACACAGTGTTACTTAGTTTCAGGCACACAACATTGTGGTTCAACAGTTCTATATATTACTTGGTGCTTTCATTATAAGTGTACTGTTAATCCCCTTCACCTATTTCACCCATCCTCCCACCCACCTCCCCTCTGGCAACCACCAGTTTGATCTCTATGTATTTAAGAATCTGAGTTAGTTTTTTGTTGCCTTTGTTTGTCTCTTTTTCTTTATTCATTTGTTTTGGTTTTTTTTTGTTTTTTTTTGTTTTTTTTTGTTTTGTTTTTTAAATAACATGTATGAGTGAAATCATATGGTATTTATCTTTCTCTGATTGTCTCTGCTGCTCTCTCTCTCTTCTCTGTATCTCTCATTAATAAATAAAATAAAATCTGAAAAAAAATGCTATTTCATTAAAAATGCTATTTCATTAAAATGCTTATTTTGGGCCATCAGATTCATTTAACTACAGATACTTCTGGTTGTTGTAGAATTTTTTTATTAGTTTTTAATTGAAGGGTATTATTGGAAATGCATTCAATTATTTGGGGGTATGGCATCTCAAAGAAATCACATCTTTAAATTATTCAGAATTGGAATTTAGAATTCAGATTTAGAATTTGAGCTCTAGAGTCAGGCTGCCTAAGTTTACATTTCAGGTGAAACTTAATAGCTGTGATGTTGCACACATTACTTAATGGCTCAGTGCTTCCCTTGCTTTATCTGCAAAATAGAGATCATGACAACGCTAAAATTGTTGTAAATATTACCTGAGATAATTTGCTTTAATTTTTTAAAGATCTTATTTATTTATTCATGAGAGACAGGGAGAGAGAGGCAGAGACATAGGCAGAGGGAGAAGCAGGCTCCCTGCGGGGAGCCTGATGCTGAACTTGATCCCAGGAACCCAGGATCACTCCCTGACCCAAAGGCAGACGCTCAGCCACTGAGCACCCAGGCATCCCTAGCTTTAAGTTTTGTATATAGTGCTTAATATTAGCTGTAGCAGCTATTTCTCTTCCTTTACTCTTCCTTCCACTCCATTGCCGCTGCACCTCCTCCTCCTATTCCTCCTCTTTCTCCACCATAGTAGTAGTAATATTAGTATTGGAGAGCTGTATCCTGCAGTCTCCTGGCCTTCTGCTCCAATACACACTACAAATTTTATTCAGAATAATCTTTCTTTGGCATTATCCTCAAACACTCTTTTGTGGAAAAACCCAACTGATTAAAATCAGACCGCCTAAATCTACCATTAAAATTCTTTGTTAGTTTAATCCTTATCTTTAATGCTAGCTCTCCAATTCATTTTCAGCATTCCTGACTTTTCTACTTTATTTCAGGCAATTACATCCTCTTGCTATTGCTGGTCAAAAACAACAGGTGTTAAAAATGAAAAGGAAAGGAGGCCAGCTATCTTTAAAAATTGTGATGGTAACAAAAAAAAGGAATAATATTAACAGCTTACGTTTGTAAGCTTTACCATCTGCAAAATACATACATATATATATATATATATGTGTGTATGAAGTTTGTATATATATGATATATATATATATATATATATATATATATATATATATATATATGGTGTGTGTGTGTGTGTGTGTGTGTGTGTATGTATACTTTTAGGCTTACAAAATGCTTTACAGATCCTTACCAAACTTTTCCTCATTCAGACAGGGGCAAGGATTTCTCTAAAGGAATCAACATACATAAATAATATATAAATGTGAGGGTATTAGAATAAACCATGAGTATTCTATTTTTTTACCATATAACATTGTATGTTAGCCATTAGCTTTTTAAAAAATATTTTATTTATTTATTCATGAGAGACACAGAGAGAGAGGCAGAGACCTAGGCAGAGGGAGAAGCAGGCTCCCTGTGGGGAGCCCGATGCTGGACTCTGTCCCAGTACCCTGGGATCATGACCTGAGCCAAAGGTAAACACTCAACCACTGAGCCACTCAGGTGCCCCAAGCATAAACTTTTTACTATAAGCTTTCTTATAACATATAGATGAGTAAATTCAGAACTGATGATCAAGTTCTTAAGGATATACAAGAGACAACACTTTTCAACTAGGAGTTCATGAGGAATGGTCATCTCAAGTAAAAAAAAAAAAAGAGGTTGAGAGATTGTGGAGCACAGTGTATATTTGAGAGATAATGAAAGACCATAACTTTTTTTTATAAGGATTTAAAAGGAAGGATCAGCCTTGAGAGTCATTGTAGTAGATATCTGTTAATGTTTTGCATTTCTGTGAATAGAAGTTGTAGAGAAATCATAGTCTAATATAGAGTCCTAACCCCTTGATTCATAGGACCCAAAGAGAGTACTGTTGACTGTTTAAAGAGTCATTTTTAGGAATGCCTGGGTGGCTCAGTGGTTGAGCGTCTGCCTTCAGCTCAGAGCGTGATCCTGGAATCCCGAGATTTAGTCCCAGGATTGAGTCCCCGGATGGAGTCTGGCATCGGGCTCCCTGTGGGGAGTATGCTTCTCCTTCTGCCTATTTCTCTGCCTCTCTTTGTGTGTCTTTTATGAATAAAATAAATAAAATCTTTTTCAAAAAGAGTAATTTTTGTAGAGTCCTTTTCCCTCATGTTTTGGTTATCACCACACTTCATAGAGAAGAGAAAAATAGTTATCTTTGCTTTTGCCACATGTCAAAGTACTCAGGATTCTTATTATCCTTGAATGTTATGCCCTTTTTAGATGGCAGGGATTTTGTATTTATTATCTTTGCATCTATGTACTAAAGCTTAACTATTTTAGCAGAATGAATAAAAATTGCCTTTAAAAAATGAAATAATAAATCAACAGTGTACTGGTAAATGCCCAATTGGTTGCCTGGAAAAATAAGGGCATGATATATAAATATAGATTTAGATAGATATATAAATATACATAAACATGTATGATATATGTAAATTTTTCTTCAGGTGTGTAGCACATAATTAAAAATATCAAAATGCATGATATCCTTTATTATAAATTCCATATAGCCAATTAATTTTCAGAGGATACTTTCATTGATTTTTTTACATTTTTATTTTAATTCCAGTTAGCTAACATACAGTGCTATATTTCAATATGACAATATAGTTGTACAATATAGTGATTCAGCAATTCCATGCATCACCCAGTGCTCATCACAAATGTACTCCTTAATCTGCATCATCTATTTAACACAGTGCCCCACTGCCCTCCCCTCTGGTAACCATCAGATTGTTCTCTATAATTAAGAGTCTCTTTTTTATTTTATTTACTTTTTATTAAAAAATTTTAAAGTTTTTATAATATGAGTTTTGAAAATTTATATTCTCTTTAATGACAGATTCATATTATGTTTACATATGTGCATTAAATTTACTCATAAAATATCTGATTACATTTAATTTAATTAGTTAATAGACTAATTATGTAGAATAAATTTTATAAAAGTATGTCAGCTGCTAACCAAATACTGTTGGGAGTTTTATATGATCTAGCTTAAAAAATCCTCAGGCTTTTAACAAGTATCTGGTTGGCTAAATGAAGCAGAAAAATGTTAACAAAAACGATATACTACCACTATTATATTTTATTTTATCATTCTATTATTTGTTTTTTTTTTATTATTTGTTCTGTGTATAACCTCTTCTGCATTTAGCAGTCTATATTAAGTTATGGTCACACAAGTTTGAACCAATTCTTTGCTCCTCTCCTCCCTATATTTTAGGTATAAGTTGTTATATTTTACATCCTTTTATTTTGTGAATTCCTTGATTTTTTTTACAGAAATATTCATTTTTACTGCTTTTGTGTTTCCTATCTCCATACTCTCACTTTTGGTGTCTCCTTTCCACTCAGAAAATCCCCTTTAATATTTCTTGCAGGGCTGATTTAGTGGTCATAGACTCTTTTAGTTTTTGTTTCTCTGGGAAGCTCTTCATCTCTTCTCCTATTCTGAATGATAGATTTATATGGGTATTCTCAGGTGCATATTTTTCCCATTCGGCACATTGAATATATCATGCCAGTATTTTCTGGCTTGCCATGTTTCTGTTGAGAAATCTGCAGCTAGCCTTATGGATATTAATTTGTAACTTAAGGACTTCTTTTGTTGATGCTTTTAAGATTTTTTTTATCACTTTCTTTTGCAAATTTTATTATAACATATCTTAGTATTGGCCTGTTTTTGTTGATTTTGATATTGATTTTGATTTTATTGATTTCTCTGTGCCACCTGTATATGGATATCTGTTTAATTCCTCAGATTTAAGGAAACTTTCAGCTATTATTTCCTCAAATATATTTTCTGTCTTCTTTCTTATCTCTTCTTCTTCTGAGACTCCTACAATATGAATGTTATTACATTTGATGGAGTCATTAATTTCCCTAAGTCTGTTCTTGTTTTGCATAATTGTAATTTCTCTCTTTTGGTCAGCTCGATTACTTTCCATTACTCTGTCATCTAGGTCACTGAATTCCTTCCTCTGCTTCTTCCATCTTGCTGTTCATTCCATCAAGCATGTTTCTCATTTCATTTATTAAGCCATTTATCTCTGCTGTGTTATTTGTTATCTTTGTGTTAAGAGTCTTACTCATGTCTTCTGTTCTTTTATCAAATCCAGTGAGCACGTTTCTGATCAGTGCTTTAAATTATCTATCAGGCATGTTACTTATATCTGTTTCACTTAGATCTCTGGCTGTGGACTTGTTCTGTTCTTTCATTTGGGATAAATTTCTCTGTCTCTTCATTTTGTCTGCCTCCCTGTGTCTGTTTCTATGTATTAAGAAATAAAGGTAAGAAAAGCTAAGAAAGAAAGAAAGAAAGAAAGAAAGAAAGAAAGAAAGAAAGAAAGAAAGAAGAAAGAAAGAAAACTCAGCTATGTCTATGTCTTCTACTCTGGAAAGTAGTGACTTTATCAAGAAGAGGTTCTGCAGTGCCCAGGCACTTCAAAAGAATATCTTATGTGTGCTGCTTATGCCCTATTCTGTCTGAGTCACTTTTACTTTTAGTCCAGTCATCTGCACTGACTCTTTGCTTGCTGTGAGCTGTGCTTGCTCTCTGTGGCATTAGTGGGACCCAGGCAAATCAGCTCTGAGGGACTATGCCTACTGGATAACTTGGGAGTGGGGCGACAGTGTTAGCAAAATTTGTGCTGAGCCACTAGCCCAGTGCTGGATCTCCTGGAGTACTGTGGTGGCTGGAGGATGCATGCTCTGGTGGCTGGAGTTTGAGGCTGGGCCCTATGTTCGAGCCCAGTGGCTGGAGTTTGTGGCTGGGAGGATCTGGACTCAGCAAGTGATGGTGGCTGGAGGCACACAGCTGGATGCAGAGCCTGGGCATGGTGTGCTGCTACAGCTATCTGCTTTCATTGATTTTTGATGAACTCTGTATTTGCAATTTACAAATGAACATAATTTCACCATAAATATTAGGTGATATTTTTATGTTAATGACCTATAAAAATACAACAATTAATGTGCATATTGAAAGTTCGCTCATTAATAATATGAATTATTTCTTTGTTGAATCAAATGATACTTTTTGAATCTCAGAAGATTATTTACACAATGTTTTGTGACATTCACAATAGAATAGCTACAGACATGGACAGTCACACTTTTAGTCTGGATCATTAATATTTTTCTTCACTTTCATAAATCTAAACAGTGAGTAAAAACAATAAATCAAGACTTGATTTGTAGAATCAGAAGTTTGTCAGTTTCCATGATGTAGATATCCTGTTTGTGTCTGATCTCAGTCCACCATGATGATGCAGTTAGGAAGAAATATATAGTCGTACAATAGATTTAAATGACTCGAGAATGGAGTAGAAAATGTGGTAAAACAACAAAAAGTGAGTTTTGAGCATATACTACCTTTGTTGTTAGCATAATTCAAATAATTATAAGCTTATTTTATTTATTTTTAATAATGGCTATATATAACAACCAGCTTGCCAAATTTCTGATAATTCACCAATTACCTCTAGCAAGCCAGTGAAAGCCAGCTTTAGTATACCACTGAAAAATAAGGACAAACATTATATGGTTTCATTCATTCAGAGAATATAAAAAATAGTGAAAGGGATTAAAGGGGAAAGGAGAGAAAATGAGTGGGAAATATCAGAGAGGGTGACAAAACACAAGAGACTCCTAACTCTGGGAAACAAAAAAAGGGGTGGTGGAAGGGGAGGTTGGCAGGGGGATGGGATGACTGGGTGACGGGCCCTGAGGGGGGTCTTGATGGGATGAGCACTGAGTGTTATAGTATATGTTGGCCATTTGAACCCCAATAAAAAATATACAAATAGTATTACTGATTCATTAAAAATCTGTAAGTGATGCTGGGTGTTATCAAGCATATTTTTAATGAGATATAATTAACTAATAACATTATATACATTTAAGGTATACAACCATGTTGATTTGATATATTTATATATTGCAAAATAATTACTACTGTAGCATTGCCTGACACCTCTATCCTATCACATAAGTATTATTATTTTTCTGTGATAAGAACATTTAATATCTCATCTCAGCAATTTTGAAGTATATCATTGTTGACTATAATCACAATGTTGCATATTAGATCCCCAGAACTTACACATCTTCTAATAGTTTGGACCGTTTGATCAGTATCTCCCCATTTTCCCAAGGCCCAGCCTCTGGTAACTGCAATTTTGCTCTCTGATTCTGTGAATTCATCTTTTTTTTTTTTTTACATGTAAAACAAAACCACAATGAGATATCACCTCACACCTGTTAGAATGGTTGTCATCAAAAAGACAAGATATAACAAGTGTTGTTGAGGATATGGAGAAAGGGAACACTTGTGCACTACTGGTGGGGATGTAAATTGGTATAGACACTAAGGAAAGTAGCAGGGAAGTTTCTTTTAAAATTATAAATAGAACTACAGTATGATCCAGCACTCCTACTTCTGCATTTTTTTCTAAAAAAAAAATGAAAACAGGATATCAAAACATATTTACTCTTCCATGTTTATTCCAACATTATTCACAACAGCCAAGATATGGAAACAACCTAAGTGTCTGTTAATGAATGAATAGATAAAAGAAGGCATATATATATAGTAGAATATTATTCACACATGAGAATGAATGAAATCCTGTTATTCATGACAACATGCATGATATGCCTTATTTTTTGGAATGTAAAAAACCTAACCCCATACCCAGCATGTTTATCATACAGAGGAACTCCCTGTAGGAAAGTATCAACTGTTAAAATGATTACTACCCATAAACCCTGTCAATGCAAAGGTCTGCCTATTGAATGGTATCTTTAGTATTATTTGTGGTACATATATAGCATCCTTCTTTGAAAAACTTTCAGTAAGTTTTTAAATAATAAATTCACCACCAAATATAATGGGAGTAGGAAATACCAGGATGAGAAAAAAATAAAGAGAGGAGTCTGAGGTGAAGGACACTGAGATATGGAGATAGTAGCAAGAGACATCCATCTCAATAGTAGCACTGGAAAAGGTAACTCCAGTAGTGTATTTTCTATTCCTGCCATAATAAATTACCACAAATTTAAGGCTTTACCACACCACCAATTTATTATTTTATAGTTTTGTAGATTGGAAGTCTGGTATAGGTCTGAATAGGCTAAAATCAAGGTCTCTGAAGAGCTGCTTTTCCTTTCTTATTATACCAGGGGAAAATCCATTACCTTGTTCATTCAGATTAGTGTCAGAATTCAGTTTCTTACAGTTGTAGGGCTAAGGTCCTTGTATCTTTGCTGGCTGTCACTGAGAGTGATTCCCAGCTACTGGAGGCCACTCACATTCTTTGCCTCATAGGCCCCACACTTCATCTTCAAAGCCAGACATGGCTGATTGAATCTCATGCTTTCCATCTCTTCTGCCTCTCCTTTATGACATTTTTGTGAATTTTTCTGACCTCTTTTGCTTTTAATGGCCCATTTATTGCACTAGGCCCATGTGAATTATTCAGCATAATCTTCCCATTTTTGAGGTTGATTTTTAAGCAATTTTAATTCCCTTTTGCCACATATCATAACACATTCACAGGTTCCAGGGATTATGACATGAAAATCTTTGGAAAGGGCCACTATCCTGCTTACCACATCAGAGCTTTTCTATAAACAATATTTGAAGTCAATGATCTTTATTTTTGCTTTTACCCATTTTGGTCTTAAGGAACGGTGCCCTACTGCTCTCTTTTTTTCATCTATCCCTCAGGAACATATGTTTTTAGACATTTTATTCACCCATAAGTGTAAATAGCTAAAAACTGTTTTTGCAGGGAAGTCACATTGTGTTTAGATAAAATATTTTCCATATTTTACTTCAAGCAGCTAATTATTAATCATATTAGTACTGTGTGACCTTATTTAAGTTATTTAACTTCTATAATCTTCAGTTTTTTCATCTACTGAATAGAGATCAAACAGATCCCTTGCAACACTGTTGTGATGATTAGAAATAATATGAGTAAATCCTGAGTCCAGTGTCTAGCATATAGTAGGGGTTCAATAAATGGTATCTGTTGTAATTATAAGCTATTATTTCATTTACTATGTTGCATTTGAAGTAAGTTTCGTTTAGGTTTGGATCACTAATTATGTACCATGTGTATAATGTGTACTTACAGCCAAATGATTATATTTCACACTAAGAAATTCACAAAGTATTAGTCTCTAGCTTTGATAATTCTAATTTAAATAATTGACATATTTAACATAGTGTAAGAATAATTTTCAGAATAAATTATTATATCTTTGAAACTCCTAATAAATGCTTATTATCCATTAATATTAACAGATAATAAGGACTTTTCTTTGAACAAAGACACCATTTACATTATGATATATTTGGCTGTTTAGCCATATAAAATTGTAAGCCATCTTTGACTTTAAAAGACCTAAATGTGAGACCTGAAACCATAAAAATTCTAGAGGAGAACACAGGCAGTAACCTCTTTGACATTAGCTGTAGCAAATTCTTTTTAGATATGTCTTTGAGGCAAAGGAGACAAAAGAAAAAAACTATTAGGGCTTCATCAAAATAAAAGCTTCTGCACAGCAAAGGTAATAATCAGCAAAACTAAAAGGTAACCTACTGAATGAGAGAAGATATTTGCATATGACATATCTGATAAAGGGTTAGTATCCAAAATATATAAAGAACTTATATGGGATCCCTGGGTGTCTCAGTGGTTTAGCACCTGCCTTTGGCCCAGGGTGTGATCCTGGAGTCCTGGGATCCAGTCCCACATCAGAGCCTGCTTCTCCCTCTGCCTGTGTCTCTGCCTCTCTCTCTCTCTCTCTCTCTCTGTGTGTGTCTCTCATGAATAAATAAAATCTTTAAAAAAATAACTTATAAAACTCAACATACAAGAAATGAATGATCCAATTTAAAAATGGGAAGAAGACAAAAATAGATATTTTCCCAAGAAAGACATCCAGACATCTGGACATCAAGATGGCCAACAGACACATGAAAAGATGCTCAGTATCACTCATCATTAGAGAAATGCAAATCAAACCTGCAGTGAGATATCACCTCATACTTGTCAGAATGGGGAAAATCAAAAGTAAAATAACCAACAGGTGTTGGGGAGGATGTGGAGGAAGGGTAACCCTCTTGCACTGTTGGCGGGAATGAAAACTTTTGCATCCACTCTGGAAAACAGTATGGAAGTTCTTTAATAAGTTAAAAATGGAACTATGCTACCATCCAGCAATTGTACTACTAGATATTTACCCAAAAAATACAAAGATACT
This sequence comes from Canis lupus dingo, assembly GCF_003254725.2. Lineage (NCBI taxonomy): Eukaryota > Metazoa > Chordata > Mammalia > Carnivora > Canidae > Canis > Canis lupus. The sequence continues at coordinate 65,667,651 of NC_064281.1, forward strand.
AATTCAAGGGGATACATGCACCCCTATGTTTTTAGCAGCATTATCTACAATAGCCAAATTCTAAAAACAGCTCAAGTGTCCATCATCTAATGAATGGATAAAGAAGACATGATAAAACATGGCTAACACAAGTGCCTGTGTGGCTCAGTAAGCTGAATGTCCTGACTCTTGGCTTTGGCTTAGGTCATGATCTCAAGGTCCTGGGAGAGAGCCTCATTTTGGGCTCTGTATTCAATGTGGAGTCTGCTTGGGATTCTTTCCCCCTCTCGCTCCCTCTGGTCCCCGCCCCTCACCAGCTCACAATCTCTCTTTAAAATAGATAGATAGATGATAGATAGATAGATAGATAAATAAATAAATAAATAAATAAATAAATAAATAAATAAAATCTTTTAAAAGATTTTATCTTTAAAAAAGAAAATGCCTCAAGTGGCATCTGGGTGGCTCAGTCAGTTAAACATTCAACTCTTGGTTTCAGCTTAGGTCATGATCTCATGGGTCAGGAGATCAGGCCTTGTGTTGGGCTCCATGCTCAGTGCAGGGTTTGGTTAAACATTTTCTAACTTTATCCCTCCCCTCTCTCTCTAAAAGAAATAAATAAATCTTTAGAAAATAATTAAAAATAAAATAAAATGATTAAAATACACATGAAAAGATGTCAACACTACTCATTATCAGGAAAATACAGATGAAAACTACAACGAATATCACCTCACGCCAGTCAGAATGGCTAAAATTAACAACACAGGAAATAACATGCATTGACAAGGATGTAAAGAAAGGGTAACCCTCTTATACTGTTGGTAGTAATGCAAACTGGTGCAGCCATTCTGGAAAGAAGATTGAGCAAGAACTTCCCTCAAAAGTTAGAAATAGAATTATCCTACCATCCAGCAATTGCACTACTAGGTATTTACCCAAAGGATACAAAAATACTGATTGGAAGGGATACATGCACCCCAATGTTTATAGCAGCATTTTCAACAATAGCCAAATTATGGAAAAAGCCCCAATGTCCACCAACTGATGAATAGTTAAAGAAGATGTGGCATACACACACACACACACACACACACACACACACACACACAATGGACTATTACTTGGCCATAAAAAGAATGAAATCTTGCCATTTGCAGTGATGTGGATAGAGCTAGAAAGCATAATGCTAGGCAAAATAAGTCAGTCAGAGAAGGACAAATAGCATATGATTTCACTTACATGTGAAATTGAAGAAACAAAACAAATGAGTAAAGAGAACAAAAAGAGGCAAACCAAGAAAAAGACTCAACTATAGAGAATAAACTAATGGTTACCAGAGGGGAGGTGGGTGGGTGGATAGGTTACATAAGTGAGGGTACTTTAGTAGCACACTTATGATGAACACTGAGTGTTATATAGAAGCATTGGATCACTATATTGTACACCTGAAACTAATATTACACTGTAAATTAACTAACTGGAATTTCAATACATTTAAAAAAAAATTCAACTACTTGACTACTCTATATACAACTAGCTCCCAAGATATGCTGATTTTTCCTTTTTCAATTTTTAAAATCCACCTCATTTCAATTCTTTCTAATGAGGTACAGGGTTTGGCTATGCTGGCTAATGACTTAATGAGATAGAGATGAGAGTCATGAAAATCATACAGATTAAAAAATTATCAGATTCTGTAAGTCAGGATAATTATATATAATTCTTCTAAAGATTTATAAAAACTCCCTTGGCTTTATTAAAAGCAATCATTTTTCCTTTAATGACACTGACACTCAATAGTTTACAGAGGATAGTAACATTTTTAAGTAAAATATTCAGCCACTTCTAGGCAATTCATCCCCGTATACCTGGATATTTTGAGTCATTCTGCCTCTCATATGCTATCTTTTGGCAACCTTTAATGGCACAACTACACATCTGGAACATTACTTATCTTTTTTTTAAGATTTTATTTATTCATGAGAGATGCAGAGAGAAGCAAAGACATAGGCCGAGGGAGAAGCAGGCTCCCTGCAGGGAGCTCAATGCTGGACTCCATCCCAGGATCTTGGGATCGCAGCCTGAGCCAAAGGCAAACGCTCAACCACTGACCAGTCCAGGCGTCCCAGGAATATTACTTAACTTTTAAAAGTAATATCTTCTTCTGAGAACAATGTAATGGTTAAATGTAGCCTCAAGAATCAGACCACATGGGATTGAGTAGGAAGAAAACAAACAAGCAAAGGAAAAAAGACAAAGAAAATAAACAACACTCATAGGGGAGGTAAGTGGGAGGAGGGGTGAAATAGATAAAGGGGATCAAGAGTAGACATCTTAGTGACTACTGAACAATGTATAGAATTGCTGAATCATTATATTGTACACTTGAAACAAAGACAACACTGTATTTTAATTATACTTTAGTAAAAGAAAGAAAAACGGATAAACTATAAAGAAAATAATATTTTCCATGCTTTGTTAGTGACAAGTGACATTTTATGAATTATATCTAATACTGGCCTTCCTAAAGTATGCTTTTACTATAGTTTGGACTTTTAAGACATCCTATTAAAAATTTTCAAAAGTTGGTTTTAATGTAATGTAGTTCTATGTTTTCCATTTAAAGAAAATATCCAATTTCCATGTCAGAAGCTTTTCAGGGTGTTCTTTTATTCCCCAATATCCTTGGACCTTTATACAACAAATACATAAATAAAGCAAATAAATAAATATGTCAAAAATGTCCAATTCCATCTAACTATTGATTTTTTTAATGCCCTCCTTTCCTACCCCATTCATCTATACTGCACATCACCTCTTCCAAATATATCTAGCTTAGATAGTGGATAGTGGCTTCTATTTAAAAGAATATAGCCTTTCAGCTGAGGCACCCTAATTCCTTTTTCTATGAGTTTCCTGTCAGAGCAGCGCGTACTAGAGTAGATAAGTGGATTCATTAGTCTTCTAATATCACTAATCCATCTATTGGTTCTAAGGGAGAGACAATAGGCAGTAAGGAATCTATGTCCCTTAACACATGCCAGTAAACTCAACATTTGAGCACTTATCACCCAGTAGTACAAGTCATTCTTAAACATAAATTCTCTGGAATCAAAGGATCCATGCCATTGTATCGTAAGTGTGTCACTGAGCTGTAACTGGAAGCCAACTTGTGATTATATTAAAACTTAATTAGAAATAGAAATGAGGGGACACCTGGGTGGCTTAGTGGTTGAGCATCTGCCTTTGGCTCAGGTTGTTATCCCAGGGTGCCAGGATCAAGTCCCACATCGGGCTTCCTGCATGGAGCCTGCTTCTGCCTATGTCTCTGCCTCTCTCTCTCTCTGTGTGTCTCTCATGAATAAATAAATAAAATCCTTTAAAAAAAGAAATAGAAATGTGTCATTGCACCAAAAATCAGCCAGTATTTGGCAGTTCAAGATCATCATGCTAAAGATGCCTGGGTGGAGCAGTTGGTTAAGCTTCCAACTCTTGTTTTCTGCTTAGGTTATGATCTCAGAGTTGTGAGATTGAGCCCCATGTCAGGCTCTGCCCTCAGTGCAGACTCTGCTTGAGATTTTTTTTTCTCCTCTGTCCCTCACACTCGTGCTCTCTTTCTCTCTCTCTTTCTCAAATAAATAAATCTTTTTTTAATAATAAATGTATTTTTTATTGGTGTTCAATTTGCCAACATACAGAATAACACCCAGTGCTCATCCGGTTCAAATAAATAAATCTTTAAAAATAAGGTCACCATGCTAAATTCATGGCAAATTATGTCATTTGTGAAGCCTGTGTTGCTCTTAGATCAGAGACTTTGAGTGCTTTCTACCTTCTATTTTTATAAAATTCACAGTGTATTTTTGGAGGTACAATTGACATAGACATTTTATAATTAGTTTTATTCCTTACTTATGAACAATGTGGAATCCTGATATGATATATAGAAAAACATAACATGGATGATAAGTCATGGAAAAATACACTTTAAGTAAAACACAGTGAACTGAGTTATTTTGAAGCCCTGATACTCAATGTGAAGCACTTCATTTTAAATAAAACTGACTACTCATGCATGAATTTCGATCTGTGCTACATTTGTGGGACTAGTATCCCCCAATCACTGCTATAGAAAGGACTAAACAGATAAATGCAATAATAAATCAGTCCTTGTCCTGAAAGGCTGAGCTTTGTTGAATATCATCTTATATATAAAGTTAATGCTTAGAAAGGCCTAGTTTCTCACTGTTCCCACTGTGAAACACTGTTTTTATTGTTTTCAATAATCTTCCCTAAGGGAGTGATGACATCAAAATAGTGAAGTAAATGTCAGACTTCATTCCCTGATAGAGCTACAATTAGACATACCCATCAACAAAAACAGTTCTGAAAGAGCTCTGGAGTCCAATTAAGAAGTTTCAGCAACACGGTAGAATAAATATCTTGTAAATAATCACACAGAAAGGGAAAAAAGCTTCATTTTGCTTGAGTCATTTGATGCTTAAGCCAGAATTACTCAGCATTACAAGGGAACTCTTCAAATGCAAATAGTTCTGCCTGTAGGGAAAGGAAGAGTGGGTTAAGTGAACTCATTTCCCAGCCTCAAAAATACTCAGTGGAAAAAAGTTTATTATCTTCAATACCTGATTTTGGGAAAACAGGATATTTACATGCAAAAGAATATATTTGGATCCCTGTATTACACCACTCACAAAAAAATAGTTCAAAATGGATTAAAGACTTTCATTTAAGACCTTAAACCATAAATCTCCTAGAAAAAAATGGAAAAAACTCCTTGACATTTATTCTTGGCAATGACATTTTGACTATGACACAAAAAGCACAGGCAAAAAAAGCAAAAATAAACAAGTTGGGCTACCTCAAATTAAATAGCTTTTGCACAACAAAATAAACAAATGACAAAATGAAAAGGCAACCTACAGAATGGGAAAACATATTTGCAAACCATGTATCAGATAAGGGGTTAATATCCCAACAATATAAGGAATTTTGGCAACTCCATAGCAATAAAATAAATAACCCAATTTAAAAATGGCCAAAAGACCTCATAAACATTTTTCAAAAGGAGTCATACAAATGAACAACAGGTACAAGAAAAAGTGTTCAACACTACTGATCATCAGGGAAATTACAAATCAAAACCACAAAGACATATCATGTTACACCTGTGAGAATAGGTATTATCAAAAAGAGAAAAGATAACAAGTCTTGGCTAAGGTGGATGAAACTTGTGCTCTGTTGGTGGAGATGTAAATTGGTGCAGCCACCATGGGAAACAGAATGGAGGCTTCTCAAAAAATTTAAAATAGAACTACCATATGATCGAGCAATCCTACTTCCGGGTATATATCCAAAGAAAATAAAATTGCTATCTCAAACAGGTATCTTCACCCTCATGTTCATTGTAAAATTATTTACTAGTCAAAATGTAAAACATCTAAGTGTCCATTGATAGATGAATGGATAAATAAAACATTATGCATACACATGTATACACCTACATACACGAACATGATAGATATACATAAAATGGAATATTATTCACCTATAAAAATGGAAGAAATCTTCCTATTTTCAACAACATGAATGGACCTTGAAGGCATTATGTTATGTGAATTAAGTCAGACTTATAAAAGGAAATACTATATGATCTTACATATATGTAGAATATTTAAAAAGCCAAGCTTATAGAGTAGAATGGTAGTTGCCAAGGGCTTGAGGTTGGAGGAAAGGGGTAGATGTTAGTCAAATAGGACAAAGTTGAATTAATTCTGGGGGTCTAATACACAGCATGATGACTATACTTAGCTATACGGTGTTATATACTTAAGGTTGCCAAGATATTATATCTGAAATGTTCACACCACATATACAAAATATGATTATGTGAAGTGATGAATGTATTGAGTAACCTCAAATTTGTAGTCATTTCATGGTATTTGCATGCATTAAGTCATCACACTGTATACACTAAATTTATACCATGTTATATGTCAATTATATCTTAATAAAGCGAGGGAAAAAGAGAAGAGTGAGTAGATGATAAGAATGTCTAGTCAACATAAAAAATAGAGTGATATTCAAGAAATGTGAATAAGTTATATATAATAAATCTCTGTAATGAGGCATACAACTGTATTCTTTTAATAGGAAATTATTATAATAATGCCACCACTGAATAAATGATATTAGTAAGTAGAAGCTCTGCATTTAAAATAAATGTGGTGGGGAATCCCTGGGTGGCTCAGAGGTTTAGTGCCTGCCTTTGGCCCAGGGTGCGATCCTGGAGTCCCGGGATCGAATCCCGCATCGGGCTCCCAGCATGGAGCCTGCTTCTCCCTCCTCCTGTGTCTCTGACTCTCTCCCTCTCTCTCTCTCTCTCTCTCTCTCTCTATCATGAATAAATAAATAAATCTTAAAAAGTAAATAAAATAAATGTGGTGCTTTTAGCAGTCTAAATTAGATGCTTTAATATTGTCTCACCATAAGACAAAAAGCATGAATTTGCACTAATCCTCTATAATAGATTGATCTATTCATGAGAGGTTGGAAAATCAGGCCATTTTCTGGGAATTTAAAGAGTTGAGTTTTTTCAATAATCATTTGTTTACAAAAAACCCTAAACATAAATTTATTTATATTTATTTGTAATTTTTTATTGGAGTTCGCTTTGCCAATATATAACAACCACTGCTCATCCCATCAAGTGCCCCCCTCAGTGCCCGTCATCCAGTCACCCCCACCACCAGCCCACCTCCCCTTCCACTACCCCTTGTTCATTTCCAAGAGTTAGGAGTCTCTTATTCTGTCGGCCTCTCTGGTATTTCCCACTCATTTTCTCTCCTTTCCCCTTTAATCCCTTTCACTATTTTTTATATTCCCTGTATGAATGATACCATATCATGTCTTTGCTTCTCCAATTGACTTACTTCACTCAGCATAATACCCTCTAGTCTATCCACGTTGAAACAAATGGTGGGAAATAGTCGTTTCTATGGCTGAGTGATATTCCATTGTGTGTATATACATATATACCACATCTTCTTTATCCATTAATCTTCCGATGGACACCGAGGCTCCTTCCACAGTTTGACTATTGTGGACATTGCTGCTAGAAACATCGGGGTACAAGTGTCCTGCCGTTTCCTTGCTTCTATATCTTCAGGGTAAATCCCCAGCAGTGCAATTGCTCGGTCGTAGGGCAGTTCTATTTTTAACTCTTTGAAGAACCTCCACACAGTTACCCAGAATGGCTGTACGAGTTCACATTCCCACCAACAGTGCAAGAGAGTTCCCCTTTCTCCACATCCTCTCCAACATTTGTGGTTTCCTGCCTTGTTAATTTTCCCCATTCTCACTGGTGTGAGGTGGTATCTCATTGTGGTTTTGATTTGTATTTCCCTGATGGCAAGTGCTGAGGAGCATTTTCTCATGTTCTTGTTGGCCATGTCTATGTCTTCTTTGGTGAAATTTCTATTCATGACTTTTGTCCACTTCACGATTTGATTGTTTGTTTCTTTGCTGTTGAGTTTAATAAGTTCTTCATACATCTTGGATACTAGCCCTTTCTCTGATACGTCATTTGCAAATATCTCCTCCCATTGTGTAGGTTGTCTTTTAGTTTTGTTGACTATTTCTTTTGCTGTGCAGAAGCTTTTTATCTTGAGTAAGTCCCAATAATTTATTTTTGCTTTTGTATCCCTTGCCTTCGTAGATGTATCTTGCAAGAAGTTCCTGTGGCCAAGTTCAAAAGGGTGTCGCCTGTGTTCTCCTCTAGGATTTTCATGGATTCTTGTCTCACATTTAGATCTTTCATCCATTTTGAGTTTATCTTTGTGTATGGTGTAAGAGAATGGTCTAGTTTCATTCTTCTGCATGTGGATGTCCAACTTTTACAGCACCATTTATTGAAGAGACTATCCTTCTTCCAGTGGATACTCTTTCCTACTTTGTCAAATATTAGTTGACCATAGAGTTGAGGGCCCATTTCTGAGTCCCTATTCTGTTCCATTGATCTATGTGTCTGTTTTTGTGCCAGTACCACACTGTCTTGATGACCACAGTTTTGTAGTACGACCTGAAATCTGGCATTGTGATGCCCCCGGCCCTGGTTTTCTTTTACAATATCCCCCTGGCTATTCAGGGTCTTTTCTGATTCCACACAAATCTTAAGATGATTTGTTCCAACTCTCTGAAGAAAGTCCAGGGTATTTTGATAGGGATTGCATTAAACATGTAAATTGCTCTGGGGAGCATTGACATTTTCACAATATTTATTCTTCCAATCCATGACCATGGAATATTTTTCCATCTCTTTGTGTCTTCCTCAATTCTTTCAGAAGTGTTCTGTAGTTTTTAGGGTATAGATCCTTTACGTCTTTGGTTAGGTTTATTCCTGGATATCTTATGCTTTTGGATACAATTGTAAATGGGATTGACTCCTTAATTTATCTTTCTTCAGTCTCATTGTTAGTGTATAGAAATGCCACTGATTTCTGGGCATTGATTTTGTATGCTGCCACACTGCCAAATTGCTGTATGAGTTCTTGAAATCCTGGGGTAGAGTCTTTTGGGTTTTCTATGTACAGTATCATGTCATCTGCGAAGAGGGAGAATTTGACTTCTTCCTTGCCAATTTGAATTCCTTTTATTTCTTTTTGTTGCCTGATTGCTGAGGCTAGGACTTCTAATACTATGTTGAATAGCAGTAGTGAGAGTGGTAAGCCCTGTCGTGTTCCTTATCTTAGGGGAAAGGCTCCCAGGGTTTCCCCATTGAGAATGATATTTGCTGTTTGATATGATATGGGCTTTTCATAGATGGCCTTCAAGATGCTGAGGAATGTTCCCTCTATCCCTACACTCTGAAGAGTTTTGATCAGGAATGGATGCTGGATTTTGTCAAATGCTTTCTCTGCACCTATTGAGAGGATCATATGGTTCTTGTTTTTTCTCTTGTTGATATAATCTATCATGTTGATTGCTTTACGAGTGTTGAACCAGCCTTGTATCCCAGGGATAAATCCCACTTCGTCATGGTGAATAATCTTCTTAATCTATTGTTGAATCCTATGGGCTAGTATCTTGTTTAGAGTGTTTGCATGTGTATTTATCAGGGATATTGGTCTATAATTCTCCTTTTTGGTGAGGTCTTTGTCTGGTTTTGGAATTAAGGTGATGCTGGCCTCATAGAATGAGTTTGGAATTACTCCATCTCTTTCTATCTTTCCGAACAGCTTTAGTAGAATAGGTATTGTTTCTTCTTTAAACGTTTGATAGAATTCTCCTGGGAATCCATCTACCCCTGGACTTTTGTGTCTTGGGAAGTTGTTGATGACTGCTTCAATCACCTCTCTGGTTATTGGCCTGTTCAGATTCTCTATTTCTTCCTGTTCCAGTTTTGGTAGTTTGTGGTTTGCCAGAAATGCATCAATTTCTTCTAGATTGCCTAATTTATTGGCATATAGCTGTTCGTATGTTTTTAAAATCATTTGTATTGCCTTGGTATTGGTTGGGATCTCTCCTTTTTCCTTCGTGATTTTATTAATTAGAGTCTTTTCTCTTTTGTTTTTAAAAGGCTGGCTAATGGTTTATCTATCTTATTAATTCTTTCAAGGAACCAACTCCTGGTTTTGTTGATCTGTTCTACAGTTCTTCTGTCTCTATTTCATTGAGTTCTTCCTGAATCTTTATTAACTCTCTTCTTTTGCTGGGTGTAGGTTATTTGCTGTTCTCTCTCCAGTTCCTTTAGGTGCAAGGCTAGCTTGTGTACTTGAGTTTTTTCCAATTTTTTGAGGGATGCTTGTATTGCTACGTATTTCCCACTCAGAACTACTTTTGCTGTATCCCAAAGATTTTGAAGGGTTGTTATCTTCGTTTTCATTAGTTTCCATGAGTCTTTTTATTTCTTTTCTAAGTTCCTGGTTGATTCTTTCATCTTTTAGCAGGATGGTCTTTAGCCTCTATGTGTTGGTGTTTCTTCCAAATTTCTTCTTGTGATTGAGCTCAAGTTTCAAAGCATTATGGTTGGAAAATATGCAGGGGGCAATAGCAATCTTTTGGTATTGGTTGACACTGGATTTGTGACCCAGTATGTGGTCTTTTCTGGAGAAAGTTCCATGTGCACTTGAGAAGAATATGTATTCAGTTGCGTTTGGATGTAATGTTCTGTAATTATCTGTGAAATCCATCTGGTCTAGTGTATCATTTGAAGCTCTTGTTTCTTTGAAGATGTTTTGCTTAGAAGATCTGTCATTTGCAGACAGCACCGTATTGAAGTCTCCCAGTATTAGTGTATTATAATCTATGTATTTCTTTACTTTGGTTATTAATTGATGATATACTTGGCAGCTGCCACATTAGGGGCATAAATATTTATGATTGTTAGGTCCTCTTGTTGGATAGATCCTTTAAGTATGATATAGTGTCCCTCTTCATCTCTTACTACCGTCTTTGGGGTAAACTTTTATTTATCTGATATGAGGATTGCTACCCCTGCTTTCTTTTGAGGACCATTGGAATGGAAATGCTTCTCCGTTTCATTTTCAGGCTAGAGGTGTCCTTCTGTCTAAAATGAGTCTCTTGCAGACAGCAAATAGATGGGTCTTGCTTTTTTATTCAGTCTGAAACCCTGCGTCTTCTGATGGGATCATTAAGCCCATTCATGTTCAGAGTTACTATTGAAAGGTATGAATTTAGCGTCATCATAATACCTATTCTGTCCCTGTTTTGTGGATTATTTCTTTGGGCATCCTGTTTCTTTTACAGAGTCTCTCTTATTATTTCTTGCAGAGCTGGTTTGGTGGTCACATATTCTTTCAGTTTCTGCCTATCTTGGAAGCTCTTTTTTTAATTTTTTTTTATTTATTCATGATAGTCACACAGAGAGAGAGAGAGAGAGGCAGAGACATAGGCAGAGGGAGAAGCAGGCTCCATGCACCGGGAGCCCGACGTGGGATTCGATCCCGGGTCTCCAGGATCGTGCCCTGGGCCAAAGGCAGGCGCCAAACCGCTGCGCCACCCAGGGACCCCTGGAAGCTCTTTATCTCTCCTTCTATTCTGAATGAGAGCCTTGCTGGATAAAGTATTCTTGGCTTCATGTTCTTCTCATTTAGGACCTTCAATATATGGTGCCAGCCCTTTCTGGCCTGCCAGGTCTCTGTGGAGAGGTCTGCTATTAACCTAATATTTCTCCCCACATAAGCTATGTATCTCTTGTCTCCTGTTGCTTTAAGCGTTTTCTCTTTATCTTTGGAATTTGCAAGTTTCATTATTAAATGTCGCAGTGTTGAATGGCTTTTATTGATTTGGGGGGGATCTACTGTCTCCTGGATCTGAATGCGTGTTTCCCTCCCCAAATTAGGGAAATTCTCACCTATGATTTGTTCAAATATTCTTTGTGGTTCTCTGTCCCTCTTGGCACCCACTGGAACCCCAATTAAATGTAGATTTTTCCTTCTGAGACTGTCATTTATTTCCCTTAACCTTTCCTCATGGTCTTTTAATTTTTTTTTCTCTTTCTTTCCTCAGCTTCCTTCCTTGCCATCAACTTGTCTTCTATTTCACTCACTCTTTCTTCTACTTCATTAACACTTGCTGTTAGGACCTCCAGTTTGGATTGCATGTCATTTAATTTATTTTTAATTTTAGCCTGATTTGATCTAAATTCTGCCTTCATGAAGTCTCTTAAATCCTTTATGCTTTTTTCCAGAGCCACCAGTAGCTTTATAATTGTGCTTCTGAATTGGCTTTCTGATGTCAAATTGTATCCAAATTCTGTAACTCTGTGGTAGAGAGTACTGTTTCTGGTTCTTTTTTGGTGAGTTCTTCTTTCTAGTCATTTTGCTCAGTGAAGAGTGGCTAAAAACGAGTTGTACTGTAAAAAGGAAGAAAAAAAAGAGAGAACAAACAAAACAAAACAAAAAAAATAAGGAGGGGTATCCTCTGTTTCTATATACTGTAAATCCCTCGATTTCCCCTGGAGCTTTCTAGCGCTGCTAGGCCAAGAACTTGCTGTTCTCCTCCCCTTCCGGCTGGTCTTCTGGGGGAGGGGCCTGCTGTGCTGATTCTCAGGTGTGTGCACCCAGGGAACTGCCCCGCCCCCTGCCAGGGCCATGCTCTGTGGGAACTATTTATCCTGTGTGTCCCCTGTTCCCTAGAGGCCCCGCTCCATCCCAGGCACAGGGTGACACCAGGAGGAACAAAACTGTGCTGTTCTGCACAGCTTGGGGGTGCCCAGTGGCAGGAGATTCCTCGGTGTCCTGTGCCCTCCCTGCCTTGGCCTGTCCTGAGGGGATTGCAGGATCTTGAGCCGTGTCCCTCGGTGCCCTTGAATCCGGAGCTTGTGCTGCTGGAGTCTCACTCCCTAGGCGCAACTCCTGAAGGAAGCAGGGTACAGCCCCCTCTGTCCAGAGCTGCTGCCTGAGCTTCTTCTGAGGCCCTGCCAGGCGCAGGCTCAAGCCCTTTACTGAGATCGGCCCGGTGCTGTGTGTTGCGCTCTTCCTGGGGAGCACTTCCTCTGTAGTGACCCCAGCAACCTGGAGGCTCCCCTGCCCCTCCTGTGGTTCTCCCCAATTTCCCTGCTAAGTGCCTTTCTGTCCGGGAAGAATGCAGTGCGGATTTTTAAAGTTCCCTCTTCTCTGGGACTGGGCTTTTCTATCCTGGAGGATTTTGCTGCCCGACCTTAGCCCGGCTCCTCACGGGGCGGGGGCTCCTTCCCCCTGGATTCTTTTTTATTTTTTTTCCACCTTCCTACCTTGTTAGAAGCACAAACTCTTCTCTCTATAGCATTCCAGCTGTTCTCTATTTTTTAAAATATCTTTTTAAGATTTTATTTATTTATTTATTCACGATAGACATAGAGAGAGAGAGAGACAGAGACAGAGAGACAGAGAGACAGAGACACAAGCAGAGGGAGAAGCAGGCTCCATACCGGGAGCCTGGCGTGGGACACGATCCCGGGATTCCAGGATTGAGCCCTGGGCCAAAGGCAGGCGCCAAACCGCTGAGCCACCCAGGGATCCCCTGTTCTCTCTTTAAATCTCAGGTCGAATTCATAGGTTTTCAGGATGATATGAAAGTTATCTAGGTAAGTTGGTGGGGATAGGTGACTTGGGCATCCTACTTCTCCACCATCTTGCCTCGCCCTCTGTTGAGGATTTTTTTTTCCAATAACAAACTGCTTTTCCATTGAAAAAATTCATGTGTTTCAAGCATTTTAGTTTAAATATGACAATATTTATAAATGTGTGGTTTGGTGGAATTGTTTAAATTCTTTTTACTAATTTTCTTTCTCTCAACAACTAAATCTTTCAACAAGTAATTTGTAGTAATATCTGTGTTGACCTCAATTTTGGAGTGTCATAGCTATATTAAAGATTAACTGTTTGGTTTTAGTGAAGCCAACACAGAATTGCTGATGTGTTTTTTCCTCAATGATTAATAAAATACATAATTTTAAAATAATAATATTAAATAAGAAATAAATAAAATAAATGTGGATGGGGGTCAGAGAAAGATGTATCTAAAAAAGGATGATGAGGGGATCCCTGGGTGGCGCAGTGGTTTGGCGCCTGCCTTTGGCCTAGGGCGCGATCCTGGAGACCCGGGATCGAATCCCACGTCAGGCTCCCGGTGCATGGAGCCTGCTTCTCCCTCTGCCTGTGTCTCTGCCTCTCTCTCTCTCTCTCTCTGTGACTATCATAAATAAATAAAAATTAAAAAAAAAATTAAAAAAGGATGATGAGAAAGATGTGGTGTTATTGCCTTGAAAGGGCATTTAAAAAAAGAATAATTGTTTGAATGTAAAAAGTAGAGACCTAAGTAACTTTTCCAATCATAAAGAAAATTCAGTTCCTCTGAGATAGGCTAATTTTTGTAGTTAATGGCTTTCCATTTTAAAAATCTGACATTGAGGGACACCTGGGTGGCTCAGCGGTTCAGTGTCTGCCTTCGGCTCAGGGCGTGATTCCAGAATCTGGGATCAAGTCCCACTTCGGGCTCCCTGCAAGGACCCTGCTTCTCTCTCTGCCTCTCTTTCTCTCTGTGTGTCTCTCATGAATAAATAAAATAAAATCTTAAAAAAAAATCTGACATTGACATTTCAGATGCTAAAGTTATTAAGGAATAACTTAATTAAAATAATTTGAAAGAGCGGAAGATGGCACAGAGGAGTAGGACCTTGACTCATCTTGTCCCATGTACACAGCTAGATAACGGCAAATCTTCCTAGATACCCCATAAATTGACTTGAACCCTGAAGAACAAACTCCACAACTGAAAGGAGAGAAGAGGCCACATAAAAGAAGGTAGGACTTGCAGATACATGGTTTAGGGTAAAAACAGATCACAGTTGCTGCAGAGAGGAGAGAGCCATGGTGAAAGAGAAAGGTGAGTGAGAGAGAACCACACAAGAGAATGCATAAAGAGAATATTTCCTCAAAGCCATTGGCTTGGAAAATGAGAGGGACTGAATTTTGTGAGTGCTTGGAACCAGTGGAAATTAAAGCCTGGAGTGTTAAAGGACAGTGGGCTTGGCTGGGATAGATCCTAGAAGCCACTGCATTGCTCCTAGAAATGAGGCAGGCAAACAACTCCAGAGGCAGACAGCAAGAAAACAGCAATCTGAAGAACACCCAAGGCACACAGTAGGACAATTATCTGAAGTGCTTTCTTGAGAGACAAAAGAGTTAGTTGTCACCAATCCCTCCCCCACCCCTCAACATAAACACAGAGCCACCTTCAAGAAGCAGCACAGTTCAGACACAGCATGCATAACTTACATACATCACTCCCCCCCCCCCTCCGCCGTGCTGTCTGGTAGGACTACCATTCTCAGTCAAGATAGCCTAAGTCCAAGTGCAGCATGCCCCTCACCCATAAGACCAGCACAAAACCCTGTCCAAGTCAGATCTTCGCCCAGACAGTTCTGCTGGGCCTCAGTTCGGCTAGAGGTATGTCAGATCTCTTTTCACAACCAGGCCAGAACACAACTAGTTAAAACTTGCCACATTTTGCCCAGGATACAAGCAGTGCCTGTGACAGGCAAGGACAACCTCTGCAGACAACTGGCCTGAAAGATAGAGCAGCTAAAACATAACAGCAGAGCACAAAGAACACACTAGAGTACTTTCTGAAGCACCAGGCCTGGGCACTACATGACCCCTTCTTCATAAGGCCTTTACTTTCAAGAGCAGGATACATAACTGGCTTTTCTTTTTTTTTTTTTAATTTTTTTTTTATTTATTTATGATAGTCACACAGAGAGAGAGAGAGAGATTGGCAGAGACATAGGCAGAGGGAGAAGCAGGCTCCATGCACCGGGAGCCCGATGTGGGATTCGATCCCGGGTCTCCAGGATCGCGCCCTGGGCCAAAGGCAGGCGCCAAACCGCTGCGCCACCCAGGGATCCCATAACTGGCTTTTCTAACACAGAGAAAAAGGCAGGGACTTAGACAATATGTGAAGACAGAGGAATTTACCCCAAACAAAAGAGAAGATAAGGACAATACCAAAGACCTAAGCAAAACAGATATAAGTAACATGCTTGATGGAGAATTTAAAGCAACAATCATAAGAATGCTCACTGGGCTTGAGAAAAGAATACAAGACATCAGTGAAACCCTTACCACAGAGATAAAAGAGTTAAAAAAGTATCAGTCACAGATGAACAGTATAATAAAGGATTAGAAACACTCTTGATGCAAAGAACAACAGAACGGAAGAAGCAGAGGAATGAATTTAGTGAGCTAGGAGCCAAAGTAATAGAAAGTAATGAAACTGAACAAAAGAGAGAAAGAATTATGAAACATGAGAATAGACTTAGGTAACTCAGTGACTCCATAAAACATATTAATATTTGTATTATAGGAATCCCAGTACAAAAAGGGAGAAAAGGTGGCAGAAAATTTATTTGAGGAAATAATAGCTGAAAACTTCACTAATCTAGAGAAAGAAACAGATAACCATTTCTAGGAATCACAGAAAACCCTACCAAAACCAACAAAAGCAGAACACCAAGACATATTGTCGTTAAATTTGCAAAATATGGTGCTAAAAAATATCTTAAAAGCACCAGACAAAAGAATTCCTTATATATTCAAAGAAATGAGTGGTAAAAGTCTGCAGCAGAGAATACTCTCTCCAGCAAGGCTATCATTCCAAATAGGAAAGATAGAATTCCCCAGACCAACAAACATGACTAAATCAGCCCTACAAGAAATATTAAAGAGGAAACTTTTAGGGGAAAGGAGAGACCAAAATTGACAAAGTTAAGAAAGTATCAGAGAAAATCCCCAGAAACAGCCACGAAACAGATAATAAAATGGCAATAAACACATTTATCATTAATTACTTTGAATGTAAATGGACTAAATGCTTCAAAAGGCATCAAGTGTCAAGATGGATGAAAAAACAAGACCCATAGACATGCTGTCTACAAAAGACTTATTTTAGACCTAAAGACACCTGCAAATTGAAAATGAGGGGATGGAGAAACATTTATCATGTAAATGCATGTCAAAAATAACCCAGAGTAGCAATACTTATATCAGACAAACTAGGTTTTAAGAAAAAGACTGAAACAAGAGACAAAGAACACTATACAGTCATACAAGGGACAATCCAACAAGAAAATATAACAATTGTAAATACTTATGCACCCAACATGGGAGCATCCAAACATGTAAAACATTTAATAACAAACATAAAGGAACTAATTGATAAAAATGCAATGATAGTAGAGGACTTTAACAACTCACTTCCTTCGATGGACAGATCATATGAACAGAAAATTAATAAGGAAACAATGATTTTGAGGGACACACTGGACCATATGGACTTAACATATGTATTTTAAATACTCCATACTAAAACGGTGGATTACACATTCTTTTCAAGTGTACATGGGACATTCTCTAATATAGATCACATATTAGACCACAAGACAAGCTTCAACAAATACAAAAATTTTGAAGTCACACCATTCATCTTTTTTGAATCAGAATGCTATGGAGCAAGAAATCAACCAAAAGAAAAAATCTAGAAAGACTTCAAATACATGGAGGTTAAACAATATCCTATTAAACAATCTATAGGTCAACCAGGAAATTAAAAAAATTAAAAAATACATCAAAACAAATGAAAAATGATAACAGTCCAAAATCTTTGGTAATACAGTAGCAAGAAATATCTCAAATAAACAAGCTACCCTTACACCTAAAGGACTTAGAAAAAGAACAACAAACAAAGCCTAAAGCCAGCAGAAGGGAGGAAATAATAAAGACCAGAGCAGAGGGGCACCTGGATGGTTCAACTGGCTAAGCATCTGACTTGATTTTGGATCAAGTCATGATCTCAGGGTTGTGAGATTGAGCCCCATGTCAGGCTGCCTGCTGGCATGGAGCCTGCTTAAGATTTTTTCTCTGTATCTCCTTCTGCCCCTCCTTCTGTCCCTCCCTGCCTCTCTTCCTCTTTCCTTGTCTCTTTCTAAAAAAAAATTTAAAAAAAGATTTGAGCAGAAAAAATTATATAGAAAATTTAAAAATAGTAGAACAGATCAATGCTACCAGGAGGTGGCTCTTTGAAAAAATTAATAAAATTGATAAACTCCTAGCCAGACTTACCAAAAAGATAAAAGGACTCAAATAAATAAAATCAAAAATGAGAGAGAAAAAATAAACCAGCACTAGAAATACAATTATAAGACAATATGAAAAACTATAGGCCAACAAATTGGACAACCTGGAAGAAATGGAGAAATTCCTAGAAACCTATAAACTATCAAAACTGAAATGGGAGAAAGAACTTGAGCAAATTGAGCACCAGTAAACAAATTAAATCATTAACCAAAAACCTCCCAACAAACAAAAGCCCAGGACCATATGGCTTCACAGGCAAATTTTAATAAAATTTCAAGGAGAGTTCATACATATTCTCAAACTATTCCAAAAAATAGAAGTGAAAGGAAAACTCCCATATACATTCTATGGGGCCAATATTATCATGATACCAAAACCAAAAGAGAAAAACTACAGGCAAATATCCTTGATGAATACAAATGCAAAAATTCTCACTGAAATACTAGGAAATCAAATTCAACAGTACATTAAAATAAAATCATTCACCATGATCAAGTGGGACTTATTCCTGGGTTGCAAGGGTGGTTCAATATTCTCAGATTAATCAACGAGATACACCACATTAATAAAAGAAATAAGAATCATGTGATCATTTCAATAGATATACAAAAAGTATTTGACAAAGTACAACATTCATTCATGATTTAAAAAAAACTTTAACAAAATAAGTTTAAATGGGCATCAACATAATAAAGGCCACGTATGAAAAGCCCACAGCTAATATCATATCATCCTCAAAGGGAAAAAAACAGAGAGCTTTTCCCCTAAGGTCATGAACAAGACAGGGATGTCCACACACACCACAGTTATTTAACATAGTCCTGTAAATCCTAGCCATAGCAGTCAGACAACAAAAAGAAATAAATGGCATCCAAATTGGCAAGGAAGAAGTAAAATTTCACTATCTGCAGATAACATGATACTATATAGATAGATAGATGATAGATGATGATAGATAGATAGATAGATAGATAGATAGATAGATAGATAACATAATACTATATACTATATATAGAAAACCTGGAAGATTCCACCAAAAAATGGCTAGAAATGATAAACAAAGTCAGAGGATGCAAAATTAACATGCAGAAATCTGTTGTATTTCTTTTTAAAAAAATATTTTATTTATTCATGAGAGACACAGAGCGAGGCAGAGACATAGGCAGAGGAAGAAGCAGGCTCCCCGCAGGGAGCCTGATGTGGGACTCAATCCCTGAGAGAGAGGGAGAGAGAGAGAGAGAGAGAGCAAGAGTAGGGGGGAAAGGCAGGTGGAGAGGGAGAAGCAGACTCTCCCCTGAGCAGGGATTCCCAACTCAAGGCTCAATCCCAGGACCCTGAGATCATGACCTGAGAAGAAGGAAGACACTTAACCCATTGAGCCACTCATGCCCCTCTGTTGTATTTCTATACACCAATAGTGAAGCTGCAGAAAGTGAAATCAAGGAATCAATCCCATTTACAATTGCACCAAAAACAATAAGATACCTAGGAAAAAAAACTTAACCAAAATGGTGAAAAACATGTACTCTGAAAACCATAAAACACTGATGAAAGAAATTGAAGAACACAAAGTAATGGAAAGATATACCATGCTCATGAATTGGAAGTACAAACATTGTTAAAATGTCTATACAACTCAGAGCAATCTACACATTTAATGCAATCCCTATGAAAATACCAACAGTATTTTCCACAGAACTAGAAGAAACAACTCTAAAATTTGGATAGAACCACAAAAGACCTCGAATAGGAAAAGCAACTCTGAAAAAGAAAAGCAAAGCTGGAAGTATCACAATTCTAGACATCAAGTTATATGCCAAAGCTGTAGCAATCAAGTAAGTATGGGACTGGTACAAAAACCAACAAATAGATCAATGGAACAGAATAGAAAACCTAGAAATAAGCCCACAACTATATGATCAATTAATCTTCAACAAAGCAGGAAAGAACATCCAATGGGAAAAGACAGTATCTTCAAAAACTGGTGCAGGGAAAACTGGATAGCAACATGTAAAAGAATGAAACTATAACACTTCCTCACACCATACATAAAAATAAAATCAAAATGGATTAAAGACCTAACCAGGAGATCCGAAACCATAAAAATCCTAGGAGAGAATATAGGCAGTAATTTCTCTGACATCAGCCATAGGAACTTCTTTCTAGATATGTCTCCTGAGGCTATTGAAACAAAAGCAAAAATTGACTATTGGGACTTCATCAAAATAGACTGTTTCTGCACAGTGAAAAAAAAAAACCATCAATAAAACTAAAATCCAACTGGCAGAATGCAAGAAGATACTTGCAAATGACATATCCAATGAAGGGTTAGTGTCCAGAATCTATAAATAATTTATATAACTCAATGCCTTAAATAATTTATATAACTCAATGCCTTAAATAATTTATATAACTCAATGCCTATAAAATGAATAATGCAATTAAAAATGGGTAGGAGTCACGAATAGCCATTTTTCCAAAGAAAACATGCAGATGGTCAATAGGCATGTGAAGAAATGCTCAATATCATTTATTGTCAAGGAAATGCAAATCAAAACTACAATGACTTATCACCTTACACTTGTCAGAATGACTAAAATTAACAACACAATAAACAACAGATGTTGCCAAGGATGGGGAGAAAGGGAAACCCTATTATGCTGTTTGTTGGGAATGCGAGCTGGTGCAGCCACTCCGAAAAACAGTATGGAGTATGGACGTTCCTCAAAAAGTTAAAAATAGAACTATATTACAATGCAGCAATTTCAGTACTAGGTATTTACCAGAAGAATACAAAAATACTGATTCAAAGGCACACATACACCCTGATGTTTATAGCAGCATTATCTACAATTGCCAAACTATAGAAATAGCCCAAATGTCCATCGACTGATGAAAGGATAAAGAGATGATATGTTTACATATATATGTATATATACATATATAAATATATATATGTGTGTGTGTATAATATAGGAATATTAGCCATAAAAAGAATGAATCTTGTCATTTACAATGGCATAGATGAAGCTGGAGAGTATTGTGTTAAGCAAAATGAGTCAGTCAGAGAAGGACAAATAGCATATGATTCCATTCATATATGGAATTTAAGAACAAAACAAGTGAGCAAAGGGACAAAAAGAAAAAGAGGCAAAGCAAGAAACAAACTCTTAAAAAAAAAAAGATCTTATGTATTCATGAGAGGCAGAGGGAAACAGAGGGAGAAGCAGGCTCCATGCAGGGAGCCCGATGTGGGGCTTGAACCCAGGTCTCTAGGATCACGCCCTGGGCTGAAGGCAGTGCTAAACCACTGAGCCACCCAGGCAGCCAAAGAAACAGACTCGTAACTGTAGAGAACAAACTGATGTGTTTTAGAGTGGAGGTGGGGGGGTGTATGGGTGAATTAGGCTATGGGGATTAAGGAGTGCACTTGTGATGAACACAGGATGTTGTATGGAAGTGTTGAATCACTATATTGTACACTTGAAACTAATATTACACTATATGTTAACTAACTTGAATTTAAATAAAAAATAAAATAAAATAATTCGGAAGCTTGTTGTTGATTTTCATATTGAAAGCAATGGAGAAAATTATTAAAGGTGGATTCCAAAGTTTAGATTTTGCATAGAAAATAAGAGCCCTATCTGTATTCTTGGTAAAATAATGTGAGCAGGAGATGTAATTTCCATATTATGATCTCCTGCTCACATAGACTCTTTTCATTGTGTCTGAATGTGAAAAATTGTCAATGATCATGCTAAGATCAACTTTTTAAAAATGACATTTAGGGACTCCTGGGTGCCTCAGTGGTTGGGTGTCTGCCTTTAGTTTGGGGCATGATCCCACATCAGGCTCCCTGCGGGGAGCCTGCTCCTCCCTCTGCATGTGTCTCTGCCTCTCTCTGTGTTTCTCATGAATAAATAAATTTTTTAAAATGACAGTTGTAACTACACTAATGACAGTATTTTTGCTTTATATACTATAAAATTATTTGTGAGTTCTAGAAAAGAGTTTATGTTCCAAAAACAATGCTAAAGTTTTAAAGTTCACGTGTGAAGTTCCATGCTACAGCATGTTTTAAAACATCTCAATGTTTGCTTCTGCTTTAGTTACGACTACTGTTGGAAGCAGTTATGAATAGTGAAGTGATGGACTTGAGCCACTCCAGGAGTTTTGCAGTTCATAGATTTTTCAAAGTGGTGTCTGTTGCTAGAAATATGAGAGCTGAATAACACTGGTTAGAGAACAGTAGGTTATAGGTGGGATTTAACTTAGTCTTCAAAATAAACTGGAGGCATGGTTCCTTTGCTTCATACTGTCTATGCAATTAATATTTTATATCTTCATAAAAATAACAGGCTAAATTGTATAGCACAGACATTTTAACAATTTACATACACTTGATTTTTCTATAAATATAATTAATGCAGGTTAGTAGACTAAAATCTATTCATAAAACCAGATATGTATGTATATGTGTATGCATATACATGTATGCATATATATACATATAGCACACACACAAATGTGTATGTGATATGTAAGATATTTTATATTTTTTATACACACTAGAGGGTGTGTGAAAATAAAGATATAAAATTGACAAAATTTGAAAATATTTTGGGCAGCCCGGTGGCTCAGCAGTTTAGCACCGCCTTCAGCCCAGGGCATGATCCTGGAGACCTGGGTTCGAGTCCCACATCAGGCTCCCTGCGTGGAGCCTGCTTCTCCCTCTGCCTGTGTCTCTGCCTCTTTCCCTCTCTCTCTGTGTGTCTCTCATGAATAAATAAATAAAATATTTAAAAAGAAAGAAAATATTTTTTTTAAAAGAAAGAAAATATTTAAAAAAATTTGAGGGCCAACTGAAACATTGTTAAATGTTACAATATAATAATTTGTAACTATATTGACATTATGCCAAGTATTAGGATAAAAATGGAGAAGAAACTGTCACCCATCTAGATTTTCAATATCGTGCACATGTTTAGATATTTTTCTTATTTTTGATCTGAAACTTTGAACATTATGTAGGTCTTAATTCCTCTATGCCCCAGAAGTCAGTGTATTTTAGAAAATTAATCAATAATGGCTTCTGAAACCAAAAGGCCTATTCTAAGTCAAAAGTTTGACTTGAAGTAGTAAAAAAAGTCAAAGAAGTGTTTACCTCGTATCACTTGGAAATGAATTTCCAAGGCATAATAGAACGTAATATATTGAGTTGTTATTCTAAAAAAATGGTAAAATTAATTCTGGCCACTAAAGGTGCAGTAAAATACACATGCTCCTAAGAAATATATGACCTTGGTTCATTCAATAAATTTTGTTAAGTGCCAACTATCTGCCAGACACTGTTCAATATAACTTATATTATAAACAAAGAAGATAATCAATAGAGAAGAAAACAATTAAATGAGTAATTACATGATTTTTGAAAAAAAAGACAGCAAAACCAAGTATGTTCAAATATACTTTTCTTTCATCATGTTCCCTTGTGTGTTGATCACAAATAAAGCACAATTCTACATTAAATTAATATGCAACCTCTGACTTATTGAAAAAATACTGCATCTACTGATTTAATTAACTCCATTTTTGGCATTTTTTTTAACATCACCCTTGTCAGTAAGTAGCCTCTTCCCAATCTAAATTTACACTAACTTCCCACTGAAGGAAGAGGACTGAGGGCAGAAAAATAGTCTCTCAATGATATTTGACACTTTTCATAGACATAAAGGAATCACATGTGCTGGCAACTATATAAAAAATTGTTAGGAATCTAACACATTTTTGTGTGCCAGCGTGTGTGTGTGTGTGTGTATGTGTGTGTGTGTGTGTGAGAGAGAGAGAGAGACAGAGAGGGACAGAGAGAGACAGAGAGAGAGAAAGAGAGAGAATTCCTGAAAATGCCCTCAGGGAATATATTTAGCCTTCTAATTTAAGTCAATTGTTTAAGCAAGTGATTCTACTTCAGCTAAATCTTTTTTAAATATAAATTTATTTTTTATTTGTGTTCAATTTGCCAACATACAGAATAACACCCAGTGCTCATCCCGTCAAGTGCCCCCCTCAGTGCCCGTCACCCAGTCACCCACACCCCCCACCCTCCTCCCCTTCCACCACCCCTAGGTCGTTTCCCAGAGTTAGGAGTCTTTATGTTCTGTCTCCCTTTCTGATATTTCCCACACATTTCTTCTCCCTTCCCTTCTATTCCCTTTCACTATTATTTATATTCCCCAAATGAATGAGACCATATGATGTTTGTCCTTCTCCGATTGACTCATTTCACTCAGCAGAAAACCCTTCAGTTCCATCCACATCGAAGCAAATGGTGGGTATTTGTCATTTCTAATGGCTGAGTAATATTCCATTGTATACATAAACCACATCTCTTTATCCATTCATCTTTCGATGGACACCAAGGCTACTTCCACAGTTTGGCTATTTTGGACATTGCTGGTAGAAATCTCGGGGTGGAGGTGTACCAGCTTTTCATTGCATCTGTATCTTTGGGTATAAATCCCCAACAGTGCAATTGCTGGGTCGTAGGACAGGTCTATTTTTAACTCTTTGAGGAACCTCCACACAGTTTTCCAGAGTGGCTGCCCCAGTTCACATTCCCACCAAAAGTGCAAGAGGATTCCCCTTTCTCCACATCGTCTCCACATTTGTGGTTTCCAGCCTTGTTAATTTTCCCCATTCTCACTGTTGTGAGGTGGTATCTCATTGTGGTTTTGATTTGTATTTCCCTGATGGCAAGTGATGCATTTTTTGACCTGCATGTTGGCCATGTCTATGTTTTCCACTGTGAGATTTCTGTTCATGTCTTTGCCCATTTCATAATTGGATTCTTTGTTTCTTTGGTGTTGAGTTTAATAAGTTCTTTATAGATCTTGGAAACTAGTCCTTTACCTGATACGTCATTTGCAAATATCTTCTCCCATTCTGTAGGTTGTCTTTTAGTTTTGTTGACTATATCCTTTGCTGTGCAAAAGCTTTTTATCTTGATGAAGTCCCAATAGTTCATTTTTGCTTTTGTTTCTTTTGCCTTCATGGATGTATCTTGCAAGAAGTTACTGTGGCTGAGTTCAAAAAGGGTGTTGCCTGTGTTCTCCTCTAGGATTTTCATGGAATCTTGTCTCTCATTTAGATCTTTCATCCATTTTGAGTTTATATTTGTGTATGGTGCAAGAGAGTGATCTAGTTTCATTCTTCTGCATGTGGATGTCCAATTTTCCCAGCACCATTTATTGAAGAGACTGTCTTTTTTGCAGTGAATACTCTTTCCTGCTTTGTCGAATATTAGTTGACCATAAAGTTGAGGGTCCACTTCTGGGTTCTCTTTTCTGTTCCATTGATCTATGTGTCTGTTTTTGTGCCAGTACCACACTGTCTTGATAACCACAGCTTTGTAGTACAACCTGAAATCTGGGATTGTGATGCCCCCAGCTTTGGTTTTCTTTTTTAAAATTCCCCTGGCTATTTGGGGTCTTTTCTGATTCCACACAAATCTTAACATAATTTGTTCTAACTCTCTGAAGAAAGTCCATGGTATTTCGATAGGGATTGCATTAAACGTGTAAATTGCCCTGGGTAACATTAACATTTTCACAATATTAATTCTGCCAATCCATGAGCATGGAATATTTTTCCATCTCTTTGTGTCTTCCTCAATTTCTTTCAGAAGTGTTCTGTAGTTTTTAGGGTATAGATCCTTTACCTCTTTGATTAGGTTTATTCCTAGGTATCTTATGCTTTTGGGTGCCATTGTAAATGGGATTGACTCCTTAATTTCTCTTCAGGCTCATTGTTAGTGTATAGAAATGCCTCTGATTTCTAGGCATTGATTTTGTATCCTGCCACACTACTAAATTGCGGTATGAGTTCTAGCAATCTTGGGGTGGAGGTTTTGGGTTATCTATGGAGAGTATCATGTCATCGGCGAAAAGTTTGACCTCTTCATTGCCAATTTGAATGCCTTTAATGTCTTTTTGTTGTCTGATTGCTGAGGCTAGGACTTCCAGTACTATGTTGAATAGCAGTGGTGAGAGTGGACATCCCTGTCTTGTTCCTGATCTTAGGGGAAAAGCTCCCAGTGCTTCCCCATTGAGAATGATATTTGCTCTGGGCTTTTCGTAGATGGCTTTTAAGATGTGGAGGAATGTTCCCTCTATCCCTACACTCTGAAGAGTTTTGATCAGGAATGGATGCTGCATTTTGTCAAATGCTTTCTGTGCATCTAATGAGAGGATCATATGGTTCTTGGTTTTTCTCTTGCTGATATGATGAATCACATTGATTGTTTTACGAGTGTTGAACCAGCCTTGTGTCCCAGGGATAAATCCTACTTGGTCATGATGAATAATTTTCTTAATGTACTGTTGGATCCTATTGGTTAGTATCTTTTTTTAAAATTTTTTTATTTATTTATGATAGAGAGAGAGAGAGAGAGAGAGAGAGAGAGAGAGAGAGAGAGAGGGAGAGCAGATACACAGGCAGAGGGAGAAGCAGGCTCCATGCACCGGGAGCCCAATGTGGGACTCGATCCCGGGTCTCCAGGATCGCGCCCTGGGCCAAAGGCAGGTGCCAAACCACTGTGCCACCCAGGGATCCCCCTATTGGCTAGTATCTTGTTGAGAATTTTTGCATCCATGTTCATCAGGGATATTGGTCTATAATTCTCCTTTTTGGTGGGGTCTTTGTCTGGTTGGGGAATTAAGGTGATACTGGCCTCATAGAACGAGTTTGGAAGTACTCCGTCTCTCTATCTTTCCAAACAGCTTTAGTAGGATAGGTATGGTTTCTTCTTTAAACGTTTGATAGAATTCCCCTGGGAAGCCATCTGGCCCTGGACTTTTGTGTCTTGGGAGGTTTTGGATGACTGTTTCCATTCCCTCCCTGGTTATTGGCCTTTTCAGGTATTCTATTTCTTCCTGTTCTAGTTTTGGTAGTCTGTGGCTTTCCAAGAATGCATCCATTTCTCCTAGATTGCCTAATTTGTTGGCGCATAGCTGTTCATAATATGTTTTTAAAATCGTTTGTATTTCCTTGGTGTTGGTATTGATCTCTCCTTTCTCATTCATGATTTTATTAATTTGAATCCTCTCTCTCTTCTTTTTAATAAGGCTGGCTAATGGTTTATCTATCTTATTAATTCTTTCAAAGAACCAACTCCTGGTTCTGTTGATCTGTTCCACAGTTCTTCTGGTCTCGATTTCGTTGAGTTCCGCTCGAATCTTTATTAACTCTCTTCTTCTGCTGGGTGCACGATCTATTTGCTGTTTTTTCTCTAGCTCCTTTATGTGTAAGGTTAGCTTTTGTATTTGAGTTCTTTCCAGTTTTTGAATGGATGCCTGTATTACGATGTATTTTCCCCTCAGGACTGCTTTTGCTGCATCCCAAAGATTTTGAACGGTTGTATCTTCATTTTCATTAGTTTCCATGAATCTTTTTAATTATTCCTTAATTTCCTGGTTGACCCTTTCATCTTTTCGCAGGATGGTCCTTAGCCTCCACGTGTTTGAAGTCCTTCCAAACTTTTTGTTGTGATTGAGTTCTAATTTCAAGGCATTATGGTCTGAGAATATGCAGGTGACGATCCCAATCTTTTGCTATCGGTTCAGACCCGGTTTGTGACTCAGAATGTGTGGTCTATTCTGGAGAAAGTTCCATGTGCACTTGAGAAGAATGTGTATTCAGTGGAGTTTAGATATAAAGTTCTGTAGATATCTGTGAAATCCATCTGGTCTAGTGTATCATTTATAGCTCTTGTTTCCTTGGAGATGTTGTGTTTAGAAAATCTATCAAATGTAGAAAGCGCTAGATTAAAGTCACCAAGTATAAGTGTATTATTATCTAAGTATATCTTAAATTGGTTATTAATTGATTGATATATTTGGCAGCTCCCCCATTTGGGGCATATGTATTGAGGATTGTTAAGTCCTCTTGTTGGATAAATATTTGAAGTATGATATAGTGTCCCTTTTCATCTCTCACTACAGTCTTTGGGGTAAATTTTAGTTTATCTGATATAAGGATGCCTACCCCTGCTTTCTTTTGAGGACCATTTGAATCGTAAATAGTTCTCCAACGTTTTATTTTCAGGGTGTAGATGTCCTTCTGTCTAAAATGAGTCTCTTGTAGACAGCAAATAGATGGGTCCTGCTTTTTTATCGAGTCTGACACCCTGCACCTTTTGATGGGATCATTAAGCCCATTCACGTTCAGAGTTACTGTTGAAAGATATGAGATTAGTGTCATCATGATATCTATTCAGTCCTTGTTTTTGTGGATTGTTCCACTGGACTTCTTCTTAGAGGGGAATTTTAAGAATCCCCCTTAAAATTTCTTACAGAGTTGGTTGGACCTCTTAGAGGTCACATATTCTTTCAGTTCCTGCCTGTCTTGGAACCTCTTTATCTCTCCTTCCATTCTGAATGAGAGCCTTGCTGGATAAAGTATTCTTGGTTGCATGTTTTTCTCATTTAGGACCCTGAATATATCCTGCCAGCCCTTTCTGGCCTGCCAGGTCTCTGTGGAGAGGTCTGCTGTTATCCTAATACTCCTCTCCATGAAAATCAGGGATTTCTTGTCTCTTGCTGCTTTAAGGATCTTCTCTTTATCTTGGAATTTTCAAGCTTAACTATTAAATGTCGAGGTGTTGAACGGTTTTTATTGACTTTAGGGGGGGATCTGAATGCCTGTTTCCCTTCCCAGATTAGGAAAGTTTTCAGGTAGGATTTGTTCAAATACATATTCTGGACCTCTGTCACTTTCGGCACCCTTGGGAACCCCAATTAAATGTAGATTTTTCTTCCTCAGGCTGTAATTTATTTCCCTTAATCTATCCTCATGATCTTTTAATTGTTTGTCTCCTTTTTCCTCAGTTTCCCTCTTTGCCATCAACTTGTCTTCTATGTCACTCACTCGTTCTTCCACCTCGTTAGCCCTCGTTGTTAGGACTTCTAGTTTGGATTGCATCTCATTCAATTGATTTTTAATTTTGCCTGATTAGATGTAAATTCTGCAGTCATGAAGTCTCTTGAGTCCTTTATGCTTTTTTCTAGAGCCATCAGTAGCTGTATAATAGTGCTTCTGAATTGGCTTTCTGACATTGAATTGTAATCCAGACTTTGTAACTCTGTGGGAGAGAGGGCTGTTTCTGATTCTCTCTTTTGGGGTGAGGTATTCCTTCTAGTCATTTTGTTCAGTGCTGAGTGGCCAAAAATAAGTTGTATTGGGAAAAGGAGAAAAAGAGAGGAGAGAAAGAAGGAAAGAAAAGAGAAAAAGAAAAAGAGAAGAAAAAGAGAAAGAAAGGAAAAAAAAGGGTGGGGGAAGCAAACAGAAATCAAAAAGCATAAAAAACAAAACAAAACAAAACAAAACAAAACAAATGGGGGAGTATCTTCTGATTCTGTATACTTTAAGTCCCTTGACTTTCCCTGGTACTTGTCTGTGTATCTGGTCTTCTTGGGGCGGGGCCTGTTGTGCTGATTTTCAGGTGTTATCACTTGGGGGAGCTGCTGTGCCCCTGCCTGGTGCAGGGCTCAGTGGGGGTTGTTTACCCCGTGAGGCACCAGGAGCAACAGCCCCAGTGGCGGCGGCCAGCTCTGGAGCCCTGGATTCAGCCCCCGCAGTAACTCCAGAGCTCTCCGTCTGCAGGAGCCTGGAGGCTCCGGGGCGGGGCCGCTGATCTGCTCAGCTCCGTGCAGGAGCGTCCTTGCTGTCCTGGGCCCTCCTGGCCTCTGCCTGTCCTGCGGGGAGGCCGGATCCTGGGCTGTGTCCCCGGCACCCTGTGGTCCCAGGCCTCTGCTGTTGGATTCTCACTCCTGGCTGAGAAGCCCTCTCCGCGGAGCCGCCGTCGGAGCCCCTCTCAGCTGCTCCCGGGTCAATGCGTGTGTGCGCTGCCCCCCTTTAGGGAGCTTGGCGCACTCTCCCCGGGGAGCAGGTGCTCTGTTAGTGTCCCAGGGATCCTGAGGGCATCCCTGCCCTACTGGGTCTCTGCTCTAAGTCCCTGCGAGTGCCTTTTCCCCCGGGAAGATTGGTGAAGCTCCCGCTTCTCCGGGAGGGAGCTTTCCTGTCCTGGGGGCACAAGCCCTGGCCCTAGCCTGGCTCCTCGCGGGGCCCTTCCCCCTTGGATGCCTTTTGTTTCTTTAATTCTTTTTTCCCTGTCTTCCTACCTTGATAGAAGCGTGAACTCTTCTCACTGTAGCATTCCAGCTGTTCTCTCTTTAAGTCTCAGGCCTAATTCTTAGATTTTCAGGATTATTTGAAGGTTATCTAGGTAATTTGGTGGGGACAGGTGATTTGGGGACCCTACTCTTCCGCCATCTTGCCCCTCCCTCCAGCTAAATCTTTTGAACATATTAAATTGTGTACCTTGAGTCTCAATCTCTAGTGTGAAATGTCAAATTTATGAAAGAAAACACCTGATAAAATAATTATAGCTAAGAAAGATAGGCGCCTTTCACAGAATATGCATTCAATCATGGAGATCGTGTTTTTACACCAAAGGTCACATCAAATACCAAAGTGTTGATATTTGTTCACTCCAATTTCTCAAATTGTTCAGGATCTTATAAATAACCCAAGTTTTATTTCCCTTTAAATGAATATTAAACTTATAAATATTATGGCAGAACATTTTTCCAGTTTCATTGAGATGTAGTTGACATATAACATTGTGTAGCTTTAAAGTGTATGCTATGATGATTTGATACGCATATATATTGCAGAATGTTTACCACAATGAAATTAGTTAACATATCCGTTACCCCACATAATTCCCATCTTGTTGTTATGATGAGGACATTAAAGCTCTACTTTCATGATGGCTTTCAAATATATATTTTTAAGTGTAGTCACCAAGCTATAAATTAAATCCCCACAAAGTATTCATTTAATAAGTAAGAGTTTGTATCTTTTGATCAACATCTCCGCATTTCTCCCACCCCTCAGCTCTTGTAATCACTGTCCTACTCTCTGTTGCTATGAGTTTGATGTTTTTAGATTCCACATATAAGCAAGATCAGGCAATATTTGTTTTTTCTGTCTGACCTACTTTACATATTGTCCTCAAGGTCCATCATTTGTCACAAATGGAAAGATTTCCTTCTTTTTTTTATGATTGCATATTTTTCTATTTCTTTATCCATTCATCTACCAAGGAATATTTAAGTTGCTTTCATGTCTTGGCTAGTGTGAATAATGCTGCGGTGGAAACAGGAATGCAGATATGTCTTCAAGATAGTGTTTTCATTTTCTTTGAAAGTATACCAAGGGTGGATTCATGTATTATATGGTACTTCTATATTTAATTTCTAAGGTATCTCTATGCTGTTTTCTGTAGCGTTGGCACCAATTTATATGCCCACCAACAGTGTACAAAGTTTTCCCTTTTTCCAAATTCTTGCCAGCATTTATTGTCTCTTGATTTTTAATAGCCATACTAACAGATGTAATATGTCTTTGTGGTTTAGATTTACATTTCTTTATGATTAGTGATATGGAGCACTTTTCATGTACTTTTTTGGCCATTTATATGTTTTCCTTCGATAAATATCTGTTAAAATTCTCCACCCCTTTTTTATTGAATTGTATGGGGTTTTGTTTTTTAATTGTATGAGCTGTTTATATATTTTTTGAATAATAACTCTGTATCAGATATATGGTTGACAAATATTTTCTCCCATTCCATAAGTTGCCTTTTCATTTTGTTGATTATTTCTTTTGCTCTGCAGAAGCTTTTTAGTTTGTCGTAGTCTAACTTCTGATTTTTCCTTTTGTTGTTTGTACTACTGGTGTTAAATTTAAAAAATCATTGCTAAGACTATTGTTAAGGAGCTTTTTCTTTTATGTTTTCTTCTAGAGTTTTATAATTTGAAGTCTTATATTGAAGTTCTGAATCCATTTTGACTTAATTTTTATAGGTGGTATGGGATAGAGGTCCAATTTCATTATTTTGCATGTAATTTTTCCAACACCATTTATTGAAGGCACTATCCTTTTGAGTATTTTTTTCTCAATTGTCAAAAACTGGTTGACAATATATGTTTGGGTCTGTGGGCTTACAAATCTGCTCCATCATTCCATGTGCCTATTTTTTTTCCAAAACCATACTGCTTTATTACTGTAGATTTGTAATATAGTTTGAAACCAGGAGGTTTGATGTTTCTAGCTTTACTCTTTTTCTCAAGATTTCTTTGGCTATTTGGGGTCTTTTGTGGTCCCACTCAGATTTTAGGATTTCTTTTGTGTGTGTGAAAAACTCCATGGGAATTTTTGTAGGTATTGCACTGAATCTGTAGATGCCTTTGGGTTGTATGGACATTTTAACAATATAATCTCTTCCAGTCCATGAACATAAGATATCTTTCCATTTATTCATGTCTTGTTCAGTTTCTTTTATCTATATCTTATAGTTTTTAGCATGTAGCTCCTTTACCTCCTTGGTTAAATTTATTTCTAAGTATTTTATTATCTTCAATACTATTATAAATAGGTTTATTTTCTATTTTTCTTTTAGATATTTCATTGTAAAGAAATGTACTTGATTTTGTATGTTGATTTTGTATCCTACAACTTTACTAAATTCATGTAGTATTTGTAAAAATTAGGGATGGAATCTTTAGGGTTTTCTATAAACAAGATCAAGCTTGATGTAGAGATAATTTTACATCTTCCTATTTGAATGCCATTTATTTTTTTTCTTGCCTAATTGCTGTGGCTAGTACTTCCAGTATTAGTTTTTCAATTTTTACATATTAACTTTTTTTAAGTATTTTTAAGTGTACAGTTCAAAGGTATTAATATTTATTTATTTATTTATTTATTTATTTATTTATTTATTTATTATAGTCACAGAGAGAGAGAGAGACAGAGACACAGGCAGAAGGAGAAGCAGGCAGAGGGAGAAGCAGGCTCCATGCACCGGGAGCCCGATGCGGGACTCAATCCTGGGTCTCCAGGATCGTGCCCTGGGCCAAAGGCAGGCGCCAAACCGCTGCGCCACCCAGGGATCACCCCATATTAACCTTTTTATAGTAAAAATCTTAAGGAAAAAAGTTCTAGTTAGAGAAATAAAGAAAAATTTCTAACCCATATGTGGGCAGGCAATTAGTGACATGTGAATTAGTCATCCAAATCCTAGTCTAATTCTGATCTCATATTATACTTGGTACAAATATCTTAAAATAAAATGCTTACTTAGCATTTAAGGAGATTCAACATTAGAAATATTCCCACTCCTGGAAATAGACTTTGGATCTAGAATTGGTGTCTGGAGTTTTAATGGGAAAAATTGGAAGAAAGGACATGGTAGGACTCTACAAACATTAGAAAGAAAACAACTACCTCCATCATCTTCTACTGAGACTTACAAAGTTAAATGTTAGAAGTTTCAAAAAACAAAAGAAGTTTCTTCTTTTTATACCTAAAACTTGAATGTTAGTATGGGCTGAGTTACAACATAGGATGGAAAACTGATTATTGATTAGAGTATGGTTTCTGGATCTTCTTATGAGATATTAAGCTTTTTGGAAAATACCACCATGCCTCTAAAAATATTCCAAGAAAAGCAACAAAGAGAATAATAATTATAAAGCACATCAATAACCAGGATTAAATATAACAGCTGGATAGAAGAAATGTTTGCTTTAGAAATGATGTAATAATTAAGTAGTTGCTAAGGGTCTGGTTCATTAAAATTGAAGTGGAATTTAACTGGCCATAGTCAAATATCACTTTGAAAAATAAGTCAATTTAACCAGTTCATCCTGAAAAAGAGCATTATTCCCTTTCCTTTCTTACATGTGACCCAGATAAGACGAATATCTGATGTATCTGAACAATATTTTTTTAAAAATAAGAAAAACATATCAATTTTAAATAACTTTAAAACTGATAGAAACTAAACAGCTTTAACCTTAAAGCTGATATGCTCATGTTTACATAAATATATAAACATATATATTTTTTTAAATTCCAGAAATGAAGACACAAGGCCATGGGGTGTGTGGCCATTGTAGGCCAATCATTTAACTCTGGCTATTGTAGGACTGTTTTGACATGTGTGGAGCTCTGTCCTATATTTACAATTGCCATCTTTAAACACCCTTCCCATGAGGGAATATTTGCCTTCTGTTCAAAGCATCTTAACAAAATTCATCTCTGAACTAACAGGGATATGTTAACAGGACACCTGGCATAAAAGGACTAAGAGGAAGTGATTCTTATACAGTCTCTCAGGCTGTCAATCATTTAGGCACAAGTGAATTAGCATCCATGGTGTTGAGAAAATAGAATTTAGGCTGAGAAGTCAATCCCAGATGGGTACATATTCCTACAGTCCAGGGAGGACAATGCCCAGTACAATCAAACATTGCCAATCCAAGTAAAACACAAAGCTCATATAAGCCATGTTGACCACAGTGGTCATCACATGCAATGCCAAATGCTCTAGTTCCTGGACATAAACCATGACAAACTACATGTTGATGGGACAGATGATAAGGACAAAGATCTGGCCTTATAATCCTCCAGACTATTCCATTGGCAAAGTCACTCATTTCTGGCCATAAGCTCATAAATGTGAGGATGGGTATGGGAGGAAAGTGAAGATGGAAGCTCTGTAGAACATTCAGAAGTGCTTCATAGTCTTTACATCTTGGAGGATGGCAACAAGCAGAATGGGGATGATAGCAAAAGATGGTGTCAGAATCACTCAGGAAAAACATGACCATTTTAGGTTCAGGAATCTCTCCATGACTAACTGTCCAGACTACATTCCTGCCACGGTGGAGCTTTGTCCTACAGCCAGGATCCCCACTGCCCAGATATAGAGTGCAGCAAGCCCAAAGTTACATCCTAGCACAACACCTGCTTTGTAGATGTCCATAGCCAGTTGTGAGTTATCATCAGGAGAAAGGGTAATGTGTGAACTGCTGTTATTTCCACAGACTGCAACCACCTAGTTGTTGGTTTTTTCAAAAAAAAATTCTTCAGCAAAGACTGAGATAACAAATATGTTGATGATGAAGGGAACAAAGAGAGCAACTCAGGAGTCAATGAAAAAGTACTTACTAGCTTCTTGAACTTCCTGCTTATTGGCTTGGTTTACATGTCTGGACCAGACTAAGGCAGAATGCAGGTACATATTGTGGGGCATGATGACAATTTCCATGATGCCCACAGCCTGCTTAATCTGTGAGATATGACAGTCCAAACACAAGTGCAGGAATATGCCCTAGAGTACCCGGCTCTGGGTACTCTGGGTTTCACTGTAAATATATTCATGTCCAAATATGAGGGTCATAATAGTGATGAGAAAACCTAAAAAATGCTTCTAGTTTCCACAAGCCTTTTTTTTGTACAAAAAAAAGAGAAATACAAATGTCTGCAATGGTCATGAGAACTCCACCCAACAGAGGTACCCTTCCTATAGACGGAAAATTGATGGCAATGACTGAACCAATAACTTCTTGTATATCTGAGCAAAAAAACAGCCAACTCTACCATGAACCATAGGCTAATTCGTGGGTACCTAGGATAATGAGAGCAACATACTTCAGCAATAGGCAAACCCCTCACCACCCCCAGTCCAGCTGCATGATGCTGGAGCAGGAGCCCCATGATGGTGGCCAACAGAAAAACCAACAGCAACTTCAATCCAGCCACTGTTCCAGACTACAAATAAGATTCAATGTTTTCTGGATCCAGGTAGGCAGTGCTCATAAGAAAGTCGGGTCCTGTGAAAGCCCAGAGTTTATGAAGCTAAAACAAGAATACTGTTCCTCAGGAATGGTGATCATCCCACCAAAATAGATGGTGAAATGTTCCTGTGAATGCCTGGTGGACGGTGGAAGAGATCCTGTTGTAGGCAGGGTTGAAGATATCAAGACAGGCAGATTCCTCATGGTCTCTAGAAGCATCATCATCTGGCATCTTCTGTTCAGTCCCGAACCCCATGGTGGATACCTGAATGCCCAATTTCTTAGAATAGGATTCAACTTCATAACTACATGACAGGATGCCCCCACATATGCCACTCCATATCCCAGGAGCTAGCACCTACTCCAGTACTATGTTGAAATGGAGGGCTGAGAGTGAACATCCTTGTCTTGTTCCTGATTTTAG
Source organism: Canis lupus dingo (assembly GCF_003254725.2). NCBI lineage: Eukaryota > Metazoa > Chordata > Mammalia > Carnivora > Canidae > Canis > Canis lupus. Next base: position 65,703,419 of record NC_064281.1, read on the forward strand.
AAAAAAAGGCTTTCAGCTTTCAAAGGTTGAGTATCAGGTTACCTGTGGGCTTGTCATATATAGCTTTTATTATGTTGAGATATGGTCTTTCTATGCCCAAGTTTTTGAGAGCTTTTAACAAGAAATAGTGTTGAATTTTGTCAAAAACTTTATCTGCATTTATTGAGAGGATGATATGATTTTATGGTTTATTAATGTAATACAAAATGTTTATATATTTGAATATGTTGAATGATCTTTTCATCACAGAGGTTAATGCCACTTGTTCATGTTTTCTGATCCTTTTAAGGTGATGTTGAGTTTGACTCGCCTATATTTTATTGTGACTTTTTACATCCATATTCATCCACAGTACTGGCTTCTAGTTTTACTTTGTGGAAATGTCGTGTTATTTGTAGTATTTTTATATGGCTTTGGTGTCAGGGCTATGCTGGCCTCACAAATTGAGTTTAAGAGTGCTCCCTCCTCTTCAGTTTTGTAGATGAGTTTGAGAAGAATTGGCAGTAATTCTGTTTTAAATATTTGGTAGAATTTTCCCATGAAACCACTTGGTCCTGGACTTTTCTTAGTTGAGAAATTTTAAATTAATGCCTTAACTTACTTTGTTGTTATTGATCTGTTCAGCTTTTCTATTTCATTGTGACTCTTCTTAGTAGGTAATATGTTTTTAAGAATTTACTCATTTCTTTTATGTTATCAAATTTATTGACATATAATTGTTATTAGTACCCTCATATGCTTTTGTCTTTTTGTGGAATTAGTTGTAATGTCTCCCCTTTCACTTATAATTTTGTTTGAGTCCTCCTTCTTTCTTTTCCCTTTGGTATTTTAGCTAAAGTCTTGTTAGTTTTATTTATTTATTTTTTAAAACATCTTTTGGTTTCATGGATTTTTTTCTATTGTCTTTCCAGGATATATTTTGGTTTTTTTTCTAAGCTTTATTTCCTTCTTTTTGCTAACTTTGGGTATAGTTTGTTATTTTTCTAGTTCCTTGAGTTGTATAGTTAGAATGTTTATTTCATAGCTTTCTTTTTTTTTTATTAAAGTAGACATTTATCACTATATACTCCCCTTAGTACTACTTTTCCTGTATCCCAAGGATTTTGGTATGTTGTGCTTTTATTTTTGTTTGTCTTAAGATACTTTGATTTCCCTTTTGATTTTTCTTTGATCCATTGTTCATTTAGGAGTATGTGGTTTTTTTTTTAATTCACATATTTTTTTAAAAATTTCTGAGTTTTCTTCCTTTTACTGATTTCCAGTATCATACCATTATGCCTGAAAAAGATAATTGATATGATTTAAATATTTTTTACATCTGTTATTGTTTGCTCTGTGGCTAAACATGCTATCTATCTTGGAGAATATTCCACGTGCACTTGAGAATTTGTTTTCCAGTGCTATTGGACAGAATGTTTTGTGTATGTCTATTGAGTCCCTTTGGTCTATAGTGTTATTTAGGTCTCCTGTTTCCTTAATAATGTTCTGTCTAAATGATCTATCTGTATAATCTTGAAAGTGTGGTATTGAAGTAAGTCTTTTACTATTATTCTATTGCTATCCATTTCTCTCTTTGGTTCTGTTAATATTTGCTTTAAAAAGTTAGGTACTCCAATATTGGGTGCATATATATTTATAATTTTATATTCTCTGATGAATTGATGCCTTTCTTTGTCTCTTGTGACTAATTTTCACTGAAAGTATTTTATCTGATAGAAATATTACCATTTCTACTCTCTGAGTTACTATTTGCATGGAGTATCTTTTTCCATCCCTTTACTTTCTGGCTATTTGTGTCCTTAAAATTATAGCAAGTCTTATGTAGGTATCAGAGTTAGAAACTGGTTTTTTAACTCATTTAGTTATTCTGTCTTTTTTTCCCCATTAATCATTTTCCTTTATTTTTGAAATTTTGTTTTTTCCATCATGACAAGTGTACTATTTAATCCCCATCACCTATTTCACCCATCCCCCCACCCCTCTGGTAAACATCGGTTTGTTATATGTAGCTAAGAGTTTGTTTCTTGCTCTCTCTCTCTCTTTTCTCCTTTGCTCCTTCATTTTGTTTACTAAATACCACATAAGAGTGAAATCATATGGTATTTATCTTTGGCTGACTTTGCTTATCATTACACTCTCTAATTCTATCCATGTTGTTGCAAATGGCAAAATTTCATTATTTTCAGGGCTGAATAATATTCCATTGTACATATATACCACTTCTTCTTTATCCATTCTTTTATGGATGGGCACTTGGGCTGCTTCCATACATTGACTATTGTAAATAATGCTGCAAATAAACATAGGGGTACATATATCCCTTTGAATAGGTATTTTGTATTTTGGGGTAAATACCCAGTGGTGCAATTACTGGATCATAGGGTAGTTGTATTTTTAATCTTTTGAGGGAACTCTATACTGTTACACAGTGGCTGTACCAGTTTGTATTCTGACCAATAGTGCAGAAGGGTTCCTTTATATGATTTGAGTGTGATTGGCATTGCCTTCCTCACTCTTAGCTTGAGTATTGCTGGTTACAAAGTTTCTAGGTATTCTTGCCAGTCCTTCTGGTTTAATGGAGCCCAAGAATCACAGTGGTTAAGGCTATGTTTCTGCTCACTTAGAGAGCAGAATGGTGAGAAACCACTCCAAGCAACTCCCAAATTTTTTCAAGTACGCTTTTGAGTCAAGAGGTGTCAGAAGATATACTCAGCTTTGGCTATGAACTAATCTCTTTACTTGGCTATAGCAAGGGAACTCTCTATGCTCAGTACTGACTGCTCAGGGGTGATCAGTGCCAACCACTTATTTCTCAGCTTTAACATTTTTGTTACAGAGTTTCTAGGTACTCTCACCAGCCTCTTTGGTCAGATAGGGATGAGAGATACTCTAACCATCAGATGGGGCTATGACTCAGCTCCTTGCCTGGGCATGGGCAAACCAAGCACCAGGGCCAGAAAAAATCCTTGTTTAAAGACCTGAATCAGACAGTTATGCATCCCAATGAGTTTCTTAGTCAGAGTGTATCAATTACTTCAATCTGCAGATGCACAAAGCCACTTAGCTGGGATTACTACTTAGGCAGTGTAGGTATGAACTTGGTCTGCCAAGATCCATATGCTGGATTCTTCAAGCCCCCATCACTTCTTCACAGATTCATAGTGTCTGAGCCTTGAAGACTCCCCTGAAATTTATATAATGCAAGACCAGACTAAGGGTTCCCATGAAGAATCTGAAGCTATTTTAAAAAATAGAAATGGAAGGAAAACTTCCAAACTCATTCTATGAGGCCATCATTTTTTAAAATAAATGCAAGAGAGCTCTCCAAGTTGATGTAAAATGATGCTAAGTAACAACATGAAAACATAAAAAATCATAAAACTCACTGGTGAAGGTAAATATATAGTCAAATTCAGAATACTCCATCAATTAGGAATGATGTCACCAAAATGGTGACTTAGGTCATCCTGACTTTATTTCCTCTCCCACGAAGAACAACTAACAATTACTCATGAACAAGACACCACTGAGAGAATCCTGGAACACAGGGGTGAGGATGAAGCAAGTCTGAGATCAAGAGAGACTGAATTAGAAGGGTAAGAGAAATGGCTATACAGTGACCACAGTGCCCCTCCCACAAGCCAGCAGCACAGAATCATGTGGAGAGGTCTCCCCTGAGCCTCAAGTTCCTCTGGTGGGAAAAGGGGGCATCAGGGGGGACAACCAGTGTCCCCAGCATTGTGAAACCAACAACTAGGTGGTTGAAGTCTGTAGAATTAACAGCAGTCCCCACATTACCCTTTTTAAAATCTTTTTTTAAGGTTTTATTTATTTATTCATCCCACTTTTTTCTGGCCTGGAAGTTTTGTACAGAGAAATCCAGTGATAAGCCTATAATGGTTCCCTACTATATGAAGTGTCATTTTTCTCTTGATGATCTCAAAATTCTCTTTGTCTTTGATTTTTAAGATTTTGGTTTTCGTCTGCCTCAGAGTAATCTTAGTTAGGTGGATCTTGCTTAGGGTTTTGAGATTCCTTTACTGCAATGTCATACCTTCTAAAACTTGGGAAGGTTTTTGGTTATTATTTCCTCATTTTCTTTATGGTGTTTTTATTTATATATTTATTTTGAAATAATAAATTCTTTTAAAAAGTTAATTTAGTTAACATATACTGTGTTATTAGTTTCAGGGGTAGTATTTAGTGATTCGTCAGTTGCATATAACACCCAGTGCTCATTACAAAAAGTGCCATCCTTAATGATCATCACCAACTTACCCATTCCCCCCATATACCTACCCACCAGCAACCCTCAGTTTTTTTTCCTAGGATTCAGCATCTCTTATGGTTTGCCTCAATCTATTTTCATCTTGTTTATTTATCCTCCCCTTCCCCTATGTCCATCTGTTTTGTTTCTTAAATTCCACATATGAGTGAAATAATATGATATTTGTCTATCTCTGACTGACTTATTTTGCTTAGCATAATACCCTCTAGTTCCATCCACATCATTGCAAATGGAAAGATTTTATTCTTTTTAATGGCTGAGTAATAGTCCATTGTATATATATCACCTCTTCTGTATCCATTCATCTGTTGATGGGCATCTAGGCTCTTTCCATATTTTGGCTATTGTAGACATTGCTGCTATAAACATGGGGGTGCAAGTGTGCTTCAAATCACTATGTTTGTGTCCTTTGGATAAATATATAGTAGTGCAATACCTAGTGCTGGGTCAAAGGGAAAGGGTAGCTCTATTTTTAACTTTTTGAGGAAACTCTGTTTTCAGAGTGTCTATGCCAGTTTGCATTCCAACCAACAGTATAAGAGGTTTCCCCTTTCTCCCCATCCTCAACATTTGTTCTTTCCTGAGTTGTTCATGTTAGCCATCCAGATTGTTTTGAGATGCTATCTCATTGTGGTTTTGATTTGTATTTTTCTGATGCCAGGTGTTGTTGAGCATTTTTTTCATGTCTCTGTTAGCCACTTGTATGTTTCCTTTGGAGAAATGTCTGTTCATATCTTTTGCCCATTTCTGGACTGGATCATTTGTTTTTTGGGTGTTGAGTTTGATAAGTTCTTTATAGATCTTGGATACTAGCCCTTTATCTGATAAGACCCGTGCAAATATCTTCTTGCTTTCCATAGGTTGCCTTTTAGTTTTCTTGAAAGTTTCCTTTGTTATGCAAAAACTTTTTATCTTGATGAATTCTCAGTAGTTCATTTTTGGTTTTGTTTCTCTTGCCATTAGTGAATTTACTAGCAAGAAGTTGCTGTGACTGAGGTCAAAGAAGTTGCTGCCTATGTTCCTATCTAGGATTCTGATGGATTCCTTTCTCACATTTAGGTCTTTCATCCATTTGAGTTTATTTTTGTGTGTGGTATAAGAAAATGGTCTAGTTTCATTCTTCTACCTATGGCAGTCCAATTTTCCCAGCAACATTTGTGGAAGAGGCTGTGTTTATTCCATTGGATATTCTTTCCTGCTTTGTTGAAGATTAGTTGACCATGGGGTTGAGGGTCCATTTCTGGGTTCTCTTTGTGTTTCATTGATCTATGCATCTGTTTTTTTTTAAATATTTATTTATTTATTTATTTATTTATTTATTTATTTATTTATTCATGAGATACATAGAGAGAGGCAGAGACATAGGCAGAGGGAGAAGCAGGCTCCCTTCAGGGATCTCAATTTGGGACTCAATCCTGGAACTCTGGGATCACACCCTGAGCTGAAGGCAGACACTCAACTACTGAGCCACCCAAGCATCCCTATACATCTGTTTTTGTGTCAGCACTTTCTTGATGATTACAGCTTTGTAATACAGCTTGAACTCCAGAACTGTGATAGCTCTAGCTTTTGTTTTCTTTATCAAAATTCCTTTGGCTATTCAGGGTCTTTTCCGGTTCCATACAAATTTTAGAATTATTTGTTTCAGTTCTGTGAAAAATGTTGATGGTATTTTGATAGGGATTGCATTGAATGTATTGATTGCTCTGGATAGCATAGACATTTTAACAATATTTGTTCTTCCAATCCATGAGCATGGAATATTTTTCCATTTCTTTCTGTCCTCCTCAATATCTTTTGTAAGTGTTCGGTAGTTTTCAGAATACAGATCCTTTACCTCTTTGGATAGGTCTATTCCTGTTATCTTATGGTTGTTACTACAATTGTAAATGGGAGCGATTCCTTGATTTCTCTTTCTGTTGCCTCATTGTTATTATATAGAAATACTACTGACTTCTGTGTGTTGATTTTATATCCTGTGACTGCAGAATTCCTGTATCAGTTCTAGCAATTTTGAGTGGATTCTCTTGGGTTTTCTACATAGAGTACCATATCATCTGCAAAGAGTGAAAGCTTAACTTCTTTGCTAATGTGAATGCCTTTTATTGCTTTTTGTTGTCTCACTTCTGAGGCTAGGATTTCCAGTACTATGTTGAACAACAGTGGTGAGAGGGGACATCCCTGTCCTTTTCCTGACCTTTTGGAAAAGCTCTCATTTTTTCTCAATGGTGAGGATGACATCAGCTGTGGGTCTTTCATATGTCTTTTATGATAGTGAGGTATGTTCCCTCTATCTCTACCCAGCAGAGTTTTTATCCCAAAAGGATGCTATGTTTTGTCAAATGCTTTCTCTGCACCTATTAAGAGGATCATGTTTCTTATCCCTTCTTTTATTAATGTGGTATTATCATATTGATTAGTTTGTGGACATTGAAACACCCCTGCAACCCAGGGGTTGCAACGAATCCCACTTGGTTGTGGTGAATAATCATCTTAATGTAGTGTTGGATCCCATTAGTTAGTATCTTGGTGAGAATTTTTGTATCCATGTTCATCAGGGATATAGGTCTGTAATTTTCCTTTTTGGTGGGTCTTTGTCTGGTTCAGAGATCAAGGTATTGCTGGCATCATGGAATAAATTTGGAAGTTTTCCTTCCATTTCTATATGGGAATAGCTTCAGAAAAATAAATATTAATTCTTCTTTAAATGTTTGGTAGAATTCCCCTGGGAAGCCATCTGGCCCTGGAGTCTTGTTTGTTGGGAGGTTTTTGATTACTGCTTCAATTTGTTGCTAGTTATGTGTCTGTTCATGTTTTTAATTTCTTCCTGTTTCAGTTTGGGTAGTTTATATGTTTCTAGGAATTTTTCCATTTCTTCCAAATTGCCTAATTTGTTGGCATATAATTGCTCATAATATTCTCTTATAATTGTATTTCTTTGGTGTTTGTGATCTCTCCTCTTTCATTCATGATTTTATTAATTTGGGTCCTTTCTCTTTTCTTTTTGTAATTCTGGCTAGGAGTTTATCGATCTTATTAATTTTTTCATGGGACAAGCTCCTTGTTTTGTTTATTTGCTCTACTTTTCTTTTGGTTTCTATTTCACTGATTTCTGCTCTAATATTTATTATTTTTCTTTCCCCGCTGTGTTTAGGTTAGTTTGTGTATTGGAGAGTTTTCTTGTTTCTTGAGGAAGGACTGTGTTGCTATATACTTCTCTCTTAGGACTGCCTTTGCTGAATCCCAAAGGTTTTAAACTGTTATGTTTTTATTTTCATTTGCTTCTGTGAATATTTTTAATTCTTCTTTAATTTTTAGTTGTCTGATTCATTCTTTAGTAGGATGTTCTTTAACTTCTCCTATTTTTGTGTTCTTTCCAAATTCCTTCTTGTGATTGAGTTCAAGTTTTAAAACATTGTGGTCTGAGAATATGCAGGGAATAATCCCTGTCTTTTGGTACCAGTTGAGGCCTGATTTGTGACCCAGTATGTGATCTATTCTGGAAAATATTCCATGTGCACTCCTAAATAATGTGTGTATTCTGTTGCTTTAGGGTGAAATGTTCTGAATTATATCTGTTAAGTCCATCTGGTCCAGTGTTTCATTCAAAGTCCTTGTTTCCTTGTTGATCTTCTACATAGATGATCTGTCCATTGCTATGAGGGGGTGTTAAATTCCCCTACTATTATTGCATTATTATCATTGATTTTCTTTAACTTGTCATTAATTGCTTTAAGTATTTCACTGCTCCTAAGTTAGGGGCATTAATATTTATAATTGTTGGATCATTTTGTTGGATAGACTCCTTTATTATGATATGGTGTCTTCATCTCTTATTACAGTCTCTGATTTATAATCTAGTTTATCTGATATAAGGATGACTACTCCAGCTTTTTTGACATCCATTGGCATGTAAATGGTTCTCCACCTTCTCAATCTGGAGGTGTCTTTCAGTCTAAAATGAGTCTCTTATAAGCAGCACATCGATGGGTGGGGTTTTTTAAATCTGTTCTAATACTCTGTGTCTTTTGATTGGAGCATTTAGTCCATTTCCTTTCAGAGTAATTATTGAAAGATATGAATTTAATGTTGTACTACCTGTAAAGTTGCTGTTCCTGTAGATTGTCTCTATTCCTTTCTGGTCTTTGTTACTTTTGGGCTCTCTGTCTACTCAAAGGATCCTCTTTAATATTTCTTGCAGGATTGGTTTTAGTGTTCACAAATTTCTTTAGTTTTGGTTTGTCCTGGAAACTCTTTATCTGTCCTTCTATTCTGAATGTCAGCCTTGCTGAATAAGGTATTCTTGGCTGCTTGTTTTTCCCATTTAGCACATTGAATATGTCATGCCAGTCTTTTCTGTCCTGCCAGGTCTCTGTGGACAAGTCTGCTGCCAGCCTTATGTGTCTTCCATCGTAGGTTAAGGATCTCTTTTCCTGAGCTTCTTTCAGGATTTTATCTTTATCTTTGAAAATTTCAAGCTTCAGTATAATATGGTGAAGTGTTGACCTATTTTTTGGTTATCTTGAGGGGGGTTCTCTGTGCGTCCTGGACTTCAATGACTGTTTCCTTCTCCAGATTAGGGAAGTTTTCAGCTATAATTTGTTCAAATAAACCTCTGACCCTCTCTCCCCCTCCTATATCTTCTGGAATCCCTATTATCTGGATATAATTTTGCTTTAAGGAATCACTGATTTCTTTAAGTCTCCATTCATGATTCAGTAGTTTTCTTTCTCTGTTCTTTTCAGCTTCCTTATTTCCCATCATTTTGCCTTCTCTATCACTTCCTCACTCTTCTTCCTTGTTCATCCTCATTTTTATAGCCTCCATTTCAGACTGCATCTTGGTAATAGCATTTTTAATTTTGGCCTGACTAGATTTTAGTTCTTTTATTTCTAAAGTAAAGGATTCGCTTGTGTTCTCTATGCTTTCTTCAAGCCCAGTTAGTATCTTTATACTCATTGTTTTAAATTCTAGTTCAGACATCTTATATCTGTACTGATTAAATCCCTGACAGTGAGTACTACCTCCTGTTCTTTCTTTCGAGTTTCTCCATCTCATCATTTTGTCCAGAAAAGAGAAGGAAGAAAGAGAAAAAAAAGACGATCAATAACAACAATGACAACAGAACAGCAACCAACAAAGCAAAAAAAACAAAAAAAACAAAAAAAACAAAAAAACCCCAAAAAAACAAAACAAGAAATAAAACAATTTACAAAACAAAATTAAAAAGTAGATCCTATGAAGGTTTTGGTCTGCTTGGTACAAGAAACTAGATCCTAAAATATGGAAAAAAGAAAAACATATATATACAAAAATAAAATAAAATACAATGAAAGGAAAAATTAAGAATATATAAATATAAATTTTAAAAGAATAAGTAGTTGAAAAATAAGTATATAACTGAAAAAAATAATACTTAAAATCCAAAGAATAATAATTATAATAATAAAAAACAGTGAAAGCTATATACTGTTTTCCCCAAGTGCTGAAGCTTTGCTGCCCCCTGTGATCAGTAAACTTGGTATGAGCTGGTTGTTCATACTGGTCTTGTGGGGGTGGGGCCTTTTGCTTGATTCTCACGTGCATTTGCTCTGTTGGAACTGTGCCTCCAGTGCACAGGGAGGTCAGGCTCAATGTAAGCAGCTCCAGATTCTGCTATTGCACTGTTTTGCTCCCTGAAGGCTTTCAGCACTGATTGGCTGGATGAATATGACAGCACCCCATTTTCTAGCCTTGGAGCTGAAAGTTTGCCCCGCTCTTCAGTGAGCCCTCACAGAAAAACAGCCAATCACTCTTTTCTCTCCTGTTTCTGTCAAAACTCTGTGTTCACAGCATTTTTATCCAGTTTTTTTTTTTTTATCTCAGGCACATAATGAATTTCAAAACTCAAAATTTTACAGACTCCTGCAGAGAGGACCCACACTGTTCCTCCAGGAAGAGGGAAGAAATATTGCCATGCTTCTACCTTTTGCTGGACTCCTGGCAGGAAAGTGGTCACAGGACTGTGCAGCAATTTACAGTTTATGGCAACATGGAGCAGAAAGCTGGCACCTAGCTTTGCTGTTCTCAGCTGGCTTCCCCACTCTTGTGCCTGGGAACTCTGTCACATAAATCACCCCTATTCTTCTTGTAACCCCAGGGAGCCTGAGACTATGCTTTCACTCCTGGGATTATACCTCACTTTTCCACTTGAGCACCATTAAGCCAAGGAAGTACTCTACTCTAGTAGACTTCTAAAAGTTTCAATTTTGTGCTCTGCTACTTATCATACTTTGCAGTAGCTTCCTTCAGAGGACTCTTCTCTCCACCGTATCCTCAGATGTATCCCCCCGATTAATGTCTCCATAACTCCTAACTTCCAAAAAGTGATCACTTTTCTACTTGTAGAATTATAGCATTTGTTTCTTCAGATCTCAGATTGATTTCTCAGGTGTTCAGAATGATTTGATAACTCTCTAGCTATTTGAAGGACCAGACCAACTTAGGTTCACTGACTCCTCTACCAACCTAACTCCTCCCCTCACATTAGCTTTTATATCAATATCTGTGATTCTTTAAACTTTCCACCCTCCCCTTCTCCTGAGATACCCATGATATGAATCTTCATTCGCTTTATGGTGTCTCATATTTCATGTAGGCTTTCTTTACTTTTCTCTATTATTTTTTCTTTTTGTTTTTCTAATTAGCTAATTTCAAATGGTCTATCTTAAACTTCACGGAGTCTTCTGTATGATCAAGGCTGTTATTGAAGCTCTGTCGAAATTTTCAGTTCTGTCATTATATTCTTCAGCTTTGGGATTTCTATTTGGTTTTCTTATAATTTCTATTAATTTATTAAATTTCTCAGTTTATTAATTTAGTTGTCTGCATTCTCTTACATTTCACTGAATTAATATAAGATGAATATCTTGAATAATTTGTCAGACAAATCATAGGTCTCTATATTTTCAGGATTAGTTATTTAATTTTATTATTTTCCTCTAGTGGTGTCCCACTTTCCTGATTCTTTGTGATCTATGTAGCTTTGCATTGGTATTTTGCATTTCAAGGATCAAAAACCTTTTTCAGTCTCTAACACTGGTCCACAGGTAAAGACTTCATAATAGTTCCCTTTTCTGATAGGATTATCTCCAAACTCACAGTTGTTCTCTGTTGGAGCCAATTATGAAATTATCTCTGGGTCTACAGTGCATTTCACCATTGTTTAAGCTTGTTACCAGGGGCTCGGGAAAACATGGATCTTGACCCTGGGTAGATAAGATTGTCTTCAGTACATTGTTCAGTAGGGTGGTGCTGGGGCAAGGGTCTGCTTCAGAAAATAGGCTAATTACCAGATGTGCCCACATTTGTGGCTCCTGCCAGGTGCCTGGGACCTATCTGGTTTTTGGATGGATAGCTGAATGAGGAAGACTGGCCCTCAACTATGGTTGAGAAGTTCTGGAACCAAGCCCTGTGGCTATTTCAGGTTTCACAACCAATATTGTGAGTCTGCAAACCTAGCTTTGGAGAACATGGATTTGCTTATCTCACAATTCCCTGGGTAGGCAGAACTTCTCCCTGACTATAAGTTGAGGTGCTGGAGCCTAGGAGAGGTCTGTTTCAGGTACTCCTGAAGGGCATACATGTGTGTAGCCCATGTCCCTGTGCTAGCAGAACTGCTCTCAGGCTGAAGCCAAGAGGAGTTGTTACTGAGCTCAGGACCTTTTTAGGGATCTTGAGGAGCACAGACAAAAATGTTTCCCACTGGGTCCCTGAGATATTACTGCTCATAAACTGTGGCTAGTAGGGACTAGAACTGAGTAAAGGACCCTTTCAGGATCTTTGGGGAGCAAAAATGAGTTTATCTCTTGCTGGGTCTCTGGTCTAGCAAGTCTGCTGGTAGAGTATGCCTGGAGCCTTTTTAGGATCTGGCTTGCAGACAGGATTGTCTCCAACTAAGTCTCTGGACTCATAGGATTGCTGGTAGTTTATGTCTGCAAGGGAGCTAGAGCGAAATTTCTGTACCTTTCAGTATCTCCAGGGGCACAGACAGGAGTGTCTCCTGCCTGGTCTCATGGCTGGCATGTCTGCTAATATACTGTAGTATTGAGGGGCTAGAGCCAAGTATAGGGCCATTTCAAGATCTCTGGGGTTGCAGATAGGAATATTTCCCACTGGATCACTGTGCTACCAGTACTGTTTGCACACTGAAGCTAGAGGGAGCTGGAGCCATTAAAAGGCCCTTTCAGAATCTATATTTGGATTGAGTTTGGTGATCTTACCTCCAGGGGCTATCAGACTGCAGCCAAGAGGGGCCGGAGCTGGCCACATCAGGATCCACACCAGGACCAACATCCGTATACCTATTACCCAAATCACAGATGGGCATGACTCTTCCTGGTCTTTTAGTATATGGTACTGTTGCCCAGACCAAACGTATACAGGCTTTGGTTAACTTCTCAGGGGTATGAAGCTATTTATGCGTCTATAGCCAGAACTATGTTTGATGGGTCTACCATCTGGGTGTGGGCCTGCCTTCTGCTTTCTCAATATGACTCTTGTAGGTCCTGGACTGAACTGGGTTTCATAATTTTCTATCTGGATCACAAAGCTCCTATAAAGACACATTTTTCCATGGATGGATATAAAATAACTATTGATGAGGGGGGATATGAATGGAGAATATTTAATTCAGCCATCTTGTCATCTTGTTGATATCATTCCATCAAGGCTGTATTTTAATAACCCAAGCAGTCCTTACCACCCCACCAGCTACCCACCAGCTACCAAGGCATTCTCAGACTCCTCGATTCTCTCCTAATCTATATCATCTCAACATGTTACTTTATTTTTCTTCTAACTTACATTAATCAGTTCTTATCATTATACTAATTTCTTCTATATAACATATTTGGCCATATGTTATTTGCTCCTTAGAACTATTCCATTCACATTTGATGGCTGCATAGGCTCTGTGCTTAGCTCTACAGACATTTCCATTTCCTTATTAGGCACCATTTGCTGATCTTGGTACAGTAAAATCAACTCACACTAAGAAGTTAAATGTTTTGAATTGTGATTATTGATGGCAATTTCCTTAATACTTGCTCTGGTTCTCATCCCAACATTTAGTGTAAAAGCATGCATTGTACTTGGGTTCCCACCACCTACTGCATTATCTGAATACATTATGCCCTGCCATGCACAGAGCCTTCTTGGAAATAAGTTACATTTAAAACTCACTATGTCCTATAGGCATACCTGGGACATGTTGTGAGTTTGGTTCTAGACAGCTGTGATAAAGCAAATACTACAATAAAGTGAGTCAAAAGAATGTTTTGGTTTTCCATTTACATATGAAAGTATTTTACAGTATACTATAGTCATTTAAGTGTGCAATAGCATTATATCTTTAAAAACAATGTATATATCTCAGTTTAAAATACTTTAGTGCTGAAAAATGGTAATCATCATCTGAGCTTTCAGCAGGTCATAATCTTTTTTACTAGAGAATTTTGCCCCGATGTTGAAGACTGCTGATTGATCAGTTTCTTAAGGTTGGGGTGGCTGTGGCAATTTCTTATAATAAGACAAAAATGAAGTTTGTTGCATCAATTGACTCTTCCTTTCATGAACAATTTTTCTGTAGTATGTGATATCCTTGATAGCATGTTACCCACAGTAGAACTTCTTTCAATATTGAAGTCAATTCTCTCAAACCCTGCCATGGCTATGACAACTAAGTTTATCTAATATTTTGTCCTTTCAACAATCTTCACAGCATCATACCCAGGAGTGGATTGCAACTTTCATTTTGGCTATACCAGATTTTAAAAATGTTATTATAATCCCAGTATAATTAACATTCAGTATTATTTTAGTTTTAGGTGTACAATATAGTAATTTGACAACTCCATGCATCATCACCCACTGCTTACCATGGCAAGTGTACTCCTTAATCTTCATCACCTATTTCACTCATTCCCCAACCCACCTCCACTTTGGTAATCATCAGTTTGTTCTTTGTAGTAAAGAGTCTGTTATCTTGCTTTGTCTTTCTCTCTCTCTCTCTCTCTTTTTTCCCCTTTGCTTCTTTGATTTGTTTACTAAATTCCACATATGAGTAAAATCATGTTACTTGTCTTTCTGTGACATGTTTTACTAAACATTATACTCTCTAGCTCTATCATTGTTCCTGAAACAAGATTTCATTCTTTTTATGGTTGAGTAATATTCCATTGTGTGTGTATATAGCTTCTTTATCCATTCATCTATTGATGGACACTTGAGATATTTCCATAATTTGGCTGTTGTAAATAATGCTGCTATAAGTAAAATATAGTCACCTGTATTTTGGTAAATACCCAGTGGTGTGATTACTAAATCATAGGGTACTTCTATTTTTATTTATATTTTTTTATAAATTTATTTTTTATTGGTGTTCAATTTGCCAACATATAGAATAACACCCAGTGCTCATCCCATCAAGTGCCCCACTCATTGCCCGTCACCCAGTCACCCCCACCCCCCGCCCACCTCCCCTTCCACCATCCCTAGTTCGTTTCCCAGAGTTAGGAGTCTCTCATGTTCTGTCTCCCTCTCTGACATTTCCCATTCATTTTTCTCCTTTCCCCTTTATTCCCTTTCACTACTTTTTATATTCCCCAAATGAATGAGACCATATAATATTTGTCCTTCTCCGATTGACTTATTTCACTCAGCACAATACCCTCCAGTTCCATCCACGTTGAAGCAAATGGTGGGTATTTGTCGTTTCTAATGGCTGAGTAATATTCCATTGTATACATAAACCACATCTTCTTTATCCATTCATCTTTCAATGGACACTGAGGCTCCTTCCACAGTTTAGCTATTGTGGACATTGCTGCTAGAAACATTGGGGTGCAGGTGTCCCGGCGTTTCATTGCATCTGTATCTTTGGGGTAAATCCCCAGCACTGCAATTGCTGGGTCATAGGGCAGATCTATTTTTAACTCTTTGAGGAACCTCCACACAGTTTTCCAGAGTGGCTGCACCAGTTCACATTTTTGAATAACCACCATACTATTTTCCACTGTAATTATACCAGTTTTCATTCCCACAGAAGTGCAAAAGGGTTCCATTTTCTCCACATCCTTGCCAACACCTATTGTTTCTTTTGGTTTTGATTTTAGCCATCCTGACAGGTGTGAGGTGAAATCTCATTGTTAGTTTTGATTTGCATTTCCCTGATTATGAGTAATGTTGAGCATTTTTTTCATGTGTCTGTTGGCCACCTGTATGTCTTTGGGAAAATGTCTGTTCACGTCTTCTGCTCCTTTTTTAAACTGGATTATTTGTTTTTCAGGTGTTGAGTTGTATCAGATCTTTATATATTTTGGATACTAACACTTTATCACATATGTCATTTGCAAACATTTTTTTCCCATAGGTTGCCTTTTAGTTTTGTCGATTGTTTCCTCCACTGTGCAAAAAGGTTTCTGTTCTGATGTAGTTCCAATAGTTTTCATTTTTGCTTTTATTTTTCTTGCTTCAGGAAACATACACAGAAAAATGTTGCTATGGCTGATGTCAGAGACATCATCTGGGAGTTCTATGGCTTCAAATCTCACATTTAGTTCTTTAATCCATTTTGAGTTTATTTTTGTAGGTAGTTTAATAAAGTGGTCAAGTTTCATTATTTTGCATGTAGCTGACCAGTTTTCCCAGAACCATTGCTTAAAGAGAATGTCCTTTCCCATTGCATATTCTTTCTTCCTTTGTTGAAGATTAATTGACCATATAAATTTGAGTTTATATCTGGGTTTCTATTCTGTTCCATTGATCTCTGTGTCTATTTTTGTGCCACTACCATATTGTTTGATTACTACAACTTTGTAGTATAACTATAAACCTGGAATTGTCATACCTCCAGCTTTGCTTTGCTTTTCAAAATTACTTTGGCTTTTCAGAGTCTTTTGTGGATCCTACAAATTTTAGGATTGTTTGTTCAAGTTCTGTGAAAGATGCTGGTGGTATTTCCATATGGATTGTATTAAATGTGTAGATTGCTTTGGGTAGTATAGATATTTTAACATTATTTTTTCTTCCAATCCATGAGCATGAAAACATTTTTTGTGTTATCTTCAATTTATTCCATCAATGTTTTATTTTCAGAGTACAGTCTTTCACCTCTTTGGTTAAGTTTATTTCTAGGACTCTTATTATTTTTGGTGCAAATGTAAATGAGATTTTTTAAATTTCTTTTTCTGCTCCTTCATTATTAGTGCATAAAAATGCAACAGATTTCGTATCTTGAGACCGTACTAAATTCATTTATCAGTTCTAATAGTGTTTTGGTGGAGTCTTTCAGACTATTCTATACATAGTATAATGTAATCTACAAAAAAGTGAATGTTTTACTTTTTTCCTTGCTGATTTGGATACCATTTATTTCTTTTTGTTTTCTGATTGCTGTAGCTAGGACTTCCTGTACTATGTTGAAATATGATGAAAATGGACATCCATTTCTTATTGCTGACCCTGGTGGGAAAGCTCTGGGATTTTCCTTATTGGGTATGTTGTTTTCTGTGGATTTTTCATATAAGCCTTGATTATGTTGAGGAATGTTCACTCTAAATCCACTTTGTTGAGGGTTTTTATCATGAATCAATGCCAAATGCTTTTTCTGCCTCTACTGAAATGATCATATGGTATTTATCCTTTCTATTATCGATGTATCACATTGATTGTTTTGTGAATATTGAAATACATCTTGCCTCTTAGGACTAAATCTCATTTGATCATGGTGAATAATTTTTAATGTATTATTAGATTTGGTTTGCTGGTAAACTTTGTTAAGGATTCTTGTGTCTATGTTCATTAGAGATATTGTCCTATAGTTATCTTTTTTTGTGGTGTCTTTATCTGGTATCTTTTTTGTGGTGTCTTTATTTTGGTATCAGGGTGATATTGGCCTCCTATAATGAATTGAGAAATTTTCCTTCTTCCACTTTTTGGAATATTTAGAGAATAATAGGTATTAACTCTTTCTGAAATATTTGATAAAATTTGTGAAGCCATTTGCTCTTGGATTTTTGTTTGTTGGGGGAATATATATATATATATATATATATATATATTATATATATATTGATTCAATCTCCTTGCTGTAATTGGCCTGTTCAAGTTTTCTATTTCTTCCTGCTTCAGTTTTGGTAGGTTAAATATTTATAAGAATTTATACATTTTTCCTAGGTTGTCTAATTTGGTGTCATATAAGTTTTCATAATATTCTCTTTCAATTGTTTGTATTTCTGTGGTGTTGGTTGTTATTACTATTGTTTCATTGGGATTTTGTTTGAGTCCTTTCTTTTTCTGATTACTCTGGCTAGAGGTTTATAAATTTTGTTGATCTTTCAAGGAACCAGGTCTTGGTTTGATTGATTTGTTCTTTTGTTCTTTTAGTTTCTATATCATTTTTTCAGCTCTAATCTTTATTATTTCTTTACTTCTCCTGGCGTGGGTTTTGTTTATTGTTCTTTTTCTAGTTCCTATAATTGTAAGGTAGTTTCTTGAGATTTTTCTTGCTTCTTGAGAGTTTTCTTGCTTCCTGTATTGCTATAAATTTTCCTCTTAGAACTGCTTTTGCTGCATCCCAAAGGATTTTTTTTAAAGATTTTTTTAAAATTTATTTATTCATGAGAGACACCTAAAGGATTTGAACAGATGTGTTTTCATTTTCATTTTTCTACATGTAATTTTTTATTTCTTCTTTGATTTCTTGGTTGATGCCTTCATTTTTTAGTAGCATGGTATTCAACCTGCTTGTATTTGTGGTATTTCCAGATTTTTTTTCTTATGATTGATTTCTTGTTTCATAGTGTTGTGATCAGAAAAGATGCATGGTATGACTTTGATCTTCTATTTGTTGAGGCTTATTTTGTGGCCTGATATGTGACCTATTCTGGAGAATATTCTGCATGTACTTGAAAGAAATGTGTATTCTGCTGTTTTAGGATGGAATATTCTGAATATATCTGCTAAATCCATCTTATTCAATGTATCAACCAAAACCACTGTTTCCTAATTGATTTTCTGCTTCAATGATCTTTTCATCAGTGTAAGTGTGGTGTTAAAGTCCCATAGTATTATTGTATTATTATCAGTTAGTCTCTTTATGTTTATTATTAACTGTTTTATGTATCTGAGTGCTTCCATGTTGGCTGCATAAATACTTACAATTGTTATATCTTCCTGTTGGATTGTCCCCTGCATTATTATATAGTGTACTTCTTTGTCTCTTTTTACAGAGTTTGTTTTCAAGGTCTTTTGCCCAGCGTAAGTATTGCTACTTTTGCTTTCTTTCAACATCTATTTGCATGAAAATTCTTTTTCCATCCCTTCACTTTCAATCTACAGGTGACTTTAGGTCTGAAATGAGTCTCTTGTAGGCAGCACATAAATAACTCTTTTTAATACACTCTGTCACCATTTCTCTGTTTATTGGAATATTTAGTCTATTTTCATTCAACGTAATTAATGATAGATATGTATTTATTGACATTTTGTTACTTAGTTGTTGGTTGTTTTTGTAGTTTTTCTGTGATCCTTTTTTTTCTCTCTTTCATAGTTGCTGGTTCTCTTTAGTGATAGACTTGAATTCCTAATTCTTTATTCTTTACATATTTATTAGTTTTTTTATTTGTAGTTACCATTCACTTTACATATAATATCTTTTGCAGGTAGCAGTCTATATTAAGCTGATGATTGCTTAAATTTTTTTGATTGCTTAAATTTGAACCTATTCTTAACATCTCTCCCCCTCCACATTTCTGATATTTGATATCATATATTATATTCTTTTATTTCATGCTTCTCTTGACTGATTTTTGCATGTATACTTAATTTATTTGCTGTTGTATTTTCTATTTCTCTTGTGGTTTTTGTTTTCCACTCAGAGTCACCCTTAACATTTCTCACAAGACTGGTTTAGTGGTCAAAAATTCTTTTAACTTTTGTTCATCTAGAAAACTCTTTATAGGAGTAGATTGCATCTTACTCAACCATAAGAACCTCCACTCCTCATCTGTCGACCTTTTAACATGAGATGCAGCCATTCAGTGATGTCCTCAGGTTCCACTTCTAATTTTACTTAGTTGTCTTCCTATTTCTATCAAATCTGCAAATATTTCCTCCACTGCAGTCTTGAAGCTGTCAAAGTCATCCAGGAGCAATGGAATCAATTTCTCCCTAACTCCTGTTAATGTCACTATTTTGACTTTTTTCTCATGAATCACTAATATTTTTAATGCTATCTCAAATGGTGAAACCTTTTCAGAAGGTTTTCAATTTACTTTGCCAACTAACATTGCTTAGACTACTATGTGCATTGTCAATGTGCAGTAAGGAGTCTTATTTTTTTTTTGAGCAGTAATCCTCAATGGTGGGCTTAAAATATTCAGCATACAATATGATAAACAAATGTTCTGTTACCCAGGCTTTTTGTTGTTCTACTTATAGAGCATAAGGAGAGTAGATTTACCACAATTCTTAAGGATTTTAGGATTTTTGAAATGGTAAAAAAGCATTGGTTTCAACTTCTGCATAGCCCCTAACAAGACAGTCAGTGTATCTTTTGAAGCTTTGAAGCCGGGCATTGACTTCTCTCTAGCTATGAAAGTCCTAGATGGCATATTCTTCCAGTAGTAGGCTGTTTCATCTACATTGAAAATCTATTGTTACCTACCTTCATTAATTAACTTAGCTAGATCTTCTGGTTAACTTCCTGCCACTTCTACATCAGCACTGGCTACCTCACTTTCACTTTTATGTTATGGAGAATGCTTCTTTCCTTAAATCTCATGAACTAACATCTATTAGCTTCATATTTCTTTCCTGAGATTCCTCACCTCTCTCAGCATTCATAGAATTGAAGAACTTGAATTTAAGAAATCCAGGCTTTGCTCTGGGTTGGAGTTTGGCTTACCAGAATTTGTGACTGGTTTGATCTTCTATCCAGACTAGTAAAACTTTCTGCGTATCAGCAATAAGGTTGTTTTGCTTTATCATTTTTTTGTGTTCAGTGGCGTAGCACTTTTAATTTCCTTCAAGAACCTTTCCTTTACATTCAAAACTTGGTCGTTTGGTGTAAGAGGCCTCTCTTTCAAACTATCCCAGCTTTTGGCATGCCTTCCTCACTAAGTTTTTTATTTCTAGCTTTTAAAGTAGGAGACATGTAACTTTTCTTTTCACTTGAACACTTAGAGGCCATTGTAGGGTTATTAATTGGCCTTACATCAATATGTTGTGTCTCAGGGAATAGTGAGGCTGGAGGAGAGGGAGAAAGATGGGAGAATGGCTGGTTGGTGGAGCAGTTGGAACATATACATTTATCAGTTAAGTTTGCTGTCCTGTATGGGTGTGGTTCATGACCCCTGAAACAACTACAATAATACCAGGTCACCATAACTAATATAATAACAATGAAAAATGTGAAATATTGAAAGAATAGCCAGAATGCAACACAGAGATATGAAGTAACCAACTGCTGTTGGAAAAATGGTGCCAATAGATTTGCTGGATGAAGGATTACCACAAACTTTTAATTTATATAAAAATGGAATATTTAAAAATGCAACAAAGAAAAGCACAATATAATGAGGTATGCCTTATATTTAGGCAATATTATCCTTTAGTTCATGTATCTTTCAGACAATCTGAAGTAGATGCACAATGGGAATAAAGGTGACATACCCAGAAAATGGCTTCTCAGTCAACATGGAGAAAATACAAGGATTATTCTCTGTGCTCACTGTTCTTTAAATGTTTTCATTAGACTTTGATACAAAGTAATGAGAAAATTCATTAAGTCCTAAGAAAATGTTAAACTGTAATATGTTGAGATATGGTTTACTGGTAACTGATTAGAATAAAGAATCAAAATTTATTTATTTGTTTATTTTTAAAAGATTTTATTTATTTAATTGAGAGAGCAAAAGAGAGAGCACAAGCAGGGGGAGGGTCAGAGGAAGAGAGACAAGCAGACTCCCTGCTGAGCAGGGAGCCTGATGCAAGATGCAATGTGGGGCTTGATCCCAGAACCCTGATATCATGACCTGAGCTGAAGGTAGACGATTAACTGAGCCCCCAGGTGCCCCAGAATCAGAATTTAAAGTGACCTTTATTGAATATAAATTAAACACTCAAATGACATGTCACCATGAGCTTCTAAAGGGAGTGTAGGGAGGCAGTTTTCAAATCATTTTATTTTTGTTAAGTAAAAGTTTATTGGAAAACAATTACCTTTTCATACCTAGAGTCTACTTTTGAATTCCACAGCAAATATAGGATATGGAATATATTATGAGTAACAATGTATATGCATGTACATTGTTATACATTATGTATTGTAAAATGATTTTCAAATATTGTTTCTGTTTTCCATTATTCCTTTTCATCAACTCAGTAATTTTGTGAAGTAGAACAGTTTGTTATTTCTATTTGACAAATTGGGAAACTGAGATGCAGTAGCTAAATCATTTGCCCAAAATTACAGTTAGTAAAAACCATGTGTTTTTATACATCATCTATTGATAGACAGACACTTGGGCTGCTTCCATAATTTGGCTATTGTAAATAATGCAATAAACATAGAGAATTGTTGAATCACCGCATCGTACACATGAAATTACTCCTACAACACTGTATATTAACTATTCTGGAATTTAAAAATTAAAAATATAGAGATAGGTAATGGAAGTGATAGGACTAGAGAATGAGTCTCCTGATCCTTTACATTTATGTTAGCCTTCATTCACTCAATAAATAAATATGTTTGACACCTTCCACATGTGAGGCATTCTGGATGCTAGGGATATGGTGAGCCAAAAACTCATGGTTCCTGCCCTTATTGAGTTTATACCTTCCAGAAATATAGATTTTCAGATAGCTAACAAAAGACTTGTAAAAGGTTGCAATATTGGGTAAAATATTTAAAAATACATAGTTTGCTATAAAATGTAGAATAAGAGGGGTGCCTGGTTTGCTCAGTCAGTTAAGTTTCCTACTCTTGATTTTGGCTCAGGTCAGGATCTCAGGGTTGTGAGATCAAGCCCAGTGTTGGGCTCTGCGCTAGGGATGGAACCTGCTTAAGATTCTCTCCCTCTTCCTCTCCCATTCCCCCTTAAAAATGTAAAATATGAGTGGTTAAATGAAACATGATGTTTTTATGAGTTAGATGTATAATACACCAGACAGATTCATGTAAGGAAGAATTTGATTGAAAAATGTGTGCACAAAAATGTATGTAGGGACTGGTTCTGGTTTGCCCCTCTCTCTTTTTAAAAATATTTTTGTTTTTAACACTGTTTAATCATAAAACTTTTAGGTTACTTTTTGTGATATGTGATTATTAGTGTCATAATTATTAATGACAGTAGTCATGAAAATAATAAATTACATCTCTAAATTTACTTACAATTTGAAGAGTTACTTCACATTGTTAATCCATTTTATTCTCAAGTGTAACAGCATTTTTAACATTCATTCTTAGATTACAACCTAGAGTTTTCATGAAGAATCCCATTTTATAAATAAGATAATTATTGAATGGATCAATTATATGGCTAGTAAATTGTAAGGATCTCTGACTATGAGTCAGAGAGCCTGGAAAAGAGTATCTGAGTGCTTGGGAACTCTTTTATATTGCTTATACTTCTGTTAATGAAAGCAAGAAATGTATTGCTTTTGGAAAATACAACTGTTGTGGATGTGTTCTTTTTTAATCAGGAGCTTGTGTCAGATAATCACTAAGCTATGTAGGAATTTTTTATCAGAATATGCCATTTCCTAGCATCATGTATATTAAGACATTATGTTCTTTGGGAAAAAAATTTCCTATATAATTCCATTTGCATCACAGTAGGAGACTTTCAAAATTATATATTTTTCTACAGGGTCATAGGAACAAAATATTTCTCCATGTTTTGACTTTAATCTTTGTGCATTCATGGCTGATTTTAAGCAAATGGCAAAGTAGGTGGATGCTTCCATTCAATGGATAGCAGAAGAACTAAGCAGAAAGTACAAACAAACATTTTGTTTTTTGTATAATTTATGTAAGGCCAAATAAGAAGATCTGTAGATATTATTTATGATGCAGAATATAAACAAATATATATTGGAGCCTTACTTTAGCAATAAGCAATGTCCATAGTATGGAATTTAAAATGGTTCCTCTACCTTTCTACAAGACTATGGTATCTAAATGAAAACAAAGATTTGATATAATATTTAGCTTATTTTCAATCACACAAATTCTCAGTGCCCTTTTGCATAAACCCTCGAGAAAATTCCTATATTGTAGCTATCACTTATACACACATAATATACAGATGGTGAATATTCTTTAAATTGATCTGTTCCATTATTAAATTCTGACTGTGCATGCTACAATAAACATATTAAGATGTTATTCCTTCACCATATACATTAGGTAGAATAATGTTAGAACATGCAGCACACATAATCGACTAGAAATATCAAGAATATTTGGAGGAAGCTGGTGGTACACAGAAAATAGACTCCACTGATGGCTTTGATGGAATAAAATGTGTTTCTGAAATGTAAAAGATGTACACATGACATTTCTTTCTATTATTGTTACTATCATCAGTTCTTCTCTTAATTAATTAATTAATTAATTAATGACAAAGAGAGCACAGGCAGGGGGAGAAGTAGAGGGAGGAGGAAGAAACAGACTCCCCACTGAGCAGGGAGCCTGAATTGGGGCTCAATCCCAGGACTTTGAGATCATGACCTGAGCCAAAGGCAGACACTTAATTGACTGAGTCACCAAGATGCCCCACTGTTGTTAGTTTTTGAAAGCTCTGTAAAACCAATGAAGATTATATACTAACAAAAATAATTAATTGTCAAATGGAGAAAAGTGAATTTATTTAATTTCATCAATCATAATAGAATCTGAGAAGTCTGTAATTCAAATTTTAATGAAAACATGAGGTGTTCATTTTGGCTGTCAGCATGCTTATCTGTCAGCAGATCACAAAGAGGTTTATAGAAACAAATATCTCTTTTGGTGCACTATGACCTTCATGGTTTCAGAAGAAATTCAAGGGGTGCCTGGCTGCCTCTATCAGTGGAGAATGTGACTTTTGATATTGGTGTTATAAGTTCCAGCCCTATGTAGAGATTACTTAATTTTTTTTTAAAAGAAATTCAAAGGCAGCCCAGGTGGCTCAGCGGTTTAGCGCCGCCTTCGGCCCAGGGTGTGATCCTGGAGACCCCAGATGGAGTCCCACGTCAGGCTCCCTGCATGGAGCCTGCCTTTCCCTCTGCCTGTGCTCTGCCTCTCTCTCTCTCTTTCTCTCTCTCTTTGTGTCTCTCATGAATAAATAAATAAAATTTAAAAAAAAAGATTCAATATTGAGGGCAAGCTAACACTTGGGAAACACTTTTGTTGGACACCTTTGTGACTTATTGATATGTGTAATAATGAAAATTTCCCATTATTATGCTAATATATATGGCTTTTAAAAATTTCAACAGTACTCCCTTTTTTTTTTTTTTTTTACAATTTAAATGACATTATTTGCTGTTAGATATTCATGCTAAAATATTCACTGTTATGGCCTTCCTGGGCTTTCATTTCTCATTTCTAAATATTCTCAGAGTATAATTCCTTGACCTAATTGTTTTTGGGTTTACTGAAAAATAATGTTTGCCTACTGCAAAATGATTTTAAAACAAAAAATAAAGAGAAGACATTATCTGATTTTCACTCTTTAAAGACGTTCTAGTGAAGTATCAAGCAAAACAAGGATAATATTTGTCAATTGTTTAATCTTAATGGAATCTTCAAAATCAATTCAAACATACTTAGAATGTCAGATGGTCTAAACTGTTTAATTTCTTTGAAGTTTCTTTAGGATTATGAAGAGATTGTCCAGTATATACAGTCTGGTTGTTAAGAATTACTTAAAAATTGTGACTTTTTTTGGTATATACTAATTATATATAAATAATAATAGCTCTTATTTATATATTTGATATCTTTAAGAATCCTATGCATGGATAAAACAGGTATTAATTTCTACATTTTAGAGAGAAAGAAACAAATAGAGGCTCTGAGATATTAAGAGATTTGCATAATTTCATATCTCACCCCAGACCTAAATGTCTTTCCATTTCACCGCACTGACAAAAGCATAGCCCACACCAAAAATTCCCATATTTCCCTATCTCTCTAGGGGAAAATACATTTAATAATGTATCAGAAAGAGCAGTAACAGGAGGCTTCTGTTTCCAGGATAATATTGGCTAATAATTAGCTATATGACCTTGAGAAACCATTTATGTGAGTTGGCAACTGAAAAACATTCTGAAGACTACAAGGTCAGGGAATATATTACCAATTAATTCTTTAAAATTACTGGAAGACATACTTTAGGTGGCCAGAGAATGAATAAAAATAAATAACTACAGATATGTTGTAGTATAAAAGATCCAGCAATAAAAATATAAGGCATAGTTTGTCAAAATAATCTTCGTTAATATGATTATACACTTAACACAAAGTTTTGAAAAATTCTGGAAAGATAAAGTATATATCTTAATAATATTAATTTATTTTAATATTAATGATAATTTGTATCTAAAATCTCAGATAGTATCCATAAAATCTGGAAAATGCTGGGAAGCAGAAGATAGAAGTAAAAATATGACCAATGTTTATATTTTAAATGCTGGCACTGATAATTTCATTATGACATCTGTAAATAAGAAAAGTAGAATCCTAAAAAAAAAAAAAAAAAAAAAAAAAAAAAAGAAAAGTAGAATCCTTCATTTTCATTACTTTCTTTTTCATATTCTAAAACCCTTTAAAAGAAGGAAAAATGCCCAAATATATATCTTACTTCTCCAATTAGCAAATGTAAAGCAAGCTTATTTGAGGGAGGCAGATGCTATTGAAACAAAGCCATTCATCAGAAATCTGAAAGGGCCTATTTTTAGGTTGGTTTGTGATTTTTAAAGTGAAACACTAAGAGTGAACATTTAAACATATCACATAATATATTTTACTACAGGAAGAAGTAATTATTGAAGAGATGTGTACTTGGTTCTCTGATTTAGTTGAAGTCCTATCAATATGATCTTTTCACATATCTTATTGGACCTAGGCTAAAAATAATCATAAACTCATTTCTTACTTAATTAAATAAAATTCCCTGCACCTCAGAATTTCAAAAACTAAAGGAGGCAGGTCCTTTTTTTAGGAAATTTCTTTACTACTTAGTAAATCACAGATTATTCCCTGACATTAAAGCAGGAAGCTAGAGTAGCTTCTTCCAATAAAAGGTTGCATGAAGCCATTACTGCAACCCTGTCATTATTTCTGATAGCCATTTGATGAGGCCTTGGACAAAAGCATGATGAATGGGAGTGTGTGGATGCATGTTCATGCGAAGAAAATACATATATACAAGGCAAGTGTCTAATCACTTGATACATCTAAATATCAGTGCCAAATTAATATTCTTAGGGTTCCTGTATATTTAAATTATCAGCTCTCAGACTATACGTAGTTTCCAGGGCTCTGAGATAAGTGAAATTAAGGATCTTCTTTCCTGTCTCTTAGATCTATACCCAGTCCTATGCAGAATACAAAGGAATATGGAGTTTTCTCTCAGTAGATGGTATTGTAATAATAAAATGAGATAGATATACTAATAAGGCAGTACCAGAATTAACATGTGCTAATTTTAGGCAAGTAGTTGTCACATTATAAAATTACATACCTCAGTATTCACATGGCTGAACCTTATTCCTTTCGTGTCCTTTCTGTAACTACTACCATGAATGGCATAAGATTACCAGAAGCAGTATGTAAAGAATGAAAAGTGTTTGATGGTAATTTTGCATTCCTCTTATGTTACTTTGGTTAAATGGTGTTGCTGTTAAGCCTACTCCATATTTATAGTATGTTAGATAAGTGCTGCCTCATTTCTTCCCCCAAACTCCCACTTTAATTTCAGAATGACAAAAAGATGCCTACCAGACTCAGAAAACAAACTGAACATCTTGAGCATGCTATTGATCGTGTTCTTGTCATGATATCGGAAAGAAGAAGGGCCCGTTCTCTACATGGCACTAATGAAAAACCACCTCATAACATTCTTACAGCTGCTCTTGAACTGATTAATATGGTCAAGATGATACTAAACATTCTGGAAAGGTAATTCCTAATATCTGATCTGTAAAATCTTAAGATAGTTGCATTTTTCCCTCTTCAGAAAACTTATAAATGGATTGGATTTTATTTCCACAGTATCTTTCAGATATAATTATAGATTTTAATTGATGCTCTGAATATCTCCCTAGGGTGAAAAATATATTTACATAATGACTTTTAAATAAGCCAATATTTGATCATCTGACTTTTTATGGAAACAAATCACTTTATAGAATTAGTATTTGTTTTACAAGGGAGTCACTTTGGGCTTCCTTTATAGATCAAACTCTGCTGCTGCATTAGAGACACTTGTTTTTTTACACAGTCTTTTAGGAATGCACAAAAGTTACACCAAAGTTCTAAAATACCACATCTGGACTATTTACAGCAACAAAATAGTGATTTTTTTCTTTACATATTAATTATATTAGGGATTTTTCATAAACAAGAGTCAGTAATGCCTTTAAAACTCTGTTACTAAGAGAAGTCTTTAGAAATCAAAGGCTAATGATTTCTAATCTTCTTTTGATAATAACCTTTAGGTAACATTAATATTTCAGTTTCTTAAAAAATTAAGTTTCCTAATTGCTATTTTAATCAAAGATTATAGTCATCTCTATATATTTTTTAAGATTTTATTTATTTATTCATGAGAGAGAGAGAGAGAGAGAGAGAGAGAAAGAGAGAGAGGCAGAGACACAGGCAGAGGGAGAAGCAGGCTCCATGCAGGGAGGATGACGTGGGACTCGATCCCGGAACTTCAGGATCATGCCCCGGGCTGAAGGCAGGCGCTAAACCGCTGAGCCACCCAGGCTGCCCCTCAACTTTATATTTTACACACAAATGAAACATCATGGATATTTATTCCTACGCCTTTTGCATCTGTTATCAGAAAGTATTATATCCCAAAGATAGAGAGGTTAAATAGTAAGAGGGAGGCATGGTTTTATAATCAACGAGAGGAGTATAAGAGGGAGAAGTCATAATACTTTTTCCTTTTGTTATCTGTTCTCTTAGTTTTTAACACCTGTTTTCATTTCAATTGATACTTGATTGACAAGCCCATTTTGTTCATATGAAGACAGGATGAAATATCTGACCTGCTTTTTCAAAGAAATTTCAAATTGAATGTTAGATAAAACATAGGAAATTCATCTGTTCCTCTACTTCCTCTCTTCTGAGCCCCTTACACTTATTTATCTGGCAACAAGCTGAAACAAAATAATTGAGATCTTTGGAATTAAGGAAAATAGGGAAAGGAATAATAGGTATACAACAAAGCCACAGAACTGAGTTGGCAACAAAAGAACCCCAAATGAATATAATCTGCTTCACTGATAGTTGATAATTCACAGTATTAGATTTTCTTGTATATTAGTCTCATTACAAAATTCTCATCACAGTTACAGTATTAACAAGCATGCTTTAGCAAATTTTCATTACATCACCAATTTGAAGGCTTCTTTGCTCTGATCAGTGGAACCAGATAATATTAAAAGTGTTTAGGGATCCCCGGGTGGCGCAGCGGTTTGGTGCCTGCCTTTGGCCCAGGGCGCGATCCTGGAGACCCGGGATTGAATCCCACGTTGGGCTCCCGGTGCATGGAGCCTGCTTCTCCCTCTGCCTGTGTCTCTGCCTCTCTCTCTCTCTGTGTGTGACTATCATAAATAAATTAAAAAAATATTAAAAGTGTTTATACTGTTATTGCAATATTTTGTAGTAAATAGTCCTTAATATTTTGTAGTGAGCAATTAGACTTCTCTTTCAAAAATGATACAATCTATACAAAATGACCTCATATAACAGCTTTTGAAAATGGCAAATTTATGGTTCATCTTAGCACTTTCTTTTTACCTGCTTGAATATTTTAAACTGTAAAACATTGCAGATTCTCATAGTTCTTGCTTAAGAACTAGTAACAACGGAATAAGATGTATTCATACTAATTAAACGTATTGAATATTCTAAATATGATCTTTGAATGCATAAAATGTTATGAATAAAACACATAAAAGACACAATAATATACCTTTCAGTGGAAATAGTTGCTATAAAACACCTCAGTACTATAAATTTCTTAGCTTTAGTCACTTCTGATTTTCCAAAGACTTCCTAGTAAAGACCATGTGTTTTGAAAGTTGTGTTAGAGACTCAACTGGCTCAATTCTGATCATGTAGTAACATGGGTTTTAAGAAGGTTTGGGGCTCAAAAAAATGTTTGAGGCTTAGCCTAATTGGATTTCCTACATAATAATTAATCTTCTCCTATATAATATCTGGTTAGAGTGCTAATTGGAGAAATTGTTTCTTTTCTCTCTGAAATTAAATAACTATGTTGGCAAGAAAATTATTTCTATGGTTTATCCTAAAATTAGCTTCATCTTTGTGTTTCTAAAACAAAATATGAGAAAGGTGCTGTTAAAATGTAAATTTTCCATTATTAGTTTGAATATTGAATTTTTCTCAAATTATGATTCAAGCTGTTATTTGACTTGGCTTAATTAAATCTATAATTTCAGGCCTAAAACTTATTTTTGTTTTATTAAAAAGAATATAAATCTAGTAAGTCATCTTGGAAATAGAGATAATAAGTATTTTTGAGAGTTTATGTTAATTCAAGAGTTTAATTCAAAATGTAATCATGGCAAAAAGTTGGAAAGGTAGTTGTATGATCTCTTCCCATAAAGTTTGTTCTTCCTTTTTTATATTTTTCTAAAGTATTTAGACTTTTTACTGAGTTGTATGAACTTTTTCAACTGACCTACAGTATACAAAAGAATGACTTCACAAACATTATATGCTTATATATGATAGAGCTTTATTTAAGTGTCATTTTATTGGTAATAGAAGTAACATTTTAAAATTAATTGTGGGCATTATGGGTTTTAAAAAGCTCTTAATTATGATAATAAATGGAAATCTTAGATCTGTTGATAGGGGCTTCTCTGATTACATTGCATTTCCATTAGTCATTACAATTTTAATTTGCCTATTGATTTGAAGTAGAATTTATGACAAATTTCATTGAAGAGAGCAATATAGTAATTCAAGACAACTTATCCAAGCATAATAACCCAATGCTCTACTTGTAAGGAAACATAAATTGAGCATGTTTCATGTTGATTATTAAAGGATAGGATAGGATGAGGTAATAGGGTGTACATTGACCAAATGTTTTCTTGCCTATTTGCTCATTTTTTTAAGTCTAGAAATGGATGAAAAGGGAAAAATGCCTAAAATTTTTTTCAGATGTGCTTTAGAAATAGACTTCCAAAAAAATGTCACTTTCATGTAAGCACCAGAGATTGTAATATTCTAGGAATTGGAGAGGGGGGTTCTTATGAATTACTTTTATTGCTAATTCTTAAAGCTAAAACTTCATTTTTCATGTGAAAATAAGTATATTTTCAGCACTTCAATGCTTGTTAATTTGTTTTACAAATAACATTTTGAAAATTGTTCTTCATTTTTGGAATGTAATAAAATAGATGAAGGGGGTGATCATTTTACAACAATGCTATGTAAGTTTTATCACCTCATTCAAATTCCTACTTGTGATTATAGTTCTCCAAAACCACAGAAGCCTGAAAGCTACACTAAGTAAAAATAATACAGCCCAAAATTTTCAATTGGCTATAGTATCCTAAGTAAAATACGTTTTTTTTTCATTTGTGACAAAATTAATTACTAGATACCACCAATCTTTATTTCTCAAGGAATGGATTATCTACTTGTGGATTACATACTTAATATTTTATACGTATTTTTCTTTTTTATTCTTTTTATGTACTCATTCAGGAAAAAGAAATTAAAAAGTTACTTACTCTGCCTTCCACCTTTTCATAGTAACTTGAAAATAGGGAAAACTGTTGTAAATTGTGTACCTACAATCCTACCAGCTACTGAGAACATAGATATATTACACTGATCAGCTTCTGTATAAGTTTTCTGTTATTTTTTATATAACTTCATGATGTCTAAAATTTAGCTGACCCTTGGCAGATTTTTAAAGTGATCCAAAGGTATATATATTGTGGGTTATAATTTTCAATTTCCTAAGGTATAAAGCTGTGACATTCAATGAAACTGAGATTGATGGAATCTCTTGTCATCCTTCCCTGGCAGGCCTCCATTTGACTGTATGTCAGAATTTTCCAGTTTGAAAAGCCACCTCATTAAACTTATCACATTACTGAAACATTTTTCTGAACAGGTAAGACATGGTTTTGTTGTGATATTTTCCATACATTCTTATATGTATTTATTTATCAAATCCTGTAAATTTATTTTCAATAACACCTATATAGCTAATCTCTTTACCATTTCTTTTTTTTTAAAGATTTTATTTATTTATTCATGAGAGACACACAGAGAGAGAGGCAGAGACACAGGCAGAGGGAGAAGCAGGCTCCATGCAGGAAGCCTGATGTGGGACTTGATCCCAGGTCTCCAGGATCACACCCTGGGCTGAAGGCAGATGCTCAACTACTGAGCCACCCAGGCATCCCCTGTTTACCATTTCTAATGCCAATACTGAATTTCAGGTCCATATTTTTTATATACAGATAGAATATTTTTATAGCTATGCAATTGATTTGTCGACTCAAATATCTTTTCTGCTCAATTAGAATTTACCATTATTGCTGCATTATTGTAAAATAACATTAAACTGAATAGAAACCTTTAAATGCTTACTATTATCCAGTCAACATAGTCTAACATTGTTAAGCTGTCATCCACAACCCTCCTTAGTCCATAATCATCTATTATCCTTCTGTTCTATATGATCCTTATATTACTTAAAATATTTTACTCATTCATCTTTAAATGTTTCATGTACAATTCTACCTCTATCTTTTTTATCATATTATTTTCTCTACCTAGAATTTACTACCATGACTTCTCCCTTTATCTGAGTAATATATTTCCCTTATTTTTTTTGTGTGTGAGTTGATAAGTGGTTTTTTTTTTTTTTGGTTGCAGGTTTTTTCTTCTCTTTTAAAGTTTTTATGTAAATTCTAGTTAGTTAACATACAGTGTAGTATTAGTTTCAGGTGTACAATATAATGAGTCACACTTCCATACAAAACCTGGTGCTCATCATAGCAAGTGCACTACTTAATCCTCATCGCCTATTTTACCCATCCTCCCTCCCACCTCCACTCTGGTAACCATCAATTTGTTCTCTATAGTTAAGAGTCTCTTTCTTGGTTTGCCTCTCTCTTTTACTTCCTTTTTGTTCCTTTGTTTCTTAAACTCCACATATATAAGTGAAATCATATGGTGTTTGTCCTTCACTGACTGACTTATATCACTTAGCATAAAACTCTCTAGCTCCATCCATGTTATTGTTAATGGCAAGATTTCATTCTTTTTACAGCTGAATAATAATATTCCATTGTGTGTATATACATATATCTTGTTTATCCATGCATTTCTATTGAAAATTATTTAGTTCACTTATTTATTTATACTTCCATTCACTAATTTATCCATTTATCACTCAAACAAGGTTATTCCTTTTGTAGTTATAATTTTCTAGAATTTAGTATATGATATTTTGTAAGCTTGTCTTAACTCCATAATCATTTGAGAGTTGGCTACATGCATATATGTATACTAGGGTTCAAAGAGAACACATGAATAAGACAGAATTCTTTTCCTCAAAGTTTAATAGAATAATGATATATTTAAACAAGTAATGTGTAACTTTATATATATATATATATAGTCATTTAAGTCCTTTGGAGTCAGGGATTATCCTACATTATTATATATTAAGATTATTTAACATAATTTTTTGTTAACATTTTTATGTACATAGTGAGTATCTAATAAATGTTCCATATTGATTAAACACACCAAGATTAACATTGATTTAACATTGATTAAACACACCAAGAAATCCTGAAAGAAAAGAAAAGATTCATTATCACAGGTATTTGTCCATGTGAATCATATTTGTTTTAGCAGAAATGAGGTCACAGACTAGTTATATGTGAGAACATTCAATAATAACAATACTTATATAGAAATTACTACTTGTCAGGTGCTGTTCTAAGTGCTAGATATAACTTTTAATTTTCAAATCATTTCAAGTACATTGACTAGCTGAAATTTCTTCAAGTCAGGGTGAATGAGAAGACTGAGAAGAATAGGGGTCACTGGGGTCCATCTATTTTCTGCATTAATCTAGAGATGGGGCTTTTGATTCAAGTGTCCTCTTATCAAATATCTGTTATTTCTTGTTTTACTATGGCAGAAATCATTATGGGAAATATGTCTTATGGAAAGTGTCAAAATTAGATTGCTGTGTTTGGCAAAGTCACTCCACATTCTTAGTGGACCAAATATCACACTGAGAAAAATCAGAAAATATTAACAAAATAAAATAAATTCTCTGATTTTAAGTATCAGAGATTTAGGCAAAATGGACACATCAGTAAAAGGCTACAGAAATATTGAAAGCAATACACTCAAATTAATGTAAGTATAATTTAAGTATAGTTGATATACAATGTTAATTTCAGGAATGCAGCATCATGATTCAACAACTCTATACATTATGATGTGCTTACTACAAGAGTAGCTACGATTGGTCAGCATGCAATGCTATTGCAGTAGCACTGACCATATCCCATATATTATTCCTTCTATTACCATGACTTATTCATTCCATAACTAGAAGCCTGTATCCCCCACTCCCCTTCACCCATTTTGCCCATCCCCCAACCCTTCCTTTCTGGCAGCCATTGGTTTGTTCCCTGTGTTTATAAATCTGATTGTGCTGTTGTTTTATTAATTTGTTTTGTGTTTTTGGATTTTACATATGAGTGAATCATAAGGTATTTCTCTCAGTCTGAGTTATTTCACTTAGCATAATACTCTCAAGATCCAACTATGTCATCTCAAAGGGCATGATCTCATCCTTTCTTATGACTGAACAATATTCCATTGTATACAAATTCCACTTTTTAACCATTCATCTCTTTATGTACACTTGGGCTGCTTTCATACTGTGGCTATTGCAAATACTGCTGCAATAAGCATAGGAGGTTACATGTATCTTCTTAAATTAGTGTTTTCATTTTATTAAGATAAATACCCAATAATGGAATTCAGGGATCATATGGTACTTCTATTTTTTTAAGATTTATTTATTTATGTAAGAGAAAGATGGAGAGAGAGCCTGGAGGTGGGGAGGGGCAGAGAGGAAGGGAGAAGACAGAGAGAATCTCAAGCAGGCTCCTCACTGAGCACAAACCCAATGAGGAGCTCAATCCCACAACCATGAGACCATGACATAAGCTGAAATCAAGAGTCAGATGCTTAACTGACTGAGCCACCTAGGTGCCCTGCTATTTCTATTTTTTATTTCATTCAGGTAACTACATACTGTTTTCTTCAGTAGCTGTACCAATTTACATTCCTACCACCATTGTACAAGGGTTCCTTTTTCTCCACATCCTCAACAACACTTCTTATTTCTTGTCTTTTTGATTTTAGCCATCTAAAAATATGTAAGGTAGCATGTAATTGTGGTTTTTATTTGCATTTTCCTGATGATTAGTGATGTTGAGCATTTTTTCATGTGTCTGTTGGGCATCTGTATGTTTTCTTCAGAAAAATGTCTATTAAGGCCCTCTGCCTGTATTTTAATATGATTATTTGGTGTTTTTTTTAAATTTTTTTAAAATTTTTATTTATTTATGATAGTCAGAGAAAGAGAGAGAGAGAGAGAGAGAGAGGCAGAGGGAGAAGCAGGCTCCATGCACCGGGAGCCCGACGTGGGACTCGATCCAGGGTCTCCCGGATCGCGCCCTGGGCCAAAGGCAGGCGCCAAACCGCTGCACCACCCAGGGATCCCTATTTGGTGGGTTTTTTATGTGGAGTTGTATACATTTTTATATACTTTGGATATTAACTCCTTATCAGACATATTTGCAAACAAATTCTCTCATTCAGTAGGTTCTTTTTTGGTTTTGTCAGTGGTTTCCTTCATTGTGCAAAAACTTTTTATTTTGATGTAGTCCCAGTGGCTTATTTTTGCTTTAGCTTCCATTTATTTAGGAGACAGATCTACATAAATGTTGCTATGGTTGATGTCAAAGAAATTACTGCCTGTGTTCTCTTCTAGAATTTTTATGGTTCCTGGTCTTATATTTAGATCTCTAAACTATTTTAATTCTTTTAAGATTTTATTTATTTATTCATAGACACACACACACACACAGAGAGAGAGAGAGAGAGAGAGAGAGAGAGAGAGAGAGGCAGAGACACAGGCAGAAGGAGAAGCAGGCACCATGCAGAGAGCCGGAGGTGGGACTCCATCCAGGGTCTCCAGGATCTGGCCCTGAGCTGCAGGAGGCGCTAAACCG
This sequence comes from Canis lupus dingo, assembly GCF_003254725.2. Lineage (NCBI taxonomy): Eukaryota > Metazoa > Chordata > Mammalia > Carnivora > Canidae > Canis > Canis lupus. The sequence goes on from NC_064281.1 coordinate 65,739,294, forward strand.
CTGCGCCACCGGGGCTGCCCACTATTTTAATTTTTGTATTGTGTTCAAAGTGGACCAGTTTCATTCTTTTGCACGTAGCTGTTTAGTTTCCCAGCAGCAATTATTGAAGAGACTGTCTTGCCCCCATTCTATATTCTTGCCTCCTTTGTCATAGATTAATTGACCATACAAGTGGGAATTTGGGGGAACCTAGGTAGATCAGTGGTTGAGCTTCTGCCTTTGCCTCAGGTCATGATCCTAGGGTCTTGGGATCAAGTCCCGCATTGGGCTCCCCACCGGAGCTTGCTTCTCCCTCTGCCTATGTCTCTGCTTCTCTCTGTCTTTCATGAATAAACAAAATCTTTAAAATAAAATTGGAAATTTCCAAGTGTGTTTCAAGCCATTATTACAATGTAATAACATTGTTCAGGGTTGTCTAGTTGAAGAATAAGATTCCTGTATTAGGTATGAATAATTTGTACAGAGGACTTTTTAAAAAATGACTTAATTGAAATATAATTTATATACCATACAATTTATTAATTTAAATAGAACAATTCAGTGTTTTTTTAGTATATTGAGAGTTCTGTCATCATTACCTCAATCGATTTTAGGATATTTTTGCCACCCCTCAAAATACCACATCTTCATTATCAGTTACTCCCCATTTCCCCAACCACCACTATTACCATGCCCACCCCAGCTGTAGGTAACCTCTAAACTACATCATGTCATTATACATTTTCCTATTGTTCACATTTCACATAAACAAAATCACACAGTATGTAGTCTTTTTTGACTAGCTATTTTCACTTAGGATTAAAAAATTCAGTTTATTCATGTTATGTCATACACTAATACTTCATTCCTAATTATTGATAAATAATATTCCATTATACAGAGAACTACATTTTGTTTATCCACTCATTAGTTGATAAGACATACGAGTTGTTTCTACCCTTTAGTGTATGAATGATGCTGCAGTGAGCTTTCATGTACAACATGGGCATATGATTTTGTCTGTCTTAGGTATATACACCTAGGAGAGGAATTTCTGGGTCAAATGCTAACTCTATGTTTAACTTTTTGAAAAAAAGTGTTAGATTGTTTTCCAATTTGTCTATATCATTTTACATTCCCACCAGCAGTGTTTGCAGGTTTCAATTTCTCCATATCCCGGACAACACTTGTTGTTATATGATGTTTTCATTATAGCATTATGTAGTGTTATGTCATTGTGATTTTGATTTACATTTCCCTGTTGGTTAATGATAATGGCACTTTTAGCCATTTTTTATATCATCCTTAGAGAAATGTTTGATCACAGTCATTTTACAACTGGTTTGTCTTTTCATTATTGAGTCGTAAGAGTCCTTTACATATTCTGGATACAAGTCTTTTATCAAATGCAAGATTTGAAAAAATTTTCTGCCATTCTGTAGGTTTTCTTTTCACTCTTTATGGTGTCCTTTGATAACAAAGGTTTTTAAATTTGCTGAAGTCCAATTTTCTTTTTTCCTTTGCTACTCATATTTTTGGTTTGCATTTTTTTTTTGGATCTTAAAACCTATTTCCTAACCCAAGGTCATAAAAATTTATGCCTATATTTTCTACTAATAATTTTATGACTGTAGCTCTCATATTTAAATTTATGATAAGTTGTATTTTGTATGGTGTGAGTGAGGTAGGAGTCCAACTTCATGCATTTGCATGTGGATACCAGTTGTTCTAGCACCATTTGTTGAAAAGATTATGATTTCTATATTTAATCGTCATAGTACTCTTGTCAAAAATCAGTTGGCCATAAATGTAAGAGTGTACTTATGAACTCTCAATTCTAGTCTCTTGATCCATATGTATACCTGTATGCCAGTACCATACATAGCTTGACTGCTGTGGCACTGTAGTACATTGAAAAATTGGTTAAGTATGATTCCACAACTTTGTTCATTTTAAAGATGGTTAGATTATTCTATATTTGCATTTTCATATGAATTTTGTGATAATCTCATCAATTTCTGCAAAAGAGAGAGAAGTAGCTAGGATTTCGACAGAGATTTTCTGGAATCTATAGACCACTTTCAATAGTATTACCATTTTAACAATTAAGGCTTTCATTCCATAGGCAGGAAATAACTTTACATTTACTTAAATCTTATATAATTTCTTTTAACAATTATTATAGTTTTTGGTGTACGTGTCTTACACTTTTCTTATGCTTTTTAAAAGTATTTATTATATTTTTATTCCTTTTGATGTTATATTAAACAGAATTGTTTTCTTAATTTTATTTTCAGATTGTTCATTGCTCTTGTGTAAAAATATACAATTGATTTTTTAAATTTTATTTTTATTTACTTATTTTATTGAAGTATGATTGACATACAACATTTTATTAGTTTCAGGTATATATCATAGTGATTTGATATTTTTATAGATTATAAAATGATTCCCACAATGGGTCTAGTTACCATCTGTCACTGTACAAAATTATTATATTTTTTACTATATTCTCTCTACTCTACATTACATCATCATAACTTAAAGTTTGTACCTCTTAACTCCTTTCACCTCTTTCAGTTGATGATTCTATATTGATCTTGTACCTGCAACCTTGATGAACTCATATATTAGTTCTAATAGTTTTTTTTTTAGTGGATTCCTTAGGATTTTCTATATACAAGGTCATGCCTTCTGCAAATATAGTATTATTTCTTCCTTTTAAACATTGATCCTTTGTATTTTTTGCCTTGCATGATTTACATGGCTAGAACCTCCAGTACAATGTTAAATGGCAATGTTGAGAGTCAAAATACTTTTTCTGATCTTAGGCAAGAAGCACTCATTCTTATGATGTAATCTATGAGATTTTTACTAGATAACCATTTATGAGATTAAGGAAGTTCTCCTCTACTCCTAGCTTTTTGAGTGTTGCTTATCGGAAAAAGGTGGTGGATTTTATCAAATGCTTTATCTGTGTCATGTATTGTAATCTATGTCTTTTTTATTCTGGTGATATTTTATATTGCATTGAATGATTTTTTGATGTGAAACCAATTCTGTATTCCTGGGACAAATCCCATTTGTTCATGGCATATACTTTGTTTACACGCTGGAGGATTTGGGTACTCATATTTCATTTATTATTTAATTTTTATAGTCATAGGTCTATAGGTTCCTTGTCATACCTTTGCCTGCATTTGCTATCAGAATAATTCTTTTTTCTTTTAAGATATAAATTTTCTTTTAAAAGGTATAAATGTTTTTATTTATTTTTCTTCAAGTTTTTATTTAAATGCTAGTTGGTTAGCACATAGTATAACACTAGTTTTAGGTGTAGGACTTAGTGATTCATCACCAACATACCAAACCCGGTACTCATCATAAGTACCCTCCTTAATACATATTTAACCCTTCCCCCTGCCACCTCCTCTCCAGTAGCCCTCAGTTTTTTCTCTATAGTTAAGAGTCTCTTTTACGATTTGCCTCTCTTTTTGTTCCCCCTATGTTCATATGTTTGTTTCTTAGATTCAACATATGAATGAAATCATATGGTATATGTCTTTCTCTGACTGACTTATTTTCCTTAGTTTCCTTAGTTTAATACACTCTAGCTCCATACACATCATTACAAATGGCAAGATTTCATTCTTTGCTATACCTGAATAATGTTCCATTGTATATACATATACTACATTTTCTTTATCCATTCATCAGTCAATGAATAATTTGGCTATTGTTGATTATGCTGATATAAACATTGGGATACATACATCCCTTCAAAATAGTATTTTTGTATTATTTGGGTAAATAACTAGTAGTGCAATTTCTGGATCATAAGGAAGTTCTATTTTTGAGGAACCTCCATGCTCTTTTCCACAGTGGCTGCGACAGTTTGTATTTTCACCAACAATGTAAAAAGGTTCCCCTTTCTCTGCATCATCGCCATCACCTGTTGTTTCCTCTGCTAATTTTAGCCATTATGACAGGTGTGAGGCGATAGCTCATTGTAGTTTTGATTTGTATAATCCCTGATTATCAGATATGTTGGGATTTTCATGTCTTTGTTAGTCATCTGTATATCTTCTTTGGTTAAATGTCTATTCATGTCTTCTACCCATTTTTGTTAAAGATTTCATTTATTTATTTGACAGAGAGAGAGCACAAGCAGGGGGAGCAGTAGAGGGAGAGGGAGAAGCAGGTTCTCACTGAACAGGGAGCTCAATATGGGGCTCAATCTCAGGACCACAGGACCATGACCTGAGCTGAAGGCAGACACTTAACCCACTGGGTCACCCAGGTGCCGCCTTCTGACCATTTTTTAACTGGATTATTTGTTTCATAGGTGTTGAGTTTGATAAGTTCTTTACATATTTTAGATACAAGCCCTTTATCAGATGTGTCATTTGTAGATATCATCTCCAAATCCACAGATTGCCTTTTTGTTTTGTTGATATTTTACTTCATTGTGCAGAAGATTTTTATCTGATTAAACCCCAATATTTTATTTTTGTGTTGGTTTCCCTTGCCTCAGGAAACATACTTAGTAAGAAATTGCTATGGCCAATGTCAAAAGGTTCCTGCCTGTGTACTCCTCTAGGATTTTGATGGTTTCTTGTCTCACATTCAGGTCTTTTATCCATTTTGAAATTATTTTGTGTATGGTGTAAAGAAGTGGTCCAGTTTCATTCTTTTGCCTGTTGCTGTCCAGTTTTCCCAACATAATTTGTTGAAGAGACTAGACTGTCTTTTATCCATTGGATATTCTTTCCAGCTTTGTTGAAGATTAATTTCCCATATATTTGTGGGTCCAATTCTGGGTTTTCTATTCTGTTCCTTTGATCTATGTGTCTGTTTCTGGGCCAGTACCATACCATATGAGGCCAGCATTACCGTGATACCAAAACCCAACAAAGATTGTACTACAAAAGAGAACTACAGGCCAATATCTCTGATGAATATGAATGTGAAAATTCTCAATAAATTTCCAGCAAACTGAATCCAACAATACTGTTGGCATCATTCACCACAATCAGATGGGATTTTTTTCATCAGTTTCAAGGGTGGTTCAGTATTTGCAAATCAATGTGATACATCACATTAATAAAATAAAAGATAATAACTATAAAATCATTTTAATAGAGTCATAAAAAAACACTTAACAAAGAACAGCATCAATTCATAATAAAAAACCATCAGCAAAGTAGGTGTATAGGCAACATATCTTAACATAATAAAATCCTTATATGAAAACCAACAGCAAACATCATTATCATGGTGGAAATACTGAGAAATTTTCTCTTTATGTCAGGACCAAGACAAAAATGTCTGTTCTTACCACTCATTCAATATAGTACCAAAAGTCTTAGTCATAGCAATTAGAGAACATAAGAAAATACAAGCCATCCAAATTGGCAGGAAGAAGTACAACTCTATTTGCAGATGACATGATAACTATATATTAAAAATGCAAAAGACTCTACCAAAAACTGCTAGAAGTGATAAATGAATTCAGTAAAGTTCCAGTATACAAAACCAATGTACAGCAATCTGTTGCATTTCTATACACCAATAATGAAGCAGCAGAAAAAGAAATTAAGAAATAAGTCCATTTATAATTGCACCAAAAGCCATAAGATACCTAGGAATAAACCTAAGCAAAGAGGTGAAAACCCTGTACTCTGAAAACTATAAAACACCGATGAAAGAAATTGAAGATGACACAAAGAAATTGAAAGAAGTTCCATGCTCATGGATTAGAAAGGTTTTGTTAATATGTCTATAGTAACCAAAGCAATCTACACATTTAATACTATCCTTCTCAATATACCACCAGTATTATTCACAGAGCTAGAACAACCAGTCCTAAAATTTGTATGAAACACAAAAGACCCTGAGTAGGCAAAGCAATCTTGAAAATGAAAAGCAAAGCTGGAGGAATCAAAATTCTTGCCTTTAAGTTATATTACAAAGTTGTGGTGATAAAAATAGTAAGAAAATAACACAAAAAGAGATACAGGCCAATAGAAGAGTATAGAATACCCAGAAATTAACCCACAACTACATGGTTAATTGATCTTCAACAAAGCAGGAAAAAATATTCAATGGAAAAAAGTCTCTTCAAAAATAGTGTTGATACATAGAATTAGAAGTCCTAGCCTCAGCAATCAGACAACAAAGAGAAATAAAAGACATTCAAATTGGCAAAGAAGAAGCCAAACTCTCCCTCTTCGCCAATGACATGATACTCTACATAGAAAACCCAAAAGACTCCACTCCAAGATTGCTGGAACTCATACAGCAATTTGGCAGTGTGGCAGGATACAAAATCAATGCCCATAAATCAGTGGCATTTCTATACACTAACAATGAAACTGAAGAAAGAGACATTAAGGAGTCAATCCCATTGACAATGGCACCCAAAGGCATAAGATACCTAGGAATAAACTTAACCAAAGAAGTAAAGGATCTATACCCTAAAAACTACAGAACACTTCTGAAAGAAATTGAGAAAGACACAAAGAGATGGAAAAACATTCCATGCTCATGGATTGGCAGAATTAATATTGTGAAAATGTCAATTTTACCCAGGGCAATTTACACGTTTCATGCAATCCCTATCAAAATACCATGGACTTTCTTCAGAGAGTTGGAACAAATCATCTTAAGATTTGTGTGGAATCATAAAAGACCCCGAATAGCCAGGGGAATTTTAAAAAAGAAAACCATATCTGGCGGCATCACAATGCCAGATTTCAGGTTGTACTACAAAGCGGTGGTCATCAAGACAGTGTGGTACTGGCTCAAAAACAGACACATAGATCAATGCAACAGAATAGAGAATCCAGAAGTGGACCCTCAACTTTATGGTCAACTAATATTCGACAAAGCAGGAAAACTATCCACTGGGAAAAAGACAGTCTCTTCAATAAATGGTGCTGGGAAAATTGGACATCCACATGCAGAAGAATGAAACTGGACCATTCTCTTACTCCACACACAAAGATAAACTCAAAATGGATGAAAGATCTAAATGTGAGACAAGATTCCATCAAAATCCTAGAGGAGAACACAGGCAACACCCTTTTTTAACTTGGCCACAGCAACTTCTTGAAAGATACATCCATGAATGCAAGAGAAACAAAAGCAAAAATGAATTATTGGGACTTTCTCAAGATAAGAAGCTTCTGCACAGCAAAAGAAACAGTCAACAAAACTAAAAGACAACCTACAGAATGGAAGAAGATATTTGCAAATGACCTATCCGATAAAGGACTAGTATCCAAGATCTATAAAGAACTGAAACTCAACAGCAAAGAAACAAACAATCCAATCATGAAATGGGCAAAAGACATGAAGAGAAATCTCACAGAGGAAGACATAGACATGGCCAACAAGCACATGAGAAAATGCTCTGCATCACTGGCCATCAGGGAAATACAAATCAAAACCACAATGAGATACCCCCTCACACCAGTGAGAATGGGGAAAATTCACAAGACAGGAAACAACACATGTTGGAGAGGATGTGGAGAAAGGGGAACCCTCTTGCACTGTTGGTGGGAATATGAACTGGTGCAGCCACTCTGGAAAACTGTGGAAGTTCCTCAAAGAGTTAAAAATAGATCTGCCCTACGACCCAGCAATTGCACTTCTGGGGATTTACCCCAAAGATACAAATGCAGTGAAACGCTGGGACACCTGCACCCCAATGTTTATAGCAGCCATGTCCACAATAGCCAAACTGTGGAAGGAACCTCGGTGTCCATCGAAAGATGAATGGATAAAGAAGATTTGGTCTATGTATGCAATGGAATATTACTCAGCCATTAGAAACAACAAATACCCACTATTTGCTTCGACATGGAGGGACCTGGAGGGTATTGTGCTAAGTGAAATAAGTCAATCGGAGAAAGACAAACATTATATGGTGTCATTCATTTGGGAAATATAATAATTAGTGAAAGGGAATAAAGGGAAAGGAGAGAAAATGCGTGAAAATATCAGGGAGGGTGACAAAACATGAGAGATACCTAACTCTGGGAAATTAACAAGGGGTAGTGGAAGAGGAAGTGGGCAGGGGGTTGGGGTGAATGGGTGATCGGCACTGAGTGGGGCACTTGGCGGGATGAGCACTGGGTGTTATGCTATATGTTGGCAAATTGAACTCCAATAAAAAAATAATGTTGATAAACTGAAGAGTAACATGCAAAAGAATAAAACTGGACCAATTTCCTACAACAAATACCAAAATAAATTCAAAACCTATGAGTTTGGAAGTGTGAGACATGAAAAGTGTGAGACATGAAACCTTAAAAATCCTAGAGGAGTAAAGCTTGAGGTCACACAGCTATTAAGTAGTAGGGCCAAGATTTTGAACCCAGGTGGTCTTGTTTAGGACACAATTCCTCAGCCTCAGCACTATAGACATTTTGGGACAGATAGTTCTTTGGTGTTGAGGGGATGGTCTTGTGCATAGAGGGATGCTCAAAATGTCTCCAAACATTGTGAAATTTCCTCTGTGGGACCAAATTGCCTCTAATTAAGAACCATTGCTCCAGAGTCTGAACTCTTGCCTTTATAGAGTATTTTAAAATCCTCTATCTTGATGGCTATTTATTTAGTAAGTTTATACTGCTACACCAGTGACTGTATATTCATACAAATAAAACATTTAAGTATATTTTTCAATACTTTTAAAAAAATAAGTACAGCTGACACATAATGTTACATTAGTTTCAGGTGTACAACAGTGACTGGACAAGTTTATACATTTTGTTGTGTTCACCATAAGTGTAGTTACCATCTGTCCCCATACATCACTATCACAGTATCATTGACTGTATTCCTTATGCTGTACCTTTTATTCCTGTGACCTAATTCCATAACTGGAAGCTTATATCTCCCACTCCCCCTCACCCATTTTGCCAACCACCTAACCCCCTTACCCTCTATCAGTTCTATTTGTAGGTCTGATTTTGTTTTTGTTTATTCATTTTTTTAAAGATTCCACTTGTGGCTGAAATTACAAGTTGATGTTATTTGGATTCATTGTTAACTGCTGTTTTCCATTATCTTTTGAGTCCCTCCTAGAGATTGAGTAACTGGCTTTGCAAAATCTTCATTTAATCTGTTCCATTTGGTTTATTTAGAGTAAAACAGCCCCTGTGACCATCTTCAAATAGTTTTAATCTCTCCACCCTTCCTAATTCATAAGATTACTTAGCTTTAACTCCAATTTTGCCCATAATGTGTAGAAGAATATTCTGATTGGGATGTCTACTCTAACTCTGTTTATGACATAATAATGAAATACCAAGACTTAGGTGTTTTTGCCTACTGCTTTCTTTTTCTTTCCTCAGATTAATTTTTTTAAAGGTGGACAAAGGTTAAAATGAAAAGGATGTATCTCACTCAAGGCTAAATTACAAAAGGAGGGAAAGGAAGAGAGGAAGGAAGGAAGGAAGGAAGAAAAAAAAGAATTAAAATAAGAATAATCTCCCCTTACAGTCCTATTTACCTTACTTCCCTATTTTTCCTTCCCCCCTCCCAGTCTTGATCCTTTCCTCTCATTTCTCCTAATACTCACCAATAGTTTTATTTTACTTTTATTTAAAGATTTTATTTATTTACTGATGAAAAACAGAGAAAGAGAGAGAGAGGCAGAAACACAGGCAGAGAGAGAAGCAGGCTCCATGCAGGGAGCCCGATGCGGGACTCGATCGCGGGACTGGATCCCAGGACTCCAGGATCACACCCTGGGCATGAAGGCAGGTGCTCAACTGCTGAGCCACCCAGGCGTCCCTCACCAATAGTTTTAAAAAAATTTACAGAAGTTAACTTGATGCTTAAATCCTCATTCAGTCATCAAAATCACAATTTCATAGCAGCTCTAAAGTAATAATAAAATCTAGTAAATTACTCAAAGATTACATAGCTTCATTTATCTTTGGGAGGATTATGTTAGTTTAATATCTCCAAATAGCTTAATTTAGGATTCAAACATATTTTAATATTGAAAATATGGAGTGTTTAGAAGAAAAATAAATTATAAACTCTCATTTTATCTCATTTTCATCTTCTTTAAATCTTAGAATATAATTTGTAGAGACCTACCCCTGATGAGGACTCTGTACTATCTGGGAAGTGTTCATACCTTATCCTGCCATTCTACTCCTAATTTCCCTTTTAATAACCATTCTTTTTTTTTTCACTTAAACCTCAGTTTAAAAAATTTAATTCAGTCGGGAATATCACAAGAAACCAGTTTCTTCTAAGTATCAATTTGTCTGTTATTATAATCCATGCAGAGGTTAGAATAAAATCTCATATTACAAAACCTAGCACATAGGGTAAACAATGATTAAATCCTAAACAATCCTAAATCTGCCAGATGGAGAAAAAAGTAGTGATAAATTATCAAGGCAAAAGGGATAGCTCAGGTAAAGAGGTTTGGTAATAGCCACTTCAAAAATAAGGGAACCATGTTTTGGGCTGTGCAAATAAGCACAATCCACAATGAGCTTAGAAGAGGAAATTCTAAGTCTATGGCAGAAGAATTAAGGGGGAAAATCAGAGAGGGTGACAGAATATGAGAGACTCCTACCTCTGGGAAACGACCAAGGGGTAGTGGAAGGGGAGGTGGGCGGGGAATGAGGTGACTGGGTGACAGGCACCGAGGGGGGCACTTGATGGGATGAGCACTGGGTGTTATACTATATGTTGGCAAATCGAATTCCAATAAAAAATACACAAAAAATAAAAAATAAAATATTTTTTAAAAAGAAGTGAATAAAACTCATAAAAACCACAGTTCTAAAAAAAAAAAAGCCACAGTTCTTGATCAATCAATCTTGACCTTGAAGGGGAACAATCAAGAGATCAAGAGAGCTTGATTAAAAATATTTTATGTGGTTTCCAGAAATATGGACCACAATGTTCCTCAGCATCTCTGCTGAGAGAGGAAGATCAAAAGTAGACTAATATTTGGATCAATCAGTCATCTGTGAAGGGCAAAATCTTCCTCACAGAAAAAGTCAGAACTTCTACAATTGTCCTCAAACCATAAAGTGCAAATTATCACCTAGGAAGCTAATACAGCTCACTTCCTAGGTCTCACCTCAGAGATTCTGGTTCACTATCATTAATTTTCAACCCTAATTGCATTTTAAAATTACCCACGGATTTTTAAAAACATACTGATGCCCATTCCCAGCCCCAGATATTTAAGATTTAATTGAAATTATGAATGGAGCCTGGCTATTGTTATCTTCCAAAAGCTCTCCAAGTAATTATAATGTGCATCCAGGAATGGGAACCAGGCTCTTATATAAGTCTACTTTTAAAGTAACAGCCTCTAAGTGAAACTGATGCTTTTAATATACTTTGTATATTACTAGGTGAATTTGTGTATTCAACATATCACAAACGTGCTATCCTAAGTACTACATTTATGAGGTGCTCTGTGGTTTATGACTTCCAAACAAGCCTCTACTATTTATTATAACTCAATTATCATAATTATGAAAAGCAGCATAGATGGTCCAAACCAGTTATCAATACAGAGATATTTTAATTCTAGAAGTCATATTTTCTATCTTACGTTATTATATAAATATAATTTATATAACATACTTAGAAGTACAAATAACTATACAAACCAAAAACTTTTTTTAAGATTAGCAGCAGAATTTGTATTGTAACAGAACACAGTTGTTTGCAGCCTCTTAATGCTGGGTAATGGAAAAATGACTAGTGAAGTAATACCTGCTTTGCAGGGGGAAGTAATTATGCATTCGTGGACAGGAAAACATACCTGCAAATTTCAAGATGTGTTATAAAGAAGTGTCTTTTATTTGCATATAGTTTATTTTACAAATTACCATGGCAGCAGAAATCTTATGGAAAGAAGAATTTATCTCATAACGTAGATTATATAGTATAATTGTCTTCTTTGTGCCAGATTCTTCCTTGTTTTACTGATATACATATTTTTGCCTCAAGGATTCTTTTTCATTTCTCATAGGGCTTGAATTTCCTCCAAAATTACAGGCTTACAAAAGAAAAACCTAAATTTATTAATTAGTTAATTTTCATTAAAGACTAAAATTTGTCTCGACAAACAGCTAGTTTTTTGGAGGGTTCCATCTGATATTGGGATAGAACTTGGTTTCCTTTCATTTCTGTTATATGTTCTTACATTTGGACACATAACAAATATTCCATAATGATGCAATCAGAGTTTGTGACTGTGAGGTCTCTGGTATGAGTGAACTATTTACATTTTGGTTTTAGAATTCACGTTTGTCTTCACACTTTCCCTTTTTCAATTCTAAGGTATTGACAATCAGCTTTCAACCTGGAAAATATTAAAATATCAGGCTCAACATCTATTAGTTTAGCTTCCTTTTTTTGAAAGATTTAATTTACCTATTCATGAGAGACACAGAGGCAGAGGGAGAAGCAGGCTCCATATAGGGAGCCTGATGCGAGACTCGATCCTAGGACTCCAGGATCGCGACCTGAGCTAAAGGCAGACGCTTAGTCACTGAGCCACCCAGGCGTCCCTAGTTTGGCTTCCCGACGCACTTCTACTTAGCCATAGAAGACGAATGACTATAGATCTTTCTTATGTTAGTTTCTCTGTACAATCCATTCTATGCCTGGCAAACATAATTTATATTTGCATTTATCAGTGTCAGAAATCACTTTACTATCATTTAGTAAACTATAGATTTCAACACAGCCAATGCCAACATCTAGAAGCCAATGTCAGCTTTTAGTGAAGCAACAGAGTCATTACAATATCATTATCACTACAATTTTCCCCCTCTTCAATTCTCACATTCAATTCATTGCTTTCTTTTATAAAACTTCTATTTCTGTGTTGCCCTATAAATTTCTTATTGTGATGCCATGTATCATCTCGTAGCATAAGTGTTAATACACAGAAATGCTGCAGTGAGAAATCGAATTCACATCTATATGGCACTAAATTCTGCTTCAAAAGAAAGTTATTATAAAAATAATTTAATATATGTCATTTGCATAATACCTATAGAATTGTACAGCCCTAAGTTTTAGAAATGTTGAGTAACAAAATGTAAGGCTGAAAAGAGCTGTAAAGCTTTTTCTGAAATTTAAAAAACTAACACATTTTTACAGTTATGCTATTTTTTAAAGATTTATTTATTTATTTGTTTATTTACTTGAGGTGAGAGTTGGGGATGGGGGAAAAGGGAAATGGAAATGGAGAACCTGAAGCAAACCCCACGCTGAGCATAGAGCCCATTGCAGGGCTCAATCTCACAACCCTGATATCATTCCTTGAACTGAAATCAAGAGTCATGTGCTTAACAAACTGAGCCACCCAGGTGCCCCCAGTAACGCCCTTTTAGTTAGTAAATGTCATTTAAAATATTGAAGAGACTGCTTTCCCCGAAGAATGAAAGTTGCTTGTTGATCATGACATATATGCAATATTTAGAAAAAATACTGATCATTTTTTCAGGTATAAGGGTTGTTGTTGTTTTTTTTTTAAGCTTGATTTGTTTGTTGGTTGGTTTTTATGGTTAAAGCCATCACAAAAAAAACTACCAAAGAGAAAATTAATGCTTGTTATGACTAACTTAGCATAAAGGATTATTTGAAATACTCTTTTAAGGAGCTCACACTTTGGGCAACAACTTCAGTGAATTGTTTTATTAAATATCAAAGCAGTTAAGAGAGTTGCTTGAGCAAACATATCAGTGCAATAAGTTCAGTGAATTAAATCTCACTAACGATATGAATAAACAGTATTTAAAGCAGAAATAGGGATGCTTGGGTGGCTCAGCATTGAGAGCCTGCCTTCAGCCCAGGGTGTGATCCTGGAGTCCTGGGATCAAGTCCTACATAGGGCTCCCTGCATGGAGCCTGCTTCTGTCTCTGCCTCTCTCTGTGTCTCTCATGAATAAATAAATAAAATCTTTAAAATAAATAAAGCAGAAATAATTTTACCAAAAATAATGCCTGTTTTCATAATTATGGTCTCAAATGTGAAATTTAACAGTGATTCCCTAAGGCAATGGTTCTCATCAGCATCACCTGGAAACTTGTTAGAAATGCAAGTTATCTGGCCTTGCCAGAAACTACATGAATTAAAAACTCTGAGGATAGGGCCCAGAAACCCTCTGGATGATTCTGATGTAAACAGAAGTTCCATATGCCCTATACCTTCCAAGTTGCTATGGTACATTTCTTAAAATTTATGAATCAATATAGAAAATATGATTATTACTAAGTCCATATTTTATATTAAGTTTCAGTCTTTACTGTTGTACATTTCTATGGGTTTTGCCAAATGCATGATGTCATGTATCTGCCATCACAGATTTATATAGAATAGTTTCATCCCCCCAGAATCACCTGTGTTATATCTACTCATCATTTCCTCCTATATACTTCCCCTCTTAGCCCCTAACAATGACTAAATATTTTACTTTATTGTTCTGCCTTTTCCAGAATATCATGCAGTTGGAATCATGCTGTATCTACCTTTCAGACTGGCTTCTTTCACTTAGCAATATGCATTTAAGGTTCCTCCATGTCTATTTGGGGTTTGATAGATAAATATTTTTTAATACTGGACAATATGTCATTGTGTGTATGTGCCCAGATTGTTTATCCATTAATCTACTATATGACATTTTTCTTGCTTCCAATTTTAGAAAATTATGAATGAAGATCTCATAAACATCTGTATATAAATTTTTGTGTGGATATAAGTTCTCAACTAATTTGGATAAATGCCTCAGTGTGTGATTACTGGATCATATGCTAAGATTATGTTTGTTTGTTTTTATGAAACTTCCAAACTGCTTCAAAGTGGCTATATCATTGTTCATTCCTAGCAGCAATGAATGAGAGTCCCTGTCACTCAATATCCTTACCAGCATTTGGCAGTGTCAGTTATTTGGATATAAGCCATTTTAATAGGTGTTTAGTGCTATTTCATTATTTTGAATTGCAATTCCCCAATAACATATGCCAATATTGAACAGTTTTTCATATATATATTTGCCATCTCTATATCTTCTCAGGCGAGGTGTCTATTCAGATGTTTTGTCTCCTTTTTTTCTCATTTAAGTATAATTAACATATAATGTTATATTAGTTTCAGGTATGACACATATTTATTCAAGAATTGTGTATATAATAAGAGTGTCACCATGATCAGTGTAGTCACCATCTGTCACTATAAAACATTATTACAGTATTATTGAATCTATTCCCAATGCTATAAATTTCATGTCTGTGATTTAATTATTTTTTAAAAGATTTTTATTTATTTATTCATGAGAGACACAGAGAGAGAGAGAGGCAGAGACACAGGCAGAGGGAGAAGCAGGCTCCATGCAGGAAGCCCGATGTGGGACTCGATCCCTGGTCTCCAGGATCATGCCCTGGGCTAAAGGTGGTGCTAAACCGCTGAGCCACCTGGGCTGCCCTGTGATTTAATTATTTGTAACTGGAAGTTTGTACCTCTCAATCTCCTTTGTTTCATTCATCCACCAATCCACCTACCATCTGGCTAACACCAGTTTGTTCTCTGTATTTAATGATTTGATTTGTTGTTTGTTTCTGTTTGTTGACTTGTTTTGTTTTTTAGGTTCCACATATAAGTGATATAATACAGTTATTGGTCTCACTGTCTGACTTATTTTTTCTTTCAAATTTTTATTTAAATTCTAGTTAGGTAACATATAGGGTATTAATGGTTTCATAAGTAGAATTTAGGGATGCATCAGTGACATATAACACCTAGGATTTATCATAACAAATGCCTTACTTAATAACCATCACCCATTTCACCCATCCTCAACCCATATCCTTCCATCAGCCCTCAGTTTGTTCTCTATTGTGAAGAGTCTCTTATGACGGGTTTCTCTCATTCTTCTTTTTTCTTCCCATATATTCATTTGTTTGGTTTCTTAAATTCCAAATATAAGTGAAATCTCTTGGTATTTATCTTTCCCTGACTAACTTATTTTTCTTAGCATAATATATTCTAGCTCCACTTGTGTTTCATTCTTTTTGATGGCTGAGTAACATTCCATTTTATATATATATATATATATATATATATATATATATATATATATATATATAAAACACAGCTTCTTCATCCATTCATCAGTCAATAGAAATTTGGGCTCTTTCCATAATTTGGCTACTGTTTATAATGCTGTTATAAACGCTGGGGGTGCATGTATCCCTTTAAATCAGTATCTTTTGGTAAATAATTAGTAGTTAAATTGCTAGGTAGTAGAGTAGTTCTATTATTTTTGACTTTTGGAGAAACCTCCATACTGCTTTCCAGAGTGGCTGCACCAGTTTCCATTCCTACCAACAGTTTAAGAAGGTTCTCCTTTCTCCACATCCTCACCAACATCTGTTGTTTCCTGTATTGTTAATTTTAGCCATTCTGATAGGTGGAGGCAGTGTCTCATTGTGGTTTTGATTTGCATTTCCCTGATGATGAGTGATGCTGAACATCTTTTCATGAATCTGTTACCCATCTGTATGTCTTCTTTGAAAAAATATCTATTCATGTCTTCTGCCCATTTTTTTTTAAGTTTTTTTTTTTATGATAGTTACACACACACAGAGAGAGAGAGAGAGAGGCAGAGACACAGGCAGAGGGAGAAGCGGGCTCCATGCACCGGGAGCCCGACATGGGATTCGATCCCGGGTCTCCAGGATCACGCCCTGGGCCAAAGGCAGGCGCCAAACCGCTGCGCCACCCAGGGATCCCGTCTTCTGCCCATTTTTAACTGTATTATTTATCTATTGAGTATTGAGTCTGGTAAGTTCTCTATAGATTTTGGATATTAACTTTTATCAGATATGTCATTTGCAAATATCTTCTCCCATGCCATAGTTTGCCTTTTAGTTTTGTTCATGGTTTCCTTCCTGTGCAAAAGCTCTGTATCTTGATGAAGTCGCAAGAGTTCATTTTTACATTTTTCCCTTGGTTCCAGAGATGTATCCAGCAAGAAGTTGCTATGGCCAAGAACAAAGAGGTGACTGCATGTGTTCTCCTGTAGGATTTTGATGGATTCCTGTCTCATATTTAGGTCTTTAATCCTTTTTGAGTTTATCTTTGTGTACAGTGTAAAAACTGATCCAGTTTCATTCTTCTTCATGTTGCTGTCTAATTTTCCCAACACCATTTGCGAAAAAAAAAAAAAAAAACAAAACCTGTCTTTTTTTCCCCATTGGATATTTTTTACTGCTTTGTTCAAGATTAGAAAACCATATAGTTGTGAGTCCATTTCTGTGTTTTGTACTCTGTTGCATTGATCTATGTGTCTGTTTTTGTGCCAGTAACATACTGTCCTGATCATTGTTGCTATGTAATATAGCTTGAAGTCCAGAATTGTGATGACTCCAGCTTTGCTTTTATTTAATTCATTTATTTATTCATGAGAGAGAGAGAGAGAGGTAGAGACACAGACAGAGGGACACAGGCTCCATGCAGGGTGCCTGACGTGGGACTCGATCCCGGGTCTCAAGGACCACGACCTGGGCTGAAGGTGGTGCTAAACCACTGAGCCACCTGGGCTGCCCCAGCTTTTCTTTTCTTTTGTGGTATTGGTTTGGCTATTAGGGTTCTTTTGTGGTTCCATACAAATTTTAGGATTATTTGTTCTAGCACTGTGAAAAATGCTGGTGGTATTTTGATAGGGGTTGAACTAAATGTGTTGATTGCTTTAGGTAGTATAGACATTTTAATGTGTTTTTTTTTTTTCCAAATCATGAGCATGGAATGTTTTTCCATTTCTTTGTGTCCACTTCAATTTCTTTCATAAGTATTCTATACTTTTCAGAGTACAACTCTTTTACCTTTTGTTAAATGTATTCCTAAGTATCTTATGGTACTTGGTTCAATTGCAAATGGGATCAATTCCTTGAATTCTCCTTCTGCTTTTTAATTTTTGGTGTATAGAAATGCAACAGATTTCTGTACACTGATTTTATATCCTGTGACCTTGCCAAATTCATGTATTAGTTCTAGCAATATTTGGTCTAGTATTTTTAAAATTTAAATTCAATAATCTAGCATATAATACATCATTAGTTTCAGATGTAGAGTTCAATAATATATCAGTTGCATATGACAATTAGTGCTCATCACATCACATGCCCTCATTAATGCCCATCACCCAATTACCCCGTCCCCCTTCCACTTCCCCTCCAAAAACTCTGTTTCCCAGATTTAAGAGTCTCTCATGGTTTGTTCCCCTTTCTGATGCCTTCCCATTCAGTTTTCCCTCCCTTCCCTTTTAATCCACTGCACGTTTTTTATATTCTACATATAAGTGAAATCATATGATAATTGTCTTTCTCTGATTTATTTCACTCAGAATAATATTTTCCAGTTCCATTCATGTTGATGTAAAATAATAAGTATTCATCCTTTCTGATGGCTGAGTAATATTCCATTGGTGTGTATACATCACATATCTGTTATCCATTCATCTGTGAATGGACATCTCAGCTCTTTCCATGGTTTGGCTATTGTGGACATTAGTATTATAAACACTGGGATACAGAAGCCACTTTGGATCAATACATTTGTACCTTTGGGGTAAATACCTAGTATTGCAATTGCTAGGCCTTAGAGTACATTTATTTTTAACTTCTTGAAGAAACTCCATACAGTTTTACAGAGTGGCTTTACAAGTTTGCATTCCCACCAACAATGTAGCAGGGTTCCTCTTTTTCTGAATCTTCACCAACATTTGTTGTTTGCTGACATGTCGATTATAGCCATTCTGACTGGTGTGAGGTGGTATCTCATTGTGGTTTTGATTTGTATTTCCTTAATGCCAAGTGCTGTGGAGCATTTTTCCACGTCTGTTGGCCATTTTTATGTCTTCTTTTGAGAAATGTCTGTTAATGTCATCTGCCCATTTCTTGCCTGGATTACTTGTTCTTTGGGTGTTGAGTTTGATAAGTTCTTTATAGATCTTGGATATTAGCCCTTTATCTGATATGTCATTTGCAAATATATTCTCCCATTTCTTAGGTTGCATTTTAGTTTTGTTGACTGTTTCCTTTGCTGAACAGAAGCTTTTTATCTTGATGGGGTCCCAGTAGTTCAGTTTTACTTTGGATCCCCTTGCCTTTGGAGATATGTCTAGCAAGAAGTTGCTGCAGCCAATGTCAAAGAGGTTGCTGCCTGTGTTCTCCTCTAGGATTTTGATGGATTTTGAGTTTGTCTTTGTGAATGGTGTGAGAAAATGGTCCAGTTTCATTTTTCTACATGTGGCTATCTAATTTTCCCAACACCATTTGTTGAAGAGACTATTCTTTTTCCAGTGGATATTCTTACTGCTTTGTTGAATATTAGTTGAGCATACAGTTGAGGGTCAGTTTCTAGGCTCTCTACTCTGTTCCATTGATCTGTGTGTCTATTTTTGTGCCAGTACTATACTATCTTGATGATTACAGCTTTGTCATATAGCTTGAGGTCTGGCATTGTGATGGCACAGCTTTGGTTTCCTTTTTCAATATTCCTCTGTCTATTCAGGGTCTTTTCTAGTACCATACAAATTTTAGGATTATTTATTCCAGTGCTGTGAAAAACATTGATAGTATTTTGATAGGGATTACATTGAATGTGCAGATTGTTTTGGGTGGCATAGACATTTTCACAATGTTTATTCTTCCAATCCATGAGCATGGAATAGTTTTCCCATTCTATGTGTCTTCCTCAATTTCTTTCTGTAATTTTTAGACTACAAGTCATTACCTCTTTGGTTAGGTTTATTACTAGGTATCTTAAGGCTTTTGATGCAATTGTAAGTGGGATCTATTCCTTAATTTCTCTTCTGTCTGATTGTTAGTGTATAGAAATGCAAATGATTTGTGTGCATTGATTTTATATCCTGACATGTTGCTGAATTGCTGTCTGAGTTCTAGCAATTCTGGGGTGGACTCTCTTCGGTTTTCCATGTAAAATATTATATCATCTGTGAAGAGTGAGAGACCTTTTTGCCAATGGGAATGCCTTTTATTTATTTTTGTTGTCTAATTGCTGAGGCTAGGACTTCTAGTATGATGTTGAACAATAGTGATGAGAGTGGGTATCCCTCTTTTGTTCCTGACCTTAGGGGTGAAGCTCTCAGTTTTTCTCCATTGTAAATCATATTCACTGTGGGCTTTTTGTAGATGGCTTTTATGATAATGAGGTAAGTTCCCTCTATCTCTACATTGGAGAATTAATCAAAAAAAGATGCTGTATTTTGTCAAATGCTTTTTCTGCATCAATTGAGAGGATCATATGATTCTTTTTTTATTTTTTTTTAATTTATTTATGATAGTCACAGAGAGAGAGAGAGGGGCAGAGACACAGGCAGAGGGAGAAGCAGGCTCCATGCACTGAAGCCCAACATGGGACTCGATCCCGGGTCTCCAGGATCACACCCTGGGCCAAAGGCAGGCGCCAAACCGCTGCGCCACCCAGGGATCCCAGATCATATGATTCTTGTCCTTTCTTTTATTAATGTGACATATCACACTGATTGATTTGCAAATAGTGAGCCAGCCTTGCAGCCCAGGAATAAATCCCACTAGGTCATGGTAAATAATCATTTTAATGTTTTGTTGGATTCTGTTGGCTACTATCTTGGTGAGAATTTTGGCATCCATGTTCATCAAGGGTATTCATCTGTAATTCTCCTATTTGGTGGAGGTCTTTGTCTGGTTTTAGGATCAAGGTAATGCTAGCCTCATAGATTTGAGTTTGGAAGCTTCCCTTCCATTTCTATGTCTTGGAAAATCTTCAGAAGTATAGGTATTAATTCTCCTTTAGATTTTTGGTATAATTCCTCTGGGAAGCCATCAGGCCCTGGACTATTGTTTTGTGGGAGATTTTTTATTACTGTTTCAATTTCCTCCCTGTTTATGGGTCTCCTCAGGTTTTCTGTTTCTTCCTGTTTCAGTTAGGTAATTAATAGTTTCCAAAAATGTATCCATTTCTTCCAGGTTGCCTAATTTGTTGTCACATAGTTGCTCATAACATGTTTTTAAAATTGTTTCTATTTCTTGCTGTTGGTTGTTACCTGTCCTCTTTTATTCATGATTTTATTAATTTGGGTCTTTTCTCTTTTCATTTGGTAAGTCTGGCTAGAGGTTTATTGATCTTATTAATTCTTTCAAAGAACCAGCTTCTAGTTTCATTGTTCTTTTCTATGTTCTTTTGTTTTCCATTTCATTGATTTCTGCTCTAATCTTTATTAATTCTATGTTCCTACTTGAGAAGGCTTTATTTGTTGTTCTTTTTCCAGCTCCTTTAGGTGTAAGATTATCTTGTGTATTCGAGACTTGTCTAATTTTTTGAAAAAGGCTTGTATTGCTTTTTATTTCCCTATTAGGTCAACCTTTGCAGCATCCCAGAGGTTTTGAACAGTTTTCACTTTTTTTTTTGTTTCCATGAATTTTTTAAGTTCTTTAATTTCCAGGTTGACCCATTCATCTTTAGTAGAAGACTCTTTATCCTCCAAGTATTTGAGTTCCTTCCAACCATTATCTTGTGATTGAGTTCAAGTTTGAAAGTGTTGTGCTCTGAAAATATGCAGGGAATAATCCCAATCTTTTGGTACTAGTGGAGACCTGATTTGTGACACAGAATATGATCTATTCTGGAGAATGCTCCATGTACACTCGAGAAGATTGTGTATTCTGTTGCTTTAGGATGGAATGATTGGTAGGTATCTGTGAAGTTCATTTGGTACAGTGTGTCATTCAAAGCCTTTGTTTCCTTGTTGATTTTCTGCTTAGATTATCTATCCATTGCTGTGAGTAGGGTGTTTATGTCCCCTACTATTATTGTATTATTATCATTGTGTTTCTTTAATTTTGTTATTAATTGGCTTATGTAACTGGCTGCTCCCATGTTAGGGGCATAAATATTTACAATTGTTAGATTTTCTTGTTGGATAGATCCTTTAAATATGATATAGTATCTCTCTCCATCCCTTACTACAGTCTTTGGTTTAAAATATAACTTGTCTGGCCACCTGAGTGACTCAGTGGTTGAGCATCTGCCTTTGGCTCAGGTCATGATCCCAGGTTCTGGGATCAAGTCCTGCTTCAGGCTCCCCACAGGGAGTCTGCTTCTCCCTCTGCCTATGTCTCTGCCTCTCTCTGTCTCCCACGAATAAATAAATACAATCTTTAAATAAAATAAAATCTAATTTGTCTGATATGATAATGGTTACCCTAGCTTTCTTTTTAGGTCCATTAATGTGATAAATGGTTCTCTACTCCCTCACTTTCAATCTGGAATTATCTTTAGATCTAAAATGACTCTCTTGTAGACAGTGTATGGATGAGTATTGCTTTTTTAGCCAATCTGATACCCTGTGTCCTTTGATTGGAGCATTTAGCCCATTTACATTCAGAGTAACTATTGAAGGATATGAATTTAGTCCCATTATATTACTTGTAAAGTCACTGTTTCTGTAGATTGTCTCTGTTCCTTTCTGGTGTATGTTAGTTTTAGGCTCTCTCTTCACTTGCAGGATCTCTTTTAATATTTCTTTCAGGGTTGGTTTAGTGATTAGAAATCTGTTAGTGTTTGTTTGTTCTGGAAGCTTTTTTTCTGTCCTTCCATTCTGATTGACAACCTAGCTAGATACAGTATTCTTGACTGCATGTTTTTTCTTATTTAGTACCCTGAATATATCATGCCAGACCTTTCTGGCCTGCCAGATCTCTGTAGATAGGTCTGCTGCCAGTCTAATGTTCCTAACCTTGTAGATTATGGAATTCTTGTCTGAGATTTTTTCAGGGTTTTCTCTTTGTCTCTGAAATTTGCAAGCTTCGTTATTATATTTTAGGATGTTAATCTATTTTATTGATTTTGAGGAGCAATCTCTGTACCTCCTGGACTTGAATGCCTATTTCCTTCCCCGGATTAGGGAAATTCTCAGCTATTATTTGCTCAAATATACCTTCTGTTCCTCTCTCATTCTCTTTCTATCTCTGTCTCTGTCTCTCTCTGTCTCTTCCTCTGAGACCCCAATAATTCTAATATTATTTCACTTTATGGTATCATTGATTTCTCAGAGCCTCCATTTGTGGTCCATTAGTTGTTTTTCTCTCTTTTCCTCGGCTTCCCTTCCATCATCCTATCTTCTATTTCACTCTTTTCTGCCTCGTTTACCCTAGCTGTTTCAACATCTGTTTTAGACTGCATCTCAGTTATACATTTTTAATTTCAGGCTGATTGGATTTTATTTCTGCACTAAGAGTTGCTCTAGTGTCTTTTATGCTTTTTTCAAGCCAAGCTAGTAGCTTTTTAATCATTATTCTGAATTCAGTTTCTGACATTTTACTTATATTCATATCAATTAGATATATGCCACAATATTACCGCTGGTTCTTTCTTTTCTGTGAATTTTTCCTTCTAGTCATTTTGTCCAGAGAAGAATAAATGAATGAGTGAACAAAATCAAAAATATCAACCATGACCCTAGCAAAACACACACTAGACATACCTGAAGAGGTCAGAAACCAAAAAAGAAAAGAAAAAAAGGTGTGAGGAAAGAGAATATAATTTCCCACGTGGACAAAACAGGATGATTCACTTGTCCTTGCATGTATTTTGGTCTGTTTGTTAGAAAACACTACATACCAAAATTGTAATGAAAGAACAATGTTATGTATATGTATACAGCCAAGAATACTTTATCTAGGTAGGCTGGCAATCAGAATGGAAGGACAAAAAAAAAACTATATATATGTTTTTGAACACAGTGAAAGAATCCAAAAGTGAAGAATATATCTGTAAAATTGAAAATTAAAATTAAAAAAGCCTTAAAAACAATAAGTTGGCAAAATGAGATCTAGTTGAAAAGGAGAAAAAAAGGAAAAAGAAAAAAATTTAAACAAAAAACTGAAGACTCATTGTAAAAAACCTCAAATTCTATATATTATTTTCTCCTAGTACAGGAATTTCTCAGTTCTGAATTATCCATAAACTTGGTATTTGAGTGATATTCTTACTGGTCTTCTAGGGGAGGGCCCTGTTGCACTGATTCTCAGGTGTCTTTGCCTGGGTGGAGATGCACTGCCTCTTGTCAGGGGGCTGGGCTTAGTGTAAGCTGATTTGGGGTTGCTCTTTGTGACTTTTGTTCCCTGAAGGCTTTTTCACATAACTTGCAAAAATTGGTCAATCTTCTATTTGTAGAATTGCAGCAATTCTTTTTCTTAGATCTCAGGTTGAATTCATGGGTGTTCAGAAAGATTTGATAGATATCTAGCTGAACTCAAGGGACCAGATGAAAGGAGGATTCCCTACTTTTCCACCATCTTCCCTCCTCTTTTTGGTGTAGTCTTTCAGGTTTTCTACCTACAGTATCATGTTGTTGGCCAATAGTGAAATTTTGACTTCTTCCTTGCCGATTTGGATGCCTTTTATTCTTTTTGTTGTCTGATGGTTGAGGCTAAGACTTCCAGTACTTTTAAATAACAATGGTGAAAGTAGACATCCCTGTCTGATTCCTGACCATAGAGGAAAAGCTGAAAGCTTTTCAGCTTTTGAGGATGATATTAGCTATAAGTCTTTGTATATGGCCTTTATGATGTCAGAGTATGTTCCATCTATCCCTACTTTGTTGAGAGTTTTTATCAAGAATGGATGCCATTCTTTGTCAAGTGATTTTTCTGCATCAATTGAGAGTATCATATGGTTCTTATCCTTTCTTTTATTTTTATTTATTTTAAAGATTTTATTTATTTATTCATGACACACACACACACACACACACACACACACACACACACACACAGAAACACAGGCAGAGGGAGAACCAGGCTCCATGCAGGGAGCCTGATGCAGGAATCAATCCCAGGTCCCCAGGATCATGCCCTGGGTTGAAGGTGGTACTAAACTACTGAGCCACCCAGGCTTTCCCCTTTCTTTTATTAATGTTGTATATCACACTGTTTGGTTTGTGGATTGAGCCACCCTTGCAGCCCAGGAATAAATTCCACTTAATTGTGGTGAATAACTCATTTAAAGTAGGCTTGGAATCAATTTCCTAGTATTTTGTTGAGAATTTTTGCATACATGTTCATCAGAGATATTGGCCTGTAATTCTCCTCTTTAGTGTGGTCTTTGTCTGGTTTTGGAATCAAGGTAATGTTGGCCTTATAGAATGAGCTTGGATATTTTCCTTCCATATCTATTTTTTGGAACAATTTGAGGAGAATAGATATTAATTCTTCTTTAAATGTATGTTTGAAATCTGCTGGGAAGCCATCTGGCCCATTTGTTTGTTGGAAGTTTCTTTGCTGGTTATGCATCTGTTAAAATTTTCTACTTCTTCTTGTATCAGTTTTGTGAGTTTATATGTTTCTAGGTATTTATCCTTTTCTTCCGGGTTGCCCAGTTTGTTGGTATATGATTTTTCATAATATTCTCTCATAATTGTATTTCTGTGGTATTTGTTTTTATCTCTTTTCTTTCATTCATGATTTTATTTATTTAGGTCCTTTCTCTTTTCCTTTTGAGAAGTCTGGCAGGGCTTTATCAATTTTATTAAGTTTTTCAAAGAACCAACTCTTACTTTCATTGATCTGTTCTACTGACTTTTTTTGTTGTTGTTCCTATATCCTTTATTTTTGCTCTATTATTTCCCTTCTTCTGCTGGTATTAGGCTTTATTTGCTATTATTTTCCTAGCTCCATTAGGTATAAGTTTAATTTGTGCATTTGAGACTTTTCATGCTTCTATTTCCTCTTTAATTTCCTGGTTAACCAATTCATTCTTTAGTAAGATGTTCTTTAATCTGTATTTGTGGTCTTTCCTGTTTTTTCTTGTGGTAGACTTTAAGCATAATAGCGTTGTTGTCTGAAAGTGTGCATAATATGATCTCAATCTTTTTGTACTTTTTGAGGGCTGATTTGTGACACAGTATGTGATCTATTCTGGAGAATACTCCATGTGCATTTGAATAAGAATATGTATCCTGCTGCTTTAGGATGAAATGTTCTGAATATATCTGTTCAATTCTAGTCTCATATGTCATTCAAAGCCACTATTTCCTTGCTCATTTTCTGCTTAGATGATCTGTCTATTCTTCTAAGTGGGGTGGTAAAGAATCTACTATTATTATAATATTATCAATGAGTTTCTGTATGTTATTGAGATATATTTGCTCCCAATTTGGGGGCATAAATATTTACAATTGTTATATCTTGTTGGATGGATCTCTTTATTATGATATAATGCCCTTCCACATCTCTCGTTACAGTCTTTGGCTTAAAATCTATTTTGTGTCATGTAAATATGGTTACTCTGGCTTTCTTTTGATGTCCATTAGAATGAATGATGTTTCTCCGTCCCCTCGCTTTCAATCTGGAGACAGCTTTAGGTCTAATATGAGCCTTTTGTAAGCATCATATAGAGGAGTCTTGTATTTTTATCCATTCTGATACCATATATCTTTTGATTGGAGCATTTAGTCCATTTACATTCAGGGTAATTCTTGATAGATAAGAATTTTTTGCCATTGTTTTACCTGTAAAATCAGTGTTTCTGGAGATTGTCACTGTTCATTTCTTGTCTTTGTCACTTTTGGTCTTCTTTCCCACTTAAAGGATTATGTTTCTTGCAGTCCTGGTTTAGGGGTCACAAAGTCTTTTCATTGTTTTGTTTGTCTGATTTGTTTGTATGGGAAGCACTTCATCTCTTCTTCTATTCTGAATGACAGCCTTGCTGGATGAAGTATTCTTGGCTGCATATTTTATTCCCTTCAGCATGTTGAATATATCTTGCCACTTCTTTCTGGTCTGCCAGGTTTCTGTGAAGAGATCTACTGATACCCTGATTTGTCTTCCATTGTAGGTTAGGGATTTCTTTTCCCTTGCTGCTTTCTGGATTCTTTCCTTATGTCTGTGTTTTATAAATTATAAAATGATGTGTCATGTTATTGGCCAGCTTTTGTGGAATTTGATGGAAGTTCTCTGTTCCTTCTGGATTTGGATGACTATTTCCTTCCCCAGATTTGGGAAGTTTTCAGCTATAATTTCCTCAAATAAAGTTTCTGCCCCTTCTGCTCCTTTTCTTCTTTTACTGTGAATCCTATGAAAAAAAAATGTTACTACACTTTGTTGGAGTTGCTGAGTTTCCTAAGTCTGCATTTGTGATCCAAAGCTCTCCTTCTCTTTTCCGCTTCATTATTTTCCATAATTTTACCTTCTATATCACTTATTTGTTCCTTTGCTTTGTCCATCCCCATTGTAATTGACTAAATAAGAAATACTATATCCAAGATACAAAACCAACTGGATGTAATGACTAATTTTTAGTTCTTTTATCTCTACAGAAAGGGATTCTCTAGAGTGTCTTCTATGCTTTTCTCAAGCCCAGGTAGTATCCTTATGACTGTTATTGTAAATTCTGGTTCAGACAGAATTTATCTGTTTTATCTGTTCTGATGAGATCCCTGACCATGATCTCTTCCAGTTCTTTCTTTTGGGATGAATTCCTCCATCTTGTGATTTTACCTAGACCTCTGTCTACAGTGTGTTAGGAAAAGCTGTTATATGTCCTGCTACTGAGAGTAATGGTTATTTTAAGAAGAGGTCATATACTGTCCAGGGCCTGGCCCTTCAGGAAATTTTTTTGGTATATACTGTGTGCACTCTACTGTTGTGTTTTGGCTGCTCTTGCCCTCAGATCAGTCCTATGTAGAGTTTCTCCTTGCGTGCAGTGTGGAGTATTTGGACTTGATCCAATGTGTGGCAAGATTTAATTAGATGTGTTTTAAAAATGTATATTGTTTGAAAATGCTATAGATCCTATTTCTACTAGAGCTCAAGCTTTTATCATTCTATGATAAGTACAGTTGGTGCATGCAGAGGATTTGTGCTAGTCTTCTGGGAGAGGGACCTGATGTGTTGGTTCTCAGGGAGTCTTGCCTTTATAAAGATACACCTGCAGGGCATAGTAGGGCAGGGCTTGGTATATGCCACTCCAGCGGCCACTAAGGGCACTGTGTTGCTCACTGAAATCTGTCCATGCTGATGGACAGTGGTAAAATGGAATCACCCCATTCTTTCATCCCTAGAGAGGGGAGTTCATGCTCACTGCTATTCAGGAAGCCCTCACAGAAGAGCGATCAATCTCCCCTCTTGTGTCCCAGGCTTCAGTCAGTACCATCCCTTCACCCTGTCTGTGTCCAAGCCATCTGTCTTCCTGGTTGCACAGTACTCTTATGTTTTATCTCAGATATGCAGCTGAGTTTCAAAGCTCCATATTTTAGGGGCCTGGCATGGCACATATCTGCACTGATCTTCTGGGGTAGGGTCTCACCACACTGTGTCTGTTCAGGTTTGTCCCAGAAAGTAGTTATATGACTGTGTAGGAATAGGATTTTAAAGTAAAGCACAGCAGAAAGCTCTCTTTCAGGTTAGCTGCCTTCAGCAACTGCCTCTGCTGCTATGCTAATTAATTGAGCTGCTCAATGGCAACTGCTTTCTCTTTTGTACACTAAGAGGCAGTGCCACCTCATCCAAATGCACTCCAAGAAGGGAATCTATTTCTCCCTACATGACAGAGGGATCCTAAGGCCACACTGTCCATTCGTGGCTCTGCCATTCTTCCCCACAGGAACCCTACTAAGCCTACCAGTCACAAACCTGGTGATGGTGCAGAGTCTAAAATTTCAGACTTTGAGCTGCATTTATAAAAACTTGCAAGAATCAGACCCTCTCCTTTTCCTAGTCAGTGGTTAGGAGAAGAATTTATCTTGGGCAAAAAAGTCCTGGTTTTACTCTCTCTCTCTCTCTCTCTCTCTGTTTCTTTCACTCCTCTCTCCATTATCAGGACTTCTGCTTCTCCATAGCACTCACAGTTCCTTTCTCCCCCAAACCAACTCTACCTTCCATGATGTGGCCATTTTTCTCCCTCTAGATGTGAAGTTTGTTGAATTTTGTTCTCTAAGTCCTCAGGTGAGTTTCTCAGGTATTCAGAATGATTTGATATTTATCTGTCTGTGTTGGATGGATGAGGCAAGCATAGGGTCCCCTTACTATATTCCACCATATTAACCTCCTACCCCTCTCTCTCTGATTTAATTCACTCAGTATAATATACTCAATGTCCATGCATGTTATCACAAATGCTAAGATGTCATTCTTTTTTATAGTTGAGTAATATTCCATTATGTATATTTACCACTTCTTTATCTACTCATTTATCAATGGTCACTTGATTGAAGCATATGGTTGCTTCCATATGTTGGCTATTGTAAATACTGCTGCAATAAACATAGGGGTGTATATATCTTTTCAAATTAGTGTTTTCACTTTCTTCGGATAAATGCCTAGTAGTGGATTTACTGGATCATACGATATCTATTTTGGACATTAACCCCTTAGCAGATATATCATTTGCAGATATATTCTCCTATCAGTAGGTTGCCTTTTTGTGTTGTTGATGGTTCCTTTGCAATGCAAAATTTTTTATTTTGGTATAGTTCCAAGAGTTTATTTTTGCTTTTGTTTCACTTGCCTTAGGAGAAATCTAGAAAAATGCTGCTAACGTCAATTTCCAAGAGATTATTGCATTCTTTCTAGGAGTTTTATGGTTTTGGGGTTCACACTTAGGCTTTTAATTGATTTGGGGTTTATTTTTGTGTAACTTGTAGTAGAGAAGTGATCCAGCCTCATTCTTTTGGCATGTAGCTGTCAATGTTTTTCAGCATCAATTATTGAAGAGGCTGTATTTTCCCCATTATATATTTTTGCATCCTTTGTCATAGATTGGTTGAGCAGAGAAGTGTTGATTTATTTCAAAACCCTTCCTTGTGTTTCATTAATCTGTGTGTCTACCTTTGGGCCAGTACTGTACTGTTTTGTTTATTGCAATCTTGTGGTATATCTTGTAATCTGGGATTGTGATACCTCCAGCTTTGTTGTTCTTTCTCAAGATTGATTTGGCTATTCAGAGTCCTTTCTGATTTCATACAGATGTTACTATTATTTATTCTAGTTTTGTGAAAAATGTTATTGATATTTTGACGGTGATTGCATTGAATCTGTAGATTGTTTACTGTGGTAAGGATATTTTAACAATAATGATTCTTCCAATTCTTGAGCATGGAATATCTTTCCTTTTGTTTTGTCTTCTTCAATTTCTAACCTCAAAGTTCTATAGTTTTCAGAATATAGGTCTTCCACTTCCTTGGTTAAGTTTATTCCTATTTTTTTTATTTTTTTGATGAAATTGTAAATGCAATTTTTTTTCTTAATTTCCTTTCTGCTACATTATTATTATTATTATTATTATTATATGGAAGTGCAAATATAATTCTATTATAGTATTATATAGATAATTATATATTATATAGAAATATTATTTTTTTATAAATTTATTTTTTATTGGTGTTCAATTTGCCCACATACAGAATAACACCCAGTGCTCATCCCATCAAGTGCCCCCCTCAGTGCCCGTCACCCATTCACCCCCACCCCCCATCCTCCTCCCATTCAGCCACCCCTACTTCATTTCCCAGAGTTAGGAGTCTTTATATTCTGTCTCACTTTCTGATATTTCACACACTTCTTCTCTCTTCCCTTATATTCCCTTTCACTATTATTTATATTCCCCAAATAAATGAGAACATATAATGTCTGAGCTTCTCCGATTGACTTACTTCACTCAGCATAATACCCTCCAGTTCTATCCATGTTGAAGCAAATGGTGGGTATTTGTCATTCCTAATGGCTGAGTAATATTCCATTGTATATATAAACCACATCTTCTTTATCCATTCATCTTTCAATGAACACGGAGGCTCCTTCCACAGTTTGGCTATTGTGTACATTGGCGCTGTAAACATTGCGGTGCAGGTGTCCCGGCATTTCATTGTATCTGTATCTTTGGGGTAAATCCCCAACAGTGCAATTGCTGGGTCATAGGGCAGGTCTATTTTTAACTCTTTGAGGAACCTCCACACAGTTTTCCAGAGTGGCTGCACCAGTTCACATTCCCACCAACAGTGTAAGAGGGTTCCCTTTTCTCCGCATCCTCTCCAACATTAGTGGTTTCCTGCCTTGTTAATTTTCCCCATTCTCACGGGTGTGAGGTGGTATCTCATTGAGGTTTTGATTTGTATTTCCCTGACGGCAAGTGATGCAGAGCATTTTCTCCTGTGCATGTTGGCCATGTCTATGTCTTCCGCTGTGAGATTTCTATTCAATGTCTTTTGCCCATTTCATGGTTGGATTGTTTGTTTCTTTGCTATTGAGTTTAATAAGTTCTTTATAGATCTTGGAAACTGGCCTTTTATCTGATATGTCATTTGCAAATATTTTCTCCCATTCTGTAGGTTGTCTTTTAGTTTTGTTGACTGTATCCTTTGCTGTGCAAAAGTTTCTTATCTTGATGAAGTCCCAATAGTTGATTTTAGCTTTTGTTTCTTTTGCCTTCGTGGATGTATCTTGCAAGAAGTTACTGTGGCTGAGTTCAAAAAGGCTGTTGCCTGTGTTCTCCTCTAGGATTTTGATGGAATCCTGTCTCACATTTAATCTTTCATCCATTTTGAGTTTAACTTTGTGTATGGTAAAAGAGAGTGGTCTAGTTTCATTCTTCTGCATGTGGATGTCCAATTTTCCCAGCACCATTTATTGAAGAGACTGTCTTTCTTCCAGTGGATAGTCTTTCCTCCTTTATCGAATATTAGTTGACCATAAAGTTCAGGGTCCACTTCTGGGTTCTCTAGTCTGTTCCATTGATCTATGTGTCTGTTTTTGTGCCAGTATCACACTGTCTTGATGACCACAGCTTTGTAGTACAACCTGAAATCTGGGATTGTGATGCCGCCAGATATGGTTTTCTTTTTTGAAATTCCCCTGGCTATTCGAGGTCTTTTCTGATTCCACACAAATCTTAAAATAATTTGTTCTAACTCTCTGAAGAAAGTCCATGGTATTTTGATAGGGATTGCATTAAACATGTAAATTGCCCTGAGTAACATTGACATTTTCACAATATTAATTCTGCCAATCCATGAGCATGGAATATTTTTCCATCTCTTTGTGTCTTCCTCAATTTCTTTCAGAAGTGTTCTATAGTTTTGAGGGTATAGATCCTTTACCTCTTTGGTTAGGTTTATTCCTAGGTATCTTATGCTTTGGGTGCAATTGTAAATGGGATTGACTCCTTAATTTCTCTTTCTTCAGTCTCATTGTTAGTGTATAGAAATGCCACTGACTTCTGGGCATTGATTTTGTATCCTGCCATGCTACCAAATTGCTGTATGAGTTCTAGCAATCTTGGGGTGGAGGCTTTTGGGTTTTCTACGTAGAGTATCATGTCATCAGCAAAGAGGGAGAGTTTGACTTCCTCTTTGCCAATTTGAATGCCTTTAATGTCTTTTTGTTGTCTGATTGCTGAGGCTAGGACTTCCAGTACTATGTTGAATAGCAGTGGTGAGAGTGGACACCCCTGTCTTGTTCCAGATCTTAGGGGAAAGGCTCCCAGTGCTTCCCCATTGAGAATGATATTTGCTGTGGGCTTACGTAGATGGCTTTTAAGATGTTGAGGAATGTTCCCTCTAACCCTACACTCTGAAGAGTTTTGATCAGGAATGGATGCTGATTTTGTCAAATGCTTTCTCTGCATCTAATGAGAGGATCATATGGTTCTTGGTTTTTCTCTTGCTGATATGATGAATCACATTGATTGTTTTACTAGTGTTGAACCAGCCTTGTGTCTTGGGGATAAATCCTAGTTGGTCATGGTGAATAATTTTCTTAATGTATTGTTGGATCCTATTGGCTAGTATCTTGTTGAGAATTTTTGCATCCATGTTCATCAGGGATATTGGTCTGTAATTCTCCTTTGTTGTGGGGTCTTTGTCTGGTTTTGGAATTAAGGTGATGCTGGCCTCGTAGAACAAATTTGGAAGTACTCCATCTCTTTCTATCTTTCCAAACAGCATTTGTAGAATAGGTACGGTTTCTTCTTTAAACGTTTGATAGAATTTCCCTGGGAAGCCATCTGGCCCTGCACTTTTGTGTCTTGGGAGGTTTTTGATGACTGCTTCAATTTCCTCCCTGGTTATTGGCCTGTTCAGGTTTTCTAGTTCTTCCTGTTCCACTTTTGGTAGTTTGTGGCTTTCCAGGAATGCGTCCATTTCTTCTAGATTGCCTAATTTATTGGCATATAGCTGTTCATAATATGTTTTTAAAATGTTTGTATTTCCTTGGTGTTGGTAGTGATCTCTCCTTTCTCATTCATGATTTTATTAATTTGAGTCTTCTCTCTCTTATTTATAATAAGGCTGGCTAATGGTTTATCTATCTTATTAATTCTTTCAAAGAACCAACTCCTGGTTTTGTTGATCTGTTCCACAGTTCTTCTGGTCTCGATTTCGTTGAGTTCTGCTCAAATCTTTATTAACTCTCTTCTTCTGCTGGGTGTAGGATCTATTTGCTGTTTTTTTCTCTAGCTCCTTTATGTTTAAGGTTAGCTTTTGTATTTGAGTTCTTTCCAGGTTTTGGATGGATGCTTGTATTCCGATGTATTTCCCCATTATGACTGCTTTTGCTGCATCCCAAAGATTTTGAACAGTTGTATCTTCATTCTCATTAGTTTCTATGAATCTTTTTAAATTCTTCCTTAATTTCCTGGTTGACCCTTTCATCTTTTAGCACGATGGTCCTTAACCTCCACGTGTTTGAAGTCCTTCCAAACTTCTTGTTGTGATTGAGATCTAATTTCAAGGCATTATGGTCTGAGAATATGGAGGGGACGATCCCAGTCTTTGGGTACCGGTTCAGTCCCTATTTGTGACCTTGTATGTGGTCTATTCTGGAGAAAGTTCCATGTGCACTTGAGAAGAATGTGTATTCAGTGCAGTTTGGTAGTAACGTTCTGTAGATATCTGTGAAATCCATCTGGTCCAGTGTATCATTTAAAGCTCTCGTTTCTCTGGAGATGTTGTGTTTAGAAGACCTATTGAGTATAGAAAGCGCTAGATTGAAGTCACCAAGTATAAGTGTATTATTGTCTAAGTATGTCTTAACTTTGGTTATTAATTGATTGATATATTTGGCAGCTCCCATATTCGGGGCATATATATTGAGGATTGTTAAGTCCTCTTGTTGGATAGATCCTTTAAGTATGATATAGTGTCCCTCTTCATCTCTCACTACAGTCTTCGGGGTAAATTTTAGTTTATTTGATATAAGGATGGCTACCCCTGCTTTCTTTTGAGGACCATTTGAATGGTAAATAGTTCTCCAACCTTTTATTTTCAGGCTGTAGGTGTCCTTCTGTCTAAAATGAGTCTCTTGTAGGCAGCAAATAGATAGGTCCTGCTTTTTTATCCAGTCTGAAACCCTGTGCCTTTTGATGGGATCATTAAGCCCGTTCACGTTCAGAGTTACTATTGAAAGATATGAGTTTAGTGTCATCATGATATCTATTCAGTCCTTGTTGTTGTGGATTTTTCCACTGGACTTCTTCTTAAAGGGGAATTTTAAGAGTCCCCCTTAAAATTTCTTGCAGAGCTGGTTTGGAGGTCACATATTCTTTCAGCTCTTGCCTGTCTTGGAAGCTCTTTATCTCTCCTTCCATTTTGAATGAGAGCCTTGAATCTTGGTTGCATGTTCTTCTCATTTAGGACCCTGAATATATCCTGCCACCCCTTCCTGGCCTGCCAGGTCTCTGTGAAGAGGTCTGCTATTACCCTAATACTCCTCCCCATAAAAGTCATGGATTTCTTGTTTCTTGCTGCTTTAAGGATTTTCTTATCTTTGGAATTGAAAGCTTCACTATTAAATGTCGAGGTGTTGAACGGTTTTTATTGATTTTATTGGGGGATCTCTCTATTTCCTGGATCTGAATGCCTGTTTCCCTTCCCAGATTAGGAAAGTTTTCAGCTATGATTTGTTCAAATACATATTATGGCCCTCTGTCTTTCGGCACCCTCGGGAACCCCAATTAAACATAGGTTTTTCTTCCTCAGGCTGTCATTTATTTACCTTAATCTATCCTCATGGTCTTTTAATTGTTTGTCTCTTTTTTCCTCAGTTTCCCTCTTTGCCATCAACTTGTCTTCTATGTCACTCACTCATTCTTCCTACTCGTTAACCCTCGTCATTAGGACTTCTAGTTTGGATTGCATCTCATTCAATTGATTTTTAATTTCTGCCTGATTGGATCTAAATTCTGCAGTTATGAACTCTCTTGAGTCCTTTATGCTTTTTTTTAGAGCCACCAGTAGCTTTATAATAGTGCTTCTGAATTGGCTTTCTGACATTGAATTGTAATCCAGATTTTGTAACTCTGTGGGAGAGAGGACTGTTTCTGATTCTTCCTTTTGAGGTGAGGTTTTCCTTCTAGTCATTTTGTTCAGTGCAGAGTGGCCAAAGACAAGATGTATTGGGAAAAGGAGAAAAAGAGAGGAGAGAAAGAAGTAGATAAAAGAGAAAAGGAGAAAAGGAAAAAGGAAGAAAAAAAGAAAAAGAGGAAGAGAAAGAAAGGGAAAAAAAGGGTGGGGGAATCAAACAGAAATAAAGAAAAAAGAAAAAAAAACAAAAACAAACCATCGGGGAGTGTCTTCTGAATCTGTATACTTTAAGTCCCTTGACTTCCCCTGGAACTTGTCTATCTAGCTGGTCTTCTGGGGGAGGGCCCTGCTGTGCTGATTTTCAGGTGTTAGCACTTGGGGGAGCTGCTCTGCCCCCTGCCTGGTGCGGGGCTCAGTGGGGGTGGTTTACCCCTTGAGGCCCCAGGAGGAACAACCACAGTGGCGGCGGCCAGCTCTGGATCCCTGGATTCAGCTCCCGCAGGAACTACGGAGCTCTTGGTCTGCAGGGCCTGGAGGCTCCGGGGCGGGGCCGCTGATCTGCTTAGCTTGGGGCAGGAGCGTCCTTGCTGTCCTGGGCCCTCCTGGCCTCTGCCTTTCCCGGGGGGAGGCCGGATCCTGGGCTTGTCCCAGGCGCCCAGTGATCCCGCGCCTGCACTGTTGGATTCGCGCTCGGGGTAGCGCAGCCGCCTCTCTGTGGAGCCGCCACCCGAGCCCCTCCCAGCTGCTCCCGGCCGCGCAGCCCCCTCCGCACAGAGCCTCTTCCTCTGCGGGAGCCTCCGCCGAGCTGCTCCCTGGGCACGCAGCCCCCTCCGCAGAGCCTCCGCCCGACCCCCTCAGAGCTGCTCCCCAGTCCAGCCCTGCATGCACTGCAGCCCTTTAGGGAGCTCGCCGCACTCTCCCCGGGGTGCAGGTACCTGTTAGTGTCCCAGGGAGCCTGAGGGCATCCCCGCCCTTTCTGGGATCCTGCTCTAACTCCCTGCAAGTGCCTTTCCACCCGGGAAGATTGGTGAAGCTCCTGCTTCTCCGGGACAGGGCTTTCCTGTCCTGGGGTCACTCGCCCCTGCCTTAGCCCAGCTCCTCACAGGGCCCTTCCCCCTTGGATGCCTTTTGTTTCTTTATTTCTTTTTTCCCCGTCTTCCTACCTTGATAGAAGTGCGAACTCTTCTCTTGTAGCATTCCAGCTGTTCTCTCTTTAAATCTCAATCCGAATTCGTAGATTTTCAGGATGATTTGAAGGTTATCTAGGTAATTTGGTGGGAACAGGTGATTTGGGGACCCTACTCTTCCGCCATCTTGCCCCTCCTCTCCCTATAGAAATATTATTATATATAAATTCTACTTTGTTATTATAATTATATAGAAATGCAATTCTGGTAGATTAATTTTGCACCCTGCAACTTTAATGAATTTTTATGAGTTCTGATGTAGTTTTTGAATATAGGTGAAGTTTGGTGGGGTGAAATCTAGAGCAGACAACCAAGAAAGAAGTCTTGAGATGTCTTTGGTGCAAAAAGTTGGTTTAATTAAAGCACAGAGACAGGACCTGTGGGCAAAAAGAGCTGCTGCCCTCCGCTCGGGAGGAGTGGCTGATTATATACTTGGGAGTTGGAAGAGGAGTGCCTGAGGAATGTCACACATATTTCATGGGGGTAGTTGCAGAGGGTCAGCTTCTGCTTTGTCTTCAGCTTGCCTTCTGTTTCCTTATCAATTCCAATAGTTTTTTGATGGAGTCTTTAGGGTTTTCTATGTATAATATCCTTAACAATTTGTAGTCCTTCCATTTCTTTTTTCTCTAATTACTGCAGCTAAAACTTACAGTACTATGTTGAATAAAAGTGATGATAGTGGGCATTCTTGTCTTGTTTCTTATTAGAGGAAAACCTCCCAGTTTTTCAACATTGAATATGATCTTCACCATGGGTTTTTATATATGTTTTTTTTTCAGATGTTTATTTGACATCTCTATATCAATGTACATAAAGTGTCCAGATATTTTGTCTACATCTATATTGAGTCCTTTGTTTTTTTTTATTGTAGATTTTTGAGTTCTTTGTATCACATGTGTTTTGTAAATACTTCCTTCCACCCTATGGTTTCTCTTCTCATTGTCTTAATAGTATCTATTGCACAGCAGATGTTTTAAATCTTAATGAGGTCTGATTTTCACATTTCTATTTCACTTGTGCATTTGGTATTTATCTATGAACCTATTGCCAAATCTAAGGTCACCTAGTGTTTCGTCTATTGTATCTTCTAAAACTTTTATATTTTTATAAATTTATTTTTTGCCATGTGGATGTCCATTGCTTTAGTACCACTTGTTGAAAATATTCTTTCAACATTGAATTGGCACATTTCTTTGTCAAAGATCAGTAGACTATATTTGTGTGGGCTTGTTTTTTGGCTCTCTATTGTATCTCATTGATCTATTTGTTACTTTATTTATACTATCTTGATCAATGTAGTTTCATATTAAACATTGAAATTGGATAGTGTCAGTACTTCAACTTTGTTCTTTTTAATACTCTGTTAGCTAATCTGGACCTTTTCTGCCTTTTCATATGAGCATTAAAATCAGTTTGTTTTATTCACAATATACCTTTCTGGTACTTTTATTGAAATTGTGTTAAATCTAGAGATAACATGGGGAAATAACTGAAATCTTAACAATATTGTCTTCTTATCCATGAACATGAAATATCTTTCCAGTCATTTAGATCTTCTTTGATTTATTTCATCTGCACTTTATAGCTTTCCTCATATAGATCTTATATATATACATATATATTGTTAGATTTATACCTAAATATTGTTTTTTCTTAATGTAAATAGTGTTGTCTTTTATATTTCAAATTGCAATCTTTCATTGATGGTATATAGGAAAGTAATTGACTTTTGTATTGTCTTTGTATCCTGTAACATTGGTGCAATTGCTTATTAATTCAAATAATTTTGGTCAGTTTGGTTTTTCTACATAGACAGTCATATCATCTGCAAACACAGTTTTATTTCTTCATTCTCAAACTGTATATCTTTTACTTCATTTTTTATTGCCTTAACTAAGACTTTCAGTACAAAGATGAATAAGAATGGTAAGATAAGACATCCTGGCCTTATCCCTGATCTTAAAGGGAAAGCATCTACTTTCTTGCCATTAGTATGATTTCAGGTATAGGTTTGTGTAGATGTTATTTATCAGGTTGAAATAAAAAACTAGAAGGAAGTTCCAAGATGATGAAGTTTAGAAATACTTTGAACTCACCTCCTTCACAGATACCCTAAATCTATGCCTACATATAGAAAAATTCCTTTTGAGGAACTGACACGAGAATAACAAAAATTAGAGAGATAACATAGAGAATAGCAAGAAAGATGCAGACACAATAATGATAGGAACACCTTCAGTACTGTGAACTGCAGTGGGGGAGAGAGAGTACAAAAGGACCAGGAGCAAATTCATCTTCTGTGGGCACAGAAAAAAAAGCTGTGGCTTAAAAGGGCAATAGGAAAAGAAAGGAACTTATCCTCCACCAAACATCAAAATCTTCCTGGAACTCTCTCCAGTGTCATAGGGGCTGTTGAGTGTCATTGTTTATGTTGTCCTTCCACCTTGACAGTGCAGGTAGGAGCAGGATCCATGTCCCCTAGCCTGCCCCCCACCTCAGAGTTTCCTTAGACCCTTATCCCACAGTAGCTTCAAAATCCCTTGGGCACAGGGGAAAAAAGCTGCCATTTAAGAAGGAAGTAAACTATAAATAATCCCCAACCCTAGTCCTCTGCCAAATGATGGGGGAACTTCTGGAACTCTCTCTGGGGTCACAGGGGCTGGCAAGTGCCAGTTTATTTTGCCCCTCCAACTAGATAATGTAACCAGAAGTGTGCTCTAGCCAGTCAGCCACCTCGGCATGTGTGGGTCTCTAGCTCACACCACCCGCAGTGATCTCCCTAAGATGCCCCTCCATAATACCCACCAAGTTCCAGCTGTCTCACCCAGATAATCCTGAGTGGAACACACCAGGACACCCATGAACAGCAACCAATAGAGCCCCAGTCATTTTGCCAAGGCAACACAGGCAGAAGGCACCTCAGAATGCACTAGGCCCATACCTACATCAGCTATGTATGATTTACCAGGGAACTTACAGTGAGAAATGACCTAGGACTTCCAAGCCTACATCTACTTCAGCTCCTGTTGCTCATTCAGCCCCTGCCTTCTGAATGGAGCACCCTGAGATATCCTTGCCCAAGCTTCCTTTGGCTTCAGCCATCCCACTAGGGTGGCCCCAGCATATAGTACCCTAAGAACCCTAATCAACACATGCCAGAGCTCCAGAAAGCCAGCCAAATCTACTAGGCACATGCATTCTACAGAGGGGAAGTCCATTTCCTAAAGTCTAAAAGAAATAGCTATTCTACTTAATTAATAGAAACAAATGCAGAAAGTCAAACAAAATGAGGATACAAAGGGATATACTTCAAATGAAAGTACAAGATAAAATCTCAGAAAAAGAATTAAATGAAACAGAGATAAGCAATATGCCTGATAAAGAGTTCAAAATAATGGTCATAAAGATGCTCACTGAACATGAAAAAAGAGTGGATGAATTCACTGTGGACTTCAACAAAAAGACACAAAATATGAAAATCAATTACAGTTGAAAAATAAAATTACTGAAATGAAAAATACGCTAGAGGGAATCAACAGATCAGAGAATTCAGACCCAGATTGACTACATCAAAGACAGGACAAGGAAACACATCCACGAGAAACAGCAAAAAGAAAAAAAAAGAACTCAAAAAAAGAAGCATGGCTTAACAAACCTCTAGGACAATGTCAAGCATAATAATATTTGCATTATATAGGGGTTCCAGAATTAGAGAGACAGAAAATGGCAGAAAACTTATTTGAATAAATAATAGCTGAAAACTTCCTTAATTTAGGAAAGGAAAAAGACATCCAGATCCAGGAAGTGCAGAAAGTCCCAAACAAGGTGAACCAAAATAGGTACACACCATGACACAAGATAATTAAAATGTTAAAGATAAAGGTCAAAGATTAAAAATAAAAACAGAATTTTAAAAGCAGCAAAAGAGAGGCTATAGTTACGAGGAAAAATCTTTTAGGCTAGCAGCTGATTTTTCAGTAAGAGAGGTGGCATGATATGTTCAAAGTACTAGAAAGAAAAACTTACAACCAAGAATACTCTACCCAGACCTAAAGATTCATACAGACTGAAACAGAAGGGATCAAAAAAGATATTCCATGCAAATGGAAGTAAAAATAAAGTTGGATAGCAATACTTACATCACACAAAATATACTTCAAAGCAAAGACTATAAGAAGAAACAAAGAAAAGACAGTAGATAATGATAAAGGGATCAATCCATCAAGAAAATATGGCCATTG
Organism: Canis lupus dingo; assembly: GCF_003254725.2. Taxonomy (NCBI): domain Eukaryota; kingdom Metazoa; phylum Chordata; class Mammalia; order Carnivora; family Canidae; genus Canis; species Canis lupus. The sequence goes on from NC_064281.1 coordinate 65,780,061, forward strand.
TAATATCTATGCACCCAAATTAGGGCCATCTAAATACATACAGCAAATGTTGACAGACATTCAGGAATAAATTGATGGTAATACAATATTAGTAGGGCATTTTAACACACTACTTACATCAGTCCACACAGAAAATCAATAAGAAAACAGTAGCTTTGACCTACACAATAGACCAGATGGGCTCAAGAGATATATAGAGAGTATATCATTCAAATACAAAAGAAAACACATTCTTCTCAATTGCACATGAAACATTCTCCAGGAGAGATCGTTAGATCACAAAACAATTCTCAATAAATTTAATAAAACTGAAATCATATCAAGATTCTTTTCTAACCACAATAGTATGAAATCAATTATGAGAAAAAACCTGGGTAAAAAAACACACAAAGACATGGAGGCTAAACAACATGCTATTAAAAACCAAACCAGTGAGTCAATGAAAAAAAATCCAAGAGGAAAAAGAATACATGGAGACAAATGTGAATTAACACACTGCAGTCCAAAGTCTTGGGACACAAGAAAAGCTGTTCAAAAAGCAAAATTTATAGCAATACAAGCCTATCTCAAAAAAAAGAAGCAAAGAAAATCTCAAATAAACAATCTCAACTTACACCTAAAGGGAAAAAAAAGGAGAAGAAACAAAGCTCAAAGTTAGTAAAGGGAAGGAAAGAATAAAAATCAAAGTAAAAATAAATAAAGATTAAAAACCAATAGAAAACAAATAAAAATAAAAACCAATAGAATAAATCAAGGCAACCAAAAGCTAGTTCTCTGAAAAGATAAACACAATTGATAAACCTTTAGCCAGACTCATCAAGAAGAGAGGACTCAACTAAATAAAACAGAAATGAAAGAGAAGAATACCACAGAAATAAAAAGGACTATAAGGGACTACTATGAAAAGTTATATGTCAACAAACTGAGCAGCCTAGAAGAAATGGACAAATCCTAGAAATAAATAATTTTCAAAAAAAAAAAAACTGAGTCAGGAAGAAATACAAAATTTTAACAGGCCAATTACTACTAATGAAATTGGATCAATAATTGAAAAGCTCCCAACAAACAAAAGTCCATGCCCAGATGGCTCAATAGGTGAATTCTAGCAACCATTCAAAGAAGAGTTAATACATACTTTCCTCAAACAATTCCAAAAATTAGAAAAGAAAGCTTCCAAATTATTTTAATGTGGCCAGCATTTCCCTGATACCAAAATCAGATAAAGACACTATAAAAGAAAAGAAATCTACAGGCCAATATTCCTGATGAACATAAGAAAAATCCTCAAAAATATATTAAAAAACTGAATTCAAGAATACATTAAAATATCATTCATTATGATCAAGTAGGATTTATTTCAGGAATAGAAGTATGGTTCAATATTCATAAAATCAATCAGTATCATATAGCATATTAAAATGAAGGATAGAATTCATATGATCATCTCAGAAGTGCAGAAAAGGCACTTTATAATTCAATATTCATTCATCATAAAAACTTAAAGTGAGTCAGAGAGACACACCTACAGCTAATGTAACACTGACTGGTAAGATACTGAAAGCTTTTCATCTAACATCAGAACAACAAAGATGTCCACTCTCATCACTTTTATTCAACATAGCACTAAAAGCCCTAGCTGTAACAATTTAACAATAAAAAATATAAAAGGCATCCAAATTGGTAACATAGAAATAACTGTTACTATTTGCAGATGCCATGATACTATACGTAGACAATCCCAAAGATGCTACCAAAAAAAAAAAATTAGAACTAATGAATGAATTCAACAAAATTGTAGGATACAAAATTTATCTACAAAAATCTATTGTACGCTAATAACAAGGTAGCAGAAAGAGAAATTGAGAAAATAATCCCATTTACAATTGCATCAAAAATAATAAAATACCTAGGAATAAATTTAATCAAGGAGGTTAAAGTTCTGTACACTGAAAGCTATATAACATTGATGAAAAAAGTTAAAGACAAATGGAAAGTTATACCATGCTTATTGTTCATAAGAATTAATATTGTTAAAATGTCCATACTGCCCAAAGCAATCCACAAATTAAATGTAATTCCTATCAAATGCCAATATTTTTTAACAGGAATAGAATAAATAAACTTAAAATTTTTATAGAACCACAAAATCCCAAATAGTTAGAACAAACTTGAGGAAAAAATAACAAATTTGGAGGTATCACAATCCCAGATTTCAAGATATACTACATATCTATAGCGATTAAAACAATATGGTGCTGGTACAAAAATTGACATGTAGATCAATGGAACAGGATAGAGAATCCATAAATAAATCCATACTTATATAGTCAATTAATCTACAGTAAAGAAAGCTAAAATACACAATAAATAAAATACATTCTTTTCAATAAGTGGTGATGGGGAAACGGGACAGCCACATGCAAAAAACAAAAAACAAAAAACAAAACAAAACAAAACAACAACAACAAAAAACAAAAAACAAAGTAAACCATTTTCTTACACCCTACATATATCTAAACTGAAAATGGATTAAGGATCTAAGTATGAAACCATAAAACTTCTAAAAGAAAGCATACTTATCTCTTTAACATTAGCTGTAGCAACATTTTTTATCAATATCTGCAGACAAGGGAAACAAGGGAAATGAGAATAAATTACTGGGACTATACCAAAATACAAATCTTTTCCACAGTGAAGGAGGTCATCAACAAAACAATGAACCTACCAAAAGAGAGATGTTTTCAAATGATATATCTGATAAGATATATAAAATAGAGAATATAAAATATAATATAAAAATAGAGAATTTATACAACCCAGCACCAAAAAAACAAACAATCCAATTTAAAAATGGGTAGAGAAAAAAAAGGAGAGGGAATGAATAGATTTTTTTTTCAGTAAAGACATACAGATGGTCGACAGACACCTGAAAAGATGCTGAACACCACTAATCATCAGGGACATGGAAATTGAAACCAGAATGAACTATCACCTTATACCTGTCAGAATGGCTAGTGTGAAAGAGACTAGAAATGCCAAGTGTTGGTGAGGATGTGGAGAAAAGGAAATCCTTATGCAGTGTTAGTGGGAATGTAAATTGGTGCATGTGCTCTGGAAAAACTGTGGAGATTTCTCAAAAATTAAAAACAGAGCATATGTTCCAGTAATTCCAGTACTTAGTATTTACCCAAGCAAAACAAAAACATGGTCACCTGGGTGGCTTAGTTAAGCATCTGACTCTTGATTTTGGCTCAGGTCATGATCTCAGGGCTTGGGGATCAAGCCCCACATGAAGTTCCACACTCAGCACAGAGTCTATTTTAAATATGCTCTCTCTTCCTTTCCCTCTGCCTCTGCCCTTCCTGCCACTCCTCTTGCTCTCTCTCCTTAAATAAATATAATCTTTAAAAACGCTATTTTGAAAAGATATATGCATCTTTATTGCAGCATTTTACAAAATAGCAGGCATATGGAAACAGCCTATGTGTTCACTGATAAATGAATAGATAAAGAAGAGGTGGTATGTGTGTGAGAGAGTGTGTGTACACAATGGAATATTACTCAGCCATAATAAAGAATGATATCTTGCTATTTGTGACTATGTGGATGGTTCTAAAGGATAGCATGCTAAGTAAAATAATTCAGAAGGAAAAAGACAAATACCATATGATTTTTTACTTACATGTGGAATCTAAAACAAACAAAAACTAGAAACTAAGTCATAAATACAGAGAACTGGTGTTTGCCAGAAGCAAAGGATTTGGGGAATGGGTGAAATAGGTGAATATGTTTAAAAGGTACAAACTTCCAGTTATAAAATCAATAATTCATAGGATTAAAACTACAGTTTAGGAGGTATAGTCATAATATTTTAACAACAATGTATATTGAAAGATAGTAACTACAGTTATCATGGTGAACATAGTATAATGTATACAATTGTCAGATCATGGTGTTGTTCAGCTGAATTTTATATAACATTGTATGTGAAGTATACTTTAATTTTTAAAATGCCATTGGAATTTTGATAGGGATTGAGTTAGCTTTATATATAATTTGTGTAATATGGAGATTTTAATAAGAATAATTCTCCAATCCAAGAATATATTTCTTCATTTATTTGTGTCTTCTTCCACTCTTCTCAGCAGAAGCAATAAGACTCCTTGTCAGGGACAATGGATTTTCATATTTGCAGCAATAGCAATATCCACAGTACCATCATTTTCTCAGGCAAGTTTCCTGAGCTCCAATTCTCACAGCTTAATGTGAAGAGAGTCAGGTGACACTTACACATAAAGTGGACTGTATTAGAAGAAAAGAAACACGAGTTTAAGGAAACTCCCACAATATAAGTAAGTAGAGAGCAAGTAAAAAACAGGAATAGCTAAAAAAAGAACCAAATAGAATTTTGAGAAAAGAAACTTTTAGTAAGTAAAATTTAAGCATTCACAGGATGATTTAAATGCATATTAAAGACATCTAAAGAGATAATCCATAATTTATTATGTAGAAAGATATGAAAAATAGGAGAGAGATTAAAATATGTACAATTTAAGTTTCAACATGCATTGAAGAGTTCCCAAAAGTGAAAACAGTGAAAATGGAGATGAAACAATATTTGAAAATATAGTGATTAAAAGGCATACAGAACTGCTAAAAGGGATGCCTAGGTGGCTCAGCAGTTAAGCATCTGTCTTTGGCTCAGGGCATGTTCCCGGGGTCTGGGATCGAGTTCCACATTGGGCTCCGTGTGAGGAGCCCCCTTCTCCCTCTGCCTATGTCTCTGCTTCTGTGTGTGTGTGTGTGTGTGTGTGTGTGTGTGTGTGTGTCATAAATAAATAAATAAATAATAAATAAATAAATAAATATTTTAAAAAATAATTTAATTAAACTTTGAATCATTTGATACAGGAAAGTAAGTATATCCCCAACAGAAAAAAAGTAAAATAAACAAAAGGAAAGAATTACATTCATACCAACATACAGAATAATGAAAATACATACCATCAAAGTTAAATAAACTAATCTTAACATCTATTTTAGATATTAAGACAAATCAACCATAATAAATGACAGAGTAATAACAAAACAATGTCAGAAGATAATCAAATATCTTAAATTCTGAACAAAAGTATCTTAAATTCTGACAAAAATAATGTGTTGAATTAGAATTATTAAGCTTAAGAAAGACAAAATAAGAATATTTTCAGAAAAATATTGCAGTTTATGCATGCCTACATGAAAAAATAATTAAAAGAATTTATAATAATTAATTATAATAAATTAATAATTTCTATCAATTAAAAGAATCTTGAAGAAAGAAATAGGAAGCAAGAGGTATGGTAAGTGCACCAGCTACGGTAAGTGATAGCTGGTATCAGAATTACCCTTCTACCAGAAAAAAATAAACTAAACTAAAAAAATCTGGACAAAATATATACAGTGACTGTTTGCAAGCACTGGAAAACAATCAAGGCTACAATATTGAGAAAAGGAAAATGCATGAAGTGAGCTCAGAATTTACCTTGAGTTTTCTCCTCATGAGGGTGTTTTTCACAAAACCACAGTTGAGAGAAATAGAGCAGAAGTACAGGATAGCAGCCCTATTGGGAAGATAATTTCAGGGCCACCATGGTAATTGGACTTAGAAGAAGAGGTAATTCCAAGAGAAGAAATGGCTACAAAGAAAGAGCTATGAGAATATTAATAAAATTTCTCTTGTTTATTTAACCAATTTCTAGGCATTGCATTTTCAGAGTAAGACTCTGGTAGATCCATCAGAAAACAGCTGCTAGACGACAATGCTAGGGGGATATTTCAGAGGCTGCACAGTTCTTGGGTGATGGAAATTGGAGTTTAGACATTCCCAGGGTATTATGAACACCCAGAGTCTTCAGTAAGACCACAGAAAGGCCCTATTTTATGGTTAAGCCCCTCTCCAGGAGAATCATCTTAATAAAGTCTAAAACCACATCACACAAGCAAGATGATTCGAGGTAATTTGACTTTCTGCAACAATATTATCTAACACACTCTACAGGAAAATAACATAATCCATAGCATCTGCAATGTATCATCTACAGTATCTGAAATATATAAATTATCATATATACAAATACACAAAAATATTAATAAGAAAAAAATAATATCCAATAGTAGCTTACTAGGAATTATCCAGATATTGGAGTTGTCATAAAAGGGCTCCAAAATAATTATGATTATTATATTAAAGTGCTGTGGGCTGAATGTTTGTGTTATCCCCAAATCATATGTTGAAACCCTAATGCCAAACATGGTGGTATTTGGAGGTGTGGTGGTATTTGGAGGTGAGACTTTTAGGAAGTAATTTGGTTTAGATGAAGTTATGAGAGTGGAAGCCCCATGATGATATTTGTACACTTATAAGGGGATGAAATGACGAGAGCTCACTATCTCTCTCCCTCCGCTGTGTGAGGATACATGAAAATGGCTATCTTCAAATAGGGAAAGGTGCCCTCATGAGGAACGGAATTGGCCAACTCCTTGAACTTAGACTACCCAGCCTCCAGCACTATGAAAAATAAATGCTTGTTTTTTTTAAGTCATTCACTCTGTGGAATCTGTTATAGTAGACCAAGCTGTTGAATATATACAGAAAATAGAGAAAAAGATAAAATCGATGAAAATATGAATAAATATTAAAGGTATTTAAAATGTATTTAACTATAAAATAGTTAATTGTGCATTCTAGAACTGAAAAATATATCAGAAATTAAAAGCTATGTGGCCAGATGGATTCAACAGTAGATAATAATAGCTAATTTGAACATATGTCAATTGAAAATAATTTAAAACTAAAGCACTGGAAGAAAAGAAGGATGGAAAAATGAGAACAGAGCATATATCACATGCTCAAACATTCCAACATAGACATAATTCATATTTCAAAAAGAAAGTATAGAGAGAATGATGCAGGAAAATCATTTAAAGAAATAATGACCAAGAATATTTTTTCAAATGTGATGACATACATAAAATATAGACTAAAGGAGTTCATCAAAACATAAGCAGGTTATAAACAAATAAAACTTACCTACATACATCACAGTCAAATCATTCAAGTTACTGAAAAATAAAAATAAAAAACCCCTTACAATCAGTTGGAAAAAGAAAACATTCTTCAAAGAAATCACAATATGATTGATAGCTGACTATTCTGCAGAAGCAATGGAATCCAAAAGTCAGATGACAAAACATTCTAATTTCCCCTGGGCTAAGAGACCAGAATGATTGGTCACTCTAGCCAGGAGAAAATTTTATGTTATATTTAAAATAGTGAAAGGCAAAAATCCCTGCCAAATTATACTTTACATAATTGTAAAGAAAAATGAATATATATAAAAATCCTTCAAAAATAAAGGCAAAATGAAAATATTTTGATAAGAATAAATGCTAAAAGAATTTGTTACAGATTTGCAATAGGCTAAATAGAGTTTTCCTGTCTGAAAGAAAATTACCTCAGATGAAAGTAAAAAACTGCAATAAGTAATGAACAATCCCAGAAATGGAAAATATATTGTTAAAATATAAATAATATTGTTTGTATAAAACAAGAGCAAATATTAATAAAATATAAATATATTAATAAAATTATTAATAAAATAATAGTTAGAAAATGACAACAATGCAACCCTTTAGTAAAATGCTAGATATCATTTAAGAGGTGGTAAAATTACTAATTTAGTTTGAACTGAAATAAATCAGACACATAGTGTAATCTCTAGTGCAGCAGTTATTATTTTTTTTGTCTGAAAAACTATTTAAAACTTTAAAAATTATTTTGTACTTCAATGGGGCTTCGTTTATGTAGGTTAAAATTATTGATAACTTCCATATTAAAAATTCACACTGGGGGAACATGGGTGGCTCAGTCAGTTAAGTGTCCAACTTGATTTAATCTCAGGTCAGGTCATGATTTCAGAGCTATGGGATCTAGTCTTGTGTTGGGGCTCGATGCTGGATGTGGAACCTACATAAGATTTTCTATCTCCCTCTCCCTCTGCCCTGCCCCCGCCACCATTCACATGTGTGCACTCTTTCTCTCTCTAAAGAAATTCACACCATTCTCGTATTGTATAATTCTTCTTTCTCTTTTTTCTTTAGCTTCATTAGTTTCTATTATTTTGTCTCATAGGTCACTAATTTGTTCCTCGGCTTTTTCCAGCCTGCCATTCATTGCATCAAACCTGTTTCCAATATTGTTTACTGCATTCTTCTTCTCTACCTGATTCTTTTTTTATCTTGATTGTAAGAGTCTCACTGATATCTTCTATTCTTTTCTCAAGTGAATATCCTTATGATTGTTGCCTTATTTTTTTAAAGATTTTATTTATTTATTCATGAGAGACACAGAGAGAGAGACAGAGACATAGACAGAGGGACTTGACCCCAGGACCCAAGGATCATGACCTGAAGCAAAGGCAGACACTCAACCACTGAGCCACCCGGATGCCCTGATTATTGCTTTAAATTCTCCATTCAGCCACGTTACTTACATGGGTTTTGCTTAGATCTCTGGCCAAGGACTTTTCTCCTTTCATTTGGGATAAACTCCTCTGTCTTGGAATTTTGTCTAAGTCTTGGCCTTCTCTGTGAAAAAAAAAAAAAAACCACCAAAAAAAACAAAAAACAAAAAACAAAACCCAATTATGTCTCCTGCTGCTGAAAGTAATGGACTTATGAAGAAGAGGTCATAGTGCCCAAGGCCTGCTGCCCAGGGCCTGTGTGTTGCATGTACTCTGCTATTATATTTTGGCTGCTCTGTCTTTCAGGCCAGTCATCTACAGAGGCTTCTCTTGCCTCATTTAGGCAGTATTTAGAACCTGACCTGAATATGGTGACTTTTAACTAGGTGTGCTTTAGTCTGCTTGTGAAATGAGAACTGACACCAGCTCCACCAGAGCTGAGGCCCTGCAGAAATCTCTGGTTGGGAGACATGTCATGGGTAAGGGTTTGTGCTGGTCTACTGGGAGAGAGGCCCACCATGCTGGGACACAGGCAAGCTTGACAGAGAAGGGAAGCCTCATCAGACCACAAAAGAATTATGCAACATGAGAGACTTAGGGAACTCAGTGACTTTATCTAACATAATAACATTCATTTTATAGAAGTCTCAGAAAAAAGAGAGAAAAACGGGGATAAAAATTTTTGAGGAAATAATAGCAGAATATTTCCCTATTCCAAGGAAGGAAATAGATATCTAGATCTAGGAGGCAGAGAACTCCCTTAAAAATCACCAAAAGCATTTGAATACCAAGATAAATTATAATTAAATTTGCAAAATACAGTTATAAAGCAAAAATCTTAAAAGCATAAAAACCAAAGAGCTTAAATTACATGGGAAAACTCCTAGGGCTAGCTGAATATTTCTCAACAGAAACCTGACAAGACAGAAGGGAGTGGAATGGTCTATTCAATATGCTGAGTTTACAGCCAAGAATAATCTACCAGCAAGGCTATCATTCAGAATAGAAGAAGAGAAAAAGAGTTTCCCAGACAAACAAAAACCAGGGGCGTTCATGACCACTAAACCAGCCCTGCAAGAAATATTGAAGATGACTCCTTGAGTGGAAAGGAGAGACCAAAAGTGACAAAGAAAAGAAAGTATCAAAGAAAATCTCCAGATTCAATGAAAAAAAAGTAATAAAATGGCAATAAATACATATTTATCAACAATTACTCTGAATGTAAATAGACTAAATGCTCCAATCAAAAGACATAGGGTGTCAGAATGGATAGTAATAAAATAAGAAATCTGTATGCCACCTAAAGGAGAGGCAATTTAGACCTAAAGACATTGTAGACTGAAAGTGAGGGAGTGGAGAAACATTTATCATGCAAACAGATATCACAAGAAAGTCAGAGTACCAATAATTATATAAGACAAACTAGACTTTCTTGTTCTTGTATTTTTTTAATCCTGCTTTGGTGTTAGGGTAGTACTGGCCTTCTGGAAGGATGTTGAATGTGTTCCCTCTATGTGTTTCCCTTAAACTTGATAAAGTTTGTCATAATTTTTATTTCTTAAATATTTGCTGGAATTCAGCAATGAAGTCATGTGGTCTTGGGCTCTTCTGAGCTAGGAGATTTTTGATTCCTAATTCAATTTTTATTCTTGTTACTGGCCTAAGATTTACTATTTCTTGTATATAACATTAATGATTAAATATTGGTAACTTATCTATCTGTAGGAATTATCTGTGTTTTCTTTTTCCTAAGTTATCTGATTTGTTAGTATATAATCATTTATAGTAATCTTTTATCACAGTATGTATTTCTGTGGTTATCTGTGGAATTGTTTTCTCATCCATTTCTCATTTTTGTTCTTGATTCTTCTCTTTATTTTTTTCATAGTTAATGTACTTAAAGCATTACCAATTTCATTTATTTTTTTGGAAAAACTGGTCATTACTTTCGATGTCATGTTGTTTATTCTGTTCTATATTTTATTTATTTATTATTTTTCTTTATTATTTCCTTCCTCTACTAAATTTTAGTTGTTTCTTCTTTTTCTAATTCCTTGTGGTGCAATGTCATTTATTTGAACTTTTTTTAAATAATTTATAGCATAAACTTCACTCTAACATGTACTTCTGCTGCATCCCATATGTCTTACAATATTGTGTTTTATTTTTAATTGGTTTTGAGACATTTTAATTTTCCATTTGATTTCTTATTTGTCCCATTGCTTATGCAATAGTTTGTTGTTTAATATTTATATACTAAATATTTAATATATGCATTTTAATTTCCCAGCTTTGTTTTTCTTAGATATATATTTTTTGTGGTTGAAGTTCGATTTGCCAACATATAGTATAACACACAGTGCTAATCATGTTAAGTGCCCTGCTCAGTGCCCAACATGCAGTCACCCTATCCACCCCCTACCTCCCCTTCCACTACACCTTGTTCATTTTCCAGAGTTAGGAGTCTCTCATGTTTTGTCAACCTCTCCAATTTTCCCACTCACTTTCTCTCCTTTCCCCTGTAATCCCTTTCACTATTTTTTCTACTCCTTGTATGAGTGAAGCCATATAATTATTGTCATTCTCCGATTGACTTACTTCACTCAGCATAATACCTTCTAGTTCCATCCATGTTGAAGCAAATGATGGGTATTCGTGCTTTCTAATGGCTGAGTAATATTCCAATGAATATATATACCACAACTACTTTTTTAATTATCTGTCAATGGACATCAAGGCTCCTTCCACAGTTTGACTATTGTGGACATTGCATAGCAGAAAGTCTCATAATGTATTTTAAAAATAGTTTGTATTTCTTTGGTATTGGTTGTGATCTCTCCTATTTCATTTGTGGTTTTATTAATTTGAGTCTTTTCTCTCTCTCTTTTTTTTTAAATAAGCCTGGCTAGTGGTTTATCTATCTCATTAATCCTTTCAAAAAACCAACTCCTGGGTTTTTATCTGTTCTACAGTTCTTCTGGTCTCTATTTCATTCAGTCCTGATCAAATCTTTATTATCTCTCTTCTTCTGCTTGGTGTAGGTTTACTTGCTGTTATTTCTGCAGTTACTTTAGGTGTGAGGTTAGCTTGTGTATTTGAGTTTTTCCATTTTTTTTTTCTTTTGAGGGAGACTTGTATTGCATGTATTTCCCTCTCAGGACTACTTTTGCTGTATCCCAAAGATTTTGAATCGTTGCATCTTAATTTTCATTAGATTCAATGAATCTTTTTAATTTTTCTCTCATTTCCTGGTTGACCCATTCATCTTTTAGTAGGATGCTCTTTAACGTCCATGTGTTTGAGTTTCTTCCAAATTTTTTCTTGTGATTGAGTTCCAGTTTCAAAGCATTATGGTCTGAAAGTATGCAGGGGACAATCCCAATCTTTTGGTATTGGTTGAGACCTGATTTGTGACCCAGTATGTGGTCTATTCTGGGGAAAGTTCCATGTGCACTTGTGAAGAATGTGTATTCAGTTGCATTTGGATGGAAAGTCTGATATATATATATCCGTGAAATCCACCTGGCCCAGTGTATCATTTAAAGCCCTTGTTTCTTTGGTGATGTTGTACTTAGAATATCTATCATTTGCAGAAAGTGCCGTGTTGACGGCTCCTACTATGAGTGTATTATTATCTAAGTCTGTCTTTACTTTGGTTATTAATCAATTGATGTACTTGGCAGCTCCCATATTAGGAGCATAAATATTCATGATTGTTAGGTCTTCTTGTACGATAGACACTTGAAGCATGATATAGTATCCCTTTTCATCTCTTACTACAGTCTTTGGGTTAAACTTTAATTTATCTGATATGAGGATTGCTATCCTACCTTTCCTTTGAGGACCATTGGAATGGTAAATGGTTCTCCAACCTTTCATTTTCAGGCTGGAGGTGTCCTTAGGTCTAAAATGAGTCTCTTGTAGACAACAAATAGATGGATCTTACTTTTTATCCAGTCCAAACCCCTACATCTTTTGATGGGATCATTCAGCCCTTTCACTTTCAGAGTAACTATTGAAAGATATGAATTTAGTGTCATCATAATACCTATTCAGTCTCTGTTTCTATGGATTATTTCTTTGGGATTCATCCTTCTTTTACAGGGTGCCTCTTAATATTTCTTGCAGAGCTGGTTTGGTGGTCACATATTCTTTCAGTTTCTGCCTATCTTGGAAGCTCTTTATCTCTCCTTCTATTCTGAATGAAAGCCTTGATGGATAAAGTATTCTTGGCTGCATGTTCTTCTCATTTAGTACCTTGAATATATCATGCTATCCCTTTCTTGCCTACCAGGTCTCTATGGAGAGGTCTGCTGTTAATCTAATATTTCTCCCCATGTAAGTTAGGAATATCTTGTTTCTCACTTCTTTAAGGATTTTCTCTTTATCTTTGGAATTTGCAAGTTTCACTATTAAATGTCAAGGTTTTGAACAGTTTTTATTGATTTTGTGATGAGGAACCTATCTCCTAGATCTGAATGCCTGTTTCCCTCCTCAAATTAGGGAAGTTCTCAGCTATGATTTGTTCAAATATGCTTTCTGGCCCTCTGGCCCTCTCGGCACTTTCTGGAACCCCAATTATATGTAGATTCTTCCTTCTGAGGCTATCATTTATTTCCTTTAACTTTCCCTCTTGGTCTTTTAATTGCTTTTCTCTTTTTTTCCTCAGTATCCTTCCTTGCCATCAACCTGTCTTCTATGTTGATCACTCTTTCACCTCAGTAACTCTCATCATTAGGACCTCTAGTTTGGATTGCATCTCATTTAATTGATTTTTAATTTCAGCCTGATTAGATCTAAATTATTCAATCATGAAGTCTCTTGAATCCTTTATGCTTTTTTCCAGAGCCACCAGTAGCTTTGCGCTTCTGAATTGGCTTTTTGACATTGAACTGTAATCCATATTCTGTAACTCTGTGACAGAGAGTACCATTTCTGATTCTTTCTTTTATGGTGAGTTCTTCATTCTAGTCATTTTGCTCAGGCAGGGTGGCTGTATGAGCAGGCTGAGTCAAGAATATCAACCATGACCTAAGTAAATTTCACCCTAGATGATTCTGAGGTCAGAGACAAGAAAATGAAAACAAAGATCAAAACAAAATAAAACAAAAGGACCACTAAAGTTAAAAACAAATTTTAAAATAAAGTTAAAAAATTAAAGGCCAAGAATCCCAAAGAAGAAGAAAAGAAAAAGAAGAAAAAGAAGGGGGAAAAAAGTAAAGAAGAAAAAGAGAAAAAAGAAAAAAATTGGGTTTGGGAGATGGTAGTAGTGATGAAGTTGTAGTGGAGGAAGAATGTAGTCTACCTGAGGGGGCCTAGAAGGTGATCCTCTTGGTTCTGAGGGTATTAAGTTATGTATGATAGAAGATGCTCAGTCCCAAATTTATACACACCAGCAATACTTGTAGATATCACCAACACTGACCACCAAAACATAAACAAGATAAAATAGGGAGGCAGAATGGGAATGAAGAAATAATATAATCTCATAGAATGAACCAGCACAGTATTCCTTTTGGTTCTGGGTGTATGTTGGTCATGTTTTAGAGGTATTAACTTCTGCCATTGTAGAACAACACAAGGTAGAGAAAACAAAAAAAAACGCAAAACAAAAAAAACCTGATATCTCGTATATCTCCCAAAATTAAATTGAATATGTTGAAGGGAATCCAGAAATGAAAAATATATCTAAAACATGTAATTGTAGAAATATGAAAATCAAAAAGGAAGAAACTTAAAAGTAAAGAGCTAGTAAAATATTGTAGTTAAGGTGGGAAAAGAGAAAAAATATTGAAAATGTTTAGTTTGATATAAAAACAAATTGTAATGGAAAAAGGAAAAAAAATTTAAATGGGGGGATCCTCTAGTTCTATATACTATATTTCCTCGATTTTCCCTTGGTCCTGAAACTTTCCAGCATTGCATGGTCAAGAACTTGCTCTTCCCCTGTTCTTCCAGCAGTTATTCTGGGAGAGGGGTCTGTTTTGCTGATTCTCAGGTGTGTGTGCCTGGGTGGAGATGTCCCACCCCCTTGCCAGGTGCTGGGCTCTTGTGAGCTGTCTATCCTGTGAGACCTTTGTTCCCTGGTGGCCCAACCTATCCCAGGCACAAGGTGAAACAAGGAGGGAAAACAACAATGGCGGCAGTCAGATTTGCAGGTCTGGAGTCAGCTCCCTGCTAGTAACTACAGTCTCTCAGTCTGCACTGGCCTAGATGTTCCTGGGGCCAGTGCCAGCGCACTGCTCTGGACAGCTTGGGGGTGCCTAGCGGCAAGAGTGTTTTCGCTTTCCTGTGCCCTCCCTGCTTCTGCCTGTCCCAGGGTGAATGCAGGATCCCTGGCTTTATCTGCTTGGGTGCCCTGGGATCCATGGCCCTGTGCTGCTGGACCTGCCCTCCCACGGGCTGCAGCTCCCAAAGGCAATTGGGCACCACCACCTCTGTCTGGAACTGGCCCACCTAACCCCCTGGCTTCTCCCAAATGCCCCAGGGGCTACCCGCTCCAGCCCTTTACTGAGGTTGGTCCGTGGATTGCGGTGTGCTTTCCCCCGGGTGCACCTCCTCTTATAGTGATTCTGGGAATCTAGAGGCTTCACTGCCCCTCCTGAGATTCTGCCTGATTTCCCTGCTAAGCACTTTTCTGTCTGGGAAAAATCCCTTGTGGATTTTTAAAGTTCCCACTTCTCCAGGGCTGGGCTTTCCAGTCCTAGAGGCTTTTGCCACTCTGCTTTAGCCCAGCTCCTCGTGGTGCCCCACCCCTACTTTATTCTTTTTTATTTATTTTTTTCCACCTTCCTACCTTGCTAGAAGTGAAAACCCTTCACTCTGTAGCATTCTGGCTGTTCTCTCTTTAAATCTCAGGTCAAATTTGTAGGTTTTCAGGATGTTTTGAAAGTTATCTAGGTAAGTTGGTTGGACCAGGTGAATTGAGGACTCCTACTCTTCTGCCATATTTCCCTGCCCTCCCCCCAGCTTTGTTTTATTGTTGATATTAAGTGTCATAGGATTGTAGTTGAAGTTGCTCCTTAAAATTGTGGTATTTGTTATTTCATTTCATATGCAGGTTAAACAGGTGACTTTTCTGTGTGTACTTGAAGAAAATATGTATTCTGTTTTTCTGGGATTGAATGTTTTCTATGTATCTTTTAGAACCATGTACTCTGAAGTATGCTTCAAGTAAAAAAATGTTCTTGTTGAAAAAAAAATACTGTAATGGAGAGGACTCTTTTGCGATGCCTGGGTGACTCAGTGGTTGAATGCTTGCCTTAAGCTTAGGGCATGATCCCAGGATCCAGGATCGAGTCCCACATCAGGCTCCCCGTGAGGAACCTGCTTCTCCTTTGCCTATGTCTCTGCCTTTCTCTCTCTGTCTCTCTCACGAATAAATAAATAAATCTTTAAAAGAAAGAGACAGTACTCTTTTAAAATAAAGCATACCAGAGAGGAATTGGGTGGGGGTATGAGTGAAATAGGTGAAGGGGATAATGAGTACATTTATCATGATGAGCACTGAGTTATATATAGAATTGTTGAATCACTATGTTCTACATCTATAACTAATATAACACTATGTGCTAAATATACTGGAATTAAAATTCAAAACCTATTTCAGGGACGCCTGGGTGGCTCAGTAGTTGAGCATCTGTCTTCAGCTCAGGGTGTGATCCCAGGGTCCCTGGATAGAGTCCCACATTAGGCTCCTTTTGAAGAGCCTGCTTCTCCCTCTGCCTCTGTCTCTGCCTCTCTCTCTGTGTCTCTCTTGAATAAGTAAATAACATCTTTAATAAATAAATAAATACATACATACATAAAACAAAAACTTAAGACAAATAATAAGCAAATTTGGAAACAAATTCAACCTAATAAATTATTCAAATGTGTTATTTATAATGTCATAATGATAAATGATTATTTATAGAAATAAATAGGATATTTTTTAAAAATTACTAATTTCTAAAACAAAAAATAAGAATTCATTTTTTTAATTTTCAGAAACCTTTAATTATGATTTAATAGAAGATATTTGGATATTCATATGGCTTCCAAATTTACATGTCATCATATTACATGGTATAACCCTCTAGAATGCTCCACTCTATACTAATGAATAATGAAAGCTATTAAGTCAAATGCTGTCATTATTATAAAAATAAATTTGACCTCATGAAGCTCTGAAAGATTTTGAAGACACACAGTTTCACAAACCACACTTTAAAAACTTACTCTACAATAACCATGGGAAGAATATGAAATGAAACATCATGTGTTTCTAAAACTAATGTAACATTGTGTGTCAACTATCCTCAAATTTAAAAAGAAGATTGCAGAAGTAAAAAATTAATATATGAGAAAAATGGAAATAAAGAACAGATAAAACAAAGACAAAATAAGTGCTTTAAAAATGATAGCTATAAATGCAACTCTATCAGCAATCACCTTAAATGTAAATAGTTTAACACACCACTTAAAAGACAAATTATTTTAAGACTGTATTAAAAATAGACCTAAATGATTTTTATGAGAATTATACCTTACATGTATGGATACATAGTAGACACTGAAAGGATAGAAAAATATATATCATGTAAAATTTATACTAAGTGGTGTTCAACCAAGGAGGTGAAAGACATGTATTCTGAAAACTATAAAACACTGATGAAAGAAATTAAAGATGATATAAGGAAATCGAAAGACATTCTATGCTCATGAATCTGAAGAACAAATATTGTTAAAATATCTATACTACCAAAGGAATCGATACATTTAATGCAATCCCTATCAAAATGCAAACAACATTTGTTCACAGAGCTAGAACAAATAATTCAAAAATTTGAATGATACCACAAAAGACCCTGATGGCCAAATCAATCTTGAAAATGAAGAGCTAAGCTGGAGGCACCACAATTCCACACTTGAAGTTATGTTACAATGCTGTAGTGATGAAAATAGTATGGTAGTGGCACAACAATAGACACATAGGTCAGTGGAACAGAATAGAAAACACAGAAATGAACCCACAACTATGTGGTCAATTAATCTTCAAGAAAATAGGGAAGAATGTTCAATGGGAAGAAACAGTCTCTTCAACAAATGGTGCTGGAGAAAACTGGATAGCAACATGCAAAAGAATGAAACTGTACCACTTTCTTACACAATACACAAAAATAAATTTAAAATGGATGTAAGACCTAAATGTGAGACAGCAAACCATTAAAGTCCTAGAGGAGAACATAGGCAGTAGTGTCTCTGACATGGGCCATAGCAACTTCTTCCTAGATGTTTCTTGATATCACAGAAACAACAGCAAAAAATAAACTCTTGGAACTTAACCAAATAAAAAGCTTTGGTGCACTGAAGGAAACAATCAACAAAACTAAAAGGCAACCTATGGAATGGGAGAAGATATTTTCAAATGACATATTTGATAAAGGGTTAGCATTCAAAATATATAAAGAACTTATAAAATTGACACCCCCCAAATGAATAATCCAGTTATCAATGGGCAGAAGACATGAATAGACATTTTTCCAAAGAAGATATCCAGAAGCCAATGGACCCATTAAAAGATAGTCAACATCATTCATCATCAGGGAAATACAAATCAAAACTACAGTGAGATACCACCTCACACCTTGCCAGAATGGCTACAATCAAGAACAGAAGACAGAACAGGTGTTAGTGATGATGTGGAGAAAGGGGAACCCTCTGGCAATCTTTTGGGAATGCAAACTGGTATAGCCATTCTGGGAAACAGTTTGGAGGTTCCACAAAACAGTTAAAAATAGAACTACTCTATGATCCAGCAATTGCACTACTTGCTATTTGCCCAAAGGATACAAAATACTAATTCAATGGGATACACGCACCCTGATGTTTATAGTAGCATTATCTACAGTAGTCAAATTATAGAAAGAACCCAAATATCCATTGACTGATGAATGGATAAAAAAAATGTAGCATATGTATACAATAGAATATTATTCAGCCACAAAAAATGAAATAGCCATTTGCAGTGGGATGGATGGAGCTAGAGAGTATTATGCTAAGCAAAATCAGTCTGTCAGAGTAAGACAAATACTGTATGATTTCACCATATGTGGAATTTAAGAAACAACAATTGAGCATGGGGGATAGAATAGAGAGAGAGACCAAGAAACTGACCCTTAACTAGAGAACAAATTGATGGTTTTCAGAGGGCAGGTAGATGGGGGATGGGTTAAATAGTTTATGGGGATTAAGTGGTGCATTTGTTATAATGAACACTGGGTATTGTATGTAAGTGTTTAATCACTATATTGTATGTTAAGGTATGTGCATAGAATGTGTAATGTCCTGACCGTTGGAGTAGAAAATAAAGAAAATTTTAATAAAATTAAGGAAAATCAGGGTGTCTGGTGGTGCAATTGGTTAAGGGTCTGACTCTTGGTTTCAGCTCAGGATGTGATCTCAGGTAATGAGATTGAGCCCAGCATCACGCTCCATGCTCATCATGGAGTCTGTTTGAGATTTTCTCTTCCTCTCCCTCTGCCCCTCCCACTTGTGCTCTCCCTGAAATAAATAAATAAATCTTTTTAAAAATTCAAGGAAGACGGATAAAAGGAGCACACAAAACTGTGGTACACCGAAGACAAAATAAGATGGTAGAATAAGTCCAAATGTATCATAATCACAATAAATATAAATAGGCAAAAGCCATTTTTTAAAAAACAGGCTCTCAAAAAAATTTAAAAAAAACAGGCTCTCAGATTGGTGCTATTCCCTCAGATTCTGAAAGATGCCTTTCTATAACTTTGAAATAGATTATTTGAAGCACGTTAGTATTATCATTCAATATTTATTCTGTACCCTTAAAGGAATAACAGATTTTATATGAACAACACTAACTTTTTATTGTTTTTTCTTATAGTCTGATCTCAGCTATGAAATGGAATCTGATATGATAGATGTGGTAAGTGGCCTTCTCAGATTTTGTTTTATAAAATAAAATATTTCACATATACTCTATTCTTTTTAGTACTAGAGTACTAAGTAATTATATTTTCTTTAGTACTCCGTGTAAAACTATAGATGCATACATATATAGTATTTAAAGCATATTTTGGTTTACCTTTTGTACCAAACAAAATTGGATGCAATAAGGAAAAATTAAATATTTTAAATTAAAAATTAAAGATAATATTCTAAAATTTGAGACAAAAATAAACCATGAATAATTGAAAAATGTGTAATTATAATGGGCAAATATGAGTGGTATCTTTTCATCATATTATGAAAGAACAAAAATAATTCTTTTATTTCATTTCTGATTTGGAACACTCTTCCTTTCAGAAATAATTTGCTTGTATACTGCTTTCTTTTGGTGGAGACTATAACTGCTCTTTGGAGTTTTTAATTATCAAAGAGAACAGACCTTAATACACTTAATAAAGCCAAAGTTCTTTGAAAATATGTATATCAGATATTGACATAGAGAAACTAATATTCATAAAACACCTCTGTTGAGGAAATATTTTCCTTAGATAAGTTCGACCAAAGAAATCTTGAACCTGTACCTACTGCCTTGAGTAACTTCATTTTTATTTAGAAAAGAATCTGATGGCACTCTTTAGAGTTACAGATTGCATGAAGTATTTCAGATGTGGCTGGGATAACTAGAAATATTTAATTATAGACCTTTCTAGACCAATAGATTATAGGTTCTTTCTAGACCAATCTAGTATTCATTTGAAGGAAGTTTAACAGGCTCAAACATATATAATGGCAATTGGTGTAAGAACAGTTTTTAGCTTATTTGTTTTGTTTTGTTTTGTTCTGTTCATTGCTAATAGGTCAGTCAGCCAGGGAAATAGAAATACCATATGATTTCACTCATGTGTGGAATTTAAGAAACAATTGAACAAAGCAGAAAAAAAGAGAGAAACTAAAAATAAAAACAGACTCAACTCTAGAGAACAAACCAGATTATTACCAAAGCGGAGGTGGTTGGGGGAATGGGTAAAATAGGTGAATGGGATTAAGAATATACTTATCCTGATGAGCACTGAGTAATATATAAAATTATTGAATCAATATATTGTACACCTGAAACTAACATAACACCGCGTGTTAACTATATTGGAATTAAGATAACATTAAAAAGAAAATTTTTAAAAAGTTGCTTCATCCTGAAGAAAACATCTGATACTAATTCCTTTGCCATTTGTAGTGATTTGGATGGAGCTAGTGAATATTATGCTAAGTGAAATAAGTCAGAGAAAAACAAATACTGCTTAATTTCACTCATATTTGGAATTTGGGAAACAAAACAGATGAACATGGAAAAAAAACAAGAGAGACAAAGCAGGAAACAGACTCTTAATTATAAAGAAAAAACTGAGAGTTAATGGAGGGGAGATCTGTGGAGGGTGGTTTAAATAGGTGATAAGTACTAAAGAGGCACTTGTGATGAGCACTGGGTGTTATATGTAAGTGATAAATCACTAAATTCTAAATCTAAAACTAATATTACACTATATGTTAACTAACTGGAATTTAAATAAAAACTTGGAGAAAAAAATAAAAGTTTTATAGTTGACCATATTAAATTTCATTATTACCACTTATTCAGCTCTTTTACAATTCTAATTCATTCATTCAACAAGTATTTACTGAACATACATTACATGACCTTCACTGTTCAGTATACTAGGAACAAAATAGACACATATGCCTATTGTAATCAAGTTTAACAAATAAGTGAAATATATGGTATGTCAAATAACAATAAATGTTATAGAGAAAAATAAAGTGAGGGAATAGGATCAGGTGCTAGCAATCATAGTTGAATGTTAGGGAAGGCCTCACTGAAAAGGTTGAGAGCAAAGATGTAAAGAAAGTAAGAGACCTGAAGAAAATGAAAGGCTAACTTTGTGGCAATATGGAAGAAGTGTGTTCAAAGTGGAGGGCATAAAAAACAAAGATTATGAGAAAGGCACAAGGTTCATGTATTCTAAGAATAACAAGAAGGCCTAAAATTTTTTAAAAAGTAACAAGGAGGCCAACGTGGTTGGAGTGAAATGTAGACAGGAGAGTGGGAAGTAGAATATCAAAGCTGAGGTCTAAGAGCAAATGGATAAAGTGGTTATTATATAGGTAGTGGGCCGCTGTAAAGACTTAAATTTTTATCCCTCAACATACTATGATGTAAATTTCTACACGTATAGAAAAGTTGAAAGACTATATAGTAAAACCCATATCCATACCACTTAGGCTCTACAAACAATATTTTATGATATTTACTTTATGAAATATCCATTGTCTATCCATCCCTCAGTCTACCCACCCATCAATCTTATTTTTTATGATGCACTTCAAAGTAATTTGCAGAAATGAGTATATATCACACCAAATACTAAAGCATGACCATCATTAATGAACCTTCAATACTAGTTTTCAGTTCAATTTTATAGATAGAATTTACAAAAAAATAAAATGCACAAGTCTTAAGTGTGTTATTCTATGAGCTTTGGCAAAAACATGCACCTGTTTAAGACTTGTGAAAATATAGAACATTACTGTTACTCAGGAAGTTCCTTCATGCCCATTCTGAGTTATTTCTGATGCCTCTCCCCCATGTCCCCACCCTTTCACCAAAAGGCAACCACAGTTCTGAATTTTTACACTTCAGATTAGTTTGACAATTCTGGAAATTCATATAAATGAAATTATACATTATATAGTTTTATAAAGTTTTTTTCATTCAGCATAATGCTTTTTATGTCAACTTTTGGTTTCAGTTGATTTTTCCCTCTATATTGTTAATGTAGAAGTTCATTGTATGAATATATCATAGTTTATCCTTTCTTATGTTGATAGATATTCCTATTATTTCCAGTTTAAGGAAATTATGAGTAAGTTGTTCTGAACATATTTTATGGAAGGATTTTTTAAGAAAATTATTTTAAGAGCAGCTTTAGGTTCACAGCAAAATTGGAAGGTTGGTACAGAGACTTTGCATATACTCCCTAACCTCGCACTTGCATTGCCTCACACGTTATCAACATCCCCCACCAGAGTGGTACATTTGTTACAATTGATAAACATATATTGATATATCATAATCACTCCATAATTTACGTTATGGTTCAAACTTGATGTTGTACATTCCAAGTTCAGACAAATGTGTAATGTGTATCCAGCATTATAGCACAGAATATTTTCACTGCCCTAAAAATCCTGTTAACTTTGTGAATATTTTTCAATCTTTGTAGGCATATATTTTAATTTCTTTTTGGAAATACCTGGGAATAAGACTGCTAGTGAAGGTGCATGTTTAATTTTATAAGAGTCTTCCAGAACTTTTCCAAAAGTAACTATATTTTATATGTCAATAATAAATGTACAAAATTTCCAGTTGTTCCACATCATTGCCAAAATTTGGAATTGTCAGACTTTTCAATTTCAGTTATTCTGGTGAGTATGTAGTGGTATCTCATTCTAGCTTTAATTTTGCATTTTTGTGTTAACTGATTATGTTAAACACTTTTACATATAATATGTACTTCTATATGTGTTTTGTCCTTTCATATATCTTTTTTGTGTGTATAGTGTCTATTCAAAACTTTTTTTTTGAAACATGACTGGTTGTATTTTTCTTATTGAATTACTGGAGTTTTAATATAGATATAGCCTGGATACCAGTCCTTTGTCAGGTATTTACAGTATTTTCTCCCACTATAGAGATTGCACATTCATTTTCTTAATGGAATCTTTTGGGGAGTAGTAGTTTTTAATTTTGAAGCAGTCTAATGTTTTTTTTTCTTTTATGCTATTGCTTTGTGTGTCATGTCTAATAAAACTTTGCTTACCTCAAGTTGTGAAGATACCCTTTTATATTTTCATCTAAGTGCTTTATAATTTTAGTTTTTATATTTAGATTTATGATCCATCTCAAAATATTTTTTATGTATGGTTTAATATAGAAGTTACAGATCATTGTACTTTCCATATGGATTTTAAGTTGTTTTAGTCACATTTGTGGGAAAAGCTTCCTATTTTGATTGGATTGTTTTGGTTCCCTTGTCAAATTTTTTTTTCTGTTTTTGTTTTGTTTTGTTTTTTCCCTTGTCAAAATTTGAATGACTGTGTAAGTGAAGGTCCGTGTCTGACCAGTCTATTTTGTTTCATTACCTGATAGTCAATCATTATGCCAGTATCACACTACCATACTTGGATTCAAATATTAGATTTTCAGAAAGACCCTGTTGAAACTACAGAGGTTAATTCATTGTACAGAACACAGTAATGCACTGACAAATTAATTCCCACTGACATATTAGCACCATATAGACAAACTGTTGCTTATTTTGTTTGTATGTTTGTAACTGGAGTAGAATATAGCAGAGGAAGAGGAAGGAGGCAGGTGAAGTCTGAATCCAATCCTGAGATTCTAGTCTAATGTATAGTAGTACCTAGTTTGAAAGAAACTATAGTAGAAGAAAATATGAGGTGATATTTCTACGATAATTGGAAAGTCCTTTCCCTATTTGACTCTGTAATTTCCCAGGTGTTTTGTTCTGAGGTGCATCAAATGGCTAGTAAATGAGGAAAAGACTCCTTCTTTAATCATCGTCAAAAATGACTACTTGCATTACTTGTAAAGTAAATAAATATTTTTAGTACTCCTTTCATCTTTATAATAGAGTTAAGTGATTAACACACTGCCATAATACAGTATCATATGGTATTGTATTCTGAATTTTACTATATACCTTAACCAGTGTTTAATATATTTTTATGTGACTAATTAGCATCCTTTCATTTGAGCTTGAAAAACTCTTTTCAATAATTCTTGTAAGACAGGTGTAGGAAGGTCACGTGCTGATGAACTCCTGTTTTTTTTTTTTTTTCTTTTGCTCTGAGTCTATCTTTTCTTCAGTTATGAAGGACAACTTTGCCACATAAAGTACTCTTTGTTGGCACTTTTCTTTCAGCATTTTCAATATATTATCAAAGCTGTTGACTAAGACCCCTCATGTCTACGACATTAATGACTGGGTGATACTTGATGAAAACTTTGGGAAGTCTACAGTGACTGCAGTGCTTTTTGGGGTTCTCAGTGGTGACTCCAGATTCAGTGGTTAGGGACCAGAGCAGGCAGCATTGGTAACATGCTGGTGGTATGCATATGCTTCACCAGTGCCTGTGTAGTCACAGAGGCTCTCTGCAGATATACACATTGTGGTGAGAATCAGAGTCAGCAGCAAGGGCTTGGGCCAACTGTAGGTACACTAGCAGCTGCAGGGGCACTCGCTGTTTTCCTATACTCCTGTAGCCACAAAGTCTTGCCACAGGGATGCACATAGCAGTGGAGAATAATGGCAGCCCTCAGGTCAGAAGAGTGCAGGTATATAGCTGAAGGTTAGCACAATATTATGGACCAGTGACTGAAAATAGGATCATATCCAAACCCACAGCAATTGTGTAGGCTCTGGCTGTCAGTATACACTCATGAACATAGCTTGTTATTGGTGCATGCATGGCAGTGGAAGCTGGTGATAGAGTCAATCCACTAGTGACCAGACGCACAACTTGGTGATTTCAGTAATATAGGTCAGTGATTGGAGTCAAGACTATATCCAGATCCACAGACAGCTATGCAGGCCTTGGCTATCTAGTATGCACTTCAGCTGTAGGGGCTCACTCCAGGTGTGTTCATGGCAGTGGAGGTTAATAGGAGGAGTTAGATTGGCAATGTACAGGTGTACAGCAGCAGGGGATAGTGCAAAGTCAAGTAGTGCATGATAGTGACAAGAGTCAGGATGAATCTGAGTCAACCAGCAACTGTGGGGATCTTGGCTGTCCATGCACACTTGGGCAGCTATAGGAATTTTCCACAAGTATGCACATGGCAGAAAAGGCCAGTGGCTGGAGTTAGGATGGTGCAGATGCACAGTTGCTAGAGGCTAGTCACAAGTCTGCTCACAGTGAGGGAGGTCAACCGTGGGGTCTAGACTGATGTCTTGCATGACTACAGTTACAGAGGCCAGGGCTGGCTGCTGTTATGGATATGGGCTCCAGCATGAATAGGGACTGAGCTGGCTGTCATCTGAAAACATGAAAATAGTGGGGCAAAAACTTCAGCAACAAAATCTACAGGGAATACATGACAGCTGTGCTTGCTATTGTTTTCTTCAATGCTAAAAGCGGCTGAGCTTTCTGTTGGTGTCTGTGATGAGGTGTATGGTGATGAAATTTGGGAGATGTACAGCATCTGCAAGAGATCCTTAGTATTGAAGTGTTCTGGGGTTCTCTGCCAAGCAAGCCACTAGGAACCAATGTCACTCCTGTGTGGCTGACATTGGTAGTCCCTGTCCTTCTTCCTTGTTCTTAGCCATCTCCGGGTGTCTCAGCTTTGCTGTTATCTGTGTGGAATAGAACTGAAATGGATTCTCCATATAGTGCCCCAATGGGCTGAGGAAGATCGTCACTGCCCGCTTTCCCTTTGTTGGCAAGGGGAACTCTTTTGAGCTAGGACATTCCTCTTGGCAGTGAGCAGTGCTGACCTAGAGGATGAGGTGATAAAGACTAAATTAAGTTATTCTTCTACCCATTTTGTGCATTTATTGTCAGGTTTTTTGTTCCATTGTGTTGGTAGAGCTACTTAAGTAGACTCCTCTATTCTCCTGGACTATTTTCATTTGAAGATAGCTGTCCAACTGTTTATCTTTGTTGGGGAATGGAGGTTGTGGTCTTCTCTGTCATCTAGGTGACATCACTCTCACTCAACAGTTTTTCATTTCAATGTAGTCCAATTTATCTGCAGTTTCTTTTGTCACTTGTTCTTCAGATATCATAACTAAAACTTTGGGTTAGTCAAGTCACAAATATTTACTTCTATGTTTTCTCCAGAAATTTTATTGCTATAGCTCTTACATTTAGCTGTATAATTCTTGTGGAGGTAATTTTTATAAACATTGGGGATAAAGGTAGGGAGATAATTGTCCAAATTTATTTTTGAATGTGAATACCCAGCTGTCCCAGCACTATTTCCTGAAGAGACTATTCTTTCCCCTTCAAAATTTATCAGCACCCTATTTAAAATAGACCATAAATGAGAGGCTTATTTCTGAATACTCAGTTATTTTCCATTGATCTGGATGTTTATTCATGTGCAACTACACATTATAGCAATTTTTGAAATTACAAAGTATGAGCCCTTTATTTATTTATTCTTTTTATAAAAGATTGTTTTAAAACAATTTTTGGTCCCTTGCTTTTCCATGAGTTTTTAGATAAGCTTGTCAGTTGCTGTACAGAAGCCAGCTAGGATTTTGAGGCATAGTGTTTTGAATCTGTAGGTCAACATGGGAGATTATTGCCATCTTAACAATATTAGATCTTGTCAGTGAACATCAGTATATATTTTCATTTCTTTAATTATCTATCAATCTATTTGTAATCTTTTTTAATTAAATTTTATTTAAATTCTAAGTTCATAATACTATGGTAAAATAGGTTTCAGATATAGAATTTACTGATTCATCCCTTACATGTAACACTCAGTGCTCATCACAAGTACCCTCCTTAATATCCATCACTCATTTAGCCTGTTCCCCACCCATCTCCCACTGTCAACTCTCAGTTTGTTCTCTGAAGTTAAACTTTTTATGATTTGCTTCCCTTACTTTTTTCCTCCTTCCCATATGTTTATCTCTCCTATTTCTTAAATTTCACATGTGAGTGAAATCATATGGTATTTATCTTTCTCTAACTGATTTATTTTAGTTAGCATAATACACTCTAGCTGCACTCAAGTGCTTGCAAATAGCAAGATTTCATTCTTTTTAGTGGCTGAGTAATATTCTCTTCTAAACACACACACACACACACACATACACACACACACACACACACACACCTCATGGCTTCTTTATCCATTCTCAGTTGATGGAGATCTGGGCTTTGTCTATAATTTGTCTATTGTTGATAATGCTGTTATAACATCAGGGTGCATGTGCCCCTTTGAATCAATATTTTTGTGTCCTTTGAGTAAATACCTAGTAGTGCAATTTCAGGGGTGATAGGGTCATTGTTTTTTAACTTTTTTTCCTAGAGAGAGAGAGAGCATGTGCGCATGCACACACACACACACACACACACACACACACACACCTGAGTGGGGTGAGGGGCAGAGGGAGAAGGTGAGAGAGAATCCCAACCAGTCTCCACACCCAGCAGAGTCCAATGTGGGGCTTGATCTCACAACCCTGAGATTATGAACTGAGCCCAAATCAAGATCAGATGCTTAATGAACTGAACCACCCAAGTGCCCCTATTTTTTAAAATTTAATTCCACTATAATTAACACATAAATTTAAGGATTTATATGGTAGATTGTTCTGCAATATCATTTGAGTGGAAAGATAGTCATAGTGTCAAGAGAAACCTAGAATGGCCTATAAGATTTAACAAATAAAATTGTAACTCAATTGTGTTCTGGAAGCTGGAAACAATTTGGTTTAACAGAGGTTAAAGTAGGGACATTTCAATGGAAAAGAACAATATGAAAACAGGAATGAGCATGACACGTTGATGTAACAATTAAGAAACTGACAAGATAAAGCATGAAGTTCCAGTTGGAAATACATTTAATTCATTCAGTAAACAGTTGATGAACATCTATTATAATCCATGTACTCAGTTTAGGTAAAAGAAATACAAAGAGCATAATGATATGATACTTACCCCTTGAGCGTCAAATATTACATCCTCAGTTTCCTCATCTTAAAATGAAGGGATTGGATCAGGTGTTATTTAAGGTAATACCCAACCTAAATAATATCTGACTCTGCTTTTAAAAATCAGCCTATTCATGCATATATGACCTATGCAATATTTATAACTGCACTTTAAATGTAACATATTGAGTTGAGATATTTATCAGGGGTAAAATATACATTTGATCATGGGTATGTATTTTTTTTACCTATAGGTTCTTTTTCAAGTCATTAATATTGTAAGATATTTTGCTCTGTAATCATTTAAACCACTCCTTTACCTGAAGGCAATATTAGGCTTAATCATCTTACTTATTCCTTGGAAAAGTTAGAAAATTGCTTCTATGCCCTCGTACTCACCAACAATAAGTATTTATGTAGCTTTGGTATAATACTTAGAATTGTGTTAAGTGAAGGAGATTCAAAGACTTATATATAAGCTACAATTCCCACCTATGAGATTTACTAAGTAAGTAGGTGGTTTATTGGGCTATTATTTATAA
Source organism: Canis lupus dingo (assembly GCF_003254725.2). Classification (NCBI taxonomy): domain Eukaryota; kingdom Metazoa; phylum Chordata; class Mammalia; order Carnivora; family Canidae; genus Canis; species Canis lupus. The sequence goes on from NC_064281.1 coordinate 65,808,822, forward strand.
CTCTTTTATTTAAAGTTTTCATTTCCTTTTTTAAACTCTTACTGATGTTCAGAAATGAGTTTTGTGTTATATCAAAATATTAAAGGGGTACCTGGGTGGTTCAGTTAGTTGAATATCTAATTCTTCATTTCAGCTCAGGTCATGATCTCAGGATCATGAGTTTGAGCCCTATGTCTGAATCTACACTCAGCATGGAGTCTGATTGATATTCTCTCTACCTCTGTTCCTCTCACCATTCTGTCTCTCAAATAAATAAAATAAATCTTTAAAAAGATGTTAAAATTCAGACAGTTCAAATATTTAAAGGAAATGACAATATAGTCCCTAAAAGCATAAATAAAACATATATAAAAATCTCTACCAAAAGTTAATTTTAAAATAAAGCTATAGTTAATAGATATTTATGGAGGTCATGATAAATAAATATAATATTTAGCCTGTTTCCCTGTGGGTGAGATTCTTAGTGATAGTTTATTTCTTTTTAGGTTCTTCTGCCTTTTCAAAAATTTCCATGAAATTTTCCATTTCTTTTCAAAAATAAATGAATATTTAAAATCTATTTTTTACTTTTTCTTATTCATCTTCACATTGCTTACACCACAATTGAGAGGACCTAAAAATTTAACCTAGTTTTATACTTTGATACTACGTAGTTGACTCTAGAATCAACCAAATACATTTTTCATCCTGTTGATGAGTCATGTAATATATTTCCCTGAATACAAATACACATACATAGGTATATGTGTATATGTATACATATATATATTCAGTTTTTGAGAAATGAAAATTATGGCAATTACATATGAGAATTGAGTTAGAGATGTTAATATGGGTTTCATGAATCTTGTTTCTTTTCTTCTTGTCTAGTGCAAGAATGTGAATAAAATCTGTCATTATATAATTGCTCTGCCACCTGATGTTATAGGACCAGAAACACAGATTACAGAATTTCTTACCCCTGAAGAGGAAGTATCTAGGGTGCAAGTGGTAAGCAGTTTTAAAAAAAGACTTATCATTAATATTAGGCATTTGAAAAAAATTTAAAATGTCAATAAGATGCTTTCTAATTTAACACAGCAATTACTTACGTGCTTTTGACTTCTTTCAATGTTTCTCTGTATACAGAATATATAATGATGCAATCACATTGTTCTTTTTCATATAGTCATTATCTTAATTTTAAGTAACAGCCCCATGTATTATTGAATTTTTAAACTGTGGCTTATTTAATTATTCAGTTATTATCTGATTATGTAGGTTACCATCAATTTTCAGGTTTTAGAAGTAAAGCTGCTGATATTATTATCTTTGTAAGTATAATATATTGCAAATATTCAAATAATTTTCTTGAATACATTTTTATGATTCTGGTTTTTAAGCAAAGTTTTCTAAAAAAGTGTTACAAGGAATTTTCATCAGTTATATTCCTATGATTCTGATTATGGTGACAGAATGTACAATGTTTTTTTTTTTTTTTTTCAGAATGTACAATGTTTTAAGAATATTCATATTATCAAATTATCTACCAAAAGAATTCAAATTAAAACCTATATTTTCACCAGTATTGGATTACCCCTCAAATATTAGCTTTTATTTATTTATTTATTTATTTATTTATTTATCTATTTATTTATTATGAATATTTTATTTATTTATTCATGAGAGACACAGAGAGAGTCAGAGACACAGAGAAAAGCAGGCTCCATGCAGGGAGTCCGATGTGAGACTTGATCCTGGGTCTCCAGGATCATGCCCTGGGCCAAAGGCAGACGCTTAACTGCTGAGCCACCCAGGCATCCCAGATTTTTATTTTTTTTTAAATTTAAATTCAATTAGTCAACATATAGTACATATTTAGTTTTAGTTGTAGTGTTCAATAATTTATCAGTTGCGAATAACACCCAGTGCTCATCACATCATGTGCCCTGCTTAATGCACATCACCAAATGAACCCCCATCTCCCATAGCATCCCTCAGTTTCTTTCCTGTAGTTAAGAGTCTCTCCTGGTTTTTCTCCCTCTCTGATGACTTCCCATTCAGTTTTCCCTCCCCTGCCCTATGATTCCTCCCCCGTTTCTTATATTCCATATATGAGTGAGACCATATGATAATTGGCTTTCTCTGATTGACCTATTTTGCTCAGCATAATAAACTCCAGTTCCAACCATGTTGATGTAAATGGTAAGTATTCATCCTTTCTGATGGCTGAGTAATATTCCATTGTATATGTACACCACACATCTATATCCATTCATTTGTCAATAGACATCTGGGCTCTACCCACAGTTTGGCTATTGTGGACAATGCTGCTATAAACATTGGAGTGCAGGAATGCTTTCAGATCAATACCTTTGTACCTTTGGGATAAATTCCTAATTGTGCAAATGCTGAATCATAGGATATCTCTATTTTTAACTTCTTGAGAAACCTCCATATCATTTTCCAGAGTTGCTGTACCAGCTTTTATTCCCACCAGCCATGTAAGAGGATTCCCCTTTCTCCAAATCCTTGCCAACGTTTGTTGTTTCCTGTCTTAATTTTAGCTATTCTTACTGGTGGAAAGTGGTATTTTATTTTGGTTTTGATTTGTATTTTCCTGGCGCCAAGTGCTATGGAACATTTTTCATGTTTCTGTTTTCCCTTTATATATCTTTTTGAAGAAAATATCTTTGCATGTCTTCTGCCCATTTCTAGTTTATAAGTTTCCAGAAATGCATCCATTTCTTCCAGATTGCCTAATTCTTTGGTGTATATTTGCTCATAATATGTTTTTAAAATTTTGTGTATTTTCTTGATATTGGTCATGATCTCTCCTCTTTCATTCATGGTTTTATTAATCTGGGTCATTTCTCTTTTCTTTTTCATAAATCTTGCTAGGGGTTCATCAATCTTATTAAGGCTTTCAAAGAACTAGCTTATAGCTTTGTTGATCTGTTCTACTATTCTTCTGGTTTCTATTTCATTGGTCTCTGCTCTAGTCTTTACTATTTCTCTACTCCTTCTTGAGAAGGTTTTATTTGCTGTTCTTTCTCCAGCTCCTATAAGTATAAAGTTAGCTTGTGTATTTGAGGTTTTTCTAACTTTTTGAAAAAGGATTGTATTGCAATGTACTTCCCCCTTAGGACCACTTAACTGTGTTCCAAATGTTTTGAACAGTTTTGTTTCATTTTCATTTGTTTCCATGAATTTTTTAAAAATTTTTCTTCATTTTCCTGGTTGGCTCATTTATTCCTTAGTAGGACACTCTTTAACCTCCAAGTGTTTGCCTCCCTTCCAATCTCATCTTGGGATTGAATTCAAGTTTCAAAGTACTGTGTTCTGAAAATATACAAAGAATAATTCCAGTCTTTTGGTACTGGTTGAAACATGATTTGTGACCCAGTATGTGATCTATTCTGGAGAATGTTCCATGTGCACTTGAGAAGAATGTGTATTCTGTTGCTATAGGATAGAATGCTCTATGAGCATCTGTGAAGTTCATCTGGTATGCTGTGTCATTCAAAGCCCTTGTTTCCTTATTGATTTCCTAATTAGATGATCTGTCCATTGCCATAAGTGGGTGTTGAAGTCCCCTAATATTATTATCAATGTGTTTCTTTAATTTGGTTATTAATGTTCATATAGTTGGCTACTCCCAGGTTCGGAGCATAAATATTTATAATTTTTAGATCTGCATGTCAGAAAACCCTTTAAGTATGATATAGGGTCCCTCTTTATCCCTTACTACAGTCTTTGTTTTAAAATCTAATTTGTTTGATATAAGGATTGCTACCCCTGCTTTCTTTTGTGGTCCATTAGCATGACAAATGATAAATGATTCTCCACCCCTCACTTTCAATCTGGAGGTATCTTTGAGTCTAAAAATGAGACTTTTATAGGTATCATATGAATAGGTTTTGCATTCTTATCCAATCTGATACTCTGTGTCTTTTGATTGAAGCATTTAGTCCATTTACATTTCAGAGTAACCATTGAAAGATATGAATTTAGTGCCATTGTATTACTTGTAAAGTCACTGTTTCTATAGATTTTTTTTCTTTTTTTTTCTGTTCTATGTTACTTTTTGGCTCCCTCTTCACTTATAAGATCCCCTTAATATTTCTTGCTAAGCTGGTTAAATGGTCATATATTCTTTTAGTTTCTATCCATCCTGGAACTTATCTCTCCTTCCATTCTGAATGACAGCATAACTAAATAAAGTATTCTTGGCTGCATGGTTTTCTCATTGAGTACCCTGAATATATCATGCCAGCACTTTCTGGCCTGCCAGGTCTCTATGGATAGGTCTGTTGCCAGTCTAATGTTCTTACACTTTTAGGTTAAGAACCTCTTGTCACCAGCTGCTTTCAGAATTTTCTCTTTGTCTCTGAAATTGAAAGTTTCACTATTACATGTCAGAGTGTTGATCAATTTTTATTGATTTTGAGGGTTCCACTCCACCGCTTGGACTTGAATGCCCGTTTCTTTCTCCAGCTGGTCTTCTGGGAGAAGGGCCTGCTATGCTGATCCTCAGGTTTCTTTGCCTTAGTGGAGTTGCACAACCTCTTGCCAGAGGGCCAAGCTCAGTGTAAGCTGGTTCTCTGTGTGGCTTTTGTTCCCTGAAGGCTTTCCTGGACTCTTTAGAGTGTGAAAATAAAAATGACAATGCCCTGATCTCCAGCCCTGGAGCTGAAAGATTATGGTGTGTGACAAATTCTGCAGACTCCTACAATGTGGGCCCACTCCAGTGTTCCCAGGGAAAGTCAGAGGTTGCTGTGTTTGTGTGCTTTGCATCACCCCAGCACAGAGTGTTCACCGATTTCTTGTGTCACCCATTCTGCTCCCTCCCAGAGGAAGTCAGAGCATTGCCCCATTTCTTGTCCTTTATAGGGCCCCAGCCTGGAAAGTCGTCACTGGATCAGGCTGCAGTTCCTGGTTTATGGCAAATTGAGCTGAGAGACTGCTCTTGAGAGATAGCTGACCTAAACCAGTTTCACTGCTCCAATGCTTGGGAACTCTTCTGGCTCAGGCACTTCTGTTTTTTTCTGTAACTCTGGGGATCTTGAGACCACATTGTCTCACCTGGGATTTTTGCACCACTTAACCACTAAGCAACTTTCAGGCAGGGACGTCTCTTACTGGAGCAAATTTCTAAAGGTTCTGATTTTGTACTTCAGGGCTATATCATTTTCCTGTAGCCAGCTTACACAGGCTCCTTCCTCCCCATTTATCTTCCACTATTTCCAATTAGTTTCTCTTCTCCACACACCTACCTTGCAAAAATGTGGTTGCTTTTCTATTTGTAGAATGTTGGCTATTCTTTTCTTAAATCTCAGGTTGAATTCATAAGTATACAGAATGATATGATAATTATCTAGCTAAATTCAGGGAACGAGATGAAATGAGGTGCCTTTCTCTTCTGCCATCTTGCCTCTCTTCTTACCTGTATTGGATTTTATCTCTTTTCTTTATCCTACTAGATTGTAAAATCAAACCTCATTTTTGTTTGAGCATGTGCTTAATTGCTTAAACATTTTTTCTTATACGTTATTCGTGTCTCTCCTATTTTCTACATTTATCATTATTATTAGAGTTAATTGTTTTGAATTTGAAAGTAATAACTTCTCATTATCTGAAATGTGAAAAATATAGAAAAGCATTTGAATTGCTTTAATGATTAATAATATTTGTGTATTTTCTCCCATTGTTTCTTCTATTCATATTTTACTTATACAATTGTGACATACACAATTGTGTATATACACATATACACACATAATATAACTTGAACATATGAATATAATTATCTTTTTCATTTCTGGAATTCAAATTTTTTTTCATGTTTTTGCTATGTTACTACTATATATACTTCTTTGACATACATAATTGTGAATTGCCACACATAAAGTATTTTATCAGTCTTAGTTGCTTAGGCATGAAATTACTGGTCCAATGGTTATGAATGTTTTTAGTTTCTTAATATATGTTGAAAAAATTGCTTTCCTAAAGAGTTGTATCAGTTTACACTTTTATTAGCAGCATGCATCCATAGCCATTTCATGATGCTTTTACTGTTTAAACAAATAGAGTTATGCAGGTGACAAGTAGTCATAAGTATAATCCTGGCCACCTTTGTTTTTCTTACAATTAATGAGGTTAAGTGTTTTTCATTATATTTATTAGTCATTCTTATTTTTTTTTAGCTGAATTGATTTTTCATAACCTTTATCCATTTAATCCCTGGGTCTTAGTGTTAACTTATCTGCATTTTATATTACTTACATGTAAAGAAATTTATTGTAAAGATTTTTATAATTCATTTAGGTCAGGAATTTTTAAGTTCAGAAATAAGCCTGAGGATTAATTTCCAATGAAGCCAGCTAGCATTTTTTATGTGAATAATTTTAGCCCAATCATAAATCATTGCATCTGTCTTGGTATTTATGTGAGTTTCCAGTTCTTTTGCAAAGTAAGGTAGTTATGGCTAATAACTCACTTTTAAACAAAAGGAAAAACAAACTTTAGGCTTACTCCAACAGAATAATTGATTTAACATGATATTTTTTAAAGCTATAATTTGAAGTAATCTTTCAAATGTGTGCTTGTATTTACAGGATCATTTTAATTTATTGCTAAGTCTTACTTTATTGTTATCTTTGTAAACATAACAAAATCATTATTAGGGTTTCATGGAAAACAGAATCTTGGAACAATAATTACCTAAAGAGAGGGAATAGAGACTTTTTAAAGATTTATTTATTTGAGAGAGAGAGAGAGAGAGACAGCACGATGAGGAGGGGCAAATGGAGAGGGAGAATCTCAAACAGACTCCATGCTGAAAATGGAGCCAAAGAAGGAGCTTGATCTCATGATCCTGAGATCATAACGTGAGCTGAAACCAGGAGTCTGATGCTCAACTGACTGCCACCCCAGTGCCCCAAGATAATGATTTAAAATACAGAATTATTTGGGTTGAAATAGTCAGTTAATGACTTGAAAAATGGATAGACCTTTAAAATAGAAACTGTTATCTTTATTGTTCAATGTATCAATGATGTAATTAAACTATAAACACATACAAAAAATATATTTTATGTTGATGGTGAAGTATACAAAGTAATAATTTAAAATATTGAATAATAATTTGACTCTCAGTTGTAGAGATGGGTAGACTTTTAACTTTGATGTGCAAAATATACAAATCCAAGCATGTTAGGAAATAAACTTCATAAATGATGAAGGGAATAAATTCAAACGATAGTAATAGAGTAATAGAAATAAGCATAAAGATTAAATCGTTTTCTTGAAGTCCCTGCTTTACCACTAATAACCTAGATGTAAATTTAAATAAGTCATATTTCCTCTCTAAACCTGTTTCTTATTTGTAAAATTCTGGACTTGGGTGAGTGACAGCAGAGGTCACTTGCAATTCTGTGACTCTAATATCATTTCATAGACCTACAATTTTAATTTCTCCTGTAGTGCCCTTTCAAAGAAATCATTATCTATTGCATATATTCTTCCTAGAGATTAATTTTAATGGAAACGGATTGAGTATTATTGATTTTCATTAACATGTTTGTTTTATAGCTATAGATTCAGATATGTTGGGGGTAGGGAGAGAGTGTTAGGAGTTTGAAGGAAATCAAATCAAATTCATCAAACTGATTACTGGTAAGGCACACTTTAACAAGGGAGGCCAGGTTTTGAAGAGCCTGAGCCTTATACAGTTTGGGAGTCCCTCTTACATATATAAATATATATATAAAACTACACACACACACACACACATATATATGCAAATTGAAATTTAGAATGAGAAAAATCACAACAAATATGAATTTGTAAAATTTGAAAATATTACAAGCCTAAAATACTTTTCAGAGCCTTGGAATGGGCTTAAATAAGTGAGAGGCACTAAAATTTAAGCTTCATTGGCTTCATAGTAAATCTGTCTTTTAGATTAGACATGTTTTTCCCTTTGTATACTTCTTTTTGGTTCTATTCCTTATATTTAACAGCTCCTCTAACTCCATGGACACAAGTAATGTGAAAAGAGAAAACAACCTTGGAGATAAAACAGTAAATACTATATAGATATGTATATAGATATGATTTTTGCATCAGAAAAAAATGTCCCTTCCTCTTTGTCAGCTGCTTGAATTATTCTTGCTATTTTGTATTAAACACTGGCCACAAAATTGCAACCTCTTTGGGATGGGTGAAAATTTTATGAGATGCTTTCACTTAAATGGCTAAAGAGCCTAACCACATATGTGAGGCAATGCTAACCTCAATTGGAATAAGTAAGAAGTTTCTCATCTGGAACCAGTATTTCATGCCCATGGAGATATACTGGTACATTGACATCATCTCTACCAAAAACTTATCAAATTCATCTTTCATCTAAGATGCCTGTTCAATATGCCTTTCATGCACTTAATATGTAGATAATTATGATTATTGATTTGGTCAAGGACTGTGAAGACCCAAACGTTTTCATCATCATATCCCATGAAGTCTTATACAATCTGAGATTTGTATTGTATGCTATGGTGCAGAATCAGTTTTCTCTGTTTTTGGAAGCCATCTAAAATGTCTTTGCAACATTGAAATGCTGTGAGTATTCAATGATACCATAGTTAATTTTGAGATCTATCATGTTTCAAGAAATTGTGACATCTATGCCAACTCTTGGTTATTAGCAATCAAAATAAAAATTAAAGACATAAAATTTAATTGTATCCTTGAAATATAACATACAGCATTCTAGTTAATAGATATTGGTATAAAGCAATATTTCCTGTTGAGGAAACTGACTAGCAGTAGAAGAAAGCTGCCCAGAATGATTAGATAGCAAGAAATTCAGTCTTTATGCTTTACAGAAGGATAAATCCAAGAAATAACTGTATTTATCTTAGCTAATAGAAAATTTAGCATTTTTTAACATTTAAAAACCCAATAGTCTACTTTATGGGCTCTCTGTTATAAAATATGTCAATAGTGGAATCATTTCCAAGTGTAAGAAGTTAGAACAGAATTATAAAATACATATTTTACGTTGAAATATTACATGACTACAAGGTATTTTCATGGTAAGTATGGATCATCTAAAAAGAGTGTTTTGTATTTCCAAAATATGTTATTACAGTACATTCTGAAAATCTATCATTTAGTTTAAAAAAGTGGCTTAGTCCTTCTACCCTCCAAAACAAAGTTTCAGATTCTATTTCCTTGAGGAAATTGCAAATAATGAACTATGTTACAAAATTGTCCAGAGTAAATAGTTCACCTCTGCTCAGTAGGAGAAGCCTAAAACTACTTGGCTAACATCCTACTTTCACTCAAGTGGCAGGACCCAGAAGATAAAACCAGGAACCCTTAGACACTAGGCTTGCTGTGTGTTCTCCATGGACCATTCTTTAGTAACCCTTTGACCAATGACTTTGATAGGCTTCCAGAAGTAGCTGCTCTGGGTGGAATAGCTGTGCTAATTTATCCTCATTAGGAAGGTTTACAAGAGCTCAGCTTTAAAGAAGGAAGTATAAATTTAATACAGAGTACCTGTCTTTTTGTGTCCCTTCTTTTTCCCATTCATTTTCACTTCTTTACCACCGTCTCTCTCAGTTGCTCTAAGCGTGATATGGTCAGTTATTTGTCTATTCTTAGCCTTCCTCTATGAATATTTTCCCCCAATGCTGTGCGAATGCAACAGTAAATGCAAGTTCTATGAATGAAAATTTAAAGAATTTTTATAATTCTAAAAATAAAGATGGATTTTCATACATTTTGTTTTTTTGAATTAAGAAAAAAGATGATTTCAGAGGCACCTGGATGGCTCAACTAAAGAACATGCAACTCTTGATCTTGGAGTCCTGAGTTCTAGTTTCACATTGGGTACAGAGATTACTTAAGTAAATAAAACATTTTAAAAAGATGATTTCAAATTTACCATGTTCCATTCAATTTTTTAAAATCTCCATATGTAGAAGTATCCAATATTTATATCACCTCATAGTTTACTTTTGCATCTATAATTTCTTTTGAAATGCATACCATAATTTCATTTGGTCCTCAGAATAACTCTGTGATACAAAGGGCAGAAAATATTTTCATATTCAGTTTTAAAATTAGAAAATTGAGACCCAGATACATTACACCACTCTCTACCACTGCTTGTCATTACCATCTATCAAATTCTGTTGAATTGTATTATTTGTTTATTTAATCATCTGTGATTGTCTGCCTTTGCTCAAAAGCTAATCCTAAACTTTACCACTTCTAAAGGGAATTTATCTTTAAACTGTCCTTTATCCAGCCACTTTTCAATCTCAGCTTATGGCCTCATACCCACTTTCAGAAATAGTGAGTCAATCAATTATGAACTTCCTGGGAATACCTCCACTTATTGTGGACTTGGTATTTTGCACCAATCTTCCAGATGAAAACAGCCAGAAAAGTTTGACAAATTTTAAAAAATCTCTAAGGCATTAGAGAGCTAACAATCAGTTTAAAAACATGAGGGCCAAGATCTGGGAGAAGATTGAAACCAAAATCAATGCAAAAAAGAAGAAAATGGAATGCTATTTTCAAAGAGTGAACTGAAAGTGCTGAAGGAAAATAACTGCCAACTTAGAATTCAATTTCCCAAAACAAAAAATCATTCAAAAATCAAATTTCAAAGTGAAATTAAGACTTTTTGGACAAACAGAGCTGAGAATTTGTAACCAGCACACTCAACTAAAGGATGTTCTTCAGCAGAAGAAAAATGTTTCCAGAAGAATGCTCAAAGACGCAAAAAGGAGTGAAGAGCAACAAAAATAGTAAATCTGTATGTAAATACAAAGGATTATTGACTGGATAAATGATAATAATAACAATAATAGTAATGTGGCATTTAAAATATATATAATTTAAACACATTACAACAATAACAAATAAGGAAGGAGTAAATAAGTAGAGTTAAAGTATTCTAAGGTCCTTGCACTATCCATGAAGTTAAAAAGTGCTTTGATAAACTATGTATGTTTATGGTAACCACTAAAAGAACAATAGAATAATGTGTAACTATCAAGCAATAGAAGGGAAAATGGAAAATAGCAATCCAAAAGAAAGCAAGAAAGAAAAAGCAAAGGGAAGAAAAAAGTAGGCAGAAAAAGTGGAAATCAAGTAGTAATGTGGTAGATTTAAATCCAAATATATCAGTCATAGTATTCAGTGTAAACAAACTAAATATCCCAATTAAGATAAAACAAGGCAGAAAAATCCCAACGATAAGCTGCTTAAAAAACACATGCCTAAAATATGAAAATATGACATGTTTGAAGTAAAATGATGGAAAAAAAGATGCCACGCAAACAATTACCAAAAGAAATTTTGAATATCAGACCAAGTAGACCTTAAGGGAAAAAGGATTATTGAAAGTAAAGATGGATATTTTACAAGATAAAAGTTTACTTTGATCAAAAAGGTAGAACAGTTTTAAATTTGTATGCAAATAATTATGACACAGCTTAAAAATAAATAAGCATAAGGTGTGAACCTTTTTAGCTTCTTGTGCTCTCACCTTTAAAATGACTCTTAGCTACACTGGCAATCTTATTTCCTCCCCTCCAGTCATGGAGAAGAACATGTTTCTCCTCCTTCCTAAGAGTGATCCTCTTATCTTCTCATGTCCTCCAGCACCTTGTTTCTATTCCTTTTCACTTACCTTGACTTTCCTTCTCATCTGCTCATTCCACTCTATCTAAAGTCACACTCAAATCTCACCCATCTCCCCAGATGAAATAGTTCTTGTTTCTGTGTCTTCCTTGAATTATTTTATTGCCTTTCTCCTTCACTGCTAAGCCAAGATTCCTAAAACGACAGTCCATGTTAGGGATCCTTTACAGCCCACCCACTATTCAACCTGTAGAAACCAATCTTCTGCCCTCAATACTCTACTGAAACTTCAGGCCTCATGTTTATTTATCTTCAACATTTCACATAGTTGGTCATTGCTTCTTTGAAACTCTTTCTTCCATTGGCTTTTCTGGCATCATACTCTCTGGATTCTTCTCTCAATTATCTGGTTGTTTCTCAGTGTCCCTGTTTGGATTCAATTTTTTTATTCCATAAATGTTGCTATTCTCCCATACTGTGTAATAAGTTTTTTTTTCTCAGCTCCCTCTGCTTCAGTGTTTCTCAAGTTATGATTATTTGACTACATACATAAGAAATATTTAGAGGTTCTTGTAAAAAAATGCGGAATTCTGAACTGTGCCTCCATACCTTCTGAATCAGAATCTGTAGGGTTGGGGCTTAGGAATGTGAATTTTTAAACAAACTCTCAGTAATTCTGATGTATGCCCATATTCAATATGCACTGTCTTCCCTTTACCTAAGGAGACTCTGGTGGCTTTTAACTATTATACATATGCTGATAATTTCCAATCTTTATCTCTACCTGGACTTTTCCCTCAAGTCAAAACTCAACTATGATTAAATTTTTCTGTCTAGAAAAGAAGGCAGAAAGGTGATTTGGCTAAAACCTATAAAGTTCTAAAATAGATAAATAATATGAAATTTAATTATTTAAACTGCAAAGAGTACTGCACTGGGAGTCATGAGACTTACATAGTAGTCTTGGTTCTATTAATTAATAGCTTTGTGATCTTTGTCAGTTAACCGAACATCACACAACTTCAAATTCTCACTTGTAAAAATAAAGAGGTTATAATAGATAAATTTTAAACCATGTAACACTGGACAAGTTATTTAACTGCTCATAGTTTCCTCAAAAGTATAATGGAGTTAATTATACCAAATAAGGTTATTCTAAGGATAAACTATTACATTGAACACTTTTGAAGTATTCAATAAAAATGAGAGATAAGACTATTTTTTAAAGATTTACTTGTTTATTTTAGAGAGAGAGCTGGAGCAGGAGGTGCAGAGTGAGAGGGAGAGAAAAATCTCAAGCAAACTCTGTGCTGAGCTGGATGCAGGGCTCCATCTCAAGACCCAGAGATCACAACCTGAGCCAAAACTAAGAATCAGACACTTAACTGACTGTGTCACCCAGGCACCTCAAAGTAGCACTATTATTATAAAAAGAATCCTAGTAAATATTCTAATACTTCATTTTAAGTTTTTATTTAAGTTTCAGTTAGTTAACATACAGTGTAGTATTAGTGTATTACATAGGGACTCAATATCTCCATACAACACCCAGTGCTTATCAAAAGTGTATTCTTTAATCCCCATCACCTATGGAACCCATCCTCCAATCCATCTCCCCTCTGGTAACCATCAGTTTGTTCTCTATAGTTAAAATTTGGTTTATTGATTTGCCTCTCCTTTTTTCCTCCTTTTCGTATTTATTTTTAAAATTCCACATATGAGTGAAATTATATGGTATTTGTCTTTCTGATTGTCTGATTTCACGTTCTAGTTCTGTCCATGTCATTGCAAATGGCAAGATTTCATTATTTTTATGGTTGAGTAATATTCCAATGTGCATATATATACCACATCTTCTTTATCCATTCATCAGCTGATGGATACTTTAGATGTTTCCATAATTTGGCTATTGTAGATAATGCTGCTATAAACATTGGAGTGCATTGAATTAGTATTTTTGTATTCTTTAGTTAAATGCCCCATACTGTAATTGCTGGATGGTAAGGTAGTTGTAGTTTAACTTTTTGAGGTATCTTCCTACTGTTTTCCAAAGTGGCTGCACCAGTTTGCATTCCAACCAACACTGCAAAAGGGTTCCCCTTTCTCCACATTCTCACTGACACCTGTTGTTTTTTGTGTTGTTGATTTGGGCCATTCTGACAGATATAAGGTAATATCTTATTATAGTTTCAATTAGTGTTTCCCTGGTAATGAGTGATGTTTAGTATCTTTTCATGTGTCTTTTGGCCATCTTAATACTTCATTTTTTTAATAGGCTATTGTTTATAGTGCTTTCCAACAAATTATTTATCTTTTTACTTTCTAAAAAAAAACAGAAAAATAAATAAAATTAAACATAATTTTCAAAAGTGACTTTTAAATATGCAAATATTCTAGAGGAATAATTATTTCTAAAGAAAAATGTAATTGTGTGATTTGATTACATTTGAAATAGAAATTCCCTGCAAACCTACACATATTTAGATTTAATAAACAACCATGATAAGCTTGCACAGAAGTAAAAAAAAAAATTTGTGAAATGGACTTAGAAAGAACTATTTTGCCTCAAATTAGTGTACCCCAGAAAAGGATTACAACCACTTTTTTACTCTTTGACTGATTCATTGACATATTCAGTAATCTGCCTTTATTATCTACTATATGCCAGATAATCTTCTTATAATGGGAATCTTCTCTGTGTCTCAAGGTATTCACAGTCTAATAAAGGACTATGAAGTAAAAGAATTATTTTACCTTGAAAGAAATCAGCCTTTAATTTCTTAATCATGAGGTCATTCTAAATGAATCTATCATGAATCTCTTTGGATGGTAAGAACTGTCATAGTCAATGAAAGTATTATTTTGAGGGTAAATGCTCCAAATGAGTACCCAATAATTCATCACAAAAGTGGGCATTTAGTAGTAATTTATAGAGGAAATTGAAGAGGTCATCCAAAAACTTCCAAGACACAAAGTTCAGGGTCAGATGTCTTCCCAGGGGAATTCTGTCAAATGTTTAAAGAAGAAACAATACCTATTCTCCTAAAGGTGTTCCGAAGGATAGAAAGAAAGGGAACACTCTCAAACTTGTTCTATGAGGCCATCATCACCTTAATTCCCAAACCAGACAAAGACCCCACCAAAAAGGAGAATTATAGACCAATATCCCTGATGAACACAGAAGCAAAAATTCTCAACAAGATACTAGCAAGTAGGATCCAACAGTACATAAAGATTATTATTCACCATGCCCAAGTGAGATTTATTCCCGGGATGCAAGGCTGGTTCAACAGTCATAAAACAAACAACGTGTTAGATCATATGAACAAGAGAAAAAACAAGAACCATTTGATCCTCTCACTAAGATGCAGAGAAAGCATTTGACAAAATACAGCATCTATTTCTGAACAAAACTATTCAAAGTGTAGGGATACAGGGAAAATTCCTCAGCATCATAAAAGCCATCTACGAAAAGCCCATAGCAAATATCATTCTCAATGAGGAAACACTGGGAGCCTTTCCCCTAAGATCAGGAACACGAGAGGGATGTCCATTCTTGCCACTGCTATTCAACATAGTACTGGAAGTCCTAGCCTCAGCAATCAGACAACAAAAAGAAATAAAAGGCATTCAAACTGGCAAAGAAGTCAAACTCTCCCTCTTTATGAGACAGATGACATGTTACTGTATATAGAAAAACCAAAAACACTCCACCCCAAGATTGCTTGAACTCATACAGCAATTTGGCAGTGTGGTGGGATACAAAATCAATGCCCAGAATCAGTGGCATTTCCACACACGAACAATGAGACTGAAGAAAGAGAAATCAATGGGAGTCAATCCCATTGATAATTACACCCTAAAGCATAAGATACCTAGGAATAAACCACACCAAAGAGGTAAAGGATATATACCCTAAAAACTATAGAACACTTCTGAAAGAAATTGAGGAAGACACAAAGAGATGGAAAAATATTCCATGCTCATGGACTGGAAGAATTAATATTGTGAAAATGCCAATGCTACCCAGGGCAAGTAACAAGTTCAATGCAATCCCTATCAAAATACTATGGACTTTCTTCAGAGAATTGGAACAAATCATCTTAAGATTTATGTGGAATCAGAAAATAGCCAGGGGAATATTAAAAAAGAAAACCATATCTGAGGGCATCACAATGCCAGATTTCAAGTTGTACTACAAATCTGTGATCATCAGGACAGTGTGGTACTGGCAGAAAAACAGACACGTAGATCAATCCAACAGAATAGAGGACCCAGAAATGGCCTCTCAACTCTATGGTCAACTAATATTCGGCAAAGCAGGAGAGACTATCCAATGGAAAAAGGACAGTCTCTTCAATAAATGTGAGGGAACATTGGACAGCCACATGCAGAAGAATGAAACTGGAGCATTCTCTTACACCATACACAAAGATAAACTCAAAATGGATGAAAGATCTAAATGTGAGACAAGAATCCGTCAAAATCCTAGAGGAGAACACACGCAACACCCTTTTTTAACTTGGCCACAGCAACTTCTTGCAAGATACATCTATAAAGGCAAGGGAAACAAAAGCAAAAATGAACGATTGAGACTTCATCAAGATAAGAAGCTTTTGCACAGCAAAAGATACAGTCAACAAAACTAAAAGGCAATCCACAGAATGGGAGAAGATATTTGCAAATGACCTATCAGATAAAGAGCTAGTATCCAAGATATATACAGAACTTATTTAACTCAACAGGAATGAAACAAGCAATCCAATCATGAATTGGGCAAAAGACATGAACAGAAATTTCACCAAAAAAGAGACACACATGGCCAACAAGCACATGAGAAAATGCTCCTCAGCACTTGCCATCAGGGAAATACAAATCAAAACCTCAATGAGATACCACCTCACACCAGTGAGAATGGGGAAAATTAACAAGATGGGAAACAACAAATGTTGGAGAGGATGTGGAGAAAGGGGAACCCTCCTGCACTGTTGTTGGGAATGTGAACTGGTGCAGCCACTCTGGAAAACTGTGTGGAGGTTCCTCAAAGAGTTGAAAATAGATCTGCCTTACGACCCAGGAATTGCACTGCTGGAGATTTACCTCAAAGATATAGATGCCGTGAAATAAATGGCAGGACACCTGCACCCTGATGTTTATAGCGGCAATGTCCACAATAGCCAAACTGTGGATGGAGCCTCGGTGTCCATCGAAAGATGAATGGATAAAGAAGATGTGGTATATGTATATACAATGGAATATTACTCAGCCATTAGAAATGACGAATACCCACCATTTGCTTCATTGTGGATAGAACTGGAGGGTATTATGCTGAGTGAAGTAAGTCAATCGGAGAAGGACAAACATTATATGGTTTCATTCATTCAGGGAATATAGAAAATAGTGAAAGGGATTGAAGGGGAAGAGAGAGAAAATGAGTGGGAAATATCGGAGAGGGTGACAGAACTTGAGAGACACCTAACTCTGGGAAACAAACAAGGGGTAGTGAAAGGGGAGGTGGGTGGGAAGATGGGTGACTGGGTGATGGGCACTGAGGAGGGCACTGGTTGGGATGAGCACTGGTGTTGAACTATATGTTGGCAAATTGAACTCCAATAAAAAATATACAAAAAATAATGACAACATTTTATGTGGTTATGATGAGTCACCTGACCTATGATATGATGGTGTGGTAGCTCCACTGTTTATCCAGCATTGTAATATATTTACCAACAACAACTAATAAGTTTCAGTGACTCTTATTAATGAAATTATATTTCTATACCTTAAGATACTATCTTCACAAATGCTTCTAGTTCTAAGTAAAAACACTTAAGTACTTTATTTCAAAATAGTCATTTTTGTTTGATCATTTTATTTTAAATAAAATCAACAGATATCTCAATAATTCTGAGCCATTTTAAACTGTGGGTTGTGAGCAAGAATTGTCTTCTTGGTGCAAGAGAAAAATCTTGTTTTATACATTGTGGACAAGAGTAAAATAGGAGAAATCATACTGTTGTCTCAGAACTAATAGTGAATACTTTAATTGATTTTGAGTGATTTAGCAATCGCCACTAGATATTAGAAAAAGAAACAAAACATGGTACCTGGGTGGTACAGTTAGTTAAGCATCTGACTCTTGGTTTTGGCTCAGGTTGCATCTCAGGGTTGTGAGATTGAGCCCTGCATCAGGCTCTACTCAGCACGGAGTCTGCCAGAGATATTCTCTCTCTCTCTCTCTCTCTCTCTCTCTCTCTCTGTCTCTCTCTCTCTCTCTCTCTCTCCCCCCCCAATAAGTAAATCTTTAAAAAAAGAAAAACAAAGTATACACATGGGTAAATGCAATTTTCTTCATTAATCTAAATCAAAGTTTAAGAAGCATTTTTCTTCTGCATGTAGAAATTCAATAAAATCAGTTTTAAAAATGCCATCCACTGCTGATATTTTCACTAAAACCTTCTTTTTCCCTAAAGTTTTAGGTTGGATGAAAGTGAGTAAAAAAACGAGTAACCCATGCTATCAAGAAGTTAAAAAAAATTTTTTATGAGTTGTATAATGGCCGGTCACTTCAGAAGAAAAGTAAATGAACTTTCATTTCAATTTGAATTATATACTAGATTTATAACCTTAGTTATATATTCCCAACATACTCTTGTTCTGGAGTCTGTCATGCCAACCAACATTCATTTTCTTAAAACTATTTTCTCTTAGAATTTTCCAACATGTTAAGTATTCTTATAATTTTGAAGCAATCTGCACATATAATTTTTAGCTATCAAAGGCTTTGAACAAATAGAAGTGTTACATATAATACTATGGAGGATGCTAATGGACTGGGCCATGTTTTATAGGGAATTATCAGGGACAATACATCACAAGGTTCATGGTTGGAAGCATAACTTATGTTTACATTATCTTGGGCTTCACTTTTGATGAGTATACTTGAAATTTTCAGATGAAATCTTTGTTAGTACAAGGACTGTAATTTAAGTACTTGATAGTGTTTATTGACAATACCAGTGATTCCAAAATAATGATATTATAATGGTTTCTTATACTACCATTCAAAATAGAAAATCTAGAAATAAGGTCTTTTGCTGCCATTTTCCAAGAACATGGTTATAAAGTCAAAGATAAATCCAGACACTTGTAAAATATGGTAAAGACAGATTTTATTCAGTAGTACCTATTGCAGTAGGGGGGAGACCTCAATGTAACTTGTGCTCAACTCCACCAAAATAAAAGACAAAAGGTTTTTTTTTTTTTAATGCTGAGGGTTTGCTAAAGGCAAGTCACTGAATAGCATTAAGTAGGGGTTGCTCCATGTTACTAGGACATCTGGATTTGCTAACTGGCCTTAGTCCAAATGAGAAACAAACAAGATGGAGTAAGGGACCCACCAAAGTTAGGCCCTTTCCCTTCCACAGCAAGTAGAAGTAAAATGTATCTCCTTAAATGTTTGCATTTCATGGAGATTACTGCCAGGTCCTTGAGAAGAGAGTTCTCTGTGGTAGAAGATTTGCAATTCAAAGGAGAAAGGAAGGATTGATCTTTTGCAAGCTTTTGAAAGTAATTATTTTAACAGGAGGTTCAGAGTTCTACCAGCCTATCACCAGCTAAAACAAACCATAAATTCTCTTGGAAATGTTAAGCTTTTTCAAGTAGACATTTTAAGGGAGGCTGGTTTCATCCCAAGGACATGACCTTAAGCTATTAGAAAGCACGCTAGAGTTCCTTCTAGTCTCTGTTGGGGTTAGATGGAGTTGTTTTGTGCCAAGAGTTTTTTTGCATGTTTCAATGTCAATTTTCCATTTGACATTCAAGGTGCTACAATTGAGAGATCTAGTGACAGAATTTTTCTATTTTGAATTAGTAACACTCACTTATGCAATGTATATAGGAAATTTACTATTAATAAGTTAAAACTTAAAATATCTTATTATTTGGCAAATTAAAATACAGATTAATTTTCCTGTAGAGATCCACAATCAATGGGGCTTATATACATATTTTCTATTATTGATTAGTAGAACATGGAGGTACAGAGTGGCAATAAGGATTTAAGCTGTATCCTTGTGGCACAAAATAACTGTTTTGGTAGAGTTTGGGTCTAAACTGGTTTAGACTGGTTGTTTTGTATTATTTACCAATAATACAATCATAATATTGAATTGCCAATAATTCAATCATAATATTTCAGGATATGTCTCATGGAATTCAAATGTTTGTGTGGTCTTGACATAGAAAAAATGATGTGATGGTAAAGCAAGGAAATGAATCCAGGGACTTTGATCTTCCAAGCAAAAAACTGCATTTCAGATCTTTAAAATACTCTTTTTAAATCAAAAGTCATCTTACCTGGGTTCTATTCACAGGTAATACAATGAGTACTAAATCTTTGGCTAAATATTTGTATTTTATAAAAGGTTTTGGATATGTTGTGTCATTATAAAGAAATATCTCTATATGGTTTGTAGTTATATTCTTTGAATTAGCCAAAGAGAAAGAATTTTGGCAATCTATAAAATGAGTACATCATACCACACAAGCATTAGATTACCTTGCTTAGATTCAGAAAAAGAATGTATGAAAAAAGAGTAATGTGAAAACAATGAAAGCTTTCAATCCTGTCTATATATCCAATAGGAGATTAGATAGGGTTTGAGAAATCTGGCCAATCACTTGGTGAGCCCATGTAACTTTTTGAACAACCTATTTTTAAATATTATTATAATCTTTAAGGTTGACCAGTGTCCTAAAGGGGAAAACTCAGTTCTCAAGTATGAAGTTCAATAACCTGAATATATATTGTTCAACAGGGATCCCTGGGTGGCGCAGCGGTGTGGCGCCTGCCTTTGGCCCAGGGCACGATCCTGGAGACCTGGGATCGAATCCCACGTCGGGCTCCCGGTGCATGGAGCCTGCTTCTCTCTCTGCCTGTGTCTCTCTCTCTCTCTTTCTGTGTGTGTGTGTGACTATCATAAATAATTAAAAAAAACATTTATATTGTTCAACAACTTTAGAATATTTTACAGCAGCTCTTATGAGAGAATTATTATGGGTATTTGATTTTTATTCTTTACTACTATTTCACTTCAGAATCTAAATTACTTAAATTATCATTAATTCTGACAGTGGTTTTCTAAAGAGAGAAAAATATTTGTGTTTTTCTCTGAAATCAAGAAAAAAGCATATTAGAGAATTGCTTTATTTTTTTAGAGTATTAGTTTAGATTTTAAATATGAATCCTATTGGAGATTATCTTTAGGTCAATTTTGACTCTCTGGCTGTATCAGTTGTGGGTGCACCAATATCAAATAAAGGAAATAAATAAAACATTATTTCTGTTTATATAATTTAGCTTTTTTTTGTCACACAAAGGCTGATTCTACTTATACAAAACACAGACCTGGCATTTTTTTGTTTAATTTGAGAGAAAGGATTAGGCCTAACTCAAAGTGAAGCTGGAGGTGATGGGAGGCTCTTAATTTATTAATATAGAAAATTAATTAGATTAAGCAACAGTCATAGAATGAGAGTAGAATACAATAAAAATCATGTAGTATTTTTACTTATTTAAATATTAACTAATCCTCTTATTATATATAATGATAAAATTATGCTTATTATATATAATAATCATTTCTCTATTAAATGCTGTTTATCTACCTCCACCACCAATTTGATTTATTTCAATTACTTCCAGCATAACTCAGACCTTGTAAATATTCTGGTTTCATCTGTTATACATAAAGGATATGACTGGTTTTCCTTAGTGAGAGACATAATAATGAAAATCCTCCCTAAAACATAATAAGACCAAAAGCAATATGTCTTTAATATTTCATAGTTAATTGGAATCTGTGTAACAGCACTATAGTCAGCCAATTAGCTAAAGTTCTTCTATCTTGTTAGCCTCTTGGGCCTATATGATATTAAGCATCCATTAAATAAACAGTTATCATATGTATTTGGTATGGATATATCAAAAATGTGAAAATAGTTTTCAAATGAAACTATTTACCCTAGTTTTACCTAAAGAAATTATTCTTATAAGCTTTGCCTATAATGTGCATATTTAATATGATGTAATAGTTTTTACATTAATTCCACTATAATTTCAAAGACTGAATCCTACAAAATATTTAATTGAAATGAATCTGTCTAGTAACTCCAAGTAGCAGTCTGGGTTAATACATAATCTCTTACATTTAATAGCATTCATAAGCCATGGAAGACATTAGCCAAAAGGATTGCCAATCCACCTGACCTAGCACACTAATTTTAAACCACTTATATATTATAATCTACTACATAGTTAACTTCTATCATATTGGAAGTTTAATTGACTCCCTGGTATTTAAATATTTAAATAGGGCCACTCCAATAATTAGTTGAATTTCCCAGTTGGAAGAATCATTTGAAGATGTTTTGTATATGCTTTGGTTCAATAAAAGCCAATAATTGTTTTTGCTTTTAATAATAAAATTGCTCAAGTAGAATTTAGCATATGTGTAGAACCATATTCTCATCAATTATTCAAAGATATTGGTTAATAAAATATTTTAACTAAGTTGTAAATTTATTTACAGTAAAACTCCAGTGCATTATTGAATCAAATTACCAAACTTATAGTAGATTCTCAGTAAATCCTATAGCATCTAATATCTGGAGGAGTCTGCATATAGCACCTTAAAAGCTAATCCTCTTATAATATGAAAAATGTGTAGTTCAGAAAGGTGAAATTACTTTATGACATGTAATTAGTTTCTGACTAAGAACAGATGTTTGCTCCTCATTAATAACAAAAGAAATTTTAAAGGTAACAAAATCACTTTCTGAAGCTTTATCTAGGAATGGATTCTAGTAGGTAAAAGAATTCATCAGTATGAAAATAAAATCAAAAAAAAAAAAGAAAATAAAATCACAGTACAGACTTTAGCCAATGTGTAAATCCTAACTAGGAGATTATCTCCTCTCCAAAATGTTTAATTTTATTTATTAAAAGTACATTTCCTGAATTGCTATCAGTTTGTATCCGCAGATTGTAGTAGTCTTTATTTTGACAACATATCACCTTTTGCTGTCTGCCACTTGTGTTTTCCCAAGCAGTTCTGGTATAATTAATATCTTATTTGTGCCCCTGCAGTGAAATTTCCTTAGGTTCCAGTGGAAGTACCAGTGATCTAGTATAGATTAAGAGAGCATATGATCAATCTGCTTTGACCCTAATGAATCAGTATTCCACATGCCTTCTGATTCCTTCCTCTTCCAATTTCTCAATTCCTGGGACATTACAAGTCTTTTTGTTTTTCAAGCTACCACTCAGGAAAGAGAAAATAAGGCATGGCAGAAGTAGGAAATATGGGGTCCAGCTCTGTGTGAGCAAGAAATTTTAACTCTTGGTGTAAAGAAGGATATTGACTCTTATCAATAGATTTCTATCTATAGATAGCAAAGGTCAATAATCAACACTTCCATATAAGGCCATATAGATGATGCTCCACAGACATCTGTTTTCACCAGGGTAGTGCTTCTCAATTATGCAGATAAGTTATATTTACTACACACCTATTTGTGCCCAAGCAAGTGGAGTCTTGGATAGCAAACAGCTATCTGTAATACATTTCCAGAAGATCCTTCAATAATATACCTTCTCTGACAACTCTGGAAAATTAAAGCTTTAATAATTCCAGGCATTCACAAAAGGTAGTTAGTTCAATTTTGAGTCCCTTTCTTTCCTAAATATGGTGTTTATTGCAAAATCTCCATTGGAGGAAAGAAGTGTGTGTGTGTGTGTGTGTGTGTGTGTAATGAAAATCATAACTAAAGCAATAATGAAAATAACATTGTTTCAGTTTTTCCCAAGGAAACTATGTTTTAAGAATCTTTTCTGATTAATATATTTACTTCTAAATAAGCATGATTTCTCCCTCCTTGCCCCTGCCAGAAAAATGTCCATGTCCTGGATTTTCAGAGAGCATTCTTCAGTTATTATTTTTGGTTTAACTGGTGATGTCTTCTGGTGATTACGGTGTTTATGACCCAACATGACTGTAAAGGGACAACACTATTCTTCTCTATTCATTTATCTATTTATACATCATTAAATGAGTACCTACAATATATAAGCAAATGTTCTACATGAAGCAGTAAACAGTAGCTGACATCCTCCCTAAAACATTTATGGAGTTCACATTCTACTAATTTATAATGTTTATTCATACTAAGGATGTATTTCTTCTTTCATTTTCTTTATCTCCCTTACTGTTGCTTGTGATAAACTTTCTTCAAGGAAAAGCCCAAAAGTGAATGACAAGTGTATCCCTGTTTAAGATAAGTCCTGTTTATCAATATCTCTTCTAAACTCAAGAAATTCATTCTCTAATTACTTAATAATAACATTAAGATTTTTATTTTCAAAGCCAGCAACATTGATTTATTTTTTTTAAAGCCAGCAACATTTATAACAGTACTTAATGTCAAAGAAATTGCATTGCTACATTTTCATTTTCATATTCAGAGAATGTAATTCACAAGATGTGTTACTAAGACATGACTTAGATGTCAATGCCACAACAAATTACACAGATACTTAAAATATATATTGGGGCATTGTGTACTCTGTAATATACCACTCATAGCTGAGAAGACTGTGGGATCTAGAAAACTTCATTTCAATTTTTTGCATTCAGTTTTTTTTAAGATTTTATTTATTTTATTATGTCTCTCATGAGACACACACACACAGAGAGAGAGAGAGAGAGAGAGAGAGAGAGAGGCAGAGGGGAAGCAGGCTCTATGCAGAGAGCCTGACGTGGGACTCGATCCTGGGACCACAGGATCAGGTCCTGGGCCAAAGGCAGTGCTAAACTGCTGAGCCACACACGCTGCCCTGCATTCAGTTTTTAAAGTATTTGACCTCAAACAATAAATTTAAATAATTAACAACATAGTAAAATTCTAGCACTCATGTAATCCATACTATCTTCCTGGCAACATTTTAAGTGTAGTGTATATATTAACACTTTTAAATGTATACAAAGACCTTATGAGATATAGACTATATCTTAATCTTACTGGTGAGGAAATTGAAGACTATTTAAAAACCTTGTCCAAAATGGCAATTTGGTATCAAATTTAAAATTATCTTTTAGCATAAAACATTGTCATTACATTGTACTATTTACCATGATCCTTCCATCTAAACTATGACATGACACTTGTTCTCTAAACTCTCCTGTCCAAAAAAGACCTTTGCAATAAATTCTGATTAAGAGGGTTCAGAGGGTCCATTGATTTGTTATTTATTGTTAAAAATAGCTAGTTAATGTTCAAATATGGGCCACGAGGTTTTTGGAAAAGAGTACACTGATCCCAAGTGCAGCTTTCCTTATGACAATTTAAGTGCTTTGCAAAATGCATACCAAATCAAATTAATTGGTTATTCTAATGGAAAACTACATAAAGCATTTTGTCATTTTCTTTTTTTGTTTTTCTTTATTTAGTTTGCCAACATATAGTATAACACCCAGTGTTCATCGTTACCATTTTCATTCTCAGGATCTTCAGTATAGAATTTATATTTTCATGAAGGTATTCATAGAGACTCATTGAAAGGGAATATGTATTTTTACTGGCTCTGAATAAGTTTTACTTAATTTTATTTCTTTTTATTTCTCACATTATATTCAATCACTAATTCCTAAAATCTTTTGAAATTTCAAAAAACTTATTCAAAAGTAAGTGTTCTTTCAGTGCCATTGTACAAAATTTTAATTTATATGTTGCAATATTAAAAGGAGCTTATTTGTGTAAAATTACCTACCAATGTATACTAATTAATTCTCCTGATTTTTCTTCAAGAATTGTTAAAGAAAAAATAATTTATGACATTTATTAAAATGGCAAGGCAATCATTATTCAGGACTATCACAGTATAGCGATTACTGCAATGGGGTTTTGCGGTAAGAGGAAGAGATTTGGCACAATTCTGAATACAAGGAAAACAGGAATTTACAGCCAAGAAGCAGAGTCAGAAGGGTTGGTAGTTGTAAAATTAATAAGAGGATAGGGTAATTTTTGCTAAACTGACCTGAAATGATTCTTACTGAAGGCAAGCTAGTGTAATCAGACATCACCTAGGGGAGTGTGGAGGATGAGAAAGGTGATTAGACATCAGATATTGAGGGTAGAGTTTTCTGGCTAAACCAATTTAGCTGTTTTCTTGTTAAAATTGGACTCTTGAGGACATGCCCAAGGATGAGACCTGATATAAAAATATATCAGAGGAGCCTGACTAGAGTTTGGTTAAGGAAATAATTTTTGTCAGCATATATCATATCAACATGTGGTAGGGTATATTCAATCATTCAGAATGTAGTTTTTCTAGGGTATGTTTTTGTATGAAGTTGACTACTCCAACACATTGAATATATAGTCTTTGGAAATTTAATGTAGGTGTTCTGCTTTTTCCCTAACTTCTCTTAAATTAACTCTTTTATGTTTGTTTAAGGTACCTAAGGACAAGAGAGAGACAAAAAAATACATTTTCAAAATGTTTATCAGCAGTTGGTTTTCAAGTACATATTTCTCAAAACCCCTGCTTTCTAATTTAAATATAAAGCATGTTGTGTTCATTTGGGGAATATAAATAATAGTGAAAGGGAATAGAAGGGAAGGGAGAAGAAATGGGTAGGAAATATCAGAAAGGGAGACAGAACATAAAGACTCCTAACTCTGGGAAACGAACTAGTGGTGGAAGGGGAGGAGGGCGGGAGTTGTGGGTGAATGGGTGAGGGGCACTGAGGGGGGCACTTGATGGGATGAGCACTGGGTGTTATTCTGTATGTTGGCAAATTGAACACAAATAAAAAATAAATTTATTATTAAAAAAATAAAGCATGTTGTGTGTGTGTTGTGTATGTATATGTCTTAAAATTAAGTTAATCTTAAAATCAAGTTTCCTTTAACTATGTTCATAATTTAGCCAAAGAATTGAATTGAATACTTATATTTTTTGGCACAAGTCTGAGGAGATGGCATTGAAAATAAGTTCAAGGCTTATAAGCCAGTTGTCAGTCTTAACACTACTACCATCATCAGCCCTACATTTTATTTTTATTTTTTTTAGCCCTCAAACATTTTAGCCTCTTATATTCACAAAGTGTTTTGACATTTATTTGTTTGTGTAATTATTATATTGACTCTGTAAGGATGATAGAGGTATTTTTAGTCCTATTTTGTAGATAAAGAAGTTGAGGCTTGGGTTTGTTCAAGTAACTCAGTCAGTAAATGATATTTTATATCTTTATAACATTATATATAAAATCTATAGAAATATATAATAACATATAATATTTTATTTATAATATATACTTATACAGTTGACCTTTGAACAACATGTTCTTGAACAATGCAGGTCCACTTCTATGCAATTATTTTACAGCACGATATTGCAAGCGTATTTTTTCTTCCTTATAATTCTCTTAAAAACAACTTTGCTCTAGCTTACTCTATTGTAAGAATGTAGTATGTAATACATATACAAAATATGTGTTAACTGTTATCTGTAAAACTTCTGGGCAACAGTAGGCTATTAGTAGTTAAGTTTGAGGGGAGTCAAAAGTTACACATAGATAATCAACTGTGCAGGGTATTGGCACCCCTAACCTCTATGTTGTTCAAGGGTAACAGTATTTTTTCTAAGTTTTTCCTTAAATTCCAGTAAGTTAACATAAAGTGTAATATTAGTTTCAGGTGTACAATTTAGTGATTCAACACTTACATCCAATACCAGGTACTTATCACAACAGTATTTTATTTATAATTATTTTTATAATTATAGTATGTAATATAAGTTATATAAGATAAAATATTTTCCATATGATTTATATTATATATATAATATAGTAAGATAATGTTTTGTGGAGGGGGAACAATTAACATTTGCAGCCAGATAATACTTTGTTTTGGACGGTGTTTCTGTCTGATATTGTAGGATGTTTAACAGCATTTCTGGCCTCTTCCCACTAGATGCTAGTAGTGTCTCCTCAGTTATGACAATCATAAATGTCACTAGGCATTACCAAATGTCCCCAGAGGTAAGGGAGGTTCAAAATCACGGCAAATTGAAATCTGCCAATCTAGAGGTAGAGATGATTTGTTAACAATAAAATGTTCTAAGAAACACAAAAAAGCTTACAGGGATAGCTTTAAGATTCCAGCTTTAATGTACAAAAAAATCAATGATTCTCTTTATAAAATAAGTTACACTTTTAAAAACTAAAATCATTTATTTCAGCTAGATTTTTATGTACTGAGTATTTTAATTCTCATCATTGTAAAGCCACCTTTACTCATGAGATGTACTCATTAAGTGATTAAGTTCCTTGGCACTTAAGGAAACTAATTCAGAATTAAGTATGTGATATTAGGAATGCCTGGGTGGCTCAGTGGTTAAGCATCTGACTTTGCCTCGGGTTGTGATCCTGGAGACCCAAGATTGAGTCCCATATCAGGCTCCCTGCATGGAGAGCGTGCTTCTCCCTCTGTCTATATCTCTGTCTCTGTCTCTCTCTCTCTCGAATAAATAAATAAAAATCTTAATAAAAAAGAAAAAAAGTATGTGATGTTAATAACACTATGTAAAAGGATAGACTAGGAAAGGCATGAAAATCAGGGATTTTAAGTAACAGTATCTCCTTTGCTTCTTCATCATTTTTAGGAAATGAGTTGGACATTAGCCTTTGAATACTTAGTAAAATTTGGATAGACAGAATGGAAGAAGGCTATTCACATTTTAAAAATTAGTGTGAGTGAATGTCTTGGGCATTTGTGATGAAGTTGTGTTTTGGTTTGTATATCACCCTGGTTAGAGAAAGGAATTTGTGTCTCAAAAATTTTAAAGTACAGCTGTAAATGTAGATTATAAGGCAGCTAAAGTATTTACTAGTAAAAATATCATTACATCTAAGTAATTAGATTATTTAAGGATTTTGAGCAGCCAAATGATATCAATACAGGTGGTTCCTTAAGACATAACCAGGTGCATTAGTGGATAAAAAGACTAAGGACAAGGAAAACAGGAAGTTTTTTTTTTTAAATCAAGGTGTGACATAGGGAGAGAGGAGCTAACATTTAGAATGCCCACTATGTACTGGGCATTGTGCTGTTTTATTTTTTGTTTCAAGTTCCTTATTTAAATTCTAGTTAGGTAACAAGCAGTGTAATATAACTTTCAGATGTAAATTTGGATCAGGCCCTCGGCTGAAGGCAGACACTTAACTGCTGAGCCACCCAGGTGTCCCATTGTTTTATTAATTTTTAAAAGTTTTTATTTAAATTCCATTTAGTTAATATGCAGTGTAATATTAGTTTCAGGTGTAACATAAAGTGGGTGTTGAGTTTTATAAGTTCTTTACATAATTTGGATACTAACTCATTATCAGATATATCATTTGAAAATATCCAAAAGTTATCTTTTAGTTTCATTGAATATTTCCTTCACTGTGAAGTTTTGTTTCGTTTTTTGAGGAAGTCCGAATAGTTTATTTTTGCTTTTGTTTCCCTTGCAACAGGACACATGTCTAGAAAGAAGTTACTGTGGCCGAATGTCAACAAGGATACTGCCTGTGTTCTCCTCTACAATTTTTATGGTTTCAAGTCTCACGTTTAGGTCTTTAATCCATTTTGAATTTACTAAAGTCTTTGTTCCACATACTTTTTTTTTTAAATGTATTTATTTGTTTAAGAGAGAATGAGAGAGAGAGAGCATGATCAGGGGAAAGGGGCAGAAGGAGACAGAGAAGCAGATTCCCCACTGAGCAGAGAGCCAGATGCAGGGCTTGATTTCAGAACTCTGGGACAAAGGCAGACACTTAAATGACTGAGCCACCTAGGTGCCCCTGTTCCACATGTTTTTTTGAATGTAGTTACATGGACTGTCAATCATTGCCAGAGAAGCACTCAATGAAATGTATGTCTAAGTAATAATAATAGCTATCATCTATGGAGTGTTTACTATGTACTGGACACTACAATAATCATTTTAAAAATAATGATTTGTTTAATCTTTATGCCAACCTAGTGAATTGTGTATTATTATCATTATTATTTTAATTTGAATTTACATTTGTTTATGGTGTAAGAAAGTGATCCAGTTTCCTTCTTCTGTGTGTTGCTGTTCAGTTTTCCCAGCACCATTTGTTGAAGAGACTTTTTTCCATTGGTTATTCTTTCCTGCTATGTTGAAGATTAATTGGCCATATAGTTGTGGGTTCATTTCTAAGTTTTCTGTTCTGCTCCAATGACCTATATGTCTGTTTTGTGCCAGTCTCCTACTGCTTTGATCACTTCAGCTTTGTAATATAAGGTGAAGTCTGGAATTGTAATGCCTCCAGCTTTACTTTTCTTTTCCAAGTTTGCTTTGTCTATTCAGGATCTTTGGTGGTTCCATACAAGTTTTAGGATTGTTTGTTTTAGCTCTGTGAAAAATGCTGGTGGTATTTAGGTAGGAATTGCATTAAATGTGTAGATTGCTTTGGGTAATATAGACATTTTAACAATATTTGTTCTTCCAATCCATGAGCATGGAATGTCTTTCCATTTCTTTATGTCATCTTGATTTTCTTTCATCAGCATTTTAGTTTCCAGAGTACAGGTCTTTTACCTATTCCGTTAGATTTATTCATATTATCTTGTGATATTTGGTGCAATTATAAATGGAATGGATTCCTTGAGTTCTCTTTCTGTTGCTTCATTATTAGTGTGCAGAAATGCAACAGATTTCTTTTTTTTAAGATTATTTATTTATTTATTCATGAGAGACACAGAGAGAGGCAGAGGCAGAGACATAGGCAGAGGGAGAAACAGGCTCCTCAGGGAGCCCCATGCGACACTTGGTCCTGGGACTCCAAGATCACACTCAGCCAAAGGCAGATGCTCAACCACTGAGACACCCAGGCATCCCACAACAGATTTCTGTCTGTTAACTTTGTATCCTGCAATTTTACTGACTTTATCAGTTCTAGCATTTTTTTTGGTGGAGTCTTTCAGATTTTCTGTACAGAGTATCATGTCATCTGCAAATAGTGAAAGTTTTACTTCTTCCTTGCTGATTTAATTGCCTTTCATTTTCCTTTGTTGTCTAATTGCTGTGGCTAGGACTTCCAATACGATGTTAAATAACAGTGGTGAGAATGGACAACAGGAAACATGAAGCAATTAATAATAATATGCTAGGGTATTGGTTTATTCTGCCTTGTTCCTAACTGTAAGGACTCAATTTTATCCCATTGAGGATGATATTATCCATGGGTTACCTCCCATTTATTATCATATAGTGCCCTTCTTCACCTCTTGTTACAGTCTTTGTTTTAAGTCTAGTTTGTCTGATATAAATATGGCTACTCTGTCTTCTTTTTGACATCTATTTGCATGATAAATGTTTCTCCATCCTCTCACTTTCAATCTACAGGTGACTTTGGGTCTAAAATGAGTTTCTTGCAGTAAGCATAAAAACGAGTCTTGTTTTTTTTTTTTTTAAACCCATCCTGACACTGTATGTATTTTGATTGGAGCATTTTGTCTATTTACATTCAGAGTAATTAAAATATTTTTGTCATTTTATTACTTGCTTTGTCATTGTTTCTGGAGATTTTCTCTGACTCTTCTTGTCGTTGTCACTTTTGCTGTCTCCTTTCCACTCAAAGGGTTCTATTTAATATTTCTTGCAGGGCTGGTTTAATGGTCATGAACTCCTTTAGTTTTTGTTTCTCTGGGAAACTCTATCTCTACTTCTTTTTTTTTTAAGATTTTATTTATTCATTCATGAGAGACACACAGAGAGAGAGAGAGAGAGAGAGGCAGAGACTTAGGCAGAGGGAGAAGCAGGCTCCATGCAGGGAACCTGATGTGGGACTCGATTCCGGGACTCCAGAATCACGCCCTGGGCCAAAGGCAGGCGCCAAACCTCTGAGCCACCCAGGGATCCCCTCTACCTCTACTTCTATCCTGAGTGATAGCCTTGCTAGATATAGTATTGTTGGCTACAAGTATTTTGCATTCAGCACTTTGAATATATCCTGCTACTCTATTCTGGCTTGCCAACTTTCTGTTGAGAAATCTCCAGCTAGCCTTATGGGTCTTCTGTTGCAAGTTAAAGACTTCATTTGTCTTGCTGCTTTTAAGATTTTTTTATTTATTGGTATATTTTGCCAATTTAATACAATATGTATTGGTTTTGGTTTGCTTTGTTTTTTTAATTATGTTGGGAGTTCTGTGTGCCTCCTGGATTTGGATGTCCGTGTCCTTCCACAGATTAGGCTGCTGTTTCGCTATTATCTTCTCAAATTCTCTGCCCTCTTTTCTCTCTCTTCTTTTCTGGGATTCTTATTATACAAATGTTACTTCAATTGATGGAGTCACTCAGTTTCTTAAGCTTATTCTCATGTTGCATAATTCTTCTTTCTTTGATTCAGCTTCATTATTTTCCATTATTTTGTCATCTATATTACTTATTCCTTTTTCTGCTTCTACCAGCTTGCCATTTGTTACATCAAGTCTGTTTCCAATCTCATTTATTTCATTCTCGTTTCTAACTGATTAACTCTTTTATCTCTTTGGTAAAGGTTTCCCTGATGTCTTCTATTCTCTCAAGTCCAGACACCTGATTGTTACTTTAAATTCTCCAACAGGCATGTTACTTATATCTGTTTCACTTAGATCTCTGACCATGGTCTTATCTTGTTCTTTCTTGTGGAATGAATTCCTCCATGTTGGTATTTTGTCTAAGTCTCAGCCTTCTTATCTGTGTTGGAATAGCCAGTTATATTTCCTGTTCCTAAATGTAGTGGCTTTATGAAGAAGAGGATATGTGCTGTCCAGTGCCCGGCACTTCAGGGAATGTCTCTGGTGTGTGATACGTACACTCTGTGGTTGTTTTTTTGCTGCTCTACCCTTCAGGCCAGTCATCTTCAGTCTTTTCTTGCCTCTTCTGGGTAGTATTGGGTTCTTGGCCTAAATGTGGAGATTTTTAACCAGGTGTGCTGTGGTCTGTTTATGAAATGAGACTTCATACTAATTCCATTAGAACTGAGTCCCTGCAGAAGACTCTGGTCAGGAGACTTCTTGTGGACAGGGTTTTTTTGCTGGTCTTCTGGGAGAAGGGCCCACTGCATTGGCACTGAGGCAATTTTGACTGAGCAGGGCAGTTCAACCAGAGGACAGGAAGATGGGGCTTGGTGCAAGCATGTTTGTAACCAGCTTTGGGACTTTACTGCTTACTACAGCTAGTTTTGTGATTATGTTGAGAGACAGGGTAGGGAAATGCCACCAGCCAGTTCCTTTGTCCCTTTGTGCCTTTCTCTCAGGGAAGCACTCTGAAAAGAGAGATTAATCTCCCCCTGTACCCCAGGTATTTTTCAGATAGCTGTTTCCATTCTGTCTGTCTCTGAGTTTTTTGCCTGCCTTCTCTCCAGAACTAGATCAGTACTCTGGGCTCAATCTCAGCCAAGCTTGCTGATCTTTAAAACTCCAGGTTTAGAGATGTGCAGGCAGGGGCTTGTGCTGATCTTTTGGGGGAAGTGTCCACCTAGCTTGGACTGAGGCAAGCTTGGCTGAGGTCAGTCCCACCAGAGCACAGAAGTGTGGCACTTGGTGTAAGCAAATTAGGCAGCCAGTGGTACAGTGCTGCTTCCCACAGGTGTTTCTATTTATACTGAGGGTTAAGGGAGGTAAATGTCTCCGGCCAGGTCCTTTGTCCCCAGAGAGGTGTCTCAGTGAATGCTGCCACTTAGGGACAGTCTCCAAGAATTGAATAATTTCCCTGCTGTGTACCCCAAGTATTCCTCACATTGCTGTTTCCATGCTGTCTGTCCCCACTTTGCTTGCCTGCCTTCTTTCCAGGAGCCAGGGCAGTGCCCTCAGAGCTCCAACCCAACAATGCCAGCTAATACTACAGGCTTTAAGCCCCACTGATTGCAAGAACTCGTGAAATTCATCCCCTCTCATTTTCTAAGGCAATGGTTTTGAGGAAATACTTTCCTTGTGCATTACCCTGTGTGTTCTACTCTCTCTCATCCTTCTCTGTGACCGCTGCTCCCTCCTCTCCACATACCCATGTCCTGTTTCTTCACTAAACCACATTTCTCAGAGTTGAGAGAGGGCTGGGTGAGCAACTGAAAATTTGTTTTAAGGTTGCAGTTTATAATGCTAATGGTTTAACATTTTATGATGTAAACAATGCTCCAAGTTTGATAGAAGCTGCATCTCATGAATAAATAGGTTGATCCATTAGTTAGATTTTCATTTTTAAAACTATCCAACTTTGGTTAACAAAGACCTGGTCATAAGAAGATTCTTGGCATTCATTTGATATGTAAGAAAAAGGTATAATAAACTTTTGGGTATTGTGGATACAATTTAGGATTTTTTAAGATTCATGGACTTTTTTTAAAATAAAATTAAGCAAAAAGCTGGGATATTGGTTTATTTCCTTAGCAGAAAACACAACATGTCTCCACAAGTCCTACTTTGTTGGATATGGCCTCTTCTCTCCCTTTCGTTGTGGAGTTTGTTCTGTCAATATTCAGGCTGATTTCTGAGGTATTTATGATGATTTGATAGTTTTCTAGTTTTGTTCCTAGGACAAGATGAGCTTAGGACCCTCCTATTCTGCCACCATCTTCCTTAATTTTGTCCATTTTTATACTTCTATTTTGCAGAGAGAAATTGCCCAATTCTTCATATCGCTATAAGCAGCAGTCCTTTTAAAGTATTTGCCTAGGTTTTCTCCCTTGTTTTATGCTTTATCAGTATATTTTATACTCTGCTGCTGTATTTATCTACTCAATTCATAAACATAATCATGTCAGTGCTTCTTAATTTTCAGTATTTCCCTAATTGTCAACAGAACAAAGCCAAAATTCTTTGGAATGGCTTTTAAGGTCTTCCCTAATTTATTGCTAATCCTACCTTCCCAAACATATTTCCCACTTTGGTCTCTACTCACGCCTTGATCATGCCAATTTGACACTATATGCTCTGTGCTTTGTCACTTTTGTGCCTTTCCTCATGCTTGTTGCTTGTTATGTTTTTTCTCCCTCATTTAAGTATATCCAGATTCTACCCATCTTTAAATTCAAGCTTGAATGTCACCTCTTCCACTAAGTATATACAAGATACACCTAGGAAGATACCTAGGATGTTCCCTTGCTTTCTCTGTTACACGTATCTGTATCTTCTTTATGATATTTGTTATTTCTAGTATTATATTCCATTAATCTTCCCCATAACCCTGTGTGGCAGCAATTTGACGGAAGATCCATGCTTGATTTATCTTGGTGTTCCTTTGCAGTAGCTAGCACAGTTCTCTTATATTTAGAGCTCAAGTACTATGTGATTGAAGTAGAATTAGTGGCTCCCTAGCATCTGTATTTTCTACAGAATACCAAGCCTCTATTCCTTGGCCTCGCATTCAGTATAGCCTGTGTAGCCTCTCTTGCTACTAACAAATAATACAGAAGAACCAAGAGAAAGCAATGAAAAGAAACTATAAAAACTATATCATGATACAAAGTTGCGTCTGATTTTATAAAAACTGGTAGAATTAATTTAAGTTTTAAATTTTTTAAACTTATTTTATAATGGAATTCACAAAGAACTATATCTGAAATATTATAGGAACTGTAACACATGGAGGAAAAATTAGAAAAGTCAGCAATTATATTGCTTAGTTTTCTTCACCAGAAAAACTATTTCCTTTAAGTGCTTCTATCTTAATTTAGGTCATTAATGGCTAAATTAAATAGATTACTTATTATATGCTCACAAATATTACATTTTATTTTAGGGAGTCAAATTCAATCAACACATTTATTGACACTTGTAATAAGTTCATAATGAAATATTTAGGTGAACAAACTCATAGTTTTGAACAGCGGAATCAACATAACTGTAATACATAGCTTTAGTAATTATGGTTTTGTACTTGTGAATATGAAACATCTTTTTTTCTTTAGCTATTTATATATTCTAACATTTTCATGTAATGACAAACATACCATAAACTGTCAGTTGAAGAACTTACTCCTACATCAGTCCTGTGCTCTAAAGTACATTTAAGAAAGTACATTTAAGACTGATTACTTGTGTTTCAGAAAGCATGAATATCTGTGGAATGATACAGTTGGACAATTTCCATTAGCATATTGAACCAATGTTCATGACATCAGACCACCAATCTATGAAGTCTAACTACTGCATCTTACTTCTTATATGGAGTTGTCTGATTTAAGGGGGAAAGGAGAATCTATTTTTTAAAAAAATTTAGTCCTCTGAGCCTTAAAAAATACATTATAACATACCTGCTATTTGCTATTCATTGACTATATCAAAATATAAAGCTATTCTAGGAAGCAACTAGAATGTAATCTTTTTAATTTGTGGATGAAAATTACTTCTGTAATTATTATACAACACAACAAAATAAATATAAATGAAATTAACTGGAAAGGGGAAAAGTTCTAATGAATAATATTAGACAAAGCATGAGTCACATAGCCCATTATCTCCCTAAGCAGGCATATAACAACAAAGCAGTTCTATGTCACTAAATGTTTTAAACTTTTTCTGCCTTATAGTATACTTATTATTTAACTCAGTAAAATACTAAGCAATACTCAAATTCCTATAGAGCAGAATTCTCTTAGCTACATTATATCTTAAAGATAATTTGGCACTACATGATTAATAATAACAATAAGTACATATAAAGTACCTTATTATTTACCAAACATTGTGTTAAACAATTATAATCCTGTAATCCAATTACATCTCTCGCAATCTTCACCTCAACTCTTTTCATTAATTTTTTAAATTTTAATTCCAATATAATTAACATGCAGTGTTATATTAGTTTTAGGTGTACAATATAATGATTCAATGATTCTATACATTTTTTAGTGTCCATCATGATAAGTGTACTCTTTAATTTCCATCACCTAATTCACCCCTCCATCTCCCCTCTGGCAACCACCAGTTTCTTCTCTACAGTTAAGGGTCTGGTTTTTTGTTTGTCCACTTTTTTTTTTGTTCATTTGTTTTGTTTCTTAAATTCCACATATGAATGAAATCATATGGTATTTGTCCTTCTCTGACTAATTTCATTTGGCATTATACCCTCTAACTACATCCATTTTGTTGCAAATGGCAAGATTTCATTCTTTATGTGGCTAATTAATATTCCTCTGTGTGTGTGTGTGTGTGTGTGTGTGTGTGTGTGTATCACATATTCTTTATCCATTCATCTATATATGGACATTTGGGCTGCTTCCAGTTTGGCTATTGTAAATAATTCTACAATAAACATAGGGGTGCATGTATCCCTTCAAATTAGTTGGTTTTTTGTTTTGTTTTTAGGGTATTTTTGTATTCTTTGTGTAAATACCCAGTAGGGCAATTCCTGGATCATAGGGTAGTTCTTTTTTTAATTTTTTGAGGAAATTCCATACTGTCTTCCACAGTGGCTGAACCAGTTTACATTCCCACCAATAGTACAAGAGGGTTCCTTATTCTCCACACTCTTACCAACTCTTGTTGTTTCTTGCATTTTTTTTTATTTTAGCCATTCTGGCAGGTGTGAGGTGATATCTCATTGTAGTTTTGCATTTCCCTGATGATGAGTGATGTTGAGCATCTTTTCATGTGTCTGTTAGCCATTTATATGTCTTTTTTTGGAGAAATGTCTGTTTGTATCTGCCCATTTTAATTGGATTAGTTTTGGCATTGAGTTGTGTAAGTTCTTTATGTATTTAGATACTAACCATTTATCAGATATGTCATTTGCAAATATCTTTCTCCCATTCAGTGAGTTGTCTTTTAGTTAAGTTGATTGTTTCCCTTGCTGCCCAGAAGCCATATCAACTCTTTTATCCTCACTTTATAGAAAAGGAAACAGAGCCATAGAGAGGTTAAGTGACTTGCCTAAGCTCACACAATAATAAATAGCAAAGTCCAAACTCAAACCTAAGTCAGTCTAATTCCATAGCCCATACTTAATCATATCCCTGTGGTTGATTCCTATAATATGATAAATGTACTGGGAAATATCTGGGAGACAACCCAAGGCAATACTGATGTGAAGTTTTTATCAAAATTTCTTTAATCTAATAGATGTATCACATTTAAAATCTTTTATAGAGAATTTTTATAGAGAATAAATATGTTTTACATAAAAACAGATCTATTTTGATGTATAATCTTATACTTTCACAATCACAAATACTAAAAGGCAGTCCAAAAATTAAATAAATATCATGTTTGGGGTGCCTGGTTGGTTCAGTCATTTAAGCATCCAACTCTTGATTTCATCTGAGATTATGATCACGAAGTCATGAGATAAAGCCCCGCATTGGACTCTATGCTCTGTGTGGAGTCCACTTGAGATTCTCTCTCCCTTCCTGTCCCACTGCCTCTCCCCCAACTCATGCTCTCTCTCTCTCTCTCTCTCTATCTCACTCTCTCTCTCCAAATTAATAAATAAAATCTTTTTAAAATAAAAATATCTTGTTTATAGATTGCTTGGCATCTATTATAAATTCACTTTTCTCTGGAGTGTCCTTTCCAATATATTTTGTAAGAGTGCAACATGAAATACTAACTATAAAATATTTATAAAACTGTAAATATGGTATTGTTGATGGAAACCTGAGAATTGCTAGTATAAAGGATTAGGTATGCATAATAAAATCATATTCATGTTATACATACCTTATAATTCAAGCATATTGCCAAAGTAATAGGTGACTAGAAAAAAAATGAGGAAACAATTATATATGTATATGAAATAAGAAAAAAATCAGATCAGGAGAGGGTAATTATCTCATAATAATTTTTATTGTTCTTTGGCATGTAACTAGAAATACTCTCTTACATTTTTAGATCTATGATCATTTTAGGCAGTACTGATCTTTCATTTGTTATAGAGTAGTTTGACAAAATACGTGTGACTAAAAGAGATTTTAGTAGGTAATGATGATAACATTGTCAAATGAAGAAGTGATTAATTTATATTATATCCAGTTATTTCACTCATAGGGTGAAGGTTGCACTATGAGGCTTGTAAAATTAAAATGAAAAGCTTTCATTTTGTAGGAAAGAGAAGTTATACTTGTTATCCACTGTCTTTGTAGCCACATCCCATTAGATGTGAGATCCCCATTCCTACTGTTCTGGAAACAGAGTCTATTATTAAAAGTTACCCCCTAATTATCTTGACATCTCTTAGAATTAGCTTTTAAGTGTAGGGGAAAAATCTTGGGTGGTTCAGCACTCCATAATTCTACAAAATCTTTTAATATAAAAAGGCTTCTCCCTATATAGTGTTTGCAAGTTGAGTCATTTTTTTCTTCAGTCTGGAGGATCCACAGAAAATCCCTCTTAGACAACTCACAAATTACATTTTCAGATGTATAAGTCACAAATTTCTCCAGGGGCAAACTACTCTATGACTTTAGCACCATCAAAGATACAAAGAAGCCTCTGAACTCTCAGAAATTTAAGCAAATTGATCATTTCTCTACATAGAAAAAACATCTCAGAGTACTTAAAAAGGCCTCCTAATCTTACTTAAAAATATAATCTCATGGACTCTGAGTCATAAAAGTCATTGGAAATCATGTAGTTCAAAGGATGGCAAACTTTTTCTGTAAAGGACTTATTTCTTAAATATTTGGGGCTTTACAGGCCAAGAGACTATGTCCTCAACTATTGAAGGAAATGATCTCACTGAAGGGCTAATAGGCTTTTTGCATTTTACATTTTTTACATTTTTAAAATGTAAAAGTCTTCCTTTGATCTTAGGGCATATGAAAACAGATCATGTGCTGGATTTGGTTCACAAGGCATAGTTTGCCAGCTCTTCATCTAGTTTATTTTTTCTTAAACTAGGCTATACTTACTTATGGTGCTTGTTGAAAATACTTGGATATACTGGCTTCTTTCCTTGACATTAAACTGCAAATGGAGGGATCCCTGGGTGGCGCAGCGGTTTGGCGCCTGCCTTTGGCCCAGGGCGCGATCCTGGAGACCCCGGATCGAATCCCACGTCAGGCTCCCGGTGCATGGAGCCTGCTTCTCCCTCTGCCTGTGTCTCTGCCTCTCTCTCTCTCTCTCTCTCTGTGACTATCATTAATAAAAAAAAAAAAAAAAAAAAAAAAAAAAAAAAAAAAAAAAAAAAAATAAACTGCAAATGGGGATTCTTACTAGTGATGTTTTCCCAAAGTAAACCTCTAGGGAAATATACAATGTACAATGGTGGGAATAGTTTACCAAAAGGAGAATGAATGATTTAAGAGTCAAGTTTCATGAGTACAGGCCTTACTTCTTTTAGAAATAAAATTGCCTGGGTGGCTCAGTGGTTTAGTGCCGCCTTCAGCCCAGGGTGTGATCCTG
The DNA here is from genome assembly GCF_003254725.2 of Canis lupus dingo. NCBI lineage: Eukaryota > Metazoa > Chordata > Mammalia > Carnivora > Canidae > Canis > Canis lupus. The sequence continues at coordinate 65,848,917 of NC_064281.1, forward strand.
GAGACCCAGGATCGAGGTCCCATGTCAGGCTCCCTGCATAGAGCCTGCTTCTCCCTCTGCCTGTGTCTCTGCCTCTCTCTCTCTCTCTCTCTCTCTCTCTCTCTGTCTCTCATGAATGAATAAATAAAATCTTTAAGGAAAGAAAAAATAAATAAATAAATGGCTCCTTGCCATGCACTATCCCTGCTCCCCTTAAATTTCCTATTTAAGCCTTAAAATTCTCAAAATTTTGCAAATCACATGCTTTGACTTCCTTTCATGCTAATTGCATTTAAGATTAACATTAGTTATACAATGATACTTTTTACTAAAAAAAACAGATTATGGAGAAAAAGTTTTCTGTATAATACTGTTTATTAATAGAAACTTTTTATTATTTTCATATTCCCCATGCACCTGGGAGTCACCTTTTACATTCTGTGGCCTATATAACCCATGAAACCATTTCTTTTAGAACAATGACTAATTAGGATACGCTCGTAGGTATGTAGCATGGCACTGATGTCATCAGATCAGGAAATGGTCTAATAAATTTCTTCATCTTAATGACTAATCTGTTAAGATTATAGAATGAAATTAAAACTTAGTTCTATATAAGATGCAGTAAAAACAGCAGATATAAATAAAGGAAAAACAAGGAAATAAACTTTTGGACAGAACCTTACAGGCTTAACTGAAAATTGGTTTAGTGTAGAGTATAAAACTGTAGAATTAATATTCTTTAGAGGAAAGAAGCAACTTTCTAGAAAGAAGGGGCAACTTTTTACATATTCATTAGTTGGACACATTTATTTAACAGTCTAATTGAATTTAGTCTTCACAGCAATTTTTTCTCTCAATTAGAACTTCTCAGTACTGTACAGAATTATAGTTCTCAGGAAAACATAGTCTTAGAGATATAGATTAGCTTTTACAGAGTTCTAATTAATGAATTTATAAACATCCTTCCCCTTCTTTTGATGTCAGTTTAAGTTTAATTAACTAGCAAGAAATATATTTCAAAAGTGTCATCTATGTAAAGTGGTATTACTAGAAAGAACATTTAAACTTTCTGATGCTCTGTACTATCTTTGAAAGTTTTCCTGCTAAGGAAGATATTTGGTTCAGTGTTCTAAAAGGCAGACATAAAGGTTTGTTCTAGTCAAAGCCTCCAAAACTTCAGGTAGTATGCCAATCCTAAATAACCACCGTCAATTCCATATTTATTGTATTTTCTGTTAGATTTTTAAATCAATGTAGTAGAATATGTAGCTGCCCTACGTTCTTTTGAAAAGATTAGAAACATGATCTGTATAGTTCCTCAGGAAGCTGGGTATCCTGATAAACCTAATACATGAAAGGATATTAGTTACCAATTTACAAAGACAGATATTATTTTATTAGGCATATATTATGTCTAACTGAATAAAATCTGCTTGTATATTTCCTCACTCTTTAGTTTTGTCTTGACTTTCAAGCTGATGAAAACTAGGGAATTACAATCATAGTAGAAAAGCTATTACTATGATAGAATAAGAGTCAAAGAAATTCTGAGTATTGGCATGTTTTAGATCAATGTTTAGAGGCGTATGAAATTTGTTATTTACCTCCCCCGGGATGTGAAATATTTTTCATGGTTGTTTGCTATATAAATCCAACATTACCTTTCTATTTCTTATGTTAATCTTTTACATTTTATGTCTTTACCAGTTTTCATAGTGAGTATTTTCTCTTAATCATTATCTCATCAGAGGCTTACAATTATATGCTGAGACAGGAGATTCCAAATCTTTTATAATAATCAATTATATAGTATATTAAACCTTATGAAGTATTTTTGTTATATCATACCTAAATGACATATTATAAGTCTATCATATTTTGCTCAGGTTTCATTGAAAAATGGAATAAGTCATTTTCGCATAGATAAAATTCATTTTGATCATTTGTCAACTTTCTCTTCTCCTGTGCTTGGACTCCTTCTTTGTCTAAAAGATACACTTGTTAGGTATGTTCTACTTTGAAGCTAACAAAAAATATTAATAGCAATTATTATGTCTATTAAAATCCTTTTGGTTGAAAGGAACAAAACTTTACTCATTCTAGCTTGAGCAAAAACAAAAGGGTATAGTAAGAACTCAAGTCAAGGATCATGATTACCATAGAGAACTCAAGGGCAGAAAGGAAAGTTAATACTTAGGAGGAACTGGAATCAAGAACCCACATAAAAATTTGTTTTCATCTGTTCTTCTAGAGATATATGATCTCTTGTTTCAGTTGCCTTTATGCGTGGCTGTTTTATGCTTCACATTCTCTGCACATTGACTTTTTTCTACTTATTTAGGCATCTGACAGACATTGCTTTTCTTTAATGCATGAGATTGCCTGTCTTCATTTCAAGCAACCAGCAGAAAAAAAACAAAACAAAACAAAAAAAACCCCTTCTGAATTCTAATTCTAAATCCCCAGGAAAGAGAACCTGTCCCAATTTAGGTCAAATTCCAGCTACCTGCACTGGGTAACAGAGTACCAATGCAGCACTGGAAATAGCCATTAGTTCTTAGTAAAGTAGAGGATAGAAAGACACCTCACAATGTATTTGTGTCTGCTTTTATACTTAAATATTAATTCTGAAGTTTTACTTTGGAAGAGGTTCTCACCATGACTTACCCTTAAGCACAAATGAAGCTAATGAAGTAATATCCTTCCCTCAATCAAAATTCCTAAGAGTTCTGTTTCATGGTAAATGCAACTGAGAAATTATAACTTGGTTTATGATTTATTTTGCTTTTGCTTCACAGCCAGTAACTACGACTAGTTCATCAAGTAAACATATATTTTCACTTCAACATGTGTCCCTTCCAATTGAAATAGCATCTGACAAATTTGGATATTTTTCCCTTAAAAGGCTCAATTCTCCAAGGTAAGCCTCTCTAATAACCAGATCTACAAACATACAATATTAACTTTGAGTATAATATATAAATAGTTTGTTTTATTCTCCACTGCATTTTTAAGATTATATTCAATTCCCAAAATAATAATGTACTAATTAGACAGAGACAAGAAAATAGTACATTGCAAGGAAGTATCCTAAGCAAGCTATTACTTTCATGTGATGGAAAACAGTTAATATTAGGGCAAACACAAATAAGTGCAAAATCCACCTAACACTATTATTCTTCCAATTTGTTCACAAGAATGTTGGTGGTGTTTCTTGCTTTCTACTGTCTAATAGATAAAATATGTACTTTATAATATTTTCCTATAGGGAAGTTTGCAACAGAGAAAATATTTGACATTTAACATCTGATGAATATTTTTAAGGTGTTCATGTTTGTCTTTTCTTTAAGTAATGAAAGAGCAGTTATGTCAAATGATGAAGGGAGCAAGCCTGAAACAGAAGTTTCTGATACAAAAATTTCTGAAACTTCAGCTGGTTCTTTGGACGATAGAAGTCTCCAAGACCTAACAATAATTGAAAATGACACCCTCCCACTGGAATCTGGCTCTGAAAGATGTATGATTGATTCTGACTCTGATAGAGGCATTGGTTTGGACTCTGACTTAGAAGAACACTCAAAAGACTCTGGGTCAATAATATGGGGCATGGACTCCGACTCAGAAAAATGTCCCATGGACTCAAACTCTATGAAATACCTATTAGAAGCAGAAAAATGCCAGATGCCTTCAGGCTCTGTGAAAGATGTGATGGAGTCAGAGCAACAACTAGAGGGAATTGAACAATGCCAGGTGGACTTTGACCCTTTGAAATACTGGATGGATTCAGATTCAGAAAAATACTTGGCAGACTCTGACTCTGAAAAATATGCACTGAACTCTGACAGTGAAAGACCAGAGATGGATTCAGACTCAGAAAAATGTCCAACAGCTTCTGCATCTGTGAAACATCTGCTGAAGGCAGAAAAATGCCAAATAGCTTTAGATTCTGTAAAACGCCTGATAGAATCTGAAAAAAGATCCATTGAGACCAAAGAACACTGGATGCTCTCTGATTCTAAGAGGTTTGTGATGGACCCAGACCTGGATAGAGATGGAATGGACTCAGCTTCTGCTTCTGGGGTACATCTGATGGCGGAAGAAAAACACCAGAAAGAGATTAGATCTAAGAGATATGTAATGGATTCCGATTCTGAACCATGTGAGATGGATTCAGACTCTGAAAAATATGGGCTAGCCTCAACAGCTGTGAAATGTGTCTTGGATGCCAAAACATTCCAGTTGAGCACTGACACTGAGGAGCACTGGATGGATTCTTGGTCTGAAGAACGTACAATGGACTTAGATTCTGAAAGCCTGGGGGCAGTCTCTGATGCTGTGAAACACGTGTTGAAGGCTGAACATTGCCAAAGGGCCTCTGACTTGGAAAAATTCTGGATGGGCCTTAGGTTTGAATCTAAAAGATTCTTGACTGACTCTGAAAGACAAAAATCGGACTTCAACTCTGGTAGACATTGGGATAGCTATGGAAGGTATCAATTTAGGTCTGAAAGACTTCAGCGTAGCTCTGGAAAACGTAAAGATGGCCTTCAAAAACATCAGGATAGCTTTGAAAGACATCAAATAGACTCCAATTCTGGAAAATATCTAGCAAAATCTGAAAGCAAAAAATATCAAAATGAATTTGAAAGTGAAACACAGATGATGGAGATGGAGAAGGAACAGTGTTTGATATTTGAAAATAAGAAACTTCCAATGGACGAAGAGAGGGAAAGATATCTCATATGGCCTGACAGTGAACAAGAACACAAGACTGTATCTGACAATGAAAGACACGACGTTGACTCAGAAAATGAAGCACAACAGCTTGGTGCTCGCAGGAAGGGTAATCGTCCTCAGGGTAAGCTTAAACGTGTGTGGCTTTTGAAACCATCTTGTTTACAAGTACAATTAAAAACAGGATGATGCTTATGTCAATAGCTTTGATAGAGTTGAGGCTGAGATCATTTCATAAAAAACTCAGATAAAAGGTATTTTAACCTTAGATTTCCATTCACTTTTAAAAATTAGACAAATAGGGGCACATGGCTGACTCAGTCAGTAGAGCATTTGGCTCTTGATCTTAGGGGGTGTACACACTACCCAAGATTACTTAAGATAAAATCTTTTTTAAAAATTAGGTAAGTCATCTCTCTTTAGTTATCTTCTTCTTAAAAGAAAAAAAAATAGAGAATTATTAACAGAGATGGTTATAGGGCCTAGAAAACAACACATTAAATTTTGTTTGCATTATTTAAGAATGGGTGAATAGTCATAAATAAATAAAAATTAAAAAAAAGAATGGGTGAATAGAGATTGCTCATAAATTTTTCCCCATTATTAGTTGCTATGAAAAGAAGTATCCAAGCCTAACCATATAAATATCCAACTTGCTTCTTTCAAAATTATTATGAAAGCTCTATAATTCTCAATAAATAGTTGACATTTACCTTGTTAATCACATTGACTTTATCACACTAAATGATTATAATTCTTCATTTCCTAAGCCATTGGTATTAAGGTATGCTTATGACAAAGGAACTATTATCATTTCATAAAGTGTTTTTCTTCATACTAGTCATTTTCCACAGTCTTACAATTCAAAGCATGAAAAGAAAATTAAGAACTTGATGCCTAAGCATTCATAAGAAAACTTCCCTCTGAAAATATAACAAATTTTGTGCTTCAATAAACTCCAGTGACTTTTCAAAAATAGAGTATTTGAAATTATATATATGTATACATATATATAATGTATGATCAATGTTTCCTATTTTAATATGTATTTACACATGTCTTTGAAATTTGTTTTATATAATACTGACTTCTTCATATCATATTTTTTAAGCAGAGAAGATTATTAAATCCAATAATACTATATATTTTGGGGCATTTACTACACAAATTGCTATTCAGGTGTTTACCTAGTTATCAGGTACATTTATCCTCAAGCCATTAATTTAGTTGGATTAAATATGTAATATTTTATTGGAACAGTCAGAGGAAAATATTTACCTCATTTTTTATATTATCTGACAAAAACTCTCTGATTGTTAGTTAGACATGCAATTCTATTGGAAAGGATAAAGTAATGGGAGAAATGAATTTCTGAGATCCTCTTATAAGGCAACATATTGATAGAGTGGTGAAAGGTGTTACCTTTTACAAAGAGGGGCCAAACACTAATTAAAACAATGTATTCACTGGATTTAAATTTTGTAACATTAAGTTAATTCTCTCCTGATCCAACATCATTCTTTTCTACCAGGGCAGTATTAACAATGCTGTAAGAGTTGCATTAATCAGCATGGAGGGTATAAAGGTTCACATTTCTCATCCAGCTTCAGTTTTTGATATTTTCAAACAACATCTAATAAACGTCCAGAGAAATACCATAACTACTCCTAAGGGACTCAACTGCATTGTTATTGATGTGCTTTGTAAAATTTTGTCAATCAAATGCTTACTGCATGCTCGGCATATATTATGATAAAAACATAAAAGCATAATACTAAATTTATATAGTGCCTCAGGCTTTCAAAGTCCATTACTGTGAATATAATAAACCATCTAATACTGAGTGTCAAGCAGTATGCTTCACACAAGTCACATGCATTATTACACCTAAATTCTATATTGATAATAGCTAAGCTTTATATAGCACTGTCATGGACAATTCTAAGCAGTTTACACATAATAATTTGTTAGTGCCAATTCACCAGCACAAATTAAGTAATACTAATTGATGAGTTTTAAACATATGAATTCATTAAAACCTTTCAACTTTAGGAGGTAGACACTATTATCATTTCTAGTTTACCAATGAAGAAACTGAGGCACAAAGAAGTTGTGTAATTAACCAAGGTAACACAATAAATGACAGTCAGGACATGAAACCATACTCCAAAGTCTGTGTTGTTAAACATGAAGACATACTATCTTTCAGCTAAGCTGAATGTATTATCCCAATTTTACAGTGACAACAGAGAAACTAAAATATTCAAGTGAGTTGTTCTGGACGTTAACAAGAGCTTATTGGATTCCAGAGTCTGAGTCCTTAATCAAGTTTAAGTGTGTTACCTATACCTCAACTCTTGTTTAACCTCATATTCTTCTAGTTTAGAAAGAGCAACCACGGTATAGCATTATTATACCTGCTTCAAAAATGAGGAAACTGAGGCTCAAGCAGGCTTCTTCCCTAAATGTCACATAGGTAATTAGCAGTTAGGCTGGAGGATAGAAATTCCTAGTCTAGTGTTACCTCAAGTACGTCTGTGACTTCATGAAGTTTATAATATGAGAAAATAATATTAATCCACATGAAACCAGTCAATTAATTACACTTTAGCTGAGCCCAATTTTTTATAAAGGCTTTGACACATTTTAAATATTTGCAGTTAGGCTATATCTAATTTGTGGATTATTATTAGTGTAAAACACACATTGGAATATGGTTCATCCATAGTTAAAGCCCTTTCATACATAAAACCAAAATTTTGCTAGCTGCTTTCACCAATCTTCAGCTGTTGTATATTAAAAATATAAACTGATAGGCTAAATGTGATTTGTAAAATCCTATAAAGTTGAAGCCTATAGGTATAGAAAAATTGCTCTTTGTGCTACCTATGCTCACTTTGAAATGACAACACACTCCTTACCTAAAGTCAGCTTAACACTGTCTGTTCCTTCTCTAGCTGCCTTATCATAAAGAGATAGCAAAACCGGCTTTGCTGCATGTCCCAGGCTGAAAATTAGGCCTTTTTGTTCCTCTGTCTATGGATTTTAAATGACAATACTTTTTTTTTTTAATGAATAGTTGGTTACAAAACAGGTGCCTTTTAAAAGATTTTATTTATGTATTTATGTATGTATGTATGTATGTATGTATGTATGTATGTATGTATTTGAGAGAGAAAGAGAAAGAGGCAGAGGGAAAGAGTTTGAGTGGGGGAGGGGCCAAGGGAGAGAGAAAAGCCGGCTCCCTGCTGAGCAGGGAGCTAGAAGTGAGGCTCTCACCCAGCACCCTAGGCTCATGACCTGAGCCAAAGGCAGATGCTTAATCAACTGAGCCACCCAGCCATCCCACAAACCACGTTTTTATCTTTTTTATAAAATGCCTTTCCTGAGAGTAGTATAAAGGTCATTAATAATATTAACTCATTTATTTAATTTCTATGCTTTTATAATGATGTTTAGAATTTTTGTTGTACTGGAGGGGAGAAGAAATGTGTGGGAAATATCAGAAAGGGAGACAGAACATAAAGACTGCTAACTCTGGGAAACGAACTAGGGGTGGTAGAAGGGGAGGAGGGCGGGGGGTGGGAGTGAATGGGTGACGGGCACTGGGGGTTATTCTGTATGTTAGTAAATTGAACACCAATAAAAAATAAAATTTTAAAAAAATTTTATACCAAGTACTATCATTTTGGCATTATTGAACTGAAATCTCCATTGTTTGACATGAACATATTTCTGTATATTCTCACCCCATACTCTACCATAGCCTATTATTAAACATTTTTTTCATTAAAAAATGGTGGTAAAATATACATAACATAAAATTTACTATATTGACCATTTTAAAGTGTAAAGCTCAATGGTAGGTACATATTGTTGTGCAATCAGTCTCCAGAACTATTTTCATCTTGTGAAACAAACTTTATAACCATTAAACAATAACTTCCCATTTCCCTCTTTGCTCAGTCCCTGGCAACCACCTTTCTAGTTACTTTCTCTATGATTTTGTTTAAGTTTTTATTTAAGTTCCAGTTGGTTAACATGCAGTGTAATATTAGTTTCAGGTATACAATTTAGTGATTTAACACTTCCATATAACACCTGGTGCTCACCACCAGTGCACTTCTTGATCTCCATCACATATTGAACCTATCCCCCTAACCACCTCCCTGCTTATAACCATCAGTTTGTTCTCTATAGTTAAGAGTCTGATTCTTGGTTTGCCTCTCTCTCTTTTTTGTCCCCTATGTTGATTTGTTTCCTTTCTATGATTTTGACTAAGCATATCATATACAGTATTTGTGTATTTATGCCTGTCTTCTTTCAATCAGCAACCAATGCTGTTGCATATGTCAGAACTTCCTTCCATTTTAAAGATAAATAATATTCTATTATATGGATATACCAGATTTGTTTATTCATTTATCTGTCCCTGGATAGATGTTGGTGTTGTGTACCTGCCATCTTTCGGCTATTGTAAATAATGCCACTATGAACATGAATGTGTAAATATCTCTTTGAGATCCTGATTTCATTTTGGGGACATAAAATCAAAGAATAATTGTTAGATCGTATGATAATTCTGTTTTTGATTTTTTGAGGATTTGCCATACTGTTTTCTATAATACCTATACCTTTTTACATTCCCACTAACAGTGTACAAGAGTTTCAATATCTATACTATTTCATATCCTCATGAACATTTATTTGTTGCATTTTTGACAGCAGTCATCCTAATGGGTACTTCTTTGGCAATTTTATATCCAGTATTTCATTAGAACAAGAACTGTCTACAAAACTTTTTAGTGAAAGTGAACTGAAGATATGCTGAATTTTTACATGAAGCAAATCTATCACCAGTATATAGTGGAATATTTTTTAAAAGATTATATTTATTTTGAGAGAAAAAGAGAGAGTGTGCTTGTTCAGGGAGGGGAAGAGGCAGAAGAACAGAGAATCTCAAGCAGACTTCATGCTGAGCACAGAGCCCAACTTTGGGCTCGATCCCATAATCCTGAAATCATGACCTGAGTTGAAATCAAGAATCCAATGCTCAACCAACTGAGCCACACAGGCACCCCTATGGTGGAATATTTTTAACTTAGTTTTCAATATTGCTATAATAAACTCCATTAAAATTGGGAGGAAGATCCCCATTACTAATAGATACAGTATTTGAAGAAAAATAGTATTATCAGAAACATTTTTTTCACTGCAGAATCATATAAACTTTTCCTTTCTACAATTTTATTTTATTAGGAATTGGAAAATAATTGAGTCTATTTAATTTGTTTATAGGTTTTTGGAGGCCTATTTTCCTGTCACCTCCAATTGGCCAAGGAAAGAAAACTGAAGAACAAAATTTTGTACAACAAATTGATAACAGAGGTGGTGAGTATAGTCAATAGGAATTGCTTAATGATTTTATATAGTTTCTTTTTTAAAAAAATATTTTTTAATTTATTGATGAGAAACACAGAGAGAGGAAGAGACACAGGCAGAGGGAGAAGCAGGCTCCCTATGGGGAGCCCAATGTGGGACTTGAGCCCAGGACCCCAGGATCACTACCTGAACCAAAGGCAGATAAATACTCAACCACTGATCCATCCAGGTGCCCAGATTTTATATATTTTCTGTCAATATTTGGAAAAACTTAGGCTAAGATTTGTTAAATCAGGGATCCCCAAGGCAATATCCAGATACAGTCATTATCCAGGATGATTCACTGGACTCAGCATACAGTAGTACTCAAGGTTAAAATTTATTACAGCAAAAGATCACTCAATAAAATAAAATCAGCAATGAGAAAAGGCACATAAAGTGAAAACTAACAGAAACTAGGTACAAGGTTCCAAGGGTCCCTTCCCAGTGAAGTCATACAAGATTCATTTAATTCATCATGAGGTGATGACAAAATGTGTGAGATGTTGTCTATCAAGGAGGCTCATTGATTTTCAGTATGGAGAGCATTTTTGTTTTGTTTTGCTTTTGTTTGGAAAAACACTTTTACTAAAATATAATTCATCCAATCAGCTATACAATTCAGTGGCTTTAAGTATATTCATAGATATGTGTAATCATCACAGCAATCCCTTTTGGAAAGCTTTTATCACCATAAGCAGTAACCCTGTGCCTTGTAGTTTTCATCTTCCCACCCTTTCCATTTCCCCTAGCCCTAAGGGACCACTAACGTGCTTTCTGTCTCTGTAGATTTCACTATCCTGGACTTTTTATATGAGTGGAATAATATAATATATGGCCCTTTGTGACTGCATTTATTCAGTTAGTATAATGCTTTCAAGGTTAATCCATATTGTATCATGTGTTCATTTGTCTTAAATATATGCATAGAGAGTAATTGCTGAATCACATGGTTACTCCACAGTTAATTGCTTGAGGAACTGCCAATCTGTTTTCCAAAGTGACAACATAATTTTATACTACCACCATCATTTTATGAGGATTTCTATTTCTGCACATCCTTGTAAACGCTTTTGTTATCTGACTTTTTAAAAATTTTTATTTATTTATTTACTTACTTATTTAGAGTATGCATTAGCCTGGGGAGGGGCAGAGGGAGAGGGAGAGAGAGCATCTCAAGCAGACTCTGTACTGATTGCAGAGCCAGACCCGGGGCTTGATCTCACAACCTTGAGATCATGACTTAAGCTGAAATCAAGGATTTGATGCTTAACCAACTGAGCCACCCAGGTGCCACTGACTTTTTTATTTTAGACATTCCAGTGGATGTGAAATGTTACTTCGTTGATGATTTTTAATTATATTTCCCCAATGACTAATCATGTTAACATATTTTATGTGCTTTTTGACCATTGTATATCTTCCTTGGATAAATGTCTATTCAGATTCTCTTTTATATTCTTTTATTTTTATTATTTTTGTTACTGAGTTATAATAGTTCTTTATATATACTGATTACATGATTTTTTATCAGTTATATAATTTGCAAATATGTTATACCACTCTATGGATTGTCTTTTATTTTTTATGATGTCCTTTGCAATAGAAAACTTTTAAAATCTAATGTGGTCCAAACTGTCTGTTATTTCCTTTTCTTGTTCATAATTTGGATGTCATATCTAAGAATCATTTGCCAAATCTAATATTGCAAAGATTTACAGCTATATTGCTTTCTAAAAATTTTATTCTTACATTTAGCTGTTTGATGCATTTGAGTTAGCTTTTTTCTGTATTGTGTGATTTCAGGGAACAATTAATTCTTTTGCTTGTGATTGTCCAGTTGACCCAATACCACTTGTTGAAGAGACAATAATAATACACTATGTTAATTAATTGAATTTAAATTTAAAAACTAAATTTAAACATAAATAAGATAAAATAATAAAGTTGTCTCCTTTCATGTAAATATTGTCTTTTTTCAAAGTTAATGTCATGAATATCATTGTTTCAAGCTATCTATTAGCAATTATTATTATTATAATTGTCACTTTAAGAATTTGTCATAATCTTCCTGTGTCAATAGTTTCTTTTCATAACTATGTTCCATAATTATATTAAAATAAATATCACTTTTAGTAACAACATTTTTTATGATACATATGCTTTATTTTCACTCTACAAAATATTGTGGGAAATACAGATATTGAACTTCTTGGAATTATAATTGGTGTTAAACCTATATATATATAAATATATATATATACACATATATACATATATATACACATACATATATATATACATATATATACACATATATATATACATATATATATATATATATACACATTTAAAAGGCTTAAAATTTAGTTCCTGTAATTAAACAATCATGTTCTTCCTAACTTTCAGAAAATTAGGAGAATTAGGATTCTTGGGTGCCTCAGTGATTTAGTGTCTGCCTTCAGCTCAGGGTGTGATCTGGGGTCCAGGGATCAAATCCCACATCGGGCTCCCTTGTGAGGAGTCTGCTTTTCTCTCTGCCTATGTCTCTCCCTCTCTCTGTGTGTCTTTCAGGAATAAATAAATAAAATCTTAAAAAAAGAAGAAAATTAGGAAAATTAACATAATAGTGCAAAATTGGCTGCTAGTCACTAGGTTTATATGTAAGATTCAAGAGGGGAAAAAGACTAGCACAACAATCTCAACAATATTATATTCTTCTATATTGAGAAGGTAGAAATATCTAACATTTATATAGTATCTCATTTAACCCACACAACAACTTTACAGTAGTTATAATTGTTTTCAAGGTGAAGGAACTATGGCTTGTGAATGTTGTATAACTTGCCCAAATCATATCACTAATACTGACAAAACCAGATTCTCAAACATAGGCTGTTGACTGAAAACCAATGTTCATTCTTACACACACTATATTGAGTTCTCTAAATCACATAGAAACCACTATTCTGCTCTGATAATATCAAGAAGATTCTACTTTATTGTCATTTATTCATTTTGTCTCCTCCTCTAAGAGTCATAAAAAGAGTAAAAGGCTTTAGATTATTTCTTTTTAAAATTTTATTGTATTTAAATACAATTAACATACAGAGTAGCATTGGTTTCGGGGTGGAGTTCAGTTTTTCACCCATTACTAACATCCAGTGCTCATTAGGTCACTTGCCCTCCTTAATGCCCATGGCCCAGTTACCCCAACCCCATGCCAACTTCCCCTCCAGCAAGCCTCAGGTTGTTTCCCATGGTTAAGGGGATTTTATGGATTGTTTCCCTCTCTGGTTACATTTTTTTAAATTTTTCCCTCCCTTCCCCTATGATATTCTGTTTTGTTTCTTAAATTCCACGTGTGAATGAGATCATATGATAATTGTCTTTCTCTGAACTATTTTGCTTACATAATATCCTCTAGTTCCATTTATACTGCTAAAATGGTAAGGTTTTGTTCTTTTGGATGGCTGAGTAATAATTCTCTGTGTCTCTTGTGAATAAATAAATAAAACCTTTAAAAATGGGATCCCTGGATGGCGCAGCGGTTTGGCGCCTGCCTTTGGCCCAGGGCGCGATCCTGGAGATCCGGGATCGAATCCCACGTCGGGCTCCCGGTGCATGGAGCCTGCTTCTCCCTCTGCCTGTGTCTCTGCCTCTCTCTCTCACTGTGTGCCTATCATGAATAAAAAAAAAAAAAAAAAAAAAAAAAAAAAAAAAAAAAAAAATTAAAAAAAAAAAAGTTTAACAAGGAAACATGGAACATTAACATGGAAAAAATCTTCAAGTAATTAAATACATGTTTGAAAAAAAAAATAAATAAAACCTTTAAAAATATTTATTTTAAAAAATGCTGGCCTCATAGAATGACTTTGGAAGTTTTCCTTCCATTTCTATTTTTTAAAATAGCTTCAGAAGAATAGGTATTAATTCTTCTGGTAGAATATTCATGGGAAGTCATCCAGCCCTGGACTCTTGTTGGTAGATTTTTTATTACTGTTTCAAATTCCCTGCTGATTATGGATCGGTTCAAGTTTTCTATTACTTTTATTTCAGTTTTGGTAGTTTATATATTTCTAGGAATGCATCCATTTCTTCCATATTACCTAATTTGCTGGAATATAGTTGTTCATAATATGTTCTTATAATTGTTTATATTTCATTGGTCTTATAATTGTATTCTTTCAGTCTGGATTATCTCTCCTCTTTTATTTCATTATTTTATTTATCTTTTCCCTTTTATTTTTGATAACTCTGGCTAGTGGTTTATTGATCTTATTAATTCTTCCAAAAAAAACACCTCCTAGTTTCATTTATCTGTTCTACTCTTCTGTTGGTTCTATTTCATTGATTTCTGCTCTCATCTTTATTATTTATCTTAGCCTGCTGGATTTAAGCTTTATTTGCTGTTCTTTTTCCAGCTCCTTTAGGTATAAAGTTAACTTGTGTTAAAACTTTTGTTTCTTGAGAAAGGCCTATATTATCCTATACTTCCCTCTTAGGTCCGCCTTTGCTCCATCCCAAAATTCTGAACTGTTATATTTTCATTTTCATTTTGCTTCCATGAATTTTTTAATCCTTTAATTGTCTTGTTGACCCATTCATTCTTTAGTAGGATAGTCTTTAACCTCCATGTATTTGTATTCCTTCCAAATTTTCTCTCATGATTGAGATCAAGTTTTTTTTTTTCCTGACATTTCTTTTTTATTTTTAAATTTAAGTATAGCAGACATACAAAATTATATTGATTTCAGGGGTACAGCATAGTGATTTGACAATTAGATATGTCATGATATGTTCACCTTGATAAGTGTAGTTACCCTCTGTCACCAAAGTTAGTACAATATTACTATATTCTCTGTGAAGTACTTTTTATCCCTGTGACTTATTTTATAAATGCAAGTCAGAACCTCTTAAACCCCTTCACCTGTTTTACCCTACATCCCTTTACCCTCTCCCTGTCTGGCGATTACCAGTTTATTCTCTGTATTTATGAGTCTGTTTCTATTTTACTCATTTGTTTTGTTTTTTTAGATTCCACAAAGAAGTGAAATCATATGGTATTTGACTTTTTCTGTCTGACTTATTTTACTTAGCACAATGCCCTCTGGGTCCATCCATATTATCATAAATGGTGAAGTCTTTCTTCTCTACAGCTGAGTGATAATCCTGTGTGAAAGTGTTTAAGCCACATCTTCATTATCCATTCATCTACTGATGGACACTTGAGTTGCTCCCATACCTTGGCCATTGTAAATAATGCTGCAGTAAACATGGAGGGTACATATATCTTTTTGACTTAGTATTTTCATTTTATTTGAATAAATACCCAGCATTGAGATGGCTGAATCACATGGTATTTCTACTTTTAGTTTTTTGAGGAACTTTCTTTTTTTATTCATTTATTTATTTTTGTCTTTTTATCTTTTTTTATTGGAGTTCAATTTGGCAACATATAGCATAACACCCAGTGCTCATCCCAAGTGCCCCCCTCAGTGTCTGTCATCCAGTCACCCCATCCCCCTGCCCACCTCCCTTTCCACTACCCCTTGTTCGTTTCCCAGAGTTAGGTGTCTCTCATGTTTTGTCACCCTCAGTGATATTTTCACTCATTTTCTCTCCTTTCCCCTTTATTCCCTTTCACCAAGTTTTAAAGCAATGTCTGTAAATATGCAGGGAATAATCCCTATCTTTTGGCATCAGTTAAAAGCTGATTTGTGACACAGTATGTCATCTGTTCTGGAGAATGTTCCATGTGCACTTGAGAAAAATGGGTATTCTGCTTTAGGATGAAATGCTCTGAATATATCTGCTAAGTCTATCTGGTGCAGTGTGTCATTGAAAGCCCTTCTTTCCTCATTGATATTTTAGATAAATTATCTATCCATTGCTGTGAGTGGGGTGTTAAAGTCCCCTAGTGTTATTGTATTATTATCAATGCTGTTCTTTAATTTTGTTATCAATGTTTTTATATAATTGGTTGCTCCCATGTCAGGGGCATAAATATTTACAGTTGTTAGGTCTTGTTGGATAGACCATTTAAGTATGATGTAGTATCCCTCTTCATCTCTTAGTACAGTCTTTGATTTAAGATCTACTTTGTCTGATATAAGGATTGCTACCCCTGCTTTCTTTTAATTTCCATTAGCATGATAAAGGAGACTCCACTCCCTCACTTTCAATCTGGAGAGGTCTTTGGGGCTTAAACGAATCTCTTGTAGACAACATATGGATAGGTCTTATTTTTTATCCAATCTGATACACTGTGCTTTTTGATTGGAGCATTTAGTCCATTTGCATTAAGACTGATATTGAAAGATATGAATTTAATGCCACTGTGTTACCTGTAAAGTCACTGCTTCTGTAGATTGTCTCTGTTCCTTTCTGGTCTTTGTTACATTTGGGCTCTCTCTTCACACAAAGGATCCCCTTTAATATTTCTTGCCGTAGTGATTTAGTGATCACCAATTCTTTTCATTTCTATTTGTCCTGGAAGCTCTTTATCTCTCCTTCTATTCTGGATAACATATTTTTGGCTGCATATGTTTCTCATTTAGCACCTTGAATATATCATGCCAGTCCTTTCTGGCTTGCCAGGTCTCCGTGGATAGGTCTGCTGCCAGCCTTGTTTCTACCCTTATAGGTTAAGGACCTCTTATCTCAAACTGTTTTCAGGATTTTCTCTTTATCTCTGAAATTTGCAAGCTTCACTATTATGTGGGTTGTTGACCTATTTTTAATGACTATGAGAGGCGTTCTCTATGCCTCCTGGACTTGAATGCTTATTCCCTTCACCGAATTTGGGAAGTTCTCAGCTATCATTTGTTCATATAAACTTTCTACCCCTCTCTTTCTTCATCTTCTGTGACCCCTATTATTCAAATATTATTGCATTTTAAGGTATCCCTGTTTTTTTCAAAGCCTCTCTTCATGATCCAGCATTTGTTTTTTTGTCTTTTCCTCAGATACCTTACTTTCCATCATTTTGTCTTATAGCACCGTTCTAGCCTCAAAAAGCCATCATACTTGTGCACACAGAGGCTAGAGTTTATCAGCTTGGTGGTTATCAGCCATCTTCACTTGACTCAGTTCCCTACTCTCCTTTGTCCCAGAAAAGCCATCACAGAGGCTTGAATCTATTGTGACAGACAGCAAAGAGTGATGGCTAGGTTATCTGCTACCTGCTCCAGTATCTATGCTCTGCTCAGTCAGTCCCAGAAAAAAACTAGATTATTTCTGATAGAGATCTCCACCATATACCTTATGCATTCTGTGCTGTAGCCACACTGAAAGTGTAAGTACAGATAATCATGTAGAAATAAATGGATGATTATAGATGCTCATATAGAAACTCTATACGAATATATCTATTTGCTTTTGGAAATCAGAGATACATCTTCAGGCTTATTAAGTGAGAGATACTTTCTTGTTTATAATTTTTTTACCAAGTGATTTCTCTCATATTTTGAATTTAAGAAACGGATTAGGTGAACTTAGGGGAAGGGGGGGAAAAGAGAGGGAGGCAAATCATAAGAGACTCTTAACTATAGAGAACAAACTGAGGGTTGAGGGAGGGGAGGTGGGTAGGGGGATGGGCTAAATGGGTGATGTGTATTAAAGAAGGCACTTGTTTTGTTGAGCACTGGATGTTAAATGGAAGTGATGAATTGCTTAATTCTACTCCTGACACCAATATTACACTATATGTTAACTAACTAGAATTTAAATACAAACTTGAAATTAAAAAAAAAACATCTTGGTTATAATTTAAGTTCTCTATCTCTGTGCAACAGCTAGTACTACTATCTGATTTTCATTTCACTCTTAGTGTTGTGCCTTACTCCTGACCACATGATAAGATTTTAATCAATTTGGTGATACTACTCTTATTCCTGATATGACTTTTTTCAAAGTGTTATCTTTTTATTTAGTTTAAGAACCTTGTATACCTTGAATGCCTATAAACTTCCCATTTGTTTTATAGCCAGATTGTTTGTAACTGTTTTAGTATATTCCATTATTATCTTGAATGTGAGTGAGTTTAACAAACAGTCAAATTACATCATCCTTTTGTTTCTGTCAGGCTTTAGTCTTTGTCACTAATGATAATAATAGCACTGTATAAATAAAATATATGATACATGATGCTATTGAAGACCAGAGCCATTAAAAATAATAGTTATCACCTTTCAATATTTACTGACACTTGGCTTGGGATAGAAAATTTATAGTTGTCTTTCTAGTATTTGCTATAAAAATAAGGTAAACGCTATCAAGATCTCATGTCTTTTGCATTATGTGTACACCACTAAATGCTATCATGTTATCAAAAGCAACATAATGACTTTATATATTTATAAGAATATGAGCTCCTTTCTTATAAATCTGTGAGGGCTATATAGTAAAAAAAAAAACTTCATTGTCACAGATAGCATACCTTATTGAATACTTTTCAGAATGTAAAGTTTTTCTTTTATAAATTCCTAAAGATTATTCATATGCAATTAAAAATTATCTTAAGGATTCTATATGTCCTTAAAGGAAATTTTATGAAAAGACATATCTCCTTCTCTCTAAAAAGTCAGTATCAATCTCTAAGTGGAAACTACCACCCAGCATTCTTTGACTCTTTCTCAAGTGTGATTTTGTGTTTGGTGCTAAAATGTAAGAAAAATGTCCTTAGGACCTTGAGGAAATGATAGAAGGGGGTCTTCTGTTTTTAAAATTAAGTCATTTTTTATTTTTGTTTTATTTCTGCCTATTTACCTGACATGTCAAGCCAAAGAATTTTTTTGTCTCTAAACATGGAGATTGTATAAATTATAGGTATTACATTCCAGGAAATAATAAATTGCTAGTATTTCTAGAAGCAAAATGAAAAAAAAATAATATAGATCTCTGGTAGCCAAACTTTGTTAAGCAAGTTTTATTTTGGCCACATAATGCCAGTGAATTCCCATCAATAAGCTATCTCCTAAAGAATAAGCTCTTTGAATCTTAACAGCATAGAAATATAAGTTAAATGACCATATTTCATTTTTTATATCTTAATAAGCTCAAGAGGACACCTTCTTGAGCAAAGAATTAGGAACATGACCTCCTTTTGAAATATCAAATAACAATAATCTTTTGAAGGAAAATGGTATTTTTTTCCTTTGCATAGATTTGTTTTGTAATGTGAATGTCAAAGTAAAACTTTGTGATTTTTTTCATTATTCTTGTTCATGTTTTATTCTTCTTTTTCTACCAGTTTCCAGAATTCAACTTGTAAGATATCTGAGTGATGACAAGATTGTAAGATTTAAAGAGGTATCTCCAAGGCTCAGTGACAATCAAAAATCACAGAAAAAGTTAAAGGAAAAGCACAGTCACAGCCTTTCTCCAAACCCAAACACATTCATGGATAATAAGTATCACAGAAATACCAGGCACAAAATTTCCATATGTAAAATTCGTTGCAGGGACTATAGATTCTCACAAAGTTTTCAGAGTTCCCAGTCTCAAATGAATCCTATTCCTCTTCTAAAGGCTGAGGATTATACCTCTGAAGTCTTAACACCTGCCTGCCATCCTATATCCATGAGCCCTTGGCCTACTGCACACCCCAAGACTCAGAGAAATATCACATATTCTTTGGATGCTGGAGCTCCTATATGTTCCAAATGTTCCATGGAAATCAATAATTCTCCCTTTCATAAATGTCTTGTAAATTCTGATGATGATTCAGACCCTGACTCTAGTTTACATCTCCAAATTCCCTTGGATTCTAAATATTCTCTGAGCCCCAAATCTGTTAGACATCATAAGACTTCTCGGAATAGCCCTTTATCACGATCCCTGGATCCTAAGCATCCTGTGGGCATCCACTGTCCTTTACACCGAGAGGATTCTAAGTATTCCTTGGGCTCAACTTCTTATTTACATTGTGAAAGTTGCTCAGCTCTTCAAAGTCTCATAGGCTCTACTGTTACCAGTACCTTTCCCATGAATCCTCAAAATACGACGGGCCACCATTGTACCCCTGGCTCAAACAATGATATCAACACCAGCAATGTTCCTGGCCTTGAAAATGAAGGCAAGTTTAACCTTACTGCTAGCCTTGAAAATGAAGGCAAGTTTAACCTTACTGCTAAACTTGAAAATGAGGCCAATCCTGACAGTGAAACTAAATTGATCAGTGCTAGAAATCTCAAAGATAAGGCCAATGCCAAAGAGAAGCTTCTTCTCAAAGATGAGATAGACCATGAAGATGAGACAGACTCTGAAGATGAAAAGGATTCTGAAGATGAAACAGACTCTGAGGATGACAACAACACCAAAGATAAGAAAGATCCCAAAGATAAGTCTGACCCTGATGACAGTGATCCCAAAGATAGCAATGCTGGAAATGATGCAGAAACAAACAATGGATCTGATCCTAGTGGTGGTGCTGACCCTCCAAATGGAGCTGATTCCAATAGTGATGGTGGTTCTAACAATGGAACTGACTCCAACGGCAAACCTGACTCTAACATTGATAATGCCAATAACAATGATGCTAACTCCAAATATAGCGCTGATTCTGATGGGGAAGAACACACCAATAATTCAGACAATACCTCTGGCCTAGACAGTGGTGTTGATCAGGACTGTACTGCTAACTCCAACAATGGCACTAATACAAACTACACCTCTGAGCTCCAAAATGGAACTTGCCTGGACTACTCTTCTGATTCCAATAATGGTGCTGGCCCCAAAAATAGACTTGGCTCTAAAATCAATAGATCTGGTCTCCAAAACAATGGCCCTGACCCCCAAAATTTCAGATCAGGCCCCAACATCCCAGAGCCCATCAACAATGGTTCTGGCCCCAACATCAGTTGTCCTGCTTCCAACAACAATAGTCTCAGCCCCAATAACAATGTTCCTGGCCTTAAAATAGACTCTGACTCTAACTATAATGTCAGGCCTAGTAATGCTATAAGCCACAATATTGCTGTTAGTTCTAACAAGTATGCTGACTCCAAGTGTGATACAAAACCCACCATTGTTACTGACCACAATTATGGAGCTGTCCCTAACTGTGACTCAGATCTTGACTGTATCTCAAGATTTACCCATGCAATAGGCTCTAGCCTTCTATTCAAGTCCAACTATAATGCCAGAAACAGTTATGCTGTCAGACCCAGCTCTACAGTTACCACTGTCAATGTCACTGACACTAGTTATACAACTAGTTGTAGTGGTGCTATTAGCCCTAGCTATACTGCTGGCACCAGATGTAAATCAGGCACTAACTATGACCCTAGGTTAACTCATGTCTTTGTATCCAACTTTGTATCCAACCCCAATTATGATGCCACAAATATCCATAATTTATATAATTCTAATACCGTAAATATTAACAATCTCTCTGAGCCTGAATTGGAAATCAGTACCAGTTCCTACATTGCTAAAATTGTTCATGGTAACTCCCCCACTTTTGCTGCTAGCACAAAATATACTTCCACTCCTGAAAATTTGACCACCTCTGAATTTTCTGACCCATCTAAGCTTGGTATAAACTCCACAGTTTTTGATAACCACAAATTTGGTGCCAGCCTCAATGACTTTGCTGGCTCTGTGGATTCTGCTAGCCTTAAGCATATCACTGAATCCAAGGATGTCCTTGATGCCAAGGAATCTGGCTTTATAAAAGATTTCTTCAGGGTCCAGAATCCCATTGGTACCAAGGATCCTACCAACTTAAACTTTTACTCCAATTCAAATATTCCACTCCCTAGTTTTGACATTATAATAGAAGCTGAACCACCAAATGTTGTGAAGTTTGCTCTATCATCAGGTGCTGTGAATCAATTTTTTAAGGTAAGTTTATATAAATGTAGACTTTAAATATCTTCTCCATTTCTTATAATTCAGAGTGTTAGGTCACTGAACAGGACCAAATAACTTCTTTGTAAAAATTTACTTGAATATGCAAACCATGGAAGAGAAGAGACAAGATGTCCAGTATTACTTCTTTTTTGACCCCAGCAGCTTGCAACAAGGTTTTCCATTTGAAAGATTCATCTGCCATACAGCTGATAAATAGAAAAATGGCATTTATTGCACCATGGCTGGCTCATTTACTACCTCCATCAAAGGTACAATGGCCAAGTGTTGGTTTCTTCCATCTATTTGCAGAGAGAGTAAAGTTAAACAAGCCTCAAATCCAATGAATTAAGACATTTGAAATTACTATCTCCAAAACTCCCATTTTATAAGGAAGCTGGCAAAAACAGCTATAGCCATTATATTCTAATTTCTGATTTAAATAAATAGAATTTTAATTTGTTTGGTGACCTAATAGTAAGGAACAAAGAACCCTAAACTCTTTCTACTTTTGCCTTAAAATTTACATTTTCTTATTTCTCCTGAAAATGAGTAAAATTGTATTTTTAATTAGTCTTTATCAAGTGTTTCTTCTAGCACTCTGAATTGCATGCACAAACTAAAATTTCTAAGTGCTTGGAAGACTATTTTTGGCAGCAGCAAGTAATATTCATTTTGATGAAGCTTTACCAGCATACTGTCATTGAGACATAATTAAGTTGAATAATTAATATTGAATTTTAGTCTTGTTATTCTTCATTAGACATGGTAAACACATTCCATTTGGATTGTAGTATCTGTGTGGATAAATATGCATCTTGACAAAGTTATTTTTTTACTAGAATGTATAATTGATGTGTACCTTTTAAAATAAGGCATATAATCTTATAATCAAAATGAAAGTACAAAATTGGTATCTCTCTAATGCTTTTACTTTAATAGAGAACAATTTCATGATTTTCCCAAGAGAACCACCTCTCTGGAAACAGTTATAAACACCTAATATAGTTTTATAGCTCCACCATATGTAAATTTAAGGGTAATATCCAATTATAAGTAATAAAAATACCATTGCTAAGATACAAGCCTTAACATTAGAAAAAAAGAGACGTTTTCCCCAGTTGTTTTATACAAATGAACTTTTGCAATAGTATGAAAACTTAAAATATGATATGTTTTTGTATTGGATTTGGTGTTTTTGGATGAATGAAAATACATTATCATAAATTTTAGCTTACTAGTTAAGGAACACTTTGCAGTTTGAATTCTGGTATATAAGAACTATGTTTCAAAAAAAAAAAAAAAAAAAAAAAAAAAATAAGAACTATGTTTCCTAAGTTTGGGTATATAAAACATATGTTAATTTTAGATGAAAAAATCCTGTAAAGTAGTGCATTTCTGTTCTCCCAAAACAATCAAACTTTTCAAATGGAGAGTACACAAACAAAGCATTCTTCCAGAAGAATGGATGATTACCTTCTCTCAGAGCTTTGGTATTTCCACATTTTCCTGGTTTATTACATCCTTGTCCATATTTCCATCACAAATAACTACAATAGGGATAACAAGATACTTTCCCCATTAAAAAATTTAAGGAGAGAAAAAAAAATTTAAGGAGAGAAGCTCACTTTAAAAGGAATAAAACTTTTCTACTAACCACAAATGAACCAACCAACCAACTTAACATCGGAATATGAAGTCAAGCCATTTGTATCCTATTCATTCATTATTTCAATAGGCACTTAGTAATTAAACAGTGTAGAAGGCTCAAAAATATGCAAAGTAAAAACATAGTGTCCTTTAAAGTGTTTTTAGCCTACTTATCCTAATAGGAAAACAGATGCCTATTTAAGGAGAGAAACTATGTGAAGACAAATAAAATGACATTTCACTCATTTATAGAATGATTAGGTATCATTTTGGTTGTTTATATCACATGTCATCAATGTATTGGCGTAGTTGGAAATATGTGTGTATTAATTATTATACTGTGTTGCACTTTTCAGAAATAACCAAACAAGACCATAACTCCTGAAATTATCTTCCTCTTTGTAAGGGTTAACATTGACTTCCATTACTGGTTTTAGAACTATATTACTAAAAGCCTGATACCATTTAATAAGTTATCAAGAAGTTATTTACAATTCTGAAGAAACAATATGATTCAATATAAAATAGATAAAAATAATATCCTACTTTTCTTAAACTTTGAAAATAGCTTTTATTTATAAAAAATTGCTCAAGGATTTAATTAGTTGAAGTACATGACATATTCCAATGTACTTAAAAAAAATTGGATTAGGGCCATTCAAAGAAGTGGTCATCTATGATTTGTGGTAGATTTCTTAAAAAAACAAAGATGATCCAGTAGTGATACTGAAGAAAATTTTCATATAGTATAGTCCATTATAACCAGAGTTTTATAAATATAGAGTTATATAGATCTTCTTAATGACAGATGCCTGAACATATCAACCAAATGTGTTATGCTTTTTACACCAAAGTTCCCTTAAATTAGTACCTCTAATAATTGTTCCAAAATTAACCAACAAAAATGCTTTTGTTTATAAATATCTTATATATTTGAGGAAGTCTACAGATAAGTCTTGGTTCAGGAGGGGCTAAATTTGTAGTATAATGTCATCAAAATGGATTAACTGAAGTGACCAGAAGTTTTCATATTTTCATCTCAAATGGTCTACCCAGTGTATCATTTCCTTTCTGATCATAAAGCCATTAAAATACATGAATAGTTTTAACTCTTCTGCTTAATATTCATTGAAATAAATCTTAGTTAAACCCAACTTTTAGGCATATTTAGCTATATAATACCCGCATACTCCAGATAATCAGTGATGTCCTGCCTTGTAGTTTCTTAATTAAATATGGATACAAATAGATAAACAGTTTTTCTCTTTCTAGCTTTTTAGGGATATGCTGTGTTTCGTTACAGTGGGAGACATGTTTTCTGGGGATTTTCAATCTAAGATACAATAAACCATCTACTTTCCAAATATACTGTCAACTTACTTAAGGTCTGTTCATTGTTAAACTGCTTTACTGAGATCATCTATGCACCAAGCCTTTCCATAAAGTCACTCCTTTATATATCAATTTGATCATATTTCTTTATAATAATGAAGTGGTTCCATGGTGTTCTATTGCTAGATTTGTTGTTAGATAAGATAGGGTCCTAAAAGTGTTTAATTGAAATACAGTGATATGAGTTGGAATCTCCTTTTGGAATGAATTAGTAAAAGATCTCAAATTGAATGTAACTAAATATTGAACAAATCAAAAAGTTCCTCTTGCTAACAAGGTGAACTGCCCATTGCTCTCTGAATAGTTTGGGAAAAAAACAACTGTTGGTTTATTAAAAGATCAAATTCTCAGACTGAATTCAGCCTTCTTCTTATATCTACACCATGTGTAGTTTTCTGAGCCAACCACAAATTTACAATGACCCAGGTGAGCAACCCAAAGGAAAACCAGTTACCGCAAGCTCAAAGTAAAGTCAGCTTTATTACTGCCTCTATTGCAGAAAATCTGTTCCAATGACCTTCTTTCTGTAGGAGTTTCAAAATTATATATTTTCCCTGATGCCTCAAGGGTATTTGGCCCAGCCCCCTTAAATGTAACCACAGGATCAACGATGAATCTTATCTGGGCAGATAGAGAAAAATAGACCAAATCAACTTGAGTCCAAAAATTGGTGGAGACTGAGGAGAACTTTATCACTCAACATCACAAATCTTCAATAATCGACTAAAGAGACATTTTGTTCTCAAAAGGATTTCATTAGATTTTCAAATCTCAGAAATGTTTGCTACAATGACACCAGTGCAGATACGGTGCATTCAACAGCTTGTAGGATCTGTCTCCCATGTTTTCCAGGTTTGAAAAAAACTGAGGCAGTTGTGTCTGAATTTATTTCATCATCTACTTGAGGGACAATTAGTAAACTACATTTTCCAAAATTTTTAAGTCTGAGTTTGGATGTATTAAGTATCAAATACAACAAATATGAAATGATTAAGTAAGGTATGAAATTTCAGTTTTTATCTCTCATGAGTGATGTCAACCAATCCACTTCTAAAGATACCTGGATTCATTAAGTGGAATGTTTATGGGATAAAAACTGCTGACCCAGTGTAATAGAGTCCCTCAATAAAATGAAGAATGTGGATAAGAAGGTAGCAGCAAGAGAGGATCATATTGGTGGTGAAGACAAAGAAAATAATGTTATATTGTGGAATTATAAACATGATTGCAGTGATCTTCACTTTTTATCATATTATTAAATCTTAATATGTTCTGGCTGGTCCAAGTCCATTTGTAAAAGAAAAATAATTCTTCTATGCCATCCTTTGTACTTCCTGACCTGCCCCTATCTCATCACATACATGCACACGCACACACACAAAACTACAGACTTTTCAAAGTTTCAAATACCAAGAATAAGCACCCTGTATTAACAAATGCTCACTTATTCACCACCAGCTTCTGTTTTTCCCATTCTGAGGTCACTCTAACACCCTAATATACTAGCCCCATCTAGAAAGTAATCAAGTTGTCAAGCTAAGGGTATTCCCTGATTGCTTACTTTTGAAAGTTTATCTCCTAATATATCCACTACCACCTCATTTTTACCCTTTCACAGAGAACCTATACAAACACACACACACACACACACACACACACACACACACACATGACTGATATCTTTTTCTGCTTTGGGATTACTTTGAGGACCATAACCATCTGAGCTTTTATGGTGATTTTAATAAGAAGATGATTTTTATTACAAATAACTGATTTTTCTGTTTTTTTAATAACTGATTTTTTAATAAGAACTTAAGAACAATCTGTTTGTTCATACTTACTATTTTGGAAAAACCTAAATAAAAAGATGGCCAACCAAGCAGCAAATGAAGTGGAAATAATAGAAGAAACAAGCACCAGCACCATTTTATTTCATCACATAAATATTATACCACAAATGGACACTGACCACAGCCAAGAAGCATAGTTAATCTTACCTGACTACATACAAATAGATAATGAGGAAAACCAAAATTTATTCTAGGCCCTGTAAAGACCATTTCTAGATAGTTGCAAAAGGCTCTGAATCAGAATAAGATTGCTAATTATGAGAGTTTTAAGGAAAAGGTCCAGAAAATTCAATTCTCAGTATGATAATTTTCATGACTTTATACTACTCTTGAATGTAGTTTACAAATGTAATATGATATGACATAACAAAAGATTAGTAATACATCAGTAGTGAAATTAGAAAACACATAAAAATAAACTTTCATGTAAATCTTCAGGCAGCCATTTCATAACCAACATTTAGTATTACTTACTATTTGACATGCATTCTTGAGTTTTACATGTAGTTGTTCATTTAAGCTTCTCAACAACTCTATGAAATTACATAATTTTCCTTTTAATCCTTATTTTACAGATAAAGGCTACGTTATATAGCCAAGTAACCTTTTTGTAATCACACAGTTACCAAGTGAAAAAGAATCAGAGCCTATAATAAAAAACTTAGTTTTTTATATATTGGAAATGAAATATAATTAAAGGTGTCAACTGTAGTAAATATTGTGTTAACCTAATGTTAGCAGATGGCTAGGTTACAAAATGAACACTACTGTGGTTCCATTTTAGTATTTTAAGAGATGTTATTATACTTATGATTATAAGGTGACCATAGTTTTTTGGGGGATGGGTTTGAAGCTTTCAAGGATCATGATATCTAATATTTCTATTAAATAATGTAAGGTAGCCTGAGGATAAAAATAGTTTTTTTCTTTCACTACAACTTTTAACTCCCAAGTTTCTTTTTATTCTGTTGTTGCAGCTCAACTTCCAGACAGGTAGCAGAAAAACCTTGACCCTTGATTAGTGAAAAGAATACCTTGAAACAGAAAAGATAAAGGCACAGACAAGAAGGTTTTGAGGATATGAGCAAACAACTTCAAAAATTGCAGACATCCCTGAGCAATGTTTATTATATTTTTATTCCTTATCTCCTCCCCATTACATGACCATGCCTTTATTGTCCATGGGACCAACAATGTTGCTTCATTAAGCCATGTGACAATTACCCCATTCATCTTATTTGCTTCTGACAGAATATGAAATTAGAAAAAGGACACATTGTGGTCCTTCTTAGCCATCATATAAAAATT
The DNA here is from genome assembly GCF_003254725.2 of Canis lupus dingo. Taxonomy (NCBI): domain Eukaryota; kingdom Metazoa; phylum Chordata; class Mammalia; order Carnivora; family Canidae; genus Canis; species Canis lupus. Next base: position 65,877,107 of record NC_064281.1, read on the forward strand.
ATTTTGTATTGTTAATGACTAAAAAGTGCAGTCATATTTTTCAACCAATAATTCCCTCCATCTTTTGTGTAAGTCTCTGTCTCCAGAAGAAGATTATCTTAACTTTTAAGATACTTTATGACAGATGCTTGTAATATTGTGATGGTCACTCTATGTGTAATATCACCTACAATAAATTATTATTTTATTGCTAATGTTGTTTATTTTTGTTATTATGAACATGATACATATAATTAAAATAGTTAAGACATAATATTGCACAGTGTTTGCTTAATTTGCTATTTATCCCATTCAACATTGCTAACCTAGAAAAATTGATAACATATGTCATTTACCAAGAAGTTTTAGAGATAAGTGAATTGGAAGTAATAAAGCTATCTCTGGAGCTGCCATAAAACAAATCAAAAACTGATTTAGAGTTTTCATAGTTCATGGCAAAAGAGCTGAAAAATATAGTGAAATAATTAAAAGAAAATTGCATTTCTTTCCTTTGCAGTTAGAAACAGGGGCTGGGTTTCTAGGTGTACTTAAAAAACACCTTTTTGTAACTAATAATAACCAGACACACTTTGAGGACTATAGGACACATAGGCAATCAAGCCATGATGACCTACCAAACCTTTTTATAAGATCTCCTCTATTTGTCACCACTCTCTCTGTATGCTTATTTTTATTACTTAAATCCAGCCTTCTGCTACACCTAGGTGAGTCTCCCTACTTTTCCCTACATTGTCTTGCTTATATATATAGGTACCATATTCTTTTTGGTATCTTCCCTTATCTTGAAACCTTTCTCATTCAAGAAGTCGCAGACTTCAATAAACAATATTGCTCCTTCCATTATCAAGTTTCTATTCTTAAAGTAAGCTGATAAAGATCGTAGCACATTTGGGGAACCACACAGATCTTGACATGCATATAGTATTTGGTGTGACTGGGACCAAGAAGTGAGATTGAAAAAGTAAGGAGGGACTTTGTTTGCCATATTAGAATATTTAGGCCTTATCTCAGAGGTAATAGTAACCTTTAAAATATTTTAAGCATAGTAGCAGTTGTGACTGCACTTTAGAGAAATAACCAGCGGTGGTGTGGAGGGTGGATTTAAGGAGAAGACACAGAGGAAAAGAGGATAGAAAGACACCTTTTAAGACACAATTGTGGTAGTCCAGACTCTAATTCAAAAGATCTTCAAATAAAGCAGTAGGAAGAAAGAATGGAGAAGCTGAGATATATTTGAAAGCCATTAAGACAAAAATGGCTTTTTTTTGTAATTCAGTAATCACTGAATTATTTGACATGAGGAAAGAAAGTAAGAAATGTTAAGTTTAACCCCAGCTTTCTGATGTGGGGAGGTGGTGGTACCATTCACCAAATTGGAATATAAAGGAGAATGGAAGAGTGGTGGTGGTGGTGATTCCAGTTTATGACAAATTAAGATGGAGATTCCTGAGTAACATTTAGGTGCTGATGTCCAAAATCATCTAAGATGAGCCCTGACCTTTAATATACTTAAGATATAGAAGAAAAAACCCATAATGTTTATTGAACTTGTATTTATATTTAGGGTTAGCAGTTGTATAAAGCATTATCAATATTTGATCTTAATTACCCTTTAGAGTCATCATCACATGTAATAGCAGCTTTGTTGTACATAAAAATAAGGAAACAAATGTTCAAAAAGACAAAACATGTTGTTCAAAGGTACAGATACAATTAGAAGAAGTTGAAACTGGAACACCTGTATGGCAGTGATGGGTTCCAGAAAGTAACCCTTCCTCAGAAAAAAATACAAAATATTCTATTTTTCTGATATCCAGAATTGACATTGTGTCCTTTATGTTAAGTTAAAGATAAAACACCTGAAGAATAAAGTAACAAATTACATGTTTCATAAAACAACTACTACAAATATAATTAATTATTTTAGATTTATGTGCTTTGCATAGTTATAAGTTACCTAAAAAATAAATTTTCTTTTTTCCTCTAATTTTTTACTTTGGTAAAATGAACTTAACATAAAATGTATCATTTTAAACAATTTTAAATGTAGAGTTTAGTGCTATTAAATATATTCATGGGGTGCCTGGGTGACTTAGTTAAGCATCTGACTCTTGATTTCAGCTCAGGTCATGATCTCAGGGTCTTGGAAGCCCATGTTGGACTCCACACTGACTATAGAGTCTGGTTGTCCCTCTCCTTCTCACCAGTCATGTGCACTCTCTTTCTCTTTAAAATAATTAAAATCTTTAAAAATAAATAAATGTATACATAATGTCCAAACATCATTAGCATCCACCTCCATAACTCTTTTTATCTTGTAAAATTGAAACCCTATATCCATTAAACAAGAACTCACAATTCAATCCCCAGCCCATGGAATCCACCATTTTACTTTCTGTATCTGTGATTTTGACTAAGTACCTCATATAGTGGAGTGATACAGTATCTGTCCCTTTGTGACTGGCTCTTTCATATAGCATGTTCTCAAGGTTCGTCCATGTTGCACCATGTCAGAATTTTCTTCCTTTCTAAGGCTAAATAATATTCCATTGTATATTTATACTACATTTTGCTTATCCATTCATCCACAATGTACACTTGTGTTGCTTTCATGTTTTTGCTTTAATGAAATAATGCTGTTTATGAACATGGGTGTACTTATATTTCTTTGAGACTCTGCTTTCAGTTCTTTTGATCATACACCTAGAAGTGTAAGTGCTTCATCATATGGCAATTCGTTTTTCTTTTCTTTTCCTTTTTTTCCGCTGGAACTGCTATATTGCTTTCCACAGCAGCCGTACCAGTTTACATTCCTACCAATAAAACACAAGAGTTTCAATTTCTCCACATCCTAGCAGTATTTTGTTATCTCTCATTTTGTTTTTTGTGGGGTTTTTTATATGTGCCATCTTAATAAGTATGAGGTGGTATCTCAATGAAGTTTTGCTTTGCATTCCCTTAATGGTTAGTGATGTTTAACATCTTTTCGTGACTTATTGGATATTTTTACATATTCTTTGGAGAAATATCTATTTAAATCTTTTGCCCATTTTTGAGTAAAGTTATTTAATTTTTGTTGCTGTTGAATATTAGGTGATCTTTATATATTCTGGATATTAATACCATATCAAATATATGATTTGCAAATATTTTCTCCAATTCTATTAGTTGTCTTTTTACTCTGTTGACATAGTCTTTTGATGTGCATTTAAAAATATTCCATTAAATCTATTTATCTGGGATCCCTGGGTGGCGCAGCGGTTTGGCGCCTGCGTTTGGCCCAGGGCGCGATCCTGGAGACCCGGGATCTAATCCCACATCGGACTCCCAGTGCATGGAGCCTGCTTCTCCCTCTGCCTGTGTCTCTCTGCCTCTCTCTCTCTCTGGGACTATCATGAATAAATAAATAAAATCTTAAAAAAAAATAAATCTATTTATCTGATTTTCTTTTGTTGCCTTTGCTTTTGGTGTCATACCCAAGAAATCACCGCCAAATCCAGTGTCATGAAGATTTCGCCTTGTTTTCATCTAAGAATTTTATAGTTTCAGGTCATATATTTAGGTTTTTGATCCATTTTGAATTAATTATTGTATATGGTGTTACATAAAAGTCCAATTTCATTCTTTTGCAGTGGACATCCAATTTTCCCAGCATCACTTCTTGATAAGACATAATCATTGAATGGAATTGGCACCCTTATAAAAAATCATTTAATCATGCGTGCAAGAATTTATTTCTGGGCTCTCTATTTTTTTTCATTCATCTATATATATCCATCTTTATGTCAGTACTGCATGGTTTTGATTCCTGTATTATTTCAGTAAGTTTTGAAATCAAGAATTGTGAGTTCTCCAGCTTTGTTTTTTTTACCCAAGACTATTTTTGTTATTTTGGGTCTCTTGAGATTCCAAATTAATTTTAGGATGGGCTTTCTGTTTCTGCAAATAACACCATTGGGATTTTGATAAAGATTTCATTGGATCTATGTATCATTCTGCGTAGGGTTGACAAGAGTACTAAGTCTTCCAGTCTATCAACATGAGATGCATTTCCATGTATTTATGTCTTCTTCCATTTTTTAAGCAATGTTTTGTAGTTTTCACTGTACAAGTTTTAACTTCCTTGTTCAAGGTAATTCCTTTTTTTCATGCTATTGTAAATGGAACTTTTTAAGTTGCTTTTTAATTTTTTTCTTTTTTTAAAGATTTATTTTTACTTTTATTTATTCATGAGAGACATACAGGGAGAGAGAGGCAGAGGCACAGGCAGAGGGAGAAGCAGGATCCATGCAGGGAGCCCACCATGGGACTCGATCCCGGGTCTCCAAAACAACACCCTGAGCTGAAGGTGGTGCTTAACCGCTGAGCCACCAGGGCTGCCCAAGTTCCTTTTATAAATTGCTCATTATTTTTTGTATAATTTTTTATTGGAGTTCGATCTGCCAACATATAGTATAACACCCAGTGCTTATCCTGTCAAGTACCCCCTCAGTGCCCAGCACCAAGTCACCCCTTCCCCCTGCTGACCTCCCCTTCCACTACACCTTGTCCATTTCCCAGAGTGAGGCTTCTCTCATGTTCTGTCATCCTCACTGATATTTCCCTCTCATTTTCTCTCCTTTCCCCTATAATCCCTTTCACTATTTTTTATATTCCCTCAATGAATAAAACCAATATACTGTTTGTCTTCTCCAATTGACTTCACTCAGAATAATACCCTCCAGTTCCATCCATGTTAAAGCAAATGGAGGGTATTTGTCGTTTATACTAGCTGAGTAATATTTCATTGTATACATAGACCATATCTTTATCCATTCATCTTTCGATGGACACCAAGGCTCCTTCCACAGTTTGACTATTGTGGACATTCCTGCTATAAACATTGGGGTGCAGGTGTCCTGCCAATTCACTGCATCTGTGAAATTGCTGGGTCTAGGGCAGTTCTACTTTTAACTCTTTGAGGAACCTCCACACAGTTGTCCAAGGTGGCTGTACCAGTTTACATTCCCACCAACAGTGCAAGAGGGTTCCCCTTTCTCCACATCCTCTCCAACATTTGTTGCTTCCTGCCTTGTTAATTTTCACCATTCTTACTGGTGTGAGGTGGTACCTCATTCTGATTTTGATTTGCATTTTCCTGAAGGCAACAGATGCAGAATCTTTTCTCATGTGCTTGTTGGCAATGTCTGTCTCTGAAATTTCTCTTCATGACTTTTGCCCATTTCATGATTTGATTGTTTTTTGCTGTTGAGTTTAATAAGGTTGTTATACATCTTGGATACTAGCCCCTTATCTGATATGTTATTTGCAAATATCTTCTTCCATTCTGTAGGTAGTCTTTTAGTTTTCTTGACTCTTTCTTTCGCTGCGCAGAAGCTTTTTATCTTGAATAAGTCCCAATAATTCATTTTTGCTTTTGTTTCCCCTGCCTTCATAGATGTATCTTGCGAGAAGTTTTTGTGGCCAAGTTCAAAAAGGGTGTTACCTGTGTTCTCCTCTAGGATTCTGATGGATTCTTGTCTTCCATTTAGACCTTTCATCCATTTTGAGTTTATCTTTGTGCATGGTGTAAAAGAATGGTCTAGATTCATTCTTCTACACATAGCTGTCCAATTTTCTCATCACCATTTATTGAAGAGACTGTCTTTTTCCAGTGGGTAGTCTCTCCTGCTTTGTCGAATATTAGTTGACCATAGAGTTGAGGGCACATTTCTGGGTCCTCTATTCTGTTGCATTTATCTATGTGTCTGTTTTTGAGCCAGTGCCACACCGTCTTGATAATCATAGCTTTGTAGTACAACTTGAAATCCGGCATTGTGATGCTCCCGGCTCTGATTTCCTTTTTCAGTATTTCCCTGGCTATTCAAGGTCTTTTCTGATCCCACACAAATCTTAAGATGATTTGTTCCATCTCTGAAGAAAGTCCATGGTATTTTGATAGGGATTGCATTGAACGTGTGAATGGCCCTGGGTAACATTGACATTTTCACAGTATTAATTCTTCCAATGCATGAGCATGGAATATTTTTCCATCTCTTTGTGTCTTCCTCAATTTCGTTCAAAAGTGGTCTGTAATTTTTAGGGTACAGATCCTTTACCTCTTTGGTTAGGTTTATTCCTAGGTATCTTATGCTTTTGGGTGTAATTGTCAATGGGATTGATGCCTTAATTTCTCTTTCTTCAGTCTTCTTTGTAGTGTATAAAAATGCCACTGATTTTTGGGCATTGATTTTGTATCCAGCCACACTGCTGAATTGCTATATGAGTTCTAGCAATCTTGGGGTGGAGTCTTTTGGGTTTTCTATGTACAGTTTCATGTCATCTGTGAAGAGGGAGAGTTTGACTTCTTCTTTGCCACTTTGAATGCCTTTTATTTCTTTTTGTTGCCTGATTGCTGAGGCTAGGACTTCTAGTACTCTGTTGAATAGCAGTGGTGAGAGTGGACATCCCTATTGTATTCCTGATCTTAGGGGAAAGCCTCTCAGTGTTTCCCCAATGAGAATGATATTTGCTGTGGGCTTTTCATAATTGGCGTTTAAGATGCTGAGGTATGCTCCCTGTATCCCTACACTCTGAAGAGTTTTGATCAGAAATGCATGCTGTATTTCATCAAATGCTTTCTCTGCATGTATTGAGAGGATCATATGTTTCTTGTTCTTTCTCTTGTTGATATGATCTATCACGTTGATTGCTTTACGAATGTTGAACCAGCCTTGCATTCCGGAGATAAATTCCACTTGGGCATGGTGAATAATCCGCTTAATGTACTGTTGGATCCTATTGCCTACTATCTTGTTGAGAATGTTTGCATCTGTGTTCATCAGGTATATTGGTCTATAATTCTCCTTTTTTGGTGGGATCTTTGTCTGGTTTGGGAATTAAGGTGATGCTTGCCTCATAGAAAAAGTTTGGAAGTATTCCATCCCTTTCTATCTTTCCAAACAGCTTTAGTAGACTAGGTATTGTTTCTTCTTTAAACGTTTGATAGAATTCCCCTGGGAAGCCATCTGGCCCTGGACTTTTGTGTCTTGGGAGGTTTCTGATGACTGCTTCAATTTTCTACCTGGTTATTGGCCTATTCAGGTTTTCTACTTCTTCCTGTTCCAGTTTTGTTAGTTTTTGGTTTTCCAGAAATGAATCTATTTCTTCAAGATGACAAATTTATTGGCATATAGCTGCTCGTAATATGTTTTTAAAATTGTTAGTACTTCCTAGGCATTGGTTGTGATCTCTCCTTTTTCATTCGTGATTTTATTAATTTGAGACTTTTGTCTTTTCTTTTTAATAAGACTGTCTAATGGTTTATCTTATTAATTCTTTCAAATAACTAACTCCTGGTTTTGTTGATCTGTTCTACAGTTCTTCTGGTCTGTATTTCATTGAGTTCTGCTCGAATATTTATTAGTCTTCTTCTGCTTGGTATAGGCTTTATTTGCTGTTCTTTTTCCAGTTCCTTTAGGTGTGAGGTTAGCTTGTTCATTTGAGTTTTTTCCAGTGTTTTGAGGGAGGCTTGTATGGTGGTATATTTACCTCTTAGGACTGCTTTTACTGTATCCCAAAGATTTTGAACAGTTGTATCTTCATTTTCATTCGTTTCCATGAATCTTTTTAATTTTTCTCTAAGTCCTGGTTGACCCTTTCATCTTTTAGTAGGATGCTCTTTTACCTCCACGTGTTTGAGTTTCTTCCAAATTTCTTCTTGTGATTGAGTTCAAGTATCAAAGCATTATGGTCTGAAAGCATGCAGGGGACAATCCCAATATTTTGGTATTGGTTGAGACCTGATTTATGACCCAGTATGAGGTCGATCCTGGAGAAAGTTCCATGTGCACTTGAGAAGAATGTGTATTCAGTTGCGTTTGTATGTAAAGTTCTGCATATATCTGTGAAATCCATCTGGCGCAGTGTATCATTTAAAGCTCTTGTTTCTTTGGAGATGTTTTGCTTAGAATCTATCATATGCAGAAAGTGCCGTGTTGTAGCCTCCCAGTATTAGTGCATTATTATCTAAGTATATCTTTACTTTGGTTATTAATTGATTGATATACTTGGCAGCTCCCACATTAGGGGCATAAATATTCATGATTGTTAGGTCCCCTTGTTGGATATACCCTTGAAGTATGATATAGTGTCCCTTTTCATCTCTTACTACAGTTTTTGAGTAAACTTTAATTTTTCTGATATGAGGAATGCTACCCCAGCTTTCTTTTGAGGACCATTTGAATGGTAAATGGTTCTCCAACCTTTCATTTTCAGGCTGTAGGTGTCCTAAGTCTAAAATGAGTCTCTTGTAGACAGCAAATAGATGGGTCTTGCTTTTTTATCCAGTCTGAAACCCTGTGTCTTTTGATGGGGGTCATTTTGCCCATTCATGTTCAGATTTACTATTGAAAGATGAATTTAGTGTCATCGTAATACCTATTCAGTCCCTGTTTTTGTGGATTGTTTATTTGGGCTTCCTCTTTCTTTTACAGAGTCCCCCTTAATATTTCTTGCAGAGCTGGTTTGGTGGTCACAGTTTCTGCATATCTTGGAAGCTCTTTATCTCTCCTTCTATTCTGAATGAAAGCCTTGCTGGATAGAGTATTCTTGGCTGCATGTTCTTCTCATTTAGGATACTGAATATATCCTGCCAGCCCTTTTTGGCCTGCCAGGTTTCTTAGGAGAGATCTGCTATTAATCTAATATTTCTCCCCATATAAGTTAGGGATCTCTTGTTTCTCTCTGCTTTAAGGATTTTCTCTTTGTCTTTGGCATTTGCAAGTTTCATATTAAATGTTGAGGTGTTGACCAGTTTTTGATGATTTTGGGGGGAACCTCTCTATCTCCTGAATCTGAATGCCTGTTTATCTCCCCATATTAGGGAGGTTCCAAGCTGCATTTTGTTCAAATATGTTTTGTGGCCCTATGTCCCTCTTGGCGCCTTCTGGAACCCCAATTATGTATAGATTCTTCCTTCTGAGGCTATCATTTTTTTCCTCTAACCTTTCCTTTGGCCTTTTAATTGTTTTTCTCTTTTTTCCTCAGCTTCCTTCCTTGCCATCAACTTCTCTTCTATGTTGATTACTCTTTCTTCACTTCATTAACCTCCAGTTTGGATTGCATTTCATTTCATTGATTTTTAATTTCAGCCTAATTAGATATAAATTCTGCAGTCATGAAGCCCCTTGAATCCTTTATGCTTTTTTCCAGAGTCACCAGTAGCTTTATAAGTGTGCTTCTGAGTTGGCTTTCTGGCTTTCTACATATTCTGTAATTCTGTGGCAGAGAGTACAGTTTCTGATTCTTTGTTTTGTAGTGAGTTCTTCCTTCTAGTCATTTTGCTCAGTGCAGAGTGGCTGTATGAGTGTGCTGACTCAAGAATATCAACCACGACCTATGTAAATTTCTCCCTAGATGAGTCTGATGTGGTCAGAGACCAGAAAATGAAAACAAAGATCAGAACAAGACAAAAACACCATTAAATTGAAAAACAAATTTTAAAACAAAATAGTAAGAAATAAGAGGCCAAGAATCCCAAAGAAGAAAAAAAAAAAGAAAAAAGAAAAAAAGAAGAGAAAAAAGCAAAAATACAGAGGAAAAAAGGAAAAAAAATAAAAAGAGAGAGGAAAAAATAAAGGGGATGAGACTGTGAGATGGTGGTGGTTGTGAAGAAGTTGTAGTGGAGGGAGAATGTAGTCTATCTGAGAGGTCCTAGGTGGTGATCCTCTTGGTTTTGAGTTTGTTAAGTTCTGTATGTTAGAAGATGCTCAGTCCCAAATTTATATAAACCAGCAATACTTGTAGAAAGCCCCAACATTATCCACCAAAACATAAATGAGATAACAGAGGGGGATAGAATGGGAATGAAGAGGGAATATAATTTCACAGAATGAACTAGCACGGTGTACCACTTGGTTTTAGGTGCATGCTGGTCATTTTTTAGAGGGGATTAACTTCCGCCATTGTAAATTAAAATGAGACAGAGAAAACAAAAAAACACAAAACCAAAAAACATATCCAAATATCTCCCAAAATTAAATTGAGCATGTTAAAGGGAATCTAAAAGTGGGAAATATATCTAAGATAAGTAATTATAGAAATATGAAAGTCAAAAAGGAAAAAAAAACTTAAAAATGAAGAGGTGGTAAAATATTGTATTTAAGGTGGTAAAAGAGAAAAATAATGTTGGAAATTTTGAGTATGATATAAAAACGAGTTGTACTGGAAAAGGGGGGAAAAGGAGGGGTACCCTTTAGTTCTATACACCATAAATCCCTCGACTGCCCCTGGAACTTTCCTGCACTGCTTAGTCAAAAACCCCCTCTTCCCCTGTTCTTCCAGCTGGTGTTCTGGGGGAGGGGTCTGCTGTGCTGATTCTCAGGTGTGTGTACCTTGGGGAGATGTTCCGCCCCTCCGGGTGCAGGGCTCAATGGGAGCTGTTTATCCTGTGAGGCCTCTGTTCTCTGGTGGCCTGCCTCTCCCAGTCATAGGGTGAAACAAGGAGGAAAACAACACTGGTGGCGGCCAGATTTCCAGCTCTGGAGTCAGCTCCCCGCTAGTAACTAACTCTGTCTCTGAGTCCGCACTGGCCTAGATGTTCCCGGGGTCATGCGGGTGCCCTGATCTGCACAGGTTGCGGGCGCCCAGCGGCAGGAGAGTCCTTGCTGTCCTGTGTCCTCCCCACTTCTGCCTATCCCAAGGGGAGTGCAGGATTGTGGGCTGTGTCTACTCCACGCCTGTGGTCTGGGGCCCTGCGCTGCTGGAACCGTGCTCTCTGGAAGGCAGCAGGGCGCAGACCCCTCTGTCCGGAGCTACCTGCCTGACTGACAGGCTTCTCCCCCATATCCTGCTGGGTGTGCGCTCCGCCCCTGTTCTTTCTGTGCCTCCAGGAATTTTGAGACCCCACTGTCCCTCCTGGGAATCTCTACTGCTTCACCACTGAGCACCTTTCAGGCAGGGAATTATCTCACAAGACCAAATTTCTAAAGGTCCTGATTTTGAGCTCCATGGCTGTATCACTTTCCAACTTTCAAAGTCTCCCTATTCCCTGCCATTTATCTTCTGATATATCCCCTCTGTTTCTCCTCCCCACACTCCTACCTTGCAAAGAGTGGTCACGTTTCTATTTGTAGAGTTCCGGCCATTCTTTCCTTACATCTCAGGTTGAATTCATAGATGTTCAGGATGGTTTGATAAGTTATCTATCTAAATTTATGGGACCAGATTAAATGAGGATCCCCACTCTTCCACTATCTTGCCTCCTCCAGATTTTTTCTTTGTCACTATATCTTGACATTTTAATTACAGTATGTCTTGGTGTGGATCTGCTTTTATTGATTTTTCTGGGAGTTCTCTGTGCTTTCTGGATCTTGATGTCACTTTCCTTCCCCAGATTAGGGAAGTTTAGCTCTTATTTTTTCAAATAAATTATCTTCCTCATTTTCTCTCTCTTCTTCCTTGACTCCTATAATATGAATGTTTTTACATTTGTTGGAGTCACTGAGTTCCCTGTCTATTCTCATTTTGCATAATTCCTTTTTCTTTTTTGTTCAGCTTGCCTACTTTCCATTACACTGTTTTGTAGGCATTAATTTGTTCCTCTATTTCTTCCAACATGCTGTTCATCTTACCAGTTATGTTTCTCATTTCATTTATTGTGCCTTTTCTCTCTGCTATGTTATTCTTTATCTCTTTGTTAATGATCTCACCGATGTCATCTACTTTTCTCAATTCCAGTGAGTATACTTATCATTGCTTTTTAAATTCTCTATCAGGCATATTACTTATATATGTTTCACTAAGATATCTGTCCATGGTCTTGTCCCTTTCTTTCATTTGGAACAAATTTCTCTGCCTTCTCATTTTGTCTAAGTCCTTGTGCATGTTTCTCCCATGTTAGGAAAATCAGCTTTATCTCCTGTTCTTCAGGTAAATGGCTTTGTGAAGAAGAGGTCCTGTAGTGCTCTGCAGTGTAGTTTCCCCTGTTCCCCAGGGTCTGGTGCTTCCAGGAGTGTCTCCAATATCTCTGTATGTGCTCTGCTGTTCTGTCCTAGCCACTTTATTTTTCAAGGCACTCATCTGTAGAGGCCCTCTTTGCCTGTTGAGGGCAGTGTTTGGTCTTGTGTCTGAATGTGGTAAGTTTTAACTAGGTGTGCTCTGGTCTGCTTGTGAAATGAGATCTAGCACCCTGCCACCAGAACAAAGGACTTATAAACTTCTTAGGCAGGGAGGTGCAGTATTGGCATGGGTTTGGGCAAGACTTCTGGGTGAGGATGCCCTCTGTGCTGGAACTGAGGCTAGCTAGCATGACTAGGAAGGGCACTTCCACCAGCATATGTGGGGGCATGGTTTAGTGTAAGCATGTTAGGTATCCAGTGTTGCTGCTTTGCAGGTTTCAGTAGGTGGCTCTATTTGTGCTGAGAGGCAAGGAAGGAAAATGGTGCCTTTCAATTTCTTTGTTCTCAGAGAGATCTCTCTGTGAATATTGCCTCTCTGTGATGTCCTCCAAGATGAGCAAATAACCTCCCCCACTTTGCCCCAGGTACTCTTCAAATCAATCTTTCAACATTGTATATTCACAGGCTGCTTGCCCTGCCTTTTCTCCAAGAGCAGTTCCAACATCTTTGGAGCTTTCCCAGAATCAAGCTCACTGACCTATAAAACTCCCTGCCTTAAGTCTTGCTGGTTGCAATAACTCATTAAATCAGGCCCTCTAGCTTCCCAAGACAATTGCTATGAAGTTTTGTTTTCTCCATATGTTCCCTTGCATTAGTATATCTCTCACCCTTCTCTGTGACTGCAGCTCCCTCCCCATTGCAGCAGCCACAATCTGTTTCTCTCCTGTGACTCTGTACTTCCTATTTTATTGTAGCCTCTTCTCTACTTTCAGTTGTGCAGTTTGTTCTGTCAGCCTTTACATCAATTTTGTAAGTATTTGGGGGTGATTTGATAGTTATCTAGTTGTATTCATGGGGTGAGGTAAACCTAGGGTCCTCCTACCCCACCACCATCTTCCCTTCCAGTCTCCTAAATTGTATCTCAACTTAAGGTTAAACAATTTTTAACACCATTACAATGATAAAAATTCAAGCCACAATGTGGGAGAAGATATTAATACATATAACTGGCAAAGTGCCTGTATAAATTCTTGTAAAAGACAACTAGAAATGAGAAAAATAGATAATACAATAGAGAAAGTGGGGAAAAAACTTAAACACTTCATGAAAGATAATATCCAAATGGCCAATTGAAATACAAAATGGTGGGATGCCTGGGTAGCTCAGCAGTTAAGCATCTGCTTTCGGAGATGGAGTCCCAGGATTGAGTCCCACATCAGGCTCCCTGCATGAAGCCAGCTTCTCCCTCTGTCTATATCTCTGTCTCTCTGTGTCTCTCATGAATAAATAAATAAAAAGAAATATGAAATGGTGATGTGATCAATTTCATTAGACATCATGGAAAGGCAAGTTAAACTTGAATAAGATACCACTATACCTACCAGTATGGCTAAAATGAAAAAGACAATACCAGTTGTTAATGAAGATGTTGAGTAACTGTGACCTTCAAACCCTACAGGTGAAAGTGTAAATTGGTATAATTATTCCCACAATTACATTTCTGTCTTCTGTTCTTTGGCCAATTTTTATGTACCTGCTACCAAAGCAAAAAACAGCTGCACATATACTGTCAATGAATTCACTAAGGAGCAATCTGATCGTGCCTTGCCTCAGGCTATAATTGTCTCACCTTGCACTCTAAGGTTCCTCTGTTGGCATGGAGACATACAATAATATGTACCTACCCAGTACCTATACATGTGCAGCCTGGAATTTGGGGGCATGCAACCTTCCATTGCATGAATCCTTAGTAAATAGGAGATAGAAACCAATGGATAAATAATTTTTCCCTTCTTCCCACTGCCAGATTGTCCTGATACAGTCCATATAGCCCCTCAAAGATGAGAGTGATTGTGAGATTGAGCAATAAGTTGTGTTGGTTCCAAGTGGTAGTCAGCTCAGTAACACAGCCTTGAGTTAAATCTCCCTTCTTCTGAGACTTAGTCACCTTGTGAATGTTCTCTCTAATGAAGTAATAGTACATAATATACTTCTCAGGCTGTTTTCTAAAGAATTCAGGCTAAGGAAATACCCAACTGAATCATAAGCTTATGTTCATCAAAGACATGTGCAAGAATGTTTATAGCAATATTATTCACAATATCCAAAAACTAGGAACAACTTAAATGTCCATCAAAGTATAATAGATTTTAAAACATAACAGAAGTCAAGAGTGCCTGGGTGGCTCAGTCATTTAAGCATCTGACTCTTGATTTTGGCTCAGGTCATGACCTCAGTCATGAAATTGAACCCCACATGAGATTCCAAGCTAGGCATGGAGCCTGCTTAAGATTCTCTCTCTCCCTCTGTCCTCCCGCCACACACTCACACACACTGGCATTCTCTCTCTCTCTCTCAAAAATAAAATAAAATAGTAAAATAAAATTTGACAGAAGTCAAATGCAAAAGAATATATATAGTGTGATTCCATTTATGTAAAGTTCAAACATTGGCAAAACTAACATATGGTGTGAAGACACAATAGTTATCTTTAGAGAGGAGAGTGAGTACTTAATGAAAGTGAGCACAACAAAGGCTTCTAGAGTCCTGGCAATGTTTGATTATTTTTTATCTGTATGCTGTAATGTGGATGGGTTCAATGTATAATAATTCCTGTTTATACACTTTTCTACAAATAGGTCAGATTTTAATTTAAAAAAAACTGATTTTCATAGTTTCACTTGTCCATTTTTGCTTTTGTTGTCTCAGGCAACCTATAAAATGAAAGGAAATATTTGCAAACCATATGTCTAATAAAGGGTTAATTTATTAAGTATATAAGAAACTCCTATAACTCAATATCAAAAATAAAATAAAATAACCTGATTAAAAAACAAAGGACCTGAATAAATAATTCTCCAAAGAAATACAAATGGAAATGAGAATATATGATTCTCAACACTACTGATCATCAGATAAATGCAAATCAAAACCAGAAGGAGATAATAATTTCACACTTGTTAGAATGGCCATTATGAATGCAAGGAAGAGAGAGAGAGAAAGAGAGACAGAGATGGAGAAAAAGAAAAGAAAGAAGGAAGCAAGGAAGGAAGAAAAAGAAAACAAGTATTGGCAAGGATATGGAAAAATCAACACCTTTGTACTGTTCATGGAAATGCAAAATGGTGCTGCCAAAATGGAAAGAAGTATAAGAGTTTCTCATAAAAATATAAAAATAAAACTATCATATCATCCACAAATCCACTCCTGAGTAATTCAATCCAAAATAATTGAAATCAGGGATCCCTGGGTGGCGCAGCGGTTTGGCGCCTGCCTTTGGCCCAGGGCGCGATCCCGGAGACCCGGGATGGAATCCCACGTCGGGCTTCCGGTGCATGGAGCCTGCTTCTCCCTCTGCCTGTGTCTCTGCCCCTCTCTCTCTCTGTGACTATAATAAATAAATAAAAAATTAAAAAAAAAACAAAAAAACAAAATAATTGAAATCAAACTCTCAAAATGATATCTGTATCTGCACTCTCATGTTCATTAAAGCATTATTCACATTGATCAATACATAAAAACAATCCAAATGTCCATTGACTAATGGATAAAGAAAATGCGGTATGCACATGCAATGGAATCATTCAGCCTTTAAAAAAGAGGGAAATCCTACTGTTTGCAACATGGATATATCTGAAAGACATCATGCTAAGTGAAATGTCAGTCACAGAAAGACAAATACTACACGATTCCACTCACATGAGATATCTGCAATAGTAAAACTCATAAAAGTCAAGAATATAACATTTTACTATGGGATGGAGGGAGGTAGAAATGGAGAGTTGTTGTTCAATGGGTATAAAGTTATACAAGATACTTAAGGTCTAAAGATCTACTGTACAACATAGTACATATAGTTAAAAATACAGTGTTGTGCACTTAAAAACTTGTTAAGAGGATAGACATCATGTTAAATCTCTTACCAAAAAAAACAAAAAAGTAAGGATACACAAGGAATCTATTGGGGGGATAGGATATGTTTATTACTTTGAATTTGCTGATGTTATCATGTGTATACATACATGTCCAAGCTCATCAAAATGTGTAAATTAAATGTGTGTAATTTTCTGTATATTAAGTATACCTTAGTAAGGCTTAAAAAAACTAAATGAAAAAGCAAGCCATAAAAGTAGTGTGAAAGAATAATGATTTCCATAGCAAGTCTCTGAATCTGGGACATAACTCCAGGGAAGTTTTCCAAGAAAGAAGCAATTCCACCACCTACGAAAAACTGAGTGTCTATAGGTAAAGCCTACAATATGGGATATTTTTGGACTTCCCAGGACATGTGAGTTATGGCTTACAGACTTTTCAACATTGAACTAAACAAGAACTACCTATTGATCATCTACAACTAGGGAATACTTAAAGATCTAATTTCATCAACATCCAGTGAATACCTCAGTAGGAATCAGATCAATCCATGACCTGAGACTTCTTTGCTTCCTGTATGATTTGCTCCATGTGAACGTTCCTTCCTTAAAATTCCCCAGAACATTTGTAAACTGAAGAAGAGGGAAGAGGCTATAGAAGCACCCCAAATACAAGTACTTGGGACTCCTGTGGAACCACTAATTTGGTAGATTAGTTAATTATATCCCAGTTACTCACTGTTTAAGAATTCTTTAATATGACCAATACATCAGAGATTCTGGTAGTGATCCTTCTAGATGCTTCTCTAAATGGTTAGAAGTCATGTAATTAGGGATCCCTGGGTGGCGCAGCGGTTTGGCGCCTGCCTTTGGCCCGGGGCACGATCCTGGAGACCCGGGATCGAATCCCACGTCGGGCTCCCTGCATGGAGCCTGCTTCTCCCTCTGCCTGTGTCTCTGCCTCTCTCTCTCTGTGTGTGACTATCATGAATAAATAAATAAAAAAATCTTTAAAAAAAAAAGTCATGTAATTATTTGTGATACTATTTCCCTATCATAATAACCCATGTCTAATTTATAGAAGATGGATATCTTTATGGTAGACAGACTTCTAAAACGGTCCCAAAGAGTGCCTGGGTGGCTCAGTTGTTTAAATGACTGGCTTGGTTTCAGCTTAGGTCATGATGCCAGGGTCATGAGATTGAGCCCCATATCAGGCTCCATGCTTAGCTTGGAGTTTGCTTGGGACTCTCATCCTCTCCTTCTGCCCTTCCCTCCTGCTCTCTCTCTAAAACAAATGTTTTATATAAAATGCCCCCCCCCAAAAAAATAAAATGGCCCCAAATGATTCTGCCTCCTGGTATTCAAATCCTTGTCTATTCCACTTCCTTTGAATGTGCATTGGACCTAGTGACTCACTTTTGATGAAAACAATGTGACAATATGTCACTTATATGATTAGTTTACCTCCATCATTCTTTTTCCTTTTCTTTTTAAGAAAGAGAGAGCATGCAAGCATAGGGGAGGGGGTGGGCAGAGGAAGAAGGAGAGAGAGAATTTTAAGCAGGCTCTACACATGGAGCCTGACACAGGGCTTAATCTCACAACTCTGGGATCATGACCTGAGCTGAAATCAAGAATCAGACACTCAATCCACTGAACCACCCAGGTGTTCCTCCATGTTTCTAGTACTTTCTCTCTCACTGAGAGAGTTATGTCCTCTTACTTGTTTTGATGAAACAAGTTTTGAAATGGCCTCTCTCCTCTGGCAATCAGTAGTTTATTCTACTTATATAGAATACTATATATATATATATATATATATATATATATATATATATATTCTTAGTCCTTCCAAAGGAATTGTATTAAGAAGTAGCAATACTTTCATACACAGGAACTCTCCCTGGCTAACTTGAAGCTTGACAAACTCCTGTGGGATCTGCCACATGGTGAGGCATAATGAATAGAATGATGATTCCTTCATCCTCTGTTCATTTAGTATTAGATCAGGTGCAAAATATAGCATCTGCCCACTGACATAGTTCTGATTCTGCTTTTTGCTTATTGTTTATTCATTTGTGGGTTTTTAGAATCCACATATGAATAAAATCATATGGCATTTGACTTCCTGTGTCTGACTTACTTCACTTAATATAATACCACCTGGGGCCATCCACATTGCAAATGATATGATTGCATCCTTTTTTTTTTTTAAATTCAGACAGAGAGAGGCAGAGACACAGGCAGAGGGAGAAGCAGGCTCCATGCAGGAAGCCTGATGTGGGACTCGATCCTGGGTCTTCAGGATCACACCCTGGGCTGCAGACGGCACTAAACCGCTGCGCCACTGGGGCTGCCCTATTGCATCCTTTTTTATGGCTATGTAATATTCCTGTCTGTGTGTATACACCTCATCTTCCTTACCCATTCATCTATCAATACCGCTTAAGTTCCTTCCATATCTTGACTATTGTAAATAATGCTGCAATAGACATAGGCATACATATATCTTTTGTTGGGATCCCTGGGTGGCGCAGTGGTTTGACGCCTGCCTTTGGCCCAGGGCGCGATCCTGGAGACCCGGATCGAATCCCACATCGGGCTCCTGGTGCATGGAGCCTGCTTCTCCCTCTGCCTATGTCTCTGCCTCTCTCTCTCTCTCTCTGTGACTATCATAAATAAATTAAAAAAAACATATATCTTTTGTTAACTAGTATTTATTTTCCTTGAGTAAACCGCCAGTAGTGGAATTACTTGGTCATATGGTATTTTTCCTATTTTTAATTTTTTGAGGAGCCTCCATACTGTTTTCCATAGGGGCTGTACCAATTTATATTCCCACCAACAGTGTACAAAGATTCCCTTTTTTACACATTTTCCCAATACTTGTTATTTCTTGTCTTTTTTATTTTACCCCTTCTAAGAGCTGTAAGATCATATCTTATTGAGAATTTGATTTGCTTTTCTCTGATTTTTTTTAGCATCTTTTCATGCATCTGTTGGCCATCTGTCTTTCATCTGTGGAAATATGTCTATTCAAGTTATCTCCCCATTTTTTTTCCTTTACCCATGTTTAAAACAAATCGTTTATTTTCATGGTGTTGAGTTGTATATATTCTCATATATATTTTTGGATATTAACTCCCTATCGGATATATCATTTGCAAATATATTCTCCCATAAGTAGATGGCCTTTTTGTTAATGGACTCCTTAATTGTGAAAGCTTTTTATTTTGCTGTAGTCACAATACTTCAGTTTTATTTTTATTTCCCTTGCCTTAAGAAATATATATAGAAAAATGTTCATGTCTTTTGCCCATTTCATGATTGGATTGTTTGTTTCTTTGGTGTTGAGGTTAAGAAGTTCTTTATAGATCTTGGAAACTAGCCCTTTATCTGATATGTCATTTACAAATATCTTCTCCCATTCTGTAGGTTGTCTTTTAGTTTTGTTGACTGTATCCTTTGCTGTGCAAAAGCTTCTCATCTTGATGAAGTCCCAATAGTTCATTTTTGCTTTTGTTTCTTTTGCCTTCGTGGATGTATCTTGCAAGAAGTTACTATGGCCGAGTTCAAAAAGGGTGTTGCCTGTGTTCTTCTCTAGGATTTTGATGGAATCTTGTCTCACATTTAGATCTTTCATCCATTTTGAGTTTATCTTTGTGTATGGTGAAAGACAGTGGTCTATAAATGTTGTTATGATTGATGTCAGATAAATTACTGTCCATGCTCACTTCTAGAATTTTTATGGTTTCAGGTGTTATATTTAGGTCTTTAATCCATTTTGAGCTTATTTTTGTGTAAGGTATAAGAAAGTGCTCTAGTTTCATTCATTTGCATGTAGCTGTCCAGTTTTCCTAGCACCATTGGTTGAAGAGACTTTTTTTCCACTGTATATTCTTGCCTCCTTTGTCATACATTAATTGACTATATAAGTGTGAGTTTATATCTAGGCTTTCTATGTTTTATTGATCTATGTGTCTACTTTGTGCTATACTATTTTGATGACTACAGCCTTGTAGTATTTCTTGAAATCTGGATTTGTGATATTTTCAGCTTTATTCTTCTTTCTCAAGAATACTTAGGCTATTCAGGGACTTCTGTGACTCCACACAAATTCTGGTATTATTTGTGATTTTCTTTGAAAAATCCTGTTGGTATTTTGATAGGGGTTGCATTGAATATGCAGATTACTTTGGTAGTATGGATATTTCAAGAACATTAATTCTTCCAATTTATGAGCATGGAATAGCTTTTTGATTGTGTCATTTTTGATTTCCTTCCTCAATGTTTTATAGATTTCAGGGCACAGGTCTTTCATAACTTTTGCTATGTTTATTCCTAAGTATATTATTCTTTTGGTGCAATTGTAAATGGGGCTGTTTTCTTAATTTCTCTTTTTGTTACTTCATTATTGAACACTACTTCTGTATTGACTACTGATTTCTGGGTATTAGTTTTTTATCTTGAAACTTCACTTAATTCATTATTTATTTCTAGTACTTTTTTGGTGGAGTTTTCCATATATAGGATGTCATCTGGAAATAGTAACAGTTTAACTTCATCACCAATATGGATGTCTCTAATTACTTTAAAAATATTTTATTTATTTATTTGACATAGAGAAAGAAAGAGCATAAGAATGGGGAGTGGCAAGCAGGGAGAGCACAAGAAGTAGGCTCCCTGCAGGGAGCCTGATGTAGGGCTCAATCCCAGGACCCCAGGACCCCAGGACCATGACTTGAGTCAAAAGCAGACACTAAACCAACTGAGCCACCCAGGAACCCCTCTAATTTCTTTTTCTTGTCTGATTGCTGTGCCTACAACTTCCAGTACTATTTTGAACAAAAGTGGAGAGAGTGGACATCTTTCTCTTGTTCCTGATCTTAAAGGAAATATTAGTTTTTTTTTCCATTAAGTAAGATGTTAGCTATGAGTTTTTCATATATGTCCTTTATTATGTTGAGGCATGTTCCCTCTAAAGACATTTTGTCAAGAGTTTTTATCAAGAGTAGGTGTTGAATTTTGTCAAATGCTTTCTCTGCATATATTGAGGTGATTATATGATTTTTATGCTTTGTTTTCTCGATGTGGTATATATCATTGATTGATTTGTAAATTTTTTTTTATTTATTTATGATAGTCACAGAGAGAGAGAGAGGCAGAGACACAAGCAGAGGGAGAAGCAGGCTCCATGCACTGGGAGCCCAATGTGGGATTCGATCCCGGGTCTCCAGGATCGCGCCCTGGGCCAAAGGCAGGCGCCAAACCGCTGCACCACCCAGGGATCTCCGATTGATTTGTGAATATTGAATAATTATTGTATTCCCCCAAAAAAATCACTTGATAATTTTAATGTATTCTTGAATACAGTTTGCTAATATTTTGGTGGGGATTTTTGCATCTATGTTCATCAGGGTCATTGGCCTGTAGTGTGTTTGTGCGTGTGTGCATGTGTGTGTGTGAACGTGTGTGTGTGGTGTTTTTGGTTTTGGTATAAAAGTAATGTTAGCCTTGTAGAATATTCTTGGAAGCTTTCCTTTCTCTTCTATTTTTTGGAATAGCTTGAGGAGTAGGTTTTAACTTCTTCAAATGTTTTCTAGTATTCATTTGAGTATCCATCTGGTCCTGGACTTTTATTTTTTTGTAGTTTTTTTGATGATTGATTTAATTTTGTCACTAGTAATACATGTGTTCAGATTTTCTATTTCTTCCTAATTCAATTTTGGAAGATTGTATGCTTCTAGGAATTTATACAATTGTTCTAGGTTGTGCAATTTGTTGGCATATAATTTTGCATAGTATTCTCTTATGACACTTTGCATTTCTGTGGTGGTAGTTGTTACTTCTCTTTAGTTTCTGATTTTATTTATCTGAGCCTTTTCTCTTTTTTCTCAATGAGTCTGGCTAAAGGTTCATCAACTGTTTATTTTTTCAAAGAGCAAGCTTTTGGTTTATTTTTATTTCTTTTTGTTTGTTTTTAAATTTTTATTCACATTCTAGTTAGTTAACTTATACAGTATTGTTAGTTTCAAGGGTAGAATTTAGTGATTCATCAGTTGCATATAACATCCAGTGCTCATTACATCAAGTCCCCTCCTTAATCCTCATCTCCCAATTACCCATCCCCCACCTGCTTTCCCTCCAGCAGAGAAAGACAAATACCATGTGATTTCTCTTACATGTGAAATTTAAGAAACAAGAGAGATGAACATAGGGGAAGGGAAGGAAAAATACAATAACATAAAAACAGAGAGGGAGACAAATCATTGATTTGTTTCTATTTTTTTCTCTGTCCCATTTATTTCTGCTTAGATCTTTATTATTTTCTTCCTTCTATTCACCTCAGGCTTTGCTTCTTCTCTTTCTAGTTTCTTTAAGTGTAAGGTTAACTTGTTATTTGAGGTTTTTCATGTTCCTTGAGGTATATCTGTGTTACTATATATTTACCTCTTGGATATTGTTTTGTTGAATCCTGAAAATTTTGGACCATTGTGTTTCCATTTTCATTAGTTTCCATGTATTTTTAAATTTTTCTTTGATTGCTTTGTTAACTCATTAGTTGTTTAGTAATATGTTGTTTACCTTCCATGTGTTTGTGTTTTTTTTTCCCAGTTTTTTTCCTTGTGATATACTTCTAGTTTCATACCATTGTGGCCAGAAAAGAAGCATGGTATGAGTTTAATCTTAAATTAGCTAAGGCTTGTTTTGTGGCCTAACATGGTGTATTCTTGAGAATGTTTCATGTGCAGTTGAAAATAATTTGTATATTGTCATTTTTGACAAAATTTTCTGAATATATGTTATATCCATCTGATCTAGTGTGGCATTCAAAGACACCATTTCTTTATCAATTTTCTACCTGTATGAACTATTCATTGATACAAGTGGGATGTTAAATTCCCCCTCTATTATTGTATCACCATCAATTTCTCTCTTTATGTCCTTTAATTAAGTGCTCCAGTGTTGGGTATGTAGATATTTACCGTTGTTATATCCTCTTGTTGGATTGATCCCTTTATTATTATGTACTGTCCTTTTTTTTGTCTTTTGTTACAGTCATTGTTTTAAAGTCTAGTTTTAAAAGTTATTTTATTTTTTCTTCAACGTGGATGGAATTGGAAGGTATTATGCTTAGTGAAGTAAGTCAATCAGAGAAGGACAGTCATCATATGGTTTCACTCATACGTGGAATATAAAGTATTTTTTCTGATAAAAGCATTATTACTCAAGCTTTTTTGCTTCTGTTTGCATGGTAAATTTTTTTTTACCCCTTCACTTCAGTCTGTATGTGTCTTTAGGTATGAAGTGAATGCTCTATAGACAGCACGTGGATAGATCTTGTTTGTTTGCTCTTTGTTTTGTTGTTGTTTTATCCATTCCACCACCCTATGTTTTTCGATTGGAGCACTAGACCTTTTACATTCTAACTAGTTATTGATAGGTATGTACTTTTTGCCATTTTGTTATTTGCTTTCTGATTATTTTTGTAGTTCTTATAGTTTATAGTCTTGTAGATTTTATTTTTTAAATTTTTGTTCCCTTCTCTTTCGCTTTTCTTTTTTTGTGATTGATGATTTTCTGAAGCATTATTTTTGGCTTTCTTTTTCTTTATTTTCCGGGTATCTATTATAAGATTTGAGTTTGTAGTTATCTTGAGGTTCTTATACAACGTCCTAAGTATATAGCAGTCTATATTAAATTGATTGTCACTTAAGTTCAAGCACATTCTAAAACAAGAACTTTTGGTTTTTTACTCCCTCTTCAACATCTTATGTATATGCTATCATATTTTACATCTTTTAATTCATAATTTTCTTACCTCTAATTATGGCCACTTCTTTTTTACTGAAAGAAGTCCCTCTACTATTTCTCATAATGCTAGTTTAGTGGTGATAAACTCTTTTTTTGTCTGGGAAACTCTATTTCACCTTCAAGTCTGAATAATAAACTGCTGGGTAGAATATTATTTTTTGTAGATTTTTTTTTCTTTTTAGTACTTGGAATATATCATTGCACTCCTTTCTGGCTTGTGAAGCTTCTGTTGAAAAATTAGGTGATAGCCTTATAAGTTTTCCCTTGTATGTAACTTTTTGCTTCTCTCTTGGTGTTTTTTTTTTTTTTTTTTTTTTTTTTTTTTTTTTTTTTTTTTTTTTTTCTCTTGGTGTTTTTAAAATTCTTTCTCTCTTTTGAATCTTTGAAACTGTAATTATTATGTATTATGGTATAGACTTTCTTAGGTTAATCTTGTTTAGAACTTCCTGTGCTTAAAAAAAGAAAAAGAACTTCCTGTACTTCTTGAACTTGGATGTCTTTTTCCTTCCTGAAGGGAGTTTTCATTTATTACTTCTTTACGTTAATTTTCTACTCCCTTCTTTCTCTCTCTCTCCCTTTCCTGGGACCCCTCTAATGCAAATGTTTGTTCATTTGATCTTGTCCAAGAGATACTTAAACTATCTTCACTTTTTTCTCTTTATGCTGTTCAGCTTGCATGATTTCCATTACCCTGTCTTCTAGATTACTGATACATTCTTCTACATCTGCTAGTCTACTGTTGATTCCCTCCAGTATGTTTTTTTTTTTAATTTCAGTTATTGTACTCTTCAACTCTCATTGGTTCATTTTTATCTCTTTATTGAAGGTCTCACCGAGTTTTTCCATTCTTCTCTCCAGGTCAGTGAGTATTTTTACAATCATTACTTTAAAGTCTTAATCAGGCATATTGCTTATCTCCATTTCATTTCATTATTTTCTGAGGTTTAGTTTTGTTCTTTCTTTTAGAAAATATTCCCCTGTCTGCTCATCTTGCTTGACTTTAGACAGAATAGCTACTTCATCTAGACTTGAAGGAATACTCTAATGTATGATCATCTATGTAAATTTTGTGTGGTTGGTGATTTTTGCTGGCTGGCTGGAGCTGTGGTTGTTGTGGGCTGGGGTCCTGAGAGTTTCTACAGAGTGGGCACACTGTCAGAAGAGTTACGTTGGGACACCTGGGTCGCTCGGTGGTTAAGCACCTGCCTTCCGCCCAGGGCATGATCCTGGAGTCCCAGGATTGAGTCCCTCATCAGGATCCCTGCATGGAGCCTGTTTCTCTCTCTGCCTGTGTCTCTGCCTCTGTGTGTGTGTGTGTCTCTCATGAATAAATAAATAAAATCTTAAAAAAAAGAAGAGTTAAGTTAATGGGTTAAGTTAATGAGTGCAAGCTGGGGTTTCTTAGAGAACTCTGTGTAGGGGGTGCCCTGGTGGTGCAGCTGGAGCTGAGGTATTATGCAAGCTGAGAGGCCCCTGAGCTTTCTGTACTAAGGGTGCTTTAGCAGGCTAGCTGAAAATAAATGGGGTTCAAACCAGGGGGACCCAGGGTTCCATACACAGAGGGCACCTTGGCAGGACAACTGACACTGAATTGGATATAAACCAGGTGTTCCAGAACTCTGTGCATATAGGGCGCCCAGAGGGCACCTTGGCAGGACAACTGACACTGAATTGGATATAAACCAGGTGTTCCAGAACTCTGTGCATATAGGGCGCCCACCAAGGGTGGATGCAGGTGAGACATGGTACATGCCAGGAATTCCTGTGGTGTTCCATGCAGATGGTGCTCTGGCAATTCTGCTAAAGCTAAAATTGGCCTGGGGCAGTGTGGTCCCTGGGCTCTTCCTACAAAATGTGCACTGTCAGAGCAGGTGAAACTGAATGGAGTACAAGCCTGTTTGTCCCAAGGTACTCAGCTCAGTGGGTGCCCTGGACAGGCAACTGAAGCCAAAACTGGTGTGGGAAGCAGGTGTATTCTGTATTCTGTGGTGCTGCACAAAGGGGGTACTCTGGTAGAGAGGCTGAAACCAATGCCACCTTGGGCCAGGGATTTCCAGGGTGCTCCACATAAGTGGCATCCTGGAGGGCAGCTGGATCTGAAGCAGACATTAACAAAGTTTCCTGAATACTCTGCACTGAGAGTACCCTAGCAAGCCATCTGAAGTCAGAGTGGTGTAGGCCTGGAGTTTTCCACAGTGCTTTGTGCCTGTGTCACCTTAGCACAAAGGCTGGGGCTGTAGTGAGCAGTAATCAGGGGTGTTCTACTGTGTACTGCCTTGTGGCTACTTTGGTGGGATAGCTAGTGCTCGTGTGGGCATTGGGCCTGAGGCTCACTAATGTGATAAGTCAGGATTCCCAGACTGTACGTTGTTCTGTGCTTTCAAGTTTGGGGAACATGTAGATCTTGTTCATCACCCTCTCCCACCTATAGAACATTTCAGCAGTTCCCCAGGCATTTGTTAAAGGTCTAGTGCTGGCTGTTTTATATGCTGGTTGCTGTTTTAAGCTGCAGCTTAAAAAAAATAAAGAAGGGGAAGAAAAGAAAAAAAATAGAACAGAAGAGAAGAGAAAAAAAAAGAAGAAAAGATGCAGCTTTTTGTTTTTCTGTGCCCTAGAGTGACAGGTGTTGGTATGGGTTTGCAGACCCAGGACTTGCAGAGACAGCAAGACAGTTATGGAATCCAGGACTTTGCTCTGGTTTGTGCTTTTAAGGTGGAGAGGGAACATAAACCTGCAGTTCTTCAGTTCCTATGACCCAGAGACCATTCCCATGACTCCTCTGCCATTTGGCAGAATTCCAGTGTTGTCTCTCTTACATGTTAGTTGCTCTTTTAAACCGAGGATTCGTTTCTGTGCCCAATGACAGAGGAATCAGTTCCCAGTCCCTCAGTACTATCCTTACTGCAGTTCACAGAGTTGGATGGTTGGGGGATTCCTTTGTTATCATGTTTCCTTTTCTCTTGCTGTTCCCTTTTGCTGTTTTATCTTTTGTCATGCAGAAATTGTTCAGTCTGCCCTCAGTTCTTCAGGAGGAGCTGTTCTAAAATACATGTAATTTGGTGTGTTTCATGGAGGAATTGAATTCAGGGTCTTCCTATGTCATCATTGTGGACCAGAACTCTCCTTGTAGTTTTGGCTTTTTTATCCATTCATCTGTCAATGGACACAGGTTGCCTCCCTATCTTGACTAATGTAAATAATACTCTGATAAACAAGAGGGTAGATATATCTTTTTTATTTAGTGTTTTCATTTTCTTTGGGTAAATATCCAGTATTAGAATTTTTAGATCATATGGTATTCCTATTTTTATTTTTATGAGGAATTGTCACATTGTTTTTCTACAGTGGGCTGCACCAGTTTGCATTACCACCAACAGTGCATTAGGGTTGTTTTTTCTCCACATCTTCTCGACATTGGCTATTTCTTTTGTTTTTTATTTTAGCCATTCTGACAGGTGTAAGGTGATAACTCGTTGTGGTTTGATTTACATTTCCCTGATGATTGGTAATGTTGAGCATCTTTTCACGTATCTATTGGACATCTGCACGTCATCTTTGGAAAAAGGTCTGTTCAAGTCCTCTGCCCAATTTTGAATCTGATTATTTGTTTTAATGGTGTTGAATAATACTTTGGATATTAGCCATTATATCATTTGCAGACATCTCCTATTTATTAGGTTATATTTTCATTTTGCTGATGGTTTGCTGTGCAAATGCTTTATATTATGGTGTAATCCTAATAGGTTGTTTTAGTTTTTGTATCCCTTGACTCAGGAGAAATATCTAGAAAAATGTTGCTAAGGTCAAAATCAAAGATAATACTGCATATGTTTTCTCTTAGGAGTTTTATGATTTAGGTCTCACGTTTAGGTCTTTAATCTATTTTGAGTTTATTTTTGTGTATGATGTAAGAAAGTGGCCGAGTTTTAGTCTTCTGCATGTAGCTGTCCAGTTTTTCCAGTATGATTTACTGAAGAAACTATCCTTTCTACATTGTATATTCTTGTCTCTTTTGCCATAGATTGATTTACCATATAAGTGAGGATTTATTTCTGGGTTTTCTATTCTGTTCTATTGATTTATGTGTCTGTTTTTGTGCCAGTACCATACTATTTTTAATATTAAAGCTTTGTAATGAAATCTGGGATTGTAACACCTCCAGCATTATTCTTCTTTCTCAAGACTTCTTTGGCTATTTAGGAACTTTAGTGGCTACATACAAATTTTAATATTATTTTTTCTCGTTAGGAGAAAAATGTTATTGGTATTTTGATAGGGATTACATTAAACATGCAGTTCATTTTGGGTAGTATGGATATTTTAAAAATATTAATTATTCCATGTAATGAACATGAAATACCCTTCCATTTGTTTGCGTTGTCTTCAATTTTTTTCATCATTTTTTTTTGCATCTTAAAAATTAAAAATGATAGCTAAAGTTTATTGATCATTTAATATATACAAACTACTGTTTTATTTTTTACGTTTTAAAATAAATTTAATTTTTATTGGTGTTCAATTTGACAACATATAGAATAACACCCAGTGCTCATCCTGTCAAGTGTCCACCTCAGTGCCCATCACCCAGTCATCCCCACCCCCAGGCCACCTTCCCTTCCATCACCCCTAGTTCGTTTCCCAGAGTTAGGAGTCTCTCATGTTCTGTTTCCCTCTCTGACATTGCCCACTCATTTTTTTTCCTTTCCCCTTTATTCCCTTTCACTATTTTTATATTCCCCAAATGAGTGAGACCATATAATGTTAGTCCTTCTCCGATTGACTTATTTCCCTCAGCATAATACCCTCCAGTTCTATCCACCTCGAAGCAAATGGTGGGTATTTGTCATTTCTAATGCCTGAGTAATATTCCATTGTATACATAAACCACATATTCTTTATCCATTCATCTTTCGATGGACACCGAGGCTCCTTCCACAGTTTGGCTATTGTGGACATTGCTGCTAGAAACATCGGGGTGCAGGTGTCCCGGCGTTTCATTGCATCTGTATCTTTGGGGTAAATCCCCAGCAGTGCAATTGCTGGGTCGTAGGGCAGATCTATTTTTAACTCTTTGAGGAACCTCCATACAGTTTTCCAGAGTGGCTGCACCATTTCACATTCCCACCAAGAGTGTAAGAGGGTTCCCCTTTCTCCACATCCTCTCCAACATTTGTGGTTTCCTGCTTTGTTAATTTTCCCCATTCTCACTGGTGTGAGGTGGTATCTCATTGTGGTTTTGATTTGTATTTCCCTGATGGCAAGTGATGCGGAGCATTTCCTGATGTGCTTGTTGGCCATGTCTATGTCTTCCTCTAAGAGATTCTCTTCATGTCTTTTGCCCATTTCATGATTGGATTGTTTGTTTCTTTGCTACTGAGATTCATAAGTTCTTTATAGATCTTGGATACTAGCCCTTTATTTGATACATCATTTGCAAATATCTTCTCCCATTCTGTAGGTTGTCTTTTAGTTTTGTTGACGGTATCTTTTGCTACGCAAAAGCTTCTCATCTTGATGAAGTCCCAATAGTTCATTTTTGCTTTTCTTTCTTTTGCCTTCATGGATCAATCTTGGAAGAAGTTGCTGTGGCCAAGTTCAAAAAGGGTGTTACCTGTGTTCTCCTCTAGGACTTTGATGGAATCTTGTCTCACATTTAGATCTTTCATCCATTTTGAGTTGCTCTTTGTGTATGGTGAAAGAGAGTGGTCTAGTTTCATTATTCTGCATGTGGATGTCCAATTTTCCCAGCACCATTTATTGAAGAGACTGTCTTTTTTCCAGTGGATAGTCTTTCCTACTTTGTTGAATATTAGTTGACCATAAAGTTGAGGGTCCACTTCTGGATTGTCTATTCTGTTCCATTGACCTATGTGTCTGTTTTTGTGCCAGTACCACACTGTCTTGTTGACCACAGCTTTGTAGTACAACCTGAAATCTGGCATTGTGATGACCTCAGCTATGGTTTTCTTTTTTAAAATGCCCCTGGAAATTCGGGGTCTTTTCTGATTCCACACAAATCTTAAGATGATTTGTTCCAACTCTCTGAAGAAAGTCCATGGTATTTTGATAGGGATTGCACTAAATGTGTAAATTGCCCTGGGTAACATTGACATTTTCACAATATTAATTCTTCCAATCCAAGAGCATGGAATATTTTTCCATCTATTTGTGTCTTCTTAAATTTTTGCAGAAGTGTTCTATAGTTTTTAGGGTATATATCCTTTACCTCTTTGGTTAGTTTTATTCCTAGGTATCTTCTGCTTTTCAGTGCAATTGTAAATGGGATTGACTCCTTCATTTCTCTTTCTTCAGTCTCATTGTTAGTGTATAGATATGCCACTGACTTCTGGGCATTGATTTTGTATTCTGCCACACTGCCAAATTGCTGTATGAGTTCTAGCAATCTTGGTGTGGAGGCTTTTGGGTTTTCTATGTAGAGTATCATGTCATTGGTGAAGAGGGAGAGTTTGACTTCTTCTTTGCCAATTTGAAAGCCTTTTATTTCTTTTTGTTGCCTGATTGCTGAGGCTAGGACTTCTGGTATTCTGTTGAATAGCAGTGATGAGAGTGGACATCCCTGTCTTGTTCTTGATCTTAAGGTAAAGGCTCCCATTGCTTCTCAATTGAGAATAATATTTGCTGTGGGCTTTTCATAGATGGCTTTTAAGATGTTGAGGAATGTTCCCTCTATCCCTACACTCTGAAGAGTTTTGATCAGGAATGGATGCTGTATTTTCTCAAATGCTTTCTCTGCATCTAATGAGAGGATCATATGGTTCTTGGTTTTTCTCTTGCTGATATGATGAATGACATTGATTGTTTTACGAGTTTTGAACCAGCCTTGCATCCCGGGGATAAATCCCACTTGGTCACAATGAATAATCTTCGTAAGGTAATGTTGGATCCTATTGGCTAGTATCTTGCTGAGAATATTTGAATCCATGTTCATCAGGGATATTGGTATATAATTCTTTTTGGTGGGGTCTTTGTCTGATTTTGGAATTAAGGTGATGCTGGTCTCATAGAA
This sequence comes from Canis lupus dingo, assembly GCF_003254725.2. NCBI lineage: Eukaryota > Metazoa > Chordata > Mammalia > Carnivora > Canidae > Canis > Canis lupus. The sequence goes on from NC_064281.1 coordinate 65,907,922, forward strand.
CGAGTTTGGAAGTACTCCATCTCTTTCTATCTTTCCAAACAGCTTTAGTACAATAGGTATAGTTTCTTCTTTAAACATCTGATAGAATTCCCCAGGGAAGCCATCTGGCCCTGGACTTTTGTGTCTTGGGAGGTTTTTGATGACTGCTTCAATTTCCTCCCTGGTTATTTGCCTGTTCAGGTTTTTTATTTCTTCCTGTTCCAGTTTTGGTAGTTTGTGGCTTTCCAGAAATGCGTCCATTTCTTGTAGATCACTTAATTTACTGTCGTATAGCTGTTCATAATATGTTTTAAAAATCGTTTGTATTTCCTTGGTGTTGATAGTGATCTCTCCTTTCTCATTCATGATTTTATTAATTTGAGTCTTCTCTCTCTTCTTTTAATAAGGCTGGCTAATGGTTTATCTATCTTATTAATTCTTTCAAAGAACCAACTTCTGGTTTTGTTGATCTGTTCCACAGTTCTTCTGGTCTCTATTTCATTGAGTTCTGCTCAAATCTTTATTAACTCTCTTCTTCTGCTGGGTGTAGGATCTATTTGCTGTTTTTTCTCTAGCTCCTTTAGGTGTTAGGTTAGCTTTTGTATTTGAGTTCTTTCCAGGTTTTGTATGGATGCCTGTATTGCGATGTATTTCCCCCTCAGGACTGCTTTTGCTGCATCCCAAAGATTTTGAATGGTTGTATCTTCATTCTCATTAGTTTCCATGAATCTTTTTAATTCTTCCTTAATTTCCTGGTTGACCCTTTCATCTTTTAGCAAGATTGTCCTTAACCTCCACGTGTTTGAAGTCCTTCCATACTTCTTGTTGTGATTGAGTTCTAATTTCAAGGCATTATGATCTGAGAATATGCAGGGGACGATCCCAATCTTTTGGTATCGGTTACGACCTGATTTGTGACCCAGTATGTGGTTTATTCCAGAGAAAGCTCCATGTGCACTTGAGAAGAATGTGTATTCGGTTGAGTTTGGATGTAAAGTTCTGTAGATATCTGTGAAATGCATCTGGTCCAGGGTATCATTTAAAGGTGTAGTTTCTTTGGAGATGTTGTGTTTAGAAGACCTATCGAGTATATAAAGCGCTAGATTGAATTCACCAAGTATAAGTGTATTATTATCTAAGTATGTCTTAAGTTTGTTTATTAATTGATTGATATACTTGGCAGCTCCCACATTCGGGGCATAAATATTGTTGATTTTTTGGTCCTCTTGTTGGATAGATCCCTTAAGTATGATATAGTGTCCCTCTTCATCTCTCACTACAGTCTTCGGGGTAAATTTTAGTTTATCTGATATAAGGATGGCTACCCCTGCTTTCCTTTGAGGACCATTTGAATGGTAAATGGTTCTCCAACCTTTTATTTTCAGGCTGTAGGTGTCCTTCTGTCTAAAATGAGTCTCTTGTAGACAGCAAATAGATGGGTCCTGCTTTTTTATCCAGTCTGAAACCCTGCGCCTTTTGATGGGGTCATTAAGCCCGTTCACGTTCAGAGTTACTATTGAAAGATATGAGTTTAGTGTCATCATGATATCAATTCAGTCCCTGTTTTTGTGGATTGTTCCACTGGACTTCTTCTTAAAGGGGAATTTTAAGGGTCTCCCTTAAAATTTCTTGCAGAGCTGGTTTGAAGGTCACATATTCTTTCAGTTCCTGCCTGTCTTGGAATCTCTTTCTTTCTCCTTCCAATCTGAATGAGAGCCTTGCTGGATAAAGTATTCTTGGTTGCATGTTTTTCTCATTTAGGACCCTGAATATATCCTCCCAGCCCTTTCTGGCCTGCCAGGTCTCTGTGGAGAGGTCTGCTGTTACCTTAATACTCCTCCCCATAAAAGTCAGGGATTTCTTGTCTCTTGCTGCTTTAAGGATCTTCTCTTTATCTTTGGATTTTGCAAGTTTCACTATTAAATGTCGAGGTGTTGGGCGGTTTTTATTGATTTTAGGGCGGCATCGCTCTATTTCCTGGATCTGAATGCCTGTTTCACTTCCCAGATTAGGAAAGTTTTCAGCTAGGATTTGTTCAAATACATATTCTGGACCTCTGTCCCTTTTGGCGCCTTCGGGAATCCCAGTTAAACGTAGGTTTTTCTTCCTCAGGCTGTCACTTATTACTCTTAATCTACCCTCATGATCTTTTAATTGTCTCTTTTTTCCTCAGTTTCCCTCTTTGCCATCAACTTGTCTTCTATGTCACTCGTTCTTCCACCTCGTTAACCCTCGTCATTAGGACCTCTAGTTTCGATTGCAACTCATTTAATTGATTTTTAATTTCTGCCTAATTAGATCTAAATTCTGCAGTCACGAAGTCTCTTAAGTCCTTTATGCTTTTTTCTAGAGCCACCAGTAGCTTTATAATAGTGCTTCTGAATTGGCTTTCTGACATTGAATTGTAATCCAGATTTTGTAACTCTGTGGGAGAGAGGACTGTTTCTGATTCTTTCTTTTGAGGAGAGTTTTTCCTTCTAGTCATTTTGCTAAGTGCAGACAGGCCAAAAACAAGTTATATTGGGAAAAGGAGAAAAATAGAGAAGAGAAAGAAGAAAAGAAAAAAAAGAAAAAAAAAGAAAAAAAAAGAGGAAAAAAGAGAAGAATAAAGGAAAAAAGTGGGGGGGGTCAAACAGAAATCAAAAAACAAAAAACAAGGGGGAGTAACTTCTGATTCTGTATACTGTAAATCCCTCGACCCCCCTGGAACTTTACAATGCTGCTTGGTCAATAATTTGTTTTTCCCCTGTCTAGCTGGTCTTCTGGAGGAGGGGCCTGCTGTGGTGATTCTCAGGTGTTAGCAGTTGGGGAAGCTGCTCAGGCCTCTGCCTGGTGCAGGGCTCAGTGAAAAATGTTACCCTGTATATACGGTGAGGCCACTGTGAGGCTCACTGAGGGTTGTTTACCCTGTGAGGCCCCAAGACGAACAACCACAGTGGCAGCGGCCAGCTCTGGAGCCCTGGATTCAGCTCCTGCAGTAACTACAGAGGTCTCCGTCCGCAGAGGCCTGGATGCTCTGGGGCAGGCCGCTGATCTGCTCAGCTCCGGGCAGGAGCGTCCTTGCTGTCCTGGGCCCTCCCAGCCTCTGTCTGTCCGGGGGGGGAGCGCCGGATCTTGGGCTGTGTCCCGGCGCCCTGTGCTCCCGGGCCTATGCTGTTGGATTTGCGCTACCAGCCATGCAGCCCCTCCTCGTGGAGCCTCCGCCCCAGCAGCCTCGGAGCTGCTCTGGGGTCCAGCCAGTCGGGCCCTGCAGCCCTTTAGGGAGCTCGGCTGCGGGGTGTGGCACGCTCTCCCCGGGGCAGGTGCTGTTAGTGTCCCAGGGAGCCCAAGGGCATCCCGGCACTCCTGGGGTCCTGCTCTTACTCCCTGTGAGCACATTTTCGCCTGGGAAGATTGGTGAAGCTCCTGCTTCTCTGGGACGGGGCTTTCCTGTCCTGGGGACACTCGCAGGGGCTTTAGACTGGCTCCTCGCGGGGCCCCTCCCCCTTGGATGCCTTTTGTTTCTTTATTTCTTTTTCCCCGTCTTCCTACCTTGATAGAAGTGTGAACTCTTCTCACTGTAGTATTCCAGCTGTTCTCTCTTTAAATCTCAGGCCAAATTCGTAGGTTTTCAGGATGATTTGAAAGTTATCTAGGTAATTTGGTGGGGACAGGTGACTTGAGGACCCCATCTTCCGCCATCTTGCCCCGCCTCCACTCATCAATGTTTTATAGTTTTCAGGGTACAGGTTTTTCACCTCCTTGGTTAAGTTCATTCCTAGAAAAATTTTTTTTGGTGCAATTCATTTCTTAATTTCTTTTCCTGCCACTTTATTAGTAAGCAACGCCATGGAAAGACTCATATGGTGAAAAATGGAGGCCTCCCAATAACAACTATGTAAGTGAGTGACCCATCTTGGAAGTGGATCCTCCAACCTCAGTCAAACCTTCTTATAGTTATAGTTCTTGCCGACACCTTGAGAAGAACCTCGTGAGAGACCTAGAGGCAGAATCACACAGCTAAGCTACTTTTGAATTCTTGAGCTACAAAAACCATGAAATAATGTTTGCTTTTTGTACTGCTAAGTTTAGGGTAAGTTGTTATGTAGCTATAGACAGCTAATACAGACATCAAGTCCTAGGGATTTTGACAAAACCAAAGAAAAGTTGTGGTTCCAATTGCTTAAAGGATAATAGTTGTTTCGGCGTAAAGTTTCAGAGGTGAGGTGGTTCTCCTAATGATAACAAATTCAAGAGTATGGCCACTATTGTGGATGGCTATAGTGAAGCAGGAGTAAAAGCCACTGGAGATGAGAATATCATGTGTCCAGAAAAATATTGAAGTCATCCAGGATGACCAAATAGCACTAGATAAAATCCCTTACATAATCTTAAAATGTGTAACACTTAAAATGTTAATGTTAAAAATGACATATCATTGTAAGTAATTTAGTTAGTCTAATTGGATGTAGTTTCTCAAAGCATAGCCCAAGGAATATCCACATTAGAAACAACTGAGGAGCTTTTGCACAATTCCCTTATATTAGAACAAATGAATTTTCATACCCAGGGCTAGTATCCAGGAATCATTTTATTAAATTATCCAGGTGATTCTTTTTTTCTTTAAGGATTTTATTTATTCATGAGAGAGAGAGAGAGAGAGAGAGAGAGGAGAGAGAGGCAGAGACACAGGCAGAGAGTGAAGCAGGCTCCATGCAGGGAGCTCGATGTGGGACTCCAGGATCATGCCCAAACCCAAAGGCAGATGCTTAACCCCTGAGCCACCCAGGCATCCCTATCTAGGTGATTCTTAAACACACTTACTTTCAGCACTTCTGGTTTAGTTCAGCTCCTTTATTTTATGACTCCTCTTTTAAAGACCAAGATCTCATTTTGATTGTAATAATTTTCATTATGCAGAACAGCTTTTTGAGTGTGTTTAAAATTTAAAACACTAAAACAGAGTGCAAACTTTGAGGTGTAATTTTTGTTTGGAGAAGTGTAACTTTTAATTTATCATGAAGTATTTTACTGAATTTGAATTTTTCTGGTGTGAAAATTTAGATGAGGTTATTAGTCAAACAGAAAAATATGTGCAAATGGCCAGAATTAGCCTTGGGCACTGCATAGTGAAAAACAACATCTGGAAGTGTTCCTTGAAAATTGGGGCACAGAAAATGTGAAGAAAGTAATTTACTATGCTACAATACAATGTAAGGAAATGGTCATTACATGGAAAAGATAATCACATTTTTAAAAATGATACCAGGAGAAATGACAGAAGATGATTTTGTGACATTACCAGAAGAAACCAAAGGGGCAGTATCTGAATTGAATGCCTTGATAGTTTGCAGAAAGCACTGGACACTTTTTCTAAAGCAATGGATCAAATGATGTCAAAGTTCCCTCTCATTCAGACATTTTTCACTGATTTCTATAGAAGAAGAACTTCTGAATTTTTTACATAGTAGTATAAAAAACATAATTTTCTGATGAAGATATTTCAGTTGAAATTTTCAACTGTGGAAAATCTGAATGTTTCTGGATTTGATCCTGAATAAACAAGCACAGGGATAGTATCGTAATTCATGGAACTATTGTGAAAGAGAATTATAATTCTCTTCCAAACTTATTCACAATTTTAATACTTTTCTTATTTGTATATATGTTGTTTTAAGTGAAATAAACTTTACTAATATTGAAATTAATAAAAAGTATTCATCTTTTTTTTTCTTTTTAAGATTTTATTTATTTGACAGAAAGAGAGAGCGAGTGCATAACCAGGGGGAGCTGCAGACAGAGGGAGAAGGAAAAGCAGGATCCCTACTGAGCAAGGAGCCCAATGTTGGGCTCCATCCTAGGATTCTGGGATCATGACCTGAACTGAAGGCAGATGCTTAACAGACTGAGCTACCCAGGTGCCCCATTCATCTTTCAAGTATAAACAAAAATACATAAAAAAGTCTACCTATACCATCTATCAAATGTTTAGAAATATTAGATTTTGATGAAGTTATTGACAAATATGCAGATCTTAAAGCACTAAAGCAGAAACTGATATTTTTTTAAAAAGATTTATTTATATGAGAGAGAGAGAGGATGAGCACAAGAGTGAGTGGGGCAGGGGAGAGGAAGGGAGAGTCCTAAGCCAATTCCACACTGATCATGGAGCCCAATATGGGGCCTAATCCCACAACCCTGAGATCACAACCCATGCCAAAGTCAGACACCTATCCAACTGTGCCACTCAAGTGCCCCAGAACTGTAAATTTTTTTATTTATTATGCAGTAGACCAGCATGCAGGTTTAAATGCATTTTCCTTTAAAAAATACATTAATACAATTAGAAAACTTTGATCCATTACTTTTTTCCTTTTTTGTACTGCACTATTTAGTTTTATTTTTATGATAGATAGATATGAAGTTAAATAAATTCAATATCTTTTATGGCCTTTATTATCAGTTTAATTGTATCCTTCTTTAAGAATATTTATTATAATATTTAATATTTACTTACTTAATAAATATTGATATTTTTGAGTATATTTGCCACACAATGTTACATTAGTTTCAGATGTACAACATGGTGCCTCAATAACTCTATACATTATGATATGCTCACCACAAGTGTAGTACCATCTGTCAGTATAAAACGCTATTACAATAACACTGACTGTATCCCCTGTACTGTACCTTTTACTATCCTGACTTTTTTTTCCCAATAACTGGAGGTCTCTTCCACTTCCCCTCACTCATTTTGCCCATCCCCACCCTCTCCCTCCTGGCCACTACTAATTTGTTCTCTGTATTAATAAGTCTGGTTCTGCTTTTTGTTTGTTTTCTCATTTCTTTTCTTTTTTTAAAGATTTTATTTATTTATTCATAGAGACAGAGAGAGAGGCAGAGGGAGAAGCAGGCACCACACAGAGAGCCTGACGTGGGACTCGATCCAGGGTCTCCAGGATCACGCCCTGGGCTGCAGGCGGCGCTAAACCGCTGCGCGACGGGGGCTGCCCTCTCATTTCTTTTCTTATTTAGTTTCCATATATAAGCGAAACCACATGGTATTTGTCTTTCCGTGTCTGACTTTACTTAGCAAAATACCCTCTAAATCCACCCATGTTGTTGCAAATGGCAATATTTCATCCTTTTTTATGGCTGAATAGCCAAGATATGAAAACAATCTAAGTGTCCATTGATAGATGAATGCATAAAGATGTTGTATATAAGATAAAATACTAGTGAGTCATCATTATTTCTTTTCTTAAAATATTTTACCATTTATTGGAAAGAGAGAGAGAGAGAGAGAGAGAGAGAGAGCTGGGGGAGGGGCAGAGAGAGAAGCAGACTCTACACTGAGCAGGGAGTCCAATGTGGGGCTTGATCCCAGGACTCTGGGATCATGACCTGAGCTGAAGGCAGATACTTAACTGACTGAGCCACCCAGGCACCTCCACCATTACTTCTTAAAATAATTTTGTCATATCGAGGATGAAACCATTAAAAAATTATCTGCTTAGGATGTCAAATATTTTAGCTATGTTACTGATACCTGGTATATAGTTGGCACTAAAATAAAAAGGCCATGCTGGACTTTTTTCTTTATTGTTCTTTCTACATGAAACCGTTTTCCCTAAACTCTGTCAGCACTTTTCTCAAATGTCAGCTTATCAGAAACCCTTTCCCTAACCTATTTAAACAAGTAAATTCTCACCTTATTCCCATACTGTTTTATTTTCCTTTATAGCATTTGAACATTTATTTGTCTTTTTCTCTTGGGAACATAAACTCCATGAGGGAAGGCATTGTATTATTCTATATGTTGAACAAATGCCTGGCATATAGGAGGCTCAGAGTGACATAGTTTTAGAATGTACGAACTTGACCACTTATCGCAGAGGTAAATGTTCTTTTAGTAATTGATAAAATAAAGAACATTTTCAACTTTTCATGTGTTTGTGGGTCCTGCTCCTGGAGTCCCAGAGAATATAACTCTTTGACGTTTACCAAGGTCAAAATGACTTTGCAAAACTTCAAAATATGGACTCTATTTCTGCACCTGGCACTTATTGCACATATGCATCATTAAAAAAAATAACCAAAGGAGCATTCCAAACATAAAGATAAAAATAGAAAAAAATCTCCCTGGTTCCCATAAGATTAAAGTCATACAGCCTTGCACATATTAAAAACATAAGATAAAGTCTTTAACCTTCCAGAATGTCCTTCCTCAAGATGATCTGTAACTTTCTATGAAAAGAACATATATAACCCTCCACTAAATGTTCCTTCCCGGGAGCACTCTCTTTTTTGTGAAGGTTGTATTTCCAGGCAACTGTTTTATTTTATTTTTTATTTTTTTTTCAGGCAACTGTTTTAACTTGGGCTTGAATAAAACTCTTTTCCTTTCTCTTTAAACATTTAAGAAAGTTTTGTTCAATTTGCCTGGAGCTGACTACATAGTTCTTCATTACTGCAGCTGGACCTGGATTTTAGATCCTTATCTAGACAAATCACATAGGTATGAAACAACGAAAATAGTGCAAACCTCTGCACCCAGCAAAATAGCTTTCAACTGGATTACGCAGGGTATTCTGAAAGGCTTTATCGAGGATTGGAACAGTCACGTGGATGAACGGTTTTACCGATAGACAGCCGGCCAACTGTGGCAGCTTCTCAAAGACGCACTGGGAGGGTGGAGAAAGGGCGGAGCCAGCGGACCAGGGACGTAACCAGGCGGGGCTCCAGAGGTGAGCCGAGTTGAACAGTTTTGTCCTTCTCTGCCCACCATATGAAAATCTAGACGCAGAAAGTCACGGAGATGGCGGCTGTTAGGGTAAGTTGAAACAAAACCCGGATAACCTGCCCTGGTTCCTCGGTGGAGAGAGCAAGAGGCGGGGTGGAAATGGGGTTGTGAAAGAATCGGCAAGGTCAGGGAATCAGAAACGGTTGAAGCCTCAAAACACTTACCTCTCCCCCTTGGATTTCCCTAGCCTGGGACAGTACTCCCTCCTCAGTCTTCTGCAGTTAACTGTTTATACAGCGGCACGGTGGTACTGGGAAAAGGCTGGGCAAAAAAGGCTGGCCTGGAGACAAGCAGCGGCAGACTTGTAGGTATTGAACTGAAACAAAGAGAAAAGAATCCCGGGCATTCGATTGGGCACACAGGGTGGAATCTCCTGGCCCTTGGAAAGTCTTCGTTCAAACATTTGGGGGTGAAATAGACTAGGATGGAGATGTCACAAAGTCTCTGCAGTGCGCGGTGTTTGTATTTATTGTTGTTCCTTTCCGGGCTTGAATAATAAACTTGAGTTCCTTTTGAGTTCTGTACTGGGAAAAAGTGCCTATACTTAGGAATCTTTGTACCGGAAGTGACTCAGCTGGCTGCTAGCTGCGGTTCCTTAAATAGGTTTCAGTAATAGTAGTTGACAAATATCTACAGGTGGATATTTGTAGCCGGTTTTACGTGTAAAATGTACTGCTTGTAGAAGATACAAATACGAATAATTCAGCCAAAGTTTAAGGTGACTCAGTGTCCATCTTGATTGACAATTCTCCATTTCAGCATTTCTGGTACTCATAATTTATCTGAATTATCACTACAGCCTTCTAACTGGACTCCCGTCTCTAGCCTAGCTCTCAAGGAATCCATTTTCCCTGAACTGCCAGAGTACTTATTCTACAATGCAAATCTAATTATACCCCTTTCCCACTTAAAAACCTTTATTGGCACTCCTTCATCTGTTCTCTGGAGTCAGGTCAGACTCCTATGTCTGGAACACCCATCCTTGCCTTGGCTTTTCAGCTTCATCTGTTGTCTCTCAGGAAATCTTTTAACATCTGCACTCCAAGCCTTTCCCCCGCTAGATCTCTGGACTTGATGGGAAACATCCTCATCTAGTTCCTACTTGTAGTCCATTCATTCATTTAACAGCTACTTGTTTACTGCCTCCTCATACACTAAGCACAAAATGCATTTTCCGAGGTAGTGTTCCCGACTTCCCCAGTTTAATTTAAATAACTCCTTTTCTTGTGCTTCCAGAGGACACTGGGCATACTTTTATTATCTTAGCACTTATCACACTTTATTTTTTTTAATTTTTTTAAGATTTTATTTATTTATTCATGATAGTCACAGAGAGAGAGAGAGAGAGAGAGAGAGAGGCAGAGACACAGGCAGAGGGAGCAGCAGGCTCCATGCAGGGAGTCCGACGTGGGATTCGATCCCGGGTCTCCAGGATCGCGCCCTGGGCCAAAGGCAGGCGCTAAACCGCTGCGCCACCCAGGGATCCCCCACTTATCACACTTTAAATAATAGACTATTTACTTACCAGTTCTACCTTCCTATAAGCTGCTTGAGGACAATAATTAAGACATTAATTTTTGTATCCCTAACACAGGTATGACTTACGTTAGGTACTCAATAAAAGCTATAGGAATAGGGATCCCTGGGTGGCGCAGCGGTTTGGCGCCTGCCTTTGGCCCAGGGCGCGATCCTGGAGACACGGGATCGAATCCCACATCGGGCTCCCGGTGCATGGAGCCTGCTTCTCCCTCTGACTGTGTCTCTGCCTCTCTCTCTCTCTGTAACTATCATAAATAAATAAAAATTTAAAAAAAAAGCTATAGGAATAAATGCCAGGCAATGGGATAGTGTGCTCTGATTCAGAAAAAAAAAAGTGCCTTGCCTCAAGAGAAGTACAAAGTGATCTAAGGGTTCAAAAGAGAGAACTCAAACCTGGTTAAGGAGAATAAAGACTTCGTGGAGGAGGTACAGAGACAGAAGGAGTAGTCATTGGTAAAAAGCAAACCAGAATAGTGTGTTGTCACTGAAGCCTAGAGGAAAGAGTTGAACAGTTTGGCCAATAATAAGTCACTGGAAACTACCATTTATTAATTGCTTCCTATGAGATCAGGCACCATGCTAAAATACTCTATCTACCTCTGTTATTTCACTTTAATCTCAAGATAGCTTTATTTTGTAGTTACTATGATCACTGTTTTACAAATGAAAAACTAAGGTTGAGAGAAGTAAATTGCCCCAAATCATAATCCTAATAAGAGCTGAAGTGAGATAAACTAGTATAAATAAAGTAGTAGAGGGAGAATCTAGATTGTAAGAGGTTAAGGAAAGGATAAGGGAAACTGGCCATAATTTAGCACTTACTTTGGCCAGCTGCTCTACATATATTATTTCATTTTAATCCTTTTGATGACCCTAAGAAATGGGGTATTATCCTCACTTTATATATGATAAAGCAGGCTTAGAAAAAAGTGCTTGCTCCAGGTCATAACTGCTAAAGGTTCAAATACAGGTGTATTTAGCTCCAAGGTCCATGATCCTTCCACCACTCCTTGCTTCTGAGAGGAAGGGTATATTACTCTTTGGAAAAGTGTTGTGGTGAAAGGAAGGAAATAAATCTTGGGATACAGGTAACAAATTCCAGAAAAGGTGTATTTTCATTTAAAAAGGTCAGGAGAGGGATCCCTGGGTGGCCCAGCAGTTTGGCGCCTGCCTTTGGCCCAGGGCGCGATGCTGGAGACCCGGGATCGAATCCCACGTCAGGCTCCCGGTGCATGGAGCCTGCTTCTCCCTCTGCCTGTGTCTCTGCCTCTCTCTCTCTCTCTTGCTGTGTGACTATCATAAATAAATAAAAAAAATTAAAAAAAAATAAAAAGGTCAGGAGAGGAATGACAGGTGGCTCGGTGCTTGAGCATCTGCCTTTGGCTCAGAGTGGGATCCCAGGGTCCTGGGATCAAGTCCCACATCAGGTTCCCTGCAGGAAGCCTGCTTCTCCCTCTGCCTATGTCTCTGCCTCTCTCTCTCTTTGTCTCTCATGAATAAATAAAATCTTTAAAAAATAAAAATAAAAAAGTCAGGAGACTGTCAATTATATCTTGATAAAACTGGAAACAGTCAGGAAGCCTGAGCTGGTTTGGTGACAAGGGGAAATGTGCCAAAAATTAATATAGAGGAAAGATAATAATAGTTATCACAGCTATTAAGTTACTAAGCATTTACTGGTTTGGGCATTTTGCTGATCATTTTACATGAATTTTCTAATGCTTCACAGTGGCCCTATGAATAGATACAGTTATCATCATTTTACAGGTAAGGAAACTGAAGCTTAGAAAGGTTTCATAACTTGCCCGCAGTCACACAGTAGTAAAGAGTAGAGTCAGATCTGAAATTATGTGATCTCAGTCCCGATTATGGGGCTTAACTTTGTGGAAGCATTTGTGAGGCCAAGGTCCCAAAAGGGTGATCAGTGTTAATTTTGAAGCCCTAGAGTTTAATAAAAAAAGGGTAAGATAGAGAGGAACCCTGAAAGTTGGCAGATAACTAACGAAGATTACATAAATCTTGAGATAGAACTTGTTGAGCAGATATGATAGTGAAAAACTGATGTGGAATTACTCTCAAGGAATAAGGACTATATTGATTTCTCCTCCTGACTTCTTGAATAAGAGAGAATGGCTTGAGGACTGGCCTTCATTTAAAAGGATTGGGAGAGGAACCTGGGTAGCATAGTCAGTTAAGCCTCTAACTCTTGGTTTCCATATAGATACTATCTCAGGTTTGTGGGACAGAGCCCTGTGTTGGGCTCTGTGCTGAGTGCAGAAGTCTGCTAAAGTTTCTCTCCTCTCTCTGCCCCTCTCAGGCCTCTCTCTCTCAAATAAACAAATCTTAAAAAAAAGGATTGGGAAGAATGTATTAGTGTCAGACAAAAGCCAAGTTTCTTTAACGCTAGAGGTTGAGTGAATTTGAGGAAAATGTGAGTCTTGAAATAAAAGTTGTTTTTAATAAAATACTTAATATCAAAATATGGGAGCACCTGGGTGACTCAGTCATTTAAGCATCTACCTTTGGCTCAGGTCATGATCTCAGGGTCCTGGATTGAGCCCTGCATTGGGCTCCCTGCTTAGTGGGGAGTTTGCTTCTCCCTCTCCCATTACCCCTCCTCCTCCTGGTCATTCTCCCTCTGTCTCAAATAAATAAATAAGATCTTTTAAAAAAAGAAAAACAACAAAATATGGCTACCATGTTTTGAGCACTTCCTGTGTGTCCAACACTGTATCAAGCTGTTGATGCATATCATTTTACTCTTACCCAAAATTTTCAAATGTAAGTAGTTTTACTAGCTCAAAGAACAGTAGTAGAGCAGAGAGGAAATCAAAGCTGCAATAGGAGGTTGTAGTCAAAGAAAAGCTTGATGAGTGTATGATTTTAGCTATTAGCAAGTTCTGGGTAATGGTAAATTCAGGGTATACTCATGGAGTGAGTAGCCACAGTGGAGTGAAATGGTCTACAGGGGTAAGGTCAAAGAGTGAGGGGAGGCTTTGGGATGGTTTGTCCACATCCACATTGAAGCCATTCTTAGTTAAAGAAGGATTTAGAGTAGAGAAGACTGCTAACCAGGATTCTAACTCTTTGATGTGATGTAGTGACAGGCAGGTAGATAATAGTGTTAAGAATGAATAGATGGATGGTATAAACTTCAAAGTAGCAGAGTTACTTTTATTTCTTTTATGTAAACTTTTTTTACTGAAATATATGTCCAGTGAAGTACACAAATCATAAGCAGCTTGCTAAATTCTAATAAAAATGATCGTGTTTATTCAATCAGAACCCAAATAAACAAGAAGCATTACCAACAGCTCAGAAGCCTTTCCTTCTGTTCAACTACATCATTATCCTCTACCATGGATTATTTTTGTCTATTTTTGAATTTTATATAAATGGAATGATGCAGTATTTGTCTGGTATCTTTCACTCAATATTATGTTTCTGAGATTCATCCATTATGAATATAACACTAATTCATTTTTATTACTATATGATATTTAAGAAGGTGAATGTATCATGATTTATCCATTATACTCTTTTTTTAAGATTTATTTATTTGAGAGAGAGAGAGGGAGAGAGAGAGAGAGAGCACAAGCAGGGAGGTGGAGGGGCAGAGGGAGAGGGAGAAGCAGACTCTCCACTGAGCAGGGAACCTGATGTGGAGCTCGATCCCAGGACCCTGAAATCATGACCTGAGGTGAAAGCAGATGCTTAACCAACTGAGGTACCCAGGCATCCCCATTATTCTACTCTTGGTGAACATTTTAATTATTTTCAGTTTTGAGCTATTATTACACAAATAATGATCTCATGAACATTTTTCTATATGTCTTTTTGGTGCATGTAAATGTACATTTCTATTGAGTATATACCTAGGAGTGAGATTGCTAGGTCATAGAGCATACAGCTTTGGTAGATAGTGTCAAGGAGTTTTTCAAAGTGGATATACTAATTTGCATTCCATTCATGAGAGTTCTAGTTGTTCTACTTCCTCACTAACAAGAACAGAGATTTTTACCTAAGGATGAAGAAGTAATGGCTTAATTAGAAGTAGCATTGGTTGTCAGGAAGAAGACAAACTACCTCCTTTTCCTGAGACACTTTGAATGGCTTCCTCTTGAGGATTATAAAGGAAGTAGAGACCTCAGGGGATAGTAATGTTTCATTTCAGGCAAGGAGAGGGGAGGCTAGACACAATGCAAGGGCTTTTGGAGTTTTGGGGAGTAGCAGGAAGTTTGGTCAGTAGAGAGAAAATACAGAGCACTGTAAGAAATTAGAATATAGGAAATAATACATGACTAGAATTATATTTTGGGGTTTAGGCTGGGGATGATGGATATGGGAAGGAACGTGGACATCATAGTACTTAAGTTTTCAAAATCCTTGATAATACAAGCTGTATATTCCTTTGTGTCAACTTTAGTCCTTGTCTCTTTCCTTTCCTTTTATCTCTTTCCTTTCCTTGCTTCATGTGAGTTATACCAGAAAATATTTGGAACCTAACAAAGTGAAATTTGTTAGATAGCAAAATCAGTGTTACTGTTTCCACTCAGCATTGTTGAACATCTTTATTTTTGGTGCAACTTTGAAAGTTGCGCTTTGAAACCCTTAGCCTGTTTAATCACACTCCGCCTATGATTATAATTACAGGATATTGTTTTATGTCATAAAGTGAAAATGATGGGTGCATTGCTTCCTCCCATACCCATATGACTAACTATTCCCCTAACGCCATCCCCTCAGATGGCAGTAAGGTGTTTTGTGAACCTCATTGAATATGGAAACAAAATATTGCTTGTCATGTATCCTAAGGTTAAGGAAAACAGAGGCATGTTCAAATTATCTTAAGTAGTGTTTTAATGAAAGGATACATAGTTTTAGGAAGAAGGCCTTGGGAAAGTGTCTCACCGGCTCAGCAGACCTCAAGAAAGACCATTCAGAATATCATAGCAACTCTGGTAGTTACCTATCTCGTGACTGGACTATTGTGTTTCTTCTAACTCTACATGTTTTATATCCAGGCTTTCCTAGAGAAAGGATCTCATTAGGTTGGCTGGTCAATAACCACTACAAAGTACCCCTCTTGGGCAGAAATTGCACATAAGGCCTCCTTTTATAAGACAGCATCTAGTTGGCTGCCTTTGGCTCAACTGCCAATCCCTAGTCTAGTCAGTTTTGGCCAGGGCATTAGTCCTGTAGTTCAAAGCATAGCAGCCTATGTTAAGAATCATAGAAGGCAACACTATAATTGTCAGATGCTCTGAAGCTTTTTAGAAAGGCCAAGGCAATGGATGGATATCCTTTGGAGGTTCATAATCTGTCTGGTATAAATTTACTTTTGAATACTTTCCAGAAGTAAGTATGGTAGAATATGAAATATGGTAGAATATTTTTGGAATTGCTATTAAAAGCTAACTTATTAACATCTTGTAATTAAATTGGGAAATTGGTTTCATAAGAATAAAAACAGCAAGATGGTGGAGTGTTTGGATGCTAGGATGTGTTGGAATTTTATTTTGAAGGTTGCAGAGAACCACTGAAATAAATCCAAAATGATTTATGATTTTAAAAATTTTAAATAAATATTATGTTTATTTATTATGGATAAATAGATAAATATTATAGATATCAAAAAGGCATTAATGAACACTGTAAATGTAGGTGAAACTTCCTGTGTACCCCTCCAACTCTGGTTGCATTTCCCTTCGTAAACCCCCCATAGCCATTTTCCTGACTTGTATTAAATATTACTATGCATGTTTTTAGACTTTTACTGTATATGCATGTATTCCTAAACTTTATACACTGTTGTTTTGTTTGCTTTTAAGCTTTATGTAAATTTTATTTATGCGGCATCTATTCTGCAACCTATTTTTATCAGTTAGCATTTTTTGTTATGTATACATGTTCATATGTGTAGCTATAGTTCGTTTATTTTCACTGTGCATAGTACTCTGTTATATGAATATATTTTTTCATTCTTTTAATGGAATGTGGTTACTTTTTTCTACTACAAATAATGCTATTATGAACAATCATATGCAGATCTCCCCTGCTATACCATAAACTAGCTGTATGACTTTGGGCAAATCACTTAACCTGTGGAAACCTCAGTTTTCTTATCTTAATCCTTAGGATAAGAATAGTACTTATTCCCTAGGGTTTTATACTAGGAAATACTAAAAGTATGGTATATTATCTGCACAACACTGGGCATGGGTTATAGCAAATATCCACTAATTTCTAGCTCTTGTTATTCTCAGTGTTTAAAAGGATATAATCCCAGCACTTAGTGTAATGCCATTATTTGTTCTGACCTTTAGATCCCAATTTAAGTTGCACCTTGTTCAGGCAGTGGACTGATAACCTGTTTCCTGTGAGTATCAGTAGCCTCAAGCAAGTAGAATAGAAAATTGTTGTTGCTAACATTATCAACTTTTTATTGAAATGCATATTTATATACAGCCTTCTTTCTTCTTAGACTTATTTTGATTCTTCCAGACCCTTGATGCTTATTCATGATACTTTCAATGATAAATAATCTTTAAAAAGTAAAAAAATGTAATGTGCTTTTTTGCTTACCATACCCTTTATATGTAAAATGTTCTTTTTTCATTGTTCAAACCCTAAGCCAATAAACTAGAAAATTTGAATGGAGAGATTATTGCAGAGATTGTTTAGTCAAAAATTGTCCTGTGAAACATAAAATAGTTTTTATGACTTATGAGAAGTTTCTTTAAGAAAAACCTTAGAGAAGGCACCTGGGTGGCTCTGTGGGTTAAGCATCTGACTCTTGATTTTGGCTCAGGTCATGATCCCAAGGTTGTGGTATTGAGCCCTGCATCAGGCTCTGTGCACAGTGGGGGAGTCTTCTGGAGATTCTCTTCTCCCCCTCCCTTTGCCCCTTCCCCCTGCATGCTCACACACTCTGTCTTTCAAATAATAAATCTTTAAAAAAAGAATAACCCTAGTTGAAGGAGGTAAACATCTAGTAGAGTAGGAATGAGAGTACCATTTTCATTGATCTTCTATGAATTAAGGCACAGTAGAGTATCAAACCTTCAAATATTGAGATGCTAAAGACTTTGTAGTTGGTTGGTGTTTTACACCTATAATTTTTCCACAAGTACTTTATTTTTTGTCTTTTCAAGTTTGTATTTAAATTACAGTTAGTTAACATACAGTATAATATTAGTTTCAGGTGTGCAAGAGTGATTCATTACTTCCAAACAAGACCCAGTGCTCATCAAAACAACTGCAATCCTTAATCATCATCTATTTAACCTATCCCCCTACCTACATCTCCTCTGATAACCATGAGTTCGTTCTCTATGGTTGAGTTTGTTTCTTGGTTTGCATTTCTCTTTTTTTCCTTATGCTCTTTGTTTTGTTTCTTAAAATCTACATATGAGTGAAATCATATGGTATTTGTCTTTCTCGGACTGCCTGCACCGAAGGCAGGTGCCAAACCGCTGAGCCACCCAGGGATCCCCTTGAGAGTTGAGTTTTATAAGTACGTTATGTATTTTGGGTGCTAACCCTTTATTATATATGTCATTTGCAAATATCTTCTCCCATTCCATAGGTGGCCTTTTAGTTTTGTTATTTCTTTACATGCAGAAGCTTTTGATCCTGATAAAGTCCCAATAGTGGTTTTTGCTTTTGTTTTCCCTTACCTTGGGAGATGATGTGTCTAGTAAGAAGTTGCTAAAATTGATGTCAAAGAGGTTACTATGGCTTATGTTCTCCCCTAGGATTTTGATGGTTTCCTGTTTCACATTTAGGCCTTTCATCCATTTTGAATTTATTGTTGTGTATGGTGTAAGAAAATGGTCCAGTTTCATTCTTTTGCATGTTGCTGTCCAGTTTTCCCAACACCATTTGTTGAAGAGACTATGTTTCTCCCATTGGATATTCTTTCTCGCTTTGTCAAAGATTAATTGACCATATAGTTGTGGGTTCCTTTCTCAGTTTTCTATTATGTTCCCTTGACCTATGTGTCTATTTTTATATCAGTAGCCAACTGTTTTGATCACTACAGCTTTGTAATGTAACATGAAGTCTGGAATTGTGATGTGTCCAGCTTTGCTTTCCCTTTTCAAGGTTTGCTTTGGCTATTTGGGGTCTTTTCTAGTCCATACAAACCTTAGGATAGTTTGTTCTAGCTCTATGAAAAATGCCAATGGTATTTTGATAAGGGATTTCATTAAATGTGTAGACTGCTTTGGGTAGTATAGACGTTTTAACAATATTTGTTCTTTCAGTCCATGAGCATGGAATGTCTTTCCATTACTTTGTTTTCTGTTGGATTTCTTTCATGCATGTTGTATAGTTTTCAGAGTACAGGTCTTTCACCTCTTTGGTTAAAGTTATTCCTACGTATTTTTTTAAAAAAAGATTTTATTTATTTATTCATGAGAGATACAGAAAGAGAGGCAGAGGCATAGGCAGAGGGAGAAGCAGGCTCCTCGAGGGGAGCCTGATGTGGGACTCGATCCCAGGACTCTGTGATGATGCCCTGAGCCGAAGGCAGATGCTCAGCCACTGAGCCAACCAGGCTTTTCTATTCCTAGGTATTTTATGGGTTTTGGTGAAATTGTAAATGGGATTGATTCCTTGATTTTTCTTTCTGCTGCTTCACTATTGTATAAAATGCAGTGGATTTCTTTACATTGATTTTGTATCCTATGACTTTACTGAATTCACGTATCAGTTCTAGTAGTTTTTTGGTTTTTAAGGTTTTCTGTATAGAGTATCACGTCATATGCAAATAGTGAAAATTTGACTTCTTTCTTGCTGATTTGGATGCTTTTATTTCTTTTCGTTGTCTGATTGCTGTGGCTGGTACCATATTAAAAAACAGTGATGAGAGGGAGGGGCAAGATGGCGGAAGAGTAGGGTCCCCAAGGCACCTCTCCCCACCAAATTACCTAGATAACTTTCAAATCACCCTGAAAATCTACGAATTCGGCCTGAGATTTAAAGAGAGAACAGCTGGAATGCTACAGTGAGAAGAGTTCACGCTTCTATCAAGGTAGGAAGACGGGGAAAAAGAAATAAACAAAAGGCATGAAAGGGGGAGGGGCCCCACGAGGAGCCAGGGTAAGGCCACAGCCAGTGCCCCCAGGACAGGAAAGCACCGTCCTAGAGAAGCAGGAACTTCACGAATCTTCCCGGGCGGAAAGGGGCTCCCAGGGAGTTAGAGCAAGACCCCAGGAGGGCGGGGATGCTCTCAGGCTCCCTGGGACACTAACAGACACCTGCGCCCCTGGGAGAGTGCCCCGAGCTCCCTAAAGGGCTGCAGCGCACTGCTTGACCCGGGAGCAGCTCGGAGGGGCTTGGATGGCGGCTCCGGGAGCAGCTCGGAGGGGCACCAGCTGTGGCTTTGCAGGAGAGGGGGCTGCCCAGCCGACAGCGCGAATCCAACAGCGCAGGCCCGGGAGCACAGGGCGCCGGGGACACAGCCAAGGATCCGGCCTCCACCTGGGACAGGCAGAGGCCAGGAGGGCCCAGAACAGCAAGGACGCTCCTGCCCCAAGCTGCGCAGATCAGCGGCCCCGTCCCCGGAGCATCCAGGTCCCTACAGGCTGAGAGCTCCGTAGTTACTGTGGGAGCTGACTCCAGGGCTCCAGAGCTGGCCACCGCCACTGGGGTTGTTCCTCCTGGGGCCTCACGGGGTAAACAACCCCCACTGATCCCTGCACCACCAGGCAGGGAGCAGAGCAGCTCCCCCAAGTGATAACACCTGAAAATCAGGACAACAGGCCCCTCCCCCAGAAGACCAGTTAGAGGGACAAGTTCAAGGGAAAGTCAAGGGACTTAAAGTATATAGAATCAGAAGATACAGTACAGCCCCCTTGTTTTTTTTTTTCTTTTTGATTTCTGTTTGCTTCCCCCACCCTTTTTTCCTTTCTTTTTCTTTCTCTTTTTCTTCTCTTTTTTCCCTTCCTTTTTTCTTTTTTCTTTTCTCTTTTCTTTCCTTCTTTCTCTCCTCTCTTTTTCTCATTTTCCCAATATAACGTGTTTTTGGCCACTCTGCACTGAGCAAAATGACTAGAAGGAAAAACTCACCTCAAAAGAATGAATCAAAAACAGTCCTCTCTCCCACAGTTACAAAATTTGGATTATAATTCAATGTCAGAAAGCCAATTCAGAAGCACTATTATAAAGCTACTGGTGGCTCTCGAGAAAAGCATAAAGACTCAAGAGACTTCATGACTGCAGAATTTAGATCTAGTCATGCAGAAATTAAAAATCAATTAAATGAGATACAATCCAAACTAGAGGTCCTAACAACGAGGTAGAAGAACAAGTGAGTGACACAGAAGACAAGTTGACGGCAAAGAGGGAAACTGAGGAAAAAAGAGACAAACAATTAAAAGATCATGAGGATAGATTAAGGGAAATAAATTACAGCCTGAGGAAGAAAAATCTACATTTAATTGGGGTTCCCGAAGGCGCTGAAAAGGACAGAGGTCCAGAATATGTATTTGAACAAATCCTAGCTGAAAACTTTCCTAATCTGGAAAGGGAAACAGGCATTCAGATCCAGGAAATAGACAGATCCCCCCTAAAATCAATAAAAACTGCTCAACACCTTGACATTTAATAGTGAAGCTTGCAAAATCCAAAGATAAAGAGAAGATCCTTAAAGCAGCAAGAGACAAGAAATCCCTGACTTTTATGGGGAGGAGTATTAGGGTAACAGCAGACCTCTCCACAGAGACCTGACAGGCCAGAAAGGGATGGCAGGATATAATCAGGGTCCTAAATGAGAAAAACATGCAGCCAAGAATACTTTATCCAGCAACACTCTCATTCGGAGTGGAAGGAGAGATAAAGAGCTTCCAAGATAGGGAGGAACTGAAAGAATATGTGACCTCCAAACCAACTCTGCAAGAAATTTTAAGGGAGACCCTTAAAGTTCCCCTTTAAGAAGAAGTCCAGTGGAAAAATCCACAAAAACAGGGACTAAATAGATATCATGATGACACTAAACTCATATCTTTCAATAGTAACTATGAACGTGAACGGGCTTCATGACCCCATCAAAAGGCACAGGGTTTCAGACTGGATAAAAAAGCAGGACTCATCTATTTGCTGTCTGCAAGAGACTCATTTTAGACAGAAAGACACCTACAGCCTGAAAATAAAAGGTTAGAGAACCATTTACCATTCAAATGTCCTCAAAAGAAAGCAGGGATAGCCATCCTTATATCAGATAAACTAAAATTTACCCCGAAGACTGTAGTGAGAATGAAGAGGGACACTATATCATCCTTAAAGGATCTATCCAACAAGAGGACCGAAAAATCAACAATATTTATGCCCCGAATGTGGGAGCTGCCAAGTATATCAATCAATTAATAAACAAACTTAAGACATACTTAGATAATAATACACTTATACTTGCTGACTTCAATCTAGCTCTTTCTACCCTCAGTAGGTCTTCTAAGCACAATATCACCAAAGAAATGAGAGCCTTAAATGATACACTGGACCAGATGGATTTCACAGATATCTACAGAACTTTACATCCAAACTCAACCGAATACACATTCTTCTCAAGTGCACATGGAGCTTTCTCCAGAATAAACCACATACTGGGTCACAAATCAAGTCTGAACAGATACCAAAATATTGGGATAGTCCCCTGCATATTCTCAGACCATGATGCCTTGAAATTAGAACTAAATCACAACAAGAAGTTTGGAAGGCCCTCAAACACGTGGAGGTTAAGGACCATCCTGCTAAAAGATGAAAGGGTCAACCAGGAAATTAAGGAAGAATTAAAGATTCATGGAAACTAATGAGAATGAAGATACAACCGTTGAAAATCTTTGGGATGCAGCAAAAGCAGTCCTGAGGGGGAAATACATCACAATACAAGTATCCATTCAAAAACTGGAAAGAACTCAAATACAAAAGCTAACCTAACACCTAAAAGAGCTAGAGAAAAAACAGCAAATAGATCCTACACCCAGCAGAAGAAGAGATTTAATAGAAATTTGAGCAGAACTCAATGAAATCGAGACCAGAAGAACTGTGGAACAGATCAACAAAACTAGGAGTTGGTTCTTTGAAAGAATTAAGATAGATCAAACATTAGCCAGCCTTATTAAAAAGAAGAGAGAGAAGACTCAACTTAATAAAATCATGAATGAGAAAGGAGAGATCACTACCAACACCAAGGAAATACAAACGATTTTAAAAACATATTATGAGCAGCTATACGCCAATAAATTACGCAATCTGGATTAAATGGATGTATTTCTGGAAAGTCACAAACTACCAAAACTGGAACAGGAAGAAACAGAAAACCTGAACAGGCCAATAACCAGGGAGGAAATTGAAGCAGTCATCAGAAACCTCCCAAGACACAAAAGTCCAGGGCCAGATGGCTTCCTAGGGGAATTCTATCAAACGTTTAAAGAAGAAACCATACCTATTGTACTAAAGCTGTTTGGAAAGATAGAAAGAGATGGAGTACTTCCAAATTAATTCTATGTGGCCAGCATCACCTTAATTCCAAAATCAGACAAAGACCACCAAAAAGGAGAATTATAGACCAATATCCCTGATGAACATGGATGCAAAAATTCTCAACAAGATACTAGCGAATAGGATCCAACAGTACATTGAGAAAATTATTCACCCTGACCAATTAGGATTTTTTCCTGGGACACAAGGCTGGTTCAACACTCATAAAACAATCAATGTGATTCATCATATCAGCAAGAGAAAAACCAAGAACCATATGATCCTCTCATTAGATGCAGAGAAAGCATTTGACAAAATACAGCATCCATTCCTGATCAAAACTCTTCAGAGTGTTGGGATAGAGGGAACATTCCTCGACATCTTAAAAGCCATCTACGAAAAGCCCACAGCAAATATCATTCTCAATGGGGAAGCCCTAGGAGCCTTTCCCCTAAGATCAGGAACAAGAGAGGGATGTCCACTCTCACCACTGCTGTTCAACGTAGTACTGGAAGCCCTAGCCTCAGCAATCAGACAACAAAAAGACATTAAAGGCATTCAAATTGGCAAAGAAGAAGTCAAACTCTCCCTCTTTGCCAATGACATGATACTCTACATAGAAAACCCAAAAGCCTCCACCCCAAGATTGCTAGAACTCATACAGCAATTTGGCAGTGTGGCAGAATACAAAATCAATGCCCAGAAGTCAGTGGCATTTCTATTCACTAACAATGAGACTGAAGAAAGAGAAATGAAGGAGTCAATCCCATTTACAATTGCACCCAAAAGCATAAGATACCTAGGAATCAACCTATCCAAAGAGGTAAAGGATATATACCCTAAAAAGTATAGACACTTCTGAAAGAAATTGAGGAAGACACAAGGAGATGGAAAAATATTCCATGCTCATGGATTGACAGAATTAATATTGTGAAAATGTTAATGTTACTCAGGGCAATTTACACGTTTAATGCAATCCCTATCAAAATACAATGGACTTTCTTCAGAAAGTTATAACAAATTATTTTAAGATTTGTGTGGAATCAGAAAAGATTCTGAATAGCCAGGGGAATTTTAAAAAAGAAAATAGTATCTGGGATCATCACAATGCCAGATTTCAGGTTGTACTACAAAGCTGTGGTCATCAAGAGAGTGTGGTCCTGGCACAAAAACAGACACATAGATCAATGGAACAGAATAGAAAATCCAGAAGTGGACCCTCAACTTTATGGTCAACTAATATTTGATAAAGGAGGAAAGACTATCCAATGGAAGAAAGACAGTCTCTTCAATAAGTGGTGCTGGGAAAATTGGACATCCACATGCAGAAGAATGAAACTAGACCACTCTCTTGCACCATACACAAAGATAAACTCAAAATGGATGAAAGATCTAAATGTGAGACAAGATTCCATAAAAATCCTAGAGGAGATCACAGGCAACACCCTTTTTGAACTCAGCCACAGTAACTTCTTGCAAGATACATCCACGAAGGCAAGAGAAAGAAAAGCAAAAATGAACTATTGGGACTTCATCAAGATAAGAAGCTTTTGCACAGCAAAGGATACAGTCAACAAAACTCAAAGACAACCTACAGAATGTGAGAAGATATTTGCAAATGACATATCAGATAAAGGGCTAGTGTCCAAGATCTATAAAGAACTTATGAAACTCAGCAGCAAAGAAACAAACAATCCAATCATTAAATGGGCAAAAAACATGAACAGAAATCTCACAGAGGAAGACATAGACTTGGCCAACACGCACATGAGAAAATGTTCCGCATCACTTGCCATCAGGGAAATACAAATGAAACCCGCGATGAGATACCACCTCACACCAGTGAGAATGGGGAAATTTAACAAGGCAGGAAACCACAGATGTTGGAGACGATGCGGAGAAAAGGGAACCCTCTTGCACTGTTGGTGGGAATGTGAACTGGTGCAGCCACTCTGGAAAACTGTGTGGAGGTTCCTCAAAGAGTTACAAATAGACCTGCCCTGGGACCCAGCAATTGCACTGTTGGGAATTTACCCCAAAGGTACAGATGCAGTGAAACTCCGGGACACCTGCACCCCATTGTTTATAGCAGCCATTTCCACAATAGCCAAAATGTGGAAGGAGCCTCGGTGTCCATTGAAAGATGAATGGATAAAGAAGATGTGGTTTATGTATACAATGGAATATTACTCAGCCATTAGAAATGACAAATACCCACCCACCATTTGGTTCAAAGTGGATGGAATCGGAGGGTATTATGCTGAGTGAAATAAGTCAATCGAAGGACATACATTATATGTTCTCATTCATTTGGGGAATATAAATAATAGTGAAAGGGAATAGAAGGGAAGGGAGAAGAAGTGTGTGAAATATCAGAAAGGGAGACAGAACATAAAGACTCCTAACTCTGGGAAATGAACTAGGGGTGGTGGAAAGGGAGGCGGGCGCGTGTGGGGGTGATTGGGTGATGGGCACTGAGGGGGGCACTTGACAGGATGAGCCCTGGGTGTTATTCTGTATGTTGGCAAATTGAACACCAATAAAAAATAAACTTATTATTTAAAAAAAAAGAATGTTCTTTTCTAAAAAAAAAAAAAAATTATTTTCTAAACCCAGATAGATGAAAGCTTTTTTTCATAAGTCGATGTATTAAGAATTTTATTGCCCAGGTCATGGTCTATATTGGCAAATGTGCCATGTGAACTTGAGGCATGTATTGTTCCATTGTTTTGTGTACGGTTCAATAAATACCTGATTAAAACAAACAAACAAAAAACATTGATGAGAATGGACATCCCTGTCTTGTTCCTGACCTTAGAGGAAAAGCTCAGTTTTTCCCTACTAAGGATCAATCATACTAGCTGTGGGGTTTTTTGTATATGGCCTTTATTATGTTGATGTACATTCTTTCTAAGTGTACTTTGTTGAGGGTTTTTATCACAATGGATGTTGTACTTTATCAGATGCTTTTTCTGTATTATTGAAAGGATTGTATGGTCCTTATACTTTCTTTTATTGATGTAGTGTATCGTGTAGCTTGATTTGTGAGTCTCTAACCACCCTTACAACACAGGCATGAGTCCCACTTGATCATGGTGAATGATTCTTTTAATGCACTGTTGGATTTGGTTTGCTACTATTATATTGAGAGTTTTTACATCCATATTTATCAGGGATATTGGCCTCTAGTTTTCTGTTTTAGGCATGTCCTTCTCTTGTTTTAGTATGAGGGTAATGCTGGTCGTATAGAATGAATTTGGAAGTTTTCCTACCTTTTTTATTTTCTGGAATATTTTGAGAAGAATGAGTATTAACTTTACATGTTTGGTGGAATTTGCCTGTGAAGCTGTATGGCCCTGTACATACATACATACATACATACATACATACATACATACATTTATTTATTTATTTATTTATTTATTTATTTATTTATTTATTTTTCTGAGAAACAGAGAAAGAGAACACATACAAGAAAGAGGAGTGGTAGAGGGAGAGGGAGAAGCCAACTCCTTGCTGAGCAGAGACCACAATGTGACTTGATCCTCGGACCCTGGAATCATTTCCTGAGTGGAAGTCAGATGCTTAACTGACTGAGCAACCTAAGCGCCCTGTCCCTGAACTTTTATTTGTTGGGAAATTTTTGTCTACTGATTCAGTTTCTTGGCTGGTTATCAGTCTGTTCAAGTTTTCTGTTTCTTTTTCAGTTTTGGTAATTTAAATCTTTCTGGGAATTTATCCATTTCTTCCACATTATTCAGTTTGTTGGCATGTAATTTTTCATAATATTCTCTTATAATTGTTTGTATTTCTGTGGTGGTGGTTGTTATTTCTCCCTGCTTGTTTGTGATTTCATTTAAATGGATCCTTTCTCTTTTGTTTCTGTTAAATCTGGTTAAGGGTTTAACAGTTTTATTGATTTTTTTTCAAAGAACCAGCTCTTATTGCATTTATTTATTGTTTTTTTCCTATATCATTTTTTCTGCTGTATTATTTCCTTCCTTTTGCTGGCTTTAGGCTTTGTTCCTTTTCTAGCTCCTTTAGGAATAAGATTGGGTTGCAAATTTGAAAATTTTCTTGCTTCTTTTTTTTTTAAAGTCTTTTTTTATTTTTTATTTTTTTATTTTTATTTATGATAGTCACAGAGAGAGAGAGAGGCAGAGACATAGGCAGAGGGAGAAGCAGGCCCCATGCACCGGGAGCCCGACATGGGACTCGATCCCGGGTCTCCAGGATCGTGCCCTGGGCCTAAGGCAGGTGCCAAACCTCTGGGCCACCCAGGGATCCCCATTTTCTTGCTTCTTAAGGTTGGCATGTATTGCTATATACTTCCCTCATAAGACTGCTTTTGCTGCGCCTGAGAGTTTCGGATTGTTGCGTTTTCTTTTTCATTTATTTCTATGTATTTTTTTAATGTCCTGGTTGACCCATTCATTCTTTATTTAGTAGAATGATTTTTAACCTCCCTGCATTATAGTCTTTCCAAATATTTTCTTGTGACTGGCTTCATATTCCATAGCGTTGTGGTCAGAAAAGATGCTTGGTATGATCTGTTTTTTTGTATTTGTTGAGGACTGATTTGTGACCTTGTATGTGCTTTAGTGGAGAGTGCCCAAGTGATCCTGAAAAGAATGTATATTCTGCTGTTATAGGATGGAATGATCTGAATAGTCTGTTATGTCCATCTGGTCCAGTGTGTCATTCAAAGCAGTTGTTTCCTTGTTGACTTTCTGCCTAGATGATCTGTCCATTGATGTAAGTGGAGCATTAATGTACTCTACTATTATTTTATTATTATCATTGAGTTCTTTTAAGTTTGTTATTAATTGTTTTATGTATTTGGTTGCTCCCTTATTGTGTGTATAAATATTTACAGTTGTCAGATCTTCTTGTTGAATTGTCCCCTTTATTATGATATAGTGCTCTTCTTCATCTCTCGTTATAGTCTTTCATTTAAAGCCTAGTTTTCCAATATAGGTGTTGGTTCTCTGGCTTTCATGTGGCATCCATTTGCATGATAAATGTTTCTCCCTCCCCTCAATTTCAATGTGCAGGTGTCTTTAGTTTTATAATAAATCTCTTGTAGACAGTGTATACTTGGGTCTTATATTTTTTTAAATTTTATTGATTTATTTTAGACAGAGAGTGTATGTGCAGGTGTATGCATGAGTGGGGAGAGGGCCAGAAGGAAAGAGAGAGAGAATCACAGTCAGACTCCCTGCCAGAGTGTGGAGCCCGACCTGGGGCTTAATCTCACCACACTCACAACCTGAGCTGAAATCAAGAGTCAGTCACTTAACTGACTGAGCCACCCAGGCACCCCATGGTCTTGTGTTTTTTTTTTTTTTAATGCATTCTTATACCCTATGTCTTTTGCTTGGAGCATTTAGTCCTTTTACATTCAGAGTAATTATTGAGAGATATGTATTTAGTGTCATTTTATTACTTCTTTTGTTACTGTTTCTGGAGATTTTTTCATTCAAAGAGTCCTCTTTAATATTTCTTGCAGGGCTGGTTTAGTGGTCAGGAACTCCTTTAGTTTTTGTCTGGGAAACTATCTCCCCTTCTATTCTGACTGATTGATACCTTTGCTGAATAAAGTATTGTTGGCTATATATTTTTCCCATTCAGCACTTTAAATATGTCATGCCACTTACTGCTGACTTCCCACATTTTTTTGAGAAATTTCCAGCTGGCTTAATGAGTCTTCCCTTGTAAGTTAGTTACTTCTTTTATCTTGCTGTTTTTTTCTTCATCCCTGTATTTTGCAAATTTAATTACAATATGTCTGTCTTGTTCTGGGCCTGGTTTTGTTGATTGTGATGGGACTTCTCACTGCCTCTTAGATCTGGATGTGTTTCCTTTCTCAGATTAGGGAAGTTTTCAGCTCTTATCTCCAAAAAAATTTCTGCCCCTTTTTCTCTCTCTTCTTCTGGGACTCTTACACTATGAACGTTCTAAGTCTGTTCTTATGTTACATAATTTTTTCTCTCTTTTGTTCAGCCTCATTATTTTCCATTATTTCGTCTTCTGTTTTTTTTAAGATTTTATTTATTTATTCATGAGAGACACAGAGAGACTGGGAGACAGAGACACAGGCAGAGGGAGAAGCAGGCTCCATGCAGGGAGCCTGATGTGGGACTTGATCCCGGGACTCCAGGATCACGCCCTGGGCCAAAGGCAGGCGCTAATCCACTGAGCCACAGGGATCCCCCCATTATTTTGTTTTCTAGATCACTTACTCATTCCTCTGTTTTTTCCAGCCTGCTGTTCAATATCAATTATAACATTTTAAATTTCTTCTTATTTTTTTTTAATGCAGGGCATGGAGCCCAATGTGGGACTTGAACTTTTGACCATGAAATCAAGACCTGAGCTGAAATCAAGAGTTGGATGCTTTACTAACTGAGCCATTCAGGCGCCTCACATTTTTCATTCCTGACTTCTTAAAATTCTTTTATCTCTGTGGTAATGTCCTCCCTGATGTCTTCCATTCTCTTCTCAACCCCAGCAAGTATCCTTATGATTGTTACTTTACATTTCCATCAGGCATGGTACTTATATTGGTTTGGTTAGATCTCTGGCCCTGAACTTATCTTGTTCTTTCATTTGGGATGAATTCCTCCATCTTGGCATCTTGTCTAAGTCTTCTGTGTTTTAGAAAAGCCCATTATATTTCCTGCTTCTGAGAGTAATGGCTTTATGAAGATGATATAGTGTCTAGGGCCTCTTGCTTCATAGAGTGTCTCTAGTCTCTGCTGTGTGTGCTCTGCTGTTGTGTTTTAGCTGTTCTCTTCTTCAGGCCAGTTATCTCTAGAGGCTTTCCTGAACTGCAGTGGACAGTGTTTGTCCTTGGCCAAGATGTGACACATTTTAACTAGGTGTGCTCCAGTCTGCTCTTTAAATGAGCCCTGATACTACTTCCATTAGAACTGAAGCTCTGTAGAGCTCTCTGGGCTGGACATGTGATGTGAGCAGGGATTTCTGCTAGTCTTCTGGGGAAGGGGTCTGCCATGTTGGGACTGAGGCAGACTGGACTGAGAAGAACAATACTGCCAGAGTGCAGGGGTGTAGGACTTGGTTGTAACCAGGTAAAGCAGCCAGTGTCTGTGCTGTGCTGTTTGCTACAGGTGGCTCTGTGTTTATGCTGAGGGGCAGATCACGGAAATGGAGCCAGCCAACACCTTTTTCTCTGCAGAGGGGTCTGGGTGCTTGCTACTCTCCATGAAGCACTCCGAGAAGAGCAAATAATCTCCCCCCTGTGTGTTCCAGGCCTTTTTCAGATTGCTCTTTCTACACTGTTTGCCTTTGGGTTGTTTACCTGCCCTATCCCCAAGAGCAGGGCAGTGCCCTCTGGTCTGTGTTCCAGCCAAGTCTGCTGCCTTTTAAACTCTGGGCCATAGGGAGGTGGTTCTGGCAAGAGCCTGCACTGGTCTTGTGGGGGAGGGTCTCACCATGCTATGACTGAGGAAGGCTGACCCAGAAGGGCACTCATGCCAGAGCATAGAGGTATGGGACCTGGTTTAAGTAGGTTAAGCAGCCAGTGTTGGGACTTATCTGCTTTCTGCAGGTGGATTTTTGTTTATACTGAGAGGCAGGGGAGGGAAATATCTCCATCCGATTCCTTTGTCTTGGGAGAGGCATCTCTATGAGTGCTACCTCTTAGGGATGTACTCCAAGAAGAGTGACTAATCTCCCTAGTGTGGGCCCCAGGTATTCTCCCTCTCTTCTGCAGTACCCATAGTTCCTTTCTCCCCTTAATCATGTGTCCACACTTCTTATCTTCTTCAGTGTGCCTTCTTCTCTTCCTTTAGTTGAGGAATTTATTCTTTCAGTCTTCAGGCAGGTTTCTGGGGGTATTTAGAATGACTTGATAGTTATCTAGTTGTATTTGTGGGACAAGATGAGCCTAGGGTCTTCCTATTCTACCACCACCTTCTCTTTCAACTAGCATTTCAGTTGTTTGAAGTACACTATTTGATATGCAGTTGTGAAAGGACCAGATTGTATAGGTATATTTTTTGCAGTTTGATTATTTCTTCTTCAGTATCACCATATTTTTCAAGAATTTTGTGAGAAATTGCAGGCAGAGTTTTAAAATTTTCTATTTCAGCAAATTATCTGCTTTTCATGTATCAGTATAATGAATAATGGCATAACTGTTAGACTCTGCTGTTTTCTGTGGATTTAATGATACTTTATCCTCTTTTAGATGATTCGCCCATTCATTATTTTCTGAAGAAAATAAGCACCATTATATATACACGTCTTTTTTTAGTGACTCACTGATGATTAAAACTGTACCTTTGTTTAAGACGTTTATGTTGCTGTCAAGAAATAGCTCTTAGGCTATTGCTGCAAAATGCAGCATTAACACCTTTTCTTGTTTTATTTTTAGTCCGAAAGAAATACAATAGTATTTCTGTTAGAGTAGACGATGAGTTCAGTAGCATTTGCCATTGTCAGAAACTTTATTACCCTTGGAAAGTGCATTACAGAAGTAACTAAAAGGGAATTAAAATATGCTTTCATGAGCAAGTATGGCTAGATGGGTCCTGTATGACCCAAGGAAGTAGAACCAGGACCAATGAAAAGTATATGGGCATGCGTTTCAGTTTAGTGTATGGAAGAACTTTCTCATAGAGCTGTAAGAGGATGAAATGATCTATCAGTGGAGTTTCCCGTTATTGAAGGTGGTCATACATAAACTGGAGGAATTCAAAATGAGAGAGATGGTTGGACAAGGAGACCTTTAAGATCACTTTGCATTGTGAGATTGAAACTCCAGTACAGGGACACCTGGGTGGCTCAGTGGTTGAGCCTTTGGCTCAGGACATGATCCTGAGGTTCTGGTATCGAGTTCCCCATCAGGTTCCCCCTGGGGAGCCTGCTTCTCCCTCTTCCTGTGTCTCTGCCTCTCTATTATGAATAAATAAATAAAATTTTTTAAAAAAGAAACTCTAGTACAAAGAAGATGATGTGCCTGAGATACAACCTTGTATTTTGAAGCCAATCTGTCTTTTGCCATTTTATGTTGGATTTAATATTCATTAGTTTATTCAGGAGCAATGCTTGATTTTTCAAGCCAATTTATATTCCTTCCATCTCCTACAGGATGATACTTCGGAAGAGGCTAAACTTTATCAGTTGTATAGTTATACTCCTATGTTTGTTTACCTCAGGAGTATTTGTATATTAGGTCTGTGGATAACAAAAATCACCCAGAAAGAATAGTACTGATATAGTCACTCACAGTCCTCCCTCCCTTGCTGATAACTCAAGCTATTAGCCCTTCAGGTCTACCAAAGGAAGGAGAGGGAGAAAGAAGGAAAAATAAGAAGGTAAAATAAAACTGTAAAATCAATTAGAACATATAGTTGCTGAAAAAAATAAAGGAGTGGAAGAAAGAGATAGAGAAGAAAGCAAAAAATGGGAGCAATTGGAGATGAGTAATCTACTTTTTCCTTTACTGGTGATGGTAGTCTATAACTTCCCTCTCTTTCCCACACAGGTCTTGTGCTCTAAAGTCAAACAGCCATGTGGTGTTGAGGTTTTTCTTGTGAACAGTTCTTAAAAGACACCAACCCTAAATTGAAAGGAAAACTCCTTTTCATCTATTTCCAACTCCCTCCATTTCTTTAGCTTTTGACCTCCACAAAATGAAACTGAAAAAAACATATGTATTTAAGCAGTATAGTATACAGGAATATTTTTCTGTAAAGCTTCCTTAATAAAGGTATTATTGACCATTCTAGCTAAAAGTACATCAGTTTAGATAGAAAGTTATTATATTTTAAAACACTTATTTGTTATAGTATAATAATCATCACATTAATTTGACCAAGAAATTTTATCATGGCACATGCAAAATAGAATGCTGTTTCCTGTAAGAAAGAATCTGGCTTGTTCTTTTGTCCACTCAGATATAATCTTCAGAGGGCTGAAATTTAGTCAAAAAGTGTGTCATAAGAATACTACCTTCCATTTATTTAGCACAACAGACTTTATAAAACTTCATCTATAAGTTATATATATATACATATATATATAATATGTGACTCATAAATTTCCTATAAGAATTTTTAATAAGAGTAATATGCTCTAAGGTATATGTGTATCAGGATAAAAGGTACTCGTGATAAATTTTATTTGTGGTGGGGCTGGATTAATTCGGTCTTAAATGCTTTAGAGAATGTGGAGAGGCCTGCAAACATACTTCAGATTTTGAGAATAACTACATTTGGGGGGGACCATAGTTCTACTTCTTATTAGATTCTCAAAAAGTTAACACCACTGAATCAGTCTTACAATTTCAGATTACCTTTAGGGCCTTCAGTTATCATTTACCTCCATAGATGTTTCGCACACAGACATTCATAAAACATAAAAGAACTTGCTAGATTACCTATGTATACTGCTTTATCTAAACCTGTGAATTATTACTTAGTTTTGAGGTCGTTGGTCCTACAAAGCCCTTGGGGTACAAAGAGGTATAAAACTACTGACAGGGAGCCTATATTTTATTTTTTTATTTTTAAAATATTTTCTTTATTTATTTGAGACAGCACTAGCGGGGAGGGAGAGGGAGAAGCAGGCTCCCTGATGAGCAGGGAGCACGACTTGGGGCTCAATCCCAGGACTCTGGGATCATGACCTCAGCTGAAGGCAGATGCTTAACTGATTGAGCCACCTAGGTGCCCAAGGAGCCTACATTTTAGCAGAAAAATAAACTGCATACATTTTAAAAGGTAAATTATAACAGATTTACTTAATACTAAATTAGTGGAGCTATATCAATTCAGAGGGATGGCTTTGAGTGAGCTAATGGAACGGCAGGGTTTATAAAGATAAATGTATTCATATAACAAATATTTTTTGAATACCTGCTTTGTGCCAGGCACTGTTAGGTGCAGGAGATGGGAAGACATTTTATCAGGAAAAATGGAGTGAAGGTACTGAGGAAGGAATGTGTTTGACATGTTGGGGCCTTGGGGCCTAAAAAAATTAATTTGGCTAAGGTCAGAGGTGTATAGGGAAGGGTAGAGTAATCGTTGATTGTTGTTGAGCCAGGAGAACAAAATGGTATTTTAGAAAGATTAATTTAGCTTTCCCATATACTTTATTTAATCTTCTTTTGAAATTTAGTAGCAACTGAATTTTACACTGACAGCACCTTGAAAATCATCTCTTATTAGAGTGTTACTTTTCAAGTAAATAGAATGCTCTCAGTATTCCTTTCTCACATCCCCACAAAGTAGATAATAGCCTAATTTCTTTCCTATATATAGCACATACAGGTGTGTATATGTGTGTGTAAAATGGAGCTGTTTGGTGTTTTCTTTTAAATTCAGTTCCTGATTTTGACAACCATTAGTATTTGATCCTGATTAGCATTCTGACTAAAGTTGAATTTGCTAGTCTGTTGTGCCATTTCTGGAGGAGTTTCTTAAATTGTAAATTTGTGTAACTCCTATATTCCCTGTGTATATTTTTATTTAAAATTTTCTGTTTCTTTAATTTTTATTTAAAATAAACTTTTTACACTTCCAGGTGTTATTCAAAATAATTATAATTATTGAGTGTTTAGAAATTCCAAAATAGTTTTGTTCTTTCATACATCATAATTAAACAGTGCTTTATTAATGCTTTAACATTAATATTCTATAATTTAATAATGTAGTAAAAGCCATATCTATCCAGGTCAAACTGGGCTGGGCAGTTACTTGTTCTGGCTAACTTAAGATAGGCTTTATAAGTGCTAGAGCTTTAATTCAGATGAAGATTATAATTCACGTGTACCAGGTACGTCCCATCCATCTTAAACTTTGCCAGTTCTAATATGCTTTATGCTGTATGTTATTCCTAACAAATAACAATATACAATATGCAAATGCAAATACAAATACAA
Source organism: Canis lupus dingo (assembly GCF_003254725.2). Lineage (NCBI taxonomy): Eukaryota > Metazoa > Chordata > Mammalia > Carnivora > Canidae > Canis > Canis lupus. Next base: position 65,942,616 of record NC_064281.1, read on the forward strand.
TGAACCTCAATGGGTATTGGACACAGAAATAACCTTAGAATTAATGCTATATTAAAAAGGTTTCTGGTGTCATTTACTTTTGTCCCATAGACGTGAAATAAAGTATATATATAATTTCTTAGCTTTGTGGACAGTGTAACATTCTCAATAAACCAAAGGCAGCTTTTTTCTTAGTGCTTTTCTGCCCTCTAAAGGTCACTACTGGTATTTGTGTCCTTTTGCTTCTCCTTTTACATTGAAAATATTAGTAGGCTTTCTGCACCATTACAGAATACTTTCTGATGCATAGTAGGCATTCAAAAATATTGTTTACTCCTTTATTGTTACTAATGTATTAGTATTAGAGCACTAATAATATTTTATGAGCACTTTCATCTTCACATTCCTTCTCTTTTGCAGATGTGCTGCAGGTCACTACTTTCTCTTAGTGTTCCTCAATATTTAATTTCCAAGAAAAGACTGGACATCGTACACCTTTTAAAATGGCATGATCTATCTATCATCTATCTATCTAGCTAGCTAGCTATTATATATATTTAAAGGAGACAAAACAATAAGCAGATGCTTAACTATAGGGAACAAACAGGGTTACCAGAGGGGAGGTGGTAGGGGAATAGGTGAAATAGGTGAAGAGCATTAAGAGTACACTTATCTTGACAAACACTGAGAAATACATGAAATTGTTGAATTACTATACTGTACACCTGAAACTAATACAACACTATTTGTTAATTAACTACACTGGAATTAAAATAAAAATATATTTTTGGCAGCCCAGGTAGCTCAGTGGTTTGGCGCTGCCTTCAGACCAGGGCATGATCCTGGAGACCTGGGATCGAGTCCCACGTCAGGCTCCCTGCATGGAGCTTGCTTCTCCCTCTGCCTGTCTCTGCCTCTCTCTCTCTCTCCCTGTGTCTCTCATAAATAAATAAAATCTTAAATTAAAAAAATATATTTTTTAATTTTAATATTTTTTAATTAAAGTTTGATTTGTCAACATATAGTATGACACCCAGTGCTCATCCTGTCAAGTGCCCTTCTCAGTGCCCGTCACCCAGTCACCCCATCTCCCCACCTGCCTTCCCTTCCATTACCCTTTGTTTGTTTCCCAGAGTTAGGATTCTCTCATGTTTTGTCACCTTCCCTAATCTCACTCATTTTCCCTCCTTTCCCCTATAATTCCTTTCAATATTTCTTATATTCCCCGTATGAGTGATATGATTATTGTTTTACTCCAGTTGACTTACTTCACTCAGTATAATACCCTCCAGTTCTATCGATGCCAAAGCAAATGGTGGGTATTCGTTATTTCTAATGGCTGAGTAATTTCAATTGTATATATAGACCACATCTTCTTTATCCATTCATCTTTCAACTTTTTGTTTTGATAGAGTCACTTTATATCTAGTAATGCATTTTTTATATTCCCCAAATGAATGAGACCATATAATGTTTGTCCTTCTCCAGCTGACTTATTTCACTCTACATAATACCCTCCAGTTCCATCCATGTTGGAACAAATGGTGGGTATTTGTCATTTCAAATGGCTGAGTGATATTCCATTGTATACATAAACCACATCTTCTTTATCCATTCATCTTTTGATGGACACCGAGGCTCCTTCCACAGTTAGGCTATTGTGGACACTGCTGTTATGAACATTGAGGTACAGGTGTCCTGGTGTTTCACTGCATCTGTATCTTTGAGGTAAATCCCCAGTAGTGCAATTGCTGGGTTGTAGGGTAGCTCTATTTTTAACTCTTTGAGGAACCTCCACACAGTTTTCCAGAGTGGCTGCACCAGTTCACATTCCCACCAACACTGCAAGAGGGTTCCCTTTTCTCCACATCCTCTCCAACATGTGTGGTTTCCTGCCTTGTTAATTTTCGCCATTCTCACTGGTGTGAGGTGGTATCTCATTGTGGTTTTGATTTGTATTTCCCTGATGGCAAGTGATGTGGAGAATTTTCTCATGTGCTTCTTGGCCATGTCTTTGTCTTCCTCTGTGAAATTTTTGTTCATGTCTTTTGCCCATTTCATGATTGGATTGTTTGTTTCTTTGGTGTTGAGTTTAAGAAGTTCTTTATAGATCTTGGATACTAGCCCTTTGTCTGATATGTCATTTGCAAATATCTTCTCCCATTCTGTAGGTTGTCTTTTAGTTTTGTTAACTGTTTCTTTTGCTGTGCAGAAGCTTTTGGTCTTGATGAAGTCCCAATAGTTCATTTTTGCCAAGTAGTTCAGTTAATCTAGACTCTGGAGTACTGGATCATAAATATTGAACAATACCTATGAATTTATTTTATAGTCTATATATTATTTATTCTGTGAAGTAAGATGAATATACTCTGAGAAGATTAGGGTAATTGAAGATTTTTTAGCTATTAACATACTTCAAAAGAGTTTTTTTGTATCTAAGGAATAAGATCTAATCATGTATTTTTAAAATAGCTTTTAAATGTGAGAATTGACATTCTTTAATCACTTCAGAGATACATGAACAAAATTTCTCAGTTGTATGGGAAAGCATCCTTGATGGCCTTAGTTTTAATAATTTTTTATTGAAAAATGACATAGATATGATGTAGAAATCTTATTACTGAATACCAAGTAGAAGAAATCAAAAGTGATGTCTTTTGGGAAGGCAGGCCTAGATAAATTATTCTGTGATGCTGACATATGTACCAGAGGGAGAGGCTTGAAGGGAAAATAACAGTGAACAAAATTTTTATTAGTACTGCATTTTCATTTTACCCTGTCTGGAGTCTCAGCCTCAATCAGAGTCATGCCTGGCTTAAAGAGGAAAAGCCTAACTAGTGGCTGTAGCTTCCCTTATTCTGCTCAGGAAATATTGAAGAAGTGTCAGAAATGAAGTATAGGCACTATCACTGTTAATAGAGAACATTTAGTGTCCTTTGGCTAGTATTTCTTCCAGTTCTTGTATACTTTCCCTTTTGTGTAAGCCAAAGAGACCTCTCTTCCTCTGGATGTCCTTTGTTGATTTCAGCAAGCATCCTTTCTTCTGTAAAAAATCAAGCTCTTAAAATATTTGTTCTCTGGAAAACTTTTCATTTGGCCTTAAATGGATAATCTTTGGGGATTATTTTGATACCTGAATGAACACTGGAGCACTTTGTTCTTAGAGCCAGTGATTTTCCTGCATTCTTTTTTAAAAAAATTATGTATTTATTTTAGAGAGAGAGAAAGAGAGCATAAGCAGGAAGGGCAGAAGGAGAGGGAAAGACTCTCAAGCAGACTCCGTGCTCAGTGCAGAGCCTGACACCAGGCTTGATGTCACAACACTGAGATCACGACCTTAGCCAAACCAAGAGTTGTTACTTAACCAACTCTGCCACCCAGGTGCCTCTTTCCTGCATTCTTAATCTAGATCAAGTTACATCCAAAACAAAATTCACTTTGGCTTTAGATTAAGTGTGAGATTCGTAAAAAGGAATATAAAAGATAGTGAAAGGGAATAAAGGGGAAAGGAGGAAAAATGAGTGGGAAATATCAGAGAGGGTGACAACATGAGAGACACCTAAGTCTGGGAAATGAACAAGGGGTAGTGGAGGGGGAGGTGGGAAGGGTGATGGGGTGACTGGGTGACGGGCACTGAGTGGGGCACTTGATGGGATGAGCACTGGGTGTTATACTATATGTTGGCAAATCAAACTCCAATAAAAAATTTAAAAATCTTTAAAAGATTTTATTTATTTATTCATTAGAGACACACAGAGAGAGAGAGGCAGAGACACAGGCAGAGGGAGAAGCAGGTTCCATGCAGGGAGCCTGACGTGGGACTAGATCCCGGGTCTCCAGGATCATGCCCTGGGCTGAAGGTGGCGCTAAACCGCTGAGCCACCAGGGCTGTCCACTAAATAAATTTTTTTTTTAAAAGGAATGCTTTGAAAGGTTAGGAACAAAGGATTTGCAATGGAAGGAAATTATTTTTATAAATAATATAAATATAAATTGTATTTCAGGACACAACTTGAATCATTAGTATTCCAGATCACACTTCTCTTTTAGTTTCTCCATAGCATTTATCAATTTGTAGTATATTAATGTATCTATTGTGTTTATTGCCTGTCTGTGCTCTATTAGAATGTCATCTCCATAAGAGCAAGATTCTTTGTTTTGTTTACTGATATATTCGAAGCACTGAGCCATATATTTGTGTACTGAGTGAATACCATGATCTATCATACTTCATCCCTCAAATTTTGTATTCACTTCTTCTTGGTAATTATGTTATTGGTATATTCCGTATGAATAGACAGTTAACTAATAAAAATAAAACTTTACCATCTAAGATAAGAGAATTTTAGGAATTATACTCTAAAAATGTATGTAGCAATTTGGAGTGCTTGAGTTTTTTTATACTTTCAATAAAACCCATAGTGCTGCTTGGATACTCCCAAAATGTATCAGGAAATGGAGGATGGGGAGCTTTTCAATTAAAAATATCTTTTTGATATATCTTTCTTAGATGGGAAAGCTGACAACCGTACCTGCAGGTCTGATATGTGCATCTATAACTGTGCATGCGGCTAAAGAAGAATACAAAAAGCAGCTTGTAAAACCAGAGCAGGTAATTCATCTACAAAAGTTTGTGAATTTTGTATAATATAAATATGATGCAAAAGCCATGAGTGCTTTTTTTTTCTTATTTATCTCTCTTCATCAGAAATAGAAGTATTTGTTAGGCATACTTTATAAGTTGAAAAAATAGTTGTGGAGTGTGTCAAAATAAACATTGTATTTATTATATTTAAATCAAACAGCTAAAATTCTAACTCCATTGTAAAAAAAATAGTGATTTTTCTTAGTGGATAATCAGTTAGTAGTACAGAATTTTAGTACTTAAAAGCAGTCTGATTTTTCTTCTTGGCAAATTTATACAAGTACACCTAATATTTGAAAACCTTGGTTTAAGGGATGCCTGGGTGGCTCTGTGGTTGAGCGTCTGACTTTGGCCCAGGGCATGATCCTGGAATTCCGGGATCCACTCCCACATCAGGCTCCCTGCAAGGGGCCTGCTTCTCTTTCTGCCTGTGTCTCTGCCTCTCTCTCTCTCTCTGTGTCTCATGAATAAATAAATCTTAAAAAAAAAGAAAACCTTAGTTTAAGAAATTCATTAAGACCTCAGCTTTGAAAATCACCTTAAATGTTTTCTAGGTCAGCCTTCTGTATGGCACTGTAGTCACCTCTACAAGAGGCACACTTAATGGCTATTTATCTTCTTTTAAGATTTTATTTATTCATGAGAGACAGAGAGAGACACACACACACAGGCAGAGGGAGAGAGAGAGAGAGAACAAGAGAGAGACACAGGCAGAGGGAGAAGCAGGTTCCATGCAGGGAGCCTGACCTGGGACTAGATCCCGGCTCTGCAGGTTCATGCCCTGGGCTGAAGGCGGCGCTAAACCGCTAAGCCACCGGGGCTGGCCGCTATTTATCTTCTATAACAATAAAACTCTGGATAAAGGTACCTAAGGTAGTCCATCCATCTTCTAGCAGTTCTCATTCAATTTAAGGTCCTTCTTTTATGTCAAACACAAACCCGTCTCATTAATAAGTTCTATCCTTTGGCCTTGTATCTCTTGGCATTGGTACCATATAGAAAAATTCTCATCACTCTTCCACAAAACAACTCTTCAAATATCAGTTACACCTTAAGTGATCTTGCATCCTAGATATTAGTAGCTTTAACCCTTATATGTCATAACTTAGAGTTCTTGCACTATAATGGCCATTCTTTGCCAATCATGTTTAGAATGGTTAATGTTTTTTTCAGATGACTGTAGGATAAAGTAAGATTCTGACTTCTCTTGTTCTAGATAATATATTTCCATTAATACTGCCTGAGCAATACAAATATACAAATACAAATATATTTGTTTGAATGTCCTTATAATTAGCCTTGCTTATAATCAGATTTTAACAATGACATAGTGAACTTGGAGTTCTCTAAAATTAATTAAACCTCTTTATATGGGCTATCGGTAAGCTCTGTCATTTTCCAGTCTGTACTTACGTATATGGACTTTTTTTACTCCATTACAGGTACAATTATGCCTCTATAACTTGAATCTTATTGATCTAGTCTATCGTACCAGATTGTTGATACCTAATTGTGGCTATTGATTCTATTCACCATTGTACTTTTTTTAAGGGGATCTTTTTCTTTTATTAGATTAAAAAACAGAACAAGGAGGAACTGGGGGAAAGAGATATAGAAAAGGGCTGGGCGAAGCTCAGAGATTACGAAGGGGAGAAGCAGGGAAAGGAGGGGGAACATTTGGAGCCCCAGGTCAGGGCAGGAAAGAGGTTTCTGAAGATCAAACATCTCGTTATTTGATAGCAATTTTCTGGTGCAAGGATTGGGGTCCAGAACCAGGGAGAGGCTTGGGAAGTGCTGAAGCAAGTGTGTGGCAATCCATGGGCAGTGGTGTTCTACTTGTAGGCCTCATGGGTGATCTTAAAGGTTTGAGCAGTGGTGTAGGGGATGTCTGTGACAGGGTCCCAGTACAGGGCTTAGCAGTGCGTCACAAGGCAGACCTCCCAAACAGGGACCTTTCAGGGCTACTCTTGGGGAAACCTTTCTTCCCTTGATTGTCACATCGTCACTGAAAATGGTGAAGGTATAGGAGCAATGAGGAGGAGGGTTGATAGGTCCAATGCTGGCATGGGGAGTCAGTGCAGAAGCTGTGGGAGCAAGCAGTCCTTCCATATTCATGTTCTTTTCTTTAGGGCCTGGCTCCTCAACAGGTAGCACTGCCACTGAATGATATTATGGGCCCAGGGCACATCTGCTTCTTATGCACCTGCTGCTTTTTGTCAACCTGGAGCTGCTCATATATTTCAAGTGAATGTAAGTTGAGCTCCTCTGTGATCCTGGCCTCTCTGAGCAGCTCTTCATGGGTCAGTGGCCACTCACAATGTGGACCCTTTCACTGCCTCTCCAGTACCCAAAGGAATGTCTGTCATGTATGCTTAGTTGTAGACGGACACATGGAATTTCTGTCAGAGCCATTTTCTTCTAGTTCATAGTGGCAGCAGTTCCTTCTTTTATCAGGCCTTCTGAGAGTTACTAGCTGGAGTACTGACTTTTTGAGGTCTCAAGATCTTGAGAAGTTCCTTATATGCTTTGGTGACTACTGGGCACTTCCTTCTTCGCTCTTCCACTTCTCTGTCACTGGATGGTTCATTCCTTTTGTGGATGTCAAAGTCAGAGTCCCCCTAATCCTCTGTCTGACTGGTGCTTTTGCCTTTGATCCTCGTTTATTTCTCAGTTCCTTTGTGATACCCCCATGTGACATCTGGTAGAACTCATCTTCCTCCTCTGACTCCAGGAGCCCAGAAACCCGGATACCCACCCCAGCCAAATGCATAACAAGTCTTGGTAGCAAGACTACACTGCTACCAGCAGCCCCTCATCCAGTGCTTTGTTCACCATTGCACTTTTTATCTTTTCCAGCCTCAATTCACCCCTAAGGTTTACCGGCATGGTTAGAGAAATGTATATAAATCTGAATCTGAATCCTGAGTCCACCACTAACTATTTGGATGATATTAGAATTTTTAATGGTGCCATAAATATTTGGTTGTATGAATATACCATTATCAAAAATAAAACTTCCATAATTTTTTTGAAATTTAGAATATTTCGGGCAGCCCCGGTGGCGCAGCCATTTAGTGCCGCCAGCAGCCCAGGGCGTGATCCTGGAGACCCGGGATTAAGTCCCACGTCTGGCTCTCTGTATGGTGCCTGCTTCTCCCTCTGCCTGTGTCTCTGCCTCTCTCTCTGTCTCTATGAATAAATAAATAAAATCCTTAAAAAAAAGAAATTTAGGATATTTCCAATTATTATGGTATTATAATTAGTGCTTCAATGAAACACTTGGTAGATAAATCTTTATGTACGGCTATAAATATTTCCTTGAAATAAACTTCTAGATACAGAGTTGTAGGCCAGAGAGCATAAAAGTTAACAATACATTGCCAAACTGAATATGCATAAAGTAGTATTCATTTAACAAAAGTTTTTTTTTCCTGACTTCCTCTTGTATGTATATGAGGAAGTGTTATAAGCACTGGGTAGACTTTTATTAATTTTCATTTGAAGTCTGTGATAGTCAGTTCCCTACATGCTAACTCTCAGTTTTCTCTCTTTATTAATCTTAGAGTGATGATTTTAAGCATACTTTGACACACTCATCCTTAAAAAGCTGAAAATCTAGGTAGGAGACTAGGTAGCATGGTCCTGCATAGCTGCGTTTACATATTTCTGAATTAAAAAAAAATTTGTGCTATTTACTAATTATAAAATACATGGAATTCCTTATTTATTTTATTCCACAATACATTTTATTTTTAATTTATTTTTCATTCTTTTTCTAAATTTAAATTCAATTAGCCAAAATATAGTACATACTTAGTTTCTTTTCTTTTATTTGTATATTTTTTATTGGAGTTCAATTTGCCAACATATAGCATAACACCCAGTGCTCATCCTGTCAAGTGCCCCCCTCAGTACCCAACACCCAGTCACCCCAATCCCCTGCCCGCCACCCTTTCCACCACCCCTTGTTCATTTCCCAGAGTTAGGTGTCTTTTATGTTCTGTCACCCTCACTGATATTTCCCATTCGTTTTTTCTCCTTTCCCCTTTATTCCCTTTCATATTTTTTATATTCCCCAAATGAATGAGACCATATAATGTTTGTCGTTCTCCAATTGACTTGCTTCACTCAGCATAATACCCTCCAGTTCTATCCATGTTGAAGCAAATGGTGGGTATTTGTCGTTTCTAATGGCTTAGTAATATTCCATTTTGTGTGTGTGTGTGCGTGTGTGTGTCTGCATGTGTGTGTGTGTGTGTGTATATATATATATATATATCTCACATCTTCCTTATCTATTCATCTTATGATGGACACTGAGGCTCCTTCCACAGTTAGGCTATTGTGGACATTGCTGCTATAAACATTGGGGTGCAGGTGTCCTGCCGCTTCATTGCATCTATATCTTTGGGGTAAATCCCCAGCAGTGCAATTGCTGGGTTGTAGGGCAGATCTATTTTTAACTCTTTGAGTAACCTCCACACAGTTTTGCAGAGTGGCTGCACGAGTTCACACTCCCACCAAAAGTGCAAGCAAGAGGGTTCCCCTTTCTCCACATCCTCTCCAACATTTGTTGTTTCCTGTCATGTTAATTTTTGCCATTCTCACTGGTGTGAGGTGGTATCTCATTGTGGTTTTGATTTGTATTTCCCTGATGGCAAGTGATGCAGAGCATTTTCTCCTGTGCTTGTTGGCCATGTGTATGTCTTCTTTGGTGAAATTTCTGTTTATGTATTTTGCCCATTTCATGATTGGATTGTTTGTTTCTTGGCTGTTGAGTTTAATAAGATCTTGGATACTAGCCCTTTATCTGATACATCATTTGCAAATATCTTATCCCATTCTGTAGGTTGTCTTTGAGTTTTGTTGACTGTTTCTTTTGCTGTGCAAAAGCTTCTTATCTTGATGAAGTTTCAATAGTTCATTTTTGCTTTTGTTTCTCTTGCCTTCCTGAATGTATCTTGCAAGAATTTGCTGTGGCCGAGTTCAAAAAGGGTGTTGCCTGTGTTCTCCTTTAGGATTTTGATGGATTCATGTCTCCCATTTAGATCTTTCATCCATTTTGAGTTTATCTTTGTGTATGGTGTAAGACAATGGTCTAGTTTCATTCTTCTGCATGTGGCTGTCCAATTTTCCCAGCACCATTTATTGAAAAGACTTTTTTCCAGTGGATAGTCTTTCCTGCTTTGTCGAATATTAGTTGACGATAAAGTTGAGGGTCCACTTCTGGATTCTCTATTCTGTTCCATTGATCTATGTGTCTGTTTTTGTGCCAGTACCACACTGTCTTGATGATCACAGCTTTATAGTACTACTTGAAATATGGCATCGTGATGCCCCTGTCTGGCTTTCTTTTTCAATATTCCCCTGGCTATTCGGGGTTTTTTATGATTCCACACAAATCTTAAGATGATTTGTTCCAACTCTATGAAGAAAGTCCATGGTATTTTGATAGGGATTGCATTAAATGTGTAAATTGCCCTGGGGAGCATTGACATTTTCACAATATTAATTCTTCCAATCCATGACTATGGAATATTTTTCCATCTCTTTGTGTCTTCCTCAATTTCTTTCAGAACTGTTCTATACTTTTTAGGGTATAGATCCTTTACCTCTTTGGTTTGGTTTATTCCTAGGTATCTTATCTTTTTGGGTGCAACTATAAATGGGATGGACTCTTTAATTTCTCTTTCTTCAGTCTCACTGTTAGTGTATAGAAATGCCACTGATTTCTGGGCATTGATTTTGTATCCTGCCATGCTGCCGAATTGCTGTATGAGTTCAAGCTATCTTGGGGTGAAGGCTTTTGGGTTTTCTATGTATAGTATCATGTCATCTGCGAAGAGGGAGAGTTTGACTTCTTCTTTGCCAATTTGAATTTCTTTTATTTCTTTTTGTTGCCTGATTGCTGAGGCTATGACTTCTAGTACTATGTTGAATAGTATTGGTGAGAGTGGACATCCCTGTCGTGTTCCTGATCTTCCGGGAAAGGCTCCCAGTGTTCCCCCATTGAGAATGATATTTGCTGTGGGCTTTTCATAGATGGCTTTTAAGATGTCGAGGAATGTTCCCTCTATCCCTCCCCTCTGAAGAGTTTTGATCAGGAATGGATGCTGTATTTTGTCAAATGCTTTCTCTGCATCTATAGAGAGGATCATATGGTTCTTGTTTTTTTCTCTTGCTTATATGATAAATCACATTGATTGTTTTACGAGTGTTGAACCAGCCTTGCATCCCGGGGATAAATCTCACTTCGTCACAGTGAATAATCTTAAGGTACTGTTGGATCCTATTCGCTAGTATCTTGCTGAGAATATTTGAATCCATGTTCATCAGGGATATTGGTCTATAATTCTCCTTTTTGGTGGGGTCTTTGTCTGATTTTGGAATTAAGGTGATGCTGGCCTCGTAGTACGAGTGGAAGTATTCCATCTCTTTCTATCTTTGTGAACAGCTTTAGTAGAATAGGTAGTGTTCTTTAAACGTTTGATAGAATTCCCCCCGGGAATCAATCTGGCCCTGGACTTTTGTGTCTTGGGAGGTTTTTGATGATTGCTTCAATTTCCTCCATGGTTATTGGCCTGTGCAGGTTTTCTATTTTTTCCTGTTCCAGTTTGGGTAGTTTGTGGTTTTCCAGAAATGCGTCCATTTCTTCTAGATTACCTAATTTATTGGCGTATAGCTGCTCATAATATGTTTTAAAAATCGTTTATATTTCCTTGGTGTTGGTGGTGATCTCCTTTCTCATTCATTATTTTATTAATTTGAGTCTTCTCTCTCTTCTTTTTAATAAGGCTGGCTAATGGTTTATTTATCTTACTAATTTGTTCAAAGAACCAACTCCTTGTTTTGTTGATCTGTTCCACAGTTCTTCTGGTCTCATTTCATTGAGATCTGCTCGAGTCTTTATTTTCTTCTTCTGCTGGGTGTAGGATATATTTGCTGTCTTTTCTCTAGCTCCTTTAGGTGGAAGGTTAGCTTTTTTCCTTCCAGTTTTTGAATGGATGCTTGTATTGCGATGTATTTCCCCCTCAGGACTGCTTTTGCTGTCCCACAGATTTTGAACGGTTGTATCTTCATTCTCATTAGTTTCCATGATTTTTTTTAATTCTTCTCTAATTTCCTGGTTAACCCTTTCATCTTTAGCAGGATGTTCCTTAACCTCCACGTGTTTCAAATCCTTCCAAACTTCTTGTGATTTAGTTCTAATTTCAAAGCTTTATAGTCTGAAAATACGCAGAGGAAGATCCCATTCTTTTGGTATCGGTTAAGACCTGATTTGTGACCCAGTATGTGGTCTATTCTGGAGAAAGTTCCATGTGCACTTGAGAGGAATATGTATTCAGTTGGGTTTGTATGTAAAGTTCTGTATGCATGTGTTAAATCCATCTGGTCCATTGTATCATTTAAAGCTCTTGTTTCTTTGGAGATGTTTTGTTTAGAATACCTGTCGATTATAGAAAGCGCTAGATTGAAGTCACCAAGTATAAGTGTCTTATTATCTAAGTATGTCTTAACTTTGGTTATTAATTGATTTAAATATTTGGCAGCTCCCACATTCGGGGCATATATATTGATGATTGTTAAGTCCTCTTGTTGGATAGAACCGTTAAGTATGATATAGTGTCCCTCTTCATTTCTCACTACAGTCTTTAGGGTAAATTTTAGTTTATTTGATATAAGGATAGCTACCCCTGCTTTCTTTTGAGGACCATTTGAATGTACATCGTTCTCCAGCCTTTTATTTTCAGGGTGTAGGTGTCCTTCTGTCTAAAATGAGTCTCTTGTAGGCAGCAAATAGATGGGTCCTGCTTTTTTATCCAGTTTGAAACCCTGCGCCTTTTGATGGGGTCATGAAGCCCATTGACATTCAGAGTTACTATTGAACGATATGAGTTTAGTGTCATCATGATACCTATTCAGTCCCTGTTTTTTGTGGAATGTTCCATTGGACTTCTTCTTAAAGGGGAATTTTGAGAGTCCCCCTTAAAATTTCTTGCAGAGCTTGTTTGGAGGTCACATATTCTTTCAGTTCCTGCCTGTCTTGGAAGCTATTTATCTCTCCTATTCTGAATGAGAGCCTTGCTGGCTAAAGTATTCTTGGCTGCATGTTTTTCTCATTTAGAACCCTGAATATATCCTGCCAGCCCTTTCTGGCCTGCCAGGTCTCTGTGGTGAGGTCTGCTGTTAATCTGATATTTCTCCCCATATACATTAGGGATCTCTTGTCTCTTGCTGCTTTAAGGATCTTCTCTTTATCTTTGGAATTTGCAAGCTTCACTATTAAATGTCGAGGTGTTGAACGGTTTTTATTGATTTTAGGGGGGGGATCTCTCTATTTCCTGGATCTGAATGCCTGTTTCCCTTCCCAGATTAGGAAAGTTTTCAGCTATGATTTGTTCAAATACATATTCTGGACCTCTGTCCCTTTTGGTGCCCTCGGGAACTCCAATTAAACGTGGGTTTTTCTTCCTCAGGCTGTCATTTATTTACCTTAATCTATCCTCATGGTCTTTTAATTGTTTGTCTCTTTTTTCCTCAGTTTCCCTCTTTGCCATCAACTTGTCTTCTATATCACTCACTCGTTCTTCCACCTCGTTAACCCTCATCGTTAGGACTTCTAGTTTGGATTGCATCTCATTCAATTGATTTTTAATTTCTGCCTGATTAGATCTAAATTCTGCAGTCATGAAGTCTCTTGAGTCCTTTATTCTTTTTTCTAGAGCCAGCAGTAGCTTTATAATAGTGCTTGTGAATTGGCTTTCTGACATTGAATTGTAATCCTGATTTTGTAACTCTGTGGTAGAGAGATCTGTTTCTGATTCTTTCTTTTGAGGGGAGTTTTTCCTTCTAGTCATTTTTCTCAGTGCAGCGTGTCCAAAAACAAGTTGTATTGGGAAAAGGAGAAAAAGAGAGGAGAGAAAGAAGGAAAGAAAAGAGAAAAAGAAAAAAGCAAAAAGGAAGAAAAAAGGTAAAGAGAATAAAAAGAGAAAGAAGAAAACGGCGGGGGGAAGCAAACAGAAATCAAAAAGCAAAAAAAAAAAAAAATAAAGCACGGTGGAGGATCTTCTGATTCTGTATACTTTAAGTCCCTTGACTTCCCCTGGAACTTGTCTGTCTATCTGATCTTCTGGGGGAGGGGCATATTTTGTCTGATTTTCAGGTGTTAGCACTTGGGGGAGCTGCTCTGCCCCCTGCCTGGTGCAGGGCTCAATGGGGGTTGTTTACCCTGTGAGGCCCCAGGAGGAACAACCACAGTGGAGGCGGCCAGCTCTGGAGCCCTCGATTCAGCTCTTGCAGTAACTACAGAGCTCTCAGCCTGCAGGGGCCTGGATGCTCCAGGGGCGGGGCCGCTGATCTGCTCAGCTTGGGGTCGCCTGGTGGCAAGAGCGTCCTTGCTGTCCTGGGCCCTCCCGGCCTCTGCCTGTCCCGGGGGAGGCCAGATCCTGGTCTGTGTCCCCGGCGCCCTGTGCTCCCGGGCCTCCGCTGTTGGATTCGTGCTCCCGACCTTGCAGCCCCTCTCCGCGGAGCCTCTGCCCGAGCCCCTCTGAGCTGCTCCCGGATCCAGCTGTGAGCGCGCTGCAGCCCTTTAGGGAGCTCAGCCACGGGGTGTGGCGCGCTCTCCCTGGGCTGCAGGTGCTCTGTTAGTGTTCCTGGGAGCCTGAGGGCATCCCCGCCCCTCCTGGGGTCCTGCTCTAACTCCCTGCGAGCATCTTTCCCACCCGGAAGATTGGTGAAGCTCCTGCTCCTCTGGTCCGGGGCTTTCCTGCCCTGGGGTCACTCGCCCAGGCCTTAGCCTGGCTCCTCGCTGGGCCCCTCCCCCTTGGATGCCTTTTGTTTCTTCTTTTCTTTTTTCCCCCATCTTTCTACCTTGATAGAAGTGTGAACTCTTCTCACTGTAGCATTCCAGCTGTTCTCTCTTTAAATCTCAGGCCGAATTCGTAGGTTTTCAGGATTATTTGATGTTATCTAGGTAATTTGGTGGGGACAGGTGACTTGGGGATCCTACTCTTCCGCCATATTGCCCCACCTCCCTTTTTTATTTTTTAAAAACTTTTAAAAACTTTCTCTCTTTTAGAAAGAGAGCATGGTGGGGGTGCGCAGAGAGAGAAATCTCAAGCAGACTCCCTACTGAGAGTTGGAGCCTGATGTGGGGCTCAAGCCCACAACCCTAAGTCAAAGTCAAGAGTTGGACACTCAACCACTTGAGCCACCCCAGTGCTCCAAGAGGCCCTTTAAAAAGGGAATCTGTTTCCTATAGTGCTTTGAATCTCTTGGATGTTAGTCCCTTTGGTTTTTTAAAAAGGTAGACTTTGGAAGGCTCATCTCTACAGTGCAGATCCCAGGCATTGGGGTGTCAGATGTGGGCTATCAACCCCTCACTCCTCCAGGATAAACACTGGACTTGTTAGATCCTTCTCTATTGTGTGTTGTCTTGACAAGAGTTTGGGTTTTTGGGGAGATTTTGTCTTTGTCTCTCTTACTTGTCTCAATGTGATCTTTTTATCCTTTTTGTGTTGAAGCAGTTCATTTACTTTTCATATAGATTCATTCATGTTTAAGACTGTAATATCTCTGGTTATTTAAAAATTTTTTATATATTTTTATTGGAGTTCCATTTGCCAACATATAGTACAACACCCAGTGCTCATCCCGTCAAGTGCCCTCCTCAGTGCCCCTCACCCAGTCACCCCGTCTCCCCACTCACCTCCCCTTCCACTACCCCTTGTTTGTTTCCCAGGGTTAGGAGTCTTTCATGTTCTGTCACCCTCTCTGATTTTTCCCACTCATTTTCTCTCCTTTCCCCTTTAATCCCTTTCACTATTTTTTATATATTCCCCAAATGAGTGAAACCATATAATGTTTGTGCTTCTCTGATTGACTTACTTCAGTCAGCATAATACCCTCCAGTTCTATCCATGCTGAAGCACATAGTTGGGTATTCGTCATTTCTAATGGCTGAGTAATATTCCATTGTATATATAGACCACATCTTCTTTCAACTTTTTGTCTTGATAGAGTCACTTTATATCTAGTAATGCATTCTGTCTTAAGGTCTATTTTTTTAATACTTTAAAAAAACTTATCTAATATTAATATAGCTTGTGGTAGCTTTCTTTTGGTTGCAATTTTCCAGTATGCATTTACAATTTTCTTTCAGCCTTTCTAAATAGTTATTGTAGGAATGCCTCATGCATAGCATGTGACTATGTTTATGCAATCTGATGTCTTCATTGGCTTTTAATTAAATCATCTTATCCATTTGTATTTGTTAAGTTATTACCTTTAGAATTCTACAAACGTTTGTGGATTTTTTTGCTTTTTTGTTTTTTTGTTTTTACTTCTTCTGTTCTTTTATTTTCTTTCTTGTGGGTTTTTTTTTTTTTAGATTATTTTTCCTTTTTATTTTTCTACACAACAACGTTTCTTGATTGTGACTTCTGATTTTCTTTCAGGGATGAACCTAGAAGTTTTAACCTCCATTTCTTTTTGAGTGTGATCAATATATATTTACCCTCCATCTGAACAATATTGAGAACTTAGAATATTTTAATTTATGTCATCACCTCTTATACTATATTGATATTCAGAAATTTAGTTCTATTTTTAAAATACAGGCATAAGACCGTATTATTTCATCTATTCATTACTTATGTTTACCCACATATTTACTATTTTCTTTGGTGATCATTCCTTCTTGTATCTTAGACCTTCTCAGTAAAAATATTTTTTTCTGCCTCAAGTACATCATTTAAAATTTCCAAATCAGGAATGGAGGTCAGACACCAATGGCCAGTGATTTAATCAAACATGCCTATGAAATGAAACCTTTAAAAAAAAAACAAAAGAAGGGGCACCTGGGTGGCTCAGTCATTTGAGTGTGTAACTCTTGGTTTTGGCTCAAGTCATAATCTTATGGGTCCTGAGATAGAGCTCTAAATCAGGCTCCACACTCAGTCAGGAGTCTGCTTCTCTACCTCTTACTCTGCTCGTCCCCCTGCTCACATGCTCTCTCTCTGAATAAATAAATAAATCTTTAAAAAAGGCAACCAAAAGTATGGGGTTTGAAGAGCTTCCACTTTGAGCACATGGAGATGTTGGTAGGATCGTGCATCTGGAGACGGCATGGAAGCTACATGCCCTTTCCCCACACCTTGCCCTGTACATTTCCTCCATTGGGCTATTTCTGAGTTATATCCTTTAATAATAAACTAGTGATCAAGTAAATAAGTATGATCTAGTAAGTAAATAAACTGCTTAATGAGGGTGATTTCGTTGCAGACTAGCTT
Organism: Canis lupus dingo; assembly: GCF_003254725.2. NCBI lineage: Eukaryota > Metazoa > Chordata > Mammalia > Carnivora > Canidae > Canis > Canis lupus. Next base: position 65,959,530 of record NC_064281.1, read on the forward strand.
GGGTCTTATCTGTCTGAATGTGTCCCTATGCCCCCCACATTTTTGAAACAGAAATATTTTATTGAGTATATAATTCCCAGTTGGGTTACTTCCTTTTAGCACATTAAAGATATCTTGTACAATGCTGTTTTTGAGAAATCAAAATTTTATCTAATATTTATTCCTTTGAAGCTAATCTGTTATCTGGCTTTTATTTTTAAAATCCCTTCTTTGTCATTGGCCCTATGGAGTTTTACTATTATGTATCTAATTGGGGATTATTTTTTCTTTATCTTATTTGGGATATGTTGGATTTCTGAATCTCTCAAGTGTTTAGTTCAGTCCTGGAAAAATCGTGGCCATTCTATTTAAATATTATCCCTGCCCCTTTCTTTTCATTCTATATTATATATGTTTCATATTTTTATTTCTTTGCATAATTTCTTTAGATTTACCAGTTCACTAAATCTCTCAACAACTGTATCCAGTCTATTTAACTTATCTGTTGAGTTCTTTTTCTATAAAGCTTTTAATTTTAATTCCACTTTTATTTATTTTATTTTAATATACTATTTTATTCATTTCAGGTGTACAATATACTGATTCAACAATCTATACATTACTTAGTACTTATACTAAGTACTTTATACTTATTTAATATACTATTTTATTCATTTCAGGTGTACAATATACTGATTCAACAATCTATACATTACTTAGTACTTATCTTGATAAGTGTAATATTTAATCCCCATCATCTATTTTACCCATCCACCTACATACCTCCTATCTAGTAACCATCAGTTTATTTATATATCAATGTATTTACTGCCCATGATTTTATTCCATTTTATTCCTCTACTGTGGAAAATAGTATGGAGGTTCCTCAAAAAGGTAAAAATAGTACTATGCTATGATTCAGTAATCGCACTACTGGGTATTTACCTAAAAAAATTTTAAAAACACTAATTCAAGGGGATACATGCACCCCTATGTTTATTGCAACATTATTTGCAATAGCCAAATTATGGAAGTAGCTAATATGTCCATGGACAGATGAATAGGTAAAGAAGATGTGCTACACATAGACACACACTATATAATGGAATATTATTTAATCTTAAAAGGAAAGATATCTTGCCATTTGCAAGGACATGGATGGAGCTAGAGAGTATGATGCTGTTTTATTTTTATTTTGCTTTATGAAGACTGCTTTAACTATTTGGGGTCTTGGTCCATATAAATTTTAGGATAGTTTATTCTAGTTTAGTAAAAAATACTGTTAGTATTTTGATAGGGATTACATTAAATCTATACATTGCTTTGGGTAGCATAGATATTTTGACAATATTTGTTTTTCTAATCTATGAGTGTAGAAAGTCTTCCCATTTCTTAATGTCATCTAGTCCTAGTGCATCACACTTATTTTGGACCATTGTACTTTCATTTCCATTTGTTTCTACATAATTTTTTATTTCTTTGATTTCTTGGTGCACCTATTGATTGTTTAGTAGAATGTTATTTAACCTCCTTGTACTTGAGCTCTTTGAAGATTTTTTCTTTTGCTCAGTTTCTGGCTTTAGTACTATTGTGGTCAGAAAAGATGCATGGTATGACGTCAGTATTTTTTAATTTGTTGAGACTTGTTTTATGTCCTAATATGTAATCTGTTATGGAGAATGTTGCATGTGTTCTTGAATGTGTATTCTGCTGTTTTAGAATGAATATTTTGAATATATCTGCTAAATCCATCTGTTCTGCTGTGTCATTCAAAGCCACTGTTTCTTTTTGATTTTCTGTTTCGTTGATCTGCCCATTTATTGTAAGTGAAGTATTAAAGTCCACTATTCTTATTGTATTACTACTAATCACTTCCTTTATATTTGTTATTAACTGTTTTAAGTATTTGGGTGCTCCCATGTTGGGTTTGTATATATTTAAAAATACTATATTTTCTGTTTGGTTGTCCTCTTTGTTATTACATAGTGTCTTTTGTTATTCTTTGTTTTAACATCTGTGTTGCTCGATATAGTATTGCTACTCTGATTTTCTTTTGAGATCCATTTTTATGATAAATGTTTTTGCATTCCCTCACTTTTAATCTCCAGGTGTCTTTAGTCCTGAAATGAGCCTCTTGTAGGTAGCATATAGATGGATCTTGTTTTTTTATCTACTCGGTCACCTTGTGTGTTTTGATTGTAGCACTTAGTCCATTTACCTTCGAATTAATTATTGATAGATATTTATTGCCTTTTTGTTACTTGTTTTGTAGTTGTGTAGGTTTTTTTTTTTCCTTTCTTGTCTTGCTGTCTTTCATGGTTTACGGGTTTTTGTTAGTGATATACTTAGGTTCCTTTCTCTTTATTCTTATATATTACTGTTTTTTTTTAAATTTGTGCTTACCATTAGATTTATATATCACATCTTCTGTATGTAGCAATCTATAAAAAGTTGACGGTTACCTATATTTGAACCCATTGTTTACTCATCTGTCCCCACATTTTAGACAATGTGGTGTCATATTTTGCATCCTTTTATTTTGTGAATCCCTTCACTGTATTTACAAAGTTATTTATTTTTACTGTTTTTTTTTAAACATTTTGTAGCCTTACTTATCTTTCCTTTCCACTCAGAGTCCTCTCTAATATTTCTCGTAGGACTAGTTTAGTGGTTACAAAATCCTTTTGTTTTTGTTTGTCTTAGAAATTCTTTTTTTAATATTTTATTTATTTATTCATGAAAGACAGAGAGAGAGAGAGAGAGAGAGGTAGAGACACAGGCAGAGGGAGAAGCAGGCCTTGTGCAGGGAGCCTGTCATGGGACTTGATCTTGGGTCTCAAGGATAAGGCCCTGGGCTGAAGGTGGCACTAAACCGCTGAGCCACCCGGGCTGCCCCTGCCTTAGAAATTCTTTATCTCTCCTTTATTATCAATGATAGTCTTGCTAAATAGAATATTCTTGGCTACAGATTTTTCCCTTTCAGCTCATTTCACTTATCATGCCACTCTCTTCTGGCCTGCAATGTTTCTGCTGAATAATCTGCAGATAGATTTACAATGTTTCTCTTGTATACATATATCTTTTTATTTCTTGCAACCTTTAAAATTATTTTTTTATCACCATTTTTTTGCCATTTTATTATTATGTGTCTTTGTATGGACCTCCTTGGGATAAATTTATTGGGGGATGTCTGTGACTTCTCAATCTAGATTATCTGTTTCCTTCCCTAGATTAGGGAATTTTTCAGCTACTATTTCTTCAAAACACTTTTCTACCCCTTTTCTCTCTTTTTCTTCTCAGATTCATACAATGTGAATATTACTGCACTTGTTGGAGTCATTGAATTTCCTACGTCTGTCCTCATTTTGCATATTCCTTTTCTCAGTGACTCAGTTTGTTTACTTTTCATTACTCTGTCTTCCAGGTCATTAATTTGTTGCTCTGCTTCTTCTAGCCTGCTATTAATTCCATCAAGTTTATTTTTAATTTCATTCATTGTGTTCAGCATCTCTTATCGGTTCATGTTTGTCTATTTGTTAAGAATTTCACTGATATTCTCCACTCTTTTCTCAAGTCTAGTGCATATCTTTATGATAGTTATTTTATTTTATTTTTTTTATTTTATTTTTTTTATTATTTTTATTTTATTTTTTTAAAGATTTTTTAATTTATATATTTTGATAGACACACACACACACACACACAGAGGCAGAGACACAGGCAGAGGGAGAAGCAGGCTCCATGCCAGGAGCCCGACGCAGGACTCGATCCCGGGACTCTAGGATCACACCCTGGGGCAAAGGCAGGTGCTACCGCTGAGCCACCCAGGGATTCCCTGATAGTTATTTTAAATTTTGTATCTGACATATTACTTATATCTGTTTCTCTTAGTTCTCTAGCTGTGGTTTGGTCCTGTTATTTCATTTGGGACATATTTCTCTTGATTCTTCATTTTGTCTAACTCTCTGTGTCTGTTTCTATGTGTTAGGAAAGTCAGCTAGATCTCTTGCTCTTGAAACTAGTGGGTGGGGTGCACACTTTTATAGTAAGGTGGCACTGGTGTGCGCTGAAACCAGGGCTATCTGTAGTTGGTTCAAAAAGCATGCATGGGTAGGGAGCGTAGTTTTAATAAAAGTGTGCTCATTGTCCCTAGGATGTGATGAGCCACTACTGCCAGGACTAAGGCCCCACAAAATGTGCAGGTCAGGGGATGCATTGGTGGTAAGGTTTATGCTGGTCTTCTCAGAGAGGGGACCTGCAGTGCTGGGACTGAGGCAAGCATGACTGGAATGGGTAGATCTGCTAAATCGCAGGGCACAGGGCTTGTAGTTCCTGTCAGGATTGCACTGATTCCCTCAAGAGGCCTTGTGTTTTGCTGAGGGGTAGGGAGGGAAATGGTACCAGCCTTCTCTTTTATTTTATTTTATTCCTGTAAGGGCCTCCCTGGGATCCCTGCCTATGTGGGATGTGTTCTGAGCTGAGTAAATAACTTTCCTTACCATATGCCTCAGGTGTTTTTTTTTTTTTAAAGATTTTATTTATTTATTCATGATAGTCACAGAGAGAGATTGAGGCAGAGACACAGGCAGAGGGAGAAGCAGGCTCCATGCAGGGAGCCCGACGTGGGATTCGATCCCGGGTCTCCAGGATCGCGCCCTGGGCCAAAGGCAGGCGCCAAACCGCTGCGCCACCCAGGGATCCCACCTCAGGTGTTTTTCACACTGCTGCTTCTACCTTGGATCTCAGCAGGCTGCTTGTGCTGTCTCCTTAAGGGTGGGATTCAGCTTCCTAATGCCCTCAGGAATCTCCCAGAGCCAAGACAGCTTTTTTTTTTTTTTTAAGATTTTATTTATTTATTTGAGAGAGGGAGTGAAAGAGTGAGCATGAGCAGGAGACAGGGGTAGAAGCTGACCAGACTCCCTGCTGAGCAGGGAGTCCAATGTGGGGCTTGATCCCAGGACCCCAGAATCATAACCTGAGCTGAAGGCAGATGCTGAACTGACTGAGCCACCCAGACTCCCCTTCTAATTCACTCCTAAGTTGAGGATGTAAAACATTGAGATGCCAACTTATAGGGTCCCCAATAAGATTGCGTACCTCAAGCTTTTTCTAGGTTTTGTTTCCTGATTGCATACTGCACGAACCATCTATTTTAAAACAAATGATGACAAGGTAAAAAGCTGGCTTTATAGTTTATCTCTGTGTTTCTGTTTTATTTTGTTTGAGGCTTCATAATAGTCTTTATAAATAGCTTAGTGGATCTTTCCTTCCACTTAAGATTTTTAAAAATATTTTATTTTTATTTATTTGATAGAGAGAGTGTGCACAAGCACAGAGAGAAAGGGAGAAGCAGACTCCCTGCTGAGCAGAGAACCTGATGTGGGGCTTGATCCCAGGACCCTGAGATCATGACCTGAGCCAAGGGTAGATGCTTAACCGACTGAACTGCCCAGGCATCCCAAGATTTTTTTTTTAATATTTTATCAGCAGTTTTAGTTGCTTTTAGCAGGAAGGTTGATGATTTCTCTTTTGCTATACTCCTTGAAAAGGAAGTCCAGCTATTTTATATTTTTAACATGAACTTTTCTTTGCCTCTAGCTCCCCATATATACTGCACCACCTCTGCAGTCTAAATATGTTGAAGAGCAACCTGGTCATTTACAGATGGGCTTTGCATCCATCCGCACTACAACTAGTCATTATATTGGCTGGTGCAAGGTAAGTAAGTTCTAATAGTGGTTTAATGTTGGAGGTTTCTGATTTATTTAGACAGGAGATTCTTTGGCTGCATTTGGTATTGATAGAAGTTACTCAGTGACATTCACCAGGTGAATGGGTTGATCTGGAGGCCCTAACACACTTTCATTCTCATCTTTAGTACCTTGTCACAAAGAGCTAGAAGGCTGGGTTCAGCTAAGAATGTTGACTAACGCACCTACGTGTGGCCAGAGGCATGGTGATCTCAGCATTGTCAGATACTTACAAGAGATCCTTGGCAGAATTTACCAAGCTTCTTATTTATCATCAGATGTCCAAGAAAGGCACTTCTAGAATATTCTATTTTAAGTCACAAAGGCCAACCTAGTTTTAAAAGGAATGGAATTAGATGCCACCTCTCAATATGAATAGCAGCAAAGAATTTGTGGCCATATTTGTAATATTTAATCTACAATAACATTACTGTATAGATTAAGATAGTTCAGCAAGCATTTATGTTATTTTTCATGTATAGTTGTTTGGCTGTTTATAAGAAGTTGTGAAAGTATTTCTGAATTGTTCTTTTTTTGGCTAAGCAAAATGTTAACTTGTTGAGTTTAGCTCATAAGACCATTCTGAATATAGTCAGCTATTGGGAAAAACAGAATTCAACTTACTTTAATATTTAGCCTTTAGTCAGCATTATCCAACAGCAGAGTGATGGAGTAAGCTGATAAAATATTGATGTTTTATTATCTTCACATCAACAAGGTGTGTTAGCATCAGCATCAGCATCTCCAATGTCAGTGTTGTAAGGATAATGCTGGTACCATTGTTTTCATCATTCTGGCCTAATTACCACACAACTTTTTCTCAAATATAACCCTTGTTCTTTTTTGTTTCTAATCCATTCTTTAAAAATATTCTAATGATTTTATGAAACACTAAATGTGAATTCTAGTTATTCCAGATGATATTTAAAACATCTGATGAATACATGGTGTTAGTTTTTAAAATTTTTGTCTGTCAAACAACTTTTTCTAAAAGATTTTATTTATTTATTCATGAGAAACAGAGAGAGAGAGAGAGAGAGAGAGAGAGAGGCAGATACATAGGCAGAGGGAGAAGCAGGCTCCATGCAGGGAGCCTGATGTGGGACTTGATCCTGGGACTCCAGTATCACACTCTGGGCCGAGGGCAGGCGCTAAACCATAGAGCCACCCAGGCATCCATGTCAAACAACTTTAATAGTTTAGTTGTATCATACACTCCTAATAGTTTGATCTGAAAGGAAAACATATTAACTAATAAGGATTTGAATCATGCCCCTAATGCTATATGCCAACAACTGGATGATTCATACTTAAGTCTCCTGAGACCTAATATACCATAGTGTTCTTAAATTTGTTTTTAGTGAGGTAAATTGTTCTGAGAGATCCTTAAATTGCTATTGTTACTATCACCTAATTTAAGACTAAAAGAACATTTATTTTGTTAATATGTTAAAGTGAATAGATTGAAAAAGGGCACTTTGAATGTATTTCATCTTCACTGTAAAAAGCTTTTTCTTGGAGATCCCTGGATGGCTCAGCAGTTTAGTGCCTGCCTTTGGCCCAGGGCGTGGTCCTGGAATCCCAGGATCCAGTCCCACATCGGGCTCCTGCGTGGAGCCTGCTTCTCTCTCTGCTTATGTCTCTGCCTCTCTCTCTCTCTGTGCCTCTCATGAATAAATAAATAAAATCTTAAAAAAATCTTTTTCTTTCTAATTTTCTCCTAAAAACATAATCTGTTCTTTAAAAATTACTTCTGACTCAAATTGCATTCTGCATTAAACTTAAAATATTATAGGGCAAATTCAGTTCCTACTCCTCTCCTTAGTGTTTTGAAATTTAGATAGCAGTGACCTACAGTGATAAAAGTGAATTTGTAAACAAGCTAAGGAAAACTTCCCAAGATAAGTGACTACTATTCTTCCTCAATAGCTACATGATTTTCAATCAGCTGGTCAATAGGTATTATAACCTCAAAGGTGAGGTTTTCTTAAGAGACAGTCTTTAAAGAGAAGTAACTAAGTGGCAGTTAAGGTTTATGGTGGTTTGTACAGCTTGAAACCACAATGAAGAGATGAACCTTTACATCTCTGATTTCTGTGAAAATATCTGAGACAAAGTTACTAATACCAAGATATAACAATAGTAATGACATTTTTTCCTAATATAATTATTTCTGTGTTCTTTGCTTTGAAAATCTTTTTTTGTTTTTATCCCATGGTTCCATGGCAGCTAGTTCAGAGATGGAGATCATATATTTCAGTTATATTTTCTGCTTTCTTCAGTAGAGTCTAGCATGACTACGGGCAGTTACTGTAGATAAATAATTCTCTGCCTTCATTTGTCTTCTGATGTAATTAAGATAGTACCTACCACTCAGTAAATGAGTGTAACCATATTTCTTATATTCAAATAAATTAGTTAGAAATAGGTAAAAGAGCAAATTTGATTTAAAATTTTAATCACTTCAGTGGGTTAATATAATCTTGGTTTGTAGAGAATTTATATTCTTATTTAAAAATAATATAAACACTAGGGATCCCTGGGTGGCGCAGCGGTTTGGCGCCTGCCTTTGGCCCAGGGCGCGATCCTGGAGACCCAGGATCGAATCCCACATCAGGCTCCCGGTGCATGGAGCCTGCTTCTCCCTCTGCCTATGTCTCTGCCTCTCTCTCTCTCTCTCTCTGTGACTATCATAAATAAATAAAAAAATTAAAAAAAAATAATATAAACACTAGCCTATATAGGATGGTTTCTCTCCTGAGATAAATGTCTTATTTAGATTTGTTTTCTCATTCTAATTCATACTAAAAAAAGAAGATGAAGTACTTTCTTTAGGCTTGCTGTTACTACTTTCTTCACAAATCATTATGTCATTGCTGCCACATCCTTATTAATCAGATGTTGCTTTTCAGCAGAAATATGCCTCTATCCATGCTTTATTTAAATTGTATTCATTTTTCTAAGTCTTTATAAAATAAGATGATAAATCATTGTATTTCTGCAATAAATTATCTGTGAGATGCTCTATAGGCATTACTTTACCTGTTTATATGAGGAAAATAGTAAACAAGTATTATCCATGTTAAATAGAATGAAAAGCAAGAAATGAAAAGAAGCTAAGTTCAATGAGTATTCTCATGTGAATAAATAGGGAAGTTAGATTTAGACTTGGGTCCAATGCTAAGTCAAGATTTTAATATGGTCTCAGAGATGTGGACTATTTGATTTAATTATCAACATCTTCAAACATGCAGATGTCCTTTTTTTTTCTTTTTGCTTAGGGTGTTTATGTGTTTATGAAAAATGGGATAATGGATACAGTACAATTTGGAAAAGGTAGGTGAGTTAGCCATCCATAATTAGAAATGCACTATTATCTTTTTAACTTGCAAGGTGTAAATATGAGAAAAATAAACGTGGTTATTCATTATCATGTTTTACCAACTGAGAAGATACTCCGTATAGCACTTTATGATAACAATAACAAAGTAATAGTACCTATGATTTATTAAGCAATTATTATATGCTAAGGCACTATGATAAGCATTTTATAATTTATCTAATTTAGTTTCGTACCAATTCTAAGAGTGTGGGTATTATAATTATTCCTTTATTTATTTGAGAGAGAGAGAGTGCAAGAGCAAGTGTGAACACAAGGTGGGGAGGAGCAGAGGGAGAGGGACAAGCAGACTTTGCACTGAGCACAGAGCCTGAGACAGGGCTCTGTCTCACAACACTGAGATCATGACCTAAGCCAAAACCAAGAGTTGGACATGCAACCAGCTGAGCCACCCAGGTCACCCTATAATTACTCCCTTTTTACAGATAAGAAAACTAAGATGTAGGAAGGTTAAGTAAGTTGTTAAGGTCACATAATTAGTAAGTGGCAGTGCCTAGACTCAAACTGAGGTCTATTTTAGCTGCAAAGCCCCTATTATATACTCAAAGCATAAATTAGAAACATGTCTCCATTGTTATCAATTAGTTTAAATAGGTGCTATTTGCTGTTAAAATACTTAGAATTTTGCTATTTATTGCTAGGAGACTAGAATTTTGCTATTTATTGCTAGGAGACATTAATACCAATCAGTCACTCTAGAATATTTGAGATAATGTTAGGAAGCAATTGTATTTGACTCCTTAGTGTGATGATAATGGTATTTGGCGTAGATATTTCTTTCTAATATTCTTAGCCTAAGCCAGTTGTTGAAATAAATGTGTATGGGAGACAGAAAGATCAGCTAAAATTTTAAATGTCTCCATGATGTTGATTACCTATACCTGTATTATCATTACTTGAGGTATATAGGAATTATTTGCAAATTATATTCCTCATCAGTCTTGAGGAATATGATTAAATAAGTTATTGCCATTAAATAACTAACTGTGATAGAATCTGTTTTTCGGGGTTGCATGGAAACAGAAATAATTTAAATATATAAAAAGCCAAAAAATCTAGACTTGTGACCACTCTTCATCTACTTTTGGTCTAGGCTCACTTCTCATCCTGATCATTGGTTTTAACTAAGAGTAATGGTGCTCTGGGTATTGGGGAGTAGTGGCAAGCAGGGTCTATAAGCTACATGTATCCCTAGTCAATTATTCAAAATTCCTTAATAAAGTATTTATTTCTATTTCTACTTGATCCTATCAAATTTGAGCAGATAAGGCCAGAAGCATCTCCATTAGAGAAATATAATACATACACAGTCAGGCATTTACTTTATAGTAATCCATGCTTATATGTGAACTGTAGCATCATATTTCATTAGAGAGTAACATTTGCCTGTATTAAAAAAACAATTGTTAAATCAGCTATTGAAGGAAGATTTTATTTTGTACAAGTAACTATTTTAACTAGCTTTTTAATTCACTACTCAAATCATTGTTTTGCGTAGCATTTTTGAAGAGTATTTAAACCATCTTCTATCTTAGCAAATCTCTTTAGCATTTCTGCATCATATATAGAATGCCTAATTTAGTAAGCCATTTATATTAATTTTTAACTTATTTCTTTTTTTATAAATTTATTTTTTATTGGTGTTCAATTTGCCAACATGTAGAATAACACCCAGTGCTCATCCCGTCAAGTGCCCACCTCAGTGCCCGTCACCCAGTCACCCCCATCCCCTGCCCACCTCCCCATCCACCACCCCTAGTTCGTTTCCCAGAGTTAGGAGTCTTTCATGTTCTGTCTCCCTTTCTGATATTTCTCATTCATTTTAACTTATTTCTTAAAAGATGTGTATGTATATCTGAAGAATCCACCTCGAGATTTTCTTCCAAAAATTGGAGTGATTACTGTTTCAGGATTGGCAGGCTTGGTTTCAGCAAGAAAAGGTAGGATTTAAAAAATACATTCTTTTTCTTTCAATGCCACTATATTCTGAATTTGACTGTCATGGTAAAACCTCATCCTTTATTGAATATTGTTAGGATAGGGTTCTGGGAGAATGTTTAGATTCTGCTGTATAGCATGTTTATTTTTATAAAGCCTTACTGTATTTTAAAAAATATAGCTATTTTAAGATGTTTAACATCATAAGTTACTAGGTAAATGTAAATGAAAATCACAGAGACATACGACTACATACTTATTGGAATGTCTAAAATTATAAAGACTGACCATACCAAGTATAGTCAAGAATATAGAGCAACTGAAACTCTCATACACTGGTGGTAGGACTACAAAATCATACAGCCATTCCAGAAAACAATTTGATGGTTTCTCTTATAAAGTTAAATATACTCCTATCATGAGACCAAGTAATCTCTCTCCTAGGTATTTACACGGGAAAAATGAAAAATCTGTACATAAATGTTTATAGTAACTCTTTTTATAATTACCAAAAGCTGGAATTCACCTAAATGTCTTCCAAGAGTAAACTGTGGCACATCCAAACAAAGGTAATATATTCACTAATAGCAGCAATATACTATTGACACATGTAACAGTCTTGATAAATAGGACATTTAGACTGGAAACCAGTCTAAAAAGTTATATATTCTGAGATTCTATTTATATAACTTTCTCAAAAAGAGAAAACTATAGTAATATTAAAATAAAAATACAAGTCAGTGGTTCCCAGGAGTTAGGAGTGGGAAGGTGTGACTGTAAGGGGGTAGCATGAGATTTTTTAAAATATTTTATTTATTTATTTATTTATTTATTTATTTATTTATTTATTATAATTTAATTAATTAATTAACTAATGAGAGAGAACAAGCAGGGAGGAAGGGGAGAGGGAGAAGCAGACTCGGCTGAGCAGGGAGCCCAATGCAGAGCTCAATCCCAGGACTCTGGGAACATGATCTGAGTCAAAGGTAGATGCTTATTGAACTGAGCTACCCAGGTGCCCTGAGACTTTTTTTTTTTGACATTGATAGAACTGTTCCATATCCTGATTTTACTGGTGGTTACATGACTCCATACATGTATTAAAATTGATAGAACTATAGATCAGAAATGTTGAATTTTCTGTATGATAATTTAAAATAAACTTTAAAGGTATATAGTTACTCCTATTAAAGTTATAATTTATCATTTTGTTTCTCATCTTTTAGATAACTTTATTTTTTTAAGATTTTTTTAAATTTAAATTCCATTTAGTTAACATAGAGTATAATATTAGTTTTGGGTATACAATGTAGTGATTCAACAGTTTCATACAACACCTAGTCCTCATCACAATAAATGCACTTCTTAATCCCTATCTATTTAGCCCATCAACCCTACTCATTTTCTCCTCTAGTGACTATCAGTTTGTTCTCTATAGTTAAGAGGCTGTTTCTTGATTTTTCTACTCTTTTTTTTCCACTGCTTATTTGTTTTGATTTTTAAATTCCACATATGAGTGAAATCAAATGGTATTTGTCTTTCTTTAACTTATTTCACTAAGCATAAACTTTCTATTTATCCTGTCCTTGCAAATGGCAAGATTTCATTCCTTTTTAGGGCTGGGTCATACTTTTTTGTGTATGTAGGTATCTGTGTATATATATCATACACACACACATATGTGTATGATATGTATACATGTCACATATCACATCTTTATCCATTTGGCACTTGATGGATACTTGAACTGTTTCCATAATTTGGCTATTGTAGATAATGCTACTGTAACACTGGGATGCATGTATCCCTATGAATTAGTGTTTTTGTATTCCTTGGGTAAATCCCTAGAAGTGCAATTGTTGGATTGTAGAGTAGTCTATTTTTAAATATTTGAGGAAATTCCATACTGTTTTTCAAGAATCTCCACCAGTTTCCAATACTGACAGCAGTGCAAGAGGGTCCCCCTTTCTCCACATCCTGACCAACATGTGTTGTTTCTTATGTTGTTAATTTTAGCTATTCTGAGGTGTTGTAGTTTTGATTTATATTTCCTTGATGATGAATGATGTTGAGTATCTATTCAAGTGTCTGTTAGCCAACTGTATATCTTGATGGAAAAAATATCTATTTATGTCTTCTGCCCACTTTTTAATTGGATTATTTGTTTATTGAGTATTGAGTTTTATAAGTTCTTTATATATATTAGATAATAACCCTTTATCAGATATAACATTTGCAAATATCTTCTCCAACTCCATAGACTGCCTTTCAGTTTTGTTGACTGTTTTCTTTGCTGTGTAGAAGCCTTTTATTTTGATTAAGTCCAATAGTTTATTTTTGCCATGGTTTCCCTTGCCTTTGAAGACATATCTAGAAAGAAATTGCTATAGCAGATGTTGAAGAAGTTACTGCCTCTTGTTGTCTTCTAGGATTTTCCTGGTTTCCTGTCTCACAATTAAGTCTTTAATCCATTTACAGTTTATTCTTGTGTATGGTATAAGAAAGTGGTCCAGTTTCATTTTTTTGCATATTGTTCTCAAGTTTTCCCAACACTGTTTGTTGAAGACATGGTCTTTTTTTCTACTGGATACTCATTTCTTCTTAATTAAATCTTAATTGACCATATAGTTGTAGGTTCATTTCAATTCACTTCCATTAATCTGGGTATCTATTTTTTTGCCTGTACTGTGTTGATCACTACAGCTCTATAACTGGACATCCAGAATTGTGGGGTCTCAAGCTTTGCTTTTCTTTTTTGGCTGCTTTGGAAATTTTAAGATGTTTTGTTCTAGCCCTGTGAAAAAATGTTGGCATTTTGATAGAGATTGCATTAAATGTGTAGATTGCTTTAGGTAGTATAGACATGTTAACAATATTTGTTCATTCAGTCCATGAGCATGGAATGTCTATTTCCTTCTGTCCTCTTTAGTTTCTTTCATCACTGTTTCATAGTTTTCAGAGTAAAGGTCTTTCACATCTTTGAATAGATTTATTCTTAGGTAACTTATTTATTTTATTTTATTTTTAAGATTTAAATTCAATTAATTAACATATAGTAATCTTGTTAGTTTCAGAGGTAGAGTTCAGTGATTCATCAGTCTTATACAATAGCCAGTGCTCATTACATCACATGCCCTCCTTAGTGTCCATCACCCAATTAACACATTCCCCACCCCTTCCCTTCCAGCACCCTTAAGTTTGTTTCCTATGATTAAGAGTCTTTAATGATTTCTCTCCCTCTGATTTTGTCATTTTCTTTTTCCCTCCTTTCTCCTATGATCATCTGTTTCATTTCTTAAATTCCACATATGAGTGAGATTACACAATAATTGTCTTTCTCTGATAGATTTATTTTGCTTAGGATAATACTGTCTAGTTCCATCCATGTTATTGAAAATGGCAAGATTTCATTTTTTTATGCCTGAGTAGTAAGTATTCCATTGTGTGTGTGTGTGTGTGTGTGTGTGTGTGTGTGTATATATATATATATATATATATATATATATATATATATATATATAGCATTTTCTTTTTCCATTCATTTGTTGGTGGACATCTGGGCTCTTTCCATAATTTGACTATTGTCCACATTGCGGCTATGAACATTGGGGTACAGGTGCCCCTTTGGATCACTACATTTGTATCTTTAGGATACCTAGTAATTCAATTGCTAGATCATAGGGTAGCTCTATTTTTACCTTTTTGAGGAACTTCCATAGTGTTTTCCAGAGTTGTTATACCAGCTTGCATTCCTGACTTGTTAATTTTAGGCATTCTGACTGGTGCAAGGTGGTATCTCATTGTGGTTTTGATTTCTATTTCCCTGCTGCTGTGTGATGTTGAGCATTTTTTCATGATGACATAATACTATATGTGGAAAACCCCAAAGACTTCACATCAAAATTGCTAGAACTCAAACAGGAATTCAGCAAAGTGGCAGGATATAAAATGAATGCATAGGAATCAGTTGCATTTCTCTACACTAAAACTGAGACAGAAGAAAGAGAAATTAAGGAGTCAATCTTATTTACAGTTGCAACAAAAACCATAAGATATATAGGAATGAACATAACCAAAGAGGCAAAGGATCTGTACCCAGAAAAGTATAGAACATCATGAAAGAAATTGAAGAAGACACAAAGAAATGGAAAAACGTTCCATACTCATAAAATGGAAGAAAAATATTGTTAAATATTGTTAAAATGTTAAATGTTAAATTGTAAAATGCTACCTTGAGCAATCTATACATTCAATGCAATCCCTATGAAAATACCACCAACATTTTTAACAGAGCTGGAACAAATCATTCTAAAATTTGTATGGAATCAGAAAAGACCCTATTCAGGGTCTTTGAAAAAGAAAACCAAAGCTGGTGGCATCACAATTCCAGACTTCAGGCTCTATTACAAAGCTGTAATCATGAAGACAGTATAGTAGTAGCACAAAAACAGACACATCAAACAATAGAACAGAATAGAGGGCCCAGAAATGGACCTTCAACTCTATGGTCAACTAATCTTTGACAAGGGTGGAAAGAATATCCAATGGAAAAAAGACAAGTCTTCAGCAAATGATGTGGGGAAAATTGAACAACCACATGTAGAAGAATGAAACTGGACCACTTTCTTACACCGGAACAAAAGTAAATTCAAAATAGTAAAAGACCTAAATGTGAGACAGGAATCACATCAAAATCCTGCAAGAGAGCACAGGCAGCAACCTCTTGCTAGACACATCTCCAAAGGCAAGGGAAACAAAGCAAAAGTGAACTATTGGGACATCATCAGGATAAAAAGCTTTGCACAACAAAGAATACAGTTAACAAAATCTAAAGATGGCCAACAGAATGGGAGAAGAGTTTTGCAAATGTCTCATAGATAAAGTCCTAGTATCCAAAATCTATAAAGAACTTATCAAACTCAACACCAGAGAACAAATAATCCAATCATGAAATGGCCAGAAAACATGAACAGACATTTCTCCAAAGAAGACATAACAAATGGCCAAGAGACACATGAAAACATACTCCTAGGTATTTTATTGTCTTTGGTGCAGTTGTAAATAGGATTTGTTCCTTAATTTCTCTCTCTGCTTCATCATTATTGGTGCAGATGCACAGATTTATGTACATTGATTTTGTACGTGTGACTTTACTAAATTTGTCTATCTGTTCTAGAAGTTTTTGGGGGGTGTCTTTCAGGTTTTATATATATATTACTATGTCATCTGCAAATAGTGAAGGTTTTACTTCTTCCTTTCTAATTTAGATGCCTTTTATTTCTTTTTGTTGTCTTATTGGTGTGTCTAAGACTTCTAGTACAATGTTTAATAATAGTGGTGAGAGTTGACATCACTGTCTTATTTCTGACCATAGAAGAAAAGCTCAAAGTTACTGCCATTTAGGATGCTATTAGCTATGTTTTTTTTTTTATATGTGGCCAAGGTGATGCTGCTCTCACAAAATGCATTTGTAAGTTTCCCTTTCATTTCTCTTTTTTTGGAATAGTTTGAGAAGAATTGGTATTAACTCTTCTTAAATGTTTGGTAGAATTTGTCCATGAAGTCATCTGGCCCTGGACTTTTATTTGTTGTAAGTTTTTTGATTATTGATTAAATTTCTTTACAGGTTATTGGTCTTTTCAAGTTTTCTATTTCTTTCTGTTTCAGTAGTTTATATGTTTCATAAGTAGTTTATATGTTTCCGGGAATTTATCCATTTCTTCCAGGTTGTCCAATCCATTGGCATATAGGGCTTTATAATATTCTCTTACAATTTTTTGTAGTTCTGTGGTGTTGGTTGTTATTTCATTTATGATTTTATTTATTTGGGTCCTTACCCTTTTTCATAAGTCTGGCTAGAAGTTTATCAGTTTTATTATTTTCTCATGGAATCAGCTCCTGGTTTCATTGATCTGTTCTATTGTGTTTTTAGTTTCAGTATTATTTATTTTTGCTCTAATCTTATTTTCTTCCTTCTGCTGATATTAGGTGTTGTTCTTTTTCTTGCTCCTTCCTTGTGTAAGATTAGGTTGTTTATCTGAGATTTTTTCTTGCTTCTTGAGGTAAGCCTGTATTGCTATATACTTCCCTCTTAGGACTGCTTTTGCTGTATCTCAAAGGTTTAGTGTTTTCATTTTCATCGTTTCCATATATTTTTTAATTTCCTTGTTGGTCCATTCATTGTTTAGCAGCACGTTGGTCAACTTCCATGTATTTGTGGTTGTTCCACATTTTTTCTTTTGGTTGATTTCTAGTTGTTTTTTTTTTTTTTTTTACGATTTTATGTATTTATTCATGAGAGATAGAGAGAGAGAGAGAGAGGCAGAGACACAGGCAGAGGGAGAAGCAGGCTCCATGCAGGGAGCCCGCCGTGGGACTCGATCCCGGGTCTCCAGGATCACACCCTGGGCTGAAGGTGGCACTAAACCACTGAGCCACCCCGGCTGCCCGACTTCTAGTTTCATAGTGTTACTGTCCAGTGTGTCATTCAAAGCCATTGTATCCTTGTTGTTTTTCTCTTTCTTTTTTTTTTTGTTTTTGTTTTTGTTTTTGTTTTTCTCTTTCTTCTTTCTTTCTTTCTTTCTTTCTTTCTTTCTTTCTTTCTTTCTTCTTCTCTTTCTTCTTTTTAGATTTTTTTTATTTTATTCATGAGACACAGAGGGAGAGGCAGAGGCCAGAGACACAGGCAGAGGGAGAAGCAAGCCCCTCGCAGGGAGCCCAATGCAGGACTCAATCCCTGGACTGGGATCATGCCCTTAGCGGAAGGGAGACACTCAACCGCTGAGCCAACCAGGCATCCCTGTTTTTCTCCTTCGTTGGGATCTGTCCATTGATGTAAATTGAGTGTTAATATCCCCCAATATTATTGTGTTATTGTCATTTCCTCTTTATTTGTTACTGTTTTATATACTTCTGTACTCCCATGTTGGGTACATAAATATTTGTGACTGTTATCTTCTTGTTAGATTGTCCCCTCTATTATTATATATAGTGACATTCTTTGTTTCTTCTTACTGTCTTTGTTTTAAGGTTTTTTGTCAGATATTAATATTGCTACTCTGGTTTTCTTTTGGCATCCATTTACATGAAAAATGTTTCTCCATGTGCTCATTTTCAATCTGCAAGTGTCTTTAGGTTTAAAATGAATCTGTCGTAGGCAGCATATAGAAGGGTCTTCTTTTTTAATCCATTCTGTCACTCTGTACATCTTGATTGGAGTATTTATTCCATTTTCATTCAAAGTAATTATTGATAGATACATATTTATTGCCATTTTATTACTTGTTTTGTCATTGTTTGGAAATGTTTTTCTGATCCCTTCTTGTTTTTGTCACTTTTGGTTTCTCTCCTTTCCACTCAGGGTCCCCTTTAATATTTCTTGTAGGGCTGGTTTAGTGGTCAGGAACTCTTAGTTTTTGTTTGTCTTGGAATGTCTTTATCTCTCCTATTCTGAATAATAGCATTGCGGTATAGAGTATTCTTGGCTGCAGATTTTTCCCATTTAGCACTTTGAATATGTTATGCCACTCCCATCTGGCTTGCAAAGTTGGGAAATCTCCACCTAGCCTTATGGGTTTTCCCTTGTGGGTTAAGGGCTTATTTTCTCTTGCTGCTTTCAAGTTTATCTTCTTTATCACTATATTTTGCAAATTTAATAGAAATATGTCTTGGTGTGAGCCTGTTTCCGTTAATTTTGATGGGAGTTCTCTCTTCCTCCTGCATCTAATGTCTGTTTCCTTTCCCAGATTTAGGGATGTTTTCAGCTATTATTTCTTCAACTAAATTTTCTGCCCCTTTTTCTTTCTCTTCATTTTCTGGAACTTATATGAATATTATTACATTTGATGGATTCACAACCCTTAGTCTATTCTTGTGTTCCATAATTCTTTTTTCTATTTTGTTCAGCTTCATTAATTTCCATTACTTTGTCTTGTAGGTCACTAATTTGTTCCTGTACTTCTTCTAGCTTGTTGATCATTATATTAAATATGTTTCTGATCTTGTTTATTGCACTCTTCATCTCTGATTATTTGTTAACTGTTTTATCTCTCTCTTATCTCTGATAAGGGTATTACCTATGTCTTCTTTTCTCAAGCCCAGTGAGTATCCTTATGATTGTTGCTTTAAATTCCATATCAAGCCTTTTACTTGTATCTGTTTTGCTTATTCTCTGCCATGGCCCTATCTTGTTCTTGGTTTTGTTCTTCCTCCATTGTTGCATTTTGTCTATGTCTCTACTTTTTTCTGTTTTCGAAAAGCTGGTTATGAGGCACCTGGGTGGCTCTGTCAGTTAAGTGTTGGACTCTTGATTTCAGCTCAGGTCATGATGTCAGCTCCATGCTTAGTGGGGAGTCTGTTTTGGATTCTCTCTCTCCCTCTCCCTTTGCCCTTTCTCCCTTTCATGTTTTCTCTCTGTCTCTTTAATAAATAAATAAATAAATAAATAAATAAATATTTAATAAAAAGAAAAGCTAGTCATTCTCCTGCTTCTGAAAGTAATGACCTTTTGAGGAAGAGGTCATGTAGGTCCCAGGGCTTGGCCCTTCAGGGTGTGTCTCCAGCATATGCTGCATGTACTCTGCTCTTGTGTTTTGGCTGCTCTATACTTTAGGCCAGCCGTGTGCAGTGGCTCTCTTTGGCTGATCTGGGAAATTTTGGTCCCTGGCCTGAATACAGCAAATTTAAATTAGGCGTGCCCTGGTACACTTGTGAAATGAGACCTGTCACCACCTCCCAACAGAACTGAGGCCCTATAGAACTCAGTTGGTAGATGTGGTATGGTTAGGGGTTTGTGCTGGTCTTCTGGGGGAGGGTCCCACTATGGTGGGACTGAGGCAGGCATATCTGGGAAGGGCAGCCTTACCAGTGTGCAGGGGGTAGGGCTTGATGTATATAAGTTAGACAGGAGGGTTGGTGCTGCACTACTTCCTACCAGTAGCTGTGTGTTTATGCCAAAAGGCAGGGAATGGAAATGTTGCTGGCCAGCTCCTTTGTTCCTAGAGAGGTATCTCTGAATGTTGCCTCTCAGGGATGCACTCCAAGAAGTGGGAATAATCTCCCCACTGTATATCCCAGGGCCTCTTCAGATCACTGTTTTCATACTTTCTGCCCCCTGGGTTGTTTGCCTGCCTTCTCCCCAGGAGCAGGGCAGTGCCCTCCAAACTCTATCCCAGCCAAGCCTGCTGATCTTTAAATCTCGAGATTTTAAACCCTACTTGTTTAAAGAACTCACAAAATTCAGACTGTTCTCATTCTCCAAGCAATTGGCTTTGGGGAAACCTTCTTGTCTGTTTCCCTTAGTGTTCCTCTCCATCTCACCCTTCTCTAGACCACAGTTCCCTCTTCTCTGCAGCAGCTGGGATCCATTTCTCCCCTAAACCATATCCCCACAATTTCTACTTTCTTTGATGTGGCCTTTTCTTTCTCTTTAATTGTGGTCGTTGCTCTGCCAGTCTTCAGGTTGATTTCTGGGGTATTTAGAATGATTCAATAGTTATCTATTTGTATTCGTGTGATAAGGTGTACCTAGGGTCTTCCTACTCTGCCACCATCTTCCTCTGCTCCTTTAAAAAAAATTTCAGTGGTGTCTGGGTTGCTCATTCGGTTAAGCATCTGGCTTTGGATCAGGACATGATCCTGGGGTCCTGGGATTGAGCCCTGAGTTGGGCTCCCTGCTCAGGAGGGAGTCTGCTTCTTCTTCTCCATTTGCCCCTCCCACTGCTATTCCTCTCTCTCAAAAAAAAAATAAATAAAAAGATTTTCAGAGTCTCTAGATATAAAAAACATGGCCTTGGAACTTTATGTTAATGTTAAAATGTATGCTAACCCCTCAAACTTGTTTTCTCTGCTTTCTCATGACCATACATATTCTGGGGGCTATATTAAGGATTTGAGACAGACATGCTGGTATCAGAAAAATACTTTTTTTAAAAGATTATTTTATTTATTTATTCAGAGAGAGAGAGAGAGAGGCAGAGAGAGAAGCAGGCTCCATGCTGGGAGCCCAATGTGGGACTCAATCCCTGGTCTCCAGGACCACACCCTGGGCTGCAGGCAGCGCCAAACCTCTGCACCACTGGGGCTGCCCAGAAAAATACTTTATACTGTCATCATCTCATCCTGACCAAGGTTGCTAGAATTGACATCAGCCACCACGGAATGGAGTTTGCAGAAGTTGACAACTTATTACTTTCATTCAACATGAGGCTTGATATGCTTGATTTCTTTTTTTTTCTTCTTTTTACCCTGTATAGATACTAACTTTGTTATTTCTTCACACTCTACCACTTTTGTAGAGGGTCCCCAAAACCACTCATGGGTTTGATGGTTAAGTAGGAAAACTTAAAAGACTTAACCTATAGTCATAGGTCTTATTACAGTGAAGGATTGCAAAGTAAAATAAGCAAAGGGAAAAGGCAAATGGGGCAAAGCCTATAAGAGACTAGTACAAACCTCTACTTCTAAGAATCCCCTCCCAGTGGAGTCATATAAGATGTACTTAATCCCTCCAGTAATGAATTGTGACAGTACATGTGAGGTGTTGTCAGCCAAGGAAGCTCATTAGAGAGTGAGCAGTCAAAGTTATTACTAACGGCTGATCACATAAACATTGTCTCTCTAGCATGTTCAGAATTCCAGACTGGAAGGAAAGCAGTTGTTCATCATAAACCATATTATTTCAACAAACAGTTTAAGCACAGTACATCACTCATCATTCAGAGAATGTTTTTTGTCATTGTAGGGAACTCTTTACCAGTGAATTCCCCAGATGCCAGCCAAGAGCCAGCCTTGCAAGCAGGCCTTTCTAACAATGGTAGTCTCAAGAAACTATGTGAATTCTTTTCTGCACACTGTTAAATAACTGTTTTTTCATAAGTACATGGTGAATGTCATATTTTCCCATTTTCTACCTCTGAGTATGGAAATTCTTCTCAGTAGGCATTACTGCCTCTCCTCCTCACTAAAGCCCTTCCTAAGCTGATACAGTTCTCTGGTCAGTAGCCATTTTTGGTCACCTTCCATTCATCTCCTGTCCACAACTCAGTTGCCAATCATTGTCCCCAAACTAAATTACATGTGTTTCAAAGTCATAGCTCTGAACCAGTCTGGAGTGTAATATCAGATACCTTATGGTTTGTTTGTCCAGCTTTAGTCCTTATAATATCAACTCAAGTATACCCAATCAGGTACAAAACATTCTAACTCTAGCCCATATATTTCATCTCTAACACTCAACCTATAGCTAATATTAATGGCTATTGATATCCCATTTTTAATTCTAACACCGTGAGCAACTTTTACTTGGGTATATATTATAAGCTACTTATTAGGGAAAAAATTGAAAAACAGGATCGCTCTATGTAGCATATAAGACTCAAGGAAGAACATACTACTATATTCTCAGTAAGAAAGTCATAATCCACTTGGAAAAGAATATGTTTCTTAGGTCATCCACATTGTCTCTAAGTGTTAGAGCTAGAATAATCTAACCCATTATTTTTCAAATTTAGATCTCAACCTATTATTAGGTAATAAAATAAACATAGTGAATCTCAGAGGACATTTTATTAAAAAAATAAAATAGAGGAAAACAGCAAATATCAGTGTTCTGTACTTAATATGGGTAAATATTGTGAAACTATTGTTTCCGTAGAGTGTGTGTATATCTGTGTAAGATAGATCATAAGTCATAATGTAGAATTTATTCTCTAATATGAGTTACGGTAAAAAAATGTTTGAAAGCTGATGATTTAGTCTAACCCCATTAGCTATATATAGAGGTCCAGGAATGTGATTTCATAGCACTTGTTAGGGGCTGTGTCTAAAGTCCTTTTCTACTTATGGGAGTAGGGCTATTGAATCCAAATGAAATGTATATTTTGTTTGGCTTGCCCTTTATATCAAGTAAAGAGAAGATGAATGTAAGCCTTTTTTAATATTTAAATGAGGGCAGCCCCGGTGGCGCAGCGGTTTGGCGCCGCCTGCAGCCTGGGGTGTGATCCTGGAGACCGGGGATTGAGTCCCACATCTGGCTCCCTGCACGGAGCCTGCTTCTCCCTCTGCTTGTGTCTCTGCCTCTCTCTCTCTCTCTGTGTCTATGAATAAATAAATAAATCTTAAAAAAAATATTTAAATGACACATCAGCCAAAAAATGCCACTTTCCAAGGTTAGGAGCAGCACAATTAGGGGAATTTGCCTGAGTCAAGGAAACTTGCATTAAGAGATGTTAGGTCCATAAAATCAAGAATCAAACTATGATACTAGAATAGTGAGAAGGACCTGAGTAAAGGAATAACTTAAGACATGTTTTTTTCTAACTTATAGTATACTTTAACAGATCTAGACCCTCTTTCACAGTACCATGCAAACCAGTCTAAAACCAAAGGAAAGCTAAATTAGAGGTT
Source organism: Canis lupus dingo (assembly GCF_003254725.2). NCBI lineage: Eukaryota > Metazoa > Chordata > Mammalia > Carnivora > Canidae > Canis > Canis lupus. The sequence goes on from NC_064281.1 coordinate 65,983,002, forward strand.
GAAGCAGCCTACCTACTCCTCCCTACCAAACTCTGTCTTGTAGACATGAATGTAGGCCTCCTTTCAAATAGGTAAACCAGATACAGAAATAGCTTTTGTTTTTATCTTTTTATCTTTCATTAATATTGCCTGCAAACATTGCCAGTTATTTTTTACCTTAATCCATACTGATTAAAAAAAAAAATCCTTACTGCTGTACCAAATAGGCTGTTCCTTTTTTTTTTTGGCCGTTCCACTTTTTTTTTAAATTTTTTATTTATTTATGATAGTCACACACAGAGAGAGAGAGAGAGAGAGAGGCAGAGACACAGGCAGAGGGAGAAGCAGGCCCCATGCAGGGAGCCCGACGTGGGATTCGATCCCAGGTCTCCAGGATCGCGCCCTGGGCCAAAGGCAGGCACTAAACCGCTGCGCCACCCAGGGATCCCTATGGCCGTTCCATTTTTTAAAGTAACGGTTATAAGAGCTGTTTTAGAGAATAAAAGAGCTTACCCCAATTAGAAGACCCATCATCTACATATCCAGCTCATATTTACGGAGTCTAAGCATTCAGTCATTTAAGATACATATTATTTTGAACTAGTGGTTTGTTGTCACTAAGCTATGGCTATAGGAAGTTCCTAGTGAGATTGTATTTGGAAGATATTTTAAGGGATTTTGCTGTAAAAAACAAAATGTTTGGGGGTGCCTGGGTGGCTCAATTGGTTAAGCATCTGACTCTTGATTTTGGCCCAGGTCATGATCTTAGGTTGTGGGATTGAGCCCTGCACAAGGAGATGGAAGTCTGCTTCTCTCTTCCCTCTGCCCCTCCCCCTACTCTCTCTCTCTAAAATAAATACATCTGTAAGAAGTTTGAAAGTGTCTCTTAGATGCTTAGTTTACATACTTTTGGAAATGAATACATTATCTAATGTTACCTGCAATTGTTTAATTGCTACATCTAGTATTTTAAATCAGTGACATGAAGGAGTTATATATCTTTTAAAGTCCTTAGCTGATTAGTTAGTTGGATTTTTCATGTTCCTAAAGACTTAATCAAAACAGGGTATGTAAAGAGAGTCCATTTTGCTATAACATGGTATCACAAGTATGGTAGTTGATCAGTTCTTTGTTATCATGCTCTATTAGATACTTGAAACAATGTGGTTACAATTTTGAGTTTCTTAGGACATGAAAAAAAATACCTAGTTTTAAAAAAGAAGAAAATCATCAACCCCTTTTGTGTAGCTAATTATCAATTTTAAATTGAGAATACTTTTCTAAAATTGGACATGACCACTAAGAGGTATTAATTGAATAGTGATCCTTAAGGATATTTTAGCGACTACATTGATTAGTATTATTATCTAAAGAATAAATTGACATAGGATAATGACTTGAAAGGGAACAAAGAGAACATTAAAGTTATAAAAACATCAAGTCTGTGCTAGCATCTGTTTGGAGTTTAATAGCTTATTTGAATTTCATAGGTTCTAGATTTAAGAAAATTGCTTATCCACTGGGACTGGCCACTTTAGGAGCAGCTGTTTGCTACCCAGTCCAGTCAGTAATAATTGCAAAGGTAAGTTCCTTTTAAGTGATAGGTACATTTCAGTATTTGTTTAAACTCTTAGTGTGACAATATTTAAATGTCCTATGTATCTGCAGCATTTAATTTTCAGAGAATTATGGTTACTATCACCTATTATTTTGGCAAAATCACACTTCATTTCAGCATGATAAATGCCATTCTTAATTACATGAGCATTGCAAATAAATAGGATAAACTTGTTAAAATATAATTCAACAATATAAATGCCTTTTTGAGGATTCAATTCAGATTGATGTAGAATTTATGGGGAGAAATACCACTCCATTGTTGAGCTATGTGAAATTAAAATTTTAATTAACGGAAAATTATACCTACTGGCTGCTGTCAGTTCATCAGATTAATATAAAGATTAGCAAATTGGGGATCCCTGGGTGGCTCAGCAGTATAGCGCCTGCCTTTGGCCCAGGGCACGATCCTAGAGTCCTGGGATCCAGTCCCATGTCGGGTTTCTGCATGGAGCCTGCTTCTCCCTCTGCCTGTGTCTCTGCCTCTCTGTGTGTGTGTGTGTGTGTGTGTGTCTCATGAATAAATAAATAAAATCTTTAAAAAAAAGATCAGCAAATTGGTAGATAACAGAGGCTTCTGAAGATAAAACAAAAAAACATACAAATTCAGTTTTGATACCACCTAGAACTAAGTAACATTTTCCATGAGTCCATATAATAGCTGTTTTGTCATTTTCTAGTGAGCTTATCTACAAATTCAAACATTCTCCTAATTATTTAAACAGAGTGTGCCAGTATTTTAGTTTTGATACATATTCAGATTGAGAAGCAGAGCTTTTAGTGATGCAGTATTTTTTTCCTTTCCTTCTTTTCTTAATTACCAACATTAATGATTCCCCCTCACACTTGAAACGGTATGTAGTGTTACCAGAAGGGCTTTCTGTACTTGTATTCTCATTACTACATCTCTTTAATTATTGATGTAGATAAAACTACCTACTCAATATTTTAAGAATGACAAGGATATAGTGATCTAAATAGTTTATAATGTGATCAAGCTATAAAAGTTTATAGCAAAGACAGCATTATTCGTTAAATCTAGTTGAGACACTTGATCCAAAATGATACACTTGTTTTTTATAAATATGTCCTGAGAATTTATATAAGAAGTAGACCCTTAAATTCATAACATATTCATGCTGAAGGAAACTTTTGAGCTTATTGCATTCAACTTCCTCCTTTACTGATAAGAAAACTATGGCCCAGAGAAGTTTCAAAATGACTGATTTGTCCAGGGTTCTGTTCAGTTTCAGGTGTCGTACCTCCCTGTCCATTTTTCTTCTCAGTGCATAACGCTGCCATTGAATCTTTTTGTTCGTTTATTTAGAATAAGGCCTTATTTTTTTAAAAGATTTTATTTATTTATTCATGAGAGACACACAGAGAGAGACGGGCAGAGACACAGGCAGAGAGAGAAGCAGGCTCCATGCAGGGAGCCCAATGTGGGACTCCATCCCGGGTCTCCAGGATCACACCCGGGGTAGAAAGCAGACACTAAACTGCTGAGGCACCCAGGAATCCCAGGCCTTAATGTTTTTAAATAAAGTTAGTAACTACTCATCCTTAAGTAATTTAAGCATTATAGAAAAGTCTAGAAAAAAAACAGGTAACCACCTGGAATTCTTTCATCCAGAAAAATAAGTGTTAACATTTGCTAGAATATTGTCTAGATATTTCTCTATTCATATATAGACATAGATAGATGGATAAGTAGGCAGATATAGTTTCATAATAACAGTGTAATATTAAAAATCTTAATTTTAAAAATATTCAACTTAATTTTACTCTGATGAGCATTGGGTGTTATGCTATATGTTGGCAAATTGAACACCAATAAAAAATTTAAAAAAACTTAATTTTACTCTAATAGAAGGAAAACAAAAACAAGAGAATTCCTGAACTTCAAATAAAAATTTCTGTGATAGGGCAGCCTGGGTGGCTCAGCAATTTAGCACCACCTTCAGCCCAGGGTGTGATCCTGGAGACCTGGGATTGAGTCCCATATTGGGCTCCCTGCCTGAAGCCTTCTTCTCCCTCTGCCTATGTCTCTGCCCCTCTCTCTCTCTCTCTCTCTCTGTTACTCATGAATAAACAAATAAAATCTTTTTAAAAATTCTGTGATAAAAAAGATATTAAAATGATTTCCTAAAAGTTCTTCTAATGTTAAATACTGATTATTACTGATATTCCTAGAGTTTAGACCCTTGCTTTTCCTTTGACTGGCATATAATAATGTCATGTGTAATATCTGCTGGATTCTAATATATATATATATATATATATATATATATATATATATATATATATATATCATGGATTCTTAACCTGAGATCCATGATAGACTTGAGAGAGAAGGGTGACTCCCCTCCCTGAAACTATGAAAAGTTTTAGGTATACAATACACATCTTCTAACTTGATATTGTTGGGACCAGTAGTTAACAATAAATTTAAAATGTTAAAGTGGGAAGTTTTAAAAAATCATAAATATGGACCTTAAATCTTTTATTTCAAATTAATAATATAATTGTGTGTCCATTTTTCTCTCTTTTGAAGTAGGTATTTTCTATGAGTATGGATCTCCTAGTTGAAGATCCATGGCATCTTTTCTTATAGTTACTCATATCTGTAATTTGTCTTCTACTGTTTTCAGTTTAGATTTATTTAAAATAGAATCAACACCTAAAAACATTTTAAAAATAATATGAGTGCAAAATCCTCTTAAATTTTTATTAATTCTGCCAGCCTCTAACGGTTGACTTGCCCAGCTCTAATTTGACAGCAGTTTTAAATAATTTGGTAATTCATTTTTTAGTGTTTACAAAACATTTAACTTAATTTTCCTTTGGACACCAATTCCCTTCAAACTCACATTTCATCCTAGTTTGTTACATTTAAATTTTTAATTATACTAAAAATGGCATAGAGACTTTGAAATAAATACAACTGATTCTTCGTAAATGTACAAATCACTTGTGAGAGGGGGCAAGATGGCGGAAGAGTAGGGTCCCCAAGTCACCTGTCCAGAGCAAATTACCTAGATAACCTTCAAATCATCCTGAAAACCTATGAATTCGGCCTGAGATTTAAAGAAAGAACAGCTGGAATGCTACAGTGAGAAGAGTTCACGCTTCTATCAAGGTAGGAAGATGGGGGAATAAAGAATTAAAGAAACAAAAGGCATCCAAGGGGGAGGGTCCCCACGAGGAGCCGGCTAAGACCGGGGCGAGTGTCCCCAGGACAGGAAAGCCCCCTTCTGGAGAAGCAGGTGTTTCACCAATCATCCCGTGCAGAAAGGCACTCGCAGGGAGTTAGAACAGGACCCCAGGAGGGGCGGGGATGCCCTCAGGCTCCCTGGGACACTAACAGACGACCTGCAACCCAGGGAGAGAGCGCCACACCTCTAGGCCGAGCTCCCTAAAGGACTGCAGCGGGAGCCTGGCTGGACCCGGGAGCAGCTCGGAGGCGGCTGGGGGAGAAGCTCCGCGCAGAAGGGGCTGCACGGCCTGGGAGCGCGATTCCAACAGCGCAGGCCTGGGAGCACAGGGTGCTGGGGACACAGCCCAAGATCCGGCGCTCCCCCCGGGACAGGCAGAAGCCAGGAGAGCACAGGAAAGCAAGGACACTTCTGCTGCCAGGCGGCCCCTAGTGGAGCAGATCAGCGGCCCCGCCCCCCGGAGCATCCAGGCCCCTGCAGACTGAGAGCTCCTTAGTTACTGCAGGAGCTGAATCCAGGGCTCCAGACCTGGCCGGCACTGTTGTTCCTCCTGGGGACTCACAGGATGAACAACCCCCAAGAGCCTCACAGTGGCCTCACCGGATAAACAGCTCAAACATCTTTCACTGAGTGCTGCAAAAGGCAGGAAGCTGAGCAGATCCCCCAAGTGCTAACACCTGAAAATCAGCACAGCAGGCCCCTCCCACAGAAGACCAGCTAGACAGGGGAAAAACAAATTATTGACCAAGCACCACTGTAAAGTACCAGGAGAAGTCGAGGGATTTATAGTATGCAGAATCAGAGGATACTCCCCCTTGTTTTTTGTTTTTTGATTTCTGTTTGCTTTTCCACCCTTTTTTCTTTTTCTTTTCTTCTCTTTTTTTCCTATTTTTATTCTTTTATTTTCTTTTTTCCTTTTTCTGTTCTTTCTCTTCTCTCTTTTTCCCCTTTTCCCAATACAACGTGTTTTTGGCCACTCTGCACTGAGAAAAATGACTAGAAGGAAAACCTCACCTCAAAAGAAAGAATCAGAAACAGTACTCTCTCCCACAGAGTTACAAAATTTGGATTACAATTCAATGTCAGAGGGCCAATTCAGAAGCACTATTATAAAGCTACTGGTGGCTCTAGAAAAAAGCATAAAGGACTCAAGAGACTTCATGACTGCAGAATTTAGATCTAATCAGGCAGAAATTAAAAATCAATTGAATGAGATGCAATCCAAACTAGAAGTCCTAACGAAGAGGGTTAACGAGGTGGAAGAACCAGTGAGTGACATAGAAGAAAAGTTGATGACAAAGAGGGAAACTGAGGAAAAAAGAGACAAACAATTAAAAGATCATGAGGATAGACTAAGGGAAATAAGTGACAGCCTGAGGAAGAAAAATATACGTTTAATTGGGGTTCCCGAGGGCACCGAAAGGGACAGAGGTCCAGAATAAGTATTTGAACAAATCATAGCTGAAAACGTTCCTAATCTGGGAAAGGAAACAGGTATTCAGAGCCAGGAAATACAGAGATCCCTCCTAAAATCCATAAAAACCGCTCAACACCTTGACGTTTAATAGTGAAGCTTGCAAATTCCGAAGATAAAGAGAAGATCCTTAAAGCACCAAGAGATAAGAAATCTCTAACTTTTATGGGGAGAACATTAGATTAACAGCAGACCTCTCCACAGAGACCTGGCAGGCCAGAAAGGGCTGGCAGGATATATTCAGGGTCCTAAATGAGAAGAACATGCAGCCAAGAATACTTTATCCAGCAAGGCTTTCATTCAGAATAGAAGGAGAGATAAAGAGCTTCCAAGATAGGGAGGAACTGAAAGAATATGAGAACACCAAACCAGTGCTGCAAGAAATTTTAAGGAGGACTCTTAAAATTTCTCTTTAAGAAGTCCAATGGAACAATCCACAAAAACAGGACTGAATAGGTATCATGATGACACTAAACTCATATATTTCAATAGTAACTCTGAATGTGAATGGGCTTAATGACCCCATCAAAAGGCACAGGGTTTCAGACTGGATAAAAAAGCAGGACCCATCTATTTGCTGTCTACAAGAGACTCATTTTAGACAGAAGGACACCTACAGCCTGAAAATAAAAGGTTAGAGAACCAATTACCATTCAAATGGTCCTCAAAAGAAAGCAGGGGTAGCCATCCTTATATCAGATAAACTAAAATTTACCCCGAAGACTGTAGTGAGAGATGAAGAGGTACTCTATATCATACTTAAAGTATCTATCCAAGAAGAGGACTTAACAATCATCAATATTTATGCCCCGAATGTGGGAGCTGCCAAATATATCAATCAATTAATAACCAAAGTTAAGACATACTTAGATAATAATACACTTATACTTGATGACTTCAATCTAGCGCTTTCTACACGCGATAGGTCTTCCAAGCACAAATCTCCAAAGAAACAAGAGCTTTAAATGATACACAGCATCAGATGGATTTCACAGATATTTACAGAACTTTACATCCAAACGCAACTGAATACACATTCTTCTCAAGTGCACATGGAACTTTCTCCAGAAATGACCACATACTGGGTCACAAATCAGATCTGAACAGATACCAAAAGATTGGGATCGTCCCCTGCATATTCTCAGACCATAATGCCTTGAAATTAGAACTAAATCACAACAAGAAGTTTGGAAGGATTTCAAACACGTGGAGGTTAAAGAACATCCTGCTAAAAGATGAAAGGGTCAACCAGGAAATTAGGGAAGAATTAAAAAGATTCATGGAAACTAATGAGAATGAAGATACAACCATTCAAAATCTTTGGGATGCAGCAAAAGCAGTCCCGAGGGGGAAGTACATTGCAATACAAGCATCCATCCAAAAACTGGAAAGAACTCAAATACAGAAGCTAACCTTACACCTAAAGGAGCTCGAGAAAAAACAACAAATAGATACGACACCCAGCAGAAGAAGAGAGTTAATAAAGATTCGAGCAGAACTCAACGCAATCGAGACCAGAAGAACTGTGGAACAGATCAACAGAACCAGGAGTTGGTTCTTTGAAAGAATTAATAAGATAGATAAACCATTAGCCAGCCTTATCAAAAAGAAGAGAGAGAAGACTCAAATTAATAAAATCATGAATGAGAAAGGAGAGATCACTACCAACACTAAGGAAATACAAACGATTTTAAAAACATATTATGAACAGCTATACGCCAATAAATTAGGCAATCTAGAAGAAAAGGACGCATTTCTGGAAAACCATAAACTACCAAAACTGGAACAGGAAGCAATAGAAAACTTGAACAGGCCAATAACCAGGGAGGAAATTGAAGCAGTCATCAAAAACCTCCCAAAACACAAAAGTCCAGGGCCAGATGGCTTCCCTGGGGGATTCTATCAAACATTTAAAGAAGAAACCATGCCTATTCTACTAAAGATGTTCGGAAAGATAGAAAGAGATGGAGTACTGCCAAACTCGTTCTATGAGGCCAGCATCACCTTAATTCCAAAACCAGACAAAGACCCCACCAAAAAGAATTATAGACCGATATCTCTGATGAACATGGATTCAAAAATTCTCAACAAGGTACTAGCCAATAGGATCCAACAATACATTAAGAAGATTATTCGCCAAGACCAAGTGGGATTTATCCCCGGGATGCAAGGCTGGTTCAACACTCATAAAACAATCAATGTGATTCATCATATCAACAAGAGAAAAACCAAGAACCGTGTGATCCTCTCAATAGATGCAGAGAAAGCATTTGACAAAATACAGCATCCATTCCTGATCAAAACTCTTCAGAGTGTAGGGATAGAGAGAACATTCCTCAACATCTTAAAAGCCATCTACGAAAAGCCCACAGCAAATATCATTCTCAATGGGGAAGCCCTGGGAGCCTTTCCCCTAATATCAGGAACAAGACAGGGATGTCCGCTCTGACCACTGCTATTCAACATAGTACTACAATCCCTAGCCTCAGCAGTCAGACAACAAAAAGACATTAAAGGCATTCGAATTGGCAAAGAAGTCAAACTCTCCCTCTTCGCCTATGACATGATACTCTACATAGAAAACCCAAAAGATTCCATGCCAAGATTGCTAGAACTCATACAGCAATTTGGCAGCATGGCAGGATACAAAATCAATGCCCAGAAGTCAGTGACATTTCTTTACACTAACAATGAGTCTGACAATTGCACGCAAAAGCATAAGATACTTAGGAATAAACCAAACCAAAGAGGTAAAGGATCTATATCCTAAAAAGTATGGAACACTTCTGTAAGAAATTGAGGAAGACACAAAGAGATGGAAAAAAATTCCATGCTCATGGATTGGCAGAATTAATATAGTGAAAATGTCAATATTACCCAGGGCAATTTACACGTTTAAAGCAATCCCCATCAAAACACTATGGACTTTCTTCAGAGAATTGGAACAAATCATCTTAAGATTTGTGTGGAATCAGAAAAGACCCTGAGTAGCCAGGTGCATTTTAAAAAAGAAAACCATATCTGGGGGCATCACAATGCCAGATTTCAGGTTGTACTACAAAGCTGTGGTCATCAAGGCAGTGTGGTACTGGCACAGAAACAGACACGTAGATCAATGGAACAGAATAGAGAACCTAGAAGTGGACCCTGAACTTTATGGTCAACTAATATTCGATAAAGGAGGAAAGACTATCCACTGGAAGAAAGACAGTCTCTTCAATAAGGGGTGCTTGGAAAATTGGACATCCACATGGAGAAGAATGAAACTAGACCACTCTCTTGCACCATACAGAAAGATCAACTCAAAATGAATGAAAGATCTAAATGTGAGACAAGATTCCATCAGAATCCTAGAGGAGAACACAGGCAACACCCTTTTTGAACTCTGCCACAGTAACTTCTTGCAAGATTCATCCATGAAGGCAAGAGAAACAAAATCAAAAATGAACTATTGGGACTTCATCAAGATAAGAAGCTTTTGCACAGCAAAAGATACCGTCAACAAAACTCAAATACAACCTACAGAATGGGAGAAGATATTTGCAAATGACGTATCAGATAAAGGGCTAGTTTCCAAGATCTATAAAGAACTTATTAAACTCAACAGCAGAGAAACAAACAATCCAATCCTGAAATGGGCAAAAGACATGCACAGAAATCTCACAGAGGAAGACATAGACATGGCCAAAAAGCACATGAGTTAATGCTCCACATCACTGGCCATCAGGGAAATATAAATCAAAACCAGAATGAGATGCCACCTCACACCAGTGAGAATGGGTAAAATTAACAAAGCAGGAAACCACAAATTTTGGAGAGGATGTGGAGAAAGGGGAACCCTCTTGCACTGTTGGTGGGATTGGGAACTGGTGCAGCCACTCTGGAAAACTGTGTGGAGTTTCCTCAAAGAGTTAAATATACATCTGCCCTACGCCCCAGTAATTGCAGTGCTGGGGATTTACCCCAAAGATACAGATGTAATGAAATGCTGGGACACCTGCTCCCCAATGTTTATAGCAGCAATGTCCACAATAGCCAAACTGTGGAAGGAGCCTCTGTGTTCATCGAAAGATTGATGGATAAAGAATATGTGGTATATGTATACAATGGAATATTACTCAGCCATTAGAAACGACAAATACCCACCATTTGCTTCAAGGTGGATGGAACTGGAGAGTATTATGCTGAGTGAATTAAGTCAATCAGGGAAAGACAAACATTATATGGTCTCATTCATTTGGGGAATGTAAAAAATAGTGAAAGGGAATAAAGGGGAAGGGAGAAAAAATGAGTGGGAAATATCAGAAAGGGAGACGGAACATGAAAAACTCCTAAGTCTGGGAAACGAACAGGGTTGCTGGAAGGGGAGGTGGGCTGGGGGTGTGGGTGACTGGGTGATGGGCACTGAGGTGGGCACTTGACGGGATGAGCCCTGGGTGTTATTCTATATGTTGGCAAATTGAACACCAATAAAAATGAGTTTATTAAAAAATTTTAAAAATCACTTGTGAAAGACAGTACTTGAACATATTTGAGACTGCCTACTATTGATGAATATTCAACATTCTGTGAACATCATTTATTATACATTTTTAAGACATCTTTAGTTAATCAGACTAATCTCTTAAAGGACTATCAGATGAGACCTCTTCTATATGAGTATTTTTCTAAAGGAAAGGGTCCACACCTTTCAGGATATTCTCCACGAGGTCTATGACATAAAAAAAATCACAAAATGATAGTCCAGGAGACCCTTTAAAAGTCATACTCCGGTTATTCCCCATTTTGGAAATATACATCAAGATGACATTCCTATTTTTAAATGATTTTCCTCATACTGTTTTCATTATTAATTTATATAAAGAATATCTAGTAATCTGTCTTTGAAAACTTCTAAATAGTTTTATGATTAATCAAATAATGTTCTAAGACTTCTGTATTAAAAACTTTAAAACTTTACTGAAAGACTATTTTAAAAATTTTAATACACTTGGAGATATAATTTCTAGATTCAAGGAGTGAACATTGGAATATGGCATGTGTTCCCAAATTTATAAGTTTAATTTAGTTCTTACAGAATTTCTGGATTTGTAGGAAGTATGACATTCATTCAACCAGTATTTATTGTGCATCTACCATGTATTGGTAACTATTGTAGTGTAGACAATAAAATAGACCAAAAAAAAAAAAAAAAGAGAGAGAATGTCCAAAAACAAATATAGTGAGTATGTCTTTATATACATTGTGGGGTAGGAAGAAGGTATGGTAAAGATGGCATATCAGATCAACGTGTAAAAAAAGGATGGATTAGTTATTCCAGACACATGTTGCAATAATTGGCTTTTTGGAAAAAAAAAATCTTAGACCTTTACCAAATATCATGCAAATTAAATTCCAGATGGACTAAAGATCTAATCATAAAATATAATGCTATGAAAATATTAGAAGAAGAGAAATATTTCCATAATGTTGATATAGGAAAAGCCTTCTGAAGTAAAACACAATCCAGAAGCCATCAACGAAAATAATAATGTATTTTCCTACATCAAAATAAATACATTTCTTCTGATCACAATATAACATATACAAAGTTAATGGATAAACAAAAAACTGAGAAAACTATTTGCAACCTTTATAACAAGAGACTAAATAATGGCCTACATATATTATGAGCTGCTATAAATTGATAGGAAAAAGATAAAATAACCTCCAAGAAAATGTAGAAAGTAAACAAATAAGTCCACAAAGTAAGAAACATAAATGGCCTAATATGTGAAAGATGTTTATCATCAATCAAATAAATGCAAATTTAAAAGATCATTTAGATATCGGCTTTTAGCCTTTCAATTTGATAAAAACTTAAAAGACTCATAATAATACTGCTTCTAATAAATGGGGTAGGAAAACATTTTTGGTGGGAGTATAGATTACTATAGTGTATCACTGACTTTATGGAGGCAATGTGGCAATATTATCAAAAATCAAAATGTATATAATCTTTAATCCAGATATTTCATATCCAGGAATTTGTACCAAAGAAACATCACAAAGATGTATGGCTCCAGTTGTATATGTAAGAATGCTAATCACAGCATGCTTATAATTGCCCAAAAAAGGGAAACATCCCATATTTCCCAGAATAGGGGATTTATTAAACTAACTGTGGTATATCCATTGTAAAATACTAACTATGCAGCTATCATAAAAGAAGGAGATTAACAGGTATATAAATTGATACGGAAACATCTCTAACTAATATTTAAGCTTTAAAAATATCAAATCTCAATATATATAGTGTGATCCCATTTGTGTTTTTAAAAAGGAAAAAGCTAAGTGTATTTGTGTGTGGTTTATTTTAAAATTTAATTTAAAACATAATTGAATTGTAGTGTATAATCTGCTCTTTAATCTATTCTTTTTAATTCAGTGGTTCATCATGGAAGTCCATCTCAGTGCATATAAGTCTAAAATGTACCTCATCCTTTTTGGTAGATCGTACTAACATATCAACATTCCATTTGTTTTAAAGTGTTGTGTGCATGTATCTAATGCACATATAAGAGGAAAATCTCAGGAAGAATAACCACACAACTGGGACCAAAGTTACATTGTGGGAAGGAAGAGGACCTTCTTATTAGTGAATTGATTTTTTTTTAAGTGTAGGTATATACTTAGCAAAAAATTATATTTTAAGCAAGAAAGTTTTAAAAAGCTTTATAAGTTTATGTTTATAAAAAGCATAGTCCTAGAAAGCTTCCAAAACCTATTTAAAACTTGAAAAATCAATAGCTATTTATATTACTTTAGCCATAAGGAATAAAAGGATGATAATAGAAAAAAAGAATCAGAAGGAGATTTTTAAAGGGAAAGAGATATGAATGAAAGTAATAGCAACTTCAGGAATTCACTCAGCATCCTTGCATCTACTTTGTGTGTTCATAGTTCATTTTTTATTGTATGTTTCTACCAAATGAGTATTATTCTCTGGAGAAATACATTAATACTTCATGACAGGAGAAAGCACCATAAAAATTTGAACAAGAATATTAACTTCATAGCATCTTAAAATCTTATTTTCCGTTTATTATCTCAAACTGTCTTTACCAAACATCTGTTAGGTAGACAAAGTTTTAAATTCACATATTACAGTGTGAATGCAAACTATATGTTTTTAAGATTTTATTTTTCTAAGGGCAGTTTTAGATTCACAACAAAATTAAGGGGAAGGTACAGAGATTGCCCATACACCCCATGTTCCAGCACATGCTTAGCATCCTTCATTATCAACATCGCTTTTCGACATTCCCCACTAGAATGGCGTATTTGTTGCAATTGATTAGTGTACATTGATATGTTATCACCCAAAGTCCATAGTTTACATTAGGATTTACTCTTGGTGTTGTACTAACTATACATTTTTTAGCCTTTTACATGAGGCAAATAATTTTTCATATAAGATTTAGAAAATGGGGTTTTGTGTTAAATGATTAGAGCTTTATATCTTTACTATTGATTCTGATCTGAGTGTTCACATAAAGTATCTGAAATAATTCTTTTTAATATTTGTTATTTTGACTTAAAAATATATCTTATTTGACTTATTTCTTCTTTTAATTAGGTAACTGGGAAAAAGGCATACACTGCAAGTGAACAAATTTATGAAGCAGTTAAATCATTGTGGACAAAAATCAACAAAAAAGAGTCCTTTCCTAAACCTAAAGAAAAACCTAAGGTAGAGTTAAATGGGCCAGAAAAGATAGACATTGAGTTTTGTTGGTTGAGGTGGGGGATTGGCTTATTGGCTTACCGTCCTGGAGGCCGAGACCCGCAAGCTGGACGAGTCCCTGACTCAAAGTCTGACATCCCCAGGGCCAGATTTGCTGTGCCCCAGCCCCAGCACTATCCAGGCCATCTCCAGGTAGCAGCCACAGCCAGGGCAGGATCCGGGCCAACCTGGGGATACATGAACAGATGAATGGCTGTCATGGCCCAGAGAGAGGAAAGGAAACCCACAAGGCTGGGGAAGGCCCTGACTCACGTAGGAATGAGGCAAGCCACACCTGCCCGTAACCGAGAGTCACCGGCAGGAGTTTTGCTCTGGCCCAGGGGCATCTACTGCCTTTTGTCTAGAATGTATTACCCCAGCACCTCATCTAATCTTTCTCCTCCCCTCCAACAATAAACCCCATGTCTCCACAAAAAAAAAAAAAAAAATACTGGACAAGGATAGAAGAGGTCAAGGATAGAATGAAAGGAGATGAAGGAACATAATATTTTTGCATAGTATACGTTTTTAGGATGTTTTAGTGTTTTAGCAAAATGATTTACTTATGAAGGAAAAATCTTTTTGTAAACAGCTGGGAAATTCTGCTGAAATAGAAATACCCGCAAAAACAGCTGACAGCCTAAAATACTCAGTGCCTTTGCCAACTGAACTCATCTCTGAAACAAAGAGAAAATCAGAATCCACCTCAGGTTTGTTTGAAATAATTCAATTTTGTTTTCATTCTTTTCTTAAATAATTTTATAGTATTACTAGGAGTAATTTGAACTTATGTGCTTTCTTCATAAATGTTTTTTCTTTCTCATATCTGTAGTCTATATATGATCTTTTTAGATTATGAGATATTTACGTACTTGGAACTTTTTCTAATTGCCACATTGTTCATAATACCAATCTTTGCATGTGGGGGTGTGGAGTAGCACTGGTGAGTTGGGTAAGTGAAGCATTTAATATTACTTCATAAATGTGAGCTTTGTAATTAGGTGGAAGAGATCGTGCCTTTTAGGTTCTGTTAATTTACAGGCTATAAGAATGAGTCATATCTACATAGAAGAAATACTAGGTTTCCATTTCCTGTGCTATTTACCCCTATCAGTCTTAGTTTCCACCATCACTTTTTATTTAGTTTTATTTAGACACTGGGAGAACATTTTAGCATGAAATAGTAAAATAACACCAATTATAATACTAATAACCTTTTTAATATTAGATACTGGCAATTGATACTGTGTGAGACCAAATAGTGACAATTACACTTTCTAGATAAATTCTACCATGGTTTTACTATAATCATTAAGAAGGTAACAGTGTTTAATATCATTTTAGGAGTGTATTCACATAAACTCAATAGTCACAGGGTTGGTTACATAGGATTATCTATCTGTACAATGTGAATGGTACTACCTATTGTTTTATTGCAAAGGAAATAAGACCAAGTCAGAGATAAGGGAGTAGGAAATAATGATATCTGCCCTTCACAGAGCACATACTGTGATATAAAGAGCTATAAAATATCATGTTATTCAATTCTCATCTAAAAAGCATAACAAAACACAAAACTCTTGTGCCTATGTAATTATAATTATTGCATGATGAACAGACTAAGACTCAGGAAGCTTAAGTAACTTGACCAAATCATATCACTTATGAGTAGTAGAGATGTATGCATAACCTAGATTTTCCTAATAACAAAGTCCAAGTTCTTTCTATTGTATATAGATTATCTAATTTAAAATCAGAGTTTAGTCTCTAATTTCAGCTATCTCCTCTGTCTTAATTTTTATAAAACCTGTCACTAAGTTAACCTGATAGGAGTTTTAAAATGTTCTGTCACTACTCATTTCTAATCTGATGGTTTACAGTATTTATTTTTGTATTATTTAATTTCAATTCTGGAATAGTTAGCATACAGTGTTATATTAGTTGCAGGTGTACAACACAGTGATTCAACAGTTCATACAACACCCTGTGCTCATCACAACAAGTGTACTCCTTAATCCCCATCAGCTATTTCACCCATCCCCTACCAACCTCCCATCTGGTAGCCATCAGTTTGTTCTCAGTAGTTAAGAGTCTCTTTTCTGGCTTGTCCCTCTTTCTCTATCTTCTTTTTTCTCTTGCATGTATGCATACACACATACACAGATACACACACGCACACACACACACCACACACACACACCCCTGCTTTATACATTCAGTCAATGGACTTTTGGGCTTTTTCCATGTTTTGACTGCTGTTGATAATGCTGCTGTAAACGTTGGGGTACATGTACCCCTTCAAATCTGTTTTTTGTATCCTTTGAGTAAATACTTAATAGTGCAATTGGTGGATCGTGGGGTAGTTTTATTTTTAATTTGCTGAGGAGCCTCCGTACTTATGTTTTCCAGAGTGGCTGCACCAGTTTGCATTCCCATCAACAGTGTAATATGGTTCCCCTTAATCTGCATCCTCACCAACACCTGTTGTTTCTTGTGTTGTTAATTTTAGCCATTCTGAAGGTGTAAGGTGATATCATCGTTTTGATTTCTATTTCCCTGATGATGAGTGATGTTGACTATCTTTTCATGTGCCTGATAGCCATCTGTACATCTTCTATGGAAACATGTCTATTCATGTCTTCTGCCCATTTCTTAACTGGATTATTTGGTTTTGGGGTGTTGAGTTTGATAAGTTCTTTATGGATTTTGGATACTAACCTTTTATCAGATATGTCATTTGCAGATATCTTCTCTGATTCCAGAGGCTACCTTTTAGTTTTGTTGATTGTTTCCTTTGCTGGGCAGAACCTTTTTACTTTGATGAAGTCCCAGTAGTTCATTTTTTAAGAAAGATTTTATCTATCTATTCATGAGACACACACACACAGAGAGAGAGAGAGAGGTAGAGACACAGGCAAAGGGAGAAGCAGACTCCATGCAGGTAGCCGAACGCGGCACTCGATCCCAGGTCTCCAGGATCACACCCTGGGCTGAAGGTGGCGCTAAACCGCCGATCCACCCGGTCTGCCCCCAGTAGTTCATTTTTTATTTTGTTTCTCCTGCCTCTGGAGATGTTTAGTAAGAAGTTGCTACAGCCAGGTCAGGGAAGTTTTTGCCTGTGTTCTCCTCTAGAATTTTGATGGATTCCTGTCTCACATTTATGTTGTTTATCCTTTTTGAGTTTACTTTTGTATATGGTGTAAGAAACTGCTCCAGTTTCATTCTTCTGCATGTGGCTATCCATGTTTTCCAATACCATTTGTTAGAGACTGTCTTTTTTTTTTTTTTTTTTGGAGTGGGAGTGCTAGCAGGGAGGGTGGGAGGGGCAGAGGGAGAGAGAGAATCTTAAGCAGGCTCCATACCTGGAGCCTGATATGTGGCTCAATATCATGACCCTGAAATCATGACCTGAGCCAAAATCAAGAGTTGAACACCCAACTGACTGAGCCACTCAGGCACCCCAAGACTGTCTTTTCCATTGGATATTCTTCCCTCTATGTCAAGATTAATTGACCATATAGTTGTGGGTTCATTTCTCGGTTTTCTGTTTGGTTCCATTGATCTGTCTGTCTTTTTGTCAGTACCATACTGTCTTGATGACTACATCCTTGTAATGTAGTTTGAAGTCTGGAATCATGAGGCCTCCAGCTTTGCTGTTCTTTTTTGGATTGCTTTGGCTATTCAGGGTATTTTGTGTTTCCATGCAAATTTTAGGATTGTTTGTTCTAGCTATGTGAAAAAATGCTGGTGGTATTTCAATAGGGAATGCCTTAAATATGTAAATTGCTTTCGGTAGTATACATATTTTAGAAAAATTTTTTTCTTCCAATCCATGAGTATGAAATGTTTTTCCACTTCTTTGTGTCCTCTTCAATTTTTTTTTCATAAGCATTCTTTAGTTTTCAGAGTACAGATTTTTTTTCCTCTTTGGTTAGGTTTATTCCTAATGATCTTACGGTTTTCGATGCAATTGAAAATGGGATCAATTCCTTGATTTCTCTTTCTCATGCTTCATAATTAGAGTATAGAAATGAAACAGATTTTTGTACATTGATTTTATAACCTGTGGCTTTGCTGAATTGATGTATGAGTTCTGGCAATTTTTTGATGGTGTCTTTTGTGTTTTCTACATAGAATATCATGTCATCTGCAAATAGTGGAAGTTTGACTTCTTTGCTGATTTGGACGCATTTTATTTCCTTTTGTTGTGTGATTGCTGAGGCTAAGACTTCCAGCACCATGTTAAAGAGCAGTGGTGAGACTGGACATCCCTGTCTTGTTCTTGACTAAATAAGAAAAGCTCTCAGTATTTCCACATTGAGGATTGTATTAACTGTGAATTTTTTGTATGTGGCCTTTGTGATGTTCAGGTTTGTTCCCTCTATCCCTATTATGTTGAGGGTTTTTATTAAGAATGGATCCTGTACTTTGTCAGATGCTTTTTCTGCATCTATTGAGAGAATCATATGGTTATCTTTTTTTTTATTAACGTGGTATATCGTGTTGATTGCTAATATTAAACCACCCCTGCAGCCCAGTAATAAATCCCAGTTGATAGTGATGAATAATTCTTTTAATATACTGTTGAATGTGATTTGCTAGTATCTTTTTGAGAATTTCTGTATCCTTATTCATCAGGGATATTGGCTTGTAATTCTCCTTTTTGGTAGGGTCTTTGTTTTTGGAATCAAGGTAATGCTGGCCTTGTAGAATGAGTTTGGGTATTCCTCCATTTCTACTTTTTGGAGCAGTTTGAGAGGAATCGGTATTAACTCTACTTTAAATGTCTGATAATAAATCAGCTGGGAATCCGTCTGGCCCTGCGCTGTTTGCTGGGAAATTTTTGATTACTGATTCAATTTGTTTGCTGGTTATGGGTCTGTTCAAATTTTCTAATTGTTCTTTTCAGTTTTGGTATTTTGTATGTTTCTAGGAATTTGTTCATTTCTTCCAGATTTCCCAGTTTGTTGGAATATGATTTTTCATAATGCTGTCTTATAATTTTTGGTATTTCTGTGTGTTGGTTGTGATCTCTCCTCCCTCATTCGCGATTTTATTTATTTGGGTCCTTCCTTTTGGTAAGTCTGGCTAAGGGTTATTAATTTTATTACTTCCTTCAAAGAACCAGTTCTTAGTTTCAGTGACCTGTTCTACTGGATTTTTGTTTATATATCATTTATATCTGCTCTAGTCTTTATTATTTCCCTTCTTCTGCTAGCTTTATGATTTATTTGCTGTTCCTTTCCTAGTACCTTTAGATGTAAGATTAGGTTGTATATTTGAGACTTTTATTCCTTCTTGAGGTAGGCCTGCATTGCTATATACTTCCCTCTTAGAACCACCTTTACTGCATCTGATATGTTTTGGACTGTCGTGTTTTCATTTCATTTGTTTCCATGTGTTTTTTTATTTCTTCTTTAATTTCCTGGTTCACCCATTCATTCTTTAATAGGATGTTTTTTATCTGCCATGTATTTGTTGTCTTTGCAAATTTTTTCTTGTGATTCACTTCAAGTTTTATTGCATTGTGCTCTGAAATTATGCATTGGTATGATCTCAATCTTTTTCTACTCGTTGAGCCTGTTTTTGATAGAATATGTGATCTCTTTGGGAGAATGTTCTATGTACACTCATAAAGAATGTGTGTATTCTGCTGATTTAGGATGAAATGTTTTGAATATATCTATATGATATCAGATATATCAGTCCATGTGGACCAGTGTCATTAAAAGCCATTTTTTCCTTTTTGATTTTTCTGCTTAATTCATCTGTCCATTGCTCTTAGTGGGGTGTTAAAATTCCCTAATATTATTGTATTATCAATGAGTTTCTGTGTATTATTAATTGGCTTATACATTGGATGCTCTTTACTTGGGGTCATAAGTATTTACAATTATTAGATCTTCTTGATGGATAGACTTCTTTGTTATGATACAATGTCCTTCATCTCTTATAGTATTTGCTATAAAATCTAGTTTGTCTGATAAATGTACAGCTATTCTATATTTCTTTTGATGTCCACTAGCATAATAGATGTTTCTCCATCCCCTCACTTTCAATCTCCAGGTGTCTTTAGGTATAAAATGAGTTTCCTGAAGGCAGCATATAGATGGGTTTTGTTTTTTTATCCATTCTGATACCTTATGTCTTTTGATTGAAACATTTAGACCATTTACATTCATAGTGATTTTTGATAGATTTTTGATTTATTGCCATTGTGTTATCTGTAAATTGGTGTTTCTGGTAATGTTTTCTGTTCCTTTCTAGTCTTTGTTGCTTTTTGTCTTCTTTTTTCCTACTCAGTCCCCTTTAATTTTTCTTCCAGGGCTGGTTTAGCGGTCACAAACTCCTTTATTTTTTGTTTGTCTGGGAAACTCTTTATGTCTCCTTCTATTGTGGAAACCTTGCTGGATAAAGTATTCTTGGCTGCTTATTTTTCCCCTTCAGCACATTGAATATATCATGCGTCTCTGCCCTGCCAACTTTCTGTGGCCAGATCTGCTGCAAACCTGATCTGCATTCTTTTCTTGGTAAAGGACTTTTTTTTCCCTTGCTGCTTTCAGGATTCTTTCCTTATCTATGTATATTGTGAATTTGACTATAATATGTCTTGGTGATAGCCAGCTTTTGTTGAATTTAATGGAAGTTCTTTATGTTTCTTGGATTTCAATGTCTGATTCCTGTCCCAGATTAGGGATGTTTTCAGTTATACTATGTACAAATAAACCTTCTGCCTCTTCTTGTCTCTCGACTTCTTCTTGGACTGCTGTGATACAAAAGCTATTACACTTTAAGGAGTCACTGAAATCCCTACATCTACATTTGTGATCTAATACCTTTTTTACCTCTTCTTTTCAGTTTCATTATTTTCCATAATTTTATCATCTGTATTACTGATTCATTAATCTGCTTCATCCATCCTTGTAGGCATTGCATCCAGTCAGATTTTCATCTTGGTTATAGCATTTTATATTTTTGCATGTTTAGTTCTTTTACCTCTGCAGTAAGGGATTCTCTGGAGTCTTCTATGCTTTTCTCAAGCCCAGCTAGGATCCCTATAATTGTTGTTTTAAATTTTGGTTCAAGCAACTTACTTATATCTGTATTGATTAAATCCCTGACCATCATTTCTTCCTGTTCTTTCTTTTGGGGTGAATTCTTGCAAATTGTCATTTTGTCTAGGTCACTGGGTTTTTGTGTGTGTGTGTGTCTTATTGTTAGGAAAGCCTGTTTATATTGCTGCTCCTGAGAGTAATGGCCATTTTAAGAAGAGGTTTATACTGACCTGGTGGTTCAGGAGATGTTTCAGAGAGTACACTCTGCCCGTGTGTTTTGGCTGCTCTTTTTCTCAGGTCAGTCCTCTGCAGAGTTTCTCCTTGCCTGCAGTTAGGGGTGTTTGGAATGTGTCCACTGTGTGACACTTTATTTAAATAGTGTGTTTTGGTCTGCTTGTTAAGAGAAGTTATATGTAAAAAAAAAAAAAAAAAAGAAGGTAGATCCTATTTCCCATAGAACTGAAGCTTTGCACCACTCTGAATCAGTAGACTTGGTGTGTGCAAGGGATTTGTGCTTATCTTCTAGGATAGGGCCCTGCTGTACTGATTCTCAGGCACACTTGCTGTATTAGAGATGTACCTGAAGGGGGTAAGGGGGTGGGCCTTGGTTGAGCAGCTCTGGCCTCCATTGAGTGGTGCTATTGTGCTCACTGAAATTGGTCAGTGCTAATGGGTGGGAGAGGGTGGGATCTCCGTGTTCTTTAGTCCTTGGAGCAGGGAATTCATGCCCGCCACTCTTCAGGAAGCCTTCACAGAAGAGCAAATAATTGCCTCTCTTGTGTCTCCCCAGATTCCATCAGATCCCTGCCTTCACCCTCTCTAGAAGTGTCCGAGCTATCTGCCTGCCAGATGTCACAGTACCCCCGTGTTTTATCTCAGGCCTACAGCTGGGTTTCAAAACTCTAAATTTTAAGGACCTACATGGAGTGGACCTGCACTGATTCTGTAGGGAAGGGTTTAGCTGTGCTGTGGCCTGTGCTGGTCTGTCCTAGAAAAGCAGTAGCATGACTGTGCAGTGGTTCAGAATTTATGTAAAGCACACAAAACAGCCAGTGCCAAGGTTTGTTGCCTGCAGCTGATGTCTTTGTTCCTATGCTAATGAACAGGGCAGCACATTGGTGCCATCAGCTCTTTTTCCCTCAGAGATACCATTACATCACTCCCAAATGCACTGCAGGAACGGGAACTGTTTCTCCCTATGTGGATCCTCCCGATGAGGACCCAGGGGATCCTCAGACCATGCTCCCACTCCTGGATCTCTGCCTTCCTTCCCTACCAGAGCACCACTAAACCCACCAGGCACAATCACAGTGATGGTGCAGACTTCCAAAACTTGACTTTGAGCTCCACTGCTTATAAAAACTTCAGCCCATCTCGTTTTCCCGTCATTGGTTTTTCTTGTGCATTCCCCTGCTTGTGCTCTCGCTCTCCCTCTCTCGTCTC
Source organism: Canis lupus dingo (assembly GCF_003254725.2). Classification (NCBI taxonomy): domain Eukaryota; kingdom Metazoa; phylum Chordata; class Mammalia; order Carnivora; family Canidae; genus Canis; species Canis lupus. The sequence continues at coordinate 66,005,550 of NC_064281.1, forward strand.
TTCTCTTCTCTTCTCCTCTCCTCTCCTCTCCTCTCCTCTCCTCTCCTCTCCTCTCCTCTCCTCTTCTCTTCTCTTCTTTTCTCTTCTCTTCTCTTCCCATGATTAGGGCTCCCTCTACTCTGCCACACCCACAGTTCTTTTCAATTCTCCACAGCATCTATCTTCTCAAAAGTGGCTGTTTTTTACCTGTAGATATGCAGTTTGTTCTCTCTCTCCTCAGATAGATTTCTTGGGTGTTCAGAATGATTTGGTATTTATCTAGGTGTGTTCAAGGGATGAGATAAGCTTAGGGTTCCCCTACTCCTCCACCATCTTAACTCCTCTGCTACATCTTCTTTATCCATTCAGCAGTCAGTAGATAAGTGTGCTGCTTCCAAATCTTAGCTATTGTAAATAATGCTGCTATAAACATAGGGAGTGCCTGTCTCTCTTTGAATTAGTGTTTTTGTATTCTTTGGGTAAATACCCATTAGTGCAGTTGTTGAATCATAGGGTAAATCTATTTTTAACTTTTTGAGGAACCTCCATACTGTTTTCCAGATGGGCTGCACCAGTTTGCATTCCCACCAATAGTGCAGGAGGGTTACTTTTTCTCCACATCCTCGCAAATACCTTTTGTTTCTTGCGCTGTTGATTTTACCCATTCTGACAGGTGTAAGTTGATACTGCATTGTAGTTTTGATTTGCATTTCCCTGATGATAAGTGATCATGAACATCTTTTCATGTGTCTATTGGCTATCAGTATCTCTACTTTGGAGAAATATATGTTCATGTCTTTTACCCATTTTTAATTAGATTTATTGTTTTTCAGGTTTTTGAAAGGCTACTTTCAAAAGTTTTTTAGGTTACTTCTTTATATATTTTGGACACTAACCCTTTATCGGAAATGTCGTTAGCAAATACCTTCTACCATTCACTAGGTTGCCTTTTAGTTTTGTTGATTATTTCCTTCATTGTGCAGTAACTTTTCATATTAACTTACTCCCAATAGTTTATTATTGCTTTTATTTCCCTTGCCTCAGACGACCATTCTAGAAAAGTGTTACTATGGTCAGTTTCTGAGAAATTATTGCCTGTGCTGTTTTCAAGGATTTTTAGGGAGTCTAGTCTCACATTTAGGTCTTTAATCCATTTTGACTTTAGTTTTGTGTATGGTATAAGAAAGGGTCCTAGTATCATTTTTTGGCATGTTACTTTCCCAGCACCATCTATTGAAGAGATTGTTTCCCACTGGTTATTCTTCCTGCTTTGTTGAAGATTAATTGACCATATAGTTGTGGGTTTATTTCTGAGTTTTCTATTCTATTCCTTTGATGTGTATGTCTATTTTTGTGGCATTACCATACTGTTTTGAATACTGCAGCTTTGTAATACAATTTGAAATCCAGAATTGTAATGCCTCCAACTTTGTTTTACTTTTTTAAGATTGCTTTGGCGATTCGAGATCTTTTGTGATTCCATACAAATTTTAGGATATTTTGTTCTAGCTCTGAAAAAATGTTGGTGGTGTTTTGATAGAGATTTCATTAAATATGTAGATTGCTTTGGGTAGTATAGTCATTTTAACATCTGTACTTCCGTCCATGAGCATGAAACGTCTTTCTGTTTCTTTGTGTTATTTTCAATGTCTTTCTTAAGTCTTCTAAGTCTTCTATAATTTTCAGAGTACGCTTCTTTCACCTCTCTGGTTAAGCTTATTTCTAGATATCTTATTGTTTTTGGTGCATTTGTAAATGGGATAAATTCCTTAATTACTTTGTGTTTATTCACTATTGATGTACAGAAATTGCAACAGATTTCTGTACTTTGATTTTGTATTCTCTAACTTTACTAAAATCTTTTATCAGTTCTAGCAGTTTTTTGGTGGAGTCTCTTGGTTTTTCTATATATAGTATCATGTTAGCTGCAAAGAATGAAGTTCCCTTTCTTTACCAGTTTGGATGCATTTCATTTCTTTTTATTGTCTGATTGTTGTGGCTAGGACTTCCAGTGCTGTGTTGAATCAATGTGGTGAGAATGGGCATCCTTGTCTTGGTCCTGTTCTTAGGGGGAAAGTTCTCATGGATTATCATGTTAATGTGAGTTTTCATATATTGCCTTTATTTTGTTGATGCTTGTTCCCTCTAAATCTACTTTGTTGAGTGTTTTCATCATGAATGGATGTTGTACTTTGTCAAATGCTCTTTCTGCATCTATTCAGATGAACATGTTTTTTATCCTTTCTCTGACTGATCTGATGTAACCTGTTGACTGATTTGTGAAAAATAAACCACCCTTGCAACCCAGGTATAAATCCCACTTGATTGTGGTGAATGATTTTAATGTATTGTTGGATTAGGATTTTATTGAGGATTTTTGTATCTGTGGTTCTCAGAGATATTGGCCTTTCATTCTCTATTTTGGGATGTCTTTGTCTGATTTGGGTATCAGGGTAATGCTGGCTTCATAGAATAAATTTCCTTTTCTATTTTTTTGAATAGTTTGAAAGGAATAGGTATTAACCCTTCTTTAAATGTTTCATAGAATGCCCTTGTAAAGCCATCTAGTCCTAGACTTTGGATTTTTTTTTTTTTGATTACTGATTTATTTTTTTTTTGCTGGTGAGCAAGTGAGCAGTCTGTTCAAATTTTCTGTTTTCCTGTTTCAGTGTTGGTAGTTTATGTTTCTACAAATTTATTCATTTCTTCCAGCTTGTCCAATTTGTTGGCATATAGATTTTCATAATATTCTCTTATAATTTTATTTCTATGGGCTTGGTTTTATTTCTTTTCTTTCATTTATGATTTTATTTATTGAAGGTCTGTCCCACTTTTTTCTTGATAAATCTAGTTAGATATTTACCAATTTTATCAATTTCTTTCAAATAACCACCTCATTCAAAGAAACTAGATTTCATTGACCTGTTGTATTGTTTTTTTTTTTAATTAAATATCATTTGCTTCTGTTCTGATCTTTATTATGTCCTTCTTTCTTCTGGTTTTAGATATTGTTTTTTCTTCTCCTGCTCCTTAGGTGTAAGGCTAGGTTGTTTATTTGAGGTTTTACTTGCTTCTTGATGTAGGCCTGTATTGCTATAAACTTCCCTTTTAGAACCTCTTTTACTCTGTCCAAAATGTTTTGAACCATTGTGTTTTTAACATGTTTCCATGTCCTTTTTTATATCTTCTTCTATTTCCTGGTTGACCCATTCATTGTTTAGTAGCATGTTATGTAACCTCCATATATTTGTGGACTTTTCAGATATTTTCTTGTGGTTGACTTCTAGTTCCATCTTTTTGTTGTGGTCAGAAGAGATGTGTGATATGCTTCCATCTTTTTGTTTGTTAGTTCTTTTTTCTGATCTCATATGTAATCTATTCTGGGGAATATTCCATGTATACCTGAAACGAAGTGTGTATTCTGCTCTTTTAGGATGAAATGTTCTGAATGTATCTGTTCAGTCCTTCTGGTCCAGTGTGTCATTCAAAGCCATTGTTTCCTTGTTGATTTTCTATTTAGATGATCTGTCCATCAATATGAATAGAGTATTAACGTCTCCTACTATAATTAGATTATTTTTCTTTAGTTCCTTTACGTTTGTTATTAACTGTTTTATGTATTTGGGTTGTTCCCATGTTGGGTGCATAAATATTTACAATTGTTCTGTCTTCTTGTTGAAATGTCCCTTTCATGGTTATATAGTGAAATTTCCCTTTTTTGACTCTTCTTACTATCTTTGTTTTAAAGTCTGTTTTGTCCAATATAATTACTGTTATTTCAGCTTTCTTTTGACATCCATTTTAATCTTAGATGTTTCTCCATCCCTCATTTTCAATGTGCAGGTGTCTTTAGGTCTAAAATGAGTCTCTTCTAGGCAGTATATAGTTATTCAGATAACCCTATGTCTTTTGATTGGAGCATTTATTCCATGTTATTCAGACGAATTATTAATGGGTATATATTTATTCCCAATATATTCCCTGTTCTAAGGTTATTTCTAAATATTTGCTCTGATTCTTTCTCTCTTCCATAGTTTGCTGGTTTTCTTTAGTGATTTATTTTCATTTCTTTTTATTTTCTTTTATTTTCTGCATATTACTGGGTTTTGATATGTCATTACCATCAGTTTTGTATATAAACTGTGTGGAGGTTCCTCAAAGAGTTAAAAATATACCTGCCCTACGACCCAGCAATTGCACTGTTGGGGATTTACCCCAAAGATACAAATGCATGAAACGCTGGGACACCTGCACCCCGATGTTTATAGCAGCAATGGCCACAATAGCCAAACTGTGGAAGGAGCCTCGGTGCCCAACGAAAGATGAATGGATAAAGAAGATGTGGTTTATGTATACAATGGAATATTACTCAGCTATTAGAAATGACAAATACCCACCATTTGCTTCAACGTGGATGGAACTGGAGGGTATTATGCTGAGTGAAGTAAGTCAGTCGGAGAAGGACAAACATTATATGTTCTCATTCATTTGGGGAATATAAATAATAGTGAAAGGGAATAGAAGGGAAGGGAGAAGAAATGTGTGGGAAATATCAGAAAGGGAGACAGAGCGTAAAGACTGCTAACTCTGGGAAACGAACTAGGGGTGGTAGAAGGGGAGGAGGGCGGGGGGTGGGAGTGAATGGGTGACGGGCACTGGGGGTTATTCTGTATGTTAGTAAATTGAACACCAATAAAAAAAATCTACATATAACTGTATTATTTGATAGTTTATACCCATTCTTCATTCCTCTCCTCTCCATGTGTTAGGTATATGTTTTCATATTTTATATCCATTTATTTTGTGAGTTCATTGTCCAATTTTTAAAAAAATACTCATTTTTGCTGCTTTTGTGTTTCCTACTTATATTCTGTCACTTTTTGGTCTTTTCTTTCCACTCAGAGTCCCCTCTAATAGTTCTTGAAGGTCTGGTCTAATCGTCATGAACTCCTTTTTTTTGTTTGGGAAACTCTCTCTCCTTGTATTCTGAATTAAAGCTTTGCTGAATAAAATATTATTGGCTGCTGATTTTTCCTATTCAACACTTCAAATATATCATGCCACTCTCTTTTCCTTTGAAATTTATGCAGATAAATCCCTTGATAGCCCGATTGTGTTTCCTTTGTTTTTTTTAAAGATTTATGTATTTATTCATAAGAAAGAGAGAGAGGCAGAGACATAGGCGGAGAGAGAAGCAGGCTCCTCGCAGGGACCCTGATGTGGTACTCAATCCCAGGATTCAGGATCATACCCTGAGCTAAAGGCAGATGCTCAACCGCTGAGCCACCCAGGCATCCCTAATTATGTTTCCTTTGTATATAACTGTCTACTTATGTCTTGCTGCTTTATTTTTTTGTTCTTTATCACTGTACTTTGACATTTAATTCTCATATGTCTTGATGTGGATCTACTTTTGTCAATTTTGTTGGGGAATTCTCTGTGCCTACTAGATCTGTTTCCTTCCCCAGATTAGGGAAGCTTTCATTTATTATCTCTGAAATAAATTTTCTGTCCCCTTTTCTCTTCTACTTCTGGGACTCCTATAATGTGAATATTAAATTTGATGGAGTCATTAAGTTCTCTAAGTCTCTTCTTGTTTGGTATAATTTTTTTTCATGTTGATTACTTTCCATTATTCTGTCTTCTAGATCATTAATTCATTCCTCTCCTTCCAGCATGGTGTTCATTCCATCAAATGTGTTTCTCATTTTGTTTACTAAGCCCTACATCTCTACTCTTATTCCTTGTGTCTGTTTTAAAAGTCTCATTGATGTCTTCCTCTGTTTCTTCAATTCCAATGAATATCCTTTCGATCTTTAATTTAAATTCTCTATTAGGCATGTTACTTTATGTCTGTTTCACTTAAATATCTGTTTATGGTCTTATCCTGTTCTTTAGTTTAAGACAAATTGCTCTGTCTTTTCCTTCTGTCTGAGTCTCTGTGCCTGCTTCTCTGGTTTAGGAAAGTCAGCTGTGTCTCATGTTCATGTTCTTAAGGATAATGGCCTTAAGAAGGAAGTATCATATAGTGCCATCTAGTGTAGTGTTCTCTATTCCCCAGTGTCTGGTGCTTCCAGGAATGTCTCTAATATGTGCTGCATGTGCTCTATTATTGTGTCCTATCCACTTTAGTCTTTAGGGCAGTTGCTTACAGAGATTTGCTTTGCCTGTTGTGGGCAGTATTTTGTCATTAGCCTGAATGTGGTGTGTTTTAACTAGGTGTGCTCAGGTCTGCTTTTGAAATGGGACCTGTCGCCACCACTTAGAGAACCAAGGCCCCTGCAGATCTCCCTGGTTGGGAGACATGTTTGGACAGGGGTTTGGGCTGGTCTTCTGCATGAAGGGGCCCTTTGCACTGGGACTGACATAAGTGTGACTAGGAGGGGCATGGCTTGGTGTAAGCAAGTTAGGTAGTGATTGTGGGGGCTGTGCTGGTTCCTGCAGATGGCCCTGTGTTTATGTTAAGGGGCTGGGAAAGTAAGTGGTGCCTGCCAGTTCTTTTGTTCCTGGAAATATCTCTCTGTGGATGCTACTTTTGGGACATGCTCTGAAATGAACTGAATTCATTCATCAGATGTCATTACCATCAGTTTTGTATGTAATCTACATATAACTGTATTATTTGATAGTCCACTGTATTCTTCCCCCAGGTACTCTTTAGATCACTGTTTCTATACTATATATCCACAGGCTGTTTGCTCTGCCTTCTCTCCAAGAGCAGCACCAATGCTTTTGGGCTCTCCCCAAGACACGCCACTGACCTATAGAACTCAGGCTTTAAGCCACAGTGGTTGCAAGCACTTCTGAAATTTGGCCCCTCTCACTTTCCAAGCCTGTTGGTATGGGGATTTGTTTTCCCTGTGTGCTCCCCTGTGTGTTTGTCTGTCACCGTTCTCCAAAACTGTAGCTCCCTGCCCACCATAGCAGCCATCATCTGTTTTTCTCCCAAACGTTAGTCTCCACTCCTTTTACTTTCTTTGATGTGGCCGCCTCTCTGCCCTTAGCTGTAGAGTTTGTTCTGCTAGTCTTCAAATCAATTTCTGTGATTTAGGGTGATTTGATAGTTATCTAGTTTTATTCATGGGACAGGGTGAACCTAGGGTTTTCCTACTCTGCACCATCTTCCCCTCTCTCTGTTCTAGAATGGTTTGCAAACTTTAGACGCTCACTGATAATCCACAGTTCACTATACTCCCACAAGTATTTAATATATCCTGTCAGTTTTTGAAATATCTGTCAATTAAAGAATAACTTTGTGGAAATGAAACATGTTACAGCTTAACAGTGGTACCAAACCATCACTAGCCAATGTTTTTTCTTCACACATCTCTATTCTGGAATGCTTTACCCTCTTGTCACAGATAATGTGGCATATGAAAATCATTCTAAGTTCATATGTAGAGGAGAGAAATATGCCAGTACTATTCAGCTTTATCATATATCATTCAGAATCAATTATACAGAATACTTCTGGGATTTGTCATTTCCACATTTTACATGCAATCTCAAAGGTCCAAGACATGGAAAACAGTAGTTATTACGAGCACAAATTTAAGAATAAGACCTGGAAGTGAATCCTAGATCCAACATTTGCTTGTTTTCTTACTTGGGACAAATTATCTAATATCTCAAGTTAGTCTTCTAATCCATAAAAGGGGGATAACAATAATGTTTTTCTCACATAGTTCTGAGGACTAAATAAGATTTTGCATGTAAAACACAAAATACAATGTCAATCACATGTTAAATTCTCAAAGAATATTAGAAAATATCATTTGCTCAAAGTAGTTAGCCATTTTGCTAATAAAGAAGTATTTCTATTAAGTAAGCTGTGAGAGCACACTATTTAGCTAGAGAGCCTAGACATACAGAATATGTTAGGAATATTATACAGTTAGATATTGTGGCTCTTAATATGAGTTTGGTAGTTCTCTGTCATTCATATATATTTATAATGAAAATTATGTTTTTAGGAATAACAAATTTGGGAATTTGGTGTCATGGACCTCTTTGAAATCTGGTGAAAGCAGAATGAAATCTCTCACATTTTCTCACAGGATTAATGTCCCTCTGAAGAGGTTGGCTGACTATGGCCTTTGTGCCAAATCTGGCTCACCATCTATTTTTGTAAATTTCACAAGCCAAGAATAGTTTCTACATGGTTTAAATGGTTGAAAACAAAGTATTTTGTGACAAGAGAACATCATGTGAAATTCAAATATTAATATCTATAAATAATGTTTTATTGGAATACAGCTACACTCATTGATTTATGTATTATGTATTGTCTTTGGCTGCCTTCATACTACAGTGGCAAAGTTGAGCAGTTGCAAAGCAAACTTTATGGTTTACAAAGTCAAAATATTTACTCTCTGGCCCATTGCAGAAAAAGATTGCTGGTACTTCTTTTAGAAGGATGATGTGTGCCATAAATGCATGACTCATCTAACCTTTATAATATTTGCCAGGACACAGGAGACTGAATATGGGACAGGAGACTAAATAAGCAGGCTCCAAACATCTGAAGGGCAAAACCAAATTTCCTAGTCTTTCAGAGCAAGGGAAACAGAAACTCATCAGGCTCTCAGTCAGCACCTTTCAAGTTTGCTATAGCTGAGGAAAAGAGAAGAACCAATTTGAGTGACTCTTACTAAGACTTCAACTCAGCTCAGTATCTGATTAGATTAAGATGATAAGCACCTTACCCTTCCTAAAGAAGAAAAGGGTCCTCTCCCTGGTAGAAGATATCATCTGGAGTTTCTATGGTTCTTTTATATACAGTGTTCACCATGTAAACAAACAATATATTAGTTATGCAAAGAAGCAAGAAGATGTGACCGACAACAAAATAACAGCTGGCCCCACAGGTGACCTAAATATTGAAGATTGTAGAAAAGGACTGTAAAGTAACTATAATTAATATGTTAAATAGAAAACATGAACAAGTAAAGATGAAAACTGGAGACTTTCACAGAAATTGGAATCTATTTAAAAAATCAAGTGGATATTCTAGAAGTGAAAAATATAGTACCTGAAATTAAAGACTCATTGGATGGATTTAACAGCCGACTACATGAAAGAGAACAGGAAGTAATAAACTCAAATACAAGTAAATAGAATATAGCCAAAATTAATCACAGAGAGAAAGAAGAATGAAAAGAATACAACAAAGTGTGAGAGAGTAAATCGCAATGACTAGTATCTTTAAGTATTTCAATAACCTATAAGCTGAATATCATCTCAACTTTATACAAAGAAACAAAAATAGAATTTTTAACAACCCTAATTTCACACAGAAATTTATTAATGATCTGTCCCATTTTTTGTATCTAACTTGCTCAAAATATAAATGAGATAATGTGTGAACTAAATTATTGTGACGAGATAGCACCTAATGGCTATTTAAGACAATATCTTAACCGTTATTTTATAATTTAAAATATCTTTATTCTTTCCTGTTTTTTGTAACACCAGCTTTTAAGTTTTTATTTAAATTCCAGTAGTTAACATACAGTGTAATACTAGTTTCAGGTGTACTATAGTGATTCAACACTTCTATACAACACCCGATGCTCATCACAATGAGATAACACCAGCTTTTTATGCAAGACTAAAAATATGATAAAGTGCAAAGAAAAGCATTCTAATGGGTTAGGAGATTGAGATTCAAGAAGAGTTTTATTGTGACTAATCCTTTGGGAGAACACAGAGCCCTTGATCAGCTCAAGGGGTGCAGAAATTTCTTTTTATTTTTAAGGTTTTATTTATTTATTCATGAGACACACACACACACACAGAAGCGGGCTCCATGCAGGGAGCCTGATATGTGACTCCATCCTGGGACTACAGGATCACGCTCTGGGCCGAAGGCAGTCGCTAAACTGCTGAGCCACCCAGGCATCCTGGGTGAAGAAATTTCTAAGAGGAAAGATGTAATCCTTAATTACTCAGGAAAGCAGGAGGTGAATCTTTTTTAAAAGGCAGAAAACAAATGACCTAGGCTGAGTGGTTCTAAATGAGAGGGATCCATGCTACACTTACTAGAATTGTTTGTTTTCTAAAATTCACTCTACCTAAGAATTACAAATTAGAATCTCCAGAGGTGAGGCCTCTAAGCAGGTGGATTATAGGTAAAGCTCCACAGGTAATTCTCTATGCATATTCCTCTAGTTAATAATTTCTAACATAAGCTATAGATAATTTAAAATTCTGAAGCCTTTCAACACATTTTGAAAGGTAGAGGTCTAAAGGCAAAGGAGTATATTTCAAATTTGGGTGAGCTGAAGTTTTACTAACTAGACTTTGGACAAGAAAATGTATAAGGAAGTAAGTAGAAGTGTTAGAGAACTTAGTCAACTGATTGGCATTGTTAAGCAAATTAGGCACATTCAGACTTATATAAAATAGTTATTTGTTATATGCTTACTATAGTATGTTTGATAAAGAAGAAAACTATTTCCTAGTACTTTTCACTTGTACTGAACAAAGTCTTCCACCAGGTGGTGGTAAAGAAAAGAGCAGGCAGAACCAATTTCTTAACCTCTTTGTGATGGACCTCTTCTCAGAATAATGCTTTTAAGTTGATAAAACAAAATACATGGCAATACATGTCCTTCTTTAATATTTTTTTTTAAATTTTTATTTATTTATTTATGATAGTCACAGAGAGAGAGAGAGAGAGACAGAGACACAGGCAGAGGGAGAAGCAGGCTCCATGCACCGGGAGCCCGATGTGGGATTCGATCCCGGGTCTCCAGGATCACACCCTGGGCCAAAGGCAGGCACTAAACCGCTGCGCCACCCAGGGATCCCCTTTTTTTTAATATATTTTTTTTAATTTTTATTTATTTATTTATGATAGTCACAGAGAGAGAGACATGTCCTTCTTTAAATGTTTTAAAAAACAGTACCTAACAGATCTAATAAAGCCATAGTTTTGAAGTAGTGATAAGTGTAAATGTTTCAAGATATTTGCAAGTGCAGCATAATATGAAAATATTTGTGATTTCTGTAAGTGACAAAATCTAAGGTCCCGCTAATACTACTGTGATTTGTTGCCTACACTCATTATTGAAGAAAATGTTCATTTTCAGTCTGAGGTTAATGAAAATAAAGGTCAATTTCCTACATTTAAATTCATAGACACATGAATTCTATCCACAGACACCCCCCCCCCACTAAAGAGGCCCCATATTAAGAATTTCTATCCTAAAAAAAGAAAGAATTTCTATCCTATGGTGAACTATTATTAGGTATGGATAGTGATTACTTATGATCTAGGTTTTTTAAAATATATATGATAGTGAAGTTACAGATAGATCACAATTTATGAAATAGAAAAAGTTTCTAAAGAGGCATAAATCATTGTGTGTAAATCCATTTCTCCCCTTTGTTTTCATCATAAAACTGGAAATTAAATTCCTCTATGGAAAAAAAGATATGTTTCCAAATATAAATTATTTTAAATCAGATTTTGAAAAGCACTTAAAAAGATTTCTGAAAAAAATATTTTTAATCTTACATCACAAAGTAAACATTAAAATAGTTGTTTCTTGCCTTACCATACACAGGGTATTATTATATGCAACACTTTGTATATATTATTACACTGAATACTAAAATTGTGTAACATTTTTATTACTCTAACACCCATTTTACAAGAGTCAGAGTTGTTGTGTTAGGGAATCAGACTTATCTGGGTTCAATCCTGGCTCCATTTATCAGCTAAGTGAGATTGGTCATTTTCTTAACCTCTGTAAATTAAAATGTCCTTATCTGGAAAACAAAGATAATATAAAAATATTATTTATATCATGGTGGTAATGTGAGATAATAGATGAAAATAATGTAGTATCCTGCCTGGCACACTATCAGTTTATCATGATCACCAGTGATCCACACATTGTCAAATCCAGTCCATTTTCAATCTCCATTGTATGTAATCCATCAGTAACTTTTAACACAGGTGATTACTCCCTCTTCCTTGAAATAAATCTCTTCACTTGGCTTGTGGGATTCTACTTCCTCTTGGTTCTCTCATTTTACTGACTGGCTGTTCTTCTCAGCCTAATTGATACGTTCTTTTAATTTTCTTAAATTCAAAATATTGGAGTATCCAAAGGACTCATTCCTTGGACCTCTTCTCTGATACTCTAGATGATCTCATAGTCCCATAATTTTAAATGCCAAATATAAGTTAGTACCATAACATTTATAAAGCAGCCAAGTCCTCTCCTGAGCTCTAGAGACTTACATATCCAACAGATTACTCAACATTTGTACTCAGATGTTTAGTTAACAATGTAGATTTAACACATCCAAAACTTCATACTTGACTTGCCTTCCCCCAAACATGCTTCTCCCACATTTTTCCCTATAGTAGTAAACGTCAACTCCATCCTTCCAGTTTCTCAGAGTCTCCCTCACACAAGCATATTCAATCCACTTAGGAAATCCTGCCCATTCCACCTTCAGAAGTTATACAGAATCCAGTCCCTTTTTACCACCACCACTGCTACTGGTCTCCCTGCTTCCACCCTTATTTCCTTGTAGTCTCTTCTCCCTACAGATAAGAGTGATCTTTAAAAAAAAATAAAACATCATGTCACTTCTCTACATTAAAAGAGAACACCTTACCATAGACCTATGTGGTTTAGACTTCTATTGTTTTCTGATCATGTCTCCTATCACTCTCACTGTACCCACCATCACATTGTACCTGTTCTGTTCCGTCCATACTGACCATTTTGTGGTTCCTCATATATGCCTCAGGTCCATTAGCCTTGCAAGGCATTTTCCTCTGATATCTACAGGGCTCACGCCCGCACCTCCTTCAGTTCTTTGCTCAGTTACCACCTTTTTTTTGAAGGCCACCCTGTTTAAAATTGCAAATCACTCAAAGGTCTAACACCCTTCCTGTTTTATTTATTTATTTTTCATAGCACTTACCACCATCTGATAATCTTTTACTTAATTTATTGTCTATGTTTCCAAACTTAAATGTTAGGTCCATATTGACAGAAATTTTTATCTGTTGTTCACTGCTGTATTCCCAGTACCAACAATACATTTGTTTAATGAGTGACTAATTTTTTTCATTTTAATACTTTATCAGGTGCTACACAGTTTATGCCTGACCCCAAGCTCATGGATCACGGGCAGTCCCATCCAGAAGATGTAGATATGTACAGCACTAGAAGCTGAAATAGTCTGCATAGAGAACTGCAAGATGTGTGAAGTTGAAAATAATGATGAAAAAAATCATGTAAAGGGTAACTGTGACACAAAAAGTATCACTTTTTTTTAGGATATAACTTTTAAACAAAAGTTTTTCCCTCACATCTGATACAATGTACAGTTTGACCAGTCACATAAGGGGTTAAAACACAAACTGTAAATTTAATCCAAACAATATTAAATGGTTGATGAAGAGGCAGAAGTAGAAGTTTTGGGATGCATTTGATAATTTTTAAGAGTGTTTATTAAAAAAAACAAAAATAGAGTAAATATATAAATACTGATGAAATATGTATGTGTATATATAAATATTTATACAGATACATATACATATTTGCTTTAGATTTTTCAAATTATTGTTAGCTAAATTAGAATGGTGTATAGAAGGATGTGTTCCTCTGCTTTTTTTTTTCATCCCTCAGAACTGGAATAAAATATCCATATTTTATGACATGTGGGTTGGCTTTGTCTCTTTGTTTTATTAATGTCAACTCCTCTTAAATGTCCAAAAACACTTCTAACTATTTAAGAGGACCATATTCTACAAGGGACTCCAATGCTGCTTAGAAATCCTACTGGTTCCCTTAGGTGGTTTCCTATTCTGTTCCCCAGGAGAAGTATTACAGACCTTTTATTCTCAAGCTAGACATGACCATTTTCAGCCTTTCCCTTCTACCTTCAAGACTTACCTCTTCAGTCATGCATCCCCCTTGTCTAAGGCTAGTGCTTGTGTTCCTGATCTCATTCTTTCCCATGTTTTCCAGTACCATATTCTATCCTGTTTAATCTAGTCTTTGGTTTCTCTTTTCATTCATTTCTTTTCCTCAATCTCTAAATAGCTTCTGATCTTTTTTGTCTAAAAATAGTAACTTGATGGGATGAGCACTGGGTGTTATGCTATATATTGGCAAATTGAACTCCAATACAAAAAATAGGTTTGCAGCAAAAAATAAAAATAAAACTATACCGAGCTATAAAAACAATAAATAAATAAACAAACAAATAAATAAATAAATAAACAAATAAAGTAACAAAAAAACCTTTCCTTAACTCTGCCTCTTTCTCTCAAGCTGTCTTCACTTTCTCTGTCCTATGATTGCCATACTTGATAAAAAAAGAAGTGTCAGTTCCATACTTCCTCACTTTTGATTCCTCTCCAACTTTCTGCTGACTCCCTGGCCTCTATACCTATTTGAATTTTCTGTAATTATTGACTTTCAAACACTCCCTCCTTGAAACTCACTCCTCCCTTTGCTCTGTCATTCTTCATTCTTCTCTTGCTCTGAATCAAAATACTATAGCTCTTCTAGTTGCATTCCTAGTCATCTTTTCTCATTCTGTATGCTCTCTCATTTTCATTCAAAATACTTTACTGACTTTAGCCAACATTTGTATTTCCTTACCATTTATATGTCCAGCTACGATATTTCTTTAGAGCTGTAGACCTATTTTCTAATTATTTATTATTCAATCTACCTTACATCCCATCAATATCCCCAGTGTTAATATGCCTAAAACTAAATTGCCTCTACCTCTCTCTTATTTCTGTTTTTTAAATCTGCCCTACCTTTTATACTCTTTCCTAATCCATGCTTCCATTCAAGTTTTCATCATTACCTTCCTGAATTATTAGGGTAGCCCTCCAGCTGCCCTCCATCAACCTTGTTTTCTGTCACTTCAGAATATGTTCTGTTTGCAGGTAGCAGTAAACCAGTTAACAGTGAATAAGAGTCTACTTAATGTCCAGAATTAATACAGGGTTCATTCAGTAGCTCATTAGTGCCATCAAGGACCTAAACATTTTCTCTTTCCATTCTGTTCTTTAGTATGTGAATTTGTCATCTCATGGTCACAAAATCGCTGTTGTTCCTCTGAGGAATACATGCACATTCAAAGTAGGAAGAAATTAGGACAAATTCTGCTATATGCTTCTGACCCTCTATTATCAGAAAAGTAAATGCTTTCTTAGAGCCCCTCTCAGAATTCTTGTCTATATCTTAACCAGAGCTTACCATGTAGCCACCTTAGCTCAAGGAAAATTTGCAAATCATATTTTTTCTATGGTAAGGAAGGCAAGGAGTAAGGAATATGGAATGAGTGTTGAGCTTCAGCTAACATAGTGTCCACTACCCTATTCTTATAACCCATCTGACATGTTATGACATACTGCCTTTCTAAAAACCATATAGTTAGTTGGCTCTCTGAAATCTTCAGTGGCGCATAACTGCCTAAACAGTTAAAACAAGACTCCCAAGCATGACATACAAGGCCCTTATGATCCCAATTCAACTTTAATCCTATCTTCCCTCTCCTTTCCCACCTTACTGCCAATGTACATTATATTTTATCTATGACATATCACTTGCTCTTTGAACATGCTTTGTTATTTTAAGTTGTTTTTTCTGCCTATGCTGGTATTTCCTCTTAGAATTTTTTTCTGTTCCATATTCCAACTTCCTACTCATCCTTCAAACCCAATTACAGTGTCACCTTTCTCAGTCCTCCAAGGTAGGATTTAAATGTTCTCTATTCTACATTCCCTTACACTTGGTGTTTATAGCTGTGACAACCCAACCAATTTATTATAAAACTAAAACTAGTTAAGTACTTTTCACAGACAAGACTCCTTGTGGGTATGACTGAATCATTTTTGTGTAGCTTTTATTTATG
The DNA here is from genome assembly GCF_003254725.2 of Canis lupus dingo. NCBI lineage: Eukaryota > Metazoa > Chordata > Mammalia > Carnivora > Canidae > Canis > Canis lupus. The sequence goes on from NC_064281.1 coordinate 66,021,435, forward strand.
CTCATGAAATACCTGGTACACAGTAGGAACCCACATGTTCTATGCTAGTTGCAACACAGGATATAAAAGGAATTATAATTCTATCATAGGGCTTATATTTCTACCAGAGAGGAAAGAAATATATGCATATAGAATTTTTTGTACCTCAGATCTGTTTATAATCAAATGAATCCATATTTCATCAAATCTAAGATACATTATTTACCTCTAAGAAAAAAGTGATACCACTTGATCATTATTCCAATTTTAGCTGTGTTAAGATGTGAAAATATAAACATTTTAAATTTAGTGAGATATGGTAGGTAAAAAATATACTAACACCAACTATAAAGTGATTCTTGGTTTATCTACTCTTTTGGATCATCAGCTATGCTACTAGTTATTAGTATATTAGTTTGGAAAAAGGCAAGTTGATTGTATCTGCCAAATCTGTTTCAAAGTAAAAAATCTGCTCAAACCAGAGTTTGATCACTTGCTGTATTGTACAACACTCAAAGTCAAACTGCTGTTGGACTCAGGTGACATTCAAATGTTGGAGCATATGTTGGGACAAATTGAGATGAATCCTCTTTCAGCCTTCCTTTGCCATATCCATGAGTTCTTCTCTGTTAAATCTGAACAGATGCCAGCCCTCCTCAGATGAAAGGTCTAAAGCTCCTCGACGAGTGTAGTAGTCAATAGAAGCTTGGTTCCAAATGACAACAAGAAAGTGCATGCAGTTACACTGGCTTCTGATGGCTATCTGTTTAAAAACAAATAGAGATTACTTTTACTTGAAAGCATAGTCTTCATTAATACATTTATTTTATTAAAGGTCTACATGCAATGCACTATGTATACTTCCAAATAATAATATAATAGTTAACTCTTGGACTTCTCTAAAACTATAAGAAATTTTCTTTGAAAAGTACAGAAATGATTTGCAAAGTCTACTAATTGGTTTTTCTAGAAATCCAATACAGTTTTTTTCCTTTATTCTATAGAAAAAGTTCCTAAAATTTCATATGCATTTCCAAATTACAAAAGGATCTTATTTTTATACTATGTTTTTTTCAATTCAAGTATGATTAACATAGTGTTATATTAGTTTCAGGTGTACAGTATAATGATTCAGTGGTTCTATATATTTCTCATGCTCATCAAGTTAAGTCCACTCTTAATTCCCTTTATCTATTTCACCCATCCCCACCCACCCACCTCCCCTCTGGCAACAACCAGTTTGTTCTCTGTATTTAAGAGTGTTGTTCTGTTTGACTTTTTTTCTTTGTTCATTAATTTTATCTCTTAAATTCCACATATGAATGAAATTACAAAGTATTTGTCTTTCTCTGGCTGAATTTCACTAAGAATTATACCCTCTGGGTACATCCATGTTGTTGCAAATGGAAACATATCATTATTTTTATGTCTCCGTAATATTCCATTGTGTGTATGTATATATATGTAAATATACATACCACATCTTCTTATCCATTTATCTGTTGAACACATGGGTTGCTTCCATTGCTTGGCTATTATAAATAATGCTACAGTAGACATAGGGGTGCATATATCTCTTTGAATTAGTATTTTCAACTTCCTTAGGTAAATACTCAGTAGTGGAATTACTGTATCATGTGGTAATTCTGTTTTTAAATTTTTAAATCCCTATACTGTTTTCCACAGTGGCTGCACTACTTTGCATTCTCAACAACAATTTGAATGCCTTTAATGTCTTTTTGTTGTCTGATTGCTGAGCCTAGGACTTCCAGTACTATGTCGAATAGCAGCGGTGAGAGTGGACATCCCTATCTTGTTCCTGATCTTAGGGGAAAGGCTCCCAGTGCTTCCCCATTGAGAATGAGTCAAACTCTCCCTCTTCGCCGATGACATGATACTCTACATAGAAAACCCAAAAGTCTCCACCCCAAGATTGCTAGAACTCATACAGCAATTCGGTAGCGTGGCAGGATACAAAATCAATGCCCAGAAATCAGTGGCATTTCTATACACTAACAATGAGACTGAAGAAAGAGAAATTAAGGAGTCAATCCCATTTACAATTGCACCCAAAAGCATAAGATACCTAGGAATAAACCTAACCAAAGATGTAAAGGATCTATACCCTCAAAACTATAGAACACTTCTGAAAGAAATTGAGGAAGACACAAAGAGATGGCAAAATATTCCATGCTCATGGATTGGCAGAATTAATATTGTGAAAATGTCAATGTTACCCAGGGCAATATACACGTTTAATGCAATCCCTATCAAAATACCATGGACTTTCTTCAGAGAGTTAGAACAAATTATTTTAAGATTTGTGTGGAATCAGAAAAGACCCCGAATAGCCAGGGGAATTTTAAAAAAGAAAACCATATCTGGGGGCATCACAATGCCAGATTTCAGGTTGTACTACAAAGCTGTGGTCATCAAGACAGTGTGGTCCTGGCACAAAAACAGACACAGAGATCAGTGGAACAGAACAGAGAACCCAGAAGTGGACCCTGAACTTTATGGTCAACTAATATTCGATAAAGGAGGAAAGACTATCCATTGGAAGAAAGACCGTCTCTTCAATAAATGGTGCTGGGAAAATTGGACATCCACATGCAGAAGAATGAAACTAGACCACTCTCTTTCACCATACACAAAGATAAACTCAAAATGGATGAAAGATCTAAATGTGAGACAAGATTCCATCAAAATCCTAGAGAAGAACACAGGCAACACCCTTTTTGAACTCGGCCACAGTAACTTCTTGCAAGATACATCCACGAAGGCAAAAGAAACAAAAGCAAAAATGAACTATTGGGACTTCATCAAGATAAGAAGCTTTTGCACAGCAAAGGATACAGTCAACAAAACTAAAAGACAACGTACAGAATGGGAGAAGATATTTGCAAATGACATATCAGATAAAGGGCTAGTTTCCAAGATCTATAAAGAACTTATTAAACTCAACACCAAAGAAACAAACAATCCAATCATGAAATGGGCATTCTCAACAACAGTAAACGAGGGAGGGTTCCTTTTTTTTCAATATTCTTGCCAACACTTGGTATTTCTTATATTTTTGATTTTAGCCAGTCTGACAGATATAAAGTGAGAGGTCATCCTAGTTTTTTTTTTTAAAGATTTTATTTATTTATTCATGAGAGACACACAGAGAGAGGCAGGGACATAGGCAGAGGGAGAAGCAGGCTCCATGCAGGGAGCCCGACGTGGGACTCGATCCCGGGTCTCCAGAATCACACCCCGGGCTGAAGGCAGCACTAAACTGCTGAGCCACCGGGGCTGCCCTCATCCTAGTTTTAATTTGCATTTTCCTAATGATGAATGATGTTGAGCATCTTTTCATGTGTCTGTTGGCCATCTGTATTCTTTGGAAAAATGTCTATTCAGATCCTCTGACTGCTTTTTAATAGATTTTTTTTTCTTTTTTGTACTGGGTTGTATAAGCTCTTACATTATTTTAGATATGAACCTGGTATTAGAGCTATCATTTGCAAATATCTTCCCCCATTCAGTAGGTATCCTTTTTGTTTTGCTGATAGTTTCCTTTCCTATCTAAAAGGATTTTATTTTGCTATAGTCTCAGTAGTATATTTTTTTTGTTTCCTTTGCCAGATGAGAAAATGTTTCTCATCTCAGAAACATAAAAAAAAAAATGTTTCTATGGCTGATGTCAATGAAACTACTGCTTATGTTTTCTTCTAGGAATTATAGTTTTGGGTCTCTCATTTAGATCTTCAATTCATTTTGAGTTTATTTCTGTGTATGATGTAAGAAAGTGGTCAAGTTTCATGATGTACTTAGCTGTCCTGTTTTCCAACACCATTTGTTGAAGACACTGTCTTTTCCTTTTTTTTTAATATTTTTTTCTTTTATTTATTTATGATAGTCACAGAGAGAGAGAGAGGCAGATTCACAGGCAGAGGGAGAAGCAGGCTCCATGCACCAGGAGCCCGACGTGGGATTCGATCCCGGGTCTCCAGGATCGCGCCCTGGGCCGAAGGCAGGCGCCAAACCGCTACGCCACCCAGGGATCCCGACACTGTCTTTTCCATTGCATGTTCTTTGCCTTCTTTGTCATAGATTAAGTGACCATAAAAGCATGGGTTTATTTTTGGACTCTTCTGTTCCATTGATCTATGTGTCTATTTTTGTGCCAGTACTAGACAGTTTTCATTATTTTGTAATATATCTTCAAATTTGGGATTGTGTTACCTCCAGTTTTGTTCATTTTAGAGATTTCTTTGGGTATTCAGTGTCTTGATTCCATACATACTTTAGGATCATTTATTCTAGTTCTGTGAAAAATGAGTTGGTAGTTTGATGAGGATTGCATTAAAGTTGTAGATTGCTTTGGAAAGTATGGACATTTTAAGAATATGGTTCTTCCACTCCATGAGCATGGAATCCCTTTCTATTTGTTTGTATCATCTTCAGTTTCTTTTATCAGTGGTTTATAGTTTTTAGAGCACAGATTACTCACCTCCTTGATTAAGTTTATTTCTAGATATCTTACAGTTTTTAGTCCAATTATCAATGCAGTTGTCTTCTTAATTTCTCTTTTTACTTCTTTATTAGTGTATTAAAATGCAACAGATTTTCATATATTAGTTTTGTATCCTGTGACTTTACTGAATTCATTTAACAGTTCTCGTAGTTTTTGCTAAAGTCTTTATGGTTTTCTACATACAGTATCCTGTCATTTGCTTCTTCTTTACCAAGTCAGATGCCTTTTATTTCTTTTTCTTGTCTGATTGCAGTGCTAGGACTTGCAGTATGATGTTGAATAACAGTGGTAAGAGTGGACAGTCTCATCTTGTTCCTGATTGTAGGGGAAAAGCTCTGTTTTTCACCATTTAGTATGCTGTTAATTGTTGGATTTTCCTATATGGCCTTTATTGTGTTGAGGTATGTTTCCTCTAGACCTACTCTGCACAGTTTTTGTCATGAATGGATGTCGTACTTTGTTAAATGTTTTTGCTGCAACTATTGAGATGATCAAATGGTTTTTATCCTTTCTCTTGTTGATGTGATGTATCACATTGTTTTGTGAATATTAAACCACCCTTGCATCCATGGAATAAATCCCATTTGATCATAGGAAATAATTTTTAAGTGAATAGTTGGATTTGGTTTGCTAATATTTTGTGATGATTTTTACATCTATGTTCATCAGAGACACTGCCTTTAGTTTTCTTGTTTTGTAGTGTCTTTATCTGGTTTTGAAATCATGGTAGTGCTGTCTTTGTAGAATGAATTTGGAATCTTTCCTTCCATTTTTTGAAATAGTTTGAGAATAAAAGATGTTAAATTGTCTTTAAATGTCTGGTAAAATTCACCTGTGATGCCATCTGGTCCTAACTTTTGTTTGGAGGTTTTTGATTGCTGATTCAAATTTACTGCAAGTGATCAGTCTATTCAAATTTTCTTTGTCTTCCGGATTCAGTTTTGGAAGGTCATATATTTTTAGGAATTTATCCATTTCTTCCAGGTTGTCCAATTTGTTGCTATAAAATTTTTCATAATATTCTCTTATAATCCTTAGTATTTTTGAGTTATTTCTTCTTCATTTCTGATTTTGAGTCCTCTCCTATTTTTGATCAATCTGGATAAAGGTTTATCAATTTTGTTGATCTTTTCAAATAACTAGCTCCTGGTTTCATTGATCTGCTCTATAGTTTTTTTTTTCTTTTCTAGTCTCTATTTCATTGATTCCTGCTATAATCTTTATTATTCCCTTCTTTCTACTGGCTTTGGCCCTTGTTTTTTCTGTATATCCTTTATGTGTAACGTTAGGTTCTTTATTGGAGCTTTTTTTTAGTTTATCAGGTAGATCTATATTGCCATAATCTTCTTTCTTTTTTTTTTAAAGATTTTATTTATTTATTCATGATAGTCACAGAGAGAGAGAGAGAGAGGCAGAGACACAGGCAGAGGGAGAAGCAGGCTCCATGCAGGGAGCCCGACGCGGGATTTGATCCCGGGTCTCCAGGATCGCGCCCTGGGCCAAAGGCAGGCGCTAAACCGCTGCGCCACCCAGGGATCCCTATAATCTTCTTTCTTAAAGCAGCTTTGCTGGATCCCAAAGATTTTGGATTGTTATGTTTTCATTTTCATTTGTCTCTATGTATTCTTTTTATTTCCCCTTTGATTTCTTGGTTGACCCATTCATTGTTTAATAGCATGTTATTTAGCCTCCATGTACTTGTATTCATTCCAGATTCTTTTCTTGTGTTTGATTTCTGTTTTCATATCATTGTGCTCAGAAAGATTCATGATAGATTTCAGTCGTTTTAAGTTTATAGAGACTTGTTTTGTGGCCTAACCTGTGATCTGTTCTGGAGAACATTCCATATACACTTGAAAATAATGTGTATTACACTATTCGGGGATGGATTGCTCTGAGTATATCTTTTAGATCCATCTGTTCCAGTGTTTCATTCAAAGCTACGGTTTCCTTGATTTTCTGTCTGGGTGATGTATCCATTGATGTAACTGAGGGTTATAGTCCCCTACTATCATTGTATTAATGTCAGTTCTTTCCTTTATGTCTGTTAATAGTTGCTTTATGTATGTAGGTGCTCCTATATTGGATGCATATTTACAATGATTATATCCCCTTGTTGGATTGTTCCTTTTGTAATCATGTAATGTTCTTCTTTGTCTCCTGTTAGTTTTTGTTTTAATGTTTATTTTGTCTAAGTATTGGTACCCCAGCTTTCTTTTCACTTCCATTTGCATGGTAAATATCTTTCCACTCTGTCACTTTCCATTTGCATGTACCTTTAGTTCTGAAGGGAGGCTCCTGTAGGCAGCTTATCAATGGGGTTTGCTTCTTTTTTTTTCTTTTTTAAAATTTTTTTATTATTTTTTATAATAAATTTATTTTTTATTGGTGTTCAATTTGCCAACATACAGAATAACACCTAGTGCTCATCCCGTCAAGTGCCCCCCTCAGTGCCCGTCACCCATTCACCCCCACCCCTGCCCTCCTCCCCTTCCACCACCCCTAGTTCGTTTCCCAGAGTTAGGAGTCTTTATGTTCTATATCCATTCAGTGACTCTGTGTCTTTTGACCAGAGCATTTAGTTCATTTACATTCAAAGTAATTATTGATAGGTATGTACTTGTTGCTATTTGTTACTTGTTTTATATGTATTTTTGTAGTTCTCTATTTTTTCTCTTGCTCTTTCCTTGTCTTTGATAGCTTTTTATAGTGATATGTTTGTGTTCCTTTCTCTTAATTTTTTGTATATGTATTAGATATTTTTTTGTTTTGTTTTGTTTTTAATTTATTTTTTATTGGTGTTCAATTTACTAACATACAGAATAACCCCCAGTGCCCGTCACCCATTCACTCCCACCCCCCGCCCTCCTCCCCTTCCACCACCCCTAGTTCGTTTCCCAGAGTTAGCAGTCCTTACGCTCTGTCTCCCTTTCTGATATTTCCCACACATTTCTTCTCCCTTCCCTTCTATTCCCTTTCACTATTATTTATATTCCCCAAATGAATGAGAACATATAATGTTTGTCCTTCTCCGACTGACTTACTTCACTCAGCATAATACCCTCCAGTTCCATCCACGTTGAAGCAAATGGTGGGTATTTGTCATTTCTAATAGCTGAGTAATATTCCATTGTATACATAAACCACATCTTTATCCATTCATCTTTCGTTGGACACCGAGGCTCCTTCCACAGTTTGGCTATCGTGGCCATTGCTGCTATAAACATCGGGGTGCAGGTGTCCCGGCATTTCATTGCATTTGTATCTTTGGGGTAAATCCCCAACAGTGCAATTGCTGGGTCGTAGGGCAGGTATATTTTTAACTGTTTGAGGAACCTCCAACACAGTTTTCCAGAGTGGTTGCACCAGTTCACATTCCCACCAACAGTGTAAGAGGGTTCCCTTTTCTCCGCATCCTCTCCAACATTTGTTGTTTCCTGTCTTGTTAATTTGCCCCATTCTCACTGGTGTGAGGTGGTATCTCATTGTGGTTTTGATTTGTATCTCCCTGATGGCAAGTGATCAAGTAGGATTTATCCCTGGGACACAAGGCTGGTTCAACACCCGTAAAACAATCAATGTGATTCATCATATCAGCAAGAGAAAAACCAAGAACCATATGATCCTCTCATTAGATGCAGAGAAAGCATTTGACAAAATACAGCATCCATTCCTGATCAAAACTCTTCACAGTGTAGGGATAGAGGGAACATTCCTCGACATCTTAAAAGCCATCTATGAAAAGCCCACAGCAAATATCATTCTCAATGGGGAAGCACTGGGAGCCTTTCCCCTAAGATCAGGAACAAGACAGGGATGTCCACTCTCACCACTGCTGTTCAACATAATACTGGAAGTCCTAGCCTCAGCAATCAGACAACAAAAAGGCATTAAAGGCATTCAAATTGGCAAAGAAGAAGTCAAACTCTCCCTCTTCACCGATGACATGATACTCTACATAGATATTTTTGATTTGTGGTTTCTTTTTGATTTCTATATATTTTCTTTTATTGAAGTTTGATTTGCCAGCATATAACACCCAGTGTTTATCCTATCAAGTGCCTGATGTCCATCGACAGATGAATGATTTGTGGTTTCTAATAACAAACATATATCATAGCAGTTTATATTAATTTGATGATCAATTAAGCCTCCCACATTTTGTGTATAATATGCCCTACTTCATGTCCTTTCATTTTGTGGATCCTTTTATATTTATAGATACACTTGGTCTTACTCCTTTTGCATTTTAACCTCCATAGTAGTTCTATAAATGATTTATCTATGGCTTTTATTTTGTTTGCATTTAACTGTGGAGTTTCTTTCCTTTCATAATTTCTTAACTCCTGATTATCATGTTTTCTTCCCAAAGAATACCCTTTAATGTTTCTTCTAAGGATGGTTTAGTCATGATGAACTGCTTTCTTTTTTGTTTGGGAAACTCTCTCTCTACTTCTATTCTGAATGATAGCCTTGCTGGATAGCCATGAAATGAGTATTCTTGGTTGCAGGTTTTTTCCTTTCATCTCTGAACATATCATGCCACTTCTTCCTGGCCTGCAAAGTTTCTGCTAAAAAATCAGCTGACAGCCTTATGGGATTTCCCTTGTATATAACTTTTCTCTTACTACTTTTAAAATTCTCTATCACTACTATTTTGCTACTTTAATAATTATATGTATTGGTATGAATCTCCTTGGGTTGATTTTCTTGGGGACTCTGTGCCTCCTGGATCTGAATATCTATTTCCTTCCCAGATTAGGGAAGTTTTCAGCTATTATTTCTTCAAATAAATGTTTTGTCTCCTTCTCTTTTCTCTTTTTGAGATCTGTATAATGTGAATTTTATTAGATTTGATAACGTCACTGAGTTCCCTAAACATATTCTCATTTTTAATTATTTTTTTTCTTTTTCCTGTTCAGCTTTATTGCTTTCCATTATTCTTTTAGCTCACTGATCTGTTCTTCTGTCTCCTCTAATCTATTGATTCCCTATAGTCTATTTTTCATTTCAATTATTGAATTACTCATCTCATTGGTTCTTTTTTGTTTTCTATTTCTTTGTGGAAAGTTTCCCTGAGATTTTCCACTTTTCTCAAGTCCAGTATCTCTATGACCATTAGTTTAAATATATTATCAGGTATCTTGCTTATATCCATTTCATTTAGCTCTTTTGCTGTGGTTTTATACTGGTCTTTCATTTGGGATATATTCCTCTTATTTTGTCTAACTCCCTATGTTTGTTTATATGTCTTAGGGAAATCAGTTATGTCTCTATACTGTCTTGAATGTAGTGGCCTTACAAAAAAGAGGTCCTATGGTGCCTTGCAGCACTGTGCCCCCTGTTCACCAGAACCAGGTGTTTCATCAGTATCTTCTATGTGGTTTTTGTGTGCCCTATTGTGGCTAAGCCTCATTTGCTTTAAGTCCAGTTGGCTGCAGTGACCTGCTTTGATTATTGTGGGCCATATTTGGTCCTATGCTGTTAAGGGGCCATTTTGTGGCTGTAGGCTTATAGTTGGGCATTGACAACAATCAGGTCAAATGTCTGTCTTAAGCCCAGTTTGCTAGGGCAGAAGCCATACCAGACTGCAGAGTGCTTTTCTTGTGTTGTCTCCGAAGAGGCTTATGTTGGTAGGCAGAGGCTGCAAACAAATCAGATGCTATTCCCAGTTTGCTCATAAGCGTTGTGGTAGCACCAACCTGCAGGGTGCTCTTCCTGTCTTGGACCTTGAGAGGCTTTTCCTATTAGACAGGGCTGGCAAACCAAATGCCTGCCCCCAATGTGCCATGGTTGCAGTGACCCCAAACTGCAGGAATCTCTCCCCATGCTTCCTCTGAGAGTTTTTTGTTGGTGGATGGAACCAGTTATCATATCAGATGCCTGCCCCAGTCCATATACTGGTCCTGCAGACCCCCTGCTGATCAGGGCACTCTCTCTGCACTGCCAGTTATAAGGTTTGGCTGCTAGGGCTACAGTCAAACTGATATGTGTGATTATCTATCCCTTTCCTAAGGGCAGGAGTCATTTTGGACTGGTGCAGGTCACTGCCAGAGCTGCTTGAATAAGACCTGACAGGAGCTATTTTGGAGGGACTCTTGCTGAGTGGGGTGGATTGGATGGAAGGGATCCAAAGGAGAATGTGGGGTGGGATGCACAGTATTAACAAGGTAGGTGCAGCATACCCCCTGTTTCCCACAAGTATCCAGCTATATAGGCTGTGAGGTAGGGAGTGGGGGAGGAGAGAAATGGCTACCACCAGCTCTTTTATTCTTAAAGTAGTGACCTAAAGATCCCTGCTCTTCCAGCACATATTCTGAGATTTGTAAATAAATATTGGATATCCTAGGTATTTTTCATACTGCTGCTTCTATGCTGTATCTTGGCAGGATTGTTTGTTATACTGTCTCTTTAAGAATGGGGACTCTATTTCTTACTGTCCTCTCACTCTCAGTGCTAAACCCACTGATTTTTAAAGTTCCTGGATTATAGTGGAAAGGAGAGAAAATGAGTGGGGAAAATTAGAGAGGATGACAAAACATCAGAGGCTCCTAACTCTGGGAAATGAACAAGGGGTAGTGGAAGGGGAGGTGGGCAGGGGGATGGGGTGACTGGATGATGGGCACTGAGGGGGGCACTTGATGGGATAAGCACTGGGTGTTATACTATATGTTGGCAAATCGAACTCCAATTAAAAAAAAAAGTTCCTGTAGTTAAGCCTAGGTGGTTATAAAAACTTAGGAAGTTAACCCCCTTGGTTTTCAAAGCCAAATGTTATGGGTACTTGTCTCCAATGCAGATCCCCCATGCCTGGGCTGCCTGGGGTGGAGTCTGATCCTCTTCCTTCTATGTGCTTGAGGCGTCCTTCCCTTTTGTGATTAGTCTCCCCAGGAATTTGGTTATTGACCTTCTCTATGCCTCTCCTACCATTTTTTAAAGATTAATTTATTTATTCATGAGAGATACAGAGAGAGAGGGCAGAGACATAGGCAGAGGGAGGGAGCCTGATATGGGACTAGATCCTGGATGCCAGGATCACGCCCTGAGCCAAAGGCAGGGGCTCAACCACTGAGCCACCCAGGTGTCCCTCTCTTACCCTTATTGATGTGGCATCCTCTCCTTGATTAACTGGAATGTCTGTTCTGCTAGAGTTTGGGGTCATTTTCTGGGTTGGTTCCACAGATATGGCTGTTTTCTAGTTGTATCCCTGTGACAAAATGAGCTTAGGAGGCTCCAACTACTCCCCACTTACCAGAAGTGATTTTTATGCTATTCTTATATTCATACCATGGACCTATTTTATGGGTAATATTGCCTTCTAATATCCCTCTTGCTTGTCTCTGCTTTATAGCAAAGTGGTGTATAGTGTGGTTGTGGACTATGTAGAAATCAATTTTTTATTAAATATAATTTAAATATAATCCATATGAATATCTGATTTGAAGATCTATTTTAATTGGAATAAAGAAATATTTTGAGGTTATGTTCAGAAGGTGGGATAAATTATCTAATTTACACTCTTAAATATTTAATGAAGATAATGATAACATATAGAATATCTTTACTAAATATAATACATACCTGACTTAATCTCTTCAGCATTTCAGCTCCAATACCTAGACCTTTTAAAATATATAATGGAAAATGAACCATGTTTAAAAAATCCACTTAACAAATTTATTTGCTTTAATCTTAAGTAAAATATAAACCCTATATCAGGGAGCCTGGGTGGCTCAGTGGTTGAGCCTCTGCCTTCCACTCAGTGTGTGATTCTGGTGTCCTGGGATTGAGTCCCACATTGGGTGCCCTGCACAGAGCCTGCTTCTTTCTCTGACTGTCTCTGCCTTTCTGTGTCTCTCATGAATAAATAAATAAAATCTTTTTAAAAAACACATGTATCTGGCTGTTATATATTAAGAGCTTGTGTTGTAACTCAACTCATTAACATTTTTAATATCTTCCTCCAAATTGTAATAGGGTTCCAAAGGTAATAGAAGAGATTTTGGATTTAAAGATTGATGAAGCAGAAATGAGTCACTGTCACTATCATAATATATTTCTTACTCACTTTCAGACAAAACAGGCTAAAACATAAATGCATTTCTTTTAAAGATAAAAGGATAGCTACAGGGCACCTGGGTGAATCAGTAGATTGGGCTTCTGCCTATGGCTCAGGTCATGGTCCCAGGGTCCTGGGATTGAGCCCTGTGTTGGGCTCCCTCCTCAGTGGGAAGCCTGGTTTTCCCTCTTCCTCTGCCCATTCCCCTGCTTGTGTGCTCTCACTCTCCAAATAAATAAAATCCTTTTTTTAAAAAAAGGATAGCTGGGATGCCTGGGTGGCTCAGTGGTTGAGCGTCTGCCTTCGGCTCAGGGCATGATCCCATAGTCCCGGGATCGAGTCCCACATCGGGCTCCCTGCATGGAGCCTGCTTCTCCCTCTGCCTATGTCTCTGCCTGCCTCTCTCTGTGTCTCTCATGAATAGATAAATAAAATCTTTAAAAAAAGGATAGCTGTGATAATTTGGCTTATTCAGGCCTTTATAGGAACTAATGGAAAGTCCTTTCCAAATCTGTGGTTGAGTTTTTACCATATGCAAGGATAACTAGGATAATGATCAGGCTCATGAAATAGAAGTGAGTTATATTAACTAACTTAAATACCATATTTATACTGAAGCCCTATCCTTAAAATATGCCATTTTAATTTTTAAACTATAAGTAATAATTTAAGTGTAGCTTGACCTCGGTAAGCTTGTATGACATAAAAATCCTCTAGGTAAAGTAACTTGCCAATCCAGGGGTCGTATGTAAAGTAGTACATGGCAAATCCAACAGTCACTTTGCCTAGAAGAGGGAAGAGAGGGTACAATGAGGCTAAGGCTTTGAATCATTGAGTGGTCTTTCCTCTAAAATTGAATATCTTAGAGTTTTTTTTAAGTATTAAAGTAATAAAAGCTTACTGGACAAAATGTCAAACAATATGAAAATATATAATGTAGGTTTAAGTCCCATATAACACAATCCTAAAAAGATAAGCCATCTTTTAACAATGTATATTCTTCCAAATTTTTTCCTATGCATATACAAGTATATACCACACATTTTCTTTCTTAAAAAAATGAATTTATGTACTCATACTCTCCTACTCTATTAAATAGTAAGTCTATACTATCAAACTGTTCATTTTCAGGGTAGAGAAAGTATACTACAGATTAAATTGGAAGAAGCAGATTTATTTTACCTGATGGTTTTTGTTGACTGTGTACTTCTGCAATCAGGCAGTAGAAAAGGGGATTGTCCCCAAAGCCATCCCTGAGTAAATCTGAAATATAAATTCATAAATAATGTATTAGAAAGATTAGAAAGTTTATAGTAAAAAAAGAAAGTTTATAGTAAAGAAAAGGAAGGTGGTAAAGTAGGCAGCACTAGGAATTCATCTTTTCACCTGTACAACTGTACTGGCAGTGAATATTTTGGAACTCTAGAGGTTTTTGAGCACTTGGAACTTCTAGAGTACAGCTGGGCTGGTAAATTGCAGTTAAATTCAGCTATCAGCCCATAGTGGCTTACAAGTCTCCCCTGGCCCTTTGCCTCATGGAAGCAGCTGTACGGTCAATAACATGAATTGCTGAGTGTCTTGCTGGAGCCAGGATAGGCATTTGGGAACTTATCCTCCAAATACTGGAGTTCTGTGTTCTGATCATGGATTGTTACTCTGAATGCTGAGGTGCCAGATTAGAAGTTAGCCACAATTTTTCCAACCTTCACCAATAAAAGCAGCTTCCAGATGTAAAAAGAACCACATTTGTTTTGACATTTAAAACCAACCACATATATAGAGAATTTAGAAAGCTACCATGTATAACTAGGAAAAGATACAGACTTAGAAAAGGCCTTAGAACACCTTAAACATGTAACTTACGCTGATCTCTGACACAGACACCCCATAACAATAAAAAAAAAAAAACAGCCATCCCTGGGGAAGGGGGAGAATTTTATTTCCAGAGTTAACATATTTTAAGATTAAAATGTCCAGGGCAGTCCGGGTAGCTCAGTGGTTTAGCGCCGCCTTCAGCCCAGGGCCTGATCCTGGAGTCCTGGGATCGAGTCCCACGTCAGACTTCCTCCTGCATGGGGCCTGCTTCTCCCTCTGCCTCTCTCTCTCTCTCTCTCTCTCTCTCATAAATAAATAAAATCTTTAAACAAAAGATTAAAATGTCCACTTTTCAACAAGTCACAAGGCATATAAAAAAATCGGAAACTATGCCCCATTCAAAAGAATGAAGTAAGTCAATAGAAAATATACCTAAGGAAGGCCACATGTACTAAACCAAGACTAAAACAACTATCTTAAAGATGCTAAGAGAGCTAAAGGAAAGACATGCACAAAAACAGGGACCAAATGTATGAACAAAATAAGAATCTCAGTAACAAAATACAAATTATAAAAAAGAAGCCCCACCAAAAAATTCTGAAGGTGATAAGCATAATAATTGAAGTGGCAAATGCACTGTAGAGGTTCAAAATCAAAACTGAGCTAACAGAAGAAAAAAATCAGTGAATTTGAATATTACGACAATTGAAATTACCAAGTCAGGAACTGAAATAAAAACAAGAGGAAAAGTAAACAGCTTAGGGACTTTATCAAACTCTATCAAGTGGGCCAATATACACACTCTAAGGCAGAATCTCAAAAGGATAAGAGACAGGAAAAAAGAATTTTTTGAAGAAATGGTGGCTGAAAACTTCCCAAATTGGAATCAATTAATGAATCTACAAATCCAAGCTCAACAAACTCCCGAGTAGTATAAATTGAAAAAGAACACCACCAAGACACATAATCAAACTGCTAAAAGTATAAATTGAAAAAGAACACCACCAAGACACATAATCAAACTGCTAAAAGACAAAAAAGAATCTTGAAAGCAGTAAGAGAGAAGGATCTTGTCACATACAGTGGATCATCATTAGGATTATCATCTGATTTTTCATCAGAAACCCTGGACACCCGAAGGCAGTGGGTTGATCTATTCAAAGTGCTGGGGGGAACCTATCAACTGAGAATTCTAGCTCTACCAAAAGTGCCCTTCACAAATGGTGGAGAAATTGAGACATCCCCAGATCACCACCAAAAACAAAACCTGAGGGATTTCATTATAATTAGACCCTGCCCTGTATAAAATGCTAGAAGTCCTTCAGATTGACATGAAAGAAAACTAGATAGTAACTCAAAACCACATAAAGAAATAAAAGATAAAAGTAAAGGAAAAAAAAAGTAAAGGTACCTAGTTAAAGGTAAATACATGAACAATTATAAGGACTAGAGTCATTTTAATTTTGTTTATAACTCTGCTTTTTATTTCCTACATGATTTAAAGACAAATGCATAAAACTGATTATTAATGTATGTTATTGGGTACACAGTATACAAAGATGTAATCTCTAACATCAATAATATAAAAGAAGGGAAATAGAGGTGTACAAAAGAGTTTTGTATGCTATTGGAATTAAGCTGGTATAAATTCAAATTAGACTATTATAACTTTAGAATGTTAAAAGTAATCTCCATAATAACCACAAAGAAAATATCTATAAAATTTACACATAAGGAAATGAGAAGGGAATAAAAATATTTCAATACAAAAATCAACAAAACACAAAAGAAGGTAGCAATGGAGGAAATGAACAAAAAGGCTATGGCATATAGAAAACAGCAAAATGGCAGAAGTCCCTCCTCAGTAATTAAATGTAAATGGATTAAGCAATCTAATCAAAAGACAGAGATGAGCAGAATGGATTTAAAAATATGATCCAACTATATACTGTCTATAGGAGACTCACTTTAGATTTAAACACACATAGACACACAGAAAAGTTGAGAGTGAAATAATGGAAAAATGATGTTTCATCCAAATAATAGCCAAAAGAGAGCTGAGGTGGGTGTACCATATCAGACACAATAAACTTTTAAGTTAGAACTGTTAAAAGAGACAAAGAATGAGGTTATTTGATAATAAAAGGATCAATTCACCAAGAAGATAAACATTTATAAACATTTATGTACCAATCTCAGAGCACCAAAATATATGAAGCAAATACTGACAGAGTTGAAGATAGAAAAATAGCTCTACAATAAGAGTTGGAAACGTCAAGTCTTCAATTTCAGTAATATATTTAACAACCAGACAGAGATGAATAATTTACTAGATTATTTGAACAATATATATCAAATGGACCTAAAATAAATACACAGTACACTACACCAAACAGCAACACAATGCACATTTTTCTCAAATGCACATGGAACTTTCTCTAGGATAGACCATATCTTAGGCCAAAAAAAACAAGTCAATAAAATTTGAAAGAGTGAAATCATAGAAGTATCTTTTCTAATCATAGTGGAATGAAACTAGAAATCAACAGCAGAAGGAAACTAGGAATATCATGTAGAAATTAATGCACTCTTAACCACTAGTTCAAAGAAGAAATTACAAGGGAAATTAGAAAACACTTAGAGATGAATGAAAGTGAAAATACAACATATGAAACTTATGGAGTGTAGTGAAAACAGTGCTTGGAAACTTACACCTATAAATGCCTACATTTAAAAAGATCTCAAGCAATAACCTAATCTTATACCTTAAGAAACTAGAAAAAAGGAGCAAAGTAAGCCCAAAGCTAATAGAAGAGAGGTAATAATAAAGTTTAGAGCAGAGATAAACAAAATAAAGGGGGAAAAAAGTACAATAGAGAAAAATCAGTAATACCAAAAGTTGGATTTTTGAAAATATCAATAAATTGACAACTAGACTGACAAGAGAGAAGATGCAAGTAATTAAAGTCAAAAATAAAATAACAGGGCAGCCCAGATGGCTCAGCGGTTTAGCGCCACCTTCAGGCCAGGGCGTGATCCTGGAGACCTAGGATCGAGTCCCACGTCAGGCTCCCTGCATGGAGTCTGCTTCTCCGTCTGCCTGTGTCTGCCTCTCTCTCTGTGTCTCTCATGAATAAATAAATAAAATCTTTTAAAAAAAGAAATAAAACAACACTAACATTACAGAGATGAAAAGGATTATAAGTAAATACTATGAACTTTACACCAAGAAATTAGATAACCTAGAAGAAATGAACAAATTCCTTTAAAATTACAAATGACCTAAACTGATTAAAGAAAAAATATGAGCAGACCTGTAACAAGAGTTTGAATCAGTAATCAAAATATTTCTCAACAAAGAAAAGTTAGGAACCATGAGATGATTTCTCTGGTGAGTTCTATCAAATATTTAAAGAAGAATTAACACAATCCTTAAACTCTTCCAAAACTTTTGAAGAGGAAGAAACGTCCTCATTCTATGAAGTCACTATTACTTTGATAGCAAAGACAAGTAAACACATCACAAGAGGTGACCCTGGGTGGCTCAGTTAAGCATCTGCCTTCCGCTCAGGTCATGTTCTCAGGGTCCTGGGATAGAGCCCCACTGGACTCCCCACTCAGCAGAGGCGTCTGCTTTTCCCTCTTCCTCTGCCCCTACCCCAACTTGTTCTCTCTCTGGCTCTCTCTTAAATAAATAAAAAAATATTAAAAAATACATCGCAAGAAGAGGCTGGGCAAAATGGCAGAAGAGTAGGGTCCCCAAGTCACCTGTCCCCACAAAATTACCTAGATAACTTTCAAATCATCCTGAAAACCTATGAATTCGGCTTGAAATTTAAAGAGAGAACAGCTGGAATGCTACAGTGAGAAGAGTTTGCGCTTCTTTCAAGGTAGGAAGACGGGGGAAAGAAATAAAGAAACAAAAGGCATCCAAGGGGGAGGGGCTCCACGAGGAGCAGGGCTAAGGCCGTGGCGAGTGCCTCCAGGACAGGAAAGCCCCGTCCCGGAGAAGCAGGAGCTTCACCAATCTTCCCGGTAGGAAAGGCGTAGGAAAGGCGCTCCCAGGGAACTCGGACAGGATCCCAGGAGGGCGGGGATGCTCTCAGGCTCCCAGGGGCACTAACAGAGCACCTGTGCCCCGGGGAGAGCGTGCCACACCCCGCGGCCTAGCTCCCTAAAGGGCTGCAGCACGCGCCCGGCTGGAACCAGGTGCAGCTCGGAGGCGGCTCCAGCAGAGGCTCCGCACAGAAGGAGCTGCGAGGCAGGGAGCGTGATTCCAACAGCACAGGCCCTGGAGCCCAGGGTGCCGGGGGACACAGCCCAAGATCCGGCGATCCCCCCTGGGACAGGCAGAAGCCGGGAGGGCACAGGACAGCAAGGAAACTCCTGCCACCAGGCCCCCCCCAAGCTGTGCAGATCAGCAGCCCGCACGCGGGAGCATCCAGGCCCCTGCAGACTGAGAGCTCCATAGTTACTGCCGGAGCTGATTTACAAGGCTGGAGAGCTGGCCGCCACCACTGTGGTTGTTCCTTCTGGGGCCTCAAGGGTAAACAACCCCCACTGAGCTTCACAGTGGCCTCACAGGGTAAACAGGTTAAACAACTTTCACTGAGCCTTGCACCAAGCAGGAGACTGAGCAGCTCCCCCAAGTGCAGACACCTGAGAATCAGCACAGCAGGCCCCTCACCAGAACCAGCTAGACGGACAGGGGAAAAACAAATTATTGACCCAGCAGGAAAGTTCCAGGGGAAGTAAAGGGATTTACAGTATATAGAAACAGAGGATACGCCACCTTGTTTTTTGTTTTCTGTTTGCTTACACCCCTTTTTTTTTCTCTTCTCCTTTTTTTTCCTTCTTCGTTTTTTTCCTTTTTTTCTTTTTCTATTCTTCTTTCTCTTCTTTTTCTCCTTGTCCCAATACAATTGGTTTTTGGCCACTCTTCACTGAGCAAAATGACTAGAAGGAGAAACTCACCTCAAAAGAAAGAATCAGAAACAGTCTTCTCTCCCAAAGAGTTACAAAATTTGGATTACAATTCAGCGTCAGAAACCCAATTCAGAAGCACAAGTATAAAGCTACTTGTGGCTCTAGAAAAAAGCACAAAGGACTCAAAAGACTTCATGACTCCAGAATTTAGATCTAATCAGGCAGAAAATAAAAATCAATTAAATGAGATGCAATCCAAACGAGAGGTCCTAACGACGAGGGTTAACGAGGTAGAAGAACGAGTGAGTGACATAGAAGACAAGTTGATGGCAAAGAGGGAAACTGAGGAAAAAAGAGACAATGAAAAGGTCATGAGGATAGATTAAGGGAAATAAGTGAAAGCCTCAGGAAGAAAAATCTACGTTTAATTGAGGTTCCCAAGGGTGCCGAAAGGGAAAGAGGTCCAGAATATGTATTTGAACAAATCATAGCTGAAAACTTTCCTAATCTGGGAAGAGAAACAGGCATTCAGATCCAGGAGAGAGATCCCCTCCTAAAATCAATAAAAACCGTTCAACACCTCAACATTTAATACTTAAGCTTGCAAATTCCAAAGATAAAGAGAAGATCCTTAAAGCACCAAGAGACAAGATATCCCTAAACTTTATGGGGAGAAATATTAGATTAACAGCAGCCCTCTCCACCAAGACCTGGCAGGCCAGAAAGGGCTGGCAGGATATATTCAGGGTCCTAAAAGAGAAGAACCTACAGTCAAGAATACTTTATCCAGCAGGCGCTCATTCAGAATAGAAGGAGAGATAAAGAGCTTCAAGATAGGCAGAAACCAAAACAAAAGGGACCTCCAAACCAGTTCTCCAAGAAATATTAAGGGGGACTCTGTAAAAGAAAGAGGAAGTCCAAGGAAACAATCCACAAAACAGGGACTGAATAGGTATCATGATGACACTAAAACTCATATCTTTCAATAGTAACTCTGAATGGGAATGGCCTTCATGACCCGATCAAAAGGTTTCAGGCTGGATAAAAAAGCAAGACCCATCTAGTTGCTGTCTACAAGAGACGCATTTAAGACATAAGGACACCTACAGCCTGAAAATAAAAGGTTGGAGAACCATGTACCATTCAAATGGTCCTCAAAAGAAAACAGGGGTAGCCATCCTTATATCAGATAAACTAAAGTTTATCCCAAAGACTCTAATGAGAGATGAAGAGGGACACTATATCATACTTAAAGGATCTATCCAACAAGAGGACTTAACAATCATCAATATATATGCCCTGAATGTGGGAGCTGCCAAGCCTATCAATCAATTAATAACCAAAGTTAAGACATACTTAGATAATAATACACTTATACTTGGAGACTTCAGTCTAGCGCTTTCTACAATCGACAGGTATTCTAACACAACATCTCCAAAGAAACGAGAGCTTTAAATGATACACTGGACCAGATGGATTTCACAGATATTTACAGAACTTTACATCCAAATGCAACTGAATACACTTTCTCCTCAAGTGCACATGTAACTTTCTCCAGAATGGACCACATACTGGGTCGCAAATCAGGTCTGAACCGATACCAAAAGATTGGGATCGTCCCCTGCATATTTTCAGACCATAATGCTTTGAAACTAGAAGTAAATCACAAGAAGTTTGGAAGGATTTCAAACACGTGGAGGTAAAGGACCATCTTGCTAAAATATGAAAGGGTCAATCAGGAAATTAGAGAAGAATTAAAAAGATTCATGGAAACTAATGAGAATGAAGATACAACCATTCAAAATCTTTGGGATACAGCAAAAGCAGTCCTGAGGGGAAATACATCCCAATACAAGCATCCATTCAAAAACTGGAAAGAACTCAAATACTAAAGCTTACCTTACACCTAAAGGAGCTGGAGAGAAAATATCAAATAGGTGCTACACCCAGCAGAAGTAGAGTGTTAATAAATATTCGAGCAGAAATCAATGAAATCAAGACCAGAAGAACTGTGGAACAGATAAACAAAACCAGAAGTTGGTTCTTTGAAAGTATTAATAAGATGGAAAAGCCATTAGCCAGTCTTATTAAAAAGAAGAGAGAAAAGACTTAAATTAATAAAACCATGAATGAGAAAGAGATCACTACCAACACCAAGGAAATACAAACGATTTTAAAAACATATTATGAACAGCTATACGCCAATAAATAGGGCAATGTAGAAGAAATGGATGCATTTCTGGAAAACCACAAAATACCAAAACTGGAGCAAGAAGAAATAGAAAACCTGAACAGGCCAATAACCAGGGAGGAAATTGAAGCAGTCATCAAAAACCTCCCAAGACACAAAAGTCCAGGGCCAGATTACTTCCCAGGCGAATTCTATCAAACATTTAAAGAAGAAACTGTAACTATTCTACTAAAGCTGTTCAGAAAGATAGAAAGAGATGAAATACTTCCAGACTCGTTCTGTGAGGCCAGCATCACCTTAATTCCAAAACCAGGCGAAGACCCCACCAAAAATGAGAATTAGAGACCAATATCCCTGATGAACATGGATGCAAAAATTCTCAACAAGATATTAGCCAATAGGATACAACAATACATTAAGAAGATTATTCACCATGACCAAGTGGGATTTATCCCCGGGATGCAAGGCTGGTTCAACACTCGTAAAACAATCAATGTGATTCATCATATCAGCAAGAGAAAAAAAAGAACCTTATGATCCTCTCAATAGATGCAGAGAAAGCATTTGACAAAATACAGCATCCATTCCTCATCAAAACTCTTCACAGTGTAGGGATAGAGGGAATATTCCTCAGCCTTTTAAAAGCCATCTACGAAAAGCCCACAGCAAATATCCTTCTCAATGGGGAAACACTGGGAGCCTTTCCCGTAAGATCAGGGACAAGACAGGGATGTCCACTTTCACCACTGCTATTCAACATAGTACTAGAATTCCTAGCCTCAGCAATCAGACAACAAAAAGAAATAAAAGGCATTCAAATTGGCAAAGAAGAAGTCAAACTCTTCCTCTTCACAGATGACATGATACTGTACATAGAGAACCCAAAAGACTCCATGCCAAGATTGCTAGAACTCATACAGCAATTCGGCAGTGTGGCAGGATACAAAATCTATGCCCAGATATCAGTGGCATTTCTATACGTTAAGAATTACACTGAAAAAAGAGAAATTAAGGAGTCAATCCCATTGACAATTGCATCCAAAAGCATAAGATATCTAGGAATAAACCTAACCAAAGAGGTAAAGGATCTATACCCTAAAAACTACAGAACACTTCTGAAAGAAACTGAGGAAGACACAAAGAGATGGAAAAATATTCCATGCTCATGGATTGGAAGAATTAATATTGTGAAAATGTCAATGTTACCCAGGGCAATTTACACAATTAATGCAATCCCTAATAAAATACTATGGACTTTCTTGAGAGAGTTGAACAAATTATCTTAAGATTTGTGTGGAATCAGAAAAGACCCCGAATAGCCAGGGGAATATTAAAAAAGAAAACCATAGCTGGGGGCATCACAATGCCAGATTTCAGGTTGTGCTACAAAGCTGTAGTCATCAAGACAGTATGTTACTGGCACAAAAACAGACACATAGATCAATGGAACAGAATAGAGAATCCAGAAGTGGACCCTCAACTTTATGGTCAACTAATATTTGACAAAGCAGGAAAGACTATCCACTGGAAAAAAGACAGTCTCTTCAATAAATGGTGCTGGGAAAATTGGACATCCACATGCAGAAGAATGAAACTAGACCACTCTCTTTCACCATACACAAATATAAACTCAAAATGGATGAAAAATCTAAATGGGAGACATAAATCCATCAAAATCTTAGAGTAGAACACAGACAACACACTTTTTGAACTCGGCCACAGTAAATTCTTGCACGATACATCCATGAAGGCAAGAGAAACAAAAGCAAAAATGAACTATTGGGACTTCATCAAGATAAGAAGCTTCTGCACAGCAAAGGATACAGTCAACAAAACTAAAAGACAACCTATAGAATGCGAGAAGATATTTGCAAATGATGTATCAGATAAAGGGCTAGTTTCCAAAATTTATAAAGAACTTTTTAAACTCAACAGCAAAGAAATAAACCAACAAATCCAATCATGAAATGGGCAAAAGATATGAACAGAGATCTCACAGAGGAAGACATAGACATGGCCAACAAGCCCATGAGAAAATGCTCTGCATCATTGGCCATCAGGGAAATACAAATCAAAACCACAATGAGATACCACCTCACACCAGTGAGAATGGGGGAAAATTAACAAGGCAGGAAACCACAATTGTTGGAGAGTATGTGGAGAAAGGGGAACCCTCTTGCACTGTTGGTGGGAATGTTAACTGGTGCAGCCACTCTGAAACACTGTGTGGAGGTTCCTCAAAGAGTTAAAAATAGATGTGCCCTACCACCCAGAAATTGCACTGCTGAGGATTTACCCCAAAAATACAGATGCAGTGGAACGCCGCGACACCTGCACCCCGATGTTTATAGCAACAACGTCCACAATACCCAAACTTTGGAAGGAGCCTTGGTGTCCATCGAAAGATGAATGGATAAAGAAGATGTGGTATATGTATACAATGGAATATTACTCAGCCATTAGAAATGACAAATACCATTTGCTTCGACATGGATGGAACTGGAGGGTATTATGCTGAGTGAAATAAGTCAATCGGAGACGGACAAACATTATATGGTCTCATTTATTTGGATAATATAAAAAATAGTGAAAGCCAATAAAGGGGAAAGGAGAATCAATAAGGGGAAATATCAGAAAGGGAGAGAGAACATGAGGGACTCCTAACTCTGGGAAAGCAACTAGGGGTAGTAGAAAGGGAGGTGGGCGGGGGATGGTGATGACTGGGTGATGGGCACTGCGGGGGGCACTTGATAGGATTAGCACTGGGTGTTATTCTGTATGTTGGCAAATTGAGCACCAATAAAAAATAAATCAAAAAATAAAAAAATACATCAGAAGAAAAAAAAATTATAAACCAATACCACTCATTAATATAGATGCAAAGATCGTCAACAAACTAAGCAAACTAAACTCACAGCATAGTACAAGAATCATTCACCATGACCCATGACCAAGTGTGATTTATCCTAGGAATGAAAGGATGTTTCATCATAAGAAAATCAATCAATATAATACATCATATTAACAGAGCAAAAGGACAAAAGCACATGAACATCTCAATTGATGCAGAAAAGGTATTTGACAATACACTTTCATGACAAAAGTCCTCAGAAAACTAGGAATACAGGAAAATTCCTCAACATAATAAAGTTACATAAAATATAAAGAACAGTTAACTTCATATTCAATGGTGAATGGTTTAAGGCATCTCCCCTAAGATTAATAAGGCAGGATGCCTACTTTTACTACTGCTATTCAACATTTTACTGGAAGTTATAGCCAGAACTATTAGAAAGGAAAAAAATAAAAGCTATCTAAATTAGAAAGGAAGAGGTAAATTGATCTCTGCAGATGACACAATCCTACTGATAAAAAATCTCAAAGAATCCAAAAAAAAGTTAATATATACAATAAAGGAATTCAGCAAATTTGCAGACTGTAAGATCAACAAACAAAAGTCAGTTTTGTTTCTATACATCAAAGAACAAATTAAAAAGTAAACTAAGTGACAGGATGAGCACTGGGTGATATGCTATATGTTGGCAAATTGAACTCCAATAAAAAATTTTTAAAAAAATAAAAAAAGTAAACTAAGAAAGCAATTCCATTTACAGTGGCCCCTAAAGTAAACAACTAGAAATAAATATAACCAAGGAAGTGAGATAGTTGCATGCTGAAAACTACAAAAATATTGCTGAAAGAAAAGGACCTAAATAAATAGAAAGACCTCATGTATTCATACATAAGACAACATTGTTAACATGCCAGTACTACTCAAAGTGATCTAAAAAATTAATGCAATCCCTATCAGAATTCCAGTCCCTATCCCTTTTCACAGATATGGTAAAGCTGATCTTCAAATTCATTTGGAATTCCAAGAGTGTGATTCTGTCTGCTTTAATCATCTCTTTTGGTGTTCATATTTCCTGGCTGAAAAGTTCTAATTAATCATAAAATACTAGCCTATGGTTTTAATATTGCTGGCTATCAAAATGGAGTAAATATCTTAAAAATAGTTCACCATTTTGTGTTTATCCATTTCATCCTATCAAGCTACTACCAACATATTGGGCATTAAATTTACTTTATCTGAACAGTTACACTTCTCATTCTATCTTTTAACAATTAGTTAAAGTCTATTGCCCTCATAAAGATGTAAAAGCTCTTAAATATGAATTCCATACTTTAAAAATGGGGAAAATATAAAATAGAGGATCACTGACAAAGCTATCAAACTAATGTCCTGCACATGTAAATACTATTAATGGCATCATCTTTGTGTACCAAGGGCAGCAGCTTCCACATACCTAAATACAAGAAATATGTCTGTATACATTATGTCATGTTTCTTTTTTAGCTCTGAAAATACTATAAAACATCTTACCTGTTACTGTTAACTTCACTGAATCTAGCATGTTTTCACAGGAAGCCAATTCCTATCAAAGTAGAGAAAACTTTCAGTTTAAGGTTTAATAACAAATTCTTAGGACAATAATCATGAAGTTTTTATTGAGCATTTATTAATATAAGATGTCCCAGTCACTATTAATAAAAATGAGAATTAACTCCAGTCGTCTAGAAACTTAAAATCTGAAGTAGCACATTCAATAAAAGAATGTATGTAGAGAGATGAACTATGTCGATAACTCACTCATGAAAATCGGTTGTCCAGGTAACTAGTCTTGAATACAACCAGAAATGTGAAAGAAAAGTTAAAAGTGTTCCTGAATAGTCAAGGTAGATGTCACAAAGTCAATATACAATAAAGCTAGTAGACTTTACAGAAAAGTCTGTCATGTTTGCCTGTGAGGTGCTTTTCCCAGTTTAAACTTTATCAAGGTGACTTTTGACTCTATCATTTTTTTGCACATTCAAATTAATACATGGTTTGGATTTCATGCTTGGAAAAGCACTGCCCACTTCCAGATTATTAGAACATAAAACTGAAAGCTAATTAATTATTACATTCATTGTCTACGAATAAGTAATGTAATGTCTTATAAGAATAAGTAATTTAGTTTTTCTATTATTTTTCTGTGAATACTCATTAAAATTATTCCCAAGAAACTTCTGTTGTATATTCAGGTACATGGGGCAAATTTAAAAGTAACTGTGGTCAGGAACTCCACAGATACAGGTTCATTGAAGTGGGAGGGTCCAGTGATCTATTTTTCCTTTGGTGATGTTTTGAAAGATAAAGAAGATAAGTTTTCTGGATAGAGATATTCACTGCCATTCAATAATAAATTTATTAATTGCCAATTTGGTGTCACATACTAAGCTACGAAAAAATTTATTTTTTTCTACATGGAAAAATGTGCTTCTGGAATGACTAAAATGTAGTTGTGTTGTATATTTTGATTGATGATCTAATCATGCAGATTAATGCCAGTTAAAGAGATGATATGAGAACTTGTGAGGATAGAATAGAATGGAAGACATAGAAGGATAGATAACCCAGTTCTTACAGATCTGTAATAGGTCCTAGCATCATTTCAACAGATAGATTTCACTAGAAAACGTTTAGTGTTTTATTTTGGCTGTGAAAATACATTCTTTGATCAAAGGGAACATAAATTAGAAATGAAAACATTTTCATGGCAAAACTCTTTTTATAAGGCTCTCTTATCTATAACCTGCACCTTATACCAGCCTCATATTTACTCCATTAAAAATCTAGGCTGCTACTTTTATACGGAATTGTTTAGGTTGTGCATCATATAAGCAATTGCTTCGAGTGCCACAGAACTTCAACACAGTAACCATGGCTATTAGTTTGTCCTCTTTACTATACTGGGATGATTTCCAGGAAGGCCATTAAAGTGAACTTTTAAATCAGGCATTTTTAACCCAACTTCTTGAACTCCTGGAGGCTGTGTATGGGACTCAGGAGTCAAAGAACTCTCTGAAATTGTATGGAAGATTTGTTCTGGATGAATGCTGTTTTCTGTACCATTAGCTTCTACACATAGGTGTGGTCTTAAAAGCAACAACACTCCCTACCCTAAAATCTTATCCATAAATACCTGAAATTCTATCACTAAAAGGTCATTCATTTAAGTGAAGCATCCCTCTTCTCTAAGATCCTCTTTTAAAGTTAAAATTTCCAAAAATAAATAAATAAAAATAAAGTTAAAATTTCCCCAGGAGGTACACCATTAGGTCCCTGAAATTTCCATGAATCCATCTCTCCCACTTCTGAGCTCACTATTCTAAGTCAAGAAATTTGTTTTATGCCATAACAATAATTCTTTCAATATAGATAGTACTATGATCATGATTTTAGATGTGAAAATCGAAGCCTAGACAGGTTAAATGTTGTGTACATGGGTCATAATTAGCCAAGCTAGGATTCAAACCCAACCTATGCCTTCCTTACTCTCGGCCCTAAACTAAAGCTATGAAACTCCACAGAATAAGGAGAAAGATGCTTACTTTAATTAGGCGCAGGATTTCTGGGCAGTCATGTGCCTCTGCAGGTCTTACTCGGAAAGATTTCATGAGGCTTGGCTGCCTCATGCCTGATTGGCTTCTGCCTGGTTGGCTTGGACTTGGTTGGTTTCTGTCTGCTTGGCTTGTCCCTGATTGGCTTGTTCCTGCTTGACTTGTGCCTGATTGGCTCCAGCCTGGTTGCCTTATGACTGATTGACCCATACTGAATTGGCTCAGGCCTGGTTGCCTCAGGCCTGGTTGCCTCAGGCCTGGTTGACTCGTGCATGGCTGGCTTGGGCCTGATTGCCTCATGCTTAGTTGACTTGTACTGAATAAGCTCAAGGGTGGTTTTCTCGTGCCTGGTTGCCACATGGCTGGTTGACTTAGGCCTGGTTGACTCATACCTAGTTGCCATGTGCCTGATTGGTTTGTGTCAGATAGACATGTACCTTGTTGGCTCCTGCCTATTTGGCTCTCGCCTGGCTGGCTCATTCCTGGTTGGTTCATGTCAGTTAAGGTTGTATTTGGTTGGTTTATGTTTAGTTGGTTCACCCCAAATAAGCTCATGCCTGGCTGGCTCATCCCTGGTTGATTCCTGTCTGGTAAGCTTGATTTGTTCATGCTTGATTGGTTCATGCCCAGTTGATTCATCCCTGGTTGGCTAAGACTTGTTGACTTAGAACTGGTTGGCTGAGGACTGGCTGGCAGATGATGGTTTGGCAGATAACTGGTTGGCCAGTGACTGTCTTGATGGAGCAGGAGTCCTTAACTACAGCGCTGTAGTGGGAGGCTTTAGGATGTTTCTGTCTTTTCTCAACTTGATTCCTACTTTGAGATCCCTCTATCAAGATGAGAATGGTGAAAATAAAGGACTACCTAAAGGAGATTATTGATGCCTCCGATTTGCTGGAGTTGACCTCACCAGCGATCACAGCTGTAGGCTTGGCTGGGTTTCAGGTTGTCATCTGGCCTTTCTCTGCCAACAGGCGGGAAGTGAGGGGAAGAAGAAAATGGTCCTGGGGGAGTATTACTGCTTCACCCCCTTGCACAGTCACTGCATCATAATGATGAAGTCACAATGTTCATATTTACATGTCTAAGTCCTCCCTCATGTGGTGAGGGACAGCGCCTACTTGACCACCACTTTTTCCTCTTTTCCAGGAGTTTAAGAGGGTGAAGCAAGAAGTTGAAAGGAGTCTTAGAGTTTATGCTTGGCACTCTCCCTAGAAGTACTTGCTATTTTAACCACTCAATTCAAAGATAGTTGCCTTAATTCTGCTTTCCCTGTGCCCCTGCCCTGAAATAATTCACTTCCTATTGCTATCCTGACTTCCACTTACTACCTCTTTCCCGTAGGCATAGAAAATAGAATACTTAAGAAGGTTGTCCTAATGAGGTGCTCAAGTGTCTAAAGCAGAAAATGCTTTATGACCTAGGCTCAGTGGGAAACACATTATATGTTCTCATTTAATCCCATAGCAATCATATTATCCCCACTTCTGTGGAAAATAGTTCCAAAGATTTGGTAAACTAACTAAGGCCTCAACAGTTGGAGAAGAGCCTAAATTCAGGCCCAGGTCTATCCAACTTTATTTGCAGGTATTTTACCATTACACTATTCTATCTCTTACATACACTATGCTTATTCTCCACCCCCATATCTGTGAAATTAAGTATATTATCCTTTAACCCCTTCCTCCCTCACAGAAACCCTTCTCTCATCATTTTAATTGTTGGCTCATTTCCACAACAGTGTATATTACGTAATTGGTGCTAAAATGGTTACAGATGGAATGACTTATTTTTTAAGTATACTGGAGATCCTTGGTTGAGGCTAGTTTAAGTCTCGCATTGTGTTAAGGGCCTTATATATGCATTACTTCATTTAATCATCAAAGCAACTCTGTGAGGTATATACGGTTATTCTATAATTTATTAATAGAACAATAGAATTTGAATTAACTAGTTTTCCCAAATCTTGTTATCTTTTAAAGATTTTATTTATTCATGAGAGTCACACAGAGAGAGGCAGAGACACAGGCAGAGGGAGAAGCAGACTCCCTGCAGGGATCCCAATGTGGGACTTGATCCCAGGACCCCGGGATCACACCCTAAGCCAAAGGCAGACACTCAACCACTAAGCCACCCAGGCATCCCAGCTTTCCCAAATCTAATCCCCATTCCCAAAGAATGGGGACAGAGTCCAAAGCCCATCCCATGGACAGAACAATAAATAGAACTGTGGGGGGCACAATTGCCATTTGGCCCATACTGGCTATAAATGGAAACTAGAGAGCCCATTTTCATATCAGGACAGGCAAATCAAGTCACATAACAGAATTATACTAAACTTAACACACTATATGTAGGCACATTTGATCTCAGTCCTTTTGTAATAATAATAAGAGCTAAAATTTATGAATGATGTCAGGCATAGTTTTATGAAACAATTTACTTGTAATAATTCACTTAATCTTCACAACAATCCAGTGACATAGATGATATAATTATGACCATTTTTGAGGTAGAAAAACAGATTCAAAGAGGTTAGGTAACCTGACTTAGGTCACATAATGAAAAGTTAAGACAATGGGATGCCTCGGTGGCTCAGAAGTTGGGCACCTGCCTTGGGCCCAGGTCGTGATTCCAGGATCCGGAATCGAGTCCCATATCGGGCTCCCTGTAAGGAACCTGCTTCTGTCTCTGCCTCTCTCTCTCTCTCTCTCTCTCTCTCTGTCTGTCTCTCATGAATAAATAAATACATCTTTTAGAAAAAAAAGAAAGAAAAGTTAAGACAAAATTAGGAAAACCCAGTTACCATTTGGTTTTTCTGAAATGCCATGAAATGAATGAAGGAATTTTACTGTTTGCTTTACAAAATCAAACAGTTTGTATAATTTATTATGGGAGATGGATGACATTTGTGTTTTTTTGCTATTTTAGAGGAGACATGTCCAGTTGATCCCTTAAAGAGGTAAAATTAGAAATTACAGTTTAATGACCTAGATTTGTTAACTAGTTTATTTGGTAT
This sequence comes from Canis lupus dingo, assembly GCF_003254725.2. Lineage (NCBI taxonomy): Eukaryota > Metazoa > Chordata > Mammalia > Carnivora > Canidae > Canis > Canis lupus. Next base: position 66,052,390 of record NC_064281.1, read on the forward strand.
TTTGGCTCACAAACATTTGCATCACTTGGAAGACATTTAGGTTTTTTTTCTTTTGAAACAATGTTGGGTTTGAACATTATACAATTTTTATTTTAAGAGAACACACCAAGAATGCATATTCTTGCTCAGTTACTTATTAATACAAGTTGTCCCATCTTAGGAATACAGAATGAGACTGCCTCCATCAGCCATACAAATATCTTCACAAGGTAGCTGTAATACCACCAGGGAAAAATAGGTTTGTTTTTTTAATATTTAAACAAAACCGTCAATAATCAGTGTTTGCCACAAGGTGGCAGTGTTATCCAGTTTGGGAACCCAAAGTCTAAATGATATTTAATAAAAGTAAACATATTATTAATTTGAGGTTTTTGTCATTTCCAGATATTAGCAGAAAAAATTTTTAAATGTTGTCTTAACATACTATTTTATTATAGTCTAGATAGTGAATTGTATATGCCAAAACCTGCCAAATGCTATGATTTCGAACTGCGTACATTGTCTGTTCTAACAAAATGTTTTAAATTTAATATAATGTATAAAGCCATAAACAATACATCTAAAAATATGGATGTTTATGCATTAAAATGACTCCAACTCATAACATCCCCTTTTCTGAAGATGCTAATTAAAATCCTGTATTGTAAATTCTGGCTCCAACCTGGTTTTGTCTAAATGAATATTCATAGTTGAAAAGGGCATTTGTATAGTTTTAATCTATAGCAAAAAGAATTTAAATTTGTTGGAAACTCCATATACCTCAGAGCCAATTATTTTTACTATCCCTTTTAATTTCACAGGCTTTTAGTTTTTATTTCTGTAAAATGAAAATAAAAAGTAATGAAAGAAAAAAGGCAGAATATTGAGTGGACTAGGGGTTAGGGGAGAGTGGGAGGGATGGAGCTTAAGGCAGGGAGCCAGATTAGAACAGAGCTAACATAGGGATATTTTCTGAAATAAAAACTTAAAGTGCTTTGGGGGCATAAATCAGTAAGTACGACTTAATATTTTCATAATATTTGCTGCATTTTTATTTCAGAACACAAGCTTATTGTAAAACGTTTGGAAAATACCTAACAGACAGACAAAAAAATACCTCAACACTTTGATCAGAAATGAGCACACCCAAGAATTTGAAGTTTCTTTCCAAATATCAGCAGCAAATTTCCAATTAAGGGAAAATCATCACTTTGTTTATGCTGTCTCTGCTTAGCTGAGGGTGCAGCTATTTTGTTTATTGTTAAGTTTTTATTTGAATTCCAGTTAGTTAACATACGATGTAACATTGTTTCAGATGTACAACATAGTGATTCAACACTTACATACAACACCCAGGGCTCATCCCCACAAGTACACTCCTTAATTCCCATCTCCTATTTCACCCTTCCGCCCCACCCAGCTCCATTTTGGTAAGAGAGTTTGTTTGTTCTCTATAGCTAAGACTGTTTCATGGTTTGCCTCTCTATTTTCCCCATTCCTCCTTTGTTTTGTTTCTTAAATTCTACATATGAGTAAAATCCTATGGTATTTGTCTTAATCTGACTTATTTCACTGAGCATAATACTCTCTAGCTCCATCCATGTCCTTCCAAATGGCAAGATTTCATTTTTTTATGACTGAGTGATATCCCATTGTATATATGTACCCACATCTTCTTTATCCATTCGTCAGTCAATGGACGCTTGGGCTATTTGCAAGATTTGCCTTTTGTAGATAAGTCTATGAACATTGGGGTGCATGTATCCCTTTAAATCATTATTTTTGTATTCTTTGGGTAAATACCTAGTAGTGCAATTTCTGGATCATAGGATGGTTCTATTTTTAACTTTTTGAGGAACGCTCCATGCTGTTTTCCAGAGTGGCTGCACCAGTTTGCATTACTACCAATAGTGCAAGAGGGTTCCCCTTTCCCCACATCCTCACCAACATCTATTGGTTCTTGTATTGTTGATTTTAGCTACTCTGAGAGGTGTGAAGAAAAATCTCATTGTAGTTTTGTATTTCCCTGATATAAGTAATGTTGAGCATCTTTTCATGTGTCTGTTGGCCATCTGTATATCTTCTTTTGGAAAAAATATCTATTCATGTCTTCTACCCATATTTTAATTGGATTATTCATTTTTGGGCATTGAGTTTTATAAACTCTTTATATAATTTGGATACTAACTCCTTTTTGGATATGTCATTTGCAAATATCTTCTCCCACTCCATAGGATGCCTTTTAGTTTTGTTGTTTCTTTCACTGTGCAGAAGCATTTTATTTTAATGAAGTCCCAATAGATTATTTTTGCTTTTGATTTCCTTGCTTCAGGAGACATATCTAGAAAGAAGTTGCTGTGGTCAATGTCAGAGGTTGCTGCCTGTGTTCTTCTCTGGGATGTTAGTGGTTTCCTGTCTCACATTTAGGTCTTTAATCCATTTTGAGTTTATTTTTCTGTTTCCTGTAAGAAAGTGGTCCAAATTCATTCTTCCACATGTGGCTAGTCTAGTATTCACAATACCATTTGTTGAAGAGACATTCTTTTTCCAATTGGATATACTTTCCTTCTTTGTTGAAGATTAATTGGTGATATAGTTGTAGGTTCATTTCTGGGTATTTTATTCTGTTCTATTGATCTATGTGTCCATTTTTGTGCCAGCACCATACTCTGTTGACTACTACAGCTTTGTAATGTAACTTTAAGTCTGGAATAGAGATGTCTCCAGCTTTGCTTTTTTTTTTCTTTCAAGGTTGCTTTGACTATGTGGAATCTTTTGTAGTTCCATAAATTTTGGCAGTTTGTTCTAGCTCTATGAAAAATGCTGGTGGCACTTTGATAGGGATTGCATTAAATGTGTAGATTGCTTTGGGTAGTATAGACATTTTAACAATACTTGTTCTTCCAATACATGAACATGGAATGCTTTTCCATTTCTTTGTTGTCCTCTTCAATTTCTTTCATCAGTGTTTTATAGTTTTCAGAATACAGATATTTCACCTCTTTGATTAGATTTATTCCTAGATATCTTATGGTTTTTGGTGCAATTGTAAATGGAACTGATTCCTTAATTTCTCTTTCTGCTGCTTTATTATTGGTGTATCAAAGTGCAACAGATTTCTGTACTTTGATTTTGTATCCTGCAACTATAATGAATTCATGTATCAGCTGTAGCAGTTTTTTGGTCAAGTCGTTAGGGTTTTCTGTATATAGTATCATGTCATCTGAAATAGTAAAATTTTGACTTCTTCCTTGCCAATTTGTAAGCCTTTTATTTCTTTTAGTTATCTGATTGCTGTGGCTGGTACTATGTTAAATGTCTGGTGAGAGTGGACCTCCTGCCTTCTTCCTGACTAAGGAGGAAACACTCTTCAGTTTTTGCCCAATTTAGGATAATATTAGCTGTCAGTTTTTCATAAATGACCATTATGATGTTGAGGTATGTTTCCTTTAAACCCCCTCCATAGAGAGTTTTTTGTCAGATGCTTATTCTACATCATTTGAAAGATCATATGGTTCTTATCATTTCTTTTATTAATATAGTGAATCACATTGCTTGATTTGTGAATAATGAAACAGCATTGCATCGTTGGAATAATTCTCACTTGATTGTAGCGTATAATTTTTTGAATGTATTGTTGTATTTGGTTTGCTAGTATATAGTTGAGGATTTTTGCATCTATGTTCATCAGAGATATTGGCCTGTAGTTCTCTTTTTTGTGGTATCTTTATCTGGTTTTGTTATCAGGGTAACACTGGCCTGATAGAATGAATTTGGAAGTTTTCCTTCCTTTTCTATTTGCCGAAATACATTTTTTATTTGTTTGCACTCCTTTTTAAAATTTAAGGTTATTTATTTATTCATGAGAGACACAGAGAGAGGCAGAGACATAGGCAGAGGGAGAAGCAGGCTTCATGCAGGGAGACTGATGTGGGACTCGATCCTGGGACTCCAGAATCATGCTCTGAGCTGAAGGCAGACACTCAACCACTGAATCACCCAGGCATCTCAATTTGTCAGAATATTTTAAGAAAATAGGTATTAACTCTTCTTTAAATCTTTGGTATAATTCACCTGTGAAGCCATCTGGACCAGAACTTATTTGTTGGGAATTTTTTAAATTATTGATTTGGTTTCTTTACTGGTTATTGGTCTTTTCAAGTTTTCTATTTTTTTCTGTTTCAGTTTTGGCAATTTATATCTTTCTAGGAACTTATCCCTTCCAGGTTGCCCAATTTATTGGCATGTAATTTTTCATAATATTATCTTATAATTGTATTTCTGTGATGTTGGTTATTACTCCTCTCTCTTTTGTTATTTATTGGAGTTCTTTCTATTTTCTTTCTGGAAAGTCTGGCTAGAGGTTTATCAATTTTGAATTTTTTTCAAAGAACCAGATCCTGGTTTCACTGATGTATTCTATTTTTGTTTTGTTTTGTTTTTGTTTTTGTTTCTGTATTATTTATTTTTCCTCTAATCTTTATTATTTCCTTCCTTCTGCTGGCTTTAGGCTTTGATCATTATTCTTTTATAGCTGCTTTATATGTAAGGTTAGTTTGTTTATTTGAGAATTTTCTTGGTTCTTGAGGTATGCATGTATTGTTATATACTTCTTTCTTAGGGCTGCTTTTCTTGCATCCCAAATGTTTTGGACTGTTGTATTTTTCACTCTCATTGCTGCCGTGTATCTTTTTGCATCTGCTTTATTTCCTGGTTGACTCATTCATTGTCTAGAAGCATGTTATTTCACTTTCATGTATTTGTGGACTTTCCAGATTTTTTCATGTGGTTGACTTCTAATTTTGTAGCATTGTGGTCACAAAAGTTGCATGGTGTGTCTTCAGTCTTTTTGTATTTGTTGAGGCCTGTTATGTGATCTTATATATGGTCTCTTCTGGAGGATGTCCCATGTTCACTTGAAAAGAATGTGTATTTTGTTGTTTTAGGTTGGTATGTTCTGAATATATCTGTTCAATCCATCTGGTCCAATGTGTCATTCAAAGCCATTGTTTCCTTTGTGATTTTCTGCTTAATTTGTCCATTGCTATCAGTGGGGTGTTCAAGTCCCCTACTATTATTGTATGATTATCAATGAGTTTAAGTTTGTTATTATTTTATGTCTGTGGATATACACATTTTGGATGCATAAATATTTACAATTGTTGGATCTTCTTATTGGATTGTCCTTTTTTTAAAAGACTTTATTTATTTATTCATAGACACACACAGAGAGAGAGAGAGAGAGAGATATTGAGAGGCGCAGACACAGGCAGAGAGAGAAGCAGGTACTATGCAGAGAGCCTGACATGGGATTCGATCCAGGGTCTCCAGGATCAGGCCCTGGGCTGCAGGCGGCGCTAAACCGCTGCGCCACCGGGGCTGCCCGGATTGTCCCTTTTATGATTATATAATGTCTTTCTTTTTCTCTTGTTACAGTCTTTCTTTTAAAGTCTAGTTTGGGGACACCTGGGTGGCTCAGTGTCGAGCATCTGCCTTTGGCTCAGGGCATGATCCTGGAGTCCCAGGATGGAGTCCCACATCAGGCTCCCTGCAAGGAGCCTGCTTCTCCCTCTACTTATGTCTTTCTCTCTCTCTGTGTCTCTCATGAATAAATAAATAAAATCTTAAAAAATAAAATAAAGTCTAGTTTGTCCAATATAATTATTGCTAGTGGCTTCCTTTTGACATCTTTTTGCATGGTAAATGTTTCTCCATCCCCTCACTTTTCTTTTCTTTTCTTTTCTTTTCTTTTTTTTTAAGATCATGCCCTGAGCCAAAAGCAGATGCTCAATCGCTGAGCCACCCAGGTGTCCCATCTTCTGATCATATTTCAATATGGTTACTTTCCCCTCCTCCTGCCCAAACATGTGGGATTTTCCTCTGATCCTCACTGTGAGAATCTGATGGTGCTCCTGAAGGTAAAATTAATGAATGTGTGCCCCAACCCCAAGACTGGGCCCCAGAAGTTTTTAACTCTCAAGTTTGTCCATGTTCAGCCTCCAGCAATTCTTCAATTGCCATTTAAATGTTTCTACCAGTTACTGGCTCCAGTAACTTCTGTACCAGGTAAACTAATATGGACCATTACTCTCTAAGTTCACCTGTCTCTTGAGTTTTTGGGACAGTGAATTGCCCTGTAACCTCAATTCTCTTTGATAAGTCTAAGAAATATCACTGAGCTTTAGTTTATATGGATTTTTCCTTGCTCCAAGGAAGGGAGTGATGACTTTCAAGGTCTTCACATGTTGGAGCTCAAATCAGAAGACTGTAATAGTGTTCTACTATTCCTTTGCTTCTACCATTTCCCCTGGTAGCATTTTCTCCACACAGTGACCAATGTGATCCTTTTAAAACATAAGCTGTATAATGTCACCTGTTTCCCTTGCCCAGAATATCCTTCATCTAGAAATCCTTGTGACCCCCTCCATCACTCAGTTCCTTCAAGTCTCTTCCCAAATATCACTTGTCTTCATGAAACTTATCTTCCAATTGAGGGAGACAGAAATAATCAACAAATAAAATGTGTAGAATTCCAGATAGTTTTAAATATTATGCAGAAAAATAAAACAGGGAAGGATATTTGGGAGAGCTGGGAATGTGAAGGTGATGTAAATTTAAAATAGAGTGGCTGGGAAAGACTCAACTTAAAAGTTGATATTTTATCAGAAACCTGAAAGAGTGAAAGAGTAAGACATTTGAATATCTGGAATTGGAGCATTCCAGGCTGAGGGAACATAATCCCAGAGAATGAGAGTGCCCAGCATTCTGGGATAAGAGTAAGGAGGCCAGTGTAGTGGCTTAAAGGTCAATAAACAAGGAGGCAATTAGGAGATATGGTTAGATTATGTAGTGTCTTTAGGCTATAATAAGACTGAAAGAAACTGATTTAAGGGGGAAGATCATAAGGTTTGGGTATAAGTCTGAGATACAACCAAGCTAAAATGTCAGGTAGGTTTTTTGATATATGTGTCTGGAGTGGAGATAAAATGGAGTAGTTTGGAGTGGAGATAAAAATATCAAAATAAAAAAAAATCAAAAAAAATATCAAAATCATTAGCCTGGGATGATATGAAATCAATGAAATGTAACAGAGAAGAGAAGAGATTTTAGATTTAGGTGATGACACTCCATGGCTTAGAAATTAATAGGCCAGCAGAGATGCCTCTGAAGAAGTGGCCAGTAAAGTAAAAGGAAAAGCAAAAGAGATAGATGTTCCAGAACCCAAGGGAAGAAATTGTTTCAATAAATAGGGAGTGAAACAAAACAAAACAGAAAGAGTGAACAACTGTGTCAAATAGGTAGAGTCATGTGATCATGTAACTTGTAGTCCAAAATAAGACACTTCTGAGAATGAAAGAGAATGCTATTAATAATCATGTACAGAGTATAGGCAAAAACTAAGACTGTCCTGTGCAACCTGGGACATATGGTCACCAAGATAGGTCATGTATAATAAAGACTAAGAATAAGCTATTGGATTTAGCATCATGGTGATCATTGTTGAGCGTGAAAAGAGCAGTTTTTATGGAATGGTGAAAAGAAAATTTGAAGTGGATTCAAGATAGAATGTGGAAGAATTGGAGATAACAAACCTAGACATCTGCTTTTAGGAGATTTTGCTGTTAATTAAATAAAGGAAAATTGGTGAAGGAAGATGTGGGGTCAAGGAGATTTTTCATTTTGGAGATGCCTGACAGGAGAGCATGTTTGTTGATGGGAATGATCCAATGAAAAAACAAAAATTCTAATGCAGAATAGAGAGGGAAGACTTTCTGAGCAAAATCCTTAAGTAGGCAAGAAGAGATAAGAAACTATGTAAGGAGAATTATAGACCAATATCCCTGATGAACATGGATGCAAAAATTCTCAACAAGATACTAGCCAATAGGATCCAACAGTACATTAAGAAAATTATTCACCATGACCAAGTGGGATTTATTCCTGGGACACAAGGCTGGTTCAACACTCGTAAAACAATCAATGTGATTCATCATATCAACAAGAGAAAAACCAAGAACCATATGATCCTCTCAATAGATGCAGAGAAAGCATTTGACAAAATACAGCATCCATTCCTGATCAAAACTCTTCAGAGCGTAGGGATAGAGGGAACATTCCTCGACATCTTAAAAGCCATCTACGAAAAGCCCACAGCAAATATCATTCTCAATGGGGAAGCACTGGGAGCCTTTCCCCTAAGATCAGGAACAAGACAGGGATGTCCACTCTCACCACTGCTATTCAACATAGTACTGGAAGTCCTAGCCTCAGCAATCAAACAACAAAAAGATATTAAAGGCATTCAAATTGGCAAAGAAGAAGTCAAACTCTCCCTCTTTGCCAATGACATGATGCTCTACATAGAAAACCCAAAAGCCTCCACACCAAGATTTCTAGAACTCATACAGCAATTTGGCAGCGTGGCAGAATACAAAATCAATGCCCAGAAGTCAGTGGCATTTCTATACACTAACAATGAGACTGAAGAAAGAGAAATTAAGGAGTCAATCCCATTTACAATTGCATCCAAAAGCATAAGATACCTAGGAATAAATGTAACCAAAGAGGTAAAGGATCTATACCCTCAAAACTATAGAATACTTCTGAAAGAAATTGAGGAAGACACAAAGAAATGGAAAAATATTCCATGCTCATGGATCGGCAGAATTAATATTGTGAAAATGTCGATGTTACCCAGGGCAATTTACACGTTTAATGCAATCCCTATCAAAATACCATGGACTTTCTTCAGAGAGTTAGAACAATTTATTTTAAGATTTGTGTGGAATCAGAAAAGACCCTGAATAGCCAGGGGAATTAAAAAAAAAAAAAAACATAGCTGGGAGCATCACAATGCCAGATTTCAGGTTGTACTACAAAGCTGTGGTCATCAAGACAGTGTGGTACTGGCACAAAAACAGACACATAGATCAATGGAACAGAATAGAGAATCCAGAAGTGGACCCTCAACTTTATGGTCAACTAATATTCGATAAAGGAGGAAAGAGGGATCCCTGGGTGGCTCAGTGGGTTTAGCGCCTGCCTTCAGCAAAGGGCATGATCCTGGAGTCCCAGGATCGAGTCCCACGTCGGGCTCCCTGCATGGAGCCTGCGTCTCCCTCTGCCTGTGTCCTGTGTCTCTGCCTCTCTTTCTCTCTCTCTCTCTCTCTCACTCTCTTTGTGTTTCTCATGAATAAATTTTAAAAAAAATCTTAAAAAAAAGGAGGAAAGACTATCCACTGGAAGAAAGACAGTCTCTTCAATAAATGGTGCTGGGAAAATTGGACATCCACATGCAGAAGAATGAAACTAGACCACTCTCTTTCACCATACACAAAGATAAACTCAAAATGGATGAAAGATCTAAATGTGAGACAAGATTCCATCAAAATCCTAGAGGAGAACACAGGCAACACCCTTTTTGAACTTGGCCACAGCAACTTCTTGCAAGATACATCCACGAAGGCAAAAGAAACAAAAGCAAAAATGAACTATTGGGACTTCATCAAGATAAGAAGCTTCTGCACAGCAAAGGATACAGTCAACAAAACTAAAAGACAACCTATAGAATGGGAGAAGATATTTGCAAATGACGTATCAGAGGGCTAGTTTCCAAGATCTATAAAGAACTTATTAAACTCAGCACCAAAGAAACAAACAATCCAATCCTGAAATGGGCAAAAGCCATGAACAAAAATCTCACAGAGGAAGACACAGACATGGCCATCATGCACATGAGAAAATGCTCTGCATCACTTGCTATCAGGGAAATACAAATCAAAACCACAATGAGATACCACCTCACACCCGTGAGAATGGGGAAAACTAACAAGACAGGAAACCACAAATGTTGGAGAGGATGCGGAGAAAAGGGAACCCTCTTACACTGTTGGTGGGAATGTGAACTGGTGCAGCCACTCTGGAAAACTGTGTGGAGGTTCCTCAAAGAGTTAAAAATAGACCTGCCCTATGACCCAGCAATTGCACTGTTGGGTATTTACCCCAAAGATACAGATGCGATGAAAAGCCAGGACACCTGTACCCCGTGGTTTCTAGCAGCAATGTCCACAATAGCCAAACTGTGGAAGGAGCCTCAGTGTCCATCGAAAGATGAGTGGATAAAGAAGACGTGATCTATGTATACAATGGAATATTACTCAGCCATTAGAAATGACAAATACCCACCATTTGCTTCAACGTGGATGGAACTGGAGGGTATTATGCTGAGTGAAATAAGTCAATCGGAGAAGGACAAACATTATATGTTCTCATTCATTTGGGGGATATAAATAATAGTGAAAGGGAATAGAAGGGAAGGGAGAAGAAATGTGTGGGAAATATCAGAAAGGGAGACAGAACATAAAGACTCCTAACTCTGGGAAATGAACTAGGGGTGGTGGAAGGGGAGGAGCACAGGGGGTGGGGCGAATGGGTGACGGGCACTGAGCGGGGCACTTGATAGGATGAGCACTGGGTGTTATTATGTATATTGGCAAATTGAACACCAATAATAATAAATTTACTATTAAAAAGAGAACCAATGTATAAGTTATTATCATTAAAAATGTTTTGTTGTTTTTATTGTTACTTTTATTCCTTTCAATACACCTGCTCTTAGGGTTGCCTGATGCACGTGAATCTGTTTTTACTGTTCCATGTGGAAATTTTTAGCCCTTTACTAACCAACATTCTAACTAGCCTTGCCCTTTGATAAACCATAACTTGGAGATCAGAACTGAGTCTTAATTCTACCAAAGAATGAGAATCCCTCAGTGTATGGGATAATGTTTTTAAAAGGAGAGGAACCTAGCATTTGTGATAATAGCTAATACATTAAAGCATCTGCTATGTGCCAAGGACTGTTCCAAACACTTTCTATATACTGACTCATTTCATTATCACAATAACCCAATGAGGTAGATGCCACTGCTATTCCCATTTTACAGATGGGGAAACTGAGATACACAGTGAGTAAATAGGGGAGCCACGCCATGAGCTCCAACTATTGGGCTCTGGAGTCTGTTCGCTTAACCCCACCACATTTTTCCTGTCTTCTGAACAAAAATTCATTCAAGGCCTTGATGATGATCTCAAGGTTTTTCTGAGATTAGTTTAGTCTCCAAAGAAAAGAAAGCAAGATAAATTCCTTATTACAATCTTTTGGCCTATCCTCATAAATCTCAGAAAGACTTTTCAGATTAATCTACTTTATTATGGCTCATTATTTATGGATTTACCTTTGTCCATAAGCATGTAAATAAAATCCAAATATGCCTTTCTGAAAGTAAAGGATCTGACTTTAATTTACATTAAACTTGTATATTCTTTCTATGAGTAGCCCCAACTCCCCTTTATAAAATAACTTTTTATTGAAGTATTTCATTCACAAGCATATACAAATCATAAGTGCATAGGTAGGTAACTTTCACAAAGTGAACACACCCATGTAACTAGTAGCCAGATCAATAATCAGAATATTATCTCCACCCCAGGATTCCCCTGTTGCTCTCAGTCATTACTCTCCCAAAGATAACTACTATTAGTTTTATATGTTTTTGAGTTTAAATCCACCCCACTTTTAAAATACATTCATACTCCCATTAACAATCTGTTTATTTCTTGCCTAATTTTGATGTTCTTTCCACTCATTAAAAAATTAAAGCTAAAAGTACATCCTATTAACCTAAATGGCAATGATTTTGTTCTTCTAATTTTTTATTTGAATTTCATTTGTCATAAAATTATAATTACAATAATAGCTCTCACTTATCAAGCACTTCTTACATGTTAAGTAAGTGCTGTGTTACTTTTTTGATCCTCATAATGAGGTTATGTGGAAGGTACTATTATTATCATTCCCTCCTTTCAAAAGAGGAAACTAAGGATCAAAGAAGTTAGGTAACTTGCCCAAGGTCACAAAGTTAGCAAGAAGCAGAACTGGAGTAAACTTTTTGTTCTTTTGAAATAGTATGTTCAATCATATCTAGATCAATCTGATAGATCCCAATTATATAGATGAGCTCTTGTTATTGTAAGATTACTTTTACTGAATTATTTACATATACTTTATTAACATCTGTTTATACTTTAATTGCAGACCACACTAAATTCCTACTATACAACTATTTTAAAATGTAGGATCCATTTTAGCCTTCTTGGATTTAATTGCATCCTGTTTCTGAGATTAACATTTAAATCAGTACATTTTTATTAAATCAGATCACTCTCAATAATGTGGGTGGACCTCATCCAATCAGTTAAATGTGTAAATTGAACAAAAAGTCTAAACTCCTCAAGCAAGAGCAATATAAAAGACTGCTGGTAGTCCATCAGACTGCCTTGGAACTGAGATCCATGGGCTCTCCTGGATCTGTAGCCTATCCGCCCACACTGCAGATTTTGGACTTGCTAGCCTCCATAATTGTATGAACTTATATTATACATATACTTTTAAAAATTGCATCCTGTTTCATGCATCAGATTAAAAGGTTTGTAACCATTATCCTCAATGTGCTAAAATATAGAATATTTACCTTATATCCCTAGAATTCTTTAAAAGCCACTTTAGTTGATCTGTACTATTGTTTGTTTTCATTAACATGGTGTATCAGAATATTTTTGGCTGCAAGTAATAGAATATCCAACTAAATGCTGTTTAAACAGTAGAGGTTTATTAATAAATCTCATATAACAAGAAGTCGGAGGTTAGGAACCTCCAGGCTTAGTTTGATAGTTCAGTGGATCATTAAGGACCTAGTTTTTCCCCAAGTCTTTTCATTCTTTAGCCTCCATTGTGTTAGGATGTCTCTACTCAAGGTTACAAGGTGACTGGAACCATTCTAAGCACCAGATCTTGATACAGCCATGTGCAAAGCAGAAAGAAAGAGGACTGCAAGAGAAAGAAAACTTTCTTTTTATCAGGGAGGAAAATTTTCTGAAAAGCTCCACAGACTTCTCTTTAAGTCCCATTAGTTAGAATTGTGCCATATGGCCATACCTAGCTGCAAGGTATACTGAGGTAGCAATAACCTGTACTTTCACTCTCTGTTGGGAGAAGAAAGGCTTTTGTCTACATAGAAGAAGGTGTTTGTTGGGCTGAGAAGGAACAGTTTATTGTTGGAATTGCAACCATCATCGTGTGCCTCACATAGATAATTTATAACTTAATGTCCTACAAAGGATAGAGGTGAAGAAGGGAGATACGTATTAACTACACTTATAGAAAATTGGATATGATAACTGAAATGTTCCTGTCTCACAAGTTGTCTGTGACTGTGCTTCTTAAGTCTCATCATATGGCAGGACTTTCCTTTTTTGTTTTTTGTATATATATTTTTTATTGGAGTTTGATTTGCCAACATATAGCATAACACCCAGTGCTCATCTCGCCAAGTGCCCCACTCAGTGCCTGTAACCCAGTCACCCCAACCCCCCACCAACTGCCTTTCCACCACGCCTTGTGCATTTCCCAGAGTTAGGAGTCTCTCATGTTCTGTCACCCTCACTGGTATTTCCCACTCATTTTCCCTCCTTTCCCCTTTATTCCCTTTCACTACTTTTATATTCCCCAAATGAATGAGACCATATAATGTTTGTCCTTCTACGATTGACTTACTTCCCTCAGCATAATACCCTCCAGTTCTATCCATGTTGAAGCAAATGGTGGATATTCGTCGTTTCTAATGGCTGAGTAATATTCCATTGTATACATATCCCTCATCTTTTTCCATTCATCTCTTGATGGACACTGAGGCTCCTTCCACAGTTTGGCTATCGTGGACATTGCTGCTATAAACATTGGGGTGCAGGTGTCCTGGCAGGACTTTCCAAAGGGTCCACAGTGAACTTGTTTCATGTTGGCTGAAAGTTTCAATAAAGTAGATTTTGATTTAATAAAGAAAATTTCTAATAGAGCTAGCTGCTTCCAGAGGCATCTGAGTTACCTATCACCAGGATGTTTAAGCAGAGCACTTTTTTTTAAAATTTTTATTTATTTATGATAGGCACAGAGAGAGAGAGAGAGAGAGGCAGAGACACAGGCAGAGGGAGAAGCAGGCTCCATGCACCGGGAGCCTGACGTGGGATTCGATCCCGGGTCTCCAGGATCGCGCCCTGGGCCAAAGGCAGGCGCTAAACCGCTGCGCCACCCAGGGATCCCAAAGCAGAGCACTTTAATGACAATAAGAATCTATAAATTCTGAACCAAAAGAACCTGAGATTAAAAAAAAGAAGAGAAACAAAAAAAACCTGATATTCATCTCAAAAGCCAGTGTAATTTTGTAGAGGGGATTCAGTAGAGGTTATGTAGAGAGACTCTATTCTCAGTAATTCATAACTTTTTGTCTTTTTTTTTACTAAACATGTAAATAAGGACTTGGTTCTCACAATGATAGAAGTAAATTAAGAAATCCTATTTTTCAAGAGAATATATACTCTGTTAATATTATTCCAATACTATCAAGTACATATTTTACTGCTATAAATATTGTGAAACAAAAAAAGATATTTTTAGAGTGAGATAGAATTATTGTAAATAAGTTATACTGGGTCAAAGTGAGCTGAATAGATAAAAAATTATGTATCTGTATTAACAGGTGGCATAAATGTTCAACCTGGAACCTTCATGAAACTGATTTTATTAGTTGCCAGAAAGAAGGAGTAAAGAATAAAGTACAATAATGGATAAATTTCAAGCAGGAAATAGTACATAAAATACATTTGTCAGTAGATAGGGAAAATAGTAGATTTTGAGGTACACAGTGGGTACAAGGTTAACAACTTATCAATATTACCTAGATGGAAAATACATAGTAGGTAATATTAGCAGAATGTGAACTGACATCCTGACAAATATAGAATTGAAGGTAGAAGAAGAGAGAGAAAGAAAATATGAGGGAGGAAGGATCCTAATGAAAGCCTGGTGTCCCAGCTGGGTTACATCTGTGTCTGTTGCTCTGCCTAACACATCCTTGTCTTTATTTTCTCTTTGGGACAGTTCTCCTTACTTCTATTTCTCCCTTTCTGCCCTCTTTCACTTCCTTTTTTTCTTACTCTTTTTTTTCCTCCTTGCTAATGCTATTCAATGATTTTCCCAGATTATTGCTTAGGAATCCTAACTGGCTCTAAGGTCAAAGATCTCTGACTTTGACAAGGTTGAAAACTACATTTGTAGTAGTATATTTCAAACATGAGGTGGAGTTTTTTTTTTTTTGGCAAATAATAAAACATTGTGAAACCTAGTACAAAGATGAACAAATAATTCTTCTCAGTAACAAATTGCTGTGACTAAACTCAAACAGTATATAACTGAGAGGTAAGTCATGTGTTCTATATAAAGAGACTATAGATATAGGGAACCAACAAGTATACAACCAAAAATTTAACTAGTAATTTACACAGGCTGTAAAATATCCAAAATCCAGGCTTACTTATCTCCTGTGATAAACTATTTGTAATCTCTGTTTATTGATCACCTCTCATAATTGAGGTAGTCTAGGTGTAGTTGTTAGGATTTAGTTGTGTTTCTGCCTTGCTTTCACAATGGTGGATAGCATGTTTATATTGACTAGAATTCTGTTCATCTCCTGTTTTCTGACTGTACATTGTGCACAACACAAGAAAATTTTAAATTGCTTCATTTTCATTGGGTGAAGATGTGAACAACTAATTAGATTAATTAGAGAAGGAATCAAGGCTGCAGTAGGTAACCTAAGAGACTAGACTGTATTCCAAACAAAGGTTCTGTTGTTAAAAATTCACAAATCTGAAAGTATCAGATTTTTTAAATGTTTATTTTTAAAGGGATAAATAATTGTGTTTACTTCAAGCTAATACATTTTTCTCTGATCTCTAAGATAAACATAAAAAAATTCTATGGGCTACCAACAAAAATCTTTACTTGTGTCAATATTACTGATTGTTTTAGGATATTTATATTTAAGACTTTATCATAAAAATATTGTACTTTATTTTTCAGAATATTTTCACTCTACAATATGTTTAATACAACATGTACTTATTTGATACAACAAAAAAACACATGTGAATCCCTATAAAAGAGATATAAAAATAAATAAATTATATAATCTTATCTGTCTATAAAACATAGCCTAAAGTCTTTGGCAAGAAGTACAATTATTTTTCAAAACATTGCCTGTTGAAAGCAGATATGGCTTAAATTTCTCTTAAGTAGCACCATTTGACTCACTAATTCTAGTGAGGGATTTTTGCTATGTTGGATAGTTAGATGGTCAGTGGAGCGTTTTGGTCAACAGAAGTTGTTTCCATATTTAAATATTAGAGTGGAACTGGTTTAAAGTACTCTATTGTTTTTTCAATTAAAAGTTCCATTATGCTTTCTGATGTCACTCTTGCTTCTTTTATATATGTTTATGTAGCAACATCAGTGTGTCATATTTTATGTTAGAAAAATATGCTCTCCAAAGGGCAAGCAGTTTTCCTTTGGATTCTATAGCCCTGATCTTATCAGAAACATTTTATTGTCTTCCCCTTCACCTCTAAGATACTCAGAGGTCTGGAACTCAGACAATCTGAAATTTCCCTATATAGAATCTCTTCTTTGTGTTTACACTGGCAGAGGGTCAAAATAGTACTCCTTTCTTTGAATTACATTTTCTATGCATGTTTATGGATACTGTGACTCCTAATAAATTTTCCAACTCACTAATTTTCAAACTCTAGAAAGCCTTTCCTCAGTCCAGATTGCTGGAAGGGATACTGCAGCTATATTGCTGGAAGAATGACTCTCTAGGGAAGTCTTAGAAATGTCAAAAAATAATTAAGTGTTAGGGCTGAGGTGCCTGCAGGTTACCCCCCAGTGACTTAATAGTACTAATCTCTCTGTCTCAGCCAGGGCAATTTGAGAGTGAAAAAAGAAGTATTAATAATTATTCCAGGACAATAGACATAATCTGGAACCATCCTAGCAAATCTGGACCTATGTTGACCCTATCTTCGGATATATTGGTTTGTCTTCCATTAGCCAGAGATGAAATTCAAATTCAGTCTGAAAGAACTTTATTTTAAATGTTAGATATCCTTTGGGCTATAAGACTGCATACTGACTGTTAATTTTAAGTCATGCTACGAAAATCATCAGGTACAAAATAATAGAATGAAATCGTTTGTTGTTTATCTTGATTTTTAGAGACTAGTGCTTGAAAACATGATATTTGAACATTTAAAGTTATTTCCACTTTGATATTTTAAGATTCCTTAACATAAAAAAAAGATTCCTTAACATAGTTGTTCTGAAGTGTAGAACTTTTCACATGTGTATTAGCCAAGTTTGAAACAACTTGTCCTATATTGTTGAAAGATTTTTTGAATGTTTTTATAGATAATTGTACACCTGTGACTGACTTTCATGATTGTCTAGGGACTCTAACAGATTTCTGTCCAGAGCATATTGTTTGTGCTTACAAAGATGCAATACAAAAATTGCCTTTTTGTAATTTTTTTTGCAAAATATTTTGCAGATATTTTTACATGCTGTAAAAGCACAATGCATTGTAAGTAATAATTCACTTTTTTTATTGTTTGCTATATTCAATGATGCAATACTTGTTTTAAAATAATCCTTTAGGGGATCCCTGGGTGGCTCAGTGGTTTGGCACCTGCCTTCAGCCCAAGGCATGATCCTGGAGACCTGGGATCAAGTCCAATGTCAGGCTCCCTGCATGGGGCCTGCTTCTCCCTCTGCCTGTGTCTCTGCCTCTGTGTGTGTGTGTGTGTCTCATGAATAAATAAATAAAATCTTAAAAAAATAAAATAATCCTTTAATTAGAAATAGCTCCTAACATATAGCATGATTGTTGTGGATTTACTAAAATATTTTCTTTTCTTTAAGATTTCATTTATTTATTCATGAGAGATACAGAGAAAGAGGCAGAGACACAGGCAGAGGAAGAAGCAGGCTCCCTGTGGGGAGACCGATGTGGGAATTGATCCCAGGACTCCGGGACCACAACCTGAGCCAAAGGCAGATGCCCAATCACTGAACCACCCAGGTGCCCCTGCTAAAATATTTTCACTACTATTCTAAAAACAATATAATTTAAAACATTAACTGAGTCCATTTATATTAACTTAAGGAGATTAGCATAATTCAAAACTGCTTTCCTCAGACATAATTTTTATAGATAAGTTACATAATTCATAAACAAACTATTTTACTGTTCTTCTTAAAAAATATTTTACTTGTTTATTCATGAGAGACAGAGAGAGGCAGAGACATAGGCAGAGGGAGAAACAGACTCCCTGTGGGAAGACTGATATGGAACTTGATCCCAGGACCCTGGGATCATGACCTGAGACAAAGGCAG
Organism: Canis lupus dingo; assembly: GCF_003254725.2. Classification (NCBI taxonomy): domain Eukaryota; kingdom Metazoa; phylum Chordata; class Mammalia; order Carnivora; family Canidae; genus Canis; species Canis lupus. The sequence goes on from NC_064281.1 coordinate 66,070,713, forward strand.
ATGCTCAAACACTGAGCCAACCAAGCATCCCTGTTTTACTGTTTTAAAGAAGAAGAAAAATCTAAGGTATGCCTCATGTTATGCAATAGCAATAACTGTGACATGTTATGTGTGAATGAAGTTTTTTTGTAAATCAATAAATATTTTAAATGCACTATGACTTCCTTTTTTGTTTCCAGGTTTGCTTTATGTAAGACCATCTTCTTTGATTTATTGTTAATATTTTTATTTTAAAAGTTAGGCATTTTTTCTACTTTGTTCTAACCATAGAAATGAGAGTAGTTGGGTCAAAATGTGAAGAAGACCTAAGAAAACAGGTAACATTAAGAATAAGAAAAAGTGCATATTTGAGAGAAAGAGAGGATAGGTGGGGTGGGAGCAATAGTGAAAGGTTTTCCAGCACCCATGCTAAACTTTAAAGACTGATAGTAAGAAAGCCAGTTGTAGGAAAAGGAATCATATGGGCAAAGGCACTGAGATTTGAGAGAATTTTTTTTTTACAGAAATGCGAATAATAAGCACACCACACTCTAGACATACATATTTATAGTTCTGCAAGTGCACTATTTTCTCTGTCACTTTTAGATATTCACATATACCAACTTCTATTACCCTTCTTTTCACCTTCCCTTCTTTCAACATGATTCTTCTTCTCTTGTCAAATTCCTACTTAACCTTTAAGACTAAGGAACATCATACTGCTGACATAGAACTTAAACCACTATACTGAAATTTCTTTGAAGTGTAGGTTTCCTTTGTAAGAGCACCACAAAACAATAATTTAGTCCTATTTATCTTCCGGCACAAAGGCTATAATATGGTGGGGTGTACTGCAATGATTTGTTGAATAAATCATTCATTCAATGGGAGTGGTTATTCAATAGTGCAAAATATTGGAAGAATATTGAAGAAGAAGAAGAAAAGTGGGGCACCTGGGTGGCTCAGTGGTTGAGCATCTGCCTTTGGCTCAGGTCGTGATCCCGGGGGTCCTAGGATCAAGCTCTACATCAGGCTCCCTGCAGGGAGTCTGCTTCTCCATCTGTCTATGTCTCTGCCTCCCTCTCTGTGTCTCTCATGAATAAATAAATGAATATTTTTTAAAAAGAAAAGTAGTTTTAAAAAGCCTTTGGATTTTGGGGTGCCTGGGTGGCTCAGTAGCTTAAGTGTCCAGTTCTTGATTTTGGCTCAGATTATGACCTTAGGGTTGTTAGATCGAGCCCCACATCAGGCTCTGTACTTAGCAGGGAGTCTGAGATTCTCTCTCTCCCTTTTTCTCTGACCATCCCCACCAATTCATGTGCTTTCTCTCTTTCTTGCTCTCTCTCTCTCTAAGAAAAATCCATTGAATTTAGCATTTAGTCATTGGTGTAAACTTTTGAGGATACTGACCAAATATTGAGATAAAACCATAAACAAGATTCCAAAATTACATCCAAAGAATGAGAAATATATATAATATAGCAATGAAGAAATATAGAGGTCATTTGACAACTATAATATAATTTGTAAACTCATAGTTGGAGGAATGCTGGAGGCATCTAACCAACATTGGCTAAAAGCTAATTACCCTTTTTATATTTTCCTAATCCTCCTTAAAACATTTTTTTAAATAATAAATGTATTTTTTATTGGTGTTCAATTTGCCAACATACAGAATAACACCCAGTGCTCATCCCATCAAGTGCCCCCCTTAGTGCCCGACACCCATTCACCCCCACCCCCCACCCTCCTCCCCTTCCACCACCCCTAGTTTGTTTCCCAGAGTTAGGAATCTTTATGTTCTGTCTCCCTTTCTGATATTTCCTACTCATTTCTTCTCCCTTCCCTTCTATTCCCTTTCACTATTATTTATATTCCCCAAATGAATGAGAACATATAATGTTTGTCCTTCTCCGATTGACTTATTTCACTCAGCATAATACCCTCCAGTTCCATCCAGGTTGAAGCAAATGGTGGGTATTTGTCATTTCTAATGGCTGAGTAATATTCCATTGTATACATAAACCACATCTTCTTTATCCATTCATCTTTCGATGGACACCGAGGCTCCTTCCACATAATGGCATTGCTGAATTTATCTAAGGATTCACATACTGTCACCACCACTCACAGCCCTACAGGCAAATCTCTCACACAAAAAAACACACACATACACACTCACATGTTCCTAATGTTTTATTTGAATAAAAAATGGAGAGGGAGGGGGCAAGATGGCGGAAGAGTAGGGTCCCCAAGTCTCCTGTCCCCACCAAATTACCTAGATAACTTTCAAATTATCCTGAAAACCTACGAATTCGGCCTGAGATTTAAAAAGAGAACAGCTGGAATGCTACAGTGAGAAGAGTTTGAGCTTCTATCAAGTACAACATGTTTTTTGGCCACTCTGCACTGAGGAAAATGACTAGAAGGAAAAACTCACCTCAAAAGAAAGAATCAGAAACAGTCTTCTCTCGCACAGAGTTACAAAATTTGGATTACAATTCAAAGTCAGAAAGCCAATTCAAAAGCACTATTATAAAGCTACTGGTGGCTCTAGAAAAAAAAATAAAGGATTCAAGAGACTTCATGACTGCAGAATTTAGATCTAATCAGGCAAAATTTAAAAATCAATTAAATGAGATGCAATCCAAACTAGAGGTACTAATGACGAGGGTTAATGAGGTAGAAGAGCAAGTGAGTGACAAAGAAGACAACTTTATGGCAAAGAGGGAAACAGGAAAAAAGAGACAAACAACAAAAAGATCATGAGGATAGGTTAAGGGAAATAAATGACAGCCTCAAAAGCAAAAAAAAAAAAATGTTTATTTATTTTTTTAATTTTTTTAAAATTTATTTTTATTTTTATTTATGATAGTCACAGAGAGAGAGAGAGAGAGAGAGAGGCAGAGACACAGGCAGAGGGAGAAGCAGGCTCCATGCACCAGGAGCCCGATGTGGGATTCGATCCTGGGTCTACAGGATCGCGCCCTGGGCCAAAGGCTGGCGCCAAACCCCTGCGCCACCCAAGGATCCCCAAAATCGATGTTTAATTGGGATTCCCAAGGGCGCCGAAAAGAACAGAGGTCCAGAATATGTATTTGAACAAATCCTAGCTGAAAACTTTCCTAATCTGGGAAGGGAAACAGGCATTCAGATCCAGAAAATAGAAAGACACCCCCCAAAAAAATCAATAAAAACTTCTCAACACCTCGACATTTAATAGTGAAGCTTCCAAATTCCATGATAAAGAGAAGACCCTTAAAGCAGCAAGAGATAAGAAATCTCTAACTTTTAGGGGGAGAAATATTCTATTAACAGCAGACCTCTCCACAGAGACCTGGCAGGCCAGAAAGGGCTGGCAGATATATTCAGGGTCCTAAATGAGAAGAACTTGCAGCCAAAAATACTTTATCCACCAAGGCTCTCATTCAGAAGAGAAGGAGAGATAAAGAGCGTCCAAGATAGGCAGAAACTGAAAGAATATGTGACACCAAGTCAGCTCTGCAAGAAATACTAAGGAGGATTCTGTAATAGAAATAAGAAGTCCAAGGAAACAATCCACAAAAACAGGGAATGAAGAGGTATCATAATGACATGAAGTTTATATCTTTCAATAGTAACTCTGAACGTGAATGGGCTTAATGACCCCATCAAAAGGCGCAGGGTTTCAGACTGGATAAAAAAGCGAAACCCATATATTTGCTGTCTACAAGAGACTCATTTTAGACATAAGGAAACCTACAGCCTGAAAATAAAAAGCTAGAGAACTGTGTACCATTCAAATGGTCCTCAAAAGAAACCAGGGGGTAGCCATCCTTATATCAGATAAAACAAAATTTACCCCAAAGACCGTAGTGAGAGATGAAGAGGGACTCTATATCATCCTTAAAGGATCTCCAACAAGAGGACCTAACAATCATCAATATTTCTGTCCCGAATGTGGGAGCTGCCAAGTATATCAATCAATTAATAACCAAAGTTAAGACATACTTAGATAATAATACACTTATACTTGGTGACTTCAATGCAGTGCTTTCTACAATAGACAGGTCTTCTAAGAACAACATCTCCAAAGAAACAAGATCTTTAAATGATACGCTGGACCAGATGGATTTCACAGATATTTACAGAACTTTACATCCAAACACATCTGAAAACACATTCTTCTCAAGTGCACATGGAACTTTCTCCAGAATACACCACATACTGGGTCACTAATCAGGTATGAAACGATACCAAAAGACTGGGATCGTCCCCTGCATATTCTCAGACCACAGTGCTTTGATATTAGAACTAAATCACAAGAAGAATTTTGGAAAGATTTCAAACATGTGGAGGTTAAGGACCATCCTGCTAAGAGATGAAAGGGTCAACCAGGAAGTCAGAGAAGAATTAAAAAGATTCTTGGAAACTAATGAGAATGAAGATACAACCATTCAAAATCTTTGGGATACAGAGAACCAGTCCTGAGGGGGGGAAATACATCGCAATACAAACATCCATCCAAAAACTGGAAAGAACTCAAATACAAAACCTAACCTTACACCTAAAGGAGCTGGAGGAAAAAACAGCAAATAGATGCTACACCCAGCAGAAGAAGAGACTTAATAACGATTTGAGCAGAACTCAATGAAACAGAGACCAGAAGAACTGTGGAACAGATCAACAAAACCAGGAGTTGGTTCTTTGAAAGAATTAATAAGATAGATAAACCATTAGTCAGCCTTATTAAAAAGAAGAGAGAAAAGACTCAAATCAATAAAATCATGAATGAGAAAGGAGAGATCACCACCAACACCAAGGAAATACAAACGATTTTAAAAAAATATGAGCAGCTATACGCCAATAAATTAGGCAACCTAGAAGAAATGGACACATTTCTAGAAAACCACAAACTACCCAAAATGGAACAGGAAGAAATAGAAAACCTGAACAGGCCAATACCCAGGGAGGAAATTGAAGCAGTCATCAATAACCTCCCATGACACAAAAGTCCAGGGCCAGATGGCTTCCCTGAGGAATTCTATCAAACGTTTAAAGAAGAAACCATACCTATTCTCCTAAAGCGGTTTGGAAAGATAGAAAGAGATGGAGTACTTCCAAATTCATTCTATGAGGCCAGCATCACCTTAATTCCAAAACCATACAAAGATCCCACCAAAAAGGAGAATTATAGACCAATATCCCTGATGAACATGGATGCAAAAATTCTCAACAAGATACTAGCCAATAGGATCCAACAGTACATTAAGAAGATTATTCACCATGACCAAGTGGGATATATCCCTGGGATGCAAGGCTGGTTCAACACTCGAAAAGCAAACAATGTGATTGATCACATCAGCAAGAGAAAAAACAAGAACCCTATGATCCTCTCAATAGATGCAGAGAAAGCATTTGACAAAATACAGCATCCATTCCTGATCAAAACTCTTCAGAGTGTAGGGAAAGAGGGAACATTCCTCAGCATCTTAAAAGCCATCTACATAAAGCCCACAGCAAATATCATTCTCAATGGGGAAACACTGGGAACCTTTCCCCTAAGATCAGGAACAAGACAGGGATGTCCACTCACACCAGTGCTCTCCAACATAGTAGTAGAAGTCCTAGCCTCAGCAATTAGGCAACAAAAAGAAATAAAAGTCATTCAAATTGGCAAAGAAGTCAAACTCTCCCTCCTTGCAGATGACATGATACTGTATATAGAAAACCCAAAAGACTCCACCCCAAGATTGCTAGAACTCATTCAGCAATTCAGTAGTGTGGCAGGATACAAAATCTATGCACAGAAATCAGTGGCATTTCTATACACTAACAATGAGACTGAAGAAAGGGAAATTAAGGAGTCAATACCATTGACAATTGCACCCAAAAGCATAAGATACTTAGGAATAAACCTAATCAAAGAGATAAAGGATTTATACACTAAAAGCTATAGAACTCTTCTGAAAGAAATTGAGGAAGACACAAAGAGATGGAAAAATATTCCATGCTCATGGATTGGCAGAATTAATATTGTGAAAATGTCAATGTTACCTAGGGCAATATACACGTTTATTGCAATCCTTATCAAAATACCATGGATTTTCTTCAGAAAGTTAGAACAAATTATTTTAAGATTTGTGTGGAATCAGAAAAGACCCCGAATAGCCAGGGGAATTTTAAAAAAGAAAACCACACTGGGGGCATCACAATGCCAGATTTCAGGGTGTACTACAAAGCTGTGGTCATCAAGACAGTGTGGTACTGGCACAAAAACAGAGACATAGATCAATGGAACAGAATAGAGAATCCAGTAGTGGACCCTCAACTTTATGGTCAACTAATATTTGACAAAGCGGGAAAGACTATCCACTGGGAAAAAGACAGTCTCTTCAATAAATGGTGCTGGGAAAATTGGACATCCACATGCAGAAGAATGAAACTGGACCATTATCTTACACCATACACAAAGATAAACTCAAAATGGATGAAAGATCTAAATGTGAGACAAGATTCCATCAAAATCCTAGAGAAGAACACAGGCAACACCCTTTTTGAACTCGGCCATAGTAACTTCTTGCAAGATACATCCACGAAGGCAAAAGAAACAAAAGCAAAAATGAACTATTGGGACTTCATCAAGATAAGAAGCTTTTGCACAGCAAAGGATACAGTCAACAAAACTCAAAGACAGCCTACAGAATGGGAGAAGATATTTGCAAATGACATATCAGATAAAGGGCTAGTTTCCAAGATCTATAAAGAACTTCTTAAACTCAACACCAAAGAAACAAACAATCCAATCATGAAATGGGCAAAAGACATGAACAGAAATCTCACAGAGGAAGACATAGACATGGCCAACATGCATATGAGAAAATGCTCTGCATCACTTGCCATCAGGGAAATACAAATCAAAACCACAATGAGATACCACCTCACACCAGTGAGAATGGGGAAAATTAACAAGGCAGGAAACCACAAATGTTGGAGAGGATGCGGAGAAAAGGGAACCCTCTTACACTGTTGGTGGGAATGTGAACTGGTGCAGCCACTCTGGAAAACTGTGTGGAGGTTCCTCAAACAGTTAAAAATATACCTGCCCTACGACCCAGCAATTGCACTGTTGGGGATTTACCCCAAAGATACAAATGCAATGAAACGCCGGGACACCTGCACCCCGATGTTTATAGCAGCAATGGCCACGATAGCCAAACTGTGGAAGGAGCCTCGGTTTCCAACGAAAGATGAATGGATAAAGAAGATGTGGTTTATGTATACAATGGAATATTACTCAGCTATTAGAAATGACAAATACCCACCATTTGCTTCAACGTGGATGGAACTGGAGGGTATTATGCTGAGTGAAGTAAGTCAGTCGGAGAAGGACAAACATTATATGTTCTCATTCATTTGGGGAATATAAATAATAGTGAAAGGGAATATAAGGGAAGGGAGAAGAAATGTGTGGGAAATATCAGAAAGGGAGACAGAACGTAAAGACTGCTAACTCTGGGAAACGAACTAGGGGTGGTAGAAGGGGAGGAGGGCGGGGGGTGGGAGTGAATGGGTGACGGGCACTGGGTGTTATTCTGTATGTTAGTAAATTGAACACCAATAAAAAAAAAATAACAAGCAGACCAAAATACACCTAGTTAAAACAGCACATTCTGGCCAAGTTCCTACTGCAGGCAAGGAGAAACTCTGCAGAGGAATGACATGAGGGAGAGTTAGCAGCCAAAAAATAGCAGCAGAATACACACAGCATACACCAGAGACACTTTCTGAAGCATTAGACATGAGACAGTATATGCACTCTTCTTTATAAAGCTATTACTCTCAGGATCCGGAAACATAACAGACATTCCTAACACACAGAAGAAGACAGACCTATACAAAATGCCACGAGAATGAATCCATCCCAAAAGAAAAAACAAGAAAAGTTCATAGCCAGAGATCTAACAAAACAGATATAAGTAATATTCCTGATGGAGAATTTAAAGCAACAATCAAAAGGATATTTACTGGGCTTGAGAAAAGCATGGAAGACATCAGGGAGCCTCTTCACTGCAGAGATAAAAATAGTAAAAATTAAGAAGGCAATAACAGAGATTTGAAACAGATTGAATGTAATGACCACAAGGATGTAGGAAGCAGAGGAATGAATAAATGATACAGAGACTAAAATTATGGAAAATAATGACACTGAAAAGAAGAGGGAAAGAAAAATATTAGACATGAATGTAGATTTAGGAAGCTCAGTGAATTCATAAAGTGAAATAACATTCATATCATAGGAGTCCCAGAAAAATAAAGGGGGAAAAGGAGGCAGAAGGCTTATGTGAGGAAATTATAGCTGAAAACCTCCCTAATATGTGGAAGGAAACAGACATCCAAATCTAGAAAGCACAAAGAACTCCCATCAAACTCAACAAAAGCAGGCCAACAGCAAGACATGTCGTAGTTAAATTTGTAAAATATAGAGATAAAATATTCTAAAAGTAGCAAAACAAATGAAGTCCCTAAACTACAAGGGAAGACAAATAGGTTAGCAGCAGATCTCTCCACAGAAACTTGGCAGGCAAGAAGAGTGACATAATATATTCAATATGTTGAATGGAAAAAATCTGCACCCCAGAATACTCTATCCAACAAGGCTATCACTCAGAATCGAAAGAGAGAGAAAAAGAGTATTCAAGACAACAAAACTAAAAGAATTCTGGACCACTAAATTAGCCCTCATAGAAACATTAAAGGGAACTCTTTGAGTGGGAAAGAAAGACCACAAAATTCACAAAGAGTAGAAAGGAACAGAGAAAATCTCCAGAAACAACAATAAAAAGTAATAAAATGGCACTAAATTCATATCTATCAGTAGTTATTGTGAATGAGAATGGACTAAATGTTCTGTTTAAAAGACATAGGGTGTCAGAATGGATTTAAAAAAACAAGTCCTATCTATATGCTGTCTACAACAGAATCATTTTAGACCTAAGGACACTGGCATATTGAAAGAGAAGGGATGATGAACCATATATCATGCAAATGGAGGTCAAATGAAAGCTGGAGTAGCAATGCTTATAACAGACAAACTAGATTTTAAACCAAAGACTGTAACAAGGGATGAAAAAGGACACAATATCATAATAAAGGGGTTTATTCAACAAGAAGATCTAACAACTGAAAATATTTATGCTCTCAAATTGGGTACACCCAAATATATATAAAAAAATAATAGCAAACACAGAGACTTTAATAACCCACTTATAGCAATAGATAGATCATCTAAGCAGAAAATGAACAAGGAAATTATGGCTTTAAATGACACACTGGACCAGATGGACTTAACAGATACATTCTGAACATTTCATCCTAATGGAAGCAGCAGAATACACATTCTTTTCCAGGCACATGGAACATTTTTCAGAATAGATCACATACTGAGCCACAAATCAGGCCTCAACAAGTACAAAAAGAATGAGATAATGCCATGCATATTTTCTGATCACAATGCAATGAAACATGAAGTCATCCACAAGAAAAATATTCGGAAAGACCATGAATACCTGAAGGTTAAACAACATGCTATTAAAATATGAATTGGTCAAGGAGGATATCAAAGAAGAAATAAAAAATACATGGAAACAGATGAAAATGAAAATACAATGGTCCATGACCTTTGGGATGCAGCTAAAGAGGTCCTAAGAAGGTCCTATAACAATACAGGCCTACCTCAAGAAGCAAGAAAAATATCAAATATGCAGCCTAAACTTAACACCTAAAGGAGATAAAAAAGAACAATAGGGATGCCTGGGTGGCTCAGCGATTAAGCGCCTGCCTTCAGCCCAAGGCATGATTCTGGAGTGTCAGGATCGAGTCCCACATCAGGATCCCTGAATGGACCCTGCCTCTCTTTCTGCCTATGTCTCTGCCTCTCTGTGTGTGTGTCTGTCATGAATAAATAAATAAAAATATTTTTTAAAAAACAATAATTGAAGGCTAAAGCCAGCAGAGAAGGGAAATAATAGATTAGAACAGAAATAAATGATATAGAAACAAACAAACAAGAAAACAATAGGACATATCAATGAAACCAGGAATGGTTCTTGAAAAAAATTAATAAAATTGATAAAACTCTACCCAGACTTATCAAAAAGAAAAGAGATAGGACCCAAATAAATAAAATCACAAGTGATAGAGGAGAAATCACAACTGAGACCACAGAAATACAATTATAAAAGATTATGAAAAAGTATATGCCAACAAATTGGACAATCTGAAAAAAATTGATAAATTCCTAGAAACACCTAAACCACCAAAATGGAAACAAGAAGAACAACTCAAACAGATGTATAACCAGCAAAGAAATTGAATCGGTAATCAAAAATCTCCCAAAAACAAAAGTCCCAGCCCACGTGTCTTCCAAGGTGAATTCTACCAAACATTTAAAGAAGAGTTAATACCTATTATTCTCAAATTCTTCCAAAAAATAGAAATGGAAGGAAAACTCCCAAACTCATTCTACAAGTCCAACATTACATTGATTCCAAAACCAGCAAAGACACTCCTAAAAAAGAGAACTACAGGTAAATATCCCTGATTAACATGGATGCAAAAATTCTCAACAAAATACTAGCAAAGCAAATCAAATAGTACATTAAAAAAATCATTCATCATGATCAGGTGGGATTTATTCCTGGGCTGCAAGAGTGGTTCAATATTTGCAAATCAATCAACATGATACGTTAATAAAAGAAAGGATAAGAACTATATAATCTTCTCAATAAATGCAGAAAAAGCATTTGACAAAATATATCAACAATTCTTGATACAAACCCTCAACAAAGTAAGATAGAGGGAATAAACATCCACATTATAAAGGCCATATACCAAAAAAAAAAAAAACCCACAGCTAATATCCTTCTTAATGGGGTGAGAGCTCTTCCTCTACAGTCAGGAACCAGACAGGGATGTCCACTCTCGTAATTATTGCTTAACATAGTACTGGAAGTCCTAGCCTCAGCGATCAGACAACAAAAAGAAATTAAAGGCATCCAAATTGACAAGGAAGGAGTCAAACTTTCACTATTTGCAGACAACATATTGCTCTATGAAGAAAACCTGAAAGACTCCACCAAAAATACCTGCTAGAACTGATAAATGAATTCGGTAAAGTTGCAAGATAAAAAAAAAAATCAATGTTCATAAATAACGTTGCATTTCTATACACCAATGGTGAAGCAGCAGAAAGTGAATTCAAGGAACCAATCCCTTTTACAATTATATACCAAACCATAAGATATATAGAAATAAACCTAACAAAAGAGGTAAAAGATCTATACTGCGAAAACTGTAGAAGACTTATGAAAGAGATTGAAGGGAGTGCCTAGGTTGCTCAGTCGGTTAAGTGTCTGACTCTTGATTTTGGCTCAGGTCATGATCTCAGGTTCGTGAGATCAAGCCCCCATCGGGCTCTACACTCAGTAGAGAGTCCACCTGTCTCCTCTCCCTCTCCTTCGGCCCCTCCTTCCACTCATACTCTCTTTCTCTCAAACAAATAAATCTTTTTTTTTTCAAATAAATCTTTTTTAAAAAAGGAAATTGAAGATAACAAAAAGAAATGGAAAAACATGTCATGCTCATAGATTGGAAGAATATTCTTAAATGTCTATACTACCCAAAGCATTCTACACATTTAATGCAACCAAATTACCAACATTTTTCACAGAGCTAGAACAAACACTATTAAAACTTGTATGGAACCACAGAAGACCTCAAATAGCCAAAGCAATCTTAGGAGCAGGGGGAGCAAAAATGGAGGCATCACAATTGTGGAGTTTGAATGATATTACAAAACCGTAGTGATTAAGACAGTATGGTACTGGCAGAAAAACAGACACATAGAACAATGGAACAGAATAAAAAAACAGAAATGTATGCATGATTATATAATCAACTAATCTTTGACAAAGCAGGAACAAATATCCAATGGAAATAAGACAGTCTCTTCAACAAATGGTGTTAGGAACACTGGACAGCAACATGCGGAAGAATGAAACTAGACCACTTTGTTACACCACACAAAAAAATAAATTAAAAATGAATTAAAGACCTAAATTTGAAGTTGAAAGCATCAAAAACCTAGAGGAGAACACAGGCAGTAACCTCTTTGACATCAGCCATTCCAACTTCTTACTAGATATGTCTACTGATGCAAAGGAAACAAAACCAAAAATGAACTATAGGGACTATATCAAACTAAAAAGCTTGTGCACAGCAAAGAAAACAGTCAACAAAATTAAAAGGCAACCTTTGGATCGGGAGAAGATATTTGAAAATGACATATCTGATAAAGGATTAATGTCCAAAATCTATAAAGAACTGATCAAACTCAATATTCAAAATACAAATAATCCAGTTAAGAAGTGGCAAAAGACATGAATAGACATTTTTCCAAAGACATACAGGTGGCCCACAGACACATGAAAAGATGCTCAACATTACTCATCATCAGGGAAATATTAATCAAAGGTACAATGAGATATCACCTCATACCTGTCAGAATGGCTAAAATTAACAACACAAAAAACAACAGGTGTTGGTGAGGATGCAAAGAAAGGGGAATATGCTTATACTATTGTTGGGAATGCAAACTGGTACAGCCACTCTGGAAAACAAAATGGGGTTTCCTCAAAATGTAAAAATCGAACTACCATAGGATTCAGCTATTGCACTACCAGGTATTTACCCAAGGATACAAATTCCTCAGTCACAGGGATACATGCACCCTGATGTTTATAACCAGCATTATTAATAGTAGCCAAATTATGGAAAGAGCCCAAATGGCCATCACTGATTACTGGGTAAAGATGTGGTATATGTACAATGGAATATTACTCAGCCATCAAAAAGAATGAAATAGTGCTATTTGCAATGATGTAGATGGAACTAGAGTGTATTATGCTAAGCAAAATAAGTCAGTCAGAAAAAAGACAATTATCACATGATTTCACTCTTATGTGGAATTTAAGAAATGAAACAGATGAATTTAGGGAACCAAGAGAGAGAGAAAGCAAACCATAAAACAGACTCTTACTATATAGAACAAACTGAGGATTACTGGAGGGGAGTTGACAGGGGGATGGCTTAAATGATGTGTATTAGAGAGGACAGTTGTAATGAGCACTGGGTGTTATATATAAGTGATGGCTCACTAAATTCTACTTCTGAAACTAATAATACACTATATGTTAAATAACTGGAATTTAAATAAAAAACGTGGAACTACAAAAAAATGAACTTCAGTGTTGCAATAGATCTAAATGGAATTCATTTTTACTTTAATTTATTGAGATATAGATATACAAAATTGTATATATTTAATGTATACATTTTGATGAGTTTGAACATAGGCATACATCAGTGATACTATCACCATAACCAAGGCAGTAAGCATATCCATTACATCCAAAAATTTCCTTGTGGTATCTTTTCTTTATTTTTTATAAAAATATGTAATCTCTCCTCTTGACATATTTTGAAGTACACAATTTTGTATTGTTAACTATCGGTACTGAGGGGTGTGTGTGTGTCTGTGTGTGTGTGCATGTGTGTGTGTTCTGTCTATAGGGGATATAAAATTCATTATGCATAACAGAAACTTTATATTCATTGAAAAACAATTCCACATTTACCCTTTCCCTTCAGCTCCTGATAGCCTTCATTTGATTCTCTGCTTCTGTGAGTTCAACTATTTTTATTTGAAACAGTTAATATATCTCTCAACAATGTTCACATACTTACTAGTATCTTAAGATGGACTGTGGAATGACTTCTGGAATGACCTACAATTATCTTTACTTCAATTTAACACTGAAATATCTGCCCTAGGAGGATCCTCTGCCTCATTTACATAGCATACAATGTATGTATAAGAATGTTTCTTTAAAGCGCGTGTGTGACATATGCCTGCTTCAATGTAGGATGACAAAGTTTCCCCATATGTTGATCCTAATCCTAAACAAAAGGAACTCTTTCACCCTCTCTTGGGGAGTCCCAGCTTTGGAAGCTCTTCCCCATGATCTCCTTATTTGCTGCAAACAAAAGTTTTCTTTGTGTGACAACTCAACCTGGTGCAGTTTCTGATTCACCAAGGTGTGAATTCACATGGATTTAGCTACAGTTCTGCCTTTAAAAAGATAAACAGAAATCTTTTTTTTTTTTTTACTTTCACCCCATTGTTAGTCTATTCTAAGCTATTCTGGTCATCTCTTGCCTAGATTACTGAACAGCTTTGTGACCTTTTCCCATGGTCTTCTACCTTTGCAGGGATTCACTGTGATCCACTACCCTGTGGATCCACTACCCTGATTTTCTTATGTTTCTCAAACATGCAGATGTGCTCCCTCTTGTTTTAGGACATTTATACTTGCTGTTATTGCTGCTTAGAATGCCCTTTTCTCAAAATATGCTATGGCTAACTCTCTCACCTCCTTCAATCTTTCTTCAAATGTTACCTTCTCAATAAGGCCTACCCTTTACTAGCTTGTATCGCTGCAACCTGTCCACTGTCCTGCCACCTATGTTGCTAATCCCTCTTACCCTCCTCTACTTGTTCTTTTTTTCCTTAGCCCTCCAACTTTAATAATTTTGGATAATATACTAATTATGCTTATTTTTTGTTGCCTGTATATTTCGACCTCCTTAAAGAATGGCACTGTTACATATTATAAGCCATGTCACACATTTCTATGTAATAAATGCAATAAATGCTGATAAGTGCATTTTCTTACAGAATCCTAGACTAAAAACTGTGAAAGTTTATAATACTAATTTAATCAATTCCTTCATGTCTACATGACAGTACTTTAATATATTGGAACACTAAAAATCAGGAGTAACTTACTTAGGATCTGACACTTACTTTTCAACTGAGCAATCCTTTACTAATTCTACAGAAAAAAAATGAAACAGTGTCAAAAACATTACATGAACTAACCTCACCATTAGTCATTCCCATGGAGGATGGTGAGAAGACATATTATTTCTCTCCATAAAGGGGTAGACATTTCTATGTGGATGTATGCTATGCTGGTATGGTCTATGCACCAGTGAGTGTTTTCTATTTCTATTATCTCTATCTAAATGTCCAAATTTCAGAGGTCAGTGGGGAAAATTATTGGTACATGGGGGGCAAAAGTGACCAACTCTGGACCTTATTTTAGTAACAGCATTGATTGGAATAGGACTGGCTTTAGTAATTGGTGTAACAATCCAGACGATCCACCAACTGTAAAACTAACTCAAAGAAGAATATAAATGATCAGTAAAAAATTTCAAAGTACCTCTGAGAATGGTGGGAAATCTCTTGTAAGATCAGCAAAAGATTTAAGAAATAATGGATATGAGGAGGGGCAAGATGGCGGAAGAGTAGGGTCCCCAAGTCACGTGTCCCCACCAAATTACCTAGATAACCTTCAAATCATCCTGAAAATCTACGAATTCGGCCTGAGATTTAAAGAGAGAAGAGCTGGAATGCTACAGTGAGAAGAGTTCCTGCTTCTATCAAGGTAGGAAGACGGGGGAAAAAGAAATAAAGAAACAAAAGGCATCCAAGGGGTAGGGGCCCCGCGAGGAGCCGGGCTAAGGCCGGGGCGAGTGCCCCCAGGACGGAGAGCCGCGTCCCAGAGAAGCAGGAGCTGCACCGACCTTCCCGGGCGGAAAGGGGCTCACAGGGAGTTAGAGCAGGACCCCAGGAGAGCGGGGATGCCCTCAGGTTCCCTGGGACAGTAACAGAGCAACTGCGCCCCGGGGAGAGTGCGCCGAGCTCCCTAAGGGCTGCAGCGTGCGCACGGCTGGAACCGGGAGCAGCTCGGAGGGGCTCAGGCCGCGGCTCCGCAGAGAGGGAGCTGCCCGGCTGGAAGTGCGAATCCAACAGCGCAAGCCCGGTAGCACAGGGCACTGGGGACACAGCCCAAGATCTGGCCTCCCACCCCCCCTCCCGGGACAGGCAGAGGCCAGGAGGGCCCAGGACAGCAAGGACGCTCCTTCCCTGAGCTGAGCATATCAGCGGCCCAGCCCCCGGAGCATCCAGGCCTTGCAGAATGAGAGCTCTGTAGTTACTGCGGGAGCTGAAACCAGGGCTCCAGAGAGGGCCACCGCCACTGCGGTTGTTCCTCCTGGGGCCTCACAGGGTAAACAACCCACAGTGAGCCTCACAGTGGCCTCACCGGATAAACAGGATAAACATTACTCACTGAGCCCTGCACCAGGCAGGGAAGGAGCAGCTCCCCCAAGTGCTAACACCTGAAAATCAGCCCCTCCCCCAGAAGACCAGCTAGATGGACAAGTTCCAGGGGAAGTCAAGGGACTTAAAGTATACAGAATCAGAAGATACTACCCCCGTGGTTTTGTTTGTTTGTTTGTTTGTTTGTTTTTTATTTCTGTTTGCTTCCCCGACCATTTTTTCCATTCTCTTTTTCTTTCTTTTTTCTTCCTTTTTTATTTTTTCCTTTTCTCTTTTCTTTCCTTCTTTCTCTCCTCTCTTTTTCTCCTTTCCCAATACAACTTGTTTTTGGCCACTCTGCACTGAGCAAAATGACTACAAGGAAAACCTCACCTCAAAAGAAAGAATCAGAAACAGTCCTCTCTCCCACAGAGTTACAAAATCTGGATTACAATTCAATGTCAGAAAGCCAATTCAGAAGCACTATTATACAGCTACTGGTGACTCTAGAAAAAACCATAAAGGACTCAAGAGACTTCATGACTGCAGAATTTAGATCTGATCAGGCAGATATTAAAAATCAATTGAATGAGATGCAATCCAAACTAGAAGTCCTAACGACGAGGGTTAACGAGGTGGAAGAACGAGTGAGTGACATAGAAGACAAGTTGATGGCAAAGAGGGAAACTGAGGAAAAGAGACAAACAATAAAAAGACCATGAGGATAGATTAAGGGAAATAAATGACAGCCTGAGGAAGAAAAACCTACGTTTAATTAGGGTTCCCGAGGGCGCTGAAAGGGCCAGAGGGCCAGAATATGTATTTGAAAAAATCATAGCTGAAAACTTTCCTAATCTGGGAAGGAAAACAGGCATTCAGATCCAGGAAATAGAGAGATCCCCCCTAAAATCAATAAAAACTGCTTAATACCTTGACATTTAATAGTTAAGATTGAAAATACTGAAGATAAAGAGAAGATCCTTAAAGCAGCAAGAGACAAGAAATTCATGACTTTTATGGGGAGGAGTATTAGGGTAACAGCAGACCTCTCCACAGAGACCTGGCAGGCCAGAAAGGGCTGGCAGGATATATTCAGGGTCCTGAATGAGAAGAACATACAACCAAGAATACTTTATCCAACAAGGCTCTCATTCATAATGGAAGGAGAGGGGATCCCTGGGTGGCCCAGCGGTTTGGCGCCTGCCTTTGGCCCAGGGCGCGATCCTGGAGACCCGGGATCAAATCCCACATCGGGCTCCCCATGCATGGAGCCTGCTTCTCCCTCTGCTTGTGTCTCTGCCTCTCTCTCTCTCTCTCTGTGACTATCATAAATAAATAAAAAAAGAATTAAAAAAAAAAAGTTCAAAATGGAAGGAGAGATAAAGAGGTTCCAAGACAGGCAGGAACTGAAAGAATATGTGACCTCCAAACCAGCTCTGCAAGAAATTTTAAGGGTGACTCTCAAAATTCCCCTTTAAGAAGAAGTCCAATGGGGATCCCTGGGTGGCGCAGTGGTTTGGCGCCTGCCTTTGGCCCAGGGCGTGATCTTGGAGACCCGGGATCAAATCCCATGTCTGGCTCCCTGCATGGAGCCTGCTTCTCCCTCTGCCTCTGTCTCTGCCTCTCTCTCTCTCTGTTTGTGTGACTATCATAAATAAATAAATCTTTAAAAAAAAGATGAAGAACTCCAATGGAACAATCCACAAAAACAGGGACTGAATAGATATCATGATGACACTAAACTCATATCATTCAATAGTAACTCTGAACATGAATGGGCTTAATGACCCCATCAAAAGGTGCAGGGTGTCAGACTGGATAAAAAAGCAGGACCCATCTATTTGCTGTCTACAAGAGACTAATTTTAGACAGAAGGACACCTACAGTCTGAAAATAAAAGGTTGGAGAACCATTTACCATTCAAATGGTCCTCAAAAGAAAAGAAAGCAGGGGTAGCCATCCTTATATCAGATAAACTAAAATTTACCCCGAAGACGGTAGTGACAGATGAAGAGGGACAGTATATCATACTTCAAGGATCTATCCAACAAGAGGACTTAGCAATCATCAATATATATGCCCCGAATGTGGGAGCTGCCAAATATATCAATCAATTAATAACCAAATTTAAGACATACTTAGATAATAATACACTTATATTTCGTGACTTCAATCTAGCACTTTCTACACTCGATAGGTCTTCTAAACACAACATCTTCAAAGAAACAACAGCTTTAAATAATACACTGGACCAGATGGATTTCACAGATATCTTCAGAAGTTTATGTCCAATCTCAACTGAATGCACATTCTTCTCAAGTGCACATGGAACTTTCTCCAGAATAGACCACATACTGGGTCACAAATCAAGTCTTAACCAATATCAAAAATTGCTCTCTTCCCCTGCATATTCTCTGACCATAACGCCTTGAAATTAGAACTAAATCACAACAAGAAGTTTGCAAGGGCTTCAAACACATGGAGGTTAAGGACCATCTTGCTAAAAGATGAAAGGGTCAACCAGGAAATTAAGGATGAATTTAAATGATTCATGGAAACTAATGAGAATGAACATACAACTGTTCAAAATCTTTGGGATACAGCAAAACCAGTCCTGAGGGGGAAATACATCGCAATACAAGCATCCATCCAAAAACTGGAAAGAATTAAAATACAAAAGCTAACCTTACACCTAAAGGAGCTAAGGAAAAAATAGCAAATAGATCCTCCAACCAGCAGAAGAAAAGAGTTAATAAAGATTCGAGCAGAGCTCAATGAAATCAAGACCAGAAGAACTGTGGAACAGATCAACAGAACCAGGAGTTTGTTCTTTGAAAGAATTAATATGATAGATAAACCTTAGACAGCCTTATTAAAAAGAAGAGAGAGAAGACTCAAATTAATAAAATCATGAATGAGAAAGGAGAGATCACTACTAACACCAAGGAAATACAAATGATTTTAAAAACATATTATGAGCAGCTATACGCCAATAAATTAGGCAATCTAGAAAAAAATGGATGCATTTTCTGGAAAGCCACAAATTACCAAAACTGGATCAGGAAAAATAGAAAAGCTGAACAGGCCCATAACCAGGGAGGAGATTGAAGCATTCATCAAAAACCTCCCAAGACACAAAACTCCAGGGCCAGATGGCTTCCCAGGGGATCTATCAAACGTTTAAAGAAGAAACCATACCTATTATACTAAAGCTGTTTGGAAAGATAGAAAGAGATGGAGTACTTCCAAATTCGTTCTCTGAGGCCAGCATCACCTTAATTCCAAAACCAGACAAAGACCCCACCAAAAAGGAGAATTATAGACCAATATCCCTGATGAACATGGATGCAAAAATTCTCAACAAGATACTAGCCAATAGGATCCAACAGTACATTAAGAAAATTATTCACTATGACCAAGTAGGCTTTATTCCCGGGACACAAGGCTGGTTCAACACTGGTAAAACAATCAATGTGATTCATCATATCAGCAAGAGAAAAACCAAGAACCATATGATCCTCTCAATAGATGCAGAGAAAGCATTTGGCAAAATACAGCATCCATTCCTGATCAAAACTCTTCAGTGTAGGGATACAGGGAACATTCCTCAACATCTGAAAAGCCATCTACGAAAAGCCCACAACAAATATCATTCTCAATGGGGAAGCACTGGGAGCCTTTCCCCTAAGATCAGGAATAAGACAGGGATGTCCACTCTCACAATCGGACAACAAAAAGACATTAAAGGCATTCAAATTGGCAAAGAAGAAGTCAAACTCTCCCTCTTCGCCGATGATACTCGACATAGAAAACCCAACAGCCTCCACCCCAAGATTGCTAGAACTCAAACAGCAATTTGGTAGCGTGGCAGGATACAAAATCAATGCCCATAAATCAGTGGCATTTCTATACAATAACAATGAGACTGAAGAAAGAGAAATGAAGGAGTCAATCCCATTTATAATTGCACCCAAAAGCATAAGATACCTAGGAATAAACCTAACTAAAGAGGTAATGGATCTATACCCTCAAAACCAGAGAACACTTCTGAAAGAAATTGAGGAAGACACAAAGAGATGGAAAAATATTCCATGCTCATGGATTGTCAGAATTAATATTGTGAAAATGTCAATGTTACCCAGGGCAATTTACACGTTTAATGCAATCCCTATCAAAATACCATGGACTTTCTTCAGAGAGTTAGAACAAATTGTTTTAAGATTTGGGTGGAATCAGAAGAGACCCCGAATAGCCAGGGGAATTTTAAAAAAGAAAACCATATCTGGGGGCATCACAATGCCGGATTTCAGGTTGTACTACAAAGCTGTGGTCATCAAGACAGTGTGGTACTGGCACAAGAACAGACACATAGATCAATGGAACAGAATAGAGAATCCAGTAGTGGACCCTCAATTTTATGGTCAACTAATATTCTACAAAGCAGGAAAGACTATCCACTGGGAAAAAGACAGTCTCTTCAATAAATGGTGCTGGGAAAATTGGACATCCACATGCAGAAGAATGAAACTAGGCCACTCTCTTTCACCATACACAAAGATAAACTCAAAATGGATGAAAGATCTAACTGTGAGACAAGATTCCATCAAAATCCTAGAGGAGAACACAGGCAACACCCTTTTTCAACTCGGCCACAGTAACTTCTTTCAAGATAGATCCACGAAGGCAAAAATAAAATAAAACCAGGATAGTAGTAATGTTCACAAGCATTTGGGCTTATTTATAGACTTTTAGGGTAAATAATTACACTGCTTTATTTTCCTCCATTTAAAATATAATTTCATTTTCAGCTGCTTCTTCCCCCCTCTACCATTCCCTGAATCGTGAATTGATAAAGTGATTTTGTATATAATCTGGGTATTCCATAATATAGTGAAAAAAAGTATAGACTAGGAGCCAGAGAGACAGAGGCTCAAGTCCGTGCCCTATAAATTGCTGACTGTGTTGTTTTGGGGAATTTCCTTAAAGTTTCTCAGCCTTAGGTCTCTCATGCAAAATGGAGTTAATAATACCTATACTGCAGGTTTTTCATAAATATTTAAGTAAGATAATGGAATTTTGTGAAATAAACTGATGTCTGAGATTTGCTTTCAATTGCATCATAAAGAAAATGGATTAATGGATGGATAGAGGGATGCATAGTTGAACATATATTTTAAGGCAAATATAGTAAAATGTTAATGATAAAATCAAAGTGATAGATACATGTTCATTCACTGTAACATTCAATTTTGCTATATGTTTGAAATTTTTCATAATAATAATTGGGGAAATCAGATAATGTTAAGTAAAACAATTTAAACACGGAAAACAAAATAATGATAGTTATTGTCTTCTCTCAGGTACATGTAGAGTCTTAAGATGGGAGCACTCATTTATATTTTTGAAAATGAGTTTAACAAAAAAGTGATTTATAACAAAACAAATGCTCTGTTCTATGTTTTGTTTGTTTTTTATTTAATATGCCATATAACAGAGGAGTTTATCAGGACTCCAACCTCAGCATAATTCTTCATATGCTTCTGATACTACTATGAGACTTTCTTAACCTGCTCAAGGCCTGGTAAACAGGAACTCATTTGTCAGATAAACTAAGTCTCCATAAGACACCAAAGAGATAAATACCTTGGAGAAACAAAAGAGAGAGATTAAAGAAGTAGTCAGAAGCAACAAAATGTAGTGTTATCAGAATATAAAGACTCCTAACTCTGGGAAACGAACTAGGGGTTGTGGAAGTGGAGGAGGGTGGGGGGTGGGGGTGAGTGGGTGACGGGCACTGAGGGGGGCAGTTGACGGGATGAGCACTGGGTGTTATTATGTATGTTGGCAAATTGAACACCAATAAAAAATAAATTTATTATTAAAAAGTAATAAAATACTTTTCAATTAAAATTAAAAAAAGAAGATCAAATTGCACAAATATGGAATGGTTGATAACAGGTTATCAATAAAGTACAGGCCAGGCCTGGGGAAAATTACATGGAGAGTGCTCTCTGCTTCCTCTGTCCATCATTTGTTTCCATGTAAAATCAAGTCAAAGGCAGCCTTAGGGAAAATTAAGACACATATCAACAGGGAAAGAAGTCACTAAAAGAAGGCCAGAAACATGGATAAGAGGACAAGGATTTGAGCCATGTAGTGTTTTGTTGTTGTTGTTTTGTTTTGTTTTTGTTTTTTTGGTACTAGCTGAAAATCTTTTATCTAGTAATATGTTCTTAGTAGCACTGATCCTCTAAAATAGAAGACTGGTGAGGATCTCTTCAATTCACTGTATTTTAGGAAGCTCTGAATACAGAAAAAGATCTTGGTGTCATACCTGACAAGTATCAGCAGTATCACCAATACTTTTATTTTTTTGAATCAAACAAATCACTAGAAAGGTACCACAAAAACATCTTTCTGTTATGGTATATTAAGTCCTAGAATATGCTCAATTATCATCTCTATATTTTGAGGAAGACCTACATTGAGATAAAAGAGCTCCACTCCCAGTATAATTTTACTTATGTTCCTGATATGGTACCTCATCAATAATATTAAGGTCAGTTAAAACTTAAAGTCATAAAAAGGTTAGGATAAAAAGTTGATAGAGGGTTGATGAATGAGATAGTGGTCAGATATATTCTACTTGCAGTCAAAACAATGAAATATTGGGACTTAATATATGAATGGTTTATGTGTGTGTTATATATAAAAATATATATGTTATATAACATTTTTTAAAAAGATTAAGATGCTCTGGGTGAATATACTATGGTAAATAATGTTGATGTTTACAAAAAAACTGCCTCTAAGGCTGTCAATTCACTTTAGTTGCAAATTTTTCCCTTGAAGTTACCAATTGTTTTATAGATGAATTCTAAAGTTTAGAGAACCAAGCAGGTAGGTGGTGCCTGTCCTTTTCTAAGGATTCACTTGTTCTTAGACTCTGTAGGTATTTTTGCCACCGACCTATTTTTCTTTTTTTTTTTTTAATTTATTTTTTATTGGTGTTCAATTTACTAACATGCAGAATAACCCCCAGTGCCCGTCACCCATTCACTCCCACCCCCCGCCCTCCTCCCCTTCCACCACCCCAGGTTCGTTTCCCAGAGTTAGCAGTCTTTACGTTCTGTCTCCCTTTCTGATATTTCCCACACATTTCTTCCCCCTTCCCTTATATTCCCTTTTTTCAAATGCGCTAGTTAACCTCATCCTCTCTCCTCTCATCATCCCTTTCATACTCAAGTTCTAATTGTGGATACAATTCAGAAGGAGAGTCAAATATAATGCCCATCATTTAGACTGTGTCAATAAATGTTATTCTCCTCTTCCCCAGACCCAATCTTCCTATGGCTAATGGCTGTTTTAGTTCCTATTATGTCTATCTGAATATTTCTACTGTAGACACTTTCTCTTCAGTGCTGTTACCATTTCCTAAATTTCCCTTTACTTTGGGACACCACAAGTAAACCACTATGCCTGATCTTCCTGATTATTTTTCAAGACTGTGGGAATTAGGAAGCAGAAATGGATTACAGGTTAACAATTTCATAGAAGACTAGGAAACTTTGCAGTGGAGTTAAACTATTTAGAAAGGTGTCTGGATGCACTGTGCTCTGAATCTACCTTTAAAATATTGACTTTGGCATATGATAATTTCTCAAGAGCTAAGGCCCAGATCAGATTTACATAGAGTTGAATAATGCTTTTCCATGCAAATTCATCACTATTTTCTTTATTTAGCTAGTTCACACACACTGAACCTGGAATTAATAAGCAGAGCCTGAGTTCATTTTTGAATTATTAACACTAATCTCTTCCAATTGACTTAATGATTAGATTAGATTAGATTAGATTAGAGTGGCTAGAGGTAAGACTACATATTTGCTACCTATTCTTCACTCCCCACCACAATTTGTACATTTAGCAGAGTAGTTTGTGACTTTCAAAGTTGTTACAATTCTAGCATGAGCATATAATTGGAAATATCAATATAATCTATGAATATCTGGCAGGAACACGTACTACATAGTTTAGCTCTGTGAGAAGAATTCACCATTACCGTTGTTTATTTTTGGTTGTTGTTCTGTTCATAAATATATTTTTAAAATTGATCTGCCTTGAAAAACAGACCATATGACATCATTCAGCCCTTTGCACAGGGTATAAGATGTTTGAATTACTTTCACCTGGTGAAAATCTATAGCAAATATGTCAAGAGGAAAAGCATTTTACATTTGTTAGAGACCCAGGTAATGGGCATAGTTTGAAGACCATAAAAATGAATACTGATATGGCTTAATGAGCATATAATAAAGCCATATTATAGAGGCAAGAAATACTGAGAAATGGTCACTAAAAGGAACAATACTTTTTTAAAAAAAATTCCAGTATAGTTAACATACAGTGTTAATTACTTTCAGGTTTAAAATATAGTGATTCAACAATTGCATACATCACCTAGTGCTCATCACAAGTGCATTCTTTAATCCCCATCATTTATTTAACCCATCCCCTACCAACCTCCCCTCTGGTAACTATAAATTTGTTCTCCTCACTAGTTAAGAGTCTGCTTCTTGGCTTGTGTCTCCCTCTTTTTTCCTTTGCTCATTTGTTTTTTTTCTCAAATTCCACATATGAGTGAAATCATATGGTATTTGTCTTTCTCTGAGTTATTTCACTAAGCATAATACTCTAGCTCCATCCATGTTGTTGCAAATGGCAAGATCTCATTCTTTTTTATGGCTGAGTAATATTCCATCATATATATACATATATATGTGTGTGTGTGTGTGTGTATATATATATATATATATATATATATATATATATATATTATACCACTTCTTCTTTATGCATTCATTAGTCAATGTACACTTGTGCTGTTTCCATAATTTGGCTATTGTAGGTAATGCTGCTATAAATTTTGAGGTGCATGTATCATTTTGAATTTTTAAAAATATTTTATTTATTTGAGAGACAGAGTACCAACAGGAGGGGGAGAGGGAGACGGAGTAGGAGAAGCAGACTCCCTACTGAGAAGGGAAGTCTGACACGGGGCTCTATCCGAGGACCCTGGGATCCTGACTTAAGCTGAAGGCAGACGCTTAACCAACTAAGCTACCCAGGCACTCCTGACTTGGTATTTTTATATTCTTTGGGTAAATAGCTAATAGTGCAATTGCTGGTATTTCTATTTTTAACATTTTGAGGAGCCTCCATACTGTTTCCCAGAGAGGCTATGCCAGTTTGCCTTCCCATCAACGGTATAAGAGGGGGAAGCCTGGATGGCTCAATGGTTTAGCGCTGCCTTCAGTCCAGGCCTGATACTGGAGATCCGGGATCGAGTCCCATGTCAGGCTCCCTGCATGGAGCTTGCATCTCCCTCTGCCTGTGTCTCTGCCTCTCTCCCTCTCTCTCTCTCTCTCTCTCTCTCTCTCTATCTCTGTGTGTTTCTCATGAATAAATAAATAAAATATTTTTTAAAAAAACGTTAAAAAAAACAGTATAAGAGGGCTCCTCTTTGCATCCTCACCAACACCTTTTGTTTCCTGTATTATTCATTTTAGACACTCTGACAGGTGTGAGGTGATATCTCATTGTAGTTTTGATTTGTATTTTCCTGCTGATGAGTGATGTTGAGCATCTTTTCATGTGTCTGTGGGCCATCTGTATGTCTTTTTTGGAAAAATGTCTATTCATGTCCTCTGCCCATTTTTAAATTGGATTATAATTTTTTGAGTGTTGAGTTTGATAAGTTATTTATGGATTTTGGACACTAATCCTTTATATGTCATTTGCAAATGTCTTCTTCCATTCCATTCCAAAGGGTGCCTTTTTAGTTTTGTTGATTGTTTCCTTCACTTTGCAGAAGCTTTTTATTTTGATGAAGTCAAAATAGTTGATGATGAAGTCCCAATAGTTCATTTTTGCTTTTGTTTCCCTCACCTCAGGAAGCATATCTAGTAAGAAATTGCTATGACCAATTTCAAAGAGTTTATTGCCTGTGTTCTATGGATTTATATCTCACATTTAGTTCTTTAATCCATTTTTAAATTTATTTTTGTGTATGGTGTAAGAAAGTGATTTCATTCTTTTGCATTTTGCTGTCCAGTTCTCCCAACATCATTTGTTGAAGAGATTGTCTTTTTTCCATTGGATATTCTTTCCTGATTTGTCAAGGATTAATTGACCATATAATTGTGGGTTCATTTCCGTGTTTCTATTCTGTTCTATTGGTCTATGTGTCTATTTTTTCACCAGTGCCATGCAGTTTTGATCACTACAGTTTTGTAATGTAGCTTGAAGTCCACAATTGTGATGCCTCCAGCCTTGCTTTGCTTTATCAAGGTTGCTTTGGCTATTCAAGGTCTTTTGTATTTCCATACACATTTGAGGATTGTTTGTTCTAGCTCTTTGAAAAATGCTGTTGGTATTTTGATAGGGAATGTGTTAAATGTATAAATTGCTTTGGGTAGTATAGACATTTTAGGAATATTTGCTATTCCAATCCATGAACATGGAATGTGTTTCTAATTATTTTTGTCCTCTTCAAATTCTTTCATCAGTGTTTCATAGCATAGTGTATAGTCAGAGTACAGGTATTTCATCCCTTTATTTAGGTTTATTCCTAGGTATATTAATATTTTTGGTGCAATTGTAAATGGGATTGATTTGATTTCTCTTTCTGCTGCTTCATTATTCGTGTATAGAAATGCAACATTCTGTACATTGATTTTGTATCCTATAACTTTACTGAATTTTTAGCAGGTTTTGTTCAAGTCTTTAGGGTTTTCTATATGGAGTCATCATGTCATTTGCAATTAGTGAAAGTCTGATTTCTTCCTCGTGAATTCAGATGCATTTTATTTCTTAATCTTGTATGATTGCTGATGCTAAGACTTCTAGTACTATGTTGAATAACAGTGGTGAGAGTGGACTTTTTTTAAAGATTTTAGTTACTTATGAGAGACAGAGAGAGATTGGACATTTTTGAAATATATTATTCTTTAAGTTCACTGTAAGTATTGTTAGACATGAATTCATGATATGAGAAATTTGAAAAGAATAAAATTGCATATTATTAAAGCCACATATGATGTGACATTTGGATATTTTCTCCTTTTTAAATTGTCCTCAAAATTGATCTACTTATTTATTTCACCATTGCCACTTAAACATCTGAGTTTGGCATTGAAAGTTAATCTCTGGAGATAGTTCTTTGGAAAACTACAACCCAAGCAGTGGGAAAAAAATATTTATTGCTCTTCTGTATCATAAATATTTGGGTAGATCATTATTTTTTCCTGAGTTAGTAAGAAAAAAAGACTCACTCTACTTTATGTCACACAAATTTATTTGATGTATTAAAATATCATATTCCAGCCATAACTTTGTTTGATGCTCTTCTCTACACTACCCAAATGTCTTTCCCCCCTCCACTTTATTCACCTATATAAATTCTTTGCAATTCTCACCAGCATTTGTATCATTAGTAGCAGATGACCTCTTTCTCCCTGACCCTTTATGCAGCTGACATATGTCCACAATCTGAATCTCAATATTCCTGTAACACTATTGTGCTGCAGGATGAACACAGTTGCTGACATTATACACTATACAGCTGCAGAAGTGAGTCTGCAGCCACTGAAAATGCACTTACAAACTTCCCACTGCCTGACTTTCTCCCCAAGCTTCTGATGCTCCCAGCACCTGGAAGATCTCCAGGGCACTGCTCTAGACCACCTAGCTTTAGGTTGTGTGGGCAAATTCAGGATAATGTTATGCAAGTAAACCCAGAGTTTGCATGTCATGGGGCAACATAATAATGTTATGGGAGCATGAGTTGTTGAGCAATAGGCCTGGAATATTTTTTAAAGATATTATTTATTTATTCATGAGACACACAGAGAGAGAGGCAGAGACATAGGCAGAGGGAAAAGCAGGCTCCATGTGGGAAGCTTGATGTGGGACTTGATCCTGGGACCCTGGAATCACACCCTGAGCTGAAGGCAGATGCTCAACTGCTGAGCCACCCAGGTGTCCCGAGGTCTGGGATTTACTAGCTGTTGGATGGTTACTTGAACTTTCTAGGTCTGAAATTAAAATTAATTTATCTTTTAGAAATGATATCTGTTAATGATGTTTACAATAGGTAAGCAAGTATAAAATATTTCATGTTGGCTGTCTATTAGGAAAAGATAAGCAGAGTGCTATACCACTGTGGCATTCAAAAAGTCTATAAGTACAGATAGAATAACCTTATTTCCCCCCCAAAGCAAACTTTTACCATGCTTTCCACCAATATGTAGTCAAAGAAATTATGCCTGTGGTGGGCAAAGGAATATTGGAGGGAGTGTGAGGTAGTAGCTTGATTTATCATTAAATTTCAAAATCTTGCTCAGCAACTACCATTGAATGAACCTAAATTGCTGACCTAATTCAAGAAGGGTCTATGATGGGGCAAGGGAGCATCTCTAGACTTCTCAGATCAGAGCTCAGATCTTTGGGCCAGGATAGAAATAATACATCTCCTTGCTACATCAGCAGATTCCCTCATCCCTTTGAGATGAGTATAAACATATAGAGATAATTCTGTACCTGCCCCTATTGGATCCCTCTATAAGGGCAAAAAAACAAAATACTTTCTGCATGATGCCAAGGTAGCTCACTGAGTGCTGTATCTGGCCCATAAAATTTTATCCTAGCTGCTGGAAAAACAAGTTACCTTTCTGATATTGGTGGGATAGATTTAAAAACGAACTGTACTCCATCCAATATAGTGTCCCTCAGCTGCAAAGATAGGGGATTTATTCCTATGTCCACTTTCTGTGAGAAAGATGGTAGCAGATATCTGCTTCCACGTCCAAGACATGACAGACTTGGGAACGGAAGGCAGGCTTGTGGACCAATAACTGGCTTTGCATGCCCCACAGCTTATTCCACCCAATGTGATTCAAAATTGTTGCTGATGGGAGACTCCCTCTGGGAGAATAGTTATTAATTGAGGTATATTTTAGGGGTCACATAAAAAGGCTAATAATATTCATTATCTATTTGATTTTCAACCCCTTCTGATTGGTGATTTATGACCTTATCATTTCCTGTCTGTTGAGCAAAAGTATTAATGAAGCTGGAACTTTAGGATACCTATAATGATAAAATCAGTGATATACGTAAAAAAATCTTCCAAATATATCTCAATTTGAGTACACAATGATATTTTTTCTTTTCTAAAATTTAACTTCAATTAACATATAGTGTATTATTAGTTTCAGAAGTAGAATTCAGGAATTCACCAGTTACATTAAACATCCAGTGCGCATTACATCATGTGCCCTCCTTAAAGCACATCGCCCTGTTACCCCATCCCACCACCACCTTCCCCTCCAGCAACCCTGAGTGTGTTTCCAATGGTTAAGAGGCTCTTATGGCTTGTTTTCTTCTCTGATTACATCTTGTTTTCTTTTTCTTTCTTTCCTTTATGCTCCTCTCTTTTGTTTCTTGAATTCCACATATGAGTGAAATCATATGATAATTGTCTTCCTTTTTTAATTAATTTTGCTTAGCATAATACCCTCTACTTCCATCCATGTCGTTGCAAATGGCAAGAGTTCGTTTTATTGATGGCTGAGTGATATTCTGTTGTGTATATGTACCACATCTTCTTTATCCATTCATTTGTCAATGGACATCTGGATTCTTTCCATAGTTTGGCTCTTGTGGACATCGTTTCTATAAACATTGGGTTGCAGATGCCCATTCAGATCAGTACATCTGTATCTTTGGGGTATATACCTAGTAGTATAATTGCTGGGTTTTAGAGTAGCTTTATTTTTAACTTTTTGAGAAACCTCCATACTGTAACAGAGTGGCTCTCTACCAGCTTGTATGCCCACCAGCAGTGTAAGAGGGTTCACCTTTCTCTGCATCCTCTCCAACATTTGTTTTTTTTCCCTGAGTTGTTAATTTTAGCCATTCTGACTGGTGTGAAGTGGTATCTCATTGTAGTTTTTATTTGTATTTCCCTGATGCTGACTGATGCTGAGCATTTTTTCATGTACCTGTTGGCCATTTGTATATCTTCTTTGGAGAAATGTCTGTTCATGTCTTCTTCCCATTGCCTTACTGGATTATTTGTTCTTTTGGCATTGAGTTTGATAAGTTCTTCATAGATTTTGGATACTAACCTTTTATCTGATAAGAGATTTGCAAATATATTCTCCCATTCTGTAGGTTGTCTTTAGGCTTTATTGACTGTTTCCTTTGTTGCAGAAAATGTTTTATCTTGATGAAGTTCCAATAGCTAGTTTTTGCCATTGTTTTCCTTGCCTTTGGGGATGTGTCTAGCTAGATGTTGCTGCAGCGAAGGTCATAAAAGGTTGATGCCTATGTTCTCTTCTAGGCTTTTGGTAGATCCCTGTCTCACATTTAGGACTTTCATCCATTTTGTGTTTATTTTTGTGTATGGTGTAAGAAAATGGTACACTTTCATTCTTCTGCATATGGATGTCCAATTTTTCTGACACTATTTGTTGAAGAGACTGTCCTTTTTTTCCACTGGATATTCTTTCCTGCTTTGTCAAAGATTAGTTGACCATAGAGTTGAGGGTTCATTTCTGGGCTCTCTAATCTGTTCCATTGGTCTATGTGTCTGTTTTTATGCTACTACCATAATGTCTTGATAAGTACAGCTTTGTAATATAGCTTGAGGTCTGGCATTGTGATGCCACCAGCTTTGGTTTTCTTTTTCAACATTCCTTTTTCTATTCAGGATCTTTTCTGGTTTCATACAAATTTTAGGATTATTTCTTCCAGCTCTGTGAAGTGTTGACAGTATTTAATAGGGATTTATTTATTTATGCATTGAATGTATAGATCACTCTGGGAAGCATAGACATTTAAAAAATATATGTTCTTCTGATCTGTGAGCATGGAAAGCTTTTCCATTTCTTTGTGTCTTCCTCAATTCCTTTCATGACTGTTCCGTAGTTTTCAGAGTACAGATCCTTGACCTCTTTAATTAGGTTTATTCCTAGGTATCTTATGGTTTTGGTGCGATTGTAATTGAATTGATTCCTTAATTTCTCTTTCTTCTGTTTCATTGTTAGTATATAGAAATATACCTGATTTTTGTGCATTGATTTTGTATCCTGCCACATTGCTGAATACCTGTATGAGTAGAAATTTTGGTGTGGAGTCTTTTGTGTTTTCCACATAGAGTATAATGTCATCTGCCAAGAGTGAGAGTTTGACTTCTTCTTTGCCAATTTGGATGCATTTCAGCTTTTTTTTCTTTCTTCTTTTTGTCTGATTGCTGAGGCCAGGACTTCTAGTGCTATGTTGAACAACAATGGTGATACAGGACATCCCCTGTCATGTTCATGACTTTTGGGGAAAAGCTCTCAGTTTTTCCTCATTGAGAATGATATTTGTTGTGGGCTTTTCATAGATGGCTTTCATGATATTGAGGTATATTCCCTACATCTCTACACTGTGGAGAATTTTAATCAAGAAAGGATGCTGTACTTTGTCAAATGCTTTTTCTGTATCTGTTGAGAGGATCATATGATTCTTGTCCTTTCTTTTATTAATGTACTATATCACATTGATTGATTTGTGGATGTTGAACCACCCTTGCAGCCCAGGAATGCTGGGCTGTGAATGCATAGTTGTGAATTATTGTGGTTGTGGTGAATAATTCTCTTAATGTACTGTTGGACCCTATTGGCTAGGTTCTTGGTGAGAGGTTTGACACCTATGGTTATCAGAGATATTGGCATGCAATTCCCCTTTTTGGTGGGATCTTTGTTTGGTTTTGGAATCAAGGTAATGCTGTCCTCATGGAAAGTGTTTGGCAATTTTTCTTCCATTTCTATCTTTTGAAACAGCTTCAGAAATGTAGGTATTAACTATTCTTTCAATGTTTGGTAGAATTCCGCTGGAAAGCCATCTGGCACTGGAGTCTTATTTGTTGGGAGATTTTTTTATTACTGTTTCAATCTCCCTGCTGGTTATGGGTCTTTTCAGGCTTTCTATTTCTTCATGTTTCAATTTTGATAATTTATATGTTTTATGATTGCATTCAGTTCTTCTAGATCACCTAATTTGTGGAATATAGTAGCTCATAATATTTTCTTAAAATTGTATTTCCTTGGTGTTGGTCATGATCTCTCCTGTTTCATCCATGATTTTATTCATTTGGGTCCTTTCTCTTTTTTTTTGATAAGTGTGGCTAGAGGTTTATTGATCTTATTAATCCTTTCAAAGAACCAGCTCCTAGTTTTGTTGATCTGCTGTTTTTTTCTTTCTATTTGATTGATTTATGCCCCAATCTTTATTATTTCTCATCTTCTGCTGGGTTTAGGCTTTATTTGCTCTTCTCTCCCCCAGTTCCTTTAGGTGTATCATTAAGTTGTGTATTTGAGACATCCCTTGTTTCTTGAGAAAGGCTTGTATTGCTAGGTACTTCCCTCTTAGAACTTCCTTTGATTCACCCCAAAGGTTTTGAATAGTTGCATTTTCAGTTTTATATTTTCCATTAATTTTTAAAATTATTTTTAATTTCCTGGTTGACTCATTCATTCTTTACTAGGATGCTCTTTAACCTCCAGGTATTTCAGTTCCTTCCAAATTTCCTCTTCTAATTGAGTTAACAATTCAAAGCATTGTGGTCTGAAAATATGCAGGGAATAATTCCAATCATTTGGTACCAGTTGAGACCTAATTTATGATCCAATATGTATTCTATCCTGGAGAATGTTCTGTGTGTAGTCAAGAAGAATGTGTATTCTGCTGCTTTAGGATGGAATGCTTTCTATATATCTGTGGAATCCATCTGGTCCAATGTGTCATTCAAAGCCCTTGTT
This sequence comes from Canis lupus dingo, assembly GCF_003254725.2. NCBI lineage: Eukaryota > Metazoa > Chordata > Mammalia > Carnivora > Canidae > Canis > Canis lupus. The sequence continues at coordinate 66,103,767 of NC_064281.1, forward strand.
TCCTAGCTAATTTTCTACTTAGATGATCTGCCCATTGATATGAGTGGGGTGTTAAAGTCCTCTACTATTCTTGTATTATTATCAATGTGTTTCTTTAATTTTGTGATCAAATGGTTTAATATAATTGGCTGCTCCCAAATAGAAGCATAAATATTTACAATTGTTGGATCTTCTTGTTAGATAAATTCTCTGCAAGTATGATATTGTGTCCCTCTTCATCTCTTATTGCAATCTTTGATTTAAAATCAAATTTGTCTAATATAAGGAATGCTCCCCTAGCTTTCTTTTTATGTCCATTAGCATGATAAATGGTTCTCCACACCCTCACTTTTGATCTGGAGGTGTCTTTGTATCTAAAATGAGTCTCTTGTAGACAACATATTGATGGGTCTGGCTTTTTATCTAACCTGATATACAGGGTCTTTCGATTAGATCATTTAGCCCATTTATATTTGGAATAACTATTGAAAGATATGAATTTAGTGCCATTATAATTCCAGTAAAGTCATTGTTTCTATATATTGTTTCTGTTCCTTCCTGTTCTAAGTTACTTTTGGACTCTCTCTTTGCTTAAACAATCTACTTTAATATTTCTTAAAGAACTGGTTTAGTGATCACAAATTCTTTTAGTTTTGTTTTGAGCTTGAAGCTCTTTATCTGTCCTTCTACTCTGAATATCACCCTTGGTGGATAAAGTATTCTTGGATACATATTTTTCTCATTTAGTACCCTGAATATATCATGCCAATTCTTTCTGGCCTGCCATATCTCTGTAGTTAAGTCTGGTGACAGCCTTATATTTCTACATCTGTAGGCTACCTTTGTCTTTTTTTTTAATTTTATTATTGGAGTTCAATTTACTAACATATAGCATAACACCCAGTGCTCATCCTGCCAAGTTCCTCCCTCAGTGCCCATCACCCAGTCATCCCAACCCCCCTTCCACCTCCCCTGCCACTATCCCTTGTTCATTTCCAAGAGTTAGGTGTCTCTCATGTTTTGTCACTCTCACTGATATTTTCAATCATTTTCTCTTCTTTCCCCTTTATTTCCTTTCACTATTTTTTATACCCCAAATTAATGAGACCATGTAATGTTTATCCTTCTTCGATTGACTTATTTCACTCAGCATAACACCCTCTAGTTCCATCCACCTCAAAGCAAATGGTGGGTATTTGTCGCTTCTAATGGCTGAGTAGTATTCCATTGTATACATAGACCACATCTTCTTTATCCATTCATCTTTCGATGGACACCGAGGATCCTTCCACAGTTTGTCTATTGTTGACATTGCTGCATCGGGGTGCAGGTTTCCCAGCATTTCACTGCATCTGTATCTTTGGGGTAAATACCCACCAATACAATTGCTGGGTTGTAGGGCAGATCTATTTTTAACTCTTTGAGGAACCTCCACACAGTGTGCCAGAGTGGCTGCACCAGTTCACATTCCCACCAACAGTATAAAAGGGTTCTCCTTTCTACACATCCTCTGCAACATTTGCTGTTTCCTGTCTTGTGAATTTTCACCATTCTCACTGGCTTGAGGTGGTATCTCATTGTGGTTTTGATTTGTATTTCCCTGATAGCCAGTGTGCACAGCATTTTCCCATGTGCTTGTTGGGCAGGTCTATGTCTTCCTCTGTGAAATTTCTAATCATGTCTTTGGCCCATTTCATGATTGGATTGTTTGTTTCTTTGCTGTTGAGTTTAATAAGTTCTCTATAGATCTTGGATACTAGCCCTTTATCTGATACGTCATTTGCAAATATCTTCTCCCATTCTGTAGATTGTCTTTTAGATTTATTGACTGTTTCTGTGCTATGAAGAAACTTTTTACCTTGAATAAGTCCCAATAATTAATTTTTGCTTTTGTTTCTCTTGTTTTCATGGATGTATCTTGCAAGAAGTTGCTGTGGCTGAGTGCAAAATGGTGGTGCCTGTGTTCTCCTCTAGGATTTTGATGGAATCTTGTCTCACATGTATATCTTTCATCCATTTTGAGTTTATCTTTGTGTATGGTGAAAGAGAGTGGTCTAGTTTCATTCTTATGCATGTGGATGTCCAATTTTCCCAGCACCATTTATTGAAGAGACTGTCTTTTTTTCCAGTGGATAGTCTTTCCTACTTTCTCGAATATTAGTTGACCATAAAGTTGAGGGTCCACTTATGGATTATCTATTCTGTTACATTGATCTATGTGTCTGTTTTTGTGCCAGTACCATACTGTCTTGATGACCATAGCTTTGTAGTACAACCTGAAGTCTGGCATTGTGATGCCCCCAGCTATGGTTTTCTCTTAATATTCCCCAGGCTATTCCAGGTCTTTTCTGATTCCACACTAATCTTAAAATAATTTGTTCCAACTCTCTGAAGAAAGTCCATGGTATTATGATAAGGATTGCATTAAATGTGTAAATTGCCCTGGGTAACATTGACATTTACACAATGTTAGCTCTTCCAATCCATGAGCATGGAATATTTTTCCATCTCTTTGTGTCTTCCTCAATTTCTTTCAGAAGAGTTCTATAGCTTTTAGTGTATAGATCCTTTACCTCTTTGGTTAGGTTTATTCCTAAGTATCTTATGCTTTTGGGTGCAATTGTCAATGGGATTGACTCCTTAATTTCTCTTTCTTCAGTCTCATTGTTAGTGTATAGAAATGCCACTGGCTTCTGGGCATTGATTTTGTATCCTGCCACACTGCCAAATTGCTGTATGAGTTCTAGCAATCTTAGGGTGGAGGCTTTTGGGTTTTCTATGTAGAGTATCATGTCATCTGTGAAGAGGGAGAGGTTGACTTCTTCTTTGCCAATTTGAATGCCTTTTATTTCTTTTGTTGCCTGATTGCTGAGGCTAGGACTTCTAGTACTATGTTGAATAGCAGTGGTGAAAGTGGACATCCTGTCTTGTTCCTGATCTTAGGGCAAAGGCTCCCAGTGTTTCCCCCTTGAGAATGATATTTGTTGTGGGCTTTTGGTAGATAGCTTTTAAGATGTTGAGGAATGTTCCCTCTATCCCTACACTCTGAAGAGTTTTGATCAGGAATGGATGCTGTATTTTGTCCAATGCTTCTCCGCATCTATTGAGAGGATCATATGGTCTTGATTTTTCTCTTGCTAATATGATCAATCACATTGATTGCTTTACGGGTGTTGAACCAGCCTTGCATCCCGGGGATAAATCCCACTTGGTCCTCCTGAATAATCTTCTTAATGTATTGTTGGATCCTATTGGCTAGGATCTTGTTGAGAATTTTTGCATCCATGTTCATCAGATATATTGGTCTATAATTCTCCTTTTAGGTGGGGCCTTTGTCTGGTTGTGGAATTAGGGTGATGCTGGTATCATACAACGAGTTTGGAAGTACCTGATCTCATTCTCTCTGTCCAAACAGCTTTAGTAGAATAAGTATGCTTTCTTCTTTAAATGTTTAAAAGAATTCCCCAGGGAAGCCATCTGGCCCTGGTTTTGTGTCTTGGGAGGTTTTTGATGACTACTTCAATTTTCTCCCTGGTTATGGGCCTGTTCAGATTTTCTATTTCTTCTGTTCCAGTTTTGGTAGTTTGTGGTTTTCCAGAAATGCGTCCATTTCTTCTATATTGCCTAATTTATTGGCGTATAGCTGCTCATAATATGTTTTTAAAATCATTTGTATTTCCTCGGTGTTGGTAGTGATCTCTCCTTTCTCATTCATGATTTTATTAATTTGAATCTTTTCTCTCTTCTTTCTAATAAGGCTGTCAAATGGTTTATCTATTTTACTAATTCTTTCAAGGAACCAACTCCTGATTTTGTTCATCTGTTCTACAGTTCTTCTGGTCCTGATTTCATTGAGTTCTGCTCGAATCTTTATTAACTCTTTTTGTCTGCTGCTTGTAGGATCTATTTGCTGTTTTTTTCTCTAGCTCCTTTAGGTGCAAGGTTAGCTTTTGTATTTGAGTTTTTTCCAGTTTTTGGATGGACGCTTGTATTGCGATGTATTAGACCCCTCAGGACTGCTTTTGATGTATCCCACAGATTTTGAGTTGTTGTATCTTCATTCTCATTGCTTTCGATGAATTTTTTATTTCTTCTCTAATTTCCTGGTTGAGATTTCATCTTTTAGCAGGATGGTCCTTAACCTCCACGTGTTTGAAATCTTTCCAAACTTCCTTTTGTGATTTAGTTCTAATTCCATAGCCTTAGGATCTGAAAATACACAGGGAACGATCCCAATCTTTTGGTATTGATTAAGAACTGATTAGTGACCCAGTATGTGGTCTATTCTGGAGAAAGTTCCATGTGCACTTGAGAAGAATGTGTATTCAGTTGCATTTGGATGTAAAGTTCTGTAGATATCTGTCAAATCCATCTGGTCCAGTGTATCATTTAAAGCTCTTGTTTCTTTGGAGATGTTGTTCTTAGAAGACCTGTCTATTGTAGAAAGCACTACATTGAAGTCACCAAGTATAAGTGTATTATTATCTAAGTATGTCTTAACTTTGGTATTATTTGATTGATATACTTGGCAGCTCCCACATTCGGTGCATATATATTGATGATTGTTAAGTCCTCTTGTTGGATAGATCCTTTAATTATGGTATAGTGTCCTTCATCTCTCACTACAGTCTTTGGGGTAAACTTTAGTTTATCTTATATAAGGATGGCTACCCCTGCTTTCTTTTGAAGACCATTTGAATGGTACATGGTTCTCCAACCTTTTATTTTCAGGCTTTAGGTGTCCTTAGTCTAAAATGAGTCTCTTGTAGACAGGAAATAGATGGGTCCTGCTTTTTTATCCAGTCTGAAACCCTGCGCCTTTTTTGGGGTCGTTAAGCCCATTCACATTCAGAGTTGCTATTGAAAGATCTGAGTTTAGTGTCATCATGATACCTATTCAGTCCCTGTTTTTGTGGATTGTTTCCTTGGACTTCCTCTTTCTTTTACAGGGTCCCCTTTAATATTTCTGGCAGGAGGCTATGACTTCTAGTACTATGTTGAATAGCAGTGGTGTCGGTGGACATCCCTGTCTTGTTCCTGATCTTGCAGGAAAGGCTCCCAGTGTTTCCCTATTGAGAGTGATATTTGTTGTGGGCTTTTCATCGATGGCTTTTAAGATGCTGGGGACTGTTCCCTCTATCCCTACACTCTGAAGAATTTTGATCAGGAATGGATGCTATATTTTGTCAAATTCTTTCTCTGCATCTATTGAGAGGATCATATCATTTTTGTTTTTTCTCTTGCTGATATGATCAATCACATTGATTGCTTTACGAGTGTTGAACCAGCCTTGCATCCTGGGGATAAATCCCACTTGGTCATGGTGAATAATCTTCTTAATGTACTGTGGGATCCTATTGGTAGTATCTTGTTGAAAATTGTTGCATCCATGTTCATTAGGCATATTCGTCTATAATTCTCCTTTTCGTGGGGCCATTGTCTGGTTTTGGAATTAAGGTGATGCTGGCCTCATACAATGAGTTTGGAAGTACCCCATCTCTTTCTCTCTGTCCAAACAGCTTTAGTAGAATAGTTATCCTTTCTTCTTTAAACTTTTGATAGAATTCGCCTGGGAAGCCATCTGGCCCTGAACTTTTTGTCTTGGGAGGTTTTTGATGACTGCTTCAATTTCCTCCCTGGTTATCAGCCTATTCAGGTTTTCTGTTTCTTCCTGTTCCAGTTTTGGTAGTTTGTGGTTTTCCAGAAATGTGTCCGTTTCTTCTAGATTGCCTAATATATTGGCATATAGCTGCTCATAATACGTTTTTTTTTAATTTTTTTTAATTTTTATTTATTTATGATAGTCACAGAGAGAGAGAGAGAGGCAGAGACATAGGCAGAGGGAGAAGCAGGCTCCATGCACCAGGAGCCCGACGTGGGACTCGATCCCGGGTCTCCAGGATCGCGCCCTGGGCCAAAGGCAGGCGCTAAACCGCTGCGCCACCCAGGGATCCCCATAATACGTTTTTAAAATCTTTTCTATCTCCTTTTTGGTGGTGGTGGTCTCTCCTTTCTCATTCATGAGTTTATTAAGTTGAATCTTCTCTCTCTTCTCCCCCTGGGACAGGCAGAAGCGGGTAGGGCACAGGACAGCGAGGACTCTCCTGCCACTGGGCGCCCACAAGCTGTGCAGATCAGTGCACCAGCGCCAACCCTGGGAGCATCTAGACCAGTGCAGCCTGAGAAACTGCATTCGTTACTAGCAGGGAGCTGACTCCAGGGCTGGAAACATGGCCGCCTCCATTGTTGTTGTTCCACCTTGTTTCATTTTGTGCCTGGGAGAGGTAGGGTGCCAGGGAACAGAGACCTCAGGGGGTAAACAGCTTCCACTGAGACCAGCACCCGGCAGGGAGCATGGCATCTCTGCCCAGCCACAGGCATCTGAGAAACAGCACTACAGACCCTTCTGCCAGAAGACCGGATGGAAGAGCAAGTTCTTCACCAAGCTGCGCTAGAAAGCTACAGGGGAAGTTGGAAGGATTTACATTATATAGAACTAGAGGGCACCCCTCCCTTTTCCCCTTTCTTCCAGTACAACTCGTTTTTATATCAGACTAAAATTTTCCAATTTTTTTCTCTTTTCCCACTTTAACTACAATATTTTACTACCTCTTCATTTTTAAGTTGCTTTTGTTTTGACTTTCATATTTCTAAAATTACATGTCTTAGATATATTTTCGACTTCTAGATTCCTTTCAACATATACTTAATTCCATTTTGGGAGATATACGAGATATGTTTTTTTTTCTTTGGTGTTGTTCATTTTCTCTGCCTCATTTTGTTCTACGGTGGCAGAACTTAATACCTTCTAAAACATGACCAGCATGCACCCAGAACCAAGTGATATCCCATGCTGGTTCATTCTGTCATATTATGTTCTCTCTTCATTCCCATTCTGTCCACCTTTTTTATCTCTTTTATGTTTCTCTCGTCAGTGTTGGGTTCTACAAGTATTGCTGGTTTATATAAATTTAGGATTGAACATCTTCTAACATACAGAACTTAATACACACAGAAACAAGAAGATCGCCTTCTAGGACCCCTTAGGTAGACTACATTCTTCTTCCACTACAACTTTCTCACCACCACAATCTCCCAGTACCCACCAACTTTTTTTTCTTTCTTATCTTTATTTTTCTTTTTTTTTTCTCTTTACTTTTGCTGTTTTCTCTTCATTTTTCTTTTTTTCTTCTTCTTCTTTGGGATTCCTGGCCTTTTCATTTTTTTAAGACTTTGTTTTAAAATTTGTTTTTCATTTTAGTGGTCCTTTTATTTTATTTTGTTCTGAACTTTGTTTCCATTTTTTGGTCTCTGACCTCGTCCGAATCATCCAGGTGAAAAGTTACTTAAGTCCTAGTTGATTTTCTTCACTCCACACACTCATACAGCCACTCTGCACTAAGCAAAATGAATAGAAGGAAGAACTCACCACAAAATAAAGAATCAGAAACAGTCATCTCTCCCGCAGAGTTACAGAATATGGATTACAATTCAATGTCAGAAAGCCAATTCAGAAGCACAATTATAAAGCTACTGGTGGATCTGGAAAAAAGCATAAAGGATTCAAGAGACTTCATGACTGTAGAACTTAGATCTAATCAGGCTGAAATTAAAAATCAATTAAACGAATTGCAATCCAAACTGGAGGTCCTAATGACGAGGGTTAATGAGGTGGAAGAAAAAGTGAGTGACATAAAAGACAAGTTGATAGCAAGGAATGAAGGTAAAGAAAAAAGAAAGACAATTAAAAGACATGAGGAAAGGTTAAGGAAAATAAATGATAGCCTCAGAAGGAACATCTATGTATAATTGGGGTTCCAGAGAGCGCCAAGAGGGAGAGAGGACCTTAAAGCATATTTGAACAAATCATAGCTGAGAACTTCCCTAAGATAGGGAGGGAAACAGGCATTCAGATCCAGGAGATAGAGAGGTTCCCTGCAAAATCAATAAGAACCGTTCAACACCTCAACATTTAATAATGAAACTTGCAAATTCCAAAGATAAAGAGAAACTCCTTAAACAGCAAGAGACAGAAGAGATTTTTAATTTATATGGGGAGAAATATTAGAATAACAGCAGACCTCTCCACAGAGACCTGGCAGGCCAGAAAGGGCTAGCAGGATATATTCTGAGCCTAAATGAGAAGAATATGCAGCCAAGAATACTATATACAGCAAGACTGTCATTCAGAACAGAAGGAGAGATAAAGAGCTTCAATATAAGCAGAAACAAAAGAATGTGTGACCACCAAACCAGTTCAAGAAATATTAAGGGGGACCCTGTAAAAGAAAGAGGAAGGCCAAAGAAATAATCCACAAAACAGGGACTGAATAGGTATTATGATGACACTAAATTTATATCTTTCGATAGTTATTCTGAACATGAATGGGCTAAATTATCCCATAAATGGATCCCATCTAAAGATGCAGGGTTTCCAACTGAATAAAAAAGCAAGACCCATCTATTTGCTGTCTACAAGAGACTGATTTTAGACGTAAAGACACCTATAGCCTAAAAATAAAAGGTTGGAGAACCATTTACCATTCAAATGGTCCGCAAAAGAAAGCAGGGGTAGCAATCCTCATATCAGATAAATTAAAGTTTATCCCAAAGACTGTAGTAAGAGATGAAGAGGGACACTATATCATACTTCAAGGATCTATCCAAAAAGAGGATCTAACAATTATGAATATTTATGCCCCTAATGTGGGAGCTGCCAAGTATATCAGTCAATTAATATCCAAAATTAAGACATACTGAGATAATAATACACTAATATTGGGAGATTTCAACATGGCACTTTCTGCAAATGACATATTATTTAAACAAAATATCTCCAAAGAAACAAGAGGTTTAAATGATACACTGAACCAGATGGATTTTACAGATATTTACAGAACTTTACATCCAAATGCAACTGATTTCACATTCTTCTCAAGTGCACATGGAACTTTCCCCAGAATAGATCACATACTGGGTTACAAATCAGGTCTCAACAGATACCAAAAATTTAGGATTGTCCCCTGCATATTTTCAGACCATAATGCTTTGAAACTTGAACTCAACCACAAGAAGAAATTTAGAAGAGATTCAAACACGTGGAGATTAAAGACCATCCTGCCAAAAGATGAATGGGTCAACCAGGAAATTAGAAAAGAATTAAAAAGATTCATGGAAACTAAGGGAAATGAAGACACAACCGTTCAAAATCTTTGGGATACAGCAAAAACAGTGCTGAAGGGAAATACATCGCAATACAAGCATCCCTCAAAAAATTGGACAAACTCAAAGACACAAGCTAACATTGCATCTAAAGGAACTGGAGAAAAAAACAGCAAATAAAACCTACACCAAGCAGAAGAATTTAATAAAGATTCTAGCATAACTCCATAAAATAGAGACCAGAAGAACTGTACAATAGATCAACAAAGCCAGGAGTTGGTTCTTTGAAAAATTAGTAAGATTGATAAACCATTAGCCAGCCTTATTAAAAAGAAAAAAGACTAGAATCAATAAAATCATGAATGAAAGTCGAGAGATCACAGCTAATACCAGGGAAATACAAACGATTTTAAAAATGTATTGTGAGCAGCTATACACCAATAAATTAGTCAATTTAGAAGAAATGGATGCATTTATGGAAAACCACAAATTACCAAAACGGGAAGAGGAAGAAATAGAAAACCTGAACAAGCCAATAACGTGGGAGGAAATTGAAGAAGTCATCAACAACCTCCTAAGACACAAAAGTCCAGGGTCAGATGGCTTCCTTGGGGAATTCTATCAAACATTTAAAGGAGATATAATACCTATTCTACTAAAGTTGATCTGAAGGATAGAAAGTGATGTAATACGTCCAAACTCATTCTATAAGGCCAGCATCATCTTAATTCCAAAACCAGACAAAGACCCCACCATAAAGGATCAATATTCTTGATAAACACAGATGCAGCATCCATTCCTGATAAAAATTCTTCAGAGTGTAGGGATAGAGGGAACATTCCTAAGCATCTTAAAAGACATCTATGAAAAGCCCACAGCAAATATCATTCTCAATGGGGAATCACTGAGATCCTTTCCCCTAAGATAAGGAACATGACAGGGATGTCCACTCTCACCACTATTATTGAATGTAGTACTAGATGTCCTAGCCTCAGCAATTAGACAACAAAAAGAAATAAAAGGCATTCAAATTGGCAAAGAAGTCAAACTCTCCCTCTTCGCAGATGACATGATACTGTACATAAAGAACCCAAAAGACTCCACCCCAAGATTGCTAGAACACATTGAACAATTCATCAATGTGACAGGATGCAAAATCAGTGCCCAGAAATCAGTGGCATTTCTATACACTAACAACAAGACTGAAGAAAAAGAAATTAAGGAGTCAATCCCATTGACAATTGCACCCAAAAGCATAAGATACCAAGGAATAAAGCTAAGCTAAACAGTTAAAAATCTATACCCTAAAAACTAGAGAATGCTTCTGAAAGAAATTAAGGAAGACACACAGAGATGGAAAAATATTCCATGTTCATAGATTGAAAGAATTAATATTGTGAAAATGTCAATGCTAGGCAGGGCAGTTTACACGTTCAATGCAATCCCTATCTAAATACCATGGACTTTCTTCAGAGAGTTGGAACAAATCATCTGAAGATTTTTGTGGAATCAGAAAAGACCCGGAATAGCCAGGAGAATATTGAAAAATAAAACCAGACAGGGGCATCCCAATGCCATATTTCAAGTAGTACTATAAAGCTGTGATCATCAAGACAGTGTGGTACTGGCACAAAAACAGACACATAGATCAATGGAACAGAATAGAGAACCCAGAAATGGCCCTTCAACTCTATGTTCAACAAATATTTGATAAAGCAGGAAAGATGATCCTCTGGGGAAAAAAACAGTCTCTTCAATAAATGGTGCTGGGAAAATTGGACAGCCACGTGCAGAAGAATAAAACTAGACCACTCTTTTGCACCATACACAAAGATAAACTCAAAATGGATGAAGGATCTAAATGTGAAACAAGATTCCATCAAAATCCTAGAGAAGAACACAGGCAACACCCTTTTTGAGCTCGGCCACAGCAACTTCTTGCAAGATACATCCATAAAGACAAGGGAAACAAAAGCAAAAATGAATTATTGAGACTTCATCAAGATAAAAAGTTTCTGCACAGCAAAAGAAACAGTCAACTAAACTCAAAGACAACCTAGAAATGGGAGAAGATATTTGCAAATGAGGTATCAGATAAAGGGCTAGTATCCAAGATCTATAAAGAACTTATTAAGCTCAATACCCAAGAAACAAACAATCCAATCATGGCCCATGGAAATGGGCCAAGACATGAACATAAATTTCACAGAGGAAGACATAGACATGGCCAACAAGCACAGGAGAAAATGCTCTGCATCACTGGCCATCAGGGAAATACAAATCAAAACCACAATAAGATACCATCCCACACCAGTGAGTATGGTGAAAATTCACAAGACAGGAAACAACAAATGTTGGAGAGGATGTGGAGAAAGGGGAACCCTCTTGCACTCCTGGTGGGAATGTGAACTGGTGCAGCCACTCTGGACAACTGTGTGGAGGTTCCTCTAAGAGTTAAAATTAGAGCTACCCTACAACATAGTGATTGTACTACTGAGGATTCACCAGAAAGATACAGATGCAGTGAAACGGCAGGACACCTGCACCCCAATATTTATAGCAGCAACATCCACAATAGTCAAACTGTGGAAGGAGCCTCGATGTCCATCGAAATATGAATGGATAAAGAAGTGGTATATATATACAGTGGAATATTACTCAGCCATTGGAAATGAGGAATACCTACTATTTGCTTCAACCTGGATGGAACTGGAGTGTGTTATTCTGAGTGAAGTAAGTCAATTGGAGAAGGACAATCATTATATGGTTTCACTCATATAGGAATATAAAAAATAGTGAAAGTGTTTATAGGGGAAAGGAGAGAAAATGAGTGGGAAATGTCAGGGAAGGTGACAAAGCATGAGAGACTCCTAACTCTGGGAAAGGAACAAGGGGTAGTAGAAGGGGAGTTGGGTAGGGGGTTGGGGTGACTGTGTGACAGGCACTGAATGGGGCACTTGATGTAATGAGCCTTGGGTGTTATAGTATATGTTGGCAAATTGAACTCCAATAAGAAAATATACAAAAAAAAATAATGTTTTCCCCTAGTGCTGGATTTTTTCAGTTCTGTGTAATCAGTAAGCTTGATATTAGCTGGATATTCCTGCTTGTCTTCTGTGGCAGAACCCTGTTGCACTGATTCTCAGGTGTTTTTGCCCAGGTGGGGCCATCTTTGCCAGGGACCTATGCTCAGTGTAAGGGTCTCTGCATTGTTTCATGTGACTTTTGTTAGCTGAAGGCTTTCCAATCCTCTTTAGAGGATGAAAATTAAATTGTGGTGCCTCTCTCCCAGCCTTGGAGTTGAAAGATCACAGCCCTCACTCTTCACTGGGCCCTTAGAGAAAAGTAGTCAATCACTTTTGTCTCCCTGGGTTCCTTCCACACTCTCTGTTTACATAGCCTTTAGCCAGACATCTTTATCTCAGGTACACAACCTCATTTTGATTCTCCATACTTTGCAGACTCCTGTAGCACACACCCTGGCCACTGGAGTCTCCAAGACCTGTAGATTCCTGTGGCATGCACATGCAGCTCCTCCCAGGGGAAGCAGAGTCTTGCTATGGTTTTGCTGCTTGTTGGGTCCTTGCTCAGAGAGCAGTCACCCAATCATGCCCTAGTTTTCAGTTTATGGGGAAGATTAGAATACTGCAGCATTGCATAAGTTTTATTATCTGATACAAAGATTTTAGGCCAGGGAATTTCTCAGGGTATGACAGCTTCTATTGCTTTTTAAAAATTCTGGCTGAGAAAACACAGAGCCTGAGTAGTGTTTTTAGCTGCCCAATATGAACATGATGAGGAAGACTAATCAAGTGAAGATCGCACTTCTACTTGTTTGACGTAGGTTACTCTAGGTTATTTATGGTGACTGGAAGCACTATTACATGGTACTAAGCCCCTTCAAGGAAGTCTTCCAAGCTTCAGGGAAGTACTGATAGCCAAAACTTTAACTCAGTATGGAAAAAGTACCTCCTTCAGAAGTAAATATGGAAATTATAGGGTTCTTCAGGAATAGAAGGATGTATGACTGGCCTACATCCTATCATATTTGCAGGATGTTTGTATAACAGGTCACTGTTGGAGCTTTGGTGACCTAGTAATAATAGGTGATGAACAGATAGAAAAGCTTCAAATCACTGGAATATAAAGGAGAGTAAATGAGATTACAAAGAGAGAGAGTATAGAGTGTGCAGAAAGAAGGATCTAGAATAAGGAACTCCAACATTTACCAACTGTATGAGCTTGGGCAACTCACTTAACTCACCACGTACCAGTTTTGGAAGCTAAAAAATGGGGGAAACAACACACTTTTCTGTAAATATGTACAGCTTTTATTTTTATGTACAGCTATGTACAATAAATGAGGGCTTTATCTAGCATTCTCTTGCTGAAATTGAGAAGTTCTTTCATTTATTCCATGCCTCAAATATTTTATTATTCTTCATTTTCTCCTTCTACTCCTGTTTCTTTTAGACTGATCATCATAATTTAAGGCTTATATAAGTATGTCGTATGTAAAATAAATATATAAATACATGAATCAACAATAAAAAATAATTGAAATAAAACTTTCAATCTCTGCTTTATGCTAAGCTACTGTTACTACATTGCCTAATTTATAGCAACATAGATAATGGTAAATGTAAAAAACCGGTTAGAGTGTTATTAGCTGGTTTGGGAGCAGTAAGATTAGATTAGTTTTGTCTATCTATAAGATGATAAGAAAAGCCAAAAGAAAGAACATTATTTAGTTTGACTAAACTCCTAAATTACTCAAATTTGTCTCCATTTTTCTTGCCATTTTATTTAAGATTATCATTCCCCCAAGTTTTCTGGGATTTTTTAAAAAATTATTTTTTTAATTGGAGTTCAAGATGCCAACATATAGCATAACACCCAGTGCTCATCCCACCAAGTGCCCCCCAGTCACCCCAAACCCCTGCCCACCTCCCTTTCCACTACTCCTTCTTAGTTTCCCAGAGTTAGGTGTCTCTCAGGTTTTGTCACCCTCACTGATATTTTCACTCGTTTTCTCTCCTTTCCCCTTTATTCCCTTTCACTAATTTTTATATTCCCCAAATGAATGAGACCATATAATGTTTGTCCTTCTCCAATTGATTTATTTCACTCAGCATAATACCCTCCAGTTCCATCCACGTCGAAGCAAATGGTGTGTATTTGTCGTTTCTAATGGCTGAGTAATATTCCATTGTATACATAGACCACAGCTTCTTTATCCATTATTCTTTTGATGGACACTGAGGTTCCTTCCACAGTTTGGCTATTGTGGACATTGCTGCTATAAACATCAGGGTGCAGGTGTTCCAGCATTTCACTGCATCTGTATCTTTAGGGTAAATCTCCAGCAGTGCAATTGTTGGGTCGTGGGGTAGGTCTATTTTTAACTCTTTGAAGAACCTCCACACAGTTTTCCAGAATGGCTGGAAAAATTCTTTCAGTTTCTGCCTATCTCGGAAGCTCTTTATCTCTCCTTCTATTCTGAATGAGAGCCTTGCTGGATAAAGTATTCTTGGCTGCATATTCTTCTCATTTAGGACCCTGAATATATCCTGCCAGCCCTTTCTGGCCGCCAGGTCTCTGTGGAGAGGTCTGCTGTTAATCTAATGCTTCTCCCCATAAAGGTTAGGGATTTCTTGTCTCTTGCTGCTTTAGGGATCTTCTCTTTATCTTTGGAATTTGCAAGTTTCACTATTAAATGTCGGGCTGTTGAATGGTTTTTATTGATTTTACGGGGGGATCTCTCTATCTCCTGGATATGAATGCCTGTTTCACTTCCCAAGTTAGGGAAGTTCTCAGCTATGATTTGTTCAAATACACTTTGGTCCTCTGTCTCTTTCGGCGTCGTCTGGAACCCCAACTAAACATAGATTCTTCCTTCTGAGGATGTCATTTATTTCCCTTAACCTATCCTCATGATCTTTTAATTGTTTTTCACTTTTTTCCTCAGCTTCCTTCCTTGCCATCAACTTGTCTTCTATGTCACTCACTCTTTCTTCCACCTCATTAAGCCTCGTCATTAGGGCCTCCAGTTTGGATTGCATCTCATTGAATTGATTTTTAATTTCAACCTGATTAGGTCTAAATTCTGCAGTCATGAAGTCTCTTGATTCCTTTATGCTTTTATCCAGAGCCATCATGAGTTTTATAATTGTGCTTCTGAATTGGCTTTCTGACATCGAATTGTAATCCAAATTCTGTAACTCTGTGGGAGAGATTACTGTTTCTGATTCTTTCTTTTGTGGTGATTTCTTCCTGCTAGTAATTTTGCTCAGTGCACAGTGGCTAAAAATATGTTGTACTGGGAAAAGGAAGGAAAAAGGGGAAAAATGGGCAAATAAACAACAAAAAATAAGGAGGGGTATCCTCTGATTCTATATACTGTAAGTCACTCAACTTTCCCTGGAGCTTTCCAGCGCTGCTTGGTTAAGAACTTGCTCTTCCTCTGTTCTTCCAGCTTGTCTTCTGGGAGAGGGGACTGCTGTGCTGATTCTCAGGCGTGCACCTGCGGGAGCTGCCCCACCCCTGCCAGGTGCAGGGTTCAGTGGGAGCTGTTTATCCTGTGACGCCTCAGCTTCCTGGTGGCCTGGCTCAGTCCCAGGCAGAAGGTGACACTAGGAGGAACAACAACAGTGGCGGTGGTCAGCTCTCCAGCCCTAGAGTCAGCTCCAGCAGTAACTACCGCAGCCTCCCAGTCCACAGGGGTCTGGATGCTCAGGGGTAAGGGGCGCCAATCTGCACAGCTAGGGCCACCCAGCAGCAGGAGTGTCCTTGCTTCTCTGTGTCCTTCTGGTCTCCGCCTGTCCCGGGGGAGTGCCAGATCCTGGGCTGTGTCCCCAGGCTCCCTGGGCTCCGGGGCCTGCACCGCTGGAATCACTCTCCCGGGCAGCGCAGCTCCCTCCATGTGTAGCCACCGCCTGAGCTGCTCCCGGGGCCCAGCTGGGCGCGAACTCCAGCCCTTTAGGGAGCTCAACCTACGGTGTGTGGTTGGCTCTACCCCTGGTCGCACTTCCTCCGTTAGTGACCCCAGGAACCTGGGGGCACCACTGCCCCTCCTGGGATCTTGCCCGAGTTCCCTGCCAGCACCTTTCTGTTTGGGAATATTGGTAAAGTTCCTGTTTCTCGGGGACTGAGCTTTCCTGTCCTGGGGGCCTTGCCTGCCCCCATTAGCCCGGCTTCTCGTGGGGCCCCTCCCCCTTGGATGCTTTTTTATTTCTTTATTTTTTCTGTTTTCCGACCTTGATCGAAACGCAAACTCTTCTATTACAGTCCAGCTGTTCTCTCTTTAAATCTCAGGCCAAATTCGTAGGTTTTCAGGATGATTTGAAAGTTATCTAGGTAAGTTGGTGGGGACAGGTGACTTGAGGTTCCTACTCTTCCACCATCTTGCCCCGCCCCCCTGGGATTATTTTTTAAAATAGGTTTTCATAATCAAAGTATCCGCCACAAGAAAACTCACTGCATGAGTTTTTCATTATTTCCAGTAGGGGGCAGTGATTAACCATTATAACATTTTGGTGTTTCTGGTTTGGAGACATCTCCATAAAAATTTTAAAGCAGGAAAACTGTAGTTAAGGACTCAGAACCAAATTATTCAGAGGGCTGTACTACCAGTATCAAATTTTGGTGATTCAGATAAAATTTTAGCTGATTTGTGTCACACTAACAGCCTTGTAAGCAAGAACCACTCAAGTAAAAAATAAGAAAATAAACTGTAGATGCTGAAGAATCACAACTTTGCTTTTTATAAAGTATACATAAATGATGGAGACATATTTGCCAAAATATTAGCCATTCTTTTCCGTAGATGGGAGACTATGGGTGCTTTTTCCTCCCATATCTCAATTTTTCCATGTTTTTCAAAATTCTGAATTAAAATTTATATGCTTTTTTCAAGTATACAAAATAAATGATTAAGTGGGAAGTATCTTCCAAAGCAGAAGAAATTAAAAGAATCACAAGAGAGGGACACCTGGGTGGCTCAGCGGTTGAGTGTCTGCCTTCATGATCCTGGGATCCAGGATCGAGTCCCACAACAGGTTCCCTGTGGAGAGCCTGCTTCTCCCTCTACCTAAGTCTCTGCCTCTCTCTCGCTCTCTCTCTCTCTCTCTCATGAATAAATAAATACATTTAAAAAAAAAGAATCACAAGAGAAAACTTTGCCCAACCCTATTGGATATATGTAAAAAATGAACAAGATATTTTTCTAGGAAAATGTAACTATTTCCAGAAAAAAAATAGTAAACAGAGTAATTTCCATGGAACTAACAAAGGCGTCCCTTCCATAGACACATACAGAACACTAGACACAGCAGTATCACTAAGGATTTCCAATGATTTCATACTATTTCAGAGCATAAAAAAGGAGTAAAAGTTTTACTACATTTTTAATGAAGTGAGTATAACATTGATTTAAAAATCTGGGAAAGATTGCATTTAAAAAGAAAATCATAAATATAAATGCTAAAATCCTGAACAGAATATTAGCAAATAGTATCTAATGGCACATTAAAAAAAATCATGACTAAGTGGGATTATCCCCAGAATGCAAGGGTATATACTCAATCATATTAATACATCAAAGGAAAAAAATTATGATTAACTCCATAAATATTGAAAAGGCAATTGACAAAAATTAATACTCATTCATGGAAAAAAGCACTGAACAAAAATAGAAATAGATGAATATTTCCTTAATATAATAAAATACAGTTCTCCCAAACCAAAAGTCAGCATTAATCATGAGAAACACAGTGAGCAAGGAACAAAATTAGTATATTTACTTATATCACTATTATTTGGCAGTATGTGAAATGCCAGCCAAATAGTTACAAAAAGACAGAAACTAGAGTTATAAGAATTAGAAAGAAGAATTAAAAGCTACCATTATGTACAGTAAAATGGCATACATAGAAAAACTGAGAATTTTGCATAGAATCAGTAGCACCCATTTGTTCAAATAATGAGTTTAGAAGCTATAGCATAACACCCAGTTATTCTATATGTTGGCAAATTGAACACCAATAAAAAATAAATTATAAAAAGAAGCTATAGCAGAAGAAACTAGTCCATTTACAATAGCAATAAAAAGGATAAAATATTTACATATAAATAATTGAAACCATATTATTACTAGAAGAAAACATTAGAAAAATCCTTTACAACACTGGAATGGGGAATTTCTTTCTATGACTCAAAATATAGAAGCTATAAAAGTGAAAAAGAAAATTTTACTATGTTAAAAACAATTTGAACAAAATAAAATAGAAAAACTCTTATGTAGTCAAACAACCATAAGCAAACACAAATTACAAAGCTAGGAAAAAATATTTGCAACTGATACTGTACCAATCAGGGTCCTAGGAAGAAACAGTTAATTCAGGGAGAGTTTATTTACTTATTTATTTATTTACTCATATTCATTTTATCTGGGAAAATAGCATCTTTTTGGCTACTTCTTTTTCACCCACTCCAATCAGAAATGCCTCCTGCAGGGTGACTGGGTTAAGCGTCTGCCTTCAGCTCAGGTTTCAACTCCAGTGTTATGGGATCGAGCCATGCATTGGGCTCCCTGTTCAGCAGGGAGTCTGCTTCTCTCTCTCCCTTTGCCCCCCACCCCCTGCTCATGCTGTCTCTGTCTCTGTCTCTCTCTCAAATGAATAATCTTTTTTTTAAAGAAAAATTCCTCCTCCAATGTTCAGTTCCCCAACTACTTCCAGCTTTTTTTTATTAAGTTTTTTAAAATTTTAATTCCAATAGAACTAACACACAGTATGATATCAGTTTCAGGTGTACAGTATAGTGATTCAACAATTCTATACATTACTCAGCACTTACTATGATAAGTATACTCTTTAATCCCCATCACCTATTTCACCCATCATTCCACCCTCCTCCGCTCTGGTATCAGTTTTTTCTCTCTGGTTAAGAGTCTGTTTCTTGGTTTGTGTGTGTGTGTGTCTCTTTCTTTCTTCATTCCAGTGTTTCTTAAATTCCACCTATGAGTGCAATCATATGGCATTTGTCTTTCTCAACTTATTTCACTTATAATTATACTCTCTAGCTCTGTCCGTGTTATTGCAAATGGCAAGCTATCATTTCATTTTAATTTTTATGGCTGAATAATATTCCAATAAATATATTATATATATTATATATAACATATATAATTATATATTACATTATTATATGTTATCTTACATATTATGCATCATTCATTATCCAATCATCTGTTGAGGGACATATGGGATGCCTCTATAATTTGGCTATTATAAATAATGCTGCAGTAAACATAAGGGTACATGTATCCCTTTGAATTAATGTTTTTGCATTTGTTTAGTAAATACCCAGCAGTGCAATTACTAGATTGCAAAGCAATTCTATTTTTTTAGTTTTTGAGGAACCTCCATACTGTTTTCCACAATTGCTGTACCAGTTTGCATTCCCACCAACAGTGCACAAGTGTTTTTTCTCCATATCCTCACCAATACTTGTTATTTCTTGTGTTTTTTTATTTTAGCACTGCCGACAAATGTGAGGCGATATGTTATTGTAGTTTTGACTAGTATTTCCCAGGTGATGAGTGATATTGAGCATCTTTTTATGTGTCTGTTAGCTATCTGTATGTCTTCTTTGGAGAACTGTTTCGTGTCGTCTGATCATTTTTTAATTGGATTATATGTCCTTTGGGTGTTGAGTTGTATCAGTTCTTTATATATTTTAGATATTAACCTTTTTTAACATATGTATTTGCAAATATCTTATCTCATTCTATAGTTTTCCTTTTATTTTTTATTGTTTCCTTTGATGTACAGAAGCTATTTATTTTGATGTACTCCCAACAGTTTATCTTTGTTTTTATGTCCCTTGCCTTAGGAGCTATACATAGGAAAGTGTTGCTAAGGCTGATGTCAGAGAAATTACTGCTTCTACTCTCTTCTAGGATTTTTATGGCTTCAGGTATCACATTTATGTCTGTAATCCATTTTGAGTTTATTTTTGTGTATGGTGCAAGAAAGCAGTCCAGTTTCATTCTTTTGCATGTATCTCTCCAGTTTTCCCAACACCATTTGTTGAAGAGACTTTTTCCTATTGGATATTCTTCCTCCTTTGTCAAAGATTAATTGACTATGAAATGGTGGAGTTATTTCTGTTTTCTATTCTATTACATTAATATATGTCAATTTTTATGTCAGTACCATACTATTTTGATTGCTACAGCTTTGTAATATAACTCGAGGTCTGGAGTTGTGATACCATCAATTTTGTTTTCTTTTTTCAAGACTGATTAGGCTATTTGGGATCTTTTGTGATTCCATACAAACTTTAGGAATAGTTTGTTCTAGGTCTGTGAAAAAATGTTGTTGGTATTTTGATAGGGATTACATTAAATCTGCAGATTACTTGGTTAGTATATACATTTTAACAATATTTGTTCTTTCAATCCATGAGCATGGACTGTCTTTCCATTTCTTTGTGTTCTCTTCAATTTCTGTCAGTGTTTCATAGATTTCAGACCACATGCCTTTCACCTCTTTGGTTAGGTTTATTCCTAGGTATCATTATTTTTTATGCCATTGAAAATGGAATTGTTTTCTTAATTTCTCTTTCTGCTGCTTCATTGTAAATGATTAGAAATGCAACAGATTTATGTATGTTGATTTTGTATCCTGCAACTTTACAGAATTCATTCATCAGTTGTAGTTTTTTGTAGAGTCTTCAAAGTTTTCTAAATTCAGGATCATGGCATCTGTAAATAGTGAAGGTTTTACTTCTTCTTACCAATTTGGATGCCTTTTATTTCTTTTTGTTGTCTGATTGTTGAGGCTAGGACTTCCAGTACTATGTTGAATAAAAGTGGTAAGAGTAGACATCTTTGTCTTATTCCTGACCTTAGGGGGAAATATCAGGGTTTTTCCCCCCATTTGGTATAATGTTTGCTGTGGATTTTTCATATATGGCCTTTATTATCTTGAGGTATGTTCCCTCTAAGTGCTACTTTATTGAGTGTTTATATCATGAATGCATGTTGTACATTGTCAAATGATTTTTCTGCATCTATTGAAATGATCATATGATTTTTATCCTTTCTCTTATTGATGTAATGTATCATGTTGATTGATTTGTGAATATTAAACTAACCCTGCATCTTGAGAATAAATCCTACATAATTATGGTGGATGATTTTTTAATATAGTGTTTGACTTGATTTATTAGTATTTTATTGTGGATTTTTGCATCTATGTTCATCAGAGGTATTGGCCTGTAGTTCTCTTTTTTGGTAGTGTCTTGATCTGGTTTTGGCTTCAGGGTAATAGTGGCCTCATAGAATGATTTTGGAAGTTTTTATTCTTCTTCTATTTCATGAATTTGAGAGGAATAGGTTAACTCTTCTTTAAATGTTTGGTAGAATTCTCCTGTGAAGCCATTTGGTCCTGGATTTTTGTTTATTGGAATTTCCTTGATTACTGATTTAATTTCATTGTTTGTAATCCATCTGTCCAAATTTTATATTTTTTCTGGCCTCAGTTTTGGTAGGCTATATGTTTCTAGGAATTGATCCATTTCTTCTGTGTTGTCCAATCTGTTGTCATATAATTTTTCATAATATTCTATTACATTTCTCAATATTTCTGTAGTGTTGCTTTTTTATTTTTCCTCTTTCATTTGTGATTTTGCCTATTTGGGTTCTCTCTCTCTCTCTCTCACTCTTTTTCTTAATGAGTCTTGCTAGAGGTTTATCAATTTTGTTACTCTTTTCAAAGAACCAGCTCCTGGTTTCATTGATGTGTTCTATTAGTTTTTTAGTTTCTATATCATTCGTTTCTGTTCTAATCTTTATTATTCCCTTCCTCCTTCTGGTTTTGGGTTTTGTTTGTTCTATTTTTAGTTTCTATAGATGTAAGGTTGTCTATTGGAGATGTTTCCTGCTTCTTGAGGTATACCTGTATTGCTATGAACTTCTCTCTTAGAACTACTTTTGCTGCATCCCAAAGATTTTGGACTGTTTTTTTTTTTTTTTCATTTTCATTTTTCTTCATGTACTTTTTGATGTCTTCTTTGATTTCTTGGTTGACCCTTTCATTGTATAGTAACATGTTATTTAACCTCCATCTATTTGTGCTCCTTTGAAGTTTTTTTCTCATGGATGATTTTTAGTTTCATAGATTTATGCTCAGAAAATATGGATGGTATGACTTTGATCTTTTTTAATTTGTTGAGACTTGTTTGTGGCCTAATACGTGATCTATTCTGGAGAAAGTTCCATGTGCACTTGAAAAGAATGTGTATTCTGATGTTTTTTGGATGGAATATTCTCAATATATCTATTAAATCCATCAGATCCACTCTGTCATTGAAAGCCATTGTTTCCTTATTGATTTTCTGGTTGAGTTTGATTTTCTGTTTAGATTATCTTCCCATACATGTAAGTGGAGTGTTAAAGTACCCTACTATTGTTGTATTAGTATTGATTAATTTCTTTATGTTTGTTATTAACTCTTTTATATATTTGATTGCTCCCATATGGGGCACATAAATATTTGTATTTGTTTTATCTTCTTTTTGGATTGTTCCCTCAATGACTATATAGTGTCCTTCTTTGTCTCTTGTTAGTCTTTGTTTTACAGTCTATTTTGTCCAATATATGTATTACTACTCTGGCTTTCTCTTAACACCTATTTTCATGATAAATATTTCTCCATCACCTCACTTTCAATCTGAAGGTAACATTCAGTCTGAAATGAGTCTCTTGTAGGCAACATATACATAGGTCTCTTTCTTAAATCCATTCTATCACCTTGTCTTTTGATTAGAGTGTTTAGTTCATTTCTATTCCAAAGCAATTACTCATAGGTATGTATTTATTGCTATTTTTGTTCTTGTTTTGTGGCCATTTTTGTAATTTTCCTTTGATTTTTTATTCCATTGCTATCTTTCATGGTTTGTTGGTTTTCTTTAGTGATATACTTGGATTCCTTTCTCTTTATTCGCTGCAAATCTATTATTGGTTTGTGATTTGTGGTTATAATTAGGTGTGTATATAACATCTTCTGCATATAGCAAGCAGTGTATATTAAGTTGATGGTCACTTAAGTTTGAATTTCTTGTTACTCTCTTTCACGTTTTAGGTACATGGTCTCATATTTTACATTCTTTTATGTTGTGAATCCTTTGACTAATTTTTACAAATGCATTTATTTTTATTGCATTTTTTGTGTTTTTTACTTTTCATATTCTTATGATCTTTCCATTTAAAGAGTCCCTTTTAATATTCATTGCAGTGCTGGTTTAGTGGTCATAAACTTTAATTTTTGTTTATCTAAGAAACTCTTTATTTATCCTAAGAAACTTTTTATCTTTCCTTCTATTCTGAATAGTAGCCTTGCTGGATAGATTAGCTTGGCTGCAGGTTTTTTCCTTTTAGTACTTTAAATGTGTCATGCCACTGTCTTTTGGCCTGGAAAGTTTCTGCTGAAAACTCTGCTGATAGCCTTAAGGGTTTCCTTTGTATGTAACTGTTTCCTATTACCACTTTAAAAACTTTTCTTGGGCAGCCCCAGTGGCACAGTGGTTAAGCGCAGCCTGTAGCCCGGGGCCTGATCCTGGAGACCCGGGATCGAGTCCCACGGCGGGCTCCCTGCATGGAGCCCGCTTCTCCCTCTGCCTGTGTCTCTGCCTATCTCTCTCTCTTTGTGCCTTTATGAATAAATAAATAAAATCTTAAAAAAACACTTTTCTTTATCACTACTTTTTGCATTTTTAACTATTATGTGTCTTGGTGTGGACCTCATTGGGTTGATTTTTTTGGAGAGATCTTTGTGCCTCCTGGATCTGGATATTTGTTTGCTTCTCCAGATTTTGGAAGCTTTCAGCTATTATTTATTCAAATAAATTTTCTGCCCCCTTTTCTCTCTCATCTTCTGGGATTCCTATAATATGAATGTTAATATACTTGAGTTCCCTATGTAAATTCTTATTTTGCATAACTTTTTCTCTTATTTGTTCAGCTTGATTACTTTACATGACTCTGTCTTCTAGCTCATCACTTTGTTTCTCTACTTCCTCCAGCCTATTTATTCCATCAAGTGTATTTTTAATTTCATTTATTGTGTTCTTCATCTTTGATTGGTTCTTTTTTTTGTCTTTTTTTTAAGGTTCTTACTGATGTCCTTCACTCTTTTTTCATTTCCAGTGACTATCTTTGTGATCATTCAAATTCTCTACCAGGCAGGTTACTAATATCTGTTTCACTTAGGTCTCTTACTGTGGTTTTGTCCTGTTCCTTCATCTGTGACACATTTCCGTCTTCCCATTTTGCCTAACTCTCTATATCTTTTTCTGCGCTTTAGGAAAATCATCTACGTCTCCTCCTCCTGAAGGTGATGGCCTTATGATGAAGAGACCCAGCAGTGTCCCGCAGTGTAGTGTCTCCTATTCCCCAGGACTTGGCACTTCAGGGAGTGTCTCCTATGTGTATTTCATATGCCCTGATGTTGAATTCTGGCCAGTTTTTCCTTCACTCCAGTCATCTGCAGAGACGTTCTTTGCCTTTCATGAACTGTGTTTGGTCCCCACTGAGTGAGGGACATTTTAACAAGGTGTGGACTGGTTTGCTTGTGAAATGACACCTGCTGCAACTGCCACCAAAACTGAGGTTCTCCAAAATGCATGGATCAGAGGATGGGATGTTGGTGGAGTTTGTACTGGTCTTCTGGGTGAGGGGGGGTCACAATGCCAAAAATGAAGAAAGATTGACTGGGCAAGGCATATCTACTGATAAGTGGCGGAGGGTCAGCAATTGGTATAAACAAGTTAAGTAGTGAGTTTGGGTGCCACACTGGTTACCACAGGTGACTGTGTATGCTGGAGTGGGAGGCAGGAGAGGGAATTGGTGACTGACAGCTCCTTTTTTTCCTGGAAGGATCTCCTCACAATTCCTGCCTCTCTGGGCATGCTCTGAGATAAGTAAATAACTCACTTTCCCATCTGCCCCTGGTGTTTTTCAAACTACTGCTTCTAAGATCCACTGGCTGTTTGTCATGTTGTCTCTTTAAGGGTGGAGACTTCACTTCCTAATGCTTCCTGGTCTTTCCCAGAGCTGAGTCTGATTAATTTTAAAACTCCAGGCTTTAAATCCCCCTGGTTGTAAGAACTTGTGAAATTCAGTCTCTCTCTCTCTCTCTTTCAAAGCCAAACTTTATGGGGATTCATCTTCCTCATGTGGGCTGCCTGATGTGGCAGACTGTTTTTTGTCCTTCTTGCCACTGTTCCCTCCCAACTGCCCATGAGAACCATCTGTTTTGCTCCCAAACTATGTTTTCACCCTTCCTATTTTCTTTGATGTGGCTTTTTCTCTACCTTTATTTGTGGAGTTTTTTCTGCCAGTGTTTGGGTTGTTTTTGTGGTTATTTATCCTAATGTGAGTGTCATATAGTTGTCTTCAAGGAAAGTTTAATAAAGGAACCACTTATACAAGTGTGGACAGCATAAATAAGGGAATAACAAGGATAAAAATACCCCAGAACCAGTAACATCAAAGTTTTTACCACCCTTAGGCTTAAGGGAGTGAGAAGAGGGAATGATTACTGAAACCTAGAAGGAAAGAGTTATATGGAGAAGACCACCTTGATCAAAGTAAGCAGTCATCTCAAGGCAACCTTGTAGGGAGGGCACTGTAGTAATATCTACTTACCTCTAATTCTCCTCTCTCCCTCTTAACTCCTAATGAGAGTTCCTATCAACCAAACACTATTATAGGCCTAGGGAGACCATTGATATGATATAAGTCAGTATTCTGAGGCACAGAACAGGAGTGAGAAAGATGAGTGGTAGATCTAAAGGAACAAACAGATGATATCCAGCAAAATTTATAAGAAAAGCTAATTTTCCTTCATATGTAAAAAATCTTCATAATCATAACTCAATTAAAAATGGGAAATAAGATGAACTGACATTTCACTTAAAAAGAAAATTTAAATAGCTCTCAAACATGAAAAGATGTTCATGTTCCCTTTTATTATGAGAGAAATGTGACTATAATTACACTGAAATATGTTTTTGTTTGCTTATCACTTTAGTAAGTATAGAAAAGATTAATAATATACCCTATTAGAGAAGTTATGAGGAAAACACCTGACAGGCATTCAGGAAATTACTAATACACATATCACTTGACCCAGCAATGTCACATCAGGGAGTATATTCTACAGACATATTTCCACAGATAAAAACTGATGTATTTTCCAAGATTTTTATTGCAATTATAAATTGCAATTGGAAAGGATTGGAAATAACACAAATGCCTATCAAGAGAGGCTGATTAAATAGCTTATTTTACATCCATCCAATGGAATGCTATAGAGCTTTTCAAAAGAAGAAAATTTTTTGTGTCCTGATATGTAAAGCTCTCCAAGAAATGATCACTGGCGGGGAGGAAGGTGCAATAGAGTGTGTGTGGTATGCTTCCTTTCATGGAAAAATGGGAGAAATGAAGAATATATGTTAATATTTGCTTATATTTATATAAATAAACTCTGAATTAATACACAAGCAAGTATAAAAATAATTGCTGCTTAGAATACTAGAGGGTGAAAAATGAGTGGTTAGGGAGCAGAGATGAGAAAGAGAACTTTATTTCTTAAAATATTATTCATTCAAAAGTTTTCAGAATATTTTGCTTTTAATAATGCTATAAATAAAACCATGTTTTTAAAAAGCAGTATGTCAGACACAACAGTATGTTAATACATTTATCTTCTAACAGTTGGAGCAATCAAATAACTAAATATATACATTGTTCCAGTGTGGGGATATACTTATCAAAACTGGAGGTATTCCAGAAAAGGCTAGGATGAGACAGGAGTGACATCTTCAGGAAAGAGTGCAAGCTAGGTTCGATGATAGTCAACTCTAAGATTTGTTATGCTGTTTGGCATATTGTACTTTAAATTTTCTTCAATTTCCTTCATATTTGAAGAATCAAAAAGGCTCTTGTTTTTGCTACCATTCAACTCCTGTGTTTTTGGTATGTTAAATGTCAAGGTCATTCTTTGAAGCCTATTTTCTTTTATTTTTTTGAAGCCTATTTTCTAATAACATTTAGCTCATTGAAGCTTATCTGCTGAGTTCTATCCACTCATCCAGCCTTAAGAGTTCTCCATACAGATTGTCTTTATCAAGTTGGCAGATCATTTTCAGTAAGGCCAGCATCAAATGTTAGTTTGGAAATTTTAGGGGTCTATCCTCTAGTCCCATGTTACCTAAATTTTAAAAGGTCTCTGGTGTTGAAACTTGTTAAAGTTTGTTTAAAGTCTAAATTAGGGATCCCTGGGTGGCGCAGTGGGATCCCTGGGTGGCGCAGCGGTTTAGCGCCTGCCTTTGGCCCAGGGCGCGATCCTGGAGACCCGGGATCGAATCCCACATCGGGCTCCCGGTTCGTGGAGCCTGCTTCTCCCTCTGCCTGTGTCTCTGCCTCTCTCTCTCTCTCTGTGTGACTATCATAAATAAATAAAAATTAAAAAAAAATAAAGTCTAAATTAGTTACAACCATTTTAACCTCTTTATTCAAAATGCTGAAAAAAATCTTAGTTGACTTCATCAGTCAAAATTTTCCTTTACAGAAATCATGATTGCTTTTACCTAGCAGTTATGTAGTAGTTATTTTTTCTTAAACATTTAAATGTAAAAAAACTTTTTACATTTCTTAAACATTTGATGATATTGCTGTTTGTTAATTTGCTACCTCACCTACAGTGGAAGAGTAAAAATTCTTGATCTATAGTTCTCAGGTTCTATCCTTATAAATTGGAGTTGACATAGTGGTAATTTATGACAAAATATAACACATTATGGTCATCTATTCCACAGTTTCAACTTTTAGTTCCTTCAAATTGTTGAGGAAATGCTTTCTGGCCCTTATGATTTTCCTACACCTAGTATATTAAGTCCTCACAAATGATTTCCAATAGAATTTTCTGTGATGACAGAAATGTTCTATAAATCTATGCTGTCTAATATGTCATTCACTTGCCACATGGGGATATAGTGGAATTAAATTGTGGCTAATTTGACTAAGGAATGGATTTATTTTATTTTATTTTAATTGATTAAAATATAAGTAGGCAAATCTGGCTAGTGTCTGCAATATTAGATAGAACAGATATAGACCATTTTACACATTTAAAATAATTTTCTCCTGTACCTCTGACCTATTTGATTTACTAAGCATTTTAAGACAAACAAATTTTTATTTTCCCTCAGTAAAAATCAATGAAAATAACCCATATAGTCTCTTTTCTAATATATATTAATATATATGATATATATTTAAATTCTAAGAGTAGCTTTTGTACATGTTCTTTCATTTCCTTCTTTGTATTAGAGTGTGAAAAGCTCTGAACCATGTGATTAGAGTATGAGAATTGGTTCTGTGACCTTGATCTTTTTACATTTTAAAATATGAATCTGTTTAATCATGGCAATTGAGTAGCTCCAATGATTTTTTTCCCCAATCAGCCATCATTCAGTACTCATTAAGCTGCTCATCAAGGTACTCTGGGATACAAGTGAGGTAATGGAGTAGAGAAGAATGAACATTTATCAAACACCTACCATATACCAGGCATTTTATTAATCATAAGATATCTGTAATGTAGAATATCTATTTTAATTCATGTGATTAATTCTCATGACTTTGCTGCATCTTATTCCTCCTATTTTTTTTAAAAATGAAAAAACAAGGATAAGATAGGTCAAGTGACCCACACATTGCCACAGGACTAAACAACAGAACGAGGACAAAAAACCAGGTCTTTTAAGTCTAAGCTCAATCTTCTTTCCACTAAACTATAGCTTCCACTGGAGTAATTAAAAAAAAACACTAAAATAACTAGCATTAGGTTAACATTTATGTTTCAATAAGTATGCTAAATATTTTACATACATAACTATTTAATCCTCACAATAACCTATGAGTTTTACAGAGAAGAAATTATAAAACATAGACTCTATAACTTTAAGTTATCAGGGTCAAATACTTTAGGAATCCAAGGAAGATTTGATAAATCAGCTCTTCTACCACCCTCATTTTTCTGTAAGCATAATAATTGACTGGCTTGAGGTTCTCTTTGCACTTCAATTTCAAAATATGTTTTTAGTGTTCATCATGTACAAAGTATTATACAAAGTTCAGAGATTGTGGGCAGATTACAAAGGTACACAAAAATCATATTTGTGTCTCCAAAAGTCTTTTTCTCTTCCATTCTTTTCAGTAACCCTTCACTCCTTTATTCACATTTTATCTGAAAGCAAAGTCACTTATATACATCTTTTATTATTGCAAATTTGGTTCCTGATACAAGTTTTATTCTAATTATATTGAGGTTAGCAGGGCCAAGGGAGAAAGTGTTTAAGGGTTGTTAGACTGGATGCAAAATTACCAGTGAAGTAATAATCTTGTTTATAAAATCCTGATCCAGTTTTTTCCTTATTCCATTTTACTTATTCTTTGTCTCACACATTTCAATGTTCCCCTTCTAGATCTTTTGTTTTTATCATATACTCAAAATGTATTTGTAGACATTTTCAGGCTTAGAGTGTATGTTTTATCCTTTTTATCTTATCTTCTCTGCTCCAGTATACATTAAATACAATCTAAATTGAAAGATTAGAAGTCAGTCGGAGAAGGACAAACATTATATGTTCTCATTCATTTGGGGAATATAAATAATAGTGAAAGGGAATATAAGGGAAGGGAGAAGAAATGTGTGGGAAATATCAGAAAGGGAGACAGAACGTAAAGACTGCTAACTCTGGGAAACGAACTAGGGGTGGTAGAAGGGGAGGAGGGCGGGGGGTGGGAGTGAATGGGTGACGGGCACTGGAGGTTATTCTGTATGTTAGTAAATTGAACACCAATAAAAAATAAATTAAAAAAAAAAAGAAAGATTAGAAGTAGTGCTGGCCAAGCTCATAAAAATCATTTAACAATAGTAAAGCTTGTTTCACTCAGCATGATACCCTCCAGTTCCAACCACATTGAAGCAAATGGTGGGTATTTGTCAAGTCAATCGGAGAAGGACAAACATTATATGTTCTCATTCATTTGGGGAATATAAATAATAGTGAAAGGGGAATAGAAGGGAAGGGAGAAGAAATGGGTAGGAAATATCAGAAAGGGAGACATAACATGAAAGACTCCTAACTCTGGGAAACGAACTAGGGGTGGTGGAAGGGGAGGAGGGTGGGGGGTGGGGGTGAATGGGTGACGGGCACTGAGGGGGGCACTTGACGGGATGAGCACTGGGTGTTATTCTGTATGTTGGCAAATTGAACACCAATAAATAAATTTATTATTAAAAAATAGTAAAGCTTGTCATTTGATAAAATAGTTCAACTTGAAAAAATGGGTGAAAAATAGCTGAGTGTAAGTGTGTGCGTGTGTGTACACATACATATGTACGTTCACATCTTGGAACTAAATTTAAAAGAAAAAATTCACCTAGGCATTTGCTCAGGTATAAGTTGTTTTCCTCCTTATCTCTTTTGGCGCTCCATTTCTGGTTCAGTCCAAGGAAGAACAAAAAGATAACCTTAAGTCTAGAAAGATTCTAGATGCCTATTACTCTTAAAGACTTGAGGCCATTCCCAGTTTAACCTAGCATTTCAATTTTACTTTGGGAGGAGCTGGAGAATTCAATACAGATCAAGATCTCTGGGAGCATTCTAGCATGACTCCAATCCAACTTGCTTGGAGAAAGGGATGAATTATTATGAGTTTTAGTCACCAGACACTCACCTTTAACTCTAAAAGAAAACCTAAAACTAATTTGTAAAACCAAGCATCTAAATTACTTCAATGATGCTGAACTCTCAGAAACAGTATGGAGTTTTGGTTATGTGAACACAATCAAATCACAGCTCTCTATTTTAGTTTCAACATCTATAAAACAAAGGAGATAGGAATATGTGCCATTCCTGTCTGTCTTATAAAGCTGTTGTTTATATTCAGTGGGATAATAAAGGTAAAGTACTTAAAATAACCAAAATTGGACAATCATGGTTCTTCTGCTCCTCAACACTTAAATTAGTGTGTCTTTCCTCTTGGGTGGTGTTTTTTTGATTGCAACTTCTCTGCATTGGCCATAGAATCGAGAAACAGCTCTCCTCACCATCCCTCACAAAATGGGAAAATATTCCCAATGATGGATGGCCTCCTATCCCCAACTCATAACTGTACAGGCTTTTTAGAACCCATTTTCATGGGGAGCAACTGTCCAGCTTTGGAGGTTAAAAGCAGAAGCTCCATAGGCACATGGCCTATGTTAAAATTTCTGTCTTCCATGTATTTGCCCCTTTGTCCCAGGCTAGTCCTCCAACAATTCTCTTTGCCTCAATTTCCCCAAGTGTACTGTGGAACTGATAATAGTATCCAGAGAAATCAGCTGGCTCAGGGCCTGGAACTTGATAATCGCTCAGTAAGAATCCGTGACTATTATTTGGTTCTCTGCTGGAAAAATCAAATCATATGGTTATATTGTTTTCCTCTTGAGATCAACAAACAAGTATACTTTTAAAACTACAATGAAAGCACTAAACTCTGCTTTAATATAACAAATGAAAGCCTAAAGAGGTATTAAGTAGTTCCTGCTACAGGGAAAGAGAATACTTTTTTCCCATTCTTTCTTCTTTCTTCTGCTGATTCCAATTGCTCCTGTTGTAACATATTTTATAGACTTCTTTCTGGGATTTTGAAGATCCTGCAAAGAATTGAGTGGAAGGGGTAATGTAACAGAGGTAGGAAAGACAGAGGACAGCTTTCTACAGTGGATTTTATTGGAATTATGGTTAACTTCATAGTTAGTTTTCTAATCTGTCCTGCACATTTACATTCCTTTCTTTCTGTATTCAGTAAACACCACTATGTACCAGGCATGGAGGCTGGTGCTGGAATTTCTAAATTGATTAAGTTAGGAAGCCATCCCTCAGGAATCTGGTCCTTGGTAGAGGAAACAACATTTACAAACCTAATGATGCTAGAAGCACAGAGCAGGGTGGTTATGTGTCCAGGCTCTGGAGCCAAACTCTCTTGTTTTGAATCCTCCAGGCTTTTGTGATTTCAACTTAGATCAATTTCCTTTATCTCTTTTTGGCTTCATTGCCAGCTGTGAAATAGTATTGTGATTGTACCTGTTATTTTGAGGATTGAATGGATCTTTATATATAAACTTCTGGAATAGTGTCTAACTTATGGTTAACATTAAATAAATGCGTGCCTTTTATTACTAAAAAATAAAAAAATAACCAAAATTGTTACACAAAATAATATATTATTATAGAGAAAGGAGCAAAAATTTTTTTGTATTAAGCACTAAGGTAATGTGCACATTTTTTTTCTGGATTTTGTGCACATTAAAAACATATACCACTAAAGGGGTGCCTGGGTGGCACAATTGATTGAGTGTCTGACTCTTGGTTTCAGCTCAGGTCATGATTTCAGGGACATGAGATTGAGCCCTGTATCAGGCTATATGCTCTATGTGGAGTCTGCTTAAGACTTCCTTTCCCTCTCCTTCTGCCCCTCACCCCTGCTCTCTCTCTCCCTCAAATAAATAAATCCTTTAAAAAAATACATACCACTCAAAATAAAACAAGTCATTATTTTTTTAAAGTTCTAAACCTTTTATTTTTCTAATCTTTTATTTAAATTACAGATCGTTAACATACAGTGTGATATTAGTTTCAGATATAGAATTTAGTGATTCATCACTTAAATGCAACACTCAGTGCTCATTACAACCAGTAACCTCCTTAATCCTCATCTATTTAAACCATCCCTTGCCCATGCCCCTTCTGGTAACCCTCAGTTTATTCTCTATAATTAGAGTCTGTATACTCTTTTGCTTCTCTTTTTTTCCCCTTATGTTTATCTGTTTTGTTACTTAAATTCCACATGTGAGTGAAATCATACAGTATTTATCTTTCTCTGGCTTATTTCACTTAGCATAATACTCTAGCTCCATCTGTGTTGGAAATGGCAAGATTTCCAACAAATGGCAAGATACACACACACACGCAATGGAATATTACTCAGCCATAAAAAATAATGAAATCTTGCCATTTGTTGAAAATCTTGCCATTTCCAACAAAGATGGAGCTAGAGTATTATGCTAATTGAAATAAGTCAGAGAAAGACAAATACTGTATGATTTCATACATACATACATACATATTTCATACATACGATGTATCACATCTTCTATATCCATTCATCAATCAACACACATTTGGGCTCTTTCCACAATTTGGCTATTGTTCTGTTGATAATGCTGCTATAAACATTGGGGTG
Source organism: Canis lupus dingo (assembly GCF_003254725.2). NCBI lineage: Eukaryota > Metazoa > Chordata > Mammalia > Carnivora > Canidae > Canis > Canis lupus. The sequence goes on from NC_064281.1 coordinate 66,137,272, forward strand.
AATTCTCCTTTTGAATCAGTATTTCTGTATCCCTTGGGTAAATGCCTAGTAGTTCAATTGCTGGATCATAGGGTAGTTCTATTTTTAACTTTTTGAGGAACCTCCATATTGTTTTCCAGAATGGCTGAACCAGTTTGCATTCTCACCAAGAGTCTAAGATGGTTCCCTTTCTCTGCATCCCCACCGACACCCGTTTTTTCTTGTATTGTTAATTTTAGCCATTTTGACTGATGTGACATGATAATCTCATTGTAGTTTTGATTAGTATTTCCCTCATGATGAGTGATGTTAAGCATCTTTCCATTTATCTGTGAGACATCTGTTTGTCTTCTTGGAAAAATATCTATTCTTGTGTTCTGCCCATTTCTTAACTGGATAATTTTGGGGGGATTCAGTTTGATAATTTCTTTATATATTTTAGATACTAACCCTTTATTGGATATGTCATTTGCAAATATCTTTTCCCATTCCATCAGTTGATCTTTGGCTTGTTGATTGTTTCCTTCACTCTGCAGAATATTTTTATTTTGATGAAGTCCTAGTAGTTCATTTTTGCTTTTCATTCCCTTGTTCAGGAGACATATCTAGTAAGAAGTTGCTGTAGCCAATGTCAAAGAAATTACTGCTTGTATTCTCTAGGATTTTGATGGCTTCCTTCCTCACATTTAGGTCTTTAATCCATTTTGGATTTATTTTTGTGTATGCTGCAAGAATATGGTTCAGTTTCATTCTTTTGCATGTTGTGAAACTCCATTTTTCCAGCTCCATTTGTTGAAGAGACTGTCTTTATTTCCTTGGATATTCTTTCCTGCTTTGTTGAAGATTAGTTGACTGTATAATTGTGGGTTCATTTCTGGGTTCTCTATTTTCTTCCACTGATCTATGTGTCTGTTCTTATCCCAGTCAGTGTATGGTCTGTATCACTGCAGCTTTGTATCATCACTTGAAGTCCATAATTGTGATACCTCCCCCCTTTGTCTGTCTTTCTTTCTTTCTTTCTTTCTTTCTTTCTTTCTTTCTTTCTTTCTTTCTTTCTTCTTCCTTCCTTCCTTCCTTCCTTCCTTCCTTCCTTCCTTCCTTTCAGGTTGTTTTGGCTATTCAGGGTCTTTTGTGGCTCCATACAAATTTTGGGATTGTTTGTTCTAGCTCTGTGAAAAATGCTGTTGGTATTTTTATAGGAATTGTTTTAAATGTGTGGATTGCTCTAGGTATTATGAGCATTTTAATAATATTTGTTCTTCTACTCCATGAGCATGGAATGTGTTTCCAATTCTTTGTGTCATCTTCAGTTTCTTTCATAAGTGTTCCATGCTTTTAAGAGTATAGATCATATGCTTCTTTGGTTAGGTTTATTCCCAGGTATCTTATGGCTTTTGGTGCATTTGTAAATGAGATCGATTCCTTGATTTCTCTTTCTTCTGATTCATTATTAGTGTATAGAAATGCAACAGATTTCTGTACATTTATTTTTATGCTGTGACCTTACTGAATTCATATATCAGTTCTAGCAAATTTTTGGTGGAGTCATTTGGGTTTTCTATATAGAATACCATGTCATCTGCAAGCAGTGAAAGTTTGACTTTTTCTTTTCAAATTTGGATACCTTTTATTTTTTGCATTGTTTGATTGCTGAGGCTTGGACTTCCAGTTCTATGTTAAATAATAATGAGAATGGACATCCCTGTCTTGTTCCTGACTGTAGAGGAAAAGCTCTTAGTTTTTCCCCATTGAATATGATATTAACTATGTTTTTTATATATGGCCTTTATGATGTTGAAGTGTGTTCCATCTATTCCTACTTTGTTGAGGGTTTTTAATTATGAAAAAATGTTGTACATTGTCAAATGCTTCTCTGCATCATATGAATTTTATCCTTTTAAAAAAATAATGTAAAAAAAATAAAAAAATAAAAAATAAAATAATGTGCTATATCACATTGATTTGTGAATATTGAACCACCCTTGCAGCCCAGGAATAAATCCCACTTACTTGTGGTGAATGATTCATTTAATGCACTGTTGGATATGGTTTGCTAGTATTTTATTGAGAATTTTGCATCCATGTTCATCAGGGATTTTGTCCTGTAGTCTTCTTTTTCAGTAGAATTCTTGCCTGGTTTTAGAAGCAGAGTAATTATGGCCTCATAGAATCAATTTTGAAATTTTCCTTCTATTTATCTTGTTTGGAATAGTTTCAGAACAATAGATATTAGCTCTTTAAAAAAAGATTTTGTTCATTTATTCATGAAAGACAGAGAGAGACAGGCAGAGTCACAGGCAGCATGAGAAGCAGGCTTCCTATGGGGAGCCTGATGTGGGACTTGATCCCAGGACTCCAGAATCATGACCTGAGCCAAAGTCAGACACTCAACTACTAAGCCACTCAGGCATCCCAATAGGTGTTAGCTCTTTAAATATTGGTAGAATTCCCCTGTGAAGCCATCTGGCCCGGGCCTTTTGTTTGCTGAGAGATTTTTGATTACTGATGGACATTTTTACTGATTGTCAATCTGTTTGAGTTCTCTATTTCTTTCCATTTCAGTTTTGGTTAGGTTATAGGTTTCTAGGAATTCATCAATTCATTCCATATTTTCTGATTTGTTGGCATATTGTTTTTCATAAGATTCTCTTATTATTGTATGTCTGTGATGTTAGTTGTTATTTCTCCTCTCTTGTTTGCGATTTTATTCATTTGGGCCCTTTCCTTTTCTTTCTGATATGTCTGGCTAAGGTGTTATCAATTTTATTAGTTTTTTCAAGGAATGAGCTCGCAGTTTCATTGGCCTATCCTCTTGTTTTTTTTTTAAGTTTCCATATCATCTATGTCTCCTCTATTCTTTATTATTTCCCTTCATCTGTTGTCTTTAGGCTTTATTTGTTGTTCTTTTTGTAGCTCCTTTAGGTGTAAGGTTATGTAGTTTGAGAGTTTTCTTGCTTCTTGACATAATCCCAATATTGCTATATATTTCCATTTTATGACTGCTTTTCTGCATCTGAGAGATGTTGGATCATCATGTTCTCATTGTAATGGTTTACATGTTTTTAAATTTCTTCCTTAATTTCCTAGTTGACCCATTCATTCTTTAGTCGCATGTTTTTAAACTCCATGTATTTGTGTTCTTTTCAAATTTATTCTGCTTGACTTCAAGTTTCACAGCATCATGGTCAGAAAACATGCATGATATGATACCAATCTTTTTGTACTTGTTGAAGTCTGATTTTTACCCAGTATGTGATCTATTCTGGAGAATGTTCCATGTGCACTGGAGAAGAATATGTAAGGATGAAATGTCTTGAATATACCTATTAAGTCCATCTGGTCCAGTGTGTCATTTAAAGCCATTGTTTTCTTGTTCATTTTCTACTTAGATAATCTTCCCATTGATGTAAGTGGGGTATTAAAGTCCCCTACCATGATTTTATTATCAATGAGTTGCTTTATGTGTGTTGTTTTATATATTTGGGTGCTCTCAAGTTGGGAACATAAATATTTATGACTGTTAGATCTTCTTGTTGGGTAGAACCCTTTATTGTGATACAGTACCCTTCATCTCTTCTTACAGTCTTTGGTTTAAAATCTAGTTTGTCTGATAGAAGTACTGCTACTTCAGCTTTCTTTTGACTTCCATTTCATGATAAATGTTTCTCCATCCCCTCATATTCAATCTGCAGTTGTTTTTAGGTGTACAATGAGTCTCTGGTAGGCAACATATAGATGAGTCTTGTTTTTTATCCATTCTGACACCATATGCCTTTTCATTAGAGTGTTTAGTCAATTTACATTCAGAGTAATTATTGATAGAAATGTATTTTGTGCTATTTTATTACTCTTTTGTCGTTGCTTCTGGAGATTTTCTCTGTTTCTAGTCTTAGTCAGTTTTGGTCTTTCTTTCCTAGTCAAAGAGTCCCCTTTAATCCTTTAATATTTCTATGAGGGCTGGTTTAGTGGTCCTGAACTCCTTTGGTTTTTATTTGTCTCGGAAACTCCCTTTCTCTCCTATTATGAATCATAACCTTGCTGGATAACCTTGTTTGCGGACTTTTCCCATTCAGTACATTGAATATATCATGCCACTCTCTTCTGGATTGCTAAGTTTCTGTGGAGAGTTCTGTAGCTAGCATTATGAGTCTTCCCTTCTAAGTTAGGGACTTCGATTGTCTTGCTGCTTTGATGATTTTTTTCTTTATCCCTATATTTTGCAAATTTAACTACAATATATCTTGGTGTTGGCCTGCTTTTGAAAAATTTAATGGTAGTTTGGATTTGAATGTCTGTTTCCTTCCCCACATTAGTGAATTTTTCAGCTATTATTTCCTCAAATGAATCTTCTGCCCCATTTTCTCTCTTTTCTTCTGGCACTCTTATGGTATGAATGTTATTACTTTCTATGGAGTCACTGAGTTCCCTAAGTCTATTTTTGTAATCCATAAAAGCTATTTCTCTCCTTTTTCACCTTCATTATTTTCCATTATTCTATATTCTATATCACTTATTTGTTCTTCTGGTTCTTCCATCCTTGTGGTCATTACATCCAATCTGTTTTGACTCTTACTTATTGCATTTTTCATTTCTGTCTGATTTTTAACTCTTTTTGTCTCTGCAGTAAGGGTCTCCCTGATGCTTTCCATGCTTTTCTCAAGCCCAGTGACTATCCTTATGATTGTTGCTTTAAATTCTCTATCAGGAATATTACTTATATCTCTTTTGATTAGATCTCTGGCCATTACCTTTTTTTCAGTCTTTCTTTTGGGATGAATTCCCTTTCATGGCATTTTGTCTAGGTCTCTATCTTCTCTGTGTTAGAAAACCCCATTATATTTCCTTCTCCTGAGAGTATTGGCTTTATAAAGAAGAGATCCTATGGTATCCAGGGTCCGGTGCTTCAAGAAGTATCTCTGATGTATGTTGTGTTCATTCTGCTGCAGTGTTTTGTCTGCTCTAACCCTCAAGTCTGTCATCTGCAGAGGCTCTCCTTGCCTACAGTACAAAATGTTTGGATCTTGGCCAGAGTGTGGTGAGTTTTAATTAGGTGTGCTCTGGTCTGCTTGTTAAATGAGTCCTGATGCTACTTCCACTAGAACTGAAGCCTTGCTGAACTCTATGGTTGGTAGACATGGTGTGTGAAGGAGTTTCTCGTCATCTTCTCATGAAGGGGCCCACTGTGTTGGTTCTTAAGCACTCTTGCTTAAGAAAAAGAATATCAGCAGAATGCAGGAGACCTAAGCAGGTTAGGCAGTCAATGTTGGCACTGTGATGTTTACTGAAGTTGGTTTATGTTAATGGATGGGGGAAGGAACTGGCTCCAGCCAGCTCCTTTGTCCCCAGAGAGGGGTCTCTGTGCTTGCTGCTCTCAGAGAAGCACTCCCAGAAGAGCAAATAATTTCCCCTATGTGCATCCCAGGCATTTTTCAAATATCTATCTCCAGGTTGCTTGTCTTCCTGGAGCAGCACACTTTGGGCTGTAATCACAGCCAAGCATGCAGACTTTTAAAACTCCAAATTTTAGGGACCTGCTGTGGTGGCGGCCTGCATTGCTCTTTTGGGAGAGGGTCTCACTGCACTGGGATGGACGTAGGTTTGACCTAGAAGGGCAGTTACACCATAGGTCATGGGCATGGAATTTGAAACAAGACAGGTAAACAGCCAGCTTCTGCGTTAGCTGCCTTCAGCAGGTGTCTCTGCACCTATGCTAAGGGGTGGGGGAGGTTAATGCAAACTACTGGTTCTTTTTTTCCTGGAGAGGCATCTCTGAAAAGGCCACCTCTCACAGATGTGTTTCAAAAAAAGCAATAATCTCTCCCTGTGTCCCTTAGGCAATCCTCAGATCATGCTCTTTGCCCCTCGGGTAGCTTGCCTGCCTTCTCTCCAGGAGTAGGGAAGCTCCTTCAGTCCTCTATCACAGCATAGCCCACCAACCTCTGAAACTTGTTTTTGAGCTCTGCTAGTTGCAGAAGCTTGTGAAAGTCAGCTCCTCTCATTTTCTGAGCCAATAGCTTTGGGGAAGTGTTCTCTTTGTGCATTCCCCTGTGTGCTGTGCTCCCTCTTTCACTTTTCTCCATGACCAGGGCTCCCTCTCCTCTGCAGCACCTACAATCTGTTCCTTCCCCAAACCACATCTCCACATTTCCTACCTTCTTTGATGTGACTTCTCTCCCTCTAGTTGTGCAATGTGTTCTGTCAATTCTCAGGTCATTTTCTTGGGTATTCAGAATGATTTGATAGTTATATATAACTGTTCAAGGGACAAGAGGAGCCTAGGATCCTATTACATTGCCATCTTAAACACTTCAAAGTTCTAAACCTTTTAAATTCTTCTGGAAACCTCTAACCCCTAGTCTAAAATTTTTTTAAAAGGAAGGATAAATTCTAAGTTTCTAGTTTGTTCATCTAAAAAGTATTATGATTCTGTGAAAGGTGTCAGATACATTTTTAGTATATTCTACCATTATTATCTCTGGAAATTAAATTTTTAAATTTTTTGCATGTAAGAAATGTAGTATGTAAAAAGATTTTTATCCATAACAGACATATGAAAATGCAAATAATATTTAATTGGGTGGGGATATAGAAAACTTTTCTCCCCATACTTTTAATAAAATAATTAACTATTAAAATTTCAAGCTAGTGTGCATTTAAAGATTTTTTTAAATGTCTATGAATGGAAAAGGGTGGGACAATCCAGAGATTTAAAGAGGATGTTAGGAAGAGGAGCATGTGGGTTTTATGGTAAGAAGTAAAAATAGTTAAAATTATGAAAGGGAATCTCTACACAGAAGTAATTATTAATGTAAATTATCCATAACCTTTTAATGCAGAGATAGGTTTCTCAAGCATATGTGTACATGCAAAACAGCACATTTCACAAAAGATTATTATAAAATAGTAAATATCTTCATTATTTTCCACTTGGATTCCAAATCTCTTAATAAATAGCATCTGACATTCATTTTGATAACTCTTTATGTTTCTATGAGTGCTAAGTACCTTGTAAATGCTCAATTAATATTTAATTATAATGAAGAACAGAGATATCTAGTAAATGATATTCTTTTTGTTTCTCACTTCTAGCTTTCATACTGCATTAAAAGCAAAGCATTATCTATATCAATATATAGCTAACAAATTGGTAACAATATTCTTAGATTTGCATTTCAGTGTATGGAACAAATTGTTGATCACACAGTTAATTATCTCACCAATGCAGCAATATAATTCAGCCATTAGGCTTATCAAAATAACTTTACCAACTTCTTTCAGGCTCCAGTTATTTTAGTCCTATGTGATAAGCATAGAAACTGTGAAGTTTCATTTCTGTTAGCTTTGCTAGAATGTTCTATCTTTAAAAGTTTCTATTCCTGGTTCTAAGCACATGATTTCCCAGAAAACTTGCTGCAAAGGAGTCCCTTTTGGAAGCAGACAGATTTCGATGTGGCAATTTTGTTATATTAAAAGGTCTTCATCGAGGTTCCAGCATTGAAACTTAGTGAATTCTGCATATGTATGGAACAGTTTTTGGCTTCCCCACTGGTCAAGGCTTAAATGTAATCACGTAAGATTTCCTGACAGCTGCATGGCACCCAAAAAAGGAGCCACTTTGTATAACTATTGCTTCAAAACCTCCCTCCTTAGATAGAATTTCTCTATGAAGTTAATGCAAATATCCACTTAAATCATATATAGAGTTTTCAGAAATCAGGCAGAGCAAGACATTTGTAACACAAGACCATGAATACTACTTGGCAGGATTTGATATCAATTGGTGTGTATTGCTCTAATATGTATATTGCACAGCTGGATCCAGACAACTGCTAACTATACAACATAGTCAGAATTGCTAAGAGAACATTCAGTAAGTGAATGCACACAGAAAGCAACCTATTTTCTTATCATTTCCTTGCTGATGAGTTCTAATTTATTCCCAAACCAATCTATTACTAAATTGAAAATATGATTGCCAAGTTCCTTTTTAGAAATGTAAAAACTTAAAAATTTTAGCATTCCCTTATTCATGCTTAACCATGTTCTTTTGTTGAATTACAAATAAACATGATATCCACTATCAGCCTTTATAGTTATTGCAGGTTGCTACTTAACAAAATTATTTTAAAACATATTATTCTGAAATTGTGGTTAAAAACGTAGTTACATTTGACCAATACTGTATTTGTTGTAATGACCTAAGGACAAAAAAGTCTTGCCTGTAAGAAAGACATGTAACATTAGAAATAATAGAAATAAAATTGAGAAATAACAAATAAAATTTAGTATATAAAAAGCTTTTGTCTCACCAGAAAAAAATTTATTCTAATAACCAATGTCTATATCCAATACTATCTGTCCTGTTTGAATAAGTTAAAGTCATAGTTATCTGATATAAAAATAAAGTAACAATAGAAATAATACTAAAAACATGATTATCTACAAATGTTCAATCCACATATAATGGTATCTAATCTTGCTGGATAAAGATTATGGTCCTATTTTTCATGGAACTCAGTCCTGCTTGCATTATTTCCCTAATATTTGTGATAACTATGTTAAGATTAATCACTAGCAAATGAACTCTAAAAGAACTATCAGCACGAATAACAGAATACTTATGTAATACCCAATGAAAGATATACTAGATATTAGAACAACTATTCTGCTGTTTAATTAAAATTAATTAAAAAGTGGAATTTAGGACACCTGGTTGACTCAGTTGGAAGAGCATATAACTCTTGATCTTGTGATCCTGAGTTCAAGCCCTGCATTGACTGTGCAGATTAGTTAAAATAAATAAACTTATCTTTAAAATGGAATTTATTCAGTTAGCAATTTTATTTAATTGTGTTATCACCAAACTCTATCATTCATTCAAAGAGAAGAAAGTTCACAATTCTACTATAAAATAATGAGGCCAATTCTCATAAGCTAAACAAAAAATCAGCCTCATTAAATTATCAGAAGAGCTGATACAAATATGAAAACTTAGACTTGGAATATTGTCAGGTATACAGGCGATTAATTTCATGTACCCTAGAAGGCAGTACTGCTATACACATGGTATTTGAATAAACTAATCCAGTATTGCTATGTTAAATGTTGTACAGAATAATGAAGAAGTACAAGGTATTTTCCTTGCCTCCATGAGCTTAAAATAAAGTTGGAAAGACATACATTTAAAATGGATAAGTTTGGGATCCTTGGGTGGCTCAGCGGTTTAGCGCCTGCCTTTGGCCCAGGGCGCGATCCTGGAGACCCGGTATCAAGTCCCACGTTGGGCTCCCGGCATGGAGCCTGCTTCTCCCTCTGCCTGTGTCTCTGCCTCTTTCTCTCTCTCTATGTCTGTCATAAATAAATAAATATTTAAAAAAATAAATAAATAAAATGGATAAGTTTAAGGAGAAATAAATGTGGGCTAGAGAAGTTAATGTAACCATGGTGAAATTAAGACTTGATTCTTAGAGGATTAATTTACTATGAACATGCCAATAATCAATCATTTTAATTTATTTGCCAAAATGTCCAGATCAATCTATTAAAATTAAAATGTCAAATGCATGTATGTAATATTGCTTCTTTTTCTAAGTACAAATACATTGGGCAGGCTGGGTGGCTCAGCGGTTTAGCACTGCCTTCAGCCCAGGGTGTGAATCTCGAGACCTGGGATCGAGTTCCGCATCAGGTTCCCAGCATAGAGCCTGCTTCTCCCTCTGCCTGTGTCTCTGCCTCTCTCTCTCTCTCTCTCTCTCTCTCTCTCTCTGTGAGTGTGTGTGTGTCTCTCATGAATAAGTAAGTAAAATCTTTAAAAAATACATTACATTCTCAGCCTGAATAAAGTGCCTAATTTAAGCTTTCTGTTTTCATCTTACAGACTAATATAGTAGAATAAGAAGAAAGTCACTCCCTGCCTGCCAAATGAACGTATTAACACTTATGCATGTAGGTACAGAAGAAAAATGATTTATCAACTAGTATAAGGCATGTGTTACCATAAAAAATAAAACCAAATATACATTTTGTGACATGTTGATATGTGGGCATAAGAGGATTGTTAAAGTATTGAATTGAATGAGAATCAAATTTAGTATTATCAGCATAGCTGGGAAATGTTATCATTGTTTCCTTAGCAAGCATATTTTTTTTCAGTCTCAATAGAGGTCAATATTTCCTTTTAAAAATGTGAATGTATCACTTGAGGTTCAAGTGATAGTAACATTATGTTCTCCAGAACAAACCTGATGACCTGTGCACAATTCTGTGGGATCACTTGGTGGCCAAGCTTTGACTATAACTGAGGGTTATTACCTTGTAGGAAATATCCTTATGAAATATACAGCCTGACTTCTGAAGCAGAGATAGAGCTGGAAATACTACTAGTGCTCTTGCTTAAGAGGTCAAGTCTCTGGCATTTATTTAAGTGGAATATAAGAGAATATTATAAGCAAATGGTGATTTAGGGATTTGTTATTGTGTTTCCTATATTCTCTGAAGCAAGCCAATATCTGTATATTCCTTAAGACTCCTGTTTAGTGATCTTTCAACATATGATATATCTACTATAAGCCCCTAATAGTGTAATCCATTGACAGGTTAACTTCTCAGTAAGAGACCACTTCCCACCCATGTTATCCAACCCCAAAACATAGACGTGATCCTTGACTATTATCTCTTTCTCACTTGCCATATCAATTACCAAGTTCCACCTGATAACTCTTCATATTTCTTAAATGCATCAAGTGTCCGATTCTCCATTGTTACTATCTTAGTTTAAACAGACATAATCTTTCACCTGACCTGTTATCATAGCCTTCTAACTGGTCTGTCAGCTTCCAGTTCTGCCCTACTCCAAACTTCACCATCAATTTTCCATAGTATATCTAGAATGATCTTTCCATAAGAGAAACCAAATCCTGTTATTTCCATGACTTAAAACATTGTGATGGTGCCCAGTAACCTATAGGGTAAATACCATATTCCTTAGCATGTCTCATAAAGACTTTCCTGGTAGGCTCTCTGAATTCTTTGCCAACATCATTTTCTATGACCTCCCTTCCACCCATCATCCCGAGTGCTAACCATTTCAAGGTACTTAGAGTTCCACAAACACTCCCTATATATTCACACTTTCCATGATTTGAGCATGTTATTGTCTTTAGCCCTGAAGCCTTCCTTTTCATTTGAGCCCTACTTCCACATACCTGAAAAATTCATATTCATCCTTCAAAGCTTAGATCAAAAGACACATTCTTTGTAAAACTTTTTCTGATAAAGTCAATCATTTGCTTTGTCTTTGTGCTCCCACATTTCATACACACTAGCCCTACAGTGTATTCTACGTTGCCTTATAAGGATCTACACCTATATATCTCCGTATTTTTTTAAATATTTGAGGGCAGACCAGAAACATGTCAGATTCTTATTTATCCCTGCTGTTAAGCAGGATACCTAGAACCTAGTAAGTTCTCAAAAATTACGTTAGATAATTTGCTTGACTATATTGATAGATGGTGTTTGGTAAATAAGATATACATAATATGATGCAAATAAAACATATATGTGTATTTTTAAAATCATGGGCAAATTTTAATATTAAGTATTTGACCTCTACTAGTCTCTACTCTTGATACTTTCATTCTAAAAAAACAGTGGAAAAAGAAAACTAAAAACAGTAAAACAGTTTTAATCAAAATCAAGCCATTATTGTATCTGCAGTGGGAGTTGTATACTTTTGGGGTTTAAAATTTTATTTAATTATTTTTTATAATTCAATTTGCCAACATATAGTATAACACCCAGTGCTCATCACATCACATGCTCTCATTAATGCCCGTCACTGAGTTACCCCATCCTCCCACTCACCTCCCCTTCAGCAACCCTCAGTTTGTTTCCCAGAGTTAAGAGTCTCTGATGGTTTGCCTTCCTTTCTGCCTTTTCCCCATTCAGTTTCCCCTCCTTCCCTTATGGTCCCTAGCACTATTGCTTATGTTCCAAATATGAGTGAAACCATATGATAATTCCCTTTCTTTGACTGACTTCACTCAGCGCTATATCCTCCAGTTCCATCCACGTTGATGTAAATCGTAGGTATTCATCTTTTCTGAAGGCTAATATTCCACTGAAGATGTGACATTAATATTCCATTGTAGACATTGCCGCTATGAACACTGGGATGCATGTGCCCCTTCATTTCACTACATCTGTATCATTGGGGTAAATACCCAGTAGTTCAGTTGCTGAATCATTAGATAGCCCTGTTTTTAACTTTTTGATGAACCTCCATACTGTTTTACAGAGTGGCTATACCAGCTTGCATTCCCACTAACAGTATAAGAGTTCTTTCTCCACATCCTTGCCAACATTTGATGTTACCTGTCTTGTGAATTTTAGCCATTCTCATCAGTGTAAAGTGGTATCTCATTTTTTAAAGATTTTATTCATTTATTAAAGAGATAGAGATTGAGAGAGAGAGAGAAAGAGGCAGAAACACAGGCAGAGCTTCTTGCAGGGAGCCCGATATGGGACTCGATCCCAGGGCTCCAGGATCACACCCTGGGCTGAAGGCAGGCACTAAACCACTGAGCCACCAAGGGATCCCCTCATTTTGGTTTGATTTTATATTTCCCTAATGCCAAGTGACGTGGAGCATTTTTTCAAGTGACTGTTGACCATTTATAAGTCTTCTTGGAAGAAATGTCTGTTCATGTCTTGTGCTCACTTCATGACTGGATTGTTTTTTGGGTGTTGACTTCGATACGTTATTTATAGATCCTGATATTAGCCTTTATGTGATATGTTATTTGCAAATATCTTCCCCCATTCTGTAGGTTGCCTTTTAGTTTTGTTGAGTGTTTCCTTTGCTGTGCAGAATATTTTTATCTTGATGGAGTCCCAATAGTCCATTTTTGCATTTCTTTCCCTTGCCTTTATAGACATGTCTTGAAAGTGTTTTAGCAATTTGGGGGTGAAGTTTTGGGTGTTTTCCACACAAACTATCATGTCATCTCCAAAGAGTGAGAATTTGACTTCTTCTTTACCAGTTTGAATACCATTTATTTCTTTTTGTTCTTTGATTGATGAGGCTGGGACTTATATTACTATGTTGAACAACAACGGTGAGAGTGGGCATCCCTGTCGTGATCCTAACCTGAGGGGAAAAGCTCTGTTTTTCCCCATTGAGAATGATATGTAATATGGGCTTTTTATACTTTGCTTTTATGATGTTGAGGAATGTTCTCTCTATCCCCACACTTTGAAGAGTTTTAATCCAGAAAGCATGGTGTACTTTGTCAAATGCTTTTTCTGCATCAATTGAGAGGAACATATGCTTCTTGGCCTTCCTTTTATTAATGTGATCTATCACATTGATTGATTTGCAGATGTTGAACCAACCTTGAGGTCCAGTAATAAATTCCACTTGGTCATGGGGAATAATCCTTTTATATAATGTTGGATCCTATTGGCTTCTTTGTTTTATTTTGACATCCATGTTTACCAGGGATATTGGTCTGTAATTCTCTTTTTTGATGAGGTCCTTGGTATTGGGATCAAGGCAATGCTGGCCTCAGAGAACAAGTTTGGAAGTTATCCTTCCTTTTCTATCTTTTTAAACAGCTTCAATAAAAAGTTTTATTTCTTCTCTAAATGTTGGTAGAATTCCTCTGGGAATCTTATTTCTTGGGAGGTTTTTGATGACTCCTTCAATTTCCTTTCTGGTTATGTGTCTCTTTAGGTTTTCTATTTCTTCCTGTTTTAGATTTGGTAGTTCATAAGTTTTCAGGAACACATCCATTTCCACCAGATTGCCTAATTTGTTGGCATACCATTGCTCAGAATACTTTCTTAAAATTGCTTGTCTTTCCTCGGTGTTTCTAATTATCACTCCTCTTTCGTTTATGATTTTATTAATTTGGGTCCTTTCTCTTTTCTTTTTGATAAGTCTGGCAATGGTTTACTGATTTTATTAATTCTTTCAAAGAACTAGCTCCTAGTTTTTGTTGATGTGGTCTACTGTAATTCTGATTTCCATTTGAGTTCTGCTCTTTATTATTTCTCTTCTCCGGCTGAGTTTAGGCTTTAATTCCTGTTCTTTCTCCAATTCCTTTAGGTGTAAGTTTGACTCATGTAGTTGAGATTTTTCTAATCTTTTGAGGGAGGCTTGTATTGAAATGTACTTCCCTTTTAGGACCGTCTTTTATGTATCCCAAAAGATTTTGAACAGTTGTGCTTTCATTTTTCTCAGTTTGCATGGATCCTTTCCATTCTTCTCTAATTTCCTGGTTGACCCATTGATTTTTTAGTAGGATATTCTTTAGCCTCGAAAAGTTTGAGTTCCTTCCAAACTTCTTCTTCTGATGGAGTTCTAGTTTCAAAGCATTGTGGTCTGAAAATATGCAGGGAATGATCCTCATCTTTTGGCAGCAGTTGAGATCTGACTTGTGACCCAGTACATGGTCTATTCTGGTGAAAGTTCCATGTGCACTTGAGAAGAATGTCTATTCCCTTGCATGAGGATAGAATATTCTTTATGAATCTGTGAAGTCCATCTGATCCAGTGTGTCATTCAAGGCCTTTGTTTCTTTGTTGATCTTCTGCATAGATGATCTGTCCATGGCAGTGAGTAGAGTATGGAGATCTCTTGCTATTAATGTAAAATTATCAATGTGTTTCTTTACTTTAGTTTTTTTAAATTTTTTTATTGAGTTCAATTTGCCAACATATAGCATAACACCCAATGAGCATCCCACCAAGTGCCCTGCTCAGTGCCCAACACCCAGGCACCCCAACACCCCGCTCACCTCCACTTCCACTAGTTAGGTGTCTCTCATGTTTTGTCACCCTCACTGATATTATCACTCATTTTCTTTCCTTTCCCTTTATTCCGTTTCCATAATTTTTATATTCCCCAAATGAACGAGACCATATAATGTTTGTGCGTTTCAGATTGACTTATTTCACTCAGCATAATACCATCCAGGTTCATCCACGTCGAAGCAAATGGTGGGTATTTGTCGTTTTTAATGGCTGAGTAATATTCCATTGTATACATAGACCACATCTTCTTTATCCATTCATTTTTCAATGGACACTGAAGCTCCTTCCACAGTTGGGCTATTGTGGACATAGCTGCTATAAACATCGGGGAGCAGGTGTCCCGGCATTTCACTGCATCTGTATCTTTGGGGTAAATCCCCAGCAGTGCAACTGCTGGTTCATAGGGCAGTTCTATTTTTAACTCTTTGAGGAACCTTCACACAGTGTTCCAGAGTGGCTGCACCAGTTCACATTCCCACCAACAGTGCAAGAGGGTTCCTCTTTCTCCGCATCCTCTCCAACATTTGTTGTTTCCTGTCTTGTGAATTTTCCCCATAATCACTGGTGTGAGGTGGTATGTCATCACGGTTTTGATTTGTATTTCCCTGATGGCAAGTGATGCGGAGCATTTTTTCATGTGCTTCTTGGCCATGTCTATGTCTTCCTCTGTGAAATTTATGTTCTTGCCTTTGCCCATATCAGGATTGGACTGTTTGTTTCTTTGCTGTTGAGTTTGATAAGTTCTTTATAGATCTTGGATAATAGCCCTTTTTCTGATAGGTCATTTGCAAATATCTTCCCCCATTCTGTAGGTTGTCTCTTAGTTTTGTTGACTGTTTCTTTTGCTCTGCAGAAGCTTATCTTGAATAAGCCCCAATACTTCATTTTTGCTTTTGTTTCTCTTGCCTTCATGGATGTATCTTGCAAGAAGTTGCTGTGGCCGAGTTCAAAAAGGGTGTTGCCTGTGTTCTCCTCTAGGATTTTGATGGAATCTTGTCTCACATTTAGATCTTTCATCCATTTTGAGTTTATCTTTGTGTATGGTGCAAGAGAGTGGTCTAGTTTCATTCTTCTGCATGTGGATGTCCAATTTTCCCAGCACCATTTATTGAAGACACTGTCTTTTTTCCAGTGGATAGTCTTTCCTCCTTTGTCAAGTATTAGTTGACGATAAAGTTGAGGGTCCACTTCTGGGTTCTCTATTCTGTTCCATTGATCTATGTGTCTGTTTTTGTGCCAGTACCACACTGTCTTGATGACCACAGCTTTGTAGTACAACCTGAAATCTGGCATTGTGATGCCCCCAGCTATGGTTTTCTTTTTTCATATTCCCCTGGATATTTGGGGGCTTTTCTGATTCCACACAAATATTTTTTTTAAATAAACATTTGGAATTTTATTTAAAAAAACATCACAACCATGAACATTGTTACAGTTAGAGGCCCTCCTGGTTCTCCACAATGGTACTGAGCATGCTCACAAGGGGTTCCCATTGTTTAGTCTTTAGTTAAACAACCATCTTTAAAAGAAGGAAAAAAATCTCGGCACACTACCATTTAGCTTGTTTTAATGTTTCTTCACAAATGGTGAAGAATACTAAAGTACAGAGAAGGAATAATCATAATGTTGTGGCCAACATTATAAATATGGAATTATAAATTTAAAACATTTTCTGGTTTAAAAAATAAATCTGGTAGTCAATGCAGCTCTGCGGGGTCTCTGCGTCTAGTAGGGCCGGTCTCTGCACTCCTGACGGTGCTCGCCTTTATCCATTTTTCCATGTCCTCCACGCCCACCTCTTCTTCCTCCCATCTGTTCCATCAAAGGTCCAGGGGGCCCACCAGGACCGCCTCGTCTTCCTCCACCAAAGCCACCTCGGTCCATGCCCCGGCCAGCACGGAAGCCCCCTCTGTCTCCACTGCGGCCACCTCTGAACATCCCACCTGGACCACTGCAGTCCATGAGGCCACCTCTTCCTCCCTGCATGCCACCAGGGCCGCCTCTGCCACGGTCACCGCCCGGGGGCAGGAAGGGTGGTGGAAGGAAGCCTTCAGGCTTCGGGGCCTTACACTGGTTGCATTCTGTTCTCCAGGCGAAGTTCTGGTTTCCACACCCCGGATTGGGGCACTGCCAGTCCCCAGCTCGGTGCTGGACATTTCCTCCTCCAGATGGGTTCCCTCGGGAGCCCCGGGGTCCTCTTGGGGGAAAGCCACCTCTGTCTCCTCCAACGGCCTTCCATGCGACCCATGGGGCCCCAGGACCTCCACGGAGTGGCGGTGGCATCCCTCTGCTCTCACGGGGAGGCATACCACCCCGCATGCTGTTCATTGGAGGTTTCTTCTGAGCGAGAGAAACCTTAAGTTTGCTTCCTTGAAAATCTTTCCCATCAAACCACTCCACAGCAGCCTTGGCAGTTGGTGGGTCTTCATAGGATACTGTAGCATCACCTTTGGGCTTTCCTGTTTCCTTATCCAAGTAGATATGGATCATGGGTTGTCCGGTTCTCTTGTTCATCTTAACAATTCCACACTGCTTAAATAAGTCAGCCACATCATCTAGAGTCACATTGTCATTTAAGCCTTGCACGTAAATTGCATTGTTGTCAGAGTCTTCATCTGGATCTACAGGTGGGCCTAGATCAAGATCTGGTCCTTCATCCATGGGTCCACCAGGCTTATTGAAGCCACCTCGCTCTCCAGCGCTGCCCATTCCACCGCGTCCTCCTCCCCGTCCACCTCTGCTCATGCCTGCATGATCAAATCCCCCTCTTCCCCTGCCCCGGTTATCAGTGCCACTCATGCTCTGGTTCTCTCCTGGTCCGGAAAATCCTCCAGACTCCTGCCCATAAACACCCATCTTACTGGGGTGGTCCTGTTGGAATGAACTCTGCTGCCCGTAGCTGCTGCTCTGTTGGCTATATTGACTTGGAGCCTGGCTGTAGTATCCAGTTTGAGGGGGATAACTAGTGGGCGGCTGCTGCCCATAGCTGCTTTGTTGACCATAGCTACTCTGCTGTCCATAGCTGCTCGGCTGCCCATAGGTGTTCTGTTGAGAGTAACTGCTCTGATCATAACTAGTCGGCTGTGTAGAGGAGTAGCTGGTAGGAGGATAAGATGGTGGTGCTGTGACTGGCTGCATGGGGTAGCTCCCAGGTACCTGGGGATAACTGTAGTTACTCTGTCCATATCCTAGGCTGGGCTGGTTGTAACCCCCTATGCTAGATTGAGGTTGACTAGTCTCAGCAGGTTTGTTACCTTCCTGTGGTCTTGCAGGTGCGGTGGCCGCTGGCTGCTGCCCATAGGCTGGGTAAGCAGGCTGAGTGCCATATGTAGACTGAGCAGCATAGGAGGCCTGGGTGGTAGTGACCATAGCAGTGGTGGTATCATAAGCACCAGCGCCGTACCCCTGGACAGGCTGAATGTATGCCTGAGGGGCAGTTGGAGTAGTATAACCAGCGGGAGGCTGTCCATAAGAAGTTGCATAGGCGGTCTGCCCATAAGTCGCAGTGGTCTGAGCCTGGGTATAGCTGACGTCAGTGGGCTGTCCATAGGTTCCATAACTCTGATGCCCATATGCCTGGGTGGTCTGTGCATATCCTTGAGTTGGTTGGGCGGTGTATCCACTGTAGCCCTGCTGGGCTGCAGCTTGGCTGTAGGTACTGTAATCCGTGGACGCCATTTTCTCTCCTTCCCTCTCATTCTCTCAACGTCCGTCTCCCTCTCGCTTTCCCTCTCTGATTCCACACAAATCTTATGATGATTTGTTTTAACTCTCTGAAGAAAGTCCATGGTATTTTGATAGGGATTGCATTAAACGTGTAAATTTCCCTGGGTAACATTGACATTTTCACAATCTTAATTCTTCCAATCCATGAGCATGGAATATTTTTCCATCTCTTTGTGTCTTCCTCAATTTCTTTCAGAAGTGTTGTGTAGTTTTTAGTGTATAGGTTCTTTACCTATTTGGTTAGGTTTATTCCTAGGTATCTTATGCTTTTCGGTGGAATTGTCAATGGGATTGACTCCTTAATTTCCCTTTCTTCAGTCTCATTGTTAGTGTATAGAAATGCCACTGATTTCTGGGTATTGACTTCGTATCCTGCCACACTGCTGAATTGCTGAATGAGTTCTAGCAATCTTGGGGTGGAGTCTTTTGGGTTTTCTATGTACAGTAACATGTCATCTGCAAAGAGGTAGTGTCTGACTTCTTCTTTTGCCAAATTGAATGCCTTTTATTTCTTTTTGTTGCCACATTGCTGAGGCTTGGACTCCTAGTCCTATGTTGGAGAGCAGTGGTGAGAGTGGACATCCCTGTCTTGTTCCTGATCTTAGGGGAAAGGTTCCCAGTGTTTCCCCATTGAGAATGATATTTGCTGTGGGCTTTTCGTAGATGGCTTTTAAGATGCTGAGGAATGCTCCCACTATCCCTACACTCTGAAGAGTTTTGATCAGGAATGGATGCGGTATTTTGTCAAATGCTTTCTCTGCATCTATGGAGAGGATCATATGGTTCTTGGTTTTTCTCTTGCTGATATGATGAATCACATTGATTGTTTTACGAGTGTTGAACGAGCCTTGCATCCCAGAGATAAATCCCACTTGGTCATGGTGAATAATCTATCCTCATGATCTTTTAATTGTTTGTCTCTTTTTTCCTCAGTTTCCCTCTTTGCCATCAACTTGTCTTCTATGTCACTCACTTGTTCTTCCACCTCGTTAACCCTCGTCGTTAGGACCTATAGTTTGGATTGCATCTCATTTAATTTATTTTTAATTTCTGTCTGATTAGATCTAAATTCTGCAGTCATGAAGTCTCTTGAGTCCTTTATGCTTTTTTCTAGAGCCACCAGTAGCTTTATAATAGTCCTTCTGAATTGGCTTTCTGACATTGAATTGTAATCCAAATTTTGTAATGCTGTGGGAGAGAGGAATGTTTCTGATTCTTTCTTCTGATTCTTTCACCTCTCTTCTTAGGTGAGTTTTTCCTTCCAGTCATTTTGCTCAGTGCAGCGTGGCCAAAAACAAGTTGTATTGGGAAAAGGAGAAAAAGAGAGAAGAGAAAGAAGAAAGAAAAAGAAAAAAAGAAGGAAAAAAAAGAGAAGAGAAGAAAAAAAGGGGGGGAGCAAACAGAAATAAAAAAAAAAAACAAGGGGGAGTATCCTCTGATTCTGTATACTGTTAATCCCTCGACTTCCCCTGGAACTTTCCAGTGCTGCTTGGTCAATAATTTGCTTTTCCCCGTCAGTCTAGCTGGTCTTCTGGGGGAGGGGCCTGCAGTGCTGATTTTCAGGTGTTAGCACTTGGGTTTAGCTGCTCAACCCCAGCCTGGTGCAGGGCTCGGGGAAATTTGTTTAACCTATTTATCCTGTGAGGCCACTGTGAAGCTCAGTGGGAGTTGTTTATCCTGTGAGGCCCCAGGAGGAACAACAACAGTAGCAGCGGCCAGCTTTCCAGCCCTGGAGTCAGCTCCTGCAGTAACTATGGAGCTCTCAGTCTGCAGGGGCCTGGATGCTCGGGGGCGCTGATTTCAGCTCGGGGCCACCCAGAGGCTGGAGCATCCTTGCTGTCCTGTGTCCTCCTGGCTTCTCCCTGTCCCAGGGGGAGCGCCGGATCTTGGGCTGTGTCCCCAGTGCCCTGTGCTCCCGGGCCTGTGCTGCTAGAATCGTACTCCCCGCCGCACAGGTCCCTCTGTGCGGAGACACTGCCCAAGCCAGGCTGAGCTGCTCCCGGGGCCACACAGCCCCCTCCACGTGAGCCGCTGCCTGAGCCGCCCCTGAGGTTTTCCTGGATCCAGCGGTGCATGCACTGCAGCCCTTTAGGGAGCTCGGCCGCAGAGTGTAGCGTGCTCTCCCCTGGGTCACAGGTCCTCTGTTAGTGCCCCTGGGAGCCTGAGGGCATCCCCGCCCCTCCTGGGATCCTGCTCCAACTCCCTGCCTGCGCCTTTTGGTCCAGGAAGGTTCGTGAAGCTCCTGCTTCCCTGGGATGGGGCTTTCCTGTCCTGGGGGCTCTCACCCTGGCCTTAGCCCGGCTCCTCACAGGGCCCCTCCCCCTTGGATGCCTTTTGTTTCTTTATTTCTTTTTTCCCCCATCTTCCTACCTTGATAGAAGCGTGAACTCTTCTCACTGTAGCATTCCAGTTCTCTCTCTAAATCTCAGGCCAAATTTGTAGATTTTCAGGATTATTTGAATGTTATCTATTATTTGAAGTAATTTAGTGGGGATAGGTGACTTGGGGACCCTACTCTTCCGCCATCTTGCCCCCACTTCCCCCCCCCAATGGTCACTTTTCTATTTGTAGGTTTCCAGACATTCTTTTCTTACATCTCATGTTGAATTCATAGGTATTCAGAATGGTCTGATATTTATCTATTTTATTCAGGAGACCAGATGAAAGGAGGACCCCCCTACCCTTCTGCCATCTTGTCTCATAGACATTTGTGTTTTTGGAAGATACGAAAATATCAGGAGACAATAGTATCTTATATTCCACATAATTCAGCAGATGTTTATTGAGTACATTTATTGAGTAATTGATTGCAGGTATTGTACAAAGTGCTAAATATAAATATATGTTTATACATGGTAATCAAACTCATAGTATAATAGGGAGAAAAAATGATGACAGTACAATGTGATCAATTCCGTAATAGAGAAATACTCACAGGGTATTATGTGATCATAAATGTGCCTATCCCAAGAGATGTTAAGAAAGGGGGGATCCCTGGGTGGCGCAGCGGTTTGGCGCCTGCCTTTGGCCCAGGGCGCGATCCTGGAGACCTGGGATCGAGTCCCACGTCGGGCTCCTGGTGCATGGAGCCTGCTTCTCCCTCTGCCTGTGTCTCTGCCTCTCTCTCTCTCTCTCTCTGTGACTATCATAAATAAATAAAAAATTAAAAAAAAAGAAAGGCTACCCAGAGATAAGTAAGGGTTAGTTACACAAAGATGCAGGGTAGATAATCCAGTCACAAGAATCCATGGAAAGACATGGAAGTGAGTGAATGTGCGAACCAATTTAAGAACTGTACACAATATATACATGTTTCAATGTATCTGGAATATAGGAAATGGAGGTAAAAAAAAGATATGGTCCAATTCAAAACCTATCTAAGTCATGGTAAAGGATTTTATCCTGAAGACTGTGACAAAGGAGTGGAGAATTGGGGAAGATAACTGAAGAATTTTAAAAATAAGAGTGTCATGATCAGACTTGCATTTTAGAAATGTCACTGGTTATTTATTATAGGCAGAATGGATGGGAGTGCAGGAAACATTTGACAAGGTCAGAGACAGATAACAAATAAGGCAAAATGTAATCATGACCTGAACTGACATAGTAATAATGGGAGTGAAAAAGATATTTAAAACACAGAACTGAGAGATATGGAAAGTTATGTATGTTACATAAAAGGGAGAGTCCAGAATAAGGTCTTAGATTTCTTATTTGGGTTACTGAGTGTTTGGATTACTGATTTGGGTACTGGATATATACTATTCACTAAGAGTGGGAGTAAGGAAGAAGGAACAGTTTTGGAGACAACAGTTTTGGCTCTATTAAGTATAAAGGACCTGTGGGCCATGAGGGTGGAGACATATAGTAGACATTTGAATATATAGGTGTGCATCTTAGGAGAAAGATCTTGACTGTAAATATTGATTTCGGTAATATCACAAAGATATAGTACTTAAAACATGGGAGTAAATAACTCCAAAATGTTTATTTCTAGCTAAGGCTTTTCTTCTGGGCTATAGACTCAGAATGAGCTTGTTTTCAGTGGACTAGTGGAAGACAAGAGGCATATAGTAGTAGATTGAGAAGAGTGGGTAGTAAAGAAATAGAAGTAATATGGTCCACACGTTTTTTAAGAAGACCGAGCATGAAAAGCTCAAGAAATAGTGTTGTTTGTGGAGAACATTTAAGATCAAAGAGTTGATTGGAGGTGGGATTCTGAAAGAACATATTTTTTATTGAAACTCGAGACAAGCAGGTAAATATGGATCTGGATCAAAATAATTTTGGCTGTGGTGTCTCAGAAAGTTGGGTGCATGTTCAGAATTGCATTTTACAAAGGTCACTATGACAACATGTGAAGATTGAATTGGAGATAGTTAAATTATTTCATAAATGTGTGAATTACTCAAGGCAGGAGAACAAAACAGGGTTTTAGCACTTAAAAAAAGCATAGTATACCCAAAACTTTTCTAGAAATCCACACTAGCCACAGGACTGAATATAACCTCAGATTATATTGAAGCTAAGGATAATATTGAGCAGAATACAAGATCAATATACATAAATTAACTATTTTTCTATATACTAGCAAGGAAACATTTATTCTTTTAGTGATGAAACAATTCTAAAATGAAATTAAGATATTTCTATTTACAATAGCTTCATATTGAATACATAATTAGAGATAAATTTAACAAAAGAAATACAAAGCTACCAGTTACAAAATATTGTTGAAAAAAGTAAAGAATACCTTATTAAACAGAAAGACATCCAATATTCATGGATTGAAAGACTTAATATTGTTAAGATGACCAAACCCCTCAAATTGGTATAGTCAGTGAAACTTCTATCAAAATTCCAACTGTCTTTTTTTGCAGAAAAGGACATTCTGATCCTACTATATGAAATATGAAAATACAAGGGAACCAGAATAGAAAAAGTGATCTTGAAAAAGAACAAAAAGTATTGAGACTTCTATAAAAAAATAAAAAGCTTTTTCAAAAAAAGATCGTGAAGTACTGATACAAAGATAAACATATAGATGAATGGAACAGAATTGAGAGTTCAGAAATAAATCTTCACATTAAAGTCTGTCACCAATACAATTCAGTGAGGGAAAGAATACTCTTCTCAAAAACTTTGTTGTGACAACTGGATGTTCATATGCAAAATAATAGAATTTTATTACTTATCTCACACCACACACAATAATTAACTCAGAAAAGATCAAAGATAAAAAACTAAGAGCTAAAACTATAGACCTCTTAGTAGAAGAAAACTAATATAAAACTTCGTGACTGGTTTAAAGGATAACTTATTAGATATCACAACAAAAGCACAACTGGTAAAAGAAAAATAGATAAATTAAAAATCACAAAAATTTAAACTTTTGTGCTTCAAAGAACATCATTAAGAAAGGAAAAAAAAATCCCAGAAAATTTATTAAGTCATGTCTTACAATGGACTTATACCCATAATATATAAAGAGCTCCTACAACTCAAAAATAAAGATAAATAATCTAATTAAAATGCGGCAAAGTATCTGAATAGACATTTTTCTAAAGAATATATACAAATGGTCAGTAAGCACACGAAAAGTTGTTCAACATTATTAGCTATCAGGGAAATGTAAAATGAAATTCTGCTTCATACCCATTAGGATGACGATAATAGAAAAGATAGACAATAATAAGTGTCAGTGAGGATGTGGGGAAATTTAAACTCTAACACTGCTAGCAGGAATGTAAAATTATGCAGCCACTTTGTAAAACAGTCCTGAAAAAAAGGTAAACAGAGTTATCATATGAATTTCAATTCTACTTTGGTATTTACATAAAAGAATTAAAATTTTATATCCAATCAAAACCTTTACACAATTGTTTATAGCAGCATTATTCATAAGATCCAAAAAGTAGAAATAACTCAAATTTCCATCAATTAATGAATAGTTAAAAAAAAATTGTGGTACATCAACAGAAGGGAATATTTGTTGGTAAAAAAAAGAGGAAAGTAATACTGATAAATGCTACAACATGGATGACCCCTGAAAACGTTGTGTTAAATGAAAACAACCAGTAACAAAGGATTACATATTATATGATTCAATTTATGTGCAATATCTAGAACAAGCAAATCTATAGTCAGAAAGTAGGTTGATGGTTGCCTAGGGCAGAGATTGGAAGGATAGCATTTGGGGGAAATGATGAATGACTGCTAGAAGGTACAGAGTTTCTTTTTGGGTGTGATGAAAATACTCTACAATTGCAGTAAGGGTTGCACAACTCTGTGAATATACTAAAAACATTGAGTTGCACACTTTTTTAAAAAAGATTTTTAAACATTTTTATTTATTGAGAAAGAGAGAGCACATGTAAGAGGGGGTGGGGAGGAGCAGAGGGAGAAGGAGAGAGAGAATTTTGGGCAGACTCCACACCCAGCATGGGGCCAAACATAGACTCAATACAGGGCTTGGCATGGGGTTTGACATGGGGTTCCATCTCATGATAATGAGATCATGATCCAGGCTGAAATCCAGAGTCAGATGCTTAAACAACTGAGCCATCCAGGTGCCCTGAAGACCAGAGTTTTAAAAGTCAACTGGATTGGCTGGGATAGAGCCCTGAGGGCTCTGCCCTACTTCTGAAAAGAGAGTAGGCAAACAACCCGGGGAGGCATATAGCATGGAAACAGGGATATGAGGAATACCTGGGGCACACATGGGAGAGGTTATTCGTACTTCTTGGAGCTTTACCAGAGAGGTAACATTCTCTGAGGTAATATGCCTGATTGGGCATTTAAAGCAACTATCATAAGGATTTTCACTGGGATTGAGAAAAGAATGAAAGACTTCAAGGAGGCCCCTGCCACAGAGATAAAATAGTTAAAAAACAATCAGGCAGGAATGAAAAATGCAATAACTGAGATTCAAAACAGATTAGTTTTAATGCAAACAAGGATAGAAGAAGCAAAGAAATGTGTGATATACAAGAAATAATAATGGAAAATAATGAAGCTGAATATCAAAGAGAAATAAGAATTATGGAATTAGAAGATTCGAATTAGGGAACTCAGTAACTCAATCAATTGTAATAATGTTTGTATTATAAGTGTCCTTAAGAAGAAAATAGAGAGAAAGGGGGCAGAAAATTTACTTGAAAGAATAACAGCTAGAAACTTCCCTATTCTGGTAAAGGAGAAAGACATCTAGATCCACAAGGCACAGAGAATTCCCATCAAAATCAACAGAACCAGGCCCACATCAAGACATATTGTAATTGCATTTGCAAAATATAGTGATAAAGAAAAAAAATCATAAATTCAGCAAGGTAAAAAAGTCCGTAACTTACAAAGGAAGACCCATTAGGTGAGCTGAAGATCTCTCCAGAGGAACTTGGCAAGCCAGAAGAGGGAGCATGATATATTCAACGTACTGAATGGGAAAACCACAACCAAGAATACACTATAAAGTAAGGCTATCATTCAGAATAGAAGGAGAGATAAAGAGTTTCCCAGACAAATAGAAACTAAAGATGTCCATGACCACTAAATCACCCCTGCTACAAATATTAAAGGGGACATTTTAAGAGGAAAGAAAAAAAGTGATAAAGACTAGAAAGCAACAGAGAAAATCTACTAAAACAGTGACAAAATAAGTAATAAAAGGGCACCAAATACATATCTATAATTAATTATGCTGAATGTAAATTGACTAAACACTCCAATTAAAAGACATGGTGTCAGAATGGATAAAAAATAAGATGCTTCTATATATTGACTGTAAGAGATTTATTTTACATCTAAAGATACCTGAAAATTGAAAGTGAAGGGATGGAGAAATATATATCATGAAAATGGATGTCAGAGGTGGTGGGGTAAGATAGTGGAGGAGTAGGGTCCCTAAGTCACCTGTTCCCATGAACTTACCTAGATAACATTCAAATCATTGGGAACACCTACGAATTCACCCTGAGATTTAAAGAGAGAACAGCCAGAACACTACAGAGAGAAGGGTTTTTGCTTCTAACAAGGTAAGAAGGCGGGAAAAAAAAAAGAATCAAGTGAGGAAGGGGCCCCCAAGAGGAGCCGAGCTAAGGCCAGACAGCAAGGGCCTCCAGGACTGGAAATCCCAGTCCCAGGGAAGCAGAAACTTAAAACTCTGCATCAGATTCTTCCCGGACAGAAAAGTGCTTAACAGGAAAATTGGGCAGAATTGCAGGAGGGTCACTGGAGCCTCCATGTTCCTGGGGTCACTAACAAAGGAACTGCACCCCAGGGGAGAGCACGTCACAGACTGTGGGCCAACCTCAGTAAAGGGCTGGAGCACGTGCCCCGCGGGCCCTCGGGAAGAAGCCGGTGGGTCAGGGGGCTCCACACCAAGGGGGCTGTGCCCTGCTGCCTTCCGGAGCCATGGCCCGGGAGTGCGATTCCAGCATTGCAGGCCCCAGATCCCAGGGCCCCAGGCAGATGCAGCCCAGGATACTGTGCTCCACCCAGGACAGTGGAGGTGGGGAGGGCACAGGACAGCAAGGACTCTCCTGCCTCTGGGCACCTCCAAGCTGTGCAGATCAGCACCCCACTCCCCCAGAGCATCCAGGCCTGTGCAGACTGGGAGCTGTGGTAGTTACTGCGGAAGTTGATTCCAGGGCTGGAGAGCTGGCCGCCATCAGTGTTGTTGTTCCTCCTTGTGTCACCCTGTGCCTGGGACAGGGCAGGGGGGCCCCAGGGAACAGGGGCCTCAAAGGATAAACAGCTTCCACAGAGCCCAGCACCTGGCAGGGAGCGGGCCAGCTCCCCCAGGTGCACACACCTGAGAATCAGCACAGTAGACCCCTCCCCCAGACCAGCTGGAAGGACAGGGGAAGAGCAAGTTCTTGACCAAGCAGCACTGGAAAGCTCCAGGGGAAGTCAAGGGATTTATAGTATATAGAACCAGAGGATACCCCTCCTTTTATTTTCCTTCCTTTTTCCAGAACAATTCGTTTATATATGAGACTGTAAATTTTCAATTTTTTCTCTCACTTTAACTTCAATATTTTAACTTTAACTTTCTCCCACTTTAACGACAATATTTTACCACCTCTTCATTTTTAAGATTCTTCCTTTTTGACTTACATATTTCTACAATTATAAGTCCTAGATGTATTCTAGATGTATTTTCCACTTCTAGATTCCCTTCAACATACTCAACTTAATTTTGGGAGATATACAAGATATGTTTTTGTTGTTGTTCTGTATTTTTTTGTTTTCTCTGCCTCATTTTGTTCTATACTGGCGGAAGTTAATACCTTCTAAAACATGACCAGTATGTACCCATAACCAAGTGGTATACTGTGCTGGTTCATTCTGTGAGATTCCTCATTCCAATTTGGCCCTCAACTTTTACCTCCTTTATGTTTTGGTGGTCAGTGTTGGGGCTATCTACAAGTATTTCTGGTTTATATAAATTTGGGACTGAGCATATTCTAATATACAGAACTTAAAATACACAGAAACAAGAGGAACACCCTCTAGAACCCCTCAGGTAGACTACATTCTCTCTCCACTACAACTTTTCGCAACCACCATCTCCCAGTCCCCCCGCCTCCCATTTTGTCTTCTTTTTTTTCTTTTTTCCTTTCCTTTCCTTTCCTTTCCTTTCCTTTCCTTTTTTCTTTTCTTTTATCTTTTCTTTTCTTTTCTTCTTCATCTTTAGGATTCCTGACCTTCTATTTTCTACTACTTTGTTTTAAAATTTGCTTTTCACCTTAGTGATCCTTTTGTTTTATTTCATCTTGATCTTTGTTTTCAACTTCTGGTCTCTACCTTGGCAGAATCATCTAGGGTATAATTGACTTAGGTCATGGTTGATATCCTTGACACAGGCCGCTCGTACAGCCACTCTGCACTGAGCAAAATAACTAGAAAGAAGAACTCAATACAAAACAGAATCAGAAGCAGTACTCTCTGCCACAGAGTTAAAGAATTTGGATTACAATTAGATGTCAGAAAGCCAATTCAGAAACACAATTATAAAGCTACTGGTGGCCCTGGAAAACTGCACAAAAGATTCAAGAGACTTCATGACTGCAAAATTTAGATCTAATCAGGCCAAAATTAAAAAGTGAGTGAGTGACATTGAAGACAAGTTGATGGCAAGGAAGTAAGCTGAAGATAAAAGAGAAAAACATTCAGAAGCCCATGAGGATAGGTTAAGGGAAATAAATGACAGACTCAGAAGAAAACATCTGCATTTCATTGGTGTTCCTGAGGGCGCTGAAAGGGACCGAGGACCAGAAAGCATATGTAACAAATCATGGCTGAGAACTTCCCTAACCTGGGGAGGGAAAATGGCATTCAGATCCAGGAGATAGAGAGATCCCACCCTAAAATCAATAAAAACCATTCAACACCTTGACATTTCATAGTGAAACTTGCAAATTCCAAAGATAAAGAGAAAACCCTTAAGGCAGCAAGAGAAAAGATATCCTGAACTTGGGGATCCCTGAGTGGCTCAGCAGTTTAGCACCTGCCTTTGGCCAAGGGAGTGATCCTGGGGTCCTAGTATCAAGTCCCACGTAGGGCTCATGGCATGGAGCCTGCTTCTCCCTCTGCCTGTGTCTCTGCCTCTCTCTCCCTCTCTATGTCTATCATGAATAAATAAAATCTTAAAAAAAAGATATCCTGAACTTATATGAGGAGAAATATTAGATTAACAGCTGACCTCTCCACAGAGACCTGGCAGGCCAGAAAGGGATGGCAGTATATATTCAGGATCCTAAAAGAGAAGAACATGCAGCCAAGAATACTTTATCTAGCAAGGCTGTCATTCAGAATAAAAGGAGAGATAAAGAGCTTCCAAGATAGGCAGAAACTGAAAGAATATGTGACCACCAAACCAGCTCTGAAAGAAATATTAAGGGGGACTCTGTAAAAGAAAGAGGAAACCCAAAGAAATAATCCACAAAAACAGGGACTGAGTAGGTATTATGAAGACACTAAATTCATATTATTCAATAGTTACTCTGAACGTGAATGAGCTTAATGATCCCATCAAGATGCAGGTTTTCAGACTAGATAAAAAAGCAAGACCTGTCTATTTGCTGTCTACAAGAGACTCATTTTAGACTTAAGGACACCTCCAGCCTGAAAATGAACGGTTGGAAAGCCATTTACAATTCAAAAGGTCCTCAAAAGAAAGCAGGGGTAGCAATCCTCATATAAGATAAGTTAAAGTTAAAAAAAAAAAAAGGTAAAGTTTATCCCAATGACTGTAGTAAGAGAAAAAGAGGGACATTATATCATACTTAAAGGATGAGGGACCTAAGAATCATGAATATCTATGCCCCGAATGTGGGAGCTCCCAAGTATATCAATTAATAACCAAAGTAAAGACATACTTAGATAATAATACACTAATACTCGGAAACTTCAACACAGCGCTTTAGGCCAATGACAGATCTTCTAAGCACAACATCTCCAAAGAAACAAGAGCTTTAAATGATACACTGGACCAGATAGATTTCACAGATATTTACAGAACTTTACATCCAAATGCAACTGAATACACATTCTTCTCAAGTGCACATCGAACTTTCTCCAGAATAGACCACATACTGGGTCGCAAATCAGGACTTAACTGATACCAAAATATTGGAATTGTCCTCTGCATATTTTCAGACCATAATGCTTTCAAACTAGAACTAAATCACAAGAAGAAATTTGGAAGAAGCTCGAACAAGTGGAGGTTAAAGAGCATCCAGCTAAAAGATGAAAGGGTCAACCAGGAAATTAGAGAAGAATTAAAAGAAATCATGGAAACTAATGAACAGGAAGATACAACCATTCAAAATATTTAGGATACAGCAAAGGCAGTCCTAAGAGGGAAATACATCACAATAAAAGCATCCCTCAAAAAAATCGGAAAAAACTCAAAACACAACCTAAACTTGCACCTAAAGGAACTGGAGAAGGAACAGCAAATAAAACCTACACCAAGCAGAAAAGAGAGTTAATAAAGATTTGAGCAGAACTCAATGAAATAGACACCACAACAGCTCTAGAACAGATCAAAAAAAAAAAAAAAAAAAACAGGGGTTGGTTCTTTGAAAAAAATAAGATAGATAAACCATTAGCCAGCCTTATTAAAAACAAAAGAGAAAAGACTCAATACAATCACAAATGGCAAAGGAGAGATTACAACCAAAACCAAGGAAATACAAACGATTTTAAAAACATATTATGAGCAGCTATACGCCAATAAATTAGACGTTCTGGAAGAAATGGACGCATATCTAGAAAACCACAAACTACCAAAACTGGAACTGGAAGAAATAGAAAACCTGAACAGGCCATTAACCAGGGAGGAAATTGAAGCAGTCATCAAAAACCTCCCAAGACACAAAAGTCCGGAGCCAGATGGCTTCCCAGGGGAATTCTATCAAATCTTTAAAGAAGAAACAATACCTATTCTACTAAAGCTGTTCTAAAGGAAAGAAAGGGATGAAATACTTCCAAACTCGTTCTATGAGGCCAGAATCACCTTAATTCCAAAACCAGACAAAGTTGTCACCAAAAGGAGAATTAGAGACCAATATTCCTGATGAACACAGTTGCAAAAATTCTTAACAGGATACTAGCCAATAGGATCCAATAGTACATTAAGAAGATTATTCACCATGACCAAGTGGGATTTATTCCCAGGATGCAAGGCTGGTTCAACACTCGTAAAGCAATCAATGTGCTAGTTCATATCAACAAGAGAAAAAACAAGAACCATATGATCCTTTATATAGATGCAGAGAGAGCATTTGTCAAAATACAGCATCCATTCCTGATCAAAACTCTTCAGAGTGCAGGGATAGAGGGAACATTCCTCAGCATCTTAAAAGCCATCTATGAAAAGCCCACAGCAAATATCATTCTCAATGGGGAAACACTGGGAGCTTTTCCTCTAAGATCAGGAACATGAAAGTTATGTTCACTGTCACCACTGCTATTTAACATAGTACTACAAGTCCTAGTCTCCACAATCAGGCGACAAAAAGAAATAAAAGGCATTCAAATTGGCAAAGAAGAAGTCAAATCTCCCTCTTTACAGATGACATGATACTGTACATAGAAAACCCAAAAGAATCCACCCTAAGATTGCTAGAACTCATACAGCAATTCGGCACTGTGGCAGGATACAAAATCAATGCCCAGAAATGAGTGGCATTTCTATACACAAACAATGAAACTGAAGAAAGAGAAATTAAGGAGTCAATCCCATTTACAATTGCACCCAAAGGCATAAGATACCTAGGAATAAACCTAACCAAAGATGTAAAGGATCTCGACCCTAAAAACTACACAACACTTTTGAAAGAAATTGAGGAAGACACAAAGAGATGGAAAAATATTCCATGCTTGTGGATTGGAAGAATTAATATTGTGTAAATGCTATGCTACCAGGGCAATTTACACGTTCAATGCAATCCCTATCAAAATACCATGGACTTTCTTCAGAGAGTTGGAACAAATCATCTTAAGATTTGTGTGGAATCAGAAAAGACCCCGAATAGCCAGGGGAATATTGAAAAAGAAAACCAGAGCTGGGGGCATCACGATGCCAGATTTCAAGTTGTACTATAAAGCTGTGGTCATCAAGACAGTATGGTATTGACACAAAAACATACATATAGATCAATGGAACCAAATAGAGAATCCAGAAATGGGCCCTCAACTCTATGGTCAATTAATATTCAAGACTATCGACTGGAAAAGGACTGTCTCTTCAATAAAGAGAAAATTGGACAGCCACATGCAGAAGAATGAAAATAGCCCACTCTCTTGCATCATTCACAAAGATAAACTCAAAATGGATGAAAGATCTAAATGTGAGACAAGATTCCATCAAAATCTTAGAGGAGAACACAGGCAACACCCTTTTTGAACTCGGCATCAGTAACTTCTTGCAAGATACATCCATGAAGGCAAAGGAAACAAAAGCAAAAATGTACTATTGGGACTTCATCAAGATAAGACGCTTTTGCACAGCAAAGGACACAGTCAACAAAACTAAAGACAACCTACAGAATGGGAGAAGATATTTGCAAATGACGTATAAGATAAAGGGCTAGTATCCACAATCTATAAAGAACTTAGTAAACTCAACAGCAAAGAAACAAACAATCCAATCATGAAATGGGCAAAAGACATGAACAGAAATCTCACAGAGGAAGACATAGACATGGCCAACAAGCACATGAGAAAATGCTCTGCATCATTTGCCATCAGAGAACTACAAATCAAAACAACAATGAGATACCACCCAGCAATTTTACTGCTGGGGATTTACCCCAAAGATACAGATGCAATGAAACGCCGGGACACCTGCACCCTGATGTTTATAGCAGCAATGTCCACGATAGCCAAACTGTGGAAGGAGCCTCGGTGTCCATCGAAAGATGAATGGATAAAGAAGATGTGGTTTATGTATACAATGGAATATTACTCAGCCATTAGAAATGACAAATACCCACCATTTGCTTTGACGTGGATGGAACTGGAGGGTATTATGCTGAGTGGAATAAGTCAATCGGAGAAGGACAATCATTATACGGTCTCATTCTTTTGGGGAATATAAAAGATAGTGAAAGGGCATAAAGGGGAAAGGAGAAAAAATGAGTGGGAAATATCAGAAAGGGGACAGAACATAGAAGACTCCTAACTCTGGGAAACGAACTAGGGGTGGTGGAAGGGGAGGTGGGCGGGGCGTGGGGGTGACTAGGTGACGGGCACTGAGGTGGACACTTGACGGGATGAGCACTGGGTTTTATTCTATATGTTGACAACTTGAACACCATTAAAAAATAAATGTATTTTAAACAAAAGAAAGGTGATCTTGGTGCTGTTGTGCATATTCCTGAGTACCTGCTCAGAGAGTGGTTACCTGATTTTGCCTAGATTTTTGGTTTATGGGAACACCATGCTGAAAACCCACTCCTGGGCTCACTTTGCAGCCAGCTTCACTGTTTCTATGCTTGGGAACTCTGCCACACTCAGGCACCTTCATTCTTTCTGTGACCCTGGGATTCCTGAGAGCACACTGTCCTATCTAGGATTCTGCCCTGCTTCACCACATGAGCGCCTTTTAGGCAGGGATATCCCCCAGCAGAGCAGATTTTTTAAAGTTCTGATTTCATGCTCCACTACTATATAACTTTCCATTAGTCAGCTTATGGGTTTCCGTCCCCCTGGATTTATTGTCCAATATATTGCCTTGGATTCACCTCTCTGTACCTCTTACCTTGCAAAAAGTGGTCACTTTTCTATTTGTAGTATTGCAGCAAATCTCTTAGAGCTCCAGATGAGTTCACAGGTGTCCATAATGACTTGAAAGCTATCTAGCTGAATTCCAGGACCAGAGGAACTAGGGTCCCCTACTCCTCAGCCATCCTCTTCCTTTCTTTTTATTCCCATTTTAAAATGAGGCAGTTGAGGCTTTGAGAGGGTACATAATGTGGAGCTGGTAATAAAACTCTGGAAGTAGATTTGATCAATCAAAGAAAGCATATGGATTTTATGTTATTTTTTAAAAAAGATTTTATTTATTTATTCATGACAGAGAGATAGAGGCAGAGACATGGGCAGAGGGAGAAGCAGACTCCACGCAAAGAGCCTGATGTAGGGCTTAATCCTGGGACCCTAGGATCACCCCCTGAGCCAAAGTAAGATGCTCAATTGCTGAGCTACCCAGGTGTCACAGCATACGGATTTTAAAAAAGAAGTAATAATAGCACTTTTCCCTTAAACCTCAGGCAATTATGGTGGGAGTATGAATTGAAGCAATTGTGGAAGAGATCCCTGGGTGGCTTAGCAGTTTAGTGTCTGCCTTCAGCCCAGGGCATGATCCTGGAGACCTGGGATCGAGTCCCACGTCAGGCTCCCTGTGTGGAGCCTGCTTCTCCCTCTGCCTCTCTGTTCCTCTCATGAATGAATAAATAAATATTTTAAAATATTGTGGAAAATAGCATGGAGTTTTCTCAAAAATTAAAAATAGAAGCACCATGTGATCCAACAATTCTACCACTGAGTATTTACCCAAATGAAATGAAAGCATTAATTCAAATGATATATGCACCCTTATGCTTATTTCAGCATTATTTACAATTATTATTTACCTTATGGAAGCAACTTGTGTCCATTGATAGTTAAATGGATAAATAAGATATGACATATTACACACACACACACACACACACACACACACACACACTGGACTATCAGCCATAAAAATGAATGAGATATCATCATTTGCAACAACACGTTTGGACCTGGAAGACATTATGCCAAGTGAAATAAGTCAGACAAAGACAAATGCCATATTCTTTCACTTTTTGTAGTATCTTAAAAAGTAAACAAATCAAGAGCAAACAAAAACGGAGACAGAATCATAAATACAATGAACAAACGTGAGAAGGGTGGTTAAAATAAGTGAATAGGATTAAGACGTACAAACTTCCAGTTATAAAATAAATAAGTCATGGTGATGAAAAGTACAACATAGGGAATATAGTCAAAAATATTGGAATATAGTGATGTGGTAACTACACTTGTAATGGCAGAATATAGAATCGTTGAAATACTATGATGTATGCCTGAAACTAATATAACATTGTATGTCAACTATCCTTCAGTTTTTTTTAAAAAAAGAAGTAGAGACACCTGGGTGGCTCAGTGGTTGAGCATCTGCCTTCAGCTCAGGGCATGATCCCAGAGTCCCAGGATTGAATACCACATTGGGCTCTCTGCATGGAGTCTGCTTCTCTCTCTGCCTATGTCTCTGCCTCCCTCTTTTTGTGTCTCTCATGACTAAATAAATAAATAAAATCTTTTAAAAAAGAAGTAATGATAAAACACTTACTTACCTTTGATAATTAGGCTCATCTCACTAAATTTTGTGTTCTCTTATTCATTGCTGACTCATAGAGGAATTTCCTTAACATGAAAGGTAATACATGAATAGTAATTATATTTATTTATCTGAACATAAGGACATGTCTAAAAAAGTTTTTTAAGAGAATCTGTGTGTTTATTTTGTGTATTTTTTGCACAGATATGGCATAATATATAGGTAATACATAAGGCAGATTTCCATTTTTAATATAAGTTACATGAAGTCAGTGTTGTTCATATAAAGATTGAAGATATATGGTGTTTCTATTAAGTGTAGTGTCAATGGAAGGAACTGTGGGTAACATGAGTCTGATTCCCTCAGGATTTAAATTACTCAACAGTTGTAAAATGTGTACCTTTGGCAAATTCACTCACTCTTTCTGGTCTACAATAATTCAGGGTATTGTTTTATAGTATTAAATAGAACCCAATGGAGATTGCTACATTTTTAATGCAGCTTCCAACAAATTCACCTAAAAGTGTGTGTGTGTGTTTATGCAAGTGTGCATATGTATATGTGTAATTTTGATCAAAACTATGAACAGGCTTTACTAATAACTTTTCATTATTTAATTTTGTAGTAGGGAGATAAGATAGTGGAGGAGCAGGAGGGCCCTAGGCTTGTCTCATCGTATGAACACAGCTAGATAACTATCAAATCATTCTAAATACCACAGAAATTACCCTGAAGACTGAAAGAACAAACTCCACAACTAAAGGGAGAAAAGAAGCCACACCAAAGAAGGTAGGAGATACAGAGACATGGTTTAGGGGATAAATGGATCATGGGTACTGCAGAGTGGAGGTAGCCATGATCATGGTAGAAGGTGAGAGAGAGGAGCACATAGACGAACACACTAGGAGAACATTTCCCTGAAGCTATTGGCTGGGAAAACAAGAGGGGCTAATTTTCATGAGTTCTTGCAACAAGCAGGTCTTAAACACTGGAGTTTTTGGACTTGGCTGGAATAGAACCTTGAGTGCTCTGCCCTACTCATGAATAGAAGTCAAGCAAATAACCTGAGGACAGATGGCATGGAAACAGTAATCTGAAGAATGCCTCGGGCACACAGAGGGGAGATTATTCACTCTTCTTGGAGCTTGTCCCTCTGAGGCAGTATTCACCGAGAGGCCTCTCCCGGGACAAAGGAGCCATCTAGCACCATTTCCCTACCCCAACTCTCAGCATAAAAATAGAGCCACCTACAAAAAGCAGCTCAGCCCTGACACTCGCTGCCTTACTTGCTTACACCAAGTCCCATACCCCTGTGCTCTGGCATAACTTCCCTTCTTGGTCAATCTTCCCTGTGTACCACTGTATCAGGACCCTCCCTAAGAAGACCAGTGCAGGCCCCTGCCAACACTATGTAGATAAAGCCTGGAGTTTTAAAATTCAGCAGACTTCTCTTGAATACAGCCTGGAGGGCACCACGCTGCTCTTAAACAGAAAGCAAACAAACAACCTAGAGGTAGACAGTGTGGAAACAGTGAACTGAAAAATGCCTAGGATATACAGTGGGATATATTGTGTTCTTTTCTCTCAGTGCTTCCCTGAGAGGCAGCATACATGGAGATGCCTCTCCAGGGATAAAGGAGCTGGCTGATGCCATTTCCCTCCCACCCCAACCCTTGGCATATTGTAGGAGCCACCTACAATAAGCACCACAGTGCTGACACTGATTGTCCAACCTGCTTATATCAAGTCCCACACCATTGCATTCTGGCTGTACTGCCATTCTCAGTCAACCCAGTGTGGCAGACTCCTTCCTCAGAAGGCCAGCAGAAACACCTGCCCACACGACCTCTCCCAAGCAGAGAGTTCTGCAGGGCTTCTGTTCTAGTGGAAGTAGTATCAGGTCTCATTTAAAGAGCATATTGGAGGGGCACCTAGATGGCTCAGTGGTTGAGTATCTATCTGCCTTTGCCTCAGGTTGTGATCCCAGAGTCCTGGGATCGAGTCCTGATCCTGTGGGGAGTCTGCTTCTCCCTCTGTCCATGTATCTGCCTCTCTCTGTGTGTCTCTAATGAATAAATAAATAAAATATTTTAAAAAAATAAAGAGCATATCGGAGTACACCTGGTTAAATCTTGCCACATTCCGGCCAAGGACAAAACACTGCCTACTGCAGACAAAGATAGCCTCTGCGGATGACTGGACTCTAAAGACAGAGCAGCCAAAACACAATAGTACAGCACACACAGCACACACCAGAGACACCCTGAAGAGGGAGGCCCAGGGCACTATATAATATATTCTTCATAAAATCATTACTCTCAGGAGAAAGAAACTTAATGAACTAATTAAAATACAGAAGGCAGAGATTCAGACAAAATGCCAAGACAGAGGAATTCATCCCAAATGGAACAACAAAATAAGGTCATGACCAGAAATCTAAGCAGATCAATATAAGTAACATCCCTGATGGAGAAATTAGGGCAACAATCATGAGGATACTTGCTGAGGTTGAGAAATGAATGGAATACTTCAGGGAGGCCCTTACTACAGAGATAACAGAGTTAAAAATATTCCACCAGAAAAGAAAATACAATAACTGAGCTTGGACACAGGCTTGATGCAATCAATGAACACAAGGCTGGAAAAAGCAGAGAAGTGAATACATGATATAGAAAGCAAAATAATGGAAAATAATGAAGCTGAACAAAAGAAAGAAAAAAATAATTATGGAATAGGAGAATAGACTTAGGGATCTCAGTGACTCCACCAAATATAATAACATTTGTATTATAGGAACCCCGGAAGAAGAAGAAGAGAGAAAGGAGGAAGAAAATTAACTTGAGGGAATAATAGCTAAAAGTTTCCCTAATCTGGTAAAGGAAACAGACAGATCCAGAAAGTACAGAGAACTTCCATCAAAATCAACAAAACCAGGCCCATATCATGACATATTGTAATTACATTTGTAAAATATAGTGATAAAAAATCATAAAAGCATCAAGACAAAACAAGTCCCTAACTTACAAGGGAAGACCCATGAGGCTAGATGAAGATCCCTCCATAGAAACTGGGCAAGCCAGAGAGGGTGGCATGATATATTCAATGTGCTGAACGGGAAAACTCTAAAATCAAGAATACTCTATCTAGCAAGGCCATGGTTCAAAATAGAAGGAAATATAAAGAGCTACCCAGAGAAACAAAAACTAAAGGAGTTCATAAGTACTAAACCAACACTGCTACAAATATTAAAGGAGACTCTGAGTGGAAAAATGTCCAGAAACAATGACAAAAAAAAGTATTAAGATGGCATTAAATGCATATTTACCAATAATTAGTCTGAATGTAAATTGACTAAACATTCCAGTCAAAATACATAGAATTTCAGAATAGATTTTTAAAAAGACCCGAATACATGCTGCCTACAAGAAATTTATTTTATTTTTTCACTCTAATTTCACATTTGCTTTATTTGCTTTTTTTATTTTTTTATTTTCAAAACAAACTGGGTTCTTAATTTCTTTTTATTCCATCGTATTAAAAGGAAGAACAAAAAACTGGTTTTGAATTCACTCTATATTTTAGACTCCTCAAATGAAAAAAATCATTGCACACACAATTGGAACAGAGATAGGGAGGAAAATGGATTCCCACAGGGCCACATGCACCAGATTAAAAATTTTGATATAGTTCAAGAATTTCCCAAAATGGTTGGATCATCATTACCAAAAATTCACCATAACAGCATCAAGAAACAAAAAAAATGTTTAAACCACACTGTGTGACTTGGGATCTCTACTGCTTTTAAAAAAAAATTGCCACACTGACAGAAAGTGAGGTAGTGGGTAGGAGAGGACAGACTCATGAATGTGAGCAAGACAGGAAGGGAAATTTCAGAGTGGAGTTGAGAAGAGGGTGGGGAGAGACAGGATTCAGGAGAGGGGAGGGGAGGGACATGGAAAGCCATTTCTTTAAGATCAGGCATGTTCTTATTCCATCTCATGTTCTTCTCCTTTACCTTCATCCTGCCAGGCACTTTCCTTAAGTTTAATTTCACCTACAGCTTCTACCTTTTCCTCAGCTTGGCTGCTCTCCACAGCATCCACTGGAGGCTGGGCTGTTGCCTTATCAGCAGCATCTTCTGCAGTGGGGTAGTGGCAGCAACAATGAGAGCAGCAGGCACATTGGTTTGTTTAAGCACCTCCGTGGCTGGGGTGTCTTCAGAGGACCACGAGTTGTTAGTGGAAGCTTTAGTGGCACTTTCTGTCTCAGCAGAGCTGGGCTCCTCCTCTGAGGGGACAGAGCCTGGAGGACTGCCTGCTCTTTGGCAGCATCAGGGGAACTCTCCCCCCCTTCTCCTCGGAAGCCAGTTTCCTCAGGCTTGGGGCTGGAGGTAGGGGCTGCATCTGTGGGAGTAGGACATTCTCCCTCCTTCTCCATGCCATCAGGAATAGGGGCTTCATCCTTCTGTTCGCCTCTGAATCAGCAGCTTGGGCATCACCCTTCTTCTCTCCTTTGAGCTTTTTCCTTATTATGTGTCCATGGAAGTTAGCCTGAATTTTGGCCGAGGCCTTATGAGCTTTATCTTCTGGTTTGATGTCATCTTGTTCGATCTTTTGGTTCTCATGATTTTTTTTTTTTTTTACCAGTTTGGTTCTTCTCATACAGCACAACACAGTTGTATCATCCTTTGGCTTCTGCCCACCTTCTCTCCATCAACAGATTTATTTTAGACCTAAAGATCACTGCAGATTGAAAGTGAGGGGATGGAGAAATATTTATTATGCAAATGAACATGAAAATAAAGCCTGAGTAGTGATACTTATATCAGACAAAATAGATTTTATTTTATTTTATTTTTTAATAAAATAATTTTTATTGGTGTTCAATTTACCAACATACAGAATAACACCCAGTGCTCATCCCGTCAAGTATCCCCCTCAGTACCCGTCACCCACTCACCCCCACCCCCAGCCCTCCTCCCCTTCCACCACCCTTAGTTCGTTTCCCAGAGTTAGGAGTCTTTATGTTCTGTCTCCCTTTCTGATATTTCCCACACATTTCTTCTCCCTTCCCTTATATTCCCTTTCACTATTATTTATATTCACCAAATGAATGAGAACATACACTGTTTGTCCTTCTCCGATTGACTTACTTCACTCAGCATAATACCCTCCAGTTCCATCCACGTTGAAACAAATGACGAGTATTTGTTGTTTCTAATGGCTGAGTAATATTCCATTCTATACATAAACCACATCTTCTTTATCCATTCATCTTTCGATGGACACCGAGGCTCCTTCCACAGTTTGGCTATCGTGGACATTGCTGCTATAAACATTGGGGTGCAGGTGTCCCGGCGTTTCATTGCATCTGAATTTTTGGGGTAAATCCCCAACAGTGCAATTGCTGGGTCGTAGGGAAGGTCTATTTTTAACTCTTTGAGGAACCTCCACACAGTTTTCCAGAGTGGCTGCACCAGTTCACATTCCCACCAACACTGCAAGAGGGTTCCCTTTTCTCTGCATCCTCTCCAACATTTGTGGTTTCCTGCTTTGTTAATTTTCCCCATTCTCACGGGTGTGAGGTGGTATCTCATTGTGGTTTTGATTTGTATTTCCTTGATGGCAAGTGATGGCAAGTGATGCGGAGCATTTTCTCATATGCATGTTGGCCATGTCTATGTCTTCCTCTGTGAGATTTCTCTTCATGTCTTTTGCCCATTTCATGATTGGATTGTTTGTTTCTTTGGTGTTGAGTTTAATAAGTTCTTTATAGATCTTGGACACTAGCCCTTTATCTGATATGTCATTTGCAAATATCTTCTCCCATTCTGTGGGTTGTCTTTTAGTTTTGTTGACTTTGCTGTGCAAAAGCTTCTTATATCTTGATGAAGTCCCCATAGTTCATTTTTGCTTTTGTTTCTTTTGCCTTCGTGGATGTATCTTGCAAGAAGTTACTGTGGCCAAGTTCAGAAAGGGTGTTGCCTATGTTCTCCTCTAGGATTTTGATGGAATCTTGTCTCCCATTTAGATCTTTCATCCATTTTGAATTTATCTTTGTGTATGGTGGAAGAGAGTGGTCTAGTTTCATTCTTCTGCATGTGGATGTCCAATTTTCCCAGCACCATTTATTGAACAGACTGTCTTTCTTCCAATGGATAGTCTTTCCTCCTTTATCGAATACTAGTTGACCATAAAGTTCAGGGTCCACTTCTGGGTTCTCTATTCTGTTCCATTGATCTATGTGTCTGTTTTTGAGCCAGTACCACACTGTATTGATGACCACAGCATTGTAGTACAACCTGAAATCTGGCATTGTGATGCCCCCAGATATGGTTTTCTTTTTTAAAACTCCCCTGGCTATTCGGGTCTTTTCTGATTCCACACAAATCTTAAAATAATTTTTTCTAACTCTCTGAAGAAAGTCCATGGTATTTTGATAGGGATTGCATTAAACGTGTAAATTGCCCTGGGTAACATTGACATTTTCACAATATTAATTCTGCCAATCCATGAGCATGGAATATTTTTCCATCTCTTTGTGTCTTCCTCAATTTCTTTCAGAAGTGTTCTATAGTTTTTAGGGTATAGATCCTTTACCTCTTTGGTAAGGTTTATTCCTAGGTATCTTATGCTTTTGGGTGCAATTGTAAATGGGATTGACTCCTTAATTTCTCTTTCCTCAGCCTCATTGTTAGTGTATAGAAATGCCATTGATTCCTGGGCATTGATTTTGTATCCTGCCACGCTACCAAATTGCTGTATGAGTTCTAGCAATCTTGGGGTAGAGACTTTTGGGTTTTCTACGTAGAGTATCATGTCATTGGCGAAGAGGGAGTGTTTGACTTCTTCTTTGCCAATTTGAATGCGTTTAATGTCTTTTTGTTGTCTGATTGCTGAGGCTAGGACTTCCAGTACTATGTTGAATAGCAGTGGTGAGAGTGGACAACCCTGTCTTATTCCTGATCTTAGGGGAAAGGCTCCCAGTGCTTCCCCATTGAGAATGATATTTGCTGTGGGCTTTTCGTAGATGGCTTTTAAATGTCAAGAAAAGTTCCCTCTATCCCTACACTCTGAAGCATTTTGATCAGGAATGGATGCTGTATTTTGTCAAATGCTTTCTCTGGATCTAATGAGAGGATCATATGGTTCTTGGTTTTTCTATTGCTGATATGATGAATCACATTGATTGTTTTACCAGTGTTGAACCAGCCTTGTGATCTGGGGATAAATCCTACTTGGTCGTGGTGAATAATTTTCTTTTTTTTTTAATTTATTTTTTATTGGTGTTCAATTTACTAACATACAGAATAACCCCCAGTGCCCGTAACCCATTCGCTCCCACCCCCCACCCTCCTCCCCTTCTATCACCCCTAGTTCGTTTCCCAGAGTTAGCAGTCTTTACATTCTGTCTCCCTTTCTGATATTTCCCACACATTTCTTCTCCCTTCCCTTATATTCCCTTTCACTATTATTTATATTCCCCAAATGAATGAGAACATATAATGTTTGTCCTTCTCCGACTGACTTACTTCACTCAGCATAATACCCTCCAGTTCCCTCCACATTGAAGCAAATGGTGGGTATTTGTCATTTCTAATAGCTGAGTAATATTCCATTGTATACATAAACCACATCTTCTTTATCCATTCATCTTTCATTGGACACCGAGGCTCCTTCCACAGTTTGGCTATCGTGGCCATTGCTGCTATAAACATCGGGGTGCAGGTGTCCCGGCGTTTCATTGCATTTGTATCTTTGGGGTAAATCCCCAACAGTGCAATTGCTGGGTCGTAGGGCAGGTATATTTTCAGAAACAGTCCTCTCTCCCACAGAGTTACAAAATCTGGATTACAATTCAATGTCAGAAAGCCAATTCAGAAGCACTATTACACAGCTACTGGTGGCTCTAGAAAAAAGCATAAAGGACTCAAGAGACTTCATGACTGCAGAATTTAGAGCTAATCAGGCAGAAATTAAAAATCAATTGAATGAGATGCAATCCAAACTAGAAGTCCTAACGACGAGGGTTAACGAGGTGGAAGAATGAGTGAGTGACATAGAAGACAAGTTGATAGCAAAGAGGGAAACTGAGGAAAAAAGAGACAAACAATTAAAAGACCATGAAGATAGATTAAGGGAAATAAACGACAGCCTGAGGATGAATAATTTTCTTAATGTGCTGTTGGATCCTATTGGCTTGTATCTTGTTGAGAATTTTTGCATCCTAGTTCATCAGGGATATTGGTCTATAATTTTCCTTTTTGGTGGGGTCTTTGTCTGGTTTTGGAATTAAGGTGATGCTGGCCTCATAGAATGAATTTGGAAGTACTCCATCTCTTTCTATCTTTCCAAACAGCTTTAGGAGAATAGGTATGATTTCTTCTTTAAACGTTTGATACAATTCCCCTGGGAAGCCATCTGGCCCTGGACTCTTGTGTCTTGGGAGGTTTTTGATGACTGCTTCAATTTCCTCCTTGGTTATTGGCCTGTTCAGGTTTTCTATTTCTTCCGGTTCCAGTTTTGGTAGTTTGTGGTTTTCCAGAAATGTGTCCATTTCTTCTAGATTGCCTACTTTATTGGCGTATAGCTGTTCATAATATGTTTTTAAAATCGTT
Source organism: Canis lupus dingo (assembly GCF_003254725.2). Taxonomy (NCBI): domain Eukaryota; kingdom Metazoa; phylum Chordata; class Mammalia; order Carnivora; family Canidae; genus Canis; species Canis lupus. The sequence continues at coordinate 66,181,284 of NC_064281.1, forward strand.
TGTATTTCCTTGGTGTTGGTAGTGATCTCTCCTTTCTCATTCATGATTTTATTAATTTGAGTCTTCTCTCTCTTCTTTTTAATAAGGCTGGCTAATGGTTTATCTATCTTATTAATTCTTTCAAAGAACCAACTCCTGGTTCTGTTGATCTGTTCCACCGTTCTTCTGGTCTCGATTTCGTTGAGTTCTGCTCGAATTTTAATTAACTCTCTTCTTCTGCTGGGCGTGGGGTCAATCTGCTGTTTATTCTCTAGCTCCTTTATGTGTAAGGTTAGCTTTTGTATTTGAGTTCTTTCCAGTTTTTGAATGGATGCTTGTATTGCGATGTATTTCCCCCTTAGGACTGCTTTTGCTGCATCCCAAAGATTTTGAATGGTTGTATCTTCATTCTCATTAGTTTCCATGAATCTTTTTAATTCTTCCTTAATTTCCTGGTTGACCCTTTCATCTTTTAGCAGGATGGTCCTTAACCTCCACCTGTTTGAGGTCCTTCCATGCTTCTTGTGATTTAGTTCTAATTTCAAGGCATTGTGGTCTGAGAATATGCAGGGGACGATCCCAATCTTTTGGTATTGGTTCAGACTCGATTTGTGACCCAGTATGTGGTCTATTCTGGAGAAAGTTCCATGTGCACTTGAGAAGAATATGTATTCAGTTGAATTTGGATGTAAAGTTCTGTAGATATCTGTGAAATCCATCTGGTCCAGTGTATCATTTAAAGCTCTCGTTTCGTTGGAGATGTGCTTAGAAGACCTATCGAGGGTAGAAAGAGCTAGATTGAAGTCACCAAGTATAAGTGTATTATTATCTAAGTATGTCTTCACTTTGGTTATTAATTGGTTTAAATATTTGGCAGCTCCCACATTCGGGGCATATATATTGAGGAATGTTAAGTCCTCTTGTTGGATACATCCTTTAAGTATGAGATAGTGTCCCTCTTCATCTCTCACTACAGTCTTCGGGGTAAATTTTAGTTTATCTGATATAAGGATGGCTACCCCTGCTTTCTTTTGAGGACCATTTGTATGGTAAATGTTTCTCCAACCTTTTATTTTCAGGCTGTAGGTGTCCTTCTGTCTAAAATGAGTCTCTTGTAGACAGCAAATAGATGGCTCCTGCTTTTTTATCCAGTCTGAAACCCTGCGCCTTTTGATGGGGTCATTAAGCCCATTCACGTTCAGAGTTACTATTGACAGATATGAGTTCAGTGTCATCATGATATCTATTCAGTCCTTGTTTTTGTGGATTGTTCCACTGAATTTCTTCTTAAAGGGGAATTTTAAGAGTCCCCCTTAAAATTTCTAGCAGAGCTGGTTTGGAGGTCACATATTCTTTCAGTTCCTGCCTGTCTTGGAAGCTCTTTATCTCTCCTTTCATTCTGAATGAGAGCCTTGCTGGATAAAGTATTCTTGGTTGCATGTTTTTCTCATTTAGGACCCTTAATATATCCTGCCAGCCCTTTCTGGCCTGCCAGGTCTCTGTGGAGAGGTCTGCTGTTACTCTAATACTCCTCCCCATAAAATCAGGGATTTCTTGTCTCTTGCTGCTTTAAGAATCTTCTCTTTATCTTTGGAATTTGCAAGCTTCACTATTAAATGTCGAGGTGTTGAATGGTTTTTATTGATTTTAGGGGGGGATCTCTCTATTTCCTGATCTGTTTGCCTGTTTCCCTTCCCAGATGAGGAAAGTTTTCAGCTATGATTTGTTCAAATACATATTCTGGCCCTCTGTCCCTTTCGGGGCCCTCGGGAACCCCATTTAAACGTAGATTTTTCTTCTTCAGGCTGTCGTTAATTTCCCTTAATCTAACCTCATGGTCTTTTAATTGTCTGTCTCTTTTTTCCTCAGTTTCCCTCTTTGCCATCAACTTGTCTTCTATGTCACTCATTCGTTCTTCCACCTCATTAACCCTTGTCGTTAGGACTTCTAGTTTGGATTGCATCTCATTCAATTGATTTGTAATTTCTGCCTGATTGGATCTAAGTTCTGCAGTCATGAAGTCTCTTGAGTCCTTTATGCTTTTTTCTAGAGCCACCAGTAGCTGTATGATAGTGCTTCTGAATTGGCTTTCTGACATTGAATTGTAATCCAGATTTTGTAACTCTATGGGAGAGAGGACTGTTTCTGATTCTTTCTTTTGAGGTGAGGTTTTCCTTCTAGTCATTTTGCTCAGTGCAGAATGGCTAAAAACAAGCTTTATTGAGAAAAGGAGAAAAAGAGAAAGAAGGGAAGAAAAGAGAAAAAGAAAAAAGAATAAAGGAAGAAAAAAAGAAAAAAGAGAAGAAAAACAGAAAGAGAAAGAAAAAGAATGAAAGGGAAAAAAGGGTGGGGGAAGCAAAGTCATCAAAAAAAAAAAACCACCATGGGGGAGTATCTTCTGATTCTGTATATTTTTGTTTATTTTATTTATGATAGGCACACAGTGAGAGAGAGAGAGAGAGAGACAGAGACACAGGCAGAGGGAGAAACAGGCTCCATGCACTGGGACCCCTACGTGGGACTTGACCCCAGGTCCCCAGGATCGCGCCCTGGGCCAAAGGCAGGCGCCAAACCACTGCGCCTCCCAGGGATTCCTGATTCTGTATATTTTAAGTCCATTGACTTCCCCTGGAACTTGTCCATCTAGCTGGTCTTCTGGGGGAGGGGCCTGTTGTGCTGATTTTCAGGTGTTAGCACTTGGGGTAGGTGCTCTGCCCCCTGCCTGGTGCAGGGCTCAGTGGGGGTTGTTTACCCCGTGAGGCCCCAGAAAGAACAACCACGGTGGCGGTGTCAGCTCTGGAAATCTGGAGCAGCCCCCACAGGAACTCTGGAGCTCTCCGCCTGCAGGGCCTGGAGGCTCCGGGCGGGGCCGCTGCTCTGCTCAGCTCGGGGCAGGAGCGTCCTTGCTGTCCTGGGCCCTCCCAGCCTCTGCCTGTCCGGGGGGAGGTCGGATCCCAGGCTGTGTCCCCGGCGCCCTGTGCTCCGGGGCCTGCGCTGTTGGATTCGGGCTCCCGGCCGGGCAGCCCCCTCTCCGTGGAACCGCCGCCCGAGCTCCTCCGAGCTTCTCCGGGTCCCACGGGGCGCGCGGCAGCCCTTTAGGGAGCTCGGCCGCAGGGTATGGGGCACTCTCCTGGGTGCGCAGGTGTCTGTTAGTGTCCCAGGGAGCCCGAGGGCATCCCCGCCCTCCTGGGGTCCTGCTCTAACTCCCTGTGAGCCCCTTTCTGCCCGGGAAGGTTGGTGCAGCTCCTGCTTCTCCGGGACGGGGCTCTCCTGTTCTGGGCGCACTCGCCCCGGCCTTAGCCCGGCTCCTCGCGGGGCCCCTCCCCCTTGGATGCCTTTTGTTTCTTTATTTCTTTTTTCCCGTCTTCCTATCTTGATAGAAGTGCGAACTCTTCTCACTGTAGTGTTCCAGCTGGTCTCTCTTTAAATCTCAGGCCGAATTCGTAGATTTTCAGGATGAGTTGAAGGTTATCTAGGTAATTTGGTGGAGACAGGTGATTTGGGGACCCTATTCTTCAGCCATCTTGCCCCTCCTCCAACAAAATAGATTTTTAGACCAAAGACTAGCAAGGGATGAAGAATGGCACTATATCATAATAAAGGGGTCTATACAACAGGAAGATCTAACAATTGTAAATATTTTTGCACCCAACTTTGAAGCACCAACATATGTAAAACAATAATAAAAATAAAGGAATTCATTGTAGATAATATAAGAATAGGGGACTTCAACACCCCAATTACATCAATGAACAGATCATCTAGGCAGAAAGTCAACAAGGAAAAAATGGTTTTGAATGACACACTGGACCAGATGAACTTAACAGATATATTCAGAACATTTCATCCTAAAGCAGCAGAATACACTCTTTTCTTTTCTTTTTTAAAGATTTTATTTATTCATTCATTCATGAGAATACACAGAGAGGAGAGAGAGAGAAGCAGAGACACAGGCAGAGGGAGAAGCAGGCTCCATGCAGGGATCCTGATGTGGGACTGGATCCAGAGTCTCCAGGATCACACCCTTGGCTGCAGGTGGTGCTAAACTGCTGAGCCACCGGGGCTGCCCTACACTTTCTTTTCAGGTGCAGTTGGGACATTATCCAGAATAAATCACATAGTAGGTCAAAAATCAGGCCTCAAAAAGTACAAAACAACTGAGACCATACCATGGATATATTCTGACCACAATGCTATGAAACTTACAGTCAATCGCAAGAAAATATTTAGAAAGATCACAAATATATGGAGGTTAAAGAACATGCTACTAAAGAATGAATAGGTCAACCAGGAAATTAAAGAAGAAATAAAAAAATACATGGAAACAAATGAAAATGAAAACATTATGGTCCAATGACTCTTGGATGCAGCAAAAGCAGTCCTAGGAAGGAAGTATATAGTAATTCAGACCTACCTCAAGAAGCAAGAAATATCTCAAATAAATAAACCAAACCTTATACAAAGAAGGAGCTAGAAAAAGAATAGAAAATGAAGCCTAAAGTGAGCAGAAGTAGGGAAATAATAAAGTTTAGAACAGAAATAAATTATATAGACACTTAAAAACAAAACAAAACCTCCCAAACAGGAGAACAGATCAATGAAACCAGGAGCGGGTTCATTGAAAAAAATTAATAAAATCAATAAAATCCTAGCTAGATTTATCAAAGAGAAAGATTCAAGTTCATAGTGAAAAGTGAGAGAGGAGAAATAACCAACACCAGAAAAATACAATTATAAAAGATTATTATGAAAAACAATATGCCAATGAATTGGAAAACCTGGAAAACATGGGTAAATTCCCAGACACACATAAACTACCAAAAGTGAAACAGGAAGAAATAGAAAACTTGATCAGATTAATAGCCAGCAAAGAAATGGAATCAGTCATTATATCTCCCAATAAACAACACTCCAGGGCCAGATCACTTCACAGGTGAATTCTAGCAAACATGTAAAGAGGAGTTAATATGTACTCTTCTTAAACTCTTCCAAAAAGGAGAAACAGAAAGAAAACTTCAAAATTTATTCTATGAGGCTAGCATTACCCTGATACCAAATCCAGATAAAGACACTACAGAAAAAGAGAACTATAGGCCAATATCCCTGATGACCATGGATGCAAAAATTCTCAATAAAATACAAGCAAAATGAATCCAACAGTACATTAAAAGAATCAGTCACCACATTCAAGTGGGATTTATTCCTGGGCTGCAAGTGGTTCAGTATTCACAAATCAATCAATGTGACACACTACATAAATTAAAGAAAGGATAAGAAACATGATCTTTTCAAGGGATCCCTGGATGGCTCAGCGGTTTAGCACCTGCCTTTGGCCCAGGGCATGATCCCGGAGTCATGGGATCGAGTCCCACGTTGGGATCCCTGCATGGAGCCTGCTTCTCTCTCTGCCTGTATCTCTGGCCTCTCTCTCTATGTCTCTCATGACTAAATAAATAAAATCTTTAAAAAAAGAAACGTGATCTTTTCAATAGATGTAGAAAAAGCATTTGACAAAGTACACCATCCATTCATGATTAAAAACTCTCAACAATGTAGGGTTAAAGTGAACATACCTCAACATCATAAACATGATATGTGAAAAATACACAGCTAATATCATGCTCAATGGGGAAATCAGAGCTTTTCTTCTTCAGACAGTAATAAGACAAGGATATTCACTTTCACCACCATTGTTTAACATAGTACTAGAAGTCCTAGCCACAGCAATCAGAGAACACAAAAAAATGAAAGTTATACAAATTGGCAAAGACAAAGTGAAACTTTCACTATTTGCAGAGGCATGATATTCTATTTAGAAAACCTGAAAGACTCCAACACAAAAATTGCTAGATCTGATACACAGTCAGAGAAAGACAAATATCATATGATTTCACTCATATGTGGAAACAAAACAAACAAGCATATAGAAGAAAAGAGAGAGAGAGGCAAACAAAGAAACAGACTCTTAACTATAGAGAACAAACTAATGGTTACCAGAGGGGAGGTGGATGAGGGGACTGGTTAAATAGGTGATGGGGATTAAGGAGTGCACTTGTTGTGACAAGCAACCCGTTTTGTATGGAAGTGTTGAGTAACCATATTGTATACCTGAAACTAATATTACGCTGTATGTTAACTGGAATTTATTTATTTATTTATTTTTGTTTTTTTATTTTATTTATTTTTTACTTATTTATTTTTAAAGATTTTATCTATTTTTTTTCATGAGAGACATAGAGAGAGAGGCAGAGACACAGGCAGAGAGAGAAGCAGGCTCCATGCAGGGAGCCCGATGTGAGATTCGATCCTGGAACTCCAGGATCACGCCCTGGGCTGAAGGCAGGCGCTCAACCACTGAGCCACCCAGGTGTCCCTCTTGACTGGAATTTAAATAAAAACTTTAGAAAAAACATAAAAGTGTTTCTGAACATAAAAAATTTTAAAAACCAACCACTAAATTTCATTAGATTTGACGCTTCTGGCTAGGAATAATTTAAACATATAATAGCAAAGTGTATTTTTAAAGGAGATTTTTAAATGAATTTTTAAAGGAGATTAAGGCTCTATTATACTAGTTTTAAATGGTTCTTTGTATTTTATTTATATTTGTATCAAGTTTTTCAATATTAATTACATTACAGTTAACATATAGTGTTATATTAGTTTCAGATGTACAATTTAATGATTCAAAACATTACTCAGTGCACATGATAATAACTGGACTCTTAACCGTATCTATTTGTCTATAGATATATACCTCTCATTTTTTATCCATTTCTCTAACAATTGAGATTCAGGCTGCTTCCATAATTTGGCTGCTGTAAAAAAATGCTGCAATATTCAACTCCAGAAGAAACAGAGAACCCCCCTCAAAATCAATAAAAATAGGTCAATACACCAACATATAAGAGTGAAGCTTGCAAAACTTAGAGACAAAGAGAAAATCCTAAAAGCATCTCAGGACAAGAGGTCCATAATCCACAGAGGTAGAAACATAAGGCAGGCAGCACATCTATCCACAGAGACCTGGCAGGCCACAAAGGACAAGCATGATATATTCAGGGTACTAAATGAGAAAATCATGCAGCCAAGAATACTTTATACAACAAGACTGATATTCAGAATAGAAGGAAATATAAAGAGTTTCCAGGACAAACATAAACTAAAAGAATTTGTGATCACTAAACCAGTCCTACAAGAAATATTAAAGGGGATCCTCAAAGAGAAGAGAGAGCCCAAAAGTAACATAGACCAGAAAGGAACAAGGAAAGGAAAGACAATATACAGAAACAGTGACTTTATAGGAAATACAATGGCACTAAATGCATATCTTTCCATAGGTACTCTGAATGTAAATGGGCAAAATGATCCAATAAAAAGACACAAGGAATCAGAATGGATAAAAAACTAAGACTTATCCATATGTTCTTTACAAGAGACTCAAGTTAGACCCAAAGGCACCTCCAGATTGACAGTGAGGAGGTGGAGAACCATTTATCATGCTAACGGGCATCAAAGAAAGCTGGGGTAGTAATCCTTATATCAAACAAACTAGATTTTAAACCAAAGACTAATAAGAAATAAAGAAGGTCACTATATCATAATTAATGGGTCTATCCAACAAGAAGATCTAACAATTGTAAATATTTATTGTTGGCAAATTGAATTCCAATAAAAAATATACAAAAAAAATTTATGCCCCTAACATGGAAGCACCAATTATATGAACCAATGTATAACAAAATTAAAGAAATACATTAATAATAATATAAAAATAATAGGGAACTTTAACACCCTGCCCACTGCAGTGGTCAACTCATCTACACAAAAGATCAACAAGGCAACATGGGCTTTGAATGACACACTGAACCAGATGGATTTCAAAGGTATATACAGAGCATTTCATCCTAAAGTAACAGAATAAACATTCTTCTCAAGTGCACATGGAACATCCTCCAGAATAAATCACATACTGGGTCACAAATCAGGTCTCCACCAGTACCAAAAGATTGGGATTATCCACTGCATATTTTCAGACTTCAATGCTTTGAACCTTGAACTCAATCACAAGAGGAAATTTGAAAGGAACTCAAATACTTGGAGGTTAAAGCTCATCCTACTATAGAATAAATGAACCAATCAGGAAATTAAAGAATAATTTTAAAAATTCATGGAAAAAATGAAAATGAAGACACAACTAACAGTTCAAAACCTTTGTAATGCAGCAAAGGCAATCCTAAGAGGGAAGTATAGAACAATGTCAACTATTCTCAAGAAATAAGAAAGGCCTCAGGATGCCTGGGCACCTCAGCGGTTGAGCATCTGCCTTTGGCTCAGGGCATAATCCCAGGGTCCCAGATCAAGCCCTGCATTGGGATCCTTGTGGGGAGCCTGCTCCTCCCTCTGCCTGTGTTTCTGCCTCTCTCTTGCTCGCTCTCATGAATAAATAAATAAAATCTTAAAAAAAAGAAATAAGAAAGGTCTCAAATACACAACCTAACCTTACACCTAAAGCAGCTGGAGAAAAAAGAGCACATAAAGCATAAACCCAGCAGGAGAAGAGAATTAATAAATATTAGAGTGAAATCAATGAAATAGAAACCCAAAGAAAAGTAGAACAGAACAAAGAAACTAGGAACTAGTTCTTTGAAAGAATAAGACTGATAATCTCCTGGGCAGACTTATCAAAAAGAAAAGAGAAAGCACTCAAATTAATAAAATCATGAATGAAAGAGGAGAGATCACAATCAACACTGAAGAAGTACAAACAATTATAAGAACATGTTTTTAGCAGGGCACCTGCGTGGCTCACTCAGTTATGCATCAGCGTTCAGCTCAGGTTATGGTCTTGGGATCTGGGATCAAGCCCCAAATTGAGCTTTTTGCTTAGTGGGGAGCCTGCTTCTCATTCCCTCCCCACTCATGCTTGCACTCTCCCTCTTTCTCTCTCAAATAAATAAATAAAATCCTTCTTTTAAAAAAGAACATATTATGAGCAACAATGTGGAAACAAATTAGGTAATCTAGAAGAAATGGAAGCATTCCTGGAAACATATAAACTACCAAAACTGAAACAGGAAGAAACTGAAAACCTGAACAGATTCATAATCAGCAAGCAAATTGAAGCAGTAATCAGAAAATCCCAGCAAACAAGAATCCATGACTGTATGACTTCTCAGGGGAATTGTACCAAACATTGAAAGAACAATAATACTTACCTTCTGAAGCTGTTTCAAAAAACAGAAATGGAAGGACATCATCCAAACTCTTCTTATGAGGCCAGCATCACCTGAATTCCCAAACCAGACAAAGATCCCACCAAAAAGGAGAATTATAAACCAGTATCCGTGATGAACATAGATGCCAAAACTCTCACCAAGATACTAGCCAATAGGATCCAACAGTACATTAAAAGGATTATTCATCATGAATAATGGAGTTTATTCCTTGTCTACAAGCATGGTTCAACATCTTCAAATCAATCAGTATGATACACTGCATTAATAAAAGAAGGTCAGGAACCATATGATCTTCTCAATAGATACAGGACAAACATTTGGCAAAGTACAGCATCCTTTCTTGATTAAAACTCTTCACATTGTAGCAACAGAGAGAACATACCTCAATATCATAAAACCCATATACAAAAAGCCGACAGCAAATATCATTCTCAATGGGGAAAAACTGAGAACTTTTCCCCTAAGGACAGAAATACAACAGGGATGTCCCTGTGTGTTCTAAGCCTGTCAGTGCATTTCCAAGTCTCCAGTTCTTCAAGCTGCCAACTGTGATTGCAGAATCTCACCACTGTTGTTCAACATAGTACTAGAAGTCCTAGCCTCAGCAGTCAGACAACACTGAGGGGGGCACTTGATGGGTTGAGCACTGGGTGTTATACTATATGTTGGCAAATCGAACTCCAATAAAAGATATACAAAAAAATAAATTATAAAAGGAAAAAAAGATTATCAAACAAGAAAAAAAAAGACTTAATCAGAAAAAAAAGAAAAGAAGTAATCTAAATTGGAAAGAAGTCAAACTCTCACTCCTCACAGATAACATGACACACTATGTGAAAAACCTAAAGGGATGCCTGGGTAGCTCAACGGTTGAGTGTCTGCCTTTGGCCCAGGGCATGATCCGGGATCGAGTCCCACATCAGGCTCCTTGCAAGGAGCCCGCTTCTCCCTCGGCCTGTGTCTCTGCCTCTCTCTGTGTGTCTCTCATGAACAAATAAATAAAATCTTTAAAAAAGTGAAAAACCCAAAGATTCCACCCCAAATTAGCTAGAAGTCATACAGGAATTCAGCAATGTGGCAGGATACAAAATCAATGCACAGAACTCAGTCGCATTTCTATACTATAACAATGAGACAGAAGAAATAGAGATTAAAGAATAAATCCCATTTACAATTGCATCAAAATTTGTAAGATAACTAGGAATAAACCTAACCAAAGAGGCAAAGTATCTGTACTCAGAAAATTATACAACACTCATGAAAGTAATTGAGAAAGACACACAAAAAAATGGAGAAATGTTCATACTCATGGATTGGAAGAACAAATGCTGATAAAATGTCAGAGTAATACATATATTCAGTGCAATCCTTATCAAAATACCATCAACATTTTTTTTCACAGAGCTGGGACAAATAATTCTAAAATTTGTATGGAACTAGAAAACATTATGAATAGGCAAAGGAAATTTGAAAAAGAATACCAAAGCTGGCAGCATCACAATCCTGGACTTCAAGCTGTATTACAAAGTGGTAATCATCAAGAGAGCATCGCACTGGCACAAAAAAAGACACATATAGATCAATGGAACAGAATAGAGAACCCAGAAATGGGCCCTCAACTCTATGGTCAACTAATCTTTGATAAAGCAGTAAAGAATATCAATGGAAAAAAGAACAACCTCTTCAACAAATGGTGTTGAGAAAATTGGACAACCACATGCAGAAGAATGAAACTGGACCATTTTCTTACATCATACACAAAAATATACTCAAAATGAATGAAAGACCTAAATGCGAGACCCGAATCCATCAAACACTTAGAGAAAAACACGGGCAACAACCTCTTTGACCTCCTGCAGCTATTTCTTGCTAGAAAGGTCTCCAAAGGCAAGGGAAACAAAGGCAAAATTGAACTATTGGGCCTTCATCAAGATAAAAAGCTTTTGCACAGCAAAGGAAAGCATAGATAAAACCAAAAGATAACCTAAAGAATGAAAGAAAATATTTGCAAATTACTTATCAAATAAAGGGTTAGTATCCAAAGTCTATAAAGAACTTATCAGAGGCGGGGCAAGATGGTGGAAGAGTAGGGTCCCCAAGTCACCTGTCCCCACCAACTTACCTAAATAACTTTCAAATCATCCTGAAAAACTATGAATTTGGCTTGAGATTTATTTTTTTAAAGGATTTCTTTTTTTAAAAAAGATTTATTTATTTATTCATGAGAGAGAGAGAGAAAGAGAGAGAGAGAGAGAGAGAGAGAGAGATCGAGAGAGAGAAGCAGGCTCCATGCAGGGAGCCCAACACAGGACTCTATCCCGGGAATACAGGATCACGCCCTGGGCCAAAGGCAGGCGCTAAACCACTGCGCCACCCAGGGATCCCCTGGCCTGAGATTTAAAGAAAGAACAGCTGGAATGCTACAGTGAGAAGAGTTCGGGTTCTATCAAGGTAGGAAGACGGAAAAAAATAAAGAAATAAAAAAGCATCCAAGGAGGAGGGGCCCCGAGAGGACCCCACTAAGGCCTACCAGGTGAGTGCCCCCAGGACAGGAAGCCCAGTCCCAGAGAAGGAGGAGCTTTTCCAATCTTCCTAGATGGAAAGGCGCTCTCAGGGAGCTCGGGCAGGATCCCAGGAGGGGCGGGGATGCCCTCAGGCTCCCAGGGACACTAACAGGGACCTGCGCCCCGGAAAGAGCGCCCCACACACTGCAGGCCAAGCTTCCTAAAGGGCTGGAGCCCGCGGCCAGTGCGTTCCCAGGAGCAGCTCGCGCGACCGATGAGGCAGCTGCTCTGCACACGGAGGGGGCTGTGCGGCCCTGGGAGCATGATTCCAGGGGTGCAGGCCCCAGGGCCAAGGGAAATTGGGGGACACAGTTCAAGATCCGGCACTTCCCCTGGGACAGGCGGAGGCTGAGAGGGCCCAGGATAGTGAGGACACTCCGGCCGCCAGCCAGCCCCGAGCTGTGCAGATCGGCACCCCCCATCCCCAGAGCATCGAGGTTCCCTGCCAACTGGGAGATGCGGTAGTTAAAGCAGAAGCTGATTCCAGAGTTGGAGAGCTCACCGCCTCCACTGTGGCTGTTCCTCCTGGTGTCACCTTGTACCTGGGACTGAGCAGGGGTCTCACAGGATACATAGTTCCCAATGAGCCGTGCACCTGGCAGGGGGCTGGGCAGCTCTGCCAGGTGCACACACCAGAGAATCAGCACAGCAGGCCCCTCCCCCCAGAAGACCATGTGGAAGGACAGGAGAATAGCAAGTTATTGACAAAGCAGCACTTGAAAGTTCCAAGGAAAGTTGAGGGATTTACAGTATATAGAATGAGAGTATACTCCCCCTTATTTTTGGGTTCTGTTTGCATCCTCCACCCTTTATTTCCCTCCACTTTCCCCCTTTTTCCTGTTTATAGCCACTCTGCACAGAGAAAAATGACTGGAAGGAAAATCACACCACAAAAGATTCAGAAACAGTCCTCTCTCCCACAGAGTTACAAAATCTGGATTAAAATTCAATGTCAGAAAGCCAATTCAGAAGCACTATTATAAAGCTACTGGTGGCTCTAGAAAAAAGCATAAAGGACTCAAGAGACTCCATGACTGCAGAATTTAGATCTAATCAGGCAGAAATTAAAAATCAATTGAATAAGATGCAATCCAAACTAGAAGTCCTAACAACGAGGGCTAACGAGGTGGAAGAACGAGTGAGTGACATAGAAGACAAGTTGATGGCAAAGAAGGAAACTGAGGAAAAAAGAGAAAAACAATTAAAAGATCATGAGGATAGATTAAGAGTAATAAGTGACAGGGCAGCCCAGGTGGCTCAGCGGTTTAGCACGCCTACAGCCCAGGGCGTGATCCTGGAGACCCGGGATCGAGTCCCACGTCAGGCTCCCTGCATGGAGCCTGCTTCTCTCTCTGCCTCTATCTCTCTCTCTCTTGATTAAATAAGTAAAACCTTTAAAAAAAAAAAAGAGTAATAAGTGACAGCCTGAGGAAGAAAAACCCATGTTTAATTGGGGTTCCCGAGGGCGCTGAAAGGGACAGAGGGCCAGAATATGTATTTGAACAAATCATAGCTGAAAACTTTCCTAATCTGGGAAGGGAAACAGGCATTCAGATCCAGGAAATAGAGAGATCCCCCCTAAAATCAATAAAAACCGTTCAACACCTCGACGTTTAATTGTGAAGCTTGCAAATTCCAAAGATAAAGAGAAGATCCTTAAAGCAGCAAGAAACAAGAAATCCCTGACCTTTATGGGGAGGAGTATTAGGGTAACAGCAGACCTCACTACAAAGACCTGGCAGGCCAGAAAGGGCTGACAGGATATATTCAGGGTCTTAAATGAGAAGAACATGCAACCAAGAATACTTTATCCAGCAAGGCTGTCATTCAGAATGGAAGGAGAGATAAAGGACTTCCAAGACAGGCAGGAACTGAAAGAATATGTTGCCTCCAAACCAGCTCTGCAAGAAATTTTAAGGGGGACTCTTAAAATTCCCCTTTAAGAAGAAGTCCAATGGAACAATCCACAAAAACAGGGACCAAATAGATATCATGATGACACTAAACTCATATCTTTCAATAGTAACTCTGAATGTGAATGGGCTTAATGACCCCATCAAAAGGCGCAGGGTGTCAGACTGGATAAAAAAGCAGGACCCATCTATTTGCTGTCTACAAGAGACTCATTTTAGACAGAAGGACACCTACAGCCTGAAAATAAAAGGTTGGAGAGCCATTTACCATTCAAATGGTCCTCAAAAGAAAGCAGGGGTAGCCATCCTTATATCAGATAATCTAAAATTTACCCCTAAGACTGTAGTGAGAGATGAAGAGGGACACTATATCATACTTAAAGGATCTATGCAACAAGAGGACTTAACAATCCTCAATATATATGCCCCGAAAGTGGGAGCTGCCAGATATATCAATCAATTAATAACCAAAATTAAGGCACACTTAGATAATAATACACTTATACTTGGTGACTTCAATCTAGCGCTTTCTACACTCGATAGGTCTTCTAAACACAACATCTCCAACGAAATGAGAGCTTTAAATGATACACTGGACCAGATGGATTTCACAGATATCTACAGAACTTTACATCCAAACTCAACTGAATACACATTCTTCTCAAGTGCACATGGAACTTTCTCCAGAATAGACCACATACTGGGTCACAAATCAGGTCTGAACCGGTATCAAAAGATTGGGATCATCCTCTTCATATTCTCAGACCATAATGCCTTGAAATTAGAACTAAATCACAACAAGAAGTTTGGAAGGACTTCAAACAAGTGGAGGTTAAGGACCATCCTGCGAAAAGATGAAATCGTCAACCAGGAAATTAGAGAAGAAATAAAAAAATTCATGGAAAGTAATGCGAATGAAGATACAACAACTCAAAATCTGTGGGATACATCAAAAGCAGTCCTGAGGGGGCTAATACATCACAATACAAGCATACATCCAAAAACTGGATAGATCTCAAATACAAAAGCTAACCTTGCACCTAAAGGAGCTAGAGAAAAAACAGCAAATAGATCCTACACCCAGCAGAAGAGGAGAGTTAATAAAGAGTCGAGCAGAACTCAATGAAATCGAGACCAGAACTTTGGAACAGATCAACAAAACCAGGAGTTGGTTCTTTGAACAAATTAATAAGATAGAAAAGCCATTAGCCAGTCTTATTAAAAAGAAGAGAGAAAAGACTCAAATTAATAAAACCATGAATGAGAAAGGAGAGATCACTACCAAAACCAAGGAAATACAAATGATTTTAAAAAACATATTATGAACAGATATACGCCAATAAGTTAGGCAATGGACGCATTTCTGGAAAGCCGCAAACTACCAAAACTGGAACAGGAAGAAATAAAAAACCTGAACAGGCCAATTACCAGGGAGAAAATTGAAGCAGTCATCATAAACCTCCTAAGACACGAAAGTCCAGGGCCAGATGGCTTTCCTGGGGAATTCTATCAAACGTTTAAGGAACAAACCATACCTATTCTACTAAAGCTGTTTGGGAAGATAGAAAGAGATGGAGTACTTCCAAATTCGTTCTATGAGGCCAGCATCACCTTAATTACAAAACCAGACAAAGACCCCACCTAAAAGGAGAATTACAGACCAATATCCCCAATGAACATGGATGCAAAAATTCTAAACAACATTCTAGCTAATAGGATCCAAAAGTACATTAAGAAAATTATTTGCCATGACCAAGTAGAATTTATTCCTGGGACACAAGGCTGGTTCACACTCAAAAAAAAATCAATGTGATTCATCATATCAGAGAAAAACCAAGAACCATGTGATCCTCTTAATAGATACAGAGAAACCATTTGACAAAATACAGCATCCATTCCTGATCAAAACTCCTCAGAATGTTGGGATAGAGGGAGCATTCCTCAACTTCTTAAAAGCCATCTACGAAAAGCCCACAGCAAATGTCATTCTCAATGGGGAAGCACTGGGAGCCTTTCCCCTAAGATCAGGAACAAAACAGGGATGTCCACTCTCACCACCGCTATTCAACATAGTACTGGAAGTCCTAGCCCCAGCAATCAAACAAAAAGACATTAAAGGCATTCAAATTGGCAAAGAAGAAGTCAAACTCTCCCTCTTCGCTGATGACATGATACTCTACATAGAAAACCCAAAAGCCTCCACCCCAAGATTGCTAGAACTCATACAGCAATTTGGCAGTGTGGCAGGATACAAAATCAATGCTCAAAAGTCAGTGGCATTTCTATACATTCACAATGAGACTGAAGAAAGAGAAATGAAGGAGTCAATCCCATTTACAATAGCACCCAAAAGCATAAGATACCTAGGAATAAACCTAACCAAAGAGGTAAAGGATCTATACCCTCAAAACTATAGAACACTTCTGAAAGAAATTGAGGAAGACACAAAGAGATGGAAAAACATTCCATGTTTATGGATTGGCAGAATTAATATTGTGAAAATGTCAATGTTACCCAGGGCAATTTACATGTTTAATGTGATCCCTATCAAAATAGCATGGACTTTCTTCAGAGAGTTAGAAAAAATTATTTTAAGATTTGTGTGGAACCAGAAAAGACTCAGAATAGCCAGGGGAATTTTAAAAAAAGAAAACCATATCTGGGGGCATCACAATGCCAGATTTCAGGTTGTACTGCAAAGCTGTGGTCATCAAGACAGTGTGGTACCGGCACAAAAACAGACTCCTAGATCAATGGAACAGAATAGAGAATCCAGAAGTCGACCCTCATCTTTATAGTCATCTACTATTCGATAAAGGAGGAAAGACTATCCACTGGAAGAAAGACAGTCTCTTCAATAAATGGTGCTGAGAAAATTGGACATCCACATGCAGAAGAATGAAACTAGACCACTCTCTTGCACCATACACAAAGTTGAACTCAAAATGGATGAAAGATCTAAATGTGAGACAAGATTTCATCAAAATCCTAGAAGAGAACACAGGCAACACCCTTTTTGAACTCGGCCACAGCAACTTCTTGCAAGATATATCCGCGAAGGCAAAAGGAACAAAAGCAAATATGAACTATTGGGACTTCATCAAGATAAGAAGCTTTTGCACAGCAAAGGATACAGTCAACAAAACTAAAAAACAACCTACGGAATGGGAGAAGATATTTGCAAATGACGTATCGAATAAAGGGCTAGTGTCCAAGATCTATAAAGAACTTCTGAAACTTAACAGCAAAGAAACAAACAATCCAATCATGAAATGGGCAAAAGACAAGAACAGAAATCTCACAGAGGAATACATAGACATGGCCAACAAGCACATGAGAAAATGCTCTGCATCACTTGCTATCAGGGAAATACAAATCAAAACCACAATGAGATACCACCTCACACCCGTGAGAATGGGGAAAACTAACAAGGCAGGAAACAACAAATGTTGGAGAGGATGGGGAGAAAGGGGAACCCTCTTACACTGTTGGTGGGAATGTGAACTGGTGCAGACCCTCTGGAAAACTGTGTGGAGGTTCTTCAAAGAGTTAAAAATAGTTAAAAATAGCCCTACCCTATGACCCAGCAATTGCACTCCTGGGGATCTATCCCAATGATACAGATGCAGTGAAATGCCGGGACACGTGCACCCCGATGTTTCTAGCAGCAATGTCCACAATAGCCAAACTGTGGAAGGAGCCTTGGGGTCCATCGAAAGATGAATGGATAAAGAAGATGTGGTTTATGTATACAATGGAATATTACTCAGCCATTAGAAATGACAAATACCCACCATTTGCTTCTACTTGGATGGACCTGGAGGGTAGTATGCTGAGTGAAATAAGTCAATCGGAGAAGGACAAACATTATATGGTCTCATTCATTTGGGGGAATATAAATAATAGTGAAACGGAATAGAGGGGAAGGGAGAAGAAATGGTTAGGAAATATCAGAATGGGAGACAAAACATGGAAGACTCCTAACTCTGGGAAATGAACTAGGGGTGGTGGAAGGGAAAGAGAGTGGGGTTTGGGGATCACTGGGTGGCGCTCATTGAGGTGGGCACTTGAGGGGATGAGCACTGGGTGTTATTTTGTATGTTGGCAAATTGAACACCAGTAAAAAAGACAAAAAAAAAAAAAAGGAGCACCTGCATCTCAATGTTTATAGAAGAAATATCCACAATAGCCAAACTTTGGAAAGAGCCCAGATGTCCATAGACAGATGAATGGTTAAAGAAGATATGGTATGTATATATATGTATAGTGTATATATTTACATATATATACATACCATATACACATAATGGAATACAACTCAGTCATCAAAAATTTTTTTTTGCCATTTGCAAGGACATAGATGAAAGTAGAGGATATTAGGGATCTCTGGGTGGCTCAGCGGTTTGGCGTCTGCCTTTTTCCCAGGGCGCGATTCTGGAGTCCCAGAATCGAGTCCCACGTCAGGCTCCCGGCATGGAGCCTGCTTCTCCCTCCTCCTGTGTCTCTGCCTCTCTCTCTCTCTCTCTCTGTCTATCATAAATAAATAAATAAATAAATAAATAAACAAATAAATAAATAATCTTTAAGAAAAAAGAAAGTAGAGGATATTATGGTAAGTGAAATGTCAATATGAGAAAGACAATTATCATATGATCTCACTCATATGTGAAATTTAAGAAAGAAAACCAAAGATCATATGTCAAGGAAGGGAAAAATGAAACAAGAGCAAATCAGAGAGGGAGACAAATCATAAGAGACTCTTAATCATAGGAAACAAACTGAGGGTTGCTGGAGGGGCAGGGGTGGGGGGATTCTGTAACTGGATGATGGACACTAAGGAGAGCATGTGAATTAATCAGCACTGGGTATTATATAAGACTGATGAATCACTGAATTCTACCCTTAGAATAGTAATAATACACTATAGGTTAATTAATTGAATTTAAATAAAGATATAATAATCCTGCTGTAAAATAATGGTGTATGTATCCCTTTGAATTAGTGTTTTATACTTTTTATTAGTGTTCTGTAGTGTGATTATTGGATGTTAGAGTAGTGATATTTTTACCTTTCGAGGATATTCCATACTGTCCTCCACGGTGGCCACACCAGGTTGCATTCCCACCAACAGTACACAAGTGTTCCTTTTTCTCCACATCCTCACAAAAGCTTGTTGTTTCTTGTGTTTTTTATTTTAGCCATTCTGGAAGGTGTAAGGTGATATTTCATCATAGTTTAGATTTTCATTTTCCTGATGATGAGTGATGTTGAGCATCTTTTCATGTGTCTGCTATTTACATGCCTTCTTCGGGGAAATGTCTGTTCATGTCTTCTGTTAAAGGATAATTTTAAAGATTGTATTGTGTGTTAATACATACTTTTTCACTTTTTCATTGTTTATTGAAGTTAGCTGACACACAAGTTTACATTAGTTTCAGGTGTACAGTATAGTGATTCAACTTCTCTATACACTATTCTGTGCTTACTACAAAAGTAGCTACCATCTGTCACCATACAATGCTCTTACAGTACCATGACCATATTCTCTATGCTGTCCCTTTCATCCCTGTGATTTATTCATTCCATAACTAGGAGCCTGTACTTCGGACTCTCCTTCACCCATTTTGTCTACCACCTGTCCATTCTGACAACTATAAGTTTGTTCTCTGTATTTATGGGTCTGGTTTTGCTCCATTGCTTGTTCATTTGTATTGTTTTTTACATAACTCATATAAGCGAAATCATATATTTGTCTTTTTCTGAATTATTTCACTCAGAATAATACCTTCTAGATTCATCCATGTTTTTACAAATGGCAAGATTCATTATTTTTCATGGCATGTAATATTCCATTATATATATAATACATAATATATAATATAATGTCCATTCATCTATCAATGGACACTTAGGTTGCTTCTATGTCTTGGCTATTGTAAATAGAACTGGATAGACTCAATAGCAAAATGCAGGTCACAAAAGAAAGTGCCAGTGAACCTGATGATAGGTCAAAAGATATTGTATCATCTAAAGACAGAGAAATAAAGATGACTATAAGGAAACAGTGTAGCTTACAAATAAGTTGGAATACCAGAGAAATGGAGTCAGAAAAAATATTTGGAGAAATAAAGAATGAAAATTTCACTGAATTGTTGCAAACATACACTTACAGTTGCCAATAACTCGGCAAACTTGAAGCAATACAAACATGAGGAAAATTACAGCTAGGCACATCACAGTTAAACTGCTGAAAACCAAAAATTAAGGGAAAAATTTGAAAGTGGCCAGAGGAAAAAAGAGGAATGGAGGTTCAAAGACAACCAAACAGTATCTTTAAAGTATTAAGTTCTCTATTGCTTTCTTCCTCTTTACAAATTCTATTTATATTTTGTTCCATTTTGCATGTAATTTTCTCCTTTTCAGTCCATGTAAACTCAATCTTCATATCTTGGCTTAAGCATTTCTTTTCATAAATCCTTCCTGACTTCACAGTATAAAGTTTAAAATGACCTTCCTCTATGCTAATTTAACATAAATTCAAGTCTCAAGTATAACAATCTACTGTTGTTGGCTTTTTAAAAGTACTTTTCTCCCCACTAGTTTGTGAGCTCCTTGATGACAAGTATTACCACGTTCATTTTTTATGCTCACATAGTACCTTACCTGCTAATAGTAGCTGGTTAACAAGCTGATTCAGTCATTCAACTTTAGTTCAAGATGCTGCAAATTAATAGGTGATCAAAATATGTGCCCACCCATTTAGAATCTACTGGGAAAGAAAATATTAAAGAAGTAAAACAAAATTAAAGATAACATCACAATCGTGTCAAGTGATGAAAATAAACTATGATGCAGAGGAAAAGAACAGGGAAATGAAGAAAAGAAAATCACCAATTTAGAGTTGGAGTTAAGGAGAATTTCACAGAGACATACCTGATATGTTTTAAGCTGTGCTTTCAATGAGTTCTTTTTGCTCCATATATGCACTTTCTATATATTTATGGATTTTTTTTCAGTCATGGATGTGAAACTTTTCTCCGAGTTCCCAGGCAAGTCTAGCATGACTTAAAGAACATTAAGAAAGTAAATATGCACTTCACAGATGACCCAAAGAGTTCAAAGAGGGCCTAGAGTCACTATTTTGTTGACAAAACTATTATTTGAGGCAGAAGCAGGAAAATAAACAGCTCCTTTCTGATTATTGTAGTAATCCTAGAGTAAGGGACTTACTGTTCCTTACTGACAGGACTTACCTATTTCTTTCCCTTTATTCCACTTCTTTGATTCATTTAGTCCCTAGATAGGTAATCACTGTTAACCAGATCTTAAATACTCAATACCTAATTATCTTTAGTCCTGATCATGAAGTGAGGCAAGAGGAAATATGGATATATTTAATCCCTAGACAAAAAATTAATAAAATTTCCCCTCACAATATTTTCCTTCTACAACCTTTTTTAAATAATAAATTTATTTTTTATTGGTGTTCAATTTGCCAACATACAGATAAATGTAATTAATGTAATTGCTAATGTAAGCCAAATTGATTGATTTGAGTATCAAATTTTATTTCTCATTCCTATTCTTATGAGGAAACAAAAATACCAAAGAGTAGGTAGTCAGAAGGATAGAGAAATAAAGCATCCTGCATAATCAGTAGACTGGTTCTGATTGAAAACTTATTATGCCCTATTTATTTTTCAGACTATTCCTCATCTGAGATTAGTGTTCTTTTAATATACATACATCAAGAGGCCATTAAAGTACAGAGTCACAGCAAAAGGACTGTAGACTCCATATGAGAAGAAAACAATGTTATTCACTTTGGTCTTTATCATAGAAATACACTCAGTAGTGTTCATTAGACATCATCATTTATCCATCTAGCAAAAAATATTGATTGCCTACTATATGCTTGGAACTGTTGTATACTCAGAGAATACAGTGGTATCTGAGATTCTTATCCCCATGGAACTTCCTTTGGGGAGGGGAGAGGAGGCAGCCAGTGAACAAATAAGGAAAAAATAAGATAATTTCAGATTGTGATAAATTCTATAAGTCTGGGAAACAGGGTGATGTAGCAGTGACTTGGAAGTGGGGCAATGTTAGATGGAAAGACTATCTGGAGAGATGATATTTGAATTGATACTGAAAGCTGAGGGAAAAAAACCCTTTCATACAGAAAGTCAAGGAGAGAAGCACCTTGGGGGCTCAGTTGTATAAGCATCTGACTTGATTTCAGCTCAGGTCATGATCTCAGAGTTGTGATATTGAGCCCCATGTTGGGCTCCACACTAGGTTTAAGCTTCTCTCTCTCTCTCTCTGTCTCTCCCCCTCCCTCTCTAAAAAAAGTCATGGAAAGAACTAAGCAGAGAGAAGAGCAACTACAATAATCCTAAGAGAAAAATAGGCTTGATATGTTCAAAGAAAGAAAATCAACATGGCAGGAAAGTCAATAGACAGATCATGCTATGGTTTGTTGGATGTTGTTAAGACATTTAATTTTATTGTCAGCTCAGTGGAAAGTCACACTGAAGGCTTTTTTCATGGGAGTGCTTCTGGATGCTATGCAGAGAATGGTTTTCAGCGTTCCATACCTGGAAGGAGAAAGAAGAGTTCAGAATCTGACAGAAGTCTAAGAGAGAGCTATTGATATCTTGAACTAGAAATTGACAGTGAAGAGAAAAATAAAAATAATAAATAATAAATAATAAAAATACTTCTCCTTCTGCCTTATGTCTCTGCCTCTCTCTGTGTCTCTCATGCATAAATAAATAAAATATTTTTTTAAAAACACACATTAGTACATACAGCAATAGGAGAAAAAGCAGGAGCATGCGATGTCATGGAAGCAAAGATAGAAAAGAATGTATTTTTGGAATTAGGGAATAGCTCACTACATTAAATGCTACTGAGAGAAAAGTCAGATGAAGAGAGAAATAACATTGGATTTGGCAACATGAGGTGATTGACAACCTTGACAAGAGCAGTTTTAACAGAGTAGTGGGGATAGAAGCAGACCTGGCATGGATTGACAATTAATGAGAGGTTAGGGAGCAGTGACAATTGACAATAAGGGTGGACACCTTTTTTTGAAATGTTTTATAGTGATAGGAAACAGAAAAACGAGACAGTGGCTGGGAGATAATGTGGAGTTGTTTTTGTAATTTAAAGGAATGATCCAGTAGAGAAGGATAAAAGTTGTACTACAAGATAGAATGGAAATAATTGCATGAATAAAGTCCTTGAGAGGGCAAGAAGAAGGATCCTGAGCACATTTGGAGGAGTTGGTCTTTGATATAAGCAGAGACACTTTATCCAAATAGTTTATGGATACGGGTAGGTGGTGGGAAGATAAAAATAGTTCTTTTCTGATCATTTCTATTTTCTTAGTGAAATAAGAGGCAAGGTCATCAACTGAGAATAAAGAAGATGGAAGAGAAATGGGAGGTTTGTGGAGACAGGGTGTGCTGAAGGAGTGGTCTCAGAGAGTAGGAATATTAATAAATTAAGGAACTGTAGTATGCCCAGATAGTGCTGTTAGGTCCATTACAAAAATTTTATCATACATTTTCAAGCCAGAAGTTCATCTGAGAAAATCAGATGAAAATCCAGCCCTCCATGGTGCAGTCTACTCCTTGTTCTGGGTATTGTCACTCTAGATAGAGCCTTAATCTATGACATTTGGAAAGATTTTATTGACGTTGGAGAGAAGAACTGCTTTTCCCATGACTTCCAATACATAGGGCACCTAGTCAGGTAGAGATAGATTATATGGACCTTTTGTGTATATTCCTGTACACAATTTTTTTTTATTCCTTGGAATGTCATCAGAGAGTTCAGAAACTTCTCTTGATTTCTTTGCCTTTCCCAATCCTCAGATGATGTCTTGTGCTTTGATCATGAATTCAAATGGGAATCTTCTGACTTTCCTTATCATGTCCTAATGGACCCCTCCATATGGCTTTTCTTTGTCCTTTGAAATTATCAAGCTAGACCATGGCTTAATGCTTTACTGAACCCATCTGTCTCACACTGCCACATCATCAACCTTACTGAACAAAGGAATTAATGATTGTGGCTATGTAATACTAAATAGGATATTTCATATTTTTCTAAAATAAAATACGGAAAACGAATTACTTTTGATGGAGAAAATGAAAGCCACATTGACTGTGTTTCTGAAAAACATGAATAGGCTCAGCTTTGGGTCTAAAAACAGTGACTTCAAAGTAGGATGACCAAGATAGTCCCACCTTCTAATGGTTGTTCCAATATAAACACTAACAGTTCATTACTCTCCTCAGTGTTCTGGTTTGTATTGTTAACCTGCTTCAAGGATCTGATATAGTCACTGACTCTGGAGAAAATTGTCATCAGTAGCTAGCTACTATTCTTTCTGTACCCCCATGTGCTCATAAGAGCAGAGTGCCACACTACTTTTACCACTACCTATAGGGCTTGATCTCAAAAAATAATCTCACCATGTCAGCCTGGCCTGCATTCTACTCTGTAATTTTCTACCTTACATTCTTCCTAAAACACTTTTTTTCATTTACCTAGTTGAATCAAGGGCTGAGTTTGGATTAATGAATTTAAATTAAGCCCAAACTGAACAAATGCGAGATACATGCCAGTCCCTCTACATGTTGAGATCTCCCCTACTGTTTTCTATGGTATTGTTCTCCCAAGTATAACCATATTTTTGAAGCTAGAGAATCTGGTTTATGATCCCCATGTCCAAATTTTAGATAGGGCTCTTTTCATCACATCAGTTATATAATACTTGTTTGCCTGCCAGATAAAGAGACCTGGACCAATGAAATTAAGTCCACTATGGAAGGAAAGGTAGCCCCTTTAAGGTCTGTTGTATGGAATGGTCAGAAACCCCTGATTCTAACTACTATGACATCAGGGATCAAATATCACAGGGACTAGCTATAGACACAAGTAAATCTTTCTTTTCAAGCTTCACGGAAATCACACTTTCAAGAGTCATGATTTTCTTTTTTTGTTTTGTTGTGGTTTTTTGTTTTATTTTAAAGAAGATTTCAAAAACAAAGCAGAAAAGGAGAGCCCAAAGACAAAAGAAAGATATTTAAACAACAGAGGAGAAATACTGGGTCTGTGTAATTTTTCCTAATTGTATCAACCTGTCTTTCCAAATACCTAATCTTGTCTCATCTCTAACATTATCGATCCAGGATCCTCCACTCTCCAGAGGTAGTTGTGGACATAAGCTGAAACTTAGGAATGAGTCATGGTGTGTATTTCACATATTACTTAATCTTTATTATTTTTTTAAATCAGAAAGAGCAATGTTTTATAGTCTGCAACAAATTGCCCTATGTCAAAATATCTCTATCAAAGTAGCAATGTAAAAATATCCTTGATTGCAATATGGCCCAATCAAAATGGCCATGTCTCAATGTTATATGCCCACCCATAACCAGTGTGGCTATAAGAATAAGCTCTGTGTAGATCTGGTGTGGATCCACTGTTAAAGTGATAAAATGCCGATTTCTTGTTTCAGTGTCCATAATTACTACAACTTACTTTTATACTAATGCCCTCACTCAAAGTATACTTTAAGTATCAAGTATTTACCAATTGATTTGTATGTATTAGCTTACCTCCAAAACGTTCTGCAGTATACCATGACAATTTGATGCTGCAACTCTCTATATTCAGTCTAAGTATTATGTGTCTGTGTTACTTTTGTCAACTGTGTTTTCTCTGTGTATGTTTTCCAACTAAGACAATTGGAAGGGGGATTTATATTTAATGCTTTTGGCTAAAAAGGTCCCTTAATACTTAGAATGGCAGCTAAAAAGAATCTTCCATTTGCATTTTCCCTTCAGTAAGTCATTCTCCATCACTGATAGATGATAGATAGATGATGATGATAGATGATAGATAGATGATAGAAATGTGAGACAGATTTTCTTTTTTTTTTTCAAAGATTTTATTTATTTATTCATAGAGACGCAGAGAGAGAGAGAGGCAGAGACACAGGCAGAGGGAGAAGCAGGCTCCATGCAGAGAGCCCGACGTGGGACTCGATCCAGGGTCTCCAGGATCACGCCCTGGGCTGCAGGCGGCACCAAACCGCTGCGCCACCAGGGCTGCCCTGAGACAGATTTTCTAAGTTATCAGTATAAGTAAGCATTTGCCTTTTAGCAATACTTTGCCATTTTTAAGAATCAAGCCTGGAGATTTTTATTATTATTTTATTATTATTATTTTATTATTATTGTTATTAAATTTTGATTTGCCAATATATAGTATAACACCCACTGCTCATCCCATCAAGTGCTCTCCTCAGTGCCTGTCACCCAGTTACCCCATTCCCCCAGTAGTCTCCCCTTCCACTACCCTTTGTTCGTTTCCCAGAGTTAGGAGTCTCTCATGTTTTGTCACCCTCTCTAATTTATCTTGAAATTTAAATATTTAGCAATGTAGAATCAATGTGGGCTATGGTGTTTCAAATTTCCTTAAACTCATGGCTAAACCTTTCCTTACTCCCTTAAAAAAAATCTATGTGCAGAACAGCTGGAGCTCATCCCATCAGAGTATCCTTTCTGGAAGTCCTGTATCTCCACCACCAAAGTTCTTTGGAAGAAAATTACATGTAAGTTCTCTTAAAAGGACAGTTAAAGGGATCCCTGGGTGGCGCAGCGGTTTGGCGCCTGCCTTTGGCCCAGGGCGCGATCCTGGAGACCCGGGATCGAATCCCACATCGGGCTCCCGGTGCATGGAGCCTGCTTCTCCCTCTGCCTATGTCTCTGCCTCTCTCTCTTTCTCTCTCTGTGACTATCATAAATAAATAAAAATTAAAAAAAAGGACAGTTAAAGCTTGTAAATACTGAAAAAGAAACCAAACTCAATCTTATTTAGAAGGAATTTTAGTAGACAGTTTATTGTATTTATTTTTCAGTAGGAGGTGGGGTTGCAGAGAAGAAGAAGCCAGAGATAACAATGTTTCTAACCATAAATATTACATAGCTAAATGTATTTATGGCAGATAACTCTTTGACACATTTCCTGAGAAAAAGTCAGCACTAACCAAATTAATCTGTAACATTTTTTAAATTGTATTTCCTTCATTTATCTAAATATCAAAGTAATTTTTCAAACATTCTAAGGAAGAATAGAAAATATTTCCTAACAAAGACCCTAGTTTTAGTGAGAAATTGAATAAAAGGAGAATGGTTTTCTTTGTTTTATGAGGATGCCATTTTTTAATTATATCTGTTATATCAATATAATGTGAATTCTGGATGATTTCATTTATTTGCTTCCTGTAGAATATAGTAACAATCCATTTTACTGTAACACTTAACACTATGTATTTTATTTTTAAATTATCCTGAAATATTTCATATTGATTTTTTCATTTAAAATAGCTTTATGATTCATGAAACTAAAGAGGACAATCCTTACATTTATCCATCTTATAACTGCAATGGCTCTCTGGAAACAGCTAAACCTAAAGCAAATTATGGGAACAACTATTCTTCACATGTTTGAAGCCACTCTTGGTATGTACCATACATTTCAGTTCTATATGTGGTTATCATCACCATAATTCAAGTAAAAGTAACACAATAAACACTAAGACTTTGCTATAGCAAAATGATATGAAGATATCAGTTGAGATGAAGATGGAAAACTTATCTTATACGACTTGCTACTACTATTATTTCATTTGTAAAATGACATTAGGATATATGAGTCAAAGGTATAGTATATTGAATGCTCCATATGTATGAATATACTTTGTTTATAAAGTATTTGAAGTATTATATACATAAACTATATATGAGTCATATAAGAAATATAAGTAAAAATAGTCTGTGTAATACTTTATATGTGTTAAGGTACTATATATGCATATATATTTTATTTAAAGTTGCAATTTTTAGAAAGGAGATTTTTTTTTAATTTTTTAATTTATTTATGATAGTCACAGAGAGAGAGAGGCAGAGACATAGGCAGAGGGAGAAGCAGGCTCCATGCACCGGGAGCCCGATGTGGGATTCGATCCTGGGTCTCCAGGATCGCGCCCTGGGCCAAAGGCAGGCGCTAAACCACTGCGCCACCCAGGGATCCCCTAGAAAGGAGATTTGATATCAAAGGAAGACTGTTTAAATGCCATGAGACTAATTCAGAGGTCAGAATGGTCTTATGTTATTACAATCATTAACTTACCATAATTTAGCAAGGCAATTGTTATTTCATGTTTTAGTATACTTTAATACATTAAATGGTACATTACTCAAGCTAATGCTGAACACTAGGTAATTTCTGATCTTTAGTTACAAAACATATTAAAAATTGAAATTAAGGGCAGCCCGGGTGGCTCAGTGGTTTAGAACCCAGGGTGTGATCCTGGAGACCCAGGATCGGGTCCCCTGTCAGGCTCCCTGCATGGGGACTGCTTCTCCCTCTGCCTCTGTCTCTGCCTCTCTCTCTCTCTCTCTCTCTCTCTGTATCTCTCATGAATAAATAAAATCTTTAAAAAATTGAAATTGAGTGCAAACTGTGTTTCTCTGTACAAGTAGAAACAGCAATCAGAAAAAAATAGTGAAATGGATCATCACCTAAAAGTTATCTCTATAATTTTTTTGAAATGCAATAAATTATAGAAAAAATGGAACTAATTCACCAAAACTTAAAAACTTGTGTTTGTTCACATATTGATGTTTTTTGAGGAGGCATTTTTAGTTACGTTGACCACATGACAAAATAACCTTCCTCAAAAATCTGACTGGGGGGAGTGACATCACCAAGAGAGTAATATAGGTCTTTCCTGACTTCAATCCCCCTCACAAGAAGAACAACTAATGATTATTCATAAACAAGACACCATTGAGAGAATCCTATAGCATAGGAATGAAGTTTAAGCACCCTCCTGCACCATGGAGACTAAAACAGCCTGCATTAGAAAGGTAAGAGAAGTAGCTACACAGGGACCACATTGACCCTCCTCCAGGCCAGCACAGCACAACACAAAGAGGTCTTCCCTGAGTCTCCAGTTTCTCCAGTGGAAAATAAGATGCCAAGGGGACAATTAGGTTTTCCAGAATTCTGGGGCCTCCTGATGTGGTCTCACCCCATGGAGACTACAGTGGAATCTGCACATATCAACTACTGGCGATCTTTTAGAGAGAAGGTAGGGGGCTTGCAACAACTGGTACACAAATGTTGAAAAACAGAGTTCATATCTGCAGTGCCCCAATAGTAATCCCAACTAGCAATTCTACTAGTTGGAGGTACCCTTTGATTAGAGACCTTGTTGAGATGAAGATCTGCCTGATTTGGGTCCTCAAAAGAGTTTTGCAGACTTTAGTGTCTGGTTTGCCCATTGCCAGGCAAACCCCCAAATGGGGAGAGTGTCTTTTGGCTACATCTGGCCATAGGGTCTGGCAAGAGCATATGGAAGCTATATAGACCAACAATGCTCTTGCTGAGATGCACATGGAGCCGATCTCCCCCAGAGCAAAACCAGTACCAGGCATGGAGTATTCCCCCACTTTGCCTACACAGTGGGATTAATTTATAGCCAAGACAGGGAGATTAATTTATAGCTCCCAGCTCCTCCAAACTGGAAAGCCTGTTTGTGAAAAGGGTAACATGCCTGGAGGGCCCCTGTTTATTCTGCCCAAACAAAGAAACTGAGACATTTTTCCACCCACTGTAGAGAGTATTTCCTAACCCCATTTCAACAGAATGGCTGGCAATAAGACCCTGAAGCTGTGTAACCCAGCAATGCTCAGGCTGAGAGATAGACAGGCAGAGCCAACAGAGAGCAGAACAAAACCAGTGGCCTTGTGTGGCCAGGGAACTTGGGGCATGTCTTGCCTTGAGGTAAGACAACAAAGAGCTTTATAAACTTGAGAACTGCTTCTTTATATACCCTAGTGGTAGATCCCACCTGCACCTGGAAAAAGAAACTAATTCATAGCCCCTCTCATTTATAAATATAGCCTTCAGTCTTCCTAACAAGGCCTAACCAGAACATATGGGAAGCTGTGTAGCCTCTCCAATATCTTGCTCACAGTGGCACTTGAACAGTGAGCACAGCCTATAGCTTTCCCCATCTGTAGAGCAAAACTAGTGGCTTCACCTGGTCAGGGAATTCAGTCACATATTTGCATGATTAGGGTCCCCAAACAATGAGCCCAGGCCCTGGGTTCCAATATGCTGCCCTGCAAAGGCAGGGAAGCTAATCCATAGTCTCATTTACTACTAAATATTGTACCCAGGCTCAACCATCCAGTAAGCCTAACCAGATATTCAGGGCACCCCCAGAGCCCATGCTACAGCTTCATATGAGCAGGAAACCAAGCCAGAAACCCTATCTGTTATCAGTATCACATCCCCTCTATATCTGACGTCAAACATTGAATGATTGCCTCACCCAAAATATACTCTAATAGCAGGTCCCACCTGCTCAAGAACACTACCAGAAGACAACCCAGAAACCCAAACTGCACTGAATGGTGAAAATCTGTCTCCACCAAAGCAAACTTATAAAGCCTGGAAGAAAAGCTCAATTACTCAAATGTACAGATACCAATGTAAGGAATCAAAGACAATGAAAACTCAGGTAAATATGTCACCACTAGAAGAAACTAACAAGGCTCCAATAATTTACCCTAAAGAAATAAATATTTATGAACTGTTAAAGAATTCAGAATAATTATCTTAAAGAAGATTAGCAACTAAAAAGCATAGAGACAATGAAAAAAAATTAGGAAAACAAGAAATGAGCAAAATAGGAAATTCAACAAATAGAAACCATAAAAAACCAAAAATCCCATAGTAGAAATATACAATTACTAAGGGGTGCCTGGGTGGCTCAGTCAGTTGAGTATCTGACTCATAGTTTTGGCTCAGGTTATGACCTTAGTGTCATTAGATTGAGCCCCACATCATGCTCCATGCTCATCACAGAGTCTGCTTGACATTCTTTCCCCTCCCTCTCTCCCCCCACCCCCCAGTAGTGCTCTATCTCTCTAAAATTAATATATATATACAATAACTGAAATTAATTCAATAGAGAACTTCAAAAGCAGGCTCAACCATGCAGAAGAAAGAATCACTGACTTAAGGATAGGACAATAATATTGGCAAATTGAGTTTAAATACAATATTAAAACAAAATAAAAACATCAACAACAACAACAAAGGATAGGACATTAGAAATCATTTCATAAGAGGAGCAAGAATTTTTTAAAATAATGACAAAGAGTGGAAAAAAGCCTACAGGACTTATTCAACACAATAGAAACATACAATATTCACATTATGGGAATTACAGAAGGATAAGACAAAAAAAGAAAAGAACAGAGAGCATATTTAAAGCAATAATCACTGAAAACTTTCTGAACTTGGAGAAAGAAACAGACATCCAGATCCGTGAGGCCCAAAAGATCCCAAACAGATTAAACGTGAATAGAGCTACATTGAAACACATTATAATCATCAAAAGTCAAAGACAAACAAAAAGAATTTTAAAAGCAAGAAGAGGAGAAGCTACATAAAGAATATTTCCATAAGACTATGGATAGATTCCTCAACAGAGACATTTCAGGCCATGAAACAATGGAATTACACATTTAAAATATTCAAAGAAAAAACCTATCAACCAATCATACTATACCTGGCAAAGCTGTCCTCAAAAATGAAGGACAGATAAAGATTTTCCCAAGCTTACAGAAGGTGAAGAATTTCATCACGAATAGATCCTCCTAATAAGAAATGCTCAAAGTAGTTATTTGAGTGAAAGTAAAATGATGCTAATTTAAATCATGAACTAGAACTTAATGTAACATTCACTCAATGGTAAACATTTAGTCAAAATTAGATTCTGTAACTTGGTAATAGTGGTCCATAATTCACTTACACTTCTAGTTGAAAATTAAAGCAAATGAATGTAGTAAAACTGTTACTACAATAATCCATTATTACTTATGCATTAAAAAATAAGTAAAGTATAATAGCAATAACCTAAAATGTAAATGAGAGGAAAAGTAAAAGTGTAAAGTTTAGGAATGATATTGAAGTTAAGTTACTATTGGATTAAAAATATGATTTTATAATTTAAGATAGTTTATGTAAGCCTCATAGTACCATAAGAGAAAAAACTACAGCAATTACACAAAATAACATGATAAAGAAGTCAAATCATACTGATACAAAATGCATCAAAACATACACAAAAATGACAGCAGGATAAGAAACAAAAAACAATGAATCTACAAAATACCAGAAAAGAATTAACAGAATGGCAACAGTAAGTCCTTACCCATAAACAATACTTTAAATATAAATTAAATTCTCCAATCAAAAGACATAGAATGGATAAATGGCTAAAAATCAAGATCCAACAATAGGTTTCCTACAAGAGACTCACATTAGCCTTCAAAACACACATAGACTGAGAATGATGGGATAGAAGAAGACATTTCAAGCATACCATAACAAAAAAAAATCAGTGGTAGTTATATCCACAAAATAGGCTTTAAGTAAAAAGTGATAAAAAGAGAAAAAGACTGTTATCACACAATGATGAGTCAACCCATCAAAAAATATAACAATTGTAAATATTTATGTGCCAAACATTGGAGCACTTAAATATATAAAGTGAAAACTAACAGAGCTAAAAGGGGAAATTAACAGAAATACAAGTGGGATTTATCCCCGGGATGCAAGGCTGGTTCAACACTCGTAAAGCAATCAATGTGATGGATCATATCAGAAAGAGAAAAAACAAGAACCATACGATCCCTTCAATAGATGCAGAGAAAGCATTTGACAAAATACAGCATCCATTCCTGATCAAAACTCTTCAGAGTGTAGGGATAGAGGGAACATTCCTCAGCATCTTAAAAGCCATCTACGAAAAGCCCACAGCAAATATCCTTCTCAATGGGGAAGCACTGGGAGCCTTTCCCCTAAGATAAGGAACAAGACAGGGATGTCCACTCTCACCACTGCTATTCAACATAGTACTAGAAGTCGTAGCCTCAGTAATCAGACAACAAAAACAAATAAAAGGCATTCAAATTGGCAAAGAAGTCAAACTCTCCCTCTTTGCTGATGACATGATACTCTACATAGAAAATCCAAAAGATTCCACCCCAGGATTTCTAGAACTCATACAGTAATTTGGCAGTGTGGCAGGGTATGAAATCAATGCCCAGAAGTCAGTGGCATTTCTATAAACTAACAATGAGACCGAAGAAAGAGAAATTAAGGAGTCAATCCCATTGACAATTGCACCCAAAAGCATAAGATACCGAGGAATAAGCCTAACCAAAGAGGTAAAGGATCTATACCCTACAAACTATAGAGCACTTCTGAAAGAAATTGAGGAAGACACAAGAGATGGAAAAACATTCCATGCTCATGGATTGGAAGAATTAATATTGTGAAAATGTCCATGTTACCAAGGGCAATTTACACGTTTAATGCAATCCCTATCAAAATACCATGGACTTTCTTCAGAGAGTTGGAACAAATTATTTTAAGATTTGTGTGGAATCAGAAAAGACCCTGAATAGCCAGGGGAATATGAAAAAGAAAACCATAGCTGGGGGCATCAAAATGCCAGATTTTAGGTTGTACTGCAAAGCTGTGGTCATCAAGACAGTGTGGTACTGGCACAAAAACACACATACATCAATGGAACAGAATAGAGAATCCAGAAGTGGACCCTCAACTTCATGGTCAACTAATATTCGACAAAGGAGGAAAGACTATCCACTGGAAAAAAGGCAGTCTCTTCAATAAATGGTGCTGGGAAAATTGGACATCCACATGCAGAAGAATGAAACTAGACCACTCTCTTGCACCATACACAAAGTTAAACTCAAAATGGATGAAAGATCTAAATGTGAGACAAGATTCCATCAAAATCCTAGAGGAGAACATAGGCAACACCCTTTTTGAACTTGGCCACAGTAACTTCTTGGAAGATACATCCATGAAGGCAAGAGAAACAAAAGCAAAAATGAACTATTGGGACTTCATCAAGATAAGAAGCTTTTGCACAGCAAAGGATACAGTCAACAAAACTCAAAGACAACCTACAGAATGGGAGAAGATATTTGCAAATGACGTATCAGATAAAGGGCTAGTGTCCAAGATCTATAAAGAACTTCTTAAACTCAACAGCAAAGAAACAAACAATCCAATCCTGAAATGGGCAAAAGACATGAACAGAAATCTCACAGAGGAAGACATAGACATGGCCAACAAGCACATGAGAAAACGCTCTGCATCACTTGCCATCAGGGAAATACAAATCAAAACCACAATGAGATACCACCTGACACCAGTGAGAATGGGGAAAATTCACAAGACAGGAAACAACAAATGTTGGAGAGGATGCGGAGAAAGGGGAACCCTCTTACACTGTTGGTGGGAATGTGAGGTGGTACAGCCACTCTGGAAAACTGTGTGGAGGTTCCTCCAAGAGTTAAATATAGACCTGCCCTATGACCCAGCAATTGCACTGCTGGGAACTTACCCCAAAGATTCAGATGCAATGAAATGCCAGGCAGGACACATGCACCCTGATGTTTCTAGCAGCAATGTCCACAATAGCCAAACTGTGGAAGGAGCCTTGGGGTCCATCGAAAGATGAATGGATAAAGAAGATGTGGTCTATGTATACAATGGAATTTTACTCAGCCATTAGAAACGACAAGTACCCACCATTTGCTTCGAGGTGGATGGAACTGGAGTGTATTATGCTGAGTCAAATAAGTCAATCAGAGAAGGACAAACATTATATGGTCTCATTCATTGGGGGAATATAAAAAATAGTGAAAGGGAATAAAGGGAAAGGAGAGAAAAAGAGTGGGAAATATCAGAGAGGGTGAGAGAACATGAGAGACTCCTAACTCTGGGAAACGAACAAGGGGTGGTAGAAAGGGAGGTGGGCAGGGGGTGGGGGTGACGGGCACTGAGGGGAGCCCTTGATGGGATGAGCACTGGGTGTTATTATATATGTTGGCAAATTGAACACCAATAAAAAATAAATTTGTAAAAAGCAAAACAAAACAAAAACAGAAATACAACAATAGTTAATGACATAATATCCCATTCTGAAAAATAGATTATTGAGACAGAAACTCAATTACGAAACAATGGATTTGAACAACCCTGTAGACCAAATGGACCTAACAGATATATGCAGAACATTCTGTTCAATAACAACAGTATACACATTCTCAAAGGCATATAGATCATTTTCTAAAAGAGATCATATATTAGGTCACAGAATAAGTCTCATCAAATTCAAGAGGACTGAGTTCAGATCAAGTATTTTCACTTACCACAATAGAATGAAACTAGAAATCAATAATAAGAAAAAAACTGGAAAATTCACAAATAAAATGAAATTGAACAACACTCTCTTGAAAAATCAATAGATCAAAGAAGAAATTAAAGAAGAAATAAATATAAAATTCTTCAGAAAAATGAAAATGGAAACCTAAAATACTAGACTTATGGCTTTCAGCAAAAACAGGTCTAAGAGGAATCTTCATTACAACAAATGCCTAAATTTTTAAAAAAGCAAGAAAGAGGAGGGTGGGGCAAGATGGTGGAAGAGTAGGATTCCTCAACTCACCTGGTCCCACCAACTTACCTAGATACCTTTCAAAGCATCCTGAACACGTACAAATTCGACCTGAGATTTAAAGACAGAACAGCCAGAACTCTACAGAGAGAAAAGTTTTTGCTGCTAGCAAAGTAGGAAGGCGGAAAAATAAATAAATTAATTAAAAAGAATCAAGTTGGGGAGGGGCACTGTGAGGAACCAGGCTAAAGCTGAGCACCCAGAGCCTCCTGGACAGGAAAACCCAGTCCTGGAGAAGAGGGAAATTTAAAAATTCATGCTGGATTTTTCCCAGCCAGAAAAGTGCTTAGCAGGGAAATGTGGCAGCCTCTCAGGAGGGGCAGTGAAGCCTCCAGATTCCCTGAGTCACTATTAGAGGAGGTGCACCCAGGGGAAAGCACAAAGTGGATCGCAGACTGATCTTGATAAGGGGCTGGAGTGGGCAACCCGAGGCATTTGGGAAAAGCCAGTAGGATAGGCAGCCAGATGCAGGCAGAGGTGCAGCTTCAGGAGCCCCCATGCTTTCAGGAGCTGCCACGCCCCCCAGGAGCCTGATTCCAGCAGCATAGGGCCCTGGATACCAGGGCCCTCAAGCGGACAAAGCCAGGGATCCTACATTCCCCCAGGGACAGGTGGATATGGGGAGGCCCCAGGAGAGTGATAACTCTCCTGCTACTGGGCAACCCACAAGTTGTGCAGATCAGTGAACCCCAGCCAGCCCCAGGAACATCTATGCCAATGCGGACTGGGAGACTGCATTGGTTACTAGCAGGGAGCTGACTCCAGAACTGGAGACCTGGCTGCCGCCATTGTTGTTTTCCTCATTTTTCACCTTGTGCCTGGGAGGGGTGGGGCAACCAGGGAACAAAGGACTCCCAAGATAAACAGTACACAATGAGCATGGCACCTGTCAGGGGACGGGGCATCTTTGCCAAGGCACACACACCTGAGGATCAGCACAGCAGACCCCTCCCACAGAGGACCAGCTAGAAGGACAGGGGAAGCAAGTTCTTGACCAAGCAGCACTGGAAAGCTACAGAACCAAGGGAAAATCAAGGGAATATATTGTATAGAACTAGAGTCTATGTAGTCCACCCCATTTTATTAATTTTTGTTTTTTTCCCTTTGTCCATTACAATTTGTTTTCATATCAGACTAAAATTTTCCAGTATTTTGTCTCTTTCCCACCTTAACTGCAATATTTTACCAGCTATTCATTTTTAAGTTTCTTCCTTTTTGACTTTAATATTTCTACAATTACAGATCTTAGATATATTTTTCAATTCTGGATTCCCTTCAACATATTCAACTTAATTTTGGGAGATATACAAGATATGTGTTTTTGTTCTGTTTTCTTTGTTTGTTTGTTTGTTTTGTTTTCTCAGCCCTTTTTTGTTCTACAATGGTGGAAGTTAATACCTTCTAAAACAGGACCAGCATGCACCCAGAAACAAGTGGAATATCATACTGGTTCATTCTGTGAGACTATATTCTCTCTTCATTCCATTCTTCTCCCCTTTTTATCTTGTTTATGTTTTGGTGGTCAATGTTGTGGATTTCTACAAGTATTGCTGGTTTATATAAATTTGAGATTGAGTATCTTCTAACATACAGAACTTAATACACACAGAACCAAGAGGATCAACCTCTAGGACCCCTCAAGTAGACTACATTCTCTACTTCCACTACCACTTCTTCACCACCATCTCCCACTCTCCCTTTTTTTCTATTTTTTTCTCTTTTTCCTCTTTGCTTTTCTTTTTTCTTTTTCTTTTTCTCTTTTTAGGATTTTTGACCTTTTATTTTTTACTACTTTTTTAAAATTTGTTTTTTCACTTTAGTAGTCCTTTTGTTTTATTTTTTCTGATCCTAGTTTCATTTTCTGCTCTCTGACCTTGTCAGAATCATCTAGGGTGAAATTGACTTAGGTCATGGTTGATATTCTTGACTCAGCCCACTAAGACAGCCACTCTGCACTGAACAAAATGACTCCAAGGAAGAATTCACCAGAAAAGAAAATCAGAAACAACACTCTACTAGAGTTACAGAATATGGATTTCAATCTGATGTCAGAAGGCCAGTTTAGAAGCACAACTATAAAGCTAGTGGTGGCTCTGGAAAAAAGCGTAAATGACTCTAAAGACTTCTTTACTGCAGAATTTAGATCTAATCAGGCTGAAATTAAAAATCAATTAAATGAGATGCAATCCAAACTGGAGGTACTAATGGCTAGGATTAATGAGGTAGAAGAAAGAGTGAGTGACATAGAAGACAAGTTGATAGAAAGGAAGGAAGTTGAGGAAAAAAAGAAAAACAATTAAAAGACCATGAGGAAAGGTTAAGGGAAATAAATGAGAGCCTGAGAAGGAAGAATCTCCATATAATTGGGGTTCCAGAAGAGGCCAAGAGGGAGAGAGGGCCAGAATGTAGATTTGAAATTCTCATAGCTGATAACCTCCCTAAGTTGGGGAGGGGAACAGGCATTCATATCCAGGAGATAGAGAGGTCCCCACCAAATCAATAAAAACCATTCAACAACTGGACATTTAATAATGAAACTTGCAAATTCCACAGACAAAGAAAAAAACCTTAAAGCAGCAAGAGACAAGAGATTCTTAACTTATATGAGGAGAAATATCAGATTAACAATAGACTTCTCCACAGAGACATAGCAGGCCAGAAAGGCCTGGCAGGATATATTCAGGGTACTAAATAAGAATAACATGCAGCCAAGAATACTTTATTCTTAAAGGTTGTCACTCAGAATATGAGAGAAAAGAACTTCCAAGATAGGCAGAAACTGAAAGAATATGTGACCACCAAACCAGTTCTGCAGGAAATATTAAGAGGGAACCTGTAAAAGAAAGAGGAAGCCCAAAGAAATAATCCACAGAACAGGGACTGAATTGCTATTAGGATGACAATAAATCCATATCTTTCAAAAGTAACTTTGAATGTGAATGGGCTAAATGATTCTGTCAAATGATGCAGGATATTGGCCGGATAAAAAAGCAAGACCCATGTATTTGTTATATACAAGAGACCCATTTTAGACCAAAGGACATCTCCAGCCTGAAAATGAAAGGTTGGAGAAACACTTACCATTCAAATGGTCCTCAGAAGAAAGCTGGGGTAGCAATCCTCATATCAGATAAATTAAAGATTACCACAAAGACTGTAGTAAGAGATGAAGAGGGACACTATATCATACTTAAAGGATCAATCCAAGAAGAAGGCCTAACATTCATGAATATTTATCCCCCTAATATGGGAACTGCTAAGTATATCAATCAATTCAAAACCAAAGATATACTTAGATAATAACACTAATAGTAAGAAACTTCAACACAGCACTTTCTGCAAATGACAGATATTCTAAGCACATCACCAAAGAAACAAGGGCTTTAAATGGCACACTAGACTAGATGGATTTCACAGATATTTACAGAACTTTCCATCCAAAGTAAACTGAATACACATTCTTCTCAAGGGCACATGGAACTTTCTCCAGAATAGACCACATACTGGGTCACATATCAGGTCTCAACTGATACCAAAATATTGGGATAGTCCCCTGCATATTCTCAGATCACAATATTTTGAAATTAGAACTCAATCACAAGAAAAAATTTGGAAGAAATTCAAACACGTGGAGGTTAAAGACCATCCTGCTGAAAGATGAATGGCCAACCAGTAAATTAGAAAAGAATTAAAAAGATTCATGGAAACTAAGGGAAATAAAGATACAACCATTCAGAATCTTTGGGATACAGCAAAAGCAGTGTTGAAGGGAAATACATTGCAATACAAGCATCCCTCACAAAACTGGACAAACTCAAAGACACAAGCTAACCTTGCACCTAAAGGAGCTGCAGAAGGAACAGCAAATAGATCCTACACCCAGCAGAAGAGAGTTAATAAAGATTTGAGCAGAACTCAATGAAATAGAGACCAGAAGAACTGTGGAACAGATCAACAAAACCAGGAGTCGGTTCTTGAAAGAATTGATAAGATAGATAAGCCATTAACCAGCCTTATTAAAAACAAAAGACCCAAATAAATAAAATCAGGAATGAAAGACAAGAGACCTCAACTAATACCAAGGAAATACAAATGATTTTTAAAATGTATTATGAAAAAAAATAAAAAATAAATAAAAACGTATTATGAGCAGCTCTAAGCAAAAAACAAACAAACAAACAAAAAAACAGTCAATCTAGAAGAAATGGAAAATGGATGCATTTCTGGAAAACCACAAACTACCAAAACTGGAACAGGACGAAATAGAAAACCTGAACAGGCCAATAACCAGGGAGGAAATTGAAGCTGTCATCGAAAACCTCCCAAGACACAAAAGTCCAGGACCAGATGGCTTCCCAGGGGAATTCCATCAAACATATAAAGAAGAAATAATACCTATTCTACTAAAGCTGTTTTGAAGGATAGAAAGGTAGGGAATATTTGCAAACTTGTTTTATGAGGCCGGCATCAACTTTACACCAAAATCAGACAAAAACCCCTCCAAAAAGGAGAATTATAGACCAATATCACTGATAAACATAGACGTAAAAATTCTCAGCCAATAGGATCCAACAGTACATTAAGAAGATTATTCACCATGATCAAGTGGGATTTATCCCTGAGGTGCAAGGCTGCTTCAACACTCGTAAAACAACCAACGTGATAGATCATATCAATAGGAGAAAAAACAAGAACATATGATCCTCTCAGTAGATGCAGAGAAAGCATTTGACAAAATACATCTTCCATTCCTGATCAAAACTCTTCAGAATGTAGGGATAGAGGGAACATTCCTCAGCATCTTAAAAGCTGTCTACGAAAAGCCCACAGCTTTATCATTCTCAATGGGGAAACACTGGGAGCCTTTCCCCTACGATCAGGAACGAGACAGGGATGTCCACTCTCACCACTGCTATTCAACATAGTACTAGAAGTCCTAGCCTCAGCAATCAGGCAACAAAAAGAAATAAAAGGCATTCAAATTTGCAAAGAAGTTAAACTTTCCCTCTTGGCCGATGACATGATACTGTACATGGAAAACCTAAAAGACTCCACCTTAAGATTGCAAGAACTCATACAGCCATTTAGCAGTGTGACAGGATACAAAATCAATGCCCAGAAGTCAGTTGCACTTCTATACACTAACAATGAGACTGAAGAAAGAAAAATTAAGGCATCAAACCCATTTATAATTCTACTCAAAAGCATAAGATACCTACGGATAAACCTAACCAAAGAGGTAAAGGATCTATACACTAAAAACTAGGGAATGCTTCTGAAAGAAATTGAGAAAGACACAAAGAGGTAGAAAACATTCCATGCTCATGGATTGGAAAAATTAATATTGTGAAAATGTCTATGCTACGAGGCAATTCACACGTTCAATGCAATCCCTATCAAAATACCTTGGATTTTCTTCAGAGAGTTGGAACCAATAATTTTAAGATGTGGAATCAGAAAAGACCTTGAATAGCCAGGGGAATATTGAAAAAGAAAACCATATCTGGGGGCATCACAATGGCCAATTTCAGGTTTTACTGCAAAGCTGTGGTTATCAAGGCAGTGTGGTACTGGCACAAAAACAGACACAGATCAATAGAACAGAATAGAGAACCCAGAAATGGGCCCTCAACTTTATGGCCAACTAATATTCAACAAAGCAGGAAAGATTATCTACTGGAAAAAAGACAGTCTCTTCAGTAAATTGTGCTGGGAAAATTGGATATCCACATGCAGAAGAATGAAACTAGACCATTCTCTTACACCATACACAAAGATAAACTCAAAATGGATGAAAGATCTAAATGTGAGACAAGACTGCATCAAAATCCTAGAGGAGAATATAGGCAATACCCTTTTTGATCTTGGCCAAAGCAACTTCTTGGAAGATACATCCATAAAGGCAAGGGAAACAAAAGCAAGAATGAATTATTGGGACTTAATCAGGATAAAAAGCTTCTGCACAACAAAAGAAACAGTAACAAAACTGAAAAACAACCTACAGAATGGGAGAAGATATTTGCAAATGACCTATCAGATAAAGGGCTAGTATCCAAGATCTATAAAGAACTTAAACTCAAAAAAACTCAACCTCAAAAAAACAAACAATCCAATAATGAAATGGGCAAAAGACATGAACAGAAATTTCACTAGAGAAGACATAGAAATG
Source organism: Canis lupus dingo (assembly GCF_003254725.2). Taxonomy (NCBI): domain Eukaryota; kingdom Metazoa; phylum Chordata; class Mammalia; order Carnivora; family Canidae; genus Canis; species Canis lupus. The sequence continues at coordinate 66,222,803 of NC_064281.1, forward strand.
GCCAATAAGCACAGGAGAAAATGCTCCACATCGCTGGCCATCAGGGAAATACAAATACAAACCATAATGAGATACCACCTCGCATCAGTGAGAATGGTGACAATTAACAAACCAGGAAACCACAAATGTTGGAGAGGATGTGGAGAAAGGGGAACCCTCTTGCACTGTTGGTGGGAATGTGAGGTGGTACAGCCACTCTGGAAAACTGTGTGGAGGTTCCTCAAAGAGTTAAAAATAGACCTGCCCTATGACCCAGCAATTGCACTTCTGGGGATTTACCCCAAAGATACAGATGCAGTGAAAGACCGAGACACCTGCAACCCAATGTTTCTAGCAGCAATGTCCACAATTCCCAAACTGTTGAAGGAGCCTTGATGTCCAACCAAAGATGAATGGATAAAGAAGATGTGGTATATGTATACAATGGAATATTACTCAGCCATTAGAAACGACAAATACCCACCATTTGCTTCGACATGGATGGAACTGGAGAGTATTATGCTGAGTGAAGTTAGTAAATGGAGAAGGACAAACATTATATGGTCTCATTCATTCAGGGAATATAAGAAATAGTGAAAGGGACTATATATTATTATATTATTATTAAAAATGGAGAAGGTGATCAGTACAATGTTTTTCAATTAAAATAGAGAACTGTCATAATAAAGTCCTACAGTATTTATACATTCTCAAATCTATTTTTTAAAGATTTATTTATTTATTTAAGAAATATAGAGTGCTGGATATGTTTGTGAACATTGACGAACCGAGGGATAGAATCCTCTAGTAGACGTCCCACTGAGTGTGGAGCCCAATGTGTGCCTCTTTCTCATGACCCATGAGATCATAAGCCAAAGTCAAGAATGGGTCACTCAATTGAATGAGCCATCCAGGAATTTCTCAAATCTATTTTTAAATGACATTTTAAAATGCTCATGAACACGTGTTCTCTGGCTCCCTGCGATAGAAAAGTACATCTGTGAGTGGAGAATTTTGATCTTCCAGAAGTAACATGTCAACAGTACTCAAATAAAATTTCTTTAAAAAGTAACATGTTATGCAGAGAAAATGAATTCGTGTCATGAACTCCTATCATATAACAATTCTCTAGCAGTGACAAAAGTCTGGTTAGTATGACATAAATTATGTTGCTATAATAACATATAATGTGACAACACTAGTGATTTAATTTAACATTTATGCAATAATCATACAATGAAACCGGAATACTTTGTAAAAGCAATAAATTTAATTTTGCAGTTATACAGTATTGACATTCATCACTGTGCAAGACTGGAGTGTGAACGTTGGTAGTATAATTTTTTAAAAAAGAGATATTTGGGTTTTTATGTAAATTTGCTTCTGTAATGTTTATTTCTTACTTTAGTACAGAGATTCTGGATTGCATACTATTTAAAATTATCTGGAGCAATTTTATTACAAGTATATTATTTAGTGGTTGTTTAAAAGCAGTCAACAATTCATTTCCTAAAAGAAAATATTTATGTGTGTTGTTTTAAATCAGTAAAATTTATATAGGTGATTAAACAGGTTTTTAAAATGACTCAGGTATATATAATTAATTTTCTAGTACATAAGCATATCTAAACAAGAATAGAAGTTTTATTAAATACCTTTTAATTATGTTTGATTTTTTTAACCTCCTTGCAGAGTTTTTCTACACCAGAAGTTCCAAAGTCAAGCTACATTCAAAAAGAAGCAACAAATTGGACACCCAAATTCTGAAGAGCCAGATATCCCTTATAGCATAGGACATGTGCAGATAAATCCAATTATTAAAAATTTCCTGCAGAAAAAATATATGTATGTGTGTATTACACACATGCATATGACCATCTCAAAAGCATATTCTGAAAACTTTAAGAAAACATTATGAGTATGATCCATGCTGTAAATTATACTTTATTTCTCTTTCTGTATTTATGCCATCAATTATTATCTCTTTATGCCTTTAGCTTTTTGTTCCTCCTACCCCATGACTACAGAGCAAAACTTTCATTTCCAATAACAACTTCATTAACTCAGCAGAGATGGCAAATATTTATCTCCAAAATTAAGCATAACACTTGCTTACTGATTTATGACATATATCTTTATAAAATGTTCAATTAAATGCATAGAAGGTTGGTTTCAAATTGCTTATAGATAATACTAAATACTTTTTAGTTACTGGATAAATCTAGAGAATTGCACCAAAACATCGGCAAACAAATAATGAATTTTATTTGAAATATGCAATTTGATTATAAACTAATACCTTAAAATAAACTAAGAATTGCTAAATGATTTCTGTAAACTGAGTGGAATGATTCCAAGGTCTACATTCCTCCTTTCCTCCTTTCCTTTCTTTCCGTATTCTTTCTTCTCCCTTTAATCCCTCCTTTCTCTAAAAGGCACTTATTTCATACCAACCATATGCCAAGTACAGGTTAGTTGCTAAGGTGCAAAGATAAAGCTGAAAAAAATCACTTATTATTCAATGTGGTCAATTCAATGATAAAAATATATACAAGAAAGTAGGAAATCAAAGAAAAATTAACTTAACCTAGGGGCTAATTATGCTATTAATGGTGGAAAATAAGGCCATAAAGAAAGATGATGCTTGGGGTGCCAGGGTGGTTCAATTGGTTAAGCATCTGACTTCAGCTCAGGTCTTAATCTTAGAGTCCTGAGATAGAGCTCCGTGCCCAGCCCTGCCTTAAGTGCTGCGTCAGGCTCTGTGCTCAGTGGGGAGTCTGCTTCTCCCTCTCCCTCTGTTTCAACCCCCACTTGTACTCTTTTTCTCTCTCAAATAAATAAAGAAATTTTAAAAAGATGATGCCCAAGCTGTCATAAAAGGTAAATGAGAGTCAGTTTTATGAGATGAGGAAAAACAAAAATCAAGGAAGTAAAAAACAACATGGAATATGCAGAGGCTTTCAAGTACTGCTGAAGTGTAAAAGTGAGGAAGATAATAGAATAAGAGGTAAAATTGAAGATGTAGCTAACAACTAGTCCATGGAGACTTTCATATTCCTTGTTAAGGAGTTTAGACTAAATCTTACTAGTTATGGGGATTCATTGAAGGGTTTTTAAAAATCCTAATCAGATTTTATGTTTTAGACTGATCACTTTGATTGGCTGTATGAAGGATGGATTTGAAGGAGACAGAAATGAGAGACAGGGAACAATTTAGAAAGCAAAGATAAATGAGTACTATAATTGGAACAGTGAGAAAAAAGACTGAGAAGAAAGACAGATTGAAGCAACTTCTAGGAAGTAAATTGATAGGACCTGAAGCCTCATGAAATGTCACAGATGAGAGGAAGATGCTATTAGCATTGAAAAGACGTTGGCACTATTCATGGAGGTAGGTTTCTAATAGATCAACAGGCCAATGAGCAGCCAGGGTGGGGGCTGGAAGAATACGGGAAAGTTAATGCCACTATAAACCCATAGCCTCCACTAACCCATAACCTTGACCATTAACACTGCCCAGCCATCTGCCCATGAGAGAGGTCACTCTGCAACTCCCACAGTGATTATTGTATGCCTTTCCTTGAGCATTGATCAGCTCCCCACTCTTGCACCCCCATTCTCAGGAGATAACCTCAGTTTGTAACTTAAAAAGTAAATCAAGACAGAGATGGGAACTTCCAGATCTACAAATGGTCCTGCATTCACTCTCTTATTTCAAAATGTCTCACACACCATCTAAGGGCAACACTATTACCTGCTCTCTGAATCCCATCCTCCCCAGATTTTACCTGGACCTTGCTGCATCAATTATCTTCCTTTTCTCCAAGGTATCCTCAACCCGTCCCTCTACTGGTTCAATATCTTCAGCTGAAACATGCTAAACTGTAGAAAAAGAGGGATCCCTGGGTGGCGCAGCGGTTTGGCGCCTGCCTTTGGCCCAGGGCGCGATCCTGGAGACCCGGGATCGAATCCCACGTCGGGCTCCCGGTGCATGGAGCCTGCTTCTCCCTCTGCCTGTGTCTCTCTCTCTCTCTCTCTCTCTCTCTCTCTCTCTCTCTCTCGAATAAATAAATAAAATATTAAAAAAAAAAAAACTGTAGAAAAAGAAAATGAAAATCCCTCCATAGAAACTGACACTGTGCCTCAGACCTCTATCCAAGTGCCCAGGCTACTGTCCTTTGAAATTCATCCCTGCATTTGCCTGGAGGCTATGCTTCCTCCAGGCTGCTCCCAGCTTATGCCATAGAGAAAGAGGAACATTAATGTGAGCACATTTCTAAGAGTTATGGGACTCCTCTGATGGCTGATTTTGGTTTGAGGACTCCCTAATGACTTTCTGAACCTTCGTTAGACTGCACAGGAGTCTAGGACACTTCTTCCCAAATTTTCATCCTTCTCTCCTTCACTCAGGGTAAGACTCTCAGACTTTCCCAAATCCCTTTCCATTGTGTCTCAACATTGTTGTTGTTGTTGTTCACTCTAATAAAAAATATGCAGAGTCTAATCTCATCCTGATGTTTGCTTCTGGGAGGGCCTAGTTAAACATTTCTTCAACACCATTTTCTCTAGCAACTTCTCTGTTCACCTTCACAGTTAAGATTCTGGAATTGGTTGTCTTTACTCCTTTCATTTCTCTCTCTCTGCCTCATCCTTAAATTCACATCAATTTGGATTCAATACCTACCATTCTATCCAAACTGCTCTTACTAAGGTTGTAAATTACCTCCGTGTCACAAAATCTATGATTTCTAATCTTTTATTTTACTGGCCATCAGCATTCATCACTAATGACCCTCCTTGAAACATTTTCTTCTTTTGATTTTGTAAAACTATGTTCTCCTCATTTTATACCTAACTCTTTTCTCCTTCTCAGCTTCTTGTGCTGCCTTCTCCCCTTACTCCATTCACTATTAGAGTTAGGCCTTTTTTTTTCTTCTAACCCTGTTCATTCTCCATAGGCATTTGATTTGACTCTATTGTTTTAATTATCTACAATAACTCTCAATTCTATATCTGCAGTTTAGACATCTTCCTGACCTTCCCATGTAGCCATTTGCCTATTGGACCTCTCCCCTTGGATATCTCAAAAGCATTGAAAATTCAATATTTCTAAAAGTGAACTCATCTGTCAAGTTGCTTGTATTAGTTTCCTATGGTTATGGTAACAAATTACCAGGAACACAGTTGGCTTATAACATATATTTATTATATTGCAATTCTACAGGTCATAAATCTAGCATGAGTCTCACTGTGTTAAAATAAAGGTATGACATGGTTTTATGCCTTCTTCATTAGAGGAGAATCCTTTTCTTTTCCTTTTCCATCTTCTAGAGGCTATCCACATCCCTTGGCTCATGGCCCTCAACGAAGCCAGCAGTGGTGGTTGAGTCTTCATATTGCATCACTCCAAACTCGTTTTCTGCCTCCCTCTTTTAAGAATTACATTGGGCCCACCCATATAAATCCAGGGTAATATCCCTAACTTGAAATCAGTTGATTAACAATCTTCATTCCATCTGCAACCTTAATTCTCCTTTACTATTTAAGATAACATTCACAGATTCCAGGGATTGACATGGACATTCTTGGGGAAAAGGCGTTATTCTACTTATTGCGTTGTTTAAGCCAGAAACTTGAGAATCATATTTACTTCTTAATCTCTTTAGTATTCTGTGTCTTTTAGGGTCCCATATGAGTGCAATAAAAACACCTGAATCCAGTAGCTTCAACAAATGAGTTTATCTCTTATAACATGAAGTCCTGAGCTCAGCAGCTTAGTTCTGGTGCAGAATATTTCAAGAATATCATCTTTCTAGTCCACACTTCTTTTTAAAAATATTTTATTTATTTGGGAGACCTGGATGGCTCGATGTTTGAGCGTCTGCCTTTGGCACAGGGCGTGATCCCGGAGTCCTGGGATTGAGTCCACATCGGTCTTCCTGCACGAGGCCTGCTTCTCTCATGGCATGAGAGAGACACAGAGAGAGAGGCAGAGACACAGGCAGAGGGAGAAGTTCCAATATTGGGGGAGGAAGAATCCAGCATACTGCTTTTGGCAATTACTCCACTCTCTTGTATAAGGGAGTAAGATCTGATTAGGCCTCTTTTGTAGAGGTGATGGGATCATATAGTTACTCCTTAAGCTTTTGAAGAGTAAATGAAGTGGACCTCCCTCATTCCCTAATTACTCAGTCTATCTCAGTCTGTCTATCTCCATTATTCTCTTGTTCTCCCTACTATTCCAGCAACTCTTTTCCTTTTTGCCCCTTCTCTACCTGGCCAACGTTGTATGTCAGCCTTTCCTACAGAAAGCCGTACAGAAATGATTATGTCCTAAGACTCCTTTGGGTTTTCCAGATTCCGTGGTCTCCAGTGTTGAATGTAGTATCTGTTCAGATTTCATGGATGGAGTGGGGATGCTTAAAGTGTAAGTTTCAGTAAGGCTAGCTGTTTTTTAGAGTATCTAAAACCAAACACATTTATCTACCAAAACTATTATAGTAAGAGAGCAATTGCCCTCTCATAGATTTAAGATACATCATAAAATGTCCTATACTAACTTTTCAATATTTGTCCTTGCTATTCAGCCATCTCTCTTCAATCCTCTGGGGAAAATGTGAGGGAGGTGAAGAAGTAGGGGGAACATCTCATTTCACTTGCTACCAAACCCTGACCCTTACTACTTTCTAAGTATATCTCTTATATGTTTCTTTTTCCACCTTTTTCTCTATGCACTCTGTCCTAGTTTAAGACAGAACTATCTTTCCCATGGACTATCATAACAAATTCCTAATTAGACTCTCTATGCCTATACTTCTCTCTATCCAATCCTTCTGCCACAGTACAGCCAGAATAATATTTTTAAATGCTAATCTTGTTGTTTCTCTCTTAAAAACCCTTCAGTATCTTCCAATTATCCTAAAATAAAGCTTCAAACATTACTATGATTTACAAGGCCCTCCAAAACTTCAAGACCTAGAGTCTCTATTTCTCTACTGTGTATGTATATATGTATGTATCTATCATCTATCATCTATCCATCTGTATCTATCAACTGTGTGTTAGTGTATAATATTTATAAAATACTTAATATGATGTAAGCACTAAGATGTTTTATACACATTATTTTATAATGTCCTTGCAAAGTTTCTATGAAATAGATATTATTTTTCCTGATTTACAAACAAGGAAATTGAGGCTTCAAGTAGTTCAGTAACTTCTTCAAGTCCCCACAATTAGTATCAGAGCCAAGATTCAAACACAACCAGCTTGACTCCAAAGTATTTGACTACCACAGTATATTCTTTTCCTTTTCCAGTTTCTTTATACATCACTATCCATCTTGCTCTCTGCTCTAATCATACTGGGCTTTCAGTTTCTCTTTTAGGACTTTTATACATTTAGTTCCCTATACATCCATAACCTAATCATAAATAAGTCCCTGGCATTCAGATACTTATTCTGTGGAAAATGTGGCCATTCCAGAAAGAAGCCTTTAAGTTAAGCTGACCCTGAAAGAGTGCCTGAAAAGTTGAAAGTTTTGTATGAAATGCCACATAGTCCTGAACAGGAACAGGCTTCAGGTTGTTGAATGCTTCATATTGTTGTGTAGGACCAAACCCTGGGTGGTAGAACTTCTGTAGGTATTTAATACAACATAAGAGCAGGCTTTATCTGGCTTTTAGGGGTCTAAATAGGAATATATATTGAGTGTTCAGTATTGGTCTCTTCATGATGAGGCCAAAATAAGAACTAGTCTAGGTAGTTAAAGATTTTGTCTATATGTAGTGTGGAGTTCCCAAGTTGTTGGAAGTTTCTACTGTAAGTGCTAGAGTTAGAGCAGGAAAGACCCAGAATGGTTAAAGGTATAGTCTATACACAAGAGATGATATAGCATAGTGGTTAAGAGCCTAGACAGCTCTGTAGTCACCTTGCTACATTAAAATCCTAGCTTCTTCACTTACTAGTTATAGGATATTGAGTGAGTGATTTATCCTTTATGTTTTTGACCCCCCCAGGAACAAATAACACATTTGAACCTACAATATGCTTGATTATACCTTCCTTAGCTGACTCTTTCCAATCCTAACTATTCCTCTGGTGTATGCCATTGTACTTCCTGATATAACTACCTAATAGTGAAATTGTGATAAGATCTGTTTTGTTGACTACTGTACCTCACAGTGACAAAGGAAATTTGTTTTTAATTGCTTCTGACTAGGCACAAGTATGATTTTTGTTTATCTTCCTGACACTGCCAAGCAATACAAATAAGTCCTTAAAGCCTTTGCCCTTCATGACTAAAAAAGACAAAAAAAAAAAAACATAGATAACAGTTTAAGAGGGTAAGTACCTCCATGAATATGTTCACTTCAGCCAGAGATAATTTTTTTAATAAACTCACAAGGAATAAAATAACCCACTTTACATTAATATATATTTATTGAAGTTTTATTTTCCAAAATATAGTATAACACTGAGTGCACATCCTGTCAGGTGCCCTCCTCAGTGCCCATAACCCAGTCACCCCCATTCCCCTGCCGGCCTCCCCTTCCAATACCTCTTGTTCATTTCCCAGAGTTAGGAGTCTCTCGTGTTGTGTCACCCACTCTAATTTTTTCCCACTCATTTTCCCTCCTTTCCCCTATAATCCCTTTCACTACTTATTATATTCCACGTATGAGTGAATCCATATGATGATTGTCCTTCTCCAATTGGCTTACTTCACTCAGCATAATACCCTCCAGTTCAATCCATATAGAAGCAAAAGTTGAGTATTCATCCTTTCTGATGGCAGACAAGTTTATATATATATATATATATATATATATATATATATATATATATATTCTTTATCCATTCATCTGTTGATGGACATTGAGGCTCCTTCCATAGTGTGAATATTGTGGACATTGGTGCTATAAACATCGGGGTGCAGGTGTCCTGGTGTTTCAATGCATCTGTATCTTTGGGGTAAATACCCAGTAGTAAAATTGCTGGGTCTTAGTGTAGCTCTAATTTTAACTCTTTGAGGAACCTCCACACAGTTTTCCAGAGTGGCTGTACCAGTTCACATTGCCACCAACAGTGCAAGAGGGTTACCCTTTCTTCACATCCTCTCCAACAGTTGTTGTTTCCTATCTTGTTAATTTTCCCCATTCTCACTGGTGTGAGGTGGTATCTCATTGTATCTCATTGTCATTTTGATTTGTATTTCCCTGATGGTCAGTGACACAGAGCATTTTCTCATGTGCTTGCTGGCCAATGTGTAGGTCTTCTTTGGTGATATTTCTGTTCATGTCCTTTGCCCATTTTATGATTAAATTGTTTGTTTCTTTGCTGTTGAGTTTCATAAGTTCTTTATAGATCTTGAATACTACCCCTTAATCTGATGTCATTTGCAAATATCTTCTCCCATTCTGTAAGTTGCCTTTTAGTTTTGTTTATTTTATTTTGTTTATTTATTTTTTTTTTTTTACTTTATTTATTTATTTTTTTTATTGGTGTTCAATTTACTAACATACAGAATAACACCCAGTGCCCGTCACCCATTCACTCCCACCCCCCGCCCTCCTCCCCTTCTACCACCCCTAGTTTGTTTGTTTATTTTGCTGTGCAGAGGCTTTTTATCCTGGTGAAGTCCCAATAGTTCATTTTTGCTTTTGTTTCTCTTGCCTTCATAGATGTATCTTGCAAGAAGCTGCTGTGGCCAAGCTTTTGCTTGTGTTCTCCTCTAGGATTTTGATGGATTCTGTCTCACATTTAGACCATTCATCCATTTTGAGTTTATCTTTGTGCATGGTGTAAGAGAATGGTCTAGTTTCATTCTTCTGCATGTGGCTGTCCAATTTTCCCAGCACCATTTATTGAAGAGACTGTCCTTTTCCCAGTGGATAGTCTTTCCTGCTTTGTCAAATATTAGTTGACTGTAGAGGTGAGGGCCTATTTCTGGGTTCTCTATTCTGTTCCATTGATCTATGTGTCTGTTTTTGTGCTAGTACCACATTGTCTTGATGATCACAGTTTGTAGTACAGCTTGAAATCTGGCATTGTGGTGCCCCTGGCTCTTATTTTCTTTTTCAATATTCCCCTGGTTATTAAGGGTCTTTTCTGATTCCACACAAAATCTTAAGATTATTTGTTCCAACTCTCTGAAGAAAATCCAAGGTATTTTGATAGGGATTGCATTGAACGTGTAAATTGCCCTGGGTAGCACAGACATTTTCACAATATTAATTCTTCCAATTCATGAGGATGGAATGTTTTTCCATCTCTTTAAGTCTTCCTCAATTGCTTTCAGAGGTGTTCTGTAGCTTTTAGCGTATAGATTCTTTTCCTCTTTGGTTAGGTTTACTCCCAGGTATCAGATGCTTTTGGGTGGAATAATACATTTTTAAAATCATTTGTATTTCATACCTGCCCTACGACCCAGCAATTGCACTGTTGGGGATTTACCCCAAAGATACAAATGCAATGAAACGCCGGGACACCTGCACCCCGATGTTTCTAGCAGCAATGGCCACGATAGCCAAACTGTGGAAGGAGCCTCGGTGTCCAACGAAAGATGAATGGATAAAGAAGATGTGGTTTATGTATACAATGGAATATTACTCAGCTATTAGAAATGACAAATACCCACCATTTGCTTCAACGTGGATGGAACTGGAGGGTATTATGCTGAGTGAAGTAAGTCAGTCGGAGAAGGACAAACATTATATGTTCTCATTCATTTGGGGAATATAAATAATAGTGAAAGGGAATATAAGGGAAGGGAGAAGAAATGTGTGGGAAATATCAGAAAGGGAGACAGAACGTAAAGACTGCTAACTCTGGGAAACGAACTAGGGGTGGTAGAAGGGGAGGAGGGCGGGGGGTGGGAGTGAATGGGTGACGGGCACTGGGTGTTATTCTGTATGTTAGTAAATTGAACACAAATAAAAAATAAATTAAAAAAAAATCATTTGTATTTCCTTGGTATTGATTGTGATCTCTCATCTTTCGTTCATGATTTTGTTATTTTGGGTCTTTTTTCTTTTGTTTTTAATAAGGTTGGTTAATGGTTTATCTATCTTATTAATTTTTTCAAAGAACCAACTCCTGGTTTTGTTGATCTGTTCTACAGTTCTGGTCTCTATTTCATTGAGTTCTGCTCAAATCTTTATTTATTTTTTTTTAAATTTATTTTTTATTGGTGTTCAATTTACTAACATACAGAATAACACCCAGTGCCCGTCACCCATTCACTCCCACCCCCCGCCCTCCTCCCCTTCTACCACCCCTAGTTCGTTTCCCAGAGTTAGCAGTCTTTACGTTCTGTCTCCCTTTCTGATATTCCCCACACATTTCTTCTCCCTTCCCTTATATTCCCTTTCACTATTATTTATATTCCCCAAATGAATGAGAACATATAATGTTTGTCCTTCTCCGACTGACTTACTTCACTCAGCATAATACCCTCCAGTTCCATCCACGTTGAAGCAAATGGTGGGTATTTGTCATTTCTAATAGCTGAGTAATATTCCATTGTATACATAAACCACATCTTCTTTATCCATTCATCTTTCGTTGGACACCGAGGCTCCTTCCACAGTTTGGCTATCGTGGCCATTGCTGCTAGAAACATCGGGGTGCAGGTGTCCCGGCGTTTCATTGCATTTGTATCTTTGGGGTAAATCCCCAACAGTGCAATTGCTGGGTCGTAGGGCAGGTATATTTTTAACTGTTTGAGGAACCTCCACACAGTTTTCCAGAGTGGCTGCACCAGTTCACATTCCCACCAACAGTGTAAGAGGGTTCCCCTTTCTCCGCATCCTCTCCAACATTTGTTGTTTCCTGCCTTGTTAATTTTCCCCATTCTCACTGGTGTGAGGTGGGGTCTCATTGTAGTTTTGATTTGTATTTCCCTGATGGCAAGTGATGCAGAGCATTTTCTCATGTGCATGTTGGCCATGTCTATGTCTTCCTCTGTGAGATTTCTGTTCATGTCTTTTGCCCATTTCATGATTGGATTGTTTGTTTCTTTGGTGTTGAGTTTAATAAGTTCTTTATAGATCTTGGAAACTAGCCCTTTATCTGATATGTCATTTGCAAATATCTTCTCCCATTCTGTAGGTTGTCTTTGAGTTTTGTTGACTGTATCCTTTGCTGTGCAAAAGCTTCTTATCTTGATGAAGTCCCAATAGTTCATTTTTGCTTTTGTTTCTTTTGCCTTCGTGGATGTATCTTGCAAGAAGTTACTATGGCCGAGTTCAAAAAGGGTGTTGCCTGTGTTCTTCTCTAGGATTTTGATGGAATCTTGTCTCACATTTAGATCTTTCATCCATTTTGAGTTTATCTTTGTGTATGGTGAAAGAGAGTGGTCTAGTTTCATTCTTCTGCATGTGGATGTCCAATTTTCCCAGCACCATTTATTGAAGAGACTGTCTTTCTTCCAATGGATAGTCTTTCCTCCTTTATCGAATATTAGTTGCCCATAAAGTTCAGGGTCCACTTCTGGATTCTCTATTCTGTTCCACTGATCTATGTGTCTGTTTTTGTGCCAGTACCACACTGTCTTGATGACCACAGCTTTGTAGTACAACCTGAAATCTGGCATTGTGATGCCCCCAGATATGGTTTTCTTTTTTAAAATTCCCCTGGCTATTCGGGGTCTTTTCTGATTCCACACAAATCTTAAAATAATTTGTTCTAACTCTCTGAAGAAAGTCCATGGTATTTTGATAGGGATTGCATTAAACGTGTATATTGCCCTGGGTAACATTGACATTTTCACAATATTAATTCTGCCAATCCATGAGCATGGAATATTTTTCCATCTCTTTGTGTCTTCCTCAATTTCTTTCAGAAGTGTTCTATAGTTTTGAGGGTATAGATCCTTTACATCTTTGGTTAGGTTTATTCCTAGGTATCTTATGCTTTTGGGTGCAATTGTAAATGGGATTGACTCCTTAATTTCTCTTTCTTCAGTCTCATTGTTAGTGTATAGAAATGCCACTGATTTATGGGCATTGATTTTGTATCCTGCCACGCTACCGAATTGCTGTATGAGTTCTAGCAATCTTGGGGTGGAGACTTTTGGGTTTTCTATGTCGAGTATCATGTCATCGGCGAAGAGGGAGAGTTTGACTTCTTCTTTGCCAATTTGAATGCCTTTAATGTCTTTTTGTTGTCTGATTGCTGAGGCTAGGACTTCCAGTACTATGTTGAACAGCAGTGGTGAGAGTGGACATCCCTGTCTTGTTCCTGATCTTAGGGGAAAGGCTCCTAGTGCTTCCCCATTGAGAATGATATTTGCTGTGGGCTTTTCATAGATGGCTTTTAAGATGTCGAGGAATGTTCCCTCTATCCCTACACTCTGAAGAGTTTTGATCAGGAATGGATGCTGTATTTTGTCAAATGCTTTCTCTGCATCCAATGAGAGGATCATATGGTTCTTGGTTTTTCTCTTGCTGATATGATGAATCACATTGATTGTTTTACGGGTGTTGAACCAGCCTTGTGTCCCAGGGATAAATCCTACTTAGTCATGGTGAATAATTTTCTTAATGTACTGTTGGATCCTATTGGCCAGTATCTTGTTGAGAATTTTTGCATCCATGTTCATCAGGGATATTGGTCTGTAATTCTCCTTTTTGGCGGGGTCTTTGTCTGGCTTTGGAATTAACGTGATGCTGGCTTCATAGAACGAATTTGGAAGTACTCCATCTCTTTCTATCTTTCCAAACAGCTTTAGGAGAATAGGTATGATTTCTTCTTTAAACGTTTGATAAAATTCCCCTGGGAAGCCATCTGGCCCTGGACTCTTGTGTCTTGGGAGGTTTTTGATGACTGCTTCAATTTCCTCCCTGGTTATTGGCCTGTTCAGGTTTTCTATTTCTTCCTGTTCCAGTTTTGGTAGTGTGTGGCTTTCCAGGAATGCGTCCATTTCTTCTAGATTGCCTAATTTATTGGCGTATAGCTGTTCATAATATGTTTTTAAAATCGTTTGTATTTCCTTGGTGTTGGTAGTGATCTCTCCTTTCTCATTCATGATTTTATTAATTTGAGTCTTCTCTCTCTTCTTTTTAATAAGGCTGGCTAATGGTTTATCTATCTTATTAATTCTTTCAAAGAACCAACTCCTGGTTCTGTTGATCTGTTCCACAGTTCTTCTCGTCTCGATTTCGTTGAGTTCTGCTCGAATCTTTATTAACTCCCTTCTTCTCTTGGGTGTAGGATCTATTTGCTGTTTTTTCTCTAGCTCCTTTATGTGTAAGGTTAGCTTTTGTATTTGAGTTCTTTCCAGTTTTTGAATGGATGCTTGTATTGTGATGTATTTCCCCCTTAGGACTGCTTTTGCTGCATCCCAAAGATTTTGAACGGTTGTATCTTCATTCTCATTAGTTTCCATGAATCTTTTTAATTCTTCCTTAATTTCCTGGTTGACCCTTTTATCTTTTAGCAGGATGGTCCTTAACCTCCATGTGTTTGAGGTCCTTCCAAACTTCTTGTTGTGATTTAGTTCTAATTTCAAGGCATTATGGTCCGAGAATATGCAGGGGACAATCCCAATCTTTTGGTATCGGTTCAGACCCGATTTGTGTCCCAATATGTGGTCTATTCTGGAGAAAGTTCCATGTGCGCTTGAGAAGAATGTGTATTCAGTTGAGTTTGGATGTAAAGTTCTGTAGATATCTGTGAAATCCATCTGGTCCAGTGTATCATTTAAAGCTCTCGTTTCTTTGGAGATGTGGTGCTTAGAAGACCTATCGAGTATAGAAAGAGCTAGATTGAAGTCACCAAGTATAAGTGTATTATTATCTAAGTATTTCTTCACTTTGGTTAATAATTGATTTATATATTTGGCAGTTCCCACATTCGGAGCATATATATTGAGGATTGTTAAGTCCTCTGGTTGAATAGATCCTTTAAGTATGATATAGTGTCCCTCCTCATCTCTCACTACAGTCTTTGGGGTAAATTTTAGTTTATCTGATATAAGGATGGCTACCCCTGCTTTCTTTTGAGGACCATTCGAATGGTAAATGGTTCTCCAACCTTTTATTTTCAGGCTGTAGGTGTCCTTCTGTCTAAAATGAGTCTCTTGTAGACAGCAAATAGATGGGTCCTGCTTTTTTATCCAGTCTGTAACCCTGCGCCTTTTGATGGGGTCATTAAGCCCGTTCACATTCAGAGTTACTATTGAGAGATATGAGTTTAGTGTCATCATGATATCTATTCACTCTTTGTTTTTGTGGACTGTTCCACTGAACTTCTTCTTAAAGGGGAATTTTGAGAGTCCCCCTTAAAATTTCTTGCAGAGCTGGTTTGGAGGTCACATATTCTTTTAGTTGCTGCCTGTCTTGGAAGCTCTTTATCTCTCCTTCCATTTTGAATGAGAGCCTTGCTGGATAAAGTATTCTTGGTTGCATGTTCTTCTCATTTAGGACCCTGAATATATCCTGCCAGCCCTTTCTGGCCTGCCAGGTCTCTGTGGAGAGGTCTGCTGTTACCCTAATACTCCTCCCCATAAAAGTCAGGGATTTCTTGTCTCTTGCTGCGTTAAGGATCTTCTTCTTATCTTTGGAATTTGCAAGCTTCACAATTAAATGTCGAGGTGTTGAACGGTTTTTATTGATTTTAGGGGGGGATCTCTCTATTTCCTGGATCTGAATGCCTGTTTCCCTTCCCAGATTAGGAAAGTTTTCAGCTATCATTTGTTCAAATACATATTCTGGCCCTCTGTCCCTTTCGGCGCCCTCGGGAACCCCAATTAAACGTAGGTTTTTCTTCCTCAGGCTGTCGTTTATTTCCCTTAATCTATCTTCATGGTTCTTTTAATTGTTTGTCTCTTTTTTCCTCAGTTTCCCTCTTTGCTATCAACTTGTCTTCTATGTCATTCACTCGTTCTTCCACCTCGTTAGTCCTCGTCGTTAGGACTTCTAGTTTGGATTGCATCTCATTCAATTGATTTTTAATTTCTGCCTGATTAGCTCTAAATTCTGCAGTCATGAAGTCTCTTGAGTCCTTTATACTTTTTTTTAGAGCCACCAGTAGCTGTATAATAGTGCTTCTGAATTGGCTTTCTGACATTGAATTGTAATCCAGATTTTGTAACTCTGTGGGAGAGAGGACTGTTTCTGATTCTTTCTTTTGAGGTGAGGTTTTCCTTCTAGTCATTTTGCTCAGTGCAGAGTGGCCAAAAGCAAGTTGTATTGGGAAAAAGAGAAAAAGAGAGGAGAGAAAGAAGGAAAGAAAAGAGAAAGAGAAAAAAAAGGGAAGAGAAAAAAAAACGAAAGAAGAAAAAAAAGAAGAAAAAGAGAAAGAAAAAGAAAGGAGAAAAAAAAAGGGGGGGTGGGGGAAGGAAAGAAATCAAAAAGCAAAACAAAACAAACACAAACAAACAAACAAACAAAAAAAAAACAAAAAACAAAAAAAAGAACCACAGGGGAGTATCTTCTGATTCTGTGTTTTTTAAGTCCCTTGGCTTCTCCTGGAAGTTGTCAGTCTAGCTGGTGTTCTGGGGGAGGGGCCTGTTGTGCTGATTTTCAGGTGTTAGCATTTGGGGGAGCTGCTGTGCCCCTGCCTGGTGCAGGGCTCAGTGGGGGTTGTTTACCCCGTGAGGCCGCAGGAGGAACAGCCCCATTGGCGGGGCAGCTCTGGAAACCTGGATTCAGCTCCGGCAGGAACTCCGTCTGCAGGGCCTGGAGCCTCCGGGGCGGGGCCGCTGATCTGCTCGGCTCGGGGCAGGAGCGTCCTCGCTGTCCTGGGCCCTCCCGGCCTCTGCCTGTCCCGGGGGAGGCCGGATCCTGGGTTGTGTCCCGGCGCCCTGTGCTCCGGAGCCTGCGCTGGTGGATTCGCGCTCCCGGGCCGCGCAACCCCCTCCGCGGAGCCGCCGCCCGAGCCCCTCCGAGTTGCTCCTGGAACCGCGCAGGCCCCTCTGCACGGAGCCTCTTCTTCTGCCCGAGCCCGGCCGAGCTGCTCCCGGGGCCGCGCAGCCCCCTCCGCGCAGCCCCCTCCGCGGAGCCGCCGCCCGAGCCCCCCCGAGCTGCTCCGGGTCCCGCCGTGCGCGCTGCAGCCCTTAGGGAGCTCGGCGCACTCTCCTGGGCGCGCAGTTGCTGTTACTGTCCCGGGGAGCCCGAGGGCATCCCCTCCCTCCTGGGTCCTGCTCCAACTCCCCGCGAGCCCCTTTCTGCCCGGGAAGGTTGGTGCAGCTCCTGCGTCTCCGGGACGGGGCTCTCCTGTCCTGGGGACACTCGCCCCGGCCTCAGCCCGGCTCCTCGCGGGGCCCCTCCCCCTTGGAGGCCTTTGTTTCTTTATTTCTTTTTCCCCGTCTTCCTACCTTGATAGAAGCGCGAACTCTTCTCACTGTAGCATTCCAGCTGGTCTCTCTTTAAATCTCAGGCCGAATTCATAGATTTTCAGGATAATTTGAAGGTTTTCTAGGTAGTTTGGTGGAGACAGGTGATTTGGAGACCCTACTCTTCCGCCATCTTGCTCCTCCTGCTCAAATCTTTATTATCTCTCTTCTTCTGCTTGGTGTAGGTTTCACATGCTGTCCTTTCTCCAGTTCTTTCAGGTGGAAGGTTAGCTTGTGTATTTGAGTTTTTTTCCAATTTTTTGAGTGAGACTGGTATTGTGATGTGTTTCCATCTTAGGACCGCTTTTGCTGTATCCCAAAGATTTTGAACAGTTGTATATTCATTTTCCTAAGTTTCCATGAATCTTTTTAATTCTCTCTAATTTCCTGGTTGACCCATTCATCTTTTAGTAGGATGCTTATTAACCTCCATTTGTTTGAGTTTCTTCCAAATTTCTTCTTGTGATTGAGTTCTAGTTTGAAAGCATTGTGATCTGAGAATACGCAGGGGACAATCTCAATATTTTGGTATTGGTTGAGACCTGATTTGGATCCCTGTATGTAGTCTACTCTGGAGAAAGTTCCATGTGCCCTTGAGAAGAATGTGTATTCAATTTACTTTGAATGGAAAAATGATTTATATCTGTGAAATCCTTCTGGTCTAGTGTATCATTTAAGGCCCTTGTTTCTTTGGTGATGTGCTTAGAATATCTGTCATTTGCAAAAAGTGCCATGTTGAAGTCTCCTACTATGAGTGTATTATTATTTAAGTATGTCTTTACTTTGGTTATGAATTTATTGATATACATGGCAGCTCCCAAAGTAGGGGTATAAATATTCATGATTGTTAGGTCTTCTTGTTAGATAGACCCTTTAAGTATGATATAGTGTCCCTCTTCTTCTCTTATTACAGTCTTTGAGATAAACTTTAATTTATCTGATATGAGGATTGCTACCCCAGCTTTCTTTTGAGGACTATTTGAATGGAAAATGGTTCTCCGACCTTTCATTTTCAAGCTGGAGGTATCCTTAAGTCTCAAATGAGTCTCTTGTAGACAGCAAATAGGTGGGCCATGGTTTTTTATCCAGTCTGAAAACCTGCATCTTTTGATGGGATCACTAAGTCCATTCACATTCAGAGTTACTATTGAAATATATGAATTTTGTTTCATCATATTACCTATTCAGTCCCTGCTTTTTGGATTATTTCTTTGGGTTTCCTATTTGTTTTACAGAGTCTCCCTTAATATTTCTTGCAGAGCTGGTTTGGTGGTCACATATTCTTTTAGTTTTTGCTGTTCTTGGAAGCTCTTTATCTGTCCTTCTATTCTGAATGACAGCCTTGCTGGATAAAGTATTCTTGGCTGCATCTTCTTCTTATTTAGTACTGTGAATATATTATGCCATCCCTTTCTAGACTGCCAGATCTCTGTGGAGGGGTCTAGTGTTAAAATAATATTTCTCCTCTTTTATTAGAATGCTTGTTAACCTTCATTTATTTGAGTTTCTTCCAAATTTCTTCTTGTGATTGAGTTCTAAAAAACACAAAAGAAAAACCCATATCTTCATATAAGTTAAGAATCTCTCATCTCTTGCTACTTTAAGGATTTTATCTTTATCTTTGATATTTGCAGGTTTCACTATTAAATGTTGAGGTGTTCAACAGTTTTTATTGATTTTGACCTCTCTATATCCTGGATCTGAATGCCTGTTTCCATGCCCAAATTAGGGAAGTTCTCAGGTATGATTTCTTCAAGTATACTTTCTGGCCCTCTTTCTCTCTCTGTGTCATCTGGAACCCCAATTATACATAGAACCTTCCTTCCCAGGCTATCATTTATATTCCTTAGCCTTTCGTCTTGGTCTTTTAATTGTTTTTGTCTTTTTTCCTCAGCTTCCTTCGTTACCATCAACTCTTCCTCTTTGCTCTTTCTTCCACCTCATTAACCCTAGCCATTTGGACTGCAAGTTTTTATTGCTTCTCATCTAATTGATTTTTAAGTCTGGCCTGATTAGATCTAAATTCTGCAGTAAGGAAGTCTTAGAGTCATTTATGCTTTTTTCCAGAGCCACTAGTAGCTTTATAATTGTTCTTCTGAATTGGCTTTCTGACATCAAATTGAAATCCATATTCTCTAGCTCTGTGGCAGAGAGTTGTTTCTGATTTTGTTTTGTGGTGAATTCCATATAGTCACTTTGTTCAGTGCAGAGTGGCTGTATGAGCAGACTGAGTCAAGAATATCCACCACAACCTAAGTAAATTTCACCCTACATGATTATGAGGTCAGAGACCAGAAAATGAAAACAAAGATCCAAACAAAGTAAAACAAAAGGAATACTAAAGTGAAAAAAGAAATTTTAAAATAATGTAGTAGAAAATAAAAGGCCAAAACTCCCAAAGATTAAAAAAAGAAGAAAAAAATGTAAAGAGGAAAAAAAGAAAAGAGAAAAAAATAAAGAAAAAAGGGGTGGACTGGGAGATGGTAGTGGTGAAGAAATGGTAGTGGAGGGAGAATGTAGTCTACCTGAGGGTTCCTTGAAGGTGATCCTTTTGGTTCTGTACTAAGTTCTGTATGTTAGAAAATACTCATCTCAAATTTATATAAACCAGCAATACTTGTAGAAAACCACAACATTGACTACCAAAACATAAACAAGATAAAAGTGGAGGGCAGAATGGGAATAAAGAGAGAATATAATCTCACAGAATAAACCAGCATGGTATTACACTTGGTTCTGGGTGTATGCTGGTCATGTTTTAAAAGGTATTAACTTCTGCCATTGTAGAACAAAAAGGGGCAAAGAAAACAAAAAACACAAAAGAAAAACCCATATCTCATATATCTCCCAAAGTCAAATTGATATGTTGAAGGGAATCCAGATTTGAAAAATATATCTAAGATCTGTGATTGTAGAAATATGAAAGTCAAAAAGGAAGAAACTTAAAAATGAAGAGATGGTAAAATATTGCAGTTAAGGTGAGAAAAGAGACAAAATATTGGGAATTTTTATTCTGATATAAAAACGAATTGTAATGGAAAAAAATTTTAAAAAGAGGGGGAACCCTTTAGTTCTATATAGTATATTCCCTCGATTTTCCCTTGGTCCTGGAGCTTTCCAGTGCTGCTTGGTCAAGAACTCGCTCTTCCCCTGTCCTTCTAGCTGGTCTTCTGGGAGAGGGGTCTGCTGTGCTGATGCTCAGGTGTGTGCACCTGGATGAAGATGCCCCCCCCCCCCGGCAGGTGTCGGGCTCATTGTGTACTGTATTTCATGAGTTCTTTGTTCCCTGGTGGCCCCTCCCCTCCTAGGCACAAGGTGAAAAACAGGAACAATGACAATGGCGGCAGCTGGATTACTAGCTCTGAAGTCAGCTCCACACTAGTAATTAATGCAGCCTCTCAGTCTGCACTGGCCTAGATACTCCCGGGGCCAGCGGGGGTGAGTTGCCTTGCACAGCTTGGGGGCACCCAGCAGAAGGAGAGTTCTCGCTGTCCTGTGCCCTCCCCACTTCTACCTGTCCCAGGAGAAATGCAGGATTGTTAGCTTTGTCAGTTCGGGTGCCCTGGGATCTGGGGTCCTGTGCTGCTGGAACTGTGCACTCCAAAAGGGAATGGGGCACAGCCACCTCCATCCAGATCCCGGCCCGCCTAACCAATTGGCTTCTTCCAAATGCCCCAAGGGCTGCAGTGCTTCAGCTCTTTACGGAGATTGGTCCATGGTTTGTGGTGAGCGTTCCCTCAGGTGCACTTCCTCTAATAGTGACTCCGGGAATCTGGAGGCTTCACTGTCCTTCCTAAGATTCTGCCCAATTTCCCTGCTAAATGCCTTTCCATCCGGGAAAAATCCAGCGTGGATTTTTAAAGTTCCCACTTCTCCAGGGCTGGGCTTTCCAGTCCCAGAGGTTTTCGTTTCTCTGCTTTAGCCCGGCTCCTCGTGGTGCCCCTCCCCCACTTTATTCTTTTTCATTTATTTACTTTTTTTCCACCTTCCTACCATGTTAGAAGCGAAAACTTTTCTCTCTCTAGTGTTCCAGCTGTTCTCTCTTTAAATCTCAAGTCAAATTCGTAGGTGTTCAGGATGTTTTGAATGTTACCTTGGTAAGTTGGTGGGACCAGGTGAGTTGATGACCCTTACTCTTCTGCCATCTTACCCTACCCTTACATTACTTTTCTAATTAGAAATATCTAGCTAAGATTATTTTTAAGTTTATACACAGTTGTTCTTGTTCTAGCTATCTAGATGTGTTCTAACACATTGTATATTTAGCTATGAGTGGTCTAAGTAATACATGTTCAAAGTT
Source organism: Canis lupus dingo (assembly GCF_003254725.2). Taxonomy (NCBI): domain Eukaryota; kingdom Metazoa; phylum Chordata; class Mammalia; order Carnivora; family Canidae; genus Canis; species Canis lupus. Next base: position 66,244,420 of record NC_064281.1, read on the forward strand.
TGTGCCTTCATATAATCTAGTTGAGATACTGTCACAGTAAAAAATATTTTATCTTACAAATTACCCTATGTCCTTGCCCACAAAGTTTGTGTTATGACACTTGTAACTTAGAGACTTAATGGGATTAGGTAAGTGCTTGGCTGGGAGTTTTATTAGACTGTTAAATTGATAATATTTTCAGTAAGGCAGAAAACAGAATTTCAGGGAGGCCAGCTAAGACTATGAAAAGGCAGATATGTTAAAACCAGAGAGAAAAGAGAGGTCAAGTTTTTGGTTTCTTCCACTGTAAAATGACAAGTTTATGCTAGATGACTTTTCAGTTCCTTGTCAGCCATTATGTGGCATCATTCAAATCCTGGAGGATGAGCCAAGATAGGATTCTGGTCCAGAAAGTGGGTCAGATTGAGGAAGACAATTAGCAGACATCAGAAACCCAAGCTTGTTGCCTGGGAAATAAAAATCTTATATCAAAGAATCAAGGCCACAAAATGTTGCTATCTATATATGGGATCTGTGAGCTACACATAGGGCATCAGCAAGATACCAGCAGAGATGCTTGATACTGAACCAAACACCTTTTTAGAAAGTAACTCCCGGTTAAGGGGTCCTTGGGTGGCTCAGCGGTTTAGCGCCACCTCCAGCCCAGGGCCTGATCCTGGAGTCCCGAGATCAAGTCCCACATCAGGCTCCCTGCATCTCCCTCTGCCTGTGTCTTTGCTTCTCTCTCTCTCTGTATGTCTCTCATGAATAAATAAATAAAATATTTAAAAAAATAGAAAGGAACTTCTGGGCAGCCCAGGTGGCTCAGGGGTTTAGCGCTGCCTTCAGCCCAGGGCCTGATCCTGGAAACCCAGGATCGAGTCCTATGTCAGGTTCCCTGCATGGAGCCTGCTTCTCCCTCTGCCTGTGTCTCTGCCTGTGTCTCTGCCTCTCTCTCTCTATGTGTCTCTCATGAATAAATAAATAAAACCTTAGAAAGGAACTCCCTACATGCCTCCTTCCCAGGGTCACTCAGAATAGTTTCCAACATAGGTGTAAGTTTAAATCTATCAACAAAAGTAGGAGTGACTGAAGTACTGGACTGGAGGAGAGGGAAAATATAGTTCTAGATAATGACCATCACAGTAATTATCTTTGTCATGGATTGAAGAGGAGTTAAAAAGGAAAGTTCCTACTTAAAAATTGTTTCTGAGTGAGATATAAAAAGCCTTAAAAGATACTAGATTTTATTTCTAGAAAGAAAGCAGTTTCTTTTCTTTTATTGCTAAAAGATATTGAGATATATTACAAGATGTTTTACATTATCATGATCTTAAAACAAAACTGTATCCAATTTTGTAGTTAGCCATTGTGAATGGATTTTGAAAGTCTGAATATTTTAACATTTGTAAAGAAATCAGAGTATGTTTCATTTTTTAATTTTTTAATTTAAATTCAATCTGCTAGCATATTTTCATCTTTTCAGAAAGTTCTTAAAACTCTGAAGTCCTGATAAACTTACTTCTCTTCTATATTAAACCAGACAAGGGTCCAGTTATGGTCCCCAAATGAGAGACAAAAATCTCTGTGTTAGAAGCCAGCAATTCATGAACCATTTTTCTTTTAAGAAAAGTAACATTTAGTAATTGCATGCCTACTTTCAAACATAGGAATGGTGAATATATGAAGATTTCTGATGGCAATTCCAAGTTTTAACAGTTCAGTATCTGATTAGGTGGATCCATTTAACATCAGCTTTAACACAAAGCTATTACCTGTTTTTTATAACATAATTAAAATAAAGTATTATGTTATATATTAAATTTTCTTTCCTGACCAAGGCTCCTTGAAGCAACACTAATTCTAATGAACTCATTACTGATATTCTGGAACTCTTGTGGTAGCTATAGTGGTCTAGTATTTTAATGCCCAGAGCCTTACAGAGCCCCATACAATCAGATGGATCTCTATATTAACATTATGATATTTTTTCCTGTCAACATTGAAGAACCAGGTATTTAGATTTAGAAGAAAAGAGTATATTCTTATGTATAGGAATGAAGAAGGGGGCAGCCCCGGTGGCGCAGCGGTTTAGTGCAGCCTGCAGTCCAGGGCGTGATCCTGGAGACCCTGGATCGAGTCCCACGTCAGGCTCTCTGTATGATGCCTGCTTCTCCCTCTGCCTGTGTCTCTGCCTCTCTCTCTCTCTCTCTCTCTCTCTCTGTATGTCTCTATGAATAAACAAATAAAATCTTAAAAAAAAGGAATGAAGAAGGTACACTTTTATGTTCCTAAAAGTAAAGGATAAATGAAGGCACAGATCATAGTTGGAAATATACTTCCTAAGGCTTTCAGGTTACCAAGTGATACAAAGTATTCTTTATGGAAATGATAATACTACTAGAGAGACAGAAACCAAGACATACAGACATATTATTATACTAACGTCAGTGTTTTTCTTGCCTTCCTTTGTAGCTTCACCTCTCTTAATGACATTAACAGCTAGTAAGTCCTTACGATGTGCCAGGCACAGTGCTAAGTGTTTTTGTGTTGGGTTGCCATCTCACAGATGAGGGAACTTGAACATAGAAAAGTTAAGTCACTTCTCGAATGTCATAGTTCTAAATAGCTGAGCATGGCTTTGACTCCAATGTCAGTGCTCTTAACTACTGTGTTAGTTTCCTGGCTGCCATAACAAATTACCACAAACTGGGTGACTTAAAACAATAGATATTTATTCTCTCACAGGTCTGGAATACAAAACCCTGAATTCAAAGTGTTGGCACAGTTTTTCTCCCTTCAGAGGTTCTAGAGGAGAATTCATTCTTTGCCTCTTTCAGCTTCTGACGGCTTTGGTATTCCTTGGCTTGTAGCCACATCACTGTAATCTTTGCCTCCATATTCACATTACCCCCTCTGTGTGTGTGTGTGTGTGTGTGTGTGTGTGTGTGTGCATGTGTGCTTGCATCTCCTCTTATGTATCTACCTTAACAGACAAGCAAGACCATTAACTTAATCACGTCTTTTGCCATGTAAATAAGCTTATATATTCTAAGGATTAGGTTGTGAATATATCTTTTCAGAGGCCACCGTTCAGCCCACCCACAACTGCTATAATATACTTTCTCTTATTTAGTTTCTTTTGTTCTCAGACGTTGACATTTTAGTAGGTATTGTTAATTTCACAAGCAGTATTCTCTTCATCTTTGCTACAAGCATTCCAATCTTGTTGGGGACGTCTAAGTTTCTCTGTTTTTTTTTTTTCCAGCTTCCCTTCCAGACAGTTCCAGCCAATAAGATTAAAGGAGAACTGTGATGGGAATAGGGTTCTGGGAAATTTTTTGCATTTCTAATAAGAGGGGATGGATTTCTCTGATCCTTCTACTGTACCCAGCCATTCCACTTGTATTCATCCAAAAGAAAGGAAAACATGTTCACACAAAATCCTGTAAACGAGTAGAAACTTTATCTGTGGTAGCCAAAATCTAGGGAAAAAAGTCAAATGTCCTTTAACTGGTAAGTGAATTAACTGGGATACATCTATATGATGTAATACTGTTCAGCAATACAAAGGAAAGAGCTACTGATTCATGCAACAACCTGGATAGATCTCTGAAGAATTATGATGAGTGAAAAAAGCCAATCCCGGTAGGTTCCATACTGTATGATTTCATTTTTATAACATTCTTGAAATGCATACATTTTAGAAAGAGAGGGAAGATTAGTGATTGTCACGAGTTGAGTTGCAGGAGGTGGGAGAGAGTTTACTGTGGTTATAAAAAAAAACAAGAGGAAACAAAGAGGAATCCTTGTGGTGATGGAATTGTTCAGTATCTTGACTATAGTAGTGGATTCAAGAACTTACACATATGATAATATGGCATAGAACTAAATTCACACACATATCATACACACAAGTACAAATAAAACTGGGGAAATCTGAATAAGATTGGTGAAATGTATTAATGTCAATATCTCGGTTGCTATATTGTACTAGTTTTGCAAGATTTTTACCACTGGGGGAATGTGGGTAAAGGGTATATGGGATATTCCTGTATAATGTCTTATAACTGCATGTATATCTGCACTATCTCAATTAAATTTTCAATTAAAAATTCAATATCATTAGGATGTATTTATAAAATGCTAAGGGATAACAGGAGAAAGCACCTTAATCTGCCTTGGATGTAAGGAAGGAAGAAGATGTTATATTGATAAAGATACCTTGAAGAATGAATAGGAGTGGGTGAGTAACAGATATAGGGGATATTCCAGGAAGAGGGACTAGCAAGCAAAGAAATCTGAGGGAGCATGCTGGATTAATGGAACTACAAGTAATTCAAATATGGCTGAAATATAAAGAGCATATGTAGAAGATACCTCTTAACCTTTGGTAGTAGTCAACAAAGATTCCTAGTATTCAACACTGTAATAATGAGAATCAAAGGGGAAGTCCAGAATTCCTTGTTCTCTAGGGGTTAGGAGGAAGCCACCATTCCTTCCTCTGCTCTCCACCTTTTCATTACATAAATGAAGAATTGGCCTAATATCTCTCTGTGCTCCTTGTAGTATCCTTATCTCTCTCTCCCTCACCCACAACACTCATAGCCTCACAACTATTATCTGCTTTGAGATCATTAGGGCCATATCAGTATGTTCTGCTTTTTTCAGTTACACAAGTGGTCTAGAAATCCCAAATCCCTAGCCCCTGATACGCTTGTAACTATGCACATTCTCCTTTTTACCCTTTCCCCAACCCCTCCCAATCTCCTGGATTTCTTCTACAGTTTAGTGGAACTTATAGTTCATCACCAGAAAAAAATCCATACCCACAACCTCTTTTCTGAAAGTTACTTTCACTTTCTTGATCTAGAGACTCTAAATGTTTCACCTGAAGTCCTATCAAGTGGCTGTTTTCTTTTTCATACTCTTCAAATCAGTGGTCCTGGTTGTGGGTTAAATGTTTTATTTACACCTCATTGCCACTTCCAGAACATTTACTCTGTCTCTTCCCTAAACACTCTCTAGCTTTGAATTTCACATTATTTACTCATCATTCATATTAAACCATTTCTTGAGCACCCTACTATATTTCAAGTATGATTCTAAGAGCTAGGGATACAGTAAAAAAAACATAAAAAATCTCTGCCCACATTGAGTTTATATTTTATTACCTATCCTTATTGAAATTATACCACTCATTCCTTGAGCAGCTTGGTTTCTGGCTCACTAACTGTCATATAATTTTAATGGTTTCAATATTTGTATTAATGCAATTTCTAATTCCTTGGCCTGTAATTTCCTTGATCTCCTCTCTTCCAGGGATCTTGTCCCTCACTCCACTTTAGCTACTTACTCCTCTAGTCATTCTCCAGGCCTAGTCATGACCTTTTCTATAATCTTAATTTTTAAACTTTCCACTATTTGATCAACACCTCCTGTCTCTCCAGCACACTTCTTTTTAGCACTTAACAACCTCTACAGAATGTGCACTCCTTGACCCTATTAGATTTTCACTGTTCTTCATCATTCTCATGGTCTAACTTCCTCCATGACCTAATTCAAATTCCATGCTTCATCTTTATAATCACTCTCTTGCATATACCCTTAATATTTTTGCTCTTTTGTTGCTTATACTCATCTGCCAAGGTCCAAGCCTGGTTAAATCCAGTTCTTTTTTTTTAAGATTTTATCTATTTATTCATGAGACACACACACAGAGAGAGAGAGAGAGAGAGAGAGAGAGAGAGAGAGAGGCAGAGACACAGGCAGAGGGAGAAGCAGGCCCCATGCAGGGAGCCCATCGCAGGACCCGATCCTGGGTCTCCCCAGGATCACACCCTGGGCTGAAGGCGGCACTAAACCACTGAGCCACCTAGGCTGCCCTAAATCCAGTTCTTCGTCTAGTTTTATCTGCATCCATGCAGCCTAAGATTGCTTGAGAAAAGCATGCAAACACATATATTGATATTATTTCAAGTTCATGACCATGGAATTCATCTGTACTCATAATACCACCTGGCAAACATACTAAGTAGTTTTCTTAGTCCAGTAATTTTTCCACTCTCTTAGATGTCTATTTCATAATTTCTCTTCCACAAATCTCCAATATATCTTCTCCTTTCTCACTCTCACTGATAACTTTCCTTCTTATTTCACTGAGAAGATTGAAGCAATCAAAATAAAACTTCCAATTGTACACTAGAGTAACCTTATCAGAAATGAGGGGTAATTTCTCATTTTAGAAATATTCCAACTAATTCTAGCAACCTTTAATAAATTAATTGATCTAAACAAAAACCATCAATGTTGCTAAAATCTTAACAAGAGAGATAATTGGACATTATGTGTCTCCTGGTAGAAGTATACAATACCATTTATGACGTATTCTTGCAAAAACTTGAACCCAAACTTATTAAGCATCTAGAAGGGAAATTACAGAAAACAGAAGAATATGTGATAAATCCCCATGAGGATGCAAACAGAAACATCTAGACTGTAGGAGATTCTATCAGACAAATCAGTTTTTTCAACAAGTAGAGTGGAGAAAATACATGGAAAGAGAATCTATAAATTAAAAGTGACCTAACATACATATTGACCAATTGCAAAGCATAGGCCTTATTTGGATATTTTATTTCAAAAAGAAAACACTGCTAAAAGGCAATTGGGGAATTGTGAATGGATACTTGGTGATATTAAGGAATTATTATTAATCTCTGAAGTGTGGTAATGTTGTTATACTTTTTAAAGAGTCATCTTTTAGAGACTTATAATGAAGTGTTTATGATTGTAATAATATGACATTTGGTATTTCCTTCAAAATAATCTGGGGAAAGAAGAAAGTGTAGGTGGGGCTATAAGAAAAATATTAGGTCATGAACAGATAATGCTAAAGCTTGATGATGGCAACATGGAGGTTCATTATCTTGTTCTCTTTACTTTTGCATATGCTTGAACTTTTCCATAATAAAACACATTTTATTTTATTTTTTTTTAAATTTTTTTATTTTTTATTTATGATAGGCACACAGTGAGAGAGAGAGAGAGAGAGGCAGAGACACAGGCAGAGGGAGAAGCAGGCTCCATGCACCGGGAGCCCGATGTGGGATTCGACCCCGGGTCTCCAGGATCACGCCCTGGGCCAAAGGCAGGCGCTAAACCGCTGCGCCACCCAGGGATCCCTAAAACACATTTTAAAAGAGATTTTCCACAAGCAATCAGATGAGAGCTTCCTACTGACCCACCTGTAACAGTGCACACATATTCTGCTTCCCTCTTGCCATTATCCATGCTCCATGGTAAGGCAGACCCTTTGTGCATTAGGATCCATCCCCTTTCACCAATTCAAAGATATTCCAATAATTCTCCTTTTTCTCACCTGCATTATTAATTGTCCCTTTTCTACTGGATCAACCCCAATAATCATATTAATACTGTTATCGTTTCTAACATTAAAGAAAAAAATTCTCTTTGGACACCTTATCCCCCTCCAAATGTTGCCCCATTTTTTTTGACCCTTTTAGAGTAAAACTCAAAAGAATTTTCTACATTTATAGATTCCAATTTCTCCCATCTCCTTATCTATAGAATCCATTCCAACCAGGCTTTTACTTCTATCACTCCACTGGAACTGTTCTTGTAAAGGTCATCAATGACCTCAATATTGATAAATCCACTGATCAATTCTCAGACACCATGTTACTTGAACTATCATTAGCATTTGAGGCAGTTGATCACTCCCTTCTAAAAAAACCTTTCTTCACTTGGCTTCCAAAATGATACACTCTGCTGATTTTCACCCTTTCTTGCTGTTCTCTCCTTCTCAGTTTCCTTTGCTAGTTTATTCTCACTTTTCTGGTTTCTAAACAATTCACTTTCCTAGAGCTTAGTCCTCTTCTTTTGTATCTATGCTCTTTCTTGATCTCTAAAGTTTATATTTCTATCCTGAACTTTCCCCCTAAGATCCACACTAGGCAATTTAACAGGCATCATGGACTTGACAGGTCCACAACCAAACTCCCTAAAAACATTCTTCCTTTCTATAGATTTCCCCCATTTCAGTTGATAGGAACTCAATCCTTCCAGTTGTTCAGGCTAAAAACTTGGGGGTAATTCTTTTTTTTCTTCATTCTTGACTTCTCTCTTTGTCTCTGCCTCACATCCAATATATCAGTGAAATATATTAGCTCTACCTAAAAAATATATCTAGAATTTGACTATTTATCACCACCCACTGCTACCATCATGGTCAAAGCCATCATTATTTCTCATCTGAATTATTGTCATTACTTCCTAAATGGTTTACTTACTTTACCCTTTGCACTACTGTAGTCTACTCTCAATACAGCAGACAGGATGATCCTTTAAAAAATATATGTCAAATCATGTCAGTTCCATAGTCAAAATCCTCCATTAAGTTTCCATTTCCTTCAGACAAAAAGTCAAAATTATAATGATAAAAAGACCATGATTTGAACAATGTTTATCTCTCTGATTCCAACCACACTGGCTTTCTTGCTATTCAGAGATAAACTAGCCAAATTCCTGTCTCAGGGCCTTTATATTTGCTTTTACCTAACCTAGAATGTTTTTCTCCCAGCTATCCACCTAGTTCATTCTCATCTCCTTCAGGTGTTTGCTTAGATAATATATGCTCAGGAAGATTTTCCCTGCACACCATATTTCAAATTGTAAGCCATCCCACAAACATTCATCCTTCTTCTGTACTTCATCACTGTCTATCATACTACTCATTTTGCTTAATCATTTGCTTAACTTTTGTCTCCCTCCTTCCTCAATGAAAGTAATAATGAAGTCATGTTTTTCTTCTTTTTTTTGTTCAGTGATGTACTCTCAGTTCCTATAACAGTGTTTGGCATATAGAAGATACTCAATAGACATTTTAAAATTAATCCGAGAATGAATCTAGAGAGTTAGGCTGAAGTTAAATCATACTAGCAAGGTTGACATATTCATTAAATACAAGAGTCACCATTCCTAGGACCCCATGATACCTTTAAAGATCATTTGAAAATGTTTTAACTTTATTCTAAAATCAGAAGAAAAAGGGAATATAATAATAGGGACACCTGGGTGGCTCAGTTGGTTAAGTGTCATATTCTTTTTTTTTTTTATTGGTGTTCAATTTACTAACATACAGAATAACACCCAGTGCCCGTCACCCATTCACTCCCACCCCCCGCCCTCCTCCCCTTCTACCACCCCTAGTTCGTTTCCCAGAGTTAGCAGTCTTTACGTTCTGTCTCCCTTTCTGATATTTCCCACACATTTCTTCTCCCTTCCCTTATTTTCCCTTTCACTATTATTTATATTCCCCAAATGAATGAGAACATATAATGTTTGTCCTTCTCCGACTGACTTACTTCACTCAGCATAATACCCTCCAGTTCCATCCACGTTGAAGCAAATGGTGGGTATTTGTCATTTCTAATAGCTGAGTAATATTCCATTGTATACATAAACCACATCTTCTTTATCCATTCATCTTTCGTTGGACACCGAGGCTCCTTCCACAGTTTGGCTATCGTGGCCATTGCTGCTAGAAACATCGGGGTGCAGGTGTCCCGGCGTTTCATTGCATTTGTATCTTTGGGGTAAATCCCCAACAGTGCAATTGCTGGGTCGTAGGGCAGGTATATTTTTAACTGTTTGAGGAACCTCCACACAGTTTTCCAGAGTGGCTGCACCATTTCACATTCCCACCAACAGTGTAAGAGGGTTCCCTTTTTTCCGCATCCTCTCCAACATTTGTTGTTTCCTGCCTTGTTAATTTTCCCCATTCTCACTGGTGTGAGGTGGGATCTCATTGTAGTTTTGATTTGTATTTCCCTGATGGCAAGTGATGCAGAGCATTTTCTCATATGCATGTTGGCCATGTCTATGTCTTCCTCTGTGAGATTTCTGTTCATGTCTTTTGCCCATTTCATGATTGGATTGTTTGTTTCTTTGGTGTTGAGTTTAATAAGTTCTTTATAGATCTTGGAAACTAGCCCTTTATCTGATATGTCATTTGCAAATATCTTCTCCCATTCTGTAGGTTGTCTTTGAGTTTTGTTGACTGTATCCTTTGCTGTGCAAAAGCTTCTTATCTTGATGAAGTCCCAATAGTTCATTTTTGCTTTTGTTTCTTTTGCCTTTGTGGATGTATCTTGCAAGAAGTTACTATGGCCGAGTTCAAAAAGGGTGTTGCCTGTGTTCTTCTCTAGGATTTTGATGGAATCTTGTCTCACATTTAGATCTTTCATCCATTTTGAGTTTAGCTTTGTGTATGGTGAAAGAGAGTGGTCTAGTTTCATTCTTCTGCATGTGGATGTCCAATTTTCCCAGCACCATTTATTGAAGAGACTGTCTTTCTTCCAATGGATAGTCTTTCCTCCTTTATTGAATATTAGTTGCCCATAAAGTTCAGGGTCCACTTCTGGATTCTCTATTCTGTTCCACTGATCTATGTGTCTGTTTTTGTGCCAGTACCACACTGTCTTGATGACCACAGCTTTGTAGTACAACCTGAAATCTGGCATTGTGATGCCCCCAGATATGGTTTTCTTTTTTAAAATTCCCCTGGCTATTCGGGGTCTTTTCTGATTCCACACAAATCTTAAAATAATTTGTTCTAACTCTCTGAAGAAAGTCCATGGTATTTTGATAGGGATTGCATTAAACGTGTATATTGCCCTGGGTAACATTGACATTTTCACAATATTAATTCTGCCAATCCATGAGCATGGAATATTTTTCCATCTCTTTGTGTCTTCCTCAATTTCTTTCAGAAGTGTTCTATAGTTTTGAGGGTATAGATCCTTTACATCTTTGGTGAGGTTTATTCCTAGATATCTTATGCTTTTGGGTGCAATTGTAAATGGGATTGACTCCTTAATTTCTCTTTCTTCAGTCTCATTGTTAGTGTATAGAAATGCCACTGACTTCTGGGCATTGATTTTGTATCCTGCCACGCTACCGAATTGCTGTATGAGTTCTAGCAATCTTGGGGTGGAGACTTTTGGGTTTTCTATGTCGAGTATCATGTCATCGGCGAAGAGGGAGAGTTTGACTTCTTCTTTGCCAATTTGAATGCCTTTAATGTCTTTTTGTTGTCTGATTGCTGAGGCTAGGACTTCCAGTACTATGTTGAATAGCAGTGGTGGGAGTGGACATCCCTGTCTTGTTCCTGATCTTAGGGGAAAGGCTCCCAGTGCTTCCCCATTGAGAATGATATTTGCTGTGGGCTTTTCATAGATGGCTTTTAAGATGTCGAGGAATGTTCCCTCTATCCCTACACTCTGAAGAGTTTTGATCAGGAATGGATGCTGTATTTTGTCAAATGCTTTCTCTGCATCCAATGAGAGGATCATATGGTTCTTGGTTTTTCTCTTGCTGATATGATGAATCACATTGATTGTTTTACGGGTGTTGAACCAGCCTTGTGTCCCAGGGATAAATCCTACTTGGTCATGGTGAATAATTTTCTTAATGTACTGTTGGATCCTATTGGCCAGTATCTTGTTGAGAATTTTTGCATCCATGTTCATCAGGGATATTGGTCTGTAATTCTCCTTTTTGGCGGGGTCTTTGTCTGGCTTTGGAATTAAGGTGATGCTGGCTTCATAGAACGAATTTGGAAGTACTCCATCTCTTTCTATCTTTCCAAACAGCTTTAGGAGAATAGGTATGATTTCTTCTTTAAACGTTTGATAAAATTCTCCTGGGAAGCCATCTGGCCCTGGACTCTTGTGTCTTGGGAGGTTTTTGATGACTGCTTCAATTTCCTCCCTGGTTATTGGCCTGTTCAGGTTTTCTATTTCTTCCTGTTCCAGTTTTGGTAGTTTGTGGCTTTCCAGGAATGCGTCCATTTCTTCTAGATTGCCTAATTTATTGGCGTATAGCTGTTCATAATATGTTTTTAAAATCGTTTGTATTTCCTTGGTGTTGGTAGTGATCTCTCCTTTCTCATTCATGATTTTATTAATTTGAGTCTTCTCTCTCTTCTTTTTAATAAGGCTGGCTAATGGTTTATCTATCTTATTAATTCTTTCAAAGAACCAACTCCTGGTTCTGTTGATCTGTTCCACAGTTCTTCTGGTCTCGATTTCGTTGAGTTCTGCTCGAATCTTTATTAACTCCCTTCTTCTCTTGGGTGTAGGATCTATTTGCTGTTTTTTCTCTAGCTCCTTTATGTGTAAGGTTAGCTTTTGTATTTGAGTTCTTTCCAGTTTTTGAATGGATGCTTGTATTGCAATGTATTTCCCCCTTAGGACTGCTTTTGCTGCATCCCAAAGATTTTGAACGGTTGTATCTTCATTCTCATTAGTTTCCATGAATCTTTTTAATTCTTCCTTAATTTCCTGGTTGACCCTTTTATCTTTTAGCAGGATGGTCCTTAACCTCCATGTGTTTGAGGTCCTTCCAAACTTCTTGTTGTGATTTAGTTCTAATTTCAAGGCATTATGGTCCGAGAATATGCAGGGGACAATCCCAATCTTTTGGTATCGGTTCAGACCCGATTTGTGTCCCAATATGTGGTCTATTCTGGAGAAAGTTCCATGTGCGCTTGAGAAGAATGTGTATTCGGTTGAGTTTGGATGTAAAGTTCTGTAGATATCTGTGAAATCCATCTGGTCCAGTGTATCATTTAAAGCTCTCGTTTCTTTGGAGATGTTTTGCTTAGAAGACCTATCGAGTATAGAAAGAGCTAGATTGAAGTCACCAAGTATAAGTGTATTATTATCTAAGTATTTCTTCACTTTGGTTAATAATTGATTTATATATTTGGCAGCTCCCACATTCGGAGCATATATATTGAGGATTGTTAAGTCCTCTTGTTGGATAGATCCTTTAAGTATGATATAGTGTCCCTCTTCATCTCTCACTACAGTCTTTGGGGTAAATTTTAGTTTATCTGATATAAGGATGGCTACCCCTGCTTTCTTTTGAGGACCATTCGAATGGTAAATGGTTCTCCAACCTTTTATTTTCAGGCTGTAGGTGTCCTTCTGTCTAAAATGAGTCTCTTGTAGACAGCAAATAGATGGGTCCTGCTTTTTTATCCAGTCTGAAACCCTGCGCCTTTTGATGGGGTCATTAAGCCCGTTCACATTCAGAGTTACTATTGAGAGATATGAGTTTAGTGTCATCATGATATCTATTCAGTCTTTGTTTTTGTGGACTGTTCCACTGAACTTCTTCTTAAAGGGGAATTTTAAGAGGCCCCCTTAAAATTTCTTGCAGAGCTGGTTTGGAGGTCACATATTCTTTTAGTTGCTGCCTGTCTTGGAAGCTCTTTATCTCTCCTTCCATTTTGAATGAGAGCCTTGCTGGATAAAGTATTCTTGGTTGCATGTTCTTCTCATTTAGGACCCTGAATATATCCTGCCAGCCCTTTCTGGCCTGCCAGGTCTCTGTGGAGAGGTCTGCTGTTACCCTAATACTCCTCCCCATAAAAGTCAGGGATTTCTTGTCTCTTGCTGCGTTAAGGATCTTCTCTTTATCTTTGGAATTTGCAAGCTTCACTATTAAATGTCGAGGTGTTGAACGGTTTTTATTGATTTTAGGGGGGGATCTCTCTATTTCCTGGATCTGAATGCCTGTTTCCCTTCCCAGATTAGGAAAGTTTTCAGCTAGAATTTGTTCAAATACATATTCTGGCCCTCTGTCCCTTTCGGCGCCCTCGGGAACCCCAATTAAACGTAGGTTTTTCTTCCTCAGGCTGTCGTTTATTTCCCTTAATCTATCTTCATGGTCTTTTAATTGTTTGTCTCTTTTTTCCTCAGTTTCCCTCTTTGCTATCAACTTGTCTTCTAGGTCACTCACTCGTTCTTCCACCTCGTTAACCCTCGTCGTTAGGACTTCTAGTTTGGATTGCATCTCATTCAATTGATTTTTAATTTCTGCCTGATTAGCTCTAAATTCTGCAGTCATGAAGTCTCTTGAGTCCTTTATACTTTTTTCTAGAGCCACCAGTAGCTGTATAATAGTGCTTCTGAATTGGCTTTCTGACATTGAATTGTAATCCAGATTTTGTAACTCTGTGGGAGAGAGGACTGTTTCTGATTCTTTCTTTTGAGGTGAGGTTTTCCTTCTAGTCATTTTGCTCAGTGCAGAGTGGCCAAAAGCAAGTTGTATTGGGAAAGAGAAAAAGAGAGGAGAGAAAGAAGGAAAGAAAAGAGAAAGAGAAAAAAAAAGGGAAGAAAAAGAAAAAAACAAAAACGAAAAAAAAAAAAGAAGAAAAAGAGAAAGAAAAAGAAAGGAGAAAAAAAGGGGATGGGGGAAGGAAACAAATCAAAAAGCAAAACAAAACAAAAACAAAAACAAAAACAAACAAACAAAAAAAGAACCACCGGGGAGTGTCTTCTGATTCTGTGTACTTTAAGTCCCTTGGCTTCTCCTGGAAGTTGTCCGTCTAGCTGGTGTTCTGGGGGAGGGGCCTGTTGTGCTGATTTTCAGGTGTTAGCAGTTGGGGGAGCTGCTGTGCCCCTGCCTGGTGCAGGGCTCGGTGGGGGTTGTTTACCCCGTGAGGCCGCAGGAGGAACAGCCCCAGTGGCGGGGCAGCTCTGGAAACCTGGATTCAGCTCCGGCAGGAACTCCGTCTGCAGGGCCTGGAGGCTCCGGGGCGGGGCCGCTGATGTGCTCAGCTCGGGGCAGGAGCGTCCTTGCTGTCCTGGGCCCTCCCGGCCTCTGCCTGTCCCGGGGGAGGCGGGATCCTGGGCTGTGTCCCGGCGCCCTGTGGTCCGGGGCCTGCGCTGTTGGATTCGCGCTCCCGGGCCGCGCAACCCCCTCCGCGGAGCTGCCGCCTGAGCCCCCCGAGCTGCTCCTGGAACCGCGCAGCCCCCTCCGCACGGAGCCTCTTCCTCTGCCCGAGCCCCTCCGAGCTGCTCCCGGGGCCGCGCAGCCCCCTCCGCGGAGCCGCCGCCCGAGCCCCTTCAGCTGCTCCGGGTCCCGCCGGGTCCCGCCGTGCGCGCTGCAGCCCTTAGGGAGCTCGGCGCACTCTCCTGGGTGCGCAGTTGCTGTTACTGTCCCCGGGAGCCCGAGGGCCTCCTCGCCCTCCTGGGTCCTGCTCCAACTCCCCGCGAGCCCCTTTCTGCCCGGGAAGGTCGGTGCAGCTCCTGCGTCTCCGGGACGGGGCTCTCCTGTCCTGGGGACACTCGCCCCGGCCTCAGCCCGGCTCCTCGCGGGGCCCCTCCCCCTTGGAGGCCTTTGTTTCTTTATTTCTTTTTCCCCGTCTTCCTACCTTGATAGAAGCGCGAACTCTTCTCACTGTAGCATTCCAGCTGGTCTCTCTTTAAATCTCAGGCCGAATTCATAGATTTTCAGGATAATTTGAAGGTTTTCTAGGTAGTTTGGTGGAGACAGGTGATTTGGAGACCCTACTCTTCCGCCATCTTGCTCCAAAATCCCAAGTGTCATATTCTTGATTTGGCCTCAAGTCATGATCCCAGGCTTGTGGGATCAAGCCTCACATCTGGCTCCGTGCTCAGCATGGAGTCTGCTTGAGATTCTCTATCTCCCTCTGTCTTTCCTCTTGTTTGCACTCTCTCTAAATACATACATAAATAAAATATTTAAAAATAATAATGTATATATAATATTCGTCTTTATACTAATTAAGTCGCAAAATGTAATTTTTTGCATATTCTTATATAGGAAGGCAAAGATGCCTAGGGCCCATGAAACTCATGATGTGCTCTTACATACTAGGTTAGACAGGCTTAGTTAAGGAATCGAACTTTTTCTTGTAGAATAAAGAGGAATTAGCAAAGGATATAAGAAAATAGCAGAATGATTGGCTTTTCATTTTTAAAAGATATCTTTGTGGACATGAAAAGGATAGACAAAAGGAAGGGGCAGAACCAGTTAAGAGACCTGTTAGAAAACTAAAGTAGTGATCAAGATAAGAGATGATACCACACTGAAATATAGTATAGGCTCTGGGGATAAAGAATACAAAAAATTGGGGATCCCTGGGTGGCTCAGCGGTTCGGCGCCTGCCTTTGGCCCGGGCGCAGTCCTGGAGTCCCGGGATCGAGTCCTGCATCAGGCTCCCGGCATGGAGCCTGCTTCTCCCTCTGCCTGTGTCTCTGCCTCTCTCTATCTGTGTCTATCATAAATAAATAAATCTTAAAAAAAAGAATACAAAAACATTTTAGAAGGTAGAATCAATAGGATCTCACAATGACTTCTCATTGTGAATAAAATAAAATCAATACTCATTACAAGATCCTGAATGATCTGGGCTTTGCATTCCTTGAATTTCATTTTTCCTTACTCTCCCCCTCGCCTACCATGATTCAGCCACATTGGCCTTCTTTTAACTTCTTAAACGCATAAATATTTTTCTGGCTTCAGGACCTTTGCTGATGCTTGTTCTCTGTGTGTTGCTCTTCTTCTGACTGAAATTTTGTCAAACTTTTAGTCTCAGTTTATCCTTTCCTCAGAGAGGCTTTATCTAAGCACTCATACTTTTTCCTTCATAGCACTTCCCATAGTTTGCCTGTTTGTTTTTTTATTATCTATATACCTTGACTAGAATGTAAGTTCCAAGAAGTAGAGACACAATAGAAAAATGTCTGGTATAATGGTAGGCACTTGAAGAACTTGAATGAATGAATGACTTGATGACATTTGGTTTGTTTCCAGTTTTTGCCTATTTCAAATAATGACTCTTTGAGTGTAAAGGAGAGATTAAAAGTGACAAAAAAAAAGGAATAAGGAAAATTTCCAGAAACTATGATAAAACTAGTAATAAAATGTCACAAAATGCATATCTATCAATAATTACTCTGAATGTAAATAAACTAAATGCTCCAATTAAAAGACATAGCGTATCAGAATGGTTAAAAAAACAAGACCCAAGTATATGCTGCCTATCAGAGACTCATTTTAGACCTACAGACACCTGCAGATTGAAAGTGAGGGATGGAGAACATTTCTCATGAAAATGAATGTCAAAAGAATGACAGAGTAGCAATACTTCTATGAGACAGTAGATTTTAAACCAAACACTGTAACAAGAGATGAAGAAGGGCACTATATCATAATAAAGGGGGAAATCCAATAAGAAAATCTAACAATTGTAAATATTTTTACACCCAACTTGGGAGCACCCAAATACATAAAATAATTAATAACAACTATAAGGAAACTCATTACTAATAATACAATGAGAGTAGAGGACTTTAACTCCCATTCACATCAATGGATAGATTATTAAAACAGAAAATCAACAAGGAAACAATGGCTTTGAATGACACTCTGGACTAGATGGATTTAACAGGTATATTCAGAACATTCCAACCTAAAAAAGAAGAATACACATTCTTTTCAAGTGCAGATGGGACATCCTCCTGAAAAGATGACATACTAGGTCACAAATCAGGCTTCAACAAGTACAAAAAGGTTGAGACCATGCCATGCATATTCTGGCTACAATGCTATGAAACTTGAAATCAACCACAATAAAAAATTTGGAAAGACACAAATATATGGAAGTTTAAAAACGTGCTCCTAGACAATGGATGGGTAAGGCAGGAAATTAAAGAAGTTTTAGAAATACATGGAAACAAATGAAAATGAAAACATGATGCTCCAAAATTTTTGCGATGTAGCAAAAGTGGTCATAAGAGAGAAGTATGTAGCAAATATGGGCCTACCTCAAGCAGCAAGAAAAATCTCAAATGAACTACCTAACTTTATATCTAATGAAGCCTACAGCCAGCAGAAGGAGGAAAATAATAAAGATTAGAGTGGAAATAAATGATATAGAATCTAAATAATATACTGCAATACAACAGATCAATGAAACCAGGAGTGGATTCTTTGGCAAAATTAATAAAATTGATATAACTATGGCCAGGTTTATTAAAAAGAAATGAGAAATGGCCCAAATAAATAAAATTACAAATAAAAGGGATGCTTTGGAGTCAGTTGGGAGTCCAACTCTTGATTTTGGCTCAGGTCAAAATCTCAGGGTTATGAGATCAAGACCTGCATTGGGCTCCACACTCAGCAGGGAGTCTGCTTGAGATTCTCCCTCTGCGGGATCCCTGGGTGGCGCAGCGGTTTGGCGCCTGCCTTTGGCCCAGGGCGCGATCCTGGAGACCCGGGATCGAATCCCACGTTGGGCTCCCGGTGCATGGAGCCTGCTTCTCCTTCTGCCTGTGTCTCTGCCTCTCTCTCTCTCTCTCTCTCTGTGACTATCATAAATAAAAAAACAAAAATTTAAAAAAAAAAAAAGAAAAAAAAAAAAGAGATTCTCCCTCTGCCCCTCCCTCCTGCTCAGGTGCACTCTCTCTCTCTCTCTAAAATAGATGAATAAATCTTTTTTTAAAAGTCACAACCAAGAGAGGATAAATAATAACCAATACCACAGAAATGCAAATAATTATAAGATAATATTATAAAAAGACTATATACCAACAAATTGGAAAACCTGGAAGAATTGGGTAAATTCCTAGGAGCAAATAATGCTGCTACAAATGTTCTTGTATATGTTTGTTGTTGCTGTTATTGTTTTTGTGCTTATGCATCCATTTCTGATGAGTATATACCGAGGAAAGGAATTTCTAGTTATCAGGTATACATATGCTCAGCTTTATAAGATGCTGTCAAAGTGTTTTCAAAAGTGGTTGTAACATTACAGAAAATAGCACTTCAATGCCACAAGTTGCCTAAATTTACTTGGTTTGAAGTGAGATCAATTTCTATTATAGGAATTCAGGAAATAATAGGAATATTTCAATGGTGTGTTAGAGACATATATACAGTTGACTCTTGAACAACATGGTTTAGGGGCACCAATACACATGGACTCAAAAATCCACATATAACTTTTGACTCCCCCCAACTTTTTTTTAAATAATTTTTATTTATTTATGATAGTCACAGAGAGAGAGAGAGAGAGAGGCAGAGACACAGGCAGAGGGAGAAGCAGGCTCCATGCACCGGGAGCCCGACGTGGGACTCAATCCCGGGTCTCCAGGATCGCGCCCTGGGCCAAAGGCAGGCGACAAACCACTGCGCCACCCAGGGATCCCGACTCCCCCCAACTTAATAGGCTTTTATGTTGACCAGAAGCCTTACAAATAACCAGTTGATTAATACATATTTTGTAAGTTGTATGTTTTATATACTGTGTCCTTAATATACTGTAAGCTAAAGAAAAGAAAATGTTATTAAGAAAATCACAAGGAAGATAAATATATTTATGGTACTGTATTGTAAAAAATCCACATATAAGTGGACCTGAGAAGTTCAGACCTGTGTTGTTCAAGGATCAATTGTACTGAACACTATAGCCAATTGTTTTCATTTCTTTCAAAATCTGCATTCAATGATATCATATTAGTAGCTCAAAATTGCCCCTTGTGGGAGTATTTACACCATGGAAATCAGGAAACCCAACAAATCAAGGTTCACATCTTCCCCCACACTGTTTACCAGCATACAACTTGACTATTATAAAACACAAAGACAATTAATATTAATTTGAGTTGTCTCTAGTTATTATATTTATTTTTCTCAACCAATTCTGTCTTCAACTCATCCTAACCAGGCTTTTGTACCCACCACTCTCCCAAAAGATTTTTGGCCAAGATCACAAATAATTTCATATTGCCAAATCCAATTATCAATTATTAGCTGTTATTACACTCAAACTGTCTGTCACGAGCATTTGTTACAGTTGAGCATTCCTTGCATTTTTGGTAAAATATTTTTTAAAAAATGATTTTTGAATAAATTTAAACCAGTTGAAAATGTTTGACACTTATTCTTCTAGGTAAGATGGAGTAAATACATGCTTCGTTTTATCTCCTACTGAACTCAAGTATAAAATCTAGATAGACTTCATGGAAAGCCATGAACTGTGAAAGAAAACATCAGCAAGAGGGTCAGGAAAAATAAAGAAAATTCAAAGTACCACTAAACCAGTGGCTAATTTATCCCCTTTTCCCTCCTCCATTATTCCCTGGCCTGAACTGGATATAACGTGAAACCCAAAAATGAGTATTGGGGCTCCGAGGATAGAGAAACACAATAAATCCACTAATTCTGTCTGGAAGAGAGAAAAATAGATTTTCTGAAGCTCAACAGAGTAAGGGAAAACACCATTTGTTTTTTTCTCTCATTATTTTCCATTCAGTTGACCTAACCAACTCAAGTGTCTTTTAAAACAAAAATATCAATATACTTCATAGGATATAACAAGATCCAAAGTATCAAGGTATTACTCAAAATGTACAGGAACAATCCAAATTATTCAGGACATGAAGATCCATGCAAAATCTCAATTTACATGGGAAAAATAATGAACAGATGCTAATGATGAGATGACAAAGATGTTGGAATTATCTAACAAGGAATTTCAAGTAGCTATGACAAAACATGTTCAAATAAGTAATCATGCTGATCTGTTTGGTTTCTTAAATTCCACATATGAATGAAATCTTATGGTATTTGTTTTTCTCTGACTGGCTTATTTTACTTAGCATTATACTCTCTAACTCCAACCATTCCATTTCAAATGGCAAGATTTCAGTCTTTTTTTTTGGCTAAATAATGTTCCATTATATATACACCAGATCTTCTTTATCCATTCATCAATCGATGGACACTTGGACTACTTCCATAATTTGGCTATTATAAATGATGCTGCTATAAACATAGGGGTCTATGTATCCCTCTGAACTAGTGTTTTTGTAGTTTTTGGGTGAACACCCAGTAGTGTGATCACTAGATGGTAGGGTAGTTTTATTTTTAACTTTTTGAGGAACTTCCATACTCTTTTTTCTACAGGGATTACACCGGTTTGCATTCCCACAAACAGTACAAGAGGGTTCCTTTTTCTCCACATCCTCAACACTTGTTGTTTCATGTATTTTTCATTTTAACCATTCTGACAGAGGTGAGGTGATATCTCATTATAGCTTTGATTTTCAATTCCCTGATGTTGAGTGATATTGAGAATCTTTTCATGTATCAGTTGACCATCTCTCACATGTGTGGAATTTAAGAAACAAAACAAATAGGCAAGGGAGAAAAGAAAGAGAAAGAAACCGACTCAACTATAGAGAACAAACAAGTGGTTACCAGAGGGAAGGTGGGGAATGGGTGAAATAAGTGATGGGGATTAAGGAGTGCACTTGTGGTGAACACTTGGTGATGTCTGGGATTGTTAAATCACTATGTTGTACACCTAAAACTAATATAAAAATGTATGTTAACTATATTGGGAATTAAAATAAAAAATTAGCAATCATGGACACTATTGAATCAAATATTAAAATAAAGTATGAGCAAAGAAACAGAATATATAAAGCAGAACCAAATGGAAATTTTAGAATCTAAAAATACGATAACCAAATAATCTAAAACCCATAAGATCTCACTTTTTGAATTCAACAAGAAAATAGAGATGGTAGAAGAAGTTGGTGAAATTTATGTTAGACCAGTAGAAATCATCCAATCTGAATAGCAAAAAGAAAGAAGATTGAAAAAATGAACAAAGACTCAGGAGACTAGGGCACAACAAAATGTCTCAACTTTATATAATCAAAGTCTCAGAAGGACTGGAAAAAGATTATGATGCTGAAAGAGTATTCAAAGAAATAATGGTTGAAAATGTCCTAGATTTGGCAAATTATCTGATATAAATATACAAATAAAAAAGAAACTCCAAAATGAATCCAAAGAAACCCAAGCCCAGATACATTAATAATCAAACTGCTTAATACTAAGGACAACAATGATAAACCAAAATTAAACAAAAATATATTTCAGTATTTTCAAGAAATGAAATACTTAGGTATGAATATAACAAAACCTGTACAGAATCTGAATGCTAAGAACTATAAAATGCTCATGAAATTACCCACGAAGACCCAAATAAATGGACATACTGTGTTATAGATCAGTGGGTTCCGACAATGTCAATCAAAATGCCAGCAGAATTTTGTATAGATATAGACAAGGTGATACTAAAAGGAACAAGAATAGCTAGTACAATTTTGAAAAAAAAAAACTAGAAGAAGTACACTACCCAATTTTAGGACCTATTAAAAAGCTAAAGTTATCAAGTCAGTGTGCTATATAGGTCAAGGGATAGGTACAGATAGATCTATGGAACAGATCTAGACCTATAAATAGGACATATATAGACCTACACAAATATGGCCATTTGATTTTTTTTACAAAGGTTCAAACTCTCATTGAAGAAAGGATAGTCTTTTTAACCAATGTTGTTAGAACCCCTAGTCATTGATATGCATAAAATTAAACCATAACCTAATCTCATACTTTATACAAAGCCTGACTCAAAATTGATAATAAATGTAAATGTAAAGCCTAAGAACAATAAAACTTTTAGCAAAAAATAGAACGTTTGTGAGCTGAAAGTAGGCAAAGAATTTTCAAAATCTATACCAAATCACAATCTATTTAAGAAAAAAATAAATAAATTAGACTTTATCAGAATTAAAAGCTTTTGCTCTGCTGTATATATAGTATACTATATAGTATATATACTATAAAGAAAAAGAAAATACCAGGTGACAACGTGTAGAAAATACCTACAAATAACATGCCTGATAAATAACTTACTCCACAACACATATTTTTAAAGCTCTGAAACTCAACAATAAGGAAACAACCAAATTAAAAGATGGGCAAAGAACCTGGACACTTTACCAAATAGATTGTAGCAAATAAGCATGCAAAAGGATGTTCAATATCATTAGCTATCAGACAAATGCAAATTAACACCACACTGTGATATCAGTACACATTTATTAGATCAGCTGAAGTAGAAAATAATTATAATACTAAGTGTTGGTGAGGAGACAGTGAAACTGATTAGAGGGTTCGGATGATGACAGCTCAAATTCCTTTACATTTTTTCTAAGAGTCTTTCATTTTATGTTTCACCCACCTATGATCATTGTCTGGATCTGTTACTTCATTAGAGGTCATAAAATGGTGATTTTCTACATTTATTCTACAGTTATTAGTTAT
Organism: Canis lupus dingo; assembly: GCF_003254725.2. Classification (NCBI taxonomy): domain Eukaryota; kingdom Metazoa; phylum Chordata; class Mammalia; order Carnivora; family Canidae; genus Canis; species Canis lupus. Next base: position 66,267,421 of record NC_064281.1, read on the forward strand.
ATTTCTTATGAAAAGAAGAACTTTCTTTCTTCAAGCTAGGCTATTTGGTTGTCCTGAAATAGTTTGTACAAGAAAAGCAGAATTAAAATACTGAGTTCTTTTTCCTTTAATTGTTCATTGTCAGAGTAAGAAGTTGATATTTACTTCATATGGTATCCAGGGAGGTTTTCTTTGGGAGTGAGAGGGATCTCTCTATTTCTCTTTCTGCATTCCTAATAATTCCATGTGTTTCAATTACTTCTAGTTAGTATTTTTAATGCTTTTTTGTACTTTTAACATGCTTCCATTAGTCTCTGCTGGTTTTTGCTCACTGACACAATTTAACACAATTTATCTTATTTCCTATCTTAAAAATGGAGTTAGCTATTCTCCCTTCTCCCCAAAGAAGTCCTGATACTTTTTATGTAGAATAGCATTTAGAGACCTTTTGTGCATCACTTTGTATTTTTTTTATTATGGAAGAAAATTTGTACTTTCAATATTGATTTACATTAGTTTTAATATAATGTTACTTAACAATAGTGGAACTATGTATAAATAATGCCTTGGGCTTATGGTATTTATATAATGATAAAACCTAAACAATAAACAATAAAACTAATAAATTAACAGCATTAAAATCAACCATTATATTGTTTTGCTGAAACTAAATTGCAGTTCACAACATGAATATGACTCCACAATGGCATATTGAGTGCGGCTTGTCTGGTATGCTATGGGATGACTCACTTCTCATCACTTTATTCTAACTACAAAAAAATTGTATTATGTACAGCATACCTGGTATAAAAGCATATAATTTACAAAGCCTGGCTCCTTCATTTCAAATCAACCCATCAACCCCAAACAAATAAAGTGGTACTATCTGGTATCAATGTGCTTATAAATACAAATACAAATGGGAGCACTGATGTTGTATGACAGGGTTCAGTTATAAGGTGGTCTTCTAGATGACCCAGAATATGTTCATGTTAATTTATTTTAGGTTATTTCCTTGGGAGATAGTCAAGTTACAGTTAGAGAAAGAAGGCTGAGTTTTCATAGAAGACATTGAAATTAAAGGGAATATAGTGGATAAGAAATTGTTATTCCAGAGATATATGAGCAAGAAGAGACAGTAATATGTGGTATCTAAGTGTACCACAGTAAAACACTATTAAGTTGGCCAAGACTACTGTGTCAAGTAGAAGGAATGAAATGAGCAAGCTACAAATCAAAAAGAGTTTATAGCACCTAATTAATATTATTGGTCTTGGTGCTAATATGAAACTAAAAATACTGAAGCATGGATATAAAAACACTATTTAAAATGATAGCACAGACATCCTTAACATAGAAGTTTACTCCTCTAAATAAATACTGACCAAATATCTAAAAGACATATGCTGGATGGTCTTTCACATTGTTGCCCAGCTAGGATTCCTTTTCTGTTCTTGTTTGGGTGCCATCCTTGACTTCTAGTGGGAGTTGACAGCAATGTTTAAACAAGAGAGTAGAAATAATCAATTTTATTTGTTTTGTTATACAAGTGACTGTGTGGTGGTGTACACTATACTGTAAAAGTTATCAAGTGGAGTAAAGAGATACTTGCAGCAGAGCAATGAGTCAGGAGGCTGTTGTACAGTCCTATTTGTTGGGAACCTCAACTAAAGTGAAAATGGAGTGTGGAGGCTTGATTTGAGATATTTTTCACATTTGGTGATTTCTGAATTCATGATTTGATGAGAAAATGTATACACAGTAGCTAGTTAGGTAGGTATTGCAGTAATCCAGGTAAGAAGGGATGTGAACCTGAGCAAGGTAATGATATTAAGAATGAAAAAAAAAAGAATGAATTCCATAGATATTAAGAAAGTAGAAGACTTAAGACGTTTTGGTGGTTCAGATGATTCAAGAAAGAGAGGAGCAAGAACGATCCTCAGGTTTTAAAAATTACCACAATTTTTCACAACGGTGATTGACATTAAAAACCCTATATCTTTCTTAGCTTTTTTTCCATAAGCATCCCATTGGAGTTGTCACTGGGTGAAGACATTTCAAGTAGTATTTGCCAGAGTAGACAACATAGAAACACATCACATATGGGGCTACACTCATAAAAATACTTTCTTCATTTAGGAGGGAAAATAATAGTATAACCCCCACAGGGGTTGGCAAACTATGTATGGCCCATAGGCCAAATCTGGAGCACTGCCTATATTTTTAATGGCCTATAACTAAGAATGGTGTTGGCATTTTTAATAGTGAAAAATAATTTAAAGAAAAATAATTTGAATGATACATTAAAATGATATAAAATTCAAATATCAATGACTACAAATAAAAGTTCTACTGGAACACATCCATGCTCATTTGTGTACATACAGTGTATACAGACATTTTATGGCTGCTTTGAGGCTATGAGTTCAGACTTGAATATTTGTATCAGAGGCCTTATAGCCCTCAGAGCCTAAAATATCTACTACCTGTCCTGTGTAGAGAAAGTCGCTGACTCCTGGTCTACTATGAGCCAGGTACTGTGTTAGGGCTTTCACAGCATGTCTCCTTTAATTTTGTCAAATCATTTAGTGGTGTATTAGGTTATAAAGAACTGTAGAAATTAGCTAATTGAGAACAATAACAGGTTTTATTTGTAAAATATTCCAATTTTTAGGCAAAGGTGATGTATCACCTTCATTTATTCTTTAGGATCGTATCCTTTCCCTGCTTAAACACTGCTATTCAATTCACATGCTTACAGTACTAAAGATAATTTTCAGAATATAAAACCCTTTGCAAATATAACCTTTTAGTCACATCTCTTTCCCCCACCCATCACCACTGAATTTCTCACTGTTCTCCCATTTTGTGCAGACACAAGCTGAAAGTGACACACTCAAGAGATATTTCATGTTCATTTAGGTCTCTAGCCTACCTTTCCCTTCTATGCCTTTCTTCATTCTTCTTTACTTTCTTCATCGGATTGTCTACCATTATGAAATATAAAAGGAATTTAAGGGAAGGAGGAAGGGAAACTGCAAAACATAACCAGGTTTTTTTTTGGTGGGGAGACATGCCTCTTACCACTGTGGACGGCCTAGTTGGTCAAATCCTAGAGAGTAGGGCCGAATTTGTTTGTTTGTTTGGTCGTTCAACATGTCTTAGAGGTTCAGTGAATTGCCTTTAAGTTATTGATTTTTCCCCTTCCCCCTCTTCCTCTCCCTTGCGACCTGGAAAACAGAAAATCTTCCCACGGAAACTCCTCAGGGGCGCCCCAAGATCCAAGCTTCCTTACACGGACTCGCCCGCGCTGCATCCCTCCCCGCCACCCACCATCCACTGCAAGTCCGTGGCGTCTCCAAGCACAAACCCAGCGCGGGCTTCTTGATCTCCGGAGCGCGCGCCCGCGCGCGCGCTCTCTCCATTTGGCCCCCTACCCTGCAGCAAGGGCAGCGTGACGTAATGCAACCTCAGCATGTCGGCCGCGATATAAAGGACAAGGCGGCGCGCCTCCCAGACGCAGAGTAGCTTGTGATTGGCTCGGGCTGCGGAACCTCGGAAACCCGAATGTGAGGACCTTACAGATCCACAGCTGCCGACCCCCGCAGAAATCTGGAGCGCGGTCAGAATCCAACTGGCGGCGGCAGTGGCAGCAGTGGCTGCAGGTAAGGAGACTCCTGGAGAGAAAGTGGAGGGATTTGGGTGCGCTGCGCTTAGTGTCGCCCGTGTGAGGAGAGGCTCACACCCAGCCTGTAGTATAGGGCGTAGGGAACAATGGAAGTGGCGTCTAGTCCCTAAGCTTTGCCTCCTCCTTGGTCTGACAGTTTTTCTCCCTAGCCGCAGCTGGTGACTGGAGGAATTGAGGGAAGTGGAGTGTTTTCCCCCTCAGGCAACCTCTCCTTCCCCTAGGCCAGAACCCCTAGGGGCAAGAGCCGTCGTTGAGACCGTCGGTGGTTTAGGGTGACGGGAAAATGGCGGAAAACAAAACGGTGAATTGAAGAATGCGGCGTCCCCCTGGCATTTTCTCTCCGCGACACCCCCCTAATATTCCTTTCATTCGCCCCTACTTCGCTATCCCCCGCCTGCTGCTTATGGTAACCTTGGAATGCGTGAGGGATGGCGGCGTTTGGGAGGAGGTGGCATCTAATCAGCGTTTTAGGGGGTAGGGAGCAGTCAGAGGCCGAGGGGGGGGGGCGGGTGTGTGCGGCAGTTGTCGCCTCCACTAAAACACCACCATTTTGGTTCCCAGCTGTCTCCCATGTAGCGGGGCTGGGAGAGCGGGAGGAGGATGAGGGGTTGGGCAGCACAGCGTGGGTAGCAGCGGTGGCGACCGCTGCACCAAGTGAGAGGAGAGGAGGGAGGAGGGGAAAGGGTATTCTTGTTGCTTCGCTTTCTGCCTTTCCACGGAGAAGGTTCTCTTGTTTGGTTTAAGATCCAGTCATATGGGTAATATATGAAGGCACGTGTGTGCATTCTGCTCGAGATGATTGAAACTTGGCATGGTCGTGGGAAAGGGAGACTTATGCGGGAAGCGGGCTGCGTCCAAAGCTGCAATACTGCTACTTGTCAGGGCTCCTTTGTCTCCTATCTCTGCAAATACTACTTTCGCATTCTCTTGCTCCGTTGCCTTAAGATTTCTCGTCTACCTCCCACCCTATTTACATCATGAAGAAGCTAGGTCCTGAATGAGCTGTTTGGAGAAGACAGATGAAAGTAAAATGTTTTTTGTTGTTGTTTGCTTTGTGATTTCTGTACCCCGTACGTTGATAGAAAGATGTTTACTTGAAGCGTACTTAGTGGTTATCTCCATTCAGTAAGGATGTGAGATATACTCTTGAGAATACTGAGAAGCCCAGCTATCTATTGGCTATTCAATACTTAACACACTGCTGTTCTCATACCTCATTTATTATTGATCTTATTTAAACTTCATATAAGGGGAAAGGTGCGCCAATATATTTATTTATTTATTCTTACAGTGTGATACTCCCTTATAGTAGTTGCACTATGTGTTAAAATTTTTACACTTCATTGAGCGCTAGTGCAGATTTTTCTCTATTGATTTGGCAAGGATAAAGCTTGCCCTTGGTTGGTTCTCTTTCACTTTCCAAAATGAGATTTAGCTAGTGATTTTTAAATGTGCTTTAGAGAAGATTTGGTTTAATGGAGTGGTGGAATTCTAAGTGTAATAATGTCGCTTATATCGTAGTAGGTAGTTGTTTCTGTTGGAATCCCTTCGGATGCTTTTTAGATGAATGGATTTGAGCACTTAAGCTCTTCTCAACCTCATCCTGCACGTTAAAGTGTAAAGAAAATCCTTAGGTGTGTAAGAGATTTTGTTTAAAATGTTTTAAAATGTCTAATTTTGAATGTATTTTTACAATAGGTAAAGAGAACTTTTTTCCAAAGAAAATAACATAGGTCAGAAGGAAAAATAACAAAAACAAATTGCTGCAGATTTTACTTTACAATATGTAAGAAAATCTACAATTTCTTCAAGACAGTCATATTAAGGTGATTAACAAATTAATGTTTTATTTAATAATTAAACAGAATTAAGTGTTTAAAACATTTTAAGGCATTTGTAATTTGATTACTTATGTAAAGCAAGCAATTATTCTAATTAAAGTTGAAATAGTACACTGTTTTAAATGTTGAAAATAAGTCCTTATGGCATTTTGGTTTATCTCTGTGAACATAGGGGTAGTCTATTTTGAACTCTCTTGACCTCTGATGGTTTCATTTTGGAGGCAGGGAACAATGTGGTATTTGAAAAAAAAAATACAGCCCATAATTTCTAAAAAAATTGTAATTTTGCTCATACATAAAGTAATTTTATTGAATCATTGTATACACAGAAATGACACCTATTGCTGTAGGATTTTTATATACATGATTCAAATGTTATACTCTCCTGCCTCTTGTACACCTGTAGAACTTTAAGGCAAGGAAAAAAATCTTAGTGATCTCCTTACTTAAGGATAAATTAAGGTGTTTTACATGGCAGCTTTCTAAAACTTTAACGATATAACCTCATCTTTTGTGCAATATAACCCAATTTATTAAACACTCCGAAATAAAAATGAGACAAATTTTTTATAGAATTGATACTTTTTGGTGATACTTAGAATTTTATGTTTGAAAGGGAAATACACATATGTAATTATAAGAAATATGCTTAGGGATAGTATTTGACATTAGGTTCCAAGTCTGGTTATCTTAAATATAGGATACATCACTTGAAATGAAATGGAATCCTTGCTTTCAGAACTAGCTTAAAGCTAGCATGACTTTATTAATCTTTAAGGAAGAAAATCAGTTGTACATTTATAAGTAAATGATATTCTGAAAGGAACAATTTGCTAAATGTTTGTATGTGATTGATCTTATCTCTACCATATTTAGGAAGCAGTCATGTTTCTTGAGTCCTCAAAACTATGAGACAAGAGACTGTAGTAGAGTGAGGCCAGAAGTCCTTACTGGCTCAAAGAACTCCAGGGAAACTGGGATAAAACATTTTACATTATAAGTAGAACCCCGGGAGCCAGAGGTGAAACACAAGTTTATCTGCAGAGCTCCGCTGCAGGGCTGAGCTGGGTCTGGAAGAAATGGATGAAAGCCACTGGATGAAATTCACTAATACTAGACACCTGAGTCTTCTAGTAATGTATAAATATCCCAACTATTGTCTGTTGTCATCTTGTTCTTTTTTTTTTATTTTTCTTCTTTTATAACCTACATTTTAATTGGAACGTTAGTGCTACAGTTTTGTTCTTTTGCTCGCTTCTATCACTTCCCCTGTGGCTTGTCACCCTTACTGTGTCTTATTCTCCATTATCTTTGCTTTATTTCCTTTCACGTAGCCCTTCCTTTACTTATTCTTGTCTAATCAAGGTTTTTATTTTCCTTTGTGATGAGATTTGCACACCTGGTTCTAAGGCCTATTTTCCATTGCATTTTTTTTCTCACAACAACTGACTTTTGCTTAAACATATTTAAACTCTTTTAAAACCATTTTTTTTTTACAGATATCTGTGAATGAACTTTGCTAAGTATGGAATCAGGTGGTGGAAGTCTTGGATTGCACACATCAGACTGTAGAATGGCCCATACCATGATTATGCAGGATTTTGGTAAAGCATTTTCTTTGTTGTATTTTTTTCTTTCTTTTTTAAAAGTCAGAACATACTAAATATCAAAACTATATTGAAGAAGGGGGGAATTTATGAAATTTGTTCTTTTGCTAGGAAATTATTTGTAGAGCTCATTTTCTTAAAGATTAAAGCTATGTGACAGTAGTCTACTTAAAATCATTCTTAAAATTTTGTGCAGGGCACCTGGGTAGCTCAGCCAGTGTCTACCTTCAGCTCAAATCATGATCCCAGAACTTTGGAATCTATCCCTGCATCAGGCTACCTGTTCAGAGGGGAGCCTGCTTCTCCCTCTCCCTCTGCCATTTCCCCTGCTTGTGTACTCTTGCTCTTTCTGTCAAATAAATAAATCAAATCTTTAAAAAAATTTGTGGGAATGTTGAAGAAAGGAAACTTGGAATATAGTGGTAATGTGGCATTGAAAATGAAAAAACTCAGCTTAGATAAATAACAACATCAATTCTTGAATGTAAGAAATATTAAATTGTCTTTCTCAAATACATTTTAAATTGTATGTTTGATAAAACTGGAAAAGGACCTACTTCAGTCATTACAAAGAAGTTAGATGCTTATGTAGTGAGATATTGGAAAACCATGCATTAGGTGATTAATTATATTCTGATGAAATATCTTTAGAAAGTTGTTTCTAATAACATTACATCTTTCTTTTTTTTTTTAAAGAAAAGATTCCCTACTTTTGTGGCCAAGTTTTTCAGTAGCCTCTTAACAGTAGTTGTTTTGCTGAAGATGTTAAGACTCTATCACAGCCAACAAAGAAACTGAATTTGGTCAGGGTCAATCTGAATTATAGAAGAGATTGAGGTATCTGAAGTATAAGAGGCAGGAATAAGGTGGTAAGAATTGAAGAAAAGTGGAGTAAGAGTAGAAAAAAACAAATAGTAAATTGGAATAAAAAGTAAACAGAAAATAAGGTATTATGGAATTGTCAAAGATGATATTAGGAATGGATGATCAAAGCTAATAATTAAGAAAATTATTAGAATTAAGAAAATGGTATTACTGTTTTCATATTAATGTTAATATATTATTTTGTCCCTTGTAAAGGCTACAGTATTGAGAGTCAGAAGAACTGGATTCTAGTCTTGGCAGTCCTATTAAACTTGGGCAAATTACTTTATTCACTTCTGTGAGGGGATTGGACTAGATAACCCTAGATACCCTAGATAACTGTCCTCTCCAGTTCTATGATTCCTTGACACTTCTATCTGATGAATAAAGATGTGGTGCATAAATCAAGATTAAATGTGGTGGAGGTTGAGATGACTATGTAGTTAATTGATTAAACTGAAAGGAATCATTGATTCATTCTGTTAAATGAGTCAGAAGTCAATTGTGTTGATTATGGATAACTTAGAAGTGATTTTGAGTGAAAAAAGTACATGAATAAATTCTAGAAGAAGGACAAAGAACTGAAGAGTAAAGATTTCACAAAGAATTTTGTGAATTCTTTGCTAGAGATAGTTTTTAAAATACTGGAACACTTGAACTTCCATATAGTAAAATAAGTTTTGGTTGAAATGTCACCTTTAAATTTTTGCTTTTTAAAAAGGTTTTAAAAATGGAAGAAATACAGCATTTTCTCCATATGATACAAAATTTAATCTACCCTGTAGCATTTGGTGAAGTGACAGACTTCCTTCACTCCTGAAGAAGTTGCCTATTAGCAAGTAAAACCTGATTCCTTTCTAAGATTAAAAAAAATGTCCCTTTAGTGCTGGTGAATGTTTACTTGGTATTCCTCTTACCTTCCTTTTCATTGTTCCTCCTTGATGTCTTAAGATTTAATCAATCCCTTATTACATCTAATGCTTTACTTCCTTTTAGTTCCTAGGGAAGTAGAACATGCATATTGAAATATATTATGCACATTCTTTTTTCTAATTTTTTATTGAGATAATAATTTTTTAAAATTCTTTTATTACTCTTTTTTAACAAACAGCCCCAGGGATAGAGGACCAGGGGAGGGGGGTAGAGGGGAAGTGAGGCCCCAGAGATAATAATTCATATCATACAATTTACCCATTTTAAAGAATACAATTCAGTAGTTTTAGTATACTCACAGAGTTGTGCAAACATCACTGCTACCTAATTTTAGAACATCTTGTCATTGGAAAAATAAAACCTAATACTCATTAGCAGTCACCCCCACCCCTACTCCAGACCTAGGCAACCTCTAATATTTCTATCTATGGATATACCTATCCCAGACATTTCATATAAATAGAACTATACCATATGTGACCTTTTGTGTCTAGCTTCTTTCACTTAGCATCGTTTTCAAGTTTCATCAATATTGTAGCCTGTATCAGTTTCTCTTTAAATTTCTGCCAACATCAAAAGTTAGATATTTGCAATCCCATAAACTAATGATATTTGTGAAACAGAGTCTGGCATACACAGGTAGAGCTAGCCAAGTAAGTATACTATGCATTACAGGAACTCTAAATTCTATAATGTTCTTGGTGGAGATAGGATGGCTACTATGTTAAGAATTTGAAATGTTAATTTAAAAACTCATTAGACCAGTTTCTTTTGAAAGATAATTGAGATTTTTAAAAAATTAAAGATTTTATTCATTTGAGTGATAGTGCAAGAGAGTGAGCATGAGCAGGGGGAGAGGGAGAAGCAGATTCCCCCTGCTGAGCAGGGAGCCAGGCCACCTGACTGGATCTCAGGGTTGAGCAGAAGGCAGACACTTAAGTGACTGAGCCACTCAAGCACCCCTGAGATTTAAAAATTTACATGATTTATGTACTAACTTTGCTTGTGTCTCAGTAAAATGGTTATCCTTGGAATTTGTGCTATTGAATTTAATAGTTAAGACTTAATTGATGCAAAAAGTCTATGTTGCTCTGTGACTTAAATAGCAAAACAGCCTTAGATAGTGGCCCAAAATAGACCCAACAAATACCAAATTTTATCCTATACCTCCTGTGAAATTCCAGGTATTTACATTTAAATGAAATAACTCTAGTAAAATGAGAAATGCTTGAAATGATGACTTATTTCTTACTGTTATTTGGTTATGTAATTGCTTTCACACTTTTTAAAGATGATTTCTCACCATTTATAATTTGTTACCTAGTCAGATAAATTGTTAATGCCATTTAATGCTGCTTATTAAATGCTTTAAAATTTAATTGAGTGATTATGTGATAGATCTTCTTACTCATTTTTTTTTAAGAGAGAGAGAAAGTACACACAAGTTAGGGTAGGGAGAGGGAGAAGGAGAGAGAATCTTAAGGAGGCTCCATGCCCAGTGTGGAACCCAATGTGGGGCTCCCTCTCAAAACCCTGAGATCATGACCTGAGCCAAAATCAAGTCAGTTGCTTAGCCAACTGAGCCTCCCAGACACTCCAGATTTTTTACCCTTTGTTTCTCAAACTGTTCCTTTAATGGTGATTCACTTGGTTAACCTTATAAATTTCTTTAAAAAATAGTCTCTATTGTAAGTAAATTCTATTCTCCTCCTTTATACTGGTAGAAAAAAAGCCAGCCTAGAGTTAAGCAGTAAGTTCAGCCCTCAGCTTGAACCTTGGGCAAGCTTATTTAACTTCCTTAAACCACAGTTCCTACATATTTTTTATAGTTCCTTCATATTTATAAAAGGAGATAATAACACATTATACAGCTGTTCTGAGGCTTAAATGAGATAATATATGTAAAAATATTAGTAGGTTGCTTGGTGCATAGATAGTGCTCAATAAATAGAGCTAGTGTGACGGGCACTGGGGGTTATTCTGTATGTTAGTAAATTGAACACCAATAAAAAATAAATTAAAAAAAATAGAGCTAGTGTGTTGTTAAATAAGTGACTGGAAATTCAATGGATCTAGTAGATGAGCTGATAAGAGGAAAAAGCAAAATTTAATGAGATGTCTTAGATCTTGGTCTTAGTGAACTGCCAGCACCCTATGGAGAACCTGTCAATCCTTGGTCTAGGATACTTGATATTATTATTTAATTCAGCATAAACAAGCATATTTGGATTTATTTTAGTTTAGATTTGTTTTATTTTGACCTGTAAGTTTCTACTAGAGTAGAGGCAGAATCCTCCTAGCCAGGTTAATCTGAATTTAGGCCAGCACCAAGTGTTATTCTATCCTTCCATCATTCCCTAATGTCTATTCTCAAGAACTACACTAACCTCCAGAATTTTCCATATTTTAAGTCTGACTTGTAGAAGGATTTTATAAAATATTAATTTTATTGTTTATATACATAGAATTCCAATACTGTGAGTTTTATAGATTTAATCTTTAATTTGTCCTTGCTAAAATTTGCATTTCTTGTCTGGCTGAATGCTTAATTTGAATCTTCACCAACTCCCCATCTCCAAAATGGTCAGTGGAGAAACAAGTGAATAGGAAGGACTTATTCTATATATATTCCCTTTATCTACCAGATTTTCAAGATTGAGGCTATGTCTTTTTGGGGTAATATGATGGGTTAGGTAAGAGTTTGAGAATACTGAGAACAATACGAAAGGATTGAAAAGAAGATAATTCTGAAAGGTAGCTTTCCCTTCTTGCCTTATCTTTTAATGGATAAGAATATTAATAGTGTCAAAAAAAAATAAAATAAAAAAAAAAAGAATATTAATAGTGTCCACTGGTCTCCACTCTAACTTGTTAACTAACTTCTGTAATGAATTGGTTAATAACAATGAACACTGTGTAACAAATGGCACTCTTTCGGGTATGATTTTATAGAAAGTGATCCTTATGTGGAGAAGGCTTTGTATTAGATTATTTAATATAGATAATAGATAATTTTGTTATAATCTGTTCCATAAACTCTATCACTTGTTTCTTGTACACTTCAGTGAGGCAGAATTTGAATTCTTCATGAAAGGATTTTTGCACTTTTACATTTATAAAGGGAATAGGAGTTAGTGTTTACCATGCTACTCAAAAAAAAAGAAAAAAAAAACCAAAACATTGTTTAAAGCTTTGTTCCTGCAGATTTACTAGTTTAGAATTTAGTGCAATTTAGAGATATGAATTTTATCAAACCAAATCTTTGTCTAAAATTAGGTGTTTTTTTTTTCCCCAAAAAAATCAGGTGTTAAAAGATGCCTTCCACTTTTATAAGAATATAATAATTCTTATAAGCTAAAGAAGTTTAGGGACTTTCATGTTTATAAATGCATATTTTATAATGTGTCCACCTGTCATATTTTACTAACTTAATTAAACATATTAGTACCCATTTATATTTGTGTGTTTTTTTAATTTTAATTTTTTGAAATACAAGACTCATAGGAAGTAGAAAAAAATAGTACATAGTCCCATGTTGCCTGTACTGCTCTTCTTCCAATGGTGACATCTTCTATAACTGTAGTACAATATAAAAACTAGGAAGTTAACATTGTTATATTACTGTTAACTAGACTAAAGACCTCCTTAAGTTTTCACCATTGTTTTTACATATATTCTGTGAGTATATATAGTTCTGTGCAGTTTTATCCTGATACAGATTTTTGTAAACACCCATCACAATAAAAATCTAGAATTATTCTATTACCCTATGTATGCTATGCCAACATCTTTACACACACACACAGACACCTACATTTTTTGTGTGTAAACATGTTTTAATATCTCTGGGAAAATATCTCAGAGTGTTATGGTTGGGTTGTATGGTAAATACATGTTTAGTTTTGTAAGAAAGTGCCATATATTTTCCCTTGGCACTGGGGTGGCTGATACCATTTTACATTCCTGCTAGCAATGTATGAGAGATTGTCTTTGTATCTTCACCAACCTATGGTGTTCTTTTTTTTTATTTTAGTTCTTCTGATATAGTGATATCTCATTGTGGCATTTATGTTTTACTTGAAAATAAAGTGCATTATTTTTAAGGTATTAATTTAGATTTTACTAACACTGTTTTCACCCACCTCCACCCCAGTGCCCGGTTGGTGCTATTTTGTTTGTTTATTTTATTTTTTTTTAATTTTTATTTTTTTATTTATTTATGATAGTCACAGAGAGAGAGAGAGAGAGAGAGAGAGGCAGAGACACAGGCAGAGGGAGAAGCAGGCTCCATGCAGGGAGCCCGATGTGGGGCTGGATCCCAGAATGCCTGGATCACACCCTGAACCTAAGGCAGATACTCAATGACCACTGAGACACCCAGGCGTCCCCCTGGTGGTGGTTTTTATTGCAGTAAGTTGTCAGTGGTTTTTTAAAAATGATAGTGTGGCAAGAACTATTTCATATTTTTAAAATATTTTATGTCATCTGGTACATTAAATATATTACTGTTAATTTAATAAAATAACTTTACTTTTTTTGGATAATTGTTTGTATTATAGTGGCTGGAATGGCTGGTACTGCACATATCGATGGAGACCATATTGTTGTTTCAGTTCCTGAGGCTGTATTAGTTTCCGATGTTGTCACAGATGATGGGATAACCCTTGATCATGGCCTTGCAGCTGAAGTTGTTCATGGGCCCGATATCATCACTGAGACTGATGTAGTAACAGAAGGTGTAATTGTTCCTGAAGCTGTACTTGAAGCTGATGTTGCTATTGAAGAAGATTTAGAGGAAGATGATAGTGATCATATATTGACTTCCGAGCTAATTACAGAAACTGTTAGAGTACCGGAGCAGGTGTTTGTGGCTGACCTTGTTACTGGTCCTGATGGACACTTAGAACATGTGGTCCAAGATTGTGTTTCAGGAGTTGACTCTCCCACAATGGTATCAGAGGAGGTTCTTGTAACTAATTCAGATACAGAAACTGTGATTCAAGCAGCTGGTGGTGTTCCTGGTTCTTCAGTTACTATTAAAACCGAAGATGATGATGATGATGATGATGATGATGATGATGATGTCAAGAGCACTTCTGAAGACTACTTAATGATATCTTGTAAGTGAAACAAAAGTACAAAATTACTTGGGAGATTGATTTATATGTAACCTTAAAAGGTTTTCTGGGATAGGGGAACAATTCAATAAAAATCATGGGGATAATCTTTTGAAAAATAATTTTTTTCAAAGCTGTGTTGTTGAGATGCTTTTTTGACATTGCTCATATTTTTAATTTACTCAATGAAAATTCATACCCAAAATTAAACAAAATAATGTAATGTAATTAATACCTTAGAGCAGAAAGGAAGGTTCAACAAGAACATTAACTGATAATATTTTTAATGATAAATATATATATTTCAGAGTGGGAAGTTTATGTAGCCACTGCTTTCTTTTTAATATAGCAGGTACTGGAGTTGTCAGTTCAGTTTTGCTTAGGAATTTAAGCATAATATATTAAGAAATGTGTAATTAATTTTTTTATTAAATACTTGAAAAGGAAATCTTAAACTCAGATTGTGCTCTGCAGTTCTCCCTGTGTTTATTTTGTTTGTCTAAACAGCGTGTGTATATTCTGAGCAAAAACACTTTAATGTGTTTATTTCAGATTGCTTTATGATGTCTATAAGACATTCTATCTGAAGGAGGAAGATAGAAGTATCTTGTTCTCATTTTAAGTGGTGGGTTTGCCTGAACAGCAACGATAATAAAATTCTCATGATGAGTTATTGATGGAGCTTGAGGAAGAAGTGGGTCTATTCTTTATAAAATTTGAAGGGATCATGCTGGAAGTAATAAAGATCAGATAAAAACTCCACTTTTTCATGGTGCATTTTTGTTCTTTTCTTTTTAAAATAAAAAAGGATTGATTGGGAAGTACATCAACAGGTAGAGTATACGTATATGTATATAAAGTGATTGTTATATATGTTATCAGTGAATTTAAAACTAAAAAATAAGATTAATTTGTAAATATGATTCTGAAGTCTAGCATGTTAACTTTTTTCCCTCTGTAACCACTTTTGAATATTTACATTTTTTCTAAGGGAATGAGTTAAGCCACTAAAATACTGGCTGTAAATGTTATTACCTTTTTTTTAAAATTGATGTCCATTACTAAAGCAATTCCATATTTAGATCTTAACCTGATGTTAAAAAAACTGTGGTTATTATTATATAAAATAATATGACAATAGTTGGTAGCCTTTCTGTGTATCAAAATAACATTGTGCCTTTAAAAAAGTACCTGTTGAATCAAACTGTTTGATATTAGTTTAAAATTTGACATTATGTGTTTTGAGAATTGTCAAACCTTAACATATCTTCTATGATTTGATTCTGCAAAAGATTAAAAAAAAAGAATTTCTAGAATATTTTAATTTACGATATTTATATTGCCATATGTGTCAAATGCAAAGACTTCTGTCCTACTGTAATAGGAGTAAACTGAAGATTATAAAGAACATGTATTGCTTGAATAATACTGGGACTGCTGTGGGATCATTTTAGGATAAATTTAGACTGGGAATTAACTCCTTAATCATTAGTAAAGAAACAGCAATATATTTTTTTAAACATCTATTTAAAACTTAAGCAGTTTTTTATTGTGGAAAATGGAATATACAAAAACTAAATATTTTTTTATATCACCCATTTTCCCACCACCCATATCCTTCCTTGATCATTTTTGTAATATTTATTATACCCAAATTGGAATTACTCTTTTTTTAAAAAAAGTTATTTATTCATTCATGAGAGATACAGAGAGAGAGGCAGAGACATAGGCAGAGGGAGAAGCAGGCTCTCTGCGGTGAGCCCTATACTGGACTCGATCCCCAGACCCTGGGATCATGCCCTGAGCCAAAGGCAGATGTTCAACCATTGGGCCACCCAGGCATCCCTGAATTAGTTACTTTTTACCAGTGCAATTAGTTACTTTTTACCATTTTCATTTATTTTATTTTATTCTCTTTTGATTTAGTTTTCCCCTTTTTTTCCTTCATAATTTGCACTTCATTTTCTTTACCTCTTGGTTTATCTTGGCCATTGAATCTTACAGGAGTTAAGAGAATAAATTGCCTTCAAGGCCTCAATGTTAATTTAAAAAAGCCTCTTTTCTGTTTATTTTTCTCAGGATAGAGATTTTCAGAGTATCTAAGAAATAAAGTTGAGAACTTAAAACAGGCCATTGTCTTGTTCCTGAGTCCCTAAGTATTCCTATAAGGAAATCTTATCGGTAGCTGAGTTTTAGAAGTAGGGAGTTTTGTCTTCTCTCATATCTAAGGGGTGTCTGAGGTTTCTCTCCTTTCAGTCTAAATGTCACAAATTATTTATCTTAGCAGTTGGTTAAACTTTCCCACTTGTGCTTAAGTAACTTGGAAATTAATATAGAATAACTGTATCTGTCTAAAATTATCGTAGGTGTGCTCTTCTTTAAAAATATCTAACATCTCTAAGACATTTATGGGTGATGATTTCCTTTATAAAAGCTGCACTGGAAGAGGGAAGTTCCATTAAATAATGAACCAATATAATGCATTCAAATTGTTTTTTACCTATAAAATCAGTTTAGATTTCTTTTGGGAACATAATCTTATAGAAAACAAAATGTCTTGGTAGGGTCATTATGGGAGATCTCATCAAACCTTACCAATTTCAAGGGTAAAAAAAGAAAAGTTAATATCTTTGTATTTTTTTAATATAATGGCTTTATTGAAGTATGATTCACATGCCATCAAATACACTGTTTAAAGCATGCAGTGATTTTTAATATATTCACAGCATTGTATAACGATCACCACAATCCATTTTAGAATGTTTTCTTCACTCCAAAAAGAAACCCCATGCCCTTTAGCAGTCACTTCCCCACATACCACTTCCCCTTCCTGACAACCACTGTCTGTCTCTATAGATTTGCCTATTCTTAACATTTCATATAAATGGAATCGTGTAATTCGTGGCCCTTTGTGTTTGGCTTGTTTCACTTAGCATAATGCTTTCAAGGATTATCCATATTGTAGCATGTGTCATGTGTCAGTACTTCATTCCTTTTCATTACTAATATTTCATTATAAGGATATACATTTTATTTATCCATTCATCAGTTGATGGGCATTTGGGTTGTTTCTACTTTTTGGCTATTATGAATAATGCTATGAAGGCTCATGTACAAGATTTTGTGCAAATATTTTCAGATCTCTTGGGTATACACCTGGGAGTAGAGCATCTTTGCAATCTAAATATTACTAACTTCTGTTTGTTTCAGTGCTGTGAAATACAGATCCTTTACATATTGCCTGACCCCATCTCTGTGATTCATCAATATACTCTATACTGATAATAACATACCTACCATATAATTTTGGTAGATGTAACATAAAAGTGGTACAGTAAAAAGCCTACTCAGCTTTTAAAAGGAATATTGAATTTGTAATCAGATTGTGCTATTGAGCTATATAAAAGAATATTGAACATTGGCAAACTTGCCAACAATATATCTTACTGTTTTATGTTACATTTAGCACCAGTAAACTCTGTGATGTGTATACCATTGCCGGCTATTACTGTCTGGAATGTCATGTGAGTTTAGAAACCACACTGTGGGACTTGGATATTGCAAACCTTACAACAAGCTAAAAAGTTAAGCCTTAATTTAGAGTATTTTGAGTATTATATGCATTAAGAAGATCTTTGAGGATCTATTTCTAAAATTACTTAGTTGCCTATTAAGTCTTTGTTAACTTTATACTTTCTATAACAAGGAATATAGAAAAAAATCTTGGTTAAGTTGATGATTTATCTCTTAAAACTGCACACTAACATCCTTAATAACATTATCATCTTCCATGAATTAAAATGCAAAACCAGTTTGGTTACTTTTAATACATTTCAAAAATGTTCATCTGAAGAATCTAAGTAGAAAATAATGGATACCTTAAACTATGGGCGTTAAGGCATGGTATAAATGGAATCGGGATAGCAACAGTTATTTCAGTACTTAAAGTAAAAGCTATGATACCAAATTATTGAGAAGTGACCAAAAATGTGTATTTCATTTCATGAGCTTTAATTTTATGAATTATAGCTTTAATTCAGTTTGCTACAGAAGGAACTATGGTCACTTTAAACCTTTCAATTATAATAAAGCAGTATTTATCCAATGGGAGTATTTTCAGTATTTTATTAATTTACTGTAAGTTATTCCAACTTAAATTCGTGTTTTGGACACTTTTTGAGGTTTTTGTATATCCTATGTCTTTATTTTCAAGAATGGGAAAACACTTTCTGAAAGCCTAGCTTTCATCTTTTAATGTTTTTTGTGATGTCATTAATTCAACATATTTTAAAAGAGAAGCTATTAAATCAACACTATCCGATACTTCATCTTTTTTTCTTTCATTTTAATCTGTCCCATTGTCGAAAAGAATTTTACCAAAAATCATAGTAATAGAATTAGGGGCTATGATGGAATTAAAGTATTTAATCTATTTATTTTGATCATTTAGGTTCTTTCATAGTCTATTTGAACTATTAAATAGTATAGAATCACTTATATTTTATCAAAAAGTTAAAGTAGCTTTGCATTGTAAAAAGAATTGCTGAAACTTTCTTTCACCATTTTGAAAGGCTAAAAGAATGTTTTTGAATTTGTATATATCAGATTTGAAACTGAGGTAAGGAAGAAAAACAAAAAAAAAAAGAAACTGAGGTAAGGGAAATCTAGACTTTGACTTATTTAGATCTCATTTTCTAAGAGTACTGAATTAATACCTTTTTAATGTCACTTTATTCATTTTTCAGAGGATCTAGAATTGTTTAGATATAGTCAGAAGCTTTAAGATTTTATGTTTCATGTATGATACCATGATATACATAATAGGAAGGAGCAGATTTTCAATTAGATTACATTTCAGTTTTCATATGTACAAGCATTGAAATAAAAAATGGTAGGCATATAATATTTGGGGGAATATATTGTTTAACATTTATGGTCAAAGAACAAAGTTTATTAATATATATTTATTCCATAGATTGTGCATTGTATTCATGTGAAGATAAATGTTATTCTTAAAGACTGTAGAGCAGAGAATAAAAATTTTAAGTATATACTTAAAATGTAAGCAATATTTTCAAATATTGTTGCTTTACCTTTATGATTTTGGAGTCTAGCATATGTAAGTAAATATAGAAGTATGCAAAATTACTGGTTTCAAGTTGTCTTCCATTGACTCAACAGAAATTAAAAGCATTATGATTTTATCTTTATAATTTCTGAAAAGCCTTTTTTATAAAATAATTCAGCTGTTTTCTGTTTCCTCTTTTCCAATTCTAGATTTCATATGCTAATTGGTTTTAGAAATACTGATATTTGGGAATTATTGTTTATATGAACTTATTTTATGAGTACTATGTGTTTTATGTTCTGATTTTTCTGATATTAATTTTGATGTTAGAATTTAACTTAAAATGTTTAATGTAATGGAAGATAATTTAATCATTTCCCAAACCATTTTAATAAAGCTCTATGATTATTAAGTATTTCATATATAAATTAAAATCTCTGAATAAGTTTTTATATAGTTATGATCATGTAATATATCTGATCTCATATAGTGTTTTCGTGAAATGTTCCACTTTTGGTGGTTGCATAATAAGTCATTAAGTCAATATGGTGGATAGGTGATTAACACATTCATGTTGCACTTATGCTTAACATCCATTAAATGTCAAATGTACTTTTTGACTAAAATATTTTCTTCTTTATATTTTACAGTGGATGATGTTGGGGAAAAATTAGAACATATGGGGAACACACCATTAAAAATCGGCAGTGATGGTTCACAGGAAGATGTTAAAGAAGATGCATTCGGTTCAGAAGTAATAAAAGTGTATATATTTAAAGCTGAGGCTGAAGATGATGTTGAAATAGGTACAAAGACTAATCTTAATTTATTGCTATAATAGGAATTAAAACTACTTCTTATCTTTTCTGGCAACTATTCTGAAATTGTCTTTAAAATGCAGATTTTTTTATAGGTTTCTTTGGAGATGGAATATTAAAAATTGTATCTGAATAAAAAGCAGGAATGCAGCATGTGTCATTCTTAGATTCTTCCAACATAAGTAGAATATTACATTTGGAACTATCAAAACAAATGAGGGGAGAGAATTTGATTTAGAATAGGAAGTTATATTGAGTATTTAAGGGCAAGCTAAAGGCTAGAACCAGGCTGCTTAGATTTTAATCCTAGTTCTGCCATTTAACTGAGCGGCTATTGGTGAGTTACTTAACCGCCTCTGTCTCAGTTTCCTTATCCGTGAAATGGCCATAATGATAGTAAGTACCTCATAGGGCTATTGTGAGGATTAAACAGGCAAAATACATGTTAAAGACCTATATAGTGCTTGGCAAGTGTGTAATGTAAATGTTAACATTTGCTGTTAGTTCTCAGTGGTTATTGCAAATTTCTAGTGTAATTTATAAGAAAATTGTCTTGACACTTAGAAATTTATATTGGAATATTTTGAGGACATTTTTCTAAAGGAAAATATTTCTTATATCCTTCTTAATTCAGGGAATTATTCCATGATACTTTTCTATTTTGATATGTGATTTAATTTTTAAGGTGGAACAGAAATTGTCACAGAGAGTGAGTACACCAATGGACATTCTGTAGCTGGAGTGCTTGACCAGAGCCGAATGCAGCGGGAGAAGATGGTTTACATGGCAGTTAAAGATTCTTCTCAAGAAGAAGATGATATTAGTAAGATATCAGTACAAGGGCACTGTGGTGACTTGTCAGTAGCCATCATGCATTCTTTAAAAAAATTAAGCAGTCTCAAAGCTACAAACACTATATAGGAACAAAGTTCAATAAAATTAAGTCTGAATTTTGCTGTCATTAATTTAAAAGGAAAGTGTCCTTTTGACCATTCATGCATACGTGTATTGTTCAAATCAGCAAACATGAAATGCTATGTGTCTCAGATACTAAGGATATAGAGATAAACAACAAATGGTTCCTGACTTTATTAGAGCCCACAAATATATATGGAATTAGTGGGAATCTATTTTGTATGTTATTGGATATGTTGTATATACCTCCTCTCTGAGGTAGGTGGTATTATCTTTGTTTTATGAAAGGAAAAAATGCTCAGGGATGTTAAAAAATTGCCCAAGATCATTTTAATATTAAGTGAGGAATGTGCGGTTTCAAATTATATCTGTCTAACTCTACTGCCAGTGTTCTTTCCACATGGCAGTGAACACTGTTGGCCTCTCTCTGGATTTAGCAGTGAATGGGCCAACTGGTTGTTTTCCTTCTGTCACCTAAGGATTAGATAAGTAAGTATTCTTCCTAATAAGTTAAGCTGCCAGGATCTTTACTTATTATGCCTTTGATGGTCTTCAAGTAGTTGCTGCTTAAGGTTTCTTGGGGGCTGAGTACCATAGGGTAAAAATAACCACTCAGATTTCCTATCCGGCCATGCTGCCCTTTTCCTTATGAAGACATGTTCCTTTCTGCCTACTTTCTTCTCATCTCAGTGTAACAATGCAACCCTTCCCTAAGGCTTCTTCTATCTTTGTGACATGCTGAGATAAAAACTATCTATTTTGTTTTGCTCTAGAAGGGCAAGAACCTCCACTTCAGTACATTGCATTGATGATACTCAGCTTTTCCTATACTGCACTCTGATCTCCACTCCTCAGATTTCCTTCCCTAGAAGCCATGGGAAGCTGAATTCCAATCCCAAACATGAATAATACACCACAGTTGAAAACATAAAAACAAGTAAATCTAGAGGATTTCATTGAAGAGGAAAATAATTTCTAGTTGGTCTCTAAATTATTATTATTTTTTACTCATTGATCAGTAGAGGGGCACAATAGAAGGTGGGAGACTGAAGCTTAGGTTAGATGATGCCAGAATTCCTTGGGGATGTGGAAAACTTAGATCAGTGACTCTTTCTTGTCAGTTGAAAGAAGGGAAACTTGGGAGAAGAGGGACACTTTCTCCCCACATTTTTTCCACATTTCTTCTGTGGTGACTAGACGATCCCGGTATGTGAATCAAAGGAAAAGCATAAATTCAAGCCAATTTTTTACTTAACAGCTTAAATCTAAATGGGTTCAATCATATAAAATATGTTAAATGACCCTCTAGGTTTAAATTTTTTACACCAATATTATATATTTTTTTTTAAAATAAGCCTCATTTAATGCTTTTTTTTTCTGAAAATCCTGCCTCTTAAAGGGTGTCCACCTATTTGTGAGCACCAGCTTATGTGTGATTTTAATTAATTCAATCTAATTATTTTATTTAATATTTTCTTCAATTACTAGTGTTTTTGACTACTTTCTTTGCATGTACAGTACTGAATTTACATTACAGTATGTGGGATAGCAAGGACCACTTTCTAGTATTGATTCTGTGGGAAACGCTTTCTGAGTTCCAAAGAA
This sequence comes from Canis lupus dingo, assembly GCF_003254725.2. Taxonomy (NCBI): domain Eukaryota; kingdom Metazoa; phylum Chordata; class Mammalia; order Carnivora; family Canidae; genus Canis; species Canis lupus. Next base: position 66,289,856 of record NC_064281.1, read on the forward strand.
CAATCAGGCAGAATTATGGACTGAAACCTATTTTACAAATTTGTAATGCCCAATGGACTGTAAAATCAGTCAGTATATTTCAGGCGCACATGTTTATATATTATATATATATTATGTTATTACATATATATTATTATATATAATCTAAAAGTCATTTTCATAGGATAGGTTCTAAGAGGAGAATAAGAGTTTTGATAAATGATTGTCTCCTAGTGGCACTAGTCTCCAAAGTGCCTAACATAATTTTTAAATTAACCAAATTGAAATCTTGACATTTGAAAGATATAAACTGTTTGGAATTTTTTACCCATTTATTAAATATTTGGGGTTATAAACAAGCAATTATTTCTAAAATTTAGGTTGCGCTGAAATAGCAGATGAAGTTTACATGGAAGTCATTGTAGGGGAAGAGGAAGGAACTTCTCTCCCTGAGACTCAGCTTGAGGACTCTGATGTTAATAAAACAATTGTCCCTGTTGTCTGGGCTGCGGCATATGGTAGGACACTGGCATTTTTTCACCTGATAAGTACATATCTATTTGATCAGCCTTTAGATCATTAAATATGCTGTGCTAGTGCCCCCCATGAGTTGACTAATATAAAATGTTTTGCTGTGGACTGATTAATCTCTAGGTACTTACATGATTTTCCTACCATATATCTTATGTTACTTAAAATGAGCCTTGCTTAATGCATTGTTGTTTTTCAGTAGGATTTATTTAAAATCCTACCTGTATAAATGAGTACCAAAAAGTTTTATTTTTCTAAAATAGGAATATCCTTTGAAAATTGATCCTTCCCTTTTTTCAAAAACTTATTTCATGTATTAACACCACAAAAAACATTTTGGGGGTTTGAAAAGAAACAGAAATCCAGGTATGCTCTTCTACAAAATACCTAATGGAAGGTAAATTTATCAAGTTTTTTTTTTCTTTCACATTTTACCTCATTCCTACTTAATTTACAAGATGGTCCAGGTATATTCTTTACTTTGAAAATTTTTGGTGTTCAGATGCATTATCTTATCTTGGTTTATGGTCCAGGTATACTCTTTACTTTGAAAAATTTTCGTGTTCAAATGCATTATCTTATCTTGGTTTCTCCAAAGGTTCATTCATTCAACAGTCATTTATTGAGCATCTTCAGTTTTGAGTGTATTCTGCAGAAATATCTATTCGGTTTTTATTTAAAATGTAAGATTGTTCTGGATGTTAACAATTCCAAGGATGCTAACAGTAGCCCTTATTTTCAGTGCGTGAAATAATATCTAATCTATGGGAGTGGAAGAACTCAACAAAAAAAAATAATAATCCAAGGAACAGTGGTCAAAGTAAGATTTTTGTAGATTAAGATGTGATCCACTAGTAATCATTATACTTAACAATTCAGTTTTTAATTAGTCTTTTTTTTTCTAGGAGATGAAAGAAGAGTTTCCCGGAGGTATGAAGATTGTCAAGCATCAGGTGAGAGAGCATTATATGTGAGATGTAAGTTAAATAGCCAGTTTCATATACTGCATGGAAAAGAAACAGTTATTTGTGTGTACAGACACATATGTTAGACTTCTACCTGGTCATATCTTATCTAGTTACATAGGAGTTTGCCTCTTTTGGAATCAATTAATTTATATACAGATATAACGTGTATTATTCTGCGAATGTAATTCATTTTAGATTTATCTCAAGATAAAAATGTTGGGCAACTTACAACATGAATCTTAAAGGATGCTGTGGAGAAAATTATAAAATAGAAGTTGTTTAGACAAAAAAGTAAAAATTTACAACTACTTGTAATGTATTCATTGGGCAGAACTGTTTTCTTAATTTCTGTGGCAACCAATAGACATATATAACTTAAATAAAACCCATGTGTCAGCTTCATTTTTCTTTTGAGCTATAATACATACTCCATATAGCGTTATTCCATGGTTGATAGTTTTTTTTTATTTTCTTAATAAAGAGACTTTGTCTCATGGTAAAATGTCTGACTCTTCTGTTCCTACCTTTAGGAGATACTTGACTCTAAATTTAAACGTAGATATCAGAGGAATTGATTAGAGGCATACATCAGCACAGCATATAGGCTAAATGGCTTCACTGGTATTTATTTATTTATTTATTTATTTATTTATTTATTTATTTATTTATTTATTTGGAGAGAGGGAGAGAGTGCAGAGGGAGGAGGTACAGAGGGAGAGGGACAAGCTGACTCTGCACTGGATGTGGAGCCCAACATGAGGCTTGGTGCAGGGCTCAATCTCACAACCCTGAGATCATGACCTGGGCTGAAATCAAGAGTCAGATGCTTAACAGACTGTGTTGCCCAGGACAGGTCTACATTTTTAAGCTAAATTGCATAACAAAACAGATTTGTGAGAACTGAAATGTTATTAAGTACTTTATTCTGTATATGCTAATGCCACTGAATGTGGTAAATTGCCTGCCACATCTATCTTAGTCTTTACAATCATTCTTAACTTTTTACATTAATTGAATTATTCTAAAGCATCTATATAAGAGACATATTGTTTGTTCCATATTACACATAGTCACCATAACCATATTGGTTCACTGACACATGTATATTTCTTTGCTGAGTTTCTTTAACTTCATCAGCTTTCATTGGTGAGAAATTTAATGATGCCAGTATTTTGTTTGGGCCATAAAAGTCTCTCATGTCACATTCACCTTATTAATTTATTGCTTTAGGGTAAATAAATTGAGATATTTTAAAGCTAATTTCACATGATATCCTAATTAAAGTGTTTACAATTATGTGTGTGTGTGTATAAGGGCATAAAAGAGAGAATACGATATACTTTGTGAAATTTAGCACCATGATGGCAACTTAATGCCATGTCATCTCTAGTAATTCATCTAACCAAAACCAAAAAGTATAAATGTTATGTAATTTAATAGTGTATCAATTTTTTCCAGGAAATACCTTGGACTCAACATTAGAAAGCAGAAGTAGTACAGCAGCACAGTACCTTCAAATTTGTGATACCATTAATACAAATAAAGTACTTAAACAAAAAGCTAAGAAGAGGAGAAGGGGAGAAACCAGGCAGTGGCAAACAGGTAAAATACTAATACTTTGCTTTATGATTATGATCATGATTTGAAATGTGGAAGTCATTTTTTTTTGTAAGCAAAGGAAAAAATCAGTTGTTAGAGTGTATTCCCACTTCCATATACTTGTCTGTGTTTGATTTAAATAGTTGAGTTTTTAAAAAGTATTTTACTGGTCCTTAATAAAACTATGCTTGTTTTCTCTTTCCCCAAATGATGTTTACAAAGAGAATTTTCGGGTTGGTTTCACAATAAAAGGTGCCTGTTTCTGGTTTACAAAATGTATATAGCATTTTAGCAGGTGAGTATTCTATAGCACAGTGATGCTTATTACTTTTTAATGAGCTATTTTATAATAAGTTACTTTTAATGTGCATTTTATCCTACAGGATTTTATTCTACTAGTATAGTTCTCACACTGTGAATGTCAGCTAATTTTGGTACCTTTGTTGTAAAAACCTTTAAAACATCTGGCCAAATGTCACAACTTCCTTTTTTTTTTATCTAGCTGTTATAATAGGCCCTGATGGACAGCCCCTGACAGTATACCCTTGCCATATTTGCACAAAAAAGTTTAAATCCAGGGGATTCTTGAAAAGACACATGAAGAATCATCCTGATCATTTGATGAGAAAAAAATACCAGTGTACAGATTGTGACTTTACAACTAACAAGAAAGTGAGTTTCCATAACCACTTGGAAAGCCATAAGCTTATAAACAAAGTTGACAAAACCCATGAATTTACAGAATACACACGAAGATACAGAGAGGCTAGTCCACTGAGTTCAAATAAACTTATATTAAGAGACAAGGAGCCGAAGATGCACAAGTGCAAATACTGTGACTATGAAACAGCAGAACAAGGACTGTTAAACAGACATTTACTGGCTGTTCACAGCAAGAATTTTCCTCATGTTTGTGTTGAGTGTGGGAAGGGCTTTCGACATCCTTCTGAACTTAAGAAACATATGAGAACCCATACTGGTGAGAAGCCATATCAGTGTCAGTATTGTGTCTTCAGGTGTGCAGATCAGTCAAATCTGAAAACTCACATTAAGTCTAAGCATGGTAACAATTTACCATATAAATGTGAGCATTGTCCTCAAGCATTTGGTGATGAGAGGGAGCTTCAACGCCATCTGGATTTGTTTCAAGGACATAAGACACACCAGTGTCCTCATTGTGACCATAAGAGTACCAACTCAAGTGACCTTAAGCGGCACATCATATCTGTCCATACTAAGGATTTTCCTCACAAATGTGAGGTGTGTGAAAAAGGTTTCCATCGTCCTTCTGAGCTCAAAAAGCATAGTGATATACATAAGGGTAGGAAGATTCATCAGTGTAGGCACTGTGACTTTAAAACATCAGATCCATTTATCCTTAGTGGTCATATTCTTTCAGTTCATACTAAGGATCAGTCATTGAAGTGTAAAAGGTGCAAGAGAGGGTTCAGACAACAAAATGAGCTCAAAAAACATATGAAGACCCACACTGGAAGAAAGATCTACCAATGCGAGTATTGTGAATATAGCACTACAGATGCATCTGGCTTTAAACGACATGTGATATCAATACATACAAAAGACTACCCACACAGGTGTGAATTCTGCAAGAAGGGATTCCGAAGACCATCAGAAAAAAATCAGCATATTATGAGGCACCACAAGGAGGCTCTTATGTAATAAGATCAATATAAAGCTATTTCAAAAATAGGATATGCTACATGGGAGGAAAATTTCATGAACTGTTTCATCTAGTTCCAAAGCTTGATAGTAAATCATAACTTTACATTCTTTGTATTAGAGATCTTGAAATATTTGAATTGACAGGGGATTTCATTGCCCTTTGAAAATTACTTAAAGAATTTAAGAAGCACCATAGAATGGTTGCAGAAAAACTCTTAAGTGTCTATTTAATAGTATTATATGCATAATTAAACTACAGAAGGGCAAAGCAAAGACAATAACTTTATTTGGCTGATCATACTAGAGATAAATGTTTCTGAAAAGATCATATTTAGTTGAGTTTAGCAATGTTTTGCTGTGGCAAGCAAGTCTCACTTTTATGTGATTTTAGAAATAAGGTGGGGCAAGAAAATACAGTCATCCATCAGTCACTTAGTCATTGAGCCTTTTTTATGGCACCTGAAAATTGATTTCCAGAAATGCAAAAGTTTTATGTATTCATTAAAAGAAATTTCGCTGGAAAACAGATTATACTAATTCAATACTATTAAAGAGATTTTCTGAGCTGCTAAGATTTTATTACAGGATGGGATGTTTAAAATACAGCATTCTTTGGAAGTCTAAAATGGAATCTAAGATTAAAGTTCCCTTTTTTCTGATGTTCAAGTTGATTTTTCAGTATGGCATATATGACAAAAGTATATTTGAGTCAGATGTGGCTTTCTAAAACAGATGCAACAGTAGTGTTGCAAATAAAGTTAGCACTATATTTCTTTACGATCTAAAGATTAAATTGAGAGAACACAGTTTTCTTAAATATGTTGTTTAGAAGTTTCTTTTTAGGGCAGTCTCAGCAAGTATGATTGTTCTAGTCTTACTTGCTTTAATGGTTATAGGTGCAATTTTATGCCATTATTGAAAATTTTTATTTTTAAAATCTATATGCCATATTATTAACATGCATTTTCAATGTGAGGCAGCATAAATGCAGTATTTAACAAAACTCTGTGTTGCCAATAGAGTTTGGAGGTGGATATTCAGTTTACAGTGTATAAATTTAAAGTATGCATCCTTTTAACAACGCTTTGTGTTAGCATGCTGCAAATCAAAATGGCGCTTAATATAAAAAGCTGGTTTAGGGAAATTTAATTAAAATCCTGTTCATAAATGTAATGCATATGATGTGTACTTTTAAGTTATAGTTGCTTCATGTTTACAATCAGCTGTTCAACATAATTAAAATGTAATTTTACTTTATACTATATTGTGGTTTTGTGTTTGAAGTAATGTTCACCTTTCTGTTTTTGCACCAGATAAGAATCTGTTCCTTGAGAATAAATTTTTTATCTTTCTTAACTTCAGAATATTAAATTTGGAAAATTTTAAATAGTGTGTTATGTGGCTGTAAATGATGTACACGCTGTAAAATAAGATTGTCATTGTTATGTGGGATTATTATTTCTAAATGTTACTCATTGAAATGAGCATATAATAAAAAGCATTTATTGCACTTCAAGGTTTTATGAATTTATTTAAAGTTTGTTGTAATGTTCACTCTTTGTTAAAAGACTTTTTACTTAAAATTGCTTGTGAGTAATTTGGTCCACAATTTAATGTCTTGTAGATTTTGTGCATTAACAACAACATGAGCTAGGAACTTAAACAATTATGATGACTATGGCATGATTATTCCTCAAAAATGTATATTTCTGCTAAAACCATGATGAAATACTGTAAAGGTGCTCATCTTAAGATTTGGGATTTAGTATTATAGAGAAAACTAAAAAATCCTAACCTAAGTAACACAGTCCCGAGAAAAGGAATCTAATTATGTTCCAAATAGACCAATATACATTCAAAAGGAGAAGCATTAAATCAAGTATTTGGGAAAGATTTCTGTAAGTGAGTGTAAAAAATAACCTGCTATATTCATACCAGTCAACATTCAATAGAATTAATGTACCTAGATATATAGCCTTGTTGCTTAAAATTGTCAATTGGGTTAATTATTCTTTAATGATCACTAACAGTAAAAGAAGAAGTCTTTTAGCCATTGTATGTTAGACCAGTGCTTTTTAAGCTTTAAGGTCTGTGGAGTTCACCTAGGGATCTTGTTAAAATACATTTTCTGATTTAGTATGTGTGAGATGGGGCCTACAATTCTGCATTTCTAGTAAGCTCCCACGTGTTACTACCATAGGATTAACGTGTTAGACAAAAATACCCCAGTGTAATTCTGGTATGCTTTGGCAACTTCGCTTAAACAGATAGTTATACCTAAGTGGATGGGGCAATCTGTACTGAAGACATGGGTGACATTAGTGACAAGAAGGAACCAGTCATATGTGGAAGAGCAGAAAAGCATGCAAATACAAATACAAATAACCTCAGATGGAACAAGCTTTGGCAGGACCATGGTGAAAGAGACTGACTGATAAGAGATGAGAATTTGAAATGGGAAATCAGAGGAGTTTAAGGAAGGGAATAATATAATACGATTTACATTTTGAAGATCATTCTGGAGGTTACATAAGGAATGCATTGTAGAGAAGCTGAGAGAAGCAGAGAGCCATGTGAAGAGATTATTCCAGTTATTCATAGTTATAGTGCACCTGGAGAAAAACAGATGGATTTTCTTTTATTTATATATTGGATCTAGAGGGGCACGTGGATTGCTCAGTCAGCTGAGCATCTGATTCTTAGGTTTTGGCTCAGGTCATGATCTCATGGGTTTTGAGATTAGCCTGCCCATAGGGCTCTGTGCTCAGTGCAGAGTCTGCTTAAAGATTCTCCCCTCTGCCCCTCCCCCAACTTGGACATGCACATGGTATTTCTTTCTCTCTCTCTCTCTCTCAAATAAATCTTTAAAAAAATAAATTGGGTCTAGAAAACCTCAGCTAAGATAAAACAGGTAAGAATTCAGCCCATGTTACAAACAATAGATTGTCTTAAAAAATACAGATTTTACCAGCAGGTCAAAGTGCCTTCACAAGAAGGAGAAACAATTTGGGAATTGCTAAAAAATCATTTTTCCTAAACAGTTCACAATCATTATGTGGAGATGTATTTGTCTGATTGTCACTTCTAAATGGCCTATGCCATGATATAGAGGAAAGTACTGGAATTGTTACTCAGATAAGGCTCTCCAATTCATGTTTCATAGAGGACAACTACCAGTTTGAACCTTGAATTGCCCTTAAAGATATGTATGGCATATATATGATATGATAGGTAACTTTTATTGCAGAAAAATTTCAACCATATACAAAAATAAAATATAGTGAAGCCCTATATAGCTATCACCCAGCTTCAATAACCAAGGCAAATTTTGACTCATTTATATTCTTCCTCACTCTTCCCTTCACCCACCTACCTCTGATTGGATTAATCCGAAGATTCCCCTTCTCCCAGTGGTTTAATTTGAAGTAAATCCCTGAAACTTTTTAAAAAAGTTTTTAAGGAAGATACAGCACAATTCTTAAATATGCCTACTTCCAGGGAAAAAATTACCTTCCATGAAGGTAGAGGAACACAAGAATCCTCTTATTCAGATCTTCCTATTTCCCCTTGTGAAAATCAAGAAAAAACTGACTAGACTTGGAATTACATTCAATAAGTTTCTTAGGACTAATACAGCTTTGCTTAGAGAAAATGCAGAACTAAACTAGAACCCTAGGATATTATTGGATTAGAGAATCTTCCCAACTTTGTTCAGCTCCATCCTGTCCTTCCAAAAGAATTAGCTTTGTAAATTTGATACTGTTTAAGAAAGGCCTCTTAAATCCTTGGATCTAGAATAAGAAGTGGGTATTGTTAATTCAAACTTGGATGCCTCACAAAAGAAATTATATAATTACTAGGGTCAAGGCTCTAGTACTAGATATCCCAAATTAAACATGTTTTCGTATGTCTTGCTCCAGTTGCTATGCCTTTCTCTTGAGCATTGTCCAAGTAACTATTCCAAAGGAAACTCTGCTCCATTTTAAAATCTGGACCAATTGGCAATATTGAAACTATCCCACTTAGCTCATAATGTTATGTCCCAGTAACCTCCCATCTGAGCTGCAAACCCTGTCATCCTAGATCTCAGTACCATCTACCCATCATAACATGACTGGCTCACGAAAACACTTTAGGGAACCATCTCCAAAAGCTTATATATTCTTCCATTTTAAGAAATTGATCTCTTTTGTTATATCTCGGCACACGTGAGCTAGGTAGGAGTGTTTAAAACTGATTGTGTTAGCATACCAGTTACTGAATCAAAGCATATTGCAAAGTATCTTTAACATAAAGGATGTATGGAACATAAACTTTAATAATGAAATTATTTTAATGTAATAAGATGGGAAACCAAATATAAAAACCCTGGACTTAACAAAATCTCATCTACAGGAGACCAATTAAAGAAGATTATCAAGACTGCCTGTTTATCACATAATTATGTTATATAACAATTCTTTGTCGACTCAAAGGAAGTATGTGTTATTTTGCCACTAAATGTTAAAGGTTTTATTAAGACATGTAATTATTTATTGCATTCTTTATTTAAAAAAATAGTATTGGGGCACCTGGGTGGCTCAGTGGTTGAGCGCCTGCCTTTGGTTCATATGATCACAGGGTCCTGGGATTGAGTCCCACATCAGGCTCCCCCAGGGAGTCTGCTTCTCCCTCTGCCTATATCTCTACCTCTCATGAATAAATAAAATATTTAAGAATAAAAAGATTAGTATTTACTATCCTAGGATGAGCATGAAATACTTTATTATATTTTTTATTGAACAAAAGGTACTATGGGAATTCAATAAATTTAATAATGGTGTGTGGTGGGGTAGAGGTAACTTGTTGAGAAGTCTTTTCACAGCTTATTTACTTTCAAAAGAATTATGTCTACAGGTCATCTCTGTAGATTACAGTAATGGAAGAAGCGAAAATGGCTTTTTGTTAGGGTGATCTAAATTAAGTTGTGAGATGAATGCTTATTTTTTTCCTTTTGTACTGTTTGTGTTAAGAAACCATATTACAGTTAAAGCATCATTCATTATAAGGATGGGAAGAATGATTTACGGAATCCTATTTGAAACAATGAGTTACAGAACTTGGAAGATTAGGTTTGTAAGCAAAGAAATTCTCATTTAAAGCAGACCTGGGGTGCCTGGGTGGCTCAGTGGGTTAAGCATCTGCTTTCAGCTCAGATCATGATCCCAGGGCTTTGGGATCGAGCCCCACATCGAGCTCCCTGCATAGCAGGTAGCCTGCTTCTCCCTCTCCTGCCTACCGTTCCCCCTGTTTGTGTTTGCTCTGTCAAATATATTAATGAATGAATGAATGAATGAATGAATGAATTAATTAATTTTGTGAAAATAAATAAATAAAGCAGAAACCTGCATCAGCCAGATGTCCATCTATGTTACATACAGTGTTAGCTCTAGTAGTCCTCATCAGGCATTTTTAAAAAATATTGGAGTGGTGCTTCTTAGTTCTAACATAAACATTAACATGATAATAACTTCCTGATGAAAATATACAGCAAAGCTAAAAATATGTTTCTTACTAGGACTTCCATAAAGACCATACAGATACTTCATATATTTTATTTAGAAACTTAAACAAATTACCTTGCATGTAATTGCACAGTCTCCATTTCATTTGATATCTAAAGCAAAACATACTGGAATAGAAATTAGATAAACAGATATTTCTCACTTGACAATATCTTTGCAATTTTCAAAGATAAGCTGTGTGAAACTTGTGAGAGGAAAAAACCACCGCTATTTTTATTGAGCTTAACCACAAATTGGAAAAGGAATACATACATTTAAGTTTGTTAAGTATAATGAGCACCTTGTTACAATACCCATTCAATTATGCATGGATCAAGTGAATCACTGAGCTGTTAATTTCTTAATTGCCCCAAATTTTAGACATTGTTATTTTTATTTAAGAACATTTTGGAAAATCACACTTGTTTTAATTTTCAAACAGTTATGACAACAGTTTTCTATCAGGCTACTAAAAACTTCCATTTATATCATATGTAATGAGTAGATAATTTGGCATAATTTTGTTACAGTTACATGCATGTGTAGTTAGCAGAAGAGAAACTGCCATGTTGTTCCTACACCAAAGGGGAAAATGTAAGGACTATATAGCTCAGGAAGAATACTAACATTTTCTATCACAAAATATTGATAAAATTGGAATTGTTTTAATCCAATTATGGAGCTTAACATTTTAGTCAAAATGTTAAGATAATAAAGCTCTTAGCTTCATATCAAGACCTATTTGAATATTTGTATAAAAGTATTAAAAGCATGTATCTCCTCATTTATAGCTTGATTTAGTGTAATGCCTCATCCATTCCTATCTTAATAGTTTCTTAGTATAATGAATAATTATTAAAATATAATTGTAAGGCATGACAATACTATATAGATATCTAGAGATATTTCATGCAAAGCCTCAATCACATGTAAACCAAATATATTTATTGCTTTAATCTGTACTTTGTCAAATGGAAACATTTTAATTTTCACCAATTCTTAACTTTAACCATAGGATTTGAAATTAAGAAATTTCATTCTTATCTACTCATGTATTTGGAAAATAGTTTTGTTCACTTTGCAAAGTCATTAGAACCCAGTTAATCAACCAACTTCTAAGTGCATTGCATACTATAAAATCTTTTTCTCCCAAACAGGATACAAGTGTCAAGTATTTGTTCTTGTTCTTATTCTCTAAACCTTATGCAAAAATTCAATGTAACATGTTGTATACTTCTATAAAAAAGTCCACCTTCCTTCAATCCATTCCTACAATATAGTATTACATATTTTTAAGGAAGTGAGTGGGCTCATTTGAAGATGATCTACTTCAAAAGAACAGATTTGCCAAGCCAAGCCACTGATATGTTCTTAGAACCATAATAGTATAATATGTAATTTAGCGGACTTAGTTATTTTAAAAGATATTATCCTACTTCCCCGATAAATGAAATTAACCATCACCTGTGATTTAGTTATATCTCTGAAAGGTTTAAATAGCATGTAATAGAGCATCTCTTTTAGTCATGAAGTTTAATGTAAGAAAAGCAAATATATGCTATATATACAATGTAGTGAACTTTTTAAAAACTCAATTCTTGCCTCTTTTTGGGGGGTTAAAAAACAGTATTTATGTTTGTAGCTGAATTGCACATCTAATATCAGAGAAAATCTTCTAATGGAATAAATTGTAAAATCTCTACTCCAACAAATTAGTTCAGTGTCTAGGAAGCACCCTATTGAAAAACAGTGGATTATGTTCTACAGTGTCTGGAATTGGAGTTTAAACAATGTGTTGCTATATTGAATACAAAAATGTGATAGAAAGGCCTGGTAGTGGCTGGAGAAACTGTCATCTGCAGAACTAATTCATTTCATTAGATTCACTGAGTAGTAGCATGGTTCAAATTATTGATTGGCCCTTAGTAATGGAAAATAAAGTACTAATGTAGACACAAAAGCTCCTTTGATTTGGAAGTCCATTCATGGCTAGAAAAGAAAAAGAAAGTTAGTTTACAACTGGTTCATAATTCATTTAAGATATTCTTATTGTATGTATACAATTATAGAAAATGATTTAAATATATATGTATATAAAACCAAAGGAAATGTACTGTATTTTGTGGTAACTTTTACATGTATATTCAGTGAAACAATGGTTTATCTGACTTTAGTCAAAGTATATGTTTCAATTACTGAAGGGAAGATTGGGTAGACCTCTTACTTGGTGTCTTATTTTGAGGCTAAATATGTCCAAACATATCTGTTAACAAATATAGATTTATCATCTGTGAACTTACTAAAATATATTTTGAACTTCCTTTCAGTATCTAGTCCCCTTCAGATATCAAGTTTGAAGTTTATTGCTGCACATTTTTAACAGAGAGAGAAATAATGACTACTATTCTGTAGACCCTTCATTTGGCAAGTTCTCACATTGATGCACATGTGGTTAGTAGCAGTAGTTGCTTCCCAGTCTTAAATTTCAGTATCAAATCTCTGAGTGACAAATTTTAAATCCTATGCTGACTTTCCCTTGCTGTCATCTGCCTCTTAGGCCATCAAGTACCCTTTATCATTTGATTGACATAATTATCTGTTAATGTCCTAAGAAACGCAACATATGTCAAAGCTCAAATTATTTGGGGGGGAAGTTTCCAAATGTTGGTTGCTTTCATTGAAAACAGGTAACCATATAATCAAGATTGATGGCTTGATTGTAATTAGAGAAGGTCTTCAGAGATAAAAACTTTTTAAATTTTTTGTTTATGCAAATATTTCAGCTTATTCAACTAAAATATCATTTTTATTTATTTTTTTCAATTTTTATTTTTTTTATTTTTTTAATTTACTTTTTATTGGTGTTCAATTTACCAACATACAGAATAACCCCCAGTGCCCGTCACCCATTCACTCCCACCCCCCGCCCTCCTCCCCTTCTACCACCCCTAGTTCGTTTCCCAGAGTTAGCAGTCTTTACGTTCTGTCTCCCTTTCTGATATTTCCCACACATTTCTTCTCCCTTCCCTTATATTCCCTTTCACTATTATTTATATTCCCCAAATGAATGAGAACATATAATGTTTGTCCTTCTCCGACTGACTTCATTTTTAGAGTGAGTTATTTAACAGACTTAATTTTATTAACTATACATCTGCAGTAATTTATTAACAATGTCTGCAGTGTTTTATTAACTATAAATCTGCAATTTTAAAATTTCTTCAAAAGCTTTTGCAGAGGGCAGGCCGGGTGGTTCAGCGGTTTAGCGCCACCTTCAGCCCAGGGCCTGATCCTGGAGACCCGGGATGGAGTCCCACGTCAGGCTCCCTGCATGGAGCCTGCTTCTCCCTCTGCCTGTATCTCTGCCTCTCTCTCTCTCTCTCTCTCTCTCTCTCCTCTCTGTGTCTCTCATGAATAAATAAATTTTTTTTAAAAAAAAGGTTTTGCAGAATAATTGACATCTGCATATTTATATATTGCTCCTCAGAGTATAGACATCTTAAAACTTATTCACACGTAATAAACCTATAGAAAAAGTATACATGTAAGTATACAACAATATGAATTTTTCCAAACTGAACATATATATGCAACCATTACCCAGATCAAGTAACAACACATTAGCACCTTAGTAGCCCTCCTAGCACTTCCTTCCAATCAGTACCTGCCCTCAAAGATAACCACCTTTTGATTTTAATAACCATAAATTAATTAGTTTTACCTGCTTTTAGTATTTAAGCAGTTTTTAACATAATGAAGTCTGTCATTTTCAATGTTAAAGTCAGATTCTGTGTTGTTTTAGACCTGTGATTCTCAAAGTTTTTTATGTCCATTACACTTGAGGGATATCATATATTCCCATCATTATCAATGGTTTACTGTTAAAAATCCTTTGGCAGTAGTGTAGGAGTATACAATTAAGAAGAAAAGACCCCAAGGTGATTCTGTCATGTTAAGATTTCCCAACCCTCAGCAGTATTAATATTTTGGCCTAGATAATTCTTTGTTGTGAGAGACTGTCCTATTTGTTGTATGATCTTTAGCAGCATCCCTGGTTTTTATCCACCAGATGCCAATAGTACCCATTCCCCAGTTGTGAAAACCAAAAATAGCTCCAAACATTGCTAAATGTCCCCTCGGGGGCAAATTTGCCCCAATAGAGAGCCACTGCACTAAGATGAATATATCCTATTTGATGATTAAAGGTTAGCAGGACCATAATTAGACAATAAGTAGAAGTTTTAGTAGCATTGATTCCTTTTTAGGAAGAGGGTTTTAATAACCAGCATCACTTAGCAATGTATTGGCCTACTTAAAAAGATGCTAAGGTCCATGTCACTTGGTCATTTTGGAGGATGTTATAGAAGGGAGATATTAGAGTACATGACAAAGTATTCTTCACCAGCCTCACTATAACTGTGGGATTTAAAGCTGGAGGATCTTACAGTCAATTGAGAAAGACACACTTCCTTGCTTTCAAAATACTGAAAATTTTCTAACTATAGTAATAAGTACCACATTCAAGACTGAAAGACAAATTCTATTAAAACATGCCTATTCTCCATACACTATCCTTCATAATTGTCTATAATATTTTCTACCTGCTTTAGAAAAAAATGAAGGTTTTTTTAATTGAGTAGAATCAGTTTAAAAAATATTATATTACCTGTGTATGAATCATTCTAAAGTTTCTTAATTCATACTAATATCAGTAAGGAAAACCTGGGGAAATCTTTAAGAGAAAAAATGAACTGGAAGATTTGAGTTTACTTTGATAGTTTACTACATCTTTGAAGGTTGTTATATATAGAATATATGCAAATTTCTATTCTTAATAGAACTAGAAATACACAAAAGAACTTACACAAATCCATTTGTCTTCTGTTTTCTCAATCACAATAGTCTGTGTGTCTCTACCTGGTGGTATATATTCATAGTCATCATAAAGGAGGCCTAGGATTGGATATTGTGTCCTATACCTATACAGAAAAAAAGTTAGTTTACCAGCTGCACAAAAAAATGACTCTCATTCCTTTTTAGTGACTCCTAGTTTGATTCTCCATATTAAGTTAAATTGGCTTTGAATGACTTTTAGCTCTAAAAAGAAAATACCTCTTAATGTATGAAGCTTTACTACTATTATTTTCAAAAGCATGAGCAAAAAGTATGTCTGCTTTTGCAATTATGGACCACTGGGAGCATAAGACAATGATCCTAGAGAAGAGAACCAAATGACATGAGCCCTACTAGTGCCTAGCTCAATACTTAGGAATTTTTTTGGTCACAGGATAGGGAAAGAGCCAAATAAATCCCTTCAGTCTCACAAAGTTGAAGTGACCGGATTTCAAGTAAAGGTATGCCAAAACAGCCAGTGTGGGGCAGAACACCAGACAGGAGAAAGCTACACAGATAACAGAAAAGAGACTTGTAGAGTGTTCTCCACAAGTCTTTAGATGAGTACTGATTAGTGTAGGCATGTGGGAAAGCTACTAAAGCTGGGGAAAGAACCATTGGAAAGAGCAGCCTGGAAATCCCTGGAGTTCACATAGTGAAGGTAATAGGTTGTGTTCCACTAACCAGAATGGAAAGATCTCCTAATGCAGGGAGCGTCAGGAAGAAACTACAAAAGAATATTGTGTTAGTATTGGAATGACATTAGTCCTAGACTGCAGGTTTTAACAGTTTAAGTGCAAGATCTGAAAGTATTAAACTGTATCCAAGTAATTTCACCTCAGAATAAAACCACAGAATATTTGCAGTGAAGCAAAAATATTCAGAACTCAAGTTGTAAAATTATAATATATGGCATTCAATAAAAAAATTGGTAGAAAAGCAATGAAGCAGGAAGATATGGTTAATAATGAGGAGAAAAAATTAGTAGAAACAGAACAAGGAATGACAGATACAAGAAATAAGTAGTCATGGTTGCATCTATTAAAAATATTTTTAATGTATATTCAAGAAGTTAGAGGAAAGCATGAATGTGATGAGGAGAACAATGGAGGATATAAAGATCTACATTGGACTTCAAGTAAACAAAATCAGGAAAGAAAGAAGTAACAACTGACACCACACAATTAGAAAGCATTATATAGAATACTGTAAAAAATCTAGGCCAAAGTATTGGATAACCTGGAAGAAAAGGATAAATAAATACCAAGAAACATACAATATTCCAAAACTGAATGAAGAAGAAATAGAAAATCTGAACAGATTGATTACTAGTAACAAAATTGAATTAATTGTCAAAAAAATGTCTAGGGGGTGCCTGGTGGCTCAGTTAAGCATCTGACTTTTGATTTCATCTCAGGGTTGTGAGATCAAGACCCACATTGGGTTCTACATTGGGTATGGAGCCTGCTTAAAGATTCTCTCTCCCTCTGCTACTCCCTGCCTCACTCTCCCTCTCTCTATCCCTAACTCTCTGTCTCCTTCTCTAAAAAAAAAAAAAATCAAAGAAAATAAATAAAAAATTAAAAGGTGAATTCTTCCAGTTAAAGAATTATGGAAAGGAGTTACAATGGCAGAGGAGTAGTAGGACTCTAAGTTTGCCTCATCCCTTGAATACAACTAGATAGGTATCAAATAATTCTAAATATAGGAGAAATCAATTGGAGGCCCAAGAAAACAAATACTGCAAGTCTATAAGTAGAAAAGCAACCACTATTTGGAAGGTAGGAGGTGCAGAGACTTGAATCCTGTGGATATAGCTGAGGATAAGGCAGAAGGGAGGAAGGTTGATTAAGGAGGCTACCACAAATTATTATAAGCAATGGACTACAGAATTGGAACTTTCAGAAGTCTGATACAGTGGGGTACATGCCTGGCTTAATGGTGGGGAAGCAGAGTAGAATCCCAGATGTGACATCATGGTTTGAAGATCTGGGTCACGAGAAGAATTGGTGGCACCTAAGTGTGGCACTTTTGCCAGGCAAAGGAGCATGGAACCTGGCTGAGAACAGCAAATCTAGGTGCCTGCTTTCTGCTCTGTGTTGCCATAAACTTTGAACCATATAGTTGTGCCACAACTTTCCTGGGAGAGCTCCAATAAAAGGCAGAAATATGGCCAGACACTCCCTGGGAAGAGTAGTTCTGGTCTGCACCATGGTAGTCCCTAAAATTTGGAGTTTTGTAACAGGTAGGATGAACACAGAGCTCTGATGGAGACTGGGGAGACAAACAAGAGTGATTGCTCTTCTGTGAGGGCTCACTGAAGAGTAGGGGGCGAGAATTTTCAGCTAATGCTGGAAAGCAAGGTGCATCAATATTCATCCTGTTGATCATAGCATAGACCGCTGTGCTATGAAACTTGAGGTCAACCACAAGAAAAATTTTGGAAGGACCATGAAGGTTAAAGAACATCCTACTGAATACATGAAGGTTAAAGAACAAATACATGACAATTAAAGAACAAAAGAACATCCTACTAAAGAATGAATAGGACATCCAGGAAATGAAAGTAGAATTAAACCCTTCTTCTGGTTTCTCCTTGATGCTAGAGGGAAGATGCAATTTCATAGCAATTTGTTCAAGACTCAACGACTGTTTGGAGAGCTGTGGCAAGCTCTGGAGTCCTATCAAGTAGTGAGCCTGCTGTAGCAAACACAGAATGAACTCTCCTTTTACTTGGGCTTAGTAATAGTTCTACTCTTAGGTTTTTGGTAAGTTGTCTACTAACTCTGTACCTCAGTACCTTGCTCTGAGAGATGGGTAGATTAAACATCACAGACAGAATATTTGTACAAAGAATAATTTTTAATTAGATTGTAAAAGCAACCAACTATGAAAAAAGCAAACTATTAAAAGCGTTCACCTCATGCCTTAAAGGAGATTTATATTATGAAGAGAATTGGTTTCATTCATGTTATTCCCCTCTGCCTTTTGACAATTAAAAAAACCTCTTAAAAGTTTGAAAAAAAAAAACATATGGAAGCAAATGAAAATGAAAACATGACAGTTCAAAGCATTTGGGATGCAACAAAAAGCAGTTCTAAGAGAGAAGTATATAGCAGTACAGGCCTGCCTCAAGAAGCCAGAAAAGTCTCAAATACACAACCTAACATTTCACTTAAAGGAGCTTGGAAAAGAACAGCAAATAATGCGAAAATTCAGCAGGAGAAGAGAAATAATAAAGATTAGAGCAGAAATCAGTGACATAGACATCAAAAAACCAGTAGAATAGATCAACGAAACTAGGAGGTGATTCTTTGAAAGAATCAACAAGGTCAATAAACCTCTAACCAGTCTTATCAAAAAGAAAAGACCCAAATAAATAAAATCATGAAAGAAAGAGGAAAGACCACAAACAACACAGAAGAAATTCAATTATAAGAGAATATTATGAAAAATTATATGCCAAAAATTTAGGCAGTCTGGAAGAAATGGATAAATTCCTAGAAACATATAAACTGCCCAAACTGTAAGAAATGGAAAACCTGAACAGACTCATAACCAGCAAAGAAATTGAAGCAGTAATCAGAAATCTCCCAACAAGCAAGAGTCCAGGGCCAGATGGCTTCCCAGAGGAATTCTACCAAACATTGAAAGAACAATTAATACCCATTCTTCTGAAGCTGTTCCAAAAAAGAAAGTGGAAGGAAAACTTCCAAACTCATTCTGTGAGAGTAGCATTAATTTCATCCCCATACCAAAGTCCCCACTGAAAAGGACAATTATAGACCAATATCCCTGATGAACATGGATGCAAAATTCTCACCAAGATACTAGCTAATAGGTACCAACAGTACATTAAAAGGATTATTTACCATGAACAAGCAGGATTTATTCCTGGGCTGCAGGGGTGATTGCACATCTGCAAATCAATCAGTGTGATAAACCACATTAATAAAAGAAAAGGCAAGAACCATATGACCATTTCAATAGATGTACAAAAAGTATATGACAAAATACTGCATCCATTCTTAATAATGAACCTTCTCAAATGTAGTGATAAAGGGAACATACCAGAACATCATAAAGAGTATAAATAAATGACCCACGGTGAATATCATTCTCAATAGGAAAAAACAGAGCTTTCCCCCGAAGGTCAAGAACATGGCAGGGATGTCCACTCTCACCACTGTTGTTTAACATAATACTGGAAATCCTAGCCTCAGCAATCAGACAAAAAAAAAAGAAGAAGAAAGAAAAGAAAAGCCATCCAAATCAGTAAAGAAGAAGTCAAACTCAATTTTTGCAGATGACATGATACTCTATGTAGAAAACCCAAAAGATTCCACCATAAAATTGCTAGAACTGATACAGGAATTCAGCAAAGTCACAGGATATAAAATTAAGACACAGAAGTCTGTTGCATTTCTATATACTAACAATGAAGCAGAAGAAAGAGAAATCAAGGAATTGATCCCATTTACAATTGCACCAAAAACAATGATACCTAGGAATAACCTAACCAAAGAGGTAAAAGATCTGTACTCTGAAAACTATAGAGCACTTATGAAAGAAATTGAAGAAGACACAAAGAAATGGAAAAACATTCCATGTTCATTGATTGGAAGAACAAATATTGTTAAAATGTCTATGGTACTCAAACCCATCTAAACATTCAAAGCAATCCATATCAAAATACCACCAGAATTTTTTGCAGAGTTGTAACAAACAATTTTAAAATTGTGTGAAACCAGGAAAAAACCGAATAGCTTAAGAAATGTAGAAAAAGAAAATCAAAGCTGGAAGCATCACAATCCAGACCTTAAGCTGTATCACAAAGCTGTAATCATGAAAACAGTATGGTACTGGCACAAAAACAGACATATCAATAGAACAGAATAAAGATCACAAAAATGGACCCTTAACTGTATGGTCAACTAATCTTCAAAAAAGAAGAAAAGAATATCCAATGGACAAAGAGTCTCTTCAATAATTATGTTGGGAAAATTGAATAGCCACATGCAGAAGAATAAAACTCAACCACTTTCTTACACTATACACAAAAATAAACTCAAAATGGTTGAGAGACATAAATGTGAGACAGGAATCTTTCAAAATCCTAAAGAAGAATACAAGCAGCAACCTTTTTGACCTCAGCAACAGCCACTTCTTGCTAAACACATCTCCAGAATCAAGCAAAAGAAAAGCAAAAATGAGTTATTGAGACTTCGTCAGGATAAAAATCTTTTGCAGAGTAAAGAAAACAATCAACAAAACTAAAAGGCAACCTACTGAATGGGAGAAGATATTCACAAATAACATATCAGATAAAGAGCTAGTACCAAAAAATCTGAGAGAACATTTCAAACTCAACACCCAAAAATGAAATAATCCAGTCAAGAAATGGGCAGAAGACATGAACATTCATTTATCCAATGAAGACATGCAAATGACTAACAAATACATGAAAAAATGCTCAACATCACTCAGTATCAGAGAAACACAAATCAAAATCACGGTGAGATACCATATCACACCAGTCAGAATGGCTAAAATTAACAAATCAGAAAACAATAGATGTTGGCAAGGATGTAGAGAACAGGGAACACTCTCATACTGTTGGTGGGAATGATAAGTGGTGCAGCCACTTTGGAAAACAGTTTGGAGGTTCCTCAAAAAGTTAAAATAGAGCTATCCTATGACTCAGAAATTGTAGTACTAGGTATTTACCCAAAGGATACAAACATAGTGATTTGAAGTGGCACATGCACCCCAATGTTTATTTATAACAGCAATATCCACAATAGCCAAAATATGGAATGAGCCCATACATCCATTGACAGATGAATGGACCAAAAGATGTTATATACACAGATATAGGTATAAGTATAGGTATAGATATAGATAATGGAATATTACTCAGCCATCAAAAAGAATGAAATCTTGCCATTTGCAACCATGTGGATAGAACCATAGTGTATTATGTAAATTGAAAAAAGGCAGAAAAAGACAAATACCATGATTTCACTTATTGTGGAATTTAAGACACAAACAGGTGAACACAGGGGAAAGGAAGGAAAAATAAGATGAAAACAGAGACGGAAAAAAAACAGACGGAGGGAACACATAAGAGACTTTTAACTATAGGGTACAAACTGAGGGTTGCTGAAGGAGAGGAGGGTGGTGGGATGTGGTAATTGGGTGATGATCATTAAGGAGGGCACTTGATGTAATAAGTCCTGAGTGTTATATGCAACTGATGAATCAGTAAATTCTACTGTTAAAACTAATAATGCACATTGTTAACTAAATTGAATTTTAATTATAAAAAATTATTAATACCTATTCACCTCTAATTATTCTCAGAAAAGAGGAATAAAAGCTTCCAAATACATTTTATGGGGCAAGTATCACCCTGACACCAAAACCAGATATGGCACCACAGGAAAAGAAAACTACAGGTTAATGTCTGTGATGAACATAAATACAAATGTTGTCAACAAAATGTTAGGAAGCTCAATAATATATCAATAATATATTTAAAGGATCGTTTACTATGTATGATCAGTTGGGATTTATTCTGGGGATGGAAGGATGGTTCAATATTCCCAAATCAATCAACATGATACACCACATCAACAAAGGAAGGATAAAAATTATATAATCATCTCAATAGATGCATAAAATGCATTTGACAAAATTCAACATCTGTTCATGATTTTAAAAAAACTCAACAAAATGAGTTTCAGAAGAATCAAATCTTAACATAATAAAGGCCACATAAGAAAAACTTGCAGCCAACATCATACTCAATGGTGAAAAACAGAGCTTTTCCTTTAAAATCAGGAATTAGACAGGGATGTCCACTGTTACCATTTTTATTTAACCTAGTACTGAAAGTCTTAGCCACAGCTGACAAGAAAAAGAAATAAAAAACATCCATATTGGTAAGAAAAAGTAAAGCTTTCCGTATTTGTAGATTACATGATACTATACATAGAAAACTCTATAGACTCCATAAAAAACAATTGGAAGTAATAAATGAATTCAATAAAGCCACAGGATACAAAATCAAAGTACAGAAATCTGCTGGATTCCTATAAACTAGTAATGAAGTAGCAGAAAGTGAAATTAAGAAAACAATTCCATTTTCATTGTGCCAAAAAGAACAAAATTCCTACAAATAAACTTAAGCAAGGAGGTAAAAGACTGTACTCTGAAAGCTGTAAAGCATTGAAGAAAGAAATTGAAGACAACACAAATGGAAGCATATACCATGCTTATGGATTGAGAGCCTTAATATTTTTAAAATACTTATACTACCCAAAGCAATCTACAGATATAATACAATCCCTTTTAAAAACACAACAGCATTTTTCACAGAACTAGAACAAATAATCCTAAAATATTTATGGAACCATAGAAGACCCTCAAATAGCCGAAGCAATCTTGAGAAAGAAAAACAAAGTTGCAGATGTCATAATTCCAAATTTCAAGATATATTAGAAAGTACATAATCAATACATGATGGTACTAGCACAAAACAGATACATATGCCAAGGAAGAAAATAGAAAGGCCAGAAAGATACCCACACTTATATGGTCAATTAGTCTATGACAAAGGAAGCAAAAGGGGAAAAGACAGTCTTCCACAAATAGTATTGGGAAAACTGGACAGCAACACACAGAATGTAACCACATTCTTACACCATACACAATAATAAACTCAAGATGCATCAAAGACCTAAATGTGAGACCTAAAACCATAGAAATCCTAGAAGAAAATACAAGCATAAGGAAGATGTGGTATATGCATACAATGGAATATTACTCAGCCATTAGAAACGACGAATATCCACCATTTGCTTCAACGTGGATGGACCTGGAGGGTATTATGCTGAGTGAAGTAAGTCAATTGGAGAAGGACAATCATATGGTTTCATTCTTCCAGGAAAATAAAAAATAGTAAAAGAGATTAAAGGGCGAAGGAGAGAAAATGAGTGGGAAATATCAGTTATGGTGACAGAACATGAGAGACTCCTAACTCTGGGAAATGAACAAGGTGTAGTGGTATGGAGGTGGGCGGGGTGTTGGGGTGCCTGGGTGACGGGCATTGAGGAGGGCACTTGACGGGATGAGCACTGGGTGTTATACTATATGTTGGCAAATCCAACTCCCATAAAAAATATACAAAAAATATTGCCATTTCTAGGTATTTTTACCATTACATACAGATATGAATCTCTTTAAAAAAAAGAGAAAGAAAACACAGCACTAATTTCTCTGACATTGGTCATAGCAAACTTTCTCTAGATATGTATCCTAAAGCAAGGGAAAGAAAAGAAAAAATAAGCTATAAAAAGATGTTGCACAGGAAAGGAAACCATCAACAAAAACAAAAAGGCAACCTACTGAATGGGAAAATATATTTGCAAATGATATATCTGATAAGGTGTTAATATCCAGGGGCACCTGTGTGGCTCAGTGGTTGAGCGCCTGCCTTTGGATCAGGTCATGATCCCAGGGTCCTGGGAATGAGTCCCACATCAGGCTCCCCACAGGGAGTCTGCTTCTCCCTCTGCCTATGTCTCTGCCTCTCTCTGTGTGTCTTTCATGAATAAATAAAATCTTTTTTAAAAGGGGTTAATATCCAAAATATATAAAGAACTTATACAAATCTATACCCAAAAACCAACAATTTGTTTAAAACACGGTCAGAGGAACTTCTTTTTCCAAAGAAGAAAGATAGATGACCAACAGGCACATGAAAAATGCTCAACATAAATGATCATCAGATAAATGCAAATCAAAGCCACAGTAAGATATCACTTTACACCTATCAGAATGGCTAAAATAAAAAAGTCAAGATATAACAAGTGTTGGCAAGGATGTGGAGAAAAAGGAACCCTCATGCAGTGTTGATGAGGATATAAACTAGTACAGCCACCACGGAAATCAGCTTAGTTTCCATAAAAAATTAAAAATAGAAATACCATATGATCCAATAATTCCACTACTGAGTACTTACCCAACAAAACAAAAATACTAATTTGAAATGATATATGCACCCCTATGCTTATTGCAGCATTATTTAAGCAAGATATGGAAGCAATATGTGTCCATTGATAAGGGAACTAGATAAGGAAGCAGTGATATATAATAGAATATTACTCAGCCACAAAAAAGGATTAGATCTTGCCATTTGCAACAACTGGATGGAACTAAAGGGTATTATGTAAAGTGGAATAAGTCAGATAAAGAAAGAAAAATATCATTTCATTCATATATGGAAGCTAAAAACAGCAACTAAACAAAATGCAGAATCAAACCTATAAATACAGAGAACAAACTGATGATTGCCAGAAAGCAGGTGGCTGGGGCATGGGCAAAATGGGTGAAGGGGTATGAGAGATACAGGCCTCTAGTTATGGAATGAATAAGTCACAGGAATAAAAGGCACAGCATAGTGATTATAGTCAATGATATTGTAATGTTTCATGGTGACTGATGGTAGCTATACTTGTGGTGAGCAAAGCATAACATAGACAGAAATCGAATCACTGCCTTGTACACCTGAAATTAATGTACCTTTGTGTGTCAACTGTACTTAAATAAAAGCACTGGGAGTTATATGTAAGTGATGAATCACTAAATTCTACCTCTGAAACTAATATTACACTATTGTTAACTAACTAGAAATATATATATATAATATATATAAATATATATATAAATATATATAATATATATAAATTAAACATGCTATAACTGGGATTAAATAATAGCCAAAGTCATATTCAAATTTCATTTAAAAATACATTACTTTTTAGTGGTGATAGTAGTCCTTCCACCACTGGAGATTTGGTTATGAGATGAATAAATTTCTTGTCTCAACTTTGAAAGTTCCTTACAAATAAAAGAAAATATAATTATTTCAAAACTGTAGAAACATGAGGTAAGGCGTATGTTTCATCATTTTACAAGGTTACTAAGAATAATTGCTTTTTTCCTTCCCTTTTAGCTTGGACATAGAATGTTCCAATTCCACCTGTTGAATACCATATATTATTGCTTCATGGTACCTAATAAGTTACATAATATGCCTGTGCAGGAATTCACTAACTGGCATAGAATTTCTATATTTAAGGGATAACATGATATTGAATGGGCATGGTTCTCAAGACAAAGGTGAGAACATTTTTTTCATAAGAATCTTGAAAATGTATGTTTTACAA
This sequence comes from Canis lupus dingo, assembly GCF_003254725.2. Lineage (NCBI taxonomy): Eukaryota > Metazoa > Chordata > Mammalia > Carnivora > Canidae > Canis > Canis lupus. The sequence goes on from NC_064281.1 coordinate 66,315,284, forward strand.
GTACTGAAACTTCAGTGTGGAAGTAGGTATTGTTTCCTAGCAGAAGGTCTATCACTGATCATTACTGCAAGCAACATTAGTTCAATAACAGCAATGTAACATTAGCCACCATTTTATAACAGATCCTGGGCCACATGCTACAGATACAAAGAATATAAAACAGTCCTTTGCTAAAGCAGCTAATAAAGAGTAAAGAGCTCACAGTCATACTGGGAGTTTCATTGCTAATAAGATATAATATTAAAAATATTAAATGCACAATAACACTCTTTTTTGGTTTCATTTCTTGCTTTCATTTGAATTATATCTCCTAAAATATGAATCTTCTATTTCTTCACAGTCAGTTACATTCTACTTCATGAATAAAGTGTGTTTTGGAAATGTGCCCTTCTCTAGTTCATGGGAAATATTTATCATACTTAACTGAGTTCCTCTGTACCTCTGTATGGTACCTCTGACTGATGCTTACCTCTGACTGATGCTTTATAAGGGAATCCTTCTCTTCCAGCAAGCTTGTCAGTTCATGAAGCTTGAATTGAAATTCACTGTAACTTCCTTCTCTTCTTGAAACATCTTTTTGGTACTGATTTAACTGAGTCTAGTGATTTGAAATAAAGAAGAATTCTAAATCTGATTTGTGAAATAGGTAATTGAGTTCTAAGAGGTTCAGTTACAAAGTCATACAGAAAGTTATGAAATGAAGATCAAAGTACCAATAGTTGTAAACATTTGTAGAGCTTGAGGAATGGAAAATACAAATTAAAATGCTAATTAGGAATTTCTCAATTTTTTAAAGATGGCTTTTACTATTTAGGGCTAAGCAGTACTTAAGTAACAGTCTTAAGCAACAAGAATTAAAATAAAGCTAAGAAAATAGGTACTTTAGATTCCTTCAAATACAAATTAAGGAAAACTCACTAATAATAACCAATTTTATATTGTGTTTTGCAGTTCACAAAATATTCCTCTTGCATGATTTATCTCAATTCTTACAGAAGCCCTGTGAAATAAGTGTTATTAAAATCCTTATTTACAAAACAGGTAAATGAGATTAAGGGAGAGGTTACATGACATACAGTCCCACAACTAGTAAGCAACATAGCTGCAACTCCAAGATAGTTATTCTGACTCCAAATCCTGTCCATTTTCCTCTTTGCTACATTATGGGTGCATAAATGGCTGTTCAGTTAAAGTGTTATTAGTAATGTTGGGATGAAAAAGAAACAAGTGAAGGAAATCTGCTAGAAAAATTGGCAGTCTTGCACAAATTATATTTTGTTTTATTTTGTTTTTTGGAAGAAATTCTACCATGATATTTGGAGAGAAAAAACTATGATTGTTTTTTCCCATTTAATACTTAAGTATATTTAACTGTATGTAGGAATCAGTAAATTAAGAGTTAGTCAATTTGATCTAGAATTACAAGATAAGGCAATGTATACTTATTCTCACAAATATCACACTAATTTTGATGTGAATTACACTTACATAATTCAACATTGTTCTTATCCTTGTGCATGACAAAGTTCTTACTATTTATATCATCCTTCAAGATCAAGTGAGGATTTTTTTTTAATTTTTTTTTTAATTTTTATTTATTTATGATAGTCACACAGAGAGAGAGAGAGGCATAGACACAGGCAGAGGGAGAAGCAGGCTCCATGCACCGGGAGCCCGACGTGGGATTCGATCCCGCGTCTCCAGGATCGCGCCCTGGGCCAAAGGCAGGCGCCAAACCGCTGCGCCACCCAGGGTTCCCTCAAGTGAGGATTTTTAATAAATCAAACAGTAGCTTTGTTAGATAATCTCAAATGTTGCTCTTGACTGCACAAGCACACTTTAAGTAAAATCATGAAGGGTTCCTCTCAACCACTAATAAATAATTAAATAAATAAAAATAAATAAACCAAAACACCGAACTTTATGTCTTTTGCTTTTTTAGAAAAGATTAACCTAAATTAGAAAACAACTTGCAATATTCTACACAAAGTAATATGTATTTAAACAAAAGGTTCTATGTCATATTCCTGACTCTACCTTCAGTTGCTTTTTCCTTGTAGCTTTACACTTGAAACCATCATTATTTTATTAGAAAGTTTGTGCTGACCTGTGTATTTATGCATTATAGGATCAACATACCCTTAGCTTGCAGATCTCTCTATCTTTCTCCATTCTTAAGTTTTTTACCATCTCCATGTAATGGTTGCCAATCTCATCCATTTTCATCTGCAGCATTGAGCCTGTGCAAGTCTCAGAAACCTACACAAGGCAAAATAATGTTCTGTAATCAGATAGTTATGAAGAAAATACATATTATAAGACTTATTATTAGATAAAAATTACATGATTAAGTAAGGGCATTGAAATAATAAGAGCTATTTTTAGGAATTGTGCTATACAGCTCAAATGGTAGAGAGATGAGACATAACTACATGAAATCATCAGAAAGCAGTCCATGTATTTTCTCAAGAGAAATAGGATATATAAAGGTGCCTGGGTGGCTCAGTTGTTTAAGCGTCTGCCTTTGGCTCAGGTCATGATCCTAAGATGCTGGGATCAAGCCCCCTGTTGGGGTCCCTGCTCAGTGGAGAGTCTGCTTCTCTCTCTGCTTCTCCCCCTGCTTCTTCCCCTCCGTTCATGCTCTGTCTCTGGCTTTCTCTCTCTCAAATAAATAAAGTCTTTTTTTTTAAAAAGGAAAAGGATATATACTATACAATGGTATAAATAAGGCAATAACATATATTTAAAATAAAATTTAATACCTGTATTCTAAGATTTTTATTCTCTTGTTCTAAATTACACTTAGAGTATTCCAGTTCTTTTAGTCTATATTCCATGTCTGATAGTGTATGTCGAAGAGAGAGATTGTTTTCTTCCAAAGCTTGACATTTTGAGGTTGAGTCTTGAAATCCTTGCTATAAAGAAGACAAAGTAAATAAGACAAAAGGATTCCACATTTTTTTGCAGGAGAGTGCTCTCTTAATTGGTTAATTCAATGGAATAAAGCAAATATTTTTCTATGCCCAGTTCTCTTAGTTATCCTCAAATGGTAAGTTAAATCAGTCATGAAAAAAGATTCTTGCCCCTAGTCTGATACGCTTATTTTGAGAAGGAATCAAGACTGGATGAATTTTCAGTGTTTCAATTTTGTAATCTGACTCTTGATGCTCTTTGACAATACTTTATTTTGCCTTTTAGTAGGTGCCAAAATGACTGATTATTTGTGCAGAAACAGAAAAAAAATTGGGATTGTCATGAACATGAAGATTAGGAAAGGATAAGCCTTAGAGACTCATTACAATTTCTTAGAAATTATCTCTGCTCAGACATCTGGAAAGTATTTCTAGAGTTAATTCACTTATTTGCTGCACAAATGTGTGTTAAGACCTACAAAATCTTTTTTTTTACCAACACATTAGTAGATTAAATGAGTGGACTTAGCTTTTAAATATTTATACAATTCTTGTTACCCAACAGCACAGATAATTGTGGATTGTACATACTTTATATCTAAAGTATACAAGGTTATCTGTTTTTATGAGAAGGCTTTCAGTCATTGGAAATAAAGCCACTCAATTCTCATATGAATAAATTTTTCCATAATACTTTAATTCCTTTTGGATTGTATGTCATAACTATAAGGTGTCAGTTATTCTGGATATGAAAAGCTATCAATTTAGTTTATCATCAATGAAGATATCAACTTACCTGTTGTTGGCGATTATTTGCTCTCACCGATGCCAAGAGTTCTTCATACTCTTTTATTTGAGTTTCTTTGAATGCCAAGTCTTTCTCAAGTCTTACCTTGTCATTTTCCAGTGACTAAAAGCAAAATTACTTCTTAAGATACAGAATTACAGAAACTTGTCAACACATAATACAAAGACTCGTTTACATTGGAAGGCTTAAATAAGCACTTGTTTCATTTGCAGTTGCCTGATAAAACATAATTCTAAACAGTCAGGCAAAATATAGGATACAAATGGATGAAACTTAAAAAACCTGCATTCTAAGAGACCTTTTGATGAACTAATTCTAAGTTCAATGAAGCAGAATCTTCAAATTATTTTAATGTTTTGTCTCAATCTACAAAGATTCCTTGTTAACCCTAGCAGGTGGTTAATTTTTTGGAGTCTAAATATGTTCATCAGAACCCAGAAATGAAATAACACACTGCAGTTTTCAGGGAGTTATTCATTATATGGAAGGTATTCTGAATGTATATAGCTGATGGCACCAAGAACACCAACTAAAATGGAAAATAGAAAAGGTTAACTTCCTTGAGAAAGAAGTTTTCAAGTATTCAGAGAAATTCAGAGTATGCTTTATTATTACAGAAAAAAAGGGGGAATTCCCATTCAATGAGTTATATTATTCTAATTTTTCAAGATACTTCCTGGCTATAGGTATTAAATTACCTTAGTGGTAAACTAAATAATAAGTGCATACCCAACTTTCATTTTGACATTGGAGAGCTCTTATCTCCTCTTTGAACCTCAATTAATCTTTTCAAGACAATAACTATGTCTGGGTGAGCATAATATTGCTGCATTGTATTAAATTTTGAAAGGTTAGACTAAATGACTTCATTTCTATGTTAGGAAATTAGGAACTAGGAAGGCTTTGTAAAGAAAAATCAAAATAAGTGTTACTGTCAAGTCATTTTGAAGATGTCCAAGCTCCTCCCGTAAGTTGCTGAATGTGGACAGCACTAGCCGGAGTGATTTATCAGACATACCCCTCATCTGGAGGAAGAAAAGGATTGATGGTTTGTATTTACTAGCAGTTACAGACAATATAAGTGATAGTAGTCTTATTTTTCTTTTCCCATAGGCAAACTTATTAACAGATTTATTTTTTATATAACAATATCAGAATAGTGATACAAGGCATTTTAACATGCACAAATATGTTATTACAAGTATGTTACAATCAGTATTCCTGAAGATATCATAGCTATGATAAATAATAAAATGCATATCCTAAGTATGCTGCCAAATGCCGGGATTTTTCCTGAGGTGAGAAGATAATACTAATTAAGTTTAACCTTGAAGTATAGAAACATCTCAAATTTAAAGAGGTGGAAGAAAATCCCTTTCAATAGATTAAACTCACTTCTTTTAAAAATGGGTTTAAAAACAAGCAACTTCATTTCTGGCAAGATGGAGTAGAAATATTTTCCTTATTCCTTCTAAGTATAACTAAAAGCCCTGGACATTACTATGTATAAAACAAACATAAAAAGACACAGTAAGGTGGAAAGAAGGAAGTCTGGTTAGGAACATTGTGACCCCCAAAATAACACAGAAGTGAGTTCCTGGGCTTTCTTTTTAATTCATGTATCACAGAAGCCAGTATTGGAGAAGTCAGTAACTCAGAAACCCCACTGGATACAGACAGCAGAAGTCTTTAGAAAAGTTTGCTTTCTCTAGCCAAGGGACCAATGAAAGAGCAACCTAGCAAGGCAGAGAACTTTTAGATAATAACCACTCTATTCCAGCCAAACACCACATAGAATAACCTTCAACTTTATTTCGACCCAAACCATCAAAGGCCAAGAAGGACTTTCTCCCTCACCAGGCTCTAAAAAGGTCCACCAACACTACTTGCCAGGTTGGTGTTAGAGAAGGCAGGGTGGAGATAGGGAATCTTCACCCCACTGGGGAAAAAATGAGAACCCCAAGCACTGTTGTTCAGTTGAGAGTATGAAAGGAGCCTAGATTTTCATGCTATCCAGTAGTAATATTATATGGCTTCATCTTCCTGCTGGGGTGATGTCAGAGGTTTCTCAATGATGAATCCAGACTTTCATCACTGCTCAACAGAAATGAGGCCACCAACCTTGCAGTGTCAGTGGAGGCCAACTTGAAAACAGTAATGAGGCACCTTTCTACATCCAAACCATGGTGAAATCAGTGGGGCCCTCATAGGAAATCAAAATTTCTATCCTTGCCCAAGAGAAACAAGAAGGTCCGCCCTTGATCAATGTCAACAAAGGCTAAGTGGGGTGGACTTCCACACCCAGCTGGCAGTAACAAACAGTGCCCCCATATCCTCTGTTATTTCAGTACCAAAAGAGGCCTACTAAAACAGAAGATTTGAATATATTCAGAACTATAACACTCAAAATGTCCAGGTTTCATTTAAAAAATCGCTAATCAGGACGCCTGAGTGGCTCAGTGGTTGAGCATCTGCCTTCAGCTCAGGGCGTGATCCTGGAGTCCCACATCGCACTCCCTGCATGGAGCCTGCTTCTCCTTCTGCCTATGTCTCTGCCTCTCTCTGTGTCTCTTATGAATAAATAAATAAAATCTTTAAAAAATCACTAGTCATTCTAAGAACCAGGAAAATCTTACCTTGATAAGAAAAAGAATTAACAAATGCCAACATCAAGGTAACAAATATTAGAATTGTCTGATAAGGATTTTAAAGCACCCATCATAAACATAATCCAATAAAAAATTACAAACAGATTTAAAAATAGAAAGTCTAAGCCACAAAACAGAAAATCTCAGAAAAGAAATAGAAGATGTAAAGAATAACTAAATAGAAATTCTAGAATTGTAAAACTCACTAGCTAAAAAACCAAAAACCTCAACGGATGGACTAGAAAGTACTTTATCAGAACATCAGAGAGAAAATCGACTGGAAAATAATTGAACAGAGCCTCATAGACCTGTAAGAGTATAAGACATAGCTAACATACATGTCACACAAATCCTAGAAAAAAATAAGCAAGAGGGTGGAGCTGAAAAAGTATTTTAGGAAATGATGGCTGTAAATTCCCCAAGCTAGCAAAAAGCATAAGTATAGATTCAAGAAGTTGAGCAAATCTGGAACAGAATAAACCCAAAGAAATCAACCCCCAGACAAATCAGTCAAACTTCTTAAAACTAAAGATAATTTAAAAATTTTAAACCTTGAAAACAGCAAGAGAAATCTTAACTATTGGTAATAACAATTTAAATGACAGCATAATTTTCATCAGAAATCTTAATGGCCAGAGGGACATAGCAAACCATTTTTAAGTGCTGAAAGAAAAGAACTGTCAGCTACAAATTCTGTATCTAATGAAAATAACATTTAGGAATGAAGGGGAAATCACAACATTATCAGATGGTGAAAACTGAAAAAAACATTGTCACTAACAGACCCACCCTAAAAAAAAAGAGTGAAGGGAGGTTTCTGAAGAGAAATAAAATGATAAAGAAAGGAATTTAGAACATCAAAAAGAAATAGCATCAGAAGTAATAATATCAGTAAACAAAGTTGGCTTTCCTTCTCTTGCATTTTCTAAATTATATTTGATGGTTGAAGCATAAATTCTAACAGTGGAACTCAATTCACAAAGAGGAAATATTTAAGATAATTATGTTATAAATGTGGAGAGTAAAGAGTGATAAAGGAAGCAAAATTCTCTACAGTTACTGAAACTGACAACATGTTGACACCAATACACTGGGATAAATTATGGATATATAATGTAATTCTTAGAGCAACCAATTAAAAGGTTATAGCAGCAATGTCCACAATAGCCAAACTGTAGAAGGAGCCTCGGTGTGCATCGAAAGATGAATGGATAAAGAAGATGTGGTTTATGTATACAATGGAATATTACTCAGCCATTAGAAACGACAAATACCCACCATTTGCTTCAACGTGGATGGAACTGGAGGGTATTATGCTGAGTGAAATAAGTCAATCGGAGAAGGACAAACATTATATGTTCTCATTCATTTGGAGAATATAAATAATAGTGAAAGGGAATAGAAGGGAAGGGAGAAGAAATGGGTAGGAAATATCATAAAGGAAGACAGAATATAAAGACTCCTAACTCTGGGAAACGCACTAGGGGTGGTGGAAGGGGAGGAAGGCGGAGGGTGGGGGTGAATGGGTGATGGGCACTGAGTGGGGCACTTGACAGGATGAGCACTGGGTGTTATTCTGTATGTTGGCAAATTGAACACCAAGAAAAAATAAATTTATTATTTAAAAAAAGGCTATAGTGAGATCACTCAAAAGTACCAGAGATAAATAAAAATGGAACTCTAAAACATTTTCAATTAATCCGTAAGAAAGCAAGACAAGAAAACAGGAAATAAACAAAAAACACAACCAAAAAACACAACCCCCCCAAAAAAAACCCCCAAAACAAAGAAACCTCAAACAGAAAACAAAAAATAAAAATAGCAGAGCTAGTCTTAACATCAATAATTACAACTTGGTCTAAATATACCAATTAAAAACAGAGATCTACAGAGTGAGAAAAAAACTTGATCCATTTATCTTTGCAATCTTTTCTTGCAAAAAGATGTACTCTTGAGCCATATTCCTTTAGCACCTATATTCTGTTTCTTCCTTTATTGTAGGGAAATTCACTGCTCCAGTAGTCTCTGTCATTCCACAAATCAGAAAAAGCAAGGCACTGGTCTTTCCCAACTCTCACCAACAAGGGCTGGGATGGGGAGGGGTATAATGGAAAATGGAGAAGATAAGGGCAAAGCTATAAATTAGAGTCAAGTTGTGCTATAGCAGTGAGGAGAGAATAGGGCCATTCCATGGCAGAGAACAGTACTTCTAGAAAGCTTAACTAAATGCTAAGGTATTTGATATGAGTAACAGTCTGAACAAACTATAATGCAACACTTGTTTAATCAAAGTATAATCAACTCTTGTGAAACAGGATTTTTATTTAGAACTTTCTGTTCTTAATTAATGGAAGCATCCTTGGCTAGTTGTCATTGTTGATCTCATACCCACTCTTGACCCCATCTCACCTGCAAAATATAGCGAATTTGCTGTTTTGTAAACTCTGACAATCCTTTAGGAATCAAGGATTCAATGTCTTCTGACTGTAAGAAAAGAGAAGCTTATCCATTTAACAGATGCATATTAGTGTTTTAATCTTAGAGTCAGTAGTTCACAGACTTCTGTGCAGCAGAGCATATTCTTGGGAACATCAAAAAATTATTCACTTTCTTGGCAATAGTTGCTACCAACTTAATTTCTAGCTTTATCAGTTCTTACTTTTAAAAAATTGATTATACCATATACACTATGGAAAGAACCTTGATTCTAGGAATTTGAGGGAAAAGCTTTTAGCTGCCAACTGGATGTTCCATTTCTAAAAAAAAGTAATTTAAAAAACAAGAAGATGGTTATCATATCCCATTAAACACTTTATTTCAGTGTATCTTTCAACAACTGAAAGCTTGTTGGGTGGTAGATATGACATTCTAAATGCTGATTTTTTTTCAAATAACAAAAATTTGGGGAAATAAAATAAAATTAGGGCTTGTGGAGAATTTACATTGAGTTATGATAACTTCTGAAAAAGTAAGATATTGCCACACCAACATTGAGAAGTTAATTAAGGTTTTTGTTTGTTTGTTTTTGTTTTTTGTTTTTTTTTTGGCTTGAAGAAACACAAATTTATTAACTCCTAGTTCTAGAGGTTGGAAGTTAGTGAGCTAAAATTGACGTGTCAGCAAGACTGTATTCTTTTGGTGGGCTCTAGGAGAGAACCTATTTTATTGCCTTTTTGTTTTTACCAGCTTCCTGAATTCCTTGGCTGGTGGCCTCATCACTCCAAACTCTGCTTCTATTGGCAGATATGACTCTGATCTCCTCCTTCCCTCTTTTACGGGCCCTTAGTGATTGCATTGGGTCCACCCACATAATCCAGGGTAATCTCCTTACTTTAAGATCCTTAACTTAGTTACATCTGCAAAGTCTGTTTTGCCATGCTAAGGTAACATATTCAAAGGTTTCAGGGATTAGGATATGGACATCTTTGGGGGTGCCATTATTCTGTCTTCCACATTATCTTATTGTCCCCATTCTGAATCTCATATCCATACAGTTCCCTTTTAAAGGTCTAGATCCAAGAGAGGGCGATTCTAATAGAGGTAGAGTCTCCCCCTCCACATGCCCAAGACCCTCCTCCTTGGATGACTGACCAAGAATCCACTTCCTCAGAGCATATCTTGTCCTCTTCCTCAAGGGGTGACCTATCTCTATGGCTGCTACAAGATAAGTTATTAGAATACAATCCAGTACTCCTGACTTCAGTACCCCTCCTCCAAACCCATAGAAGAATGATGTCCTTACAAAAACACAGAAAGCTGAGTGCCTGGGTGGCTCTGTCAGTTTGATGTCTGACTCTTGATTTTGGCTTAAGTCATGATCTCAGGGTCCTGGGTTCAAGCTCCACCTTGGTCTTGGTGCCAAGTGTGGAGCCTGCTTAAGATTCTCTCTCTCCCTCTCCCTCTGCCTCTACCCAAGCTCACACACATTCTCTCTCTCTCTCTCTCAAATAAATTAATACATCTTTAAAAAAACACAGAGAGCCAAGGACTGAAGCTAAGGTATCACAGGCAGACACTTATCTCCCCAAATCCCATGCCCAGCTCACCAAGCATCATTGTTTTCTTTTTTCTAATTCAAGTATAATTAACATGTGGTGTTATATTAGTTTCAAGTGTACAATATAATTATTCGACAACTGTATACATTTCTCAGTGCTTACCAAATTAAGTGTATTCTTAAGCCATTTATATCTGTTTTATACATCCCTCCATTGACCTCCCCTCTGGTAAGAAGCTTCAACTAATTTTAAGTGAGAAGCTGAATTGAAGTCAGTACTTAATGCAATCTAGGGCTTACTGAATTACTGTAATGAATGCAGTATATGAATACATTGGAAATAAAGAAAAAACACAAAAGAAGCCAGTGTGCTTTTTTAGTACATTGAAATCAGTTCATTTGATGACTCATTCGATTAAAAGTAATTATTAACAAAATATGCATATATAATAGAATTAATACTTGGAAAAAATTTACTTTAGGTTGCTATCTATTTGGCATAAGTCACATAAGGTTTCAAAATACATTAAAACTAAATTTGCTATTTATTTAATTAATGTAGATTTCAATTTTCTAAAGCAGGGAATATGTGGTCAATGAAATTTTATATGTTTTGATAAGCAAAGATAAATTAAATCATAAATGACAGCTGATAAAATATACTTTTTGACAGCTGATAAAATATTTTTGCATGAATAATTACTTTTATTATTATTACTTTAAAGATTTTATCTATTTATTTTAAAGAGAGAGAGAAAGACAGTGGGGGAAGGGACAGAGGGAGAGGGAGTGGGAGAGAAAGAAGCTTAAGTAGATGCCACACTGAGCACAGAGCCCAATGTGGCACTCAACTACACAACCCTAAGGTTATGATCCGAGCTGAAATCAAGAGTTTGAAGCTCAACCAACTGAGCCATTTTGGCACCCCAATTATTGTTACTTTTTATAGCCATTACAAATATATAAATAGTTCTATCATTTTAAAGGCACACTAATCTGTGTTTCCAGTCTAATAAAGGTACCAAACTAAAACAATATCATGAGCAAAAATATCATAATCTGCTTTGTTATCAACTATATTTAATTTTCAACTATTTTTGCACTTACCTCATATGAAGACTCAAAATCCTCTTTGCTGTAAGAATGAAAAAAATATAGAAAACCTTAAGAAAATGTATATAATAAATCATATATAAATGCTAGTGTTCAAATTATTTTATCTTACTTTTTGATATATCATAATAGCAACATTTCAATTTATAATTCAAATAAGAAATTATAAACTAACTAAAATGACACTCGAGAAAAATAATTTTCCTGGAACTAGATAATCTCTTAAAAATGAACAATATCAAAATAACAAACCAAAAGAATATATAGAATCAGTTACTGCCATCCATTAGCACTTGTCCATATGTGACTAGATGCACAAGTCCTTGGCACTGACAATAAATGCTACCTGAGTGAATGAACAATAATAATTGTTCTCTATTTCTACCTCCCCTTTCTCCTGTATTGTTCACTTTCAGTGTTGAGCCCAGCTTCTCTCTATAGAGTCTTAAAGTTATTCATAGCCTTTTAATCAAATCAAAACTTGCAAGACAAGCCCACTCATTCAATCTACACTATAGTATATATGGCAATGACAAAACTTAAAAAATATTTGAATGTTGTAATGTTGTAGGGACAGAGCCTTAAGCAATGTGACCAAAATTCTAGTGGGATAATAGAACTTCCAGCATCAAAATGAATGTTTAGGTCCCAGGATTGGAAGACTCTTTGTGAAGTCATGTTAGGTAGGTAAATGCTGCAAAAGAATTGTTAGTGATTATACCAGTCTGGTACTTGCTCCTTTGGGGAATAATGAGTGGAAAAGGATACAGTTCTGGTGTCAGTGGCAAGATACAGGCCTTTATTTCTGCCTACTTGCTCCATCTGTGCTTAATTAAAGAACTAGGAGCAAAATATATGGTGAACATACTTCTCAAACAAAAACACAGTACATGTGTTCTGACAGCAAGGGAGAATATTTTAAAGATGGTTGTATAAAATCAAAGGTATATGAGTGCCATATCTTCAGTATAAGAGGAAAGTATATTAAGAGATATGTTAGGACCTCACCTCCTATCTTCACCTTCTAAGTAAGTGCTTATGAGCAATATATTGCTTACAGAGATAAGAGGGTCACTCACTGTACAAAGCACCTTGCATAAATTTTTTTATAAAGACAAACTAATGTGGAGGAAGATAACTGAAGATTCAATTTCCTGATATATGACTACACATTTATAGTCATTTGTATGTATGTCTGTGCTAGGTATTTCCTGTGTTGACCAAAACAGAAATTGTGGGGAGGCCCTAGAAAAATAAATAAATAAAAAATATCATGTACTTTTTGAATGCTTTACTACAATAACAGCATGCATAAATTGGGAGTTACAACAAGTTAAAAATATGAATCAATACAATTTTAGTCATCTTCCATTACTAAAACTGGAATTATCATGGTATTAAGAGATCTTTATGTTAAAAATTTCACTTCAGAATCCAACCTAATACCCATGTTCCTAGTCATTTCTTTCTACATATAAGAAAACCAAACAAAGAAATAAAATAAGTAACAATCAACATCACTTAATACTGCAATGCTTTAAAGTATCAGAATGGTTTCTTGAGACAATCTTCCTTAATTTTGACCCTGCACCCACTCATTGCTAAATTGTATCATGGAAAAAGATGAGAAGTGGAAATGAAAGGAGAGAGGAATAGAGTGAGTGAACACAATGATAACAGAGCAAAGAGGGGGAGAGGTCAATGCGGATTACATCTCCATCCTCACCAGGGGATGGTGGATAGAAATACAATGGGCAGAAATAAAAAACAGTGGCAGTAGAGAAGAGGAATATGGCAGCAGAGTGGGAGGACTCCAGGTTCCTCTATTCTAGTGAACACAACTAGATTACTATCAAATCATCCTTCATATCCCAGAAATCAACCTGAAGACTGAAAGAACAAATTCCACAACTAAAGGGAGACAAGTGGCCACATTAAAGGCAGGAAATGTGGAGATGTGATTTAGGGGAGAAACAGATTATGGGTGCTATGGAGGGGAGAGCCATGGTCACTGAGAAGGGTTAGAGAGAGAGGAGCACACAGGGAAACCCACATGGAGAATATTTTCCCAAAGCCATTGGCTTGGAAAATGAGAAGGACTGAATTTAGTCAGACCTTGCAACCAACAGGGCTTAAAGCTTAGTTTTATTTTTTTAAAGATTTTTATTTATTTATTCTTGAGAGAAAAAGAGAGAGAGTCAGAGACACAGGCAGAGGGAGAAGCAGGCTCTATCCTGGGAGCCTGACATGGGACTCGATCCCGGGGTTCCAGGATCACACCCCAGGCTGAAGGTAGGTGCTAAACTACTGAGCCACCCGGGCTGCCCTAAAGCTTAATTTTATAGGACATCTGGTTTGGCCAAGATAGAGCCCTGAGAGCACTGCTCCACTTCTAGAGAGAAGGCAGGCAAAGAACCTGGGGACAGAAGGCATGGCAACAAAGATCTGAAGTATGCCCAGGGGCACACAGTGGGGAGTTTATACATTCTTCTCAGAGCACATCCCTGAGAGGCAGCTTTTACAGAAAGGCTTCTGGGAAGAAGGGACCTGGCTGGCACAATTTCCTACCCCTACCACTCAACATAAACAGAGAGCCACCTGTAGTAAGCAGCTCAGCAGGGACATTGAGTGCCTAACTTACTTATACCAAGCCTACCTGCTTGCACTTTGATGGGGTTGTCCTTCTAAGACAAGCTTACCTCAGTACCAGCAAATTGGGCCCTTCCTCCAGAAGAACAGCATAAATCCCTACTCACACCACATCTCCTGATGAGAGTTCTGTAGGGCCTCGGTCCTGATGGAGTTGGTGTCAGATCTCATTTCACAAGCAGACCAGAGCACAGTGAGTAAAAACTCACCACATTCATGCCGGGTACCAAACACTGCCCAGAGCAGACAAGGAGAACCTATGCAGATGATTGGCCTGAAGTATCTGCAGCCAAAATATTACAGCAGAGTGTACAAAGCACATACCAGAAACACTCCCTGAAGTGCCAGGCCCTGCACTATATGACCTCTTCTTCATAAGACCATTACTTTCAGAGCAGGAGACATAACTGGCCATTCCAACACAAAGAAGAAGACAGACACTAAGACAAAATGTCAAGACAGGGGAATTTATCCCAAATGAAAGAACAAGATAAGGCCACAGCCATAGATCTAAGAGAAACATAAATAACATGCCTGATGGAGAATTTAAAGGAATAATCATAAGAATACTCACTAGGCCTCAGAAAATAATACAGGACATTAGTGAGACTCTTACCACAGAGATAAAAGAGTTTAAAAGAGTCAGTCAGAGATGAATAATACAATAAATGAGATTGGAAACAAGCTTGATGCAATCAACAGCAGGCTTGAAGAAGCAGAGGAATGATTTAGTGACCCAGAAGATAAAATAATGGAAAATAATGAAGCTGGTAAAAAAGAGAGAAAGAAGAATTAATGGAATATAAGAATAGATTTAGGAAACTCAATGACTGCATCATTTCGTCATTTTCAAACAAAAAAGAGAGAAAAGGGGGCAGAAAATTTAGTTGAAGAAATAATAGCTGAAAACTTTCTTAATCTGGGAAAGGAGACAGATGTCCAGATCCAGGAGGCAGAGAACTCTTATCGAAATCATGAAAAGCAGGCCAACAAAAATACATATTATAATTAAATTTGCAAAGTATAGTGAAAAAGAAAAAATCTTAAAAGTAGCAAAACAGAAGTCCTTAATTTATAAGGGAAGACTAGTAAGTCCAACTGCAGATTTCTCAACAGAACCTCGGCAGGCCAGAAAGGAGTGGCATGATATATTCAAAGTGCTGAATGAGAAAAATCTATAGTCAAGAATACTCTATCCAGCAAGACTAACATGCAGAATAGGAGAGATACTTTCTCAAACAAAAACTAAAGGAGTTCATAACCACTAAACCAGGTCTGCAGGAAATATTCAAGGAGACTCTTTGAATGCAAAAGAGAGACCAGCAGTGACAAAGACAAGAAAGAATCAGAGAAAATCTGAGAAACAATGACCAAAAAAGTAATAAATGCACACAAACCAATAATTATTCTGAATGTAAATGGACTAAATGTGTCAACCAGAAGATATAGGGTGTCAGAAGAGATTAAAAAATAAGACCTATCTATATGCTGCTTGCAAAAGATGCATTTTAGACCTAAAGACACCTGCAGATTGAAAGTGAAGAGATGGAAAAACATTTATCAGGCAAAGGGATGTCTAAAGAAACCCCGAGGAGCAATACTTCTATCACACAAACCAGAATTTAAAACAAAGACTGTAACAAGAGACAAAGAAGGGCATTATATAATCATAATGGGAAAAATCCAACAAGTAGATATAATAACTTAAATATTTATGCACCCAACATGGGAGCACCTAAGTATGTAAAACAGATATGACAAACATAAAGGAGCTAATGGATAATAATACAATAATAGTAGGGAACTTTAACAACCCACTTACATCAATGGACAGATAATCCAAACAAAAAATCAACAAAGAAACAATGGCTTTGAATGACACACTGGACCCAGCGGACTTAACAGATATATTTAGAACATTCCATCCTAAAACAGGAGAATACATATTCTTTTCAAGTGCACATAGGACATTCTCCAGAATAGATCACATATTAGGTCACAGGACAGGCCTCAGCAAACACATAAAGACTGAAATTATACCATGCAACTTTTCTGACCACAACACTATGAAAAAGATATCAACCACAAGAAAAAAACTTGGAAAAACCACAAATACATGGAGCTTAAGCAACATTCTACTAAACAATGAATCATACAAACAAGAAATCAAAGAAGAAATAAAAAAATACATAAAAACAAATGAAAATGAAAACAAAATTATCCAAAACCTTTGGGATGTAGCAAAAGTGAACTTAAGAGGGAAATATATATCAACACAGGCCTACTTCAAGAAGCAAGAACAATCTCAAATAAGAAACCTAACCTTACACCTAAAGGAGCTATATAAAAAGGAAGGAGATAATAAAGATTAGAGCAGAAATAAATAATATAGAAACAAAAAAATAGAAAAGATCAATGAAACCAGGAGATGGTTCTTCAAAAAAATTAATAAAATTGATAAATTTCTAGTCAGAATTATCAAAAAGAAAAAAGAAAGCATCCTAATAAATAAAATCTTAAGTAAGATAGGAGAAATAAAAACTGACAACACAGTAACACAAGCAATTATAAGAGAATATTAAAAGCTATATGCCAACAAATTGGACAACCTGGAAGAAATGAATAAATTCCTAGAAAGATAAATTCCCAAAACTGAAACAGGAAGCAATAGAAATATAAATAGAAAACTTGAGTATACCAATAACCAGCAAAGAAATTTAATCAAAAAGCAAAAAACTCCCAAAAAACAAAAGTACAGGGCCAGATGGCTTCACAGGAAAATTCTACCAACCATTTAAAGAAGAGCTATTACTTATTCCTCTCAAAATATTACATGAAATATAAAAGAAAATAAAATGTGTAAATTCACTCTGTGAGGCCAGCAGTACCCTGATATCAAAACCAGACAAAGACTCCACAAAAAAGAGAAACACAGGCCAGTATCACTGATAAGCATGGATACAAGAATTCTCAATAAAATACTAGGAAACCAAATCCAACAATACATTTAAAAACTCATTCACCATAATCAAGTGTGATTTATTCCTGGATTGCAAGGGTAGTTCAATATTCACAAATCAATCAACATGATAGGCTATGTTAATAAAAGAAAGGATAAGAATCATATGATTATTCCAATATATGCAAAGAAAGCATCTGACAAAGTAAAACATGCATTCATGATAAAAACCTTCAACAAAGTTTAGAGGGAACATAACCTCCAATGTAATAAAGGTCATATATGAAAAATCCACACAGCTAAAATCCTCAATGGGGAAAAACAGCATTTTCCCTAAGGTCAGGAACAAGAAAGCGATGTCCACTCTCACTGCTCTTATTTAACATAGTACTGGACATCCTAGCCTCCACAATCACACGAGAAAAAATAAATAAAACCTTCCAAATCAGCATGGAAGAAGTCAAACTTACTATTTGCAGATGACATAATACAATATGTAGAAAACCCAAAAGATCGCACCAAAATCTCCTAGAACTGATACAGGAATTCAGTAAACTTGCAGGACACAAAGTCATCATTCAGAAATCTGTTGCATTTCTATACACCAATAACAAAGCAACCCAAAGACAAATCAAGCAAATCGAACTCCAATAAAAAATATACAAAATAAATAAATAGTAAAAATTGAAAAAAAAGGACAAATGAAGGAATCAATCCCACGTATAATTGCACTGAAAACAGTAAGTATCTAACCAAGGATGGATGTTAAAGACCTAGATTCTGAAAACTGTAAAACACTGATGAAAGAAATTGAAGACGGCACAAAGAAATGGAAAGACATTCCATTGTCATGGATTGGAAGACTGAATATTATTAAGCTGTCTAAGCAATCTACATATTCAATGCAATACCTATCAAAACTCCATCAACACTTTTTACAGAGCTGGAACAAACAATACCAAAATTTGTATGGAAACAGAAAGATCCTGAATAGCCAAAGCCATCTTCAAAAAAAGAAAAGCTGGAGACATCACTGTTCTGGACTTCAGGTTATATTACAAAGCTGTGGTGATGAAAACAGTATGGTACTGGCCCAAAAATATACAAATAGATCAATATAACTGAATAGAGAATCCAGATATGAACCCATAACTATATGGTTAACTAATCTTTGACAAGGCAGGAAAGAATATCCAATGATAAAAAATGACTGTCTCTTCAAAAAATTGTGTTGGGCAAACTGGACAGCAACATACAAAAGAATGAAATTGGACTACTTTCTTACAACAAACACAAAAAGAAATCCAAAATGGATTAAAGCTGGAATATATTATACTAAGGGAAATAAGTCAGATAAAGAAAAATACCATATGATTTCACTCATCTGTGGAATTTAGGATACAATACAGATGAAAATATGGGAGAGGGGCAAAAAGAGAGAGGGAAACAAACCACAAAAGGCTCCTAAAGATGTAACTAACTGAGGGTTGATTGAGGGAGGTGGGTTTGGGATGGGCTAGATAAGGTGAAGGGTATTAAGGAGGGCGCTTTTAGTGATGAGTACTGTGTGTTGTATGTAAGTGATGAATCACTGAATTCTACTCCTGAAACCAATATTGCATTGTTTGTTAACTAAGATTTAATAAAATGAAAAAAGAAATAAAAATGGGTGGAAGACATGACTAGACATTTTCCCAAAACAGAGACAGCCAACAACACATGAAAAGATGCTTAGCATCACTGGTCTTTGGGGAAATACAAATCAAAACAACAATGAGATATTACCTCACTCCTGTCAGAATGGCTAAAATCAACAACACAAGAAACAACACTTGTTGATAAGAGTGTGGAGAAAGGGGAACACTCTTTTAGTATTGTTGGGAATGCAAACTGGTGCAGCCACTCTGGAAAGCAGTACTGATGTTCCTTAAAAAGTTAAAAATTGAGCTCCTCTAGGATCCAGCAATTGCATAACTAGGTATTTACCCAAAGAATACAAACATACTGATTCAAAGGCATACATGCACCCTTTGTTTGCAGAAGCATTATTTACAATAGCCAAACTATGGAAACAGCCCAAGTGTCCATCAAGTGATGAATGGATAAAGAAGCATGGGTATATATATATATATATATATAATGGAATATTACTCAGACCCAAAGAGAATGAAGTCTTGCCCTTTGCAATTGCATTGGTGGAGCTAGAGGTTATTATGCTAAGAGAATAAGTCAGTCAGAGAAAGACAAATACCATATGATTTCATTCATACATGGAATTTAAGAAACAACAAATGAGCATAGAGGAAAAAAGAGAGAGAGAGAGAGAGAAAGAAACCAAGAAACAGACTCTTAATTATAGAGAACAAACTGATGGTTACCAGAGGGGAGGTTGTGGGGCAATGGGTTAAATAGGTGATAGGGATTAATGAGTCTAATTGTTATGATGAACACCAGTGTTGTATGGAAGTGTTGAATCATTATATTGTACACCTGAAACTAATATTACTTTGTATGTAAAATAAAATAAAATAAAACAAAATAAAAACTTTAAAATATTATTTAAAACACTGGGATGTCATCTCAACCCCTAGGAAGAAAGGAATATAATAAGGAAAAACAAAAACAAAATAAAGAATGAAAAGTAGAAAAGAGGGAAGAAATAAAGAGAAGGAAATTGATGACCTTCTAACAGAAAGTCTTAATCGCCAAAATTTTATAAGACCCTTTCCACTGTGGAGTGTTTACTAATGTGGAGATACAACTTTTCTATTTCTTTTGTGTATGTGGTATTTTAGGTACTCTAGGAATTAAATTCAAGGCTTTGTATTGCTTAAACACACATTTAAATCATTCATGTAAATTTATCAAAACCCTTCAATGAAAAAGTTGTTCCAAAACCACTGATTACACCTTTCCTAGGATAATCATCATGAAATAACATAACTTCCTTTGCTCAGTTACTTTGTCTACATCTAATTAGTATGAAACTAATACATTTGGAATATATTTAGCTCTCATTCTATAACCCTTTTTTGAGTAGCAACTTTGTCAAATCCATGTGTTCTGAACCATTTGGGGGCAATACAAAACACAAATACCATCTTGCTTCATATAAACAATAATTGTTCCAAGACAAAATTTGAACAATGTCAAACCAGTCTAAATACTGTGAACTTTTCAAATTTGATGATTTAAAAAATTGATGATTTCTTCAATTTGCCTGCAATATCTTAAATAATTTGGAGATATATGTCTAATACTAAAAGGTCAAGTGATCTGCCTAAGGAGAAAAGGTTTTCAGAACTTGGGTACTAATCCCAGATTTTTTGACTTTGTGGCCTAGGTAAGTTATTCTCAAACTTGAGCATATACCAGAATCCTCTGGAGGGTTTGTTGCTGGCCCCTACTCCCTGAGTTTCTGATTCTGTGGTGCTATTTCTAAATTCTCACATGATGTTGATGCTGTTTGTAAATGTATGTCTTAAATCATTTTGGCTTATAACAAACCTAAGAGATAAGTATTGTTATTATAATTCCTATTTAACAGATGAAGAAACTTAGGTACAGAGAAATCAAACAAATTGCCTGATATTAAACATCAAGTATGTTACAAAAGCCAAAACATAAGCCCAGGATATGAACTCTGGATCTGAATCAGAGTACTTAATCCTAAGTCTCTATATGTTCTTGATTTTACAATGTGATACTTTGATAGAAATATTCACAGGCCATGATGAATGCACAGAAGAGGAATACTTGACCAAACTAAATATCTAAGGGAGGCTTTGTCAAAAAGCTGAGTCACAGTTTATAGGTAAAAGTGTACTCAAAAATGTTTAATCCATTTCTAGTACTTAGTAGCTGTTATGACCATAACTTTTGGGATGTAGCTTATGGAATTCATTTCATGACATAATATGCTCTCATCTATGCATGAATAGTTGATAAATTATTTCTGTATATATATTTAAATACATATTATTTAGTACATAATTATAAAATATACATATTTGCATTTGCACTAATTTACAGATGCTTATATAATTTATGTTTAATATGTTATATGTAATATATATTAAAATAATATGTAACATTTATTATAACACTAAATGTATATTAAATTCTGGCCTTTGTACATTGAGCACAAATCAATAGAAGATGAATAGCAGTGTATTGACAGTGGAATTGTATCTTGTATTATCACTATAATATTTTACAACAAGTCATAGTATACCATGCATTTTTTGAACTCCTTATCCAAGAGGTTGCATTTGCCATCAAAGTATGTTAGAAAAGAAGGTTCACAGAATTCTTTACTAATCTTAATTCTTTACTAATCTTAAAGAGATCACTTGTGTGATCTCTTTTGATGATTTTCATGAAGTATATTAACTCTTAAAATGAAACATTTGCTCATATAGTTACCCTGTTTATCCACTAAAAGTGCTAGAGTTTTGGAGTACCTGGCAGGCTCAATTTGATGGAGCATGCAACTCTTGATCTTGGGTTATGAGTCTGAGCCCCCTTTTGGGTGTAAAAACTACTTAAAACCCTAAAAAAAAGTACTAGAGTTTTGCTGTGAACCTAAAACTGCTCTAAAAAATAAACTATATTTAAAAAATACCAAAGTATCATCAAATGTTTGGTAGCTACAACATTGAGGTAAAAATGATATTTACAGTACCTTCCTCCAATTCTCTGCAAATGTTCTAATAAGCAGTAATATAGATCTGTATTTTTACGGCTTAGATCAGCAAGCAACTCTCCAAAATATTTGGGGTCCAACTTTTCAGGGCCATCATCTTGAATTATCACCTGAAGAAAGCATCAAGCACAATTATAAACAACATTAAGTATTTCTAAGTTAATAAATATTTTGAGAAAGTTATGTAACTTATTAATACAATTAACTCATTACAAAGTCATCACATGAATCAGCCCACTAAATTTTCTTTACATCTGAGGTACACATTTTACAATATGAGATGAATTTAAAGGAAAATCAACATTGCAATGACATTTTCAATTTTATTTCACTAATCTAAGTGACCCAATGAATGCAAAACTTGAATGATTTATATAAAAATTCTTGACATACATGCTTAAATAAAACAGTAAAACAAATCTCTAAATTGCCTATTATCACCACATGGCTTACTCTTCTGTTCCCTGTTGGAAAAGAACATGTGAATTATTTGAATTATAAAATAATTAATTTAAAAAATTAATTTTATTTGGACTTGCATCTTCTCGGTGAAAGGTAGCTTAATTTATTGGCATATCTTAAAGTTAGATTAAATTTGCTTTCTCAATTCAATACGTTTTTATGTATTTCTTCTTATATTCCCTCCAGTTATTATTCGGACTGAATATCTAGT
The DNA here is from genome assembly GCF_003254725.2 of Canis lupus dingo. Taxonomy (NCBI): domain Eukaryota; kingdom Metazoa; phylum Chordata; class Mammalia; order Carnivora; family Canidae; genus Canis; species Canis lupus. The sequence goes on from NC_064281.1 coordinate 66,337,748, forward strand.
CAATCTGACATGGAAAAGAGTAGCTAAGGGCGAAATGTAGAAAATTCATAGACTTCAAAGACATTTGAAATCCTAAACACAAATTACTATGAACAGTGTCCTAAATAAGACCTATTCTATTGCCTTCATATAATTTGGTACCTGTCATTTCAAAAATGTTGACACCTTGCCTTCCATCTCCAAAACAACACTACCTAGAGGCTAATAACTTAGATTGCATTCCATGCTACCTTTGTTATTGCATGTGGGACCAAAGGTGTCCTATAAATGCATTTATTATGATAAATGGACTTCAAATTTGAGCACTCATACTTCCTTTTCAACCTGTCCTCTGAATGCAGATGCTAAAAAATCATGGATGCTGAGGCAAATGGAAGATTTACAAAGATTGCAAAGTAAGCAAAGATGAGATTTCATAACCATGTCTGTGCTAAGTCATTTATAAAACAGATATACTGGGGTGCTTGTGTGTCACAGTATGTTAAACACCCAAATCTTAGTTTCAGCTCACATCATGATCTCAGGGTCATTAGACTGAACCCCACATTGGGCTCTACACTCAGCACAGAATCTGCTTGAGATTCTCTCTCCTCCCTCTGCCCCTCCCACTTGTGCTCTCTCTTTCCCTAAAATAAATAAATCTTAAAAAAATAAAATACAGATAAATATAAAAGGCCATATTCAAAGTGCAGTATAGTATTATCATGTTTTCATTAAGATATATATTTTTTTCACATTTTTGAAAGTCTTGATGAATCTACCACAATGTTATCTTGTTCATATACCCTCTGAAGTTGGTTTCTTAGAGAAGTAATGATTGCCTCCTAAAAAGAGTAAAGTCTCCTGTGTAAAGGCATGAGCAGATAAACTGGCAAAGTCAATATCATCATACAATATGTTAAAATGTCATAGAATTATTAAGTTGTGTATATTCAATATAAAACCTTCAAATGCTAGCATCAATATAATACCAGTTTTTATTTCCCAACATTTTCTCTGTTCAATCATAGTAGATTTCACTGCCCTGGGCACACATCATGTTATTCCTGTATCTAGTCTTTACTCATATTTTTCACTGCTTGGAATACTGTCTGCTTCTTGCTATGTATCCAAATCTTACCCAAACTTTGAACACCATCTCAAGATTGAATATCACCATGAAAATTGAAAGTACACCAGCCAACAAGCTAATTCAACTTACCTCTCTGTGCTCAATTTTCTTAAATTGTTTTCATATTATTTTACATATGTAAATCTTGTCCTCTCAGGACTCCCTATCCTGAAGAAATAAACTTAAGAGTAAAGAATGAGGGGAATTTGGGTGGCTCAGACAATTAAGGATCAACTCTTAGTTTTGGCTCAGGTCATGATCTCAGAGTCATGAGATTGAGTTCCATATTAGGCTGTATGCTCAGGGCAGAGTCTGCTTGAGATTCTCTCCCTCTCCCTCTGCTCCTCCTCCCATTCTCACTCTCTAAAATAAATAATTAATTTAAAAAAATCTTTTAAAAAAATGAGTCATACTATTTTTTGTCTCCAAAACATTTATTTAGTGAATTAAAATGCATGATATAAAATAACTATTAGGAATAATATTTAATTCCATTTAAGCCATGATATTTTTAAGAAAAAGTTATTTGGAAATTTGTCACATCACTTGAAGATGAATTAATAGCAGAATGTCAATTTTGCTAAACCAAAATTTTAAGGGAAGGAAAAACTTCAAAATATACGACATTCATAATAAACATATTCAGCCTAAACGTAATGAGGTATATAAAGGATATGAAGAAAATGAAGGGTTAGAGTGACTGCCCAAACTTCAAAACAACATTTTACAATAATTCTTTAGGAAGACAATCCCTCATAGACTTGTGTTAATGACACCAAAAATTTAGACAAAAATGTGGTTGAAATAATTGTTAGATTACGTTTTAATAGTTGAACTCAAAAGGTATATTAAATTTGCAAAAACTGTGAATCCCAAGCAAAAATTCTTTTCAGAAAGTATGTTTCTAAAAAACTTTTTCATGAATTATAATCTGCAGGGCATGAAAGAGTAAGTGATATTATTAACTATGTTACTTCTGCATCCTGTACATCAGAGATTTATTTAGACAGAAATTTTTTTAAGTATGACAGCAGAGTAAACTGATTATTTTAACTTTTTCTGCTTTACTCGCCTACTTGTCTCGGTCTCACAGAAAACAATAAAGTGTATCTGATTGGAAAAATACTTCTAGAACAAAAAATCCATCTTTAACAACTGCTATGCAACTCTTATTGACAAAGGAAGAAACATAATGAAGGCGATAAGTAATTTAGAAATTTCAGGTATGTTCTATTAGTTCTATGCATAGAAAGTAAACATAGCTAAACATAATTCAGAGAATAACTGTCTTTAAGTGGGAATATAATAGTCTGGTCATCCTTCAGCCAAAGACAGATTTTATGACATGTAAGAGATTTCGGAACTACTTTATCAAGATATTCCAACAAAATATGATAGCACTCATACATACACTCATACATGCTAAAACAGGCTGGGGATGCTTGGGTAGCTCAGCGATTGAGCCTCTGCCTTCTGCTCAGGGTATGATCCCAGGGTCGGGGATTGAGTACCACATTCGGCTCCCTGTGAGGAGCATGCTTCTCCCTCTATATGTCTGCCTCTCTCTGTGCCTTCATGAATAAATAAATAAAATCTTTAAAAACGGCTGACTGAATGCATGAAAATTGTTTATTTGCAGAAAACTGCTAAACAAATCACCAACTATGTATGCCAAAAGTGCAAGTATTATTTAGTTGATGCCTGATGCAAAGATCCTATTGTTCTACTCAGGAAAAGATGCTAAATTATTGTGCATGTGATATAGCTTAGATGCAGTTGAAATTCAGAGGTAATTTTGTTATCTGGAAAACCAAACACATTGTTCCACTGTTACATTTTATTTTATTACTTTTTAAAAATAAATTTATTTTTATTGGTGATCAATTTGCCAACATACAGAATAACACCCAGTGCTCATCCTGTCAAGTGCCCCCCTGAGTGCCCATCACCCATTCACCCCCACCACCGCCCTCCTCCCCTTTCACCACCCCTAGTGTGTTTCCCAGAGTTAAGAGTCTTCGTGTTCTGTCTCCCTTTCTGATATTTCCCACACATTTCTTCTCGCTTCCCTTATATTCCCTTTCACTATTATTTATATCCCCCAAATGAATGAGAACATATAATGTTTGTCCTTCTCCGATTGACTTATTTCACTCAGCATAATACCCTCCAGTTCCATCCATCTTGAAGCAAATGGTGGGTATTTGTCATTTCTAATGGCTGAGTAATATACCATTGTATACATACATAAACCACATCTTCTTTATCCATTCATCTTTCGATGGACACCGAGGCTCCTTCCACAGTTAGGCTATTGTGGACATTGCTGCTATAAACATTGGGGTGCAGGTGTCCCGGTGTTTCATTGCATCTGAATCTTTGGGGTAAATCCCCAGCAGAGCAATTGCTGGGTCATAGGGCAGGTCTATTTTTAACTCTTTGAGGAACCTCCACACAGTTTCCAGAGTGACTGCACAGGTGCACATTCCCACCAACAGTGTAAGAAGGTTCCCTTTTCTCCGCATCCACTCCAACATTTGTGGTTTCCTGCCTTGTTAATTTTCCCCATTCTCACTGGTGTCAGGTGGTATCTCATTGTGGTTTTGATTTGTATTTCCCTGATGGCAAGTGATGCAGAGCATTTTCTCATATGCATGTTGGCCATGTCTATGTCTTCCTCTGTGAGATTTCTGTTCATGTCTTTTGCCCATTTCATGATTGGATTGTTTGTTTCTTTGGTGTTGAGTTTAAGAAGTTCTTTATAGATCTTGGAAACTAGCCCTTTATCTGATACCTCATTTGCAAATATCTTCTCCCATTCTGTAGGTTGTCTTTTAGTTTTGTTGACTGTATCCTTTGCTGTGCAAAAGCTTCTTATCTTGATGAAGTCCCAATAGTTCATTTTTACTTTTGTTTCTTTTGCCTTCGTGGATGTATCTTGCAAGAAGTTACTGTGGCCGAGTTCAAAAAGGGTGTTGCCTGTGTTCTCCTCTAGGATTTTGATGGAATCTTGTCTCACATTTAGATCTTTCATCCATTTTGAGTTTATTTTTGTGTATGGTGAAAGACAGTGATCTAGTTTCATTCTTCTGCATGTGGATGTCCAATTTTCCTAGCACCATTTATTGAAGAGACTGTCTATCTTCCAGTGGATAGTCTTTGCTCCTTTATCGAATATTAGTTGACTATAAAGTTGAGGGTCCAATTCTGGATTCTCTATTGTGTTCCATTGATCTATGTGTCTGTTTTTGTGCCAGTACCACACTGTCTTGATGACCACAGCTTTGTAGTAGAACCTGAAATCTGGCATTGTGATGCCCCGAGTGTGTTTTTCTTTTTTAAAATTCCCCTGGCTATTCGGGGTCTTTTCTGATTCCACACAAATCTTAAAATAATTTGTTCTAACTCTCCGAAGAAAGTCCATGGTATTTTGATAGGGATTGCATTAAACGTATAAATTTCCCTGGGTAACATTGACATTTTCACAATATTAATTCTTCTAAACCATGAGCATGGTATATTTTTCCATCTCTTTGTGTCTTCCTCAGTTTCTTTCAGAAGTGTTCTATAGATTTTAGGGTATAGATCATTTACCTCTTTGGTTAGGTTTATTCCTAGGTATCTTATGCTTTTGGGTACAATCATCAATTGGATTGACTCCTTAATTTCTCTTGTCTCATTGTTAGTGTATAGAAATGCCACTGACTTCTGGGCATTGATTTTGTATCCTGCCATGCTGCCAAATTGCTGTATGAGTTCTAGCAATCTTGGGGTAAAGGCTTTTGGGTTTTCTAGGTAGAGTATCATGTCATTGGCGAAGGGGGAGAGTTTGACTTCTTCTTTGCCAATTTGAATGCGTTTAATGTCTTTGTCTGATTGCTGAGGCTAGGACTTCCAGTACTATGTTGAATACCAGTGGTGAGAGTGGACATCCCTGTCTTGTTCCTGATCTTAGGGGAAAGGCTCCCAGTGCTTCCCCATTGAGAATAATATTTGCTGTGGGCTTTTCGTAGATGGCTTTTAAGATGTCGAGGAATGTTCCCTCTATCCCTACACTCTGAAGAGTTTTGATCAGGAATGGATGCTGTATTTTGTCAAATGCTTTCTCTGCATCTAATGAGAGCATCCTATGGTTCTTGGTTTTTCTCTTGCTGATATGATAAATCACATTGATTGTTTTACGAGTGTTGAACCAGCCTTGTGTCCCGGGAATAAATCCTACTTGGTCATGGAGAATATTTTTCTTAATGTACTCTTGGGTCCTATTGGCTAGTATCTTGTTGAGAATTTTTGCATCCATGTTCATCAGGGATATTGGTCTATAATTCTTCTTCTTGGTGGGGTCTTTGTCTGGTTTTATAATTAAGGTGATGCTGGCCTCATAGGACAAGTTTGGTTGGACTCCATCTCTTTCTATATTTCCAAACAGCTTTAGTAGAATAGGTATGGTATCTTCTTTAAACGTTTGATAGAATTCCCCTGGGAAGCCATCTGGCCCTGGACTCTTGTCTCTTGGGAGGTTTTTGATGACTGCTTCAATTTCCTCCCTGGTTATTGGCCTGTTCAGGTTTTCTATTTCTTCCTGTTCCAGGTTTGGTAGTTTGTGGCTTTCCAGAAATACGTCCATTTCTTCTAGATTGCCTAATTGATTGGCATATAGCTGTTCATAATATGTTTTTCATTTGTATTTCCTTGGTGTTGGTAGAGATCTCTCCTTTCTCATTCATGATTTTATTAATTTGAGTCTTCTCTCTCTTTTTTTTAATACGGCTGCTTAATGGGGATCCCTGGGTGGCACAGCGGTTTGGCGCCTGCCTTTGGCCCAGGGGGCGATCCTGGAGACCCGGGATCAAATCCCACGTCGGGCTCCCGGTGCCTGGAGCCTGCTTCTCCCTCTGCCTATGTCTCTTCCTCTCTCTCTCTTTCTCTCTGTGACTATCATAAATAAATAAAAATTTTAAAAAAGGCTGCCTAATGGTTTATCTATCTTATTAATTCTTTCAAAGAACCAACTCCTGGTTTGTTGATCTGTTCCACAGTTCTTCTGGTCTCGATTGCGTTGAGTTCTGCTCAAATCTTTACTAACTCACTTCTTCTCCTAGGTGTAGGATCTATTTGCTGTTTTTCTCTAGCTCCTTTAGGTGTAAGGTTAGCTTTTGTATTTGAGTTCTTTCCAGTTTTTGGATGGATGCCTGTGTTGCGATGTATTTCCCCCTCAGGACTGCTTTTGCTGCATCCCAAAGATTTTGAACAGTTATATGTTCATTCTCATTAGTTTCCATGAATCTTTTTAATTCTTCCTTAATTTCCTGGTTGACCCTTTCATCTTTTAGCAGGATGGTCCTTAACCTCCTCGTGTTTGAAGTCCTTCCAAACTTTTTGTTGTGATTTAGTTCTAATTTCAAGGCATTATGGTCTGAGAATATGCAGGGGACGATCCCAATCTTTTGGTATCGGTTCAGACCCGATTTGTAACCCAGTGTGTGGTCTATTCTGGAGAAAGTTCCATGTGCACTTGAGAAGAATGTGTATTCAGTTGAGTTTGGATGTAAAGTTCTGTAGATATCTGTGAAATCCATCTGGTCCAGTGTATCATTTAAAGCTCTCGTTTCGTTGGAGATGTTGTGCTTAGAAGATCTATCGAGTGTAGAAAGCGCTAGATTCAAGTCAGCAAGTATAAGTGTATTATTATCTAAGTATCTCTTAACTTTGGTTATTAATTGGTATATTTGGCAGCTCCCACATTCGGGGCATATACATTGAGGATTGTTAAGTCCTCTTGGTGGATAGATCCTTGAAGTATGATATAGTGTCCCTCTTCATCTCTCACTACAGTCTTCAGGGTAAATTTTAGTTTATCTGATATAAGGATGGCTACCCCTGCTTTCTTTTGAGGACCATTTGAATGGTAAATGGTTCTCCAACCTCCTACTTTCAGGCTGTAGGTGTCCTTCTGTCTAAAATGAGTCTCTTGTAGACAGCAAATAGATGGGTCCTGCTTTTTTTATCCAGTCTGACACCCTGCGCCTTTTGATGGGGTCATTAAGCCCGTTCACGTTCAGTGTTACTATTGAAAGATATGAGTTTATTGTCATCATGTTATCTATTCAGTCCTTGATTTTGTGGATTGTTCCACTGTACTCTCTATTTCCTGGTCTGAATGCCTGTTTCCCTTCCCAGATTAGGAAAGTTTTCAGCTATGATTTGTTCAAATACATATTCTGGACCTCTGGCCCTTTCGGCGCCCTCAGGAACCCCAATTAAACGTAGGTTTTTCTTCCTCAGGCTGTCGTTTATTTCCCTTAATCTATCTTCATGGTCTTTTAATTGTTTGTTTCTTTTTTCCTCAGTTTCCCTCTTTGCCATCAACTTGTCTTCTATGTCACTCACTCGTTCTTCCACCTCGTTAACCGTCGTCTTTAGAACTTCTAGTTTGGATTGCATCTCATTCAATTGATTTTTAATTTCTGCCTGATTAGATCTAAATTCTGCAGTCATGAAATCTCTTGAGTCCTTTATGCTTTTTTCTAGAGCCACCAGTAGCTTCATAACAGGGCTTCTGAATTGGCTTTCTGTCATTGAAGTGTAATCCAAATTTTGTAACTCTCTGGAAGAGAGGACTGTTTCTGATTCTTTCTTTTGAGGTTCGGTTTTCCTTCTAGTCATTTTGCTCAGTGCAGAGTGGCCAAAAACAAGTTGTATTGGGAAAAGGAGAAAAAGAGAGGAGAGAAAGAAGGAAAGAAAAGAGAAAAAGAAAAAAGAAAAAAGGAAGAAAAAAGAAAAAAAAGTGAAGAAAAAGATAAAGAAGAAAGGGTGGGGGAAGCAAACAAATCAAAAAGCAAAAAAAAAAAAAAAAAAAAAAACATGGGGAAGTAAGTATCTTCTGTTTCTGTATACTTTAAGTCCCTTGACTTCCCCTGGAACTTGTCCGTCTAGCTGGTCTTCTGGGGGAGGGGCCTGTTGTGCTGATTTTCACGTGTTAGCACTTGGAGGAGCTGCTCTGCCCCTTGCCTGGTGCAGGGCTCAGTGGGGGTTGTTTACCCCATGAGCCCCAGGAGGAACAACCACAGTGACCTCGGCCAGCTCTGGAGCCCTGTATTCAGCTCCCACAGTAACTATGGAGCTCTCAGCCTGCAGGGCCTGGAGGCTCCGGGGCGGGCCGCTGATCTGCTCAGCTCTGGGCAGGAGCGTCCTTGCTGTCCTGGGCCCTCCCAGCCTCTGCCTGTCCCGGGGGGAGGACGGATTCTGGGCTGTGTCCCCAGCACCCTGTGCTCCCGGGCCTGCGCTGTTGGATTCGCGCTCCCAGCCGGGCAGCCCCCTCTCCTCAGAGCCACCGCCCGAGCCCCTCCGAGCTGCTCCCGGGTCCAGCCGTGCACGCGTTGCAGCCCTTTAGAGAGCTCAGCGCACTCTCCTGGGCACGCAGGTGTCTGTTAGTGTCCCAGGTAGCCCGAGGGCATCCCTGCCCTCCTGGGGTCCTGCTCTAACTCCCTGCCAGCCCCTTTCCGCCGGGAAGATTGGTGAAGCTCCTGCTTCTCCAGGACGGGGCTTTTCTGTCCTGGGGGCACTTGCCCCGGCCTCAGCCCGGCTCCTCGCGGGGCCCCTCCCCCTTGGATGCCTTTTGTTTCTTTATTTCTTTTTCCCCGTCTTCCTACCTTGATAGAAGCGCGAACTCTTCTCACTGTAGCATTCCAGCTGTTCTATCTTTAAATCTCAGGCCGATTTCGTAGATTTTCAGGATGATTTGAAGGTTATCTAGGTAATTTTGTGGGGACACGTGACTTGGGCACCCTACTCTTCAGCTATCTTGCCCCTCCCTCCACTGTTACATTTTAAATGCAATGTTTAAGTGACAGGTTTTTTAAGCGATGGCATAAAGTAGCAAACAAAATATCAGAATGTTTTAGTTTGTGGGACTATTTTTATAAAACTACATTATAAATACTGATCCAATCTTCAATTCAAAAACTGGAGAGAGGTCTTTCAATCACAATTAAAGAGAAAAGTTTAATAACTTACCATAAAACCATCAGTGGTACCCTATACTACAGCTAGATAAAAACATGTTTTTCTTCATCAATCTTACTTGAGAGAGAACATCTATTTAGTACTGTAAAATGTAGTGTGGTAACCACAAAAACAAGCTAGCCACAGACTGAAGTTATTGTTTCTATGTTATAATAATATTGAAATTGTAATAATAATTTTTTATTTTAAACAAATCAAGATTTATTATTTCTTGGAAGTCAATTCTATATTGAGAATACTCATCTTAGGTCTTGACTAAAGAGTGATTTTAACAACTGCCATAAGCAGCTAGCCATAATGTGTATTTGCTGCATTCTAAACTCCACAGGAAAGCTATATTAAGAAATTTTGTTTTCCTAGTAGCCAAATACACCCAACATGAAAAGAAATTAAAATCCAATTACAAAGAAATAGCAACTTTAATAACACGGATTGTCATTTATCACTCTTGACACTGAAAATAATTTCTAAATCAAAATAATCCATACAAGGGAATGGATAGGGGTATAAGATGGCCATTCTCATATGTTGCTGATACTTTTTAAAGGCAACTTAATGATCCATGTCAAGTATCTGTATCAAATACCATATAGTTTGGAACCAGTAATTTCTATTCTAGGAGTCTAAACATACCTCAGATTTGTAGACAAAAAAATGTACAAGATTATTATGTTTGCATTATTTACAGAGGCAAAAAGAAATGAACATAAGAACAATTGTTAAATCTATGATTACATATTAAGTGCTTATAAAAGTTATGTTTTGAAAAGTGGTGTATATGTTTATATATAAAGGCTATAATTAATTTATTAATGGATTAATCATATTACTTTTTGGTGAAAGAACTGTAGTTGTTTTTCCTATAAGTTTATGCATATGTGTATAGTTCCAAATTTTTCACAAAGAACATGTGCAGGTATAATTCACTTCAATGAACAGAGAAATAAAGTGGGGATTGGGAAGAACAATAAGTCAATCATCTGCTTTGTGTCCATCTCTCTATTCACAAAAGTGCAAAGATGATGATAGGTATAACTACTGGTTTTCACATTAGAAGTTCTCTATGTCAAAAAGAGTTGGAGGTGGTGGTGTTAGACTTGTAATTTTGGCAGATCTCTTTTTTTTTTACAAGAAGCTTGTCCTTTCAAGCTGTTATATGCCATTTTTTTCACTATTTTTTTTATTTTTCTGTAATTTCAGAGCCTCTCTATGCTTCATTTCTGCTTTTCTTCTTTCTGCCAGAGCATTAAAATCAGGTTCATATTCTTTCACCTGTTAGTGTCTTTCCCCCATACTTCTTAAACTTGCAAAATATTTTTTCCAAATCTTTATTTTCTGAATTTGTGATTCTTTCCATTCTGTCCCTTAGTTTCTCTGCTGAATGAGTTAATTGTTGATTTCTCCTGCTTTATATTTTCTTTTATCTGTAAAGCAATATTCCTTTCCTGTTCTCGAACTGCAGTAATCTTAGTTTTTGTCAACTTTCATAATCTTCCTTTAAAATGCAAGCTTCCTCATTAGGATGCAGTCTCAGCTTGCCAGCATTCACTGTCTTTCTTTTCATTTCTGGGTATTTCAAATATAAAGGTTCTGAGAACTAGGAACCTGGAGTCAGGAACCACAGCTCAGACAGAGAAGGACTCAGCACCTGTGCCCCACCAGCTTCACAACAGTCTTTTGTGTACCTGCAAGGCAGCAATCCCCAAGTTCCCATCACTCTGAGTCATACTTCTTGATATATCCTATAGTAACTAGCACAATTCTGGTTGAACACCGTGTGGTTAGTTGCTCAGTAAATACTTACTGAATTGAAAGAAATCACCTATATACCTGGTCAGAAGTGATCCCAAATGCTAGTTGACTCTGGAAATAGTTTTTTTTTTTACAGGTTTCTCTCTTAAAAAGCTGTCCAAGAATGGTTAAAGCCAAAAAAGAGTATAGATAGCACTTCCTCAAGAATGTCATGATGATCCTTTACATTCTCTTCATAAGTTTAGGTTAAGTCTAATTACAGCAACTAAACTGAATTCCTTGCAAAGTAAGAGATGACATTTGAGTTTTACCTAGATATCTATATCTTGGCAGTAAGCTCCTTAGTGGTAGGCCCCTATCAGGAAATGAAGATCAAAACTGGGCAAGTCTTTATTCAAAATAATCAAATGAGCACTTTTGATTTCAAGTTTTACACATGCATTTCTCCCGAATGAAGCATCTATATATTTAACAAACTGAGAGTGGCTTAAAAACATAGTTTCCAATATGATTTTAAAATTAAAGATTAATTGGATATGGGGAAAATATAGCTGCCATATCAGTGTCATTCTATGATCTTCAGATTATTTCATTGCTGTAGCTGGCCAGATAGATAACCCCTCTCTGCTTCACCTCTCTATGTGTGCCCCTTCCAAACTGTACCTTTCTGAAGTAGAAGAGGATATTTCTTTAGGCAAAAAATATTCAAGTGCTGAGCTTCCATTAGAATTTCCAAAGAACTGAAGATGGCGGAAGAGTAGGGTCCCCAAGTCACCTGTCCCCACCAACTTACCTAGATAACTTTCAAATCATCCTGAAAACCTACGAATTTGGTCTGAGATCTAAAGAGGGAACAGCTGGAATGCTACAGTGAGAAGAGATTGTGCTTCTGTCATGGTAGGATGACAGAAAAAAAAAGAAATAAAAAAGCATCCAAGGCGGAGGGGCCCCCATGAGGAGCCAAGCCAAGGACAGTCGGCGAGTACCCCCAGGACAAGAAAGCCCAGGCCCAGAGAAGCAGGAGCTTCACCAATTTTCCAGGACAGAAAAGCGCTGGCAGGGAGCTCGGGCAGGATCCCAGGAGGGGTGGGGGGGGGGATGCCCTCAGGCTCCCAGGGGCACTGAGGACCTGCAACCTGGGGGAGAGCGTGCCACACTCCCTGGCTAAGATCCTTAAAGGGCTGCAGGGCCCGCCTGTCGGGGGCCCCGGGAGCAGCTCCAGGGACAACTCAGGCAGTGGCTCCGCGTGGAGGGGAACACGTGCCCCACGAGTGAGATTCCAGCGGGGCAGGCCACGAAGCCTAGGGCACTGGGGGACACAGCCCAAGATCTGACCCTCCCCCCAGGACAGGCAGAGGCGGGGAGGACATAGGACAGTGAGGACGCTCCTGCCACCCAGGTGACCCCAATTTGTGCAGATCGGGACCCCCGCCTGGGAGCATCCAGACCCCTGCGGACTGGGAACTATAGTAGTTACTGTGGGAGCTGACTCTAGAGCTGGGGAGCTGGCCACCGCCACTGTTGTTGTTCCTCCTGGTGTCACCTTGTATCTGGGACAGAGCAGGGGCCTCACAAGATAAACAGCACCCACTGAGCCCTGCACCTGGCAGGGGGCTGGGCAACACCCCCAGGTGCACACACCTAAGAGTCAGCACAGCAGGCCCCTGTCCCAGATGATCAGCTAGAAGGGGCATGATATTGACCAAGCAGCACTGGAAAGTGCCAGGGGAAGTCGAGGGATTTACAGTATATAGAATCAGAGGATACTCCCTCTTGTTTTTTGTTTTCTGTTTGATTCCCCCCCTTTTTCTCTCTTTTTCTCCCTTTTCCAGTACAACTTATTTTTGACCACACTGCACTGAGAAAAATGACTAGAAGGAAAAACTCACCACAAAAGGAAGCGAAACAGTCCTCTCTCCCACAGAGTTACAAAATTTGGATTACAACTGAACGTCAGAAAGCCAATTCAGAAGCACAATTATAAAGCTACTGGTGGCTCTAGAAAAAAAGCATAAAGGACTCAAGAGACTTCATGAATGCAGAATTTAGATCTAATCAGGCAGAAATTAAAAATCAATTGAATGAGATGCAATCCAAACAGGAGGTCTTAACGATGAAGGTTAATGAGGTAGAAGAACGGGTGAGTGACATAGAAGACAAGTTGATGCCAAGGAAGGAAACTGAGGAAAAAAAGAGACAAACTATTAAAACATCATGAAGATAGATTAAGGGAAATAAATGACAGGCTCAGAAGGAAAAACCTACATTTAATTGGAGTTCCCAAGGGCGCAGAAAGGGACAGACGTCCAGAAAGTGTATTTGAACAAATATATCTGAGAACTTCCCTAACATGGGGAGGGAAACAGGCTTTCAGATCCAGGAAATAGAGAGATCCCCCCCTAAAATCAATAAAAACTGTTCAACACCTTGACATTTAATAGTGAAACTTGCAAATTCCAAAGATAAAGAGAAGATCCTTAAAGCAGCGAGAAACAAGAAATCCCTAAACTTCATGGGGAGAAGTACTAGGGTAACAGCAGAAGTCTCCACAGAGACCGGGAAGGCCAGAAAGGGCTGGCAGGATATATTCAGGGTCCTAAATGAGAGGAACCTGCAACCAAGAATACTTTATCCAGCAAGGCTCTCATACAGAATAGAAGGAGAGGTAAAGAGCTTCCAAGAGAGGCAGAAACTGAAAGAATATGTGACACCAACCAGCTCTGCACGAAATATTAAGGGGGACTCTGTAAAAAAAGAGGAAGTCCAAGGAAATAAATCCACAAAAACAGAGACTGAATAAGTATCATGATGACACTAAATTCATATCTTTCGACAGTAACTCTGAACGTGAATGGGCTAATGACTCCATCAAAAGGCACAGGGTTTCAGACTGGATAAAAAGCAAGACCCATCTATTTGCTGTCTACAAGAGACTCATTTTAGACATAAGGACACCTACAGCCTAAAAAAAAAAAAGGTTGGAGAACCATGTACCATTCAAATGGTCCCCAAAAGAAAGCAGGGGTAGCCATCATATATAAATTAAAGTATATCCTAACGACTGTAGTAAGAGAAGAAGAGGGACACTATATCATACTTCAAGGCTCTATCCAACAAGAGGACCTAACAATCATGAATATCTATGCCCCAAATGTGGGAGCTGCCAAGTATATCAATCAATTAATAACCGAAGTTAAGACATACTTAGATAATAATACACTTATACTTGGTGACTTGAACACATCGTTTTCTATAATCGACAGATATTCTAAGCACAACATCTGCAAAGAAACAAGAACTTTAAATGATACACTGGACCTGATGGATTTCACAGATATTTATAGAACTTCATATCCCAATGCAACTGAATATACATTCTTCTCAAGTGCACATGGCACTTTCTCCAGAATAGAACAAATACTGGATCACAAAGCAGGTCTTAACTGATACCAAAAGATTGAGATAAGCCCCTGCATATTTTCAGACCATAATGCTTTGAAATTAGAACTAAATCACAAGAAGAAGTTTGGAAGGAATTCAAACACGTGGAGGTTAAGGACCATCTTACTAAAGATGAAAGGGTCAACCATGAAATTAAGGAAGAATTAAAAAGATTCATGGAAACTAATGAGAATGAAGATACAACCATTCAAAATCTTTGGGATGCAGCAAAAGCAGTCCTGAGGGGGAAATACATCGCAATACAAGCATCCATCCAAAACTGGAAAGAACTCAAATACAAAAGCTAACCTTACACCTAAAGGAGCTAGAGGAAAAACAGCAAATAGATCCTACACCCAGCAGAAGAAGAGAGTTAATAAAGATTCAAGCAGCTCTCAACGAAATCAAGACCAGAAGAACTGTGGAACAGATCAACAAAACCAGGAGTTGGTTCTTTGAAAGAATTAATAAGATAGATAAACCATTAGCCAGCCTTATTCAAAAGAAGAGAGAGAAGACTCAAATTAATAAAATTATGAATGAGAAAGGAGAGATCACTACCAACACCAAGGAAATACAAACGATTGTAAAAACATATTATGAACAGGTATACGCCAATAAATTAGGCAATCTAGAAGAAATGGACGCATTCTTGGAAATCCACAAACTACCGAAACTGGAACAGGAAGAAATAGAAAACCTGAACAGGCCAATAACCAGGGAGGAAATTGAAGCAGTCATCAAAAACCTCCCAAGACACAAGACTACAGGGCCAGATGGCTTCCCAGGGGAATTCTATCAAACGTTAAAGAACAAACCATACCTATTGTACTAAAGCTGTTTGGAAAGATAGAAAGAGATAGAGTATTTCCAAACTCGTTCTATGAGGCCAGCATCACCTTAATTCCAAAACCAGATAAAGACCCCACCAAAAAGAAGAATTATAGACCAAAATCCCTGATAAGCATGGATGCAAACATTCTCAACAAAATACTAGCCAATAGGATCCAACAATACATTAAGAAGATTATTCACCATGACCAAGTGGGATTTATCCCCGGGATGCAAGGCTGGTTCAACACTCGTAAAACAATCAATGTGATTCATCATATCAGCAAGAGAAAAAACAAGAACCATATGATCCTCTCCATAGATGCAGAGAAAGCATTTGACAAAATACAGCATCCATTCCTGATCAAAACTCTTCAGAGTGTAGGGGTCGAGGAACATTGATCTGCATCTTAAAAGCCATCTACAAAAAGCCCACAGCAAATATCATTCTCAATGGGGAAGCACTAGGAGCCTTTCCCCTAAGATCAGGAATGAAACAGGGATGTCCACTCTCACCATTGCTGTTCAACATAGTACTAGAAGTCCTACCCTCAGGAATCAGGCAACAAATAGAAATAAAAGGCATTGAAATTGGCAAAGAAGAAGTCAAACTCTCGCTTTTCACAGATGACATGATATTGTACGTAGAAAACCCAAAGGACTCCACCCCAAGATTGATAGAACTCATTCAGCAATTCAGCAGTGTGGCAGGATACGAAATCAATACCCAGAAATCAGTGGCATTTCTATACACTAACAATGAGACTA
Organism: Canis lupus dingo; assembly: GCF_003254725.2. Lineage (NCBI taxonomy): Eukaryota > Metazoa > Chordata > Mammalia > Carnivora > Canidae > Canis > Canis lupus. The sequence continues at coordinate 66,353,676 of NC_064281.1, forward strand.
AAGAAAGGGAAATTAAGGAGTCAATCCCATTTATAATTCCTCCGAAAAGCATAAGATTCCTAGGAATAAACCTAAACAAAGAGGTAAAGGATCTATACCCTAAAAACTACAGAACACTTCTGAAAGAACTTGAGGAAGACAGAAAGAGATGGAAAAATATTCCATGCTCATGGATTGGAAGAATTAATATTGTGAAAATGTCAATGTTACCCAGGGCAATTTACACGTTTAATGCAATCCCTATCAAAATACCATGGACTTTCTTCAGGGAGTTGGAACAAATAATCTTAAGATTTGTGTGCAATCAGAAAAGACCCCGAATAGCCAGGGGAATATTGAAAAAGAAAACCATAGGTGGGGGCATCACAATGCCAGATTTTAGGTTGTACTGCAAAGCTGTGGTCATCAGGACAGTGTGGTACTGGCACTAAAACAGACACATAGGTCAATGGAACAGAATAGAGAATCCAGAAGTGGACCCTCAACTTTATGGTCAACTAATATTCGATAAAGGAGGAAAGACTATCCATTGGAAGAAAGACAGTCTCTTCAATAAATGGTGCTGGGAAAGTTGGACATCCACATGCAGAAGAATGAAACTAGACCACTCTCTTTCACCATACACAAAGATAAACTCAAAATGGGTAAAAGATCTAAATGTGAGACAAGATTCCATCAAAATCCTAGAGGAGAACACAGGCAACACCCTTCTTGAACTTGCCCACAGCAACTTCTTGCAAGATACATCCATGAAGGCAACAGAAACAATCAACAAAACTAAAAGACAGCCTACAGAGTGGGAGAAGATATTTGCAAATGACCTATCAGATAAAGGTCTAGTATCCAAGATCTATAAAGAACTTATGGAACTCAAGAGCAAAAATACTATCCAATCATGAAATAGGCAAAAGACATGAACAGAAATGTCACCAAATATATAGACATAGGCATCAAGCACATGAGAAAATGCTCCGCATCCCTTGCCATTAGGGAAATACAAATCAAAACCACAATGAGACACCACTTCACACCAGTGAGAATGGTGAAATTTAACAAGACAGAAAACAACAAATGTTGGCAGGGTGAATGTTGCAGTGAAACTCCGGGACACCTACACCCTGATGTTTCTAGCATCAGTGTCCACAATAGCCAAATTGTGGAAGGAGCTTCGGTGTCCATTAAAAGATGAATGGATAAAGAAGATGTGGTTTATGTATACAATGGAGTATTACTCAACCATTAGAAACGACAAATACCCACTATTTGCTTCGACGTGGAGGGACCTGGAGGGTATTATGATGAGTGAAATAAGTCAATCAGAAAAGGACAAATATTATATGGTCTCATTCATTTGGGGAGTATAAAAATTACTGAAAGGGATTAAAGGTAAAGGAAAGAAATGGGTGAAAATATCAGTGAGTTTGAGAAAGCATGAGAGACACCTAACTCTAGGAAACAAACAAGGGGTAGTGAAAAGGGAGGTGGGCGGGGGGTTGGGTGCCTGGGTGATGGGCACTGAGGGGGACACTTGGCGGGATGCACACTGCGTGTTATGCTATATGTTGGCAAATTGAACTCCAATAAAAAAAGTTAAAAAAAATACCATCTACCATAGTACCTGAATATAGTAAATGCTAAGTAAACATTTGTTGCAAGGTAAGTAGTAAGTTGTTTGTTATAAAGGATGAAATTGATGCTAAATGTTAAGTATGATAGATGGAAAAGCACTAGCTGGTAGAGGTGTTTTAATAAAGCATACTGAACATGGACTTCAGTGAAACTCTGATCAAGGTTTTGTTTGCTACTTTTTGGGGTGTATGTGTGTGTGTGTGTATGTGTGTGTGTGTGTGTACACTTTTACATGCTATAAAATGAGATGATTTTTTCACTCCCAACCACGTGAAAAAACGTAGGTGGTTTGGATTGCCATTTTACAATGAATACAGGTGATTGAATCTGTAAAATTTTGTGAAAGCTTACATTATTCTTTCTGACTAGAAAATAAAATGTATGATATTTTCCTATAGTACAAGTAACTGTCAAGACTTCACGAAGCTTTTTCTCATGGGCAATGGAAACTTTGTCACTAATCAGGTTTTCCCTTTTTTCTTTTCTATGGTTTTGAGAAAGCTCAGAGTGATGATTTTAGCCTGGTTTTCCTAATGACGTGGAACGGTATGGTCTGCATGTCTGTGTACTCTTTTCCTTCTGGTGTTATTACTCCATTATATTAACACAGTCCCTGACAGCTTTTTCTATCTTATTACCTCTTATTTGTTCTCTTAAGCTACTCAAAATTCTTTTTTTTCTCCTTTTTTGTATTGAAGTGGGATATATATCAAAGAAATCAATATTAAATGAATATGCATTTTTTAAAAAATAATTTCTTGGTAACGCCTTTGTTGCTAGCTTTTTCTCCTTTCCACTTCTCTGTCACTTCTATATCCTGCCATTCTTTAGTATATAATTTATTCAAGAAATGGAACCACATCTTTATGTAAGGTAAGCCATTGGAGGAGGAACTTACTATGTATATGCAGTAGCTCTTTTAATGTAATTTATCTTCTATTCTAATTTTTCTTTCTTAAACCAAAGGCTCTAATCTATGCCCACAAACCACATGCAGGTTTTAAAAGATCTCAGTGGCATGATTCTTTTCATTCATTCAGCATACATTTATTGAGAACTTACTAAGCATTATCCTAAAGTACACTTCTAAGTGCTACTGAAAAATATACATAAAATACTATCTTCTCTCTTAAGGGTTTATGGTAAAAGACCATAAACATATGTATCTAAATAACTTTAATGTAAGAGATTGACCAATTAGTAAGGGCTATAAAGAGAGTCACAGATCACATACTAAGGGAGTTATAAGAAGGAAACCTAACTTTCAGTTATATGAAGGAGGTTATACATAGGAAGAATCTTCAGACTATGACCACTGATTAGGTTTAGAGTGACAATAAGGAAAGTAAAAGTAACGTTAAATTCCAACTCTTTTGATTAGGGCAGTGGAAATATTAATGAAAATAGGGGACATAGAATGAAAACCTTAGGGAGTCAGTTGGAGGTGACTGTGGAACAGCCAAGTAGAAATGTCAACTAGTCCATTAAAAATGATGAATTAGAGCTGAGAAAGAAAGTTTTGGGAGATGTTCATGTAAAGATAATCATATGAAGGTGTCCATATAAATGTTGCATAATTCGAGATTTTATATCTTATAGTCAATAGAGGGAGTAGAGAAAGGAGAAGGAAATCATGGATATGCCCTTTGGGGAAGACCACCTGATGAAAGAACAAAGAGAAGCCTGAGAAAAAGACTTAGAAGCAGCAGGACAGTATAATGGGAAGAAAAAATATCAAGAACAGAATGGATCAACAATGTTGCAACAATATTTGCTGCAGAACTGGAACAAGAGAAGAACAAAGAAAAGGAAATGGAATTTGTGACTTGGAGGTCAATAAAGACAAGTTTAGGAGCAAGTCAAAACTAGAATCTGCTTTTTAAAGTGTTAAGGAATGTGTGGGTACTGAGAAAATGGCCACAGTAAGCATGCTTTCCTCCTTTAGGAATTTTTCAGGTTGAAGGGAATGAAAACATAAGCCAACAGAATGAATGGTAGAGTTGCTAAGGGAGTCACTTTAAAGACAAGGTTAAATTCTTAATTCTTGAAAATCAAAAGAATCAGAAGTTTGCAGCAAATAGGGAGAAAATTTTCAGTGAAGTGGGGCATTGAAGGAGTTTTCATAATGAACTCAAATTGTGGTCTTGAACCAGTAGTATTAAGACAATCAGGGTACTCTGAGATATAAATTATCCAGTCCTAGTATTTAAACAAGCCCTCAACTGATTCTGATACATTATAAAATTTGAGTTTCACTGGCCATTCTCAGGAAAAGGTAAAACCACCTGCACAGAGGGAGAGAACTGCAGTAGAATCCAGAGAATGAAGATGGCAATTAAGATAAGTATTAGATATTGAAGACTGTGGTAGCAAGTCAATTAGAATTAATTAAAAGGAATGTCTAGCAACAGAGAGAGTTCAGCAAGATAGAGACAATCTGTTCTAGACTAAATTGGCCTAGTTTGTGGACTTTCTTTAGCTCACAGAGAAATCAAAATCTAGAGGCAGAGAAAGTAGATGGTAGCTACCCAAAGTAAGGGGTCAGCAAAATGACAATAGCAATCAGAGAAGGCAATACAAATTTTAAGGGTTTCTAGTAAAAAACATTGTTAAATTGGATGACAGTGGAGTTTAGCCTGGCTTAGAACTGAGGGCTGGAGAGCTTGGTGAGGGTGAAGTTCAGTAGGAATGAGGAAGGAGATGAAGTAAGGAAGTGATGATAACAGAAACAGACATTAAACAGTTTCAAGTGATGAAGTTCAAGGAGCAGCCAAAGTCTGTGAGGGCTGTAGTGGAAATTAAGAAATTGAAGGTGATAAAGAGCCATGAGGACAGAGTGTGGGGGAATATCACTGATACGAATGATGAAGTTCCCTTAGTTGATTCCAGGGCAAGAATCAGCAGGAAGTGGAGGGAAGATTGTAACCTACCAATGAAACTGTCAAAATATGGGGAGAGTAACTAGGTTAGTAGATAGTGACAATTCAAGCTGAAAATTATGCTGTGTATTTTTTGCAGGGTTTTATAGAGAGGAGACAGTTGATCAAAAAACCCAGACCGAGTGTGTAAAATTGTTTTGAGAAAATAATTAGCAATAGATATACAAAAAACAAAACAAATAAAAATTAGGGAATTATTAACACCAGCAAAGAAAACCAAAAACAAGACAGTTGTATTAATAAAAGAAGCAAAATAGTATACAAATTGGTTCAGCAGTAAATAATATTTTCATAGCATTAATAATATAAACACTGAATACTGGTTTAGCAAAAAAATGGGGATTTAACTATATAGGGATGATGGAAGGGATGGAAAGGGATGGAGCATTAATAGAACTAAATCCTTATGTACCTGAAATTATCAACAGATAATATACAACATTGATACATCAAGAAGTAGCATAAGAAATTGCATATTATATAGCTGTATGGAGGTAAATACCAGAAGAAAAAGCTAAGAGTTGAAAATTGTTGTCTCTGGGGAATGAGTGTGCATGAAAAAAGTTGGATGAGGATGCTAAAATATACCTTTTAGTACCATTTTAATTTTTAAGCTATATACATGCATTACTTTGATTTAAAAGAATAAAAACTGTTCTTTTTTAAGTAACAATTCTTGTTTGCCACAAAACAGTTTAAAAGGGCACCAGTGTAGGAAGTGGCAGGAGACAGATAAAGGTAGAGTTTGAAAAAGATGGACCCAAAACAGATATGGATTAAATTTTTGGAAAGGATAAGCATGGGATAGAGGTTTGGGCAAAATAACCCATTTGCAAAAATGGGGATGGAAAAGGCGAAAAATATGAAAAGGGATTTAACCACACACATTTTAATGAGAGAGGAAACAGGCAGGTCTGCTCAGTTTATTGAGTGAACCAGCCCAGAGAGTCCATCATTAGTGAATGACTTATCTTAAATAAACATTGTAACAAGATTCCTGTATACTTGCCAGAAAAAAACACCTGACATTAAGATCTGTGCTGTTTTGATGTTGAGAAAAATTGAATCTTCAAATGATGGGAGAAAAGCACCACAAGTTGGAGTATTTTCATTGGCAATGGCCCTATACAAGTGGGCAGAACTATTCCTTTTACATCTGCCCATGACTCCAAAAGTTTTCTCAGCATCAAGCCATGTGGAAAAGAGTTGCACATATAATATATGTAGTTTAGTTTTTCTTATAAATTCCACCTGTATGATAACTTGTAAAATGTGTTTAGCTGATCTTTTCCTTGTCGTTAACATATGTAAAATTATCTATTTCTTGCTAATGTCAGGAAATGACCACAGCACATTATTCTTAAGGTCTCAAGGAAGGAAATGTGATTGCAAAAAAAAATGTAATTGCCAATGTTTTGAATTTGAAACCAAAATGATGATGTTTCATGGAAAACAACAGAAATTAGTTTTATAAAAAATATTTTGAAGCCAGGTTTTTGGACACTTGATTTTTAAAAATATTTTAATGACTTTTGCTTCGTGGAAAGAATTTTAAAGGTGATTTAGTTTCATTTAAAAATATTATTACATGAGCACTGAGTATTATATATAAGTGATGAATCACTTAATTCTACTCCTGAAACTAATATAATATTACATTATATGTTAACTATTTGGAATTTAAATAAAAACTTGAAAATAACAAAAATCATCTTAAAAATGTAAAAAAAAATAAAAAATAAAATTATCATTATAGTGGGAACCAATTTCTTTTATTGATGTTTTGAAGGATTTGGATCCTGGGGTTGGAAAACAAAGAAGGCCAGAATCGAGCATTTATTTGAGCATCTACTATGTATTTGGCTCTAAGCTGAATACTTCACATATTTTTTTATATTTAATAGAATAGATGGGGAAACTGAGGTTCAGTTAAGTCAATTAACTCAGTCTAGTTAGATCAATTACCTAAGATCTTGCAATTTGGCAGAATAATCTTTTATAAACCCAAATAATTGAATGGAAAGTCTATGTTCTTTTCACCTTACTTTTTTAAAAGATTTATTTATTTATTTTAGAGACAGAAAGAGAGAGTGCAGCAGGGTGGGGCAGAGGGAGACGGAGAGAGAAACTCAAGCCGACTCCATGCATGGGGTTGATCCCACAACACTGAGATCATGATCTGAGCTGAAACCAAAGGTCAGGTGCTTAACTGATTGCACCACCCAGGTGTCCCCCACCTTATATATATATATATTTACATATTCATCTCCATGTTTATTGCACTATTACTCCTTTTTTTGCATATTCACCTACATGTTTATTGCAGATAAGCTAAGTGTCCACTTATGGATGAATCAATAAGATGTGGTACATACACACAATGACACATTATTTAGCCATAAAAAGAATGATATCTTGGCATTTGTGACAACATAGATTGACCTTAAGAGCAAGATGCCAGTTGAAGTAAGTCAGAAAGAGAAAGGCAAATACCATATGATCCCATTCATGTGTGGAATATGAAATAACAACAAAACCCAAAAAGCTACTTTCAGAGAGTGAAGAAATTGGTGGAGGTGTAGGGGCAAGGTTGGGTGAAATGGATAAAGGGGTCAAAATGTACAGACTTTCAATTATAAAATAAATAAATCACAGGGATGGAATATAAAGCATGGTGAACTACAATTAACAATACTATATTACATATGTGAAAGTTGCTAAGAGAATAGATGTTAAAAATTCTCATCATTAGAAAAATGTAAGTGAATGATGGAAAGTGACAGATGTTAATGAGACTGATTATAATGATAATTTCACAACATATGTGAACATAAATCTATTATGTTACACACCTGAAAAACAATATCATATGTCAATTATACCTTAATTTAAAAAACTATAATGGCCACTGTGCTCTTTTTCCTTTAATTAATTTTAATTATTTACTTAATCACATTTATGTTTTTATTCTAGCTACTTAACATATAGTGTAGTATTGGTTTCAGGGGTAGAACTTAGTATATAACTTAGTATATATAAAACTTACATATAATACCCAGTGTTCATCACAACATGTGCTCTAATAACCATCACTCACTTAGCCTATTCCCCACACATATCCCCTCCAGCAACCCTCAGTTTGTTCTCTATAGTTAAAAGTCTCTTATGGTTTGCCTCCCTCTCTCTTTTTTCCCTTCCCTTATGTTCATCTGTTTTGTTTCTTAAATTCCACATATGAGTGAAGTCATATATTTGCCTTTCTCTGACTGACTTACCTTGCTTAACATAATACAGTCTGGTTCTATCCATGTCACCACAAATGGTAAGATCTCATTCTATTTGATTTGATCCTCCTATCCACCCATCAGACAATGGATGTTTGGGTTCTTTCCATAATTTGGCTATTGTTGATAACGCTGCCATAAACATCAGGGGGCATATGCCCCTTCAAATCAACATTTTTCTATCCTTTGGGTAAATACTTAGTAATGCAATTGCTGGGTTATAGGATAGTTCTATTTTTAACTTTTTGAGGAATCTCCATATTGTTTTCCAGAGTGGCTGTACCACTTTGCATTCCCACCAACAATGTAAGAGTCTTCTCCTTTTCTCTGCATCTCATTAACATCTGTTATTTCCTGAGTTGTTTGTTTTAGCCATTCTGATACGAGTGAGGTGGTATCCCATTGTGGTTTTGATTTGTATTTCCCTGATGATGAGTGATGTTGAATATCTTTTCACGTGTCTCTTAATCAACTGTATGTCTTCTTTGGAAAAGTGTCTATTCATGGCTTCTGCCAATTTTTTAAAATTGGATTATTTGTTTTTTGGGTGTGGAGTTTGATAGGTTCTTTATAGATTTTGGATACTAACCTTTATCAGATATGTCACTTGCAAATATTTTCTCCCATTCTGTAAGTTGCCTTTTTGTTTGTTGATTGTTTCCTTTGTTGTGCAGAATATTTTTATCTTGATGAAGCCCCAATAGTTAATTTTTGCTTTTGGTTCCCTTACCTCAGAAGATGTATCTACTAAGGAGTTGCTTTGCTCCATGTCAAAAAGGTTGCTGTTTATGTTCTCTTCCAGGATTTTGATGGTCTCTTGACTCATATTTAGGTCTTTCATCCATTTTGAATTTATTCCTGTGTAAGGAAGTGGTGTAAGAAAGTGGTCCAGTTTCATTTCTCTGCATATTGCTGTCCAGGTTTCCCAACACCATTTGTTTGTTTTTTTTTTTTTATTATTATTATTTTTTTATTGGTGTTCAATTTACTAACATACAGAATAACACCCAGTGCCCGTCACCCATTCACTCCCACCCCCCGCCCTCCTCCCCTTCTACCACCCCTAGTTCGTTTCCCAGAGTTAGCAGTCTTTACGTTCTGTCTCCCTTTCTGATATTTCCCACACATTTCTTCTCCCTTCCCTTATTTTCCCTTTCACTATTATTTATATTCCCCAAATGAATGAGAACATATAATGTTTGTCCTTCTCCGACTGACTTACTTCACTCAGCATAATACCCTCCAGTTCCATCCACGTTGAAGCAAATGGTGGGTATTTGTCATTTCTAATAGCTGAGTAATATTCCATTGTATACATAAACCACATCTTCTTTATCCATTCATCTTTCGTTGGACACCGAGGCTCCTTCCACAGTTTGGCTATAGTGGCCATTGCTGCTATAAACATCGGGGTGCAGGTGTCCCGGCGTTTCATTGCATTTGTATCTTTGGGGTAAATCCCCAACAGTGCAATTGCTGGGTCTTAGGGCAGGTATATTTTTAACTGTTTGAGGAACCTCCACACAGTTTTCCAGAGTGGCTGCACCAGTTCACATTCCCACCAACAGTGTAGGAGGGTTCCCTTTTCTCCGCATCCTCTCCAACATTTGTTGTTTCCTGCCTTGTTAATTTTCCCCATTCTCACTGGTGTGAGGTGGTATCTCATTGTGGTTTTGATTTGTATTTCCCTGATGGCAAGTGATGCAGAGCATTTTCTCATATGCATGTTGGCCATGTCTATGTCTTCCTCTGTGAGATTTCTGTTCATGTCTTTTGCCCATTTCATGATTGGATTGTTTGTTTCTTTGGTGTTGAGTTTAATAAGTTCTTTATAGATCTTGGAAACTAGCCCTTTATCTGATATGTCATTTGCAAATATCTTCTCCCATTCTGTAGGTTGTCTTTGAGTTTTGTTGACTGTATCCTTTGCTGTGCAAAAGCTTCTTATCTTGATGAAGTCCCAATAGTTCATTTTTGCTTTTGTTTCTTTTGCCTTTGTGGATGTATCTTGCAAGAAGTTACTATGGCCGAGTTCAAAAAGGGTGTTGCCTGTGTTCTTCTCTAGGATTTTGATGGAATCTTGTCTCACATTTAGATCTTTCATCCATTTTGAGTTTATCTTTGTGTATGGTGAAAGAGAGTGGTCTAGTTTCATTGTTCTGCATGTGGATGTCCAATTTTCCCAGCACCATTTATTGAAGAGACTGTCTTTCTTCCAATGGATAGTCTTTCCTCCTTTATCGAATATTAGTTGCCCATAAAGTTCAGGGTCCAACACCATTTGTTGAAGAGACTTTTTTCCATTGGATAGTCTTTCCAGCTTTGTCAAAGATTAGTTGACCATATAGCTGTGCGTCCATTTCTAGGTTTTCTATTCTGTTCCATTGATCTATGTGTCTGTTTTTGTGCCAGTACCATACTGTCTTGATGACTACAGTTTGTAATATAGCTTGAGGTTCAGAATTGTGATGCTTCTAGCATCGCTTTTCTTTTTCAAGATGGCTTTGGCTATTCAGAGTCTTTTGTGGTTCCACTCAAAATTTAGGATTGGTTGTTCTAGCTGTGTGAAAAATGCTGTTGGTCTTTTTTTTGCTATTGGTATTTTGATAGGGAATGTATTAAATGTGTACATTGCTTTGGGCGAAGTATAGACATTTTAACAATATTTGTTCTTCCAATCCATGAGCATGGAATGTTTTTCAATTTCTTTGTATCATCTTCAGTTTCTGTCATAAGTGCTCTATAGTTTTCAGAGTACAGATCTTATATCTCTTTTGTTAGGCTTATTTGTTTTCACCTCATTATGCTATGTTAGTTAAAATTTAACTCTAAACACAAGCTAAAAATGGGCCAACCTGTAGTTTTAAAAGAGCATGATTTATTATCTGCTCTATAACTCTTTAAAGAGACTCTCCACTCATGTGGAAGAGACATTTAAATATCAAGGAGCCTAGTTGAGAGAACTCATTTTCTTCCTTCCCTTATCTATGGATCTACACAACCAGATTACCCTATCCTCTGACCGGGAATGAATCCTATGTAATCCATGTAAGTGGAATTACTAGCTTTACACTTCCCAGGTAACTATCTTGTTTTCAGCAGGAAAACCAGAAGTATTTAATCTATACGAAAAAAACTCCAATATTTAACAAAGCTACATCAGAATCTCAAACTGAGGCATAAATAATAAAATAAAAAGTAATACATTAGTTATTCAACTCTTCCCATTTTCTAAATAGACAATATCTAGTCTGCTCAAATATACTATTAGTGTAGTAAGCTAGTGAAAGGATATCATAGCATCATTATTGCCACTACACAAGATTCTTAATCCTGTGATATTGTTTCCATCTCTGGTAATTGTTCCTCAGTTCATTCCTACTGTTATTCTAATTTAAGTTGTACAATTGAGAAAGCTTCTAATAATCTCTACAAATCTTTCTCTGTGGAATTTTTATGTTGTAGACTTTATAGTTTATAAAGCACTTTCAACATGGGTTTATATTTAGACATTACATCAACCCTGTGAGGTAGATATTACTACCTAAATTTTTTGGGGGGAAGTAGTAGAAGATTTCCTTTTTTTTAGTTAAGAATGAGAACAGTTTAATATTTCTTAATATTAAGGTAGTCCTTTATCAATAGTGTAAACATAAATAGAGCACTGGGCTAAGAGCCTGTCAATAGAGAGGTATTGGTGACATAGCAGAAAGTAGACTAGCTTCAGAGAAGGAAGAACATAAGAAAGTTTTTGAGAGATAAAAAATTTTAACCAAGTTTCAAATAAATTTCAATCTCCATACTAATAATAAAAAGTTTAGAACAAGATATTGCTACAACCATATGTTGCTGTCTAAGATATGGTCATCTTCTCACTAAAGAATCAGTTTGAGTGGCATAGTGTACTTTACATTATGAATTAAAATTAACAAATGTCTTCAAAACATATGTATATACCCAAATGTAAATACTTAGAATTTTTTATTTAAATTCAAACAATTAACATATAATGTATTATTGCTTTCAGAAGTAGAGGTCAGTGATTCCTCAGTCTTTATAATACCCAGTGCCATTACATCACATGCCCTCCTTAATGTCCATCATCCAGTTGCCCCATCTCTCCACCTCCCTCCCCTCCAGTGATCCTCAGTTTGTTTCTTAGGATTAAGAGTCTCTTGTGGTCTGTCTCTCTCATTACTATCTAACTTCTGAGAGAGCCAGTATTTATTAAAAAGACACACTTGAAAGGCACAGAGCCTGGGACTGGAACCCAGTTCTTCCTTCTCTGAAGCTGGTCTACTTTCTGCTATGTCACCATACGTCTCCATTGACAGGCTCTTAGTCCAGTGCTTTATTTATGTTTACACTATTGATAAAGGACTCCTCACATCTCTCTTTATGAATCCTGGCTCCACTATATGCTAGCTGAGCAAATATTTGCAAGAACTTATGAGCGATAAGTATTTTGTGATAAGGAAACTGAAACAAAGCAAATAATTAGACTAAACTGTATAAAATTGTTGCCATTTGACAAACATTAACCTACTAAAAATGACCATTTTAAATTATTTAACTTAATAAATGTTTCTAATCATTATTATCAATCCATTTATTTTTTTCTTAGTGTAATGTTAGTGTTTATTTTTTTGTATATTTTTTATTGGAGTTCGATTTGCCAACATATAGTATAACATCCAGTGCTCATCCCGTCAAGTGCCCTTCTCAGTGCCCGTCACCCAGTCACCCCTTCCCTCCACCCATAATCAATCCATTTAATGTAAGAAGTTCAACACCATCTGAACTATATTTTAGAGTATCTTAGTTAACAATATTTCCATTCAAGATATTCAAAGAAAATATAATTTTAGGTTCTTTAGGGTGTAAAAATATGGACTTTAAATATTTTATGTATTTTTAGTGATATGGCCAAAGTACATATTTCAAAATTTCAGTCCTTAGAAATAATCTCATATATAATTAATATAAAACAATCAAATTCTTATGTGGGCTGTCTCCTTCCTATTTTTTATTCTTTTCCTTCTATCTTTTAATAAGATCTGCCTATGAAAGAGATCAATTTAAGCAAGTTATTCCTTACTGGGAAAAAAGTCCTGAAAAAATACAAATGATGACTGATTTCTCACTGTTTAGTTATTGTTGTTAGTTTTACTGAGATACAAGAAAATATTTTTTCCTTTTGCACTTGTGTAATAGATGTTTCCAAAATTCCAAAGTCTTCAGAATATAAATTAGTCACTGATGATTGTATCCCAAGAGATTTCTCCTTAGCAACCAAGTTTTAGTTTCTATTTTGTTGATGTAATACACAATAAAATGTATGCATTTGCTGACTTAATACAGCATATTTCATAGAATGCACATAGGAATTCATTGACAGCTTGTGAAATGTAATCCTTAGCTAATATAATTTCCAATTCATTGTCCATTTAAATACCATGCCTCATGAAAATATTTAATGTGGCACAACCAGCGAATCCATTTTAAAACTGAGGATCAGCTAGAAATTAAGTATTCATTAATCTGTTTATAACTTTTCTCATAGATTTAATGCATTAATAGACCTGAATTATTTTGTTTTCTGAGAGGAAATAGAAAATTTTGTTTTAAAAATGCCATAAATAGCTCAATATTTTGAAGAAAATTCAATGTGGGTGCCTATATAGTGGTATGAGAAGAATTTAAGAGTGTTATTTCAGTTTTATAAAAAAATCAGCTGATTGATATTACCTGATCATGTAAATAGCTTGATCCACTATGGCACAGTTCATTTCCAGTGTTTGTAGAAATTGAGTCACTTCCTGTGACGGTTTGGATTTGTTGGCTAGAATGAGATTGCTGACAGTGCGCAGAGTGGACGATCTGGGGCTGTCGGACAATGTGATGATGGCATTGGACCCGTGGATAGCATTCCTAAAACACACATACATGCCAAAATAGCCACTGAGAATAAAAATTACTAATCAAGAAAAACCAACTGAATCCATTTTTTAAAAAATTTAATGTGTTCTTTCACAAGACAATTCAAGCTCTAAGATTTATAGTTTTAATACGTGAGATGTTATTTTTTCAAATTATTTCATTGGGGAAATTGTATTGCATTCTATTTTCGTTTGATCAGGTGGCTGTTACCATCCAAATATTTACCTGAATCGTCTAGAGAATTGCATGTTCTTATTAAATTAACATTCCAGTTATACTTAACACTAAAACTATAATTAATATTAATGCTAATTACTCTGATGATCCAACAGGCACTTCAGCATCTAATTTTATAATACTATCATACTGAAGATGCAAATAGACATAAAATTAGAAAATAACATAATGCAGTGATTTTCGATATCAGGAAGCATATTAGAATCACAGTGGGGACAGACAAAACTCATGCTTGTGAAAATCAAGCGAAAATATTGGAAAACTGTAACTGAAGCTTCAGATACAGAAAGCAAGGATTCTAACTGATTCTACCCCTTACTCTGTGATCTTGGGAAATTACTTTATCTTTATGAGTCTCAGTTTCTTCATTTGCAAAAGTGGAGATAATATGTGTCTCATTGGGTTGCTGTGAGGAATAAATGAACTAATGTTTATAAAGTGCCTAGTATAAAGTGGGTAATAAAGACTTATTATCATATTATTTCATTATTATTGTCATCATCAACTTAATCATCATCCACCCCACTAATTTTGCAAGTGGAAAAAAACCCCTGAAGTCCAGAGAAGTAAGATGCTTTACTCATAATGACATGACTAATTCTTGGAAAAATTTGGATTGGAATTCCTGATTTCTAGGTCAGAGTTCTTTCAGAACATAACAATGAATTTTTACTGTCCTCAAAATAGTCTGGAACTTGTTGTTCTTAAACTAAGTCTTTACTATCTGCTTATTTATTTGTCATGGCTTTTTTATGATAAAGTATAGAGGACAGAATAAGAAAAGCTATCAGGTTGTTTCAGTTTTGAGAATTTCAGGTATACTTGAATTTCCTATATTAGTTTGTTATTATTCTAGTTTGATAACAGGCATCTAAAAGCCAGTTTTCAAAGAAAAACATACTCTATTTTGAATCAGAATGCTACATTCAAGCACGTGCATTTAGCTTTGGAAGTATAAATTCAATGCTCTACTTCCTTTGGGTAGTGGAAAGCTGACCTGCATTAATAAAGCACATCAAATTTTATATTTTTTATGTAGAACAATTTTCAACTATATTAAGTGAATAAAGCAAGATGCATAAGTATGAATATACTATGCTCCCTTTTGTATAACATTTAAAAATATATAAATATGTATATATTTACAAATATACACAGCTGTTTTTAAATGCATAGAGAAAAAATATCTTAAGAGTGACAGACCCTAAGAAGAGGAACTGAGAGATATGGGGGTTATTCTGTATGTTAGTAAATTGAACACCAATAAAAAATAAATTAAAAAAAATAACAATAAAAAAAAAGAAGAGGAACTGAGAGATAAGGGGGCTAGGATAGAGAGGCTTTTTTAAAACCACTGTATATATTTTATTTTCTTTTTGTATTCTTTTTGTACTTTCTATGCTTTGAAATTTTTAACATGTATACAAATTATCTTTTTATGTCTACAAAAATTATTTTGAAAGAAAGAAAAACATAAAAGAAACATTTTGCAAATAGAAATTGCCTTGGTAGTCACTGATGATAAAGGTCATAGAATCTGTTCATAGACTCATTTTTTCCAGATTCTTTTCAAATATGACTCACTTTAGAAATATGATAGCAATCCAATCATGAAATGGGCAAAAGACATGAACAGAAATCTCACAGAGGAAGACATAGACATGGCCAACATGCACATGAGAAAATGCTCTGCATCACTTGCCATCAGGGAAATACAAATCAAAACCACAATGAGATACCACCTCACACCAGTGAGAATGGGGAAAATTAACAAGGCAGGAAACCACAAATGTTGCAGAGGATGCGGAGAAAAGGGAACCTTCTTACACTGTTGGTGGGAATGTGAACTGGTGCAGCCCTTCTGGAAAACTGTGTGGAGGTTCCTCAAAGAGTTAAAAATAGACCTGCCCTAAGACCCAGCAATTGCACTGTTGGGGATTTACCCCAAAGATTCAGATGCAATGAAACGCCGGGACACCTGCACCCCGATGTTTATAGCAGCAATGTCCACAATAGCCAAACTGTGGAAGGAGCCTCAGTGTCCATCGAAAGATGAATGGATAAAGAAGATGTGGTTTATGTATACAATGGAATATTACTCAGCCATTAGAAACGACAAATACCCATTTGCTTCAACGTGGATGGAACTGGAAGGTATTATGCTGAGTGAAGTAAGTCAATCGGAGAAGGACAAACATTGTATGTTCTCATTCATTTGGGGAATATAAATAATAGTGAAAGGGAATATAAGGGAAGGGAGAAAAAATGAGTGGGAAATTTCAGAAAGGGAGACAGAATATAAAGACTCCTAACTCTGGGAAACGAACTAGGGGTGATGGAAGGGGAGGAGGGCGGGGGGTGGGGGTGAATGGTTGACGGGCACTGAGGGGGGCACTTGATGGGATGAGCACTGAGTGTTATTCTGTATGTTGGTAAATTGAACACCAATAAAAAATAAATTTATTATTAAAAAATGAAATATGATAGCACTAAGGTCACTACAGTTTAGAAGTCAGGCTGTGTACTATCAGCAACTTTTGTACAAATTGTAGAGCTGAATGTATTATCTGTTTTTTAATGTTACAGAATACCTCCATACACTGGATTAGAATAAAAAGTCAGTGACAGGCTGAGAAAACTTTCACCCAGTGGGGAACTTTTAAACTACTGAAATAGAAGTCCTCTTGAATGCTCTTTAAAAAGCAAGTTATGAAACACTCTGAAGTACATACCAATATAGGACAATAAACAAAACAAAGCTCATTTCTCAATCATCTTCCTTTATTAATATATCAGTTGACGCTTGAATAGAATTGTTGACAGTCTCTTTATCTGGGATATCTTGTGGTTCTGGCCTCTAACCTCTCAGTATCACTGAAGTCTTAATAGATTTTCAGTTTCAATTCTCACACCTAATAACTACTAAAATTACTGTTCTAAATCATGATATTCATATATTACTCATACTTTTGAAGTGTACCACAAGCTGAATTTCTAATGTACAAAAGATAAAAAAATTCTGATTTATCAAATATTTTGTCTTCTTTGATAGAGAGTACAGTTCATATGAACTGCATAATTATCTTGCAAATGGCATCCATTTACCACCTTTCCATGACAAAGACTTCTTTTGGGGGGCAGGTCTTATATCCTAAGAGCTAGTCTTATTTGAATTAATCTCATGTAACATTAAGTGTTTCATCCAGATTCTAGCTTTATCCAGCTTATCCTATTGCATTTCTATCACTGAGGAAACTCAACTAGGTCAAGGCAGTTGTAGTTTGTTTAATGTGCATCGTTCCTTTTACCTTGGGCAGTCTCCCATGGTAGTCTTAAAATTCCCAAATCATTTAAGTCACTAATAAAAAAAAAGTGGATGTAAAAAGATAAATATTCAAATTAATAGTAAGTAACTGTAGTGTTCTTTTAAAAGAGTTTTTCTGTAATTATTCCATATGTGTAGTAATTGTAATGTACAGGATATTCAATCTTTTCCTCTAGGAACCAAGATTTAGAAAAGTATTTCTCCCTTTGAAACATTAAATTAGAAGGAGAATAAAATGAGGTGTATCAAACATTTCTTAATATTTAAAAGGTGTCAAACTTACTGTTTTGTCAGTTCAGTTGAATAAAGGGCAGTTGTTATAATTTGATAGCTTGAGGAAAGTCCCCCTTAAAGAACTGACATATTTTATAAAACGTTTCTATTTGGTGCCATAATGTCCAGAAATATTTTGCTGTTATTCTGAAAGATATATGTTCAATACATACCATACCAAACCCTCAAACATATCCAACTTTCTAAGCAGACCAGAGACTTAAAGGTTTGAATGTTTGTGATTCTAAGAGTTTACACTATTTTAGTTTTAGTGAGCATCAAATAAGTAATAATGTATTAATTCCTATGAATCTGGTAACAACTGCCCATAAATGCACGTAAAAATGTGTTCTCATGACAAGAAAAAAGAATTTAGTATATTTTAATGTTTCATTTTATATGAGAAAAAAAGATTTTTGTGATAAAAATTCATTTTGTTAAAGATTTATTTATTTATTCATGATAGACATGGAGAGAGAGAGAGAGAGAGGCAGAGACACAGGCAGCTCGAGAAGCAGGGTCCATGCAGGGAGCCCGACGTGGGACTCGATCCCGTGTCTCCAGGGTCATGCCCTGGGCCGAAAGCGGGCGCTAAACCATTGAGCCACCCAGGAATCCACTAATTCATTTGACATTATTTAACTACCTGTTATAGGTTAAACTGTGCTCCCCCAACAAAAATCATATGTTAAAGTCCTAATTATTAGTACCTCAAAATGTGACCTTGTTTTTTTTTTTTTTAATTTTTTTTGAAACAAGGTCTTTATAGAAGTAAGAAGTTAAAATAAAGCCATTAAGATGGGTCTTAATCAAATGTCTGGTGTCCTCATATAAAAGGAAACTTTGGACATAGAGACAGACATACTCAGAGGGAAGATGATAGAAAGACATACAAAAAAGATGCCATGTAAAGAGAGAGGATTAAATATGGATCTAAAAAACCAAGGAATTAAAAAAAATAAAAACCAAGGAATAACTGAGACCACAAGAAACTAAGAGATGGGCATTGAAGAGCTCTTTCCCTAAAGGCTTCAAAGGGAGCAGGGCCTGACAACATGAAGATTTCATACTTCTGGCCTCCAGAACTGTGAGACCATAAACTTGTGTTGTTTAAGCCACCCAGATTGTGGTACTTTACAGTCCTAAGAAACTAATACACTGTCCTACTTCAAGAATGTCCAAAAGACAAGTTTCAGGCTTTGTCTGGGCTGGACATACTTGTACCCACTGAGCAGATCAATATGAATCTACAGTTGTCTACAGTAATAACTCGGTTTGAAGTTCTGGTAGCTCTACATGCCTTGGAATTACCATTACCCTACTACAGTTTTGAATGTTGTACTTGGTCTCTCAGCTGAATTTAATGAAATTTTTAAAATGTGACTTGAACTATAGTTTTCTAGACTTTTGCATTGTATAGTATTTTACGTATCTGCTCATATATACTGTTCATTTGAAAATTCATTTTATATTTTTAATATTTTTCAACTTTTTATTCAATTTCTAGTTTATATTCTATAATATAATATTGGTTTCAGGAGTAGAATTTAGTAGTTAATCACTTACATATAACATCCAATGCTCATCACAAGTGCCTCTTTAATATCCATCACCCATTTAGCCCATCTCCAGCCACCTCCTCTCCATTAACCTTCAGTTTGTTCTCTATAGTTAAGAGTCTCTTATGGTTCGCCCCCCTCTCTTTTTTTCCTCCTTCCCCTATATTCATCTATTTTATTTCCTCAAATTCCACAATTAGGACAAAGTTATAATGTTTTTAAATTATAATTTTTGTGAGACCAGTTTAAAAGAAACATGCAAAGCATCTGGATTAAATTCAGGTTCTACCATTAATTTCCTATGTGACTCGACATATCTTTACTTCAGTTTCCCTTCCAGTAAAACAGGAACAATAATATTTCACATGAGAGAATGAATATGAAAGTGTTAAGGATGATTTGAAGGGCTGTACACATAATGAGGTATTATTATGACTCATAGTGGCCTTGCTTGGCATTTAACAATTGAAAGTCATTTTAACTCTATTAAAATACTAATAATTAAAAAGTATACACTTCATAAGCTTTAAAACAAAATTTACATACCTCATCCGAATTTAGCTTCTCTACTTTTCTTATTGTTTTCTCATAAATAACATTATTTCCTGGGAAGAAATGGCCTCCTCGTAGGAATGGAGAAAGTGGTTCCTATAAAGACAATAATGACTATGTTTTGTTTTGAAAAATACTTTTTCAGAGGAACTTTAACTTAAGCAAATATCTAGTCTCTAATCAACTCTGAGATAGTAGCATACTAGGAGAATGGTATGCTATCCCAATAAGGTTTGGAGAGATATAAGGAAATAGTAATAAAGATGGTCTGTTTTCTCAAACAGAGCAATCTGAATCGCCCCTACTACATTCTACTAGGTCTAACAAAATGTTTTAGGGGAATTGGAAGGGAGTGAGAAAGAAAACTTTTTCCCTTTAAAGGCATGGTATTGTGAGTTTCCGCTGAAATAGACAGGCATGAGGTCAACTTCATTTAAATTGAGTTCACTGGCAGGTTTCTTTCTATGCAAAAGTATTATTGGAGAAATGCAAAATTAACAATTCATTACTGAGCTGTAAAGTAGATAAAAAGATTTTACCCCCCCTGGAACTCAGCTTTGGTGCCATTGAAGCATACAATTCTTACTTGTGATTATAATCAAAGCTAAATCTCTCTGTACAATGTATGTTTTGAATACTAAAAGCATAATAAAGTCTTTAAGTGCCACTGTATCCCCATATAATTAACTAAGTTGATATAAGATTATCCAAGTGCTTTAAAGATATCAGCCAATGAAATAAAGGCTGGTGACATGTCCAAGATTAGAAAAAAAAAAACAGGGAAGGACTAATAAGAATCATATCAAGTATAAAATATATACTATATTACTATATTTCTTTCCCTTACTTTGGTTTTCATATGACTCTACTTGTATGGAGGGGGTTGAGGTTGTTTTGTTACAAAGAAAAATTGCATTCATTTTTTTTGTAATATAGAGGAACATAATAGAAGGGGATTTACCAAGCCTGCTACCAGTTAATATGTATAAGACCATTTCAAAATTTAAAAAATGAAAAAAAAACAAAAACAAAATAAAAAAATGTCAGCATTTTCTCATCTACTACTGTAAAAATTCTTAAAACAACTGAATAAAACATGGGTTGTTGAGAATGCAAGAGACCCTTGAATCCAAAGCTATATATGTCTTATATTCAATTTTGAATAAAGGGTGTTCCTGGAATACTTTGGTGAAACAAACGTGCAAGTGATTAAATTTGGCTAGTTGACTATTAAATCTAAAGGTAGATATATTTAGAAAGATTCCCCTAGAAGCCCTTTTGTGTTTGCTTGTCTTTGTAAAAAAGCTTTTTTGGTAGTTATTTGCAATCATGAAACATATGTTTAAGAGCTTGCTATGGACAGTACACTTTGCTAAATTTTATAATGCATGAATCAAACTTAGATTATTACCAGGAACACTGAATATTGATCAGTATTCATGAAACAATATCCAACAGCTTACGTTTATAATGTCCTCAAGCTAAGAATGATATTTAGATTTTTTTAAAGATTTTATTTACTTATTCATGAGAGACACAGAGAGAAAGATAGAGAGGCAGAGACACAGGCAGAGGGAGAAGCAGGCTCCATGCAGGGAGTTGGATGCAGAACTCGATCCCAGGACCCCAGGATCACGCCCTGGGCTGAAGGCAGGCACTAAACCACTGAGCCACCCAGGAATCCCCGATATTTAGACTTTTAAAGGACTATAAATACAAAGAAGGCCAAAATCCTATGGGGACAGCAAAGCCTAAAATATTTACTATAATGACCTTTAGAGGAAAAGTTTGCTGATCTTTAGTATAGACGATATATGAAGATAAACATCTATAATACTGATTTTCAATAGGAAAAAACTGAAAGCCTTTCCCCTAAGATTAGGAACATGACAGGGATATACACTCTCACCACTGTTATTCAATATAGTACTAGAAGTCCTAGCCTCAGCAATCAGACAACAAAAAGAAAAAAAAAGGCATTCAAATTGGCAAAGAAGAAGTGAAACTCTCCCTCTTCTCAGATGATATGATATTGTATATAGAAAACTGAAAAGACTCCACCCCAAGGTTGTTAGAACTCATACAGCAATTCAGCAATGTGGCAGGATACAAAATGAATGCCCAGAAATAAGTGGCATTTCTATACACTAAGAATGAGACTGAAGAAAGAGAAATTAAGGAATCAACACCATTTACAATTGCACCCAAAACCATAAGATACTTAGGAATAAACCTAACCAAAGAGGTAAAGGATCTATACCCTAAAAACTATAGAACACTTATGAAAGAAATCAAATATGTAAAGAGCTGGAAAAACATTCCATACTCATGGATTATAAAAATAAATATTGTGAAAATGTCTATGCTACCCAGGGCAATTTACACATTCAATGCGAATCCCTATCAAAATATGGATATTTTTGCAATCAGAAGAGACCTATAATAGCCAGAGGAATATTGAAAAAGAAAACCAATGCTGGGGGCATCACAATGCCAGATTTCAAGCTGTATAACAAAGCTGTGATAATCAAGACAGTATAGTCTGGCACAAAAACAGACACATAGATCAATGGAACAGAATAGAGAATCCAGAAATGGGCACTCAACTCTATGGTCAACTAATATTCAACAAAGCAGGAAAGACTATCCACTGGAAAAAGGATGGTATCTTCAACAAGTGGTGTTGGGAAAATTGGACAGCCACATACAGAAGAATGAAACTAGACCATTCTCTTACACCATACACAAAAATAAACTCAAAACTGATGAAAGATCTAAATGTGAGACAAGATTCCATCAAAATCCTAAAGGAGAACATAGCCAACAACCATTATGAACTTTGCCACAGCAACTTCATGCAAGATACATCTATGAAGGCAAGGGAAACAAAAGCAAAAATGAACTACTGGGACTTCATCAAGATAAGAAGCTTTTGCACAGCAAAAGAAACAGTCAACAAAACTAAAAGACAACCTACAGAATGGGAGAAGATATTTGCAAATGACTTATCAGTTAAAGGGCTACTATCCAAGATCTATAGATCTTCTTTATAAAGAAGTTATGAAACTCAACACCCAAGAAACAGAAAATCCAGTCATGAAATGGGCAGAAGACATGAACAGAAATTTCCCCAAAGAAGACATACACATTGGCCAACAAGCACATGAAAAAACGCTCCAATCACTTTTCATCAGGGAAATAGAAATCAAAACCACAATGAGATACCATCTCACACCAGTGAGAATGGGGAAAATTAACAAGACAGGAAACAGAAATGTTGGAGAGGATGTGGAGAAAGGGGAACCCTCTTGCACTGTTGGTGGGAATGCAAACTGTTACAGCCACTCTGGAAAAGTATAGAGGTTCCTCAAGAAGTTAAAAATAGAGCTACCCTACTACCCAGCAATTGCACTTCTGCATATTGACCCCAAAGATACTGATGTAGTGAAATGCTGGGACATTTAAACCCCAATGTTTATAGCAGCAGTGTCCACAATAGCCAAACTGTGAAAGGATCCATGATGTCCCTTGAAAGAATGGATAAAG
This sequence comes from Canis lupus dingo, assembly GCF_003254725.2. NCBI lineage: Eukaryota > Metazoa > Chordata > Mammalia > Carnivora > Canidae > Canis > Canis lupus. Next base: position 66,376,960 of record NC_064281.1, read on the forward strand.
AAGATGTGGTGTGTGTATATACACACACACACAATGGAATATTACTTAGCCATCAGAAGAGATGAATACTCACCATTTGCTTTGATATGGATGGAACTGGAGAGTATTATTGCTGAGTGAAATAAGTCGATCAGAGAAGGACAATTATCATATGGTTTCACTCATATGTGGAATACAAGAATAGTGAAAGGGCTTATAAAGGAAAGGAGGGGGATTGAGTAGGAAAAATTAGAGAGGGAGACAAACCATTAAAGACTCCTAACTCTGGGAAACAAACAAAGAGTTGCAGAAGGGGAGGTGGGTGGGGAATGGGGTAACTGGGTGATGGGCACTGAGGAGGGCACTTGATGGAATGAGCACTGGGTGTTATAATATATGTTGGCAAATTGAATTTAAATATAAATATAATAAAAATATTTTTATATACCCCAAATTAATGAGACCATATAATGTTTGTCTTTCTCTGACTGACTTATTTCACTCAGCATAATACCCTCCAGTTCCATCCACGTCAAAGCAAATGGTGGGTATTTGTCACTGGGTGTTATTCTATATGCTGGCAAATTGAACACCAATAAAACAATAAATTAAAAAATATAAAAAATAATAAAAAATAAAAAAGCTAAAGTTCTAAAAAAAAAAGCCTATAATACCAGGTAGAAAACAGCAAGTTCCTAGAAGAGGTACAGAGAATAACTTATTGGATGGAATTAAGAAGAGAAAAAATTAAAATTCATGTGGCAGTACTCAAGTATGTTACTTGGATCAGGTGGCATTTGAGAGAAGGTTAAGATAGGCTTTGCATATGAGGACATGAAAGAAAATGGTATTCCAAATGTAGTAAACAAAATGAGGCATGAAACCAAGGCTGTGAAAGTGTAAATTACATATAAGGGAACAGATGGCAGGTGAAGATTGGTATTGAAAGCAATGAGAAGTTCTTGAATGCTTTAAACAGGGATGGGAGGTGAACATGCATCTACTTCAGCAAGATTCATTGGAGAAAAGAAAGAGTACAGGTGAGGAGATCAGTTAAGAGATTACCCAAAATTATCAAGAACAGTACTTTCCAAAGATGACTGTAAGATCTTATATCTGAGAAATCTATTATATAACCAATGGTGCCAAAAACAAAAGCGAGAAAAGTTGAGACACATTGAATTTTATGTGCTCCTGGTAAAAACCGAGGTCTGATTCATGGTTTTACTCCTCATAACATTTAGTAAATATATAGTGCATAGTAATCCCTTAAATATGTACTAAATTATTACAAAAAATTATCAGAGATTTTTACCAAAACGTGTAAGAAGGCATTCAGGTTATAAATGTCCAACACACAGGTGAGGGGGGATTTCATGGCTATATTTCTAGAATCATATGCTTAGATGATCTTATTAAATTCTTGTAATTGGTGAAAAGGCAAGTGAATATCAAAGACATAACTACATAAGTCTTAAGAGATATGAAAATCAGAAGAGAAAAATGAAAAAGTCAAGTGAAGAAAAATTTTCATAAATCAGTGGAAAGGAGAATGACAGTATATATGCTTCAGAGAGGTCAACAGCTGAGAATTCCAAAGCAGATTGGATTTGGACTACTACAGATCCATTGGATCGGGCTATTAAAATTAGTGGAAGAAGAAATAATGGGAAAAAGTTCTAGAGTCATAAAACCTGTATTTAGTACTGCCTCTATCATCTACTTGCTGTGGAAAGTCATTTACCTTCTTTGAGGCTGTTTTCTTATCATAGTGATAGTAATGCGGAATAATTTATATCAAGCAAAATAACGTATTTTAAAGTAACTTTAACTGTGATTTTAATGTATAAATGATATTGGCTTTTAATAATATAGTAATATAACATTTTAAGTCCATACTGCATTTAAAAGTTTATGAGAACCTTGTTAGAACTATTCTAAGATATCAAGGTAAAGTATATATAAAAAATAGGCTTATTGAGGGCAGGGACTATATCCATCTTGAAAATCCCGTAGTGATAACTGGATGAAAAGAGATGATATGAATGTTTATCTTAAGGATATAAGCACCTTCTAGAAGGATAAACAAAGTTAGCAAAAGAAAATTTCTCTTTGTTTACTATAAATGCTGAACTGCTATTGTTTTTAAGAAGAAAAATGGGTTAGGTCCTAACAGTGTTGATTCTCTCGCTTTTTTAAATGACTTACTGAAAAAAAAAGACTTCCAAGTTTAGGGGACTATTATTTTCCCAAAATATGTAAGAAAGTAAAATAAAATTTTATTATATTTGAATAAATCATTCTGAGTAAAACAGATCAGCAAAATAAGTTTAATTAGAAGTCAGATTTTTCACAAATGAGCTGGTAGACAGATTTACTATTTTGGCAGCTTATATTTTATCTGTACATTTGAATTGGTGCCAGATCCACCCTAAAATTAATAGGTGTCTTCAAAGATGGCTGATCTTATCATCTTAATTGTTACTTTTAGAACCTCTGGCAGTAGTTCTCACATCTAACCAAGTACATAATCCCCAGCATCTACTTTGCTGTTCCCAGGCCATGAAAATTTGCTGAAGAAAGTTACAAAATATTTGCTGATTTGGCTCTGTACAAATTCAAGTTTTTTAACTTTAAGAGCCCTTCTAACCTTCATGGTCATAGTCATATTTCTCAAATTTTCTACAACTCTGCTTACAATTTTTTCCCAAATTCTTCAATCCCCTGTGCTCACATTCTCTCATTCTCTTTCTTCTTCTTGAGAGAACCAAGATCTATCCAATGAGATTCCTTCATTTTCCACCCTACCTCAAAAATCTCTTCAACTTCTGCTACTTCCATCTCATTACCAAGAAAGACATACTCCTCCTTTTATCCTGAAGTCACTTCTGTAGAAAATCCTATCCCCTCTTGTCTATTCCAGAATTGTGTCCCATTTGTCCCCTTTCTATGTGGCATCTTTAGTCTTATTACTGGTTCTCCCTCTGCCCCTCCCTCTATTCTCTCTCTCTCTCTCTCATAAATAAATAAACAAATAAATCTTTTAAAAATGATCTGGAGAGAGGTGACTGGTTGGCTTAGTTGGCTGAATGTCTGACTTTTGATCTCAGCTCAGGTCTTAATCTCAGGGTCATGGGTTCAGCTCCACAATGGGCTCCACTCTGGGTGTGGTGCCTACTTAATAAAAAAAATGACCTGGAGAAAAGTCACATTTGAGATAGAGTCTTGGGAGTTATTCCTCTGAAAATTGTCATTGTAGCTATGAGAATGACTGAGAAAACTGATGGGTAATGGAGAGGTACAGAACCTTGTGAAATGCCTAATTTAAGAAAACAGAAATAAATCTCTCAGATCTCCAAGATTCTGTTTTATCCTCTTGCTACAATCCCATCTTTACTTCTTTTGCCAATATCCTTCTTAGAAGAGTACTCCTCATTTATTTCCTCCACTTCTTGATCTATTCACTCATTAACTTTTCAATGTTAACTGTAATAATACCTTATATACCACAATAAATCCTTCTCTGATTCCCCAAAAAGTGTTATCTCCAATCAAGGAACATCAATAAGACTTCATCTGTAGGGGAGGGGCAAAATGGCGGAAGAGTAGGGTCCCCAAATCACCTGTCCCCACCAAATTACCTAAATAACCGTCAAATCATCCTGAGAATCTACGAATTTGGCCTGAGATTTAAAGAGAGAACACCTGGAATGCTACAGTGACAAGAGTTCACGCTTCTATCAAGGTAGGAAGACGGGGAAAAAGAAATAAAAAAACAAAAGGCATCCCAGGGGGAGGGGCCCCACGAGGAGCCGGGCTAAGGCCGGGGTGAGTGTCCCCAGGAAAGGAGAGCCCCGTCCCGGAGAAGCAGGAGCTGCACCAATCTTCCCGGGTGGAAAGGCGCTCGCAGGGAGTTGGAGCAGGACCCAGGAGGGCGGGGATGCCCTCAGGCTCCCGGGGACACTAACAGACACCTGCGCCCCTGAGAGAGTGTGCGGAGCTCCCTAAAGGGCTGCAGCGCGCACACGCATTGACCCGGGAGCAGCTCAGAGGGGCTCTGGCGGCGGATCAGCGGAGGGGGCTGCGGGGCCCCGGGAGCAGCTCAGAAGCGGCTCCAGCAGAGGAAGAGGCTCCCTGCAGAGGGGGCTGCGCGGCTGGGGGAGCAGCTCGGAGGGGCTCGGGTGGCGGCTCCGCGGAGGGTGCTGCGTCAGCGGGAGAGTGAATCCAACAGCGCAGGCCCCAGAGCACTGGGCGCCGGGGACACAGCCCAGGATCCTGCCTCCCCCCAGGACAGGCAGAGGCCGGGAGGGCCCAGGACAGCAAGGACGCTCCTGCCAGAGCTGAGCAGATCAGCGGCCCCGCCCCGGAGCCTCCAGGCCCTGCAGACTGAGAGCTTCCTAGTTACTGTGGGAGCTGAATCCAGGTTTCCAGAGCTGGCCCCGCCACTAGGGCTGTTGCTCCTGGGGCCTCACGGGGTAAACAACCCCCACTGAGCCCTGCACCAGGCAGGGGGCAGAGCAACTCCCCCAAGTGCTAACACCTGAAAATCAGCACAACAGGCCCCTCCCCCAGAAGACCAGCTAGACGGACAAGTTCCAGGGGAAGTCAAGGGAGTTAAAGTATACAGAATCAGAAGATACTCTCCCGTGGTTTTTTTTATTTTCTTTTTGATTTCTGTTTGCTTCCCCCACCCCTTTTTTTCCTTTCTTTCTTTTTCTTTCTCTTTTTCTTCTTTTTTCTTTTTTTTCTTTTTTCTTTTTCTTTTTTATTTCCTTCTTTCTCTCCTCTCTTTTGTCATTTTCCTCTCCTTTCCCCAATACAACTTGTTTTTGGCCACTCTGCACTGAGCAAAATGACTAAAAGGAAAACCTCACCTCAAAAGAAAGAACCAAGGATCCCTGGGTGGCGCAGCGGTTTGGCGCCTGCCTTTGGCCCAGGGCGCGATCCTGGAGACCCGGGATCCAATCCCATATCAGACTCCCGGTGCATGGAGCCTGCTTCTCCCTCTGCCCGTGTCTCTGCCTCTCTCTCTCTCTGTGACTATCATAAGTAAATAAATAAAAATTAAAAAAAAAGAAAGAATCAGAAACAATCCTCTCTCCCACAAGTTACAAAATCTGGATTACAATTCAATGTCAGAAAGCCAATTCAGAAGCACTATTATACAGCTACTGGTGGCTCTAGAAAAAAGCATAAAGGACTCAAGAGACTTCATGACTGCAGAATTTATATCCAATCAGGCAGAAATTAAAAATCAATTGAATGAGATGCAATCCAAACTATAAATCCTGACGATGAGGGATAACGAGGTAGAAGAACGAGTGAGTCACATAGAAGACAAGTTGATGGAAAAGAAGGAAACTGAGGAAAAAAGACAAACAATTAAAAGATCATGAAGATAGATTAAGGGAAATAAACGACAGCCTGAGGAAGAAAAACCTACGTTTAATTGCGGTTTCCGAGGGCACCAAAAGGGCCAGAGGGCCAGAATATGTATTTGAACAAATCATAGCTGAAAACATTCCTAATCTGGGAAGGGAAACATGCATTCAGATCCAGGAAATAGAAGATCCCCCCCTAAAATCAATAAAAACCGTTCAACACCTCGACATTTAATAGTGAAGCTTGCAAATTCCAAAGATAAAGAGAAGATCCTTAAAGCAGCAAGAGACAAGATATCCCTGACTTTTATGGGGAGGAGGTAAAAGTAGACCACTCCACAGAGACCTGGCAGGCCAGAAAGGGCTGGCAGGATATATTCAGGGTCCTAAATGAGAAAAATATAGAAACAAAAATACTTTATCCAGCAAGGCTCTCATTCAGAATGGTAGGAGAGATAAAGAGCTTCCAAGACAGGCCAGAACTGAAAGAATATGTGACCTCCAAACCAGCTCTGCAAGAAATTTTAAGGGGGACTCTTCAAATTCACCTTTAAGAAGAAATTCAGTGGAACAATCCAGAAAAACCGGGACTGAATAGATATCATGATGACACTAAACTCAAATCTTTCAATAGTAACTCTGAACGTGAACGGGCTTAATGACCCCATCAAAAGGCGCAGGGTGTCAGACTGGATAAAAAAGCAGGACCCATCTATTTGCTGTCTACAAGAGACTCATTTTAGACAGAAGGACACCTACAACCTGAAAATAAGGTTGGAGAACCTTTTGCCACTCAAATGGTCCTCAAAAGAAAGCAGAGGTAGCCATCCTTATATTTGATACACTAAAATATACCCTGAAGACTGTAGTGAGAGATGAAGAGGGACACTATATCATACTTCAAGGATCTATCCAACAAGAGGACTTAACAATCCTCAATGTATATGCCCCCAATGTGGGAGCTGCCAAATATATCAATCAATTAATAACCAAAGTGAAGACATACTTAGATAATAATACACTTATACTTGGTGACTTCATCTAGCTCTTTCGATACTCTATAGGTCTTCTAAGCACAACATCTCCAGAGGAACGAGAGCTTTAAATGATACACTGGACCAGATGGATTTCACAGATATCTACAGAACTTTACATCCAAACTCAACTGAAAACACATTCTTCTCAAGTACACATGGAAATTTCTCCAGAATAGACCACATATTGGATAACAAATCGGGTCTGAACCAATACCAAAAGATTGGGATCGTCCCCTGCATATTCACAGACCATAATGCCTTGAAATTAGAACTAAATCACAACAAGAAGTTTGGAAGGACCTCAAACCCGTGGTGGTTAAAGACCATCCTGCTAAAAGATGAAAGGGTCAACCATGAAATTAAGGAAGAATTAAAAAGATTCATGGAAACTAATGAAAATGAAGATACAACCATTCAAAATCTTTGGGATGCAGCAAAAGCAGTCCTGAGGGGGAAATACATCGCAATACAAGCATCCATCCAAAAACTGGAAAGAACTCAAATACAAAACCTAACCTTACACCTAAGGGAGCTAGAGAAAAAACAGCAAACAGATCCTACACCCAGCAGAAAAAAAGAGTTAATAATGATTCAAACAGAAATCAACGAAATCGAGACCAGAAGAACTGTGGAACAGATCAACAAAACCAGGAGTTGGTTCTTTGAAAGAATTAATAAGATAGATAAGCCATTAGCCAGCCTTATTAAAAATAATAGAGAGAAGACTCATTAATAAAATTATGAAGGAGAAAGGAGAGATCACTACCAACACCAAGAAAATACAAACGATTGAAAAAACATATTATGAACAGGTATACGCCAATAAATTAGGCACTCTAGAAGAAATGGACGCATTCTTGGAAATCCACAAACTACCGAAACTGGAACAGGAAGAAATAGAACTCCTGAACAGGCCAATAACCAGGGAGGAAATTGAAGCAGTCATCAAAAACCTCCCAAGACACAAGACTACAGGGCCAGATGGCTTCCCAGGGGAATTCTATCAAACGTTAAAGAACAAACCATACCTATTGTACTAAAGCTGTTTGGAAGGATAGAAAGAGATAGAGTATTTCCAAACTCGTTCTATGGGGCCAGCATCACCTTAATTCCAAAACCAGAAAAAGACCCCACCAAAAAGGAGAATTACAGACCAATATCCCTGATGAACATGGATGCAAAAATTCTCAGCAAGATACTAGCCAATAGGATCCAACAATACATTAAGAAAATTTATTGACCATGACCAACTAGGATTTATCCCCGGAACACAAGGCTGGTTCAACACCCATAAAACAATCAATGTGATTCATCATATCAGCAAGAGAAAAACCAAGAACCATATGATCCTCTCATTAGATGCAGAGAAAGCATTTGACAAAATACAGCATCCATTTCTGATCAAAACTCTTCAGAGTGTAGGGATAGAGGGAACATTCCTCAACATCTTAAAAGCCATCTACGAAAAGCCCACAGCAAATATCATTCTCAATGGGGAAGCACTCGGAGCCTTTCCCCTAAGATCAGGAACAAGACAAGGATGTCCACTCTCACCACTGCTATTCAACATAGTACTGGATGTACCAGCCTCAGCAATCAGACAACAAAAAGACATTAAAGGCATTCAAATTGGCAAAGAAGAAGTCAAACTCTCCCTCTTCGCCGATGACATGATACTCTACATAGAAAACCCAAAAGCCTCCACCCCAAGATTGCTAGAACTCATACAGCAATTCGGTAGCGTGGCAGGACACAAAATCAATGCCCAGAAATCAGTGGCATTTTTATACACTAACAATGAGACTGAAGAAAGAGAAATTAAGGAGTCAATCCCATTTACAATTGCACCCAAAAGCATAAGATATCTAGGAATAAACCTAACCAAAGAGTAAAGGATCTATACCCTCAAAACTATAGAACGCTTCTGAAAGAACTTGAGGAAGACAAAAAGAGATGGAAAAATATTCCATGCTCATGGATTGGCAAAATTAATATTGTGAAATTGTCAATGTTACCCAGGGCAATATACACGTTTAATGCAATCCCTATCAAAATACCATGGACTTTCTTCAGAGAGTTAGAACAAATTGTTTTAAGATTTGTGTGGAATCAGAAGAGACCCCGAATAGCCAGGGGAATTTTAAAAAAGAAAACCATATCTGGGGGCATCACAACGCCAGATTTCAGGTTGTACTACAAAGCTGTGGTCATCATGACAGTGTGGTACTGGAACAAAAACAGACACATAGATCAATGGAACAGAATAGAGAACCCAGAAGTGGACCCTGAACTTTATGGCCAACTAATATTCGACAAAGGAGGAAATACTATCCATTGGAATAAAGTCTCTTCAATAAATGGTGCTGGGAAAATTGGACATCCACATTCAGAAGAATGAAACTAGACCACTCTCTTTCACCATACACAAAGATCAACTCAAAATGGATGAAAGATCTAAATGTGAGACAAGATTCCATCAAAATCCTAGAGGAGAACACAGGCAACATCCTTTTTGAACTCGGCCACAGTAACTTCTTGCAAGATACATCCACGAAGGCAAAAGAAACAAAAGTAAAAATGAACTATTGGGACTTCATTAAGATAAGAAGCTTTTGCACAGCAAAGGATACAGTCAACAAAACCCAAAGACAACCTACAGAATGGGAGCAGGTATTTGCAAATGACGTATCAGATAAAGGGCTAGTATCCAAGATCTATAAAGAACTTCTTAAACTCAACACCAAAGAAAGAAACAATCCAATCATGAAATGGGCAAAAGACATGAACAGAAATCTCTCAGAGGAAGACATAGACATGGCCAACATGCACATGAGAAAATGCTCTGCATCACTTGCCATCAGGGAAATACAAATCAAAACCACAATGAGATCCCACCTCACACCAGTGAGAATGGGGAACATTAACAAGGCAGGAAACCACAAATGTTGCAGAGGATGCGGAGAAAAGGGAACCTTCTTACACTGTTGGTGGGAGTGTGAACTGGTGCAGCCACTCTGGAAAACTGTGTGGAGGTTCCTCAAAGAGTTAAAAATAGACCTGCCCTAGGACCCAGCAATTGCACTGTTGGAGATTTACCCCAAAGATACAGATGCAATGAAACTCCGGGACACCTGCACCCTGATGTTTATAGCAGCAATGTCCACAATAGCCAAACTGTGGAAGGAGCCTAGGTGTCCATCGAAAGATGAATGGATAAAGAAGATGTGGTTTATGTTTAGAATGGAATATTACTCAGCCATTAGAAATGACAAATACCCACCATTTGCTTCAACGTGGATTGAACTGGAGGGTATTGTGCTGAGTGAAGTAAGTCAATCGGAGGACAAACATTATATGTTCTCATTCATTTGAGGAATATAAACTATAGTGAAAGGGAATATAAGGGATTGGAGAAGAAATGTGTGGGAAATATCAGAAAGGGAGACATAACATGAAAGACTCCTAACTCTGGGAAACGAACTAGGGGTGGTGGAAGGGGAGGAGTGGGGGTGAATGGGTGTCGGGTACTGAGGGGGGCACTTGATGGGATGAGCACTGGGTGTTATTCTGTATGTTGGTAAATTGAACACCAATAAAAATAAATTTATTATAAAAAAAGACTTTATCTGTAATTTTTTCCTGGAAGCTATCATACACCCCACCATATATTTTATATTGCTATTTGTGGACATACCCTATTTCCCTTGCAAGAGGAACTATAAGCTCTTTTGCTATGGCAACCATGTCTTGTTTCCTATCCTCCTATTTGAAGGCTATACAGTGCCCTCCCCATAGCAGGAGCTCTACAACTAGAAAATTAATAAAACTGATTAATATCAATTGGATCCTATCTACTGATAGAACAAAAACATTTTCTTCATTTCTAGGTCAAGTTATATACCAGAATACGTGAATGCTTTGGCTAAAATGACAATAAATGCAGAATGAAGATCATGAACAACCAAAAATAAAAAAGAAGGTTGAACAGAGGTAGAAGGAAATCATCATAAGAGAAGTAGATTGAGATCAATTTAATTACAAGGAGTAGAAGTGAAGATTAGACAAGCTGGGAGGTGAAAGAGGATAAATTTGCCATTTAGGAGGCTCAGCTTATTATAAATATTGTAATTAAGTCAGAATCTTCTCCTAGGGGGATTTAAAAGAGCAAACAAAAAGGCATATTCATAGATAAATAAAATGGGAGATATATCAAAATAAGATTTTCAAGCTGCTCTGCAAAACCAGTTAGATTATTTCTGTTTACAAAGCATAGGGGTTGAAATTTGTTTTATTTCTCAATAGAGAGTTACAAGCTTTAAAATAATCATTACCATCTTTTGGAGGTTTTCCTTGAGAAACAATTTGCTTTTTGGTAGTTGTACACAGTCAATATAATAAGCCTTTACATGGGCAGGCTCAGTGGTACAAATATGTTATGTATTTCCATACATACCTCTAATTTCTCTGCCTTGAAAGGGAAACAGGACATAAAGACTCCTAACTCTGGGAAACGAACTAGGGGTGGTGGAAGGGGAGGAGGGCATGGGGTGGGGGTGAATGGGTGACGGGCACTGAGGGGGATGCTTGGCGGGATGAGCACTGGGTGTTATTCTGTATGTTGGCAAATTGAACACCAATAAAAAATAAATTTATTATTAAAAAAATTATTTCTCTGCCTTTTATTACACTGGGATGATGGGAGGGAAGTTGGTATGTAGATGAGTATCTGGATCCTAATTCACCTACATCTTAATTTGCAAATGTATTTTTTCCAGATCATCATTATTCAATTTCTGTTCCCATTCTTGTATTTGTAACTGAATGGTTTGGGTCTAGTTAAGAGCTCAAGTTTCAAGAAGATTGGGACTTTGTTTTTGTTCGCTGCTCTATACCCAATTCTTGGAGCAATTTTTAGTACATAGCAGACAATTTATAAATATTCAATGAGTAAATAACTGAACTTCTTTGTGCTTCTTTTTCTCACCTTTTAAGGATTAAATAGGATAAAATCTGTAGATCTTCTACCACGGAGCATATGTCCAATAAACATGAATTCTTCCCTTTCTTCATTAACTTAAGAATAAGTATTTACCTAAAGTCATATAAGAAACACTGGCAAAGTAGGTTGGAATCTAAATTATTTGATATTTAAAACTTACTCTGTGAATATATCCTAGGTAAACACAGCAATTCTCACATTATGAAAAAATAGTGCTATCTAGAACTAATTTTTTGAAAGCCAAGAATATCAAGTGTAATATGCATCCAAATATATATATTCCCCAGTTTCTGTATGAAGGAAAGGAAAAGGAGAAAGAGGGAGGAAGAAGGGGAAAGTGATCATGTTCTAGAAAAATGCACATTTTCATCTGCCAAGCTTTCTTTATGTCTCCCTTCCCCAACACACTTTTCAGATCTCTTGTTTAAACATTTAATTCTGAAAGAAGGCACAAGCACCTCATTTAATATAATCACATTCTCCTTTGATACTTATAAAGATATGTGAAAACTGAAGCAAATGTTCAAAATAATCATCCCCCCACCACAAGAGCTTGCATGCTCATATGTTCACACATGCACACACTTTCACATCTGAAGTAAATAATTATTTTATTTTGTGAGTAAGGGGAGTATTCTTTCCTGCAATAGTGGAGAAATAGAGATCAAAGCAAAGAATTGCCATATTATTATCTGTGGTACAGTTTCTATCTGTGATACTTTGTCCCTATAACCCCAAAGAACCTCCTGTTGCAGCTAAAGAAGGGCTATATATGGTTTTGTGTGTGTTGAGGAAGGATTTTTACTGTGGGAAATTTTTTTCTTAATTTTCCCCTCAAAATGAAATAGAGAATAATATCCTAGTTTGTAAAATATAAACTTTATATCTTAGAAAACATCAATATAATTTTCAAAAAAGCTCATTGCTAGGCACCAAAGTTCATAGCATAGGCAAAAAAAGGCATGGAGGCAGTTTTGAACTTTTGATTTTTCATTTTTTTCTTCCTAGCCCATATCTCAATGGAAAATCTAAATAAATTAAGGATTCCAGTCCCTGATGTAACAGCTGATAGCTGCTATGTGAAGTCAGTGAAAGAACCTTGTCCTTTTTGGGATGCCTGGGAGATTCAGCAGTTGAGCGTCTGCCTTCAGCTCAGGGTGTGATCCAGGAGTCCCAGAGTCGAGTCCTACATCAGGCGCCCTGCAGGGAGCCTGCTTCTCCCTCTGCCTATGTCTCTGCCTCTCTCTATCTCTGTGTCTCTCATGAATAAATGAATAAAATCTTTTTTTAAAAAAAAGAACTTTGTCCTTTTTCCCCTTGGCTCGAAGGGTACAAAATCCTTTGTAGTACAAAGGTGGGGCTATAGATGTAGAAAGATTTTATAATTCGAGAATTTCCATGCTGCTTGGAACTGTTGCCTCACTAAATCAGAAAATATGGACACATAGTTGTCTGAAATTAAAAATGACTTTTTAAAATAGTGATTTGAAGGGGCACAAGCACTCCAAAGTTTATAGCAGCAATGTTCACAATAGCCAAACCATGGAAAGAACCCAAATGTCCATCAACAGATGAATAGATAAAGAAGATGTGGTACATATATACAATGAAATATTAGTCATCAAAAAGAATGATGTGAGTAGAGCTAGAGTGTATTATGCTAAGCAAAATAAGTCAGTCAGAGAAAGATAAATACCATATGACTTTATTCATATGTGGAATTTAAAAAAACAAAATGGATGAATATGGGGGAAGGGAAGGAAAAATAAAATAAGATTAAAACAGAGAGAGGCAAACCATAAGAGATTCTTAACTATAGGAAACAAACTGAGGATTGCTGGAGGGGAAGTGGATGGGAGGAAGGGATAATTGGATGATGGGAATTAAGGAAGGCAATTGATATAATGAGCACTGGGTGTTATATGCAACTGATGAATAAAAAAATAAAATAAAAGACTAAATCTTTAAAAAATATTTTAAAAATGACTTTTTAATACTAATGATTATAAATTAACTTTATAACTGGAGGAAACTCCCAATAGTCTGATTTTAGTGATTGGATAATTGACTCACCCTTCTCATTTAAGCTATCAACTTCTAAGGAATTATAGGTTGGGACAAGAGTTTGGGTGATATAGCTTACCTGTTCAGGATTTTGTACTATGTATCTCTTAATATTAGTCTGTGGACATGCAGTGACTTTCACTGTTGGAGAATGGAGTTCCTGTAAAGAAAGATAAAAGCTGCATATAATTATAGTTGCTTAGTGACCTTGAAGTCATTAAAAATAATAGGGAGCAATTTTCAGAGTGAAATTTTAAGTCATTTGCATAAATGATGACATGTGAATTTGTGGTTTTAGTTAATTTCAGCCTTAGAAACATATATTTATGCATGTGTTTATGTGTTTAGCACTGTTAACTATCTCTATTATACTCATTTCATGTTAATTTATTACACATTCCAAGCATTTTGATGAGAGTTTCAAAATCTTCATTACATTGTAAATGCTCCACAGTATTAGAAGAAAATATAGCTTAATATTTATTAGTTATCTCCTATTTTATTTTTTTAATTTTTTTATTTATTTATGATAGTCACACACACAGAGAGAGAGGCAGAGACATAGGCAGAGGGAGAAGCAGGCTCCATGCACCAGGAGCCCGTCGTGGGATTCGATCCGGGGTCTCCAGGATCGCGCCCTGGGCCAAAGGCAGGCGCCAAACCACTGCGCCACCCAGGGATCCCTAGTTATCTCCTATTTTAAAAAGTGGAAGGAGGGACACCTGGGTGGGTCAGCGGCTGAGTGTCCACTTTTTGGCTCAGGGAGTGATCCTGGGGTCCAAGGATCAAGTCTTGCATTTGGGTCCCAGTAGGGAGCCTGCTTCTCCCTCTGCCTATGTCTCTGCCTCTCTCTCTGTCTTTCATTAATAAATAAATAAAATCCTCAAGAAAAAAATTCTTTGGGACACCTGGGTGGCTCAGTGGTTGAGCACCTGTCTTTGGCTCAGGCATGATCCCAGGGCCCTGCAGGGAGCCCGCTTCTCCCTCTGCCTAAGTCTCTGCCTCTGTGTGTGTGTGTGTGTGTGTGTGTGTGTGTGTGTGTGTCATGAATAAATAAATACACGAAATCTTAAAAAAAAGAAATAAAAATTATTTAAACAGAAGGAGACACAAAGAGAAAAATGTGTGTTTGTATGTGTGTGTGTGTTTGTGTACTTAAACATTTAAATCTTCAGGGTGTTGGTGGGAGAAGGCCATAAATAACATTAAAAGGGAGACAAAACACTAAAACAAAGTCATTTGTAAACTTTTGATGGAAAAAGAATCAATATCATTAATATAGAGTTTTTATACCTCAATAAAAAAATTCCTACTAGTAGAAAAATCAGCAAATAACATGAACATTAAAAAAAATAACATGAACATTTATAATAGAAGAAAAACAAATGGTTAATAGCAAGAAGTATTCAACCAAGCTAAGAATCAAATAAACATAACAACAGAACACTGTATTTTAATTAGAAAAAAAAATAATACCGCTGAAGGTATAGCTGGGAGAAGAACTTTCCTCTGGAGAGGGGGAAGATTAATCATCCATAGGCTGAAATAGGTAGCTATTAAAATAAGGATTTTGAGTAAATACAAATTTACATGAAAAAGCTCATAATATCATATAAGAGTAAGTGATAAATGAAGATATGAATAAGCATATATGGTATGATCTAAATTATTTAGTTGAATGAAGGAAAACAAAATGCTAATAATACTATCTGTGGGTAAGAGAAGAGATCATGCGTGATTTTTATTTCTTTTACTCTACAATTTTTTATGGTTCCAAAATTCTCTACAATAAACATATTTGCATTATCAGAAATAAAACACAGTAAACCCAATTTTAAAGCCTTCATTATGAAAAGTAGCAGCTAATGCAATTTATTGCCTGTATCTGAATACAGTGAATAGCTCTGTGATTTAAGTGGACTTACTTTTCTGAGGTAATCCTGTCTTGGTGGTCCTGTAGGGCTCTATATCTATCTCTGTTGCAGCCTTTATCCCACTGTTCTATGTTTTGTTGTATATGTGACCCATGCTAGTTTGTGAGCTTTTGAGAAGAGTAATTGGGTCTATTACATCTTTGTACAATATTTGATACATAGTGAGCACTTAACAAATGTTTGCTAAATAAATGCATGACTCTAGGGGCACCTGGGTAGCTCAGTTGCTCAAGTGACTCTCTCTTGATTTTGGCTCAGGTCATGATCTCAGGGTTCTGGGAGCCCAGCACAGGGCTCCTTGCTCAGCAAGGAGTCTGCTTCTTTCTCTCTCCCTCCTCACCCTCTGCCCCCTTCTCACTCCTCCTCTCTGTCTCTCTAAAATAATAAAGAAATATTTATAAATAAATAAATAAATACATGCATGACTCTAACCAACTTAGCTCTAGGCTAGGCCAAATTGGGAAGTGGTAGACAAACTTTTGAGAATTTTATTTGTTTTGCATGAGCTCACCTTTTTCTTACTGTACTAATGTTTGGAGATCAACTTTTGTCTCTTTGTTCCCTTATTGTCCAAGCTCATACCCTGGCACCTCATCTGGGCAGGCCTGCTTTCCTAGAACACCATCTTTCTCCCTCTTAGCCCCCAAATCCCATATCCTTTATACTCCCCTCCTATGTAGTAACAAACTTATAACGTTTAATTTTAGTTTTCTTATGATTCACTTTTTAATGTATGGTGACTAGCTCATTAAACACATATTTGTCAATATGGTATTTAATTATTATTATAGGTACCTTTTGAAGATATAATGCCTAGACTCCAGGGTAATCTTAAAAATGAGATTATTAAATTGTGAAGGCTAAGGGAACTAGATCCTTGCATGTCTTTCAGATCATGTACCTTTGAGAAGGGCTAGTTCTGACCCTATAAGATGTTCTTTCTGAATGTAAACTTACAATGCTATCACAAAGTCAGGTACTTAATCATTCCAAGATCTAGGTACTTTATTTGTGCTAAAATCAAGGACTCATAAAATATATATAATTATTAGGAGATCCTTGAATCCCTTAATAAATAAACTACACTCAAACTGAAACCAATCAGATTGAGTAGACAATGAAACTGAAAAATCTCAATTCACAGCATTTGTTTCAGCACTTGTTTCACATTCTTTTAATGGGCTGAGCTGATTATCATATGTGAGAATCTCCTTTCTGGTTTTGTATTCCTGACATTTTGTAAATGTCTAGAGCCTTAGGAGGACTTAAAGATTACTTAAACATATGAGCAAGGCTTACATAAAAAGAAAAGAATCTAGTCTAATCCATAACTTCTTTTACCTGTTCAGTATTTGGGGTTATATGTAGACTGCTTGGGGAACAAGTAGATATTTTCAGAGTTGGAGAATGGAGTTCCTGTTGAGAAAAAAAAGGGGGTGTCAGAAATGGTTACTAAACAGTGTCATTTGAATGGACTACATTCTTTAGGTATTATTTCCCTTAATTTAATAATAAACTACTTTTTCAGGAGTAATAACTTTAGTGTTTTATTAGATGATATCCAAAGAGCACATTACTGTATTCCTTTCTTAGCTTTGCTAGTAAAACTAATGATAAAATAATTTCTAGAATATTTTGATAACTCCATATTTATTCTTGTACTAATTGTTTATATCCTTCTTTTCTTTTGGAAATATCTGCTAATACACACTCCAATGTTAATATATGTCTGTAATTTAGCAAAATGCAAAATTTGTCAACACAAAAACATACAATGCAAAGATTTTCTAACCATCGTAGGAAACTACCTTTGAAAACTTAGTTAAGAGGGCGAGGCAAGATGGCTGAAGAGTAGGGGCCCCAAGTCACCTGTCCCCACCAAATTACCTAGATAACCTTCATATCATCCTGAAAATCCACGAATTCGGCCTGAGATTTAAAGAGAGAAGAGCTGGAATGCTACAGTGAGAAGAGTTCACGCTTCTATCAAGGTAGAAAGACGGGGAAAAAAGAAATAAAGAAACAAAAGGCATCCAAGAAGTAGGGGCCGCACGAGGAGCCGGGCTAAGGTTGGGGCGAGTGCCCCCAGGACAGGAAAGCCCCCACCTGGAGAAGCAGGATCTTCTTCAGTCTTCCCGGGCAGAAAGGCCAGCAGAGGGAGTTAGAGCAGGGCCCCAGGAGGGGCGGGGATACCCTCAGGCTCCCAGGGACACTAACAGGGACCTGCACCCTGGGGAGAGCACGCCACACCCCGCCACGGAGCTCCCTAAAGGGCTGCAGTGAGCACCCGGCTCGACCCAGGAGCAGGTCTGCAGCAGCTCCAACAGAGGCTCCACGCAGATGGGGCTGCACGGTGGGGAGCGCGAATCCAGCAGCGCAGGCCTGGGAGCACAGGGCACTGGGGACACAGCCCAGGATCCGGCCTCCCCCGGGACACGCAGAAGCCAGGAGTGCACAGGACAGCAAGGACACTCCTGCCCCAAGCTGAGCAGATCAGCGCCCCGCCCCCTTGAGCATCCAGGACCCTGCAGGCTGAGAGCTCTGTAGTTACTGCAGGAGCTGAATCCAGGGCTCCAGAGCTGGCCCCAGCCACTGTTGTTGTTCCTCCTGGGGCCTCACAGGACAAACAACCCCCACTGAGCCTCACAGTGGCCTCACCAGATAAACAGCTTAAACATCACTCACTGAGCCCTGTACCAGGCAGGGGGCTGAGCAGCTCCCCTAAGTGCTAACACCTGAGAATCCACACAACAGGCCCCTACCACAGAAGACCAGCTAGACGGACAGGGGAAAAATAAATTATTGACCAAGCAGCACCGGAAAGTTCCAGGGGAAGTCGAGGGATTTACAGTATACAGAATCAGAGGATACTCCCCCTTATTTTTTTTTTGATGTCTGTTTGCTTTGCCCCCCTTTCTTTTCTTTTCTTTTCTTCTTTTCTTCTCTCTTTTTTGCATTTTTTCTCTTTCTTTTCTTCTGTTTTTCTTTTTCTTTTCTTCTTTTTCTTTCCTTCTTTGTATTCTCTCTTTTTCCCCTCTTCCCAATACAACTTGTTTTTGGCCACTCTGCATTGAGCAAAATGACTAGAAGGAAAAGCTCACCTCAAAAGAAAGAATCAGAAACAGTCCTCTCTCCCACAGAGTTACAAAATTTGGATTACAATTCAATGTCAGAGGGCCAATTCAGAAGCACTATTATAAAGCTACTGGTGGCTCTAGAAAAAAGCATAAAGGACTCAAGAGACTTCATGACTGCAGGATTTAGATCTAATCAGGCAGAAATTAAAAATCAATTGAATGAGATGCAATCCAAACTAGAGGTCCTAACGATGAGGGTTAACGAGGTGGAAGAATGAGTGAGTGACATAGAAGACAAGTTGATGGGAAAGACGGAAACTGAGGAAAAAAGAAACAAACAATTAAAAGATCATGAGGATAGATTAAGAGTAATAAGTGACAGCCTGAGGAAGAAAAACCTACGTTTAATTGCGGTTTCCGAGGGCACCAAAAGGGCCAGAGGGCCAGAATATGTATTTGAACAAATCATAGCTGAAAACTTTCCTAATCTGGGAAGGGAAACAGGCATTCAGATCCAGGAAATAGAAGACCCCCCCCCTAAAATCAATAAAAACCATTCAACACCTCGACATTTAATAGTGAAACTTGCGAATTCCAAAGATAAAGAGAATATCCTTAAAGCAGCAAGAGACAAGAAATCCCTAAATTATGAGGAGGAATATCAGATTAACAGCAGACCTGTCCACAGAGACCTGGCAGGCTAGAAAGGGCTGGCAGGATATATTCAGAGTCCTAAATGAGAAAAACATACAGCCAAGAATACTTTATCCAGCAAGGCTCTCATTCAGAATGGAAGGAGAGATAAAGAGCTTCTAAGACAGGCAAGAACTGAAAGAATATGTGAACTCCAAACCAGCTCTGCAAGAAATTTTAAGGGGGACTCTTAAAAGTCCCTCTTAAGAAGTCCAATGGAACAATCCACAAAAACAGGGACTGGATAGGTATCATGATGACACTAAACTCATATCTTTCAATAGTAACTCTGAACGTGAATGGGCTTAATGATGCCATCTAAAGGCACTGGATTTCAGACTGGATAAAAAAGCAGGACCCATCTATTTGCTGTCTACAAGAGAATCATTTTAAACATAAGGAAACCTCCAGCCTCAAAATAAAAGGTAGAAGAACCATTTACCATTCAAATGGTCCTCAAAAGAAAGCAGGGGTAGCCATCCTTATATCAGATAAACTAAAATGTACCCTGAAGATGGCAGTGAGAGATGAAGAGGGACACTATATCATACTTAAAGGATCTGTCCAACGAGAGGGCTTAACAATCCTCAATATATATGCCCCGAATGAGGGAGCTGCCAAATATATCAATCAATTAATAACCAAAATTAAGACATACTTAGATAATAAAACACTTATACTTGGTGACTTCAATCTAGTGCTTTCTACACTTGATAGGTCTTCTAATCACAACATCTCCAAAGAAACAAGATCTTTAATTGATACACTGGACCAGATGGATTTCACAGATATTTACAGAACTTTATTTTTTTTTAAACTTCTTCTTTTTTTTTAACTTTTTTTTTATTATTTATGATAGTCACAGAGAGAGAGAGAGAGAGAGAGAGGCAAAGACACAGGCAGAGGGAGAAGCAGGCTCCATGCACCGGAAGCTCGATGTGGGACTCGATCCCGGGTCTCCAGGATCTTGCCCTGGGCCAAAGGCAGGCGCTAAACCACTGCGCCACCCAGGGATCCCCTATTTACAGAACTTTACATCCAAATGCAACGGAATACACATTGTTCTCAAGTGCACATGGAACTTTCTCCAGAATAGACCACATACTGGGTCACAAATTGGGTCTTAACTGACACCAAAAGACTGGGATCGTCCCCTGCATATTCTCAGACCATAATGCCTTGAAGTTAGAACTAAATCACAATAAGAAGTTTGGAAGGACTTCAAACACGTGGAGGTTAAGGACCACCCTGCTAAAAGATTAAAGGGTCAACCAGGAAATTAGAGAAGAATTAAAAAAGATTCATGGAAACTAATGAGAATGAAGATACAACCAATCAAAATCTTTGGGATACAGCAAAAGCAGTCCTGAGGGGCAAACACATCACAATACAAGCATCCATCCAAAAACTGGAAAGAACTCAAATACAAAAGCTAACCTTACACCTAAGGGAGCTAGAGAAAAAACAGCAAACAGATCCTACACCCAGCAGAAAGAAAGAGTTAATAATGATTCGAGCAGAACTCAACGAAATCGAGACCAGAAGAACTGTGGAACAGATCAACAAAACCAGGAGTTGGTTCTTTGAAAGAATTAATAAGATAGATAAACCATTAGCCAGCCTTATTAAAAAGAAGAGAGAGAAGACTCAAATTAATAAAATCTGAATGAGAAAGCAGAGATCTCCACCAACACCAAGGAAATACACACGATCTTAAAGACTTATTATGAACAGGTATACGCCAATAAATTAGGCAATTGAGAAGAAATGGACGCATTTCTGGAAAACCACAAACTGCGAAAACTGGAACAGGAAGAAATAGAAAACCTGAACAGGCCAATAACCAGGGAGGAAATTGAAGCAGTCATCCAAAACCTCCCAAGACACAAAAGTCCAGGGCCAGATGGCTTCCCTGGGGAATTCTATCAAACGTTTAAAAAAGAAACCAGGGATCCCTGGGTGGCGCAGCAGTTTGGCGCCTGCCTTTGGCCCAGGGCGCGATCCTGGAGACCCGGGATCAAATCCCACGTCGGATTCCGGGTGCATGGAGCCTGCCTCTCCCTCTGCCTGTGTCTCTGCCTCTCTCTCTCTCTCTCTGTGTGACTATCATAAAAAAAAAAGAAACCATACCTATTCTACTAAAGCTGTTTCGAAAGACAGAAAGTGATGGAGTACTTCCAAATTCGTTCTATGAGGCCAGCATCACCTTAATTCCAAAACCAGACAAAGACCCCACCAAAAAGAAGAATTATAGACCAATATCCCTGAAGAGCATGGATGCAAAAATTCTCAACAAGATATACTAGCCAATAGGATCCACAGTACATTAAGAAGATTATTCACCATAACCTAGCAGGATTTATCCCCGGGATGCAAGGCTGATTCAACACTCATAAAAAAATCAATGTGATTCATCATATCAGCAAGAGAAAAAACAAGAACCGTGTGATCCTCTCAATAGATGCAGAGAAAGAATTTGACAAAATATAGCATCCATTCCTGGTCAAAACTCTTCAGAGTGTAGGGATACAGGGAACATTCCTCAACATCTTAAAAGCCATCTACGAAAAGCCCACAGCAAATATCATTCTCTATGGGGAAGCACTGGGAGCCGTTCCCCTAAGATCAGGAACAAGACAGGGATGTCCACTCTCACCACTGCTATTCAACATAGTACTAGAAGTCCTAGCCTCACCAATCAGACAACAAAAAGAAATAAAAGGCATTCAAATTGGCAAAGAAGTCAAACTCTCCCTCTTCGCAGATGACATGATACTCTACATAGAATACCCAAAAGACTCCACCCCAGATTGCTAGAACTCATACAGCAATTTGGCAGTGTGGCAGGATACAAAATCAATGCCCAGAAGCCCAGGCATTTCTATACACTAACAATGAGACTTAAGAAAGAGAAATTAAGGAGTCAATCCCATTGACAGTTGCACCCAAAAGCATAAGATACCTAGGAATAAACCCAACCAAAGAGGTAAAGGATCTATACTCTAAAAACTACAGAACACTTCTGAAAGAACTTGAGGAAGACACAAAGAATTGGAAAAATATTCCATGCTCGTGGATTGGAAGAATTAATATTGTGAAAATGTCAATGTTACCCAGGGTAATTTACATGTTTAATGCAATCCCTATCAAAATATCATGGACTTTCTTCAGAGAGTAGGAAGAAATTATTTCAATTATTTCAAGATTTGTGTGGAAGCAGAAAAGACCCCAAATACCGAGGGGAATATTAAAAAAGAAAACCATAGCTGGGGGCATCACAATGCCAGATTTCAAGTTTTACTACAAAGCTGTGGTCATCAAGACAGTGTGGTACTGGTACAAAAACAGGCACATAGATCAATGGAACAGAATAGAGAATCTAGAGGTGGACCCTCAACTCTATGGCCAACTAATATTCGACAAAGGAGAAAAGACTATCCACTATAAGAAAGACAGTCTCTTCAATAAATGGTGCTGGGAAATTTGGCAATCCACATGCAGAAGAATGAAACTAGACCAGTCTCTTGCATCATACACAAAGATAAACTCAAAATGAATGAAAGATCTAACTGTGAGACAAGATTCCATCAAAATCCTAGAGGAGAACACAGGCAACACCCTTTTTGAACTTGGCCACAGTAACTTGCAAGATACAACCACGAAGTCAAAAGAAACAAAAGCAAAAATGAACTCTTGGGACTTCATCAAGATAAGAAGCTTTTGCACAGCAAAGGATACAGTCAACAAAACTAAAAGACAACCTACAGAATGGGAGAAGATATTTGCAAATGACGTATCAGATAAAGGGCTAGTATCCAAGATCTATAAAGAACTTCTTAAACTCAACACCAAAGAAACAAACAATCCAATCATGAAATGGGCAAAAGACATGAACAGAAATCTCACAGAGGAAGACATAGACATGGCCAACACGCACATGAGAAATGCTCTGCATCACTTGCCATCAGGGAAATACAAATCAAAACCACAATGAGATACCACCTCACACCAGTGAGAATGGGGAAAATTAACAAACCAGGAAACCACAAATGTTGGAGAGGATGCGGAGAAAAGGGAACCCTCTTACACTGTTGGCGGGAATGTGAACTGGTGCAGCCACTCTGGAAAACTGTGTGGAGGTTCCTCAAAGAGTTAAAAATAGACCTGCCCTACAACCCAGCAATTGCACTGTTGGGGATTTACCCCAAAGATACAGATGCAGTGAAACGCCGGGACACCTGCACCCCGATGTTTATAGCAGCAATGGCCACGATAGCCAAACTGTGGAAGGAGCCTCGGTGTCCAATGAAAGATGAGTGGATAAAGAAGATGTGGTTTATGTATACAATGGAATATTACTCAGCCATTAGAAACGACAAATACCCACCATTTGCTTCAACGTGGATGGAACTGGAGGGTATTATGCTGAGTGACATAAGTCAATCAGAGAAGGACAAACATTATATGGTCTCATTCACTTGGGGAATATAAAAAGTAGTGAAAGGGAATAAAAGGGAAAGTAGAAAAATTAAGTGGGAAATATCAGAAAGGGAGACAGAACCTGAATGACTCCTAACTCTGGGAAAAGAAGCAAGGGTGGTGTAAGGGGAGGTGGGGGGGTGGCTGGGTGGCGGGCAATGAGTTGGGCACTTGACGGGATGAGCACTGGGTGTTATTCCTCATGTTGACAAATTTAACACCAATAAAAAATAAATTTATTAAAGAAATAAAACTTATTTAAGTCTACTGTCCTGAAAATGCAAATCAAAACTACAATGAAATATTTCCTCACACCAGTCAGAATGGCTAAAAAAACCACACACACCCACAAAAACGACGTTTTGGCAACAATATGGAGAAAGAGAAACCCTCTTGCGCTTATTGGTGGTAATGTAAACTGGTACTCCTTTACTACTCTGGAAAACAGTATGGAGCTTCCTCAAATAGTTAAAAATAGAAACTGCCCAATAATTCAACAATCAATTGCACTATTGAATATTTATCCAAAGAATACAAAAATATAATGCTAAGTGAAATAAGTCAGAGAAAGGCAAATACCATGTGATTTCACTCATATGTGGATTTTAAGAAACAAAACAAATGAGCGAAGAGGAATAAAGAGAGAAAGAGAGGCAAACCAAGAAACAGGCTCTTAACTATAGAGAACAAACTGTTGGTTACCAGAGGGGATGGGTTAAATAGGTGATGGGGAATAAGGCGGGTAATTGTGATGAGTACTGGGTGATGTATGGAATTGTTGAATCGCTAAATTGTGCACCTGAAACTAATATTACACTGCATATTAACTAACCGGAATTAAAGTTTTTTAAGTTTATTCATGAGAGACACACAGAGAGAGGCAGAGACATAGGTAGAGGGAGAAGCAGGCTCCCTGCCAGGAGCTTGATGTGGAACTCCATCCCAGGACCCCAGGATCATGACCTGAGCCAAATGCAGACACTCAACCATTGAGCCATCCAAGTGCCCACACCAGAATTATAATAAAAACTTAAAAAAAGAGACTACTGCCTTGATATTCCTTCTGACTTTTAATTATGGTTTGTCTGATCTGCTTCTAGTTAAATTCCAGAATAGGCTCTCATTTTAAAAGAAAATGGTCTATAAAAGTAAGAGTATGATTTTTAATAATTATTAGATAAGTCACTTTCCTGATTATGCTGACCTTCTTTTCATTTTTTCCCAAATCAGAAAATTGTGTAGTTTTATTAGTGTGCAAAGAGTTGATAGTGTTACTCAATCTCTTCATATATTACAATAATTTACAACCAATTGACAGAACTCCAGGATATATTCCCACGACAATAAAAATATTTCTTTTTTTTGGAACAAGGCTATTGAAAATCAGAATCACAGACTTACAAGGGAAACACTGGCAAATACATATGGAAGTATATCTATACTGTAGGTGTAATGTGTTGTTCTTAAAACAAATTGCCAAATATTTTGCATGCTGTGGTTTTTCTTTTGTTTTTCTTTTGGTTCAGCTTGTAACATTTTCATCCTCCCTTTCAGTAGTACGTTAGGACTACCACTGCAAGCCTAATATATTAAGGCAGCATATGAGTATGTTCTGCCCGTTTATTATTTATAGCCCTCTATGAGTCATTCCACATAGATTCATTTGTATGGGCGTTTTCTCCACACAATGTTTCCTGCAACTCATCTTTATACTCTGAAAAATATGAACCTCTTTAGCCAACACCTACTAGCTATCATTTCTTATTGATAACTCTTATCAAAGAGTTCAAGACTTTGGTGCAATAAATACAGGAGAGATGGCAAGATTGCTGGGAATAAGAATAGAGATTACACACACAGTATAAGCCTTTGTTCTTTAAATATTTGGAAGCTTGTTGAAATGAACATGGAATGCTCATACTGTGTAATTTGAACTTTAAAACTTTGAAAAACTAATAAATTATACAATGTTCCAAGAAGGGGTCTTAAAATGACATTTATGCTGAATGAAATAAGTCAATCAAAGAAGGACAAACATTATATGGTCTCATTCATTTGGGGAATATAAAAAATAGTGAAAGGGAATAAAGGGGAAAGGAGAAAAAATGAGTGGGAACTATCAGAAAGGGAGACAGAACATGAAAGACTTCTAACTCTGGGAAATGAACTAGGGGTGGTGGAAGGGGAGGGGAAGGGGAGATGGGCGGGGGATGGGGGTGACTGGGTGACGGGCACTGAGGTGGACACTTGATGGGATGAGCACTGGGTGCTATTCTATATGTTGGCAAATTGAACACCAATAAAAAATAAATTTAAATAAAAAAATGACTATGAGAATCACTGAAAGTAATAGTAGTGACTTATGAACAGTTCAGGACCACAGTTTCAAAAGAGGCAATATCTTTAAATACGATCTGATATTTATGCTGACAGAATTTGGCAAGGCAAACTGCCATTTGAATACATTCCCTGAATAGTTTAAAAGATGCTTCTGTGAAAACCTTTCAAAGCCAATAACATGGTTAAACACCTGCCTCAGGTTATTGTTCAATGTTGTTCTGAACTTTGTACAGGAAGAAACATATAAATTACAATATTTTTTTAGATCAAACAAACACTTCCTTGATTTAGGATAAAACCTGTAATTCTGTTCTCATGTTAAGAAAGCAATAGACTGTGCTAGAAATAAAACTTCTTCCCCTCATCCTTTTCCTCCAAAGGAAATCCCTCATTTAAGAGACTCATTTTTTCTCTCCTTTTCCTGAAGGAAATTAGGAGAAAAAATAAAGTATACAGTCTCTTTGAAGTACATGCTTTTTGTCTTTAAAAACTAGACATATATATGCTCCATTAGAAATCAAAAAAAGGATGCTAACACCATAGCTGCTGATGTAAAAAAAAAAAAGTAAGCTCAAATATACTTGTTTATAAAGGTTTTCACTTTTAAATGGGGTTTAATAAACAAAAAGCAGAATCAGACTATAAATACAAAGAACAAACTGATGATTGCCAGAAGGAAGGGGTGTGAGGGTATGGAGAAAATGGGTGAAGGAGAGTGGGAAATATAGGCTTCCAGTTATGGAATGAATACATCACTGGAATAAAAAGCATAGGTCAGAGCTACAGTTATATTAATGTTGAATGGGGGCAGATTGTAGCTACACTTGTGGTGAGCATAGCATAATATATACAGAAGTTGAATTACTATGTAGTACACCTGAAACTATGTAACATTGTTTTTCAGCTACAGTCAAATAAAAAAATTTAAATAAAAATAAATGGTATTTAAGAGCATGGCAAATATCCCAGTTGTTTTACCATGAATTGCCATTGCCGCGAAAAGAAATTTGGATCACAGCAGTTTGAGGACCAGTTCACCTTTCCCCTTGCCTTGCCTCGCTTCCCTTCCCCACCTTGCCACAAACACACACAAGGACAGCTTGTGGTTTCATGGCCGGAAAACAGGCCCAGCAATTTATCAAATCTCCCTTAAACAAGAAACAATTGGCATGGGCATTTTTACCCAGCAATTAGTTGGACTTACAATTTCTACATCTTTATGTAACTGCAAGTATAAAAGGGCTGATCAAAGCTGAAAACATGGGCCTCTTTATCTTATGACCTCATTCCTTTCTCTACAACCTACTTCCCTGAACAATCATTCACTTTAGTGAACACACCCTTGAACAACAATTTATCAAAGCAACACACCCCTCCCCACAGAACAGGAAATTTTTCTGATACTGTATAGAAATCCTGGCACAGCAAGGGACCTACCCACAATTTTCATCACCAAAGAAAAGGGGGAAAAATCATGTGAACAAAGATAAACCCAAACTGAGTAATTATTGATAGCAGAGGCTATCAATAACACACATAAAAACACATTTTCCCTGACCAATTTCTAGAGTTAAATTTGGTTGCAAGTTTTAGCTTGAAAATAATGGTAACCCATATTAAGAGGACACACATTAAGAGGTCCTTTCTTTGACTAAAACTTGTTTTATTCAATAAAATATTGATGGCCAAAGCACAAAATAATATTTAAAAATGAAATAGAGATATATGGAACACTTACAGACCAAATCCTGTATATCTATCTTCAAGGTGGACTCTCCCTGAGATAAGCAAACAGTAGTCATCCAAATAATCACAGTGATTCCCCCATAATAGGCAATTAATAAATATTCAATTCAATGAATCACTGTTATTAAAAATATTTTATTTTAATTCAATTCTCTCTCACACAACAGATTTCCTTTTGCATACATGGAAAATATCTTGAACATGAAAAGCTAGATTAGTGGATGGGAAATATATATGTTGAGTAATTTTGCATCAATGGCATTCATTAAGGCAGTATTTCATTTTGAGTTAATGATGGTAAGTTAATACTTAAGCTTTTTAAAAGATTGAGCTGTAAGTTGTTTTATTTTGTTTTGTGTAGTTTCTAGAACTTCATGTATTCACAAGACTGCATTCAGTTTTAAATGCATCTGTGCCCTTGATTACCCCGTGTTTGATTTTACCTGTCCATATGGATCAACCTGGTAATTTTAATTCTAGAATGAATTTAGACAATTTCTACATTGTCTGTTTTCTGCATTCAATTTTCACTGCTCTATCAACCAGATAAAAAATAACTGAGAGAATAATAAAATATATTAATAATTATAGACAGGAAACAAAGCAACAGTATATCTAGAGAAATTTAAAATATGTTTATACTTATAAACACCATTTTATTGCACCAGAAGGTGATAGAGGAAAAACACGTACTAAAAAGCCAAATAGAAAATACTAAAGTGTCGTAAAGAGCATTAGTTAAATCTAAAATATCTACTACATAAGCTAAAATTAAGATCTGGAGGGAAACAAAGAAGAGTGACATCAATTTCAGTTTTTCAGTGGGAACATATTTTATTATATAAATATAATTATTGTATATAATTATATATAATTATTTTATATATAATTATTTTATTTTATTTTATTTTATTTTATTTTATTTATTTTAATGTAGGCTCCACATCTATCATGGGGCTTGAACTAACAATCTTGAGAAGCAGAGTCACATGCTTTACTGAGTGACCCAGCTCGGCACACCAATTATATATATTTTTTAAATCTTATAAATTATCTTAATTATCTAAAAACACCAAAATGCTAAAAGATAAAGTAAAAATTTAACTGAATTTGTGATGACCAGCAGTTGATTATAATACACATTCTCCTACCTGCCAGAATCACAAACTCTAGCATCAGAATAGTTGCTACATACCAACTCAAAATGTCTCTAAAACATGACATATTAAATAAAATAAAATAAAATATGACATATTAAAGAGAGACTTTATTAAAACAGGAAACAAACAAAAAAGGATTTTGAGTAATATGTATTGCTTGCTTTTGTTTGGCATTGTATGTTATAAAGCTGCTGCCACGTCTTACCCATTACATTAGTATTAATTAATTTCAGATTAATTTCAAAATCTAGGTTCTACTTTACACAATGTCATCCTGCCAAAAAACAGGGAGAAAGAAAAATAAAATAGAGTTTCTTCATCACATTATTTGTGACAGCTATCAAAAAGCTTTCTTGCCAAATTATCTTTTAGTAGACTCGTAAATACCCTTTGATATCTAACTCAGTTTGAAATTTTATAGTCAAATTTTCTTCTTATTTCACTAAGGGAATGTCCTTAAACATTTAAAAACATTAATCTCTTTTGTCAATTTGCTATTAAAGAGAAATAAAAATTTAACAGCAGGAATTTAACAAATTATAAATATTTACTATAGAACAAGTTTTAGGATTACTTTATTGTATACTCCTTAATTCAACTTTCCTTTTTAATAAATTAAATTTGTATAAATTTTTAATAAATTAAATTAAAATTTTATTTTATTTTGTAAAGATCTTATTTATTTATTCATGAGAGACAGAGAGAGAGAGAGAGAGGCAGTGACATAGGCAAAGGGAGAAGCAGGCTCCTTGCAGGAAGTCTGATGAAGGACCCAATTCTGGGACTCTGGGATCACAACCTTAGCCAAAGGCAGACGCTCAACCACTGAGCCACCCAGCGTCCCTAAATTAAAATTGTAAATTAAATGCTTTAAATTGTCCTTTACTACATATCCAGAATTTCAACTACCTCATCCTCACACACCCCTTAGTTTTCTTTCGTTTCAATTATAAATAACTTCAGACTTCAGAACACCCCATTCCAATCTCTTATCCCAGTTTTTGCGGCAATATTTTGTGTCCCTAGGTTTCTTTATAAACTCCTCTACAGGGAAATATGTTTCAGGAAGGAGATAGTCTTATAAGAATCTCTTTAGTAATTATCAGGTAAAGAGACGATAAGTCCTATAAAAAAGCTCAAACAGCTTGGTCCTGAGATTATTAAAAATGAAAGTTGAACTAAGGAATATACAATAAAGTGATCCTAAAAGTTAATATGTAGTCAGTATTTATAATTTGCTAAATTTTTGCTGTTAAGTTTTTATCTATCTTTACTAGTAAGTTGACAAGAAAAGAAATTATTGTTTTTAAATAACTATGCCAGATAGGGTGATTTTAGCATTTCTATAATAAATGGTAACTTGTTTTTGCATTGTTTAGGGGCTAACAAGGAACATAGATGACACCTACTTTGTTGTTCATTAACATCCTAATGCTAAATATTGGCATGTTCATTCACATTATTATCAGTTATACAAAGTAGTATTTTTTACCTTCATATTTTTTCTTCCTTTTGACTTCAAATCAGGTGGAGTTTTTTTCAACTAGGAAACTACTGACAGTAAATCCTAGATTTTTTTCTTCATATTTTTCCCTCAAATTAAGCTAAGCATTAAATACCAGTAAAATTGTGGCCTTTGTAGTTGTTGTGTTATCTATATCTTTAAAAAATATTTTAAAGAGTTTTAACATATACTTTAGAAATATTGCTTCATATCCTACCATAAATTGTGGCTTTGGGGAAAATAACTTGTATTATTCTAGATCAGTAAAATAATATAACATCAGATATTATTCCAATGATTGCTTTTTGAATTTTTACAGTATAAATTTTTATCTTGAAAACATAATTTTAGTTTGGACAGATGTTTCCAGAAAGCTTAAAGTCATGCAAATTTAGTGTGAGGGTATTCAAAGAATGAAAACACAACAGAGCTTTTAATTTTATATAGCCTTGCAATGTTCCTTTACATTCATTGGCAAGATTATTAGCACATATACTGATGCTAAAATAACCCCTTTAAAGGCAAATTTATTTTATTAAAAAATTATTTTATTTTAAAAGGTGTCTTAGAGTTCTGCTTTTTAAAGTTTTTGTATAACAATTACTTATATCTGCCCTTCCTGAATCCTATATCCACTTTTTCAATCCTCTTACCAATATTTCATATATTATTCACTTTGGCTGACACCAGTGTGTCATTTTCAGAAGATGAAACACATATGACAATCTGTACAGATATTTGTTCATGTCACTTATCCAGGAGCAGCATACTATTTGCTGAACACAAATAACTGCTTTTCACTCCATATAAGCCATTGTCTCTGAACTGCCATATTTAATATAAAAAATCTGTTTACTTCTGAAATAAAGTGAATCAATGTGAACTTATTCTACAAAAAATATTGTATTTAAGTTGAGGATTGCTTTACAGTAGGGGCAAAAGAATACCCCGGTTCTGAAACTTCAATCAAATCCAACAAAAAAATGAGTCATCCTATGCTCTAGTTAGATTATGAAACTCATTGGAGCTGTTAAACAACCACAGGCACTAGTAAATGAAAAAAAAAAACAACAAGAGAAGGAATTTGGATGACCGTATATTGCTTATATAGCTGCAGTCCACCAAAAGATAACATCCTATAGAATAGGCAGAGAAGTAGAAAAAGCAGAAAGAAAGGAAATGAGGTTCTCTCTACAAATCTGGCATAGTTATCTTTATGGTACCTGAGAATGGTTGCTCCAAACCAAATTTTGGTGGGAAGAGACAGTTTTAATAGGAGAGAGCACTTCCTGTGAGGTGATGGGGTTCAAGGCCTGAACCACCTTGTTCATTGGCCCACTGTAGGTCCTCACTCTCTCATACACTACATTTTTTTCTGGAGGGTTCTGGGTTTGGCTTGACTGATGGTAGCAGTGGTAATGCTGAGGCTGGCACTGCAGCACCTCTGGGGGCTGTGGAGTCCCACAGCTGCTGCTGCACATCTCACTCCAATAGCTTGAGCTCATGATGTTCTTAATGGTCAGCAAGGTACTTCCCAGACGCTCTCCCTATGGAACAAATAGAGAGAGAGAGAGAGAGAGAGAGAGAGAGCATGCTCGTGAATAAGGGTAAGAAGGAAGGCAAGCAGGCACACGTAGAAGTCATTTATCAACCCCCTCTGCCTATAGTGGTGCCCAGGAGAGGTTAGAGTTACCTGAGCAGCAGCAGGAACTGGTCTGGCAGCTGCAGAGGAGGGAGCAAAGTTATTTGAGCATTTGAGCGCAAATAAAAAGCAGAACCACCCTGTAAGATTGCTCCAGGAAATGGTACTGACACGCCCCTCAGGATTACCTGCCAGGAGAGGCCCTGCTTTGCCACAAAGATACAAGGCTGCATTCAAGTAGATAAGAGAGTCTGGAAAGAACAGAAATGAAGAATTTTAGGGATGAAACCAGATCTTCCGAGTCCACAGGCTTGGAAATTCATTTAACTGTAAATAGGCAGACAAAGACAGGCTCATGCCTAAACTTCCTAGAGAAAAAAAGTCGCAAACATCACATGAAAGTGACCTTCCCATGGTTCTTAAACTTAGCAAAGAGAATTATAGGCATGGGTATTATCATTCCAGAGTCCCAGAACAAAAGACAAGGTATTAGCCTAGGGAAACACTAATTTTCAAAGATAAATTTGCATTCTTTGCACAACCCAGCTGGTAATTTCATTTAAGGAAGATTGCTATGGGGTCTCTGTCTAGCAACTCTAATTTATGGACCTGTGTATCTTGCTCCAGACCTCCTATGACTTTCTAACATATATTGAAGTAGAGTTGTCTAAATGATTTAATTGTATCTATAAATGGGAGATCGGTCAAGAAAGATCTTACCATTCCACAAATGCTTTGCATTTCAGCATTTATATTTATTGTTTTGCATTTTTACAAAGGAATGTACCCTGACTTTATGTGTACCCTAGGAAATACTGAGTTCGATTTCTTTTTTAATATCTAGTAAGGGAGCCGTGAGTCCTAAGAGGTGCCTTACTTTATGAAATGAGATTTAAACATTCTCAGCACTTATATTTATTGCAATCTGAAACTACAATCATAATGCCTACTCACCAAATTTTGCCTTGCAGTATACTTCAGCATCACTGAACTAGAGAATACTCACCAAGTGTATCTTCAGAAAAGGCGTATCTTCCTAGTGTGAATATACACCATAGAACCTAGCACATTGTCACCATCTTAGAGAGGAGGAGAATATCATTGAGCTGGCTACCCAACCTTTTATCTGCTAAGTGAACAAAAAGTAGTGATTTACTGGTAACTTACTATGACCAGGTACTGTATGAGAAATTTTGCATGATTTACCTGTCATCTTCACAACTTTATGAGGGTGTATAGGTAAGGAACTAAGGCACAGACACAGAGAGACACATTTCCCAAAATTAAACAACTAGCAAATGATGGATCTAGGATTTTAATATAAAGCAACTCATTTTTGAGACTAAGCTCTTGCTTACTGCATTTTTTTTTGCTATATAAATTTTAAAATTGTGTTCTGTATCTGGCCATCTAATAAATCTTCTAGGTGGAAAATCAAAAGCAGTTTTGAACTTATGCTTCATAAATGACTTTAAAAAGAATCTTTGGATTTTTTTATAAATTTACTTTTTATTGGTGTTCAATTTGCCAACATATAGAATAACACCCAGTGCTCATCCCGTCAAGTGTTCACCTCAGTGCCCGTAACCCAGCCACCCCCACCCCACACCCACCTCCCCTTCTACCACCCCTAGTTCTTTTCCCAGAGTTAGGAGTCTTTCATGTTCTGTCTCCCTTTCTGATATTTCCCACTCATTTTTTCTCCTTTCCCCTTTATTCCCTTTCACTATTTTTTATATTCCCCAAATGAATGAGACCATATAATGTTTGTCCTTCTCCGATTGACTTATTTCACTCAGCATAATACCCTCCAGTTCCATCCACGTCAAAGCAAATGGTGGGTGTTTGTCATTTCTAATGGCTGAGTAATATTCCATTGTACACATAAACCACATCTTCTTTATCCATTCATCTTTCGATGGACACTGAGGCTCTTTCCACAGTTTGGCTATTGTGGACATTGCTGCTAGAAACATCGGGGTGCAGGTGTCCCGGTGTTTCATTGCATCTGAATCTTTGGGGTAAATCCCCAGCAGTGCAATTGCTGGGTCCTAGGGCAGATCTATTTTTTTTTTTTTTTTTTTTTTTTTTTTTTTTTGTTATGCCTAACTATTGCAGCTATTTTTTTTTTTTTTTTATTGGTGTTCAATTTACTAACATACAGAATAATACCCAGTGCCCGTCACCCATTCACTCCCACCCCCCGCCCTCCTCCCCTTCTACCACCCCTAGTTCGTTTCCCAGAGTTAGCAGTCTTTACGTTCTGTCTCCCTTTCTGATATTTCCCACACATTTCTTCTCCCTTCCCTTATATTCCCTTTCACTATTATTTATATTCCCCAAATGAATGAGAACATATAATGTTTGTCCTTCTCCGACTGACTTACTTCACTCAGCATAATACCCTCCAGTTCCATCCACGTTGAAGCAAATGGTGGGTATTTGTCATTTCTAATAGCTGAGTAATATTCCATTGTATACATAAACCACATCTTCTTTATCCATTCATCTTTCGTTGGACACCGAGGCTCCTTCCACAGTTTGGCTATAGTGGCCATTGCTGCTAGAAACATCGGGGTGCAGGTGTCCCGGCGTTTCATTGCATTTGTATCTTTGGGGTAAATCCCCAACAGTGCAATTGCTGGGTCGTAGGGCAGGTATATTTTTAACTGTTTGAGGAACCTCCACACAGTTTTCCAGAGTGGCTGCACCAGTTCACATTCCCACCAACAGTGTAAGAGGGTTCCCTTTTCTCCGCATCCTCTCCAACATTTGTTGTTTCCTGCCTTGTTAATGTTCCCCATTCTCACTGGTGTGAGGTGGTATCTCATTGTAGTTTTGATTTGTATTTCCCTGATGGCAAGTGATGCAGAGCATTTTCTCATATGCATGTTGGCCATGTCTATGTCTTCCTCTGTGAGATTTCTGTTCATGTCTTTTGCCCATTTCATGATTGGATTGTTTGTTTCTTTGGTGTTGAGTTTAATAAGTTCTTTATAGATCTTGGAAACTAGCCCTTTATCTGATATGTCATTTGCAAATATCTTCTCCCATTCTGTAGGTTGTCTTTGAGTTTTGTTGACTGTATCCTTTGCTGTGCAAAAGCTTCTTATCTTGATGAAGTCCCAATAGTTCATTTTTGCTTTTGTTTCTTTTGCCTTTGTGGATGTATCTTGCAAGAAGTTACTATGGCCGAGTTCAAAAAGGGTGTTGCCTGTGTTCTTCTCTAGGATTTTGATGGAATCTTGTCTCACATTTAGATCTTTCATCCATTTTGAGTTTATCTTTGTGTATGGTGCAAGAGAGTGGTCTAGTTTCATTCTTCTGCATGTGGATGTCCAATTTTCCCAGCACCATTTATTGAAGAGACTGTCTTTCTTCCAATGGATAGTCTTTCCTCCTTTATCGAATATTAGTTGCCCATAAAGTTCAGGGTCCACTTCTGGATTCTCTATTCTGTTCCACTGATCTATGTGTCTGTTTTTGTGCCAGTACCACACTGTCTTGATGACCACAGCTTTGTAGTACAACCTGAAATCTGGCATTGTGATGCCCCCAGATATGGTTTTCTTTTTTAAAATTCCCCTGGCTATTCGGGGTCTTTTCTGATTCCACACAAATCTTAAAATAATTTGTTCTAACTCTCTGAAGAAAGTCCATGGTATTTTGATAGGGATTGCATTAAACGTGTATATTGCCCTGGGTAACATTGACATTTTCACAATATTAATTCTGCCAATCCATGAGCATGGAATATTTTTCCATCTCTTTGTGTCTTCCTCAATTTCTTTCAGAAGTGTTCTATAGTTTTGAGGGTATAGATCCTTTACCTCTTTGGTGAGGTTTATTCCTAGGTATCTTATGCTTTTGGGTGCAATTGTAAATGGGATTGACTCCTTAATTTCTCTTTCTTCAGTCTCATTGTTAGTGTATAGAAATGCCACTGACTTCTGGGCATTGATTTTGTATCCTGCCACGCTACCGAATTGCTGTATAAGTTCTAGCAATCTTGGGGTGGAGACTTTTGGGTTTTCTATGTAGAGTATCATGTCATCGGCGAAGAGAGAGAGTTTGACTTCTTCTTTGCCAATTTGAATGCCTTTAATGTCTTTTTGTTGTCTGATTGCTGAGGCTAGGACTTCCAGTACTATGTTGAATAGCAGTGGTGAGAGTGGACATCCCTGTCTTGTTCCTGATCTTAGGGGAAAGGCTCCCAGTGCTTCCCCATTGAGAATGATATTTGCTGTGGGCTTTTCATAGATGGCTTTTAAGATGTCGAGGAATGTTCCCTCTATCCCTACACTCTGAAGAGTTTTAATCAGGAATGGATGCTGTATTTTGTCAAATGCTTTCTCTGCATCCAATGAGAGGATCATATGGTTCTTGGTTTTTCTCTTGCTGATATGATGAATCACATTGATTGTTTTACGGGTGTTGAACCAGCCTTGTGTCCCAGGGATAAATCCTACTTGGTCATGGTGAATAATTTTCTTAATGTACTGTTGGATCCTATTGGCCAGTATCTTGTTGAGAATTTTTGCATCCATGTTCATCAGGGATATTGGTCTGTAATTCTCCTTTTTGGCGGGGTCTTTGTCTGGCTTTGGAATTAAGGTGATGCTGGCTTCATAGAACGAATTTGGAAGTACTCCATCTCTTTCTATCTTTCCAAACAGCTTTAGGAGAATAGGTATGATTTCTTCTTTAAACGTTTGATAAAATTCTCCTGGGAAGCCATCTGGCCCTGGACTCTTGTGTCTTGGGAGGTTTTTGATGACTGCTTCAATTTCCTCCCTGGTTATTGGCCTGTTCAGGTTTTCTATTTCTTCCTGTTCCAGTTTTGGTAGTTTGTGGCTTTCCAGGAATGCGTCCATTTCTTCTAGATTGCCTAATTTATTGGCGTATAGCTGTTCATAATATGTTTTTAAAATCGTTTGTATTTCCTTGGTGTTGGTAGTGATCTCTCCTTTCTCATTCATGATTTTATTAATTTGAGTCTTCTCTCTCTTCTTTTTAATAAGGCTGGCTAATGGTTTATCTATCTTATTAATTCTTTCAAAGAACCAACTCCTGGTTCTGTTGATCTGTTCCACAGTTCTTCTGGTCTCGATTTCGTTGAGTTCTGCTCGAATCTTTATTAACTCCCTTCTTCTCTTGGGTGTAGGATCTATTTGCTGTTTTTTCTCTAGCTCCTTTATGTGTAAGGTTAGCTTTTGTATTTGAGTTCTTTCCAGTTTTTGAATGGATGCTTGTATTGCGATGTATTTCCCCCTTAGGACTGCTTTTGCTGCATCCCAAAGATTTTGAACAGTTGTATCTTCATTCTCATTAGTTTCCATGAATCTTTTTAATTCTTCCTTAATTTCCTGGTTGACCCTTTTATCTTTTAGCAGGATGGTCCTTAACCTCCATGTGTTTGAGGTCCTTCCAAACTTCTTGTTGTGATTTAGTTCTAATTTCAAGGCATTATGGTCCGAGAATATGCAGGGGACAATCCCAATCTTTTGGTATCGGTTCAGACCCGATTTGTGACCCAATATGTGGTCTATTCTGGAGAAAGTTCCATGTGCACTTGAGAAGAATGTGTATTCAGTTGAGTTTGGATGTAAAGTTCTGTAGATATCTGTGAAATCCATCTGGTCCAGTGTATCATTTAAAGCTCTCGTTTCTTTGGAGATGTTTTGCTTAGAAGACCTATCGAGTATAGAAAGAGCTAGATTGAAGTCACCAAGTATAAGTGTATTATTATCTAAGTATTTCTTCACTTTGCTTAATAATTGATTTATATATTTGGCAGCTCCCACATTCGGAGCATATATATTGAGGATTGTTAAGTCCTCTTGTTGAATAGATCCTTTAAGTATGATATAGTGTCCCTCTTCATCTCTCACTACAGTCTTTGGGGTAAATTTTAGTTTATCTGATATAAGGATGGCTACCCCTGCTTTCTTTTGAGGACCATTCGAATGGTAAATGGTTCTCCAACCTTTTATTTTCAGGCTGTAGGTGTCCTTCTGTCTAAAATGAGTCTCTTGTAGACAGCAAATAGATGGGTCCTGCTTTTTTATCCAGTCTGAAACCCTGCGCCTTTTGATGGGGTCATTAAGCCCGTTCACATTCAGAGTTACTATTGAGAGATATGAGTTTAGTGTCATCATGATATCTATTCAGTCTTTGTTTTTGTGGACTGTTCCACTGAACTTCTTCTTAAAGGGGAATTTTAAGAGGCCCCCTTAAAATTTCTTGCAGAGCTGGTTTGGAGGTCACATATTCTTTTAGTTGCTGCCTGTCTTGGAAGCTCTTTATCTCTCCTTCCATTTTGAATGAGAGCCTTGCTGGATAAAGTATTCTTGGCTGCATGTTCTTCTCATTTAGGACCCTGAATATATCCTGCCAGCCCTTTCTGGCCTGCCAGGTCTCTGTGGAGAGGTCTGCTGTTACCCTAATACTCCTCCCCATAAAAGTCAGGGATTTCTTGTCTCTTGCTGCTTTAAGGATCTTCTCCTTATCTTTGGAATTTGCAAGCTTCACAATTAAATGTCGAGGTGTTGAACGGTTTTTATTGATTTTAGGGGGGGATCTCTCTATTTCCTGGATCTGAATGCCTGTTTCCCTTCCCAGATTAGGAAAGTTTTCAGCTAGAATTTGTTCAAATACATATTCTGGCCCTCTGTCCCTTTCGGCGCCCTCGGGAACCCCAATTAAACGTAGGTTTTTCTTCCTCAGGCTGTCGTTTATTTCCCTTAATCTATCTTCATGGTCTTTTAATTGTTTGTCTCTTTTTTCCTCAGTTTCCCTCTTTGCTATCAACTTGTCTTCTATGTCACTCACTCGTTCTTCCACCTCGTTAACCCTCGTCGTTAGGACTTCTAGTTTGGATTGCATCTCATTCAATTGATTTTTAATTTCTGCCTGATTAGCTCTAAATTCTGCAGTCATGAAGTCTCTTGAGTCCTTTATACTTTTTTCTAGAGCCACCAGTAGCTGTATAATAGTGCTTCTGAATTGGCTTTCTGACATTGAATTGTAATCCAGATTTTGTAACTCTGTGGGAGAGAGGACTGTTTCTGATTCTTTCTTTTGAGGTGAGGTTTTCCTTCTAGTCATTTTGCTCAGTGCAGAGTGGCCAAAAGCAAGTTGTATTGGGAAAAGAGAAAAAGAGAGGAGAGAAAGAAGGAAAGAAAAGAGAAAGAGAAA
This sequence comes from Canis lupus dingo, assembly GCF_003254725.2. Taxonomy (NCBI): domain Eukaryota; kingdom Metazoa; phylum Chordata; class Mammalia; order Carnivora; family Canidae; genus Canis; species Canis lupus. Next base: position 66,416,192 of record NC_064281.1, read on the forward strand.
AAAAAAGAAAAAAAAAGGGAAGAAAAAGAAAAAAAAATGAAAAAAAAAAAAAAAAAAAAAGAAAAAGAGAAAGAAAAGAAAGGAGAAAAAAAGGGGGTGGGGGAAGGAAACAAATCAAAAAGCAAAACAAAACAAAAACAAAAACAAAAACAAAAACAAACAAACAAAAAAAGAACCACCGGGGAGTATCTTCTGATTCTGTGTACTTTAAGTCCCTTGGCTTCTCCTGGAAGTTGTCCGTCTAGCTGGTGTTCTGGGGGAGGGGCCTGTTGTGCTGATTTTCAGGTGTTAGCATTTGGGGGAGCTGCTGTGCCCCTGCCTGGTGCAGGGCTCAGTGGGGGTTGTTTACCCCGTGAGGCCGCAGGAGGAACAGCCCCAGTGGCGGGGCAGCTCTGGAAACCTGGATTCAGCTCCGGCAGGAACTCCGTCTGCAGGGCCTGGAGGCTCCGGGGCGGGGCTGCTGATCTGCTCAGCTGGGGCAGGAGCGTCCTTGCTGTCCTGGGCCCTCCCGGCCTCTGCCTGTCCCGGGGGAGGCGGGATCCTGGGCTGTGTCCCGGCGCCCTGTGCTCCGGAGCCTGCGCTGGTGGATTCGCGCTCCCGGGCCGCGCAGCCCCCTCCGCGGAGCCGCCGCCCGAGCCCCTCCGAGCTGCTCCTGGAACCGCGCAGCCCCCTCCGCACGGAGCCTCTTCCTCTGCCCGAGCCCCTCCGAGCTGCTCCCGGGGCCGCGCAGCCCCCTCCGCGGAGCCGCCGCCCGAGCCCCTTCAGCTGCTCCGGGTCCCGCCGGGTCCCGCCGTGCGCGCTGCAGCCCTTAGGGAGCTCGGCGCACTCTCCTGGGTGCGCAGTTGCTGTTACTGTCCCCGGGAGCCCGAGGGCATCCCCGCCCTCCTGGGTCCTGCTCCAACTCCCTGCGAGCCCCTTTCCCCCGGGAAGGTCGGTGCAGCTCCTGCTCCTCCGGGACGGGGCTCTCCTGTCCTGGGGACACTCGCCCCGGCCTCAGCCCGGCTCCTCGCGGGGCCCCTCCCCCTTGGAGGCCTTTGTTCCTTTACTTCTTTTTCCCCGTCTTCCTACCTTGATAGAAGCGCGAACTCTTCTCACTGTTGCATTCCAGCTGGTCTCTCTTTAAATCTCAGGCCGAATTCATAGATTTTCAGGATAATTTGAAGGTTTTCTAGGTGGTTTGGTGGAGACAGGTGATTTGGAGACCCTACTCTTCCGCCATCTTGCTCCTCCCCCCCTATTTTTAACACTTTGAGGAACCTCCACAGTTTGCCAGAGTGGCTGCACCAGTTCACATTCACACCAACAGTGCAGGAGGGTTCCCCTTTTTCCACATCCTCTCCAACATTTGTGGTTTCCTGCCTTGTTAATTTTCAGCATTCTCACTGGTGTGAGGTGGTATCTCATGGTGGTTTTTTTTTTTTTTTTTTTTTTATTTTTTTAAAGATTTTATTTATTTATTTATGAGAGAGACAGAGAGAGAGAGAGAGGCAGAGACATAGGCAGAGGGAGAAGCAGGCTCCATGCAGGGAGCCCGACGTGGGACTCGATCCCGGGTCTCCAGGATCACACCCCGGGCTGCAGGCGGCGCTAAACCGCTGCGCCACCGGGGCTGCCCTCATGGTGGTTTTGATTTGTATTCCCTGATGGCAAGTGATGCAGGGCATTTTCTCATGAGCTTGTTGGTCATGTCTATGTCTTCCTCTGTGAGATTTATCTTCATGTCTTTTGCCCATTTCATGATTGAATTGTTTGTTTTTTGCTGTTGAGTTGAATAAGTTCTTTATAGATCTTGGAAACTAGCCCTTTATCTAATACATCATTTGCAAATATCTTCTCCCATTCTGTAGGTTGTCTTTGAGTTTTGTTGACTGTATCCTTTGCTGTGCAAAAGCTTCTTATCTTGATGAAGTCTCAATAGTTCATTTTTGCTTTTGTTTCTCTTGTCTTCATGGATGAATCTTGCAAGAAGTTACTGTGGCCAAGTTCAGAAAGGGTGTTGCCTGTGTTCTCCTCTAGGATTTTGATGGAATCTTGTCTCATATTTAGATCTTTCATCCATTTTGAGTTTCTCTTTGTGTATGGTGCAAGGGAGTGATCTAGTTTCATTCTTCTGCATGTGGATGTCCAATTTTCCCAGCACCATTTATTGAAGAGACTGTCTTTCTTCCAGTCGATAGTCTTTCTTCCTTTGTCAAATATTAGTTGACCATAAAGTTGAGGGTTCACTTCTGGATTCTCTATTCTGTTCCGCTGACCTATGTGTCTCTTTTTGTGCCAGTACCACACTGTCTTGAGGACCACAGCTTTGTAGTGCAACCTGAAATCTGGCATTGTGATGCCTCAAGCTATGGTTTTCTTTTTTAAAATTCCCCTGGCTATTTGGGGTCTTTTCTGATTCCACACAAATCTTAAAAAAATTTGTTCCAACTCTCTGAAGAAAGTCCATGGTATTTTGATAGGGATTGCATTAAACGTGTAAATTGCCCTGGGTAACACTGACATTTTCACAATATTAATTCTGCCAATCCATGAGCATGGAATATTTTTCCATCTCTTTGTGTTTTCCTCAATTTCTTTCAGAAGTGTTCTAAAGTTTTTAGGGTATAGATCCTTTACCTCTTTGATTAGGTTTATTCCTAGGTATCTTATGCTTTTGGGTGCAACTGTCAATGGGATTGACTCCTTAATTTCTTTGGAATTTTTATGGGGGAGAGGTGAGAAAAATGCTGAAAATCAACTTTGGAAATTCTTTAAAAATTATACTATGTATTTGCCTTTAGTGTTTCAAATATAATCCTTGTTATCTTTAATGCTATTTCTCAAGAATCAATGAAAATTTAATTAGAAACACGTGACCTGCCAAACAGCCTGGCAAAATATCAGATTAATAAGCTATTATTTCTTTACCAGTATCATTTTGGGTAAGTTTACTTGTGAACAGGGAATGGGTGAGTGAGGTCATCCAGTCAGCTCTGATTGTTGAAATCTGGTTTTAAAATACACCCAAGCACACACACACACACATAAACATAGTACTGTTAATATCTGCAGCCAAGACATGACCTATTAAGTAGTAGAGATAAATAAAAATTCCTTCATCCATAAAATAAGGGCTGTTCCTATTGTCCATGTTTCTTGAATAGATGGTATTTTGAGGCAACCATATTTATGCACTTGGGCAAACATTAAGGTGTGAAATCCTTGAGCCACATTCATTATTCTTCCCCATCCCTGGGTATGAGAGAGAGGCAGTGAAAGTGAGAGCTTAAAGATCAGGGATGGTATATAAGAAATGAGGTTAGGCACTTTCTGGTAGACAAACCACATCTAACTATGAAATAAATTTGACCACCCTGGTTCACCTCAGAGAGGTTTATCAATTTTTTTTACCCTAGTTTCTGCTCCTTTTCTGAGAATTCATTTGTGCCTTCAATGATCTGCCTCTCCAATTTTATTATTTCTCCTTAATGCAGATTATATTAATACTCAACTATTTTATTAATAAATGCATATAAATATATTTGGCTGTTTAATAAGGGTATTTGCCTGTTTTCTACTTAAAACCTCAAAGCATTCGGCAAGTTTCATGATTATGCTACCCTTCTAACATTGGTGGATAGAATAATAACAGTTGATTCCTTTTTCAGCTCCAGACTTGTTCAGAGAATCCTTAATTATATTTCTGGCAATTATAATGTTTTACTCAGTACTATAGATATTTTATGTTTAGTACTGAAAAAACTCATTTATATGATAGATTCAATTTCCCCTTAGAACTGATATCCCCTTAGAAACTAATTCAGTTCTAACACAATTTTAAAAATATTTGTTCCTGATTATAGAAATAATTCATTCTTTAAAAATACAAATAGTTGGGGACACCTGGGTCATTCAGTCAGTTAAGTGTCTGACTCTTGGTTTTGGCCCTGGTCATGATCACAGTGTCGTGAGATTGAGCCCCATGTTGGGCTCTGCACTCATTAAGGTGTCTGCTTCTGTCCCTCTCCTCCCCTCCCCCATCCCCCACTCATGCTCCCTCTCTTTCTCAAATAAATATTTATTTTTTAAAATTAAATAAAGAGATGAATAAAGCAGAAAATGAAACTTCCTATATTGATGTTGGGAGTAAGGGATGGGTTAAGAATCAGGAATGTTTGCTGTGCACATTATTGGTAATTAAAAAAACAGTGATTATATTTTGACGTATGTTTGAAGATCATCTAAAAAAGTTTTGATTTTTCCTAGCTCATAAAATTGTTATTAGAATCAAATGAGAAAGTATCTGCTAATTATAATGCACTGTCCATGTATAAGCTTTTAGCTATATTACTCACAGATGATGTATGAGATTTTTTTTTAAATAATAGGGTATGAAAGCAAATATGAATGGGCCTGGTTTTTGAAAAGCTTAGCTACCTAAAACTATTGAGGTAAAATAGATCAGTAATTAATTTACCAAAAGGATGTACAGAACCATCTTAGAATTTTAAACAATACAAGTAATTATAAATTTAACATCAAATGAATATCATCAGCAGTAGTGTTTTTATGTGTATAACTAATTCTGTACTCCACCTCTTGTTTTATGGGAATGACACTCAGGCCTTCTCATTATTTCTGCCTTCTCTATGATAAGACAAGTATGTTCATATGTAAAAAGTCAATAAGCATTGGTTAGAGAGAGATGAATAATGAGACATTGTATGAAAGCACCTATGTTTTACTAAATGGATCCAGGTCACTTGTCTAGCAGAACTCCATTCCAGCCTTCTGACAGATCTTAAAGTTGATCTTGCTTAACTGTTGTTGGGAAACTTTAGACTGGGAAATGTCTCAGAATATCAGATATGAAAAAACATTGTTTTGATTTAAAAAACATGAATGGTGAAGTTTACAAACTTAACAGTTTCATCTGACATCAATTCAGTTAAAAGTCTATACCAGATTATCAGGTGTCTGATGATACACATACTTAGAATAGAGATAAATGATATCTGAGAGAACTTTGGTTATCCCCTATACTGGTTTCTGAATCTCAGTCCTTAAGTAAATTCTAACTGTGGTGTAATTTTATTCAGAATTAATTTCAATGTTTCAAGAGCCACACTAGAGTAAACCAGACTTCAATTCTAGACAAAGTAAATCACTCCTCCATATGATTTTAATGCAGTTGAACGGAGACCAAGATTCTGTGATTCTGGCAGATCCCCAGGGAAATCTGACCTTTCTTGTAAAAAGATAACTTACAACAGCATTTCTCAAGGTATGTCTTGAATAACACCAGTCTATAGAGTGTTATACCTAGAAAAGTGCTTTGCATCCAACTGAGTTTAAGAAATACTTGGTTAAATATACTTTCAGAAGTAGCTTTGCTGACATAATTATAGCTTTTCATAAGTTAATATACATTATGATCTTCTAAATGGGTGACATGTTGTATAGAGTTTTTCAAGTTTTGTTGGTGATGGAAAATATTTTGTGTGGAACAACTTCAGTGACTTGTATTCTTCAGATTTTTCTTCTTTATATTTTTTCCTCCATCTGTTCTAAACTCATAAAAGAAGTGGGAATTCACAATTAATTGTGAATTAATTTATAATTCTATCAATATAATGAAAACATACCAAAGACCATTTGATCAAGCCATATCATTATACCAGTGATACTTGAAGCGAGGTCCCTGAACCAGAAATATCAGCTTCACCTGGAAAAGTTTTACAACTGCTAATTCTTGGGCCTCACTCCAGATCTACTGAGTCAGAAACTCTGGGGTGGAGCCCAAGTATGTTTAATAAGCTCTGCTGGTGATTCTGAAACACACTACAATTTGTAAATCCCTGAATTATACCAGTATGTTTGAAGCAGGCTTGGATAAAAGAGAAAGATGGTGCCAGAAAGATGAGACTTTCAAAATATTATGTAAGAACTCGCAAGCAGCTCGGGTAATTAAAACTCTATAATAGAGGTGAGCTACAACCCTTGGTAAGAGTCAAGCTGTTTTATATTTATGGAGAAATTAGAATGAGAATGAACTATGGTATAATACATTAGTTATAGCTATCTAAGCTATCTGGTGAACATAAAATATTTTTATTTTAATAAAAGGAGAATATTGGAGTATACCAAAAGACTATATAAGGTCGATGAGTGTAGCTTTGCAATCCGACAGACTTAAATTTAAATTTTAGCTCTACTGTATATTAGTTCTATGGCTTGGAAAATCATGTTACTTCTCTGAGCTTCTGTTATTCTCAGTGAAATAGATAATAGCCACTAACAAAGGATTTGTTGCGTAGATTAGATAAAACGCATATAAAGTGTTTAGCATGGTGTCTGGTACATAGTAGCTACACAATAAAAAGCAGTTCTTAAACATTCTGCACTAAATTTGGTTTGGGATAAAGGAAAAAGAGCTTTCTATGGGTTTGCAGATGGCAATCTGCTTAGAGTAGAAAGTAATATATGAAGCAGGCTGGACTTACAAAAGGAGAAAACAACAGAAATGGGGAAATACAAGTTAACTTAGAGAAGGCCCAATCAACTTAACAAAAAGGAGAAGGTATAAAGAAGATCGATTGTAAGGCAGTTATTTATAATTTAAAAAGCTTGGCTAGGATGAAAGAGCTTAGGAGATAAAGTCTTGTGATATTTGTTCTAGATATCTGTGTGCAATATAGAGAAATTATAAGGAGTTTTATTTTGGGGGAGGAATGGCTATTTTCATTAGAGAGGGATCCATTAGAGTATCTTCAATTATCAACATCTCTTCTTTTTATTGAAGTATAATTAGCAGAGTGTTATATTAGTTTCAGGTATACAATATAATGATTCAACAATCCTATACATTACTCAGTGATCATCTAGATAAGTGTACCCTTAATCTCCTTTAACTATTTTGTTCCTTCCCTCATGTCCCCTAATTCTGTACAAAAGTGCCCAAATCAAACAGAAAAAAGGAAATAATAAATATAAGAACTGTATTATGCTAGATGAAATAAGTCAGTCAGAGGAAGACAAATATGATATGATTTCACTCATATGTGGAATTTAAGAAACAAAACATAGGGGGAAACTAAGAGGCAAATCATAAAACAGACTCTTAACTATGGAGAACAAACTGAGGCTTATTGAAGGGGAGGTGAGTGGGGGATGGGCTAAACAGATGATGGGTATTAAGGAGGACACTTGTGATTAAGTACTGGGTATTATATGTAAATGATGAGTCACTAAATTCTACTCCTGAACCTAATATTTCACTACATGTTAACTAACTAGAATTTAAATATCAACAAATAAAAAAAGAACTGAAATCTACAGGATTCAGAAAGAAAAAGAATAGATTCATAAAACCAAAATATGGTTCTTGGAAAAAAAATTAATAATATTGATAATTCTCTAACAAGACAGACAAAAAAAAAAGAAAGTACAATAATCAAAATCATGAATGAAAGAGGAGATATCACTACTGACTCCACATACAATAATAGATAACAAAGTGCCCTATGAACAACTATGCATATACATTCTCCAACTTAGATGAAATGGACCAATTCCTTGAAAACCACACAGTACCACAGATCACCCAAAAGAAATAGATAACCTGATCAACCCTATTTAAAAAAAAATAATGAGAATACATAATAATAAAACTTCCTAAAGAAAAATGCTGATTTCCACCAAACATTTAAGGAAAAATCAGTAAGTTCCCTATACAACCTCTTCCACAGAATGGAAAGGAAGGAATACTTTATAATTTATTTTATGAGGCCAGCATTACCCTGACATTAAAAATAGACAAAAACAATACATAAAAAACTACAGAAAAATAGTCCCATGAACATAAACTTAAAAATCCTCATCAAAATTTTACTAATTCAAATCCAAAAAAAATCCACAATGTGTAAAATGAACAATATATTATGAACAAATGGAGTTTATCCCAGGAATGCAAGACTGATTCAATGTTTGAAAATCAATCAATTCCATGTTAACAAACCAAAGAAGAAAAAATATATAATTATCTTAGTAAATGCCAAAAACGCATTTGACAAAAACCTACATCCATGCCTGAAAATAAGTCTTGATAAACTAGATAAAGAAGTAAATCTCCTCAATCAGATAAGAGACATCTATAAAAAACTTACATCATACTTAATGATAAAAAGCTGAATGTTTTCTTTTTTTATAATAAATTTATTTTTTATTGGTGTTCAATTTGCCAACTTACAGAATAACACCCAGTGCTCATCCCGTCAAGTGCCCCCCTCAGTGTCCGTCACCCATTCACCCCCACCCCCCACCATCCTGTTTCTGTATACTTTAAGTCGCTTGACTTCCCCTGGAACTTGTCCGTCTAGCTGGTCTTCTGGGGGAGGGGCCTGTTGTGCTGATTTTCACGTGTTAGCACTTGGGGGAGCTGCTCTGCCCCCTGCCTGGTGCAGGGCTCAGTGGGGGTTGTTTACCCCTTGAGGCCCCAGGAGGAACAACCCCAGTGGCTGCCGCAGCTCTGGAGCCCTGGATTCAGCTCCCGCAGTAACTACAGAGATCTCGGTCTGCAGGGCCTGGAGGCTCCGGGGCGGGGCCGCTGATCTGCTCAGCTGGGGCAGGAGCGTCCTTGCTGTCCTGGGCCCTCCCGGCCTCTGCCTGTCCCGGGGGGAGGCCGGATCCTGGGCTGTGTCCGTGGCGCCGTGGGCTCCTGGGCCTGCGCTGTTGGAGTCGCGCTCCCGGTGGAGCAGCCGCCTCTCCGTGCAGTCGCAGCCCAAGCCCCTCCGAGCTGCTCCCAGGTCAATGCGTGCGTGCTGCAGCCCTTTAGGGAGCTCGGCGCACTCTCCCCAGTGCGCATTTGCTGTGTTAGTGTCCGAGGATGCCTGAGGTTATCTCCGCCCTACTGGGGTCCTGCTCTAACTCCCTGCGGGCGCCTTTCCACCCGGAAAGATTGGTGAAGCTCCTGCTTCTCTGGGACGGATCTTTCCTGTCCTGCCTGGGGGCACTCGCCCCGGCCTTAGCCCGGCTCCTCGCGGGGCCCCTCCCCCTTGGATGCCTTTTTTTTTCTTTATTTCTTCCCCCCCCTTCCTACCTTGATAGAAGTGTGAACTCTTTTCACTGTAGAATTCCAGCTGTTCTCTCTTTAATTCTCAGGCCGAATTTGTAGATTTTCAGGATGATTTGAAGGTTATCTAGGTAATTTGGTGGGGACAGTTGATTTGGGGACCCTACTCTTCCGCCATCTCCCAAAAGACTGAATGTTTTCCTCCACAATCAGGAACTAGCAATGATATCTGCTCTTACCACTCCTATTCAGAATCATATGTGAAGTCTTTGATAGTGAAAAAAAGGAAGAAAATTAAATAAAAAGATTTCAGATTTGAAAGGAAAAAATAAACTACGTCTATTTGCAAATGGCATGATAGTCTATGTAGACAACTCTAAGGGTCTCTACAAAAAAAGACTCTTGGAACTAATACGTGAGTTTAGGAAGACTGCAAGATACAAAATGAAATACAAAAATCAGAATCTTATACACTACCCATGAAAAATTGGAAATTGAAATAAAAAAGCCAGTAACATTCACAACCTCCCAGTGAAATATTAAAGCACATAACAAACAATATATGAACTGCATAATAAAAATTACAAAATGCTGATGAAAGAAATCACACATGGCCTAAATAAATGGAAAAAGATCCTATGTTCATAGATTGAAAGATCCCATACAGTTATAATGACAGTTCTTTCCAAATTGATCTACAAATTTAGCGCAATCCCAATAAAAATCCCAACAAGATTCTTTGTAGATACACACAAGTGGATTCTAAAAATAATATGGAAAGATAAAGGTACTAGAATAGCCATACATTTTTTTAATGAGCAAAGCAGGAGGAGTACACCACTTAAGATTTACTGAACTGTGGCCAGCTGTGAAGACGGCAGAGTAGGAGCACCCTAAGCTCACCTCATCCCATGGATACAACTAGATAACACATCAGTATAAGAAATCTTAAAAATGACCTGAAGACTGGCAGAACAAACTCCACAAGTAAAAGTAAAAGAGGTCACATTGAAGAAGGTAGGAAGGTGAAGATGTGGTCTAGGAGCTAAACAGACCATTACCATCTACAGTAAAGAGGGAGCTGATGGTATAGAGAAGATAAAAAAAAAACAGATTTCATGAAGATGAATCCCCATATTTGCCTTTGAAAACGAGAGAGGCTGAATTTCATGAGTTCTTACAACCAGCAGAACTTAAAGCCTAGAATTTTAAAAATCGGCACGCTTGGCTCTAGAAGAGCCTGGAGGACAAAAGGAAGCAGAGTCTTTGCCCTTGAAGAGACAGCATTAGAAACAGCTTGTGCAGATACTGCCTAGAACCAAGAGTCTGAAAAACGCCAGGGGCAGATGGGAGGGAGAGTGATTTGCTCATCTCAATGTGTTCAGTGTGATCCAAAGAGACGGGGATCATGGCGTGATCCTTCCAGGAACAAAGGAGATGGCAGGTGCCATTTCCTCTACCACCACCCCCATGCATAAATAGTCACCACCTGCAAGAACCAGAGCAGCACCAACACTCACCAGCTGACTGATTTACACCAAACCCTAACTCCCTGCACTTCAGTGGATTCACACTTCCCAGTCACACTTACCTCAGTCTCAGCACAGTGGGCCCCTCCTCCAGAAGACCAGCCCAAAATCTGTCAACATCACAACTCCTGAACTGTGTGTTTTGTGGAACCTCAGTTCTGGCAGCAGCAGGGGCAGGTCTCATTTCACAAGCAAACCACTGCACACCTATTTAAAATGTACCTTATTCCTGCTGGAGACCAAACATTACCCACAACAGGCAAAAAGAGCATCTGCATACAGACAACTAGACTGAATAAAAAAGAGGCCAAAACATCAGGAGAGGGCTTGCAACACACATAGGAAAAAACTAAACACTCCCTGAAGCCTCAGGCCCTGGGAAATAGGGGACACAGCCTACAGGGCACTATAGGACTTCTTCTTCATAAGGCTATTATCATTAATAGCAAGAAAAGCAGCTTACTTTCCTAATGCACAAAAACAAATACAGAAAGTCAGACAAAATGAGACAGAGAAATATCTGCCAAATGAAAGAACAGGACCAAATCACAGCAACAGATCAAAGCAAAATGCATATAAGTAACATGCCTGATAGAGAATTTAAAGTAATGACCATAAAGATACTCACTGGACTAGAGAAGAGTGGAGGACATCAGTGAGACCCTTAACAAAGAGATAAAAAAGAACCAATTAGAGATGAAGAACACAATAAATGAAATTAAAAATACACTTGATAGAATAAATAGCAGGCCAGATAAAGAAGAGAAATGAATTAATGACCGACAGATAGTCGGTCAGATAAATGGAAAGCAACAGATAAATGGAAGTAACCAAGGTGAAAAAAGGAGAGGAAAGAAAATTATGAAAATTGAGAATAGTCTTAGGTAACTCAATGATGCCATCAGGCAATAATAGCATTTGCATTATAGGAATCTCAGGAGGAAAGAGAGAAAGGGGCAGAAAACTTATTTGTAGAAATAGTAGCTTAAAACTTCCTTAATCTGGAGGAAGGAAACAGATATCCAGATCCAGGAGGCATAGAGATCCCCCGCCAAATTCAACCCAAGGAGGTCCACACCAAGATGCTAGTAATTAAAATGTCAAAGTAGTAATAAAAAAATTAAAGCAGGGAGAGAAAAGAAGACATCTACATACAGGGAAAACCCCACAAGGCTAACGGTGGGCTTTTTAATCAAATACATTGCAGGTTAGAAGGGTATAGAGCATGATATATTCAAAGTCCTGAAAGGGAAAAATCTGCAGCCAAGAATACCCTATTCAACAAGACTATCATTCAGAATAGAAAGGGAGATAAAGAATTTCTGAGACAAACAAAAACTAAAGGAGCTCATGACCACTAAATTAGTTCTACAAGAAACATTAAAGAGGACTATTTGAGTGGAAAGGAAAGATCATAAGTGAGAGTATGAAAATTTAAAAAAAAAACACAAAAGCAGTAAAAATAAATATTTCTATAAAAAATCAGTCAAAGGATTCATAAAATAAAAGGATTAATAATATGTCACCATATACTTAAAATGGGGGTGGGGGAGAGGAGTAAAGAATGAGCTTAAACTTAAGTGACTATCAACTTAATATAGACTGCTATAAACATCGGGGTGCAGGTGTCCCGGCGTTTCATTGCATTTGTATCTTTGGGGTAAATCCCCAACAGTGCAATTGCTGGGTCGTAGGGCAGGTCTATTTTTAACTGTTTGAGGAACCTCCACACAGTTTTCCAGAGTGGCTGCACCAGTTCACATTCCCACCAACAGTGTATGAGGGTTCCCTTTTCTCCGCATCCTCTCCAACATTTGTGGTTTCCTGCCTTGTTAATTTTCCCCATTCTCACTGGTGTGAGGTGGTATCTCATTGTGGTTTTGATTTGTATTTCCCTGATGGCAAGTGATGCAGAGCATTTTCTCATGTGCATGTTGGCCATGTCTATGTCTTCCTCTGTGAGATTTCTGTTCATGTCTTTTGCCCATTTCATGATTGGATTGTTTGTTTCTTTGCTGTTGAGTTTAAGAAGTTCTTTATAGATCTTGGAAACTAGCCCTTTATCTGATACGTCATTTGCAAATATCTTCTCCCATTCTGTAGGTTGTCTTTGAGTTTTGTTGACTGTATCCTTTGCTGTGCAAAAGCTTCTTATCTTGATGAAGTCCCAATAGTCGGTGTCCAACGAAAGATGAATGGATAAAGAAGATGTGGTTTATGTATACAATGGAATATTACTCAGCTATTAGAAATGACAAATACCCACCATTTGCTTCAACGTGGATGGAACTGGAGGGTATTATGCTGAGTGAAGTAAGTCAGTCGGAGAAGGACAAACATTATATGTTCTCATTCATTTGGGGAATATAAATAATAGTGAAAGGGAATATAAGGGAAGGGAGAAGAAATGTGTGGTAAATATCAGAAAGGGAGACAGAACGTAAAGACTGCTAACTCTGGGAAACGAACTAGGGGTGGTAGAAGGGGAGGAGGGAGGGGGGTGGGAGTGAATGGGTGAGGGCACTGGGGGTTATTCTGTATGTTAGTAAATTGAACACCAATAAAAAATAAATTAAAAAAAATATAGAGTGCTATATGCAGAAGATGTTATATACAAGCCTAGTGCTAACCACAAATCAAAATCTGTAGTACTTATGAAAAAAATAAAGAGAAAGGAATCCAAGTCTAATGCTAAAGAAAGCCAGCAAACCATGAAAGAGACAAGAAAAGAAAGGAACAGAGAAAATCTGTAGAAATAATCATAAAATAATAACAAGAGCAATAAATACAACCTATCAATAATAACTTTAACTATAAATGAACTAAATGCTCCAATCAAAGACAGGATGACATAATGGTTAAGAAAACAAGATCCATCTATATGCTGCCTACAGGAGACTCATTTTGGACCTAAAGACACCTGCAGATTGAAACTGAGGGACTGGAGAAATAATTATCATGGAAAGGGATGTCAAAAGATGTGGTAGCATTATTTATATCAAGCAAAATAGACTTTAAAACAAACACTGTAACAAATTACACAAAAAGATACTATATGATAATAAAGGTGACAATCCAACAAAAGGATATAACAATTGTAAATATTTATGCACCCAACATGGTAGCACCCAAACACACACAACTCTTAATAACAAATATAAGGAACTAATGATAGTAATATAATCATAATAAAGTACTTTAATATATCATTTACATCAATGGACAGATAATCCATGACCCAGCAATTGCACTATTAGGTATTTACCCAGAGGATACAAACTTTGTGAACTGAAGGGGCCTTTTCTCCCCAATGTTTATAAGAAATGTCCACAATAGCCAAACTATGAGAAGACTCCAGATGTCCACTGACAGATGAATGGACAAAGAATATGTTATATATAGATGATATAGATATATAGGAATATTATTCAGCCATCAAAAAGGATGTGCTCTTACCATTGACATGAGCTCTTACCATTGACATTGACGTGGTTGAAACTGGAGGGTCTTATGCTGAGTGAAATAAGTAAATCAGAGAAATACAATTATCATATGATTTCACTCATGTGGAATTTAAGAAACAAAACAGGATCATAGTGGAAGGGAAGGAAAAATAAAAGAAGACAAAAATCAGAGAGGCAGACAAATCACATAAGACTCTTAAGTATAGGAAACAAACTGAGGGTTGCAGGAGGGGAGGTGGTGGGAGATGGAATAACAGGGTTATGGGCATTAAGGAGGGCACACGGGGCAATGAGCACTGAGTGTTATATGCAACTAATGAATTACTGAATTCCACATCTAAAACTAATGATACACTAAATGTTAACTAATTGAATTTTAGTGAAATAAGTTACAAAAAAGAGAAAGAAAATCAATTAGGAAACAGTGCGTTTTTTTTCTTGTTGTTTTGTTTTTTATAACTTTATTTTTTATTGGTGTTCAATTTGCCAACATATATAATAACACCCAGTGCTCATCCCATCAAGTGCCCCCCTCAGTGCCCATCACCCAGTCACCACCACCCCCCGCCCACCTCCCTTCTACCACCCACAGTTAGGAGTCTCTCATGTTCTGTCTCCCTTTCTGATATTTCCCATTCATGTTTTCTCCTTTCCACTTTATTCCCATTGACTATTTTTCATATTCTCCAAATGAATGAAACCATATAATGTTTCTCCTTCTCTGATTGATTTATTTCACTCAGCATAATACCCTCCAGTTCCATCCACGTAGAAAAAAATGGTGGGTATTTTTCATTTCTAATGCCTGCGCAATATTCCATTGTAACAGAATAGAGAAACCAGAAGTAGACCCTGAACTTTATGGCCAACTAATATTCGATAAAGGAGGAAAGACTATCCATTGGAAGAAAGACAGTCTCTTCAATAAATGGTGCTGGGAAAATTGGACAGCCACATGCAGAAGAATGAAACTAGACCATTCTCTTTCACCATACACAAAGAGAAACTCAAAATGGATGAAAGATCTAAATATGAGACAAGATTCCATCAAAATCCTAGAGAAGAACACAGGCAACACCCTTTTTGAACTCGGCCACAGTAACTTCTTGCAAGATACATCTATGAAGGCAAAAGAAACAAAAGCAAAAATGAACTATTGGGACTTCATCAAGATAAGAAGCTTTTGCACAGCAAAGGATACAGTCAACAAAACTAAAAGACAACCTACAGAATGGGAGAAGATATTTGCAAATGACCTATCAGATATAGGGCTAGTTTCCAAGATCTATAAAGAACTTCTTAAACTCAACACCAAAGAAACAAACAATCCAATCATGAAATGGGCAAAAGACATGAACAGAAATCTCACAGAGGAAGACATAGACATGGCCAACATGCACATGAGAAAATGCTCTGCATCACTTGCCATCAGGGAAATACAAATCAAAACCACAATGAGATAGCCACCTCACACCAGTGAGAATGGGGAAAATTAACAAGGCAGGAAACCACAAATGTTGGAGAGGATGCGGAGAAAAGGGAATCCTCTTGCACTTTTGGTTGGAATGTGAACTGGTGCAGCCACTCTGGAAAACTGTGTGGAGGTTCCCCAAAGAGTTAAAAATGGATCTGCCCTACGACCCAGCAATTGCACTGCTGGGGATTTACCCCAAAGATACAGATGCAATGAAATGCCAGGACACCTGCACCCCGATGTTTATAGCAGCAATGTCCACAATAGCCAAACTGTGGAAGGAGCCTCGGTGTCCATCGAAAGATGAATGGATAAAAAAGATGTGGTTTATGTACACAATGGAATATTACTCAGCCATTAGAAACGACAAATACCCACCATTTGCTTCAACGTGGATGGAACTGGAGGGTATTATGCAGAGTGAAGTAAGTCAATCAGAGAAGGACAAACAGTGTATGTTCTCATTCATTTGGGAAATATAAATAATAGTGAAAGGGAATATAAGGGAAGAGAGGGGAAATGTGTGGGAAATATCAGAAAGGGAGACAGAACATAAAGACTCCTAACTCTGGGAAACGAACTAGGGGCGGTGGAAGGGGAGGAGGGCGGGATGTGGGGGTGAGTGGGTGATGGGCACTGAGGGGGACACTTGACGGGATGAGCACTGGGTGTTATTCTGTATGTTGGTAAATTGAACACCAATAAAAATTATTTTATTAAAACAAACAAACAAAAAAAAAACAAAACAAAACAAAAATATTCCATTGTATACATAGACCACATCACCTTTATCCATTCATTTTTCGATGGACACTGAGGCTCCTTCCACAGTTTGGATATTGTGGACATTGCTGCTATAAACATCGGGATGCAGGTGTCCCGGCGTTTTATTGCATCTGTATCTTTGGGGTAAATCCCCAGCACTGCAATTGCTGGGTCGTAGGGCAGATCCATTTTTAACTCTTTGGGGAACCTCCACACAGTTTTCCAGAGTGGCTGCACCAGTTCACATTCCAACCAAAAGTGCAAGAGGGTTCCTCTTTCTCCACATCCTCTCCAACATTTGTTGTTTCCTGCCTTGATAATTTTCCCCATTCTCGCTTGGGTGAGGTGGTATCTCATTGTGGTTTTGATTTGTATTTCCCTGATGGCAAGTGATGCAGAGCATTTTCTCATGTGCTTCTTGGCCATGTCTATGTCTACCTCTGTGACATTTCTGTTCATGTCTTTTGCCCATTTCATGATTGGATTGTTTGTTTCTTTGGTGTTGAGTTTAATAAGTTCTTTATATATCTTGGATACTAGCCCTTTATCTGATATGTCATTTGCAAATATCTTCTCCCATTCTGTAGGTTGTCTTTGAGTTTTGTAGACTGTTTCTTTTGCTGTGCAGAAGCTTTTTATCATAATTAAGTCCATAGTTCATTTTTGCTTCTGTTTCTCTTGCCTTCGTGGATGTATATTGCAAGAAGTTGCTGTGGCCGAGTTCAAAAAGGATGTTGCCTGTGTTCTCCTCTAGGATTTTGATGGAATCTTATCTCACATTTAGATCCTTCAACTATTTTGAGTTTATCTTTGTGTATGGTGCAAGAGAGTGGTCTAGGTTCATTCTTCTGCATGTGGATGTCCAATTTTCCCAGCACCATTTATTGAAGAGACTGTCCTTTTTCCAGTGGATAGTCTTTCCTGCTTTGTCGAATATTAGTTGACCATAAAGTTGAGGGTCCACTTCTGGATACTCTATTCTGTTCCATTGATCTATGTGTGTTTTTGTGCCAGTACCACACTGTCCTGATGACCACAGCTTTGTAGTACAACCTGAAATCTGGCATTCTGATGGCCCCAACGATGGTTTTCTTTTTTAATATTCTCCATGCTATTCGGGATCTTTTCTGATTCCACACAAATCTTAAAATAATTTCTTCCTACTCTTTGAAGAAAGTCCATGGTATTTTGATAGGGATTGCATTAAACGTGTAAATTGCCCTGGGTAACATTGACATTTTCACAATATTAATTCTGCCAATCCATGAGCATGGAATATTTTTCCATCTCTTTGTGTCTTCCTCAATTTCTTTCAGAAGTGTTCTGTAGTTTTTAGGGTAGAGATCCTTTACCTCTTTGGTTAGGTTTATTTCTAGGTATCTTATGCTTTTGGGTGCAATTGTCAATGGGATTGACTCCTTAGTTTCTCTTTCTTCAGTCTCATTGTTAGTGTATAGAATTGCCTGGGCTTCTGGGCATTGATTTTGTATCCTGCTACACTGCCAAATTGCTGTTAGAGTTCTAGCCATCTTGGGGTGGAGTCTCATGGGTTTTCTATATACAGTATCATGTCATGTGCGAAGAGGGAGTGTTTGACTTGTTCTTTGCTAAATTGAACGCCTTTTATTTCTTTTTGTTGCCTGATTGCTGAGGCTAGGACTTCCAGTACTATGTTGAATAGCAGTGGTGAGACTGGACATCCCTTTCTTGTTCCTCATCTTAGTGGAAAGGCTCCCAGTGTTTCCCCCATTGAGAATTATATTTGCTGTGGGCTTTTTGTAGATGGCTTTTAAGATGCAGAGGAATGTTCCCTTAATCCCTACACTCTGAAGAGTTTTGATCCAGAATGGATGCCATATTTTGTCAAATGCTTTCTCTGAATCTATTGAGAGGATCATATGGTTGTTGTTTCTTCTCTTGCTGATATGATCAATCACATTGATTGCTTTTTGAGTGTTGAACCAGCCTGTGTCTCGGGGATAAATGCACTTGGTCATGGTGAAGAATCTTCTTAATGTATTGTTGGATCCTATTGGCTAGTATCTTGTTGAGAATTTTTGCATCCATGTTCATCAGGAATATTGGTCTGTAATTCTTCTTTTTGGTGGGGTCTTTGTCTAGTTTTGGAATTAAGGTGATGCTGGCCTCATAGAATGAGTTTGGAAGTACTCCGTCTCTTTCTATCTTTCCCAACAGTTTTACTAGAATAGGTATTGGTTTCTTCTTTAAACGTTTGATAGAATTCCCCAGGGATGCCATCTAGCCCTGGACTTTTGTGTCTTGGGAGGTTTTTGATGACTGCTTCAATTACTCCCTGGTTATTGGCATGTTCAGGTTTTCTATTTCTTCCAGTTCCAGTTTTGGTGGTTTGTGGTTTTCCAGAAATGTGTCCATTTCTTCTAGATTGCCTAATTTATTGTCATATAGCTGTTTATATGTTTTTGAAATCGTTTCTATTTCCTTGGTGTTGGTAGTGATCTCTCCTTTCTCCTTCATAATTTTATTAATGAGTCTTCTCTCTATTTTTTTAATAAGGCTGGCTAATGGTTTATCTCTCTTATTAATTCTTTCAAAGAAGCAACTCCTGGTTTTGTTAATATGTTCCGCAGTTCTTCTGGTCTCGATTTCATTGAGTTCTGCTCGAATCTTTATTAACTCTCTTCTTCTGCTGAGTGTAGGACCTATTTGCTGTTTTTTTCTAGCTCCCTTAGGTACATTGCTAGATTTTGTATTAGAGTTCTTTCCAGTTTTTGGATGGATGCTTGTATTGCGATGTATTCCCCCCTCAGGACTGCTTTTGCTGTTTCCGAAAGATTTTGAATGGTTGTATCTTCATTCTCATTAGTTTCTATGAATCTTTTTAATTCTTCCTTAATTTCCTGGTTGACCCTTTAATCTTTTAGCAGGATGGTCCTTAACCTCCACGTGTTTGAAATCCTTCCAAACTTCTTGTTGTGGTTTAGTTCTAATTTCAAGACATTATGGTCTGAGAATATGCAGGGGACGATCCGAAACTTTTGGTATCGGTTAAGACCTGATTTGTGACCCATTATGTGGTCTATTCTTTAGAAATTTCCATGTACACTTGAGAAGAATGTGTATTCAGCTGCATTGGATGTAAAGTTCTGTAGATATCTGTGAAATCCATCTGGTCCAGTGTATCATTTAAAGCTCTTGTTTCTTTGGAGATGTTGTGCTTAGGAGACCTATCGATTGTAGAAAGTACTACATTGAAGTCACCAAGTATAAGTGTATTATTATCTAAGTATGTCTTAACTTTGGTTATTAATTGATTGATAGACTTGGCAGCTCCCACATTCGGGGCATATATATTGAGGATTGTTAAGTCCTCTTGTTGGATAGATCCTTGAAGTATGATATAGTGTCCTTCTTCATCTCTCACTACAGTGCTCGGGATAAACTTTAGTTTATCTGATATAAGGATGGCTACCCCTGCTTTCTTTTGAGGACCATTTGAATGGTACATGGTTCTTCTGCCTTTTATTTTGAGGCTGGAGGTGTCCCTCTGTCTAAAATTAGTTTCTTGTAGACAGCAAATAGATGGGTCCTGCTTTTTTATCCAGTCTGAAACCCTGCGCCTTTTGGTGGCGTCATTAAGCCCATTGACGTTCAGAGTTACTATTGAAAGATATGTGTTTAATGTCATCATGATACCTATTCAGTCCCTGTTTTTGTGGATTGTTTCCTTGGACTTCCTCTTTCTTTTAAAGGACCCTCTTTAATATTTCTTGCAGAGCCAGTTTGGTGTTCACATATTCTTTCATTTTCTTCCTATCGTGGAAGCTCTTTATCTCTCCTATTCTGAATGAGAGCCTTGCAGGATAAAGTATTCTTGGCTACAGGTTCTTCTCATTTAGGACCCTGAATACATCTTGCCAGCCCTTCCTGGCCTGCCAGGTCTCTGTGGAGAGGTCTGCTATTACCCTAATACTCCTCCCCATAAAAGTTAGAGATTTCTGGTCTCTTGGTGCTTTAAGGATCTTCTCTTGATCTTTGGAATTTGCAAGTCTCAGTATTAAATGTGGGGCTGTTGAATGGTTTTTATTGATTTTAGGGGGGAATCTCTCTATTTCCTGGATCTGAACGCCTGTTTCCCTTCCCAGATTAGCAAAGTTTTCAGCTATGATATGTTCAAATACGTATTCTGGACCTCTGTATCTTTCATTGCCCTCGGGAACCCCAATTAAACATAGATTTTTCTTCCTCAGGCTGTCATTATTATCCTTAATCTATCCTCATGATCTTTAATTTTTTATAATAAATTTATTTTTTATTGGTGTTGAATTTGCCAACGTACAGAATAACACCCAGGGCTCATCCCGTCAAGTGCCCCCCTCAGTGCCCGTCACCCATTCATCCCTTCCCCCTGCCCTCCTCCCCTTCTATCACCCCTAGTTCATTTCCCAGAGTTAGGAGTCTTATGCTCTGTCTTCCTTTCTGATATTTCCCACACACTTCTTCATGATCCTTTAATTGTTTGTCTCTTTTATCCCTCAGTTTCCCTCTTTGCCATCAACTTGTCTTCTATGTCACTCACTCTTTCTTTCACCTTGTTACCCCTCGTCGTTAGGACCTCAGTTTGGATTGTATCTCATTCAATTGATTTTTAATTTCTGCCTGATTAGATCTAAATTCTGGAGTCATGAAGTTTCTTCAGTTCTTTATGCTTTTTTCTAGAGTCACCAGTAGCTTTATAATAGTGCTTCTGAATTGGCTTTCTGACCTTGAATTGTAATCCAGATTCTGTAATTCTGTGGGAGAGAGGACTGTTTCTGATTCTTTCTTTTGAGGTGAGTTTTTCCTTCTAGTCATTTTGCTCAGTGCAGAGTGGCCAAAAACTAGTTGTATTCAGAAAAGGAGAAAAAGAGAGAAGAGAAAGAAGGAAATAAAAAGAAAAAAAAAAGAAAATAGAAGAAAAGAAAGAGAAAAAAAGAAAAGAGAAGAAAAAGAAAGAAAAAATGGGGGGGAGGAAGCAAACAGAAATCAAAAAAACAAAAAATAAAGGGGAGTATCCTCTGATTCTATATACTGTAAATCCCTCAACTTCCCCTGGAACATTCGAGTGCTGCTTGGTGAATAATTTGTTTTTCCCCTGTCAGTCTAGCTGGTCTTGTTGGGTAGGGGCCTGCTGTTCTGATTCTCAGGTGTTAGTTAGCACTTGGGGGAGCTGCTCAGCCCCTTGCCTGGTGTGGGTCTCAGTGAAAGATGTTTAAGCTGTTTATCCGGTGACGCCACTGTGAGGCTCAGTGGGGGTTATTTATCCTGTGAGGCCCCAGGAAGAACAACAACAGTGGCTGGCGCCAGCCCTGGAAACCTGGATTCAGCTCCTGCAGTAACTATGGAGCTCTGAGTCTGCAGGGGCCTGGATGTTCCGGGGGCGGGGCCGCTGATCTGCTCAGCTTGGGGCAGGAGTGTCTTTGCTGTCCTGTGCCCTCCTGGCTTCTGCGTGTCCCGGGGGGAGTGCTGGATCCTGGTCTGTGTCCCCGCACCCTGTGCTCCCGGGCCTGCGCTATTGGATTCTCGTTCCCCGCTGCGCAGCCCCCTCCACGCAGGGCCTCTTCCAGAGCCACTGAAGATCTGCTCCCGGGTCCAGCCGGGCGTGCACTGCAGCCCTTTAGGGAGCTTGGCCACGGGGCATGGCGTGCTCTCCCCAGGGCGCAGGTGCTCTCTTAGTCTCCCTGGGAGCCTGAGGGCATCCCCACCCCTCCTGGTGTCCTGCCCTTGTGGGACCCAGGAAATCTGACAAAAATCCCCTACCCCTGGACAAGCAGAGCAGGACTAACTCCATTTTGTGCTGCACCTGCCACCTCCTGTATTGCCCCCACATGACCTTTTTCCTTAAGGCACTGTCCCACCCTAGTCAAGCCGCTGGGCACATCCTAATCGGAAATCCGCTCAGTGATAGACCAGTTCAAATGGATACTTTAGGGTAAAATGTAATTCAATTGGCCACCTGCATGTGGACTGACATGACTGTGCAACTTTCTGCGTATCTCATTGGCTACTGGCCCCTATAAAGCTGCTACGCCTCTTATTTTAGGGCTCCAAGTCCCTGCTTCGCTGTGTCCGGTATACTTGGACCCAAGCTGCAGCTTGTAATAAACCCTCGTGTGTTTGCATTGGTGTCAGCTCCTCGGTGGTTTCTCGGATTCGCAATCCTGGGCACAACACTAACTCCCTGTGAGCGCCTTTCCCTCCGGAAAGATTGGTGAAGCTCTTGCTTCTCCAGGCCGGGGCTTTCCTGTCCTGGGGGCGCTCGCCCTGGCCTTAGCCCGGCTCCTCGTGGGGACCCTCCCCCTTGGATGCCTTTTGTTTCTTTATTTCTTTTTTCCCGTCTTCCTACCTTGATAGAAGCATGAACTCTTCTCACTGTAGCATTCCAGCTGTTCTCTCTTTAAATCTCAGGCCGAATTCGTAGATTTTCAGGATTATTTGAAGGTTACCTAGGTAATTTGGTGGGGACAGGTGACTTGGGAACCCTACTCTTCAGCCATCTTGCCACGCCTCTGTCGAGTCTGAGAAAATTAAGGTCATTCCATTTTAAGTTCAGCTTTAGCACAAGTACAGCCATCCCAGGCCCTTGTGAATAAGAGCTGAAATTTACATTACTTCAGTTACAGGAAAAAAAAAAAACAGCTAACAGCTTAACGCCTTATGAGAAAGCCCTATATAAGAATGAGAACAGAGCCCAAGCCAGTGGCAGGAAGCCCCATATTAGAATGAGAACAGAGCCCAAGCCAGTGGCGGAAAGTCCCATATTACAATGAGAACAGAGCTCAACGCCTGTGGCCAGAAAGTCCCATATCAGAATGAGAACAGAACTCAATGCCTTCGAGAGCCCCATATCAGAATGTAAACAGAACTTGAGAAATTCCTCCACCCCTTCTGGAGGTCCCCTAGACCAGTCCATAAAACTAAGCTGAAACCCACTTCGGGGTCCAAGTCCCTGCTCCACTGTGTCGGGTATGCTTGGACCCAAGGTTGAGCTTGTAAATAACCCCTCATGTGTTTGCATCCGTGTCGGCTCCTTGGTGATTTCTCAGATACGTAATCTTGGGCACAACAATATGATCAATCACATTGATTGCTTTGCGAGTGTTGAACCAGCCTTGCATCCCGGGGATAAATCCCACCTTGTCATGATGAATAATCTTAATGTATTGTTGGATCCTATTGGCTAGTATCTTGTTGAGAATTTTTGCATCCATGTTCATCAGGGATATTGGTCTATATGTCTCCTTTTTGAAGGGGTCTTTGTCTGGTTTTGGAATTAAGGTGATGCTGGCCTCATAGAACGAATTTGGAAGTATTCCATCTCTTTCTATATTTACGAACACCTTTAGTAGAATAGCTATGGTTTCTTCTTTCAACGTTTGATAGAATTCCCCTGGGAAGCCATCTGGCCCCTGGGCTTTTGTGTCTTGGGAGGTTTTTGATGACTGCTTCAATTTCCTCCCTGGCTGTTGGCCTGTTCAGGTTTTGATATCTTCTTGTTCCAATTTTGGTAGCCTGTGGTTTTCCAGAAATGCGTCCATTTCTTCTAGATTGCCAAATTTATTGGCCAATAGTGGCTCATAATAAGTCTTTAAGATCGTTTGTATTTCCTTGGTGTTGGTGGTGATCTCTCCTTTCTCATTCATGATTTTATTACTTTAGTCTTTCTCTCTTATTTTTAATAAGGCTGGCTAATGGTTTATCTCTCTTATTAATTCTTTCAAAGAACCAACTTCTGGTTTTGCTCATCTGTTCCACAGTTCTTCTGGTCTCTATTTCATTGAGTTCTGCTTGAATCTTTATTAACTCCCTTCTTTTGCTGGTTCTAAGATCTATTTGCTGTTTTTTGTTCCTGGATCTGAATGCCCGTTTCCCTCCCCAAATTAGGGAAGTTCTCAGCTATGATTTGTTCAAATACATATTCCGGACCTCTGTCCCTTTCAGTGCCCTCGTGAACCCCAATTAAACGTAGATTTTTCTTCCTCGGGCTGTCATTTATTTCCCTTAATCTATCCTCATGATCTTTTAATTGTTTTTCTCTTTTTTTCCTCAGTTTCCCTCCTTGCTATCAACTTGTCTTCTATGTCACTCACTCATTCTTCTACCTCGTTAACCCTTGTCGTTAGGACCTCTAGTTTGGATTGCATCTCATTTAATTGATTTTTAATTTCGGCATGATTAGATCTAAATTCTGCAGTCATGGAGTCTCTTGAATCCTTTATGGTTTTTTCAAGAGCTACCAGTAGCTTTATAATAGTGCTTCTGAATTGGCTTTCTGACATTGAATTGTAATCCAGATTTTGTAACTCTGTGGGAGAGAGGACTGTTTCTGATTCTTTCTTTTGAGATGAGTTTTTCCTTCTCATCATTTCGCTCAGTGCAGAGTGGCCAAAAACAAGTTGTACTGAGAAAAGGAGAAAAAGAGAGAAGAGAAAAAAGAAAAGAAAAAAAAGAGAAAAGAAAAAAAAAACGGGGGGGAAGCAAGCAGAAAACAAAAAACAAGGGATAGTATCCTCTGATTCTATGTACTTAAATCTCTCAACTTCCCCTGGAACTTTCCAGTGCTGCTTGGTCAATAACTTGCTTTTCTCCTATCCATCTAGCTGGTGTTCTGGGGAAGGGACCTGATGTGCTGATTGTCAGGTGTGAGCACCTGGGGGAGCTGCTCAGCCCCCTGCCTGGTGCTTGGCTCAGTGGGGGTTGTTTATCCTGTTTATCCTGTGAGGCCACTGTGAGGCTCAGTGGGGGTTGTTTATCCTGTGAGGACCCAGGAAGAGTAATAACAGTGGCGGTGGCCAGCTCTCTAGCCCTAGAGTCAGTTTGTGTAGTAACTACCGCAGCTCCCAGTCTGCAGGGGCCTGGATGCTCTGGGGGCCGGGGCTGCTGATCTGCACAGCCCGGAGCCACCCAGTGGCAGAGCCTCCTGGCTGTCCTGTGCCCTCTCGGCCTATGCCTGTCCCGAGGGAGCACCGGATCCTGGGCTGTGTCCCCCAGTGCCCTGAGCTCTGGGGCCTGCGCTGCTGGAATGGTGCTCCCAGGCGCAGCTCCCTCCGCATGGAGCCACCTCCGAGATGCTCCCGGGCCAAGCCAGGTGCGAGTTGCAGCCCTTTTGGGAGCTTGGCCGGTGTGTGGTGCACTGTCCCTCCGCGGCGCAGGTCCTCTGTTACTGCCCCTGGGAGCCTGAGGGCATCCCCGCCCCTCCTGGGATCCTGCTCCATTCCCTGGAGCGCCTTTCCGTCTGGGAAGATTGGTGAAGCTCTTGCTTCTCCCGGACAGGTCTTTCCTGTCCTGGGGGCACTCACCGTGTGGGCTTAACCCGGCTCCTTGCGGGCCCCTCCCCCTAGGATGCTTTTTATTTATTTATTTTTCTGTCTTCCTACCTTGATAGAAGCACAAACTCTTCTCACTGTAGCACTCCAGCTGTTCTCTCTTTAAATCTCAAGCCAAATTCGTAGGTTTTTAGGATGATTTGAAATTTATCTAGGTAATTTCGTTGGGAGAGGTGACTTGGGGACCCTACTCTTCTGCCATCTTGCCCCCTACCTCTGTGCCCTAAAAGTTCTAATTAAGAATGTCTGTAGTAAGATTAATGTTGTAATATACTGATTTTTTTTGAGCTGGGTTTTCTTTTGGTAAGTGGAATTGGCTGGCTATAAATATTAGTGAAAGAAGTCAAGTTGTCAGTACCAGAAGAGGTAAGGAATAAGGAATCAGGAAAGTAATGAAAATTTGAGGCTGTTATCATTAAGTTGGTCTTGGTATGATAGACTGATAAGGCTAATTGATAACCTGAGTTGTTGTGTTGATTCAGATTATGTTATTTTTTGATAGTTATGTTCATGGTACTAGTAAGACAGTTGAAATAACAATTTTTAACATTGTAGGAGGCTGATATTTCGTACGTACTCAGTTCTGTAAGTGTTGGATACTATTATTAACAGAGCTAATCCTAGTGTGGCTTCACAGTCTGCAAACACTAATAGGATGATAGGCATCATGCTAGCTAGTGTGAAGTGGATATTTACAATTATTATGATCACTATAATAGTGATAGTATTATGCCTTATAGACATAATAAAGATGATATTAAGTGAGATTGACATATTAGTAGTTCTGTAAGGAATATACTGAATCTAGAAAAAGATTGATGTAGACTAGGGACATTTGATAATTATGAAGTTAAGCCTATTTTCAGTGGAAATAATTTGTTTTAATTTAAGCTAATTATCGCATTTGGTTTATTCCAATCCTTTTTGAGTTCATTCATAGGCTAAGTGCTAATAGTCCTAATAAGTTTGTTGAGCTGATAGATAAAATGAGTAAAAAACAAAAATAAACTAATAAAAATTTTAAAAATAAATGAGCAATATAAGTTTTAAGGTTAAAGTTTATCCTTTGTAATTATAAATAGCTACTAATTGTTTTGATGTCAGTTGAATTAAACATTGTATGGAGATTAGGCTATTATTAATTAGCCAATTAGATATGAGGAATATAATGCTTGGAAATATAGTAATTACAATGACAACAGGAAGTCAGTCCTATTACTGTTGGGGTAGTGAAAGAGGCAAACAGATTTTTGTTCATTTTTTTCCTCTCAAAGAATAGATATTTCAGTATTTAAGATGATTTTAATTCAAGGTTTCATATATAAGAATATTTTGAGAACTTTAGTTGAAATATAATGAATAGTACTATAGTTTTTGGTACAATAGTAATAAATCAAATTGATGTATCTAGTTGTAGAATTCCATTAAGAAGTTCTAAACTCTCAGTCTTTAACTTAAAAAGTAAATGTTTTATAGCTTCTCGATATTACATTACAGATACAGATTAGTTTCTTAAAATATTGAAATTCAGGAATTATTGGTAAAAAACTATACTTTGGCCCACAGATTTCTGAGCATTATCCACAATATAGTCCAAGTCATGTTGCTATTAAGGCTTTTTGATTCAGTTGTCCAGGATTGGTTATCTGTTTTCAGGCCTAAGAAGGGAACGCCTCATGAGTTTAAGACTCTTCTAATAAAATTAGTACTTGGATTATTATTTCTACAGGTAAGACAACTTGGTTATCAACTTCTAATAGTTATATCTCCCCTGGTTTTAGTTATTTCATAGGAATAAAAGAGCCAAAATTTAGGTCCTCATCGTCTTTATGTTCATAGTTTAGTATCATACATGACCCATGATTTTTATGGTTAATGAGGAGTTATTGATCTCATCTGTTGCATGATGAATTCATAGTGATGGTAGAGCAATTAGGACTAGGATAATGGCTGCTAGTATAGTTTCTACTTCATCTTCATCCATTGTACTTGTGTGAATTAATTTAGTTTTTAGTATTAATGAAATAACATAAAGGACTAAAGAGCTGATTAAGATGATTATCAGCATGTCTCACGAAAATATAAATGTTCTTTTATGATTGGAGACATTGATTCTTGGAAAGCTAACTGAAAGCGATCTGCCATAGAGATACAAAGAGCTAGAAACTATAATTTAATTTTGATAAAGTTTTGTAATTTTTACTAATATCTCATTATTGAGAAAGATAGTGGTCATGGTATTGACTTGAAACCAGTTTGAGAGGTTGTGACTCCTTCCTTTCCTATTTTAGACTTATATAAGTAGATTCTTTAAATATGTGATATGGAGGAAGGCATCAATGCAGTCATTTGAGGTTGGTATTTTTGTTAGATTTTATTTATTCATGAAAGACAGAGAGAGAGAGAGGCAGAGACATAGGCAGATGGAAAAGTAAGCTCCATCCAGGAACCCCGATGCAGGACTTGATCCTGGGACTCTGGGATCACACCCTGAGCCAAAGACAGACACTCAACCACTGAACCACCCAGGCATCCCTTAAGTTGGTATCAATCAATTCTACCACTACCACTTCTCTTTTGGATGCGAAGCCTTCTCTAACCATAAAAACGATTAATATTACTGCCATTGATGCAATGAATGAGCCTCTAGATGGGGTGGTATTTCATGTTATGAAATATATATATATAATTGGAATAACATCAAGGTATTCTTTTTTTAAGATTTTATTTATTTATTCATCAGAGACACACAGAGAGAGACAAAGAGGCAGAGACGCAGGCAGAGGGAGAAGCAGGCTCCATGCAAGAAGCCTGATGTGGGACTCAATCCCAGGTCTCCAGGATCAGGGTTTGGGCTGAAGGTGGCCCTAAACCGCTGAGCCATCTGGGCTGCCCACATCAAGGTATTCTTGATTAGCTAAGAAAGTGTTGTGAGAAGAAGGTTACATTAACCTCAGCAAATATACATGTGAAGCGAATTTTTGCTCAAGTAGAATTAAGTGTGCAGCCTGAAAACAGAGAGAATCAATGAATGAAACCTCCAATAATAGCAAATACTTCTCTATTGATAAGAAATAGTGGAAATGTGCTACTGTATGTAATATGTGTCATGGAGTACAATATCTAGGATTGATTAGCTAATACAATTCCAGTTAGGCCCTCACTGTGAATAAAAAGATAAAACCCAGGACTCATAGTATGGCTGGTAATCATTTGATGTTGCCTCGGTGAAAGGTTGTTAGTCAACTAAATATTTTTACTCCTGTTGGGGTAGCAATAATTAGTGGCTGATGTAAGGTATGCTCATGTGTCAATATCCTGCCTACAGTAAATATATGGTGAACTTATGCAATGAAACCTAGGAATCTGGTGGATATTATGGCCCAAACTATTACTATATATGCACAGGGTTCTTTTTTCTCCCTGAATAATAGGTAACAATATATGAATTATTCCAAAACCAGGTAAAATTAGGATATATATTTCAAGTGTCTGAAGAATCAATATAAATGTTGTTTTGGAACAGTGTCTCCTTTTCCTGCAGGGTCAAAGGCTGTGGTATTTAGGTTGTTGTCTGTTAGTAACATAGCAATTCCAGCTGCTAAAACTGGAAGTGACAGAAGTAGAAGAACAACTGTAATTAGGACTGATCAAATGAATAGAGATGATTGGTATTGGAATACAGCAGGTAGCTTCATGTTGATGTAGTAGTGAAGTAGATAGCCCCTAAAATTGAGGATACATCTGCTAAGTGAAGAGAAAAATTAGTTAGATCTACTGATGCTCCTGTGTGTGCTACATTGTCAGCTAGAGGAGGATATACAGTCCGACTGGTTCCTGTGTCTGCTTCAAATATGGATGTTGTAAGAGTAGAAATGATGGTGGTAATAGTCAGAAGCTTATATTGTTTATTCATAGATATAAGTGCTCCAACTACTAGGTGCTCCTACTATTAGTTGTACTAGTCGATTTCCAAACCATCCAATTATAATAGACATTAGTATAAAGAAAATTATTACGAATATCTGGTGTGTGGGCAGTGACAATTACATTATAAATGTTTTCATCTTCCAGTAAGGCCCCTGATTGGCCTGGCTTGGCATGGATTAGAAGGGTTAAGGTGGTTCCCACTCTTCCAGATGATGTACCAAACAGAAGACACAGGGTGCCATTATTTTTATGATTTGGAGAAAATAATCAGTGATTTATGAATATAGGCAAAATGGCTGAGAAAAGCATTAGACTGTAACTCTGAATACAAAGATTAAGCTGTCTTTTTGCCAAGCTCTGTGGTGAATAATTATATTCAATTGCAAATTCAAAGAAGCAGCTTCAATTCTGCCAGGGTATCTCCTTCCTTTTTTACCCCTAGACTGCAAGAGGAGTAGATTGAAGCCAGTTCATTAGAGTTTTTAGCTGTTAACTAAAATTTCATGGAGTGGAAGCCCACCAATATAGTAATGATTTAGCTGAATTAAAGTGTTTGATTTGTGTTTATTTGATGTAGGATAGAGTCTTGGGACCCTTATATTTTTCAGGGATTAAATGAATTACTCTTGTTTAGGGATTTGAAGTCTCTTGGTCTTTTTAACCTAAATTCCTAGTCCAAATTGATAATATTGTTGTTAGTGGGAGTGTTATTGCTGAGGTTACAATTAATGGTGATAAAAAATTAGTTGCTTTCTATTTTCAAATTATCATTTTACTTTTATGATTTATTGCATTTTTAAAAAAAATATGTACATACTCATGAGAGACACACATAGCGGCAGAGACAACAGGCAGAGGGAGAAGCAGGATCCATGCAGGGAGCCCAATATGGGATTCGATCCTAGGACTCCAGGATCACACCATGGGCCAAAGGCAGGTGCTAAACCACTAAGTCATCCAGGCATCTTGACTTTTATGTTTATTGAGGGGAATATATTTGATAATGTCGAATATGCTAATCATGTAGAAGTATAAGTTGAGTAGTGCTATAATGGCTATTAGTGTTGGTATAATAATGAAATATTTTTTTTTAGTTTCTTCTTTTTTTTTCTTCAAGTTTTTATTTAAATCCAGTTAGTTAACTTACAGTGTACTAATAGTGAAAGGGAATATAAGGGAAGGAAGAAGAAGTGTGTGGGAAATATCAGAAAGGGAGACAGAACATAAAAACTCCTAACTCTGGGAAACGAACTAGGGGTGGTGGAAGGGGAGGAGGGCGGGGGGTGGGGGTGAATGGGTGACTGGCACTGAGGGGAGCACTTGATGGGATGAGCACTGGGTGTTATTCTGTAAGTTGGCAAATTGAACACCAATAAAAAATAAATTTATTTAAAAAATATATTAGTTTCATGTGTACAATTTAGTGATTCATCATCCACATAAAACACCCGGTGTTCATCACAAGTGCCCTCCTTAGGGCAGTGGTTTAGCGCCACCTTCAGCCAAGGGTGTGATCCTGGAGACCCAGGATCAAGTCCCATGTCCGGCTCCCTGCATGGAGCCTGTTTCTCCCTCTGCCTGTGTCTCTGCCTCTCTCTCTCTCTCTCTCTCTCTTTCTGTGTCTCTCATGAATAAATAAATAAAATATTTTTTAAAAAAACAAGTGCCCTCCTTAGTACTCATCACCTATGTAACCAATCCCACCCTCCACCCCTGATCCACATCCACTCCTCCAGTTTGTTCTCTATAGTTAGGAGTCTATTTCTTGATTTGCTTCTCTTTCTTCCCCCTGTGTTCATTTGTCTTGTTTCTTATATTCCACATATGAGTGAAATCATATGGTATTTGTCTTTCTCTGACTTATTTCACTTAGCATAATATTCTGTAACTGCAAATGGTAAGATTTCATTTTTTATGCTTGAGTAATATTCCATTATATATATATGTCTTCTTTATCCATTCATCAGTTGATGGACATTTGGGCTCTTTCCATAATTTGGCTAATGTTGATAATGCTGCAAAATATCAGGGTCCATGTACCCTCTTTGAATCATTATTTTTGTATCCTTTGGGTAAATACCTAATAGTGCAATTGCTGGATTGTTTAGCAGTTCTAATTCTAACTTTTTGAGGAATCTCCATACTGTTTCCCAGAGTGGTTGCACCCATTTGCATTCCCACAACCTATTTGCATTCCCACCAACATAATGAAATCATTTTTGTTAATTTTTGCATGATCATTCATTTGAGTAGGATCCCTCAGAGAGGTGGGAGGATTCCCAATAATACCATTGTGGTAAGGATAGTGTAGTAATAAAGAGTATTTTATTTTATGTATATGATAGTTATAGTGCTGTGGTGTATAGAATAGATTATGTATAAATAGTATAAATGTTGTGAGTATTATATGATATAGATTAATATGTTTAAGATTATTATAATGGGATTATAAACTATAATAACTTTTCTTCATCCTATATGGGTGATTGATGAATAAGTTTTTTCATAATTGAGTTTTAGTCCTTCTCATCCTCTGATTAGGATTCATATAGTGACTAAGATTAGTAGTAAGTTTGAGTTAATAGAAGGTGGGATTTGGTATAGGACAAATTTGGTGCTATTTTTTCTCATGTTAGTAGAATTCAGCCTGAAAATAATGGGATTCCTTCTGTTATTTTGGGTACTCAAAGGTGGAAGGTGGCAGTCTGAATTTTATGGTTACAGCTATTTTTATTATAATTGATGCTACAGGATTGAGGATTCTTGAAATTGTTCAAAAGGCCAACAATCTCTATGTGTGACAATAACTGGATGAGTTGGGTCTAACAGACGCCTCCTCAAACTAAGAACACACGTATTGTAAGGTAATAAGAGTGACCTAGCTTAATAGCTTGTTAATAAGTACTCTTTCAAAATGTCCACTTAATAGTAAGATCACTGACTCTGAAAAAAATAAGAGTCAAGATATTCATACTTGGTTTAGAAGCCTGGTGGGGGTAGGAGGTAAAGATTTATTGTAATTGTAATAATGTTGGTGCCAGTGAGGGCCATGTGATAGTGATTACTTCTAGTCCTGTCCTAGGAAACTGTGGCAGATCCCTAGGACCAGATGGCTTCTAGCTGACTCAAGGAGTAAATAAAATGGAAAAGCTACATTCATGTTCTCAAAATAGACTATAAATAGAAGGCATCAGGTGCTTTTGCCTTGTCGCTTTGTAATAGAACAGATGATGGGTAGGGGATGAAGAAGGAAATTTTCTCCTCCATTTCAGTTCCATGATTGTTAAATAAAATCCTGGATATCCATCTAAATGGAAAGTTATCAATGGCCTGGAAAGATGATTTTATGGGATATTATAGAAGCTTGAAGTGCCAGGTATGAATGGTAGACAGAGTGATGGGATCTACCTGTGAAAGTAAACATTCATGATTTGTGAATGTATTTAAAACACTTCAGTTTCCCTGGAAGAGAGATTCCTGAAAGAATATACTTTCAGAAATAGACTTTTAGTGAATAATTTAAAGACTATTTTTGTTACAAAGTCACCCTATTTTACTACTATGCTGATGCCATCTGAAGTAATATGGTTTGCCACCTGAAGTACTAACGGCTCTTTTATTATACTACAATTCATTTAGGCAAAGCAGATAGTCTAGCTTCTAGCTCGTTAATAAGTAAGACTAATTTTCCTTCTTCCCTCTTCCCTATATTCTTTGAAACTTCTTCCTCTTGAATATTCCAAGGTAAATTTAAATTTGTCTTTACCTAATATACTTTATTTTTCTGGTACCTATTGGGTAACTCTGAACCATAAACACCAGTCCAGACTACTTGTTTCTCCAAATTTTGGCTTTGACTAAAATCTTTTCTGGTTTTCAACTTATCTTCTCAGAACCATCCCCAATGTATTCTCTGTTACAATTTTAAATAATCTATTGATAATATACTTCAGCCACATCATGAATTAAATTGGTATTTTTGTGCTAGCCAGGAAATGTAGTCACCATTTATGTCATTATTCCTAAGGGAAGATGCACTGCTAATTCTAAAACCTGCCTAATAAGGATGCTTTAGAACAATATTGTTCTATGTTGAGTTTTTTCAATATGGCAACAATAAAAACAAGTTGGGTGTAAATTTTGCTGATACTATGTGTCTGTCCAAGAAAATATACAATCAGAAACATTTTCAAATACAAAGAACTTTTCAGATACAGATTTTTTTTCCTTCTGTAGTTGATGATAGCACATCAGGGTAAAAACAAAATCTACCTAGGCTGATCAATTCAATATTTGAAGTGAGGAGATATAATTCTTGTGTAAGTTTGGATGGATTTAATCATTCATACTCTGTATTCATATTCTCTTTACAAAAAATCATGAAAATAATGTAAATTCAAGCAGAAGTTTAACTTATTCCATGCATCTTATTTTATGTTTAATTATGGTTCATTTTCTGAATTCTTTGTTGACTCTTGTATTATTTTGCAACCAAAAACATTTATAGCATTTTTGAGGAGACATACTTTTTATTCATTAGAAGCCTGAGAAACTTGAGATTATTCAAGAGATGGAGACAATGTTTTTTCTTACTTCTAGAGAATTTAATAAATATAAAAGAGAGCATACACAATTAAATTATGTAACATAGGAGGAAAGAAGCCATAGGTGATTTCTTCAATGTCATACAGCTAGTTGGCAGCAAAGCCAGTGCTAAGAACTGTGACATTTTGACTCATAACTAAAGTTTTCTTTCACAATGCCTCTGTGTCTCCATATTTGTGAGATACTTAACTTCTGTCAAGGTGGTACACTGCCAGACCTATAACAAGAATGTCAGAATATTCTCCCAAGGATGAGCAGACAGAAAAGAATGAATTTCATTGTGGATGAGTAATAATAAATGAATTGGCAAGAAAATTATTCAAAGTCCAAAATATTAGACATAACCATGGTGAAGAATTAGGAATGCATTATAGAGATATAGATATCATTATGAAATGTATTCACAGAAAGCAAAGTTTCCATCAATGAATGAATGGAAAAAGAAAATGTTGTGCGTTTGTATGTGTGTGTGTGTGTGTGTGTATACATTATATATAACGGAATACTATTCAGCCATATAGAAGAAGGAAATATTGCCATCTGTGATAGCATGGGTGGAGATGGATCTTGAGGTCATTATGCTGAGAGAAATAAGTTGGACAGAGAAAGACAAATACCATATGATCTCATTTATATATGGAATTTTTAAAAAACCCACTAGCTGATAGATACAGAGAACAAATTGGTGGTTGCCAAAGACAGAGATAAGTGAAATGGATAAAGGGAGTCAAAAGTACAAATTTCCAGTTATAAAATAAATTATTCACAAGATGTAATATACAGCATCATGACAATAGTTTATATAATGTATTGTATATTGGAAAGTTGCTAAAAGAGTAGATCTTAAAAGTTCTTATCACAAGATAGTTCTAATCATAATGTGGTGATGGATATTAGCTAGACATTGTGATGATCATTTTGAAATATATGCAAATATCAAATAATTGTCATATGCCTGAAATTATGTCTTTCGAGAGTGTGTGTGTGTTTTCTTCTTTTTAAAATTTAAATTCAAGTGAGTTAAATTATACTGTAGCATTGGTTTCAGGAGTAGAATTTACCGATTAATCACTTACAAATAATACCCGATGCTCATCCCAACAAGTGCTCTCCTCAATGCCCATCATCCATTTAGCCCAGCCCCCCCACCTCCCCTCCAGAAACCCTATTCTTTCTCTATATTTAAGAATCTCTTATAGTTTGCTTCCCTCTCTATTTTTATTTTATTTTTCCTCCCCTTACCCTATATTCATCTGTTTTATTTCTTTCCACATATGAGTGAAATCATATGATATTTTTCTTTTTCTGACTTACCTCACTTAGCAGAATACACTCTAGCTCCATCCACGTTGCTGCAAATGGAAAGATTTTATTTTTTTGATCTCCAAATAATATTCCATTCCATTGTGTGTGGAACACCACATCTTCTTTATCCATTCATCAATCAATGGATGTTTGGACTTTATCCATAATTTGGCTATTGTTGATAATCCTGCCATAAACATCGGGGGGCATGTGCTCCTTCAAATCAGTATTTTTATATCCTTTGGGAAATACCTAGTGGTGCAATTCCTGGGTCATAGGGTAGTTCTATTTTTAACATTTTGAGGAACCTCCATACTGTTTTCCACAGTGGCTGCATCACTTTGCATTCTCACCAGCAGTGCAAGAAGATTCCCCCTTCTCTGCATCCTTGCCAACATCTGTTGTTTCCTGAGTTATTAATTTTACCATTCTGACAGTTGTGATGTGGTATCTCATTGTGGTTTTGATTCATATTTCCCAGATGATGAGTGATGTTTAACATCTTTTCATGTGTCTGTTAGCTATCTGTATGTCTTCTTTGGAAAAGTGTCTATTCATGTCTTCTGCCCATTTCTTTTTAAAATATATTATTTATTTATTTTAAAGGGAGATACAGAGCATGAGTGGGGGAAGGGTAGAAGGTGAGGTAGAGCGGGAATTTCAATCAGACTCTGAACTGAATGTGGAGCCTGACACAGGGCTTCATCTCATGATCCTGAGATCATAACCTGATCTGAAATCAAGAGTATGCTTAACATACTGAGCCACTGAGGCATCTGTCTTCTACCAAATTATTAACTGGATTCTTTGTTTTTTGGATGTTAGCTTTGAGAAGATCTTTATTAATTTTGGATACTAAGTTTTTATCTGATATGTCATTGGCAAATATCTTCTCCTGTTTTGTTTGGTTACATTTTAGTTTTGTTGATTGTTTCCTTCACTGTGCAGAAGCTTTTTATCTTGAGTTTATTGTTGCTTTTGTTTTCCTTGCCTCTGGAGATGTGTCTAGTAAGCAGTTGCTGTGGCCAAGGTCAAAGAGGTTGCTGCCTGTATTATCCCCTAGGATTTTGATGGATTCTTGTCTTACATTTAGGTCTTTCAACAATTTTTAGCCTATTTTTTTTTGTATGGTATAAGACAATGGTCCAGTTTCATTTTTCTGCATGTCACTGTCCAGTATTCTCAACATCATTTGTTGAAAAGACTGTCTTTTTATTCCTTTGATATTCTTTTCTGCTTAGTCAAAGATTAATCAGCCATACAGCTGTGAGTCCTTTTCTGGGTTCTCTATTCTGTTCCATTGATCTGTGTCTGTTTTTGTGCCTCAACCATACTGTCTTGATGATTAGAGCTGTGTAATAGACCTTGAAGTCCAGAATTGTGATGCCTCCCACTTTGCTTCCTTTTTCAACATTTCTTTGGCCATTCAGGGTCTTTTCTGGTTCATACAAATTTTATAATTGTTCAACTTCTATGAAAAATGCCGGTGTTGTTTTGATAGGGATTGCATTGAATATAGATTGCTTTGGTAGTATAGACATTTTAGCAATATTGTTCTTCCAATTCATAAGCTTGGAATTTTTTCCATTTCTTTGTGGATTCTTCAATTTTTTTCATAAGTGTTTTAGAATTCAGTGTGCAGATCTTTTACCTCTTTGGTTAGGTTTATTCCTAGTTATCTTATGTTTTTTTGCGATATTGTGTATGGGATCGATTCCTTGATTTCTCTTTCCATTGCTTCATCATTGTATTCAACATATTTCTTTACATTAATTTTGTATCATGTGAGTTTACTGAATTCATGTATCAATTCTGGCAATTTTTTGGTGGAGCCTTTTGGGTTTTCTACATAGAATATCATGTCATCTGAAAATAGTGAAAGTTTGACCTCTTCCTTGCCAATTTGGATGTATTTTTTCTCTTTTTGTTATCTGATTGCTAAGGCTAGGAATTCCAGTTACTATGTTGAACAACAGTGGTGAGAGTGGATATCTGTGTCATGTTCCTGACCTTATGGGGAAAAGTCTCAGTTTTTCCCTATTGAAGATATTACCTGTGGGTCCTTCATATAACGTCTTTATGATGTTGAGGTATGTTCCTTCTATCCCTACTCTATTCAGGGTTTTTATTAGGAAAAGATGCTTTATTTTGTCAAGTGCTTTTCCTGCATCTGTTGAGAGAATCATATGATTGTTATCCTTTCTTTTATTAATGTGATGTCTCACATTGATTTGCAGATATTGGAATATCCTGAAGCCTAGGAATAAATCCCACTTGATTGTGGTGAATAATCCTTTTAATGTACTGTTGGATTCAATTAGCTTGTGTCTTGTTGAGAATTTTGGCATCCATGTCATCAGGGATATTGCCTGTAGTTCTCCATTTAAATGAGGTCTTTGTCTTGTTTTGGAATCAAGGTAATGCTGGTTTAATAGAATGAGTTTGGAAGTTTTCCTTCCATTTCTATTTTTTATAACAGCTTTAGAAGAATAGGTATTAAAATTTTTCTTTCAATGTTTGCTAGGATTCCCCTAGGAAGCCACCTGGTTCTTGACTCTTGTTTGTTGGGGGATTGTTGATTACTGATTCAATTTCTTTGCTGGTTATGTGTCTGTTCAAGTATTCTTTTTTTCTTGTTTCAGTTTTGGTAGTTTATGTGTTTCTAGGAATTTATTCATTTCTTCCAGATTGCCCAATTTGTTGGCATATAATTGCTCATAATATTTTCTTATTATTGTTTATAATTCTGTAGTGCTGATTATTATTCCTACTCTCTCATTCATGATTTTACTTATTTGGGTCCTTTCTCTTTACTTTTTGATAAGTCTGGCTAGGTAT
The DNA here is from genome assembly GCF_003254725.2 of Canis lupus dingo. Lineage (NCBI taxonomy): Eukaryota > Metazoa > Chordata > Mammalia > Carnivora > Canidae > Canis > Canis lupus. Next base: position 66,454,495 of record NC_064281.1, read on the forward strand.
TTATCAATTTTGTTCATTCTTTCACAGAACCAGCTCCTAGTTAAGCTCATCTGTTCTATGGTTTTTGTCTTATTTCTATATAATTTGTTTTTGCTCTAATCTTAATTATTTCCCTTCTGCTGATTTTAGGGTTTATTTGCTGTTCTTTTTCCATCTCCTTTAGTTGTAATGTTAGATTGTATATTTGAGACTTTTCTTGCTTCTTCAGGAAGGCCTGTATTGCTACATCCCTCCCTCTTGTGACTGCCTTTGCTGCATCCCAAAGGTTTTGGACTGTAGTGTTTTCATTTTCATTTGCTTCCATGTATTTTTCAATTTCTTCTTTAATTAAGAATTAATTAACCAGGGGTGTGAAACTGGGTGTCACACATGACAATGTCTGGGCACGAATGGCCCCAATGCATGATTTTGGCTGGGGGCACACAACTGGGTGCAGGACTGTGGCTGGACATGGAGCACAGTGACAACATGTAACTGGTTGCTGGGCAAGGTGTATGCACTAACTAAATTTGCCCTGAGCTCAGTGAGAAGGTTAGCAGACTTGGAGTGGGTGAGTCTTCAGGAGAATCTCTGGGCATGGCACACTGCAGGCAGTTTGGGTAGCAAGTGTCTGTGCAGCAGCACCTCCCACAGTGGCTCTGTGTTTATGCTGGGGCACGGTGGGGGAGGAAAATGTTGCCTGCTGGCTCTCTTGTATTTGGTGAAGTTCCCCAAAGCACCCTGAATTCAGTATGAACAGATCTGTCTCCCATTTACCCTCAGCATTGTGTAAACTCTCCTTTTTATGTTGCCCCTTTGTGTAGGCTGCTAAGGGTAGCAACCCAGCTATGATTCACCCTCCTGGCTCTATCAGTGCTAAGTTGACTTTTAAAGCTCCAGGATCCAAGTCCCACTGGTTACAAAAATGCATGGAATTCAGGCTCTGGGGGTTTCAAAGCCAAACTATCATGGGGATTAGTTTTCCCCCATATGAGCTCCCTGATGCCAAGGGTCCTGGTTTTCTGACTTCTCTATGCATACATCTTCCTCCCTTCTGTGGGTAGCCCCCTCCATCTTTATGACCTTCCTAACCTATCAGATGCAGTTTCCTCTCTATATTCAGTTGTGGAGTTTGTTTGCCAGTCTTCAGTTCACTCTCCAGTTTATTGACTTGGATGTGGATGATATCTAGTTGTAAATGTATGACAGAGAGAGCTCAGGGTCCTCCTACTCTGCCATCTTCCCTCAGACTCCAGAACTGGGAACTTTAAAGATGGAGTTCTAGGTTGTTTTTTTTTTTTTTTTACCAGAGTTTTAACATATAGAATTAATTATGTCTTGGCCCCATATTCACCATCCTTATTCTAATATCCTTGGGGGCCCTAGCAAATCCATCAAGGAGTTTAAAAGTAGACAGCTTTGAAAGAGCCACTATAGTAATGAAAAGAGTAAAATGAAGTGGAAAAATACCATTTTGAGGATCATAAAGAGTAACACACATGCCCTGATTTTCACATACAACCTCCTCCCCAAGTTAGTACACCATGAGATATGTAAGTATGGAATTTATGATGTGAGACACGTATGGTATAGTTAAAACGGCTAAATTTACTGATTACACAGATGTAGGAGTACTCAATTTTATCTGCTATCTTATTGAAAATGTGAGTTTCATATTTTTACAGAACAAAGAGAAGTGTAATTTACATAAAGTCCCTGGTTTCAGGTACTTTGATAATTTTGTCAGATTTCCAACTGTTATAAAACTTTTGCTCTGGGAAATTTGAGGGATGTGTGCACTCACCTTTCTTCCTTTTTCTTATGGTAAGAATTATCAAAAAGCTTTATTACTTTTCTACTTTCTTGATTCTTTGAGTAATAATACAGGGAGAGGCTAATTTGGTGAGCTGAGGCTTATTCTGCCTAGTTGTGTCTTTAACTCTCCAGTCTGGGGAGGCGAGTCCAAAAGTAAAGAAAGCAAAGATTTCTTGTAAGAGTTCTCCTTAAGCTTTAACAGCTTTAGGAATGGCACTTGAAGGAATTTTATTGGCCAGCCCAGTTAACCAGGGCAGGAAGACAGGCAAGGCTTGGAACAAAAATCTCTATACAGGAATAGACTGAATTTGACAGACATGAAGGGAATGAGGCATTTGTTAGGAGCCTGGGCTTGAATGAATGAAGGAATCAGACTAAGGGTATCACCCTTCTAGAAGACACATGGGAAGACAAGTAGCTTTAACCTACCTCTTCTCTTCATTCTACCTACCAATCCTTGGTATTTATAAAGGTGAGAAAAGGAAGCTGGAGAATCATACATTTCTTCCAGGCATCTTCCATGCTCATAATTTCACTGGTAAATGGTGCCATTGCTTTAGACAGAATTGCTGCATTTTCTGCTTTACTTTCTAAAATAATACGTGCTTATTGCAGAAAATTGGAAAAAAAGGAATGAAAAAATAACATAAATCACCCACAAATCCATTTCTTTTTAAAAAAATTTTTGTATATTTTTTATTGGAGTTCGATTATTTGCCAACATAAAGTATAACACCCAGGGCTCATCCCATCAAGTGCCCCCTACAGTGCCTGTCACCCAGTCACCCCGTCCCCCTGCCCACCTTCCACTACTCCTTCCATTACCCCTAGTTAAATTCCCAGAGTTATGAGTCTCTCGTGTTCTGTCACCCTCACTGATATTTTCCACTCATTTTCTCTCCTTTTCCCTATAATGCCTTTCACTATTTTATATCTATATCTATATCTATATAGATAGATCTATAGATATATATGAATGAAACCAAATAATGTTTGTCCTACGATTGACTTATTTCACTCAGCATAATACCTTCCAGTTCCATCCATGTTGAAGCAAATGGTGGGTATTTATTGTTTCTAATGGCTGAGTAATATTGCACTGTATATACAGACCACATCTTCTTTATCCATTCATCTTTCGATGGACATTGAGGCTCCTTCCACAGTTAGCCTATTGTGGACATTGTTGCTATAAACATTGGGGTGCAGAGGTTCTGGCATTTCACTGCATCTGTATCGTTGGGTAAATCCCCAGCAGTGCAATTGCTGAGTCCAAGGGACAGGTCTATGTTTAACTCTTTGAGGAACCTCCACACAGTTTTCCAGAGTGGCTGCGCCAGTTCACAGTCCCACCAACATTGCAAGAGGATTCCCTTTTCTCCACAAACTCTCCAACATTTGTTGTTTCCTGTCTTGTTAATTTTTACCATACTCACTGGTGTGAGGTGGTGTCTCATTGTGGGTTTGGTTTGTATTTCCCTGATGGCAAGTGATGCAGAGCATTTTCTCATGTGCTTGTTGGCCATGTGTATGTCTTCTTTAGTGAAATTTCTGTTCATGTCTTTTGCCCATTTTGTGATTGGTTTGTTTGTCTCTTTGCTATTGAGTTTAATAAGTTCTTTATAAATCTTGAATCCCCTTCTTAAAGACAAATGTCATTCCAGTCTTTTTATGCATATGCATAGAGATTTTAAAACAGTATCATCTGAACATGTTGTGTCATTAATTGCTTTTCAACTCGCCATATTTTATTAATATTTGAAAGCTAAAACATATTACAAGATTTTAATAGTCATGTAATAAAATTTTGTCATATTTTAATCAACAGATCTTTTATTGTTAAGGATTTGCTTTGATATCATAAACACAGCTTTTATAAATATTCCTGTAAAAAAGGCTTTGTGCAACTTATTGACCAAGCAGCACTGGAAAATTCCAGGGGAAGTCGAAGGATTTACAGTATATAGAATCAATGGATACTTCCCCTTGTTTTTTGTTTTCTGTTTGTTCCCCACCCCCTTTTTTTTTTTCCTTTTTTTCTCTCTTTACCCCTTTTTCCAGTACAACTTGTTTTTGGCCACTCTGCACTGAGCAAAATGACTAGAAGGAAAATCTCACCACAAAATAAAGAATCAGAAACAGTCCTCTCTCCCACAGAGTTACAAAATTTGGATTACAATTCAATGTCAGAAAGCCAATTCAGAAGCACTATTATAAATCTACTGGTGGCTCTAGAAAACAGCATAACGGATTCAAAAGACTTCACGACTGCAGAATTTAGATCTAATAACGCTAAAATTAAAAATCAATTAAGCGAGATGCAATCCAAAGTGGAGGTCCTAACGATGAGGGTAAACAAGGTAGAAAAACGAGTGAGTGACTTAGAAGACAAGTTGATGGCAAGGTGGGAAACTGAGGAAAAAAAGAGAAAAACAATTAAAAGATCATGAGGATAAGTTAAGGGAAATAAATGATAGCCTCAGAAGGAAAAATCTACGATTAATTCCGGTTCCCGAGGGCACCCAAAGGGAGAGAGGTCCAGAAACTGTATTTGAACAAATCATAGCTGAGAACTTTCCTAACTTGGGAAGGGAAACAGGCATTCAGATCCAGGAGATAGAGAGATCCCCCGCTAAAATCAATAAAAACCGCTCGCTCAACAACTCAACATTTCATAGTGAAACTTGCAAATTCCAAATATAAAGAGAAGACACTTAAAGCAGCAAGAGATGATAAATACCTAAATTTTATGGGGAGAAGCATTAGGATAACAACAGACCTATCCACCGAGACCTAGCAGGCCAGAAAGGGCTGGCAGGATATATTCAGGGTCCTAAATGAGAAGAACATGCAGCCAAGAGTACTTTTTCCAGCAAGGCTCTCATTCATAAGAGAAGGAGAAAGAAAGAGCTTCCAAGATAGGCAGAAACTGAAAGAATATGTGACCACTAAGCCGGGTTTGCAAGAAATATTAAGGAGGACTCTGTAAAAGAAAGAGGGAAGTCCAAGGGAACAATCCACAAAAACAGGGAATGAATAGGTATCATGATGACACTAAATTCATATCTTTCAATAGTAACTCTGAATGTGAATGGGCTTAATGACTCCATCAAAAGGCGCAGGGTGTCAGACTGGATAAAAAAGCAGGACCCATCTATTTGCTGTCTACAAGAGACTCATTTTAGACAGAAGGACACCTACAGCCTAAAAATGAAAGGTTGGAGAAACATATACCATTCAAATGGTCCTCAAAAGAAAGCAGGGGTAGCCATCCTTATATCAGATAAACTAAAGTTTATCCCAAAGACTGTAGTGAAAGATGAAGCGGGACACTATATCATACTTCAAGGATCTGTCCAACAAGAGGACTTAACAATCATCAATATTTATGCCCCAAATGTGGGAGCCGCCAAGTATATCAATCAATCAATAATCAAAGTTAAGACATACTTAGATAATGAGACACTTATACTTGGTGACTTGAATGTAACACTTTCTACACTCGACAGGTCCTCTAAGAACAACATTTCCAAAGAAACAAGAGCTTTAAATGATACACTGAACAAGATGGATTTCACAGATATTTACAGAACTTTACATCCAATGCAGCTGAATACACATTCTTCTCAAGTGCACATGGAAATTTCTCCAAAATAGAACACATACTGGGTCATAAATCACGTCTTAACTGATACCAAAAGATTGGGATCATCCCCTGCGTATTGTCATACCATAATGCTTTGAAACTAGAACTCAATCACAAGAAAAAGTTTGCAAGGATTTCAAACACATGGAAGTTAAGGACCCTCTTGCTAAAAGAAGAAAGGGTCAACCAGGAAAATAGGGAAGAATTAAAAAGATTGATGGAAACTAATGAGAACGAAGGTACAACCATTCAAAATCTTTGGGGTATAGCAAAAGCAGTCCTGAGGGGGAAATACATCACAAAACAAGCAACCACCCAAAATCTGGAAAGTACCCAAAATACAAAAGCTAACCTTGCACCTAAAGGAGCTGGAGAAAAAAACAGCAAAGAGATCCTACACCTATCACGCAGAAGAAGATAATTAATAAAGAATCGAGCAGAACTCAATGAAATAGAGACCAGAAGAACTGTGGAACAGATTAACAAAACCAGGAATTGGCTCTTTGAAAGAATTAATTAGACAAACCATTAGCCAGCCTTATTAAAAAGAAGAGAGAAAATACTCAAATTAATAAAATCATGAATGAGGAAGGAGAGATCACAAGCAAAACAAAGGAAATACAAACGACCTTAAACACTTATTATGAGGAGCTTTACGCCAATAAATTAGGCAATCTAGAAGAAATGGACGCATTTCCAGAAAACCACAACTAACAAAACTGGAACTGGAAGAAATAGAAAACCTGAACAGGCCAATAACGAGGGAGGAAATTGAAGCAGTCATCAAATACTTCCCAAAACACAAAAGTCCAGGGCCAGGTGGCTACCCAGGGGAATTCTATCAAACGTTTAAGAAGAAACCATACCTATTCTACTAAAGCTGTTTGGAAAGATAGAAAGAGATGGAGTAGTTCCAAACTCGTTCTATGAGGCCAGCATCACCTTACTTCCAAAACCAGACAAAGACTCCACCAAATAGAGAATTATAGACCAATATCCCTGATGAACACGGATACAAAAATTCTCAACAAGATACTAGCCAATAGGATCCAACAGTACATTAAGAAGATTATTCATAGTGGCTGCACCAGTTCACATTCCCACCAACAGTGTAAGAGGGTTCCCTTTTCTCCACATCCTCTCCAACATTTGTTGTTTCCTGCCTTGTTAATTTTTCCCATTCTCACTGGTGTGAGGTGGTATCTCATTGTGGTTTTGATTTGTATTTCCCTGATGGCAAGTGATGCAGAGCATTTTCTCATGTGCATGTTGGCCATGTCCATGTCTTCTTCTGTGCCACTGTGGAAAACTGTGTGGAGGTTCCTCAAACAGTTAAAAATATACCTGCCCTACGACCCAGCAATTGCACTGTTGGGGATTTACCCCAAAGATACAAATGCAATGAAACGCTGGGACACCTGCACCCCGATGTTTCTAGCAGCAATGGCCACGATAGCCAAACTGTGGAAGGAGCCTCGGTGTCCAACGAAAGATGAATGGATAAAGAAGATGTGGTTTATGTATACAATGGAATATTACTCAGCTATTAGAAATGACAAATACCCACCATTTGCTTCAACGTGGATGGAACTGGAGGGTATTATGCTGAGTGAAGTAAGTCAGTCGGAGAAGGACAAACATTATATGTTCTCATTCATTTGGGGAATATAAATAATAGTGAAAGGGAAAATAAGGGAAGGGAGAAGAAATGTGTGGGAAATATCAGAAAGGGAGACAGAACATAAAGACTGCTAACTCTGGGAAACGAACTAGGGGTGGTAGAAGGGGAGGAGGGCGGGGGGTGGGAGTGAATGGGTGACGGGCACTGGGTGTTATTCTGTATGTTAGTAAATTGAACACCAATAATAAAAAAAAAAAAAAAAAAAAAAAAAAAAAAAAAAAAAGAAGATTATTCATTATGACCAAGTGGGATTTATCCCTGGGATGCAAGGCTGGTTCAACACTCGAAAAGCAATCAATGTGATTGATCATATCAGCAAGAGAAAAACCAAGAACCATATGATCCTCTCATTAGATGCAGAGAAAGCATTTGAAAAATACAGCATCCATTCCTGATCAAAACTCTTCAGAGTGTAGAGATAGAGGGAACATTCCTCAGCATCTTAAAAGCCATCTACTAAAAGCCTACAGCAAATATCAGTCTCAATGGGGAAACACTGGGAGCCTTTCCCCTAAGATCAGGAACAAGACAGTAATGTTCATTTTTACCATTCCTATTCAACATAGTACTACAAGTCCTAGCCTCAGCAATCAGGCAACAAAAAGAAATAAAAGGCACTCAAATTGGAAAGAAGAAGTCAAACTCTCCCTCTTCGCAGATGACATGATACTCTACATAGAAAACCCAAAAGCCTCCACCCCAAGACTTCTAGAACTCATACAGCAATTCGGCAGTGTGGCAGGATACAAAATCAATGCCCAGAAGTCAGTGGCATTTCTATACACTAACAATGAGACTGAAGAAAGAGAAACTAAGGAGTCAATCCCATTGGCAATTGCACCCAAAAGCATAAGATGCCTAGGAATAAACCTAACCAAAGAGGTAAAGGATCTATATCCTAAAAACTATAGAACTCTTCTGAAAGAACTTGAGGAAGACACAAAGAGATGGAAAAATATTCCATGTTCATGGATTGGAAGAATTAATATTGTGAAAATTTCAATGTTACCCGAGGCAATTTACACCTTTAATGCAATCCCTATCAAAATACTATGGATTTTCTTCAGATAGTTGGAACCAATCATCTTAAGATTTGTGTGGAATCAGAAAAGACCCCGAATAGCCAATGGAATATTAAAAAAGAAAACCATAGGTGGGGGCATCACAATGGCCGATTTCAGGCTGTACTACAAAGTTGTGATCATCAGGACAGTGTGGCCTGGCACAAAACAGACACATAGATCAATGGAACAGAATAGAGAATCCAGAAGTGGACCCTCAACTCTATGGTTAACTAATATTCGACAAAGCAGGAAAGACTATCCACTGGAAAAAGGATGGTATCTTCAACAAGTGGTGTTGGGAAAATTGGACAGCCACATACAGAAGAATGAAACTAGACCATTCTCTTACACCATACACAAAAATAAACTCAAAATGGATGAAAGATCTAAATGTGAGACAAGATTCCATCAAAATCCTAGAGGAGAACACAGGCAACACCCTTTTTGAACTCGGCCACAGTAACTTCTTGCAAGATTGATCCATGAAGACAAGAGAAACAAAAGCAAAAATGAACTATTGGGACTTCATCAAGATCAAAAGCTTCCACACAGCAAAAGAAACAGTCAACAAAACTCAAAGACAAGGTACAGAATAGGAGAAGATATTTGCCAATGACCTATCAGAATAAGGTCTAGTATCCAAGATCTATAAAGAACTTATGAAACTCAACAGCAAAGAAACAAACAGTCCAATTATGAAATGGGCAAAAGACATGAACAAAAATCTCACAGTGGAAGATATAGACATGGCCACAAGCACATGAGGCAATCTCCACAGCACTTGCCATCAGAGAAATACAAATCAACCACAATGAGATACCACCTCACCCCAGTGAGAATGGGGAAAATTAACAAACCAGGAAACCACAAATGTTGGAGAGGATGTGGAGAAAGGGGAACCCTCTTGCACTGTTGGTGGGAATGTGAAATGTTGCAGCCACTCTGGAAAACTATGTGGAGGTTCCTCAAAGAGTTAAAAATAGACCTGCCCTACATACAACCCAGAAATTGCACTGTTGGGGATTTACCCCAAAAATTCAGATGCAATGAAACGCCGGGACACCTGCACCCCAATGTTTCTAGCAGCAATGGCCACAATAGCCAAACTGTGGAAAGAGCCTCAGTGTCCATCGAAAGATGAATGGATAAAGAAGATGTGGTATATGTATACAATGGAATTTTACTCAGCCATTAGAAACGACAAATACACACTATTTTCCTCGACGTGGAGGGACCTGGAGGGTATTATGCTGAGTGAAATAAGTCATGGGAAAAGGACAAACATTATATGGTCTCACTCTTTTGGGGAATATAAAACTTAGTGAAAGGGAATAAAGGGAAAAGAGTGAAAATATCAGTGAGGGTGACAAAACATGAGAGACACCTAACTCTGGGAAATGAACATGGGGTATTGGAAGGGGAAGTGGGCGGGGCACTGAGTGGGATGAGCACTGAGGGGTGCACTTGGCAGGATGATAACTGGGTATTATGCTATATGTTGGCAAATTTAACTCCCTAAAACAGTTTAAAAATTTTTTAAATAAAAAATATAAATTCAAAAGAAAAAAAAACTTTACCAAGGAAAAGAAACATTGATTTTATTTTTTGAAGAGGCCATATAGATTGTTTGACTTGGTTTCTACTCAATCAGATATAAATACTACCATTTGTTGAATGTATTTTATATAAAGCATGTCTCTTCACCTAGTTTTTTATAATCTTAAAGGAAAAGAGAAGTCAGACAAATGAAATACTAATATGCACAGATGTGTAAAAAAACATATATATCAAACTATGCTAATTATATGTGTTCATAGAAGAAATGGACCAAAATGAAAGGTGAGTTTTTAAGGTTACTATAGGGAAAGCTTCCTTCATACAAAATAGTCATTATTATCATCATTTTTACTTAAGTAGGCACATGCTGCTGAATTACGTGTTCATGTGCTCTACTTAATGAAAGAGGAAATTATTAATTTTTCGTCATCGTGGAAGTTACTGTTTTTAAGGTACTGCTTAAAGAACTCATTTCCGAAGATAGTATTTATCCAGCCCCTTTTTCTAAATGTCTTTATCCGTAGCATGGTTTTATTAACTTCTAAAAATCACTGCAAATTTAATTACTTTAAAAGAGGTCAAATGATTCATTTCAGGCCTGGAACACAGATTAAAGGCACAAATATAATCAAATGTTGTACTTAGTAACAGCTTAAGAGAAATCTACCCTAAAAAGTAAAATTCAACCTCACATGTGGATGAAAGTTGTATTTTAAATTAATGTTTCTGTTTAGTTTGGACAAGGAAGCTGACTGGAAACTATTTTGGAATGATTCATGTTTGTTACAGTGACATGGATTAAATCGAATGGTTACCCATAAGGATAATGAAAACCGAACATTGAGAAATTATCTTTGACTTAGATCCTATTGAAGATAACACCAGAGGTCTTTCAATTTCTTCTATATGTCTAAACATTTTCTCAGTTTCCTAAATTTTGAACTAAGACATAATATTTATTCCATGTTCAGAACAGCTCCTGGAACACCAAAATTTTAAAAATTGGGATATTCTTTTTCTAACCAAAAGACTAACACACAACTTCCATAAGAAATAGAAAACAAATCTGTTAGTAAGGAACTAGCTGGAACACAATTCTTTGGAGTGAGTCCCTAAATGTAAGAACTGGCTTTGTCCTAATAAACATTTCCTTAGAAATTTATTTCCAACTAGTATATTCTACCATATTAAGGGAGATTTCCAAACAAAATGCTAGTAATTAGCTGATAGTATGCCACACCCAAGCATGTTCTTAGCTGTTTTTTTTTCCTAGGTTCCTGCAAACAGTCACACATCAGGCATTTATCTCAGATAGGTATAATCATAATCATGTATTTTATGGAAGACCATGCCAAGTCTCTCTTTTTAAAGATTATTAGATCTCAGTGCTCTGCAAAAAAGTCTCATGAAAGCAGAGCATTGGATGAGAGGAGGCAAAGCTGGGTCTCTAGTTATATATTGCAGTCAGCTCTCAAATATTAATGTTTATGGAAGAGAAATAATGATGCAGATTTCAAAAAATAGAAGATAATCAAAGCTTAATTAATTGAATAACTTATCATAAGACAATTTTATGACATTGGTGAGAAAGGTAAACTTCGGCCAATTGAAAGTAGAGTCCTGTATCCGAGACCAAAAGGTGATGAAATTCAGGGAAGAATTAGCAATGTGTGTACATGTACATGTATGCATTAGTAGGATTAAGATGCAGTTATTTGGGTTTTCATTGGTGGTCAGGGGCCAGATGGAATACAACTGCCTGCTATCTAGTTTTGGGGCCACTTTCTCACTATGTACTCCTTCTTGGCCCCGACATTAATCCTTATGGCACATTCATTAATCCTACCACAGTTTTGTTTGATTAGGATTCCTTTGTAGATAAATCAACTGCAAGATAAGTAAACTCATTTGCAGATACAGGACATTGTTCATCACTTTAGAATTTGGAGAAAGTGCTTATAGGGAGAGGAAATGTAATGTTACTGCTATGGAAATTAAATGTCTAGGAAGTAACTTCTGATTTTCCCCCAGTTACTGTAAAATTTTACTTTCACTGTTCCTAAATCCATCATTTTAATTCCCAGAATGTCTAATACTCAAGTATTTTTGACTCTTAACTCATTAAAGAATTGTTCTTCCCAGTGTCCATTCATCAACTATAAAATCTTTTTAAAATGAAATATAGTTGACATACAATGTTATATTAGTTTCAGGTGTACAACACAGTTATTTGACAATTCTATACATTACACAGTGTTCACTAAGATAAGTGTAGTCAGCATCTGTCACCATGCAAAATTATTACAATATGATTAACTATATTCCTTATGCTGTACTTTTCATCCCCATGACTTTATAACTGGAAGTTTTGCTTGTTTGTTTAATATTTTATTTATTTATTCATGAGAGACACAGAAAGAGAGGCAGAGACACAGGCAGAGGGAGAAGCAGGCTCCATGCAAGGAACCCGATGTAGGACTCGAACCCAGGAATCCGGATTCACGCCCTGACTCAAAGGTAGACGCTTAACCACAGCCACCCAGGCATCCCATATCTGGAAGTTTGTACCTCTGAATTCCCTTCACTTATTTTGCCTGTCCCCCCTCCTCTCTTCTGGCAACCACCAATTCTCTGTATTTATGAATCTGTTTCTGTTCTTATTGTTATTCATTTCACCTCACACCAATCAGAAAGGCTGGTATTAAAAAGAAAAGTGTTGGCGAGGATGTAGAGAAAAGAAAACCCTTGTGCATTGTTGGTGGGAATGTTAGGGCAACCACTATGGAAAACAGTATTAATCTTTAAAATTTATTAATAAAAACAGTCTGTTTTTTTCTTCAAACAATTAAAAATGGAATTATCATATGATCCAGTAATTCCACGGCTAGGTACTTACACAAAGAAAATGAAAACACTAATTTTGAGGAGTGCCTACATGGCTCAGCCCTTTGAGAATCTGACTCCTGGTCATGGCTCAGGTCATGATCTTGGTGATGTAAGATCAAGCCTCATATCAGGCTCTGCCCCTCCTCCCTACTCATGCTCTAAATAAATAAATAAATGAAATCTTTTTAAAAATTGCTAATTTGAAAAGATATATACACCCCTATTTATTGCAGTATTTTATTATTATTATTATTATTATTATTATTATTATTATTATTATCATCACAATAGCCACGGTATGGCTAAGTGGACAATGGACAATGGACAACCCAAGTGTCCATTGATACACGAATGGATAAAGAATTTGTGGGAGATATATAAATATATATATACTTTTCCCATCACACTACTCCTTTTGAATGCTGAGTTGGTACCTGAAAAACCATGATCCATGTAAATCGGCATCCTATAATTTCCCTTAAACATAGTGAATGGCAGGGTACCTGGGTGGCTCAGTCAGTTAATCATCTATTTTGGCTCAGGTCATGATCCCAAGATCCTAGGATTGAGCCCCATATGGGGCTTTTTGCTCAGCGGGGAGCCTCCTTCTCCTCCTGCCTGCTGCTCCCCTTGCTTGTGCACTCTCTCTGTCAAATAAATAAAATCTTAGAAAAAAAATAAAATAGTAAAATAAGATTCACCTCTTCCATAGCCACAGCCTCAGTCATCACCTTACCACACCCTCCATGCCTCTCCACTTCCCATCCCCTCCCAAAGTCCATAATCTCTAAATGTATATATATGTATGATTCATCATCTATATATTTATATATTTATATATGCTGAAATATTATGCAGCCATTAAAAAGAATGGAATCTTGCCATTTGTGACAACATGGATTGACATGGGGGTATTATGCTACGTGATATCAGTCAGACAGAGAAAGACAAATACCAAATTATTGAATTTATATATGGAATCTAAAAAATATCAACTTTAAGGTCTTTATTATGTCTCAGTTCTCCTTACTTGCTTTTGAGACTCCTTTTGTTATTGAATTTATTTCACATGGTTTTGGTGTCTCGGTTTTTACTTTGGTGGCTTTCCTCCACTTCAAAGTTTTCTTTTCCTGTAAACATAGTAGAATTTTATTTATAGTATAAATCAAAATGAATCGTTTGTCTAATGTGTTTATGTGATTAGGTAACACTAGTTCTAGTCTATCTTGATTGTAAATAAAAGCAAGAGATAATGACACTGTCTATAAAAAATGCTCATATCTCAAGAACATTCTCATTTAGAATCCATTTTTAACTATATAATTGCTAATGACATATTCATTTATCTTGCCCAATGAGAAACAAGGCAGAACAGAAAGAAACTGGTGAGGAGGGAGTGTCAATACCAAAATTCAGACTATACCTTTGAAGTAAAAATGTGAAGCTTAAGATGAGGGACAAAATATCAAGATATCATTGAGCCCTCTTTTGTAGGGTTAACTCTTCAATTCAGACAAATTAAATAGAGTTAACTGATTGGGTTGCTGAACCATTTAGCAGTCTTGAGCAAATCATGAAAATCTGTAAGGATGCCAAAAGACTGTAAAGTTAGATTCTGGGAATTATTGACAGATTTAACCTTGATGCTTAAAAAAATTAAAGAAAATAATATTGTGGGTGATTTATGACTACTTAGAAGAAATCTAAGGGATGCCTGGGTGGCACAGTGGTTGAGCATCTGCATTTGGCTCAGGTTGTGAACGTGGGGTCCTGGGATTGAGTCCCACATCAGGCTTCCTGCAGGAAGCTTGCTTCTCCCTCTGCCTGTGTCTCTGCCTCTCTCTGTGTCCTCATGAATAAATTAATAAAATCTTAAAAAAAAGAAGAGATCTAAGGGGAGACAGCAAAGGTCAATTGGTAACAAGTCATACCAAATGAATCTCATTTCTTTTCTTGTTGAGGTTACTAGTTAGGTTGAAAAGGGAGTGCCCCAGATATCAAATATCTTATTCCCAACAAGTTCAGACAAAGTATTTCATAATGTCCTGTTACTAATATGAGAAAAAGAAAGCTGAATAGTAGTCAGGTGGATTGAACAACTGAACTCAAACACTGCTGACTTTTGTTATTCTGGAAAGAGCTATTGAATGTTGTGCTACAAAACTCTGTCCATAACCCGCTATCTTTAGCATTTTTATTATTATTTGAATGAAGATGTCGAAGGCAAGTTTATCAGGCATGTAAAAAACAAAGCTGGGAAGAGAGTAGTTAACTTCTGCAGGACAAACTCGCTGTTTTAAAAGATAAGGGAGACAATATCAAGATACCATTGAGCTCCCTTTTGTAGGTTTAACTCTTCAATTCAGACAAATTAAATAGAGTTTACCAATCTAAATATTTATATAGATCAAAGTAAAATTCTATGAAAATTCTAGAGAAATGCACCCCCATCCAGAAAAAGGGAAGAGAAATTTTAAAAACAGTATAAAACTGTTAAAAAGGGGGCAGCTGGGTGGCTCAGTCAGTCAAACATCTGCCTTTGGTACAGGTCATGATCCCCGGGTCTTGGAATTGAACCCAGCATTAAGATCCCTGCTTGGTGGCCTGGCCTCTCCCTCTCTCCCATTTGTTGTCTCTCTAAAATAAATAAATAAATAAATAAATAAATAAATAAATAAATAAATAAAATAATATTTTAAAAAACTGTTAAGAAATTTAATTGGTCCATGTATAAAGTTCTGTATTTAACTTAGTAAATCAGAAACCTAAGTGAGATCTATTCCCGGGATGCAAGGCTGGTTCAACACTCGTAAAACAATCAATGTGATTCATCATATCAGCAAGAGAAAAAACAAGAACCATATGATCCTCTCCATAGATGCAGAGAAAGCATTTGACAAAATACAGCTTCCATTCCTGATCAAAACTCTTCCTAGAGTAGGGATAGAAGGAATATTCCTCAGCATCTTAGAAGCCATCTACGAAAAGCCCACAGCAAATATCATTCTCAATGGGGAAACATTGGGAGCCTTTCCCCTAAGATCAGGAACATGACAGGGAAGTCCACTCTCACCACTGCTATTCAACAGATACTAGAAGTCCTAGCCTCAATAGTCAGGCAATAAAAAGAAATAAAAGTCATTCAAATTGGCAAAGAAGAAGTCAAACTCTCCCTCTTTGCAGATGACATGATACTCTACGTAGAAAACCCAAAAGACTCCACCCCAAGATTGCTAGAACTCATACAGCAATTTGGCAGTGTGGCAGCATACAAAATCAATGCCCAGAAATCAGTGGCATTTAAATACACTAACAGTGAGACTGAAGAAAGCGAAATTAAGGAGTCAATCCCATTTACAATTGCACCCAAAAGCATAAGATACCTAGGAATAAACCTAACCAAAGAGGTAAAGGATCTATACCCTAAAAACTACAGAACACTTCTGAAAAAACTTGAGGAAGACACAAAGAGATGGAAAAATATTCCATGTTCATGGATTGGAAGAATTAATATTGTGAAAATGTCAATGCTACTCAGGGCAATTTACACATTTAATGCAATCCCTATCAAAATACTACGGATTTTCTTCAGAGAGTTGGAACCAATCATCTTACTATTTGTGTGGAATCAGAAAAGCCCCCAAATATCCAGGGGAATATTAAAAAAGAAAACCATAGCTGGGGGCATCACAATGCCAGATTTCAGGTTATACTAAAAAGCCGTGGTCATCAAGACAGTGTGGTACTGGCACAAAAACACATAGATCAATGAAACAGAATAGAGAATCCAGAAGTGGACCCTCAACTCTATGGTCAACTAATATTCAACATAGCAGGAAAAACTATCCACTGGAAAAAAGACTCTTCAATAAATGGTGGTGGGAAAATTGGACATCCACATGCAGAAGAATGAAACTGGACCATTCTCTTACACCATACACAAAAATAAACTCAAAATGGATGAAAGATCTAAATGTGAGACAAGATTCCATCAAATTCCTAGAGGACAACACAGGCAACACCCATTTTGAACTTGGCCACAGTAACTTCTTGCAAGATACATCCACGAAGGCAAAAGAAACAAAAGCAAAAATGAATTATTGGGACTTCATCAAGATAAAAAGCTTTTGCACAGCAAAGGATACAGTCAACAAAACTAAAAGACAGCCTACAGAATGGGAGACGATATTTGCAAATGACGTATCAGATAAAGGGCTAGTTTCCAAGATCTATAAAGAACTTATTAAACTCAACAGCAAAGAAACAAACAATCCAATCATGAAATGGGCCAAAGACATGAACAGAAATCTCACAGAGGAAGACATAGACATGGCCAACAAGCACACGAGAAAACACTCCGCATTGCTGGCCATCAGAGAAATACAAATCAAAACCACACTGAGATACCACCTTACCCCAGTGAGAATGGGGAGAATTAACAAGACAGGAAACCACAAATATTGGAGAGGATGTGCAGAAAGAGGAACCCTCTTGCACTTTTGGTGGGAATGTGAACTGGTGCAGCCACTCCGGAAAACTGTGCAAAGGTTCCTCAAAGAGATTAAAATAGAACTGCCCTACGACCCAGCAATTGCACTGCTGGGGATTTACCCCAAAGATACAGATGCAGTGAAGGACCGAGACACCTGCACCCCAATGTTTCTAGCAGCAATGTCCACAATAGCCTAACCATGGAAGGAGCCTCAGTATCCACTGAAAGACGAATGGATAAAGAAGATGTGGTCTATGTATACAATGGAATAATCCTCAACCATTAGAAACGACAAATACCCACCATTTGCTTCGACGTGGATGGAACCGGAGGGTACTGTGGTGAGTAAATTAAGTCAGTTGGAGAAGGGCAAACACTATATGGTCTCATTCATTTGGGGAATATAAAAATTAGTGAAAGGGAATAAAGAGGAAAGGAGAGTAAATGAGTGAAAATATCAGCGAGGTTGCAAAACATGAGAGACACCTAACTTGAAATGAACAAGGGTTAGTGGAAGGGTAGGTGGGCTGAGGTTTGGGGTGACTGGGTGATGGGCACTGAGGGGTGCATTTGGCGGGATGAGCACTGGATGTTATGCTATATGTTGGCAAATTGAACTGCAATAAAAAAATCATAAGAAAATGAAAATCACAAAATTTTTTTTCAGTTTCAAAACTGAAAATTTTCACAGCAATTTATGGAGTAAAAATATGGAATTTTATTAATCACAAGCATCTATTAAACCAACTAATACAACAAAATGAAACAAAACAGAAAAAAAGCAAACACAATCTTAAGTAGCGCTAGTAAAAGCATAATATCAGATTTTTAAAATCAGGTTAATAATAATAATTTTTTAAGGTCTTTTGCAAAGATTAGATGAAAAAGCCTATGTAAAACATATAGCACTGGGCTAAGTACAAACATTTAAAACCCTGGTTATTTTTAGTTTTTTAAAAAGATATTATTTATTTATTCATGTGAGAGGCAGAGACATAGGCAGAGGGATAAACAGACTCCTCACAGGGAGCCCCATGTGAGACTCCATCCCCAGACCCAGGACCACGACCTGAGCCAAAGGCAAATGCTTAACTGCTGAGCTACCCAGGTGGACCAGTTATTATTATTCTTAACAAGAAATATTATAGTTCTATTTTACTTGTGTCAAATCATATCTAGAAGAGTATGTCCATGTGAAGGATATTGAGGAGGGTATATATATTGGAACCAGTATGAAGACTGGAGAAAACTTGCAATGGAGAAGATAAAGTAATGGTAATATCCCAAAATATTAAGAGTTCGTAAAGAAGAATTAGATTTACTCTTCATGACTCCAAGCATTATCAATAGGAGAAATAGATAGGTATAGGCCTCAAAAAGACTCATTTTACTTCTATTAAGACAAATTTTCTAATAACCAGAGCTATTTTCAAAGTGATTTCAGGTTGACCATTCAGACCAAACTCCGTAGTGGGGATTCTTGCATGTGGTATAGTTATGCAGTCATCCATTTATTATGTCTGTCATGAGACAAATATTAAGGAGTCCCTACTATGAATGCTGATGCATTTTGATAAGCTCTAGTGAGCATCGAAGTTTCTTTCCAAGTCAAAGATTACACGACTTTTGAAGAAACAGGTTGTCTTAAGCTATCACAGGGAGAAACCTAAGCTCCCTGCAGGGACTATTTTTCCTTAGAGCTTATGTCTTCTCTGTCCCCAGAAATCCCTAATATCATTTATTGCAAAAATAAATATTTACTATCCTACTCCATGGTATGCACTAGAAACCAATGCCTCATGAACTACATCAAGTTGAAGGCTTTGCCACTTCAGCAGTGTGACTTTTTCCCAACTCAGCTGAGCCAAAGGGGATGTCCATAGTTTCCAATTTAGGTATTGCTACTGCTGTGTAATGCCTCATGTTGAAATGGTATTTTTTTTCAGTGTAGACATTTTTAGAAATGCTGTGAGGTGATTTCAGTGTAACAAATGTATCAGAATAGCTATGCCTAAGCTTCTGGATGAAACCCTTCTTTGAAACAAAGTTAGAACAAAGAAATTCACTCCCTGTAATGTAAAAGGAAAGCTATCTTGGAAATCATATAAACACTTTCCCTGATGCTGTCCACATTTGTTGCTAATCCACTAGCTTCTTTAAATTGACCTTGGGTAGTTAAACAATATAGTCTTCCATGTTATATCTCACCAGCTTCTGCTAGTCAAGAAATGCATGACTCTTTCATAATTGTATCACAAAAGCATCTTGCTATACTGGAACAGCAAAGCACTTGAATTAACAAATCATTTGTCCAAGGCTTCCTAACCAACAAAACAAACAAACTTCCTCAAAGCCCCAAACACACAACAGAATAACAAGGCACTGGGTGATCTGTAAGAACAACTTGAACACATTACAAAATGCCTTAGTAGCAACAGGATAGGACAGTGATGAGAATACTGTGACAAGAATTGTGGAATGGAAGCATAAGAAGTAGACTTCTTATTCCTGAGAGATTTGAAACTAATTTAAATGTTGGTGTATGTTCTTTTTTAAAGGGGGGAAAGTAAGAAATTTAAAATTTAGTGCAAGTATAAAACATTAAAATAAAATAAATATAAAATATTGTAAAGGGTTCACATCTTCCCACCCACCACACCAAAAGACTATTTTCTATGCAGCACACACATAAGTAGGAAAACAATGGCACTGTCATTCTTCTCTACTTGCTTGGAATAAGTTGCCCCTTGGTGTGATTGAGTGACTATTTACAAGTCTATTTTAATACACTTTTGAAACTAAGTATAATTTTGCATCCACTGAGCAATATCTGTAATATCATTTCTAAAAGCTGTGGCAGTGTGAAAATGTTATCAATTTAGAGGTATTTCAAAAAGTCAACAAAACATAACTTTATAACATAAAACAAATGAAGTGGCTTAACACTGCCTCTTGTTATGTCTCTTTCATAAAGGACTGAATGATGTCATCACTTAGTTCTAGGAGGAATATTAGGATGATGTAATCGAGCTGTCTTTGGTGGGAGAGTGGCATGACTGACATAACTTTGCCTGCTTGAGTGAATGACAGACAAAAAGAGAGTATAATAAGTCATAATTACATAGAGATTAAAGAGCAAAAAAGATAAGGAAAGTTAATGGTTAAAATGTCATAAAATGGCATATAAAACGAAAATCAGCAAAGTTTTTCATCCACAGAAACTGCAAAAAATAGGTTATGAGTTTTAAATGTTGGTTGATAAGATTTTTAAATGAGTCTTTTTTTAAGATTTTATTTATTTATTCATGAGAGACACAGGAGAGAGAGGCAGAGACACAGGCAGAGGGAGAAGCAGGCTCCATGCAGGGAGCCGAACTTGACGTAGGACTCGATCCCGGTTCTCCAGGATCACACCCCAGGCTGAAGGCAGCGCTAAACCGCTGAGCCACCAGGGCTCTCCTTAAATGAGTCTTTTTTTTTTTCAAAAAAAGATTTATTGGGATCCCTGGGTGGCGCAGCGGTTTGGCGCCTGCCTTTGGCCCAGGGCGCGATCCTGGAGACCCGGGATCGAATCCCACATCGGGCTTCCGGTGCATGGAGCCTGCTTCTCCCTCTGCCTATGTCTCTGCCTCTCTCTCTTTCTCTCTCTGTGACTATCATAAATAAATAAAAAAAATTAAAAAAAAAGATTTATTTATTTATTTGAGAAAGAGAGAGAGAGAGAATGACAGCATGAGTGGGGAGAGGGGCAGAAGGAGAGAATCTTTAAGCAGAGTCCCTACTGAGTGTGGAGTCTGATGTGGAGCTCAGTCTCACTATCCATGAGATCATGATCTGAGCTGAAATCAAGAGCTGGATACTGAATGGACTGAGCCACCCAGGTGCTCCCAAAATGAGTCTTGATTTAAAATATCAAAGAAGGGGACCTGAGTGGCTCAGTGGTTGAGCGTCTGCCTTCAACTCAGGTTGTAATCCCAGGATCCCAGGATGGAGTCCCCCATCAGGCTCCCTGCAGGGAGCTTGCTTCTCCCTCTACCTATGTCTCTACCTCTCTCTCTGTATCTCTAATGAAGAAATAAATAATCTTAAAAAAATAAAACATCAAAGAATATAGTAATACTTAGAAATGAATAAAATATTGGAACCTATAATTCACAAAAATACCAATAGCTGGTGAATGTTTGAATAAAATTCATTCCCATTCGAATAAGAGCTGAAAATTAAAACAAAAATAAAATATCGGTTTTCACCAATCAATTTAATAAAAATGAAAAAGAATGATAACACCTTCTATTGGTGATTTTTTTCTTAAATAGACATTGTAATATACTGCTTGTGTATATACTTTCTGGAGAGAAAATTGAAGGTGAATACAGCAATATATTAGCTGTGGTTTATCTGGGTGCTGGAAATATGTGATATCCATTTTCTTCTCTGTATTTTCTGTATGTCTGAAATGCATTGTTATAAGGACAATATAATTTCACAAACAAAAATCTTATATCAGAACTTTTAAAGCATGTGTTCTGTAAATAAGTAATATCTTCTAAATTTAAGAATATGTTGCAGCCCCTTTCCCCAGATTCCTAGATGCAAAAATTTGAGTATTTATCTTACAGTGCCCTCTATTGTTTTATATATTAAATATCATTTACCCAATTAGATTGGAAAATTCCTGAAGGTAGGAATGTTGTCTCTGTATTACTCAAATATTCAGGCCAATGTCTAGCCTAAATGGACACTCAATCAATACCAGTTAGTTGTATTTTCAAAAAACAACTTCCTGGGATCCCTGGGTGGCGCAGCGGTTTGGCGCCTGCCTTTGGCCCAGGGCGCGATCCTGGAGACCCGGGATCGAATCCCACGTCGGGCTCCCGGTGCATGGAGCCTGCTTCTCCCTCTGCCTGTGTCTCTGCCTCTCTCTCTCTCTCTGTGACTATCATAAATAAATAAAAAAAAAATTAAAAAAAAACAAAAAAAAAACAACTTCCTCTTCTTTTTCCCAAAATATATTTTCTACCACTCCCCAGCGTGGATCAACCAATATTGTCAGTGTTACTATCATTATGTTAACCACTAAGACTTTTTTTGTAATTTCAAGTTTTTACTTAAATTCCAGTTGGTTAACAAATAGTGTGATATTAGTTTCAGGTGTAGAATTTAGTGATTCATCACTTACATACAATACCCAGTGCTCATCACAAATGCCCTCCTTAATACTCATTACCCATTTAACCTATCTCACTGCCAACTTCCCTTCCAGCAACTCTCAGTTTGTTCTCTATACAGATATTTGGACTCTTTCCATAATTTGACTACTGTGAATAATGCTGTAAACATCAAGGTGCATAAGTGTTTTAAACAAAAGATTCATGGCAGCTGTACTCTCAGTTTTGAAGGAGAAAAACACTTCATTGATATTATAAAAATAAAACTCTAATAGAAATAGAAAGAATGAAAGGGCAATCTGCATAGATGAGTCCAATAGTAAGTACTAAAGTATAATAAGACAGTTACATAAAATCAGGTACTTACAACATCCAACTTCATTAGCTGGGGAAACCCCATAGAGGTGACCAGACTGAAGTCCTGGACAGAGTGTCCTCCCCTCAAGTGGAACTTCCAACTGATTATCCCCATAAGAGCCTTATTTATAGAGCAAATGTTAGGGGTCTGAAGTTAAACATTTGTTTGCCTATGTTTGGAGCAAGCTGCATTCCTATGCTTTCATGTCTTTACATATTCAAAAAGCCTGGGCTAGGTTTGCTTGCCTCCCTTCCCAGATTCCATTCCAGGGGCCAGCCCAACCTGGAGCTGGAGAGGACATAAGGCAAAATTTATACTCTTGGCATCCAGACCAGAAGGGCTAATTCTGACCTGGTGACAAGCTAATGTCAACTAATCAAGCTCCCAGTGTCACTTATGCAGCACAAATATCATAAACAACATTCTTTAGCCTGCCTGTGTAGGTGCAAGTCATGGTGGTTGGTTATGCAAGACAAATCACAGAAAGTTCCATACATGCAATACAATGTGCCCTTTCAAATCACTCTTTTTGTATCTTTTGGGTAAATATCTAATAGTACAATTGCGGAAAAGTAGGGAAGTTCCTAACTTTTTGAGGAACCTCCATAATAAACAGTGAATACCCTAGTTTGCATTCCCACCGACAGTGTAAAAGGATTCCCCTTTCTCTGAATCCCTCCAACACCTGTTGCTTCCTGTGTTGTTAATTTTAGCCATTCTGAGCAAGAGATAGTCCAAGATGGCTGAGGAGTAGGAGACTTTTGTTTCGTCTGATCCCAAGAATTCAGCTAGATGGCTATCAAATCATTCTGAACACCTGTGAACTAAATCAGAGATCTAAGAAAAGAATAGCTGCAATTCTAAAATAGAAAATTGGCCAGTTTCTGCAAGTTACATTCTAACCCTTCCTTGTATTTAATTTGATTTTTGTATATATATAACTTTCTTTCTTCACAATTTTGGGATGCAGTTTCTTCTAACAAACAGACCAAAATACGCCCAGAATCTAATGTATAGTTCTGTTCTCTTTACCTGTCTGAACATATTCTCTCTTTTTATTTTTTTGTTAAAGTCTTTTTTAATTTTCGTCTTTATACTTAACATTCTAGCATTTCAATGTAGTTCATTTTATTTTTGTATAGATATGTTTTTCATTCCTTACCATTTGGAGATGTAATTTCTTCTAACAAACTGATCAAAATACACTCAGGATATAATGTATTTCTCTGTTCTGTTCACCTGTCTGTTTATATTCTTTTTTTCTTTTAATTTTCATTTTTACTGCTACATTGTATTTAGTTCCCTTCATTGTATTTAGTTTCATTTTTCTACATATATAAGTTTTTCTTTCTTTAGTTTTGTGATCTAGTTTCCTAACAAACAGATGAAAATACACACAGGATCCAGTGAATTGCTCTGTTCTGTTCCACTGTCTAATTGTATCTTCTCTTTAAAATTTTTTTTCTTCAGCTTCAAGTCTCTTCCATTGGTTTACTGTATATTCTCTTTTTTAAAAAATTTTATTTATTTACTCATGAGAGACAGAGAGAAAGAGAGAGACAGAGACAGAGACACAGGCAGACAATCAGGCTTCCTGCAAGGAGCCCAATGCAGGACTCAATCCTACAACTCTGAGATCACGCCCTAAGCCAAGGGCAGATGCTGAACTGCTGTTCCACCCAGGCGTCCCTTTTACTGTATATTTATTTGTGACTGTTGTTGCCATTTTAGTATTTTATTCTCTCATTCATCTATTCTTCTGCAGACAGGATGACAAAATGGAAAAATCTGAAAAAAAAAAAAGAGGACAAGAGACTGTACTGAGTGCCAGGGACCTAATGAGTATGGCTATAAGATGTCAGAACTATAGTTCAGAATAATGATTATAAAGATATTAGCTGGGCTTGAAAAAAATATAGAAGATGCTAGAGAATCCCTTTCTGAAGAAATAAAAGAACTAAAATCTAATCAGGTCAAAATAAGAAAGACTATTAATAGGGTGCAATAAAAAAAAATGGAGACTAAATCCTAGGATAAATGAGGCAGCAGAGAGAATTAGTAATATAGAAGACAAAATGATGGAGAATAAAACTGAGTAAAAGAGAGATAAACAATGACTGGACCATGCGGGGAGACTTCAAGAGATAAATGGTACCATAAAACAAACAATATTAGAATAATTGGGCTTGCAGAAGAAGAGGAAAGAGGGGGAATAAAGTACATTGGAGCAAATAATACCTGAGGACTTCCCTAACCAAGGGAAGGAAATAGGCATTAAAGTCCAGGAGGAACAGAATTCCCCTCAAAATCAATAGAAATAATCAACAACCCGACAGATAACAGAAAAATTTGCAAATCTCAGAGACAAAGAGAAAATATTAAAAGCAGCTCAGGACAAGTGTTCCATAACTTCCAAGGGTGGAAACATGAGACTGGCAGCACACTTATCCACAGAGACCTGGCAGGCCAGAAAGGATTGGCATGATATATTCAGGTACTAAATGAGAAAAATATGCAGCCAAGAATACTTTATTCAACTATGATGTCATTAAAAATAGGAGATATAGGGATGCCTGGGTGGCTCAGTAGTTGAACATCTGCCTTCGGCTCAGGGCGTGATCCCGGGATCCAGGATTGAGTCCCTCATCGGGCTCGTTGCAGAAAGCCTGCTTCTCCCTCTACCTGTGTCTCTGCCTCTCTCTCTCTCTCTCTTTTTCTGTCTCCCTCTGTGTCTCTCTCATGAATAAATAAATAAAATCTTTAAAAAATAGGAGACATAAAAAGCTTTCAAGACAAACAGAAACCAAAATAATTTGTGATCACTAAACTGGCCCTGCAAAAGATATTTTAAAAAGATTATTTAATCGAAGAGAGAGACCAAAAGTAATATAGACCAGAAGGAACAATTCACAGAAACAGCTACGTCACAGGTAATACAATGGCATTAAATTCATGTCTTTTAATAGTTACACTGAATGTAAGTGGGGTCAATGCCCCAAACAAAAGACATAGGGTATCAGTTTGGATAAAAGAAAACAAGACCAATATACATGCTGTCTGCAGGAGATTCATCTTAGAACCAAAGACACCTCCAGATTCAAAGTGAGGGGGTGGAAAACAATTTTTCATGCTAATGGACATCAAAAGAAAGCTGGAGTGTCAATCTCTATATCAGACAATTAGATTTTGAAGCAAAGACTGTAATAAGTGATGAGGAAGGACACTATATCATAATTAAAGGTCCTATCCAACAAGAATATCTAACAAATATAAATATTTATGCCCTTGACATGGAAGCAGCCAATTATGTAAAGCAATAGATAACAAAATTAAAGAAATACATCAATAGTAATAGAATAATAGTAGGGGATATTAACACCTCATTCACAGCAATGGACAGATCGTCTAAGCAGAAGATGAATAAGGAAATGGCTTTGAATGACACATCGGACTAGATGGATTTCACAGATATATTCAGAGCATTCCATCCTAAAGCAATGGAATACACATTCTACCCAAGTGCAAATGGAACATTGTCTAGAATAGAACACATACTGGGTCACAAGTCAATCTCAATAGGTAGCAAAAGACTGAGAACATTCCCTGCATATTTGCAGATCACTACTTTGAAACTAGAACTCAATCACAAAAGGAAACTTGGAAAGGCCAAAAATATATGGAGACTAAAAGAACATCCTACTAAGAAATGAATGGGTCAACCAAGAAATTAAAGAAGAATTTAAAAAATTCATTAAACAAATGAAAATGAAAACACAACTATTGAAAACCTTGGGATGCAGCAAAGATGGTCCTAAGATGGAAGTATATAGCAGTACAGGCCTTTCTCAAGAGACAAGAAAGTTCTCGAATACACAATCTAACCTTACACCTAAAGGAGCTGGAGGAAAATCAAGAAATAAAGCTTAAACCCAGCAGGAGAAGAGAATTAATAAATAGTAGAGTAGAAATCAATGAAATAGAAACCAAAAAAACAATAGAACAGAACAAAGATACTAGGAGCTGGTTCTTTGAAAGAATTAATAAGACTGATAATTTCCTGGGCAAACTTATCAAAAAGAAAAGAGAAAGGACCCCAATTAATAATAAAATCCTGAAAGAAAAAAAGAGACATCACAACCAACACAGAATAAAAACAATTATTAGAACATATTATGAGCAACAAATATGGCAATTATGCCAACAAATTTGGCAATCTGGAAGAAATGGATGTGTATTTCTAGACATGTATAAACTACCAAAATTGCAACAGAAATAAAGAGAAAACTTGAACTATAACCAGCATGTAAATTGAAGCAGTAATTAAAAATCTCCCAACAGGGACATCTGGGTGGCTCAGCGGTTGAGCGTCTGCCTTACATTCAGGGCATGGTCTTGGGTCCGAGGGTCAAGTCCCATATAGGGCTCCCTTCACGGAGCCTGATTCTCCCTCTCTCTGTCTCTCTGCCTCTTTCTCTCTGAGTCTCTCATGAATAAATAAATAAAAATCTTTTTTAAAAAAATCTCCCAACAAACAAGAATTCAGGGCAGCATAGCTACCCAGGGGAATTCTACCTAACATTTAAAGAACCAATACTTATTCTTCTGAAGTCATTAAAAAAATAGAAATGGAAGGAAAAATTTCAAATTCTTTTTATGAGCCTAGAATTACCTTGATCCCAAAATCACACAAGACCCCGCCAAAAAGGAGAATTACCAACCAAATTCCTGATGGTCATGGATGCAAAAATTCTAACCAAAATACTAGCCAATAGGTTGCAACAGTCCATTAAAAGAATTATTCACTACAACCAGGTGAGTTTTATTCCTGAGCTGCAAAGGTGTTTCAACATCCACAAATGAATCAATGTGAAACACTACATTAATAAAAGAAAGTATAAGAATCGTGTGATTGATTCTTTCAATATATGCAGAAAAAGTATTTGACAAAGTACAACATTCTTTCTTGATTAAAACCCTTCAGAATGTACAGAAGGAGGGAACAAAACTTAATATTATAAAAGGCATATATGATAAGCCCACAGCCAGGATCATTCTCTTCAGGGAAAAACTAAGATTTTCCCCTAAGTTCAGGAAAATGACAGGGATTTCCACTCTTACCACTGTTGTTCAACATAGTACTAGAATTCCTAGTCTCAGGAATCAGAAAAAAAGAAATAAAAGGCATGTGAATTGGAAAGGAAGAAGTCAAACTCTAACTCTTCACAGGTGACATGATACTCTACTTGGAAAACCCAAAAGACAAACATCAGTTGTATTTCGATACTCTAACAATGAGACTGAAGAAAGAGAAATTAAGAAGTAGATCCCATTTACAATTGTATCAAAAACCATATGATAATTAAGAATAAACTTAACTAAAGAGGTATAATATCTGTACTCAGAAAACTATAGAAAACTCACAAAAGAAATTGAGGAAGATACAAAGAAATGGAAAAAATGTCCATGGTCATGGATTGGAAGAATAAATATTGTTTAAATGTCTATGTTACCCAGAGCAATCTATGCATTCAATGCAATAGATATGCATTCAATGCAATATCTACAAAATATTATGGACATTTTTCACACAGCTGGAACAAATAATCCTAAAATTTGTATAGAATCAGAGAAGACCTTGAATGGTCAATAGAATGTTGAAAAAGAAAACCAAAGCTGGTGGCATCACAATGCTTAACTTCAAGCTGTATTACAAAGCTGTAATCATCAAGACAGTATGGTGGTGGCACAAAAACAGACACATAGATCAATGGAACAGAATAGAGAACCCAGAAATGGATCCTCAACTATATGGTCAACTCATCTTCAATAAAGCAGGAAAGAATATCCAATGGAAAAAAAAAGATAGTCTCTTCAATAAATGGTTTTGGGAAAATTCGACAGTCACATGCAGAATAATGAAACTGGACCATTCTCTTACACCATACACAAAAATAGACTCAAAATCGATGGAAGACCTAAATGTGAGATAGGAATCCATCAAAATCCTAGAGGAGAACACAGGCAGCAGCCCCTGCAACCTCACTCACAGCAACTTCTTGCTAGACATGTCTCCTGAGACCAGATAAAAAAGGGGAAAAATGAACCATGGGGACTTCATCAAGATAAAAAGCTTTTGCACAAAAAAGGAAAGTCAACAAAACCAAAAGACAATTTAATGAATGGTAGAAGATATTTGTATATTTCCTAGATAAAGGGCTAGTATCCAAAATCTATAAAGAATTTATCAACCTCAACACCCAAAGAACAAATAATCCAGTCAAGAAATAGCAGAAGTCCTGATCAGACATTTCTCCAAAGAAGACATACAAATGACCAACAGACACATGAAAAAATGCTCAACATCACTCAACATCAGGGAAATACAAATCGAAACCACAATGAGAGACCACCTCACACTAGTATGAATGGCTAGAATTAACAAGTCAGGAAATGACAGATCTTGGCAAGGATGTGTAAAAGGGAACCCTCTTACACCTTTGGTGGGAATGCAAAGTGGTACACCACTCTGGAGAACTTTATGAAGGTTCCTCAAAAAGTTGTAAATGGAACTACCATGCAACCCATCAGTTGCACTACTGGGTGTTTAGCCCAAAGAAACAAATACTGTGATGCAAAGGGGTACCTGCACCACAATGTTTATAGCAGCAATGTCCACAAGGCAAACTATGGGAAGAGCCCAGGCATCTATCAACAGATAAATAATCTGTAGTAAATATATACAATGGAATACTACACAGTCATCAAAAAATGAAATCTTGCCATTTGTAAAGATGTAGATGGGCCTAGAGTATATTATGCTAAGCGATATAAGTCAATCATAGAAAGATAATTATCTTAAGAAAAAAAAAAAAGAAAGATAATTATCATATGATCTCAGTCATATGTGGAAATTAAGAAACAAAATAGAGGATCATCCTGGAAGAGAGGAAAAAATAAAACAAGATGAAATCAGAGAAGGAGACAAACCATGAGAGTCTCTTTATCATAGGAACAAATTGAAGAAAAAAAAAAGAAACAAATTGAAGGTTGCTGGAGGAGAAGTGAAAGGGGGGATGGGATAACTACTTGATGGACATTAAGGAGGGCATATTATGTAAGGAGCACTGAGTATTATATAAGACTGATGAATTACTGACCTCTACTTCTGAAACTAATAATACAGTATATATTAATTAAATGCATTTAAATTTAAAAAATAAAAATAATTAAAATTTTAGCCATTCTAATAGATGTGAAGTTATATGTCATTTTAGTTTTGATTTCTATTTCCCTGATGACTAGTGCAGTTGAACATTCTTTCATGGGTCTGTTAACCATCTTATGTCTTTGGGAAAATGTCTATTCATGACTTTTGTCAATTTTTTAACTGGATTATTTTTTTGGGTATTGAGCTTTATAAGTTATTTGTATATTTTTAATACTAACCCTTTATATCAGATATGTCATTTGCAAGTATCTTCTCCCATTCCAAAGGCTGACTTTTAGTTTTGTTGTTTCCTTCACTGTGCAAAAGCTTTTTATTCTGATGTAGTCTCTATTGTTTATTTTTGCTTTTGTTTTCCTTGCTTTGGGGTTTGTAATATAACTTGAAGCCTAGAGCTGTGATGCCTCTAGCCTAGCTTTTCTTTTATAAGATAACTTTATCTATTTGGGGTCTTTTATAGTTCCATACAAATTTTAAGATGTTTGCTTTAGCTCTGTGAAAAATGTTAATGGTATTTTCATAGGGATTTCATTAAATGTGTAGATTACTTTGGGTAGTATAGACATTTAGAAAATATTTGTTTTTTCAATTCATGAGCATAGGATATCTTTCCATTTCTTTATGTCATTTTCAATTTCTTTTATCAATGTTTTATAGTTTTCAGAATACAGGTCTCTAACTTCTTTGTTTTTTTTAATTCCTGGGTATCTCACTGGTTGTGGTGCAATTGTAAATGGGATTGATTCCTTAATTTCCCCTCTGCTGCTTCATTATTTTTGTATAGAAATGCAACAGATGTCTCTACATTGATTTTGTATCCAATGAGTTTACTGAATTCACTTATCAGTTCTAGCAGTTTCTTAGTAGAATTTTTCAGATTTTACATATAGATTAGCATGTCATCTTCAAAAAGTGAAAGTTTTACATCTTCCTTATTGATTTGAAAGCCTTTTATTTATTTTTGTTTGAAACTGTGGCTAGGACTTCCAGTAAATGTTGAATAAAAGTGGTAAGAGTGGACATCCCCATCTTATACCTGACCTTAGGAGAAAAGCTGGCAGTTTTTTTCTCATTAATGATGATGTTAACTGTGGGTTTTTCATAGATGGCCTTTATTACGTTTAATAAACCTCCTTTGCTGAGGGTTTTTATCATGAATGTAAGATGTAGTTTGTCAAATGTTTTTCTCTAACTATTGAAATGATCATATGGTTCCTATCCTTTCTTTTAGTAATGTGGTGTATCATGTTGATTGACTTTAAAATATTGAAACATCCTTGGAAGAATTGGTAATAAAACTATTAACAGATTATTTTAATTAATAAATGTTTCCAAATAAGTTAGTTAACACACACTGTAATACTAGTTTCAGGTGTATAATTTAATTATTCATAACTTACATACAACAACCAGTGCCCATCAGAAGTTCCTTCCTTTATACCCATCACCTATTTAATTTATTCAGCCACATACTCGCCCTACAGTAACCCGCAATTTGTTCTCTATGGTTAAGAGTCTGTTTTCTGTTTTGCCTCTCTTTTTTTCCCCCATATTCTGTATTGTTTCTTAAATTCCACATATGAGTAAAATCATATGGTATTTGTCTTTCTCTGGCTGACTTATTGCACTTAACATAATATTCTTTGGCTCCATCTATGTTATTGCAAATGGCAAGATTTCATTCTTTTTTTATGGCTGAGTAATATTCTATCGTGTGCGTGTGTGTGTGTGTGTGTGTGTGTGTGTGTGTAGTGTCTAAATAAGGGTGCCTGGCTGGCTCAATTGGTAGAGCATGTGACTCTTGATATTGGGGTCATGAGTCTCACATTGGGCCTAGAGCTTACTTCAAAAAGAAATTAAAAATTAAAATATTAATTATTACAATTACAACATACACTAACATTACAGTGTATGTTAACTAACTGGAATTTAAATAAAAACTTGGGGGGAAAACCCAAATTATTCGTATGTCTGTGCATCATGGGCTGTAAACATACGTCAGGAATCATTTAAACTGATTGAGCCATTATTTCCTACTTCAAGTACTTCCAATATTCAGGTTCAGCAAAAAGTCATTAGATTTCACATTAACATATTTAAAATATTTGCATAGTAGAATGTAATAGCCTAGGAAACTTAGTGTACTTGTTTTGAGATTGACTGAGTCTCTAAACTGTATATTGCCTGCTCTTGATTATGGAAATACTGTTTTAAATTCACTTTAGAAAACAATGAGGAAATAATCAGTTATTATATGCTATTAGTTGTTAGCACTAACTACAAATATAATATCATATCAGGTGGTCATCACAGGCAAATAAACTGCTTGAAGTTGCTTCTACCTAAATTATTTAGCAGTAGATATGCCCACACTTCTGGTTTCCAGAGAATTCCATTTTACCACTATCTTTGATTCTATAGTCCACATAAGTTAATGATCATTTTGTAAAAGAAACAATTCCAAAAGCACTCAAGAAGAATAACAATCCTAATTATGAGAAAAACATCACACTGCATCTTCTTAAATCCGGAAAGTGACACAAGAAGGCAGAGAAAACCATGGAATATAAATATTTGTCATTCACTGAGTGAATGTACACATCAGCGCATCCATTCAATCTTCTTCATTTTGTACAGTGGTTTGTGCTTTTGTTATCTAATGTTAAGTAAATTTATGTGTGTTTCATTTGATTCCAGCATCAGAGTCATCAGAATAACATCTCCAGTTTTTGTCATAAGAAGATGGAAATAATTTATGAAGTGCTCAACTGGGACTCAATTTCCTATAATGGTAAGTATTTCCATTGTATAACACATTTCAATGAAAAAGAAAACATGGATATGCATAATCTCTTAATCCTCAACATAATTCTCTAAGGTTTGTCTTATCATCTTCCCTTTATGGATTAAAAAACTGAGGCTCAAAGAGAATAGACGACTAGCTTGAGAGCTATGCTTTAAGCTCAGTTATCCTAAAACCAAATCTAAGACCTAGTACTTTACCCTACAGCTCTGCCTTCCTGTCCTAATACTAATACTGATCTCCCCAAATCATTTAGCCTCTTTGAATGTATTTTTTTCTACCTGCAAAATTGGTTATGGGGTATAGAAAGTAAGGGCTGAATCTTACTTAATTACACCTGTAAATCAAGAATTCTTTGGATTAGAATTGGGGGAAGGCTCAAAAATATTGCAGGGAGTACATGAATTTATATACTATTGATCATAGTTTGTAGAGTACATAAACAACATTTACTGCACTTATGTGTATGTAAATGCTGTTGAGTTAATAAAATACACATTCACTCAAAACCAATATTGAATTCATTGTAGCTTTTTGATATTATGTACTTTCTCAATCAATGGCTGCTACAAGTTGCCACCATTATCTTGGGAGAGCCACTACATTCTGCAATGTTAAAAAGGGTCTCTATACTCAAAATGGCTGGGAATCTCTAAACTAGATGATCTCCAAAACACTTTTGAGCTTGAAAATTGTATAAAATTATTATTCATGTCAGGTCTTATTCAGTCATTAGAACAGAATAGGACTGATTAATTGTGATTCAAATCACTGTGTATTGATTGAAGCCTAGTACAACTGATCTGATTAATCATGTAAAAACAGTTTGAGTATATTTTCATCCAAGAAACAAATTAATAGGGGGCGGGATTTGATAGAGCAGTGGTTTCAAAAAGGAAATCAGGGAATCCCTGGGTGTTTCAGCGGTTTAGCATCTGCCTTCAGCCTGGGCGTGGTCCCAGAGTCCCAGGATTGAGTCCCACATCAAGCTCCCTGCATGGAGCCTGCTTCTCCCTCTGCTTGTGTCTCTGCCTCTCTCTCTCTCTCTCTCTGCCTCTCTCTCTCTCCTCTCCCTCTCTTTCATAAATAGATAAATAAAAAAAGAAATCATCATAGTTCTCATATACATTTATTATCTCATGATTCTTACTTGTGGGTGAGATAAGGCTAGTTAACTATATTGGTACTAGTCTCCTAGGGGTATGCAATATAAGATCCTTATTATTTTACTGTCCCCATCTCATTAAAAATATATCTAGAATATGACCAATTCTCATCACCTCCTTTAGTCTAAATTGCGATAATCTCTTGCTTGTAATATTAGACCTTAAAAATTGATTTGCTTTCTTCTACCCTTATCCCCACTATAGTGTATTCTCAACAAGCCAGATTGATCTTTTTAAAACAGAATCAGATCATGTCATTCCCGTTCTCACAACTCTCCAATGATGTCCCATACTATTCAAAGTAAAAACTAAAGTTTTTCAAATGGTCAAATGCCCTACATGATTTTCCCCTTCTTTTCTACCTCTCTGTTGTATTACTTTCTCCCTCATTTTGGTCCTTACACTTCAGCTGTGCCTATCTCCATTTCTGGAACTAAAGTTTCCAAGGGGTCATTGTTACTTTGTGCTACTGGTCCTTTAAGTCTACCCTGCAATAACTTATAGTGGTCTGAACAAGTGAAGGCACTTCTTAAGCACAGCAGTGTCAAGAAAGGGCATTAACACTCTGATAAGAAAGCTCTATTTGGTATGGCTAGACTAAAAGTGAATGAGACTTTTCTGGTATACAAGTAATGGTATAATTAAATAATAAGTCTCCCCTGTTTATCTAGTATTTCCCAGTTCACCTTGACTTTATGTTTTATGTTGACTTTTATTGTTTTATGATTTGAAGGTCAAAACTACTCTTAAAATCAGGGAAACTTGACAGACATAATAAATAACATAGGTCTAAATTTTATGATTGCAGGAGGAGGGGCAAGATGGCGGAAGAGCAGGGTCCCCAAGTCACCTGTCCCCAACAAAATACCTAGATAACCTTCAAATCATCCTGAAAATCTACGAATTCGGCCTGAGATTTAAAGAGAGAACAGCTGGAATGCTACAGTGAGAAGAGTTCACGCTTCTATCAAGCTAGGAAGATGGTGGGGGGGAGAAATAAAGAAACAAAAGGCATCCAAGGGGGAGGGGCCTCGCAAGGAGCCGGGTTAAGGCCGGGGCGAGTGCCTACAGGACAGGAAAGCACCGTCTCGGAGAAGCAGGAGCTTCACCAATCTTCTCGGACAGAAAGGGGCTCACAGGGAGTTAGAGTAAGACCCCAGGAGGGCGGGGATGCCCTCAGGCTCCCTGGGAACTAATAGACACCTGCGCCCTGGGGAGAGTGCGCCGAGCTCCCTAAGGGCTGCAGCACACACGGCGGGACTCGGGGCAGCTCAGAGGGGCTCCGGCGGAGGCTCCACAGAGAGGTGGCTGCGCGGCTGGGAGCGAATCCAACAGCACAGGCCCGGGAGCACAGGGTGCCGGGGACACATCCCAGGATCTGACATCCCCCCGGGACAGACAGAGGCCAGGAGGGCCCAGGACAGCAAGAACGCTCGTGTTCCAAGCTAAGCAGATCAGCGGCCCGCCCCGAGCATCCAGGCCCCTGCAGAATGAGAACTCTCTAGTTACTGTGGGAGCTGAATCCAGGACTCCAGAGCTGGCCGCCGCGACTATGGTTGTTCCTCCTGGGGCCTCACGGGGTAAACCACACCCACTGAGCCCTGCACCAGGCAGACCAGCTCCACCAAGTGCTAACATCTGAAAATCAACACAAGAGTCTCCTCCCCCAGAACACCAGCTAGACAGACAAGTTCCAGGGGAAGTCAAGCGACTTAAAGTATAGAGAATCAGAAGATACTCCACCGTGTTTTTTTTTCTTTTTGATTTCTGTTTGCATCCCCCAGCCTTTTTTTCCTTTCTTTTTTTCCTCTCTCTTTTTTCTTCCTTTTTTCTTTTTTCTTTTCTCTTTTCTTTCCTTCTTTCTCTCCTCTCTTTTTCTCCTTTTCCCAATACAACTTGTTTTTGGCCACTCTGCACTGAGTAAAATGACAAGAAGGAAAACCTCACCTCAAAAGAAAGAATCAGAAACAGTCCTCTCTCCCACAGAGTTACAAAATCTGGATTACAATTCAATGTCAGAAAGCCAATTCAGAAACACTATTATAAAGCTACTGGTGGCTCTAGAAAAAAGCATAAAGGACTCAAGAGACTTCATGACTGCAGAATTTAGAGCTAATCAGGCAGAAATTAAAAATCAATTGAATGAGATGCAATCCAAACTAGAAGTCCTAATGACGAGGGATAATGAGGTGGAAGAACAAGTGAGTGACATAGAAGACAAGTTTATGGCAAAGAGGGAAACTGAGAAGAGACAAAAAATTAAAAGACCATGAGGATAGATTAAGGGAAATAAACGACAGCCTGAGGAAGAAAAACTTACGTTTAATTGGAGTTCCCGAGGGTGCCGAAAAGGGACAGAGGTCCAGAATATGTATTTGAACAAATCCTAGCTGAAAACTTTCCTAATCTGGGAAGGGAAACAGACATTCAGATCCAGGAAATAGAGAGATCCCCCCTAAAATCAGTAAAAACCGATCAACACCTCGACATTTAATAGTTAAGCGTGCAAATTCCAAGATAAAAAGAAGATCCTTAAAGCAGCAAGAGACAAGAAATCCCTGACTTTTATGAGGAGGAATATTAGGGTAACAGCAGACCTCTCCAAAGAGACCTGGCAGGCCAGAAAGGGCTGGCAGGATATATCCAGGGTCCTAAATGAGAGGAACATGCAGCCAAGAGTACTTTATCCAGCAAAACTCTCATTCAGAAGAGAAGGAGAGAGAAAGAGCTTCCAAGACAGGCAGGAACTGAAAGAATATGTGATCTCCAAACCAGCTCTGCAAGAAATTTTAAGGGGGACTCTTAAAATTCCCCTTTAAGAAGAAGTCCAGTGGAACAATCCACAAAAACAGGGACCGAATAGATATCATGATGACAGTAAACTCATATCTTTCAATAGTAACTCTGAACGTGAACAGGCTTAATGACCCCATCAAAAGGCGCAGGGTGTCAGACTGGATAAAAAAGCAGGACCCATCTATTTCCTGTCTACAAGAGACTCATTTTAGACAGAAGGACACCTACATCCTGAAAATAAAAGGTTGGAGAACCATTTACCATTCAAATGGTCCTCCAAAGAAAGCAGGGACACCCATCCTTATGTCAGATAAACTAAAATTTACCCTGAAGACTGTAGTGAGAGATGAAGAGGGACACAGTATCATACTTAAAAGATCTATCCAACAAGAGGACTTAACAATCCTCAATATATATGCCCCGAATGTGGGAGCTGCCAAATATACCAATCAATTAATAACCAAAGTTAAGACATACTTAGATAATAATACACTTATACTTCGTGACTTCAATCTAGCGCTTTCTACACTCGATAGGTCTTCTAAACACAACATCTCCAACGAAATGAGAGCTTTAAATGATACACTGGACCAGATGGATTTCACAGATATCTACAGAACTTTACATCCAAACTCAACTGAATACATATTTTTCTCAAGTGCACATGGAACTTTCTCCAGAATAGACCACATACTGGGTCACAAATCGGGTCTGAACCGATACCAAAAGATTGGAATCGTCCCCTGTGTATTCTCAGACTATAATGCCTTGAAATTAGAACTAAATCACAACAAGAAGTTTGGAAGGACTTCAAACACGTGGAGGTTAAGGACCATTCTGTTAAAAGATGAAAGGGTCAACCAGGAAATTAAGGAAGAATTAAAAAGATTCATGGAAACTAATGAGAATGAAGATACAGCCATTCAAAATCTTTGCGATGCAGCAAAAGCAGACCTGAGGCAGAAATACATCGCAATACAAGCATCCATTCAAAAACTGGAAAGAACTCAAATATAAAAGCTAACCTTACACCTAAAGGAGCTAGAGAAAAAACAGCAAATAGATCCTACACCCAGCAGAAGAAGAGAGTTAATAAAGATTCGAGCAGAACTCAATGAAATAGAGACCAGAACTGTGGAACAGATCAACAAAACCAGGAATTGGTTCCTTGTAAGAATTAATAAGATAGATAAACCATTAGCCAGCCTTATTAAAAAGAAGAGAGAGAAGACTCAAATTAAAGAAATCATGAATGAGATAGGAGATTTCAGTAACAACACAGAGAAATAAAAACGATTTAAAAACATATTATGAACAGCTATACGCCAATAAATTAGGCACTCTAGAAGAAATGGACGCATTTCTGGAAAGCCAAAAACTACCAAAACTGGAACAGGAAGAAATAGAACACCTGAACAGGCCAATAACCAGGGAGGAAATTGAAGCAGTCATCAAAAACCTCCCAAGACACAAAAGTCCAGGGCCAGATGGCTTCCCAGGGGAATTCTATCAAACGTTTAAAGAACAAACCGTACCTATTCTACTAAAGCTGTTTGGAAAGATAGAAAGAGATGGAGTACTTCCAAATTCGTTCTATGAGGCCAGAATCACCTTAATTCCAAAACCAAAGACCCCACCAAAAAGGAGAATTACAGACCAATGTCCCTGATGAACATGGATGCAAAAATTCTCAACAAGATACTAGCCAATAGGATCCAACAGTACATTAAGAAAATTATTCACCATGACCAAGCAGGATTTATTCCCGGGACACAAGGCTGGTTCAACACTCGTAAAACAATCAATGTGATTCATCATATCAGCAAGAGAAAAACCAAGAACCATATGATCCTCTCATTAGATGCAGAGAAAGCATTTGACAAAATTCAGCATCCATTCATGATCAAAACTCTTCAGAGGGTAGGGATAGAGGGTACATTCCTCAACATCTTAAAAGCCATCTACTAAAAGCCCACAACAAATATAATTCTCAATGGGGAAGCACTGGGAGCCTTTCCCCTAAGATCAGGAACATGACAGGGATTTCCATTCCCCCCACTGCTATTTAACATAGTACTGGAAGTCCTAGCATCAGCAATGAGACAACAAAAAGACGTAAAAGGCATTCGAATTGGAAAGAAGTCAAACTCCCCCTCTTCGCCGATGACATGATACTCTACATAGAAATCCCAAAAGCCTCCACCTAAAGATTGCTAGAACTCATACAGCAATTTGACAGTGTAGCAGGATACAAAATCAATGCCCAGAAGTCAGTGGCATTTCTATACACTAACAATGAGACTGAAGAAAGAGAAATTAAGGAGTCAATCCCATTTACAATTGCACCCAAAAGCATAAGATACCTAGGAATAAAACTAACCAAAGAGGTAAAGGATCTATACCCTAAAAACTATAAAACACTTCTGAAAGAAATTGAGGAAGACACAAAGAGATGGAAAAATATTCCATGCTCATGGATTGGCAGAGCTAATATTGTGAAAATGTCCATGTTACCTGGGGCAATTTACACGTTTAATGTAATCCCTATCAAAATACCATAGACTTTCTTCAGAGAGTTAGAACAAATTATTTTAAGATTAAAAAAAAAAGGATTTGTGTGGAATCAGAAAAGACCCTGAATAGCCAAGGGCATTTTTAAAAAGAAAACCATAGCTGGGGGCATCACAATGCCAGATTTCAGGTTGTATGACAAAGCGGTGGTCATCAAGACAGAGTGGTACTGGCAAAAAAACAGATACATAGATCAATGGAACAGAATAGAGAATTCAGAAGTGGACCCTCAACTAAAGGAGAAAAGACTATCCACTGAAAGAAAGACAGTCTCTTCAATAAATGGTGCTGGGATAATGGTACATCCACATGCAGAAGAATGAAACTAGACCATTCTCTTGCACCATACACAAAGGTAAACTCAAAATGGATGAAAGATCTAAATGTGAGACAAGATTCCATCAAAATCATAGAGGAGAACACAGGCAACACCCATTTGAACTCGGCCACAGTAACTTCTTGCAAGATACATCCACGAAGGCAAAATAAACAAAAGCAAAAATGAACTACTGGGATTTCACCAAGATAAGAAGCTTTTGTACAGCAAAGGATACAGTCAACAAAACTAAAAGACAACCTACAGAATGGGAACAGATATTTGCAAATGATGTATCAGATAAAGGGCTAGTTTCCAAAATCTATAAAGAACTTATTAAACTCAACACCAAAGAAACAAACAATCCAATCCTGAAATGGGCAAAAGACATGAACAGAAATCTCACAGAGGAAGACATAGACATGGCCAACATGCACATGAGAAAATGCTCTACATCACTTGCCATCGGGGAAATACAAATCAAAACCACAATGAGATAGCACCTCACACCAGTGAGAATGGGAAAATTAACAAGGCAGGAAACCACAAATGTTGGAGAGGATGTGGAGAAAAGGGAACCCTCTTCCACTGTTGGTGGGAATGTGAACTGGTGCAGCCACTCTGGAAAACTGTGTGGAGGTTCCTCAAAGAGTTAAAAATAGACCTGCCCTATGACCCAGCAATTGCACTGCTGGGGATTTACCCCAAAGATACAGATGCAATGAAACGCCGGGACACCTGCACCCCGATGTTTATAGCAGCAATGGCCACAATAACCAAACTGTGGAAGGAGCCTCGGTGTCCATCGAAAGATGAATGGATAAAGAAGATGTGGTTTATGTATACAATGGAATATTACTCAGCCATTAGAAATGACAAATACCCACCATTTGCTTCAAGGTGGATGGAACTGGAGGGTATTATGCTGAGTGAAATGAGTCAATCTGAGATGAACATACATTATATGATCTCATTCTTTTGGGGAATATAAATAATAGTGAAAGGGAATAGAAGGGACAGAAGAAGAAATGGGTAGGAAATATCAGAAAGGGAGACAGAACATAAAGACTCCTAACTCTGGGAAATGAACTAGGGGTGGTGGAAGGGGAGGAGGGCGGGGGGTGGTGGTGACTGGGTGATGGGCACTGAGGGGGGCACTTGATGTTATGAGCACTGGGTGTTATTCTGTATGTTGGCAAATTGAACACCAATAAAAAATAAATTTACTATTAAAAATAAATTTTATGATTGCTTATTGCACATTGTCCAAACTTGCATGTATAATAGTTAGGAACAAGTTATAACACACACTTAATTATGTGTTAGGCAAACACATTACTAGGGCAGTTTCTGTAGGCACAGCTCCAATAATACTGTGCATTCAAGCTAAATCATATTTACTACACAGATGAAGTGTGAGAAACTCCTAAAGACTTTTTCCATTAATAATTTGCTACCATCATATGCATAAATATATTAGATTTTCATCATTCTCCAAGTTCATAACTCTTATCTCAGATAAGTGTCAAGTATTCAAATATTAAATCATGTATACCTCTCCAATAATGTATTATACAAAGCATCTTTTAAAACCAATCAACAAAATATAATTTAACATGAAATAAGGAAGAATCAAGAGGGAGTGGTTAGCAAACCCAGGAATGTTTTAATGATACAACTTTGAAGAGCCTGTTTTATACAATACTTGAGTTGAATCATCAAAGCTCAGCTATAGTTAAAGGGAAAAAATGGTGGCAGGAGATGAGAGAAAGCTTGGATAAGGAGTGATACGATTTCAACATTATGGTTATATTCTTGTAACACTTTGTGATTAGAAATAGATTCATTGAGTGTAGATCATTTAAAAGGGATATTTTATACAATTTTCTCATAGCCAATTGGTAGGAATGCAAATGTTAAGGCGAAAGAAAGGGAAGAGAGAGTGTGAATGATGAAAGGAGAGAGAGAAGGAGGAAAGAAGGAAGGAAGGAAGGAAGGAAGGAAGGAAGGAAGGAAGGAAGGAAGGAAGGAAGGAAGGAAAGAAAGAAGGAAGGAAAAGAGAGGGAGGGGGATAAAGGATGGAAAGAGGGAGGGAATGAAAAAAAGGAAGCACACACATATTCTTGCATAATGCTCACAATAACCCAATAAGGTAGGTATTTCTTTATTTTGAGAAAGGGAAAATGAGGCTGTAAAAGTTTAAGGGATTTCCCCCAAGTCCTACAACTACTAAATGGCTTAGTTAGAATTCAAACCTAGGTTTGCCTTGCTCCATGTTCATGTGATCATTCCAGCATGTTTAACTTCTGTGATAACTCTGACACAGAACTTTGGTTTGCAAGTCATGGTCCATATGGGTTTTCCAGGTGGCCCACAGGCTATCTTATACCATTAATAGAAATAATATAACAATGAATATTCTTTAGTTTCTGTTATGCATTCTGTTATGCAGCAGAATTTATACTTTTAATAAAAATGCAGACACAACTTCATTTTATCTCATCAAAAGTAGAGCTTTCCCTAATTCTGGGTAGATTTGGTTGTTTTTTTGTTTGTTTTCTTTTCTTTTCTTTTCTTTTTTTTGCAGAAAGGAAGGAGCAAAGTGGAATATGTGGTCTATGAAGTCTTTTGCCCCATCAAAGGGCCAAAAGCGTGAAAATAATTTAGAATAACAACATACATATTCCGCGTGAAGTAGGCACATTACACATTTCTGATTGAGAGCAGAAATATATTCTTCTCAGTAGGTTTAATCAGGCAGAATGTAGAGGAGCAATTCTCTAAATTTAATTAATGTCACTACCTTGTATGTGGAAGTCCTTAGTATCCCACTGTTCTTCTGGATCCAAAGGAGATGGTTAAATAATTGAAACAACCTTCTATGGAGGCCCTCTGTACTTTATTGTCTGAGAAACTCTGTTAAGCATGTCTTTTGCTAAATTCCTCTGCAAAATGAAACAAAAAGTTTTACAGTGAGATTGCAATGTATGAAAATCTGGGTAAAAATATAAAGACATGTAAACATGGTTCTTGCTCTTTGAAGATATATTATTTTTAAGATTAAAAATGTTTTCTGAAGTGGATTGGAAAGATAAAGCATCTAATGTTAGCAATAGCTACTACCAGGGTATTGATTCAAATGGGAGTGGGCACATCTAATGGACCTTTCACTTTTTACTGCATGTGCTTTTGTAATGTTTAAATTTTCTACAATAAGAATGTGTTCATACATTATCCATGTACCCTCTAAAAATTGAACCAGTTAATTAAGATAAAAAGAAATTTCCATAAAAAATAGTGAAAGGAAAAAAAATAGTGAAAGGGAATAAAGGGGAAAGGAGGGAAAATAAGTGGGAAATATCAGAAAGGGAGACAGAACAT
Source organism: Canis lupus dingo (assembly GCF_003254725.2). Lineage (NCBI taxonomy): Eukaryota > Metazoa > Chordata > Mammalia > Carnivora > Canidae > Canis > Canis lupus. The sequence goes on from NC_064281.1 coordinate 66,497,399, forward strand.
GAGAGACTCCTAACTCTGGGAAACGAACAAGGAGTGGTAGAAAGGAAGGTGGGCGGAGGGTGTGGGTGACTGGGTGACAGGCACTGAGGGGGGCACTTGATGGGATGAGCATTGGGTGTTATTCTATATATTGGCAAATTGAACACCAATAAAATATAAATTTAAAAAAGAAATTTCCTAGTTTCATGATTGTTATTTTAAATAGTGACAGATTTTTAATGAAAATGATAGATGAAGGTATTGCTAGGAATAAAGAAAGGGAAACCCAGATACCCCAGCAAATTAACTTTTTTCTTTCAGTCTCTTTCTTTTCCACTTTATTCATTAAACACATTTTCCTCTTCTCAGATTGTTCACACTTCGGGAAAAAGTAATGAAACAAAATTTACAAAACAAAAGCCTTGCTGGCTAAATAGGTGAGCTTTTCAGTTGAACTAAAAAGTTAAGAGTGAGTATTGTTCTACTATTCATGTATTTTTTGAGCTTGAAAAATGATGTTTATATAAATAAAGATTTACAGTCAGAAAAGGAATCAGAAGTTTTTTAAAGTAAAAATTTAAGAAAGAGGCTTCATAGTTATGTTTTCTGACATTAGAATAGTAGGAAATTTGTACTATCAGAGTGGTCAAGATGTCAAGTTCCTATGGTTTTCACTTTTTGAATGTACTCATATTGATTGTCTTCTCCACTTGAATTATTTTTATGGACAGGTAGAATCTGCCATTTTCCAGCACCTGGTGGATACTTTCTACATGGTGTTGTAAGAAGTCTTCACTTTAAGCCCTATGGAGTTGAGAAACAAAGCTAACCAGAGGCTCTAAGTTGATTATTTTCAGATGTTCCTTCCAAAGAACATGATGTGGCTGGGAATAACAAAAAGACAGAAATGAAACACCACCTTTATTGTAGCAAAGCTACATAATTCTAACCTCTCTTTACCTAAATAAGATAAACAAGCAACTCTGATTTTTTTGCTGTCTAGAAATGAGAACTAAAAATTATTGTCTCCCCCTTTCATCCCCACTTTGTCTATAACTTGCCTATAAAAAATATCATGACATATTATGGATTTTGTTTGTCAGGCTCTTAGATGTACCATTTAATCATGATTAATAAAAGCATTGGGACTCCTAGCTTAGAAAACTCACTTAAATATTAGTTTGCATAAGTGTAAAAGCACAAGAAGTACCAATTAGAGTAACCATGTAAAATGATAGGACAAAATGCAAATATAAGTCATTACAACTCATATGAATAATTCAATAGATTTCAAACCAATCAACAATGATATCCTGGATTAGAAAATTCAGGAACCTTAAGACTTCCTAGCTCTTGCTGGAAGGAGACAAAGAACAGGCTCACTTATCTCTATAGACTAGAAGGGTGAGTATAATGATGCATCTCACATGGCACATTTTTGCTTGCAATATACTAAGACCTTGCAGCTGTGATCTGAATCATAAAAAGACTAAATTAAAAACAAAATACAAGAACATCAACAGTAAATAAAACCTATGTCCCAGATCAAAGATGTCCTTTTCTCTGGAATACCCATATCTCATTCCAGTCCCACTCATAAATTTATGATGAAAAGCATATACATTATGTCTCATCTGAAGACATTTCCAATTCATCTGTGTTTTCTTCAACTGATTAATTCAAACAGGCACATACTCTGAACAAACATCTTCTAGGTTCCATGCCTTTTAAGGACTCCACCACTTTGTTTCTCAGGTCCCAGTAAAACTGGATAATTGGATGTATAGATATAATTCTTTTTCCTTTCTTTTTCCTTCCTTCCTTCCTTCCTTCCTTCCTTCCTTCCTTCCTTCCTTCCTTCCTTCCTCTGTTCTTCTTTTCTTCTTTTATCCCTTCTTTCTTCTTTCTTTTATTCACATAGGTAATAATGTTTAAGTACTTACTATGTGTCAAGTACTGATTAGGTAAAAGGTACATGAAACAGACCTAGCCCCTGTCCTCCAGGAGCTCACAGCCTATGGGGATATCAAGAGTAGTAAATCTGTAATTATGAAATAATGTGATAAGTACCAGGATAGGTGAAATATGGGATGTGATATGAACATGAAAATTGTACTGATCCAAAGTCAGAGAAAAAGAAGAAAATAAAGCTGAAACCTGGTAGATAAAAATGGGCTGGTCTATAGGTTATTGTATGGTAAAATGCATTTTGAGTTTCAGCTGAATGTTTTTAGCTATGGAGTGGAGCATGAATTTGAAGAGGGTGATTGTTGCAGTACTTAATATAAGAAAAAATGGTAACTTGATTTAAAGTGGTGACAATGGGTATGAAAGGACATTGATAAATTGAAAACTTTTTTAAAAAAATATTCTATTTATTTATTCAAGAGAGACACAAAAAGAGAGGCAGAAACATAGGCAGAGGGAGAAGCAGGCTCCCTGTAAGGAGCCTGATGCAGAACTCGATCCCAGGACCCCAAGATCATGACCTGAGCCAAAGGTGGACACTCAACCACTGAGCCACCAAGGTAAACCAATAAATTGAAAACTTAAGAAGACAGAATCAACCTGATTCAGCAGTTGACTAAAAGTAGGACGTGAGGGAGAAGGAAGAAGCAAAGATGACATCTAGGTTATGAATTAGGCAATTGGAGTGATAGCATTTGGACAGGGAATGCAGAACAGGTTTGCTAGCTAGTGAGGATAAAGATGAGTTCAAATATGAATGTACAGTACTTAAAATGGTTGATAAACAACCAGATGGAGGTGTTCAGTAAGAAATTGAATATTTGGTCTGGAATGTATGAGAAATGTCTGGGATAAGTGATAGAAATTTGAGACTCAATAATGGAGATAGCTATTCCAATGTTGAGAGTATATGAGATAATCCATGGAAAATGTATACAATGAGGAAAAAAAGACCAATGTCATATGATTTCACTCGTATGTGGAACTTAAGAAACAAAACAAATGAGCACAGGGGAAAAAAAGAGAGAGGGAAACCAAGAAAAATACTTTTGACTATAGAGAACAAACCAATGGTTACCAGAGGGGAGGTAGATGAGGGAATGGGTAAAATAAGTGATGGGGATTAAAGAGTGCACTTGTGACTGTCTTTTTTCCATTGGATATTCTCTCCTGCTTAGTTGAGCATATAGTTTTGGGTTCATTTCTGTGGTTTTCTATTCTGTTCCATTGATCGATGTATCTATTTTTCTGTCAGAATCATACTGTATTGATTATTAAAGCTTTGTAATACAACTTGAAGTCTGAATTGTGACACCTCCAACATTGCCTTTCTTTTTAAAGATTGCTTTGGGGGCATCCCGGGTGGCTCAGTGGTTTAGTACCGCCTTTGGCTCGCGGCGTGATCCTGGAGACCCGGGATTGAGTCCCATGTCGGGATCCCTGCATGGAGCCTGTTTCTCCCTCTGCCTGTGTCTCTGCCTCTCTCTCTCTGTCTCTCCCCCTCTCTCAAATAAATAAATAAATAAATAAATAAATAAATAAATAAATAAAATATTTTAAAAAATAAAGATTACTTTGGCTATTTTGGATCTTCTGTGGTTTCATACAAATTTTCGGATGGTTTGTTCTAGCTCTGTGAAAAATGCTGGTAGTATTTTGATAGGAAATGCATTAAATGTATAGATTTCTTTGAGTAATATAGACATTTTCAATATTTGTTCTTCCAATTCATGAGAATGTTTTTCTATTGCTTTGTGTCATCCTCAGTATCTTTTTATCAAGAACTATAGTTTTCAGAGTACAGATTTTTACCTCATGAGTTAGGTTTATTACTAGGTATCTTATGATTTTTGGTACAATTATAAATGGAATTAATTTCTTGATTTCTCTTTCTGCTTCTTCATTATTGGTGTATAGAAATCCAAGAAATTTATTTCTGTAGCTTGATTTTGTATGCCGTGACTTTACTGAATTTTTGTATCAGTGCTAGCAATTTTTTGGTAGAGTCTTTTGGATTCTCTATATACAGTATCATGTTGTCTATAAATGATAAAAGTTCGACTTCTTCCTTGAAGATTTGGATGTCTTCCATTTGTTTATGTTGTCTGATTGTTGAGGCTAGTCCTATGTTAAATAACAATGGTGAGAGTGGACATCCCTGTCCTATTTATGACCATAGAGGAAAATCTCTGAGTTTTTTTCCATTGAGAATGACATTAGTTGTGAGTTTTTTATATATAGCTTTTATTATTTTGAAGTATGTATCATATAACCCTACTTTGTTGAGGATTCTTATAATGAATCGATGTTGTACTTTGTCAAATGCTTTTTTCTGCATCTATTGAAATGATCTTATGGTTCTTATCCTTTCTTTTAATGTGATGCATCATATTGATTTATTTGTGATTATTGAACCACTCTTGCAGCCAAGGAGTAAATCCCACTTGATCATTGTGAATGTTTCTTTTAATATAGTTTTGGATTCAATTCACTACCATTTTGTTGGTATTGGTATTGTTGATAATTTTTGCATTCAAGTTCACCAGGGATATTGGCCTGTAGTTCTCTCTTTCAGTGAATTCTTTGTCTGGTTTTGGAATAAGGGTAAAGATGGCTTCATAGAATGAATTTGGAAGTTTTCCTTCCATTTCTATTTTTTCAAATAATTTTTAGAATAAAGTTTGAGAAGAATAGGTATTATGTCTTCTTTAAATGTTTGGTAGACTTTCCCTGTGATGCCATCTGGCCATGGACTTCTGTTTTTTTTGGGAGAGTTTTGATTACTGATTCAATTTCTTTGTTGTTTATTGGTCTGTTCAAGTTTCCTATTTCTTCTCATTTAAGTTTTGGTGGTTTATATATTTCTATGTATCCATTTATTCCAGATTTTCCAATTTGTTGGCATATAATTTTTCAAAATATTCTTTTAATTGTTTTTTGTTTCTGTGGTGTTGGTTGATATTACTCCTCTCTCATTTGTGATTTTATTTATTTGGTTCCTTTCTCTTCTTTTTGAGAAGTCTGGTTAGGGGCTTATCAATCTTACTAATTTTTCAAGGAACTAGCTCCTGATTTTATTGACCTGTTCTACCATTTTTGTTTGTTTCTTTATGATTTATTTCTCTCCTCTAAACTTTATTAGTTCCCTTCTTCTGCTGGCTTTAGACTTTGTTGTTCTTTTTCTAGTTTCTTTATGTGTAAGGACAGATTGTTTATTTGAGGTTTTTCTTGCTTCTTGAGGTAGGCATTTATTACTATATACTTCCCTCATAAGACCGCTTTTGCTGCATTTCAAAGGTCTTGGACCATCATGTTTTGATTTTCATTTGTTTCCATGTGTTTTGAAAATTTCTTTAATTTTCTGGATGAGCCCTTCATTCTTTAGTAGGATGTTCTTGAACCTCCATGTATTTGTGGTCTTTCCAATTTTTTTCTTGTGGTTGACTTCAAGTTTCTAGTGGTCAGAAAATATGCATGGTATGATCTCAATATTTTTATATTTGTTGAGGCCTGATTTGCAACCTAGCATGTAATCTATTCTGGAGAATGTCCCATGTGCACTCAAAAAGAATGTGCATTCTTCGGCCTCAGGATGAAATGTTCTGAATATATCTGTTAAATCTAGCTGGTCCAGTGTGTCATTCAAAGCCATTGTATTTTTTTGACTTTCTGGTCAGATGATATGTCCATTGCTGTAATTGGGGTGCTAATAACTGCTAGTATTATTATATTATTATCAATGTGTTCCTTTATGTTTGAAATTAAGTTTTATATATTTGGGTGCTCCTACATTGGGGGCACAAGTATTTAGAATGGTTAAATCTTCTTGTTTGATATATCCCCTTATTATGATAGAGTGCCCTTCTTCACCTTTTGTTAGTCTTCAGTTTAAAATCTAGTTTGTCTGATATTAAGTACAGCTATTTGTGGTTTCTTTTGATGTCCATTTGCATGAGAAAGGTTTCTCCATCTCACTTCCAATGCGTAGGTGTCTTTAGATTTAAAATGAGTCTCTCGGGATGCGTGGGTGGCTCAGCAGCTGAGTGTCTGCCTTTGGCCCAGGGCGTGATCATGTAGTCCCGAGATCAAGTCCCACATAAGGCTTCCTGCATGGAGCCTGCTTCTCCCTCTGCCTGTCTCTGCCTCTCTCTCTGTGTCTTTCATGAATAAATAAATGACATCTTTAAAAAAATAAAATGAGTCTCTTGTAGGCCACACATAGATAAATCTTGCATTTTTTCTTCCATTCTGACACCCTATGTCTTTGGATTGAAGCATTTAGTCCATTTACATTGAAAGTTATTAGTGAGTATATATATATATATATATATATATATATATATATATATATATATATAATCATTACTTGTCTTGTCATTGATTCTAGAGATTTTCTCTGTTCCTTTCTGTTCTTTGTCACTTTTGGTCTTTGCCTCCCACTCCAAGAGTTTCATTTAATATTTCTTGTGAAACCGGTTTCATGGTCACAAACTCCTTTAGTTTTTCTTTGTCTGGGAAACTCAATCTCTCCGATTCTGAATCAACCCATTCTTTACTCCTCTCCTCCCTCCCACATTTTCCTTATGTGTTATTATATTTTATATCCTTCTATTCTGTGAGTTCCTTGACTGATTTTTTTTAGAAATATTCATTTTGGGGATGCCTGGGTGGCTCAGCAGTTGAGCATCCGCCTTCAGCTCAGGGTGTGATCCTGCATTGGGCTTCCTGCAAGAAACCTGCTTCTCCCTCTGCCTATGTCTCTGCCTCTCTCTGTGTGTCTGTGTGTCGAAAGAAAGAAAGAAAGAAAGAAAGAAAGAAAGAAAGAAAGAAAGAAAGGAAGGAAGACTTTTAAAAAATTCATTTTTACTACATTTGTGTTTCCTACCTTCATACTATTTTGTTTTGTACTTTTCAATCAAGTTGTCCACTTTAATATTTCTTACAAGATTAATTTAGTGGTCATGAACTCATTTAGTTTTTGTTTGTCTGGGAAACTCTTTATATCTCCTATTTTGAATGATAGCTTTGCTGCATAGAGTATTCTTAGTTGCAGACTTTTCACATTCAACACATAAAACTATCATGACCCTTTCTGCTCACTTGCCAAGTTTCTGTGGAAAGATCTGCTGCTAAACTTATTGGTCTTCCCTTGTAAATTAGGGACTTCTTTTGTCTTGGTGCTTTTAGGATTCTTTTTTTATCACTATACTTTGCAAATTTAACTATGATATGTTTTAGTGTTGACCTGCCTTTGTTGAGTTTTTTTGGGACTCCTCTGTGTTTCCTGGATTTAGTTATCTGTTTCCTTCCCCAGATTAGGGAAGTTTTCAGCAATAAAAACCTCAAATAAGCCTTCTACTCCTTTTCCATCTTCTTCTTCTGGGACTCCTATGATACAAATATTATTTTTTTAATTTATTTTTTATTGGTGTTCAATTTACTAACATACAGAATAACCCCCAGTGCCCATCACCCATTCACTCCCACCCCCCGCCCTCCTCCCCTTCTACCATCCCTAGTTCTTTTCCCAGAGTTAGGAGTCTTTATGTTCTGTCTCCCTTTCTGATATTTCCCACACATTTCTTCTCCCTTCCCTTGTATTCCCTTTCACTATTATTTATATTCCCCAAATGAATGAGAACATATAATGTTTGTCCTTCTCCGACTGACTTACTTCACTCAGCATAATACCCTCCAGTTCCATCCACGTTGAAGCAAATGGTGGGTATTTGTCATTTCTAATAGCTGAGTAATATTCCATTGATACAAATATTATTAATTTTGATGCCATCACTGAGCACACTAAGCTTACTTTCATGATCAAAATCTTCTCTCTTTATTCAGCTTCATTATTTTTAATTAAATAAATAAATAATTTATTTATTTGGATTCAATTTGCCAACATATAGCATAACACCCAGTGCTCATCCCATCAAGTGCCGGTCACCCAGTCACACCCACCCCCCTCCCACCTCCCTTTCCATGACCAGACAGAGGAGTCTCTCATGTTCTGTCTACCTTTCTGATATTTCCCACTCATTTTTTCTCCTTTCCCGTTTATTCCCTTTCACTATCTTTTAAATTGCCCAAATGAATGAGACCATATAATGTTTGTCCTCCCATTTACTTATTTCACTCAACATAATACCCTCCAGTTCTCCAGTTCCAAACACATCAAGGAAAATAGTGGGTATTGTAGTTTCTTATTTTTTTAATAAATTATTTTTTTATTGGTGTTCGTTTACCAACATACAGAATAACACCCAGTGCTTATACCGTCAAGTGTCCCCCTCAGCGCCCGTGACCCATTCACCCCCACCCCCCACTCTCCTCCCCTTCTACCACCCCTAGTTCCTTTCCCAGAGTTAAGAGTCTTTATGTTCTGTTTCCCTTTCTGATATTTCCCACACATTTCTTCTCCCTTCCCTTATATTCCCTTTCACTATTATTTATATTCCCCAAATGAATGAGAACATACATTGTTTGTCGTTCTCTGATTGACTTACTTCACTCAGCATAATACCCTCCAGTTGCATCCACGTTGAAGCAAATGGAGGGTATTTGTCATTTCTAATGCCTGAGTAATATTCCATTGTATACATAAACCACATCTTCTTTACCCATTCATCTTTCGATGGACACCGAGGCTACTTCCACAGTTTGGCTATTGTGGACATTGCTGCTAGAAACATCAGGGTGCAGGTGTCCCGGCATTTCATTGCATCGGAATCTTTGGGGTACATACCCAACAGTGCAATTGCTGGGTCGTAGGGCAGGTATATTTTTAACTCTTTGAGGAACCTCCACACAGTTTTCCAGAGTGGCTGCACCAGTTCACATTCCCACCAACAGTGGAAGAGGGTTCCCTTTTCTCTGCATCCTCTCCAACATTTGTGGTTTCCTGCCTTGCTAATTTTCCGCATTCTCACTGGTGTGAGGTGCTATCTCATTGTGGTTCTGATTTGTATTTCCGTGATGGCAAGTGATGCAGAGCATTTTCTCATGTGCATGTTGGCCATGTCCATGTCTTCCTCTGTGATTTCTCTTCATGTCTTTTGTCCATTTCATGATTGGATTGTTTGTTTCTTTGGTGTTGAGTTTAATAAGTTCTTTATACATCTTGGAAACTAGCCCTTTATCTGATATGTCATTTGCAAATATCTTCTCCCATTCTGGAGGTTGTCTTTTAGTTTGGTTGACTGTATCTTTTGCTGTGCAAAAACTTCTTATCTTGATGAAGTCCCAATAGTTCATTTTTTCTTTTGTTTCTTTTGCCTTCATGGATGTAGCTGGCAAGAAGTTACTGTGGCCGAGTTCAAAAAGGATGTTGCCTCTGTTCTCCTCTAGGATTTTGATGGAATCTTGTCTCACATTTAGATCTTTCATCCATTTTGAGTTTATCTTTGTGTATGGTGCAAGGGAGTGATCTAGTTTCATTCTTCTGCAGGTGGATGTCCAATTTTCCCAGCACCATTTATTGAAGAGACTGTCTTTCTTCCAGTGGATAGTCTTTCCTCCTTTATCGAATATTAGTTCAGGGTCCACTTCTGGGTTCTCTATTCTGTTCCATTGATCTATGTGTCTGTTTTTGTGCCAGTACCACACTGTCTTGATGACCACAGCTTTGTAGTACAACCTGAAATCTGGCATTGTGATGCCCCCAGCTATGGTTTTCTTTTTTAAAATTCCCCTGGCTATTCGGGGTCTTTTCTGATTCCACACAAATCTTAAAATAATTTGTTCTAACTCTCTGACGAAAGTCCATGGTATTTGATAGGGATTACATTAAACGTGTAAATTGCCCTGGGTAACATTGACATTTTCACAATATTAATTCTGCCAATCCATGAGCATGGAATATTTTTCCATCTCTTTGTGTCTTCCTCAATTTCTTTCAGAAGTGTTCTATACTTTTTAGGGTATAGGTAGGTACTTTACCTCTTTGGTTAGGTTTATTCCTAGGTATCTTATGCTTTTGGGTGCAATTGTAAATGGGATTGACTCCTTAATTTCTCTTTATTCAGTCTCATTGTTAGTGTATAGAAATGCCATTGATTTCTGGGCATTGATTTTGTATCCTGCCACGCTACCAAATTGCTGTATGAGTTCTAGCAATCTTGGGGTGGAGGCTTTTGGGTTTTCTATGTAGAATATCATGTCATTGGCGAAGAGGGAGAGTTTCACTTCTTCTTTGCCAATTTGAATGCCTTTAATGTCTTTTTGTTGCCTGATTGCTGAGGCTAGGACTTCCAATACTATGTTGAATAGCAGTGGTGAGAGTGGACATCCCTGTCTTGTTCCTGATCTTAGGGGAAAGGCTCCCTGTGCTTCCCCATTGAGAATGATATTTGCTGTGGGCTTTTCGTAGATGGCTTTTAAGATGTCGAGGAAAGTTCCCTCTATCCCTACACTCTGAAGAGTTTTGATTGGGAATGGATGCTGTATTTTGTCAAATGCTTTTTCTGCATCTAATGAGAGGATCACACGGTTCTCGGTTTTTCTCTTGCTGATATGATGAATCACATTGATTGTTTTAGGAGTGTTGAAGCAGCCTTGTGTCCTGGGGATAAATCCTACTTGGTCTTGGTGAATAATTTTATTTTTTTTAATTTATTTTTTATTGGTGTTCAATTTACCAACATACAGAATAACCCCCAGTGCCCGTCACCCATTCACTCCTACCCCCTGCCCTCCTCCCCTTCTATCACCTCTAGTTCTTTTCCCAGAGTTAGCAGTCTTTACGTTCTGTCTCTCTTTCTGATATTTCCCACACATTTCTTCTCCCTTCCCTTATATTCCCTTTCACTATTATTTATATTCCCCAAATGAATGAGAACATATAATGTTTGTACTTCGAATGACTTACATCACTCAGCATAATTTTCTTAATGTACTGTTGGATCCTCTTGGCTAGTATCTTGTTGAGAATTTTTGCATCTATGTTCATCAGGGATATCGGTCTGTAATTCTCCTTTTTGGTGGGGTCTTTGGTTTTGGAATTAAGGTGATGCTGGCCTCAAAAAAACAAGTTTGGAAGTACTCCATCTCTTTCTGTCTTTCCAAACAGCTTTAGTAGAATATGTATTGTTTCTTCTTTAAACGTTTGATAGAATTCCCCTGGGAAGCCATCTGGCCCTGTAGTCTTGTGTCTTGGGAGGATTTTGATGACTGCTTCAATTTCCTCCCTGGTAATTGACCTGTTCAGGTTTTCTATTTCTTCCGGTTCCAGTTTTGGTAGTTTGTGGTTTTCCAGAAATGTGTCCATTTCTTCTAGATTGCCTACTTTATTGGCGTATAGCTGTTCATAATATGTTTTTAAAATCGTTTGTATTTCCTTGGTGTTGGTAGTGATCTCTCCTTTCTCATTCATGATTTTATTAATTTGAGTCTTCTCTCTCTTTTTTTTTAATAAGGCTGGCTAATGGTTTATCTATCTTATTAATTCTTTCAAAGAACCAACTGCTCGTTTTGTTGATCTGTTCCACAGTTCTTCTGGTCTCGATTTCGTTGAGTTCTGCTCGAATCTTCATTAACTCTCTTATTCTGCTGGATGTAGGATATATTTGCTGTTTTCTCTCTAGCTCTCTTAGGTGTAACATTAGCTTTTGTATTAGAGTTCTTTCGAGTTTTTGGATGGATGCTTGTATTGCAATGTATTTCTGCCTCAGGACTTCTTTTGCTGTATCCCAAAGATTTTGAATGGCTGTATCTTCATTCTCATTAGTTTCCATGAATCTTTTTAATTCTTCCTTAATTTCCTGGCTTACTCTTTCATCTTTTAGCAAGATGGTCCTTAACCTCAATGTGATTGAAGTCCTTCCAAACTTCTTGTTGTGATTTAGTTCTAATTTCAAGGCATTATGGTCTGAGAATATGCGGGGGATGATCCCAGTCTTTTGGTATCGGTTCAGACCCGATTTGTGACCCAGTATTTGGTCTATTCTGGAGAAAGTTCCATGTGCACTTGAGAAGAATGTGTATTCAGTTGCGTTTGGACATAAACTTCTGAAGATATCTGTGAAATCCATCTGGTCCAGTGTATCATTTAAAGCTCTCATTTCTTTGGAGATGTTGTGCTTAGAAGACCTATCGAGTGTAGAAAGTGCTAGATTGAAGTCACCAAGTATAAGTGTATTATTATCTAAGCATGTCTTAACTTTGGTGATTAATTGATTGATATATTTGGCAGCTCCCACATTTGGGGCATATATATTGAGGATTGTTAAGTCCTCTTGTTGGATAGATCCTTTAAGTATGATATAGTGTTCTTCTTCATCTCTCACTACAGTCTTCGGGTTAAATTTTAGTTTATCTGATAGAAGGATGGCTACCCCTGCTTTCTTTGGAGGACCATTTGAATGGTAAATGGTTCTCCAACCTTTTATTTTCAGGCTGTAGGTGACCTTATGTCTAAAATGTGTCTCTTGTAGACAGCAAATAGATGGGTCCTGCTTTTTTATCCAGTCTTTAACCCTGTGCCTTTTGATGGGGTCATTAAGCCCATTCACGTTCAGAGTTACTTTTGAAAGATATCAGTTTAGTGTCTTCATGATATCTATTCAGTCCCTGTTTTTGTGAATTGTTCCACTGGACTGCTTCTTAAAGGGGAATTTTAAGAGTCCCCCTTAAAATTTCTTGCAGAGCCCGTTTGGTGGTCACATATTCTTGCAGTTTCTGCCTATCTTGGAAGCTCTTTCTTTCTCCTTCTATTCTAAATGAGAGCCTTGCTGGAAAAAGTATTCTTGAGTGCAGGTTCTTTTCCTTTAGGACCCTGAATATATCCTGTCAGCCCTTTCTGGCCTGCCAGGTCTCTGTGGAGTGGTCTTCTGTTTATCTAATATTTCTCCCCATATAAGTTAGGGATCTCTTGTCTCTTACTGCTTTAAGGATTTTCTCTTTATCTTTGGAATTTGCAAGTTTCACTATTAAATGTCAAGTTGTTGAACAGTTTTTATTAATTTTAGGTGGGGACTCCTCTATTTCCTGGATCTGAATGCCTGTTTTTCTCCCCAAATTAAGGAAGTTCTCAGCTATGATTTGTTCAAATACATATTCTGGTCCTCTGTCCCTTTCGGCGTCCTCTGGAATCCCAATTAAACATAGATTTTTCCTTCTGAGGCCATCATTTATTTCCCTTAACCTTTCCACATGATATTTTAATTGTTTTTCTCTTTTTTCCTCTGGTTCCTTCCTTGCCATCAACTTGTCTTCTATGTCAGTCATAGAAGTGACTCACTCTTTCTTCTACCTCGTTAACTCTCATTGTTAGGACCTCCAGTTTGAATTACATCTCATTTAATTTATATCTAATTTCAGCCTGATTAGATCTAAATTCTGCAGTCATGAAGTCTCTTGAGTCCTTTATGCTTTCTTCTAGAGCCACCAGTAACTTTATAATAGTGCTTCTGGGGGATCCCTGGGTGGCGCAGCGGTTTGGCGCTTGCCTTTGGCCCAGGGCGATCCTTGAGACCCAGGATCAAATCCCACTTCGGGCTCCCAGTGCATGGAGCCTACTTCTCCCTCTGCCTGTCTCTCTGCCTGTCTCTCTGTCTCTCTGTGTGACTACCATAAATAAGTAAAAAAAATAGTGCTTCTAATTGGCTTTCTGACATTGAGTTGTTCAAATTCTGTAGCTCTGTGGGAGAGAGGACTGTTTCTGATTCTTTCTTTCGTGGTGAGGTTTTCCTTCTAGTCATTTTGCTCAGTGCAGAGTGGCTAAAAACAAGTTGTACTGGAAAAAGGAGAAAAAGAGGGAGAAAAAAGAGGGGGGGAACAAATAGAAAACAATAACCAAGAAGGGGTATCCTCTGATTCTATATACTGTGAGTCCTAGACTTCCCCTGGAACTTTCCAGCGCTGCTTGGTCAAGAACTTGCTCTTCCCCTGTCCTTCCAGCTGGTCTTCCGGGGGAGGGGCTGCTGTGCTGATTCTCAGGTGTGTGCACCTGGGGGAGCTGCCCAGCCCCCTGCCAGGTGTACAGCTCAGTGGAAGCTGTTTATCCTGTGAAGCCCCTGTTACCTGGTGGCCCTGCTCAGTCTCAGGTTCAAGGTGACACCAGAAGGAACAACAACAGTGGCGGCAGCCAGCTCTCCAGCTCTGGATCAGCTCCCGCATTAACTACCACAGCTCCCAGTCCACAGGGGCCTGGATGCTCCAGGGGCGGGGGGCGCCAATCTACACAGCTTGGGGCCGCCCAGTGGCAGGAGTGTCTTTGCTGTCCTGTGTCCTCCTGGCCTCCGCCTTTCCCAGGGAGAGTGCCGGATCCTGGGCTATGTCCCCCAGCGCCCTAGGCTCCAGGGGCTGCACCGCTGGAATTGTGCTCCCAGGGCCGCACAGCCCCCTCTACATGGAGCTGCCGCCTGAGCCGCCAGAGCTGCTCTCGGGTCCCTGCTGGGCATGGCCTCCAGCTCTTTAGGGATCTTGGCCCACGGTGTGTGGTGGGCTCTCCCCCAGGGTGCACTTTGTCTGTTAGTGCCCCTGGGAGCCTGGGGGCTTCACTGCCCCTCCTGGGATCCTGCCCGAGTTCCCTGTGAGCGCCTTTCCATCCAGGAAGATTGGTAAAGTTCCTGCTTCTCCGGGACTGGGCTTTCCTGTCCTGGGGGCGCTTGCCGCCTGGCTTCAGCCCAGCTCCTCATGGGGGCCACGCCCCCTTGGTTGCTTTTGTATTTCTTTATTTTTTTCCGTCTTCCTACTTTTATAGAAGCGCGAACTCTTCTCCCTGTAGCATTCCAGCTCTTCTCTCTTTAAATCTCAGGCCGGATTCATAGGTTTTCAGGATGATTTGAAAGCTATCTAGTTAAATTGGTGGGGATAGGTGACTTGGGGACCCTACTCTTCCTCCATCTTGTCCCTGGAACTCCTAACCACTAAGTAGATACAGCTCACAAGTACATAGGGTTTCCTTTTCCTACACACTCCCACACCACTTGGGTCACCAGAGAAAATGTTACCAGGTTATCTTATCTTTGCAAAGCGCAGGCCCTCTACTGACATTGATGCTACACATCCCTTTGATTAAAACACTGGAGGCCAGAATAGCCCCGGCACAAGATTGGCCATTGAGATGGTGAAGACAGGATGGGAGGGGTGCCAGCTGGTGTCTTCCCCACTGGTGATGATCATTTTGCTCTTGTGCACTGTGATGCTCTTTTGGTGAGAAACCTACATTCCACAGCTGTGAAGTGATCCTTCTTTTAAAGCATGTGTTCCAGGCTCTTGAAGGGCACATATTCCAAGCTCTCTCCTAGGTATTAAAAGGTTTGTTGTACGAAAACCTGGAAGCTAGTCAGGCAAGAGGATAACTTTTTGACTTATTTGTATTATCTCTGAGACAAAGTGTTAAGCAAAAGCTAATTTCATATTTATCTTCAATCTCTTATGTCAGAATTTAAAACAATCTTCCTCTTTTATGAAAATCATGAGTTTTTTCTAAGTTTTTGCTTTAAACAAAGGTTTAAAAACCTAGTTTTTACATAAATTCAGTTCAACAATCAAACAAAACCCATTTGTCCAGATCCTATAGAAGTGTTATTTATTATTAGACAAACATAAAAATGGGCAGGTTATAAATTTTTCTGCAAATATCTAGAAAGCCAGCATGTGGACCCCAGTAGAAGTCTGAACTGATGCTAGTGATTCCAGAGTTGCTGAAAAGTCAAGGGCAGCTTGCATCCAGATGATCCAGTAATTGCACTACTGGGTATTTACCCAAAGAATACAAAAACACTAATTCAAAGGAACATGTACAACCCAATGTTTATAGTAGCATTATTTACAATAGCCAAATTATGGAAGCAGCCCAAGTGTCTATCTATACATACATGGATAAAAAAGATGGAATATTATTCAGCCATAAAAAGAATGAATTCTTGCCATTTGCAATGACATGGGTGGAGCTTGAGAGTATCATGCTAAGCACAGTAAGTCAGTCAGAGGAAGACAAATGCCATATGATCTCACTTATATGTGGAATTTAAGAAACAAAAAAATGAGCAAAGGAAAAGAAATAAGACGAGGGTGAGAGAAAAATAAAGAGAGAGAGAAAACAAGAAACAGACTCAACTATAGAGAAAAAACTGGTGGTTACCAGAGAGGAGAGGGGTGGGAGATGGGTGAAATAGGTGATGGGGATTAACGACTGCACTTGTGATGAGCACTAAGTGATGTATGGAAGTGTTGAATCACTGTATTGTACACCTGAAATTAATATAACACTGTATGTTAACTAACTGGAGTTAAAATAAAACCTAAAAAATGTCAAAAAATGAAGATAAAGACAGAATCTTAAAAACAGCAGGAGAAAAGCAATTACTAATGTATATCTGAAAAATCCCATAAGACTTAAATGGATTTTTCAGCAGAAATTTTGCGGACCTGAGCAGGGAGTGACATTGTATATTAAAGAGCTAAAAGGAAAAAAAAACTAACCAAAAATACTCGACCTGGAAAGATTATCACTAAATATTGAAGAAAAGATAAAAAAAAATTCACAGACAAGCAAAAACTAATGGATTTCACCACTACTTAACCATAATATTTTTGTGGTATCTACAAGAAATATTAAAGAGACTTCTTTAAGATGAAAAGAAAAAGGCACAATGAGAAATAAGAAAACATGAAAGAAAAGATGTCACTGGTAAAGGCAAACATATAGAAAAGGTAGAGGAGCAACCATTTATAAAATTAGTATGATGAGTAAAACACAAAAGATGTGAAATGAACTAAATCTATAATAATTACCTAAGGGACACAATAAATAAAAAAGATGTGAAATATGATATCAAAAACATAAAATGTGGAGAGTAAAATGTAGTGCTTTCAAAATAAGTTCAAACTTAAATGACCACAAACTTGAAATATACTGCTATATACATAGGCTGTAAGTATAAACTTCATTATAAACAAAACTCAAAA
Organism: Canis lupus dingo; assembly: GCF_003254725.2. Taxonomy (NCBI): domain Eukaryota; kingdom Metazoa; phylum Chordata; class Mammalia; order Carnivora; family Canidae; genus Canis; species Canis lupus. The sequence continues at coordinate 66,514,259 of NC_064281.1, forward strand.
ACCTATAATAGGTATACACAATATAAAAAGAAAGAAATCCAAACATAACAGTAAAGAAAGTCATCAAATCACAGGCAAGTAACAGAAGAAGAAAAGAACAGAGAACTAAAAAAAGAAAAAAACAACAACAAAATGCCAATACATATATATTTATCAATAATTACTTTAAATGTAAATTGACTAAATGCTCCAATCAAAAGACAAGCTGAATGGATTAAAGAAAGACAAGAACCATCTATACACTGTCTACAAGAGACTACTTCACACCTAAAGATACATACAGAATGAAACTGAAGGCATGGAAAAGATATTCCATACAAGTGAAAGTGAAAAAAAGCTGGTGTAGCATACTTATATTAGATAAAATATACTTTATTTTTTTCTCAAGTTTTTATTTAAATTCCAGTTATTAACATACACTGTAATATTATGTTAAGGCATACAATTTAGTGATTCAACACTTACATGCAGCTCCTGGTGTTCATCACAAGTGTGCTCCTTAATCCCATCACCTATTCAATAATAATAACCATCAGTTTGTTCTCTATAGTTAAGCATCTGTCTTGTGGTTTACCTTTCTTTTACTCCTTCCCATGTTCATTTGTTTTGTTTCTTAAATTCCACATATGAATGAAATCATATGGCATTTGTCTTTTTCTGACTGACTTATTTGGCTTAGCATAATACTCTCCACCCATGTCATTGCAAATGACAAGGTTTCATTCTTTTTGATAACTAATATTCCATTTTATATACATCACAACTTGAGCCATTCATTGATGGACATTTGGGCTCTTTCAATAATTTGATGATTGTTGATAATGATGCTACAAACATGAGGGTGCATGAGTCCCTTCAAATAATTATTTTTGTATTCTTTGGGCAAATACCTAGTAGGGCAATTAATAGGTCATAGGGTATTTCTCATTTTAACTTTCTGAGGAGCCTCCATAATATTTTCCAGAGTGGTTTCACCAGTTTGCATTTCCACCAACAGTGGAAGAGGGTTGCCCTTTGTTCACATCTTTGGCAACATTTGTTGAGCATCTTTTCATGTTTCTGCTGTCTGTATGTGTTCTTTAGAAAAGTGTCTAGTCCTGTCTTCTGCCCATTTTTTAAATTGGATTATTCATTCTTTGGGTGTTAGGTTTTATGAGTTCTTTATATATTTTGATACTAATATTTTATCAGATATGTCATTTGCACCTATCATTTCCCATTCAGTAGGTTGCTTTTTACTTTTGTTGATTGTTTACTCACTGTGCAGAAATTTTACACCTTGGTGAAGTTCCAATAGTTCATATTTGCTTTGGTTTTCCTTGACTCAGGAGATATATATAGTAAAATTTGATGTCAAAGAGGTTACTGCCTATGTTCTCTACTAGGGATTTTCAGTTTACTGTGTCAGATTTAGATCTTTCATCCATTCAGAATTTATTTTTGTGTATGGTGCAAGAAAGTGGTCCAATTTCATTCTTTGGAATGTGGCTGTCCAGTTTCCCCAACACAATTTGATGAAAAATACTGTGTTTTCTCCATTGGATATTCTTTCCTACTTTGTTGAACTGTATAGTTCCTACTATCCACTGTATAGTTGTGGGTCCATTACTGGGTTTTCTATTTTGTTCCATTGATCTATGTGTCTGTTTTTGTGCCTGTGCCATACTGCCTTGATGACTACAGTTTTTTTTAACACTCATTGTTTAAAAAGATTTTATTTATTCACGAGGGACACACACACACACACAGAGAGAGAGAGAGAGAGGCAGAGACACAGGCAGAGGGAGAAGCAGGCTCCATGCAGGGAGCCGACATGGGACTCGATCCCGGGTCTCCAGGATCACACCCTGGGCTGAAGGCGGTGCTAAAGCGCTGAGCCACCTGGGCTGCCCAACTACAGTTTTTAATATAACTTAAAATCCAGAATTGTGATGCCCCCAGATTTGCTTTTCTTTTTCAAGTATACTTTAGCTATTTGGGGTCTTTTGTGGTTCCATACAAATTTTAAGATTGTTTGTTCTAGTTCTATGCAAAATGCAGGTGGTATTTTGATAGGGATTGAATTAAATGTATAGATTACTTTCGGTAATATAGACATATAAACAATTTTTGTTATTTCGCCCCAGGAGTGCTGAATGTTTTTCTATTTCCTTGTGTCATCTTTAATTTCTTCCATCACTGATCTATACTTTTAAGAGCACAGATCTTTTGCTTCTTTGGTAAGGTTTATGCCTAGATATCTTATGGTTTTCCATGCAATTGTAACTGGGATTGATTCCTTGATATCTCTTTTTTTTCTGATTCATTGTTGGTGTATAGAAATGCAACAAATTTCTGTACATTAATATTTTATCCTACAACTTCACTGAATTCGAATATCAGTTCTAGCAATTTTTTGGTGGAGTCTTTGATTCTCTATATACAGTACCAAGTCTTCTGCAAATAGTGAAAGTTTGACTTTTACCTTGTGGATTTGGAGGCCTTTTATTTCTTTGTATTGTCTGATTGCTGAGGCTAGGACTTCCAGTACTTTGTTAAATAACAATGCTGAGAGTGGCCTTCCCTGTCTCGTTCCTGGCCTTACAGAAAAAGCTCTCATTTTTTCCCCTTTGAGAATGATATTAGCTGTGAGCTTTTCATATATGGCCTTTATTATGTTGAGGTAGGTTCCCTCTCTCCCTACTTTGTTGAGCATTTTTATCAAGAATAAATATACTTTGTCAAATACTTTTTCTTCATCTTTTCAGAGGATCACAGGGTGGTATATGACATTGATTGATATTGAACCACCCTTGCAGCCTCAGAACAACTCCCACTTGATCACAGTGAATGATTCTTGTAATATACTATTGATTTAGATTTGCTAGTATTTTGATGAGAATTTTTGCATCCATGTTCATCAGGGATATTGGCCTATAATTCTCTTTTGGAGTGGATTCTTTGTCTAGTTTTGGTATCTGGGTAATGCTGGCCTCGTAGAAAAAACTTGGAGGTTTTCCTTCCTTTTCTGTTGTTTGGAATATTTTGAGAAGAATCAGTATTAAGTATTATTTAAATGTTTGGTAGAACTTGCCTGTGAAGCAATCTGGCCTGGACTTTTTTTGTAGGGAGAGTTTTTTTAAAAATGTATTTATTTTAGAGAGAATGGGGTGAGGGAGGGGAGAGAGAGAGAGAGAGAGAGAGAGAGAATCTCAAGCAGACTCTGCACTTAGCACAGAACCCAATGTGGGGCCTGATCTCAGGACTCCAAGATCACAACCCAAGCAGAAACCAGGAGTTGGACACTCAACCAACAGCCACTAAGATGCCTTTGTTGGGAGAGTTTTGATTACTGATTCCATTTCTTTGCTGGTTATTGATCTGTTCAAGTATTCTATTTTTCCTGTTTCAGTTTTGGTAGTTTATATGTTTCTAGAAGTTTATATATTTCTTCCACGATGTCTGATTTGTTGTCATATAATTTTTCATAATATTCTCTTATAAATGATTTTATTTATGTGATGTTGCTTGTGATGTCTCCTCTCTCATTAGTGATTTTAATTTTGGGGTCCTTTGCCTTTTTTTTATAAGTCTGATTAGAGATTAGCAATTTATTACTAATTTATTTTTTTAATTTTTTAAAATTTATTTATGATAGTCACACAGAGAGAGAGAGGGGCAGAGACATAGGCAGAGGGAGAAGCAGGCTCCATGCACCAGGAGCGCGACGTGGGATTCGATCCTGGGTCTCCAGGATCGCGCCCTGGGCCAAAGGCAGGTGCTAAACCACTGTGCCACCCAGGGATCCCCAATTTATTACTAATTTAAAGACTCATTCCTGGTTTTATTTATCTGTTCTATTGGCTTTTTGTTTCTATATCATTTATTTATGTTCTAATTTTTATTGTTTCCTTCCTTCTGCTAGCTTTAGGCTTCTTGTGTTGGTCTTTTGTGCCTCCTTTATGTGTTAAGGTTTGCTTGTTTATTTGAGATTTTTCTTCCTTTTTGCAGTAGGCCTGTATTGTTATATACTTCCTTCTTAGGACAGCATTTGCTACATCTCCAATATTGCAGATCATCATATTTTCATTTGTTTCCAGGCATTTTTTGTTTTGTCTTTTATTTCCTGGTTCATTCAATCATTGTTTAGTAGTATGTTGTTTAACTTCCATGTTTTTGTGGTCTTTCCAAATTTTTTCTTGTGCATGACTTCAAGTTTCACAACGTTGTGGTCACAAAACATGCATGATATGATCTCAGTCTTTTTGTACTTCCTCAGGCCTAGTTTGTTGTCTAGTATGTGGTCTATTATGCAGAATATCCTATGTGCACTTGAAAATAATGTGTGTTATTGTGGTTAGGATAAAATATCATGAATATATCTGTTAAGCCAATCTGATCCAATGTGTCATTCAAAGTAATTGTATCTTTATCGATATTCTCTTAAATAATCTGCCCATTGATGTAAGTGGGGGTGCTGAAGTCCTCTGTTATTATATTATTATCAATGAGTTTCTTTATGTTTGCAATTAATATTTTTCATATAATTGGATGCCCCCAAATTAGGAGGGCACAAGTATTTACATTTGTTAGATCTTCTTGTTGGATAGATCCCCTAATTATGAAATAGTGTCCTTCCTTACCACTTGCTAGTCTTCAGTTTAAAATCTAATTTGTTTTATATAAGTATGGATGTTCTAGCTTTCTTCTGTCTTCTGTTTGTATGATAAATGTTTCTTTATCCACTCACTTTCCATGTGCAGGTGTCTAAAGTCTAAAATGAGTCTCTTGGGTTTCCTGGGAGGCTCAGTGGTTAGGCATTGCCAGACACCTTTGGTTCAGTGAGTAATCCTGGAGTCCCGGGATGGAGTCCCACATCACAAACCCTACATGGAGCCTGCTTCTCCCTCTGCCTATGTCTCTGCCTCTCTCTGTCTTTCATGAATAAAGAAATAAAATCTTTTTTAAAAAATAAAATGAGTCTCTTGTAGACAACATATCAATGGGTCTTCTATTTTTTTAAATTTTTTTATTGGAGTTCAATTTGCCAACATATAGCATACCCAGTGTTTATCCCGCCAAGTTCCCCTCTCAGTGCCCATCACCCAATCATCCCAAACCCCGCCCACCCCCCCTTCCACTACCCCTTGTTCATTTCCCAGAGTTAGGTGTCTCTCATGTTTTGTCACCCTCACTGATATTTTCACTCATTTTCTCTGCTTTCCCTTTATTCCCTTTCACTAATTTTTATATTTGCCAAATGAATGAGACCATATAATGTTTGCCCTTTTCCGATTGACTTATTTCACTCAACATAATACCCTCCCAGATCCTTCCACGGCGAGGAAAATAGTGGGTATTTGTCATTTCTAATGGCTGAGTAATATTCCATTGTATGCATATACCACATCTTCTTTATCCATTCATCTTTTGATGGACTCCAAGGCTCCTTCCACAGTTTGGCTATTGTGGACGTTGCTGCTATAAACATCGGGATGCAGGTGTCCTGGCATTTCACTGCTGCTGAATCTTTGGGGTAAATCCCCAGCAGTGCAGTTGCTGGGTCATAGGGCAGATATATTTTTAACTCTTTGAGGAACCTCCACACAGTTTTCCAGAGTTGCTATACCAGTCCACATTCCCACCAACAGTGCAAAATGGTTCCCCTTCCTCCACATCCTCTGTAACATTTGTTGTTTCATATCTTGTTAATTTTCCCCATTCTCACTGGGATGAGGTGGTATCTCATTGTGGTTTTGATTTGTATTTCCCTGATGGCCAGTGATGCGGAGCATTTTCTCATGTGCTTGTTGGCCATGTCTATGTCTTCCTCTGTGAGATTTCTGTTCATGTCTTTTGCCCATTTCATGATTGGATTGTTTGTTTCTTTGCTGTTGAGTTTCAGAAGTTCTTTAGAGATCTTGGATACTAGCCCTTTTCTGATAGGTCATTTGCAAATATCTTCTCCCATTCTGTAGGTTGTCTTCCAGTTTTGTTGACTGTTTCTTTTGCTGTGCAAAAGCTTCTTATCTTGATGAAGTCCCAATAGTTCATTTTTGCTTTTGTTTCTCTTGCCTTCATGGTTGTATCTTGCAAGAAGTTGCTGGACAAGTTCAAAAAGGGTGTTGCCTATGTTCTCCTCTAGGATTTTATGGAATCTTGTCTCACATTTATATCTTTCATCCAATTTGAGTTTCTCTTTGTGTATGGTGTAAGAGAATGGTCTAGTTTCATTCTTCTGCAAGTGGATGTCCAAATTTCCCACCACCATTTATTGAAGAGACTGTCCTTTTTCCAGTGGATAGTCTGTCCTCCTTTGTCAAATATTAGTTGACCATATAGTTGATGGTCCACTTCTGGATTCTCTATTCTGACCATTGATCTATGTGTCTGTTTTTGTGCCAGTACCACACTGTCTTGATGACCACAGCTTTGTAGTACAACCTGAAATCTGGCATTGTGATGCCCCCAGCTATGGTTTTCTTTTTTAATATTCCCCTGGCTATTCGGGGTCTTTTCTGATTCCACACAAATCTTAAGATGATTTATTCCAATTCTCTGAAGAAAGTCCATAGTATTTTGATAGGGATTACATTAAATGTGTAAATTGCCCCGAGAAGCATTGATATTTTCCCAATATTAATTTTTCCAATCCATGAGCATGGAATATTTTTCCATCTCTTTGTGTCTTCCTCAATTTCTTTCAGAAGTGTTCTGTAGTTTTTAGGGTATAGATCCTATACTCATTGGTTAGGTTTATTCCTGGGTGTCTTATGCTTTTGGGTGCAGTTGTAAGTGGGATTGACTCCTTAATTTCTCTTTCTTCAGTCTCATTGTTAGTGTATAGAAATGCCACTGATCTTTGGGCATTGATTTTGTATGCTGCCACACTGCCAAATTGCCTTATTAGTTCTAGCAATCTTGGAGTGAAGTATTTTGGGTTTTCTAGGTACAGTATCATCTCATCTGCAAAGAGGGAGAGTTTGACTTCTTTTTTCCAATTTGAATGCCTTTTATTGCTTTTTGTTGCCTGATTACTGAGGCTAGGACTTCTAGTACTATGTTGAATAGCAGTGGTGAGAGGGGACATCCCTTTCTTGTTCCTGATCTTAGGGGAAAGGCTCCCAGTGTTTCCCCATGAGAATGATATTTGCTGTGGGCTTTTTGTAGGCTTTTAAGATGTTGAGGAATGTTCCCTCTATCTCTACACTCTGAAGATTTTGATCAGGAATAGAAGCTGTATTTTGTCAAATGCTTTCTCTGCATCTATGGAGAGGATCATATGGTTCTTGGTTTTTCTCTTGCTGATATGATGAATCACATTGATTGTTTTACGAGTGTTGAACCAGCCTTGCATTCCGGGGGATATGGTTATTTACTTGGTCATGGTGAATAATCTTCTTAATGTATTGTTGGATCCTATTGGCTAGTATCTTGTTGAGATTTTTTTGCATCTGTGTTCATCAGGGATATTGGTCTATAATTCTCCTTTTTGGTGGGGTCTTTGTCTGGTTTTGGAATTAAGGTGGTGCTGGCCTCATAGAACGAGTTTGGAAGTACTCCATCTCTTTCTATTTTTCGGAACAGCTTTAGTAGAATAGGCATGGTTTCTTCTTTAAACGTTTGATAGAATTCCCCTGGAGAGCCATCTGGCCCTGGACTTTTGTGTCTTGGGAGGGTTTTGATGACTGCTTCAATTTCCTCCCTGGTTAATGGCCTGTTCAGGTTTTCTATTTCTTCCTGTTCCAGTTTTGGTAGTTTGTGTAGTTTGTGGGTCTTCTATTTTTATCCATTCTGACACCCTATGTCTTTTAACTGGAGCATATAGTCCATTTACTTCAGAGAACTTAGTGAGAGATATTTATGTAATGCCATTTTATTACTTGTTTTGTCATTGTTTCTAGAGACTTTCTCATTTTCTTACTTGCCTTTGTCACTTTTGGTCTTTCTATCCTACTCAAAGTGTGCACTTTTATATTTCTTGTGAGGCTGATTTAGTGTTCACAAACTTCTTTACATTTTGTTCTTCTTGAAAATTCTTTTTCTCTCCATTGTGAATGATATCCCTATTGGATAGGGTATTCATGACTGCACATTTTTTCCCATTCTGTCTGTTGGATATATCATGCCATTCCCTCTGGCTTGAGATGTTCTGTGGAGAGATCTGCATCTGGTCTTATCGGTCTTCTCTTGTAAATAATGGTCTTATTCATACAAAATAGACTTTAAAACAAAGCATGTGAGAAGAGATAAAAGGGAATTACATCATAATATAGTGATTAATCCAACAAGGAAATTTGTAAAAACAGTTATAAAAACTTATGCACCGAGTACAGGAGTACTTAAATACTAAAGCAAAGTTAAGAGAAATAAAGAAAAAATGGACATAATACAATAAATATTGTAATGTTTCACATAAAAGAACTGGAAAGAGAAGAATAAACAAAGCTCAAAATTCGGTAGAAGAAAGCAAATAATAAATATCAGAGTGGAAATAAATGAAACTGAGTAAAGAGCAATAGAAAATATTAATGAAACTAAGAGGTGATACTTTGAAAAGTTAAACAGAATTGATATTTTAAAAGACTAATCAAGAAGTAAAAAGAGGGGCTCAAATAAAATTAGAAATAAAAGAGAAGGTACATTTCTAATATTACTGAAGTAAAAAAGATCCATAAAAATATTATGAACTGGGGCAGCCTGGGTGGCTCAGTGGTTTAGCGCTGCCTTTAGCCCAGGGCATGATCCTACAGACCCAGGATTGAGTTTCACGAGTCCCATCTCTGGCTCCCTGTATAGAGCCTGCTTCTCCCTCTGCCTCTCTCTCTCTCTCTCTCTCTCTCTCTTTCTATATATATATATATATATATATAGATAAATAAAACATTATGAACTATATGCTAACTATTTGGACAGTCGAGAAGAAATAGATAAATTCCTAGAAACACATAATCTTCCAAAACTTAATCAAGAAGAATTGAAGATCAGAAAGACTGATTACTATTAATGGGATTAAATCAACTCCCAACAAACAGAGGTCAAGGATCAGAGAGCATCACAGATGAATCCTACCAAACAGTTAGAGAAGAGTTAATACTTGTTCTCAAATCATTTCAGAAAATTTAAGAGGGAGGAATGCTTCCAAGCTCATTCTGTGAGGCCAGCATTATTCTAAAATCTATGTCAGACAATGATGCTATTTATTTTTTTTAAACTTTTTTTAAAATTTTTATTTATTTAAGATAGTCAGAGAGAGAGAGAGAGAGAGAGGCAGAGACATAGGCAGAGGGAGAATCAGGCTCCATGCACCGGGAGCCTGACGTGGGACTTGATCCCAGGTCTGCAGGATCGCGCCCTGGGCCAAAGGCAGGTGCCAAACCGCTGCGCCACCCAGGGATCCCAATGATGCTATTTAAAAAAAGAAAAATATATGCCAATGTCCATGATGGATACAGATAGAAAAAAATCTTCAACAAAAAATTAAGAAACCAAAATCAACAATAGGTCTTAAAGGTAATATATATGGTCAAGTAGGATTTATATTAAGCATGCAAGGATGTTCAACATCTGCAAATTAATTAATGTGATACACTACAGTAACACAATAAATAATCATATGGGTTTCTTATCTATGTGTAATCTCCTATCTTGCAATGTCCTGTCATAAAGATTTAACAGCTAGGGAAAATGAAGCAGAAAAGAAAGTAAGTGATATAGAATACAAGTTATGGAAAGAAAAGAAGCTGAGAAAAAGAGAAAAAAACTAAAGGAGCGTGAGAGGAGGCTTCAAGAAATCAGTGACGCTGTAAAACAAAACAATATTAGAATTATTTGGGTCCCTGAGGAAAAAGAAAGAGAGAGAGAGAGAAACAGAAGGACTATTTGAGCAAACCATAGCTAAGAACTTCCATAATCTAGGGAAGAAAACATGCAATCAAGTCAAAGACATAGAGAGGACTCCTCCCAAAGTCAATAAACATAGATCAACACCCTGACATATAGTAGTGAATCTTGCAAATTTCAGAGATAAAGAGAAAATCCTGAAGGGAGCTTGAGACAAGAACTCCCTAAGATATAGAAGCAGGAAGGTTAGACTGAAAGCAGACATATCCACAGAGACCTGGCAGGCCAGAAAGGGATGGAATGATGTATTCATGGTGTTAAATAAGAAAAATATGCAGCCAAGAATACTTTATCCAATAAGGCTGTTATTTCAGAATGGAAGGACAGATAAAGAGCTTCCAAGTCAGATAGAAACTTAAAGAATTTGTGACCACTAAATCAGGCCTGCAAGAAATATTCAAGAGGGGATTCTGTAAGCAAAGAGAGGGTCCAAAGTAACATGGACCAGAATGAAACAGAGACAATTTACAGAAACAGGGACTTTACAAGTAATAATATGGCAATAAATGCATATCTTTCAATAGTCAAAAGACACAAGGTATCAGATTGGATTGAAAAGCAAGCCCTATCCATATGCTGTCCACCAGATACTCATTTTAGACCTAAAGACACTTGCAGATTGAAAGTGAGGAGGTGGAAAACAATTTATCATGCTAATGAAACTCAAAAGTAAGTTGAGGTAAGATGCCTCATATCAGAAAAATTAGATTTTAAACCAAAGACTGTAATAAGGGATGATGGGGGATACTACATCATACATAAAGTGTCTATGTAACAAGTAGATCTAACAATTATAAATATTTATGATCATAGCTTCAGAGTAGCCAATTATATAAATCAACTAATAATGAAATTAAAGAAACACATTGAGGGGCATCTGGGTGGCTTAGTGGTTGAGTGTCTGCCTTTGGCCCAGGTCATGATCCCAGGGGATTCGAGTCCTGGGATTGAGTCCCATATCAGGCTCCCCACAAAGAGTCTGCTTCTCCCTCTGCCTATGTCTCTGCCTCTCACTCTGCAGCTCTCATGAGTAAATAAATAAAACCTTAAAAAAGAAACACATTGAAATAATACAATAATATTAGGGGAATTAAACAGCCCAATCACAGCAATGCATAGATCATCTAAGCAGAAGACCAACAAGGACACAAGGGCTTTGAATGACACACTGAACCAGATGAGCTTCACAGATATATACAGAGGAAACCAACTAAAGCAACAGAATACATATTCTTCTCGAATGTACATGTGATATTCTCCAGAACAGATGACATACTGGGTCACAAATCAGGTCTTAACTGACAACAAAAGATTGAGATTATTCCTTACATATTTTCAGATAAAATGCTTTGAAACTTGAACTAATCACAAGAGGAAATTTGGAAGGAACTCAAGCACTTGAAGGTTAAAGTGCATCTTACCAAAGAATGAATGGGTCAACCAGGAAATTAAAAGAAGAATTTTTGAAATTCGTGGAGACAAACGAAAATGAAAACATGACTGTTCAAAACTTTTGGAATACAACAAAAGTAATCCTAACAGGGAAGTACATAGCATACAAGTCTCTCTGAAAAAAACTAGAAAACTCTCAAATATGCAAGGTAAATCTACATCTAAAAGAGTTGGAGAGGGCAGCCCCTGGTGGCTCAGTGGTTTGGCGCCACCTTCGGCCCAGGGCGTGATCCTGGAGACCCGGGATCGGGTCCCGCATTGGGATCCCTGCATGGAGCCTGCTTCTCCCTCTGCTTGTGTCTCTGCCTCTCTCTCTCCCTCTCTCTCTCTCTCTCTCATAAATAAATAAAATATTTTTTTTAAAAAAAGGAGCAGGAGAAAGAACAGCAAATAAAGCCTAAAACAAGCAGAAAAAGAGACATAATAAAGATTATAGCAGAATTCAATTAAATATAAACCAGAACAGTAAAACAGATCAATGAAACCAGAAGTTGGTTCTCTAAAAGAATTAATAATATCCATAAACCCCTAGCCGGATTTATCAAAAAGAAAGAGAAAGGACTTGAATTAATAAAATTATGAACAAAAGAGGAGAGATCATGATCAATACCAAAGAAATACAATTTTAAGAACATATTATGAAGAACTATATGCCAACAAATTAGGCAATCTAGAAGAAATGAATGCATTCCTGGAAACTTACAAGCTAACAAACTGAAATGGGAAGTAAAAAAGTTGAACAGATCCATAGCCAGCAAGGAAATTGAAGCACTCTTCAAAAATCTCCCAAAAAACAAGAGTCCGGGGCCAGATGGCTTTCCAGAGGAATTCTACCAAACATTTAAAGAAGAGCTGATGTCTATTCATTTGAAGCTGTTTCAAAAAATAGAAATGGAAGGAAAACTTCCCTACTCATTTTCTTAGGCCAGTATCAACTGGATCCCAAAACCAGACTAAGACCCCACCAAAAAGGAGATTTACAGATCAATATCCCTGATGAACATGGATGCAAAAATTGTTACCATGATATTAGCCAATAGGGTCCAGTAGTACATTAAGAGGATTACTCACCACCACCAAGTGAGATTTATATCTGGGATGCAAGGGTGGTGCAACATTCATAAAAATACCAACATGATAGATCACATCAATAAATACAAGAACCATATGATCATCTCAATAGATGCAGAGAAACATTTGACAAAATATAGCATCCATTCCTGGTCAGAAAGGATGAATACTACCATTTACTGCAATATGGATGGAACGGGAGGGTATTATGCTGAGTTAAATAAGTCAATTGGAGAAAAACAATTATCATATGGTTTTACTGATATGTGGAATATAAGAAATAATGAAAGAGACCATTAGGGAAGGGGTGAAACCTGAATGGGGAAAAATTAGAGATGAAGACAAACTATGAGAGACTCCTAACTCTGGGAAACAAATAAAGGATTGTAGAAGGACAGGAGGATGGAGGATGAGGTAACTGGGTGATGGGCACTAAGGAGTGCACATAAATGAGATGAGCACTGGGTGTTATACTATATGTTGGCAAATTGAATTTAAATCAAATATTTTTAAAAATCTAATATATTGGGAAATATTTAAATAACTGAACAGGCTGAATCTGACATTAAATTTAATAAGCCTTCAAAAATAGAAGATTTTTTATCTCTCTCCCTCTGCCCCTCCCTCTCTCTCTCTCTCTAAAAAATAATTTAATAACCCATAAATCTGCTAGAGACTACCGCATGCTGTGACTTGTCAATATGAACAATGGAAGTGTGTACAAATATAAAACTGGTTTGGTTGGGTGTGTCTGACATTCATGAAATCTTAATATACTCACATGCTGAGCACTAAAACTTAGGTCCTTATTCTAAATATCTTGCAGTAGGAATGGATATTGGGTTATTCTCCTGTAATGTTAATTAGAGCCATTACTTTGCTTTAAAAATGTAAATCCTGAAGGGGGGATAAGATGGCAGAGTAGTAGGAGGACCCTAGGTTTGCTTCATCTCTCAAACACAGCTGGATAAATATCAAATTACATTGAATATCCAAGAAATCAATCTGAGGACTGAGAGAACAAAATGCACACCTAGAGGGATAGAAGAGGCCACATAATAGAAGATAGGAGGTGCAGAGACATGATTTGAGTGAGATAAAGATTGTGGGTGCTGCAGGCAAACCTGGTCATGGAGAGAGAGAGAGAGAGAAGCGCACAGGGGATCACATAAAACACTTTCCCAAAGATATCAACTAGGAATATGGGAGAGGCTGACTTCAATGAACTTTTGCATCCATCAGGGCTCAGAGACTGGATTTTTAGAGTCTCACAGCCTGGCCAGTGTGGAGCCTGCTAGGTGCCACAGTTTTCCTGTGCAGAAGGAGGCCAGATGGCCTGGTAGAGGATAGCATGATCTGAGGACCTCTGGGATGCACTGGGAGAGATGTTTCCTCCTTCTTGGAGTGCATCTCTTGGAGAGGTGGCATTGTCTCTCTGGGGAAAAAAGAGACAGCAGGTGCTGTTACTATATCCTGCTCTCAACAAAGGTGCAGACACCAGCTGAGAGTGGTTAACCTGAACTCTGGCTCTTTACTGTGGTTTAGTCCAAAATTCACCTCCTTGTGCTTTGGTGTTACTGCTCTTCTTGAAAAAATAATAAATAATAACTGCTTTAGTACCAGTTCAGTACCAAACCCAGAGGGCATGCATGGGTTACCACCTAAAGTTTGGACTTTGGGAACTCAGCTGCCCTGACTGGGATAGAAAACAGGTGTACTGTGCTGCTGGTGAACAGATTAACTGGACACAGGGTGAAGGCAGGGATCTGAGGGAAGACTGGGATATATAAAGGGAAATTAGTCACTCTTCTGTGATGACTTTCTTTTTTTAAAAAAATATTTTATTTATTTATTAATGAAAGACACACACACACACACATACAGAGGCAGAGACACAGGCAGAGGGAGAAGCAGGCTCCATGCAGGGAGCCTGATGTGGGACTCAATCCCGGGACTCCAGGATCATGCCCTGGGCCGAAGGCAGGCACCAAACCACTGAACCACCCAGCGATTCCCAGTGATGACTTTCCAGGCAGTGGTGGGTGCAAAATCTCCTCTCTTGGAACAGGGAGGGGGCTGGCACCATTTCTCTCCTCTGCTCTTTAGCAAAAATGAGCTTCTATAAGCAGCACAGCACCAACAGTGCTGGCCAAAACCACTATACTAAGACCCACTCCCGTATACTCTCCAGGTACCGCTTTTCTAGGGCAAGCTTGCCTGAGGACCAGAACATCAGGCCCATCTCCCAGAAGACCACCACAGACCTGCCTATCCCGTCGCACCATTCGCCTGCACACACCACATCTAATGACAGTAGAGTTCTGCAAACCTTCAGCTCTACTAGAAATAGTATCAGAATTCTGTTAAATAAGCAGACCAGACCACATTAATGAAAACTATACATATTCTGGCCAAAGTCCAAACATTCCCAACTGCAGGTGAGGAGAAACTCTACAGAGGGCTGACCTCAGGGAAAGAGCATCCAAAACAGAGTACAGAGTGTGCACAGCTTCCACCACAAACAATTCCTGAAATGCCAGACCCTGGACAGTATATCAGCTCTTGTTTATTAAGCCATTAGTTTCTGGAGCAGGAAACATAATAAGCATTCATAACAAAGAGAAGACAAAGATATAGGAAGAATGCCAAGATGGAGGAATTCACCCCAAAAGAAAGAAAAAGAGAAAGTCACACCCAAGGATAAAAGTAATATGCTTGATCCAGAATTAAAAGCAACAATCCGGGGCATCTGGGTGGCTCAGTCCATTAAGCAACTGCCTTTGGCTCAGGTCATGAACTCAAAGTCCTGGGATTGAGGCCTAAATTGGGCTCCCTGTTCAGCAGGGACTTCTACTCACTCTGCCTCTGCCTGCTGCTCTCCCTGCTGTGCTTTCCTTCTCTGTGTCAGATAGACAAAATATTTATTTATTTTTGTGTGTGTGTCTGTGTTTTCAGCTTTCCAATTCTTTATTTACTCTTTTATTTGTTTATTTTTTATTGGACTCCAATTTGCCAACATAAAGTATAACACCCAGTGCTCATCCCGGCAAGAGCCCCCCTCAGTGCCCATCACCCAGGCATCCCATCCCCTTGTCCACTTCCCCTTCAAATACCCTTTGTTCGTTTCCCAGAGTTAGTAGTCTCTCTTGTTCTGTCAGTCTCTCTGATATTTCCCACTTATTTTCTCTCCTTTCCCCATTTAATCCCTTTCACTATTTTTTATATTCCCCATATGAATGAAACCATATAATGTTTGTCCTTCTCCGACTGACTTACTTGACTCAGCAAATACCCTCTAGTTCCATCTATGTCGAGTCAAATGGTGGGAATTTGTCATTTCTAATGGATGAGTAATATTCCACTGTATATATAGACAACATCTTCTTTATCCATTCATCTTTCAATGGACACCGAGGCTCCATCCACGGTTAGGTTGTTGTGGACATTGTTGCTACAAACATTGGGATGCAAGTGTCTTGGTCCTTCACTGCATCTGTATCTTTGGGGTAAGTCCCCAGCAGTGCAATTGCTGGGTCAAAGGGTAGCTCTATTTTTAACTCTTTGAAGAACCTCCACACAGTTTTCCAGAGTGGCTGCACCAGTTCACATTCCCACCAACAGTGCAAGAGGGTTACCCTTTCTCCCCATCCTCTCCAACATTTGTTTCCTGTCTTGTTAATTTTCCCCATTCTCACTGGTGTGAGGTGGTATCTTATTGTGGTTTTGATTTGTATTTCCCTGATGGGAAGTGATGTGGAGCATTTTCTCAGGTGCCTGTTGGCCATGAGTCTGTCTTCCTTTGTGAAATTTCTGTTCATGTCTGTTGCCCATTTCATGATTGGATTGTTTGTTTATTTACTGTTGAGTTTTAAAAGTTCTTTATAAATCTTGGACAATAGCCCTTTAGATGATATGTCATTTGAAAATATGCTCTCCCATTCTGTAGTCTTTTAGTTATGTTGACTGTTTCTTTTGCTGTGCAGAAGCTTTTTATCTTGATCAAGTCCCAATAGTTCATTTTTGCTTTTGTTTCCCTTGCCTTTATAGATGTATCTTGCAAGAAGTTGCTGTGGCCAAGCTCTAAAAGGGTGATGCCTGTGTTCTCCTCTAGGATTTTGATGGACTCTTGTCTCACATTGAGATCGTTCGTCCATTTTGAGTTTATCTTTGTGTATGGTGTAAGAGAATGGTCTAGTTTCATTCTTCTGCATGTGGCTGTCCAATTTTCCCAGCACCATTTATTGAAGAGACTGTCCTTATTCCAATGGATAGTCTTTCCTGCTTTGTCGAATATTAGTTGACCATAGAGTTTAGGGGCCATTTCTGAATTCTCTATTCTATTCCATTGACCTATGTGTCTATTTTTGTTGCCAGTACCACAGTGTTTAGATGATCACAGCTTTGTAGTACAACCTGAAATCCGGCATTGTGATGACCCGGCTCTTATTTTCTTTTTCAATATTCCCCTGGCTATTCAGGGTCCTTTCCGATTCCACACAAACCTTAAGATTATTTGTTCCAGTTCTCTGAAGAAAGCCCATGGTACTTTCATAGGGATTGCATTGAACGTGTACATTGCCGTAGGTAGCAAAAACATTTCCACAATATTAATTCTTCAATGCATGAGCATGGAATATTTTTCCAACACTTTGTGTCTTCCTCAATTTCCTTCAGAAGTGTTCTGTAGTTTTAGGGTATATCCATTATCTCTTTGGTTAGGTTTATTGCTAAGTATCTTATGCTTTTGGGTAGAATTATAAATGGGATTGACTCCTTAATTTCTCTTTCTTCAGTCTCATTGTTAGTGTATTCCCCAAATGAATGAGACCATATAATGTTTGTCCTTCTCTGATTGACTTATTTCACTCAGCATAATACCCTCCAGTTCCATCCACATAGAAGCAAATGGTGGGTATTTGTTGTTAGTGTAAAGAAACGCCACTGATTTCTTGGCATTGATTTTGTATCTTGCCACATTCCTGAATTGCTGTATGAGTTCTAGCAATCTTGGCGTGGAGCCTTTTGGGTTTTCTATGTACAGTATCATGTTATCTGCGAAGAGGAAGTGTTTGACTTCTTCTTTGCCAGTTTAATGCCTTTTATTTCTTGTTGTTGCCTGATTGCTGAGGCTAGGACTTCTAGTACTCTGTTGAATAGCAGTGGTGAGAGTGGACATCCCCGTCATGCTCCTGATCTTAGAGGAAACACTCTCAGTTTTTCCCCTTTGAGAACAATATTTGCTGTGGGATTTTCATAGATGGCATTTAAGATGCTGAGGAATGGGAGATCCCTGGATGACTTAGCGGTTTAGTGCCTGTCTTCGGCCCAGGGTGTGGCCCTGGAGTCTCGAGATCGAGTCCCATGTCAGGCTCCCTGTGTGGAGCCTACTTCTCCCTCTACATGTGTCTCTGCCTATCTCTCTCTCTCTTTCTTTCTCTCTCTCTCTTGAATAAAAAAAATAAAAATTAAATTTAAAAAACCGATGCTGAGGAATGTTCCCTCTATCTCTACACTCTGAAGAGTTTTGATCAGGAATGGATGCTGTATTTTGTCAAATGCTTTCTCTGCATCTATTGAGAGAATCATATGGTTCTTGCTTTTTCTCTTGTTGATATGATCTATCACTTTGTTTTAGGGGTTTGAACCAAACTTTCATCCCGGGGATAAATCCCACTTGGTCATGGTGAATAATCTTCATAATGTATTGTTGGATCCTATTAGCTAGTATCTTGTTGAGAATTTTTGCATCTGTGCTCAACAGGGATATTGGTCTATAACTCTGTTTTTGGTGGGGTCTTTGGTTTTGGAATTAAGGTGATGCTGGCCTCCTAGAACAAGTTTGGAAGTATTCTATCCCTTTCTATCTTTCAGAACAGCTTTAGTAGAATGGGTATTCTTTCTTCTTTAAATGTTTGATAGAATTCCCCTGGGAATCCATCTACCCCAGGACCTTTGTGTCTTGGGAGGTTTTTGATGACTGCTTCAATTTCCTCCCTGGTTATTGGCCTGTTCAGGTTTTCTATTTCTTCCTGTTCCAATTTTGGTGGTTTGTGGTTTTCCAGAAAGGTTTCCATTTCTTCTAGGTTGCCTAATTCATTGGTGCATAGCTGCTCATAAAATGTTTTTAAAATCGTTTGTATTTACTTGGTATTGGTGGTGATCTCTCCTTTTTCTTTTTTTTTCTCTCCTTTTTCATTCCTTTTTTTATTAATTAGAGTCTTCTCTCTTTTGTTTTTAATAAGGCTGGCTAATGGTTTATCTATCTTATTAATTCTTTCAAAGAACCAACTCCTGGTTTAGTTGACCTGTTCCACAGTTTTTCTGGTCTCTATTTCATTGAGTTCTGCTCTAGTCTTTATTATCTCTCTTCTTCTTCATGTTGTAGGTTTTATGTGCTGTTCTTTCCCCAGTTCCTTTAGGTGCAAGGTTTGCTTGTGTATTTGAGTTTTTTACAATTTGGGGGGGATGATTGTATTGTGATATATTTCCCTTCAGGACTGCTTTTGCTGTATCCCAACGATTTTGAATGGTTGTATCTTCATTCTCATTAGTTTACATGAATCTTTTTAATTCTTCTCTAATGTCGTGGTTGACCCTTTCATCTTTTTAGCAGGATGTTCTTTAACATCCACATGTTTGAATTTCTTCCAAATTTCTTCTTGTTATTGAGTTCAAGTTTCAAAGCATTATGGTCTGAAAATATACAGAGGACAATCACAATCTTTTGGTCTCAGTTAAGACCTGATTTGTGACCCAGTATGTGGTCTATTCTGGGGAAAGTTCCATGTGCACTTGAGAAGAATGTGTATTCAGATGCGTTTAGATGTAAAGTTCTGTAAAGATCTGTGAAAAATATCTGTTCCAGTGTATCATTTAAAACTCTTGTTTCTTTGGAGATGTCTTGCTTATGATATCTGTCATTTGCAGAAAGTGCCATGTTGAAATCCCCCAGTATTAGTGTATTATTTTCTGTCTTAACTTTGGTTATTAATTGATTGATATACTTGGCAACTGCCACATTAGGAGCATAAATATTCATGATTGTTAGGTCCTCTTATTGCATAGATCCTTTACATATGATATAGTGTCCCTCTTCATCTCTTACTACAGCCTTTGGGATAAGCTTTAATTTATTTGATATGAGTATTGCTACACCTGTTTTCTTTTGAGGACCATTAGAATGCTAAATGGTTCTCCAACCTTTTATTGTCAGGCTGGAGGTGTCCTTATGTCTAAAATTAGTCTCTTGTAGACAGCAAATAGATGGGTCTTGCTTTTTTTTCCATTCTGAAACTCTGTGTCTTTTGATGGGATCATTAAGCCCATTGATTTTCAGAGTTACTATTGAAAGATATGTATTTAGTGTCATCATGATACCTATTCAGTCCCTGTTTTTGTGGATGTATTTCTTTAAACTTCCTTTCTTTTACAGAGTCCCCCTTAATATTTCTTGCAGGGCTGGTTTGGTGGTCACATATTCTTTCAGTTTCTGCCTACCTTGGAAGCACTTTATCTCTCCTTCTATTCTGAATGAAAGCCTTGTTGGTTAAAGTAGTCTTGGCTGCATGTTCTTCTCTTTAGGACCCTGAATATATCCTGCCAGCATTTCTGGCCTGCCTGGTCTCTGTGGAGAGGTCTGCTGTTAATCTAATATTTCTCCCCATATAGTTAGAGATATCTTGTCTCTTGCTGCTTTAAGGATTTTCTCTTTATCTTTGGAATTTGCAAGTTTTACTATTAAATGTCGAAGTGTTGAATGGTTTTTGTTGATTTGGGGGTGAACCTCTCTATCTCCTAGATCTGAATGCCTGTTTCCCTCCCCAAATTAGGGAAGTTCTCAGCTATGATTTGTTCAAATATGCTTTCTGGTCCTCTGTTCCTTTCGGCACCCTTTGCAACCCCAGTTAAATGTAGATTTTTCCTTCTGAGGCTGTCATTTCTTTCCCTTAACCTTTCCTTATGGTCTTTTAATTGTTTTTCTCCTTTTTTTCCTCAGCTTCCTTACTTGCCATCTACTTGTCTTCTATGTCACTCACTGTTTCTTCTACCTCATTAACCCTCGTCGTTAGGACCTCCAGTTTGGATTGCATCTCATTTATTTTTTTTTAAATTTTGGCCCAATTAAATATAAATTCTGCGGTCATGAAGTCTCTTGAATCCTTTATGCTTTTTTCCAGAGCCACCATTATCTGTATAATTGTGCTTCTGAATTGGGTTTCTGACATCGAATTGTAATCTAAATTCTATAACTCTGTGGCAGAGATTGTGAATTCTTCTTTCTAGTCATTTTGCTGAGTGCATAGTGCTGTGTAAATTGGTACGTGAAGAATATCAACCACCACCTAAGTAAATTTTACCCCAGATGATTCTCCTGAGGTCAGAGACAAGAAATTGTGAACAAAGATCGGAACGAAAGAAAACAAAAAGACCACTAAAGTGAAAGACAAGTTTCATAAAAAAGTAGTAAAAAATGAAAGGCCAAGAATCCAAAAGAAGAAGAAAAAAAGAAAAGATAAAAAAAGGAAAGAAAAAAAACAACAGTAATGGGGGAAAAAAAGAAGAAAATAAGGCTGTGGATTGGGAAATGGTGGTGGTGATGAAGTTGTAGTGGAGGGAAAATGTAGTCTACCTGAGCGGTCCTAGAGGGTGAACCTCTTGGTTCTGTGTATATTAAGTTCCGTATGTTAGAAGATGCTCAGTCCCAAATTTATATAAACCATAAAAACTAGTAGAGATCCCCGAGATTGACCACCAAAACATAAATGAGATAAATGATGGGGGCAGAATGGGAATGAAGAGAGAATATAATCTCACATAATGAACCAGCACTGTATACCACCTGGTTCTAGGTGCATGCTGCTTATGTTTTAGAAGGTAATAACTTCTGCCATTGTAGAAGAAAATGGGGCAGAGAAAACAAAAAATCCAAAACAAAACAAAAAAAATCTCATATATCTCTCAAAATTAAGTTGCATAAGTTGAAGGGAATTTAGAATTGGAAAATATATCTAAGACATGTAATTGTAGACATATGAAAGTCAAAAAGGAAGAAACTGAAAAATGAAGAGGTAGTAAAATATTGTAGTTAAGGTAGGAAAAGAGAAAATAATTGGAAATTTTTAGTCTGATATAAAAATGGGTTGTACTGGAAAGAGGGGTAAAAAAAGGAAGGGTACCCTCTATTTGTACATACTGTAAATCCCTTGACTTCCGCTGGAGCTTTCCAGTGCTTGCTTGGTCAAGAACTTGCTCTTCCCCTGTTCTTCCAGCTGGTCTTCTGGGGGAGGGGCCTGCTGTGTGGATTATCAGGTGCAGGTGTCTGCGCAGAAATGCTCCACCCACTATTGGGTGCTGGGCTCACTTGGAGCTGTTTACCCTGTGAGGCCTTTGTTCCCTCGTGGCCCCGCCTCTCTCAGGCACATGGTGAAACCAGGAGGAAAAACACTTTGGCAGCCAGATTTCCAGCTCTGGTGTCAGCTCCCCACTAGTAACTAATGCAGTCTCCCAGTCCACACTGGCCTGGATGCTCCTGGAGCTGGTGTGGGTGCATTGACCTGAAAAGCTTGGGGACGCCAGGGAGCAGGAGAGTCCTCACTGTCCTGTGCCCTCCCTGCTTCTGCCTGTCCCAGGGGGAGTGTAGCACTGTAGTATGTGTCTGCTCCGTGCCTGGGGTCTGCGGCCCTGCGCTGCTGGAATCACTCTCCTGCAGCATGCAGCTCTCAAACTCAGCAGGGTGCAGACCCCTCCGTCTTGAGCCGTCTGCCCTCACTGACTGGCTTCTCCCAGATGCCCCATCGGCTGTGCGCTCCAGCTCTTTACCGAGATTGGTCCACAGTCAATGGTGTACTTTCTCCCGGGTGCACTTCCTCTATTAGTGACTCTGGGAAACTAGAGGCTTCACTGACCCTCCTGTGATTCGGCCCAATTTCCCTGCTAAGCACTTTTCCATCTGGGAAGAATCCAGTGTGGACTTTTAAAGTTCCCACTTCTCCAGGGCTGGGCTTTCCTGTCCCAGAGGCTTTAGCTGCCTGGCCTTAACCAGCATCTCGTGGTGCTCCTCCCCCACTTGATTCATTTTTACTTTTTTTTTTTCCACCTTCCTACCTTGGAGTAGTGAAAACCCTTCTCTCTGTATAATTCTGGCTATTTTCTCTTTAAATCTCAGGTTGAATTTGTAGGTGTTCAGGATGATTTGAAAGTTATCTAGGAAAATTGTGGGGCCAAGTGAGTTGAGGAGCCCTACTCCTAAGCCATCTTTCCCTGCCTCCAATAAAAAAAATTTTTAAGCAATAATCATAAGGATACCAGCTGGGCTTGAAAAAGTATAGAAGACACCAGGGTGCCCTTGTGGCAGAGATAAAAATGCTACAAGCCAATCAGGTCAAAATAAAAAACGCTATAACCAAGACGTGAAACCAACTGGATGTAATGACTACACAGATGAAAGAAGCAGAGAAATGAGTAAGTGATATACAAGATAAACTTATGGAAAATAATGAAGCTGAAAAGAAGAGGGGAAGAAAAACATTGGATCACAAGGTGGACTTAGGGAACTCAGAATTACAATAAAACATAATACATTTGTATCATAACAGTACCAGAAAAAAAGGGGGGGGCAAATGAGGTAGAAGGCTTACTTCAGGACATTATAGCTGAAAACTTCCCTAATCTGGGAAAGGAAACAGGCATCCAAATCTAGGAGGCACAGAGAACTCCCATCACAATCAACAAAAGTGGGCTAACACCAACACGTATCATATTTAATTGGCAAAATATAGAGATAAAAAAATCCTAAAAGCATCAAGACAAATGAAGCCCCCAATTTACAAGGGAAGACAAATAAGGTTAGCAGCAGATCTCTAGACAGAAACCTGGCAGGCCATAAAGTAGTGACATAATATAGTCAATGTGATAAATGGGAAAAATCTGCAGCCAAGAATATTTTATCCATCAAAGCTGTCATGTGAAATAGAAGGACATATAAAGAGTTTCCCAGACAAGCAAGAAGTAAACGAGTTTGTGAACAGTAAAGCAGCCCTGAAAGAAATAATACAGAGGACTCTTTGAGACAGAAAGACAAATTGACAAAGATAAGAAAGGATTGGAGAAAATCTCCAGAGACAATGCCTAAACAGATAATTCAATGGCAGTAAATTCATACGTATCAATAATCACTCTGAATGTAAATGGAATAAATGCTCCAATAGACATAGGGTATCAGAATGGATAACAAAAAGACCTGCCTACAAGAGACATTTAAACCTAAAGACACCCTCAAGTTAAAAATAGATCTACCCTTCAACCCACCAATTGCACTACTGAATATTTACCCCAAAGATACAGATGTAGTGAAAGGCCACAACACCTGCACCCCAATGTTTATAGCAGCAATGTCCACAATAGCTAAACTGTGGAAGGAGCCTTGGATAAATATATAAATAAGCTGTGGTATATGTATACAATGGAATATTACTCAGCCATCAGAAAGGAAAAATACCTACCATTTGCTTCAACGTGGATGGAACTGGAGGGTATTATGCTGAGTGAAGTACATCAATCAGAGAAGGACAAACATTTTATGGTCTCATTCACTTGGGGAATATAAAAAATAGTGAAAGAGAATAAAGGGGAAAGGTGAGAAAATAAGTGGGAAATGAGAGAGACAAATAAGTGAGAGTGACAGAACATGAGAGACACCTAACTCTGGGAAACGAACCAAGGCATGGTGGAAAGGGAGGTGGGGGGGTTGGGGTGACTGGGTGATGGGCACTGAGGGGGGCACCTGACAGGATGAGCACTGGGTGTTATGCTATATGTTGGCAAATGGAATTCCAGTAAAAAAGTATATAAAAAGAAAAAAAGACAGTATGGTACTGCAGAAAAACAGACACATATATCAATGGAACAGAATAGGAAATACAAAAATGGACCCACAATCATATAGTCAAGTCACCTTCAACAAAGCAGGAAAAAGTATCCAATGGAAAAAGACAGACCAAAAAAGTGGTGTTGGGAAAACTGCACAGCAACATACCAAAGAATAAAACTAAACCACTTTCTTACATGAGACACAAAAATAAATTCAAAATGGATGAGAAAATAAGATATGAAAACAGGAAACTATCAAAATCCTAGGGGAAAACACAGGCAGCAGTCTCCTTGAAAGCAGCCATAGCAACTTCTTACTAGATTCTTTTTCTGAGGCATGGGAAACAAAATTTTAAAAATGAACTATTGGGGCTTCATCAATATAAAAAAAGTTTCTTGCACAGTGAAGGAAACAATCAACAAAACTAAAAGGCAACCTTTAGAATTGGAGAAAATATTTGTAAATGACATATCTGATAAAGGGTTAGTATTAAAAATGTATGAAGAACTTAAAAACTCAGCCCCTCAAAACAAATAATCCAATTCACAAATTGTCAGAAGACAGGAATACACTTTTCCAAAGAAGATAAAGAGATGTCTAATAGATACATGAAAAGCTGTTCATCATCACTCATTATCATGGACATACAAATCAAAACAACAATGACATATCCCCTCACACCTCTCAGAATAGCTAAAATTAACAACACATGAAACAACTCGTGTTGGTGAGGATGCAGAGAAAGGGAAACCCTCTTATACTGCTAGTGGGAATTCAAACTAGTGCAGACACTCAAGAAAACAGTGTAGAGGTTCCTCAAAAATTTAAAAATAGAACTACTCTACCTTCCAGCAATTACACTAGTAGGTATTTACCTGAAAGTATAACAATACTGATTCAAAGGGGCACATGCACCCTAATGGTAATGGCAGCATTATCAACAATAGCCAAATTATGGAAAAAGCCCAAATGTCCATCAACTGATGAATGAATAAAGAAGATGTGGTGTACATACCCAATGGAATATTACTCGGCCATCAAAAGAATTAAATCTTGCTATTTTCAATACCATGGGTGGAGCTAGATTGTGTTACATTAAGCAAAATAAATGAGTCAGAGAAAGAGAAATACCATATAATTTTGCTCATATATAGAATTTAAGAAAGGAAACAAAAGAACATGGTGGGAAAAAGAGACAAACCATAAAGCAGACTCCACTATGGAGAAGAAACTGAAGGTTCTTGCAGGGGAGATTAGCAGGTGGATGGGTTAAATGGGTGATGGGTATTTTTAAATTTTTCATATTTAATTTCCTGGTTAACTCATTCATCCTTCAGTAGTATGTTCTTTAACATCCAAGTATTTGTGGTCTTTCCAAATTGTTTTCTTATGCTTGACTTCGTTTCATGGCATTGTGGTCTGAAAATATTCATGGTATGATATCATTCTTTTTGTACTTCTTCAGGCATGGTTTGTGACCTAGTATGTGACTTATTCTGGAGAATGTTCCATGTGCACTTGAAAAGAATGTCTATTTTCCTGCTTTAGGATGAGATGCTCTGACTATATCTGTTCAGTCCATCTGGCCCAGTGTGTTATTCAACACCATTGTTTCCTTGTTGATATTCTGTTTAGATTATCTATCTATTGATGTATGTGAAGTGCTAAAGTTCCCTAATATTATTGTATTATCATCAATGAGTTCCTTTAAGTTTGGTATTAATTGATTTATATATTTTGGTGCTCCCAAATTGGGGGCATAAATATTGACAATTGTTAGATTCTCTTGTTGGATAAACTCCTTAGTTATGATATAGTACCCTTATTCATCTCTTGTTACAGTCTTTGGTTTAAAATCTAGTTTTTTTGATATAAGTATTGCTGTTCCAGCTTTCTTTTGATGTCCATTAGCATGATAAATAGTTTCTACCCCCTTCACTTTTATTCTGCAGGTTTCTTTTCATCTAAAATGAGTCTCTTGTTAGCAGTGTATTGATAGGTCTTGTTTTTTTTAATCCATTCTGATGCCCTATGTCTTTTGGTTAGAGCATTTAAGCCCTTTACATTCAGAGTAATTATTAAAAGATATGAATTTAGTGACATTGTATTACCTGCAAAGTTGCTGTTCCTATAGATTGTCTCTGTTCCTTTCTAGTCTTTGTTAATTTTGGTCTTGCTCTCCTGCTCAAAGAATACCCTTTAATATTTATTACAGATCTGATTTCAGAGTTCTTGAACTTAATTTTGCTTGTCTTGGAAATTCTTTATGTCTCCTTCTATTCTGAATGACAGCCTTGCTGGATAAAGTATTCTTGGCTGCATATTTCCTGCATTTAGCATGTTGAATGTATTACACCACTATCTTCTGGCCTGTCAAGTTTCTATGGATTGGTCTGCTGCTAACCTAATTTGTCTACCCTTATAGGTTAAGGACCTTTTCTCCCTAGCTGCTTTCAGAATTCTCTTTGTATTTGAAAGTTTCACTGTGATATGTCATGTTGTTGATCTTGTTTTATTGATTTTGAAGGGAGTTCTCTGTGCCTCTTGTACTTGAATACGTGTTTCCTTCCCCAGATTAGGGAAGTTCTCAGCTATAATTTGTACAGATAAACCTTCTGCCCCTTTTAATGCTCTTCTTCTTCTGGGACTCCTATAATATAAATATTATAGTATTTTATGAAATTGGTAAGTTCCCTGTCTATTCATGATCTAATAGTTTTCTTTCTCTCTTGTTTCAGCTTCATGATTTTCCATAATTTTATCTTCTATATCACCTAATCTCCCCCCTGCTTCTTCTATCCTCATTATGATTACATCCAGTTGGTTTTCCATTTCAGTTACAGCATTTTTAACTTCATCCTGACTAGTACTTAGGTCTTTTAACTCCACAGCAAGGGTTTCTCTGGTGTCTTCAGGATTTTTTCAAACCCAGCTAGCATTCTCATGACTGTTGTTATAAATTCTTGTTCAGACATATTGCTTATATCTGGTTTGAGCAAGTCCCTGGGTGTGATTTCTTTTTTGGGGGGAAATTCCTCCATCTTGTCATTTTGGCTAAGTTTCTGTCTTTCATGTTATAAAAGTTTGTTATGTTTATTTCTTTTGAGAGTTATGCTATATTAAAAATGGGTTATACACTTTCCAGAGCCTGGTGCTTCAGGAAGTCATTCCAGTGTATGCTGTGGCATTCTGCTTTTGTGTATTGGTTGCTCTTCTAAAAGGCCAGTCTTCTGCAGAGTTCTTCCTCGCTTGCAGTGGGGAGTATTTTAGCCTTTAACTAGCTGTGCTTTGATTGTTTGTTAAGATAAGCATTATTTAAAAAATAGTGGTCCAAAGAAAGATAAATGAAAAAGGAACAAAAAAAAGCAAAAAACCAGACAAACAAAAAACTATAACCCTGATTCCAAAGAGGAAGAAAGGAAGACAGTAAAGTAGAAAGAAAAGAAAGAAAAAAAAGAAAAGAAAAGAAAGAGAAGAGAAGAGCCTGGTCTTATTTCCACTGAACTGAAGCTGACCCTTTGGAGCACCCTATCATCAGTAAACTTGGTACATGCAGGGGGCCTGAGCTGTTCCTCTGGGGGAGACACCCACTGCACTGGCTCACAGACCTGCCCTAGTAAAGATGCCCTTGCAGGACACAGGGGGCCAGGGTTTTATGTAAGTGTCTCCAGTCTCCACTGGGGACACTCTGTTGTTCACTGAAGTCTGATTATGCTGGTGGACAAGGGTGAAAGATAGCTTCACCTCACCCTCTCAGTCCCAAGGAGGAGAA
The DNA here is from genome assembly GCF_003254725.2 of Canis lupus dingo. NCBI lineage: Eukaryota > Metazoa > Chordata > Mammalia > Carnivora > Canidae > Canis > Canis lupus. Next base: position 66,542,305 of record NC_064281.1, read on the forward strand.
CTTATGACCACCGCTGTTCAGGAAGTCCTCACAGAAAAGTGAACAATCTTCCTTCCTGTGGCCCAGGCTTCTGTTGGATCCCTGCCCTCAACCTATCTGTTCCTGGGCCATTGGCACACCCAGTGCCACAGTTCTCCTGTGTTTTATCTTTAGCATGCAGCTGGGATTCAAAACTCCAAATCTTAAAGGACCCAGTAAGGTCCCACTCCTCTTCCCCAGAGGAGAGCTTTGTAGTACTGTGCTCAGAGCCATTCTGTCCCAGAAAAGCAGCTGCATGGCTGGCTGTGCAAGTGTCTGGAGTCTATGGTGAAGTACAGTGAAAAGTTGTTACCAGGTCATCTGCCCTCTATGTGTTCTTCTGTTCCCTGCTGTTGAATGGCCAATGATGCTTGTTGGGTCTCTTGTCCTTGGAGAGGCAATAAGCCCTCATCCAGATGCACTCCAAGAAGGGGAATTATCTCTCCAGTGTAACCTAGGGGATCTCCCCATCATTCTATCCACTGTCCAATTTCTGGCCTTGTCTTCCCTTTCCCTAGGAGCACTGCTGCCTTCCCATCTTAACTCTGATGAATGGCAGGGACTTCTCAGAATTTGAGCTCCACAGTTTGCAGAAAAACTTGCATTGTTAGTTCCTTTTGATTCCCCAGTCAATGTTCTATGGGGAGTGTTTTCCTTGTATCAACCCAACACGCTGCTTTCTCTCCTTGTCTCCCTTTTTCCTTGTCTTCTCTCCATGGAAATGGCTCCCTCCCCCTCCAAAACACTGCAGCTTTTATCTCTCCTGATTTACGTCTCTGAACCCTGTATCTACCATGTTATATCTCTCTAATTGTGCAGATTGTTCTCTTAATCTTTAGATTGATTTCCTAGTTGTTCAAAATGTTTTGAAGCTGTATTTGAGGGACAAAGTAAGCCCAGGGTCCTTGTACTACTCTGCCATCTTAACTCTTCCTCAAATGGGTGCTAGGTATTAAGGTGGGCACTTATAGTGGTGAGCACTGGGTGTGTGTATAAGTAATGAATCACTAAACTCTACCCATGAAACCAACATTACATTATATGCTAACTAAATAGAATTTAAATTAAAACTTACAATAAAAAGGAAAATAAAAATGTAAATGCTTCCAGAGAAGTTATGTGTCATCATCATGTAAATTAAAACAATAATTTATAAAAACTTGTAATTTATATTTAATTTTATGATTTATATGCCTATAGAGTAACATGTGGAGAAAACTCAGTAAATAATGATCTTACTAACAAATGATATGCATCTATATCTCTCTTCATCTCTATCTCTCTATCTGTCTGTATACATATGGAGAAAGAGAAAGTGGAGTGGGGGAGTCTTGAAACAATACAATTCTTTTAAGTTTGATTGTTCCTAACATAATAGACATGTACATACACACAACAGAGGCATCTTGACATTTCTAGTAAGTTAAACATCTTAAATGTATTCCTGTGTTCTTTCTTTATTCTTCAATACTATGCAGGGAGGTGTTGACCCACAAAAATGACAATCTTGTGATAAACTATTTTGAAGTGTTTTCTTGTATGATGTTTACTTATATTTTTGTAACATTTCTGCAGACAGTTTATGGATCATGATAGTTGTTTTGTTCTCTGATTCAGCTTCTCTATTTGGAATATTTCTTGTTGAGTAAAAGAGAATACTTTGGTCTTAAGTAATTTATTTGTCAATGTAAGTATCAGTAAAGCCTTGTGGACTATAGATGGCTTCATACAAATGACTATAATATTTCATATTTTCCTCAAATATCTGATTGTATGAAACATCACCTAAAAACAACTAACTAAACTTCCCATCAGTATAAATGAATATTGCTAAAAATCTAGCTGCCATTTGATGAAAACTTTGTAATTTATAAACTTCCAAAATAAATTCCTCTGTTTTCTTCTGGTAAACCAAGTGAAACATTGTGAATGAATGATAAAAAAATGGATAGATGAATGAATGGAATGGAGGAAGAAAGACTGGTTTCCTCAAGTAAGATGTATGTCAGGAGCAGATCTTACATTTATGTTGAAAGGTCTTGTCACATATTCTATCTTGAGTATTGAGAGTGTACAATAAAGGTCTATGGAGTTCAAAAAGGCATTGTATAAAACTGACATGAAATATTAATCTTTAAAAGTCCACGTACCTAATATTTTCCCCAACTAGTCCTTTAAGATCTGGAAGAAAGAAACTTGGTCTTTATGTATATGGAGTTATAAAATACCATGTAGATATTGCATGGCACAAAAAAATTATCAGTAATAACAACAACATAATGGCAGAGTCAGCTCCACCTCAGTTGAAACCAACCCTAACCAGTTGGGGAGGTTTTAAGAGAATGATCTTTGTTTCAAAAGGTTTATTTCAGTGTTATTTGAGCTGCTACATAATTCCTGCTGTGATTAGGAGAACCTCCTTACTTTTCTCAATTTTTACTCTGGTAATAGACAATTGCAATTTAGGGAAAATTTTAGGCATTAGGATAAAAGAATAGAAAGATTATTACCAATTAAAAGAAAAAATAAAGCTGAAAAACTTAAAACATCCTATTCAAATATTGTAAAATATGTTGCTATAGTAAGATATTTGTTCTACATTAATCTCAGAGAAAAGTGGAAACTTTACCTCCAGTCATAAGTGTAGTAAGTCACACCATAACATATATCCAGAAACACAAAACTCCAACAGTCTGTGGTATGACAGAGCCTTAAAAACATACCAGGGAGTATAGAAAAAGAATATTTATAGAGGCTGAAAGGACACACTTTTGTAAAATCTTCTTTGAAGACTTGATTTAACCTTAATTATTTGTTTAGGTGTTTAAAATTCACAGGTCAGGACTGAGTGATGTAGGTAGAAATCAGAAGTTATATTCAGAAGTCACATTTTCTTTAGTGGTATGTATTGCTAAGTACTCATATGGCCATTCCTACCTGTCACTACAAAAAAAAGTTTGTAATTGTTTAGCAAACTGCTATCTTCATGTTTTCTGTGATTGCCATTTGGAACACTACAACTTTAAAATTCCAAATTCTCACCAAATTAAAGGATGGTCTTGAAATTCCTTTATTTAAATTATTTTTTAACTTATAATTTATTTTTTTAATTGAAGTTGTGTAATTAACATACAGGTTATATAAGTTTCTGGTATACAACATAATGATTCAACAATTCTATACATTACTCTGTACTCACTATGATAAACGTACTCTCCATCTGTCACCAAACAATGTTATGATGACATAACATTGTCTTATTGACTACATTTCCTATGCTGTATTTTCATACCATGACATATTTATTTTATACCTGGAAGTTTGTAATTCTTAATCCCCTTTATTCTATTTCAACCACCCCTCCAAGAACCTCTCCTGTAGCAACCACCAGATTATACCCTGTATTTAAGAGCCTGTGTGTTTGTTCGTTTCCATTAAAAAATTAGATCTTGCCATTTGCAAGAACATGGATAAACATAGATGGTATAATGTCAGTGAAATAAGTCAGACAGAAAGACAAATATTATATAATTTTACTCATATTGGAATTTAAGAAAAAAAATCCAAGACTTTATTTTATTTTATTTTATTTTTTTATTGGAGTTCAATTTGCCAATATATAGCATAACAGCCAGTGCTCATCCCGCCAAGTGCCCCCCTCAGTGCCCATCAGGCAGTCACCCCAAACACCCGCCCACCTCTGTTTCCACTACCCCTTGTTCGTTTCCCAGAGTTAAGTGTCTCTAATGTTTTGTCACCCTCACTGATATCTTCACTCATTTTCTCTCCATTCCCCTTTATTCCCTTTCACTAATTTTTATATGCCCCAAATGAATGGGACCATATAATGTTTGTCCTTCTGCAATTCACGTATTTCACTCAGTATAATACCCTCCAGTTCCATCCACATTGAAGCAAATGGTGGGTATTTGTTGTTTTTAATGGCTGAGAAATATTCCATTGTATACATAAACCACAGCTTCTTTTTTTTAATTTATTTTTTATTGTGTTCAATTTACTAACATACAGAATAACCCCCAGTGCCCGTCACCCATTCACTCCCACCCCCCGCCCTCCTCCCCTTCTACCACCCCTAGTTCGTTTCCCAGAGTTAGCAGTCTTTACGTTCTGTCTCCCTTTCTGATATTTCCCACACATTTCTTCTCCCTTCCCTTATATTCCCTTTCACTATTATTTATATTCCCCAAATGAATGAGAACATATAATGTTTGTCCTTCTCCGACTGACTTACTTCACTCAGCATAATACCCTCCAGTTCCATCCACGTTGAAGCAAATGGTGGGTATTTGTCATTTCTAATAGCTGAGTAATATTCCATTGTATACATAAATCACATCTTCTTTATCCATTCATCTTTCGATGGACACTGAGGCTCCTGCCACAGTTTGGCTATTGTGGGCATTGCTGCTCTAAACATCGGGGTGCAGGTGTCCCGGCATTTCACTGCATCTGTATCTTCGGGGTAAATCTCCAGCAGTGCAATTGCTGGGTCATAGGGAAGATCTATTTTTAACTCTTTGAGGAACCTCCACACAGTTTTCCAGAGTGGCTGCACCATTTCACATTCCCACCAACAGTGTAAGAGGGTTCTCCTTTCTCCACATCCTCTCCAACATTTGTTGTTTCCTGTGTGGTGTGAGGTGGTATCTCACTGTGGTTTTGATTTGTATTTCCCTGATGGCCAGTGATGCGGGGCATTTTCTCTGTGCTTGCTGGCCATGACAATGTCTTCCTTGTTGAAATTTCTGTCCATGTCTTTTACCCATTTCATGATTGGATTGTTTGTTTCTTTGCTGTTGAGTTTAATACATTATTTATACATCTTGGATATTAGCCCTTTATCTGATATGTCATTTGAAAATATGTTCTCCCATTCTGTAAGTTGCTGTTAGTTTTGTTGACTGCTTCTTTTGCTGTGTAGAAGCTTTTTTATCTTAATGAAGTCCCAATAATTCATTTTTTTCTTTTGTTTCCCTTGTTTTTATGGAAGTATCTTGCAAGAAGTTGCTGTGGCCAAGTTCAAAGAGTGTTGCCTGTGTTCTCCTCTAGGATTCTGATGGATTATTGTCTTCCATTTAGATCTTTCACCCATTTTGAGTTTATCTTTGTATATGGTGTAAGAGAATGGTCTAGTTTCATTCTTCTGCACGTGGCTGTAAAATTTTTGCAGCACCATTTATTGAAGACAGTGTCTTTTTCCAGTGGAAAGTTTTTCTTGCTTTGTCAAATATTAGTTGACCATAGAGTTGAAGGTTCACTTCTGGATTCTCTATTCTGTTCCATTTATCTGTCTATCTGTATTTCTGCCAGGACCACACTGTCTTGATGATCACAGCTTTGTAGTACAACCTGAAATCCGGCATTGTAATGCCCCCAGCTATGTTTTTTTTTTCAATATTCCCCTGGCTATTCGGGGTCTTTTCTGATTCCACACAAATCTTAAGATGATTTGTTCCAACTCTCTGAAGAAAGTCCATGGTATTTTGGTAGGGATTGCATTAAACGTGTAAATTGCCCTGGGTAACATTGACATTTTCACACTATTAATTCTGCCAATCCATGAGCATGGAATATTTTTCCATCTCTTTGTGTCTTCCTCAATTTCTTTCAGAAGTGCTCTGCAGTTTTTAGGGTAGAGACACTTTACCTCTTTGGTTAGGTTTATTCCTAGGTATCCTATGCTTTTGGGTGCAATTGTCAGTGGAATTGACTCCTTAATTTCTCTTTCTTCAGTCTCATTTTTAGTGTAGAGAAATACCACTGATTTCTGGGCATTGATTTTGTACTGAATCATGTTATCTGCAAAGAGGGAGAGCTTGACGTCTTCTTTTCTGATTTGAATGCCTTTTATTTCTTTTTGGATGCTGTATTTTGTCAAATGCTTTCTCTGCATCTATTGACAGGATCATACGATTCTTGTTTTTCCTCTTGTTGACATTGTCTATCACACTGATTGCTTTATGAGTGTTGAACCAGCCTTGCATCCCGGGGATTAATCCCACTTGGTCCTTGGTACAATCTTCTTATTGTACTGTTGCCCTCCCCAATTTAGGGAATTTCTCGGTTATGATTTGCTCAAATACGCTTTCTGGACCTCTGTCCCTTTCCGCGCCTTCTGGAACCCCAATTAAACGTAGATTTTTCTTTCTGAGGCTGTCATTTATTTCCCTTAACCTTTCCTCGTGGTCTTTTATTTTTTTATTTTTTTTCCTCATGGTCTTTTAATTGTTTTTATCTTATTTCCTCAGCTTCCTTCCTTGCCATCAACTTGTGTTCTTTGTCACTCACTCGTTCTTCTACCTTATTAACCCTCTTCATTAGGACCTCTAGGTTGGATTGCATCTCATTTAATTGATTTTTAATTTCAGCCTGATTCAATCTAAATTGTACAGTCATGAAGTCTCTTGATTCCTTTATGCTTTTTTCTAGAGGCACCAGTAGCTTTATAATTGTGGTTCTGAATTGACTTTCTGACATCGAATTGTAATCCAAATTCTGTAACTCTGTGTGAGAGAAGACTGTTTCTGATTGTTTCTTTTGCAGTGAGTTCTTCCTTCTAATCATTTTGTTCAGTGCAGAGTGGCTAAAAACAAGTTTTACTGGAAAATTGAAGGAAAAAGAGAAAAAAAGGGGGGGGAAACAAAAAACAAAAACAAGGAGGGGTATCCTCTGATTCTATATGTTGTAAGTCCCCAGGCGTCCCCTGGAACTTTCCAGCGCTGCTGTTCAAGAACTTGCTCTTCCCCTGTCCTTCCAGCTGGTCTTCTGGGGGAGGGGCCTGCTATGCTGTTTCTCAGGTGTGTGCACCTGGGGGAGCTGCCCCACCCCGCCCAGTGCACAGCTCAGTAGGAGCTGTTTATCCTGTGAGGCCTCCGTTCCCTTGTGGCCCTGCTCTGTCCCAGGCACAAAGTGACACCAAGAGGAATGACAACAGTGTTGGTGCCCAGCTCTCCAGCTCTGGAGTCATCTCCAGCAGTAACTACTGCAGTCTCTTAGTCCACAGGGGCCTGGATACTCCGGGGGCAGGGGGTGCTGATCTGCACAGCTTGGGTGTGCCTGGTGGCAGGAGCGTCCTTGCTGCCCTATGTCCTCCTGGCCTCTAGCCTGTCCCAGGTTGCGCCAGATTCTGGGCTGTGTTCCCCGTCGTCCTGGGCTCAGGGGCCTGTGCCGCTGGAATCATGCTCCCGGGGGCCACCCTGCCCCCTCCGCAGGGAGCCACTGCCTGAGCTCCTCCCAGGGCCCCCACCGTGCAGGCGCTCCAGCCCTTTAGGGAGCTGGGCCCATGGTGTGTGTGGGGCTTTCCCCTGCGGCGCACTTCCTCTGTTAGTGGCCCCGGGTACCTGGGGGCTCCACTGCCCCTGCTGGGATCCTGCCCGAGCTCCCTGTGAGCGCCTTTCAGTCCGGGAAGATTGGTAAAGCTCCTGCTTCTCCGGGACGGGGCTTTCCTGTCCTGGGTTCCCTCGCTGCTTGGCCTTAGCCCATCTCCTCGTGGGGTGCCCTCCCCCTTGGATGCTTTTTTATTTCTTTATTTTTTTTCCATCTTTTACCTTGATAGAAGCACGAACTCTTCTCCCTATAGCATTCCAGCTCTTCTCTCTTTAAATATCAGGCCGAATTTGTAGGTTTTCAGGGTGATTTGAAAGTTATCTAAGTAAGTTGGTGGGGACAGGTGACTTGGGAACACTACTCTTCCGCCATCTTGCCCCGCCTCCTCTTTGTTTAAGATTAGTTGACCATATTGTAGTGGGTCCATTACTGGATTTTTCATTTTGTTGCATTTATCTATGTGTCTGTTTTTGTGCCAGTACTATACTGTCTACAACTACAGCTTTGTAATATAGCTGATGTCTGGAATCATAATGTCTCCAGCCCTTCTTTCCTCTTACAGGATTGTTTTGGCTATTTGGGGATTCTTGTGATTCTATAAAAATTTGCTCTAGCTCTGTGAAAAATGCTGTCAGTATTTTTTAAAGATATATTTATTTAGGACAGAGAGAGAGAGCATAAACAAGAGGGGCAGACGGAGAAAGACTCTGAAGTGGGCTCGACACTGAGTGCAGAGCCTGATGCAGGGCTTGATCCTCAGACCCTGAGATAATGACCTAAGCTTAAAGCAAGAGTTGAACACTTAATCAGCTGAGCTACTCAAACGACCCAACTACTGTTGGTATTGTGATAGGAATTGCATTAAATGTGTAGATTGCTTTGGGTAGTATAGATATCTTAACAATATTTCTTCTTCCAATCCATGAGCATGGAATTTTTTCCCATTTTTTTGTCTCCTTTTCAATTTCCTTCATAAATGTTCTATAGTTTTCAGAGTACAGATCTTTTACCTCTTTGGTTAGGTTTATTCCTACATATCTTATGATTTTTGATGCTATTATAAATAGGATCATTTCTTTCATCTTTTTCTGTTGCTTCATTATTAGTTTATAGAATTGTAACAGATTTCTTTACGTTGATGTCATATCCTGTGACTTTGCTGATCTCACGTATTAGTTGCAGCAATTTTTTGGTGGAGTATTTCAGTTTTTCTACATAGAGTAACATGTCATCTGCAAATATGAAATTTTAACTTCTTTCTTGGCAATCCAGTTGCCTTTTATTTCTTTTTGTTGTTTGATTGCTGGAGGTAGGACTTCCAGTACTATGCTGAACAACAGTAGTGAAAGTGGACATCTTTATCTTGTTCCTGATCATAGAGGAAAATATTCCAGTTTTTCCCCATTGAGGATGGTATTAGCTGTGGGTCTTTATGACCTTAATGATAGTTGGATATGTTCCCTCTATCCCTACTTCAGTGAGGGTTTTTTATCAAGAAAGGATACTTTTATCAAATGCTTTTCCTGCATCTACTGAAAGGCTCATATGGTTCTTATCCTTTCTTTTATTTTTTAAGATTTTATTTATTTATCCATGAGAGAAAGAGAGAGAGAGAGAGAGAGAGAGAGAGAGAGGCAGAAACATAGACAGAGGGAGAAGCAGGCTCCATGCAAGGAGTCCGACGTGGGACTTGATCCTGGGGCTCCAGGATCACACCCTGGGCTGAAGGCAGGTGCTAAACCACTGAGCCACCCAGGCGTCCCTTATCCTTTCTTTTATTAATGCAGTGTATCACATTGATTGATTTGTGACTATTAAACCACCTCTGAAACCTAGGAATGAATTCCGCTTGATCATGCTGAATAATTCTTTAATATACTATTGTGTTCAATTTTCTAGTATTGTGTGGATAACTTTTGCATCTATGTTCATCTGGAATATTGGCCTGTAATTCTCCATTTTAGTGGGATCTTTGTCTTTTTTCATAATCAAGATGATGCTGGCCTCATACAATGAGTTTGAAAGTTTTTAATTGCATTTCTGTTTTCTGGAACAGTTTGAAATGACTACATATTAACACTTCTTTCAATATCTGGTAGAATTCCACTGGGAAAGTGTTGGCCCTGGACTTTTGTTTGTTGGGAGATTTTTGATTACTGATGCCATTTCTTTACTGCTTATGGGTTTGTTCAAATGTTCTATTTTTTTTCCTGTTTCAGTTTTCATATTTTGTATGTTTCTAGGAATTTGTCCATTTCTTCCAAATTGCCCAGTTTGTTGGCATATAATTTTTCATATTATTCTCTTATAATTGTTTGTATTACTGTGGTGTTGGTTGTGATCTCTTAAGTTTCATTAATGATTTAATTTGGTTATTTTCTATTTCTTTTTAATAAGTCTGGCTGGAGAATTATAAATTTTATTGATTCTTTCAAAGAACCAGCTCTTAGTTTCCTTGATCTCTTCTACTGTTTTGTTTTGTTTTCTATACCATTTATTTGTGCTCTGATATTTATTATTTCCCTTCTTCTGATGGCTTTAGGATTTATGTGCTATTCCTTTTCTCTTTAGGTGTAAGGTTAGGTTGTATATTTTGAGAGTTTTCTTTCTTCTTGAAATAGGCCTGTATTGCAACATTCTTCTGTTGTAGGATTGCCTTTGCTGCATACCAAAGGTTTTGGACTGTCATGTTTTCATTTTCATTTGCTTCCATGTACTTTTTAAAATATTTATTATTTAATTCTTAAATTTCCTAAAATTTCTTTAACTCATTCATTCTTTAGTAGAGTCCTCTGATTGACTTATTTCACTCAGCATAATACCCTCCAGTTCCATCCAAGTAGAAGCAAATGGTGGGTATTTGTCATTCTGTTATCCTGGAGACCCTTCAGTCCAGGGTGTTATCCTGGAGACCCAGGATCGAGTCCCGCATCAGGCTTCCGGCATGGAGCCTGTTTTTGTGTCTCTGCCTCTGTCTCTGTCTCTCCCTCTCTCTCTCTCTCTCAAGAATAAATAAATAAATAAAATCTTAAAAAAAGAAATTCATCTGGTAGTGTATCATTTAAAGCTCTTGTTTCTTTGGAGATGTTGTGTTTAGAATAGCTTTCGATTGTAGAAAGCGTTATATTGAAGTCTGCCAGTATAAGTGTATTATTATCTAAGTATGTCCTAACTTTGGTTATTAATTGATTGATATACTTGGCGGCTCCCGCACTCAGGGCATAAATATTCATGATTGTTAGGTCCTCTTGTTGGATATATCCTTGGAGTATGATATAGTGTCCCTCTTCATCTCTTACTACAGTCTTTGGGGTAAACTTTAATTTATCTGATATAAGGATGGCTACCCCTGCTTTCTTTTGAGGACCATTGAATGGTACATGGTTCTCCAACCTTTTATTTTCAGGCTGGAGGTGTCCTTATGTCTAAAATGAGTTTCTTGTAGACAGCAAATAGATGGGTCTTGCTTTTTTATCCAGTCTGAAACCCTGAGCCTTTTGATGGAGTCATTAAGCCCTTTCATGTTCAGAGTTGCTATTGAAAGATATGAATTTAGTGTCATCATGATACCTATTCAGTCCCTGTTTCTGTGGATGTTTCCTTGGACTTCCTCTTTCTTTTACAGGGTCCCTCTTAATATTTCTTGCAGAGCCCATTTGGTGGTCACATATTCTTTCAGTTTCTGCCTATCCTGGAAGCTCTTTATCTCTACTTCTATTCTGAATGAGAGCCTTACTGGGTAGAGTATTCTTGGCTGCATGTTCTTCTCTTTTAGGATGCTGAATATATCTTCCCAGCCCTTTCTTGCCTCTGTGGAGAGGTCTGCTCTTATTCTAATGCTTCTCCCCATAGAGGTTATGGATTTCTTGTCTCTTGCTGCTTTAAGGATCTTCTCCTTATCTTTGGTGTTTTCAAGCTTCATTACTAAATATTGGGGTGTTGAGCGGTTTCTATTGATTTTGGGGGGATCTCTCTGTCTCCTGGATCTGAATGCCTGTTTCCCTTCCCAAGTTAGGCAATTTCTCAGCTATAATTTGTTCAAACACAGTTTCTGGACCTCAGTCCCTTTCAGTGCCATGGGAACCCCAATTAAAGGTAGATTTTTCCTTCTGAGGCTGTCATTTATTTCCCTTAATCTATCCTCATGATCTTTTAATTGTTTTTCTCTTTTTTCCTCAGCTTCCTTCCTTGCCATCAACTTGTCTTCTATATCTCTCACTCGTTCTTCTACCTCGTTAACCCTCATTGTTAGGACCTCCAATTTGGATTGCATCTCATTCAATTGATTTTTAATTTTGGCCTAATAATTAGATCTAAATTCTGCCATCATGAAGTCTCTTGAATCCTTTATGCTTTTTTCATGAGCCACCAGTAGCTTTATAATAGTGCTTCTGAATTGGCTTTCTGACATTGAGTTGTAATCCAAATGTTGCAACTCTGTGTAAGAGAGGACTGTTTCTGATTCTTTCTTTTGTGGTGAGTTTTTCCCTCTAGTCATTTTGCTCAGTGCAGAGTGGCCAAAAACAAGGTGTACTGGAAAAAGCAGAAAAAGAGAGGAAAAAGAAGGAAAAAAGGGGGAGCGGGGAAAAAACAGAAAACAAAAAATAATGGGGAGTTTCCTCTGATTCTATATAATGTAAATCCCTCAACCTCCCCTGGAGCATTCCAGTCCTGCTTGGTCAATAGCTTGCTGCTCCCCTGTCCTTCTAGCTGGTCTTCTGGGGGAGGGGCTTGCTGTGCTGATTCTCAGGTGTGTGCACCTGGGGGAGCTGCCCAGCCCTCTGCCAAGTGTACAGCTCAGTGGGAGTTGTTTATTCTGTGAGGCCCCTGTTTCCTGGCGGCCCTGCTCAGTCCCAGGTACAAGGTGACACCAGGAGGAACAACAGTGGAAGTGGGCAGCTCTCCAACTCTGGAGTCAGCTCCCGCAGTGACTACCGCAGCTGCCTGTCTGCAGGGGCCTGGATGCTCCGGGCGTGGGGGGCGCTGATCTGCACAGCTCGGGCCGCCCGGGGGTATGAGCGTCCTTGCTGTCCTGTGTTCTCCCGGCCTCTCCCTGTCCTGCGGGGAGCGCCAGATCTTGGGCTCTGTCCCCAGTGCCCTTGGCTCCGGGGCCTGTACCGCTGGAATCGTGCTCTCTGGGCCGGGCAGCCCCCTCTGCTTGGCGCTGCCACTGGCACTGCGGCCCAAGCTGCTCTTGAGGCCCTGCCGGGTGTGCCTCTCAGCCCTTTAGGGAGCTCAGCCCGCAGTGTGTGGCACAGTCTCCCCGGGGCACTGTTCCTCTGTTAGTGCCCCTGGGAGCCTGAGGGCATCCCTGCCCCTCCTGGGATCCTGCCCCTTCTCCCTGGAATTGCCTTTCCATCCGGGATGATTGGTAAAGCTCCTGCTTCTCTGGTCCTGGGCTTTCCTGTCCTGGGGTTACACTCCGCATGGCCTTAGCCTGGCTCCTCACCCTTGGATGCTTTTTTATTTATTTCTTTTTATTTTTTTTCCCGTCTTCCTACCTTGATAGAAGTGCAAACTCTTCTCACTGTCACATTTCAGCTGTTCTCTCTTCAATCTCAGACCGAATTCGTAGGTTTTCAGGATGATTTGAAAGTTACCTAGGTAAGTTGGTGGGGACAGGTGACTTGGGGAATCCTACTCTTCCGCCATCTTGCCCCGCCTTCCTCATTTGTGATTTTATTAGAGTCTTTTCTCTTTTGTTTTTAATAAGGCTGGCTAATGGTTTTTCTATCTTATTAATTCTTTCAAATAACCAAGTCCTGGTTCTGTTGATTTCTTCTACAGTTCTTTTCGTCTCTATTTCATTGAGTTCTGTTTGTTATTAACTCTCTTTTTCTTCTTCATGCAGGTTTTATTTACTATTCTTTCTCTAGTTAGTTTTGAAGTTAGCTTGTGCATTTGAGTTTTTTCCGATTTTTTGAGAAAGGCTGGCATTGTGATGTATTTCCCACTTAGTACTGCTTTTGATGCTTCCCAAAGATTTTTTATGGTTGTATCTTCATTCCCATTAGTTTCCATGAATCTTTTAATTCTTCTTCAATATCATGGTTGACCCTTTCATCTTTTTTTTTTGACCCTTTCATCTTTTACAGGATGCTCTTTAACCTCTACGTGTTTGAGTTTCTTCTAAATTTCTTTTTGTCATTGAGTTCTTGTTTCAAAGCATTATGGTCTGAAAATATGCTGGGGACAATCCTAATCTTCATATCTGTCAGGACCTTGTTTGTGACCCAGTATGTGGTCTATTCTGGAGAAAGTTCCATGTGCACCTAAAGAATGTATTCAGTTGTGTTCAGATGCAAAGGTTTTTATATATCTGCGAAATCCATCTGGTCCAGTCTATCATTTAAAGCTCTTATTTCTTTGTAGATGTTGTGCTTAGAAGATCTGTCATTTGCAGAAACTGCCATTTTGAAGTCCCCTACTATTTGTGTATTATTATCTCAGTATGTCTTTATTTTTGTTATTAATTGATATACTTGGCAGCTCCCACATTCAGGGCATAAATATTCATGATTGTTAGGTCCTCTTGTTGGATGGACCCTTTGAGTATGATATAGTGTCCCTCTTTATTTCTTACTATAACTTTTGGGATAAACTTTAATTTGTCTGCTATGAGGATTGCTACCCCAGCTTTCTTTTCAGGATCATTTGAATGGTTAATGGTTCTCCAACCTTTCATTTTCAGGCTGTAGGTGTCCTTACGTCTCAAATGAGTCTCCTGTAAACAGCAAATAGATGGGTCTTGCTTTTTTATCCAGTCTGAAACCCTGTGCATTTTGATGGGATCATTAAGCCCATTCACATTCAGAGTTACTATTGAAAGATATGAATTTAGTGTCAACGTAATACCTATTCAGTCCCTGTTTATTTGGATTATTTCTTTGGGCTTTCTCTTTCTTTTACAGGGCCCCCCTTAATATTTCTGCAGAGCTGGTTTAGTGGTCACATATTCTTTCAGTTTCTGCCTATCTTGGAAGCACTTTATCTCTCCTATTCTGAATGAGAGCCTTGTTAGATAAAGTATTCTTGGCTGCACGTTCTTCTCATTTAGGACCATGAATATATCTTGCCAGCCCTTTCTGGCCTGCGAGGTCTCTGTGGAGAGGTCTGCTATTAATCTAATATTTCTCCCCATATAAGTTAGGGATCTCTTGTTTCTTGCTGCTTTAAGGGCTTTCTCTTTATTTTTGGAATTTGTAAGTTTCACTATTAAATGTTGGGGTGTTAAACGGTTTTTATTGATTTGGGGGTGGAACTGTCTATCTCCTGGATCTGAATGCCTGTTTCCCTTCCCAAATTAGGGAAATTCTCAGCTATGATTTATTTAAATATGCTTTCTTGTTCTCTATCCCTCTCAGCGCTCTCTGGAACCCCAATTATACATAGATTCTTCCTTCGAAGGCTATCATTTATTTCCCTTAAACTTTCCTCATGGTCTTTTTAATTGTTTTTCTCTTTTTTCCTCAGCTTCCTTCCTTGCCATCAACTTGTCTTCTATGTCACTCACTCTTTCTTCCACCTCATTAACCCTCATTGTTAGGACCTCCAGTTTGGATTGCATCTTATTTAATTGATTGTTAATTTTGTCCTGATTAAATCTCAATTCTGCAGCAATGAAGCCTCTTGAATCCTTTGCACTGTTTTCCAGAGCCACCAGTAGCTTTATAATTGTGCTTCTGAATTGGCTTTCTGACATCGAATTGTAATCCAAATTCTGTAACTCTTTGACAGAGAGTATTGTTTGTAATTCTTTCTTTTGTGGTGAGTTCTTCCTTATAGTCATTTTGCTGTGTGTAGTTTGGTTGTATGAGTGGGCTCAGTGAAGTATATCAACCACAACCTATGTAAATTTCACTCTAGATGATTCTGCCAACCTCAGAGACCAGAAATTGAAAATAAAGATCCGAACAAAATAGAACAAAGGACCACTAATGGGAAAAACAAATTTTATAACAAAGTAGTAAAAAATAAAAGGCCAAGAATTCAAAAAAAGAGGGAAAAAAAGTGAAAAAAATAAATAAAATGGTAAAAGTAAAGAGTAAATAAGAGAAAAAAAAGAAGAAGAAAGGGGGGAACTTGGAGATGGTGGTGGTCATGAAGTTGTTGTGGAGTGAGAATGTAGTCTACCTGAGTATATCTAGAGGATGATCCTCTTGTTTCTGAGCGTGTTAAGTTCTGTATTTTAGAAGATGCTCAGTCCCAAATTCATATAAACCAGAAATACTTGTAGAGGACCCCAACATTGACCACCAAAATATAAATGAGATAAAGACAGGGACAGATTGGGAATGAGGAATCTCACAGAATGAACCAACATGATATTCCACTTGGTTCTGGGTGCATGCTGGTCATGGTTTAGAAGGCATTAACTTCCACCATTGTAGTACAAAATGAAGCATGGAAAACAAAAAAACACAAAACAAAAAAACATATCTCGTATATCTCCCAAAATTAAGTTGAGTATGTTGAAGGGAATCTAGAAGTCGAAATATATGTAGGTCCTGTAATTGTAGAGATATGAAAGTGTAAAAGGAAGAATCTTAAAAATGAAGAGGTGGTAAAATATTGTAGTTAAGGTGGAAAAAGAGAAAAAAATGGAAATTTACAGTCTGATATAAAAATGAGTTGTACTGGAAAAAGGAAGATAAAAAGGAGGGGTATCTTCTTTTTCTATATACTGTAAATCCCTCAACTTCCCCTGGAGCTTTCCCACACTTCTGGGTCAAGAACTTGCTCTTCCCCTGTCCTTCCAGCTGGTTGGGGGAGATGGTCCTGCTGTGCAATTTCTCAGGTGTGTGTACCTGGGGAAGATGCCCTGTCCCCTCCCTCAGTGGGAGCTATTTACCCCATGAGGCCTCTGTTCCCTGGTGGCCCCACTCCTCTCAGGCATAGGGTGACACAAGGAGGAACAACACTGGTGGCAGCCATGTCTCCAGCTCTGGAGTCAGCTCCCTGCTACCAGCTACAGCAGTCTCCCAGTCTGCACTGGCCTAGATACTCCTGGGGCTGGCGTGGGTGCTCTGCTATGCACAGCTTGGCGGGGGGGGGGGGGGGGGGGCAGCAGCAGGAGAGTCCTTGCTGTCTTGTGCCCTCCCTGCCTCTGTCTGTCCCTGGGGGAATGCAGGATCATGTGTTATGTCCACTGGGTGCCTGGGGATCTGGGGCCCTGCGCTGCTGGATTTGTGCTCCCGGGGCTGCAGCTCCCAAAGGCAGCTGGGTGCAGACCCCTCCGACCGGAGCCCTGCCTAAACAACTGGCTTCTCCCCAATACCCGCCGGGTGCGCACTCTAGCCCTTTATCGAGATCAGCCCACAGTTTCTTATGCACTTTCCCCCGGGGCACATTTCCTGTATTAGTGCCTCCAGGAAACGGGAGGCTCCACTACCCCTCCTGTGATTCTGCTTGCTTTCCCTGCTAAGAACATTTCTGTCCGGGAAGAATCTGGTGCGAATTGTTTAAAGTTCCTGTTTCTTGAGGACTGGGCTTTCCTATCCTGGAGGCTTTTGCCACCAGCCTTAGCCTGGATCCTCGCAGGACCCCTCCCCCACTTGATTCTTTTTATTTTTTTCCAGCTTCTTACCTTGTTAGAAGTGAAAACCCTTCTCTCTGTAATGTTCCAGCTGTTCTCTCTTTAAATCTCAGGTCGAATTCGTAGGTTTTCAGGATGGTTTGAAAGTTATCTACATAAGTTGGTGGGGACAGGTGACTTGGGGACCCCTCCTCCTCCACCATCTTGTCCTGCCTCGTCTTCCTTCTCTTTAGTTGTAGAGTTTGTTCTTTCAGTCCTCAGGCTGATATTGAGGTATTTAGAATTATTGATAGTTACCTAGTTGTGTTCATTGGACAAGATGTGTCTAGGGTCCTCCTATTCCTTCCCCAACTTCTCTCCCTCCTCCACTTCATATTCTTGACTCCTTTGTCAAGTATTAATTCATTGTAAATGCATGGGCTTATTGCCGGGCTCTCTATTTTGTTTCATTGATCTATGTTCTGTTTTTATACTAATAGCATACTGTTTTTATTGGTATAGATTATAATATAGTTTGAAATTAACAGATGTGATGCTTCTAGCTTCATTCATCTGTCACAAGCATACTTTGATCATTCAGGGACTTTTGTGACTCTGTACAGATCTAAACAGATTTGTTTTCTATCTCTGAAAGATGCCACTGGAGTTTTGATAGCGATTGCATTAAATCTGTATATACCTTGGTTAGTATGGGCATTTTAATGACATTTTGAAAGTTATGCATTTATATTTTATTTATATTCATTGAATTTAGCTTAAAATGATTACCTTAATTAAAATGGTCCTTCTGTAGATACTCTTTTTAGAACAAAAAGAAAATAATATATCATTATTTCTCCCTTTCTCCTTTCACTTATTAAACCCAGCTCAACAGTAGTTGAACTAAAGGAATTGTGGTATAGTCCTGTTTAACACCATTTTCTTTGGTTAAATTCAATTTTAGGTTTCAAAATACTGGTTGATCACAGGGGTGCCTGAGTGGCTCAGCCAGTTAAGTGTCTGACTCTGGATTTCAGCTAAGGTCATGGTCTCAGAATTGTGAGATCCAGCCCTGTATTGGACTTATACTGGGTTTGAAGTCTGTTTAAGATTCCCTCTCTTTCCTTCTCCTTCTACCCCTCCCCCCTCAGTCTCTAAAAATAAATAAATAAAATATTGGTTGACTGCATATATTTCTTTTCATAGAGGACAGTTACTTATATGTAAATACTTAGTATTCAAGAATGTGTCCCATATAAACTAAGTATGCCTACCTCTTCAAAATCTTGGCCATGTATAAAACTTACCATTCAAATTTGTTGCATATAAAACATAATTCACCAAGGGGATTCTTCCCTTTTTAAAAAGATTTTATTCATTTATTTGAGAGAGAGAGAGAGAGAGAGAAAGCATGTGCAAGAGGAGGGAGATAGGGAGAGAGACAGAATCTTAAACAGACTCCACACTAAGTGCAAAAATGGATGTGGGGCTAAGATAAACTAGAGCCTATCTTAATCTTCAGATTAGCTATTTGATATTATACTTTTAATGTAGATTCCACTTACCCTATATCCTACTAGTATTTTAGGTTCTTGTTTAAAACAAAGAATAACTATGGATCAGTAAATGAAATAATAGATATAAACCATCTAGCAAAAAAATGAACAGTACATTCTCAGAAATATCCATTTCCTCTCATTCATTCATTATTGAAGAGTCATTACCTCATTGTATAAACAATTACTATCTATATCTATAAGTGAAATGAAATAAATACATCTAAGATGCTATATTAAGTGGAACAGCTTATCAAAATTAGCCCAAATAAAAATACTTTCTTTTTCCTAATTCATTCTCACCCTTCTCTTTTTAAATATATTTTCATATTAATAATGTGATGATAATATAAAATGAGGATGTGCTTTCTCAGTGACATTCAGGTTAAAACAACAGCATGGCATTTGGCTAAATTTTTTCCTGCTTAAAATGCACAGGTTTAGGAATGTAAATTCTTAGTATTTTTTTAACCTTTTTGGTATATAACCATATATTGAGGTCTTGAAATATTCATAGTCTTACCACCTAACTAAAATGTTATAATGTCTGCAGTCTAGTCTGTTTCCCAGAGTTATGAGTCTTTATGTTCTGTCTCCATTTCTGGTACTTCCCACACATTTCTTCTCCCTTCCCTTATATTCCATTTTCTTTTTCTTTTTTTTTATTAACTTAAACTCAATTCATTCAGATATAGTGTACTATTAGTTTCAGAGGT
Source organism: Canis lupus dingo (assembly GCF_003254725.2). Classification (NCBI taxonomy): domain Eukaryota; kingdom Metazoa; phylum Chordata; class Mammalia; order Carnivora; family Canidae; genus Canis; species Canis lupus. The sequence goes on from NC_064281.1 coordinate 66,561,456, forward strand.
AGAGTTCAGTGATTCATTAGTTTTATATAACATACAGCGCTTATTGTATCACATGCCCTCCTTAATGCCTGTCACCAAGTCACCCCAACCCCCCACATCCCTCCACACCAACAACCCTCAATTTATTTTCTATGATTAAAGTCTCTTATGGTTTGTCTCTGCTTCTGATTTCATCTTGTTTTAATTTCCTTCCCTTCCTCTATGCTTCTCTGTTTTGTTTCTTAAATTCCATATATGAGTGAAATCATATGACAATTGTCTTTCTGACTGACTTATTTCACATACCTTAATACCTTCTAGTTCCATCCATGTCATTGCAAATCCAAGGATTTCATTTTTTGATGGCTGAGTAATGTTCCATTTTATATATATATATATATATATATATAATGTATATATACATCTTCTTTATCCATTCATCAGCCCATGGACATCTGGGCTCATTCTATAGTTTGACTATTGTGGACATTGCTGCTATAAACCTTCAGGTGCAAATGACCCTTCAGATCACTAGATTTGTATCTTTGGGTAAATACAGAGTAGTGCAATTGATTGGTCATAGGGTAGTTCTGTTTTCAATTTCCATACTCTTTCTTTTTTTTTAATTTTTATTTATTTATGATAGTCACAGAGAGAGAGAGAGAGAGAGGCAGAGACACAGGAAGAGGGAGAAGCAGGCTCCATGCACCGGGAGCCCGATATGGGATTCGATCCCAGGTCTCCAGGATCACGCCCTGGGCCAAAGGCAGGCGCCAAACCGCTGCGCCACCCAGAGATCCCTCCATACTCTTTCCAACTAAGAGGATTTCCCTTCTTACCATCTTCACCAGTATCTGTCATTTTCTGACTTGTTAATTTTAGATATTCTGACTGGTGTGAGGTGGTATCTCATTGTGGTTTGCATTTGTATTTCCCTGATACCAAGTAATGTTGAACATTTTTTCATGTGTTTCATGTGTCTGTTGGCCATTTGTATATCTTATTTGGACAAATATTTGTTCATGTCTTCTCTCCATTTCTTGCCTGGATTATTTGGGTTTTTTTAGTTTTTGTTTGTTTGTTTGTTTTATAGGTGTTGAGTTTGATATGCTCTTTATAAATTTTGGATACTAGTCCCTTATCTGATAGGATATTTGAAAATATAAGGATTCTGTATTTTGCCTTTTGGTTTTATTGACTTTCCTTTGCTGTACAAAAGCTTTTTATATTGATGAAGTTCCAAGATTTCATTTTTGCCTTTGTATCACTTGCCTTTAGAAACATGTTTAGCAAAAAGTTCCTCTGATCAAGGTCAAAGAGGTTGCTCCTGTGTTCTCCTCTAGGATTTTTATAGATCCCCATCTCACATTTAGGTTTTTCATCCATTTTGAGTCTATTTTTGTGTATGATGTAAGAAATTGGCCCAGTTTAATTCTTTCATATGTGGCTTTCTAATTTTTCCAACACCATTTGTTGAAGAGACTCTTTTTTTCCATTGGATATTCTTTCCTGCTTTGTTGAAGATTAGTTGACAATAGATTCGAAGGCCCATTTGTGGGTTCTCTATTCTGTTCCATTGATCTATGTGTCTATTTTTCTACCAATACCATACTTTCTCATGATTACAGCTTTGTAATATAGCTTGAGGGATGCCTAGGCGGCTCAGCTGTTGAGTTTGCTCAACTGAGCCTTTGGCTCAGGGCATGATCTTGCAGTCCTGGAATGGAGTCCCACATCAGGCTCCCTGCATGGATCTTGCTCCTCCCTCTTCCTACATATCTGCCTGTCTCTGTGTTTCCCATAAATAAATGTAATATAGCTTGAAGTCTGGAACTGTGATGCCACTAGCTTTGGTTTTCTTTTTCAACATTCCTTTGGTTATTCAATATCTTTTCGGGTTACTGAATAGCCAAAGGAAACTTTGGATTATTTGTTTGGATTATTTGAAAATTTAGGATTATTTGTTCCAACTCTGTGAAAAAAAGTTGATCGTATTTTGATATAGATTTCATTGAATGTATAGAGTGTTCAAGGTACCATAGATACTTTAACAATATTTATTCTACCAATCCATGAACATGGAAAGTTTTTCCATTTCTTTGTGTCTTCCTCAATTTCTTTCATAATTGTTGTATAGTTTTCAGAGTACAGATCCTTTGCCCCTTTGGTTAAGTTTATTCCTAGGTATCTTACAGTTTTTGTTGTAATTGTAAATGGGACTGGTTCCTTAATTTCTCTTTCTTCTGTCTCATTGTTAGTGTGCAAAAATGCAACTGATTTCTGTGCATTGATTTTTGTATCCTGTCACGTTGCTGAGTTGATGTATGAGTTTTAGCAATTTGGGGGTGGAGTCTTTTGGGTTTTCCACATAGAGTATCATGTCATCTGCAAAGAATGAGAGATTAACTTCTTTGCCAATTTAGATGTTTTTTATTTCTTTTTTGTTGTCTTATTGCTGAGACTAGTATTGCCACTACTATGTTGAACAACAGGGATGAGAGTGGGCATTACTGTTATATTCCTTACCTTAGCGGAAAAGCTCTCGGTTTTTCACCATTGAGAATAATATTTGCTGTGGGCTTTTCATAGATAGCTTTTATCATATTGAAGTATGTTTCCTTTACACTGTGGAGAATTTTAATCAAGAAAGGATGCTGTATTTTGCCAAAATCTTTTTCTGTGTCTATTGAAACGATTATATGTTTCTTGTCCTTTCTTTTATTAATGTAGCACATCACAATGATTGATTTGTGGATGTTGAACCACCTTTGTGGCCCAGGAATAAAACATATTTTGTTATGGTAAATAATCCCTTTAGTGTTGGATCTTATTGAATAGTATATTGGTGAGAATTTTGGCATCCATGTTCTACAAGGATATTGGTCTATAATTCTCCTTTTTGATGGAGTCTTTGTCCAGTTTTGGGATCAAGATAATGCTGGCCTCATAGAATGAGTTTGGAAGTTCTCCTTCCATTTGTTTTTTTTTTTAAATAGCTTTAGAGAAATAGGTATTAATTCTTCATTAAATGTTTCGTAGAATTCCCCTAGGAAGCTATTTGGCCCTGGCCTCTTCTTCATTGAGAGATTTTTGATGACTGCTTAAATTTCTTTGCTGATTATGCATCCATTCAGGTTTTCTATTTTCCTGTTTCAGTTTTGGTGCTTTATACATTTCTAGGAATACATCCATTTCTTCCAGATTACCTAATTTGTTGGCATATTATTGCTTATACTATGTTCTTATAGTTGTATCTTTGGTGTTAGTTGAGATATAGCCTCTTTCCTTAATGATTTTATTAATTTATATCCTTTTCTTTTCTTTTTGATAAGTCTGTCCAGGGGTTTATCAATCTTATTATTTGTTTCAAAGAACCAGCTCCTAGTTTCCTTAATTTCTTATGCTGTTTTTTGGTTTCATTTCATTGACTTCTGCTCTAATCTTCATTAATTCTCTTCTACTGCTGGGTTTAGGCTTTATTTGCAGTTCTTTCTCCAACTCCTTTAGGTATAACTTTAGATTGCATATTTGAGAACTTCCTTGTTTCTTGAGAAAGGCTTGTATTGCTATATACTTCCCTCTTGGGGTCACCTTTGCTGCATCCCAATGGTTTTGAACAATTGTGTTCTCATTTTCATTTGTTTCCATGAATTTTTAATTTCTTCTTTAATTTCCTTGTTGATCCATTCATTCTTTAGTATAATGCTCTTAAACCTCCATGTATTTGAGTTGCCTCCAAATTTCCACTTGTGATTGAGTTCCAATTTCAAAGCATTGTGGTCTGAAAATATGAGGGGTATACTTCTACTCTTTTGGTTACTGGTTGAGACCTGATTGGTGATCCAGTATGTGATCTATTCTGGAGAATATTCCATGTGCACTTGAGAATATGTATTCTGTTGCTTTAGGATGGAGTACTCTGAATATATCTGTGAAGTCCATTTCATTCAATGTGTCATTTAAAGTCTGTGTTTTCTTGTTGTTCTTCTGCTTAGATTACCTGTCCATTGCTGTGAGTGGAGTGTTAAATTCCCCCACTGTTATTGTATTATTATCAATATGTTTCTTTAATTGTTATTAATTGGCTTCTTACATCTTAGGGGCATAGATATTTCCAATTGTTATATCTTCCTGTTGGATGGACCCTTTAATTATGATACAGTGTCCTTCTTCATCTCTATTGCGGTCATTGGTTTAAAATAGTTTGTCTGACATAAGAATTATTATCCCAGCTTTCTTTTGATGTCTATTAGCATGATAAATGGTTTTCCACCCCTTACTTTCAATCTGGAGTTGTCCTTGGGTCTGAAATAACTCTCTTGGGTCTGAAATAACATAATAGCATATGGATGGGTCTTGCTTTATATCCAAATGATACCTGTGTTTTTTTATTAGAGCATTTAGTCCATTTGCATTCAGAGTGATTTCTTTTATAGATACGAATTTAATGCCATTGTATTACTTGTAAAGTACCTGTTTCGGCATATTGTCTCTCTTCCTTTCTGGTCTATGTTATTTTTGGTCTCTGTCTTTGCTCAAAGGTTCCACTTTGATATTCCTTGCAGGGATGGTTTAGTGATCACAAATACTTTTAGTTTCTGTTTGCCCTGGAAGTTCTTTATGTCTCCTTCTATTCTGAATGTCAGCCTTGTTCTATAAAGTATTTTTCTAATTTAGCACGCTGAATATATTATGCCTGTCCTTTCTGGTCTGCCAAATCTCTGTGGATGTTTCTGTTGCCAGCCTTTTTTTTTTCTACAATTGTAGGTTAAGTACCTCTTGTCATGAGCTACTTTCAGGATTTTCTCTTTGTCTCTGAAATTTTCAAGCTTCGCTATTACATGTCAAATTGTTGACCTAATTTTATTGGGGTTATTTTAAGATTTTTTTATTTATTTATGATAGACATAGAAAGAGAGGCAGAGACATAGGCATAGGAAGAATCAGGCTCTTCACAGGGAGCCCAATGTGGGACTCGATCCCCAGAACCCAGGATCATGCACTGAGCTGAAGGAAGATGCTCAACTGCTAAGCCACCCAGGTATCTCAATTTCATTGGTTTTGAGGGGATTTCTCTGTGCTTCCTGGACTTCAGTACCTGTTTCCTTCCCCAAGTTAGGTAATTTCTCAGCTATAATTTGCTCAAATATATATTCTGCCCCTTTCTCACTTTCCTCTTCTTCTGGGACTCCAATTATTCTAATATTGTTTTGCTTTATGGTATCACTTATCTCTTGAATTCTCCCCTTGTGATCCAGTCATTGTTTATCTGTCTTTTTTGGGGGCTTATTCTACATCATTTTGTCTTCTACATCACCAGCTCTCTCTTCTGCATCATTTATCCTAGCAATTAGGGGCTCCTTTTTTTTATTGCATCTTGTTATTAGCCTTTTTTTTTTACCCAATTAGATTCTAGTACTTTTATTTCTCCAGAAAAGGATTCTCTAGTGTCTTCTATGCCTTTTTCAAGCTTATCTAGTATCTTTATAATAGTTACTCTGAACTCTATTTCAACATCTTACCTATATCCATACTGATTAGGTCCTTGGCAGTCAGTATTGCCTCTTATTCTCTTTTTGGGGTGAGTTCTATTTTATTATTCTCTCCAAAGAAGAATAGATGAATAAGAGAACAAAATACTTAAATAGCAACAATGACCTCAGAGAAATATACACCAATCAAATCAGAAGAAACCAGAAACCAAAAGAAAAAGAGAGAGAGAATATAATCATACAGATCAATTAAACAGAGCAATAAACTAGATCCAGGGTGTATTTTTGTCTGTTTGTGAGAAGAAAGTATCTCCCAAAATTGTAAAGGAAGAAAAACTTATATATATACAAAAACAAAATTAAATAAAGTGAAAAGATAAAATGTGATTTTAAAATTAAAATTAAGACTTTAAAAAAGAGTTGATAACATACAAAATCAGTTGAAAAGGAAAAAAATTAAAATTGAAAGACTAAAGAATCATGAGAAAAAGCAAATTCTATATACTATTTTCCCCTAGTGCTGGAGTTTTTGCAGTTCTGTGTGATCAGTAAACTCAGTATTACCCAGATGTTCTCACTGATCTTCTGCAAGAGGAACCTTTTGTGCTGATTCTCAGGTAGGTGTCTTTCCCCAGGTGGAATTACACCCCCCTTGCTAGGAGATGGAACCCAGCATAAGAGGCTCTGGATTGCTTTATGTGGCTTTTGTTCTCTGATGATTTTCAGTGCTGCTTTGGATGGTGGAAATGAAAATGGCAGCCGTTCGATCTCCAGACAAGGAGAGGGAAGATTGCATCCCCCACTCTTCAGTACACACTCAGAGAAAAGTAGTCAATCACTCTTGTCTTCCTGGTTTCTGTCCACACTCTGTGTTCACCCAGCCTGTGACCAAGAATTTTTTTCTCAGGCCCACCATCCCGTTTCAAGTCTCCAAACTTTACAGACTCCTGCAATGCACACCCATGACACTTTGGGAGAGAGGGTGGTCTTGCCACAGTTCTGCCTCTTGCTCAGCCTATGCTTGGACAGCTGTTGGGAACCCTACTGTGGCTTATGGTTTATGGAAATGCCAAGCTGAAAACCCTCTAATGGGCTCTCTGTTTGTATCTGGGCTCTCTGCCCAAATGCTTGGGAACTCTGCTACATTTAGGCACCCCTGTTCTTCCTGTGACCCTGGGGAACCTGACACCACACTGTCCCATCTAGGGTTCTCACCCATTTTGCCACCTACTCACCTTTCATACAGGGACATACCTAACTGGAGCAGATTTCTAAAAGTTCTGATTTTGCTCTCTGCTGCTATATCACTTTCTGGTAGCTGGCTGACAGAGGCTCCCTCCCCCACTATTTATCCTCTGAAATATCACCTCAGATTCACTTCTCCGCACCTCCTACCTTGCAAAAATGGTCACTTTTCAATTTATAGAATTGCAGCAATTCTTTTCTTAGGTCTCCAGTTGGGTTCCCATGTATTCAGAATGATTTGATAGCTATCTAGCTGAATTCTAGGGACAAAATGAAACTAGGGTCCTCTACTCCTCCACCATCTTCCTCTATTATGTGTATTACCCTTTTCAACATGCTACAAAGGGCCCTTTTGGGAATTACCTTGGCTGTACTCTAAGATCTCCTTTGTCTATAAAAATAATCAAGAATTTACATTCAGGTCAATGTTTTATCCCCAAAATTTTCATAGCATTTTCAGAAATAAAATCAGAGAAAAGAGATTTGATATGACACTTTCTCTTCCACTGCAGATAATAATTGTTGATATTTTAACTAACTAATTTAGTATTTTAACCTTAATTCTTAATAAAATCCTAAAACTTTGGACATATGTTCAAGTTGTGACTCATCAATTTTTACCCCCATTTTATACTTACTTTAAAGTTGAAATAATTTTGTTTAAAAGTCACTAGCACCATCTACCATTTGGATTTAGAGCTATCTTTAAATATTTAAATGTATTTTTCAAAAATATTTGCAAAAACACCCAGTTGTACAATAATTGCTAGAGATTTTGAATTTACAATAATTCAAACTGATTTAGAATTTAATCAAATACAATAGAAAAATTTAAATGGTAAATGGAACAAAGGTATACAGTCTGAGTTCATTAAAACATACACACAAACACAAGAAAGTAAGTATTTGGATATAAGGGATTACACACAAATAAACCACAAAAATGATGTGGGATTTTAAGGGATCCAAAGGAGAATGAGAAAATCATATTAACCAAAACCATGTATATTTGTAGTTTTCTGAAATGCTTTTGAGCATTTTCTTAAACTATACTAACCAAAATAAGGTTGCCAACTCTTAATTTTGCTTATTAAGATCATTGCAAATATAATTGACTATTCTCATATTATACTCAAAATAGTGACATTATTTTAAAATAAAAAACATATAATGTTTGTCCTTCTCCAATTGACTTATTTCACTCAGCATGATACCCTCCAATTCTATCCACGTTGAAGCAAATGGTGGGTATTTGTCATTTCTAATGGCTGAGAAATATTCCATTGTATACATAAACCACATCTTCTTTATCCATTCATCTTTCGATGGACACCGAGGCTCCTTCCACAGTTTGGCTATTGTGGACATTGCTGCTATAAACATCAGGGTGAGGGGTCCTGGCATTTCATTGCATCTGTATCTTTGGGGTAAATCCCCAACAGTGCAATTGCTGGGTCGTAGGGCAGGTCTATTTTAACTCTTTGAGGAACCTCCACACAGTTTTCCAGAGTGGCTGCACAATTTCACATTCCCACCAACAGTGGAAGAGGGTTCCCTTTTCTCCACATCCTCTCCAACATAGTGAAACGGAATAGAAGGGAAGGGAGAAGAAATAGGTAGGAAATATCAGAAAGGGAGACAGAACATAAACTCCTAACTCTGGGAAACGAACGAGGGGTGGTGGAAGGGGAGGAGGGCGGGGGGTGGGGGTGAATGGGTGATGGGCACTGAGGGGGGCACTTGACAGGATGAGCACTGGGTGTTATTCGGTATGATGGCAAATTGAACACCAATAAAAAATAAATTTATTATTAAAATAAATAAATAAATAAATGTATTCAAACAATAAAAAATAAAATAAAATAAAAAACAGCCCATTAAAAAATTAACATGTTTAGCATTATGAAATACTCCATATGGTGTCCTTATTTTTCTCATTTTGTAGACTGGCACTGGTCAAGTAATAAATTTCTTTTTTATTTTTTTTATTTTTTTAAGTAATAAATTTCTATTTGGAAGCAAACATTATATAATATCCTAGACAAATATGGAATAATAAATTGCAAGAAGAGAAAACAGTTGGGCTATGAACTTCTATAGACCTTGTAAGAGAACTTTCAATATTTGGAATTGGAAACAGTGATTACTTTCCCTTCATGATATTTTCCATCTATCACTTAGGAAGTTTGGCATCAAAGAGATCCAGAAGTACATAATAAAAATAAATGTTAGAGAGAGACGGGGTAAGATGGCAGAAGAGTAGGGTCCCCAAGTCACCTGTCCCCTCCAAATTACCTAGATAACCTTCAAATCATCCTGAAAACGTACGAATTCAGCCTGAGATTTAAAGAGAGAACAGCTGGAAAGATACAGTGAGAAGAGTTCACGCTTCTATCAAGAAAAATGAGTTGAAGGAAAACCTCACCTCAAAAGAAAGAATCAGAAACAGTCCTCTCTCCCACAGAGTTACAAAATCTGGATTACAATTCGATGTCAGAAAGCCAATTCAGAAGCAATATTATAAAGCTACTGGTGGCTCTAGAAAAAAGCATAAAGGACTCAAGAGACTTCATGACTGCAGAATTTAGATCTAATCAGGCAGAAATTAAAGATCAACTAAATGAGAAGCAATCCAAACTAGAGGTCCTAACGACGAGGGTTAACAAAGTGGAAGAATGAGTGAATGACATAGAAGATAAGTTGATGGCAAAGAGGGAAACGTAGGAAAAAAGAGACAATTAAAAGATCATGAGGATAGATTAAGGGAAATAAATGACAGCTTGAGGAAGAAAAACCTACGTTTAATTGGGGTTCCCGAGGGCACCAAAAGGGACAGAAGGCCAGAATATGTATTTGAAAAAATCATAGCTGAAAATTTTCCTAATCTGGGAAGGGAAACAGGCATTCAGATCCAGGAAATAGAGAGATCCCCCCCTAAAATCAATAAAAGCTGCTCAACACCTCGACATCTAATAGTGAAGCTTGCAAATTCCAAAGATAAAGAGAAGATCCTTAAAGCAGCAAGAGATAAGAAATCTCTAACTTTTATGGGGAAAAGTATGAGGGTAACAGAAGACCTCTCCACAGAGACCTGGCAGGCCAGAAAGGGCTGGCAGGATATATTCAGGGTCCTAAATGAGAAGAACGCACAGCCAAGAATACTTTATCTAGCAAGGCTCTCATTCAGAATAGGAGAGGTAAAGAGCTTCCAAGAGAGGCAGAAACTGAAAAAGTATGTGACCACCAAACCAACTCTGCAAGAAATATCGGGGGGGGGGGGGAGAGGGCTCTGTAAAAGAAAGAGTAAACCCAAAGAAATAATCCATGAAAACGGGGACTGAGTAGGTATTATGATGACACTAAATTCACATCTTTCAGTAGTAACTCTGAATGTAAATGGGCTTAATGATCCCATCAAAAGACACAGGGTTTTAGACTGGATAGAAAAGCAAACCATCTATAGGCTGTCTACGAGAGACTCATTTCTAGAAATAAGGACACTTTCAGCCTGAAAATAAAAGGTTAGAGAACGATTTACCATTCAAATGGTCCTCAAAAGAAAGCAGGGGTAGCAATCCTCACATCAGACAAATTAGGTTTATCCCACAGATTGTAGTAAGAGAAGAAGAGGGACACTATAACATACTTAAAGGATGTGTCCAACAAGAGGACCTAACAATCATGAATAATTATGCCCCTAATGTCAGATCTGCCAAGTATATCAATCAATCAATGACCAAAATTAAGACATACTAAGATAATAGTACACTAATACTGGGAGACTTTAACATGGCACTTTCTGCAAATGACAGATCTCCTAAGCACAACATCCCCAAAGAAACAAAAGCTTTGAATGAGACACTGGACCAGATGGATTTCACAGACATTTACGGAACTTTACATCCAAACGCAACAGAATACAAATTGTTCTCAAGTGCACATGGAACTTTCTCCAGAATAGACCACATACTGGGTCACAAATCAGGTCTGAACCGATAGAAAAAGATTGGGATTGTCCAGTGCGTATTTTCAGACCATAATGCTTTGAAATTAGAACTAAATCACCAGAAAAAGTTCGGAAGGATTTCAAACACAAGAGGTTAAGGACCATCCTGCCAAAAGATGAAAGGGTCAACCAGGAAATTAACGAAGAATTAAAAAGATTCATGGAAACTAAGAGAATGAAGATACAACCATTCAAAATCTTTGGGATACAACAAAAGCAGTCCTGAGAGGGAAATACATCGTAATACAAGCAACCATCCAAAAACTGGAAAAAAACTCTACTACAAAAGCTAAACTTACACCTAAAGGAGCTAGAGAAAAAACAGCAAATAGATCCTACACCCAGCAGAAGAAGAGAGTTAATAAAGATTTGAGCAGAACTCAATTAAATAGAGACCAGAAGAACTGTGGCACAGATCAACCAAACCAGGAGTTGGTTCTTTGAAAGAATTAGTAAGATAGATAAACCATTAGCCAGCCTTATTAAAAAGAAGAGAGAAAACTCAAATTAATAAAATCATGAATGAGAAAGGAGAGATCACTACCAAAACCAATGAAATACAAATGATTTTAAAACATTATGAGCAGCTGTACGCCAATAAATTAGGCAATCTAGAAGAAATGGACGCATTTCTGGAAAGCCACAAACTACCAAAACTGGAACTGGAAGCAATAGAACACCTGAACAGGCCAACAACCAGGGAGGAAATTGAAGCAGTCATCAAAAACCTCCCAAAACACAAAAGTCCAGGGCCAGATGGCTTCCCAGGGGAATTCTATCAAACGTTTAAAGAAGAAACCATACCTATTCTACTAAAACTGTTTGGAAAGATAGAAAGAGATGGAGTACTTCCAAATTCGTTCTATGAGGCCAGCATCACCTTAATTCCAAAACCAGACAAAGACCCCACCAAAACGGAGAATTATAGACCAATTCCTGATTAACATGGATGCAAAAATTCTCAACAAGGTACTAACCAATAGGATCCAACAATACATTAAGAAGATTATTCACCATGACCAAGTAGGATTGATCCCCGGGATGCAAGGCTGGTTCAACACTCGTAAAACAATCAATGTGATTCATCATATCAGCAAGAGAAAAACCAAGAACCATATGATCCTCTCAATAGATGCAGAAAAAGCATTTGACAAAATACAGCTTCCATTCCTGATCAAAACTCTTCAGAGTGTAAGGAAAGAGGGAACATTCCTCAACATCTTAAAACCCATCTACGAAAAGCCCACAGCAAATATCATTCTCAATGGGGAAGCACTGGGAGCCTTTCCCCTAAGATCGGGAACAAGACAAGGATGTCCACTCTCACCACTGCTATTCAATATAGTACTAGAAGTCCTAGCCTCAGCAATCAGACAACAAAAAGAAATAAAAGGCATTCAAATGGGCAAAGAAAAAGTCAAACTCTCCCTCTTCGCCGATGACATGATACTCTACATAGAAAACCCAAAAGCCTCCACCCCAAGATTGCTAGAACTCATACAGCAATTTGGCAGTGTGGCAGGATACAAAATCAATGCCCAGAAGTCAGTGGCATTTCTATATACTAACAATGATACTGAAGAAAGAGTAATTAAGGAGTCAATCTCATTGACAATTGCACCGAAAAGCAGAAGATACCTAGGAATAAACCTAACCAAAGAGATAAAGGTTCTATACCCTAAAGACTACAGAAGACTTCTGAAAGAAATTGAGGAAGACACAAAGAGATGGAAAAATATTCCATGCTCATTTATTGGAATAATTAATATTGTGAAAATATCAATGCTACTCAGGGCAATTTACATGTTTAATGCAATCCCTATCAAAATACCATGGACTTTCTTCAGAGAGTTGGAACAAATTATTTTAAGTTTTGTATGGAATCAGAAAAGACCCCGAATAGCCAGGGAAATATTAAAAAAGAAAACCATAGCTGAGGGCATCACAATGCTAGATTTCAGGTTGTACTACAAAGCTGTGGTCATCAGGACGGTGTGGTAATGGCACAGAAAGAGACACATAGATCAATGGAATTGAAGACATAATCCAGAAGTTGACCCTCAACTTTATGGTCATCTAATATCGACAAAGGAGGAAAGACTATCCACTGGAAAAAAGACAGTCTCTTCAATAAATGGTGCTGGGAAAATTGGACATCCACATACAGAAGAATGAAACTAGACTACTCTCTTGCACCATACGCAAAGATAAACTCAAAATGGATGAAAGATCTAAATGTGAGACAAGATTCCATCAAAATCCTAGAGGAGAACACAGGCAACACCCTTTTTGAACTTGGCCACAGTAACTTCTTGCAAGATACATCCACGAAGGCAAGAGAAACAAAAGCAAAAATGAACTATTGGGACTTCATCAAGATAAGAAGCTTTTGCACAGCGAAAGATACAGTCAACAAAACTAAAAGACAACCTACAGAATGGGAGAAGATATTTGCAAATGACCTATCAGATAAAGGGCTAGTTTCCAAGATCTATAAAGAACTTATGAAACTCAACAGCAAGGAAACAAACAATCCTATCATGAAATGGACCAAGGACATGAAGAGAAATCTCACAGAGGAAGACATAGACATGGCTAATACGCACATGAGAAAATGCTCCACATCACTGGCCATCAGGGAATGCAAATCAAAACCACAATGAGATGCCACCTCACACCAGTGAGAATGGGGAAAATTAACAAGGCAGGAAACCACAAATGTTGGAGAGGATGCAGAGAAAAGGGAACCCTCATATACTGTTGGTGGGAATGTGAACTGGTGCAGTCACTGTGGAAAACTGTGTGGAGGTTCCTCAAAGTGTTAAAAATAGATCTGCCCTATGACCCAGCAATTGCACTGTTGGGGATTTACCCCAAAGATACAGATGCAATGAAACGCCGGGACACCTGCACCCCAATGTTTATAGCAGCATTGTCCACAATTGCCAAACTGTGGAAGGAGCCTCGGTGTCCATCGAAAGATGAATGGATAAAGAAGATGTGGTCTATATATACAATGGAATATTACTCAGCCATTAGAAACGACAAATACCCACCATTTGCTTCGACATGGATGGAACTGGAGGGTATTTTGCTGAGTGAAATAAGTCAATTGGAGAATGATAATCATCACATGGTTTCACTCTTACGGGGAATATAAGAAATAGTAAAAGTGATTATAAGGGAAAGGAGGGAAAATGAGTGGGAAAAGTTAGAGAGAGTGACAAGACATGAGAGACTCCTAACTTTGGGAAATGGACAAAGGGTTGCAGAAGGGGAGGTAGCTGGGGTATGGGGTAACTGGGTGAGGAGCAATGTAGAGTGTACTTGATGAGTTGAGCGCTGGGTGTTATACTATGTGTTGACAAATCAAACTTCAATTGAATAAAGAAAAGAAAAGAAAAAGAAAAAGAGTAAATAAGTTTTCTGTTCCTTTCATTCTTCTGAGACTCACATAATGCTTTTGTTATTTTACTTAACATGCCCCATAGTTCACGTAGGCTTTCTTCACTCTTTTTCATTTTTATTTGTTCTTCTGTTCTGTTTGGACTATCAAGAGATCTGGGGACGCCTGGGTGGCTCAGTGGTTGAGCATCTGCCTTCAGCTCAGGGCATGATCCCACGGTCCTAAGATCGAGTCCCATATCAAGCTCCATGCATGGAGCCTGCTTCTCCCTCTGCCGATGTCTCTTCCTGGCTCTTTCTGTGTCTCTCATGAATAAATAAATAAAATCTTAAAAAAAAAGGAATATCAAGAGATCTGTGTTCAAGCACACCGATTCTATTTTCTCCTTGGTTGAGCTCGTTGTTGAAGCTCTTTAATTCATTTTTTCATTTCATTCATTGTATTCTGCAGCTCCAGAATATCTGTTTGGTTTGTTTTCATGATTGGTATCTCTTCGTTGAACTTCTCGGGGTTTTTTATGCATTGGTTTTCCTGAATTGAGTTGTCTATCTTGTTTTGTTAATTTTTTTAACTTTACTTAATTTTTATTGAAATGTAATTGACATACAATATTATATTAGTTTCAGGAACACAACACATCAATTCAATAATTCTATGTGTTACTCAATGATAACTATGATAATTGTAGTCGCCATTTGTTACTATATGTTATTACCATATTACTGATTTATTCCCTATGTTGTACTTTTTACCTGTGACTAATCTATTTTATAACTGTAAATTTGTGTCTCTTATTTTTCTTTATTTCTCCCATTTCCCCATCAGTTACCCTCTGGCAACCACCAGTTTATTCCATGAATTTAAGAGCCTTTTTGCTTTTGTTTTTGTTTTTGTTTGTTTTTCAGATTCCACATATAAGTGTTATCATATGGTATTTTTCTTTTTCTATCTTATGTATTTCGTACCATAGTGCCCTCTTGGTCCATTCATGTTGTAAATGGTAAGATCTTGTTTTTTTATGGTTGCATAAGAGTTAATTGTATTTATATACCACATTTTTTAATCCATTCATATATTGATGGTAACTTGGGTTGCTTCCATATTTTGAGGGTTTTTTTTTTTACTGTTTACTTTTGACACCAGTACCTCTATTTTATGGCATATATCACAATTCATATTTACATATTTATTAACTATTACATTAATGGTTCTTGAGACCCATCTAGATTATCAATTCCAAGAAGACAGAAACTGAGTCTGCTCAGACTTGCATCTTAATATTTAGTACAGTATCTTCCATTTAAGAAGAGCTCAATATGGGGTACCTGAGTGGCACAGTCAGTGAGCATCTGACTCTTGGTTTTGATTCATGATCTTGGGGTTGTGGCATTGAGCCCCACAACGGGTTCCACACTCAGGAAGGATCCACCCACCCTTGCACTCACTCATCCATCCAATGTATATTGATTATTTTATTAAAAGATTTTCTTTACCTATTTAGAGACAGTGTATGTGTGTGTGCACATGAGTGGGGAGAGGATCAGATAGAGGAGAGAGAGGTAATTTCAAGCAGACTCAGCCCTGAGTGCAGAGCCTGATATAGAGCTCAATCCCACCACCCAAAGATCATTTCCTGAGCTGAAATAAAGAGTAGGATGCTTAATGGACTAAGCCACTCACATATTCCCATTTCTTGTCTATTGTAAATAACACTGCAATAAACATTAAGGTGTATATATCTTTTCAAATTCGTGTTTTCATTTTCTTTGGGCAAATACCCAGTGGAGAAATTATTGGATCTTATTATATTTCTACTTTGAATTTCTTCATACTTACATAGAAAAGAATAAAATTGGACCACTTTCATACATTATGCAATACACAACAATAAAACTCAACATGGATCAAAGGCCTAAATGTGTGACCTGAAAACCATAAAATTACTTAAAAGAAAACATAGACAGTAATCTATTTGAAATCAGTCTTAGCATTTTTCTAGATATGTCTCCCCAGATAGGGGAAACAAAAGAAAAAAATAAACTATTGGAGATACACCAAAATACAAAGCTTTTTCACAGTGAAGGAAACTATCAACAAAGTGAAAAGGCAGCCTACAAATTGAGAGAAGATACTTACAAATGATATATCTGATAAGGGGTTAATATCCAAAATAGATAAAGAACTTATACAACTCAACACACACACAAACACACAACAACACACAGATAACCTGATTAAATTGGGTACAGGACCTGAATAGACATTTTTCCAAAAAAGACATAGAAATGACCAACAGTCATATGAAAATATTCTCAACATAATTAATCATCAGGGAAATGCAAATCAAAACCTCAATGAGATATCACCTCACATCTGTCAGAATAGCTAGAATCTAAAAGACAAGAAATAGCAAGTGTTAGCAAGGATGTGGAGAAGAAGGAACCCTACTGCACTGTTGGTAGGAATGTAAATTGGTGTAGCCACTGTGGAAAACAGTATGGAGTTTCCTCTATCTGTGTTCCATTGCATCTCACTGAAATTCCTTAAAATAATTATTTTGAATTCTTTTTCATGTAACTCTCAGATTTCCATTTCTTTGGGGTCAGTTACTGGGAATTTATTATGTCCCTTTGGTTATGTCACATTTCCTTTTTCATGTTTATAATGGCTTTGCATTGATATCTGAATATTTGAAGGAGCAGATTCCTCTTTCAGCCTTTCAAAATGAAAAGTTTTGGTGAGCAAAAACTTCCACTTGAACATGGCTGCAGGACACTGGCTGTGTGACAGTCTCTGGTTCCTGGGAGGTAATGGTGCTGTAGTCTCTGTGAATCTCCATCAGCTGAACTCAACTCAGTGAAGACTGCAGAGATCCTGCTGGTCTCAGTGGTGGCTAGGCTTACTAGCGGTGCTTAGGAGAAAAGGCTACTGGGGTCTTCCTGTTTTCCTTTTTGGCCTGGGGGGGGATGTTCTAGCTGAGGACATCCCTCTTGGCATCAGATCTTGCATGTTTACATTCTGAGTAACTATGGATCTGCAGTCCTGGAATCAGATACACATGTAGCTACCACAACACCTCAGCCCTAGAGCACAGGTCCAATTGATACAGCAATAATACCAGTGTCTGAAGTGCAAGCATGTACAGATCACCCATGGAACTTATGCCTGGGTCTTCTGGGTCTCACCAAAGTAACTCAGCCTGAGGGAGGGGTGAGGATGCAGAAATGGCAAAGGCCATGTGATGACAAGATGAAGTGATGACTTGGGCTCAGGGTGCAATAGGAGTACACCCTGGGGATGGAGGGTCAAAGTCTGACTCTGGACACACGGCACAGCCATAGAACAAACAGCAGCAGGTTGAACCTGATGATGATAGGTCAAAGCTGAGACTTACAACTCCAGGGACAGGGCATAGAGTTTCAGTAGTGCTGTCCAATGATGGTAAGCCAAAGCTGTAATTTAAGATACAGGGTGCAGTCATGGAACCACAGGAGCTTGATCCAATGATGACTCATTAAAGTTGCATGTTGACAGCACACTGAGGATGGGATACAAAGCAATAGCTGTGTGACTCCAGTAATGGCATGTTATAGCCCTGACTTAATACCTGGGGCCAGGGTACAATGCAGCTGTAGTACAGTCCTGTTATGGCGGATCATAGCTACAATTTAGAACCCAGAAGCAGAGTACAGAGCTGTGGCAGCTCTGGTCCTGTAAATTGCAAGACACTGTGGTGTCCTTATCCCAGATAGCTGATTACAACAGCAGCTCAGGCTCCCAGAAGTAGGCTTCACTACAGCTACAGCTACAGCCTCAGGGAAAAGATGAAGCAACAGGGATTCCTGTCAACTCCATTATCTGTGTTCAGCATTGGTGAAGACTTTAAGAGTCCTCAGTAGCAAAAGCTATAAACATCCATGCCAATAAGGCCTATTGGGGCTCTCCTGCTTGCCTTTTCCCAATGGTGTGAAATTTTTCCAAAGAGATTCCCCTGGTACCAAGCTTCTCTGGACTGGGAGTTGGGATGACACAAGTCAAATGTTTCCTATGCTTTTTTATGTTGTTATCTTTAGGTTTTAAGTTACATGGTGTATCTGCTGCTTCCTTGTTGTAGTACAGAGCTTCTTAATACTATTTTTGTAATTCTGTAGTTTATTAGTTTATTTTTTTGTAGTTTTTGTGGGAGAGACAGGTATTGTGACTTAGCCTTCCATCTTGATGGTGTCATCTCTTTATTTTTATATTTAAAATTTTGTTAGATTTTAATTTTATATCTTATTTTATTATTTCTCATTTTACTTTATTTACCATGTCACTTAACCTCTCTAAGCCACAATTCCTAACTTAGAAAATAGAAACAATTGTATTTACCTCAAAATATTATTTTGAAGTTAAGGCAAATTAATATAGTAAACTAATACTGTATTAGAGCATTTTAAATTTTCTTATTTATATTTGATTATGTCTAGAGACTCTTCTGTACATTTTCAAATTGGTATTTTACCATGTTATATAATTCTTCAAATATACTTGAATCAATTATTTTATTGTATTTGCTTCTCTAATTGTACATTAATGTCCTCTGTGTATATCTTTCCTCAGCTGGAGAATTGTGATGATTTGCTTAGACTATATCACAGAGCACACTGAGATAGGTATTTGTTCCTACAGTTGTTGGAAATTAAGTCCAATGCTTCATGGTTACCATCTGGTGATTACTTAGCGTGGTAAGAAAAGCATAGAGTGAGGGCTCAATTTCTAACCTATAAAATAAGAACAATTGCACTTAAAATTATTACTTTGAGAATTATATGAAATAAACATGTAAAGTTCCTGGAGCATGCTTGATCAATGTTAGTTATCATTATTGAAAGACACTACTCCAACCTCAAAATATCTTTCTTTTCCCAGAGATCAATGCCTCCCCTTTACTTCAAAACTCTAAACAAAACCATTCTTCCAGAGACTGGGATGAAGTTTTCAAAATAATTGTTGCATCAACCTATCCTACTGAGCAAAATAAGAGTCCATTAAAAAACCACATATTTAAGACATTGAGGGTAGGGAGAATAGTCCATTTCTTTAACTAAGAAGGGAAAGTAGGTCTTCAGTGAATATTTCTCAAATGAACAACCAAATTTATTTTTTTAAGTGGGAGATGCCGTGGGTTTGACAAATGTGCACCTTTTTTTGTAAAAAGAGATGTAAATCCTATAGAAAAACATTCATGAATATTGTAGCAAAACTCAGAATCCAAAATGGGAAGTGGATTTGAATAGCTGAATTTCTTTCTTTAAAAATATGATTAGTATTCTCTTATTATTTGCATAATCCATGCTCATTATTGAAATATAGAAAAGTAAGCAAAAGAAATATCCAATATTACTTAGCCAAAAGATTACACATATCAGCATTTTGCTATATGTACTTCTAGATGTTTTGTGTATGTGTGTGCATGTGTGTATATGCTGCACAAATAAATAGATATTTTTGAACAAAATGGGATTATTTATGGTTCTCTGGGGTTTTTTTCCACTTATATCTTATATATCATTCCATGATAAAAGTTCTATACATCTTTAAAGTTTATTTTTATATAGTTGCTTTCTGATGCAACTTTCTTTTTCATGCAGTGCTTGAGTCTGGAGGAGTTCTTTCACCGTGTTGCTGGAAACTTCATTCTTGTGTCAGCTGCAATATCTGTAATCAGCCAATTACGATACTTAACTAGGGGTCTACTATAGAACTGATTTTGGTCAAATATGAAATCTAAGTATTGAGGAAATATAAGCTTCCCGAGTGCAAGTGGTCTTTTTGCTGCCTTCAGCAGTCCTGAAATAATTTTCAAAAGTAAGCATAAAGAAATAGAATTTACTTCAACCCTTTGGGGGGAATGACTTAGTTAGGAAACATCACTCTCTTCAGTAATTATGTTGGAGGTGCTCATCATAATTTTCTACTCTGTAATAAAACTTTACTTAGGAATAGCTGGAAGGATTTCTACTTCTGTGGAGATGGAAATGGGGAAAAGGCAGAACCTTTGAAATGGTAGAAGTGCTGAGTGACATCCCAAAGAGTACCTAGTCTCTTCTAAAGTGCTCAATTACCTGTACTAACATTTTTTTTTTTTTTTTTTTTTTTTGCGAGGGGGAGTTTTGGACATACTGGCTGTGATTTGCTGAGGCTTTGCTAGAGAAACATTTTCCAAATCCTGGACTGTCATTCCTTTTTTTATGTTTTTTTTTATTGGAGTTCAATTTGCCAACATATAGCATAACACCCAGTGCTCATCCCCTCAGTGCCCGTCATCCAGTCACCCCCAACCCCCACCCTCCTCTCTTTCCACCACCCCTTGTTCATTTCCCAGAGTTAGGAGTCTCTCATAGTCTCCCTTTCTAATATTTCCCACTCATTTTTCCTCCTTTCCCCTTTATTCCCCTTCACTATTTTTTATATCCCCCAAATGAATGAGACCATATAATGTTTGTCCTTCTCTGCCTTATTTCACTCAGCATAATACCCTCCAGTTCCATCCACGTCAAAACAAGTGGTGGGTATTTGTTGTTTCTAATGTCTGAGTAATATTCCATTGTATACATAGACCACATCTTCTTTATCCATTCATCTTTTGATGGACACCAAGGCTCCTTCCACAGTTTGGCTATTGTGGACACTGCTGCTATTCTTCATATGAGATATTGCACATGTATTTTCATTCTAAAGAACTCTGGAGAAGACCTGAGGCTTCTGGAATCTGTTATTAACTTCCACAATCTGTAAGCTTTTTTGGTACTTTCATGATTGCTAAACTTCAAAGAATCTAAATGCATATGATTAGTTTATATTGTTTTTGAAGATGACTCATGCTCTGCCAAATTAGAAAAAAAAAAGCACATTCCTACTTCTTCCCTGCGATATGGAGCTGTTCTATTGAAAACAGGAAAAGCCTGAAAAAGTTTTCAGTGGCAGACCTTAATTTTATGGTTTTTGGATGATTTTTAAATTTGAGGTTTCTACTTACCATGCCAAAAAAGAGACTATTATTTTTTCTTCTGCTCGTTTCCCTAAAATCTACAAAATGTCCACACTGCTTTTTTGGAGTCCATGTATCTTACTATTTTTACAGATAGTGTTTCTTTTTCTTTCTGAACATTAGAATATTATTACTCTACAAAGGATTAAGTGGAATATTAACGCACCCACACCTTATTGAAAAGTTTTTTTAAAAAGTTTGTTTTGTTTCAACTCTTAGACACACCCACCTATCCTTATTAGTAGTGATAAGAGTAAGGGAAAAATAAACCCTCATTTTCTGGATTATTATTAAACATTAGACATTATACTGGGCAATTTGCATATGCTACCCAGATGTCAGCTGATATTACCCTGTGCTTTGAGATTTCCTTAATTTTGGCACAAGTCCTCTAGCACACATTGTGAAGAAATCCAGTGCTACCCTTATAATTTCCTTGAATCTGCTGGGAATTCTGGTCTCATAATCACATCCGGTTTTGAGTTTCTGCTTTCACTAATCTCTCTAACAGTTTTTCTCTTTTTTCTGTTTAACACCCAGCCACTCAGGGAACTATGATTTTTTTTCTTTTGACTTTCTCCAGAAGTTTTCATATGAACAATGTATAATAAAGACCATACTTTATTAGCAATTGGAACAAAAGAGAGATTTTACACTGGTGCAAAATAAGCAACTTGGAACTGAATTTGCGACATGCCTCTTGCTCCTGCTGACATAACAAAATATCACAACTTGGATAGCTTAAACAACAGAAACTAATTTTCTCATAGTTCTGGAGGCTAGAAGTCCAAGATCAAGGTACCAGCAGGGTTGGTTTCTCTCCCTGGCTTGCAGATGGCCACCTTCTTTTTGAGTTCTCACATGGCCTTTTCTGTGCTCACATGCTCCTGGTATCTCCTCTTTTCCTTATAAGGGCACTACTCCTATTGTATTATGGACCCAACTTTATGACCTAGTTTACCTTAATTACCTCATTAAAAGCCCTATCTCCACATACAGTTACATTGGGAGTTAGAGCTTCAGTTTGTGAATTGGGGAAGGCCACAATTCAGTCTGTAACATTTATAAGGGCTACTCTTTTGTATCCCAAGCCATATTAACATAATCTGCAAATTGGAGGTCTACACATGCTGAGGGCTCACCTTTCAGAAGCCCCTACAGATTAGTAGATGTTTTGAGCTTTCAATCTCCTCTCTCTCTTTCTCCTTATATAATCTAGAAATAATTGATGTAGTGGACTGAATAATGGATACCCAAAAGTATCAGGCCCTAATCCCTGGAATTTGTAAATGTTACCTTACTTAGAAAAATGCACTTTGCAGGTGTGCCTAAGTTTATGATTTTTTTTAAGTTTATGATTTTGAGATTATGAAATTAGCCTGGATTATCCAGGTGGGCCATAAATGCAATTGCATGTATCCTTATAAGAGGGAGCCAGAGTGAGAGTTGACATACATAGAGGGAAAGGTTATATGAAGATGGAGCAGAGAGAGATTTGAAGATTACAGTGATACAACCATAAGGCAAAGAATACCAGCAGCTATCAAAATTAAAGAGACAGAAAAGTTGATTCCCTGCTAGAGCTTCCCCAGGAAGTCAGGCCCTGCTGACCCCTTGATTTCAGTCCAGTGATACTAATTTTGGACTTCAGATATTCAGAACTGTAAGAGAAAAAAGGTGTATTGTTTTAAGCCATCAAGTTTGTGATGATTTGTTGTAGCAGTCACAGGAAACTAATACAGATGGGAAAAGAATAAAGACAAATTTTCTTATTGATGGTAATTTATGCCACCACCAAATTCCCTCTCCTACTGCATACACCTTAAGAGGCAAGAGAAGCTATATTTAGGATGATGTTTAAATATTTTTTTACCCTAATACACATACATTATTTCATTAATTTTTACAAAAATCCCTTGAGATAGGAATTATGATTCCACTTCTATTGATAAGGAAACAGATTTGGAAAGCTTAAGTAATTTTCCAGAGGGCATACAACTAATAAGTGGTAGAGCCAGGACTTAAATTTGAAGGAAGAATAAAGAAGTAAATAAATTTAGAGGAATACAACTCAAGGCATTAAATCAATGTGGAAGAATATATGAAGGTAGCACCATGCAGTAGAAAGTGAAATAGGAACTTTCCTAAAGCTTTAAAAAAAATTCTGGACTTTTATTGAGTGTTTTGATGAGAGAATTATAGACATCGCCACTAATACAGAAAACATAATAGTACTGAATCTTCCAAACTGAAACCTTGCACCAGATTTTTTTAAGTAAGGTTTAAGAATCACTTAGAAATTAGGCTTTCATAGAAACATGTTCAGAAATGAATAAAACTAATTCAACAAAGATAGAGTCTTGGAACTCAAGCTGCACATATTCATATGTATTGTAAGGTGGTGGGGTCTGTAATTAATATAACTTTAATGCAAAGCAGTTTGTATATGAAATAATATTATAATCCATGTGATAGATTTTTTATTCTCTTCCCATTTGTATTAGCCCTATTCCTTTTATGATAGGGTCACTTGACAGAATAGATTAATGGAATGCTATAGATTTTTTAATCTGGATTTTGGCAATGTATTTCATAAGGTCCTGGGAGAACCTGATCAGAGTAATAACATTGCCCAGGAGATTAGTAACTTGAAACTTAACTTAAACAAAGATTGGTAATAAATAGATTGATGTTAAACTTAAAGTGAATTCTCTTATAGTGACACACTACTAAAAGGTATGTAGATCAGATTCGGAGGTTATACAAAACTTGGAAAGGAAGCTAAAATGCAGTATGAAAGAACTAGGATTCATAAAGGACATTACAGGGTAAAAGTTTAATGAGATTAAGCAAAGCATGCTTTCCTTAATTCATTCCTGTTGCCAAATATTTATTGAGTACCTACTATATATTAGGCACTAAGCTAGGTGGTGGGAATACAAAGGCATAGTTCCTCAAGGAAATCACAAGCTCACTGGGAAAGACAAATAAATCAATTTTGTCAGTACAGTGTGATAAATAATATGATATTGGTAATCTCAGAGTGCCATGGGAAGATAGAAAAGGCATTCATATAAGAAAAGTATTCACGAGAATGTGATGTTTGGGTTGAATTTTAAAGAAATTAAGCAGGATCTGAAGAAACAAGGATGATATTTTAGGTAGAGAAAAGCAAAGGACTTTGAAGCATTAAGACATATTTCAGGAACCCTAAGTAGCAAGGTATGACTTGTAAGTAATGGTAGTTATTAAAGAGTGATACAGAAATAAAATTGGACTGTGAGTTCACAGAAACTGAAATCAGGATGCATCCATGTTGTTGTTACTAGCAAATAACATGGAGTCTGGAATAGAATAGGTCCCCAGGAAATATTTTTGAAGGAATAAATGAATGAACAACATGAGTCATGTCCTGAAGGACCTTAGATGTTAAACTTGAGTTTGATTTTATCCTATTGATGGGTGGGGATGGGGGGCACTGAGGTCCTTTAAACAGAGTGATGTGTTTACATTTGTGTTTTAGGAAGCCCAATCTGGCAGATGTTGGATAAATGTATTATAGAAGAGACAGTCTAAAGGCAGGTGGATTAGTGTTATAATACAGATAATAAATTAGAGTGAACCAAATCATTAAAGAGGTGACAGTGGGCCTGTACTGGTGGAACCAACAGTATTTGGTAACTGATTACTTATGCAGATTCAGTAGAATGAGGAGTATGGATTGGGGAGTTTAAGAAAAGAAGTCAAATTTTATAATGGAAGTTAAAATTGTTTAGGATGTGTAGAAAAGATGCATTAAAGTATTTGGGGTCCAGCTAAAGTTCAAGACCGAGAATATCTAGTGGTATCAATCAGCATGACTGTGTTGGTTTTTTCTATAGGGTCCAGCAGCTCAGGCATAGAAACAGTGTTTGAATAGTTTGATTGTTCTAAGATTTTAGTTTATGACTGGGTGTCAATGGAAAGGACAAGAAGTAGAAAAGAATTATCTCATTTCTCTGCTCCCTCTTACAAAAAAAAAAAAAAACCTTTTTTATACTCACTATCTTCATTTCCTCTCCTTCATCTCTCTATTAAAACCTCTTTAATGAGGCTTTGTCTTTACTTACCAGGTGAAACTGTTCTTGTCAAGATCACCATATTATTAGACCCAAATCAATTTTCAGTCTTCATTTTACCTAAAAATTAACAGCATTTGATATATTTGTTTGCTCCCTCCTCCTTGAAATACTTTCTTTACTTGGCTTCCAGGTTTATACAGTCTCCTGCTTTTAGTCTGACTTCCTTACCCAGTTCTTTATGATTCTGACCCCTAAATATTGCATAGTACCAGTTATTGGATATCTTTTCTCTATATATATATTCCCTTGAAGAATGCTTCCAGTGAGTTGCATAGTTTTAAATATCATCTAAATCGTTATGATTCTCAAATTTATACTTGTAGTCTAGACCTCTTCCTTGAACTCCAGACTTAAATATCCAGCTTGCTACTAAAAATTTCCACTTGGATATATTATAGGTCTCTTAAAATTAAGATGTCTTAATACAGCCCCAGATCCCCTCAATATTTTACTTTTACCTTCCCTCAAATTCCTGCTGCTTTTAAGCAGTCTTCCTCATCTCAGTTAATGGCAATTCTATTCTTCTTATTGCAGAACAAAAACTCGGAATCATTTTTGACTATTTTATCTCACTCTTCAATTTCAAATTTATTCTCTCTCTCTCTCTTTCTCTCTCTCTCTCTCTTTCCCTCCTCCTCCCTCTCTTAATCAGAGAGTAGATTGGTGGTGCCAGGAACTGGATGTATGGAAAAATAGGGAGATGTTGTTCAAAAAGTACAGACTTCCAGTTATAAGATGAATAAGTTCTGGGAGTCTAATGTGCAACACAGTGACTACAGTTGATAATAATGTATTGTGTACTTGAAATTTGCTAAGATAGTAAATACTGTTCCTACAACACACACCTAAAAAGATAAAGAAGTGAAGTGATGAATGTGTTAATTAATTTGGTTGTGGTAATCATTTCACAATTATACACATATATTAAATCATCATATAGTACTACTTAAATATATACAATTTTTCTTTGTCAAACATACCTCAATAACACTGAGAAAATGCAATTTATTTATTTAAATTTATTTTAAGAATGTTATCTTTGAAATATAAATATTTGTGACATTATATTTCAAGTTTTCAAGTGATTTCTATTTGGCATTTTTAAAAGATTTTATTTATTTATTCACGAGAGACACACAGAGAGAGGCAGAGACATAGGCAGAGGGACAAGCAGGTTCCTTAAGGGGAATCACGATGTGGGATTCCATTCTGGGATTCCAGGACCACACCCTGAGCCAAAGGCATATGCTCAATTGCTGAACCACCCAAGCATCACTCTATTTGGCATTTTTGAGTTAATGCTACTATATTTTAATGTTTTCTGTTATCATTCACCTATATCATGTAGAGATAATTGTTATATGTAATGAAAATATATAATCTTTTTATGATATATTGTTTCATAATAATAAAAAACCATGCATGTACTATTATACTGGATTTTATTTTACAGATGTCAGAGAGAAATGATTTGCTGTTTATTATTAAAAAATCATAATTAATTAGAAACAGGCAAGTAAATGTTATGAAAAATACTGAGTATCTTATGAATTCAAAAATTTCTGAGAATTCCCAGGAATTCCGATTTATTGACCCTGGATTACAAAGACTAATATCGGTCAGGAGTTTGGAAACACTACTCCTTCATTTCCTTTAGAGGGAGGGGCAAGATGGTGGAAGAGCAGGGTCCCCAAGTCACCTGTCCCCACCAAATCACCAAATTACCTAAATTTCGGCATGAAATTTAAAGAGAGAACAGCTGGAATGCTACAGTGAGAAGAGTTCGCGCTTCTATCAAGGTAGGAAGACGGGGAAAAAAGAAATAAAGAAACAAAAGGCATCCAAGGGGGAGGGGCCCGCAAGGAGCAGGGTTAAGGCCGGGCGAGTGTTCCCAGGACAGGAAAGCACCGTCTCAGAGAAGCAGGAGCTTCACCAATCTTCCGGGACAGAAAGGGGCTCGCAGGGAGTTAGAGCAAGACCCCAGGAGGGCGGGGATGCCCTCAGGCTCCCTGGGACACTAACAGAGCACCTGAGCCCCGGGGAGAGTGCGCCGAGCTCCCTAAAGGGCTGCAGCGCGCACACAGCCTGACCCGGGAGCAGCCCGGGGGGGCTCGGGCAGAGGCTGCACAGAAAGGGGGCTGCCCGGCTGGGAGCGAATCCAACGGCGCAAGCCCGGGAGCACAGGGCGCTGGGGACACAGCCCAGGATCCGAACTACCCCCGGGACAGACAGGGGCCAGGAGGGCCCAGGACAGCAAGGACGCTCCTGCCCCGAGCTGAGCAGATCAGCGGCCCCGCCCCGGAGCCTCCAGGCCCCTGCAGACTGAGAGCTCCATAGTTACTGCAGGAGCTGAATTCAGGACTGGAGAGCTGGCCGCCGCCACTGTGGTTGTTCTTCCTGGGGCCTCACAGGGTAAACAACCTCCACTGAGCTCCACAGTGGCCTCACCGGATGAAGAACTTAAACATCACTCACTGAGCCCTGCACCAGGCAGGAGAGAGCAGCAACCCAAAGTGCTAACACCTGAACATCAGCACAACAAATTAGCCGGCCCCTCCCCCAGAAGACCAGCTAGACGGAGAAGTTCCAGGGGAAGTACGGGACTTAAAGTATACAGAATCAGAAGATACTCCCCCATGTTTTCTTTGTTTTTGTTTTTGCTTTTTGAATTCTGTTTGCTTCCCCACCCCCTTTTTTCCCTTTCTTTCTTTTCCTCTTTTTCTTCTCTTTCTTTTTTCTTCCTTTTTTCTTTTTTCTTTTTCTCTTTTCTTTCCTTCTTTCTCTCCTCTTTTTTTCTCCTTTTCCCAATACAACTTGTTTTTGGCCACTCTGCACTGAGCAAAATGACTAGAAGGAAAACCGAACCTCAAAAGAAAGAATCAGAAACAGTCCTCTCTCCCACAGAGTTACAAAATCTGAATTACATTTCAATGTCAGAAAGCCAATTCAGAAGCACTATTATAAAGCTACTGGTGGCTCTAGAAAAAAGCATAAAGAACTCAAGAGACTTCATGACTGCAGAATTTAGATCTAATCAGGCAGAAATTAAAAATCAATTGAATGAGATGCAATCCAACTAGAAGTCCTAACAACGAAGGTTAAGGAGGAGGAAGAATGAGTGAGTGACATAGAAGACAAGTTGATGGCAAACAGGGAAACTGAGGAAAAAAGAGACAAACAATTAAAAGACCATGAGCATAGATTAAGGGAAATAAATGACAGCCTGAGGAAGAAAAACCTATGTTTAATTGGGGTCCCCGAGGGCGCCGAAAGGGCCAGAGGGCCAGAATATGTATTTGAACAAATCATAGCTGAAAACTTTCCTAATCTGGGAAGGGACACAGGCATTCAGATCCAGGAGTCTCTACAAAAGACTCATTTTAGACAGAAGGACAGCTACAGCCTGAAAATAAAAGGTTGGAGAACCATTTACCATTCAAATGGTCCTCAAAGGAAAGCAGGGGTAGCCATCCTTATATCAGATAAACTAAAATTTAACCCGAAGACTGTAGTGAGAGATGAAGAGAGACACTATATCACGCTTAAAGGATCTATCCAACAAGAGGACTTAACAATCCTCAATATATATGCCCCGAATGTGGGAGCTGCCAAATATATCAATCAATTAATAACCAAAGTTAAGACATACTTAGATAACAATACACTAATACTTGGACACTTCAATCTAGCGCTTTATACACTCGATAGGTCTTCTAAACACAACATCTCCAAAGAAACGAGAGCTTTAAATGATACACTGGACCAGATGGATTTCACAGATATCTACAGAACTTTACATCCAAACCCAACTGAATACACATTCTTCTCAAGGGCACATGGGACTTTCTCCAGAGTAGACCACATACTGGGTCATAAATCAGGTCTGAACCGACAGCAAAAGATTGGGATCGTCCCTTGCATATTCTCAGACAATAATGCCTTGAAATTAGAACTAAATCACAACAAGAAGTTTGGAAGGACTTCAAACACGTGGAGGTTAAGGACCATCGTGCTAAAAGATGAAAGGGTCAACCAGGAAATTAAGGAAGAATTAAAAACATTCATGGAAACTAATGAGAATGAAGATACAACCGTTCAAAATCTTTGGGATGCAGCAAAAGCAGTTCTGAGGGGGAAATACATTGCAGTACAAGCATCCATTCAAAAACTGGAAAGAACTCAAATACAAAAACTAACCTTACACCTAAAGGAGCTAGAGAAAAAACAGCAAATAGGTCGTACACCCAGCAGAGGAAAAGAGTTAATAAAGATTCGAGCAGAACTCAATGAAATAGAGACCAGAACTACTGTGGAAAAGATCAAAAAACCAGGAGTTGGTTCTTTGAAAGAATTAATATGATAGATAAACCATTAGCCAGCCTTATTAAAAAGAAGAGAGAGAAGACTCAAATTAATAAAATCATGAATGAGAAAGGAGAGATCACTACCAACACCAAGGAAATACAAACGATTTTTAAAACATATTATGAACAGCTATACACCAATAAATTAGGCAATCTAGAAGAAATGGACGCATTCCTGGAAAGACACAAACTACCAAAACTGGAACTGGAAGAAATAGAAAAGCTGAACAGGGCCATAACCAGGGAGAAAATTGAAGCAGTCATCAAAAACCTCCCAAGACACAAAAGTCCAGGGCCAGATGGCTTCCCAGGGGAATTCTATCAAATGTTTAAAGAAGAAATCATACTTATTCTACTAAAGCTGTTTGGAAAGATAGAAAAGATGGAGTACTTCCAAATTCGTTCTATGAGGCCAGCATCACCTTAATTCCAAAACCAGATGAAGACCCCACAAAAAAGGAGAATTATAGACCAATATCCCTGATGAACATGGATGCAAAAATTCTCAACAAGATACTAGCCAATAGGATCCATAGTACATTAAGAAAATTATTCACCATGACCAAGTAGGATTTATTCCCGGGACACAAGGCTGAATCAACAGTCGTAAAACAGTCAATGTGATTCATCATATCAGCAAGAGAAAAACCAAGAACCATATGATTCTCTCAATAGATGCAGAGAACGCATTTGACAAAATACAGCACCTATTCCTGATCAAAACTCTTCAGAGTGTAGGGATAGAGGGAACTTTCCTCAGCATCTTAAAAGCCATCTAAAAAAAGCCCACAGCAAATATCATTCTCAATGGGAAAGCACTGGGAGCCTTTCCCCTAAGATCAGGAACAAGACAGGGATGTCCAATCTCACCACTGCTATTCAACATAGTACTGGAAGTCCTAGCCTCAGCAATCAGGCAACAAAAAAACATTAAAGGCATTCAAATTTGCAAGGAAGAAGTCAAACTCTCCCTCTTCGCCGATGACATGATACTCTACATAGAAAACCCAAAAGCCTCCACCCCAAGATTGCTAGAACTCATACAGCAATTTCGCAGCGTGGCAGGATACAAAATCAATGCCCAGAAGTCAGTGGCATTTCTATACACTAACAATGAGACTGAAGAAAGAGAAATTAAGGAATCAATCCCATTTACAATTGCACCCAAAAGCATAAGATACCTAGAAATAAACCTAACCAAAGAGATAAAGGATCTATACCCTAAAAACTATAGAACACTTCTGAAAGAAATTGAGGAAGACACAAAGAGATGGAAAAATATTCCATGCTCATGGATTGGCAGAATTAATATTGTGAAAATGTCAATGTTACCCAGGGCAATCTACACGTTTAATGCAATCCCTATCAAAATACCATGGACTTTCTTCAGAAAGTTAGAACAAACTATTTTAAGATTTGTGTGGAATCAGAAAAGACCCTGAATAGCCAGGGGAATTTTTAAAAAGAAAACCATATCTGGAGGCATCACACGTCAGATTTCAGGTTGTCCTACAAAGCTGTGGTCCTCAAGACAGTGTGGTACTGGCACAAAAACAGACACATAGATCAATGGAACAGAATAGAGAATCCAGAAGTGGACCCTCAACTTTATGGTCAACTAATATTCGATAAAGGAGGAAAGACTATCCATTGGAAGAAAGACAGTCTCTTCAATAAATGGTGCTGGGAAAATTGGACATCCACATGCAGAAGAATGAAACTAGACCACTCTCTTCCACCATACACAAAGTTAAACTCAAAATGGATGAAAGATCTAAATGTGAGACAGGATTCCATCAAAATCCTAGAGGAGAACACAGGCAACACCCTTTTTGAACTCGGCCACAGTAACTTCTTGCAAGATACATCCAAGAAGGCAAAAGAAACAAAAGCAAAAATGAACTATTGGGACTTCATCAAGATAAGAAGCTTTTGCACAGCAAAGGATACAGTCAACAAAACTAAAAGACAACCTATAGAATGGGAGAAGATATTTGCAAATGACGTATCAGATAAAGGGCTAGTTTCCATGGTCTATAAAGAACTGATGAAACTCAACACCAAAGAAACAAACAATCCAATCATGAAATGGGCAAAAGACATGAACAGAAATCTCACAGAGGAAGACATAGACATGGCCAACATGCACATGAGAAAATGTTCCACATCACTTGCCCTTAGGGAAATACAAATCAAAACCACAATGAGATACCACCTCACACCAGTGAGAATGGGAAAATTAACAAGTCAACCACAAATGTTGGAGAGGATGTGGAGAAAGGGGAACCGTCTTGCACTCTCGTGGCAATGTGACATGGTGCAGCCACTCTGTAAAACTGTGTGGAAGTTCCTCAAATTGTTAAAAATAGATCTGCCCTATGACGCAGCGATTGCACTGCTGGGGATTTACCCCAAAGATACAGATGCAATGAAACGCCGGGACACCTGCACCCCGATGTTTATAGCAGCAATGTCCACAATAGCCAAACTGTGGAAGGAGCCTCAGTGTCCATCAAAAGATGAATGGATAAAGAAGATATGGTCTATGTATACAATGGTCATTACTCAGCCATTAGAAACGACAAATACCCACCATTTGCTTCGACGTGGATGGAACTGGAGGGTATTATGCTAAGTGAAATAAGTCAATCAGAGAAGGACAAACATTATACGGTCTCATTCATTTGGGGAATATAAAAAATACTGAAATAGAATAAAGGGGAAAGGAGGAAAAATGAGCAGGAAATATCAGAAAGGGAGACAGAACATGAGAGACTCCTAACTCTGGGAAATGAACAAGGGGTAGTGGAAGGGGAGGTGGGCGGGGGGTTGGGGTGACTAGGTGACAGGCACTGAGGGGGGCACTTGATGGAATGAGCACTGGGTGTTATGCTATAAGTTGGCAAATTGAACTTCAATAAAAAAAAATATACAAAAACAAGCAAAGCTGGAGACATCACTATTCCAGACTTCAAGTTATTTTACAAATCTATGTTGATGAAGACACTAAGGTAATGTCACAAAAATAAACACATAGATTGATGCGACAAAGTAGAATACCATGAATGAACCCATACGTATATGGTCAGTTAATCTTCAATAAAGTAGAGATGGATATCAAATGGAAAAATTCTCTTTAACAAATGGTGTTGGCAAAACTGGACAGCAACACGCAAAGGAATAGTATTGGACCACTTTTTTTACACCATATACAAAAATAAATTCAAAATGGATAAAAGACCTAAATGTGAGACAGAAAACCTTTAAAATCCTAGAGAACACAGGTCATAGGAACTTCCTATCAGAGATGTCTCCTGAGGCAAGAGAACCTAAAACAGGAATAAACTATTGGGACCTCATGAAAATAAAAACTTCCACACAGGAAAGGAAACAATCAGTAAAACTAGAAGACAATCTATGGAATGGGAGATAATATTTCCAAATGCCATATCTGATAAAGGGTTTGTTTCCAAAATATATAAAGAATTTATAAAACTCAATACTCCAAAACTAAATAATCTAGTTAAAAGATGGGCCAAAGATATAGATATTTTCCCCAAGAAGATCTACAGATATCTAACAGATACATGAAAAGATGCTCAACACCACTCATTATTATCAGGGAAGTAGAAATCAAAGCTACAATGAGATATCATCTCACACCAGTCAGAATAGCTAAAATTAACAATACAGGAAACAATAGGTGTTGCTGAAGATGTGGAGAAAGGGGTACCCTCTTGGACTGTTGGTGGAAATGCAAACTGATACAGTCACTGTGGAAAATATTATGGAGGTTCCTCAAAAAGTTGAAAATAGTACTACCCTAAGATCCAGCATTTGTACTACTAGGTATGTACCCAAAGGATACAAAAATACTCCATTTATATTTATATATAAAATATGAAATATTTATAATATAAAATATTTATATATAAAATATTAAAATTTATATATAAAAAGTAGAATGTATTATGCTAAGTGAAATAAGTCAGAGGAAGACATATACCATATACCATACATATACCATATGATTTCACTCATCTGAGGAGTTTAGGAAACAAAACAAATGAACACGGGAGTGGGAAATAGAGCAAAACCAAGAAACAGACTCTTTTTTTTTAATTTTTTTTAATTTATTTATGAGAGTCATACACACACAGAGAGAGAGAGAGGCAGAGACATAGGCAGAGGGAGAAGCAGGCTCCATGCACCGGGAGCCTGATGTGGGACTCGATCCCGGGTCTCCAGGATCGCACCCTGGGCCAAAGGCAGGAGCTAAACCACTGCACCACCCAGGGATCCCAAGAAACAGACTCTTATCTATAGCACATACTATATATGTATATATGCTATATATACATACTCTTAACTATAGCACATAATATATGTATATATGCTATATAAGTATACTATAAGATATTCTGATGGTTACAGAGGAGAGGTGAGTGTGGATATGGAGTTAAACAGATGGCAATTATTAAGGAGGGCACTTCTGAGGAGGTAGGAATATACAGGCAATTCTTGTCAATGCACTTTTCCTGTGATTAGAGACACCACAGTCTTTTCAGCAGGAGATGACATGTAAGGAGTATTTCTCATATATCAGCTTGTTACATTGTGTTTTGGCATAGGTCCATGGATAGTGAGTGGACTTTATATTTACTTGGATGTTAGAAACTTGAGCAGTGCCCTCCATGACTAAAATAGAAACGGAAAAAAAAATAAAATACAAATGGAAATAATAGATATTAAGTAGGTGGCAATGATATCAAGAGTAGGATAGTGATGGCTAATGCAGACCAAAAGCCAGTGTAGGGGATGAAATCTGTCATTGGGGTAAGTTTATTCACCAGACTTAAGGGGGGGGGCAGCTTAGGGGATGTATGTGTGTATGTGTGTGAAGGGGATGGATGATGAGGAGGTAGTGAGCAAAGTTGGAGATAAAATATAGACCCAGTATATGTCCTAAGAACACTGAGAATCTGGGTAATGAAGAAGCCAACTTTCTGGCATATCAAATCAAGTTGTACACCTTACAACAGGAATTAACGAGTGCACTTTTGATGAGCACTAGGTGTAATATGGAAGTGTTGTATGACTATATTGTACATCTGAAACTAATATGCTAGTTCTATGTTAACTAACTGGAATTTAAATAATTTTTTTAAAAATCAAGTTGTACACCTATACACATTTCTAATTGTCAATTATACCTTAGTAAAGGTGGAAGAAAGAAGAAGCCAAGCTTCTGTTGCATATGGTCTCTTATTGGAGGTGACTTGGTAGATGTAGGGTATTATAGGTTCAATTGTGTCCCCCCAAAAGATATGTTGAAGTCCTAACCCTTAGTACTTCAGAATATGACCTTATTTGAAAATAGGGTTGTTGCAGATGTTATTGGCTAAGATGCAGTCATATTGTAATATGGTTTACCTTTTATCCAATGTAACTGACATTCTTACAAGAAAAGAAGACACAGAGAAAGAGACATGGGAAGAACATCATGTGATGACAAAGCTACATATTGGAGTAATGCAGCTGCAAGCCTAGGACACAAAGGATGATGCCACTGCCAGAATCTAGGAAGAGACAAGAAAGGATCCTAGCAAGAGTCTCAGAGGAGGCAGGGCTCTGCTGACATCTTTAGACTGTAACCTCTTGAAATGAGAAAATAAATTTCTGCTTTTTTCAGCCCTCAGTTTGTGGTACTTTGTTATGGCAGCCCTAGGAAGCTTTAAAAATGCCATCAAAATCCCTGTGAAGTGAGTTCAATTTTTTGAATGAGGTGCAGTGTCCAAGAATAGAGGCTGTGCATTAGTGGATGCACTCAGCCTCAAATCTGGCTTGGACACAGCAGCCCCTTAAGGTGAAGCACCTATCTTTGTAGTGCTGCCCTCTGGTGGCTCTGGATCTTAGCTAGCCAGTCTTACATTGATTTATTGGTCTCCTGTCCATGCTATATAGTAGAGTTGGATATTTGAAAGGTTTTAGGGCATGAAGACTAAAAAACAGGGCATTATCCATTGTTCCCAGCATTCTGGTGTCTCTTTCCCATCACATCCAAGCTTCATTAAATGATAAATAATTGTCTTTCCCTTCACATTCAAGCTTCATTAAATGATAATTGTATTCACAATCTTGACTCCTATAACCTCTGGAACTAGCTGATTATGGTCATCCTCCACCCCACCACCCCATGGCAGTGTACATTGAACCAGTCCTGTCCTGCTGACTCTCAGACCTCATAGTCCAATATTCCAATTTCATTTGAATCCAGTTTTGTTAAGGAAATGATGATCTCAAATTAAGGCTTCAGTTAATGATAGAGTTTTCATGTCTATGTTAGCAAGCATGTTTTATCAGGGTCCAACAATGTTTCAACCCACAGGTTTCTTAGATCTGTGACCCCCATATTTTGCCTCCTAGTTGACTATTCACGTATAAGCTGACCTGTGTTTAGATAGTAGCACTGGGGCTTCTGATAATAGAATGCAACAACAAAGGTACTAACATCTAAAAATAATCATAAAACTTATATTTGACATAAGATACAATCACAGTCAAATTTCATACTTACAGCCATTATTATCAATATCTTTTCTTTCAATAGCAATTATGGGCAAATCTGCATGTGTCACTTCCCCCTGCAACAACACTTCCATAACTTAATCTACTTCCACTTGGATATGATTAATCACAATGTCATCTTTGACCTTTTATAAAATGACAGAATTTGAGATCCTTTAATGAACTTATAGATCATGTAGTTCCACTCTTATTTTACAATTTGTAGAAATTATGGACCAGAAAGAGGAATTGGCTTGTACAAGATTATATACCTATTAAGACCTAGAATTGCAGTTTCCTGACTCCCAGTCTTGAAATTCTTATACTTTGTCACACAGAAAAGGATCATCATCGGAAAAAAAGTCCCAATAGGATGAATAATTAGTTTCCCATTTTCAATAAGAGGGTTTTTTCCCTAATGATTTTCAAAGGAAATTATTTACCAGATTTTAGCTGAATTAGATTTGATAATATATAACATTACATTTATCTTACTAGGTTCATAACCAGATGAAATTGCTATAGAAAAAAACAAAAGCTTAATCTTTATTGGCCATTTTTATTTGCAATGCCTCTGTTGATCTCACTGTCCAAAGATGAAGTCATGAGGCACTCTAGAAAATCTACGTTTATTGCCCAGTGTTTGCTCAGAGTGTAACCTAAAAGAAGAAACATTGGAGAGATCAAAACCAACTTGTAGGCCCTGATATCTGATAGCAAGCCACCAGCCAGCAAAATAGTATTATGTAAATTGAGAAGTTGCGCAAGACCAGTCACTTCCAGGAGATGGCAGTATAAGGCAGGTCTGGATTCAAGGAAATTGAACATTGAAAAATAAAGAAAAAAAAAAGTTGCCTAAGAATAGTTTTAAGATGGGATCATGCCACCAACTAAAACCTGTATACAAAGAAAAGGCACTGAAGTTACAAGGTCATATAAGCCACCACTGAAAGATCTACCAGACAATGACCACAGAGTATTTTAAAGGAAATACTGAGAATAAATATATCCCAAAAACTTTGTTCTAAATACTCCTGAGAACTCAACACTCTGTGTGGTTAACAGGGAAATTACTTACATTTTCAAAGGAAGGTTCTAATCATATTATGTGTAAGAAGACTTGCACAGAGCTTGTGATATATACCTTTTATTGATGGTCTGACATAGATCAAGCAGTATGTGCTGGACAATATTACAAATTATTTCATTTAATTTCCATCCTGGGAAGTAACTACCATTATCCAAATTTTACATATGAGGAAACTAAGGTTTGAGAGTTTAAGTAACTTGCGCAGCAGACAAAATTATGCATAAGATACAAAATCTCATGTAACATTTATTTTTAAAATGTGTTTTTATCTTTTCCCTTGGTACTTTTGTCTTTAATTCTTGATTACTTGAAAGTATGTTTACTTAGGAAAGTATAATAGAAACAGCATAGAGTTTTGCATCATTAAGAAGAGGAAAATGTCCTCTTCATTCTCAGATGAAAGGAAAAACAATTCTGAGCTACCCAACTCACCAATTAACAATGCCATTTTTTCTGAGTTTCAATCCAATTGTTATTTACCTCTCTGACCTGGGTTCATTCATGGCCTTTCAATTTGATTGGGGGCCTTATTGACAGATGTTAAAAAAGCAAACACAAACTATATATATAAACATACTGGATTTGCTCTTTGTCCAACACACATAATTGACTCTAAATGCAGTATTGCTGGTGTTATTCTGTACTAAACAATGTGCTCTATGTATTGAATTGAAGCCTGGGTTTCTCCTCACTTTGTGTACATCCTGGTGAGCAGGATCACTGCATGCAATTGGTTCCACACATAGAAAGCCACACTCATACCTCTTTCATTCAGTTTGACTTTTATCCCTTTTTCCAGCTTCTACAGTTTGAAGTGCAAAAGAAAATTATGTTAGGTCTTACCATAAGTCTTTTAGCAGCCTAGAAACTTCAGCAGGTAGCATTTTGTTCTGATAGTTATCACAGTATAGGTAGTCTGGCAAACTGTATTTCAAGACCAAATGTTCAATCCTGTCTGTATTTTTTAACTATTTATTTATTTATTCATTTATTTACTTATATTCAATTTAATTAACATATAGTGTATTATTAGTTTCAGAGATAGAATTTAGTAATTCATTCTGTCTGTATTTCTAAAGGTGATTAGTCTCTAACAGTTGACTTAAACTGACTAACTTCACTGAAGACTAGCATCTAAACCAGAACACGGGCTCTTTATCTAAAATAATAGCTATATTTGTCAAAGATACCAAGTTATAAGAAGTCAAAACATAATCAGAAGCTTGCTTATTGAACACAGATATAGAACAAGTACGGTGAGCTCCATGATGTGGCTGGTTAATGGCATCAGTCCCTGACTCTTCTACTTCCTAGCTATGGGATTTGGGGTAAATTACTTAACATCTCAGTACTTCAGTTCTCTCCTCTGTAAAACAAGGATAACACATAATGCTTGCTACTTTGTGGGATTGCTGTTAGTATTAAATAAATACAAAGTGTTCTGAACAATGCCTGACACATATTAAGTGCTCAAAAATGTTATCTATTGTTATTTTTATTTTTTAATGTACCATTTACACAACAGAAATACCTTAAATTCACTCCATTGGACCTCTCTGAATGGTAGGTTGCAGACACTTGTGCTTCTTTTTACCTTAACACTTCCCTGTGTGTATACTTCCCAAATCTAAACCTCCATCATTGATAACTCTTCTGAGTTTCATACTTATGTATTTAACAGCTAATTGGGCATCATCCACTAAACTGGTGCTTCCCAAATTTTTTATGGTATGACACACATAGAAAACAGAAATAAGTATACAATATATTGGGGGTTATTGCATGAGGTAATGCATATCCTGAGGTGTGAAGCCTGACCACTGGGGACTCTGGCTGCTCTAGAAAAAAGCCCAACCATGCTGAAGGCCTGAAAGGAACAATGTCTCTGCATCTTATAACCTATTTTGGTCAGACAAAGCTTCAAACTAGGTATCTCATCAGGCACCTCACACTATGTCCAACATAAAGTGATTATCTTTTCCTTAAAGCCAGATCATCCACCGATGTACCCTATCTACCTAGATATTCAAGACAGAAATTAGAGTATTTTCTAGATTCTCCATCTTCCCAACTTCCAGTATTCATCATTAAATTCTGTCAATTTTACCTATAAATATTTCTGGCCTCTGTACCCTCCTCTCCATCCACTACTACCTTAGCTTAACCCCTGATCTCCACTGTTGTAATAGGCTTCTGAGCTATTGTCTTGCCCTATTCTCTCATCCCTGGCCAAATCCATCCTTCACACAACTGCCATGGTAATCTAAAACACAGGTCTCACCTTGCCATTCCTTTGCATGAAATCCTTCAATGGCTGCCCAAAGTTTAGAATTGTGGTTCCAAAACTTTTCTTGTGAAATATCATGCAAGAAAGAAAGCCCTTTACACGAACCCTAAAAGAGCATAAGGCTGGAGGGTGATGACAAGGACTACAAGTTTGAAAATTCTTTGAAAACTTGTTTTATCTTTAACTTGTTCACTGGCAATTTTGAACTCCAAATGATAATGCATGTTTATTTCAATATAGAAATAATGTTTCATATTATATACCAAAGTAAAATGGATTCTTTATAAAAACATACCATATTTATCCTGTGCCTTGGTATATGTGTTAACATGTCTTGAAAATCCCCATTGTAAGAAATTGCCAAAGGATAAGGTCCAAGCTTCATAACCTAGCCCCTAAGGTCTTCATGATCTAGCCTCTACTTATGTTTCCTCTCCCTCTTTTTGCTCCAGTGGAACTGACCACAGTGTACCTCTATGCCTATACCATACTATTTCTGAGCTCTCTACCTACCAAGAAACCCTCCATCTACTCCTATCATCACACCTTCCATTTAATTCCTGGATGGTGCTAACTCTTCCTTTGAAATCCAGTGCACATGTGTGATCTCTCACACCCATCAAGGTATCTCCCATGCTATGTTCCAGGCTAAGTTTAGGTTATGTTCCTTTGTACTCTCTTAGTGCTGTGGGTTTATATTAATCAAAAAACTTAACCCACTACATTGACATTCTCTCTCTTTTAAAAATTTTACATTTTTTATGCCTCACTCAAATATAAGCTCCACAAGAACAGATTCTGCATGTAAATCACCTTCTAAATGTGCAGTTAAATTGTTTATTTACTTATTGAAATATCATTGACATACAATATTATATTAGTTTCAGGTTTTTAAAAATGCAATTTAATTCTGATAGTCTTAGGCTTCCATTCTGGACCAATTCCCTCTTTGATTGACAAAGTCTTCCCTTGGAATTGTAATATCATTAGTCATTCTATAGCCAAGACTAACTTTAAAAACTAGTTGCATCTCCTTGATCCATTATGTATTTCATACTGTACCTCTTGGAGAAAAACCCCTGAATTATTTGGAGACACATGATATAACCCATGAATATCATCCTCTTTTTGTTACATGGTGATATTTAAAGTCAAAGCCACTTATTTATGATCTGGGTAGAAATGGAAAGAAATAGATATCTCCCAAATAACTAAGAGAAGTACTAAATAAACAAATATCAGACAATGGCAGAAGAGAAAAGTAAAGCTAGGCATCTAAAAAAATCAGACTAAAACTAGTTCTATCACTGGATGGGCTCATTGTTTATACACCACACATCATCTATTGGTGATCAATCTTACTCAAATATCATTTTAGAAAGAAATGTTTCTGGGACACCTGGGTGGCTAAGCGGTTGAGGGTCTGCCTTTGCCTCAGGGCATGATCCTGGAGTCACAGGATCGAGTCCTACATCGGGCTCCCTGCATGGAACCTGCCTCCCCCTCTGCCTATGTCTCTGACTCTCTCTCTCTCTCTGTGTCTCTCATGAATAAATAAATAAAATCTCAAAAAGAAAGAAAGAAATGCTTCTATACACATATCACACTGTAAGATTTATATACAAATAATACATTATTACATTTGGCCACCTATTATACTGTTAAGGCTGGATTCATCTAAGCTCAATATGTAAATAAAGAATGATGGGAATGATGTTTATACATCAGGAACTCTAGAGCTCTCTGTTTCTTTGTAATTGTATTTTTATTTTTTAAAGACTATTTATTTTAGAGAGAGAGAGCATGAGTGGGAGGAGGGGCAAAAGGAGAGAGAGAATCTCAAGCAGACTCCATACTGAGCACAGAGCCCCATGAGGAGCTATATCCTAATACCCTGAGATCATGGCCTGAGCTGAAATTAGGAGTCAGACGCCTAACCAACTGAGCCACCTAGGCGCCTCTCTTTGTAATTTTAAATTTCTCTTCAATATATATCTGTTTTATTTCATCCCTTAAATGTTTGGCATTTTTGTGTGATAGAATGGATTAAAATCATAGGATCTCCAGTCTTATATATCTTTGAAACCTAATGTCACTTAAATGTAACTTATATGAAAGACATTTTGAAAATAAATCTTCATTCTAGTCTATAATGGACTCTTAATCTGATATTTTTAGGCCATTTAAAGCTAGAATTTTATCTAGAGAAGTAGGATTTTTTTTTCCATTGGTAGTGGCATATTGCAGAATGCCATTACATTTATCCTCCTGCCCTTGAAGGCAATTGTTGGGAGAAATGGTCCCAGGTCAGCAGAGCTACTGTTTTTGAGGTATGTTACAAACTACATTGTCTTTTTTTTAATAATATGATATTTTATTCTCAGAGAAACTCTGTTGTAATAAAAGTTTGCCTGTACATGAATTTCACATAGTCTAATATATCTAAATTGAGAATATGTTTATAGAAGCAATGTACGCAATAGCCAAACTGTGGAAGGAACTTTGGTGTCCATTAAAAGATGAATGGATGAAGAAGATGTGGGATATGTATACAATGGCATATTACTCAGCCGTTAGAAACGACAAATACCCACCATTTGCTTCGACGTGGATGGAACTGGAGGGTATTATGCTGAGTGAAATAAGTCAATCGGAGAAGGACAAACATTATATGGTCTCATTCATTTGGGGAATATAAAAAAATAGTGAAAGAGAATAAAGGGGAAGGGAGAGAAAATGAGTGGGAAATATCAGTGAGGGTGACAGAACATGAGAGACACCTAACTATGGGAAACGAACAAGGGGTAGTGGAAGGGGAGGTGGGCGGGGGGTTGAGGTGACTGAGTGACGGGCACTGAGGGGGGCATTTGGCGGGATGCTCACTGGGTGTTATGCTATATGTTGGCAAATTGAACTCCAATAAAAAATAAATAAATTGAGAATATAACATAGCTGAAGCTATATAAGCTACATTTTCAAAGTTGACTGGGTAATAAGATTGCTGGCATATTTGTTGAATTATAAGTGTAAATCTGTGCACCATGTAATTAACATATTCCTGAAACAATAAATTGTCTCTGTGAGTTAAAAATGGAAACATTAGGTAAATCATATATATTTTTATTTCTGAAAGCATTTTGAGGGCCCTATTTCAGAAGGAAATACCATACTATTGCAAACATTTTATTGTTTAAAAACATAGCCCATATTTACTTTATTTTGTATAGACCTGTTCATGTTTTCAAATGACACATACTAACATAATGTCTTTCCAAATTTCCTCAGAAAATTTATAACAAATATCCAGACATCCTGCAGGAACTCCAGACCATCATTTTTTCCCCAGATACTCTGAATTTCCTGTAGGGGAGGAGGGGTGGGAAAAGTGGGTGATCTATCACATGTTGCACAAATTAGAACTTTTGACCACTCAGTGCCAGCTGCCATTAGCCTCCATA
Organism: Canis lupus dingo; assembly: GCF_003254725.2. Lineage (NCBI taxonomy): Eukaryota > Metazoa > Chordata > Mammalia > Carnivora > Canidae > Canis > Canis lupus. The sequence goes on from NC_064281.1 coordinate 66,604,504, forward strand.
GTAATTAAAAATACGTTCACATGAAAGTTACAAACTAACCAATCAGAGCTTAAACAAATAATTGACCTAGTTTTTCAAGTAAAAACAAGTCTATATTGGGACACCTGGATGATTTTGGCTCATGTCATGATCTCAGTGCCATGAGATTGACCCCCACATTGGATTCTGTGCCCAGTATGGAATCTACTTGAGGTTCTCTCTCATTCTCCCTTTGCCCCTCCCCACTCGTGCTCTCTTTCTAAAATAAATAAATAAAATCTTAAAAATATTTTTCTAAATATTTTATTATTCATGAGTGACACACACACACACAGAGGGGCAGAGATATAGGTAGAGGGAGAAGCAGGCTCCCCGTGGGGAACCTGATGCAGGATTCAATCTCAGGGCCCTAGGATCATGACCTGAGCCAAAAGCAGATGCTCAACCACTGAGCCACCCAGGTGCCCCAATAAATAAGTAAATCTTTAAGAAAATAAATAAATAAATAAAAAATATGTCTAGATACAGGTCCTTGCTGATGTTTGTTTAGTTGTTCAACAATGTCATTTGGACCCAAAAAAGTTCTGCTTTTTTTCTGACCCATTGATTGTTGTCCTAATGTCATAAGATGATTGTTGTCCTAATGTCATAAGATGGCTGCTGAAGCTCCAGATATGTTAACTGAGAGAGAGAACAAGAAAGAGTGTCAGCAGACTTCTGCTTGATGTCTCACTATTAGAAGTGAGTCACACTGTCACTCCTAACTGCAAGTGACTGTGATGAATTGAGGTTTTCGTTTTCTAGTTTCTATAATGGAAAGCAGCAAGGGAAAAGGGGGTTAAATGGATTAAGAATAGCTAATTAATAAGATGACTCTCCTTCTTTGACCTGATATGATAATATCTTTTGTCACCACCAATTACAGTGCTATTAGTCTATTCAAATAGACTGGTGCCCACTTAATGTTTGCACAGAGAGTAGTCCCCTCACCCAGGGATTCAGAAGGAGTCCAAGGTTACTGGTCCAGAGGGTATTTGGAGTGACAGTCAATATGTTATTCCAATCTGGTGGCTTCCTCTGATCTTACTTCATTGCCTTGGGTTGACTAAAATTCTTTTTTTCAAGTTTTTATTTAAATTCTAGTTAGTTAACTTATATAGTAAAATTGGTTTCAGTTGTAGAATTTAGTGATTCATCACTTACATATAACATCCAGCCCTCATCATCCTTAATAGCTATCACCCATTTAGCCCATCCCCTGCCCACCTCCCTCCATCAACTCTCGGTTTGTTCTCTTTAGTTAAGAGTCTCTTATGGTTTGCTTCCCTCTCTCTCTCTTTTTTTCCTCTCCCCTATATTCATCTGTTTTGTTTCTTAAATTACACATGTGAGTGAAGTCATATGGTATTTGTCCTTCTCTGACTAATCTTGCTCAGCATAGTACACTCTAGCTTCACCCACATCATTGCAAATGGCAATATTTCATTCTTTTTATGGCTGAGTAATATTCCATTATGTGTATATGTATATAATATTTCATTATATGTATACATATATATAATATTCCATTATATGTATATGTGGTGTATATATGTATATGTTATATATACATACATACATATGTATATGTATATATACATACATGTATATATATACATACATATATATATGTATACCGCATCTTCTGTATCCATTCATCAGTCAATGGACTTTTGGGCCCTTTCCATGGTTTGGCTATTGCTGATAATGCTGCTATAAATATCAGGGTGCATGTGCCCCTCGAATCAGTATTTTTATCCCTTGGGTAAATAGCTAGTAGTGCAATTGCTGTGTCACAAGGTAATTCTTTCGTGAACTTTCTGAGGAACCTCCATACTGTGTTCCAGAGTGGCTGCACCACTTCGCATTTCCACCAACAGTGTAAGAGAATTCCCCTTTATTTGAATCCTCAGGACTTAGCAAATTTTAATGATCTCAATTTTCATGCAAATATCATATTAAATCAGTTCTAATACACACTGTTAGGCATATTTGGCATATTTTATCTGTGACAAATCTCTGAAATTAGGATTTACTTCCAACAAGTAGTTATATATCTCTGGCACTGGGATTTACTTTGAACAATTGTGTCTTTTTTTAAATTTATTTTTTATTGGTGTTCAATTTGCCAACATATAGAATAACACCCAGTGCTCATCCCATCATGTGCCCCCCTCAGTGCCCATCTTATAGCTAATGGTGGCCAGGTAACTATTGTGATGTAGTTATCATTACATGTACATGTGGAAACCTGGTCATAGTCGTTCATTACATAAACACTTCAGGTGAGTTATGTGCATTGTTGGTACTAATGTGTTAATTGCTATTTAAAATATCTTCAAAAAGATTACACTGTAATTAAGCATTAGAACAAAATGTTATTGTGTAAGCAGAAAGGTATGAATATGGAACAATGGAGTATAATTTGATATTAGTGAAATAAATATATATCATGGGAGGAGTACAAGCCAGCATTAAGACTTGCAGAATAAGGGACACCTGGATGGCTCAGCAGTTGAGCATTTGTCTTTGGCTCAGGGCGTGATCCTGGGGTTCCAGGATCGAGTCCCTAATCAGGCTCCCTGTGAGCAGCCACTTCTCCCTCTGCCTATGTCTCTTCCTTTCTCTCTGTCTCTCATGAATAAATAAATAAAATCTTTGAAAAACAAAAACAAAAAAAAGGTCTGCAGAATAAGTGTCAGTAGGTTGGAAGAAAGCTTCAGAGACAACAATGGACCTTCTCACCTTCTTTTTGCTGTTGTTGTTTTTAAATTATTCATCCTCAATGCTCTTAATATATATAGAGAATGATTCTGTGTGAAAATACATAGACATCAATTATTCTGAATCAAAATATGAGAAAAAGCTAGACTGTGAATGTGAAGAAAATTTTGGAACTCCTTATTTATGTGTTTTCCTTGTATTTTCATTCCTATGCATTTATAAGAGTGATATATAATAAAAATCTGTCTAAATGATTGTAAAAGAATTCTTAAAATAAGTATGAAATGAAACTTCTAGTGGATAAAAAAAGGCATTGTATCACAGATTAATTGGCAGCATTTTTTTTCTTTCTTAGTGGCACCTAAAATAATGGTGTGCCTCATAGTGACGTATTAGGTATTTGACATAATGAAGTATGACATATACCTAAAAAATCAGCTTTGCCATTACTCTAGACTTGTCAAATTAGAGGAAGTGGAAAGCTTAGGAAAATATAAGCTGGAAAATGCTACATGAACAATAAAGAAGATCATCATTAAGTAAATTTTAGAAAAAAAAGTTAAAAATTAGGAGGAAAACAGGCATAATTGATTCATTCCCAATAAGATGATTGTGAAATAATATTTCAGTATTGTAAATGGGAGATGTTGGCAGTAAGAGAGTTTATTGGATAACAAGGTTCTCCCTTTGGTAATATTTCTCTGACCTGGTAAGTTCTTATCCCTAACCACCCACGCTATATTCATTTCAACTTTTTGAAGTTAACGAAAAAATTCCTCTCCAACTTTTGGTTTAGCCACTGAGGAAAAGCTAAAGACTGATGCCGAAGCCAACGTGTCATCACTCCTCTGACACCAAACGAGTCTCAGATCATACTCGTCTGGAGTCTTGAATTTAGCTACCCAAAATACCCCTTATCACTCATACTGACCACTGGTCCAGATGCAAATCCTCTAACGGCATTTCTCTTCTACCTATTCTCTTTTCTTGCTCTTGTCCTATGACTCATTCCCCCACTGCTGCCCTCCCTCCCTATGCTTCCATAGTGTTCTGGAATCCTCTTTCATTATAATCAAATTTCCCTGTGTTCTCTTCCTCTTCTCAAAACTCCCTTTCTGCCTGCTGATCATTTTTAAAATTTTTTAATTTAAATTCAATCTAGTTAACATATAGTGTATTATCAGTTTCAGGAGTAGAATTTGGTGATTCATCAGTTGCATATAACACCCCATGCTCATTACAACAAGTGTCCTCCTTAATGCCCATTACCCAGTTACTCCAACCCCCACCCACCACCCCTCCAACAACCCTCAGTTTCTTTTTTTTTATTTTATTTTATTTTATTTTTTTATTGGTGTTCAATTTACTAACATACAGAATAACCTCCAGTGCCCGTCACCCATTCACTCCCACCCCCCGCCCTCCTCCCCTTCCAACACCCCTAGTTCGTTTCCCAGAGTTAGCAGTCTTTACGTTCTGTCTCCCTTTCTGGTATTTCCCACACATTTCTTCCCCCTTCCCTTATATTCCCTTTCACTATTATTTATATTCCCCAAATGAATGAGAACATATAATGTTTGTCCTTCTCCGACTGGCTTACTTCACTCAGCATAATACCCTCCAGTTCCATCCACGTTGAAGCAAATGGTGGGTATTTGTCATTTCTAATAGCTGAGTAATATTCCATTGTATACATAAACCACATCTTCTTTATCCATTCATCTTTCGTTGGACACCGAGGCTCCTTCCACAGTTTGGCTATCGTGGCCATTGCTGCTATAAACATCGGGGTGCAGGTGTCCCGGCGTTTCACTGCATCTGTATCTTTGGGGTAAATCCCCAGCAGTGCAATTGCTGGGTCGTAGGACAGGTATATTTTTAACTGTTTGAGGAACCTCCACACAGTTTTCCAGAGTGGCTGCACCAGTTCACATTCCCACCAACAGTGTATGAGGGTTCCCTTTTCTCCACATCCTCTCCAACATTTGTTGTTTCCTGCCTTGTTAATTTTCCCCATTCTCACTGGTGTGAGGTGGTATCTCATTGTGGTTTTGATTTGTATTTCCCTGATGGAAAGTGATGCAGAGCATTTTCTCATGTGCATGTTGGCCATGTCTATGTCTTCCTCTGTGAGATTTCTGTTCATGTCTTTTGCCCATTTCATGATTGGATTGTTTGTTTCTTTGGTGTTGAGTTTAATAAGTTCTTTACAAAGCTGTGGTCATCAAGACAGCGTGGTACTGGCACAAAAACAGACACATAGATCAGTGGAACAGAATAGAGAATCCAGAAGTGGACCCTGAACTTTATGGGCAACTAATATTCGATAAAGGAGGAAAGACTATCCATTGGAAGAAAGACAGTCTCTTCAATAAATGGTGCTGGGAAAATTGGACATCCACATGCAGAAGAATGAAACTAGACCACTCTCACCATACACAAAGATAAACTCAAAATGGATGAAAGATCTAAATGTGAGACAAGATTCCATCAAAATCCTAGAGAAGAACACAGGCAACACCCTTTTTGAACTCGGCCATAGTAACTTCTTGCAAGATACATCCACGAAGGCAAAAGAAACAAAAGCAAAAATGAACTATTGGGACTTCATCAAGATAAGAAGCTTTTGCACAGCAAAGGATACAGTCAACAAAACTCAAAGACAACCTACAGAATGGGAGAAGATATTTGCAAATGACATATCAGATAAAGGGCTAGTTTCCAACCCTCAGTTTCTTTCTCTGTTTTTGTCTGCCTCCTGATCTTGACTGAAACATGGCTATTCCCAGAGGATATCACTCTCACTTCAACTTTTTTTCACTAAAGCTGCTTAATCTCTTATAGTTCACATGATCACATGGCTACAGACTGGGTTAGCATTTTCCTTGTTGCCACTTCCGCATGACCTTTCTTCTGTATTTCTGCAAATGCCTTTCTTTCCACTTTTATACCTATAGTATCCTGCCCCACCTTGTTTCTATTCCTTTATCAACCCCCTGATCACTTTCTCACATTCACTGGAGACTGGAACCTGGTTCAGTCTTTCTCTTTGTTCCCATTATTGTTATCATCATGGACACATTGAGGGCAACTTATTCAATACTTTAATAACTCGGAGATACTTTTAACTGCATGACTCAAACCATCTGCACCTTCACCTAATTCTAATAACTCATTGCTATGGCCACATCCTGAAATTTACTGCATAGAACTATGTTAATCTTGAACCATAAATTCCTAAATCCCATACTTTAACCACACTGACCTTTTAAAATTCCAGACTGGAAAAGCTCGAGGTTCTATTGTATCAGCTTCTGATCCCCAAACATCCATAGTACAGTGTTGTGATGGGTTTCATTAATTCATTCAATAAATGTTTATTAATCACTTACTATATTCTAGTCACTGTGCATGGCACTGTGGATACATCAATAAGCTAAATATGCATTGTTTCTGATCTTATGGAATTACGATTCACTGGAAGAAACAATCACCTAATAAAACAACTATATTAATATAAAATTGGAAACAAATAAATGTTATGATGTAAAAAATACAAGTACTACAAAACCATATAATAGGAAATACATGATCCCCTCTGGGAAGGAGTGTCAGCAAAGATCCACTGAGGTAGTGACCTTCAAGCTGAGGTCTGAAAGGTAAGTAAAGTTTGTCTAGGGGAAGTAGCTAGAGGGAAGAACATTCAAAGCAGAGAGAACACCATAGACAAATGTTATGAGGCAAAAGAACCTATAGCATGGTTGAATAATTTAAAGACAGAGTGGCCTGAGTGTAGAAAGCAAGATCAAAAGAGGAGCAGAAGAGTCTAGGAAGGAGATTATATCAAGGCAATGTAGGGTCTTTGACACCATGATGCAGAAGGTACTAAGGGGTGCAAGCAAATGGGTGAATTTAATATCTGTGTTTCTGAAAACTCTTTGGTATAGTTTGGAGGAAGCAAGGGTACATGCAGAAGGATGGGAGTGACTGTTAGTTGCCTATCCCATCATTTCTTCTCTTTTTCCTTAGTAACAAAGCCATATTTTTAAGATGGGCACACCCACCTCCCTACAGAGAAGATATCATGCAGGCTTTTCACAGCTCTGAGTAGTTACTAAATTCTGGCCAATGAGACAAAGGAAAATATATAGGTTTTTCAAAAAGTCTCCTTTAATGGGAAGATCGATACTTCTTGTCCTGTTTCACTTTCTTGTTGTCTAAAATGCACGCATAGAACACATGCCATCTGGTGATGTGGAATGAAATCACTCTGTTGGGAAGAATGCACTTGGTGCTGGTATTTAGAACCATTCACTAAGCATGCTGTAGCATGTAGGAATGTGCTATGGATAGCAAAGCAATACAGTAAAAAGAAGGAAAAAAAACTAGGCCTTTGATGATCATGGGGCAAACATGCCAGCATCAGAGGACTTACCTCTACTTCTCTTATGAAATAAAACAAAATAAATTTCATGAGGAGCCATTCCATAGTTCATTGTTACTAAGTATAATGGCCCAAGACTGCTCTCTGATAACCTACTGACTCAGAAAATATAATGGAAGAAAAGATTCAATTTATAAAGTAACCAAAAAGATAAAATGCTCAGGCAGTAGCTAAACACGTAATGTGAATGAACCATATGAGAAAACCTTACAACCCTATTAACATAGAAAAGAAAATTTGCTAGATGAATAAAGGAGCACAGTGTCCATGGCTAATACTAAAGGTGGTAATCATTTTGCAATGTATAAGTGTATCAAAATAACACATCATTCACCTTAAGCTTACCCAATGTCATATGTTAAATATATCTCAATAAATCTGGATGAAATAATAAATCTACCCCAAATTGACTAACCTAAATTAAACTCTAAAATTAAGTATAATCCCAAATAAAATATCAATAAGATCTTTTTTATTTTAATTTTCAGCATACAGTGTTATATTAGTTTCTGACATAAAATCAGTGACTCAAAAATTCTATACATTACTCAATGCTCATCATGTAAGTATACTCTTTAATTCTCATCTACTTCATCCATCCTCCCCACCACCACTCTGCTAACCATCATTTCGCTATTGTTAAGACTCTGTTTCTTGATTTGTCTTTCTTTTCTCCTCTCCTATATATTTTTTTGTTTTGTTTCATTTCTTAAATTCCAGATATGAGTAAAATCATACAGTATTTGTCTTTCTCTGACTTATTTAACTTAGCATTATACTCTATAGCTCCATCCATATTGTTGCAAATGGCAAAATTTTATTCTTTTTATGGCTGAGTAATATTCATATATATACCACATCTTCTTTTTTTAAGATTTTTATTTATTTATTCATAAGAGACAGACTGAGAGAGGCAGAGACACAGGCAGAGGGAGAAGCAGGCTACATGCAGGGAGCCTGACATGGGACTCGATCCCGGGACTCCAGGATCACACCCTGGGTGTGAAGGCAGGCATTAAACCGCTGATCCACACAGGGATCCCCATATACCACATCTTCTTTATCCATTCATCAGTTGATGGACACTTGAGCTGCTTTCATATCTTGGCTATTGTACATAATGCTGCAATAAAGTTAAGGGTGCATGGATCCCCTTGAATTGGTGTTTTTGTATTTTTCTGGTAAATATACAGTGTGATTCCTCCATCAAAGAGTACCTTTATTTATATCTTTTTGAGGAACCTCCATACTGCTTTCCAGAGTGGCTGCACAATTTTGCACTCCCAACAACATTGCAGAAAGGATCCTTTTTCTCCACATTCTTGTCAACACTTGTTTCTTGTGTTGTTGATTTTAGCTATTCTGATAGCTCGTTACAGTTTGTTTTTTTTTTTAAGATTTTATTTATTCACGAGACACACACACACACACACACACACACACAGAAAGAGAGAGAGAGAGGCAGACACACAAGCAGAGGGGATCACGCCCTGGGCTGAAGGCAGGCGTTAAACTGCTGGCCACTGATCAGCCACTGCTGATCTCCTCGTTACAGTTTGATTAGCATTTCCCTGATGATGAGTGATGTTAAGCATATTTCCATGTGTCTGTTGGCCCTCTTTAATTCTTCTTTGGAAAAATGTCTATTCATGTCTTCTGCCTATTTTTAAATTGGATTTCTCATTTAGGGGATTTTGAGTTTCATAACTTCTTTATTATAATTTATATCCTAAACCTCTATCAGATATGTCTTTGAAAATATAATCTCCCATTCCATAGGTTTCTTTTTAGTTTTGTTTATTGTCTCCTTTGCTGTGCAGAAGGCTATGTAGTCCCAGCATTTGAATTATATTTTTAAATTCCTTGCCTCAGGAGGCATATCTAGAAAAAAAAATGCTATAGCCAAAATCAGAGAAATTACTGCATGTGCTATCTTGTAGGATTTTTATAGTGTCAGGTCTCATGTATAGATTTTTAACCCATTTTGAGTTTATTTTTGTGGGTGAAAGTGGTCCAGTTACATACTTTTCCATGTTACTGTCTAATTTTTTCAACACCACTTGTTGAAGAGACTTTCTATCATTGGATTTTCATTCCTTTTTAGACAAAGATTAATTGAACATATAATCGTAGATTTATTTCTGGATGTTGTATTCTGTTCCATGGATCTATGTGCCTTTTTTATGACAGTATCATATTGTTTTGTTTTGTTCTTTGTAATAATGAATTTATTTTTTATTGGTGTTCAATTCGCCAACATACAGAAAAACACCCAGTGCTTATCCCATAAAGTGCCCCCCTCAGTGCCCATCACCCATTCACCCCTACCCCCCGCCCTCCTCCCCTTCCACCAACCCTAGTTCGTTTCCCAGAGTTAGGAGTCTTCCATGTTCTATCTCCCTTTCTGATATTTCCTACCCATTTCTTCTCCCTTCCCTTCTATTCCCTTTCCCTATTATTTATATTCCCCAAATGAATGAGACCATATGTTTGTCCTTCTCTGATTGACTTATTTCACTCAGCATAATACCCTGCAGTTCCATCCAAGTAGAAGCAAATGGAGGGTATTTGTCATTTCTAATGGCTGAGTAATATTCCATTGTATACATAAACCATATCTTCTTTATCCATTCATCTTTTGATGGACACCAAGGCTCCTTCCACAGTTTGGCTATTGTGGACATTGCTGCTATAAACATCAGGGTACAGGGAGTCCCGGCGTTTCATTGCATCTGTATCTTTGGGGTAAATCCCACACAGTGCAATTGCTGAGTCATAGGGAAGATCTATTTTTAACTCTTTGAGGAACCTCCAACAGTTCTCTGGAGTGGCTGCAACATTTCACATTATCACCAACAGTGCAAGAGGGTTCCCTTTTCTCCGCATCCTCTCCAACATTTGTGGTTTCCTGCCCTGTTAATTTTCCCCATTCTCACTGGTGTGAGGTGGTATCTCATTGTGGTTTTGATTTGTATTTCCCTGATGGCAAGTGATGCAGAACATTTTTCTCATGTGCATGTTGGCCATGTCTATGTCTTCCTCTGTGAGATTTCTCTTCATGTCTTTTGTCCATTTCATGATTGGATTGTTTGTTCCTTTGGTGTTGAGTTTAATAAGTTCTTTATAGATCTTGGAAACTAGCCATTTATCTGATACGTCATTTGCAAATATCTTCTCCCATTCAGTAGGTTGTCTTTTACTTTGGTTGACTGTATCCTTTGCTGTGCAAAACCTTCTTATCTTGATGAAGTCCCAATAGTTCATTTTTGCTTTTGTTTCTTTTGCCTTCATGGATGTATCTTGCAAGAAGTTACTGTGGCCGAGTTCAAAAAGGGTGTTGCCTGTGTTCTCCTAGAGGATTTTGATGGACTCTTGTCTCACATTTAGATCTTTCATCCATTTTGAGTTTAACTTTGTGTATGGTGGAAGAGAGTGGTCTAGTTTCATTCTTCTGCATGTGGATGTCCAATTTTCCCAGCACCATTTATTGAAGAGACGGTCTTTCTTTCAGTGGATAGTCTTTCCTCCTTTATCGAATATTAGTTGACCATAAAGTTGAGGGGCAACTTCTGGATTCTCTAGTCTGTTCCATTGATCTATGTGTCTGTTTTTGTGCCAATACCACACTGTCTTGAGGACCACAGCTTAGTAGTACACCCTGAAATCTGGCATTGTGATGCCCCCAGATATGGTTTTCTTTTTGAAAATTCCCCTGGCTTTTCGGGGTCTTTTCTGATTCCACACAAATCTTAAAATAGATTGTTCTAACTCTCTGAAGAAAGTCCATGGTATTTTGATAGGGATTGCATTAAACGTGTAAATTGCCCTGGGTAACATTGACATTTTCACAATATTAATTCTGCCAATCCATGAGCATGGAATATTTTTCCATCTCTTTGTGTCTTCCTCAAGTTCTTTCAGAAGAGTTCTATAGTTTTAAGGTATAGATCCTTTACCTCTTTGTTTAGGTTTATTCCAAGGTATCTTATGCTTTTGGGAGCAATTATAAATGGTACTGACTCCTTAATTTCTCTATCTTCAGAGAGAGAAATTGTTAGTGTACAGAAATGCCACTTATTTCTGGGCATTGATTTTGTATCCTGCCACACTGCCAAATTGCTGTATGAGTTCTAGCAATCTTGGGGTGATGTCATTTGGGTTTTAAATATATAGTATCATGTCATCGGCGAAGAGGGAGAGTTTGACTTCTTCTTTGCCAATTTGAATGCCTTTAATGTCTTTTTGTTGCCTGATTGCTGAGGCTAGGACTTCCAGTACTATGTTGAATAGCAGTGGTGAGATTGGACATCCGTGTCTTGTTCCTGATCTTAGGGGAAAGGCTCCGAGTGCTTCCCCATTGAGAATGATATTTGCTGTGGGCTTTTCGTAGATGGCTTTTAAGATGCTGAGGAAAGTTCCCTCTATCCCTACACTCTGAAGAGTTTTGATCAGGAATAGGTGCTGTATTTTGTCAAATGCTTTCTCTGCATCTATTGAGACAATCATATGATTCTTGGTTTTTCTCTTGCTGATATGATGAATCACATTGATTGTTTTACGAGTGTTGAACCAGCCTTGCATCTCGGGAATAAATCCTACTTGGTCATGGTGAATAATTTTCTTTTGTACTGTTGGATCCTATTGGCTAGTATCTTGTTGAGAATTTTTGCATCCATGTTCATCAGGGATATTGGTCTGTAATTCTCCTTTTTGGTGGGGTCTTTGTCTGGTTTTGGAATTAAGGTGATGCTGGCCTCATATAATGAATTTGGAAGTACTCCATCTCTTTCTATCTTTCCAAACACCTTTAGTAGAATAGGTATGGTTTCTTTTTTAAACATTTGATACAATTCCCCAGGGAAGCCATCTGGCCCTGGACTTTTGTGTCTTGAGAGGTTTTTGATGACTGCTTCAATTTCCTCCCTGGTTATTGGCCTGTTCAGGTTTTCTATTTCTTCCAATTCTCGTTTTGGTAGTTTGTGGCTTTCCAGGAATGCATCCATTTCTTCTAGATTGGCTAATTTATTGGTGTATAGCTGTTCATAATATGTTTTTAAAATCATTTGTATTTCCTTGGTGTTGTTACTGATCTCTCCTTTCTCATCCATGATTTTATTAATCTGAGTCTTCTCTCTCTTCTTTTAAATAAGGCTGGCTAATGGTTTATCTATCATATTAATTCTCTCAAAGAACCAACTCCTCGTTTTGTTGATCTGTTCCACAGTTCTGGTCTCGAACAAACAAACAAAGAAAACACGGGGGAGTATCCTCTGATTCTGTATACTGTAAGTCCTTTGACTTCCCTTGGAAGTTCCCAGTGCTGCTTGGTCAATAATTTGTGTTTCCCCTGTCCGTCTAGCTGGTCTTCTGGGGGAGGGGCCTGCTGTGCTGATTTTCAGGTGTTAGCACTTGGGGGAGCTGCTCAGCCCCCTGCCTGGTGCAGGGCTCAGTGAGTGATGTTTAAGCTGTTTATACGGTGAGGCCACTGTGAAGCTCAGTGGAGGCTGTTTACCCCGTGAGGCCCCAGGAGGAACAACCACAGTGGCGGTGGCCAGCTCTCCAGCCCTGGATTCAGCTCCCACAGTATGGAGCTCTCCGTCTGCAGGGCCTGGAGGCTCCGGGGCGGGGCCGCTGATCTGCTCAGCTGGGGCAGGAGCGTCCTTGCTGTCCTGTGCCCTCCTGGCCTCTGCCTGTCCCGGGGGAAGGCCGGATCCTGGGCTGTGTCCCAGCGCCCTGTGCTCCTGGTCTGCGCTGTTGGATTCGCGCTCCCGGCAGCGCAGCCTCCTCAACGGTGCCGCCGCCAGAGCCCCTCCAAGCTGCTCCCGGGTCCAGCCGAGCATGCGCTGCATCCCTTTAGGGAGCTCGGCGCACTCTCCCCAGGGCACAGGTGTCTGTTAGTGTCCCAGGGAACCTGAGGGCATCCCCGCCCTCCTGGGGTCCTGCTCTAACTCCCTGCGGGCGCCTTTCCACCCGGGAAGGTCGGTGCAGCTCCTGCTTCTCCGGGACGGGGCTCTCCTGTCCTGGGGACACTCGCCCTGGCCTTAGCCTGGCTCCTCGCGGGGCCCCTCCCCCTTGGAGGCCTTTGTTTCTTTACTTCTTTTTCCCCGTCTTCCTACCTTGAGAGAAGCGCGAACTCTTCTCACTGTAGCATTCCAGCTGTTCTCTCTTTAAATCTCAGTCCGAATTCATAGATTTTCAGGATGATTTGAAGGTTATCTAGGTAATTTGGTGGGGACAGGTGACTTGGGGACCCTACTCTTCAGCCATCTTGCCCCGCCTCTATCATATTGTTTTGATTGCATCTTCATAATATAACTTGAATTCTGGAATTATAATACCCCAATTTGTTTTTCTTTTTCAAGGTTCCTTTGACTATTAAGGGTCTTTTGCGGTCCCATACAAATTTTAGGGTGCTTTCTTCTACTTCTGTGAAAAATGCTGTTGATATTTGATAGAGATTGCATTACATGTGTAGATTACTTTGGATAGAAGAGACCATATTTTTTTCTTCCAATTTATGAGCATGGAATTTCTTTCAATTTCATTACATCATATTGAATTTCTTTCATTAATATTTTAAAGTTTTCAGTTTACAAGTCTTTCATCTCTTTGGTTAAGTTTATTCCCATATATTGTAGTACTTTTGGACCAATTGTAAATGACACTGTTTTCTTAATTTCCCTTTGGCTCCTTCATTATTAACATGTAGAAATGCAACAGACTTCTGAACTTGATCATGGGGAATTATTTTTTAAATGTATTTTTGGGTACAGTTAGCTAGTATTTTTTGTTGATCATTTTTGTATCTATTTTCATCGGAGATATTGGCCTGCAATTCTCTTTTTTTTTTCTTGTCTCTTTATTTGGTTTTGCTATCAAGGTAATAGTGGTCTGATAGAAGGAATTTGGAAGTCTTCCTTCCTCTTAACTTTTTGGAATAGTTTTGGAAGAATAGATATTAAATCTTGATTTTTAAGTAATCTCTACACTTAATATGGGACTTGAACACACAAATCTGAGATCAAGAGTCACATGCTCTAACTGAGCCAGCCATGCATCTAACTCTTCTTTAAATATCTGGTAAACTGTTAGGTGAATTCTTGATTCTTGAAGTAGGCCTGCATTACTATAAATTTCCAACTTAGGACTGATTTGCTGCATCCAAAAGATTTTGGAACTTTGTGTTTTCATTTTCATTTGTTTCTATGTAATTTTTTTATTCCTTCTTTGATTTCTAGGTGGACTCATTAATTTTTTTAGTAGCATGTTATTTTACTTCCATGTAATTGTGCTTCCCAGGGGTTTTTTTTTTGTGGCTAATTTCCACTTTCATATTGTTTTGGTAAAAAAAAATAGCATGATATAATTTTGATGTTCTTTAATTTTTTGAAGCTTGTTTTGTGGGCTAATATACAATCTATTTTGAAGAATGTATTATGTGCACTTGAAAAGAATGGGTGTTCTGCTGTTTTAGAAGAGAATGTTCCAAATATATTTGTTAAATCCATCTGGTCCAGTCTGTCATTCAAAGCTACTGCTTCCTTATTTTACAATTTTGCTTAATTTACACAACTTTTAAATCTTCTTGTTGAATTGTCCCCCTTATAATTATATAGTACCCTTCTTCATTCCTTGTTACAGTCTCTGTTTTAAAGTCTAGTTTGTCTCATATAAGCATTGCTACTTTGGCTTTCTTTTGAAGTCCATTTGCATGATAAATGTTTCTCCATCCCCTCACTTTCAATCTGCAATGTCTTCAGGTCTAAAATGAGCCTCTGATAGTCAGCATATACATAGGTTTGGGTTTTTTTAATACATTCTGGAAACCTATGTCTTAATTAGAGCATTTAGTCCATTTACATCCTAAGTCATTATTGATATATATGTATTTATTGCCATTTTGTTACTTGTTTCGTCATTGTTTCTGGACAATTTCTCTAATCCTGTCTTGTCTTGTCTCTTTTGATCTTTCCTTCCCGCTCAAAAAGTTGCCTTCAATATTTCTCACACAGCTGATTTAGTGGTCACAAACTCCTTTATTTGTTGTCTGTCTGGGAAACTCTTTGTCTCTCCTTCTATTCTGAATGATAGCCTTGCTAGGTAGAATCTTGTAGGCTGCAGATTTTTCCCATTCAGCACTTTGAATATAACATGTCACTCCCTTGTGGCTTGGCACATTTCTGTTTGGAAATCTACAGCTGGCCTTATGGGTCTTCCTTTGTAAATTAAGGACTTCTTTTCTCTTACTACTTTTAAAGTTGTTTCTTTACAACTTTATTTTGCAAATGTAACTACAATGACTCGGTGTTGGCCTGCTTTTATTGACTTTATGGGAGTTCTCTTTGCTTCTTGCATTTGGATATCTGTTTCTTTCCCCAGATTAGGGAATTTTTCAGCTATAATTTCCTCAAATAAACCTTCTGTCCCCTTTTCTCTCTCCTTTTTCTGAGACTCTTATAATACAGATGTTATTAAATTTGATGGAGTCTCTGAGTTCCCTAAGTCTATTATTGTGTTTCATAATTCTTTCTCTCTTTTGTTCAGCTTCATTATTTTCCATGATCTTGTCTTCTATATCACTATTTTCTTCCTCTACATCTTTCAACCTGACGTTCATTGCATGAAGCCTGCACCCAATCCCAGTTATTGTATTCTTCATTTTTGACTGATTCTTTTTTAACTCTTTTGTCTCTGTTGTATCTCTTAAATGTCTTCCATTCTTTTCTCAAGCCCAGTGAGTATCCTTATGACTGTTGCTTTAAATTCTCTATCTGGCATGTTACTTATACCTGTTTCATTTAGATCTCTGGCTGTGGCCTTATTTTGTTGTTTCATTTGGATGAATTCTCTGTCTTGGTATTCTGTCTACGTGTCTGCTTTGTTCTCTGTGTGGGAAAAGCCAGTTATGTTTCCTACTCCTGACAGTCATGGCATTATGAAGAGTTCATGTAGTGTTCCGGCCCTTCTGCTATAGGGAATGTCTCTGGTGTGTGCTGCGGGCACTCTACTGTTGTGTTCTGGATGCTCTATCATTCAGGCTGGACATCTTTAGAGGCTCTCCTTCTCTCTAGTGAGAAGTATGTGTTCCTTGGCCAGACTATGGTGAGTTTTAACTAGGTGTGCTCTTCTCTGCTTGTTAAATGGGACCTGATACCTCTTCTACTAGAACTGAAGCCCTGCAGAACTCTTTGGTTGGGAAATGTGCTGTAGGCAGGGTTTTCTGCTGGTAATTGGGACTGAGGCAAGTATAACTGAGAAGGGCAATCCCACCAGAGCACAGGAGTTTGGTATCTGGTTTAAGCAAGCTAGTCAGGCACGCCTGGGTGACTCAGCAATTGGGTCTCTGCCTTCAGCTCAGGGTGTGATCCCAGAATGCCAGGTTTGAGTCCTGTATCAGGCTCCCTGCAGGGAGTTTGCTTCTCCCTCTGACTGTGTCTCTGCCTCTCTCTGTATGTCTCTCATGTATAAATAAATAAAATCTGTTAGGGGATCCCTGGGTGGCTCAGCGGTTTAGCACTTGCCTTCAGCCCAGGGCATGGTCCTGAAGTCCCGGGATTGAGTCCTACATCAGGCTCCCTGCATGGAGCCTGCTTCTCCCTCTGACTGTGTCTCTGCCTCTCTGTGTCTCTCATGAATAAATAAATAAACTCATTAAAAAAATTAAAAAGAATAATCATTAAAAAAACAAAATCTGTTAATGAAAGAAAGAAAGAAGAAAGAGAAAGAAAGAAGAAAGAAGAAAGAAAGAAAGAAAGAAAGAAAGAAAGAAAGAAAGAAGAAAGAAAGAAAGAAAGAAAGAAAGAAAAGAAAGAAAGAAAGAGTCAGCCAGTGTCAGCAATGCAGGGCTTCCTACAGGTTGCTCTGTGCTTATGCTGGGGATAAAGGAGGGAAATGGCACTGGCCAGTTCCTTTGTCCTCAGAGAGATATCTCTGTCAATGCTTATTCTCAAGGGTATGCTTCAAAAGAGTGGATAATCTCTTTCCAGTGTGCTCAGATGCTGTCCAAGTTGCTGTTACCATGATCTGCCCCCTGCATTGCTTTCTTGCTTCTCTCCAGGAGCCGGGCAGGGTCCTCAGAGCTCTATCCCAGCACAGCCTGCTGACTTTGAAAACTCCAGGCTTTAAAGCCCAATGGTTGTAAGAACTCATGAAAATCAGTTGCTTCCCCATTTCCCCAGTGAATGGCTTTGGGAAAATATTCTCCTTTTGCACTCCTCTGTGTTCTCTTCTCTGTCCCACCATTCTCCCACAAACATAGCTCCCTCCCTTGCACAGTACCTGTGATCTACTTCTTCCCTAAACCATAACTCCACACTTTCTTCAATATTTCCACACCTTCTTCAATATTTCCCCTTCTCTCCCTTTAGTTGAATTTGTTCTTTCAGTCCTCAGGTTGACTTCTGGAATATTTAGAATGATTTGAAAGTTGTCTTGTTGTGTTAATGGGATATATACACCTAGAGTCCTTAACCTGTTGATATGTTCTACCAAATCCCTCAAATCTACCTCTCTATATTTTAAAAACCACTACTGAAGTTGTATAGTTGTTTTTAATGCCCCAGAATATATCAGGTATTTCCACCAAGTGAGTACAGGGCAATCCTAATTTCATTTTATCCAGGAAAGATGTTAAAGGAAGTAGGAGTGTTGGTTTTACTTCTGGCCCTTCAAAGCAGGATGATGCACCCACTGACCTTGCCCTCACTGGACTCCAAAAAATGTAGCAAACATTTACAGATGTTAAATAATTGTTCAGGACCCTCCCAGTTTGAACTAGGCCTGCCTCTACTTGTTCTCATTTCTCTCTTGCCAGACTCTTGGCTTCCTCTTTACTTCATGTTCAACACTATTTCTGACCCTTCTGGAATGTGGTACACTTGTTTATTCTCTTCCTGGCAATTTGCACTATAGATTTCCTGCCTGGTTTTTGATTTAGCTTGTCCTCTGACCCTGGCATCACCCACTATTTTGGTTGTGTCCTTCCATCCCAAGGCTTCTGTCAACTCCAACTATTGGTTCCATCCTAACAAGATGATCTGAAGAGCTGGCCCTAGGCTATATGCAAAGGAGATAAAAGATCAGATTTTTAAAGTAAGCTTTCAATCAGGTCTTTCTGGATTTATTTGGCCAAGTAATGGAACTACATGCCAGAAAAGCATTTTCAGAGGAATCCACACATCTTTTGGGTAATTCTGCATAGGGGAAGAGAAAAAAGGCATAATGGTTTTGACCCAGAATGAATCCATAATCTTAGGAAGGAGGAATGACGGGATCCCTGGGTGGTGCAGTGGTTTGGCGCCTGCCTTTGACCCAGGGCGCAATCCTGGAGACCCGGGATCGAATCCCACATTGGGCTCCCGGTGCATGGAGCCTGCTTCTGCCTCTCTCCCTCTCTGTGTGACTATCATAAATACAAATTTATAAAAAAAAAAGGAAGGAGGAATGATTCTGAGTATAATATTGTGCTTTTAATTCTAATTTATCTATTTGCTTGGCCCCTAAAAAATACTCATGTCTGGGTATTATGGAGAATGAGAAGAACATATATGAAACCTGAAAAGGCTATTTCACTATAAACACTCTGCAAGACGACTAGGGAAAAAACAGCACCACCCCTTCCTCTTGAAATATAACACAGGAAAGGGGGAAAGCATTCTTTTACATCATAACCAACCTTTGTAGAGCTAGAATATTGTATTATTTTTTAGTGATGTTTTTTAGGGGAAGCCGTGGTGCCAGGTGGAGTTAGCAGTAGCACCTAGTGGGGACCATGTGGCCACTCAAGGGTACAATCCCAAGATTGGATCAGAGGACTTGTTGATTGGTGATGGTGCTGCAAAGGAGGATATGTGTTTATGAGCACCATGTGAGACATATTTAGTTCTGGAAATGGTTGGGAAAGGAAATGATGGTGGCACTTTAGAGAAGATTGAGGCCATGTATCAGTAGATGGGGACAAAATCCAGTAAAGTTTAAATATTATTGTTGATATGCATCATCTGTACACATAATTGTGGAGGGTTGTATAAATTCAGGTTACATTGGAAATTTCTCTCTGACCTTAATTCCTAGTTTGTCTAATTCTTCTTTTACTTACTTCTGAGTCTGATATTTTTCCTTATCATGAATTTTGTTCCAATTTGACCCTCATCAGGGTCAAAATAATTCTGGCTTTACAACCTTGAAAAAGGACAAGACTGGAGGTACCACAATCCCAGATTTTAAGATGTATTACAAATTTATAGTAATTAAAACACCATGATACTGTCACAAAAATAGACACACAGAACAAAAGAATAGAATAGGGAGCCCAGGAACACACACACACACACACACACACACACACACACACACTTATACAGTCCACTAATTTTCAAAAAAAGGAACAAGAATATACAATGGGAAAAAGAGCATTTCTTCAACAAATGGTGCTGGTAAAACTGCAAAAGAATGAAGGTGGACCACTTTCTTACACGATATACAAAAATAAACTCAAACTGGATTAAAGAAATAAATGTGAGACCTACAGCCATAAAATGTCTAGAAGAAAACATAAGCAGTAATTTCTTTGACATCAGCCATAGAAACATTTTCCTAGATATGTCACTTTTAGCAAGGAAAAGAAAAGCAAAATTAAACTATTGGGATGACAACAAAGTAAAAAACTTCAGCAAAGCTGAGGAAACCATGAAGAAAACAAAAAGACAACCCCCAAATAGAAGATATGTGTAAATGATATATCCAATAAAAAGTTAATATATTAATATATAAAATATAATGGAATATGACTCAGCCATGAAAATGTAATCTTGCTATTTGCAGCAACATGGATGGATATAGATGGTATAAAGCTAAATGAAATAAGTCAGTCAGAGAAAGATAAATGCCATATAATTTAAATCATATATAAATTTAAGAAACAAATGAACATAATAAAAAAGAGACAAGCAAAAAACAGCAGACATTTATGTGTGAAGAACAAACTGGTGATTGACAGAGGGCAGTTGGTTGGGGACTGGGTAAAATAGGTGAAGGAGGTTAAAGTACACATATGATGAGCGTTGAATAAAGTATAGAATTGTTGAAACATTATATTTTACACCAGAAAGTAATGTAATGCTATATGTTAATTGCATGTAAATTTAAAAATAAATAAATATTTTTTATCCAAGTTGTTACACGTATCAATAGTTTATTATTTATTGACAAATTCTTTTTTTTTTTAATTGGAGTTCAATTTGCCAACATATAGCATAACACCCAGTGCTCATCCCATCAAGTGCCCCTCAGGGCCTGTCACCAAGTCACCCCCACCCCCCGCCCACCTCCCTTTTCACCACCCCTTGTTCGTTTCCCAGAGTTAGGAGTCTCACATGTTCTGTCTCCCTTTCTGATATTTCCCACTTATTTTTTCTCCTTTCCCCTTTCTTCCCTTTCACTATTTTTTATATTCCCCAAATGAATGAGACCATATAAAGTTTGTCCTTCTCTGATTGACTTATTTTACTCAGCATAATACCCTCCAGTACCATCCACGTCGAAGCAAATGGTGGGTATTTGTTATTTCTAATTGCTGAGTAATATTCCATTGTATACATAGACCACATCTTCTTTATCTGTTCATCTTTCGATGGACACTGAGGCTCCTTCCGCAGTTTGGCTATTGTGGACCTTGCCGCTATAAACGTTGGGGTGCAGGTGTCTCTGTCTTTCACTGCAACTGTATCTTTGGGGTAAATCCCCAGCAGCGCAATTGTGGAGTCCTAAGGTAGCTCTACTTTAACTCTTTGAAGAACCTCCACACAGTTTTCCAGAGTGGCTGCACCAGTTCACATTCCCACCAACAGTGCAAGAGGGTTCCCCTTTTTCCACATCCTCTCCAACATTTGTTGTTTCCTATCTTATTAATTTTCATCATTCTCACTGGTGTGAGGTAGTATCTCATAATGGTTTTGATTTGTATTTCCCTGATGGCAAGTGATGCGGAACATTTTCTCATGTGCTTGTTGGCCATGTCTATGTCTTTTTTGGTGAAATTTCTGTTCATGTCTTTTGCCCATTTCATGATTGGATTGCATGTATCTTGGGTGATGAGTTTATTAAGTTCTTTATAGATCTTGGATATTAGCCCTTTTATCTGATATGTCATTTGCAAATATCTTCTCCCATTCTGTAGGTTGTCTTCTAGTTTTGTTGACTGTTTCTTTTGCTGTGCAGAAACTTTTTATCTTGATGAAGTCCCAATAGTTCATTTTTGCTTTTCTTTCCCTTGCCATCATAGATGCATCTTGCAAGAAGTTGCTGTGGCCAAGGTCAAAAAGGGCGTTTCCTGGGTTCTTCTCTAGGATTTTGATGGATTCCTCTCTAACAGTTAGACCTTTCATTCATTTTGAGTTTATCTTTGTGTATGGTGTAAGAGAATGGTCTATTTTAGTTTTTCTATACGTAGCTGTCCAATTTTCCCAGCACCATTGATTGAAGAGACAGTCCTTTTTCCAATGGATAGTCTTTCCCGCTTTGTCGATTAGTTGACCATAGAGTTGAGGGGCCATTTCTGGACTCTGTATTATATTCCATTGATATATGTGTCTGCTTTTGTGCCAGTGCCAACAGTCTTGAGATCACAGCTTTGTAGTACTACTTGAAATCTGACATTGTAATACCCCCAGCTCTGGTTTTCTTTTTCAATATTCCCCCTGGCTTTTCAGGGTCTTTTCTGATTTTACACAAATCTTTTTTTTTAATTTTTATTTATTTATGATAGTTACAGAGAGAGAGAGAGAGGCAGAGACACAGGCAGAGGGAGAAGCAGGCTCCATGCGCCGGGAGCCCGATGTGGGATTCGATCCCGGGTCTCCAGGATCGCGCCCTGGGCCAAAGGCAGGCGCCGAACCGCTGCGCCACCCAGGGATCCCTGATTTTACACAAATCTTAAGATGATTTGTTCCAACTCTCTGAAGAAAATCCATGGCATTTTGATAGGGATTGCATTGAATGTGTGAATTGCCCTGGGTAGCATAGACATTTTCACAATATTAATTCTTCCAATCCATGAGCACGGAATGTTTTTTCCATCTCTTTGTGTCTTCCTCATTTCTTTCAGAAGTGTTCTGTAGTTTTTAGGGTATAGATCCTTTATCTCTTTGGTTAGGTTTATTCGTAGGTATCTTATGCTTCTGAGTGCAATTCTAAATGGGATTGATTCCTTAATTTCTCTTTCTTCAGTCTCTTTGTTAGTGTATAGAAATGCCACTGATTTCTGGGCATTGATTTTGTATCCTGCTGCATTCCTGAATTGTTGTATAAGTTCTAGCAATCTTGGGATGGAGTCTTTTGGGTTTTTGAAGTACAGAATCATAGCATCTGCAGAGGGAGTGTTTGACTTCTTCTTTGCCAATTTGAATACCTTTTATTTCTTTTTGGGTCTGATTGCTGAGGCTAGGATTTCTAGTACTATGTTGAATAGATGTGGTGAGAGCTGACATCCTTGTAATGCTTCTGATCTTAGGAGAAAGGCTCTCAGTGTTTCCCCATTGAGAATGATATTTCCTGTGGAATTTTCACAAATGGCTTTTTAAAGATATTCAGGAATGTTCCCTCTATCCCTACACTCTGAAGAGTTTTCATCAGGAATGGATGCTGTATTTGGTCGAATGCTTTCTCTGCATCTATTGAGAGGATCATATGGTTCTTGGTTTTTCTCTTGTTGATATCATCTATCATGTTGATTGTTTTATGAGTGTTGAACCAGCCTTGCATCCTGGGGATAAATCCCACTTGGTCATGGTGAATAATCTTCTTAATGTACTCTTGGATCCTATTCGCTAGTATCTTGTTGAGAATTTTTGCATCCATGTTCATCAGGGATATTGGTCTATAATTCTCCTTTTTGGTGGGGTCTTTGTCTGGTTTGGAATTAAGTTGATGCTGGCCTCATAAAACGATTTTGGATGTATTCCATCCCTTTATATCCTTTGGAACAGCTTTAGTAGAATAGGTATTGTTTCTTCTTTAAACGTTTGATATAATTCCCTGGGAAGCCATCTGGCCCTGGACTTTTGTGTCTTGGGAGGTTTTTGATGGCTGATTCAACTTCCTCCCTGGTTATTGGCCTGTTCAGGTTTTCTATTTCTTCCTGTTACAGTTTTGGTACTTTGTGGTATTCAAGACATGCATCCATTTATTTTGATTGCCTAATTTATTGGCATAGAGCTGCTCATAATATGTTATTAAAATTGTTTGTATTTCCAGAGTATTGGCTGTGATCTCTCCTCTTTCATTCATGATTTTATTAATTTCAGTCTTTTTTTCTTTTTAACTTACTAATTATTTCAAAGAACCAACTCCTGGTTTTCTTGATCTATCCTACAGTTCTTCATATCTATATTTCATTGTGTTCTGCTTGAACCTTTATTTTCTCTCTCCTTTGGCTTAGTGTAGGTTTTATTTGCTATTCTCTCTCCAGTTCCTTTAGGTGCAAGGTTAGCTTGTGTATTTCAGGTTTTTTTTTTTTTTTCTAATTTTTTGAGCGAAGCTTGTATTGTGATGTATTTCCCTCTTAGGACTACTTTTGCTGTATCCTAAAGATTTTAAATGGTTGTATCTTTATTTTCTCTTTTTTAAGATTTTATTTATTTATTCATGAGAAACACAGAGAGAGAGAGAGAGAGAGAGAGAGAGAGAGAGAGAGAGAGGGTGAAGCAGGCTCCATGCAGGGAGCCTGATGTTGGACTCGATCCCAGGACTCCAGGATCTCACCTGGGCTGAAGGCAGGCACTAAACCACTGAACCAACCAGGGATTCCCCTGTATCTTCATCTTCATTAATTTCCATGAATCTTTTAATTCTTTTATAATTTCCTAGTTGACCCATTCATCTTTTAGTAGGATGCTCTTTAACCTCCATGTGTTTGAGTTTCTTCCAAATTTCTCTTTTGTAATTGAGTTCTAGTTTCAAATCATTGTGGTCTGAAAATATGGAGGGGACAATCCCAATCTTTTGGTTTCAGTTGAGTCCTGATTTGTGACCCAATATGTGGTCTATTCTGGAGAAAGTTCCATGTGCACTTGAGAAGAATGTGTTTTCAGTTGCATTTAGATGTAAAGTTCTGTAAATATCTGTGAAATCTATCTGGTCCAGTGTATCATTTAAAGCTCTTTTTTCTTTGGAGATGTTGTGCTTAGAATATCTGTCATTTGGGGAAACTGCCATATTGAAATATCCTACTATTAGTGTGTTATTATCTAAGTATGTCCTTTCTTTGGTTATTAATTGATTGATATACTTGGCAGCTCCCGCATTAGGGGCATAAATATTCATATTTGTTAGGTCTTCTTGTTGGATAGACCCTTTAAGTATGACATATTGTCCCTCTTCATCTCTTACTAGTCTTTGGGATAAACTTTAATGTATCTGATATGAGGATTGCTACCCCAGCTTTCGTTTGAGGATCATTTGAATAGCAAATAGTTCTCCAACGTTTCATTTTCAGGCTGGAGGTGTCCTTAGGTCTAAAATGGGTCTCTTTTAGACAGCAAATAGTTGGGTCTTGCTTCTTTATCCAGTCAATATCCTGTCTTTTGATGGGATCATTAGCCCATTCACATTCAGAGTAACTATTGAAAGATATGAATTTACTGTCATCATAATACTTATCCAGTCCCTGTTTATATGGATTGTTTCTTTGGGCTTCCCCTTTCTTTTACAGAGTCCCGTTATTATTTCTTGCAGAGTTGGTTTGGTGGTCACATATTCTTTCATTTTCTGTCTATCTTGGAAGCTCTTTATCTCTCCTTCTATTGTGAATGAGAGCCTTGCTGGATAGAGTATTCTTGGAGGCATGTTCTTTCTGGCCTGCCAGGTCTCTGTGGAGAGGTCTGCTTTTAATCTAATATTTCTCCCCATAAAAGTTAGGAATCTCTTGTCTCTTGCTGCTTTAAGGATCTTCTCCTTATCTTTGGAATTTGCAAGCTTAGCTATTAAATGTCGAGGTGTTGAACAGTTTTTATTGATTTGGGAGGGACATTTTCATCTCCTGGATCTGAATGCCTGTTTCCCTCCCCATATTAGGGAAGTTCTCAGCTATGATTTGTTCAAATATGCTTTCTGGCCCTCTGGCCCTCTTGGTGCTCTCTGGAACCCCAATTATATGAAGATTTTTTTCCATCTGAGTCTTTCATTTATTCTATTCCCTTTAATCTTTCTTCGTGGTCTTTTAATTGTTTTTCTCTTTATTCCTTAGCTTCCTTCCTTGCTGTCAACTTTTCTTCTGTGTCACTCACTCTTTGTGCCCACCTCATTAAAGCTTGTCGTTAGGACCTCCATTTTGGATTGCATCTCATTTAATTGATTTTTAATTTCAGCCTGATTAGATCTAAATTCTGCAGTCATGAAGTCTCTGGAATCCTTTATGCTTTTTTCCAGAGCCACCAGTAGCTTTATAATTGTGTTTCTGAATTGGTTTTCTGACATCGAATTGTAATCCAAATTCTCTAACTCTGTGGCAGTGAGTACTGTTTCTGATTCTCTTTTGTGGTGAGTTCTCTCTTATAGTCATTTTGCTGAGTGCAGAGTGGCTGTATGAGTGGGCTGAGTCAAGAATATCAACCATGACCTAAGTAAATTTCACCCTAGATGATTCTGTTGAATTCAGAGGCCAGACATTAAAAACAAAGATCAGAACGAAATAAAAGGACCACTAAAGTGAAAAAAATTAAAACAAAGTAATAAAATATAAAAGGCAAAGAATCCCAAAGAGAAGAAAAAAAAGACAAGAGAAAAAAAGGAGAGAAAAACACAAAGGTAAAGAGGAAATAAAAGAGAAAAGAAAAAAAGGGGTGGACTGGGAGATGGTAGTGGTGACAAAGTTGTAGTGGAGGTAGAATATAGTCTGCCTGAGGGGTCCTAGAGGGTGATGCTCTTGTTTCTGAGTGTGTTAAGTTCTGTATGTTAGAAGATGCTCAGTCCCAAAATTATATAAACCAGAAATACTTGTAGAGATCCCCAACATTGACCACCAAAACATAAATGAGATAAAGAGGGGGGCAGAATGGGAATGAGGAATTTCACAGGATGAACCAGCATGGGATACCGCTTGGTTCTGGGTGCATGCTGATCATGTTTTAGAGGGTATTAATTTCCGCCATTGTAGAACAAAATGAGGCAGAGAAAACAAAAAAACACAAAACAAAACAAAACAAAGTATCTTGTATAACTCCCAAAATTGAGTATGTTGAAGGGAACCTAGAAGTGGAAAATATTTCTAGGACATGTAATTGTAGAAGTATGAAAGTCAAAAAGGAATTTTCTTAAAAATGAAGAGGTGGTAAAATATTGTAGTTAAGTTGGAAAAAGAGAAAAAAATGGAAATTTACAGTCTGATATAAAAATGATTTGTACTGGAAAAAGGAAGAAAAAAATAGTTGGGGTATTCTCTGGTTTATATACTGTAAATCCCTCAACTTCCCCTGGAGCTTTCCAGTGCTACTTGATCAAGAACTTACTCTTCCCCTGTTCTTCCAACTGGTCTTCTGGGGGAGGAGCCTGCTGTGCTGATTCTCCGGTGTGTGTACCTGTTGGAGCTGCCCCACCCCTTGTTGGGTGCCAGGCTCAGTGGGAGCTGTTTACCCGTGAGGTCTCTGTTCCCTGTTGGCCCCCCTCCCTGGCACAGGGTGACACAAGGAAGAACAACAACACTGGCCAGGCCAGGTCTCCAGCTCTGGAATTATCTCCCCACAGTAACTATTGCAGTGTCCCAGTCTGCACTGGCCTAGATGCTCCTGGGGCGGCTCGGGTGCACTGATTGCACAGCTTGCAGGGCGCCCAGTGGCAGGAGAGTCCTCGCTGTTCTCTGCCGTCCCTGCCTTTGCCTGTCCCAGGGGTTGTGCAGGATCGTGGGCTGTGTCCACTGTGCACTCTGGGATCCTGGCCCTGCACTGCTAGAATCGCTCTCCTGGCGCCACGGCTCCCAAAGGCAGCAGTGCACAGACCCCTCTGTCCGGAGCCCCCGCCTAACCAACTGGCTTCTCCCAGATGCCCTGCCAGGTGTGCACACCAGACCTTTATGGAGATTGGCCCAGTTTCTGCTGTGCTTTCCCTCAGGCGCACTTCCTCTATTAGTGACTCTGGGAAGCTGGAGGCTTCACTGCCCCTCCTGTGATTCTGCTCAATTTCCCTGCTAAGTGCATTTCCGTTCGGGAAGAATCTGGTGCGGATTTTTTAAAGCTCCTGCTTCTGTGGGGCTGGACTTTCCTGTCCCAGAGGCTTTCACCTCTGGGCTCTAGCCCACCTCCTCACAGGGCCCCTCCCCTACTTGATTCTTTTTTATTTTTTCCACCTTCCTACCTTGTTAGAAGCAAAAACTCTTCTCTCTGTAGCGTTCCAGCTGTTCTCTCTTTAAATCTCATGTCGAGTTCATAGGTTTTCATAGGTAAGTTGGTGGGGCCAGGTGAGTTAAGGACCCCTACTCCTCTGCCATCTTGCCCCACTCTTGCTTTTATTGATTTTGATGGGTTTCTCTGTCCCTCTCATATTTGGATGTTTGTTTCCTTCCCCAGGTTAGGGACATTTTCAACTATAATTTGCTCAAATAATCATTCTGCCCCTTTACCCCCCTCTTCTTCTTCTGGAAGTCCTGTAATATGAAAGTTATCGTGCTTTATAGAGACACTGAGTTCCATAAGTCTACATTTGTGATCCAATATTTTTCTTTCCCCCTTCTTTTCAGCTTCATTATTTTCCATAATTTGATCCTGTATTTCATTTATTTGATCCTCTGTTTCTTCCAGCATATAGGTGAGTCATGTTCTTTAAGATTTCATTTATTTATTCAGAGTGTGAATGAGGGGAGGTGCAGAGGAAGAGGGAGAGATAGAATCTCAGGGGGACTCTGTCCTGAATACAGAGCCCAATTCGGGGCTTTATTCTGTGACCCTGAGATCATGAATTGAGCCAAAGTCAGGAGTTGAGTAAATAACCAAGTGAGGCACTCAGGCATCCCAGGTCTTATTTTTTTATTCATCCTGACACCCTATATCTTTTGATTGGTGTGTTTAGTGTATTTACATTTATAGTAATTATTGATACAGATTTATTGCCAAGTCATTACTTGTTTTGTTGTTCTTTCTGGAGATTTTCTCTGATGTTTTCTTATCTTTGTCACTTTTAGTCTGCCTCTTCCACTCAGAGTCCCCTTTAATATTTCTTGCAGGGCTAGATTAGTGGCCATGGACTCCTCTAATTTTCATTTGTCCAGTAAACTCTAACTTTCCTTCTATTCTGAATTATACCCTTGCTGATTAGAGTAATCTTGGATGCATATTTCCCCCATTTAGCACACTGAATACATCATACCACTCCCTGTGTTTTGCCAAATTTCACTTGTGATAAACACTGAGTGTTGTATGTACTGATGAATCACTAGATTCTACTCCTGACCCTAATATTACACTATATGTTAACTAACTGGAAATCAAATTAAAACTTGAAACTAAAAATAATAAATAAATAAATAAATAAATAAATAAATAAATAAATAAAAGTTTTCTCTGTTAGAGAAAGAAAGAAAAATCTTCAGCTAACCTAATGAATTTTCCCTTGTAAGTTAAGGATATCTTTTGTGTTGCTGCATTTAGGATTTTTTCTTTGTCACTATATTTTGCAAATTTAATTATAATATGTCTTGGTATTGGCCTGCTTTTATTGATTTTTAATAGAATTCCCTGAGTCTCCTGTATCTGGAGGCTGTTTCTTTCCCCATCAAGGAAGTTTGGACCTATTATTTCATCAAATAAATTTTTGCTCCCTTTTCTCTTTTCTTCTGGGACTCCTATAAAATGCATGCTGTTACATTTGATGGAGTCACTGAGTTTCCTGCATCTATTCCTGTGTTCCATAATTATTATTCTTCTTTTTTGTTCAGCTTTATTACTTTCCATTACTTTGTCTTCTAGGTCACTAATTCATTCCACTGTTTTTTCCAGCCTGCTGTTTATTGCATCAAGCCTGTTTCTAATTCCATTTATTGCACTCATCATCTCTGATTGGATCTTTTTAAGTCTTTTATCTCTGTAGTGAGAGCCTCACTGATGTCTTCTATTCCTTTCTCAAGCCCAGTGAAAATCTTTTTGATTGTTGCTCTGAATTCTTCATCAAGGGGCAGCCCGGGTGGCTCAGCAGTTTAGTGCCACCTTTGGCCCAGAGCATGATCCTGGAGACCCGGGATCAAGTCCCATGTCAGGTTCCCTGCATGGAGCCTGCTTCTCCCTCGGCCTGTGTCTCTGCCTCTTTCTCTCTCTTTCTCTGTTTCTCTCATAAATGAATAAATAAAAAAATCTTAAATCCTTCATCAGTTATGTTACTTGTACCTGTTTCACTTAGATCTCTGGCCATGGATTTATTTCAGTCTTTCACGTCATAAATTACTCTATCATTGCATTTTCCCTATGTCCCTGTCTTCTCTCTGTTAGAACTTCCAATTATGTCTCCTGCTCCTGAAGGTAATCGCCATCTGAAGAGATTGTGTGGTGTCCAGGGCTTTGTGCTTCAAGAAGTAAATCCAGTGGATGCTGCACGTGCTCTGTTATTGTGTTTTGGCTGCTCTGTCCTTCAGACCTGGAGGCTCTCCTGGAGTGGGCAGTGTTTGGTCTCTGGCCTTAATGTGGTGATTTTCAACTAGGTTTGCTTGTGAAATGAAATCTGTCACCGCTGCTACCAGAACTGAGGCTCTGCAGAACTCTTTGGCTGGGAGATATGCTGAAGGCAACAGTTTTTGCTGGTCTTCTGCATGAGGGGCCCACTTGGCTGAGACAGCATCTTTCATGACTAAGGAGGTTAGGTCCACTGTAGCAGAGGGTGTTAGGACTTTGAGTAAGCAAGTTAGGCAGCGAGTATCAGCCCTGAATTACTTCCAGGAGGTGTTTTTATTCTGAAATGCAGGGGAGTGGAAATGGCATCCACCAGTTCCTTTGTTTCTAGGAAGTTGTCTCCATGAATGCTTGCCTCTCTGGGATGCACTCCAAAATAGCCAATAATCTCTCCACTGTTTGCTTTAGACGCTCTTCAGATGGGTCTTTCCATACTGTCTGCCTCCAGGTTGTTTGCCTACTTTCTCTGCAGGAACAACATAGTGCCCTCCAGGCCCTATCCTAGCCAAGCCCATTGACCTTTAATACCCCAGGCTTTAAGCTCTGTTGGTTGGTTGCAAGAACTCTTGTTCTCCAACTCATAACTTTTGGGTAAATATCCCTGTGTGCTTCTGTTTCTCTTGGTCTTCTCTGAGTCAACGCCTCCCTCCCCTCTGCAATGCCCATGATTCATTTCTCCCCTGTAGTCTGTCTCTGTACCTCCTACCTCATCAATGTGGCCTCTTCTCTTCGTTTAGTTGTGAATTTTGTTCTGTCAGTTTTCAGGTCTCTTTCTGGGATATTTAGAATGACCTGGTCATTATCTAGTTTTATTTGTGTAATGAGATGAGTCTAGGATCCTCCTGCCCCACTACCATCTTTCTCTACTACCTCATAGGCTAATTCTGCCAAATATTTAACTAAGAGTTAGTATCTATCCTCAGCTATTCCAAAACACAGAAAAGAAGGAAAACTTCCCAATCCATTCTATGAGGCTAGCATTACTCTTACACCAAAACCAGATAAAGATATCCCCCAAAAGAGAACTACTGACCAATATCTATGATGAACTTAGATTTAAGAATCCTCAAAAACATAGTAACAAACTGACTTTAACAATACCTAAAATGATCATTCCCCATAATCAAGTGGGATTTATTGGAGGGTTGCAAAGTGTGGTTCAATATTTCCAAATCAATCAATGTGATATATCACATCAATAAGAAAAAGGATAAGAACCATATGATCTCTTCAATAGATAAAATACATTTGCCAAACTACATGTCCATAAAATGAACATCCATTCATTTTAACACCCTCAACGAAGTAGGTTTAAGGAAACATACCTCAACATAATAAAAACCACATACAAAAAATCCACAGCTAACATCATCTTCAATGGGGAAAAGTGGAGCTTTATCCAAAAGGTCAAGAACAAGATAGTCATGTCCAATTTACCACTTTTATTCAACATAGTTCTGGAATTCCTAGCCAAAGAAATCAGACAACAAAATGAAATAGAATGCATCCCACTGGAAAGGAAGAAATAAAATTTTCACTATTTGTATATGATATGACATTACAGATAGAAAAATCCAGTCTCCTAGGACTGATAAATTCAGTAAATTTGCAGGACACAAAATCATTTTATAGAAATATATAGCATTTCTGTACACCAATAATGGAGCAGTAGAAAAAGAAATTAAGTAAACAATCCTATTTATAACTGGACCTCAAATAACAAGATACCTAGGAATATAGGTAATCAAAGATGTGAATACCAGTGCTTTGAAAACTATGAAACACCGATGAAAGATATTTAAAATTATGCAAAGAAATAGGAAGACATACTATGCTCATGGATCAGAAGAAAAAATATTATTAAAATGCTTATACTACCCAAAGCAATCTACACAATTAATGCAATCCCTATTAAAATACCAACAACATTTTTCACAGAGCTGGAACTAATGATCCTAAAATTTGTGCGGAACCATAAAAGACCTCAAATAGCCAAAGAAATCTTGAAAAAGAAGAACAAAACTGTAGATACCACAATTCCAGATTTTAAGTTATTATTGCAAAGTGGTAGTAATTAAAATAGTATTGTATAGGCATAAAAATAGACATATAGATCAATATAATAGAACAGGAAACACAGAAAGAAACCCACAGTTATATGGTCAGTTCATCTTTGACAAAGTAAGAAAGAATATCCAATGGGAAAAAAGAAGTCTCTTCAAGTGTTGAGAAAACTGGACAGTCACATGCAAAAGAATGACCACTTTTTTTCACCATTCACAAAAATAAACTTAAAATGAATTAAAGGCATAAATGTAAAACATGAAACCATAAAAATTCTTGAAGACAGCACAGGCAGTAATTCCTCTGACATCAGCCATAGCAACATTTTGCTAGATACATCTCCTCAGGCAAGGGAAATAAAAGCAAAAATGAACTATTGGGACTATATCAAAATAAAAAGTTTCTGCACAGCAAAGGAAACAATTAAAAAATTAAAAGGCAACCCACAAGATGAGAGAAGATATTTGCAAATGGTATATCCAATAAAGGGCTATATCTAAAATATATAAAGACTTGATACAACTCAACACCCCCAAACCAAATAATCCAATTAAAAAGTAGGCAGAAGAAATGAAGGGATAGTTCCCCAAGGAAGACCCACAAATGAACAGACATATAAAAGTATCCCCAACATCATTTACCATCAGGGAAATGCAAATCAAAACTACAATGAGATATATACCTCACACCTCTCAGAATGGCTAATATCCACAAAAAAGAAACAATAGGTATTGGTCAAGATGTGGAGAAAAAGGAACCCTCTTGCAACCCTGGGAATGCAAACTGGTGTAGCCACTCTGGAAAACAGTATGGAGGGTTCTCAAAAGTTGAGAATATAACTACCTTATGATCCAGCTATTGCAGTACTATTTATCTAAATAATACAAAAACACTAATTTAAAAGGATATGTGCACCCCTATGATTATAGCAACATTATTATAATAGCCAAGATATTGGAGTAGTCCATCAATTGATGAATGAGTAAAGAAGATATGGTATATATATTCAATGTAATATTACCCAGCATAGAAAAGAATGAAATCTTGCCATTTGCAAAGACACGGATACAGCTTGAGAGTGTAATGCCAAGTGAGATAAGTCAGTCAGAGAAAGACAAATACCATATGATTTCATTCATATATGGTGCTCAAGAAACAAAAGACATGAGCAGAGGGGGAAAAAGTGAAAGAGAAACCAAGGAATAGAATTAACTATAATGAATGAATTGGTGGTTACTAGAAGGGAGTTGTGTAGGAGATGGGTTAAATAGATGATGGGGATTATGGAATACATTTGTCATGATGAACACTGGGTAATTAAAATAAAACTTAAAAAATAATTTCATATATCCATCAATTCTACATTATCCATTAAAAGCAAAAATAAAATTAAAGCTCCACCAAGATTACAGTTTTCCTATCCCTACCTATCCCAATGTCATCTTTCCCTAATATAACTTTTATAATCTGCAAATTAGGACAGGACTTTGGTGGGGAAGGGCGGTTGTCAAGACTTCCTGTAACTCCATGGTGACACTATACAATAATAAAGTTTCTTTTAAATATTCATTTCAATTGGGGTAAAAATAGAAAATTAAATTTACTATCTTAACCATTTTAAGTGTATAATTCAGTAATGTTAAGTATATTCACATTGCTTTGAAATAAATTTCATATTTTTTTTATCTTACAAAAACCCATTAAAAAAGAACTCCCCACTTCCCACTACCTATAGCCTCTGGAAACAACCAGGGACTTTTGTTTACTTTCTATTTCTGTGAATTTCACTACTTTAGATGTCTCAAATAAGTGTATCATACTGTATTTGTCTTTTCATGACTGGATTATTGCATTTATCATAATGTCTTCAAGGTTCATTCATATTGTACATATGACAAGATTTCCATTTTCTTAAAAGACTGAATGATATTCCATTGCATGCATACATTTTTCTTATATATTCATCTGCCAGTGGATATTTGGGAGGCCTCCACCTCTTAGCTGTAGTGATCATGGATGTCCAATACCTCTTTAAGAATCTGCTTTCAATTATTTTAAATAACCAAACATTGTATTGATGGATCATATGGCATTTTTATTTTTATTATATATTTCATTAATTTTTAATTCTGTTGGATTATATGGCAGTTTTAATTTTTTTAATATTTTATTTATTTGAGAGAGAGAAAGAGTACAAGCAGGGGGAAGGGCTGAGGGAGAGGGAGAAGCAGGCCCCCCATTGAGCAGATAACCGGATGCAGGGTTCAATCCCAGGACCCCAAGATCATGACCTGATCTAAAGGCAGACACTTAACTGACTGAGCCACCCAGACATCCCTGCAGTATTAAGTTTAATTTATTTTAACTTTTCTAAGATTTTATTTATTTATTCATGAGAGACACAGAGAGAAGCAGGCTCCCTAGGGGGAGCCTGATGCGGGACCCTGGGATCACATCCTGAGCCAAAGGCAGACGCTCAACTACAGAGCTACCCAGGCATCCCAAGTTTAATTTATTTTTAATAGTAGCTGTGCAATTTTACATTCTGATCAATAGTCCCCAAGGGTTCCAATTTTTCTACATCCTTGCCAACACTTTTTTATTTGTTTGTTTTTAGTGGTGATCATTCAAATGAGATGATTTCTCATTGTGGTTTTGATATGCATTTCCTATAATTAGTGATGTTGAATATCTTTTCATATGCTTATTGGAAATTTGAATATCTTTTTTAGAGAAATGTGTATTCAGGTCTTCCATCCATATTTTAATGGAATTGTTTGTTGAGTTACAGGAGTTCTAGATAGTACTAACTAGTACTATTCTAGATACTAAGCCTTTATCAGATATATGATTTGCAAATATATTCTCCCATTCCAAAGGTAGCCTTTTCACTCTGCTGTTTAATAAACAGTTTAATAAACTTTAATAAACAGTTTTTAAGTTTGATGTAGTCCCATTTGCTTATTTTTTCTCTTGTTACTCATGCTTTTGGTGTCACATCAAAGAAATCATTCCCATAGCCAATGTCATGAAGTTTACCCCTATGTTTTCTTGTAGGAGTTTTATAATTTTATGTCTTATGTTTACTTTTTTAAATCTTTTTGTGTTAATTTTTGTGTGTAATGCAAGATAAGTGTTCAAACTCATTCTTTTGCAGGCTTTTGCATGTGTATTTCCAGTTTCCCAACACCATTTGTTGAAGACATTGTAGTTTCCCCATTGTATCTTGACACCCTTATCAAAGACCTTTTGATCATATACATGAGAATTTATTTCTGAGCTCTCTATTTTGTTTCATATGTGTATACACACCTACATCTGTCTCTGTGCCAATACTACATTGTTTTGATTATTATAGTTTTGTAGTATGTTTTGAAATCAAGAACTGTGAGTCTTCCAACTTTCTTCTTTTTCAAATTCTTTTGGCCATCTTGGGTCCGTTGAGATTCTGTATGTATTTTAAGAGGTTCTCTGTATTTACATGAAATGTCATTGGGATTTTGGTAGGGATGACATTAAATCTATAGATTGATTTGGGTAGTGTGATGGTTATTATTATAACCATCAGATATTTGGTTGTTCAGATATTTGGTTTTTACCCCTTATTCTGTGTGCATCTGTGAGGATGTTTACGGATGAGATTAACATTTGAAGTAGTGGACTGAGTAGAGCATATCGCCCTCCCTAATGTGGGAAGCCTCACCTAATCCATTGAAGACCTGAATAGAACAAGAAGCCTGAGTAAGAAGGAACTCCTACTCTGACTCTCTTTGAGTTAAGACATTTTTCCCTCTGCCTTCAGACTTGAACTAAAATATCGGTCCTTTTGGGGGTCTAGAGCCTGTTGAACTCAGGTTCCAGCTTGCTGACTGTAAATCTTGGGATTTATCAGTCTCCATAATCACACAAGCCAATTTCTAATAATGTTTCTCTTAATTATCTATCATCTGTCTATCTATTGTCTATATCAATCTACTCTATAGAGATGGTAAATGTAGAGATAAAAATGATAGATACAGATATACATCTTATTGATTCTGTTATCCTGGAGAACCTTGACTAATACAGGTAGTATGGACATTTCAACAATATGAAGTCTTCCAATCCAAAAACAAGATATCTTTCCAATTAGTTGTGTCTTCTTTACTTTTTTTCACCAGTGTTTTGTATGTTTTCAGCACAAAAGTCTTATGCCTCCTTGTTTAACTTTATAAATGTTTTAATTCTTTTTTAAAGAATTGACAGGATGAGCACTGGTTGTTATTCTGTATGTTGGTAAATTGAACACCAATAAAAAATAAATTTATTTAAAAAAAGAATTTTATTCTTTTTTATGCTATTTTATTTTGTTTTAAATTTCCTATTTGAATATTCATTGTTAGTGAATAGAAATGCCACTGGTTTTTATGTGTCAATTCTGTATACTGCAACTTTGCTCAATTCATCTATTAGTTCAAACAGGGTTTATTGTGTAATCTTTTAGGGTCATTTATAGTATAAGTTTCTTTTGAACTTACATTACCTACTACTTTGGGCATAAGTGGAGCTGCTCTTGGTGTTCACATCATCCAACAACAAATGATTATTAAAGCCAATGAAGAATTGTCCAAATTCTCTATTAAAATCATTCAATAGGGATGCCTGGGTGGCTCAGTAGTTGAGCATCTGCCTTTGGCTCAGGGCATGATCAAGTCCCACATCAGGTACCCTGTGGGGAGCCTGCCTCTCCCTCTGTCTATGTCTCTGCCTCTGTGTGTGTGTGTGTGTGTCTCTCAGGAATAAATAACGAAATCTCTAAAAAAAATAAAAAACATTCAATAAATGAGAGAAAAGTTAAAAGTAGTCAACAACATTTACTAGAATGTTTAAACAAATGTCATTGTCTCCGCTGACATATTTTCTTGGTTATCTCCTTTAGCCTGGGGAAACTTAACTAGAAATTGATTTCAATGTTTATTCATATTAATTATATTATATTTAGTTAGTAGGCTCTTATAATTCATACTCAGGCAACTTTAAATTCAATTAAATAAAACAGAATATTTAAGTCATCAGTTAACCATCATAGGTGAATTTTGATAAATTAGAAGGCTGCAATTTACATATTTGGCCAATGACATTCAAGTCCCTATTCCTTCCTTTCCCATTTTGCCCCACATATAGGCCATCTGATAGGCATTCCCCTTATCACTGGCAGACATTTCAAACCTGGTCCCTTTACTGCAGCCTCACCGCCTAACAAGAATAAAAACCCAAAGACATCTGTTTCCCTCCTTGCTTTTGTTTCATTCCACATTGAACCTGAGCCCTTCTCTTTGGAAAAAAAAAATTTTACTGTTTACTATGTGAGTAATGACCATTTCATATTCATAAGTGCCTAATGTGTCACTTGTCCTGTCATACATAATTCCTGGATAGGGGATGCCCAGTTTCCCACAATAGATGCTAAACACCAAAATATAACTGACAGAATCAGACTTCCTGTGTGATAATAAGGGCTCCTTAGAGTCCTCTGAGAGTGTAGTTCTATATCTCTTTGGATTCTTTAGTCTATCCTTAGAGCAAAACATTTTCTCTCTAATATTGATCATGTCTCAAGCTTGAATTTTTTTGTATAAGTTTAATACCCTCATTCCTTACTTATGAGGAATAGTTAAATAATTGGAGGAAACAGAATCCTATTCTAACACACCAAGAAGATCATCCTGTGAACCTCTGGGGAAATAGTTTTGCTGGTCTTTCTTCCCAGAGGCAATACCCTAATATCACCATGTAACATAGAGAACATGATCTGTGTTTCTGTGGGACTTTCTTTTTTTGGCGGGGGGACTTTCAAAATATTTTATCATATTTTGAGTTTTGTTGGGTATTAAGGGAGTGGGTATCAACTTAAAAGCATCAGGCACAGGAGTCAGTGAGTATAAAATCTATATGTGGTAGAGGCATTTATTCACAGATAAAGTGGTAATACCTGAACCATTTGGATGACAATGGACACTGAAAGGATTAATTAAGGGATCCCTGGGTGGCGCAGCGGTTTGGTGCCTGCCTTTGGCCCAGGGCGCGATCCTGGAGACCCAGGATCGAATCCCACGTCGGGCTCCCGGTGCATGGAGCCTGCTTCTCCCTCTGCCTGTGTCTCTGCCTCTCTCTCTCACTGTGTGCCTATCATAAATAAATAAAAAAAATAAAAGGATTAATTAAGTGCTAAAGACATTATAAAGGAAGAATCTCCAAAATGTGTATTTTGAGTTTGGGGTTTAAAGAAGAGTCAAAGATGACACTGAGATGTTTATGCTCATAAGCCCAGAAGCAGTTCAGAAGAATAAGCAGGCTTCAGTAGGAAGATGAGTTCATTTTTGGATTTACTGAGTATGAGGTATTTGAGGAACATCCAAATGGAGACACTCAGGAGGTAGATGGAAATGCTGTAGGGCCTGAAAGTACAGTCTGTAGTTAATAAATCCCACTTTGTAAGACGTTCTATTATGCTAATTTCTAAGGTAGGTCCTAGATAAGATATGGTTGCTTAATTAATGCTCCAATGAAGAAAATGATGAGGGTAAGTATTTGCTATCCTGAACAGAAAGATTTATAATGGAAATTAACATAGAATATCTCTCTCATATGAAGCTGCAGAGAGCCAAGTACTAGATTTCCACGATTATTCAGGACCTCTGTAGTAGGTGCTATGTCACAGTCTGATATCCTACCTAATGCTGAAGTAATTTCTTAGATTTGTTTTGCACATGCTATAACTTCTTAGATTTGAAGTTGCTTTAAGAGATGTTGCTAAAAAAAAAAAAGAGAGATGTTGCTGTCTCTCATAGGTCAAAGGCAGATGCTGGTACCAGGAGAAATAACACTATCAAATTTTGCGGGATTTTTCCCCAAGAATTTCATCTTACATTGTTTCACACAAGAAGTCTTGAACCAAAAAAGGGGGAATTAATAATGAAAATATTCTCAGCCAGATGGCAATAGTCTTTTTTGATTGAATCAAGAACTCTGCTATATAGCTAAATTCATCCCTTGAAATTTTCATTTTCTGTGAATGGCACTGCACTCCTCTCCAAGGTTAGAGAGGGATGGCTGCAGCCAGAGCATACATCAGTATGCATGCAACTTTCAAACATTCTTTTTTCATTGCTTTCTGATAGTCTGGCTGTTCTCTTCCAAGACAGAGAAAAATGATTCCCTATAAATGGAACCTCCTCATCTCTATGTGGCAAAGAGCTCATATTCATCTTCTCAGCTTCTTATAGCTTCAGAAAAGATAGTAATTGTTAATATGGTCTATTCTTGGAGTCAAAAATGCTATGGTTAGGGCATTTCATCAACCAAATCACAGTTGTTCTGCCTTCCCATAAGTGATGTGCTGTCATTCTCACCTTCTATTAGATTGCCCCAGGAAAAAAGAGTCTGCTATAACTAAATGATTTCATATAGAATCTTTACTCGTCTAGGGATTTGGCTTGTAACAAGTCTTTCTCTTCCAAGATGGTGATGAATAATACACCTGAAGCCCCAGACTACTAGTACCACAAGACATCCAGGTTATTTATATATGTATGTAAGAGTTACACTAAAAAAGATTTTTAAACATTGAAAAGTACATTCTTCCTGCAATGACATGGATGAAGCTAGAAAGTATAATACTAAGTGAGGTCAGTCAGAGAAAGACAAATACCATATGATTTCACTCATATGTGGAATTTAAAAAACCAATGAACAAAGAAAAAGGGAGAGAGAGAGAGAGAGAGAGAAGCCATGAAACAGCTTCTTAACTATTGAGAACAAAATTATGGTTACCAGAGGGAAGGGGGCAAGGGAATGGGTTAAATGGGTAACAGGGATTAAAGAATGCACTTGTGATAAGCACTGGCTGATGTATGGAACCATAGAATCATTACATTGTACACCTGAAACTAATATAACACTGTATGTTAATGATACTGAAATTTAAAAACTGATGAGTTCCACTTCCTGCTCATACAGTTTTTTTCAAGTGACACATAGTCCAGTGTTCTATACTGTCTCCTTTAAATGATCAAGGGCATAAAGTTGATGCTACTAATGAGTCTAATAGACCTCCTGACTGAAAATTATTCCTAATATCCAACCTAAATGTGTCTTATAAAAATAATAAGTTTGAATAAATGTAGTTCTTTGTTAGTCATAATAATTTTATTTTTAAAAATTTATATTAGAAAGTCTTTCTAGCAGTGGTTAAGAGGTGTATGTAGTCAAGCAGGTCTAGGTTAAAATTTTGCTTTACCACTTACCAGTTCTGAAAACTTGGACAAATCTTTTAACTTCACTAAGCCTCATTTTGCTCAATTATAAGTAAAAACAACTGCCAAAATAACAAAACATCACATCTTTTAAAGAGGTTCATTATGAGAATTAAATAAGAAAAAAGAATAAGTATGGTATGTACACTAAATAAATGGTAGTTATTTTGTGGCAGGGCAAAATTTTGAGATAACTAATTTTTTCTTTCCTGCATTGTTCTAACTCTGTGAGACCCTTCACCTACTGAATTGTTGGCTTTCTAAAAATCTGTAAGCATTTTTCATCCAAAGGAATAAGGACACAAAGGAACCCCCAAAAGAAAGTCATTTGAATTTCTAAATATTTTTTTAATTAGCAAAGGAGCACCTGGCTGGCTCAGTCTGAAGAGTGTGCAAATCTTGATCTCAGGGTCATGAGTTCGAGCCCCATGTTGGGTGTAGAAATTGCTTAAGTAAATAAAACTTTAAAAAACCTCCTAGTATAGATTATAACTTTGAAAATAAAGGTACTTTGAATTGCAAAAGCTAAGCTTTCTGACAGAGAAGAGTTTCCTTATTTTGTTTGTTTTACGCTCAAAAGCTAAATCTTTTAAAAAAATATTTTGTTTATTTATTCATGAGAGACACAGAGAGAGGCAGAGACGCAAGCAGAGGGAGAAGTAGATGCCTTGCAGGGAGTCTGATGAGGGGCTCAATCCCTGGACCCAGGATCAAGGATCACACCCTGAGCCAAAGACAAATGCTCAGCCACTGAGCTACCCAGGCAGCCCTCAAAAGCTACATTTTGAATCAAGAGGGCTAATGACTTTTACGGTGTAAAAGACTGTTGTAAAAGTTTATCCTAGAGTGTAAGTATATATACAATAAAACACTGTAGTTTACATCCATGGACCATGGTTCTGAGAGTGCCCCGGACAAGTAGTATCAACATCACCTGGGGGCTTGTTAGAGATATAAAACTTTGGGCTCCATTGCAGACCTACTGAATCAGAAATTCTGAAGTACAAACAAGCACTGTATTTTAAGAAGCCCTCAAAGTAATTCTGATGCATGCTCAAGTTTGAGATACAGGCATATACTATTAATATAGATTAGAGAAGCCTACATGATGAAGCTAGAAGTAGGTTTCCCATGCAAAAGAAACCAAAGCCAATGGACAAGGAACAAAAAGAGAATCAGGCTGCCAAAACAAAATATCATAGACTGTGGCTGCATGACAAAAACTTATTTTCTCACAATTATAGAGGCTAGAAAAGTCTAAGATCAAGTTTCCAGCAGGGTTTGGTTATAGTGAGGATACTTCTTGGATATTTTCCTTTTACATTTATTTCTATATAAGTTCAATTTGCAAACATATAACACCCAGTGCTCATCCCATCAAGTGCCCTCCTCAGTGCCCATCATTCACTTACTCCATCCACCAGCCCACCTCACCTTCTGCAACCCTTTGTTTGTTTCCTAGAGTTAGGAATCTCTCATGATTTGTCTCCCTCTCTAATTTTTCCTGCGCAGTCCCCCTCCTTGCCCTTATAATCCTTTTCACTATTACTTATATCCCCGATATAAGTGAAACCATATGATGACTGTCCTTCTCTGATTGACTTGTTTGACTCAGCATAATAAACTCGAGTTCCATTGATGTGGAGGCAAATGGTGGATATTCCTTCTTTCTGATGGCTGAGTAGTATTCCATTGTAAATATATACCACATCCTCTTTATCTATTCATCGTAGAAGGACATCGTGGCTCCTTCCACAGTTTGGCTATTGTGGACATTACTGCTATAAACATTCGGGTGCAGGTGTCCTGCCATTTCACTGCATCTTTATCTTTGGGATAAATCCCCAACATTGCAATTGCTGGGTCATAGGGTAGCTCTACTTTTAACTCTTTGAGGAACCTCCATAAAGTTTTCCAGAGTGGCTGCACCAGTTCACATTTCCACCAAGAGTGCAAGAGGGTTCCTCATTCTCAACATCCTCTCCAACACGTGTTGTTTCCTGTCTTCTTAATTTGCACCATTCTCACTGGTGTGGTTTTGATTTGTATTTCCCTGATGGCCAGTGATGCAGAGCATTTTCTCATGTGCTTCTTGGCCATGTCTATGTCTTCTTTGGTGAAATTTCTGTTCATGTCTTTTGCCTATATCGTGATTGGATTGTTTGATTCCTTGCTGTTGAGTATAATAAGTTCTTTATAGATCTTGGCTACTAGCCCTTTATCTGAAACGTCAATTGAAAACATCTTCTCCCATTCTGTGGGTTGTCTTTTAGTTTTGTGGACTGTTTCTTTTGCTGCACAGAAGCTCTTTATCTTGATTCACTCCCAGTCGATCATTTTTGCTTTTGATTCCCTTGCCTTCATAAATATGCCTTGCCAGAAGATGCTGTGGCCAAGTTCAAAAATGGGTGTTGCCTGTGTTCTCCTCTAGGATTTTGATGGAGTCTTGTCTCCCATTTAGATCTTTCATCTATTTTGAGTTTATCTTTGTGTATGGTGTAAGAGGATGGTCTAGTTTCATTCTTCTGCATGTGGATGTCCAACTTTCCCAGCACCATTTATTGAACAGACTGTCCGTTTCCCAGGGGATAGTCTTTCCCGCTTTGTCGAATATTAGTTGACCAGAGTTGAGGGGCCATTTCTGGATTCCTTATTCTGTCCCATTGATCTGTCTGTTTTTGTGCCAGTATCACATTGTCTTGATGACCACAGCTTTGTACAACCTGAAAACTGGCATTGTGATGCCCCCAGCTATGGTTTTCATTTTCAATATTCCCCTGGCCATTCGGGGTCTTTTCTGATTTCACACAAATCTTAAGATGATTTCTTCCAATTCTCTGAAGAAAGTCCATGGTATATTGATAGGGATTTCATTAAATGTGTAAAATGCCCTGGGTAACATTGACATTTTCACAATATTGATTCTGCCAATCCATGAGCATGGAATATTTTTCCATCTCTTTGTGTCTTCCTCAATTTCTTTCAGAAGTGTTCTGTAGTTTTTAGGGTAGAGATCCTTTACCTCTTTGGTTAGGTTTATTCCTAGGTATCTTATGCTTTTCGGTGCAAATGTCAATGGGATTGACTCCTTAATTTCTCTTTCTTCAGTCTCATTGTTAGTGTATAGAAATGCCACTGACTTCTGGGCATTGATTTTGTATCATGCCACATTACTGAATTGGTATATGAGTTCAAGCAATCTTAGAGTGGAGTCTTTTGGGTTTTCTCTATACAGTATCATGTCATCTGCAAGGAGGGAGAGTTTGACCTCTTCTTTGCCACTTTGAATGCCTTTTATTTCTTTTTGTTGCCTGATTGCTGAGGCTAGGACTTCTAGTACTATGCTGAATAGCAGTGGTGAGAGTGTACATCCCTGTCTTGTTCCTGATCTTAGGGGAAAGGCTCCCAGTGTTTCCCCATTGAGAATGATATTTGCTGTGGGCTTTCCTTAGATGGCTTTTAAGATGCTGAGGAATGTTCCCTCTATCCCTACACTCTGAAGAGTTTTGATCAGGAATGGATGCTGTATTTTGTCAAATGCTTTCTCTGCATCTATTGAGAGGACCATAGGTCTCTTGTTTCTTCTCTTGCTGATATGATGAATCACATTGATTGTTTTACGAGTGTTGAACCAGCCTTGCGTCCTGGGGATATATCCCACTTGGTCATGGTGAATAATCTTCTTAATGTATTGTTGGATCCTATTGTCTAGTATCTTGTTGAGAATTTATGCCTCTCTGTGCATCGTGGATATTGGTCTATATTCTCCTTTTTGGTGGGGTCTTTGTATGGTTTTGGAATTAAGGTGATGCTGGCCTCATAAAACAAGTTTGGAAGTACTCTACCCCTTTCTAATTTTCAGAACAGCTTTAGTAGAATAGGCATTGCTTCCTCTTTAAACGTTTGA
Source organism: Canis lupus dingo (assembly GCF_003254725.2). Classification (NCBI taxonomy): domain Eukaryota; kingdom Metazoa; phylum Chordata; class Mammalia; order Carnivora; family Canidae; genus Canis; species Canis lupus. The sequence continues at coordinate 66,648,598 of NC_064281.1, forward strand.
TAGAATTCCCCTGGAAAAGGCATCTGGCCCTGGACTTCTGTGTCTTGGAAGGGTTTTAATGACTGCTTCAATTTCCTCCCTGGTGATTGGCCTGTTCAGGTTTTCTATTTCTTCCTGTTCCAGTTCTGGCACTTTGTGGTTTTCCAGAAATGCGTCCATTTCTTCTAGATTGCTTAATTTATTGGTGTATAGCTGCTCATAATATGTTTTTAAAATCGTTTGTATTTCCTTGGTATTGGTGGTGATCTCTCCTTTCTCATTTGTGATTTTATTAATTTGAGTCTTTTCTCTCTTCTTTTTAATAAGGCTGGCTAATGGTTTATCTATCTTATTCATTCTTCCAAAGAACCAACTCCTGGTTTTGTTAATCTGTTCTATAGTTCTTCTGCCCTCTATTTCATTGAGTTCTGCTCGAATCTTTATTGACTTCTTCTGCTGGATGTAGTTTTTATTTGCTATTCTTTGTTCAGTTCCTTTAGGTGCAAGGTTAGCTTTTGTATTTGAGTTTTTTCCAGTTTTTTGAGAGATGCTTCTATTGCGATGTATTTCCCTCTCAGGACTCCTTTTGCTGTATCCCAAAGATTTTGAACGGTTGTATCTTCATTCTCATTAGTTTCCATGAATCTTTTTGATTCTTCCCTAATTTCCTGGTTGATCTTTTAGCAGGATGCTCTTTAACCTACACGTGTTTGAGTTTCTTCCAAATTTCTTCTTGTGATTGAGTTCAAGGTTCAAAGCATTATGGCTGAAGATATGCAGGGGACAATCACAATCTTTGGTCTCAGTTAAGACCTGATTTGTGACACAATATGTGGTCTATTCTGGAGAAAGTTCCATGTGCACTTGAGAAGAATGTGTATTCAGTTGCATTGGGATGTAAAGTTCTGTAAATATCTGTAAAATCCATCTGTTCCAGTGTATCCTTTAAAGCTCTTGTTTCTTTGGAGATGTTGTGCTTAGAAAACGTGTCATTTTCAGAAAGTGCTGTGTTGAAGTCTCCAAGTAGTAGTGTATTATTATCTAAGTATGTCTTAACTTTGCTTATTAATTGATTGATATACTTGGCAGTTCCAACATTAGGGACATAAATATTCATGGCTGTTAGGTCTTCTTGTTGGATAGACCCTTTAAGTATGATATGGTGTCCCTCTTCATCTCTTACTACAATCTTGGGATAAACTTTAATTTATCTGATATGAGGATTGCTACCTCTGCTTTCTTTTGAGGACCATTTGAATGGTAAATGGTTCTCCAAACTTTCATTTTCAGGTTGGAGGTGTCCTTCGGTCTAAAATAAGTCTCTTGTAGACAGCAATTAGATGGGTCTTCCTTTTTTATACAGTCTGAAACCTTGTGTCTTTTAATGGGATCATTAAGCTCATTCACATTCAGAGTTACTATTGAAAGATATGAATTTAGTGTCAACATAATACCTATTCAGTCCCTGTTTTTTGGATTATTTCCTTGGGAATTCTCTTTCTTTTACATAGTCCCCCTTATTATTTCTTGCAGGGCTGGTTTGGTGGTCACATATTCTTTCAGTTTCTGTCTATCTTGGAAGCTCTTTATCTCTTCTATTCTGAATGAGAGCCTTGCTGGACAGAGTATTCTTGGCTGCATGTTCTCATTTAGGACCCTAAATATATCCTGCCAGCCCTTTCTGGCCTGCAAGGTCTCTGTGGAGAGGTCTGATGTTAATCTAATATTTCTCCCCATATAAGTTAGGGATCTCTTCTCTCTTGCTGCTTTAAGGATTTTCTCTTTATCTTTGTAATTTGCAAGTTTCACTATTAAATGTCAAGATCTTAATGGTTTTATTGATTTTAGGGGAGGACCTCTCTATCTCCTGGATTTGAATGCCTATTTCCCTCCCCCAAATTAGGGAAGTTCTCAGCTATGATTTGTTTAAATATGCTTTCTTGCTCTCTATCCCTCTCGGCACCCTCTGGAACCCCAATTAAATGTTGATTTTTCCTTCTGAGGCTATCATTTATTTCCTTAACCTTTCCTCATGGTCTTTTCATTGTTTTTCTCTTTTTTCCTCAGCTTCCTTCCTTGCCATCAACTTGTCTTCTATGTCACTCACTCTTTCTTCCACCTCATTAACCCTCGTTGTTAGGATCTCCAGTTTTGATTGCACCTCATTTAATTGATTTTTAATTTCGGCCTGAGTAGATCTAAATTCTGCAGTCATGAAGTCTCTGGAATCCTTTATGCTTTTCTCGAGAGCCACCAGTAGCTTTATAATTGTGCTTCTGAATTGGCTTTCTGACATCGAATTGCAATCCAAGTTTGTAATTCTGTGGGAGAGAGGACTGTTTCTGATTCTTTCTTTTGTGGTGAGTTCTTCCTTCTTGCCATTTTGCTCAGTGCAGAGTGGCTAAAAATGAGTATACTGGAAAAAGGAAGGAAAAAAAAGGAGGCGTATCCTCTGGTTCTAAATACTGTAAATCCCTCAACTTCCCCTGGTGCCTTCCAGCCCTCCTCAGTCAAGAACGTGCTCTTCCCCTGTCCTTCCAGCTGGTCTTTTGGGGGAGGGGCCTTCTGTGCTGAATCTCAGGTGTGTGTACCCGCCCACGGCATAGCTCAGTGGGAGCTTTTTAACTTGTGAGGCCCCTGTTACCTGGTGGCCCCGCTCTGTCCCAGGCACATGGTGACACAAGGAGGAGAGGATCCTGGGCCGTGTCCCTCTGGCGCCCTGAGATCCAGGGCCTGTGCTGTTGGAATCACGCTCCTGGGGCCACGGCCCCCGAAGGCAGCAGGGCGCAGACCCCTCAGTCCGGAGCTGCAGCCTGAACTTCTCCCTAGCCCTCGCCGGGCACTCCCTAGCAGGCCGCTGCAGTCCTTTACCAAGCTCGGCCTATAGTCTGTGGCTGCTTTTCCCTGGGGTGCACTTCCTCTGTTAGTGACCCCAGGAGACTGGAGGCTTCACTGCCCCTCTTGCACTTCTGCCTGAGTTCCCTGCTAAGCGCCTTTCTGTCCTGGAAGAATCTGGTGCAGATTTTTAAACTTCCTACTTCTCCAGGACTGGGCTTTCCTGTCCAGGGAGGCTCTGGCCACCTGACCTTAGCCCGGCTCTTCGTGGGGGCCCCCTCCCCCACTTGACTCTGTTTCATTTTTTTCCGCCTTCCTACCTTTTTAGAAGTGCAAATTCTTCTCTCTGTAGCTTTCCAGCTGTTCTATCTTTAAATCTCAGACCAAATTTAGTGATTTTCAGGATGATTTGAAAGTTATCTATGTAAGTTGATAGGGCCTTTTCTTTATAAGGCTATTACTTTCAAGATCAGGAGATGTACATCAGTTTCTTAACATAGATATCAACACAGAGTGTTAGTTTAAATGAGGACAGAGAGAAAAATATGTCTCAAAACAACGAACAAAACAAAATCACAGCAAAGAGTTAAGTGAAATGGAAATAAGTAATGTGCCTGATAAAGAATTCAAAGTAACAGTCATAAAGATACCTACTGGACTTGAGAAAAGAGTGAAGGATTTCAATGAGACAGTCAACAAAGAGATAGAAAATATAAAAAATAAGCAGTTAGGGATGAAGAACTCAATAACTAAAATTACACTAGAGGGAATAAGTAATGGACTAGAGGAAGCAGAAGAATGGACCAGTGAGATAGAAGACAGAGTAATGGCAATCAACCAAGATGAACAGGAAAAAAGAAAAAAAATAAAAAACAAACAAATGAGAAAAATTCAAGGGAGTACAGTGACATCTTCAAGTCATTGTATCAATGACTTCAAGTCATAATATCATTCACATTATAGGGATCCCAAAAACAGAACAGGGAGAAAAGGGGGCAGAAAATGCTTTTGAAGAAATAATAGCTGAAAACTTCTCTAAACAGGAGAAGGAAACCAACATCTAGGAGGCATAGAGAGCCCCCAACAAAATTGACCCAAGGAGGTTCAAACCAGGGTACACAATGAGAATGGCAAAAAGTAGTGATAAAGAGAATTTTAAAAGAAGTAAGAGAAAAGAGTTGCAAACAAGGAAAACCCCATAAGGCTATCAGCTGATTTTTTTTCAGGAGAAACAATTCAGCTTGTTGTAGGAGCACAGAGTGATGCATGGAAGTGTTGAATTACAATATTATATGCCTAAAACTAATACAACAGTAGGTTTACTAATTGGAATTAAAATTTTTAAAAAGTTTTTAAAAATATGCAGGTGGAAAGAGAGTGGCATGATATATTTAAAGGGCTGAAAGGAAAAAACCTGCAACCAACAATACTCTACTGAATAAGGCTATCATTTAGAATAGGCAATGAGTTTCCCATCAAACTAAGCTTAAAGAGTTCATCACAACTAAACTGGCCATGAAAAAAAAATGTTGACAATTCTTTGAATGGAAAGAGAAGGGTATAATCAGGAATAAGACAATTAGGAAAGGGAAAAATTCACAAGTTAATATAAACATAATAAAAGTAGTAGGTTAATCACATAAAACAACTATGGAGGTTAAAGCACAAAAGCAGTAAAATCAATTATACCTATAAAAATTAGTCAAGTTATTCCGAAAATAGGAGAATATAAAGTATGACATTATGCACATAAAACGTGGGAAGTGAGGTTAAAATTTAGTGCCTTTTGAATGGGTTAAAACATAAGAAACCATCAACTGCTTTACTTGCTAACATAGTTTGCTACATACATAGGATGTTGTATATAACATTGGAAACCACAAATCAAAAACCTCTAATAGAAATGACAAATACCCACCATTTGCTTCAACGTGGATGGAACTGGAGGGTATTATGCTGAGTGAAGTAAGTCAGTCGGAGAAGGACAAACATTATATGTTCTCATTCATTTGGGGAATATAAATAATAGTGAAAGGGAATATAAGGGAAGGGAGAAGAAATGTGTGGGAAATATCAGAAAGGGAGACAGAACGTAAAGACTGCTAACTCTGGGAAACGAACTAGGGGTGGTAGAAGGGGAGGAGGGCGGGGGGTGGGAGTGAATGGGTGACGGGCACTGGGTGTTATTCTGTATGTTAGTAAATTGAACACCAATAAAAAAAAAAAAAAAAAAAACCTCTAATAGATATGCAAAAATAAAGAGAAAGGAATCCAAATATATCACTAAAGAAAGCCATCAAACCACAAGGGAAAAGAGTAAAAAAGGAAATAAACAGAGAAGAATGACAAAAACAATCGTAAAACAAGTAAAAAAAATGGCAGTATGTACATACCTATAAATAATTACATTGAAAGAAATAAATGCTCCAATCAAAAGACATAGGGTAACTGGATAAAAATGAAAGACTAATTTATATGCTGCCTACAAGAGGTTCATTTCAGACCTAAAGACACATGCAGATTGAAAGTGAAAGGGTGGAAAAACATGGATCATGCAAATGGAAGTGGAAAGACACCTGAGGTAGTAATACTTATATAGAACAAAAAAAGTCTCTAAAGCAAAGACTATAACAAGAGACAAAGAGAGACATGATATCATGATAAAGGGAACAATCCAACAAGAAACTGCAACAATTTTAAATATTTATGCACCCAACATGGGAGCACCCAAATACATAAAACAACTATTAACAGCCATAAGGAAAGAAATGTATAGTAATACAATAATGTAGGAGACTTTAACACCCCATTTACATCAATTGATAAATCATCCAGACAGAAGATCAACAAGGAAACTGTTTTTGAACAAAGCATTAGAACAGGTAGACCTAACAGATACACATGGAACATTCCATCTCAAACACCAAAATACACATTCTTTTTAAGTGCACATGGAACATTCTCCAGAATAAATCACGTTAGGCCACAACACAAGTCTGAAAAAATCCAAAAAGTTTGAAATTGCATGATGCATCTTTTCTGACCATGATGGTATAAAACTAGAAATCAATTACAAGAAAAAACCTGGCAAGTACAAAAATATGTGGAAATTAAATAACATGCTACTAAAAAAATAAATGAGTCAACCAGAAATCAAAGAAGTAATAAAAAACAGGTGGATATGAAAACATAATGATCAAAATTTTGGGGATGCATCAAAAGCTGTCCTAAGAGAAGAGTTTATAGCAATACATATGTGCCTACTTCAAAAAAACAAAAACACCACAAGAATAATGTCAAATAAATAACCTTAAGGAGTTAGAAAAAGAAGAAAAAACAAAACCCAAAGTAAGTGGAAGGAAGGAAGGAAATAATAAAGATTAGAAAAGAAATATATGAGAGGCTGCTGGGTGGTGCAGTTGGTTAAGTGTCTGACTTTTGAATTTGGATCAGATCATGACCTCAGGGTCATGACATTGAGCCCTGCATTGGGCTCCATGCTGCACATGGAACCTCCTTAAGATTCCCTCTCTCCCTCTGCCTCCCCCCTCTCTATAAAAGAATAACAGAAATGAATGAAATAGACTAAAATAACAATAGAACAGGTCAATAAAACCTAGAGCTAGTTCTTTGAAAATACCAACAAAATTGATAAACCTTTAGCCATATTGATAAAAAAAAGGAGGGAGGCCTCAAATAAATAAAATCAGAAATGAAGGAAGAAAAATAACAACTGACACCTCAGAAATACAAAAGATGATAAGAAAATAATAATTAATTAATTAATAATAATTGTGAAAAATTATATGCCAATAAACTGGACAACCTCAAGAAGATGAATAAATTCCTAAGAATGTAAAACCTGCCAAAACTTAATCAGGAAGAAATTGAAAATCTGAACAGATTGATTACTAGTAAGGAAATTGAATCAGTAATTTAAAAAACTCCCAAGAAACAAAAGTCCAGGACCACCTGGCTTCATAAATGAACAGTGCCAAACATTTAAAGAAGAGTCAATATCTATTCTTCTCAAACTATTCCAAAAAGCAGAAGATAAAGGAAAGCTTCCAAATTCATTCAACAGGCCAATATCACCCTGACACCAAAACCAGATAAAGAAAAAAAAAGAAAAGAAAACTACAGGCCAATATCTCTGATGAACATAGATGCAAAAGTCCTCAAAAAATTATCAAGCCAAATCCAGTAGTACATTGAAAAAGCCATTCACATGGCGGGATGGGGTAACTGGGTGATGGGCATTTAGGAGGGCACTTGAAGTAATGAGAACTAGGTGCTATATGCAACTGATGAATCACTGAATTCTACCTTTAAAACTAGTAATACAGTATATGTCAATGAAATTAAATTAATTAATTTATTTATTTTTAAAGGTTTTATTTATTTATTCATGATAGACACACAGAAAGAGGCAGAGACACAGACAGAGGGAGAAGCAGGCTCCCCACGGGGAGCCTGATGTGGGACTTGATCCCAGGACCCCAGGATCGTGACCTGAGCCGAAGGCAGACGCTCAACCACTAAGCCACCCAGGTACCCCTGAAATTGAATTTAAATAAGAAATTTTAGGGGATCCCTGGGTGGCGCAGCGGTTTGGCGCCTGCCTTTGGCCCAGGGCGCGAACCTGGAGACCCGGGATCGAATCCCATATCAGGCTCCCGGTGCATGGAGCCTGCTTCTCCCTCTGCTTCTCCCTCTGCTTCTCCCTCTGCCTGTGTCTCTGCCTCTCTCTCTCTCTGTGACTATCATAAGTAAATAAATAAAAAAAAATAAGAAATTTTAAAAACCATTCACAATGATCACATAGGATTTGTTTCAGAGATATAGTGTGGTTCAGTATTTGCAAATCAATCAATATGATACATCACATTAACAAGAGAAAGAATAAAAAACATATGATTATCTCAATAGATGCACAAAAACACTTTACAAAATAGAACATCCATTTATGATATAAACTCTCACCAAAGTAGGTTTAGAGGAACCGTAACTCAACATAATAAAGGCCAGAAATGAAAAACCCACAGCTAACATCATACTCCATGGTGAAAAATGATAGCTTTTCCTGAATGATCAGGAACAAGAAAAAGATATTCACTCTTACCACTTTGTTTCAGCTTACTATTGGCAGTCTTAGCTAAAGTAATCAAGCAGGAAAAGAAAAAAAAGGTATCGAAATTGGTAAGGAAGAAGTAAAACTGCTACTATTTGCAGATGACATGTTACCACATATAGAAGGCTGAAAGGTCTCCACAAAAAAAAAATATCTGGTAGAATTGATAAATGAATTCAGCAAAGTTATAAAATACAAAAATAATGTACAGAAATCTATTGCTTTTTATTTATTTATTTTTTTATTGGAGTTCAATTTGCCAACATATAGCATAACACCCAGTGCTCATCATGCCAAGTGCCACCCTCAGTGCCCATCACCCAGTCACCCCAAACCCCCACCCACTTCCCTTTCCACTACCCCTTGTTCGTTTCCCAGAGTTAGGTGTCTCTCATGTTTTGTCACACTCACTGATATTATTGCCTTTTATACACTAACAATAAAGTAGCATAAAGTGAATTATAAAAACAATTACATTTGGTGCCATTGTAAATGGCACCAAAAAGAAAAAATACCTAAAAATAAATTTAACAAAAGAAGTGAAAGATCTGTACTCTGAAAAATATAAAACACTGATGAAAGAAATTAAAGATGACACAAAAGGAAAGTTATCTATGTTTATGGATTGGGAAAACCAGTATAGTTAAAGTGTCCTTACTACCCAAAGCAATCTATAGATTTAATACAATATCTATCAAAGCACCAGTAACTTTTTTGACAGAACTACAGTAAATAACTTAAAGTTTTATATAACCACAAAAGACTCTGAATAGCCAAAGCAATCTTGAGAAAGAAGAACAAATCTGGAGATATCACAGTCCCAGATTCCAAAATAAACTGCAAAGCTATAATAATGCAAACTGCATGGTAATGGCACAAAAATTGGCACATACATCAATAGAGCAGAATAGAGATCCCAGAAATAAACTCATACTTTATGACTAATTAATCTATGACAAAGGAGGCAAGAATATGCAATGGGAAAAGACAGTCTTTAAAAAAAATGGTGTTGGAAAAACTGGATAGCTTCATGCAAAAGAATGGACCATATTCTACCACAACACACAAAAATAAAATCAAAATGGATTAAAGACCTAAACGTGAGACCTGAATCCATAAAATTCCTAGAAAAAAAATGATAGTAATCTCCTTGACATCAACCATGAAAATATTTTTAAAAGTTATTTCTCCTTTCTCAATGGAAACAAAAATAAACTTAAACTATTGGGACCATACTAAAATAAAAAGCTTTTCTCAGCAAAGGAAATAATCAACAATACAAAAAGACAATGTCCTGAATGTTAGAAGATATTTGCAATTGATATATCCTATGAGGGGTTAATACCCAAAATATATACAGGACTTACATAACTTGACACCAATTTAAAAATTCAATTAATGGATTAATGGATTGAGGACTTGAATAGACATTTTTCCAAAGAAGACATATAGATAGCCAGGACACAAATGAAAAGATACTCAAAATCTCTAATCATCAAGGAAATGCAAGTCAACCCCACATTGATGTACCCCCTTTCACCTATCAGAATGTTTAAAAAAGTACAAGAAATAACAAGTCTTGGTGAGAATGTGGAGAAAGATGAACCCTCATGCATTTTTGGTAAGAATGCAAGGTGGTGCAGCCACTGTGGAAAGTATGGCAGTTCCTCAAAAAATTAAAGATAGAACTGCCATATGTGATCCAATAATTGCACTACTGGGTATTGTACCCATAGATTATAAAAACACAAATTTTAAAGAATATATTCACCCCTATGCTGATTGCAACATTACTTAAAATAGCCAACTATGGGGATGCCTGTGTGGCTCAGCGGCATCCTGTAGGGAACCTGCTTCTCCCTCTGCCTGTCTCTACCTATCTTTCTGTGTCTCTCATGAATAAATAAAATCTTTTAAAAAAATAGCCAACTATGGAAACAGCCCAAGTGTCCTTTCATAGATGAATGGATGAAGAAGACATGGTATATATCTATATCTATGTATAATGAAATATTATTCAGGCATAAAAAAGAATGAAATATTGCCATTTGAAAAAAACATGAATGGACTACAATGCTAAGCTCAATAAGTTAGAGAAAGTGAAATAGTATATGATTTCACTAATATATGGAATTTAAGAAATAAATTAACAAAGGGAAAAAAAAAAGACGGACAAACCAAAAAATACACCTACCTATAGAAAACAAACAGATGGTAACCAGAGGAGGCGGGCAAGAGGAGGGATGAAATAGATGAAAGATATTAAGAGTACACCTATCTTGATGAGTACTGTGTAATATATTGTTGAATCCTATATCGTATACTTGAAACTAATATAACAATATGTCAACTATAGTAGAATTAAAATAAAATTGAAAAAATAATTAAGAATGGAATGACCATATGATCCAGTGATTCTACTACTAGATATTTATCCAAAGAAAATAAAAACTCTAATTCAAAAAAGATATGTGCACCCATATATTTATTGCAGCATTATTTAAAATAGCCAAGATTTGGAAGCAAAACAATTATTTATTGATAGAAAAATGGATTATGAATATGTGGTATATATGTATACAATGGATTATGCAGGCATAAAGGAGAATGAAATTTTGCCATTTGCAACAACATTGATGGATCTAGAGGGTATAACACTAATTTAAATAAGTCAATCAGAGAAAGATAAATATATGATTTAACTCATATGTGGAATTTGAGAAACAAAACAAATGAACAAACAGGCAAACAAAAAACCAGACTTAAATATAGATTGCAAACTAATGATTGACAGAGGGGAGTTAGGTTGGTAGATGGGTGAAATAAGGTGAAAGAGATTAAGAGTACACTTATTGTGATGAGCACTTAGTAACATATAGAATTAGTGAATCATATTGTACACCTGCAACTAATATAACACTGTATGTTAATTATACTGGAATATAAAAAACTGATTAGTTCAATTTCCTACACATACTGAGTTTTTTCAAGTGACACAGTCCAGTCTTCTATTTGTTCACTTTTTTTTTAATTTTTTTTTTTTATTTATGATAGTCACACAGAGAGAGAGAGAGGCAGAGACACAGGCAGAGGGAGAAGCAGGCTCCATGCATTGGGAGCCCGACGTGGGATTCGATCCCGGGTCTCCAGGATCGCGCCCTGGGCCAAAGGCAGGTGCCAAACCGCTGCGCCACCCAGGGATCCCCTATTTGTTCACTTTAAATGATCAGAGGAATGAAACTGAACCAGGTTTCAACAGACATACTAGCTAGGAAATTCTTTCTAATATCCAGAAAAAGAGAGAAGGGGCAAGATGGCGGAGGAGTAGGGGTCCTCAACTCATCTGGTCCCACAAACTTACCTAGGTAACTTTCAAAACATCCTGAATACCTATGAATTCGACTGGAGATTTAAAGAGAGAAAAGCTGGAATGCTACAGAAAGAAAAGTTTTCGCTTCTAACAAGGTAGGAAGGTGAAAAAAATAAAAAAATTAAAAAGTGGGGGAGGGGAACTGTCACTAGCAGGGAAAAAGTGGAGCGCTGAAAGCCTCTGGGGCAAGAAAGCCCAGACCTGGAGAAGTGGGAACTTTCTTTTTATATATTTATTTATTTTAAAACATTGTATTTATTTATTCATGAGAGACAGAGAGAGGCAGAGACATAGGCAGAGGGAGAAGCAGGCTCCCTGAGCCTGATGTGGGTCTTGATCCCAGGCCCCCAGGATCACTACCTGAGACAAAGGCAGATGCTCAACCACTGAGCCACCCAAGTGCCCCAAGCAGGAGTATTAAAAATCTGTGCTGGAGTTTTTCTGATGGAAAAGTGCTTAGCAGGGAAACTGGGCATGTAGCAGGAGGGGCAATGAAGCCTCAAAATACCTGGAGTCACTATAAGAGGAGAAGTGCCTGGGGGAAGCTCACTGCAAACTGCTGTTTGATATCAGTAAAACACTGCAACCTTCTGGGGCATTTGGGAGACGCCAGTAGATTAGGTGGGCTGGCTCTGGGAGCAATCTTTACACTGGAGCCTGGCAACGAATGGAGTTGGCTGTACTCCATTCCCTTTGGGAGAGGTGGTACCTGGGAGCAAAGGTCCAGCAATGCAGGGCCCCAGATCCCAGGGTGCCCAAGTGGACAAAGCTGCCAATCCTCCATTCCCCCTGGGAGAGGCAGAAGCAGGGAGGGCAGAGGAAAGCAAGAACTCTCCTGTTGCTGGGTGTCCTGAAAGCTGTGCAGATCAGTGCACCTGCACCAGGCCCCAGGAGCAACTAGGCCAGTATGGACTAGGAGACCGCAGTTAGTTACTCACAGGGAGCTCAACTCCAGAGCTGGAAATCTGGTTGCTGCCATTGTTGTTTTTCATCTTTGTTTTACCTTGTGCCTAGGAGAGATGAGGCCTCTAGGGAAAAAAGGCCTCACAGAATAAACAGCTCACACTGAGTCTGGCACCTGGCAAAGGGTGGGGCACTTCCACCCAGGCATACATATCTGAGAATTAGCACAGCAGACCCTTCCCCCAGAAGAACTGCTGGAAGTCCAAGGGAAAAGCAATTTTACTGAACAAGCAGCACTGGAAACATCCAGGACTGAGGGGAAATAGTGTATAGAACTAGAGGGTCCTTTTTTTTTCTTTTTCCATTATGACTCATTTTTATATCAAACTAAAAATTTCCAATATTTTTTTCTTTTCCCACCTTAATTAGAATATTTTACCAACTCTTCAAGTTTTTTTTTCCTTTTTGACTTTCATATTTCTACAATTACATGTCTTAGATATATTTTCCACTTCTGGATTCCCTTCAACATAATCAATTTAATTTTGTTTGTTTGTTTTTAAAGATTTTATTTATTTATTCATGAGAGACATAGAGAGAGAGGCAGAAGCATAAGCAGAGGGAGAAGCAGGCCCCATGCTGGGAGCCTGATATGGGACTCGATCCCAGATCCCCAGAATCATGACCTGAGTCATGATCAAGTGACCAAGCATCATGATAAAGTAGATGCTTACTGCTGAGCCACCTTGGCATCCCTCAATTTAATTTTGGTAGATATAAGAGATAGGGTATTTGTTTTTTGCTTTCTGTTTTTTTTCTGCCTCATTTTGTTTTGCAATGGTGTAAATTAGTACCTTCTAACACACGACCAACATACACCCAGAACCAAGTGGAACATTGTGTTGTTTCATTCTGTGAGATTATATTCTCTCTTACTTCCCATTATATCCCCCCTCTTTCATTTGTTTATGTTTCTGTGGTCAAAGTTGGATCTTTATATAAGTATTGCTGGGTTATATAAATTTGGGATGAGCATCTTCTAACATACAGAAAAAAATACACTCAGAAACAAGAGGATCACCCTCTAGATCCCCTCAGGGAGACTACATTCTCTCTGCACCACCATTTCCTCACCACCACCATCCCCCTCCTTCTTTTTTTCTTTATGTTTTTTCCCTTCCTTTTTGTTTTTGGTTGTTGGTTTCTTAATTTTTAATATTTTGTTTCAAAATTTCTTTTTCACTTTAGTGGTCCTTTTATTTTGTTCTGTTCTTCCTCTTTTTCTTTTATTTTCTGGTCTCTGACTTCTTTAGAATCATCTAGGGTGTATTTAACTTAGGTCATGGTTGATATTTTTGGCTCAGCCCACTCATACAGCCACTCTGCATTGGACAAAAGGACTAGAAAGAAGAATTCACCACAAAAGAAAGAACCAGAAAGAATAGTCTCTGCCACTGAGTTACAGAATTTGGATTTCAATACAATGTCAGAAATTCAATTCAGAAGTACAATTGTAAAAGCTACTGGTAGTTCTGGAAAAAAAGCAAAAAAGACTCTAGAGACTTCATTCCTGCAGAATTGAGATCTCATCAGGATGAAATTAAAAATACTATAACTGAGATGCAATCCAAACTGGATGCTTTAACTATTAGAGTTAATGTGGTGGAAGAGAGAATGAGTAACATAGAAGACAAGTTGATGGTAAGGAAGGAAGCTGAGGGAAAAGGAGAAAAACAATTAAGAGCCCATGAGGAAAGGCTTATGGAAATAAATGATAGCTTGAGAAGGAAGGACATACATCTAATTGAGATTCCAGGAGAGGCTGAAAGAGAATCACAAAAAAATATTTGAACAAATCATAGCTGAAAACTTCCTAAATCTGGGGAAGGAAATAAGCATTCAGATCCAAGACATAGAGAGGAAACCCCCCCAAAAAAATCAATATAAACCTTTCAAAACCTCAAAATTTAAAGGGGAAACTTAAAATTTTCAAAGGTAAGGAGAAATTTCTTAAAGCAGCGTGGGACAAGAGATTCTTAACTTATATGGGGAGAAATATCAGATTAACAGCAGACCCTCCACAGAGACCTTGCAGACCAGAAAGGGCTAGCATGATATACTCAGGGTACTAAATGAGAAGAACATGCAGCCAAGAATACTTTTTCCAGAAAGGCTGTCATTCAGAATAGAAGGAGAGATAAAGAACTTCCAAGATAGGCAGAGACTGAAAGAACATGTGACCACCAAACTGGCTTTGCAAAAAATATTAAGGGGGACCCTGTAAAAGAAAGAGGGAGTACAAAGAAACAATCAATAAAAACAAGGACTGTATAGGTAATATGATACAATAAAGTCATATCTTTCAATAGTAACTCTGAATGTGAATGGGCTAAAAGATGCAGGGTATCGGACTGGATAAAAAAGCAAGACCTACTGATATGCAGTCTACAAGAGACTCATTTTAGACATAAGGACACCTCCAGCCTGAAAATGAAATGTTGGAGAACCATTTACAATTCAAATGGTCCTGAAAAGAAAGCTAGGGTAGCAATCCTCATATCAGATAAATTAAAGTTTATCCCAAACACTGTAGTAAGAGATAAAGAGGAACACTATATCATACTTAAAGGGTCTATCCAAAAGAAAGACATAACAATCACGAATATTTATGCCCCTAATGTGGGGCTCACCATGTATGTCAATCAATTAATAACCAAAGTAAAGACATACTTAGATAATAATACACTAATAGTAGGAGACTTCAACGCAGCACTTTGAGCCAATGACAGATTTTTTAACCAGAACATCACCAAAGAACAAAGGCATTAAATGATACATGGGACCAGATGGATTTCAAAGATATATACAGAGCTTTCCACCTGAACGCTCTCCTGAACTTTCTCCAGAGTAGACCACACACTAGGTCACAAAAAAGGTCTCAACCAATACCAAATGACTGGGATGGTCTCCTGTATATTTTCAGACCACAATGCTTTGAAACTAGAACTGAAACACAAAAAGAAATTGGGAAGAAAATCAAACACATGGAGGTTCAAGAGCATCCTACTAAAAAGATGAATGAGTCAACTAGGAAATTAGAGAAGAATGAAAAAGGCTCAAGGAAACTAATGAAAATGAAAACACAACCATTTTAAATCTTTGGGATGCAACAAAAGTGGTCCTAAGAGGGAAATACATCACAATAGAAGCCTCCTTCAAAAAATTGGAAAAAAAAACCCTCAAATACACAAACTAATCTCGTACTTAAAGGAATTGGAAAAAGAAAAGCAAATAAAGCCTACACCAAACAGAAGAAGAGAGATAATAAAGATTCAAGCAGAAGTCTATTAAATAGAGACGAGAAGAACTGTAGAACAGATCAACAAAACCAGGAGTTGCTTCTTTGAAAGAATTAATAAGATAGATAAACCATTAGCCATCCTTATTAAAAACAAAAGAGAAAAGATTCAAATTAATAAAATCACGAATGAAAAAGGAGAGATCACAACCAATATCAAGGAAATACAAACAATTTTAAAAATGTATTATGTTTAAAAAAAAAACGTATTATGAGCAGCTCTATGCCAACAAATTAGACAATCTAGAAGAAATGGACTTATTTCTGGAAAACTACAAACTACCAAAACTGGAACAGGAAGAAGTAGATAACCTGAACAGGCCAATAACCAGGGAGGAAATTGAAGCAGTCATCAAAAACCTCCCAAGACTTAAAAGTCCAGGGTTAGATGGCTTCCCTGGGGTATTCTATCAAACGTTTAAAGAAGAAATAATGCCTGTTTTACTAAAGCTGTTTTGAAGAATAGAATACCTCCAAACTTATTTTATGAGGCCAGCATCACCTTGTTCCCCAAAACCAGACAAGACCCCACCAAAAAGGAGAATTATACACCAATATCCCTGATGAATATAGATATAAAAATTCTAACCAAGATAGTAGCCTAGCCTCAGCAATCAGACAACAAAAAGAAATAAACGGCATTCAAACTGGCAAAGAGGTCAAAATTTCTCTCTTCCCAGATGACACGATACTGTATATAGAAAACCCAAAAGGCCCCACCCCATGATTGCTTGAACTCATATAGCAATTCAGTAATGTGGCAGGATACAAAATCAATGCACAGAAATTAGTTGCATTTCTATACACTAATAATGGGACTGAAGAAAGAGAAATTAAGGAGTCAATCTCATTTAAAATTGCACCCAAAAGCCTAAGATACCTAGAAATAAACCTAACCAAAGAGGTAAAGGATCTATACTCCCAAAACTACAAAACACTTCTGAAAGAAATTGAGGAAGACACAAAGAGGTGGAAAAACATTCCATGCTCATGGATTGGAAGAATTAATATTGTGAAAATGTCAATGCTACACAGGGCAATTTACATGTTCAATGCAATCCTTATCAAAATACCATGGACTTTCTTCACAGAATTGGAACAAATCATCTTAAGATTTGTGTGAAATCAGAAAAGACCCCAGATAGTCAGAGGAATATTGAAAAAGAAAACCAATACCAGGGGAATCACAATGCCGGATTTTAAGCTGTATTACAAAGCTGTGGTCATCAAGATGGTATTGTACTGGCACAAAAACAGACACATAGATCAATGGAACAGAATAGAGAACTCAGAAATTGGCACTCAACTCTATGGTCAACTAATATTTGACAAAGCAGGAAAGACTATCCACCAGAAAAAGGACAGTCTCTTCAATAAATGGTATTAGGAATTTGGACAGTCACATGGAGAAGAATGGAACTAGACCATCTTCTTACACCATACACAAAGATAAACTCAAAATGGTTGAAAGATATAAATGTGAGACAAGAATCCACCATAATCCTAGAGGAGTACACAGGCAACAACTTTCTGGAGCTTGGCCACAGTAACTTCTTGCAAGATACATCAATGAAGGCAATGGAAACAAAAGCAAAATGAACTTTTGGGACTTCATCAAGATAAAAAGCTTCTGCATAGCAATAGAAACATCAAACAAAAGTAAAGGACAACCTACAGAATGGGAAAAGATATTTGCAAATGACATATCAAATAAAGGGCTAGTATCCAAGATCTATAAAGAACTTATTAAACTCAACACCTAAGAAACAAAAAGTCCAATCACCAAATGGGCAGAAGACATGTACAGAAATTTCTCCAAAGAATACATATGCATGGCCAAAATTCACATGAGAAAATGCTCCATATTACTTGCCATCAGGGAAATACAAATTAAAACCACAATGAGAGACCACCTCTCATCAGTGAGAATGGCAATAATTAACAATACAGAAAACAACAAATGTTGGTCACGATATGGAGAAGGGGGAACACTTTTGCACTGTTGGTGGGACCGTGAACTGGTACAGCCACTCTGAAAAATATTTTTGAGGTTCTTCAAGTATTTAAAAATAGGGCAGCCCGGGTGGCTCAGCGGTTTAGCACCACCTTTGGCCCAGGGTGTGATCCTGGAGTCCCAGGATCGAGTCCCACGTCAGGCTCCCTGCATGGAGCCTGCTTCTCCCTCTGTCTATGTCTCTGCCCCTCTCTCTCTCTCTCTCTCTCTGTGTGTGTGTATCACTCAAAAATAAATAAATAAAAATCTTTTTTTTAAAAAAAGTTAAAAATAGAGGTACCCTATGACCCAGCAATTGCACTTCTGTGTATTTACCCCAAAGATACAGATAGTGAAATGACAGGACACCTGCATCCCAGTGTTCATAGCAGCAAATCCCACAGTAGCCAAACTGTGGAAGGAGCCACGATGTCCTTCAACAGATGAATAGATAAAGAAGATGTGGTATATATTTTCAATGGAATATTACTCAGCTGTCAGAAAGAATGAATATCCACCATTTGTTTCCACATGAATGGAACTGAAGTTTATTATGCTGAGTCAAACAAGTCTATCAGAGGACAATCATCATATAGTTTCACTCATATGGGGAATATAAGTAATAGTGAAAGGTATTATAAGGGTAAGGAGGGGAACTGCATGGGAAAAATTAGAGAGGGAGACAAATCACGAGAGACTCCTAACTCTGGGAAACAAAGGTTTGCAGAAGGGGAGGTGGGCTGGTGGATGGAGTAAGTGAATGATGGGCACTGAGGAGGGCACTTGATGGGATGAGCACTGGGTGTTATATTTTATAGCATTGGTTATTGGCCTGTTCAGGTTTTCTATTTCTTCCTATTCCAGCTTTGTTAATTTGTGGTTTTTATGAAGTCTTTTGATTCCTTTATGCTTTTTTCCAGAGCCACCATTAGCTTTATAATTGTAATTCTGACCTGGCTTTCTGACATCGAATTGTAATCCAAATTCTGTAAGTCTGTGGCAGAGAGTACTGTTTCTGATTCTTTCTTTTGTGGTGGGTTCTTCCTGATAGTCATTTTGCTGAGTGCAGAGTGGCTGTATGAGCAGTCTGAGTCAAGAATATCAACCACAACCTAAGGAAATTTCACCCTGAGGTTAGATACCAGAAAATGAAAACAAAGATCAGAAAGAAATAAAATAATAGGACCACTAAAGTGAAAAAACAAATTTTAAAACAAAGTAGTAAAATATAAAAGGCGAAGAATCCTGAAGAAGAAAAAAAAAAGACAAGAGAAAAAAAGGAGAGAAAAAAGAAAAAGTAAGGAGAAAAAGAAAGAAAAAAATAGAAGAAAAAAGGGGTGGACTGGGTGATAGTAGTGGTGACAAAGTTGTAGTTGAGGGAGAATGTATTCTACCAGAGGGGTCCTTGAGGGTATGGTGTTCCTCTTGGTTCTGATTGTATTAAGTTCTGTATGTTAGAAGATGCTCAGTCCCAAATTTATATAAACCAGAAATACTTGTAGAGATGCCCAACATTGTCTACCAAAACAAATGAGATAAAAGACGGGGGCAGAATGAGAATGAGGAATCTCATGGAATTGAGAATGCTGGTGGAATGAACCAGCATGGTATTCCACTTGGTTCTGGGTGGATTCTGGTCATGTTTTAGAAGGTATTAACTTCCGCCATTGTAGAACAAAATGAGGCATAGAAAACAAAAAACACAAAATAAAAAAACATATCTCATATATCTCCCAAAATTGAGTATGTTGAAGGGAATATAGAAGTGGAAAATATATCTAAGACATGTAATTGTAGAAATATGAAAGTCAAAAAGGAAGAAACTTAAAAACGAGAAGGTGGTAAAATATTGTAGTTAAGGTTGGAAAAGAGAAAAAATATTGGAAATTTTTAGTCTGATATAAAAATGAGCTGTAATGGGAAAAGGAGGGGGAGGAGGGGCCCCTCTAGTTCTATATACTGTAAATCCCTCAACTTCCCCTGGAGCTTTCCAGTGCTACTTGGTCAAGAACTTACTCTTCCCCTGTTCTTCCAGCTGGTCTTCTGGGGGAGAGGCTGCTGTGCTGATTCTCAGGTATGTGCACCTGGGGGAGCTGCCCACCGGGTGCTGGGCTCAGTGGAAGGTGTTTATACTGTGAGGCCCCTGTTGCCTGGCGGCCCCACCTCTCCCAGGCACAGAGTGACACAAGGATGAACAACCACACTGGTGGGAGCCAGGTCTCCAGCTCTGGAATCAGCTCCCACAGTAACTACCATAGTCCTCCAGTCCATACTGGCCTGGATGCTCCCGGGTTGGTGTGGCTGCACTGACTTGCACAGATTGGTGCTACCGGACTCAGTGGGAGCTCTTTACCCATGAGGCCTCTGTTCCCTGGCAGCCCCACCTCTCCCAGGCACAGGGTGACACAAGAAGGGATAACAACAATGGCAGAGGCCAGATTTCCAGCTCTGGAGTCAGCTCCCCTCTAGTAACTAATGCAGTCTCCCAGTCATCCCTGGCCTAGGTGCTCCTGGGGCCCACGCGGGTACACTGATCTGCACAGCTTGTGGGTGTCCGGTGGCAGGAGAGTCCTCGCTGTCCTGTGCCTTCCCCACTTCTGCCTGTCCCAGGAGGGAGTGCAGGATTGTGGGCTTTGTCCGCTTGGCGCCCTGGGGTCTGGGGCCCTGTGTTGTTTTTATCGTGCTCCCGGTACCACTGCTCGCAAAGGCAGCAGTGCACAGACCCCTCTGTCCAGACACCCTGCCTAGCAGACTGGCTTCTCCCAGATCCCCACCAGGTGTAGGCGCCAGACCTTTAAGGAGATTGGACCATGGTTTGTGGCACGCTCTCCCCCGGCGCACTTCCTCTATTAGTGACTCCGGGAAACTGGAGGCTCCAGTGCCCCTCCTGCGATTCTGCCCAATTTCCCTGCTAAGTGGTTTTCTGTCCGGGAAGAATCCAGTGTGGATTTTTAAAGTTCCTGCTTCTCCGGGGCTGGGCTTTCCTGTCCCGGAAGTTTTCCCTGCCCGGCTTTAGTCCGGCTCCTCGCGGTGCCCCGCCCCTACTTGATTCTTTTTTATTTTATTATTTTCCGCCTTTCTACCTTGCCAGAAGCAAAGGTAGCATTCCAGCTATTCTCTCTTTAAATCTCAGGTCGAATTCGTAGGTGTTCAGGATGATTTGAAAGTTATCTAGGTAAGTTGGTGGGACCAGGTGAGTTGAGGACCTCTTACTCCTCTGCCATCTTGCACCGCCTCAGTGATTCAGTTTCCTGTTGCCTTCCAGTTGTCCCAGAGTCAAGCCCACTAATTTTTAAGGTTCCTGATATTGAGCCCTGCTGATTTTACAAACTTGCAAAATTAAGTCTCTCTGGTTCTCAAAGCCAAATGTCCTGGATACTCATCTTCCCACTGCATGTCTCCTGAGTCTGGGGTGCCTTGGTGTGGGTTATAGTCCTCTCCACCTTCCATGGTTTTGGTGTTTCTCACACTTGTGGTTAGTCTCACCAGTTAATTTGGTTCTGTACTGGGACTCTGTCCTTCCTACCATTTTTAATGTGTCCTCTTTACATTTAACTGTCTAGAAGCTGGTCTGCCAGTCTTCAGTTTATCTTCTGAATTAGTAACACTAATTTGGCTTTTATCTAGCTGTATCTGTGGGTAAGATGTACTTAGGATCTTCCTACTCTGCCATCTTCACAGGTTCCCTCTGAGTTCATCAGTTTATTAAGTTTTTTTTTTAATTTAATAATGTACCTTGAAATCCAGTCTTCTTTTTTTTAATCAAGTTGGTCATTTATTTGGTCACTGCCCAGTATTTTTCAAAAGGGAAAAGTTGCTTACTTCAGTCTGACCCATTATCCATGGGAGATTCACACCACTAAATGTGGTTATCTGAGCCCCACCCTGATGCCAATATTATGTTGCTGTGTATCTTTCTCATTCTCTTTGATGAACACTATGCACACAAAATAGCCATCTGACACTGGGGATGGAAACAGTGTAAAAAATGAGATATGCATGTGTAAATTAAATATTGATGAATGAAACTCTGAGAGCTGAGATAAAAGTGAAGCAGAACAGGTAAATTATTCTGATACTTGCGTTAGTGCTGAAATTATGTGCTTCACTTTTTTTTTTTTTTTTTTTTTTTTGCTGATAGCAGTGCAGGTGACCAAAAACACTTTTAATTTTGCTGCTGAAACAGTTCTGAAGCACAAGAAGCAGTTTCCATTTTGATGCTGAGAAAGCCAACTGCTTTCCATAGAAATGGAAAGATATAATGTTATTAGCCTATTTATGGTGTAATATCTAATTTCTGCACAAACTAAAGTGCTCTGGATAGAAATGAAATTAGTAAAATGTCGGGAATGTGAACTGTATTCCATTCTTTTGTTGAATTTTCTATCCCTTTACACTGATTTAGATCTCTAAATTGTGTGTAAGGATGAGAGAAGAATATACTTGAACCTCTTGTTACTAGCCTTCATTAATATATATAGTAGCTAATAACTATTGAGTACTTTGCCAAACCCAAACACTGCTGTTCTCTCATATATTTCTCACAACCACTGTATGAACTAGTTACCAGTACTGTCTTCATTTTTACATATAAAGACACAGGCTCAGGGCAGTTGAGTGACTTACCTCAGGTCACACAGGCAGTACATGGTGAAACTAGGATTCGAGCAGGTAAACTTATTTCAGAGCCTGCGCACATTTTATTTATTACTTTTTCCAGCTTTATTGGAGTATAATTGAAAATGTTTAATTGCACCTTTTTAATATGTACAACTTGACGATTTGACATATGTATACATTATGAAATAGCTACCATGATCAAGCTAATTAACATATCCATCAACTCACATAATTCCCGTTGACTATTGTGTGTATGTGAAGTGTGATGAGAACACTTAAAATCTGCTCTCTTAGAAAATTTCAAATATATAAAATAGTTTTGCTAACTATAGTCACAATGTTGTGTGTTCAATCTCTAGAATTTATTTATCTTGGAAAACTAAAATTTTGTACTTCTTCACCAACATTGCCCAATTTCCTCCACCCCTACTCCCTGGCAACCACCATTCTATTCTCTGTTTCTATGAGTTGGACTATTTTAGATTCTGCAATGCAATATTTCTCTTTTTTCATCTGGCTTATTTCACTAAACATACTGTCCCCTAGTTTCATCCATGTTGTCACAAATGGCAGAATTTTTTGTTTTTTTAAGGCTGAATAATATTAATAGTATTCCATTTTACATATATGTTTATATTATGCATGTTATGATGGATGGATAAAGATTTTACATATATACATATTATACAAATATATAATATATTTTTACATATATACTGCATATATCTATGCAGTATATATGTAAAATCTTTATCCATCCATTCATTGATGGGCAATTATACTGTTTCCATATCCTGGATATTATAAATAACTCTGCAATGAACATAAGTGAACAGATATCTCTTTGAAAGAATACTGATGTAGACGATCATATTCCCATGAGAGAGCCTTTATGGAAGTCCAAGAATCCAGCCGAGAAGTTACAGAGCATCATAGCTATAAAAGAATGTGAGATAGAGTGCTTTGGAAAGGGTAAGAAAAATAGTTTGACTTTACCTGTATCACCCCGGTCCCAAAACAAAACAGTTCAGTACCAACCTGTGTCATTCTCAACCTGTGACTTCTCCCACAGGAAAATATGACAACATGCATGTGAGTGCTTGGCTTTTACAACTGTGTGGAATCCTGTCAAAGAGGCCCATTTCCCTTGTGCCCTATACAGAATAGGAAGTTATGACCTGCAAGGATACAGTGTTTCTAGTAGTTGGGAGAGCAGCAAGTGCTCAGCATGGAACCTATCAAAGGGACACCAGCTTTCACTAACCACATCACAGACTCCATCGGAAGGCCTTTCATAAGACACCAAGGATGCCTTGCCTCTGGATCCTACCAACTAGCTCACAGGCACCTCTAGTGTTACATGTCCTTCACTCACACACTCCCAAACCCATGACCATATCTGTGCATGGTTTCAACATCAGTAAGAGTGAACCTTGGTAGACATGCAATGAATGCACACAGAAATCTAGCCCAAATCTATGAGCCTGAGAGAGACCACAAACTTGATCATTTAGGTAAAAGAGAAATTGTTAGCACTTGATTTTGGCTTTGCAAGATAGACAAAAATCACACAAGATTTCAAGGAACAAGAAAAATCAAGTAAACATGACACCACCGGGGATCCCTGGGTGGCGCAGCGGTTTGGAGCCTGCCTTTGGCCCAGGGCGCGATCCTGGAGACCCGGGATCCAATCCCACGTCAGGCTCCCAGTGCATGGAGTCTGCTTCTCCCTCTGCCTATGTCTCTGCCTCTCTCTCTCTCTCTCTGTGTGTGTGACTATCATAAATAAATAAAAATTTTAAAAAATTAAAAAAAAACATGACACCACCAAAAGAACACATAATTTTCTATTAACTTAACCCAAAGATATGAAGATCTGTGATTTGCCCAATAAAAAAATTAAAAATAGATGTTCTAAGGAAGTTCAATGAGCTACAAGAAACAGAGAAAGACAAATAAACAAAATCATAAAAATTATACACAAGCAAAATGAAGTTTCACAGAGATAAAAATCATTTTTAAAGGGCCAAACTGAAAATCTGGATATGAATAATACAATGAATGAAATTAAAAAATGCAAAATAGACTTTTAATAGAAGGATGAGTAAGGTGGAAGAAAGAATCTATGAAGCAGAAGACAGGACCTTTGAAATTATCTAGTCAGAGGATAACAAAGAGAAAATAATTTTATTTTATTTTTTAATATTTTATTTATTTATTTATGAGAGACACGGGGAGAGAGAGAGAGAGAGAGAGAGAGAGGCAGAGACACAGGCAGAGGGAGAAGCAGGCTCCATACAGGGACTCGATCCCAGGTCTCCAGGATCATGCCCTGGAGCTAAACCGCTGAGCTACTGGGGCTACCTGAGAAAAGAATTTTAAAAAGAAAGCCTATGTGAATTATAGGACTCCATTTAAAAAAATCTACAAACATCAGAGTCCCAGGAAAAAAAAGAGGCTAAAAAAGGCAGAAAGCTTGTTTAAAGAAATGTCTGAGAACTGTCCAAATCTGGGGAGAGATTTGGACATTAAAGTTCATGAAGATAACAAGTTACACCAAGATTTCAAACCAAAAAGATTTTAATCAAGACACATAATAAAACTGTCCATCAGACAGATAATTTTACAGGCAGAAAGAGAAAAAAGATGAATCACAGCTTTCAGCAGATTTCTCAGCAGAAACCTTGTGGACCAGGAGAAAATGAAATGATACACTGAAAGTGCTAAAAAGAAAAAGTGTCAACCAAGAATACTATATTGGGCAAATGTGTTCATCAGAAGTCAAGGCAAAATAAAGACTTTCCCAGACAAATAAAAGCTGAGGGGATTCATTACCACTAGACTTACTTTGCAAGGGATGTTGAAACGAGCTTTTCAAATTGAAACAACAGTTTACTAGTTAACAACATGAAAATATGTTAAAATAAACACACTGGTAAAAGTAAGTTTATAGTCAAATTCAGAATAGTTTAATACTGGAATATAGTGATGTGTTAAACACTTAACACTAACAAAGATTAAATAACAAAAATATTAAAAAATAACTATAGCTACAATAATTTGTTAATAAGTACACAACAAAAAAGAGTCATAGTGTGACATCAAAAATGTAAAAGGGAAGATGAGTAAAATGGTAAAGAGTTTATATGTGATAGAAGTGAAATTGTAATCAGTGTAAAATTGTTATATCTAAAAGACACTTTATATAAGCTGCCCAATAAAGAGCAAAATCCTATGGTAGATACACAAAAGGTAAAGAGAAGGAAATTAAAACATACTGTTATGAAACATTATCATTCACAGAGGAAGCCAGAAAAAGAAGAAGGATAAAGTAACAAAAGAGCCAGAAAACAATAAGATGGCATTAGTAACACCTTTCCTATCAATTACTTTAAATGTAAATGGGTTGAAATCTCCAATCAAAAGACATAGAGTGACTAAATAGATTTTTAAAAACAGGACCCAACTATTTGCTGCATCCAAGAGACAGACTCACTTTGGCATTAAATACACACAAAAACTCAAAATGAAAGGATATAAAAAGGTATTCCATACAAGGGGAAACCAGAAGAGAGCAGGGCTAAGTATATCAGACAAAACATACTTTAAGCCAAAAATGATAATAGACAAAAAAGGTCTTTATAAAATAATATAGGGGTAAATACTTTAAAAATATACAAAGGTAAGTATATATACATCCAACATTAGAGAAGCTAAATATATAAACCAAACACTAAGAGATCTGAAGGGAGAAACAGCAACACAAGAATAATAGGGGACTTCAAAACTCACTTTCAACAATGGAGAGATCATATAAACAGAAAATTAATTAGGAAACACTAGACTTGAGCTATACTTCAAACTGAATGGACCTAACATACAGAAATTCCATCCAACAGTACTATAGGACACATTCATCTCGAGAGCATAGAATATTTGCCAGGATAGAGATTACCTGTTAAGTCACCAAAAAAAGGCTTCACAAATTGAAGAGACTCGAAATGATATCAAATATCTTTTCTTACCACAATGATAAGGAATTAGAAATCAATAATAGGAGAAAAGCTGGAAAAATCACAAAAATGTGAAATAACGTACTTCTGAACAGCCAAAGTCAACCCAAAATATCTTGAGTCAAACAGAAGTGAAAACATACCAAATTGTATGGGATGCAGCAAAAAGTTTTAATAATGATGAACACCTACGTTAAAAAAAAAGATATCTCTCTAATGAACAATTTAACTTTATACCTCCCACAACTAGAAGAAAGAGAACAAACTAACCCCAAAGTTAGTAGAAGGAAGGAAATAACTAAGATCAGAGCAGAAAAAAAATGGAGACCCAGGAAATCTATAGGATAGATAATTGAAACTAAAAGCTGATTTTTTAAAAGATAAATAAAATTAACCAACCTTTAGATAGACTAATTAGAAAGAAAAAGACCCAAATAAATGAAAATGAAAAATAAGTCATTACAACTATTACTGAAGAAATATAAAATATCATAAGATTTCCATGAATAATTATACACTATCAATTTGGATAATTTAGTAGAAATGAGAAAATATCTCAAAACACACAACCTACCAAGACTGAAGAATGAAGAAACAAAAAATCTAAATAGCCCAGTAATGAGTAAGATACTCCCAACACAGAAAAGCCTAGAACAAGATGTTTTAATTGGTGGATTCCACCAAACATTTAAAAATTAGTGCCAATCCTCCTCAAACTATTCCAAAAAATTAAAGAGGAGGGAATACTCCCAAACTCATTTAACAAAACCAGTATTAACCTGATACTAAAACCAAATAAGAACACTACAAGAAAATGAAACTACAGGTCAATATCCCTAATGAATATAGATGCAAAATTTTTCAGCAGTAATACTTATAAATTGAATTCAACAGCACAGTAAAAGGATCATACACAGTGGTCAAGTAGGATTTATTTCTAGGATGCAAGAATGGTTCAACATACACAAATCTATAAACGTGATAAACCACATTAACAGAACGGAACATTTAAAAATTATTATCTAAATAGATGTTGGAAAAGCATTTAACAAAATACAAGTATTTCATGATAAAATTGGGTATTGAAGAAATATACCTGAATATAATAAAGACCAGATACGATAAGGATACAGCTAACATCATACTCAATAATCAAAAAATGAAAGATTTTCCTCTAAGGTTAGGAACAAGGATACCCATTCTTGCCACTCCTATTTAACATAGTACTGGACCTCTTAGCCAGAGCAATTAGGCAAGAAAAAGAAATAATAGACATCCAAATCAGAAAGGAAAAAGGGGGCACCTGGGTGGTACAGTTGATTGGACATCTGACTGTTTTGGCTTAGTTTGTGATCTTAGGGCACTGATCTCAGGGTCATGTGGTTGAGCCCCATGTTGGGCTCCATACATGGCATGGAGTCTGCTTGGAACTGTCTCTCCCTCTCTTTATGCCCTTCCTTCTCTCGATAGATAGATATATAGATAGATATCCCTCTTTCTCAATAAAAAATAATAAAATAAAAGGATAATTGCCTCTGTTTCCAAATGATGTGATCATATATGTAAAAAATTCAAAAGCCTACATCAAAAAGTTGTTGGAACCTAATAAATGAATACAGTAACATTAAAGAATACAAAATTAACATGCAATCCCGAGTGGCTCAGCGGTTTAGCATCGCCTTGGGCCCAGGGCATGATCCTTGAGGCCTGGGATGGAGTCTCACGTCGGCTCCCTGCATGGAGCCTGCTTCTCCCTCTGCCTGTGCCTGTCTTTCTGTGTCTCTCATGAATAAATAAGTAAAATCTTAAAAAAATAAAATGTATATGCACAAAATTAACATGCAGAAATGTGTTATATATCTATATACTAATAATGCAGTAACTGAAAAAGAAAAATAGAAAACTATCCCATTCACAATAGTATCAAAAGCAATGAAATGTGTAGAAATAAATTTAACCAAGGAAGTAAAAGATCTGTAAAATAAAAATTGCAATATTTTTGTGAAAGAAAATAAAAAAAGACATAAATAAATGGAAATATCCAATGTTCGTGGATTGGATGAATTAATATTGTTAAAATTTCCATATTATCCAAAGCCATCTATCGATTCAATAAAATTGTAACAAAAGAAACAATAAAACAAAATGAAAATGCAGCATATAGAATGGTAGAAAAAACATACAAACCATCTATGATAAGGAACTAATATCTAAAATATAAAAGCAACTCATAAAACTTACTAGCAAAATAAGCAAACATTCTGATTTTCAAAAAAATGGGCCGATGAAATAAGTAGGCATTTTTCCAAGGAAGATATACAAATGGTCAAAAGGCACATGACAAGGTGCTCAAAATTACTAATCATCAGGGAAATAGAATTAGAAAACATAGTGAGCTATCACCTCACATATGTTAGATGGGCTACTATAACAAATCACAAAATAAGTTTTGGCAAGGTTGTGGAGCAAAAGAAATCCACTGACTTTTTGGTGTAGTCACTAGGAAAAACGGTATGAAGGTACTTCTAAGAAAAAAATTGAACTACCATATCATCTAGCATTCCCACTTCTGGGTATATATATGTATCCAAAAGGAAATAAAATCAGAATTTTTAAGATATGCCTGCACTCAAACTATAAATGTTGGAGAGGATGCAGAGAAAAGGGAAACCTCTTACACTGTTGGTGGGAATGTGAACTGGTGCAGCCACTCTGGAAAACTGTGTGGAGGTTCCTCAAACAGTTAAAAATATACCTGCCCTACGACCCAGCAATTGCACTGTTGGGGATTTACCCCAAAGATACAAATGCAATGAAACGCCGGGACACCTGCACCCCGATGTTTATAGCAGCAATGGCCACGATAGCCAAACTGTCGAAGGAGCCTCGGTGTCCAACGAAAGATGAATGGATAAAGAAGATGTGGTTTATGTATACAATGGAATATTACTCAGCTATTAGAAATGACAAATACCCACCATTTGCTTCAAAGTGGATGGAACTGGAGGGTATTATGCTGAGTGAAGTAAGTCAGTCAGAGAAGGACAAACATTATATGTTCTCATTCATTTGGGGAATATAAATAATAGTGAAAGGGAATATAAGGGAATGGAGAAGAAATGTGTGGGAAATATCAGAAAGGGAGACAGAACGTAAAGACTGCTAACTCTGGGAAACGAACTAGGGGTGGTAGAAGGGGAGGAGGGCGGGGGGTGGGAGTGAATGGGTGACGGGCACTGGGGGTTATTCTGTATGTTAGTAAATTGAACACCAATAAAAAATAAATTAAAAAAAAAAGAAAAAAAAACCTAAAAAAGCTACAAAAAGAACAATGAACAAAACTCAAAAACAGCAGAAGGAAAAAAATAAAGATTACGGGATCTGTGGGTGGCTCAGGGTTTAGCGCCTGCCTTTGGCCCAGGGCGCGATCCTAGAGTCCCGGGATCGAGTCCCATGTCGGGCTCCCGGTATGGAACCTGCTTCTCACTCCTCCTATATCTCTGCCTCTCTCTCTCTCTCTTTCTCTCTCTCTCTCTCTGTAAAATAAATCAAACTATCTATCTATCTTTAACAAAAATAAAAAATATAAAAATAAATATTAGAGCAGAACTAAATTATTCAGAAACTAAAAAAACAATAGAACAGATGGATGAAATGTGGTGTGCATTCTTTGAAAAGATCCAAATAAACGATAAACTTGTAGCCAGACTCATCAAAAAACAAGGGGGGAGAGGGGACAAACAGGACTGAAATGAATAAAATAACAAGTAAGAGGAGAAATAACAACTAACACCACAGAAATACAGAAAAGTATAAAATCAATGCGCAGAAGTCAGTGGCATTTCTATACACTAAAAATGAGACTGAAGAAAGAGAAATTAAGGAGTCAATCCCGTTTACAATTGCACCCAAAAGCATAAGATACCTAGGAATAAACCTAACCGAAGAGGTAAAGGATCTCTAACCTAAAAACTACAGAACACTTCTGAAAGAAATTGAGGAAGACACAAAGAGATGGAAACATATTCCATGCTCATGGATTGACAGAATTAATATTGTGAAAATGTCAATGTTACCCAGGGCAATTTACACGATAGGGCAATCCCTATCAAAATACCATGGACTTTCTTCAGAGAGTTGGAACAAATTATTTTAAGATTTGTGTGGAATCAGAAAAGACCCTGAATAGCCAGGGGAATATTAAAAAAGAAAACCATATATGGGGGCATCACAATGCCAGATTTCAGGTTGTACTACAAAGCTGTGTTCATCAAGACAGTGTGGTACTGGCACAAAAACAGACACATAGGTCAATGGAACAGAATAGAGAATCCAGAAGTGGACCCTCAACTTTACGGCCAACTAATATTCGATAAAGGAGGAAAGACTATCCACTGGAAGAAAGACAGTCTCTTCAATAAATGGTGCTGGGAAAATTGGACATCCACATGCAGAAGAATGAAACTAGAGCATTCTCTTACACCATACATAAAGATAAACTCAAAATGGATGAAAGATCTAAATGTGAGACAAGATTCCATCAAAATCCTAGAGAAGAACACAGGCAACACCCTTTTTGAACTTGGCCACAGTAATTTCTTGCAAGATACATCCACGAAGGCAAGAGAAACAAAAGCAAAAATGAACTATTGGGATTTCATCAAGATAAGCTTTTGCACAGCAAAAGAAACAGTCAACAAAACTAAAAGACAACCTACAGAATGGGAGAAGATATTTGCAAATGACGTATCAGATAAAGGGCTAGTTTCCAAGATCTATAAAGAACTTCTTAAACTCAACACCAAAGAAACGAACAATCCAATCATGAAATGGGCAAAAGACATGAACAGAAATCTCACAGAGGAAGACAT
Organism: Canis lupus dingo; assembly: GCF_003254725.2. NCBI lineage: Eukaryota > Metazoa > Chordata > Mammalia > Carnivora > Canidae > Canis > Canis lupus. The sequence continues at coordinate 66,679,671 of NC_064281.1, forward strand.
AGACATGGCCAACATGCACATGAGAAAATGCTCTGCATCACTGGCCATCAGGGAAATACAAATCAAAACCACAATGAGATACCACCTCACCCCAGTGAGAATGGGGAAAATTAACAAGGCAGGAAACAACAAATGTTGGAGAGGATGTGGAGAAAAGGGAACCCTCATACACTGTTGGTGGGACTGTGAACTGGTGCAGCCACTCTGGAAAACTGTGTGGAGGTTCCTCAAACAGTTAAAAATGTACCTGCCCTACGACCCAGCAATTGCACTATTGGGGATTTACCCCAAAGATACAAATGCAATGAAACGCCGGGACACCTGCACCCCGATGTTTATAGCAGCAATGGCCACGATAGCCAAACTGTCGAAGGAGCCTCGGTGTCCAACGAAAGATGAATGGATAAAGAAGATGTGGTTTATGTATACAATGGAATATTACTCAGCTATTAGAAATGACAAATACCCACCATTTGCTTCAACGTGGATGGAACTGGAGGGTATTATGCTGAGTGAAGTAAGCCAGTCGGAGAAGGACAAACATTATATGTTCTCATTCATTTGGGGAATATAAAAAATAGTGAAAGGGAACAAAAGGGAAAGGAGCAAAAATGAGTGGGAAATATCAGAAAGGGAGACAGAACATGAGAGACTCCTAACTCTGGGAAACCAACAAGGGGTGGTGGAAGGGAGGTGGGCAGGTGGTGGGGGTGACTGGGTGACGGGCACTGAAGGGGGCAGTTGTTGGAATGAGCACTGGGTGTTATGGTATATGTTGTCAAATTGAACTCCAATTAAAAAAGAAAAGGAAAATACCAATCAAAATCATAATCTAGAATGGCTAAAATAACAAGTCAGGAAACAACAAAAGTTGGCAAGGATGTGGAGAAAGGGTAATTTTCTTCCACTTTTGGTGGGAATGCAAAGTGGTACAGCCACTCTGGAAAACAGTATGGAGGTTCCTCAAAAAGTTAGAACTAGACGTACTCTAGGACTCAGCAATTTCACTACTAGGTATTTATCCAAACTATACAAACATAAGTGACTCAAAGGGGTACATGCAGTGCAATGTTTGTGGCAGTGATGTCTACAATAGCCAAACTATAGAAAGAGCCCAGATGTCCATCAACTGATGAATGGATAAAGAATAGGATATATATATATATAACTCAACCTCAAAAATAATGAAATCTTGCCATTTGCAATGGTGTGTTTGGAACTAGAAGGTATTATCGTAATCGAAATAAGTCATTCAGAGAAAGAAAAATATATTATTTCACTCTCATGTAATTTAAGAAAAAAACAAACAACATAGAGGAAGGGAAAGAAAAATGAAAATGGGAGAAACAGAGTGGGAGGCAAACCATAAGAGACTCTTAACTATAGGGAACAAACAGGTTTGCCGGAGGGGTGGTTGGTGGGGAATGGGGCAACTAGGTGATGGGCATTAAAGAAAGGCACATGAAGTAATGAGCGCTGGATGAGGTATGGAAATAAGGAATCACTAAATTCTGCCTCTGAAAGTAATAATACAGTATATGTTAATGAAATTGAATTTAAATAAAATTTTTCAATTAATCTATTTTGAAAAGATACATAATTTACAAATATTCTCTTCCAATCACTAGATTACCTTTTCATTTTGTTGATGGTTTTCTTCACTGTGCAGAAGTTTTTTTTTCAGTGTAGTCCCAATAGTTTAATTTTGCTTTTGTTTCCTTTCTGTGAGGAGACATATCCAGAAAAATGTTCCTAATGCTAATTTCCAAAAGATTACTGCCTATGTTGTCTTCTAGGAGCTTTATGGTTACAGGTCTCACATTTAGGTCTGTAATCCAATTTGAGTATATTTTTGTGTGTGATGTAAGAAAGTGGTCCAGTTTCATCCTTTTGCATGTAGCTGTCCAGTTTTCTCAGCAACGTTTGTTGAAGAGACTCTCTTTTTTCCCATTGTATATTCTTGCTTCCTTTCTCAAAGATTATTTGAGCATATTAGTGTGGTTTATTTCTAGGGTCTCCATTCTGTTCCAGTGATCTGTGTGTTTATATTGTGCCATACTGTTTTTTTTAAGATTTTATTTATTCATGAGAGACAGAGGCAGAGACACAGGCAGAGGGAGAAGCAGGCTCCATGCAGGGAGCCTGACGTGGGATTCAATCCCAGGTGTCCAGGATCAGGCTCTGGGCTGAAGGTGGCGCTAAACTGCTGAGCCACCAGGGGTGCCCCATACTGTTTTGATTACCACAGCTTTGTAGTATATCTTGAACTCTAGTATTGTGATACCTCACCTTTGCTCTTTCTCAATATTGCCTCAGCTTTTTTTTAATCTTCTCTGGCTCCATACAAACTTTAGGATTATTTGGTCTGATTCTTTAAAAGATGTTGTTTGTGTTTTGGTAGGGATTGCATTGAATCTATAGATTTCTTTGTGTAGTATGGACATTTTAACAATATTGGTTTTCCCAATCCATGAGCATGGACTATCTTTATGTTTGTTTGTGTCACCTTCAATTTCTTTCCACAAGTTTTTATAGTTTTCAGAGTACAAGCCTTTCACCTCCTTGGTTAAGTTTATTCTTAGTTTTTTTTATTATTTTTGGTGCAATTGTAAATGGATTGTTTTTTTAATTTCTCTTTCTGCTATTTCATTGTTAGTGCATAGAAATCCAACAGATTTCTGTATATCAATTTTATGTCCCGCAACTTTAATTCTTCTGTCAGTTCTAATAGTTTTTGGGTGGGGTCTTCAAGGTGTTCTATATACATAGTATCATGTTATCTACAAATAGTAACAGTTTTGCTTCTTCCTTATCAACTTGGATGCCTTTTATTTCTTTTTTATTGTCTCATTGCTGTAGCTAGAACTTCCAGTATTATGTTGAATAAAAGCGATGATAGTGAACATCTTTGTCTTGTTCCTGATCTTAGAAGAAAAAGCTCTCCATTTTTAACCATTGGATATGATGTGGATTTTTATATATGACTTTTATTGTATTGTGGTATGTTTCTTCTAAACTCACTTTGTCGAGAGTTTTTATCATACATGAATATTGTACTCTATCAAATGTTTTCTGCATCTATTGAGATGACCATATGGTTTTTATCCTTTCTCTTAAGATGATGTATCATTTTGATTTATTTACAAGTATTGAACCACTCTTGCATCCCTGAAATAAAACTTATTTGATCATGGTAAATGACTTTTTAAATGCAATGTTGAATTTTTTTTTTTGCAAATATTTTGTAGGGATTGTTCACATCTATGTTTCTCAAAGATATTGGCCTGTTGCTTTTGTAGGATTTTTTTTATATGTCTTTGTCCGTTTTGGGTATCAGAATAATTCTGGCCAAGTAAACTGAATTTGGAAAGTTCATTTTTCTTCTATTTTTTGGGAGAGTTTAAGAAGAGTTATTTACTTTTCTTATTATTTGGTACAATTCACCTGTGAAGGCATCTGCTCCTGGACTTCTGCTTGTAGGAGGGTTTTTTTGTTGTTGTTGTTACTGATTCAATTTCACTATTAATTATTGGCCTCTTTACATTTTATATTTCTTCCTGAGTCAGTTTTGGAAGATTGTATGATTCTAGAAACCTTTCCATTTCTTCTAGTTTGTTCAACTTGTTGCCATATAGTTTCTCATAATATTGTCTTATAATCCTTTCTATTTCTGTGGTGTCACAGAAATATTTTTCCATCTTCATTTGTCATTTTATTAATTTGAATCTTCTCTATTTTTTCCGAGTCTGATTATAGGTTTATCAATTTAATCTCTTCAAATGACCAGCTCCTGGTTTCTTTAATTTCTCTCTTTTTTTATCTCTTTATTTCACTTATTTCTGCTTTAATCATTATTAGTTTCTTCCTTCTGCTAACTTTGAGGTTTGTTCATTCTTTTTTCTTTCTAGCTCTTTTAAATGTAAGGTTATGTAGTTTATTTGAGCTTTTTATTATTTTTTAAGGTAGGCCTGTATTGCTATAAACTTCCATCTTAGAGCTATTCTAACAGATTCTGGCATGTTGTATTTTCTTCTTCATTTGTCTTCATTTTTTTTTAATTTCCTCTGTGATTTTTTTGGTTGACCCTTTGGTTGCTTAGTAGCATATTGTTTATCCTCTATATATTTATGTTCTTTCCAGCTTTTTCTTCTGATCTATTTTTATTTTCATACTGTTGTTTTCAGAAAATTGCTTAATATAATTTAATTCTTCTCAAATTTATTGAAATTTGTTTTTTTGGTCTAACATGTAATCTATCCTGAATGTTCCATGTGCACCTGAAAAGAATGTGTCTTCTGCTGCTTTTGTATGAAATGGTCTGAATCTATCTGTTGAATGTCTCATACAAAGCCACTGTTTCCTTGTTGATTTTCTGTCTAAACAATCTATCCATTGATGTAAGTGGGGTGCTACAGTCCCCTATTATTATTTTATCACTGTCAATGTCTCCTTTTATTTCTTTTAATAATAATTTATATATTTGGGTACTCCTATGTTGGATACATAGATATTTACAATTATTATATCTTCTTGTTAGATTGTTTCCTTTCATCATTATTCAGTGTAATTCTTTGTCTCTTGTTAAAGTCTTTCTTTTAAAACCTATTTTGTTTGATATAAGTATTGCTACATTGTATTTTTTTTACTTCCATTACATAGTATATGTTTTTCCAGCCCTTCACTTTCAGTCTTACATGTCTTTAGGTTTGAAGCCAGTCTTTTGTACACAACATATAGATAAATCTTTTTTAACCATATAATCACCTTATGTCTTTTGATTGGAGAATTTAGTCCATTTACATTTAAAGCAATTATTGATAGGGACGCCTGGGTGGCTCAGCGGTTGACTGTCTGCCTTTGGCTCAGGTTGTGATCCTGGGATCCTGGGATCCTGGGATCAAGTCCCACACGGGCTCCCTGCGAGGAGCCTGCTTCTCCCTCTGCCTGTGTCTCTGCCTCTCTGTGTGTGACTTTCATGAATAAATAAATAAAATCTTTCATAAAATAAAGTAATTATTGATAGATATGTACTTAATGCCATTTTGCTGTTTTCTATTTTTTTTTGTAGTTCTTTTTTTCTTTCTTCTCTTGCTCCCTTTCCTTGTGATTGATGGCTTTCTTTAGTCCTATGCTTAGATTCCTTTCTCTTTATTTTTTGTATATTTATTAAAGGGTTTTGATTTGTGCTTATCATGGGGTTCATATATAGCATCTTATCTGTATAGCAGTATATATTAAATTGATGGTCACTTAAGATTGAATACATCATAAAAGCACTACATTTTTACCTCCCTCTTCATGTTTTATGTACGTAATACCCTATTTTACATAGTTTATATTGCATATCCCTTTACCAATTTTGTAGATATAGATGATTTCTACACTTTTGTGTTTTAATCTCCATACTGGCTTTATAAATGATTAATCTACTTACTACCTTTAACATATGTTACTTTTACCAGTGTAATTTTTTTCAAAATTATCTTTCTTCTATTTTTTTTCTTTACACTTAGATTCTTTTTAAATTTTATTATAAGGCTTGTATAGTAATGATGAACTCTTTTAAGTTTTGTCTAGGAATCTCTTGATCTTTTTTTCAATTTTGAATGATAAACTTGCTGGGTAGAGTACTTGGGTGAAGATTGTGTTCTTTCAGCACTTAGAGTATATCATGCTTCTCCTTCTGGCCTGCAGGATTTTTGTGGAAAAATCAGCTAATTGCATTATGGGCTTTCCCTTGTATGTATTCGCTTGCTTTTCTCTTGATGCTTTTAAGACTCTCTTTATCCTTGGAGTACCTGGGTGGCTCAGTCAGTTAAGCATCTGACTCTTGATTTTTGCTTAGGTCATGATCTAAAGGTCATGAGAGAGAGGCCTGCATCAGGCTCTGCTGTGTGTGGGGGGCCTGCTTTTCTTTCTCTCCCTCTCCTTATGCCCCTCACCTTCTTTCTCAAAAAAAAAAACCCTCTCATTATCTTTGATTTTTGGCATTTTAATTATTTTGTGTTGGTGTAGACCTTCTTGGGTTAATCTTTTGAACACTTTCTGTTCTTCCTGGATCTAGTTCCTGTTCCTTCCAGGTTCAATGGGGTGGGAGGTGGGACCAAAGAGGAACACTAGGATGGGGTATACGATGCTAGCAAGGTCAATGCAGTATTAGAACTGGCTCCTGCAAGTGCCTGGTTATCTAGGCTGGGAGAAGGCAAGAAAATCACCAACATTTTTGTTCTTGGAGAAATCTCCTACAGATTGCTGCCTCCACAACACATATCCTAAAATGAGTCAATAAATCTTTACACATACCTTTTCAAATTGTTGCTTCTGTGCTTTGTCTTAGGTTGAGTTATTTAGTATCTGGCTTTTCAAGGATAGGAATTCAGTTTCCCCTAGCCCACCATTTCTCCTGGAGGTAAACCCTACTGACTTTCAAAGCCAGATGTTACTGGAACTGGTCTTCCCATGGCAGGTGCCCATGGCTGAGGGTGCCCAGTGTAGGGTCTGATCCCCTTGCTCTTCTGTGCTTTTTTTTAAAAGATTTTATTTATTTATTCATGAGAGACACACAGAGAGAGGCAGAGACACAGGCAGAGGGAGAAGCAGGCTCCCTGCAGGGAGCCCAATGTGGAACTTGATCTCAGGACCCCGGGATCATGACCTGAGTGGAAGGCAGACGTTTAACCTCTGAGCCACCCAGGCGTCCCTCTTCTGTGCTTTTGATGTCCTTCCCATTTGTAGTGATTTGCTTTGACTGTTTGGTTCCCAACCTTCCCTGAACCCCTTTTCAATATAGCTTTCTCTACAACCAGCTGCATAAGATCTGTTTTGCCAGTCTTCAGGTTGTTTTATAACAAGGAAAAACAGCATCTCTGACTCTATGTTTCTTCTATTTCCCTTGCTGCTGTAATGTATAGGTTATAAACTTTTGTTTATCCCTGCATGTAGGCCTTTTAATCATCAAAGGAATTGTGCTTACAGCTGAGATTTGCAAAAACTACTTTTTACCCAAAACCTAACTCACTCAAGGAGATAAAGAAGTAGTCAGAGTGGTCATTATCTCAATTACTTCAAGACTGAGGAATTATCATAACTCAGGGGTGATGGAAATTGTGCCCCAGAGGGTTAATGAGGTTGAAACCAGCAAAAAATTTAAAGCTTATTTTTCAGAGAACTGTTTTTCCCTAATCAGCTATTGTGCCTTTTCAGACACCACTACCAGATCCACTAGCTGTCTCTGCAGTAGCCTGTACTGAAAGTCAATTGATGTTTCCAACCCTTGAACAAGCAAAGCCCTGCACTCCTTACCTGAAATAATGAGCCCAAGACTCTATTAAGTTTACATCCACTCTTGGAGTATGCTCAGAGCCCCTTTTCTTTTTATTTATAAATTTATTTTTTATTGGTGTTCTCCTTTTTATTGGCTTTCTCTCCTTTCCTTTTATTCCCTTTCACTAATTTTTATATTCAAGAGGGAGAAATTTTTAAAGAGAATACAGCAGTATTGAAAAGCAAGTGTTTTGTGTGGATTGTCTAAATAAATGTTGTAGTCAACAGTAATACTGATAGTTATTCATAATGGAGAGAGGATAAGACGATGAGCCAGGTACTAAGGGTTGAAATGAATGGGAAAAGTGAACAGAATTTTAGTAGTTAACAATAACAAGAAAGTAGGGATGATATGGCTATTGGCATAAACTTCATAGGATCTTGAGATTTAAAGAAATTAAGAGGATAAATGATTTTGAAATAGAAACATGGAGCATGGAAGATGTCTATTTTATGTCCAGGCTCTAGATTACAGGAATATGAAACTGAAAATATTCATTACTTGAGAGGATTGTAAGAAGAGTAGTATCCTCATTGGACATTTAAATTTCAATTAGAGAAAAAGAGAAACAATATTAAAAAATAAATTAAAAAAACATATTGGGGCTGGATAATTGGGAAGATGGTGCAGCAGGAGGATCCTGAGATCATTTTTCCCCAGGGACACATCAGATCAACAACCACATGTATTGCAACTAACTCAGAAAACTTATCAACACATGTCCTTCTGCCTGATGCCCACGAAAGCCAATCACTGAGACTTCAGGCATGCATCAAGGAAAGGGTTTATTCAAGAGGCAGTCAAAAGAGACGACAGGAGGGCAAGACTCTAATATACCTCCCCAAAGAGGGAGAGGACAAGTCTTTTCATAATAATAGATGTTGAAATTACATGCATACTGATGAAAAAAGGAGGGAAACTTATGACTGACTATCCATGAAGAAAATGGAGCATGTGCATGGAGCAAACATATCTGTAACAAACATCCTGTGTTCACTTTGAGGTGGAGCCTTGACATCAGAATGAGGCAAAATTCGACCCCTGACTGCAGGAAATTATCTTAGGACAAAGAAAAGGGTCATTTGGGGAATATAAAAAATAGTGAAAGGGAATAAAGGGGAAAGGAGAAAAAATGAGTGGGAAATATCAGAAAAGGAGACAGAACATGAGAGACACCAACTCTGGGAAACGAACTAGGGGTAGTGGAAGGGGAGATGGGCGGGGGTTGGGGTGACTGGGTGACGGGCACTGAGGGAGGAACTTGGCGGGATGAGCACTGGGTGTTATGCTATATGTTGGAAAATTGAACTCCAATAAAAAATAAACCCGCAGAACATTAATACAATGGAATTGACTGAAACAGAAAAAAAAAATTGAAATCATTCTCCAAGTTGAGTGTGGAAGAATTTCCAAGTTGGATTATTGCCCTCGGTTTAATTGAGAAATAATTGACATTAAATAATGTATTTGTTTATTTTTGTGTATGGTGAAAGAGAGTGGTCTAGTTTCATTCTTCTGCATGTGGATGTCCAACTTTCCCAGCACCATTTTTTGACGAGACTGTCTTTCTTCCAGTGAGATAGTCTTTCCTCCTTTATCAAATATTAGTTGACTATAAAGTTGAGGGTCTACTTCGGGATTCTCTATTCTGTTCCATTGATCTATGTGTCTGTTTTTGTGCCAGTACCACACTGTCTTGATGACCACGGCTTTGTAGTACAACCTGAAATCTGGCATTGTGATGCCCCCAGGTATGGATTTCTTTTTTAAAATTCCCCTGGCTATTCGGGGTCTTTTCTGATTCCACACAAATCTTAAAATAATTTGTTCTAACTCTCTGAAGAAAGTCCATGGTATTTTGATAGGGATTGCATTAAATGTGTAAATTGCCCTGGGTAACATTGACATTTTCACAATATTACTTCTGCCAAAGATAACTCAAAATGGATGAAAGATCTAAATGTGAGACAAGATTCCATCAAAATCCTAGAGAAGAACACAGACAACACTCTTTTTGAACTTGGCCACAGTAACATCTTGAAAGATACACCCATGAAGGCAAGAGAATCAAAAGAAAAAATGAACTATTGGGACTTCACCAAGATAAGAAGCTTTTGCACAGCAAAAGAAATAGTCAACAAAACTAAAAGACACCTACAGAATGGGAGAAGTTATTTGCAAATGACGTATCAGATAAAGGGCTAGTATCCAAGATCTATAAAGAACTTATGAAACTCAACAGCAAAGAAACAAACAATCCAATCATGAAATGGGCAAAAGACATGAACAGAAACGTCACAGAGGAAGACATAGAAATGACCAACAAGCACATGAGAAAATGCTCCGTATCACTTGCCATCAGGGAAATACAACTCAAAACCACAATGAGATACCACCTCACACCAGTGAGAATAGGGAAAATTAACAAGGCCGGAAACAACAAATGTTGGAGAGGATGTGGAGAAAGGGGAACCCTCTTTCACTCTTGGTGGGAATGTGAAAGTGTCCCGCCACTCTGGAAAACTGTTTGGAGGTTCCTCAAAGAGTTAAAAATAGATCTTCCCTACGGCCCAGAAAATGCACTCCTGGGGATTTACCCCAAAGATACAGATGCAGTGAAATGCCGGGATACCTGCACCCCAATGTTTATAGCAGCAATCAATGACCACAATAGCCAAACTGTGGAAGGAGCCTCGGTGTCCATCAAAAGATGAATGGATATAGAAGATGTGGTCTATGTACACAATGGAATATTATTCAGCCATTAGAAAAGAGAAATACCCACTATTTGCTTCAATGTTGATGGAACTGGAGGGTATTATGCTGAGTGAAATAATTCAGTTGGAGGAGGACAAACATTATATGGTCTCATTCATTTGGGGAATATAAACGTAGTAAAAGGGAATAAAGGGGAAAGGAGAAAAAATGAGTGGGAAATAGCAGAAAGTGAGACAGGACATGAGAGACTCCTAACTGTGGGAAACGAAGAAGGGGTGGTAGAAAGGGAGATGGGTGGGTGGTGGAGGTGACTGGGTGACTGTCCTGAGGGGGGCACTTGATTGGATGAGCACTGGGTGTTATTGTATATGTTGACAAATTGAACAGCAATAAATATAAATTTTAAAAAAAAAGCCCACAGCAAAAATCATTCTCAATGGCTGAACACTGTGAGCCTTTCCCCTAAGATCAGGAACAAGACAACGATATCCACTCTCACCACTGCTATTCAACATAGTACTCGAAGTCCTAGCCTCAGCAATCAGACCCAAAGACAAATAAAAGGCATTCAAATTGGCAAAAAAGAAGTCAAACTCTCCCTCTTCAGAGATACAGGATACTCTACGCAGAAAACCCAAAAGTCTCCAACCGAGATTTCTAGAACTCATACAGGAATTCAGCAGTGTGGCAGGATACAAAATCAATGCCCAGAGGTCAGTGGCATTTCTATACACTAACAATGAGACTGAAGAAAGAGAAATTAAGGAGTCCTTCCCATTTACATTTGCACCCAAAAGCATAAGATACCTAGGAATATACCTAACCAAAGAGGTAAAGGATCTCTAACCTAAAAACTACAGAAGACTTCTGAAAGAAATTGAGGAAGACACAAAGAGATGGAAAAATATTCCATGCTCATGGATTGGCAGAATTAATATTGTGAAAATGTCAATGCTACTCATGGTAATTTACACATTTAATGTAATCCCTATCAAAATACTATGGACTTTCTTCAGGGAGTTGGAACAAATCATCTTAATATTGGTGTGGAATCAGAAAAGACCCTAAATAGATAGCCAGGGGAATATTAAAAAAGAAAACCATAGCTGGGGACATCACAATGCCAGATTTCAGATTGTACTACAAAGCTGTGTGGTCATCAAGACAGTGTGGTACTGGCACAAAAACAGACACATAGATCAGTGGAACAGAATAGAGAATCCACAAGTGGACCCTCAACTTTACGGTCAACTAATATTCGACAAAGCAGGAAAGGCTATCCAATGGAAAAAAGACAGTCTCTTCAATAAATGGTGTTGGGAGAATTGGACAACCACATTCAGAAGAATGAAATTGGACCATTCTCCTACACCATACAGAAAGCTAAACTCAAAATGGATGAAAGTTCTAAATGTGAGACAAGATTCCATCAAAATCCTAGAGAAGAACACAGGCAACACTCTTTTTGAACTTGGCCACAGTAACTTCTTGCAATATACATCTATGAAGGCAAAGGAAACAAAAGCAAAAATGAACTATTTGGAGTTCATCAAGATAAAAATCTTCTGCACAGCAAAAGAAACAGTCAAGTAGGCTAAAAGACAACCTACCAAATGGGAGAAGACATTTGCAAATGACATATCAGATAAAAGGCTAGTATCCAAGATCTATAAAGAGCTTATCAAACTCAACACCCAAGAAACAATCCCATCATTAAATGGACAGAAGGCATGAACAGTAATTTCTCCAAAGAAGACATAGACATGGCCAACAAGCCCATGAGAAAATGATCCGCATCACTGGCCATCAGGGAAATACAAATCAAAACCACAATGAGATACCACCTCACACCTGTGAGAATGGTGAAAATTAACAAGACAGGAAACAACAAATTTTGGAGAGGATGTGGAGAAAGGGGAACCCTCTTGCATTGTTGGAAGGAATGCAAACTGGTACAGCCACTCTGGAAAACTGTGTGGAGGTTCCTCAAAGAGTTAAAAATAGAGCTACCCTACAACCCAGCAATTGCACTACTGGGTATTTACTCCAAAGATACAGATGTAGTTAAATGCTGGGACCCTTGCACCCCAATGTTTACAGCAGCAATGTCCATAATAGCCAAATTATGGAAAGAACCATAATGTCCTTTGAAAGATGAATGGATGAAGAAGATGTGGTCTATATATACAATGGAATATTACTCAGCCATCAGAAAGGATGAATACCCACCTTTTGCCTCTACATGGATGGAACTGGAAGGTATTATGCTGAGTGAAATAAGTCAGTCTGAGAAAGACACTCATCATATGGGGAATATAAGAAATAGTGAAAGGGATTATAAGGTAAAAGAGGGAAACTGAGTGGGAAAAATTAGAGAGAGGAACCACAAGAGATTCCTAACTCTGGGAAACAAGGAGTTGCAGAAGTGGAGGTGGGCAGGCGGTTGGGGTAACTGGGTGATGTGCACTGAGCACGACACTTGATAGGATGAGCACTGGGTGTTACACTATATGTTGGCAAATCAAACTTAAATAAAAACAAATATCAATCAATCAATCAATCAATAAACAATAAAGAAGTGTTCTATAGTTGTTTAGAGTACAGATATTTTACCTCTTAGGTTAAGTTTACTCTTAGATATCATGGTTTTTGTTGCAATTTTAAATAGGTTCAATTCCTTAATCTTTCTTTCTTCTGTTTCATTGTTAGTGTATAGAAATGCAAGTGATTTCTGTGCATTGATTTTTTTATCCTGCCATTTTGCTCATTCTATATGAGTTCTAGCAATTTGGGGGTGGAGTTTTTTTGGGTTTCCACATACAATATCATGTCATCTGGGAAGACAGATATTTTGACTTTTTCTTTGCCAATTTGAATGCATTTTATTTTATTTTATTTTATTTTATTTTATTTTATTTTATTTTATTTTATTTTTGTATTTGCCGTCTGATTGCTGAGGGTACGAATTCTAGTACTATGTTGAATAACAGTGGTGAAAATAGACCTGACCTTAGGGGGGAAAGCTCTCAGTTTTTCCCCATTCAGAATGATTTTTTCTGTGGGCTTTTCATAGTTGGTTTTTATGATTTGAGATATGTTTCCTCTATCCCTACACTTTGAAGAGTTTTAATCAAGAAAAGATGTTGTATTTTGCAAATTCTTTTTCTGCATCAATTGAGAGGATCAGATGGTTCCTGTCTTTTCTCTCATTAATGTGATCTATCACATTGATTGGCAAATGTTGAACCACCTTGTAGCCCAGCAATAAATCTCAGTTGTGGTGAATAATCATTTTAATATATTTTGGATCATATTGGCTAGTATCTTGGTGAGTATTTTGATGGGATATTGGTCTCTAATTCGCCTTTTTGATGGGGTCTCTGTCTGGTTTTAGGATCAAGGTAATGCTAGCCTCATAGAATGAGTTTGGAAATTTTCCTTTTATATCTATCTTTTGAAACAGTTTCGGAAGAATAGATATTTCTTCTTTAAATGTTTGGTAGAATTCCCCTGGGAAGCCATATGGCCCTGGACACTTGTTTCTTAGGTGGTTTTTTGTTACTGCTTCAATTTCCTTCTTGGTTATTGGTCTGTTCAGGTTTTCTATTTCTTCCTGTTTCAGTTTAGTAGTTTATAAGTTTCCAGGAATGCATTCACTTCTTCCAAATTGCCTAATTTGTTGGCATATAATTGCTCATAATACGTTCTTAAATTCATTTATATTTCTCTGGTGTCAGTAATGATCTCTCTTCTTTAATTCATGATTTTATTAATTTTTGTCATTTCTCTTCTCTTTTTGGTAAGTCTGGCTGGGGGTTTATGTATCTTATTAATTCTTTCAAAAAACCACCTCCTAGGTATATTGTTCTGTTCTACTGTTCTTTTGGTTCTTCTGCTCTAATCTTCATTATTTCTCTCCTCTTGTTTGGTTTAGGCTTCATTTGCTGTTCTTTCCCGAGCTCCTTTAGGTGTAATGTTAGCTTGTGTATTTGAGAATTTTCTAATTTTCTTTTTTTTTTTTTTGTGAGAGGCTTGTATTGAAATGTACTTCCCTCTTAGGGGCTGCTTTTGCTGTATCCCAAAGGTTTTGAACAGTTGTGCTTTCATTTTCATTAGTTTGCACGAAACTTTTAAAAAATTTTTTAAAAGATTTTATTTATTTATTCATGAGAGAGAGAGAGCGAGAGAGAGGCAGAGACACAGGCAGGGGGAGAAGCAGGCTCCCCGAAGGAGCCGGATGCAGGACTCGATTCTGGACCCTGGGATCACGCCCAGGCGTCCCTGCTCAAACCTTTTTAATTCTTCTCTAATTTGCTGGTTGACTCATTCATTCTTTAGTTGGATGCTCTTTAACCTCCAAATATTTGAGTTCCTTCCAATTTTCCTCTTGTGGCTGAATTCAAGTTTCAAAGCATTGTGGTATGAAAATATACATAGAATAATCCAATCTTTGGGTATCAGTTAAGATCTGATTTGTGACCCAGTACGTGGTCTTTGTGAAGAAATTTCCATGTGCACTTGAGAAGAGTGTGTATTCTGTTGCATTAGGATAGAATGTTTTGTATATATCTGTGATGTCCATCTGGTCCATTGTTTCCTTCAAAGCCCTTGTTTCTTCTTTTTCTTAAGAATTTAATTTATTTATGAGATAAAGAGGGAGAGCACAAACAGGGGGATTGGCAGAGAGACAGGGGGATGCAGATTCCCTTCTGAGCAGGGATCCCGATGCAAGGCTCGATCATCTTCATTCTCACAAAAATCCTACAGATTAGGTACTATTATCATTTCTATTTAACAAACAAGGAAATGGGCTCAAAATTTGCCAGGAATAATAGCTAACATAATTCCTGGATTCAATTCCAGGTCTTTCTGACTCCAAAATACTAAATTGTTCTCTGTTTCTAGTGCTAAGGCTTTTGGACAAATTACTTTCTCTCAGTTTCCAGAGATTGGGCTAGAAGTAAATGGTCTCAAGCTTTCTTCAAGCTCATCCATTTTAACCATTTTTTATTCTATTATAATATAGTCAAGAATCGTTCTATCTTTGATCTTGTATAAGAGGGATTCAGAAATAATTTTTTCTGGTTAAATATTTTGTAGGGAGGGAGAGGCAAGATGGCGGAAGAGTAGGGTCCCCAAGTCACCTGTCTCCACCAAATTACCTAGATAACCTTCAAATTATCCTGAAAATCTACGAATTCCGCCTGAGATTTAAAGAGAGAACAGCTGGAATGCTACAGTGAGAAGAGTTTGTGCTTCTATCAAGGTAGGAAGACGGGGAAAAAGAAATAAAGAAACAAAAAGCATCCAAGGGGGAGGGGCCCCGCGAGGAGCTGGGCTGAGGCCTCGGCGAGCGCTCCCAGGACAGGAGAGCCCCGTCCCGGAGAAATAGGAGCTGCACCAACCTTCCCGGGCAGAAAGGGCCACGCAGGGAGTTAGAGCAGGACGCCAGGAGGGCGGGGATGCCCTCGGGCTCCCTGGGACACTAACAGACACCTGCGCCCCGGGAGAGTGCACCGAGCTCCCTAAGGGCTGCAGCGCGAGCACGGCGGGACCCGGAGCAGCTCGGAGGGGCTCGGGCGGCGGCTCCGCGGAGGGGGGGCTTCCCGGCCAGGAGCGCAAATCCAACAGCGCTGACCGGGAGCACAGGGCGCCGGGACACAGCCCAGAATCCGGCCTCACCTGGGACAGGCAGAGGCCGGGAGGGCCTAGGACAGCAAGGACTGAATCCAGGTTTCCAGAGCTGCCGTAGCCACTGGGGTTGTTCCTTGTGCGGCCTCACGGGGTAAACAACCCCCACTGAGTCCTGCACGAGGCAGGGGGCAGAGCAGCTCCCCCAATGCTAACACCTGAAAATCAGCACAGCAGGCCCCTCCCCCAGAACACCAGCTAAACGGACAAGTTCCAGGGGAAGTCAAGGGACTTAAAGTATACAGAATCAGAAGATACTCTCCCATGTTTTTTTTTTCTTTTTTGATTTCTGTTTGCTTCCCCCACCCTTTTTTTCACCTTTCTTTCTTTTTCTTTCTCTTTTTCTTCTCTTTTTTCCTTTTTTTCTTTCTTTTTTCATTTTTCTTTTTCCCTTTTCTTTCCTTCTCTCTCTCTCTTTTTCTCCTTTTCCCAATACAACTTGTTTTTGGCCACTCTGCACTAAGCAAAATGACTAGAAGGAAAACCTAACCTCAAAAGAAAGAATCAGAAACAGTCCTCTCTCCCACAGAGTTACAAAATCTGGATTACAATTCAATGTCAGAAAGCCAATTCAGAAGCACTATTATACAGCTACTGGTGGCTCTAGAAAAAAGCATAAAGGACTCAAGAGACTTCATGACTGCAGAATTTAGATCCAATCTGGCAGAAATTAAAAATCAATTGAATGAGATACAATCCAAACTAGAAGTCCTAACGATGAGGGTTAACGAGGTGGAAGAACGAGTGGGTGACATAGAAGACAAGTTGATGGCAAAGAGGGAAACTGAGGAAAAAAGAGACAGACAGTTAAAAGACCATGAAGACAGATTAAGGGAAATAAACGACGGCCTGAGGAAGTAAAACCTAGTTTAATTGGGGTTCCCGAGAGTGCCAAAAAGGCCAGAGGCCAGAAAATATATTTGAACAAATCCTAGCTGAAAACTTTCCTAATCTGGGAAGGGAAACAGGCATTCAGATCCAGGAAATAGAGAGATCCCCCCTAAAATCAATAAAAACCGTTCAACAACTCGGTATTTAATAGTGAAGCTTGCAAATTCCAAAGATAAAGAGAAGATCCTTAAAGCAGCAAGAGAAAAGAAATCCCTGACTTTTATGGGCAGGAGTATTAGGGTAACAGCAGAACTCTCCACAGAGACCTGGCAGGCCAGAAAGGGCTGGCAGGATATATTCAGGGTCCTAAATGAGAAGAACATGCAACCAAGAATACTTTATCCAGCAAGGCTCTCATTCAAAATGGAAGGAGAGCTAAAGAGCTTCCAAGACAGGCAGGAACTGAAAGAATATGTGACCTCCAAACCAGCTCTGCAAGAAATTTTAAGGGGGACTCTTAAAATTCCCCTTTAAGAAGAAGTTCAGTGGAACAATCCACAAAAACAAGGACTGAATAGTTATCATGATGACACTAAACTCATATCTGTCAATAGTAACTCTGACCTTGAATGGGCTTAATGACCCCATCAAAAGGCGGAGGGTATCAGACTGGATAAAAAAGCAGGACCCATCTAATTTCTGTCTACAAGAGACTCATTTTAGACAGAAGGACACCTACAGCCTGAAAATAAAAGGTTGGAGAACCACATCTCCAATGAAACGAGAGCTTTAAATGATACACTGGACCAGATGGATTTCACAGATATCTACAGAACTTACATCCAAACTCAACTGAATACACATTCTTCTCAAGTGCACATGGAACTTTCTCCAGAATAGACCAAATACTGGGTCACAAATCGGGTCTGAACCGATACCAAAAGACTGGGATCGTCCCCTGCATATTCTCAGACCATAAGGCCTTGAAATTAGAACTAAATCACAACAAGAAGTTTGGAAGGACTTCAAACAAATGGAGGTTAAGGACCATCCTGCTAAAAGATGAAAGGGTCAACCAGGAAATTAAGGAAGAATTAAAAAGATTCATGGAAACTAATGAGAATGAACATACAACCGTTCAAAATCTTTGGGATGCAGCAAAAGCAGTCCTGAGGGGGAAAAACATCGCAATACAAGCATCCATTCAAAAACTGGAAAGAACTCAAATACAAAAACTAACCTTACAAATAAAGGAGCTAGAGAAAAAACAGCAGATGGACCCCACACCCAGCAGAAGAAGAGAGTTAATTAAAATTCGAGCAGAACTCAACGAAATTAAGACCAGAAGAACTGTGGAACAGATCAACAAAACCAGGATTTGGTTTTTTGAAAGAATTAATAAAATAGATAAACCATTAGCCAGCCTTATTAAAAAGAAGAGAGAGAAGACTCAAATTAATAAAATCATGAATGAGAAAGGAGAGATCACTACCAACACCAAGGAAATACAAACGATTTTAAAACATATTATGAACAACTATACGCCAATAAATTAGGCAATCTAGAAGAAATGGACGCATTCCTAGAAAGCCACAAACTACCAAAACTGGAACAGGAAGAAATAGAAAGCCTGAACAGGCCAATAACCAGGGAGGAAATTGAAGCAGTCATCAAAAACCTCCCGAGACACAAGAGTCCAGGGCCAGATGGCTTCCCAGGGGAATTGTATCAAACGTTTAAAGAAGAAACCATACCTATTCTACTAAAGCTGTTTGGAAAGATAGAAAGAGATGGAGTACTTCCAAATTCGTTCTATGAGGCCAGCATCACCTTAATTCCAAAACCAGACAAAGACCCCACCTAAAAGGAGAATAACAGACCAATATCCCTGATGAACATGGATGCAAAAATTCTCAACAAGATACTAGCCAATAGGATCCAACAGCACATTAAGAAAATTATTCATCATGACCATGTAGGATTTATCCCCGGGACGCAAGGCTGGTTCAACAATTGTAAAACAATCAATGTGATTCATCATATCAGCAAGAGAAAAACCAAGAACCATATGATCCTCTCATTAGATGCAGAAAAAGCATTTGACAAAATACAGCATCCATTCCTGATCAAAACTCTTCAGAGTGTAGGGATAGAGGGAACTTCCCTTGACATCTTAAAAGCCATCTACGGGATCCCTGGGTGGCGCAGCGGTTTGGCGCCTGCCTTTGGCCCAGGGCGCGATCCTGGAGACCCGGGATCGAATCCCACATCGGGCTCCCGGTGCATGGAGCCTGCTTCTCCCTCTGCCTGTGTCTCTGCGCCTCTCTCTCTCTCTGTGTGACTATCATAAATAAATAAAAATTAAAAAAAAAAAAAGCCATCTACAAAAAGCCCACAGCAAATATCATTCTCTTTTTTTTTAATTTTTATTTATTTATGATAGTCACACACAGAGAGAGAGAGAGGCAGAGACACAGGCAGAGGGAGCAGCAGGCCCCATGCACCGGGAGCCCGACGTGGGATTCAATCCCGGGTCTCCAGGATCGCGCCCTGGGCCAAAGGCAGGCGCCAAACCGCTGCGCCACCCAGGGATCCCGCAAATATCATTCTCAATGGGGAAGCACTGGGAGCCTTTCTCCTAAGATCAGGAACAAGAAAGGGATGTCCACTCTCACCACTGCTATTCAACATATTAATGGAAGTCCTAGCCTCAGCAATCAGACAACAAAAAGACATTAAAGGCATTCAAATTGGCAAAGAAGAAGTCAAACTCTCCCTCTTTGCCGATGACATGATACTCTACATAGAAAACCGAAAAGCCTCTACCCCAAGATTGCTAGAACTCATACAGCAATTTCGCAGTGTGGCAGGATACAAAATCAATGCCCAGAAATCAGTGGCATTTCTACACACTAACAATGAGACTGAAGAAAGAGAAATTAAGGAGTCAATCCCATTTACAATTGCACCCAAAAGCATAAGATACCTAGGAATAAACCTAACCAAAGAGGTAAAGGATCTATACCCTAAAAACTATAGAACACTTCTGAAAGAAATTGAGGAAGACACAAAGAGATGGAAAAATATTCCCTGCTCATGGAGTGGCAGAATTAATATTGTGAAAATGTCAATGTTACCCAGGGCAATCTACACGTTTAATGCAATCCCTATCAAAATACCATGGACTTTCTTCAGAGAGTTAGAACAAACTATTTTAAGATTTGTGTGGAATCAGAAAAGACCCCGAATAGCCAGGGGAATTTTAAAAAAGAAAACCATATCTAGGGGCATCACAATGCCAGATTTCAGGTTGTACTACAAAGCTGTGGTCATCAAGACAGTGTGGTACTGGCACAAAAACAGACACATAGATCAATGGAACAGACTAGAGAACCCATAAGTGGACCCTGAACTTTATGGTTAACTAATATTCGATAAAGGAGGAAAGACTATCCACTGGAAGAAAGACAGTCTCTTCAATAAACGGTGCTGGGAAAATTGGACATCCACATGCAGAAGAATGTAACTAGACCATTCTCTTACACCATACACAAAGATAAACTCAAAATGGATGGAAGGTCCCAATGTGAGACAAGATTCCATCACAATCCTAGAGCAGAACACAGGCAACATCCTTTTTGAACTGGGCCACAGTAACTTCTTGCAAGATACATCTACGAAGGCAAAAGAAACAAAAGCAAAAATGGACTATTGGGACTTCATCAAGTTAAGAAGCTTTTGCACAGCAAAGAATACAGTCAAGAAAACTAAAAGACAACCTACAGAATGGGAGAAGATATTTGCAAATGACGTATCAGATAATGGGCTAGTTTCCAAGATCTATAAAGAACTTATGAAACTCAACAGCAAAGAAACAAACAATCCAATCATGAAATGGGCAAAAGACATGAGGATAAATCTCACAGAGGAAGACATAGATATGGCCAACACACACATGAGAAAATGCTCTGCATCACTTGCTAGCAGGGAAATACAAATCAAAACCACAATGTGATACCACCTCACACCAGTGAGAATGGGGAAAATTATCAAGGCAGGAAAACACAAATGTTGGAGAGGATGTGGAGAAAAGGGAACCCTCTTACACTGTTGGTGGGAATGTGAACTGGTGCAGCCACTCTGGAAAACTGTGTGGAGGTTCCTCAAAGAGTTGAAAATAGATCTACCATACGACCCAGTAATTGCACTGTTGGGAATTTACCCCAAGGATTCAGATGCAATGAAAGGCCGGGACACCTGCACCCCGATGTTTTTTTTTTTTTTTTTAAAGAAGAGCTCCTTTTTATTTTGAATTTTTTTTTAATTTTATTTATTTATGATAGGCACACAGTGAGAGAGAGAGAGGCAGAGACACAGGCAGAGGGAGAAGCAGGCTCCATGCACCGGGAGCCCGACGTGGGATTCGATCCCGGGTCTCCAGGATTGCGCCCTGGGCCAAAGGCAGGCGCCAAACCGCTGCGCCACCCAGGGATCCCCACCCCGATGTTTATAGTAGCAATGTCCACAATAGCCAAACTTTGGAAGGAGCCTCGGTGTCCATCAAAGCATGAATGGATAAAGAAGATGTGGTTTTTGTATACAATGGAATATTTCTCAGCCATTAGAAATGACAAATACCCACCATTTGCTTCAACGTGGATGGAACTGGAGAGTATTATGCTGAGTGAAGTAAGTCAGTCGGAGAAGGACAAACATTATATGTTCTCATTCATTTGGGGAATATAAATAATAGTGAAAGGGAGTATAAGGGAAGGGAGAAGAAATGTGTGGGAAATATCAGATAGGGGACAGAACATAAAGACTCCTAACTCTGGGAAATGAACTAGTGGTGGTGGAAGGGGAGGAGGGCGGGGGGGTGGGGGTGAGTGGGTGATGGGCACTGAGGGGGACACTTGACGGGATGAGCACTGGGTGTTATTCTGTATGTTGGCAAATTGAACACCAATAAAAATTATTTTATTAAAAAATATTTTGTGGTTATTTCTTGTGAAGTCTCCTTTCCCTATACATACATAATTTTAAAAATTATAATTTACCTTAGGAGTATAATAGTAAATGACGCCGAAATGTGATTGTTGATGGACTAGATGGCTCTTTATCTTGGCCCTGATATTTCCTGCCAAGGTGCTCCTGCTGCTACACCCACATATTACTGACCACTCAGAGTGAGAAAGACAAAGGAATGGATGTAGTGAGGGAAGCAGAAGGCAACCCAACTATTATTGTATTATTTCAAAGTGTTTCTTTTAAAAAAAAAGATTTTATTTATTTATTCATGAGAGATACAGAGAAAGAGGCAGAAAAATAGGCAAAGGGAGAACCAGGCTCTCTGTGGGGAGCCCAATGTGGCACTAGATCCCGGGATCCTGGGATCACATCCCGAGGCAGAGACAGATGCTCGACCGCTGAACCACACAGGCATCCTGATAGGTTCTACTAAGAGAACCTGTACTCTTTAAATAATCTTCACTTTCAGTGCAACACACTCTATGTCACAGATGTATTCCTGCAAATTTGTGCTCAAACTGGACTTCTTTCCAGCCCTATCTTCTCTTTTACTTCCACGATCATTTAAAAATTGCTGTATTTTCAAACTGATCTTCATTTAGCAGTGGTTCTACTATAACACAACTACTTCTCTCTGTCTAGAAGTTAATAGTGTATGCAGTGCTGATATGTACTACCTGGGAACTCCAGGGAACTCCTCCTTTTAAAAAGCTTGAAGTTGGGATCCCTGGGTGGCGCAGCGGTTTGGCGCCTGCCTTTGGCCCAGGGCGCGATCCTGGAGACCCGGGATCGAATCCCACATCGGGCTCCCGGTGTATGGAGCCTGCTTCTCCCTCTGCCTGTGTCTCTGCCTCTCTCTCTCTGTGACTATCATAAATAAATAAAAATTTAAAAAAAAATAAAAAAAAAATAGAAAGCTTGAAGTCATTGATAAAGCAAAGAACTACTTTGTAATAGGCACAGTTGGGTCTCCAAAATGTTGCTTTTTATAGATCTAGAACTTTTGATTGAGTGTTCTCTTAAAATAAGATGTGCCTGAAAATGGATTACCAACTCAAATCTAGAAGCAAAAAATTATTTTCAAAAGATCTGAAAGACAAATGATGTTCAAGACTCATCTTTCTGCACAATTTTCAAATACAGATTTAAAAAATAACAATCTTTTTCACTTATATTAAAGATAGATAGCAATTTTAAGTTCTGCACAAATTCTTTTTATGCTATTGTATAAACTCAACCAAAGGAAATGACTTTCTGGTACATTGTGTATTTCTGATGTTAAAATCCTAACTCTGAGAAACGAACTAGGGGTGGTAGAAGGGGAGGAGGGCGGGGGTGGGGGTGACTGGGTGGCAGGCACTGAGGGGGGCACTTGACGGGATGAGCACTGGGTGTTACTCTGTATGTTGGCAAATTGAACACCAATAAAAAATAAATTTATTATTAAAAATAAAAATAAAAATAAAATTCTAAGTACAGCACTTTGGATATAGCTCATGCTTTGTACATTTACCTACATGTAAAACTATTTTAAATATTTACATATTATGCCAATAGCTTCCATACCAAAGTTGTATTTCTTCAAAACCTTAGATCATATTTTAATGTAAGAGCCAATATTTGAAGTATTATTACAGAGTATTATTTTGTAAATATATTTCTAAAGTCAATCCGAATAAAAAAGAACAATCTCAGATCACATGTACCAAAGTGACTAGAAGTACCCTAAAGTATAATTGATTTCCATTCTAACAGTTGCTTCAGTAAAAATTCAAATCTCACAGTACACAAATGCATTTGAAAATATACAGACACATATATACACAGAGGTAGTTTTGGAGATTCTAATAATGAAATTTCCCATATGTGCTTATTATTTATTTTTCCTTTTCTAAGTTTTAATTTAAATTCCAGTTAGATAGCACACAGCACAATTTTCGTTTCAAGAATAGAATTCAGTGATTCCTCACTTACTACACCCAGTACCCATCACAATAAGTGCCCTCCTTAATAGCCATCACCCTGTTAACCCAACTGCCTGCACACCTGCCCTCCAACAATGCCTCAGTTTGTCCTCCATAGCAGGACATACTGTTAAAATGTCTACTGCAGAGATCCTCATGCAGAGCTTGATCTCACAACCCTGAGATCATGACCTGAACTGAAACCAAGAGTTGGACACTCAACAGACTAAATCACCTTGGTGCCTCTTACTGTTGTTGTTATTTTAATCTATTCTGATACCCTGTCTTTTGATGGACACATTTAATCCATTTGCAATCAGAGTGATTATTGATAGATTTGAGTTTAGCTGCATTATATTGCCTATTCATTGTTTCTGGAGTTTTATTCTCTCTTCCTTTCTAGTCTTTGTCCCTTTTGGTCTTTCTTTTACATGCCAAGAGTCCCCTTTAATATTTCTTGCAGGGCTAGTTTAGTTGTCACAAACTCCTTTTGTTTTTGTGTGGGAAACTCTTTAGCTTTCTTTTTATTCTGAATGATAGCTTTGTTGGATAAAATATTCTTGGCTGCATATTTTTCCCATCCAGCACGTTGAATATATTGTGATACTTTCTTTTGGCTTGCAAATATCTGTGGACATATCTGCTTCTTTTTTTTAATAATAAATTTATTTTTTATTGGTGTTCAATTTGCCAACATACAAAATAACACCCAGTGCTCATCCCGTCAAGTGCCCCCCTCAGTGCCCATCACCCGTTCAGACCCACCCCCCTCCCTCCTCCCCTACCTCCACCCCTAGTTCGTTTCCCAGAGTTAGGAGTCTTTATGTTCTGTCTCCCTTTCTGATATTTCCTATCCATTTCTTCTCCCTTTCCTTCTATTCTCTTTCACTATTATTTATATTCCCCAAATGAATGAGAACATATAATGTTCTTCTCCGATTGACTTATTTCACTCAGCATAATACCCTCCAGTTCCATCCACGTTGAAGCAAATGGTGGGTATTTGTCATTTCTAATGGATGAGTAATATACCATTGTATACATAAACCACATCTTCTTTATCCATTCATGTTTTGATGGACACCGAGGCTCCTTCCACAGTTTGGCTATTGTGGACATTGCTGCTATAAACATAGGGGTGCAGGTGTCCCGGCGTTTCATTGCATCTGTATCTTTGGGGTAAATCCCCAACAGTGAAATTGCTGGGTCATAGGGCAGGTCTACTTTCAACTCTTTGAGGAACCTCCAGAGAGTTTTCAAGAGTGGCTGCACCAGTTCACATTCCCACCAACAGTGTAAGAGGGTTCCCTTTTCTCCACATCCTCTCCAACATTTGAGGTTTCCTGCCTTGCTAATTTTTCCCATTCTCACTGGTGTGAGGTGCTATCTCATTGTGGTTTTGATTTGTATTTCCCTGATGGCAAGTGATGCAGAGCATTTTCTCATGTGCATGTAGGCCATGTCTATGTCTTCCTCTGTGAAATTTCTGTTCATGTCTTTTGCCCATTTCATGATTGGATTGTTTATTTCTTTGCTGTTGAGTTTCATAAGTTCTTTATAGATCTTGGAAACTAGCCCTTTATCTGATACATCATTTGCAAATATCTTGTCCCATTCTATAGGTTGTCTTTTAGTTTTGTTGACTGTATTCTTTGCTGTGCAAAAGCTTCTTATCTTTTTTTTTTAAAGCTTCTTATCTTGATGAAGTCCCAATAGTTCATTTTTGCTTTTGTTTCTTTTGCCTTCGTAGATGTATCTTGCAAGAAGTTACTGTGGCCCAGTTCAAAAAGGATGTTGCCTGTGTTCTCCTCTAGTATTTTGATGGAATCTTGTCTCACATTGGGACCTTCCATCCATTTTGAGTTTATCTTTGTGTATGGTGCAAGAGAGTGGTCTAGTTTCATTCTTCTGCATGTGGATGTCCAATTTTCCAACCACCATTTATTGAAAAGACTTTCTTCCAGTGGATAGTCTTTCCTCCTTTATCAAATATTAGTTGACCATAAAGTTGAGGGTCCACTTCTGGATTCTCTATTCTGTTCCATTGATCTCTGTGTCTGTTTTTGTGCCAGTACCACACTGTCTTGATGACCACAGCTTTGTAGTACAACCTGAAATCTGGCATTGTGATGCCCCCAGCTATGGTTTTCTTTTTTAAACTTCCCCTGGCTATTCGGGGTCTTTTCTGATTCCACACAAATCTTAAAATAATTTGTTCTAACTCTCTGAAGAAAGTCCATAATATTTTGATAGGGACTGCATTAAACGTGTAAATTGCCCTGGGTAAAATTGACATTTTCACAATATTAATTCTGCCAATCCATGAGCATGGAATATGTTTCCATCTCTTTGTGTCTTCCTCAATTTCTTTCAGAAGTGTTCTCTAGTTTTTAGGGTATAGATCCTTTACCTCTTTGGTTAGGTTTATTCCTAGGTATCTTATGCTTTTGGGTGCAATTGTCAATGGGATTGACTCCTTAATTTCTCTTTCTTCAGTCTCATTGTTAGTGTATAGAAATGCCACTGACTTCTGAGCATTGATTTTGTATCCTGCCACACTGCGAAATTGCTGTATGAGTTCTAGCAATCTTGGGGTGGA
Organism: Canis lupus dingo; assembly: GCF_003254725.2. Classification (NCBI taxonomy): domain Eukaryota; kingdom Metazoa; phylum Chordata; class Mammalia; order Carnivora; family Canidae; genus Canis; species Canis lupus. The sequence goes on from NC_064281.1 coordinate 66,705,826, forward strand.
GGCTTTTGGGTTTTCTATGTAGGGTATCATGTCATCTGTGAAGAGGCAGAGTTTGACTTCTTCTTTGCCAATTTGAATGCCTTTAATGTCTTTTTGTTGTCTGATTGCTGAGGCTAGGACTTCCAATACTATGTTGAATAGCTGTGGTGAGAGTGGACATCCCTCTCTTGTTCCTGATCTTAGGGGAAAGGCTCCCAGTGCTTCCCCGCTGAGAATTATATTTGCTGTGGGCTTTTCGTAGATGGCTTTTAATATGCAGAATAATGTGCCCTCTATCCCTACACTCTGAAGAGTTTTGATCAGGAATGGATGCTGTATTTTGTCAAATGCTTTTTCTGCATCTAATGAGAGGATCATATGGTTCTTGGTTTTTCTCTTGCTAATATGATGAATCACATTGATTTTTTTACGAGTGTTGAACCAGCCTTGCGTCCCGGGGATAAATCCTACTTGGTCATGGTGAATAATTTTCTTTTGTACTGTTGGATCCTATTGGCTAGTATCTTGTTGAGAATTTTTGCATCCATGTTCATCTGGGATATTGGTCTATAATTCTCCTTTTTCGTGGGGTCCTTGGTTTTGGAATTAAGCTGATGCTGGCCTCATAGAACGAATTTGGAAGTACTCCATCTCTTTCTATCTTTCCAAACAGCTTTAGTAGAATAGGTATGGTTTCTTCTTTAAACGTTTGATACAATTCCCCAGGGAAGCCATCTGGCCCTGGACTCTTGTGTCTTGGGAGGTTTTTGATGACTGCTTCAATTTCCTTCCTGGTTATCAGCCTGTTCAGATTTTCTATTTCTTCCTGTTCAAGTTTTGGTAGTTTGTGGATTTCCAGAAATGCGTCCATTTCTGGATTCTTCTACATTGCCTAATTTATTGGCGTATAGTTGTTCATAATATGTTTTTAAAATCATTTGTATTTCCTTGGTGTTGCTAGTGACATCTCCTTTCTCATTCATGATTTTATTAATTTGAGTCTTCTCTCTCTTCTTTTTAATAAGGCTGGCTAATGGTTTATGTATCTTATTAATTCTTTCAAAGAACCAATTCCTGGTTTTGTTGATCTGTTCCACAGTTGTTCTGGTCTCGATTGCATTGAGTTCAGTTAGAATCTTTATTAACTCTCTTCTTGTGCTGGGTGTACGATCTATTTGCTGTTTTTTCTCTAGCTCCTTTAGGTATAAGGTTAGCTTTTGTATTTGAGTTCTTTCCAGTTTTTGGATGGATGCTTGTATTGCGATGTATTCCCCCCCCTTAGGACTTCTTTTGCTGCATCCCAAAGATTTTGAATGGTTGTATCTTCATTCTCATTAGTTTCCATGAACCCTTTTAATTCTTCCTTAATTTCCTGGTTGACCCTTTCATCTTTTAGCAGGATGGTCCTTAACCTCCCGGTGTTTGAAGTCCTTCCAAACTTCTTGTGATTTAGTTCTAATTTCAAGGCATTATAGTCTGAGAATACACAGGGGAGGATCCTAATCTTTTGGTTTCGGTTCAGACCCGGTTTGTGACCCAGTATGTGGTCTATTCTGGAGAAAGTTCCATGTGCACTTGAGAAGAATGTTTATTCAGTTGCGTTTGGATGTAAAGTTCTGTAGATATCTGTGAAATCCATCTGGTCCAGTGTATCATTTAAAGCTCTCCTTTCTTTGGAGATGTTGTGTTTAGAAGACCTATTGAGTGTAGAAAGCACTAGATTGAAGCAACCAAGTAAAAGTGTATTTTTATCTAAGTATGTCTTAACTTTGTTTATTAATTGATTGATATACTTGGCAGCTCCCACATTCGGGGCATAAATATTGTTGATTTTAGGTCCTCTCTTTGGATAGATCCTTGAAGTATCATATAGTGTCACTCTTCATCTCTTACTACAATCTTCGCGATAAACTTTACTTTATGTGATATAAAGATGGCTACCCCTGCTTTCTTTTGAGAAGCATTTGAATGGTAAATTGTCCTCCAACCTTTTATTTTCTGGCTGTAGGTGTCCTTATGTATAAAATGAGTCTCTTGTAGACAGCAAATAGATGGGTCTTGCTTTTTTATCCAGTCTGAAACCCTGTGCCTTTTGATGCGGTCATTAAGCCCATTCATTTTCAGAGTTACTATTGAATGATATGAATTTAGTTTTCTCATTATACCTATTCAGTCCCTGTTTTTGTGGATTGTTCCTTTGGACCTCCTCTTTCTATTACAGAGCCCCCCTTAGTATCTTGTAGAGCTGGCTTGGTGGTCACATATTCTTTCAGTTTCTGCCTATCTTGGAAGCTCTTTATCTCTCCTTCTATTCTGCTTGAGAGCCTTGTTGGATAAAGTATTCTTGACTGCATGTTTTTCTCATTTAGGACCCTGAATATATCCTGCCATCCCTTTCTGGCCTGTCAGGTCTCTGTGGAGAGGTCTGCTGTTAATCTAATATTTCTGCCCATAAAATTTAGAGATTTCTTGTTTCTTGCTGCTTTAAGGATCTTCTCTTTATCTTTGGAATTTGCCAGTCTCACTATGAAATGTCGAGCTGTTGAGTGGTTTTTATTGATTTTCGGGCATGTCTCTATCTCCTGGATCTGAATGCCCATTTCCCTTCCCAACTTATGGAGTTTCTCAGCTATGATTTTTTTCAGATACATATTCTAGACCTCTGTCCCTTTCGGCGCCCTCTGGAACCCCAATTAAACGTATATTTTTCCTTCTGAGGCTGTCATTTATTTCCCTTAACCTATCCTCATGATCTTTTAATTGTTTTTCTCTTTTTCCTCTATTTCCTTCCTTGTCATCAACTTGTCTTGTATGTCACTCACTCTTTCTTCTACCTCTTTAACCCTCATCGTTAGGACCTCTAGTTTGGGTTGCATCTCATTTGAGTTTTAATTTCTGCCTGATTAGTTCTAAATTTTGCAGTCATGAAGTCTCTTGAATCCTTTATGGTTTTTTTCTAGAGTCTCCAGTAGCTTTATAATTGTGCTTCTGAATTGGGTTTCTGACATTGAATTGTAATCCAAATTTTGTAACTCTATGGGAGAGACGACTGTTTCTGCTTCTTTCTTTTGAGGTGAGTTTTGCCTTCTAGTCATTTTGCTTAGTGCAGAGTGGCCAAAACCAGGTTGTACTGGGAAAGGTAGAAAAAGAGAGAAGAGAAAAAAGAAAAAAAAAAAAGAAAAAAGAAAAAAAGGGAAAAAAAGGGGGCGGGATAGCAAACAGAAAACAAAAAACAAAGAGGAGTGTTCTCTGATTCTATATACTGTAAATCCCTCGACTTCCCCTGGAACTTTCCAGTACTGCTTGGTCAATAGCTTGCTTTTCCCCTGTCCATCTAGCTGGTCTTCTGGGGGAGGGGCCTGCTGTGCTGGTTCTCAGGTGTGAGCACCTGGGCGAGCTGCCCCGCCCCCTCCCTGGTGCTAGGCTCAGTGGGAGTTGTTTTTCCTTTTTATCCTGTGAGGCCACTGTGAGGCTCAGTGGGAGTTGTTTATCCTGTGAGGCCCCAGAGGAACGACAACAGTGGTGGCAGCCAGCTCTCCAGTCCTGGAGTCAGCTCCACTAGTAACTACCGCAGCTTCCAGTCTGCAGGGGCCTGGATGCTCCGGGGAAGGGGGGCGCTGATCTGCACAGCTTGGGGCCTCCCAGCAGCAGGAGCGTCCTTGCTGTCCTGTTCCCTTCCAGCCTCTGCCTGTCCCGGGTGGAGCTCCGGTTCCTGGGCCTTGTCCCTCGGCACCTGGGGTCCGGGGACTTTGCTTCTGGAATCATGCTCCCGGGGCCACGCAGCTCCCTCCAGGGGGAGCCACCCAGGAGCTGCTCCCGGGTCTAGCTGGGCGCGTGCTGCAGCCCTTCAGGGAGCTCGGGGCACTCTCCCCGGGGCGCAGGTGCTCTGTTAGTGTCCCAGGGAGCTGAGGGCATCCCTGCCCCTCCTGGGATCCTGCTCCAATTCCCTGTAAGCGCCTTTCCCTCTGGGAAGATTAGTGAAGCTCTTGCTTTTCCGGGCGGGTCTTTCCTGTCCTGGGGGCACTCTCCTCGGGGCCTTAGTCCGGCTCCTTGCGGCCCCCTCTCCCTTGGGTGCTTATTATTTATTTGTTTATTATTTTTTCCCCGTCTTCCTACCTTGCGGCCCCCTCTCCTTTCGATGCTTGTTATTTATTTGTTTATTTATTATTCCCCATCTTCCTACCTTGATAGAAGCAGGAACTCTTCTCACTGAAGCATTCCAGCTGTTCTCTCTTTAAATCTCAGACTGAATTCATAGGTTTTCAGGATTGATTTGAAGGTTATCTAGGTAATTTGGTGGGGACAGGTGACTTGGGGACCCTACTCTTCTGCCATCTTGCCCCCTCGTAACTGAGTCCTGTTATCTTTTGAATGCGTTCTGAGCTTTAGGAAACTACCTGAAATTGGCAGAAAATGTCAATTTCAAAGAACAAAATGTTTTATTTGATCCGGGAGCAAATAGTTCAATAAATGATTTCTGTATACAAAGAACATCAGCAGTCCCTTATGTATTTCAAGTAAGTTGCTGGGGACTCAACCAACAAAGAGAAAAACATTTTAGGTTCTCATTCACCAAGTAAATATGAAAAACATTTCATATTCTCATATAACTGAGATGTGAAAAGTTTGTAAACAATCAATGTGATATAAAGCCGTAGCCCATGCCTCGAGCACTGATTTCAAACAGAATGAGGTCTGATGCTGGCATCTAGAACAATTAGCTAAGTAAATTAACCCATGTATCATTTGATTGCCTTTCTGACAAAACCCGACACAGCGGACAGATGCTTAGAAACAAAACTAAGTATATAGCTGGTCAATTAATTGTTTAAATAGATTGATATCAACAAATCAGTTCCAAGACAATCTTCAATTTCTTGGCATATATGCAAAGTTTTAATATTAAAAAATAGGAAACCACACCTGAAAGGCAACAAAACGCTTTTATTATCTCTGAAAACTTACTGCTACATAGTGAAAATTATGAATATTTATGCCTTTGAAGTACATATAAGAAAATTAACCAAGAGTAGAGATAAATTATTCAATATCAATAGCAGTAAATAATTTATTCATAAGAAAATTGTTTAATTCTTGCCTTAAAGGATCAATACTTCACAATCACATTTCAAAAAAAAAATTTTTGAGGTCTTTAGGACTTCAGATGAAAGGCTGCGACAGAAGTTATGATCACTAGCATGGTTGGTATTTTAGATAAAGGGCTGCCAATTTCAGAAACAATCATTCTGGAAGTTAACCATTAACATGGCCATTTTACTGTGGACAAGTAAATATCAGAGAGATGGAAAATTGAAACTCCGTTTTCCAATAGAAAAATACCTAAATTTATAATATCCCCCTACCTACCTCTCTGCTTTTCTAGGCAGGCATATATACTAGATATAGACAGTAGCAACATAGGGTAACTGGCTTTCATACAGATCACTAAATTGAATGGTATTATCATTTTTGGTTAATAAGAAGCATGTATAACTAAACATTTTAAACACATGAATCATGATTCTTTGATGACAGGATGCCTGGGTGGCTTAGCTGTTGAACGTCTGTCTCCTTTGGCTCAGGGCATGATCCCGGGGTCTGTGATCGAGTGCTGCATCAGGCTCCTTGCAGGGAGCCTGCAACTCCCTCTGCCTGTGTCCCTGCCTCTCTGTGTGTGTGTCTCATGAATAAAAAAATCCTGAAAAAATTATGTGATGACAATATTCAAAATTTTAAATTAGCCACTGAAATTCCTGTATCACAATACAACATATTAACTTTATTCATATAACTTCAGGCTTATGGTTTTGCAACAAAGCCAAAAGTGTTTTCCTTTTTTGGTTTAAAACTATGAAAAAAATTTATTTGCAATAATTAAGATAGCTGAAAAGAAAGCTGTTAGAATAATTTCTATTACATTCTGAGGCAACAGGAAATATCTAAAGTTCTTTAACACAATGTTCTTATCAGTTATGCAGTATTTTAAATCACCACTAATCATAATCAGGAGCTTTTAAACATTTAAATAGTATTTAATAAATAACCTGGAAGAGAGATTATGATGCTGGCTAATGGATAAAATAGGGTACAGTGTGGGTTGGGCCATGAGACCACAGAGTATTTCCTTCCTTGTCTGCATATAGATAGCTGCAGTAAAGCTATCATGGCTTTTCTAGTTATTACTCTGGGTGTACCCTGATTGGTTGTTTACATAAATGTATATGCTGCAGTCAAGAGACTTTGACTCTTAGACTATAATAAAGTACAATATCTTAACTGATGCAACTCATTTCAATTGTATTCAGACTTAATACATTCATATAGTGGAACCTTTTATATTGCTGGTATTGAGGGGCAGGGCCAATACTTGGTGTTTCTAGGTACGTACTGTACATTTAGCACATGGCATTGTTGGATTTCAGGAAACGTGATTTAAGAAAGATCTGAATCTATATAAAAAATGGATTATAATGTGATTCTACTATCCCTGGTTTGTAGGACATTATAAAAGTGGGAGCGAGAGGCAGAAGGGGCCAAAGAGATAGGAGATGGGGTATACCATGGGCGGAGGAGTTAGGAGCAGCCTGAGAGGCTGGGAAGGACTCCCTTCCAACTGGATTCAGCTATAGCTATGGGGGATTGGAAAGGTGAGGCAAGAGCTACATTCCTTGCTTCTTTCCATTTCCTGTGAGTCTGTGACCTGACAGAACTAGCTTCCTTTAATTTCTCTGAAATCTGGAGAGGTCATAGCTCCACTGCAACTATGTGCTTTCTACTATAGCTATGGCCCTCTGGTAATGTAGGCCAGGATGCACAATAAACTGTTTGTATATTTAATTATTGAAATAAATCCAAACTATTGCTCAAAGAGAGCAGATTATCAGAACTTGGCATCTGGAAAAATCTTAACATAGTCACTGTCATTGTAACTAGGTTTGCTGGCTATATATAGCTCTAACGTTTTTATGGTAAGCATATATTAGGGCTTATCAACTGTCATGTTGTATTCAGAGTTCTTAGTGGTTCAGGTTTACCCACCAGAAAAAGCATATGAAGAATTTATAGAGTGCTTTCCTTTTAAGATTCAAAACCACCATTCCATGTTACTATGTTTACTGGTCTATAAGATTATAAAACACTAATTTAGGAAATAGTTTTATTTCAAAAGCTTAATTGCAGTAAAGACACTGTGATCTACTGTGTTATGGGAGTTGACAGCAAACAATTCTTTGCTGCATAAGAGTTTTGACATTCGCCTCCAATTCAAGGGGAAAACAATTTTCCCCCCAAAATAGCATTCTACGGATTGCACTGCATTTACCTTCAAAATCATTCTCTTACAGTAGGCGATGTATTACTATTTTCACCTTACATATGGACGATGTGAGGTCTGGAAGTTAAACAATTTGTCCAATATCATCAGTAGTATAGCTAGGACTAAATTGGGTCCATACAAAATTAGGCTTTAGTTACTTGACTAGACAGAACTTCCACAAACTGATGAGCATATCCAAATCTTTCCTTCCATTTCTTCAGTCCTATAAGCTTTCCTAGTGTGTAAGTGATTCATATACAAATATCACTACTAACATTAAAAAACATTGAGTACTGGTCTCATGATTTATTTGTAGAAATGGGTACTTTAATACTGGTATTTTCAATAATTCTCAAAATAGAAACAAACCTCTATTCTAAACATAGGCTCCTGTCTAGATCATGATACTTTAGCCTTTCCTCAACTACATTTACATGCGCTTTTATCATTGGTGTCATCATGCCCATACCCATAAAGAAAATAGAATTAAAATAATCAAAGGAAATATGTGACCTGATTCTGAAGATGTGACTTTCAAACAAAGATCCAAAGTGGTAAGCAAAAGCTTTCTGAATACTATAGAATTACTAACAATGCATAGGTACACTTTTTACATCCATAGCTAGATTCCTGGGAATCCATTTATATTTATCTGCTAGTTCCACATGTTTGGTATCTTAAAGTAGGCAAGCCAATGTGCTTTATAAGTGTTTTGCAAAGTTCTTGCAAAGTCCTCTTTAAGGGAAACCTCCTTTTGTATTTCTCTGACCTGCTTCTCTTGGTAATTATGTATGTCAACTGGCTGCTGTTTTCTAACATTTTTCAAACAGTTCTTCCAAGAAGAAGACTCTGAGGTCAGGAGGGATTTCCAAAGTGGGGTATCCAGTTTGGTGTATGTCTGTTACTGAGAGGCCTCCTCTGGGTTTCCCAAGCTTGCGCTTTCTTTGGGAGTCTCTGAGTTAGCTTCTAGTATGACACTGGCTTCAGAAGCCTCTGATTGTAAACTGTCTCCATCAGTGATAATATCTTCAGGATTTGGTGGGGGTGGACAGAAGTCTTCATTGGGGCAGATTAGCTGGAAAAGTGTTTCAGCCTGGCAATGGAAGAAAGGACATAATAGTTTTTGGATATCAGCTTAACATGAAATTATTTTAAAAATAAAGTATCACCCTTTAAAATTTCTTTAAGTTATAGAACTTTATCAGGTATACATGACCTTCTAAAAATCTGCTTTCGGAATTCCATGACTTCTCTCCAATTCTATACATGTATTCAGGCCCACCCTTTAAGTACTTAACTATATCAGTACTTGATCAGATTATTGTATTAGATAGCTGGGTATTTAAGCACATTCATTCTACATGTCAGTAGAAAGACAATTTTCTTCAATATTCTTTAGGTAATTTCCCAATAGAGCCTATTTGTGATAGTTGTACAATCAAATTTAGCATATAATAATTTTAACAAGTCATTGTTAAAAATCAAGAAAATTCTTCATTATTTGTTCAACTATTTCCTTTTCTGGTATAATTTATTTCCCCCTGGGCTTTAAGGAGTATAAAACAGTGTTTAAGATCATGGACTCTGAATAGATGGCCATATGCAAATACTGTCTCTGCCATTTAGTAGCAATGCAATTTAGGGTGGTGCTTAATTGACTTCTGAGCCTTGCTTTCCTTATCTATGAAATGGTAGAGACTAAGCCTCTATATATGGTAGCTATTATCATTGTTATTAATAATAAGATGAGTTAAAATGTCAACATTTTATTTTTAAAGATTTTATTTGAGAGACAGAGAATGTGCACATGTGCAAGTGTGAGGGGAGGAGCAGAGAGAGGGGGAGAGAATCTCCAGCGGACTACCAACACAGGTTGATGTGGGCCTATGTGGGGGCTTGATGTCATGGACCTGAGCAAAACCAAGAGTCAAACGCTTAACCGACTGAGCCACCCAGGCACCCCAAAATGTCAATATCTAAGCTGTGTTTAGTCTGGCAGGGTAAGAAAGTAAGAAACTGAATGTGATTTTAATTAACAACACACACACACACACGAAAGTAAATGTGACAAGAAACACTGCTATTCTATTCTAAACATATCCTTACTTTTATTTAGATGAATACAGCTCATTGTTAGATAAGGGTCCCTGTCATACTAGGGAGCTTGAAATTTATCCTATTGGTAAACAAAAGTCATTAAATGGTTTTAAGATATATCCTGTTTTAAAGGCAACAATGTATTTCTGTACCACTTTAATCCTTCTTCCTGACATGCACATAAAGTCATCCATTAGGCCAGGAGTTGACAACTATGGTCCACAGGCCAAATCCAGCCTGCTGTTCTTGTAAATAAGGTTTTATTGGAACATAGCCACTCTCATTCATTTATCTATTTTCTATGGCTGTTTTTGCACTGCAGTGGCAGGGATGAGTAGCTGCAAAAGAGACAGTAGGGGCTGCAAAATCTAAACTATTTACCATCTGGCCATCTACAGTTGATAGACTCAGGTGGTTGGGCCATCAGGTGATTAAAAGTGACATTTCTTGGGAGTGGATGGAGGGATATTAAACAGAAACTTTTGAGCTTTGATGTGAAGTTAAAAGAAGGATGGGGAGAAAAAGTTTCTTTTCCTTTTGAGTATAATTCAAGAGTATATCTTTTGGATGTGACATTTTCCTATGACTATTCGGAAACTAAATATTTGAGATGCCTGCTTTCCTCTCCACCCCAGGAACTCACCAGTCTGCTGGAGACACTTAGCTCCTAGAAGCAGGAGGATTGAGATCAGAACCTCTATCTCATCTGTCAGTTCCTCTTTTTGTCTTTTATCTCAACCTTGTCTACCTATAGAAGTTCTCCCTCCCCCTTACTTCCTTTCACTCTTCACATTCAATGGTTAAATCCTGACAATCTTATCTCTTCATTCTTGACTCCATTTTTTCCTTCTCTATATAGTCCAGGCATGTATCATCTTTCCTTTACACAACAGCAACATCTCAGAACTGGACTGGTCACCCTGCCTCTAGGGGTCCCCCATGCAATCCATTTCCATGCTGCCTTCAGAGGGGGTCTATGGAAATGAAATTTTGTTTATGCCACTTTTTGGCTTAAAACTCTTCAGTGATTCCTCATTTCTTAAAAGGTTAAAAACTCAAGATCTTTGCTATGGCATACAAAACCCTACGGGCCTATTTCTCTGGTCTTATCATTTACTCCATCCCATCTTTACCTTTCAGACTTTTTGCTTCACTAATATCTATTTATGTACACTTTTCTTAAATACACCATATTTACATCCTGGATTGGTCCAGATGCTGGAATGTTCCAATTATCTTCCATTTGTATGGGGAACTGCTACTCATCTTTCATATCCGTCTCTGCAAAATTGACTCCTAAATAGGGTTCATGGCCCCTCCGCATTATTTTTGAATTTTGGATATTATTCTATTATCGCATATACTGTAATGCACTGTCATTTGTTTACAAGTTCTCCTTTACTAGTAAGTGATTCCTACAGGGATGACAAGGACTGGATTTTACTCAAGTCTAGATCCTTAGTTCCTGGTGTGGAGTAGAATCCCAATATACATTTTTAAAAATTAATTATAGAACTTTAAAAACTGTATATTGTAGAAATACTGAATGTAAATATACCATGACTTATTACTAATACTACTACTTTTCTTCCAGTTCCTCTGTGTCTCACACCTTGTCTCCTTTTTGTTACTTACCTATAGGATACATTTTTCCCCTGATTTCAGTCCCTGTGGCTGGATCTCACACTGTTTCCATATATCCTTGTCATAATCTGTCTCCTAGGACTATCAAACAATTGTAGGCTGCTGCACTACCTGTATTTGTTTTCTTCCTGCTTGTGGAACTCTCACCATCAGCCCATCTGCCACTGGCCCTCACTGATGCCAATTTCCTACAGCCAGCCTCCAGCACTTCCTGTCTCCTCTCTCTAATTGCTAGAATCTTTTAGGCTCAACTGCCATGCTCTGGAATGTCTACCCAATACTTCTTGGTCTACTGTATTTTACTTGTCAACTAAGCCTCAATTGTAAGAGTCATAAATAGAGGTTAGTTCAGAGTAGTTAATTGTTAACCTTTCATTCTTTTTGCTCCCCCACCCTTTTGTAGAAAGAAAGAGCATCAGTGGGGAGGGGCAGAGTGAGAGAGAAAGAATCTCAAGCAGGTTTCACACCCAGCATGGAGTCCAACACAGGGCTCAATCTCAGGACTCTGAGATCATGACCTGAGCCAAAATCAAGAGTTGGATGCTCAAGTGACTGGACCACTCAGGCACCCCAATTCCTCTTGCCCTTTTAAGCCAGAAGTTAGCTTAAAGAATTTCATGTGGTTAAAAAAAATTAAAAAGGCATAATTATATTGTGACTTGGTTTCTTTATATTGGGAAGTATAGAGAGGACACACTGAGCTACAGAAGAAATTCCTATGTTTATTTAATATATATCTACACAAAACAAAAAAATATTTTGTCAGTCTAGCAGTTTAATGTATTTAGGATGTATCCACATTAACAAGATGAAAGTAGCACAGTACAGATGAATGTATAAGCCCTGGGGTCTAACAGACTTGAGTTTAAGTTTTGGCTCACAAATCTACGAGATCTGTGATCTTTGGACAAGTTATTTAGCCCCTTTGGGTCTTAGTTTCCTCATTTGTAAAATGGGCATGTCACAGATACTGATGTCATATGTTTGTAAGGACCAAATGAAATAATATATTTATGATGTTTAGGATATTGTCTAGTACACAGAAAACACTCAATGAATGGTAGCTTTAGAAAATGTGACACTTAAAACTGCCCTCTCCCTCAATGGCATGAGAAAGTGAGTTATACTGCAATATGTGAGCAACTTGATAGGTCATATGATCTATAAAAAGAGTCTTCAACTTACAAATTCTGTACCAAAAGTTATAAACAAATTGCTAATATGCCATAAAGACAACATTCTAAATGGTGGTTAGGCTGCTCACATCAGTAAATTTAAACCATTTTATAGCTGACCTTTAGTACAAAGAGTACATACATTACTATATAATTATTCTTGTTCTCATGGGATGGCACCTCCTAGAGGATGGGGGCTCCTGAAGGAGGAGTGAGCTATCAGTGATCTTGAGAGTAAAGAACTATAGACCAGTCTGTTCATCAGTATGTGTGAGTAAATGGGATACTACCTGTATTAAGAAAAGAGATACATCGGTTTCAGGAAAAAAAAAAAAAACCTGGAGTAACAAGCTATAAAAACTAGCAAGTCACAGAATCACAATTATCACTTGGGCTACTTAGGCTAGCATCATTGTGGTGATAATAGAGAATGTCTTGGTGTGCTCCTGCACACAACTTTAACTCGTATAACACAGATCACTTTATATTTTTAGTATGTTTTCAAATCAAATAGTTCCATATGAACACAAGGGAGACAAGTCTATGCTATTCAACATCTATATATCTACAAATAAGAAAAATAGATGCAAACTTGCTAATTGGTCAAATAAAGTATTTGTTAAAAAATAGAAATCTGCAGGTGGCTTATGTTTGCTACACAGACAAAGCCTAGGTGATGCTCTAAGAACTTTTATAGACAATCTGGAAAACAGAAGTTATCAATTAGTAACTAGGCTAAACACAGGATGAAATACTGAATTAGAACAAAGCTATATAACAACTTGAAAACTATTCATATTTAATAGTATATAATTAGTATCAAAAGTAGCATTATTATTATTTTGTACTATGATAACACTGAAGTCTATCTCCTTGGGAAGCAAATTATCTCATAACAAAATTATCCTTTAATTTATAGCCTTTTAGCTGGTAGTTTAGATCACATTAGAACTTGAATAATAAGCTCTTATGTGAAAAGCCTTCCCATTTTGGTGAAAAAACACTGAAGTCCACTCAGGAAAAAAAATGTCCTACACAAGGGGGTGCCTGGGTGCCTCAATTAAGCATCCTACTCTTGATTTCCACTCAGGAGATCAAGCCCCGCATCAGGCTCTGTGCTCAGCAGGGAGTCTGCTTTTCTCTTTCTCTCTCTGTGCTCAGGATCTCTCTCTAAAATAATAGATCTTAAAAAAAATCACCTAGGCTATCTGGCTGAAAACATGTCAGCAATTCTGCTTGGAAAAAACTGGAACATCAAAGCAAAAATGCCTTGGTCATTTTAAGCCATAAATGTAGAACTCGAACCATCTTGGGTTCCTATTAAACTAATAGAATGAATGATGGATGACTCCCTACTTTTGATATCACTGGTTGAATAGGATTATCCAGGATCACCATTAAACTCTGAAGATGAGAAACAAGGAATGAGACAAAAAAAACCTATAGATACATGGGTTATGGCCTTGCCAGTACAACTAAAAATTAAGTCAATGAAGCCATTTGTTTCCATAAGATCCCTAGCACTAGTTGGATTGAAACTTCCATCTGTGGTCTTAAAACAATGTTAAATTATCCACTTTTTGATTCAATAGACAGATATGCCAATTCTATCTGTGAAAAGTTTAGATTTGTGCCTCAAAAAATATATTTTCTGTTCTTCTCTGTCAGGTACAGAGAAGTGTATTAATACATATACACATGGATCTTCATCTGAATGGAATCATAGTTCACTTTTGGCAGCTTGTGTCAGCCTGTGCTGTACCAGTTAATAGCTTTGCCCAGAAGTGCTATCACAAAATTCCACCTTGATTTAACCTATTCCTCAGCAGCTATGATAGTAATTTTTGGGACACCAGCTTATGTCAAAACATTAAAGGAATTGTGTTAACTCTGAAAAACTGTAAGTTACGTGTTCTTCTGCAAAATAAGAAAATGCTTTAAGACAATTTAAAAATTACATTTTGTATATAATTAGTTACACTCCTTTTGAAATGACTCAGAGATTAACAAAGAAAAACAGTGTATTTCAAAATGATAAAACAATAGGCCAACAGTTTAAATTAGAAGCCATGTTCCTTTAGAAAACTGGCATTATAAATTTTATTTTTCAGAATATATATTTTTAACATCTTTCATCCTTATTCCCACAATGGAACTCATAAATGCTCTCCTGCAAATCCATCATATAGTCAAGAACATGAAAATACTGAAGACTATATTTTAAGTATAAAGAAGCTTTGTCATTCACAGGAAAAAGTTCGGAGGCAAATTACAAAGATAGTATTAAATGATAGACAGGCTCTTCTAGTCTTTTTTCCCCACATTCTAGAGGAAAAAACAATTCACTTTCCCTACCAAACCAACTTTTCAACACAAAACTGAGAAACACCAACAGCTTACCTGTTTGACTGCATTATCATTTCCTAAACCACTGTCTGGGCCAGAGCAGACATAAACGTTGGATGGTAAATCATTATAAGAGTTCCTGCTGACGTCTGAAGAATCTCTCATATTGAAGTAAAGAGCCCATAGAAGCCTCGGTTTTTCAACTTCTTCATTTTCTAAATGTAGACATAAATTTTACTCACATCTAAAGCACAATAAACCTGTCAATTAATACAATTTGTAGCCAATTACTAACAAAGCCGTGATTATATAGTGTAGTAAATCAGAGCTTTGTATGTAAAAAATAGCAAATCTTTATCCACACCCACTCATACATGTATATATTTCAAGTACTGATGGCTTTTCAACCTAAGACAAGTTAGATATCAAAAATTATTTTGATCACTAGTAAGTTACTTAGATATAACTCCAATTGTGTTCTCTTGGATTTCTATTACTTCTACATAGCAGTATCAAAGTGCTTCTGAACACATTCATCCTTAAATTATACCACTGAATAAGATAATAATTTTTTGTTTTATATAAACAAACCAGCTTAAAAAATTATATATTAAGTCAATGATCTATACAGGATTATGAGATGTCCAGAAGACACAAATCTATAGAGCTAGGAAGTAGATTAGTGGTTACTTAGGGCTGGAGGAATTGGGGTGAGGGATTAAAGGGTGTAGAGTTTCTATTTTGGGTGATGGAAATATTCTAAAATTAACTGTGGTGATGTTTGAACCATTTGGTGAATATATTAAAAAAACTGAATTTTACACTTTAGGTGAGTGAACTGTATAGTGTGTGAATTATATTTCAATAAAGCAGTTATTAAAAATAGTATATATAGGATTAATACTTGATATGGTAACTCACTAATGCTTTGTCCTACTGGATTACAAAGGAAAGGCAACCAACAACAAAAATAAGGTTGTGAGACTTAAAGTTGTTTTTAGCACATATTCTCTCATTTCACAGTGAGCATCTATTATGTGTATTAGGTTTGGACTAGGAGCTGGAGATACACAGATAAAGCAGACTTAGCCCTTAGTCTTCTGGTTTTTCATATTCCCTAATTATAGGAGGCCTAGCACACAACAGATATTCAATGAACACTTTCTATATTGATTTTCATCCTGTTTTCAAATATAATCAAAGTATGATATGCTTATTTTAAAAGGCTCAAGCTAATTAATCTTAATACCTAAAACCTATTTCTTGCTATCTTAATAATGATTTCTTTGCCATTCCTCCTTAGAAATGTTATTATATATATATATATTTTTTTTGCTTGAAAACAGAAATTATTACTGTTAAAAAATTTTTGGTGACAGGATTTTCTTTAGCCTAAATCTGAACAAAAAATTCAAATTCTTTACAATGATAACAATGGATGTATATGAAGATTATCCAAGACCATGGGGCACCCTGTAAATCATAAAGAAAATGCTAAAGGTATAATTAGTATAATTAGTTAATTAGCTCTTATTGTTAAATTGGTAATCAAAGTAGAGAAATTCACAGCTAATTGCAGTACTGAATTAATAAGACTGCACAATTCCCCAATTTGGGATAAATAAGATTTTGTTATATTTAATTTAAAATATCTCCACTACAAGAATACCAAATATGCTATTTTTCTAGTTCCTTTTGAATAAACCATAATTATTAGTGTGATAGGATGGAGAAACTCTGAATGGAAGAAATGATCTCTTATGAGGCTCCTTCCTAATGCTAAGATCTATGAATCTAAGGTATCACTAACTTCATGTAAACACATGACAGATGGTGAAACTTACTTTCTGACAAAATAAAGGAACATAAGGAATTCATATTTCACAGCTAAAACCATATGGATCTTAGTAAATTTATTGGTTTTAAATTTAGTTTCACTAAATCTTATGGGAAGATAATTAAACATACTGCCTGTGATTTGCAACACCAGAAGTTGTTGCAAATGTATGCCAAGGAATAACATTACTTGAACTTGTTTTTTGTCTTTTTGAGTTCTACATTGTTTAGTGCTGTGCTTCATAAGCCTTTGTGAAAGCCTAGTTTCCTTGCAAGGAAGTTTATTTATCATAAAAGATAATGTTCTCTTCTCAAATACATTACTTCTTTGCTGGTGTATCTGAGAAATTCCAGTAAGATTGTAGAACTCCTTCTACTTACTTTTTCACATTTAAGGTATAACTGAAGCTCTTTTTTTTTAAGATTTTATTTATTTATTCATGAGACACACAGAGAGAAAGAGAGGCAGAGACACAGGCAGAGGGAGCAGCAAGCTCCATGCAGGGAGCCTGACATGGGACTTGATCCCGGGTCTCCAGGATCAGGCCCTGGGCTGAAGGCGGTGCTAAACCCTGAGCCACCCGGGCTGCCCCAAATGGAGCTCTTGACATATGTTGTCTTAAGTGGGTTAAGGTCTGGAATTCCTTTAGTATTGCCCAGTCCATTTCTAAGCATACATTTAGAGAGTTTATCTTGTATATCCTTGAAAGTTCCAGCTCAAAGAAAGGCTTTCAGTCAAAAGAAGTTGGGAAAAATGAATAATCCAATAGATTATAGGAAAGAAATTTCATAGAAGTTTAAATATTGAGAAGGAACCATGAAGAAGATGAAAAGTTGACATAGGATGAAGATAAATGCTCCAGATAGAAAGGAGTTATCAGACTTTGACCTTAAAACTCTTAAAGAAACATGTAATTGCTTCATCTTTCTTTGAGGTTAGCTGGAAGTCAGAGAGATAGCTGGAAAAATAACAGGCAGTTGGGAACTACACAGTTGTCAAAAAAAATATTAAAGCTGCTGAGGTTTGGCTAGAAATATATCACCTAACCAGGAGAACTGGTTTTCTGTAATAGCTCATTTCATCAATTAGATAGTGTAAAGGACTAAACAAGTAATAGGTAATTTAGAATAAGATCTCTGGCAAATTAAACTGGGATAAGTACAGAATAAAGCAGAAAAAAGAAATCAACGGGTGCCTGGGTGGCTCAGTGGTTTAGTATCTGCCTTTGGCTCAGGTCATGATCCCGGTGTCCTGTGATAGATCAGGGTCCTCGCAGGGAGCCTGCTTCTCCCTCTGCTTCTCTGTGTCTTTCATGAATAAATAAATAAAATCTTTAAAAAAAACCAACAACATTGGCATACCAAATAAAAGCAATACATGGTTTACAGTTACATGCCATATTTAGGAAGAGACTATTTTAGTAGCGTAGCAGAGTAGCACAAGTCCAAGAGTATAGGAGATTGTCATCGCTGTGATCTAGTCTGCATACAACAAACACAAAAAGAAATTATGATAAGGCATTTGACTTTTGAGTGCAACAATTACCTAACATCCTTACCAGCCACGGACCCTAAAATAACACTCTTAAGGGTAATTTCTGTTTTTAGGTAGTTTTGTTTTTTTGAGATATGTAACAAGTGAGATGGGATGAGATAATTCCACATGCCATGCACAATCGAGGGAAAAAGAGAAAGAACATGGTGTAGTAATGATACTACATTATAGATATTTCAAGATATTGTACTAGTGAAATTCTTGTTTCAAATCATATAGAAAATCTCAAGTTCCTGGGTAAAATAAGAAACCATTTAGGATAGTTACATCACTGCTCACTCAGTGCTTTCAAGGATATTCTGAAGTCTGGAAGAATTAATCCAGACTGGTATGAATGGTGAGCAATCACCTAATTTTCTCACCTGTATAATCAGGTTCATTAAACATGGAACACCTGAAATTTTTTTTAAAGATTTTATTTATTTATTTATTTATTTATTTATTTATTTATTTATTTATTTATGAGACAGAGAGAGAGACAGAGAGAGAGAGAGAGAGAGACAGACAGACAGACAGACATAGGCAGAGGGAGAAGCAGGCTCCATGCAGGGAGCCTGACGTGGGACTTGATCCCGGGTCTCCAGGATCATGCCCTGGGCTGAAGGCGGCGCTAAACCGATGGGCCACCAGGGTTGCCCAGAATACCTGAAATTTCTTTGGACTAGGAAATAGGGAACAGTTGAGAGATCTTTGATGTTCTTAAAGGAGGCTAGGATATAGGGCTCTTAGAAGTATTGGTACAAGTACTTCTTAAGACAGCATATGTTAAGAGCTCCAGTTGATACCTTAAATGGGAAAAAGTAAGTAGAAGGAGCTCCACAACTTTACAGGAATTTCTCAGATACACCAGCAAAGAAGTACTGTATTTGAGAAGAGAACATATCTTTTATGATAAATAAACTTCCTTGCAAGGAAACTAGGCTTTCACGAAGGCTTATGAAGCACAGTACTGAACACAAGGTAGAACTCAAAAAGAAAAAAAAATGAGTTCAAGTAATGTTATTCTTTTGGCATACATTTTAAAACAAACTATTTACAAGCTCTAAAGTGTAAGATTTCTTTTTTTAAAAGATTTTATTTATTCATAAGAGACACATAGAGAGAGGCAGAGACATAGGCAGAGAGAGAAGTAGGCTCCGATGTGGGACTCGATCCCATGACCCCAGGATCACGCCCTAGACCGAAGGCAGACACTCAGTCGCTGAGCCACCCAGGTGTCCCTAAAGTATAATATTTCATATCATTATCAAGTAATTAAAACATTAAAATAAAAAACCATTAATCTGTGAAAATAGGCACTTTTGCTACAGAGAAGAATGTCCTGTAATGCACTAAAAGTTGATATTGCTCATAAAGTTCTTTCTCATTTAGGCAGGAAAATGAATTGAGCTTTCTTCTCTAGGTGACTTTGCCTCTTTGACCTGACATGGCCCATTGCTCACTTTATCTGGTGATTCATTTTCAATAACTACAACAGTATTTGTTCTGACATTTTAATTAAAATATGACCACTACCTCATCCTGATGATAAAAAGGCCTAGTGTCAGTGAAAACTAGCTTTTCAGTGCCTCAGTGCACCTGAGGACCCCTCTGAGCACATAGTTCTTACTAAAGAATTTTGATCAGGTTCTAAACAATATATCATTTCAAAATGGGATCAATGGAACCATTAAGATTAATGTTTAAAAAAAATCTAAAATGACTAGAGGATGCTAAATAATGAATATGTAATTTCTCCAGCTCGTTTTTTTTTTTTTTTTTTTTTTTTTAAGAAAATTAAATGCATTTGAAAAGTGAAGAGCAGGACACCTGGGTGGCTCAGTGGTAGAGCATCTGTCTTTGGCTCAGGACATGATCCCGGAATCCCAGGATTGAGTCCCACATCAGGCTTTCTGCATGAAGCCCACTTCTTCCTCTGCCTATGTCTCTGCCTCTGTGTCTCTCATGAATAAATAACATCTTTAAAAAAAAAAAGTGAAGAGCAATGATACAAGATTCAAATTTAGTGTATTATTTGAGACTACCACAAAATGAAATTAAAACAAAAAAGTATGGAAAATTTGATAAACAAGGAAAAAATTCTGTTTTTAAAAGCAAGGTAATTAAAACTAAGGATAAAACCATGCAGATTATCATGTATCATAACTTTACAATCAAATATTTAACAATAATCCAAACATTTATATGAGACTTTCCAATGAATAAAATGTAAATATGAAACAAACTAAATTTCAAACTAAAATGAAATAAAGTTTCAGATGGCAGGATTTTATTCATGTGGCTGAAAACAAAATTAATTATATTGATATTAGATCTTAAAAACGGAGTTTTCTTATGTAAATCTAAATGCCCCACTATATACTATTTCTGCATTAAGAAAACAAATAAGACACAGACACATAGGAGATGAACTAAAAGAAAATACAACAGGTAGGAGTAAATTAATGGCTGCCCAAACAAACATAACATCTAAAGGAAATAAAGATATATGACTCAGTGAGGAAATTGGTCATAATTCAAGTGGATGTGCAAATCCTAAAATGAAAATCACCCTTACTTCATATAAATGAATAATATCCATTAGGCTACTTTTTGATAACTTGAACATAAAATACCTAACAATTTGCTCCATTTATAGCTATAAGAGCTATCCTATGATATGAAGAGAAAAGTTTAAAAATCTATGATTGAAAAGCATTTTTCCATCATGAATAAGTAGCATAGTGGTATTGATATTTTGAGGGCAAAATATCATATCACTAGTGAGCTATACATAAAAGGATAATTATTAGGAGGGATTCCTATACTTATCAATTAATATTGTAATGTTATCTCAGCTTTTTAAAAAATGAAGATAGCTTTTTCTGATACAGGTATACTCATTGTATAGTATCTGTAAAATGAAGAAAATTAAAAGGAAAAAAATAAAAGTTGTCCATAACAGTTTTACAGGCAGTCTTTATTTCTACACATGTAAGTATATATGCATATAAACGGGTTTTTTTACACTTAATTATACATGTGTGTGAAACATGTATTTTTCCTTTACTGTGATAAAGTGCACAATTTCCCGTTTTTTAAGAAAAGAATGTGCTCATTCATGCTACTAACCATGTAAGGATAGTTTCTGAATACATCACATTTCAGTCCAGGTTGCAGAAACCTTTATGAGATATCTAAGAGGAATAAGGTTGTTATATTACCTTTCCCTCATGAATCGCTGATTATTATTCTTACCTGTCTCTGTTTCGGTATATGGAGTAAATAATTTCTGCACAACTGGTTCTAAATCTTCTCTTGCTGTTTTAGAAGATGTACAAGTTAAATGAACCAAATCTGTTTAAAAAAAATAGTAATATTTTGAGTTCCTCCTTACACGCATTTTCAAGGCACTATACCAGTGCCAGGGGAAACAGCTGAGCAAGTTGTGGCTCCTGCCTTTAAGGAGTTTATAATTTAGTAATGGGGAAAATGTAAAAACCATAATATGCTATATATCTGAATAGCTAAAATACGTGTTAATAACTAAGAGCACACTAAGATCCAAGAGAAGTAGCAGTTGATGGTTCATTTTGTAAAACTAGCAGAGTAGAAAAGCTTAGGAAACCATTTTTGCATAGAAAAAGTTTAAATTATCCTTATAACATTCCCAAAGAGGCTGGACAAAGGACTGCTAAGCAAAAAAAATGTGTAAAAATGATTGAAAATGGAGTATCTATTTACCTAGAGAATACATTTCATATTCTTCAGACAGAAGAATCCACTTATACAAACTGTACTGATAAATTAACTATTCATTGTAGGGTTTTCTAAGAAATCTTCCGGGGGAACACTGTTGGCTTAGTTTGAGTGATACACATATTTGAAAATCCATAAAATGGCCTAAGTTAGAGCAGTATATAATATTTTCAGAAATTCCAAATCAGTTCCTTTTTGCAATTACAGATTCATAGAGCCTGGAGTCAGAGAATGTTTGCATTAGAGAGTGTCATGCACAAAAAAGGCCCTTCATAGGAGTAAAGTACTGTAGCCTAATACATTTAGAATTGCTAAAGCCCAACACATAAATATAAAGGAGGGACAAAAAGTTTTGTGTACTGAAAGAAAGGATTAAGGGGATCCCTAAATGGGAGAAATTCTTATGGCCCAGGAAAGGGCTTGGGGTAGAATAGAACAGCAGAAGAAATATACCAGAGAATGACATAAGTACTGAAAAATTCTTTCATCTAAAACACCAGTAAAAAAGTATACCCACTTCTTTTAAGTTTAGACTAGTAGACATAAAAAAAAAAAAAAACTCCAGGAAGACAGTTCAAAGCTTACCATGGAAGTTGACATCAGAAGTGGATTCTCATTATTAAAATTCATTCCATTCTAAGCATAAATTGAGGACTCTTAATAACCATCTGAGTTAAAATCAAATTTTGTAGTACTTACTTTTTCAGGTTCACCAAAGAAAGTGATATTAAGAAGGTTTCTGTTTTATGTGAGTAATGTTTTTACATTAATTTTACATTATGTTACATACCATAACAATGATTCCATTGATTCTGGGATATGTATGGTAATAATCACTCAAAAAATATAATAACCTTCACAACAAAATTATTCCTAATTAACCAAAATTTTTCAGATGCCATATAACTTTGCTGGGGAGAGAGTTTAAACTCCCTAGGCAGTTGCTGAGTTAAATGGGGTATATAACTACAAAGGCAGAAATCCCTGATAAAATTTGAGATAAACTCTCCTGTTTCATAAAATACCAATATTCATACCAAAGTTCTCAATTTTCCAGTTCTTCCTATTCAATTAATGTGTACTAGGGAAAAAGAAGATGAACACAAATATAAATAAAAGTATATTTTGAATATCTTTTTTTTTATTTTGAATATCTTAATAGTAGACTACTGGTTCTGTTTAACAGGTCACATAATAGAAATACATACCAGAGTAATTACATTCTTATGTTTCCTAACAATATATCAGAATTTGGTTCAGGGAATGCTAGCAAAAATTTCTAGTAGTCAAGTCAGATTATCATCTTGTACTTAATGAGTTTTATAACAATTCTTAGAAAGAGAGGCACCTAAGTGGCTCAGTTGGTTAAACGTCTGCCTTCAGCTCAGGTCATGATCCAGTGGTCTTGGGATCAATCCCCTTGTCAGGCTCCTTGCTCATTGGGGAGTCTACTTCTCCCTTCCCTTGGCCCTCCCCCTATCCCACCACTCATGCTCTCTATCTTAAATAAATAAAATCTTTAAAAAAATTCCTAGAAGTTAACTAAAGACATTCATAACTTGAATTCTAATGTCTGAACCCTGATTCTGATTACATGCTACAATATTAATTGACCTACAAATTTAAGGTATAAACAACTATTTTTTTTCTCCTGATACTTTCTGCTTTTCCTGTTATGATCCAATTAATATAAACTACTACTTATTTAGGAAGTTATATATGAACCTCATGGTAACTATAAACCCAAAACTATAATAGATACACCAAAAATTAAAAGAAAGCCAAACATAACACTATAGAAACTCATCAATCACAAAGATAGAGAAAAAGTAATACAAAACAACTAGAAAACCATTAATAAAATGGCAATAGTAATATTTATCAATAATTACTTTAAATGCATTCTAGGAGTTTAATTCTTCTGCACAAAATTAACTTGCTCAATAAATGCTAAAAATGACTACAGATTAGATCAGATGGGGCAAGCGCTTTCCTAGAAGTATTACACTTATTAATACCAATCAACAACTATTACTAAGATTCCAGAAGATACAACAGAAGTGAAAATGTTACCCACTGGCATCATGTAATATTATAACTGACTCAAAATTTTTTAAACCTCGGCTGTACCTTTTACAAATTATGCTCCTTCTACTTCATTTAGCAACTGTTTAAAGTATTAATGGTCTGAAAGATGATGAAATCATTTTTCATCACAATTCATCTGCTGGCAATAATACTGAGATGTGATTGGCATTTAAGAAACCTTAGTGCAAAATAAGCTTTTATTCATAGAACATAGCAGTAATATTTGAAAAAGTTTGGCAAATGGAGTGGTACTCATAATCAGTACCACGGAAACAAAGTTATCTGAAATTCAGAAGGCTGACATCATTCAACATGAATGACAATAAAGAGCACATTTTAAAGTGACAAAAGTACCCTCACACAACTAGATAAAAGAGAGAGAGAAAGAGAAAGAGAGATAGGGACTGAAGGAGGAAGGGAGAGAAGGAGAGGAGTGCATAGGGAAATGCACAAAGGAGAACACTTCCCTAAAGCCATTTAGCTGGAAAACAAGAGGGGCTTATTTTCATGAGTTTTTGCAAGCAGTGAGCTCGAAGGCTAGAGTTTTAGAGGTCCACAGGCTTGTTTGGGATACAGCCCTGACAGCATTGCCCTACTCCTAGAGAGAAGGCAGGCAAGTAACGCTGGGACAGACAGTGCAATCTGAAGATCACCTAAGAAGCACAGAGAAGAGACTGTTCACTCTTCTTGGAGCACATTTGGGAGAGGTGGCATTCACAGAGACACCTCTCCAGGTACAAAAGAGCCAGCAGGCACCATTTCCTTCCCTTCCCCCTCATCATAGGCACAGAGACACCTGCTGAGAGCAGCTAACTCAGTGTCTGTTTAGCCTACCTGCTCCAAATCCCAGGCACCTGCACTCTAGCATGACTGCCCTTCTTGTTCAAACCTGCATCTGTCCCAGCACAGCGAGACACTCCCCTAAAAGACCAGTGAAGGCCCCCGCCACAGCACTTCCATGAAGTTTAGTTTTAAAAGTCAGCAGGCTTGGCTGAGATAGAGCCCAAAGTGCACTGCACTGCTCCAGGCAGGCAAGCAACCCAGAGACAGCATGGAAATACCGATCTGAAAAATACCTCGAACAAACCAGAGGAAATTAGTTCCTCTTCTGGGAGTGCTTTCCTGAGAGCAACAGCACAGAGACCCCTCTCCAGGGACAAAGGAACTGGCTGGTGTCATTTCCCTCCCCCACCAAGTCCTACTCATTACGCAGTCTGCTGGTACTACTTTTCTCCAGCAAGTGTGCATAAGTCCCAGTGCAACAGGTCCCTTCCCCAGAAGACCAACAGAAATCTCCATACACACCATGTACACTGACCAGAGTTCAGCAAGGCTTCAGTTCCAGTAGAAGTAGCATCAGCTCTCATTTAACAAGTAGACCGGAGTACGCCTAGTTAAAACTCTGTACACTTTGGCCAAGGTCCAAACAATCCCCATAGCAGGCAAGAAGAGCCTCCGCAGATATTTGCTTGAAGGATAGAGTGGTAGAAACACAGCAGCAGAGTACACATGGCACACACCAGAGACACTTGCTAGGCTCTGGATATTATATGACCTCTTCATAAAGCCATTACTCTCAGGACCAAGATACATAACAGGCTTTTCTAACACAGAGAAGACAGAGACTTATAAAATACCAAGATGGAAGAATTCATCTCAAAAGAAAGAACAGGAAAAGGTCACAGCCAGGGATGTAATTGAAACAGACAAAAGCAAAATGTCTGATGGAGATTTTAAAGCAACAATCATAAGGATACTTGCCAGGGTTGAGAAAAGAATGGACAAGATCAGGGAGGCCCTTACCACAAAGATAAAGGAGTTGAAAAATCAGAAATGAAAAATGCAATAGCTTAGATTCTAAAAAGACTGGATGAAATGACAACAAGGATAGAAGAGGAGGAATGAATGAGTGATACAGAAGATAGAATACAAAAAAAATAATGAATCTGAACAAAACAGAGAAAGAAGATCATGAGAACAGACAGGGAACTCAGTGACTCCATCAAATGTAATAACATTCATATGATAGGAGTCCAATAAAAAAAAAGAGAGAGAGAAAGAGGGCGGAAAGTTTACTTGAGGAAATAATAAAAGCTAGACATCTAAATCCAGGAGGCACAGGGTACTCCCACTAAAATCAACAAAAGTTGGCCAACACTGAGATATCCTGTGGTGAAATTTACAAAATATACTGATAAAGAAAAGATCCTAAAAACAGCCAAACAAAAGTCCCTGACTTATAAGAGAAGCCCATAAGGCTAGCTGCAGCTCTCTCCAGACTTGATAAGCACGAAGGGAGTAGAATATATTCAAATTACTAAATGGGAAAAATCTGCAGCGAAAAATATCTATCCAGCAAGGCTATTATTCAGAATAGGATAAAGAGCTTCTCAGACAAAAACTAAAGGAGTTAATTACCACTAAACCATCTCTGAAAAAAATATTAAAAACAATACCCATTTATATGCTGCCTACAAGAAACTCATTTTAGATCAAAAGACACCTGCAGATTGAAAGTGAGGGGATGGAGAAACATTTCTTGTGCAAATGGAAGTCAAAAGAAAGATGGAGTAACAATACTTCTATCAGACAAACTAGATTTTAAACCAAAGACAAGAGATGAAGAAGGGCACTATATCATAATAAAGGGGCCTATCCAAGAATATCAAACTATTATAAATATTTATGCCCTCAACATGGAAGCAGCCAAATACACAGAACAATTAATAACAAACTAAAAGACACTAATTGATAATAATACAATTAATAACAAACTAAAAGACACTAATTGATAATAATACAGTAACAGTAAGTAACTTAAACACTTCATTTACAGCAATGGACAGATAATCTAAGCAGAAAATCAACAAGGAAACAATGGCTTTGAATGACACACTGGACCAGATGGATTTATCAGATATATTCACAACATTCCAACCTAAAGCAGCATAATACACATTCTTTACAAGTGCACATGGGACATTCTCCAGAACAGATCACATACTATAAATCAAGCCTTAACAAGTATAAAAAGACTAAGATCATACCAGGAATATTTTCTGACCAAAACGCTATGAAACGTGAAGACAACCACAAGAAAAATTTGGGAAGACCAAATTTTAAACAACATGTAACTAACAAATGGGCCAACCAGGAAATCAAATAAGAAGAAAAAAACCCATGGAAACAAATGCAAATGGAAACACAATGATTCAAAACCTTTGTGATGCAGCAAAAGTGGTCAGAAGAGGAAGTATAGAGCAATAGTCTTACCTCAAGAAGAAAAATCTCAAATACACAACCTTACACCTAAAATAGCTAGAATAAGAACAATGAATGAAGCCAAAAGCTAGCAGAAGAAAGGAAATAAAGATGAGAACAGAAATAAATGATATAGAAATAAAAATAACCAGTAGAACAGCTTAATGGAATCAGGAGCTGGTTTTTTGAAAAAATTAAATTATTAAACTCCTGCCAGACTTATCAAAAAGAAAAGGGAAAGGAACCAAATAAATAAAATGACAAGTGAGAAATCACAACTGACACCACAGAAATACAATTACAAGAGAATATTATGAAAAACTATACCAACAAATTGGACAACCTGGAAGAAATGGGTAAGGTCCTAGAAACATAAACTACAAAAAATGAAATAGAAAGCAATATAAAACTTTAACAGACCATAACCAGCAAAAAAAATTCAACCAATAATCAAAAATCAGCCAAGAAACAAAAGTGCAGGGCCAGATGGCTTCCCAGGGAATTCTAAAACATTTATAAAGGGCTAACACCTATTCTTCTCAAAACATTTCATAAAACAGCAACGGAAGGAAAACATACAAACTCACATTCTATGAGTTGAGCAGGTTCCAAAATAAAATCTAGTTTGTCTGATTCCACAACAAGACAAAGACTCCACTAAAAAATAGTACTACAGGCTAATATCCTCCAGGAATATGGATACAAAAATTCTCAACAAGACACTAGCAAATTGAATCCAACAGTACATTAAAAGAAATATTCACCACAATCAAATGGTATTTATTACTGAGTTACAAGGGTGGTTCAATATTTGTAAATCAATCAATGGGGCACACCACATTAATAAAAGAACCATAAGATCCTTTTGATAGATGCAGAAAAAGCATTTGACAAAGTACAACATCCATTCTCGATATAAACTCTCAACAAAATAGGGATGGGGGAAGATACCTCAACATAATAAAGGCTATATATGAAAAAAATACAGCTAATATCATCTTTAATGGGTAAAAAAGTGAGATTTCCCTCTAAGGTCAGGAAGAAGACAGGGATGTCCACTCTCACTACTGTTATTTAAATAGTACTAGAAGTCCTAAGCATAGCATTCAGACAACACACACAAAAAAAATAGAATGCATCCAAATTGGTAAGGAAGAAGTCAAACTTTCACTATTTGCAGAAACCATAATACTCAATATAGAATCTACCAAAAATTTGATAGAACTGATACACAAATTTAGTCAACTGGCAGTATACAAAATCAATGTACAGAAATCTGTTGCATTTCTATATACCAATAATGAAGCTGCAGAAAGAGAAATCAAGGAATTGATCCCATTTATAATTGTACCCAAAACTGTAAAATACCTAGGAATAAACAAAAAAGATCTGTACTCTCCAAACCATAGAACACTTATGAAAGAAACTGAAGAAGACACAAAGAAATGGAAAAAGATTCCATACTCATGGATGGAGAAAACAAATATTGTTAAAATGTCTATGCTACCCAAAGCAATCTACACATTTAATGCAATTCATCTCAAAATACCACCAGCATTTTTCACAAAGCTAGAACAAACAATCCTCAAATTCATATGGAACCACAAAAGAATCCGAATAGCCAAAGCAATCCTGGAAAAGAAAAGCAAAACTGGAGGTATCACAATTCTGAACTTCAAACTATGTTACAAACCGTAGTCATCAAGACAGTATGGTACTGGCACAAAAACACAGATACAGATCAATGGAAAAGAACAGAAAACCCAAAAATGGATCCAACTAACCTTCAACAAAGCAGGAAAGAATATGCAAGGGCAAAAAGAAAGTCTTTTCAACAAATGGTGTTGGGAACCTTTGACAGCAATATACAGAATGAAACCAGACCACTTTCTTACACCATACACAAAAATAAATTAAAAAAATAAATGAAGGACCTAAATAAGAGACAGGCAAACATTAAAATCCTAGAGGAGAACATAGGCAGAATCCTTTTTTAGTTTGGCCATAGCAACTTCTTACTAGATGCATATCTAGAGACAAGGGAAACAAAAGCAAAAATGAACTATTGGGACTTCATCAACATAAAAAAGCTTCTGCATAGCAAAGAAACCATCAACAAAACTAAAAGGCAAACTATGGAATAGGAGAAGCTATTTACAAATGACATATCTGATGAAGGACTAGTATCTAAAATCTATAAGTAACTTTCCAAACTCAACACCCAAAAACAAATAATCTAGTTAAGAAATGGGCAGAAGATATGAATAGATATTTTTCCAAAGAAGACATATAAATGGTTAATAAACACATGAAAAGATGCTCAAAATCACTCATCAGAAATACAAATCAAAATCAGGAGATACCACTTCACACTTCACACACCAGAATGGCTACAATTAACACCAGAGTAATTAACAGATGTTGGTGAGGATGTGGAGAAAGGGGAACTCTTACATTGTTGGTGGGAATGCAAACTGGTGCAGCCACTCTGGAAAATAGTATGGAGGTTCCTCAAAAAGTTAAAAAGAGAACTATCCTAATGATCCAGGAATTGCCCTACTAGATATTTGTCCAAAGGATACAAAAATACTGATTCAAAGGAGCATATGGACCCAATATTATAGCAGCATTATCAACAATAGCTAAGCTATGGGAAGAGTCCAAATGTCCATCAACTGATGAACGAATAAAGAAGATGGTGTGTGTGTGTATACCCCCCCACACACATTTATACACAATAGAATACATACACAATGGAAAACTACTTACCCAATTAAAAGAATAAAATCTTGCCATTTGCAATGATGTCAATGGAGCTAGAGTGTATTATGGTATGCAAAAAAGTCAGAGAAAGACAAATAGCATATGATTTCACTCATAAATGGAATATAAGAAACAAAACAGATGAACACAGGAGAAAAGGACAAAAAAGAAGGAGTCAAACCATAAGACACTCTTAACTGTAGATAACAAACTGAGGCTTGATGGAGGGGAGGTGGGCTGGTGATGGGCTAAATGGGTGATGGGTATTCTAATTGAAATAAATCAGATTGAGAAAAACTAATTCCATATGATTTCACTTATATCTGGAATCTAAAGAAAAAATAAACATGAAAAAAAGAGATTCAGACTTATAAATACAGAGATCAAACTGATGGTTTTTAGTGGGAAGGGAGGTGATGTGAAGGACAAAATGGATGAAGGGGAGTGGAAGATATATGCTTCCAGTTATGGGATGAACAAGTCATGGGAATAAAAGGCATAGCATAGTGAATATGGTCAATGATATTGTAGTATTGCAGAAGAGATGGTAGCTACACTTGTGGTGAGCACAGCATAATGTATAGAGAAGTTGAACTGCTTTCTTGTGTACCTGAAACTAATGTAACATTGTGTCACCTACATTAAAAATTTTTTTTATATTTCTTGAGTTTTATAAGTGTCATACACAGTTCATAAGAATCTGATCCTTATAATAGTTCTGAGTTATAGATACTATCATTATCCCTATTTTATAGATGGGGAAGCTGAGGTACAGAGAGATTAAACAACTTGCCTAAGGTCATTCAGCTATTATGTAAAAGAGATAGGATTTGAACCCAGCCTATGTTCTCAACTACCATATAATAGCGTATTGTCAAACTGTATCTTTCTGGTTAACTGAACTGTTTAGCTGCCTTGGAAATACTTTTCATATATACTATTTCCATACTATATGAAGGTAAATTTCAGTTGTACACTTACAGCTTTACAAATTCAAAATCAAATCAAAGATAAGGCAGTATGGCAGCCTTGAAAAGTCATTAAAAAGACTAAAAGGTCAAAGTAAACTTAACGTATTTTAATGTCTTATGCACATTTTTGGCCATATACTTAAAACTACAGTGCATCTGCATAGCATAGGATAAAGAATAAAAAGTCTAAACTATGTTATCTGTAAAAGGAAATCTTAAATTGCTTAACAACTGATCACTTGCTTTGTTAATGAGTAAAGGTTAAGTTGATGTTAGTATTATACTTGAATACATGATTTTTATGATATTAATTTCTACTCTGAATAATAAATTTGTATATATTTGGTATATTTTTGTCAAATAATTTTGTTTATATGCTTTAAAATTCTGACTAATCATAATGCAAAAAACTGTTCAAAAATTGAAAATACTGTGAGAATTATATATTGTATTTTATTACACAATGCCTAAACAGGATATTCTCTTTAACAAAGACTACAAAATGAATTTCAAGTATTATACTTCACTGAATGCAACACAGTAACTGAATAGTATTTAATGTAAACTACCATAGCATTTGTCAACCTTCAACTATGCTACAAAAAATTACAAAATTCTACTTTGTTCTTAATGGAAAGAAATAGAAGTTGGTGCTGATTCAAGAATGGGTGAATTTGATCAGCTGATACTAAACAGAGGTAAAGATAAACTGAGTAGGAGGATTAGTCAAGAAGTGAGAATATTCTCAGAGTAACATAAAAGCTTCATTAGCTAAAAGAGTAGCTTTTAAATTCCTTTATCTTTCCATATTTCTTTAATTGGGAAAAATACCTTTGAAATCAATAACATCTTTGAAAGGAAAATAAATCTTTGGATTATTATAGCTAATGAAGAATGAAGTATACTAGATTTAGACATCAATTAAATCCAGTATTTAAAAGTAAAAAAGACTTAAATTTTACTAAAGAGTTCTCATCTTTTCTCTAAAGCCATAATTTTGTAATAAGTATGTCTTAAAATCAAGCTAATTTGCTCATGAATATCTTTAAAATAAATTTCTTTGTTAAAAAACTAAACAGCAAATTATGAGACTTCACATCATTTACTTTATATAATTTTCATTTTATTACCTTTGAGGAATGAGTGTAACCCACAAAGTCTCACTGGTATGTATTCTGATCCTGTTTTACTCAGGTGTAACTGCATTAGTTATAGCAGTCACCAACATTTGTCTTCAAGTGATTCTTCCAATAGAAGAGCGATGAATTTAGCTCATATTTTCATCATTACACTCTCAAATTTTAAGGCAAGAGAAGGCATTTGGTTCCACTCAGCTAGACATACTAATTATATGCCTGTCATTTATATAATGAGATCTAAGTCAAGATGTATTTGTCTACTTAACTGTTTTAAAGGAAAACGAGTAACAATGAAACCTACTTAATGATTAAAGAAATAACAAATTTATACAGCATTTCTAATTTATTCTTCCTAAATACTATTTTACTTTTTTTATTTCTACAGAACAATCAGCACATAGATGATCATTATTAACAGCTCAACACTGTTAGTATAAATATAAGAAATCTAGAACATAACTAAGCTAACCCAGATATATAAAAATAAGAGCATTCAGATAGAATAGTAAAAAGTGTTCTCTAAGGAATCCTAATTGAGACTAATTCTTCTGAAGATACTTTTTTTCAAGTATGAATGATGCCAAACTCCATACAAACCTCTGTTAAAAAGGTGGGATTCTTATACCATTTGAGAGTATTCACCATTTTCAGTTTTTGGGCTTTGACCTGGGAAATAATGAAATTTTTCTGTGAAGAAACAATTTCATAATTTTTAAAACCTGTTTTATTGTGTTTAAGACAAATTTTATTTAAAAGGTTCAGGAAAAAAGAGAAAACTTTTAAGAGATTTAGAAGTAAAAGTTTTTTAAGGGAGGAGAACGACTGTGTAACACTGCAAGCTATAAAATTTGCTTATAACCAGGGAGTTTCAAAAGAAGAAAATAAATGAGTTGAGAAAAAGTTTGGATATTTAAAATAAATACATGGCATATTGTCTTTTTTTTCCTGACTTGAAAATTTTAAAAATTAAGAGAAAGGGAAAGGGTGGTTTAAAGCCTTCTGTAATATTAGACTAGTTCTAGTTCAGAAGACAGACAAGCTAATTAACAAGAGCAGAACAATTTTCCAACAGTTCTGACACCAATGACTCTCAATTAGGGGAGAAGCAGGAAAATACACTATTAAAGACTTTTAATGTCCAATTTTACAATTTACTCCTGAAAGTCTGTGAACAGGTCCAAAACATAAGACAAGAAGGAGGAAAAAAGCAGCCAAACTTTAATTTACAAAGAAAGTGGAAAAAAACAAACATGCTTTCTTTTTGTCCTGGAACAAGGCTAAGTATAAATGATAAATTCAAGCTTTTCTCTCCTGGTTAACCTTCCCAGTGTAAGGTTATTCAAACTAAAAAACCTAAGCGAGTCTATTTCTCTGTGTTGTTGGCTTTGCATTTATAAATTGATTAAGACACATTAAAGATTAGGAAGATAATTTTATCACAGAAAAAAGTGAGAAAGCTAGAGTTGGGGAGAGTTTAAAGAAAAACCCAGTTTAAATGTCATACATTTTATCAAACATGTATACAGATGTTTTTCTACATACATGCAAATCTGGACCACTGAGAGTGTTCAACTTGTATGAGATCTATAGGGAGCAACGCAGCATGCCACACGGTACAATCTGGAGCTGCCTACACTGAGCATGGGACCCTGGCAAGGGGAGTACAATTCCACCAGGGTAAAGACATCTCAGAATCAGTGCAACAGGTCCCTCCTTCAGAAGACAAGCAGGAACATCCAGCTAATATCAAGTTTACTGATCACAGAGAACTATAAAATTTCAGTTCTTGAGGAAAACAGTATATGCCATTTGAAGTTTTTCTTATTATTCTTTAGGTTTCCAGTTTTATATTTTTTTCCTTTTCAGCTAATTTCATATTTTATCAATTCTTTTTAAAAGCTTATAGTTTTTATTTTTATATTTCTATTTATGTATATATTTCATTTTTGGTGTACTTTCATTGTACTCAATTTTATATTTGTACTCAATTTTTATTTTATTTTATATATACATATATATAAGTGTATATATATGTATATATATATGTATATATATGTATATGTATAAATGTATATATATGTGTATATATACACATATATATGTTATATATGTATAAATAATTTCCTTTCCTATTTTGGGATCTAGTTTCTTCTAATAAATAGACCAAAATATAACCAGGATCTAGTCTATTGTTGTGACCTGTTCTATTTCTTGTTTGAATTTTCTCTCTTTTTTTTTTTTTTTTGGTTTCTGTTTTTTTCTGATTTGTTTAGTTTGTATTTTTCTGGTGTTGTTGCTATTTTTGTATTTTCTGTCTTTTATCTATTCTTTTCTGACATAATGACTACACAGAAAAACTCAAACCAAAAGAAAGAACAGGAAACAGTACTCACTATCAGGGATTTAAGCAATATGGATATAAGTAAAATGTCAGAACAATAATTCAAAACAATGATTATAAGGATATTAGCTAGGCTTGAAGAAAAAAGAACAGAAGACACTGGAGAATCCCTTACTGGAGAAATAAAAGAACTAAAATTGAATCAGGTCAGAAAAAAAGGCTATTACTGAGATGCAATAAAAAATGGAGGTTTTAACTGCTAGGATGAACAAGGCAGAAGAGAGAGTCAGTGATATAGAAGACAAAGTAATGGAGAATTAGGAAGCTGAGAAAAAGAGACAAACAACTACTGGATCACAGAGAAGATTTGAGAGATCAGCAATAACATAAAGCAAAACAATGTTAGAATAACTGGAGTCCCAGAGTAAGAGGAAAGGGGGGACAGGAGGCTTATTTGTACTAATTATAGCTGAGGACTTCCCTAATCTGAGGAAAGGTACGGGCATTCAAGTCCAGAAGGCACAGAGAACCCCTCTCAAAATAAATAAAACTCGGTCAACAACTCGACGACATATAATAGTGAAACCTGCAAATTTCAGAGATAAAGCAGGTGGAGACCAGAAGTTCTTAACCTACAAGGGTAAGAACATTAGACTGTCAATATACCTATCCACAAAGACCTGGCAGGCCAGAAAGGGCTGGCATGATACATTCAGGGTACTAAACAAGAAAAATATGCAGGCAAGAATACTTCATACAGCAAGGCTGTCATTCAGAACAGAGGAGAGATAAAGAGCTTCCAGGATCAAAAGAAACTAAAAGAATATATGACCACTAAACCAGCTCTGCAAGAAATATTAAGGGGCATCCTGTAAGCAGACAGAGAGAGAGCCCAAAAGTAACAAAGAGCAGGACAAGGAACAGAGACAATCTACAGAAACAGTGACTGTACAGGTAATGCAATGACATTAAATTTCTATCTTTCAATAATTCCTTTGAATGTGAATAGATTAAATGCTCCAAAAAAAGACAAAGGGTAGCAGACTGGATAAAATAACAAGACCTATCGATATGCTGTCTACAAGAGACTAAATTCAGACCCCCAAACACCTCCATATCGAAAGTAAAGGGGTGGAGAACAATTGGACATCAAAAGAAAGCTGGAGTAGCAATCCTTATATCACATAAACTATATTTTAATAGTAATAACAAATGAAGGAAGATACTATATCATAATAAACAGGTTCTATCCAACAAGAAGATCTAACAATTGTAAATATTTATGTCCCTAACTTGGGAGCAGCTAATTATATAAATCAATAATTAACAAAATTAAAGAAACACATTGACAATAAAATAATAGTAGGGGACTTTAACACCTTAATCACAGTAATGGAATGGACAGATCCTCTAAGCAGAAGATCAACAAAGAAACAAAGTCCTCGAATGACACACTGGACCAGATGGACTTCACAGATATATTCAGAGCATTCTATCCTAAAGCAACAGAATACACATTCTTTTTGTGTGCACATGGAATATTCTCTAGAATAGATCACACAGTGGGGTCACTAATCAGGTCCCAACTGGTACCTAAAAACTTGAGCTATTCCCTGCATATTTTCAGACTACAATGCTTTAAAACTTGAACTACATCACAAGACAAAATTTGGAAGGAACACAAATACATGGAGGCTAAAGAGCATCCTACTAAAGAATGAATGGGTCAACCAGGAAATTAATGAAGAGTTTAAAAACTTCATTAAAACAAAATGAAAATGAAATACAACTGTTCAGAATCTTTGGGATGCAGCAAAGGCTGCCCTAAGAGGGAAGTATATACCAATACAGGCCGTTCTCAAAAAACAAGAAATGTCTCAAATACACAACCTAAACTTACACCTAATGAACTGGAGAAAGAACAGAAAATAAAGCCTAAATTCAGCAAGAGAAGAGGAAAAAATAAAGATTAGAGCAGAGACCAGTGAAATAGAAATCAGAAGAACAGTAGAACAGATCAATAAAGCTAGAAGTTGGTTTTTTGAAAAAATTAACAAGATCCATAAATCCCTACCCATACTTTTCAAAAAGAAAAAAGGACCAAAGAAAAAAAGAAATCATAAATGAAACAGGAGAGAGATCATAACACACACCAAAACCATACAAACAATTATAAGAGCATATTGTGAACGACTATATGCCACTGAATTAGGCAATCTGGAAGAAATGGATGCATTCCTAGAAACATATAAACTACCAACACTGAAACAGGAAGAAATAGAAAACCTGAACAGAGCCATAACCAGTAAAGTAATAGTATCAGTAATCAAAAATCTCCCAACAAGCAAGAATCCAGGACCAGTTAGACTCTCAGTGAAATTCTACCAAATATTTAAAGAGGTATTAATACCTATTCTTCTGAAGCTGTTCCAAAAAACAGAAATGAAAGGAAAACTGCCAAACTCATTCTATGAGGCCAGCATTACTCAATCCCCAAACCAGACAAAGACTCCAAGAAAAAGCAGATTTACAGACCAATATCCCTGATGAACATAGATGCAAAAATTCTCACCAAGATACTAGCTAATAGGATCCAACAGTACATTAAAATGATTATTAGGTCGCTCAGTGGATTAAGCATCTGCCTTTGGCTCAGGTCATGATCTCAGGGTCCTGGGATCAAGCCCCACATCAGGCTTGTGCTCCGTGAGGAGTCTGCTTCTCTCTTTCCCTCTGCCCCTTCCCCTGCTTGTGCACACACTCTCTCCCAAATAAATAAATAGAATCTTTTTTTTAAAAAAAAAGGATTATTCACCACAACGCAGTGGGATGTATTCCCAGGCTGCAAGCAAGATTCAAGAGCTGCAAATCAATCAATGTAATACAACACATTAACAAAAGGACAGGAACCAAATAATCCTCTCAATAGATGCAGAAATAGAATTTGACAAAATATAACATCTTTTCTTGATTAAAAGTCTCTGCAATGTAGGGACAGAGGGAACATACCTCAATATTATAAAAGCCATATATGAAAAACCCACACCTAATATGATCTACAATGGGAAAAAACTAATAGCTTTTTTCCTAAGGTCAGGAACACGACAGGATGTCCACTCTCATCACTGTTGTTCTATATAGTACTAGAAGTTCTAGTCTCAGCAATCAGACAACAAAAAGAAATAAAAGGCATCCAAATTAGCAAGGAAGAAATCAAACTGTCTCTCTTAACAGATAACATGATATTTTATATGGAAAACCAGAAAGACTCCACACAAGAACTGCAAGAATTTAGCAAAATGGCAAGATATAAAATCAATGCACAGAAGTCAGCTGAATTTCTATATGCTAACGATGAGACAGAAGAAAGAGAAATTAAGGAATCGGTCTCATTACAAGTGCACCAACACCCATAAGATACACCTAGGAATAAACCTAACCAAAAAAGTAAAGAATCTGTACTCTGAAATTTATGTAATACTTATGAATGAAATTGAGGAAGACACAAAGAAAAACATTCCATGCTCATGGATTGTAACAATAAATATTATTAAAATGTGTATGCTACCCAGAAAAATCTACACATTGAATGCAATCCCTATCAAAATATCATGAACATTTTCATAGAGCTGGAGCAAATAATCCTAAAATTTGTATGGAACCAAAAAGACCCCAAATAGCCAAAGGAATGTTGAAAAAGAAAACCAAAGCTGGTGGCTTCACAAGGTCTGGCTTCAAACTCTATTACAAAGTTGTAATCATCAAGACAGTTTGGTGCTGGCACAAAAACAGACACATAGATCAATGGAACAGAATAGAGAACCCAGAGATGGATCC
Source organism: Canis lupus dingo (assembly GCF_003254725.2). Taxonomy (NCBI): domain Eukaryota; kingdom Metazoa; phylum Chordata; class Mammalia; order Carnivora; family Canidae; genus Canis; species Canis lupus. The sequence goes on from NC_064281.1 coordinate 66,743,911, forward strand.
TCAACTCTATGGTCAACCAGTCTCTGACAAAGCAGGAAAATACATCCAATGGAAAAAAGAGTCTCTCCAACAAATTGTGTTGGAAAAATTGGACAGCACATATAGAAGAAACTCACCATTTTCTTAGCCATACACAAAAATAAACTCAAAATCTATAAAGACCTAGATGTGAGACAGGAATCCATCAAAATCCTAGAGAACACAGGAAGCAACTTCTTTAGCCTCAGCTGCAGCAATTTCTTGCTAGACACATCTTCGAAGGCAAGGGAAACAAAAACAAAAATGAACTATTGGGACTTCATCAAGATAAAAAGCTTCTGCTCAGCAAAGGAAACAGTCAACAAACTAAAAGACAACCTTCAGAATGGGAGAGGGTATTTGTAAATATCTTATCAGACAGGGAGCTGGTATCTAAAATCTATAAAGAATTTACCAACTCAACACCTAAAAGACAAAAAGTCTGGTGAAGAAATGGGTGGAAGACATGAACAGACATTTCTCCAAAGACTTACACATGGCCAGCAGGAACATGAAAAAATGCTCAATGTCACTCGGCATCAGGGAAATAAAAATTAAAACCACAATGAGATAGCTCCTCACACCAGTCAGAATGGCTAAAATTAACAAGTTAGAAAACAACAGATGTTGGCGAGGGGAGAAAGGGGAATCCTTTTATATACTCTTTGTGGGGGATACAAGCTGCTAAAGCCATTCTGGAGAACAGTATAGAGGTTCCTCAAAAAGCTAAAAATAGAGCTACCCTAGGACCCATCAATTGCACTACGAGGTATTTATCCAAAGGATACAGTGATTTGAAGGGGCACTGCACCCAAATGTTTATAGCAGCATTGTCCACAATAACCAAAACATGGAAAGAGCCCAGATGTCCATCAAGAGATAAATGGATAAAGAAAATGTAGTATGCATGCATACACACACACACATACACACAGGAATATTACTCAACCATCAAAAATGAAATCTTACCATTCGCAACAATGTGGGTAGAACTAAAGGGTATTATGCTAAGTGAAATAAGGCAATTAGGGAAAGACAATTAACATATGATTTCATTCATATGAGGAATTTAAGAAACAAAAAGATTATCCTGGGGAAGGGAGCAAAAAATAAAACAAGGTGAAATCAGAGAGGGAGACAAACCATAAGAGACTCTTAACTACAGGAAACAAACAGGGTTGCTGGAGGAGAAGTGGGTGGATGTGCTAACTAGGTGATGGGCATTAAGAAGGGAACTTGAAATGATGAGCACTGGGTGTTGCATACAACTGTTAAATCACTAAACTCTATCTCTGAAACTAATAATATACTATATAGTAATGAATTTAAATAAAATTTAAAAAATTACTGTAAGAAGCAGTATATTATGGTGAGTAAAATATATAGGCTCTAGAGTCAGACTGACTGGATTTAAAGTTTGCTTCTCCCTACTACAAGTTCTGTGACCATGGGTAAATCGTTTACCTTTTCTGTGCTTCAGTTTCCTCATCTGAATAATACAGAAGACAATGGGCTGAATCACAGAATTTTTGTGAGGGTTAAATTAAATCAATCAAAGTACTTAAAACAGTGCCTACACATATTGTTTAATAAATGTTATCATTATTATAAAAAAAGAATAAATGTTAACCCCTAGAGGGAAGTTCAAGTTTCTACCAAAAAGAGGAACAAATATCTAAATGCATGAATGAGGCAGGGAAAAGTTTGAAAAAGGTGGTTAATATATGAACTAGGACTCAAAGGATGAAGAAACATTTAACTAGTTGGCAAGGCCACATCAGGGCAAGGGAAGAGTTTGTGCAAAGGCACAAAGGGGAGAGAAAGCATGATAATATTAAAAATAATACTTTGTTATATGTAGTACCCATACCCAGTATATTAGCAATGGTATTCTTTTTTAAAAATTTTATTTATTTATTTATTTCAGAGAGAGAGTGACAAAGAGAGAGAGCACACAAGCATGAGCGGGGGGGGGGGGCAGAGGGAGAAGCAGACTCCCTGCTGAGCAAGGAGCCTGATGTGGGGCTCATTTCCAGGACCCTGGTATCTCGACTAGAGCCACTCAGGCACCCCAGAAATGGTATTCTTGCATCAAGAGTAGCTGCCATTTCTTATATGCTTAACTCTTTGTCAGGCACTGTGAGATAAATGTTTTATAAATACTGAATCTTTACAACAGCTCTAATTCATATATCCATTGGCATGCAATGTTTCCTAGGAGCTCAATAAATATTTGTTAAATGACTATCACTGTGGAATGGTATGACACTATTTTCTTTATTGTAAGAGAGGAAAAACCCCATAGTTTTAAGGTTGGCACAATGTGATGACAATTTATGAGAAGAGAGAAAAGTGTATGAGGGAAGCATTTAAAAAAAAGATTAGCCTTAGTTTCCTTATATATAAAATGGAACTAATAGTACCTACTTCAAAGGGTTAAGAAATGGAAATATCGAATGGATATTTCCAATGAAATAACTAACGGGAGTACTTACCTCATTACTGACTCCCAGCAAATAATTCACAAAAGCTGTTACTATTATTATTATATTTCAAAGATAAACATCATCATATGACCTTGGACAAATGATCTTGCCATCTCTACTCCTTCTAGGCAGGCCTAAGACCTATACAATAGTCTTGATTACTCTTACCCGGCTGACTGACAGTCCCTGTGTGAAATGCAAGAATGAGTAGAGATTGTAAGTTTGCATCACTACAAACTGCTTAAACATATACTGTCAAGGAGTATACTTCATCCAAAAGCAGGGATCTCTCATAATTGGAAAGTGCAGATGCTCTACTACTACGTCTAACCATACAATATTTGTACTCTGAAGAATTTAATATGACGGAAGTTCTTTGACCTTTGTAGTGATTCCATAAATAAATATAACTATATTATATGAGAAAGCTATTCAGACAAGTACATACTTGTAAAACATATTTTAGTGTTTCTCCCCCAAAATACACTGGACATTAAACTATGTCAAAATACCAGGGAAATGTCCAGGGGATAGTTAAAATAACTATAACTATAAAATAGTTATCATAAAATAACTATGATGTTGCTTATAAAAGAAAATGTGAAGGTTACAGTTCCACTTCATGCTACTTATGACTGAAGAAAAGTCATTCATTGTCTTCAATAAGTAGGAAGGCTTTTCTGAATAAGCTAATATGAAGAAGAGGTGTGGGAATGGGAGAGTATACACATACACATAAATAAATGAATTAAGTGGGAACAGAATCCAGATGACAATGAAGGAAGGAGCCATGTGAAAAAAAACTTAACTTCCCTAAGTTAGGTCACTGATTACTATGGTACAGGGCAATTTGGGAAAGCAGTTTAAAATTTCAAGAAATATTTACCAAATTAGGAAGATTTGAGAATATGAAGATTAAAGATAAATAGTTAAATGTGATGACCACATGGAACATTTTTATATCTTATAGTGGCCTGGAAATATACACCTGAAACTGTGGATTCAATTGGACATAATCAAAATATAACTGTCAAATATGTGGTAGGTCAAATTTTAATCACACTATTATACATTTATGCAATATGATCCTTTATATTTGTGGCAAATCAAAGTAAACAAACAGAAAAATGTGTCAATTATCTGTATTCTCATCATTTAGGGATAACCACTCTATGATTATTTTGGTATATACTCCTTGGAATTTATTTGGGTAATAGGAGGATGTATCAAAACATGCACAAATGTGTGTGTTTATGTGTGAATAAATACACATGAATATATTTATTCCTCACAATAAAAATTAGTTTAAAAATTTTACTCATAAAACTTACATAAGCAAACCTTACATTATCATAATACGGAACAGCAAAGTCTCTTATGTACCTTTTTTTTGTCATAAAATAGAAGTTTATTTGCAAACACAAATGGCCAATGACAACCCCCTTTACTGCCAACATCCTCTAGTACGTTGCCAGCAGCTCGCCCCAGCCCTTAACCTTCTCATCATCTACCTCAGGGGAGATGAATTCAGACTGAGTTGTTCTGCCTTCTATCTTTTTTGCAATACTCTTCAATAAAGATTTCCTTGTCTTTTAAACTTTGATGCAATCTTTGCTTTGACACCACCTTTTCACCCTGAAAAGGCATTTCATTCTTTTGTAGTGGTGGCTTTCAAACGTTCACGTGTTTCTGAATCACCTATAGGGCTTCTCAGAACATGGTTTCTGAAGTAGAAGGCCAGAGTTGGGTTTTCATATATTTCCAACAAGTCTCCAGATAAGATATGGCTGGTCCAGAGACCATATTTTGGCCTAATTTTTCCACAAACTGTTTTAAACTTCTTAGGCCCGGAGGTTCCAGCACATTTGTTATAATGAAGTCACTTCTGGAGCTGATAGAGATGTATTCTTCAACACAATCTTCTCACTTTTTTAATGTTTATGTTAATTCCAGTAGAGTTAACATATAGTGTTATATTTGTTCCAGGTGAACAACACAGTGATTCAACAATTCTGTACATCACTCAGTGCTCATCATGATAAGTGTACTCCTTAATCCTCATCACATATTTCAGCCATCTCTCTACCTACCTCCTCTTGGATAACCCTCATTTGTGCTCAAACAAGGGCTTGTTTCTTGGCTTGTCTCTCTCATTTTTCCTTTGATCATGTTTCATTTCTTAAATTACACATGAGTGAAGTCAGATAGTATTTGCCATTTTCTGACTTATTTCACTTAGCATTATTTTTAGCTGCATTCATGTTGTTGCAAGTGTCAAGATTTCATTATTTTTATGGCTGAATAATATTCCACTGCATATATATAGACCACATCTTCTTTATCCATTCACCTATTGATGGGCACATGAGTTGCTTCCATAAATTTTCTAGTGTAAACAATGCTGCAATAAATACAGGGGTGTATGTATTCCTTCAAATTAGTGTTTTGTACCTCTTGGTAAAAAAAAATACACCAGTTCTATTTTTAACTTTCTGAGGAACCTCTATATTATTTTACACAGTGGCTACAGCAGTTTGCATTGGCATCAACAGTGCACAAGTGTTCCTTTTTTTTACACCCTTACCAATACCTGTTTTTTTTTCTAAAGTTGATTTTAAGCATTCTGACAGGTATGAGATGATAGCTCACTGTAATTTTGATTTGCCTTTCCCTGATTTTAAGTGATATTGAGAATCTTTTCATGAGTCCATTGGCCATCTGCATGTCTTCTTTGGAATAATGTCTGTTCATGTCATCTGTTCATTTTTAAGTTGGGTGTTGAGTTGCAGAAGTTCTTTATATATTTTAGATAGGAACCCTTTATAGAATATGTCATAACCAAATATTTTCACGCATTCTGTGAGTTGCCTTTTAGTTTTGTTCACTGTTTCCTTCACCTTGCAAAAGCTTTTAATTTTGATGTAGTTCAGTATTTTATTTCTGGCTTTGCTTCCCTTGCCTTAGGAGACATATAACATAGCAGATGTCAGAAAAATTATCAAATATGCATGGCCTCTAGGATTTTTATGGATTCATGTTTCACATTTAAGTCTTTAATTCTGGATTTATGTTAACCTATAGTGAAACAAAGAGGTCCAGTTTTTCCAACTCCACTTGTTTAAAAGACTTTTTCCCACTGTGTACTCATTCCTCCTTCATCAAAAATTAATTCACCATATAATTGTGGGTTTATTTCTGGGTTTTCTATGCTGTTCCACTGATGTATTTGTCCTTTTTGGGGTCAGTACTATACTGTTTTGATTAATACAGCTTATAATATAAATTGAAGCCTGGAATTGTGATATGTTCAGTTTTTTTCTTTATGAAGATTGCTTTGGATTAGGGAAATGCAAATCAAAACTACAATGACATTATTACCTCACACCTGTCAGAATGTCTAAAATTAAAAAAGAGAAGAAACAACAGATGTTGGCAAAGATGTGGAGAAAAAGGAACCCTTGTGTGCTGTTGGCAGGAATGCAAACTGGTACAGCCACTGTGGAAAACAGCATATAAGTTCCTCGAAAAGTTAAAAATAGAACCACCATATGATCCATTAATGGCACTACTGGCTATTTACTCCCAAGATACAAAAATACTAATTCAAATGGATACATGCATCTGTATGTTTATTGCAGCATTATTTACACTAGCCAAATTATGGAAGTAGCCAGTGTCTACTGATAGATGAATAAAGATGTGATGTGGGTGTGAATATTTTATATATATATATATATATATATATATATATATAAAATATATATTGTAAATATATAATTATATATAATTATATATATATAATATATGTATGAAACATTCAGCGATAAAGAATGAAATGTTGCCATTTGCAACAATATGGATTGAGCTAGAGAGTACAATAAGTGAAATAAGTCAGGGAAGAACAAATACCATCTGATTTCACTCATACATGGGATTTAAGAAACAACATAAATGAGCAAAAAAAAAAAAGAGAGAGAGAGAGATGGAGACAAACCAAGGAACATATTCTTAACTACTGAGAACTGATGGTTTACCAGAAGCTAAGAGTGTAGGGCAATAGCTGAATAGGTAATGGAGATTAATGAGGGCACTTGTCATGATGAATTCATACTGGGTGATGTATGAAATTGTTGAAACACTATATTGTACACCTGAAACTAATACAACACTGGAGGTTACCTACACTGAAAGAAAATAAAATAGAATAAAATAAGATAAAATAAAAAAGATAGCTTCCACTGTTCAGGGTCTTTTGTGGTACAAATTTTAGGATTGTTTCTTGTAGATCTGTGAAAACACTAACGGAATTTCAAAAAACAAGAGTTTTATGATTACTGATTCAATTTCATTGCTGATAATCACTTTGTTCAAATTTTCAATTTCTTCCAGCTTCAATTTTGGTAGGTTGCATGTTTCTAGGAATTTATCCATTTCTTCTAGGTTGTCCAATCTGTTGACACATAATTTTTGAGACTATTTTCTTATTGTTTGTATTTCTCTGATATTCTTTTAGTTGTGATTTTGTTTGAGTCATCTGTTTATTTGATAAGTTTGGTTAGAGGTTTATCAATTTTATTTTTTCAAAGAACCGGGTCCTGGTTTCATTGATCTGTTTATGTTTCTGTATCATATATTTCTGCTCTAATCTTTTTTTCCTTCTTTTTTCCAGTTTTGGGTTTTGTTTGTTCTTTTGGAGGCTCCTTTAGGTGCAGGTTAGGTTCTTTGTAGGAGATTTTTTTTGCTGCTTGAGGTAGGCATGTATTACAATAAAGTTTCCCTTAGAGCCACTCTTACTGCTTCCTAAATGTTTTGAACCATTGTGTTTTCATTTTCATTGGTTACCGTGTATTTTTTTTCTTCCTTGAATTCTTCATTAAACCATTTATTGTTTAGTAGCCCGTTATTTAACCTCCATGTACTTGTGCTCTTTCCAGATTTTTTCTTGGGTTGATTTCCAGTTTCACAGAATTGTGGACAGAAAAGATGCATGGTTGGGGAAGATGGCAGTGGAGTATTAAGGAACCTAGGATCACTTTGTCCCATAAATACAAGTAGATAACTACCAAATCACCTAAATACTCCAGAAATCAACCTGTAGACTTACAAAACAAACTCCACAACTACAGGTCTCAAGGAGAGGCCACATGAAAGAAGGTAGGAAGTGCAAAGACATGTTTTGAGAGTGAAATGGATTGTGGCTGCTATGGTGGAGAGGGACTAACAGGTGCAGAAGGTTGAAAGATGGACTAACACACAGGGGAGTCCATGGGGAAAACAAATCCCCATAGCAATTGGCTTGGAGTGAGAGGGGTCAAATTTTGTCCATTCTTGCAACCAGCAGGACATAATTCTACAGTCTTAAAGGTAAGCAGGCTTGGCTGGGGGAGAACTGAAGGGCATAGTGCTGCTGTTGGAGAGAAGGCAGGGCAAACAATCCATGGACATACAGCATGGAAACAATGATCTGAAGAGCCCATTCTGGAATGGGCAGATTATCTGCTCATATTGGAGCATATCCTAGAGAGCATAGACTCCCTCCTGAGAACAAAGGAACAGGCAGGTACCATTTCCCTCCCCAACCCCTAAGCATAAGCACAGAGCCACCTGCAGGAAGTGGCACGGTGCTGACACTTGGGACCTAACTTGCTTACATTGAGTCCTGCACCTCATGCCCAATGCTCCAGTGGAACCAACCTTCCAAGTCACTAGCATCAGTCCCAGAGAAGGAGGGCCCCTACCCCCAGAAGATTGGCCCAAATCCCTGCCCACACCAAAACTCTTCACCCAAGGATTTTGAAGAGGCTTGGTTCAGCAGCACTGCTGAAAGCTCTCATTTCATAAGCAGACTAGAGCACATCTAATTAAAACTCACCACATTTAGAGCAATGCCCAAACATTATCCACAATAGGCAAAGAGAGCCTCTGCTGACAAAGACATGAAGGATAAAGAAAACACAAGAGCAGAGCACACAGAGCAGATGTTGAAGATACTCCCTGAAGCACCAGGCCCTCGGTAACAGCAGACACCGTGCTGAGGGCACTATAGGACCTCTTCTTCCTAAGTCCATTGCCACAAAGAACAGGAGGCACAGTTGACCTTCCAAACACATACAAGCAGGTACAGACACACAAAAGAGAAAAAAGAGGGACTTGTGCTAAATTAAAGAAAAGGAGAGAGCACTGCAAGGCACTCTAGGACCTCTTCCTCATAAAGTCACTACTTTCAAGAGCAGAAGATATACTTATTTTCTTAACAAAAAGAAGCAGACACAGAGAGGTAGACAAAATGAAGAGACAGAGAAATTTATCCCAAATGAAAGAACAGGACAAGGCCACAGGATATAAGCAAAAGAGACATAAATAACATGCCCAATAAAGAATTTAAAGTAATTATCATAAAGATACTCAATGGACTTGAGAAAAGAGTAGAAGACATGAGTGAGACCGGTAAAACAGATAGGAAATAACACTGTGGAGAGGAAGGGCTCAATAAACAAAATGATACCAGGCTTGATGGAATGAACAGCAAAAAGCAGAGCAACAAATTAATGAACTAAAAAGCAGAGTAATGGAAAGTAATCAAGTTGAAAAAGAGACAATAAAAGTATGCAAAACGAGAACAGACTTAAGAAACTCAGGGACTCTATCAAACCTAATAGCATTCACATTATAAGAGTCATAGAAAACAAGAGAGAAAAAAAGAGGCAGAAAATTTATTTGAAGAAATAATTGCTAAAAACTTCTCTAGTGTGAAACAAATAACCAGATCAAGGAGGCACAGACACCTCCAAAAAATCAAATAAAAGCAGATCCATACCAGATTTATTGTAATTAAACTGAAAAAATACAGTTATTTAAAAATATAATTAAAGCAGCAAGAAAAAGACGACAGTTAAATACAAGGAAAACCCCATAAAGCTATCAGGGGATTGTTCAGCAGAAACTTTGCAGGCCAGAAGAAAGTTGCATGATATATTTAAAGTGCTAAATGGGAAAAATCTGAAGCCAAGAATACTCTATCCAGCAAGGCTATGGTTCAGAATAGAAGGAGAGACAGTTTCCAAGACAAACAAAACCTAAAGGAGTCATGACCACTAAACAAGCCCTGAAGAAATTTTAAAGGGGACACTTTGAATGGAAAGGAAAGATAAAATATTGACAGTATAAAGGTAGAAAACACAAAAGCAGTAAAAATGAATATTTCTGTAAAAAGTCAGCCAAGGAAACAAAAAAAAGGGTATAAAAAATAAAACCACACATCTAAAATGTAAGGAGAAAAGTAAAGAATGGGTTCAAACTAAAATGACTATCAACTTAATGTAGACTGCTACATGGAGAAGATGTTATATACAAACCTAATGGTAACCACCAATCAAAAAACCAATATAGACATGCAAAGAATAAGGAGAAAGAAATTCAAATATATCGGTAAAGAAGACCATCAAACCATGAAGGAAAGACAAGAAAGGATCAGAGAAAATATCCAGAAACAACCACAGAAGTAGAAATAAAATGGTAGTAAATACATATCTATCAATAATTACCTTGAATGCAAATGGACTAATAAACACTCCAGTTAAAGGACACAGGGTGACAGAATGGATAAAAAGACAAGACCCATCTATATGCTGTCTACAACAGGACCATTTTAGACCTAAACACACCTACAGATTGAAAGTAAGGAGATGGAGAAAAAGTCATCATGCAAATGGATGTCAAAAGAAAGCCAGGTTAGTAATACTTGTAACAGACAAACTAGGCTGTAATAGACCGTAATAAGAGACAAAAGAAAGAATACTAATATAATAATAAAGGGTACACTTCAACAAGAAGATAGAACAATTGTAAATGTTTATGCACCCAAATACACAAAACTGTTAATAACAAAGGAATTAATCAATAAAATAATAGCCAAGGAATTTAACACTCCACTTACATAAATGGAGAGATCTTCTAAACAGAAAATCAACAAGGAAACAATGGCTTTGAATGGCACACTGGACCAAATGGACTTAAAAGGTATATTCAGAACATCCCATCCTAAAACAGAATACACATTCTTTTCAAGTGCACGTAGAATATTCTACAGAATATATCACATATCAGATCACAAAACAAACCTCAACAAATTTGAAAAGATAAAGTTATCTTTATCTTTGTACATCTCTTCTAAACACAACATCATAAAGCTACATGCCAACCACAGGAAAAAAAATCTTGAAACCAAAAATACAGAGAGGTTAAATAACATGCTACTAAACAATGAATGGGTCAACCAGGAAGTAAAAGGAAGAATAAAAAAAGTACATGGAAACAAATTAAAAGACAATGGTTCAAAACCTTTGGGTTGCAGCAAAAGCAAATCTAAAAGGGCAATTTAAAGCAATACAGGCCTACCTCAAGAAGCAAAAAAAAAAAAAAAAAAAAAAAAATCTCAAATGAACAAGCTAACCTTGTAACTAAACAAGCTAGAAAAAGAACAAACAAAATATAAAACCAGCTGATGGAAAGAATAAAGATCACAGCATAAATAAATGATGTAGAAAATAAAAAAAACCCAATAGAGCAGATTAACGAAATGAAGAGCTGTTTCTTTGAAAAAGTATGAAGTTAATAAACCATCTAGTCAGACATATCAAGAAAAAGAAAGGACTGAAATAAATACAATCACAAATAAGAGAAATACCAACCAATACCACAGAAACACAATTACAAGAGAATATTATGTAAAATTATATGCCAACAAATTGGACAATTTAGTGGATTAATTATTGGAAACCTATAACCTACCAAAACTGAAACAGAAAGAAACAGGAAATTCGAACATTGATTACCAGCAACTAAATTTAATCACTAATCAAAAAAATCCCAACAAACAAAACTGCATGGCCAGATGACTTTACAGGTGATTTCTACCAAACATGTATTAAAAAATTAATGCCTATTCTTCTCACACTTTTTCAAAAAAAAAAAAAAAAAGAAAAAGAAAAGGAAAACTTTCAGTTCATTCTATGAGGCTTGTGTCACCCTGATAACAAAACTAGATATAGTCACCACTATAAAACAATACTAGAGGCCAGTATATCTGATGAACATAGATGCAAAAATCCCCAACAAAATACTAGCAAACCGATTCCTACAATACCTTAAAAAAATCATTCATCACAATCAAGTGGAATTTATTTTGGGGATCTAAGGGAGGTTCATTATATGCAAATCAATCAACATGATACATCACATTAGTGAAATAAAGGATACAGATCATATAATTATTGCAATAGACACAGAAGAAGCATTTGATGAAGTACAATATCCATTCATGATAAAAACCCTCTACAAAGTAAGTCTGGAGGAGGCAAACTTCAACATAATAAAGGCCTTACATAAAAGCCCTACAGTGAACATCATATTCAATGGTGACAACCTGAAAGCTTTTCTGCAAAGATCAGGAATAACACAAGGATGTCCACTCTTACCACTTATATTTAACATAGTACTGTTAAGTAACAGTACTAACAACATAACAAGTCCTAACCACATAAATCAGACAACAAAAAGAAATAAAGGGCATCTAAATCAGTAAGGAAGAAGTAAAACTTTCACTATTTGCAGATGACATAATACTATATATGGAAAACCCAAAAGACTGTACCAAAAACTACTAGAACAGATAAATTAATTCAAGAAAGTTGCAGGATACAAAATGTACAGAACTCTGTTGCATTTCTATACACCCATAATGAAGCAGCCAAAAGAGAAAGTAAGGAATCAATCTTATTTACAATTGCACCAAAAACAATAAGATAACTAGGAATAAATTTAATCAAAGATGAGAAATATTCATACTCTGAAAACTATAAAACATTGATGAAAGAAACTGAAGACAACACAAACAAATGGAAAGAGAGTCCATGTTCATGGATCGGAAGAACAAATATTGTTAAAATGTCTATACTAACCAGAGCAATCTAGAGATTCAATGCAATCCCTATCAAAATGCCATCAATATATTTCAAAGAAATAAGAACAAACAATCCTAAAATTTGCATGGAACCACAAAAGATCCCAAATAGTCAAAGCAATCTTGAAAAAAGAAATAAAACTGGAGGTATCGCAATTCCAGTTTTTAAGTTCTACTACAAAGCTGTAGTAATCAAAACAGAAAGGTACTGCCAGAAAAATAGACATACAGATCAATGGAACAGAATAGCAAACCCAGGAATAAACCCACAATTATATGGTTAATTAATCTTCAATATAGCACAGAAGAATATCCAATGGGAAAAGAGTTTGTTCAATAAATGGGGTTGGGAGAAGTGGATGGTAACACACAAAATGAAACTGGACACAAAATAAATTCAAAATGGATTAAAGATCTAAATGTGAGACCTGAAACCATAAACATTCTAGAAAAGAACACATCAGTTGCTTCTAGATATGTCTCCTGAGACAAGGGAAACAAAAACAAAAATGAACTATTGGGACTTCATCAAAATAAAAAGCTACTGCACGGTGAAGGAAACAATCAACAAAACTAAAGGGCAGCCTATGGGATGGGAGAAGATATTTGCAAATGACATATCTGATAAAGGGTTAGTATCCAAATTAAAGAACTTAGTAAACTCAACACCCCAAAAACAAATAATCCAGTTAAGAAATGAGCAGAAGCCTTAATATACATTTTCCAAAGAAGACCCAGAGATGGCCAACAGACATATGAAAAGTTGCTTGTCAGTACTGACCATGAGGGAAATGCAAATCAAAACTACAAGGAGATATCACCTTGTACATATCAGAATGGCTAAAATTAACAACACCAGAAATAACAGATGTTGGTGAGGAAGCTGAGAAAAAAGAATCCTCTTGAATTCTTGGTGGTAATGCCTATTGGTCCAGACACTGTAGAAAACTGTATGCAGGTTCCTCAGAAAGTTAAAAGCAGAACTTCCATAGAACCCAGCAATTGCACTACTGGGTATTGACCCAAAGAATACAAAAACACTAATTCAAAGGAATACATGCACTGCAATGTTTATAGCACCATTATTTTCAATAGCTAAGATAGGGTATCATCAGTCCATCAACTGATGAAAAGATAATAAAGATGTGGTATATATGTATATACACAATGGAATATTATTCAACGAGAAAAAAATGAAATCATGACAACTGCAACAACATGGATGTAGTCAGAGACTATAATGCTAAATGAAATAAGTCAGAGAAAGACAAATACCATATGATTTCATGCATATATGGAATTGATAAAACAGAACAAATGAGCAAAAGGAAAGAAAGAGAGACAAAGTAAGAAACAGACTGTTAACTAAAGAGAACAAACTGATGGTTACCAGAAGTGAGGTGGGTGGGGGGATGGATGAAATACATGATGGGGATTAAGGAGTGCAGCTGTCGTGATGAGCACTGGGTCATGTATTGAATTGATGCATCACAATATTGTACACTTGAAACAACACTGTATGTTAACCATCTGGAATTAAAATAAGAATAAGAATAGAAGATGAATGGTGTGACTTAGATCTTGTATTGAGACTTCTTTTGTGACCTGATATTGGATCTGGAGTGGAGAATGTCCCATGTACTCTTGAAAAGAATATATATTCTGCTGTTTTAGGATGTAATGTTCTGAATATATCTGTTAAATTATCTGGTCCAGTGTGTCATTCAAAGCCACTGTTTCCATTGATTTTCTGTTTGGATGATCTGTCCAATGATATAAGTAGGGTGTTAAAAGTCCCCTACTATTATTATATTACTATTTCTGATACAAGTACTACTACTCTGGCTTTCTTTTGACATTCATTTGCTAGATAAATGCCTCTCCATCCCCTCGCTTGTGATCTGTAGTTTCAGTAGAGATCATGGCAGGATCCTGGATTTCCACTCCTCCCCAGCAGTAGTGAGGAACTGGGGTGGTGTCAGTGGAGGCCAAATGGAGAGTCAGGTCTCCCACCATTGCCTGAGTAATGAAGCCATATCCCTTTCTCTATTACGTCAATGAAGACCATGTGGGGGGCCAGTAACAAGGCACTTCTGTGCTCTTTCTAGCCTGGGTGGAAATCAGTTGAGGCTTATTAGACAGCCTACACTATAATCACTCTGCAGTAATGAGGAGGTTCTGCAACCTCCAGGTGCCAGCAGAGGGCAAGTGAGGAACTGCCACCTCCCTGGCTAATAAAGTGGCACCCTCTTCCCCCACCAAGCAGTGTCAAAGGAAGCCTGCTAAAACAGAATAAAATCCAAGTCCCACTACTGAGTAATAAAAATGCCTAGGTATCAATCCAAAACTACTCATTATACCAAGAAATAGGAAAACCTCAACTTGACTATAAAAAGACAATCGACAGATGCCAACAGGACATTAGCTGTAAGATTTAATGCAGCCATCATAAAAATGCATTAGTGAGCAATTATAAACCTGCTGGAAACAAATTAAACAACAATCTTCACAAAGAAAGAGAAGGCCTCAGAACATAGGAGATTTTTTAAAGGACAACCAAACAAAATTTTAAACTGGAAAAATACAATAATTTTTTTAATAATAAATTTATTTTTTATTGGTGTTCAATTTGCCAAAATACAATAATTAAATTAAAAAAAATCTCAATGGATGGGTTCAAGAGAATGGAATGGACAAGGGGAAGAATCAAGGAACTTGAAAGTAAAACCACAGAAATGATACAATATGAAATGAAAGAAAATAGCCTACATAGAAACGAAGAGAAAAACACATAGCACATAGTTTGGGCTCTTCTTGTTCTTTGTACTATCTTATTATTGTTATTACCCTAGCTATATTCCTTTGTATAATCCACTGTCCCTAGGATGATACATTCCTCTTAATAGATACAATAAATATTTTTGAATAAAAAAATGAACAGAACCTAAGAGACATGTGGAACCATATAATAGTTATGTCACATGAGTCTCAGAAGAAGAGGAGAAAGAGCATAAAGCTGAAAAGTATTCAGAGAAATAAAGGATGAACAGTTTCTGAATTTGGTAAAAGACATAAACCTGTAAATTCAAGAGGCTGCACAAATATCAAATAAAATAATTCCAAAGAAATCTATGCCAAGACACATCATATTAAAACTTTTAAAAATTAAAGACTAAGAAAAATCTTGAAAGCAGCCTGAGGGAAGAAGTAACACATTAACTACAGGGAAAATAATTTGGGTAACAGCAGATTTCTTATTAGAAACCATGGAGGCCAGAAGGAAGCACAACTTATCACAGACTCAGCAATAAACAGGAATGTACTGTTGATACATGCAACAAGCTGGGTGAACCTTAAGAAAATGATACTCAGTAACAAAGAAACTCAAAAGATTATTTATTGTTTTAAATTAAAAAATTTAAAAATTTAATAAAGAAAAAAGATTACCTATTGTATGATTCATTCTATATGATATTGTCAAAACAACAAAATTACTAAAGTGGAAAACAGCTTAGTGGTTGCTAGGGATTAAGTAGCTAGTGTTGTGAGGGAAGGATATAGCTATGGCTATAAAAGGGTAATACTAAGGAGATCCTTGTGGTGATGGTCACAATAATCTACACATGTGATGAAATTGCATATGCACATTATAACAATATCAAACTCCTGATTTTGATATTGTAGTATAATTTGGTAAAATAGAACTACCGGAAAAAATTGGGTGAAGGGTACCTGGGACTTCTCAGTTCTATCTTAACAAATACTTATGAATCTATAACTGCAAAATAAAGAAACCTATACACTTTGACCCAATAATTCCACACAAAGTTTTTTTATAATGTATACCTTCTTTTAAAAAAAGATTTTATTTATTTATTCATGAGAGACACAGAGAGAGAGAGAGAGAGAGAGAGACAGAGAGACAGAGAGACAGAGAGGCAGAGACACAGGCAGAGGGAGAAGCAGGCTCCATGAAGGGAGCCTGATGTGGGACTTGATCCCGGGTCTCCAGGATCACGCCCTGGGCTGAAGGCGGTGGCTAAACCACTGAGCCACCTGGGCTGCCCAATACAAAGAGATTTTTTAAAAATAATGGAATTTCACAAATATTTGTTTATTAGGTTGACTGTTTCTTATAGGACTATGATGTAACAATCTTCAAGACTCTTAATCTCAACAACATGGGATTAAATAAAAATGGCATATCCACAATCACTGAAAATATCATAGATATGCAAAAAGACTATTGTATTAAGTATTTTTAAAAAGTAGAGTATAAAACAATATATTAAATAGCATTGCATATTTATGGAAATATGCATGTATACACTTATAAAAAAACAAGATAAAGAAACACACACCAAGTGTCTATTATCTATGGGTAAAAGGATTATCGTAGTTTTACTTTTCTTTTGTACATCTTTCAAATTGTCAATAGTATGTATTATTAGACTGGATATACAAAAACATTTCATACAGAAAAATAATTCATAAAAATTTACAAAAAATATTCACAAATATAAAACAAATGTAATTGTATCCAAGATACTAGAACAGATAAAAAGACATGAAAAAACAAGATAAGTAATAGGGAAAAATAATGGTAATTGTCATGGTAATAATTTATTTAATTCAAAAAATCACTATAAAAGGTGAAAACCAACAATGAGCTACTTTTCAAACTGAAATTTAGGACTATGGCAAAAAGGGACAAGTTTTCTTCATTCTTCCTGCTGGCAACAGGCTCCCAATTCTCTCTGTTTAACCGTATTTTTGATATCTTTTAGTAAGTAGTAGTTCTACACTTGAAGACATAGTCATGTCTTCATGGACTATGCTAAACCAGATTAGTCTTCCACTTCTCATAATTCATATGATGGTCTGAATAAAACTTAATATAAGTTTACAGTATTTTAAAAATTCTAACATGCTTCCCTCCTATGAATCTCTACAGTCCACTATTCGTTAGTACTTCTCTTGTGGTACTTTCATATTCTCCTCTTACAGCTACTTTTGTGTGTCTTATTTGTTGCACTAGATTGTGAGTTCCCTAAGGTCAGATCTATGTCATACTCATCTTTACCTATCCTGAAATGTCTAGCAGAATACACTGCACATAGTTAATACCATCTTGTTCTATTAGGTGTGCAATAAGGTTATAAACATTTCAAATCAGGCATACCACCCTCTGCTTTTTTGTAATTCCTATGGTACATAGTTTAGGTTTAGGTATAATTATATCTAAGGTATCCTTGCTGATTTCTACTTACTGAAGCATCTTTAAGAAATATGTTCTATAAGACATGATATCTGACAGTGCTAGAGACAGAAATTTTGATACATATTGGTAAAAGAACATAAAGTAGTACCTAACTTTAGAGTCATAAAAAAATAGAGGATTTACATATTTAGAAATTCATGAACTGGATTAAGAATTCTAAGGAAAAGCAAAGAAAATAAGTAGTAAAGAAAATAAATTTTGTGAAAGTAGGTTTCTAATAAGCTTAAGTAAAATTATAGAAAGAATTGGAAAGTCACAGAAATTCTTTCACTGGAGGGTTTATAAATTGTGCCTATGAAGATTTAGCCACAAAAATGATTAGAGGCAAGGGGAATGTATAAAATGACTTACTGTATGAACATAAAGTGTGTGAATAAATAATGTGAATACAAAAATATATGGCAAAACTAAAAACAGAACCCAACTTTATCAGTGGCTGCCCCCCTTTACTACCTAAACAAACACACAAGACAACTAGATTCTACTGTGCTTACATGTGCCTTTCATGCATGTCATTGTTGAAGAACATAACTCAATGACTCGAACAGCAAAAGTTCCTGGTTCCTCTCCTGGCACTGTCAAAATGGAAATCTAAAAAGTGGAAACAAAATATTAGACATAGCTGGTAGATTTCATTTTCATTCTTCTATCATTACAGTGTAGTTAACTTTCAAATTGAGTGTCTTTTTTCAAACTCCATTAATGTTTGAAAAGATTTAGCTGATACGTATTTAACTTAGAACAGAATTTGAAACATGTAACATGAGCATGTGTCAGAACATCAAATTTCTGCATTATTTACATACTTATAAATCATATATATATTGCATTCATATAATTCATAGACAATATTTCAAATATTTTTTATTTCAAATATTTTTAATATTTAATTCCTCACTTATTTTCAAAGGGTTCAATTATGACTTATTATTTCTGAATTATATACACCGGTATTTGAAAAAGATATTAAATTAATTTTGATTATTCATAATGGCTAAAAGCGGATACAAAGTACTACAATTTGTGGTCATCAAGACAGTGTGGTACTGGCACAAAAACAGACACATAGATCAGTGGAACAGAATAGAGAATCCAGAAGTGGACCCTGAACTTTATGGGCAACTAATATTCGATAAAGGAGGAAAGACTATCCATTGGAAGAAAGACAGTCTCTTCAATAAATGGTGCTGGGAAAATTGGACATCCACATGCAGAAGAATGAAACTAGACCACTCTCACCATACACAAAGATAAACTCAAAATGGATGAAAGATCTAAATGTGAGACAAGATTCCATCAAAATCCTAGAGAAGAACACAGGCAACACCCTTTTTGAACTCGGCCATAGTAACTTCTTGCAAGATACATCCACAAAGGCAAAAGAAACAAAAGCAAAAATGAACTATTGGGACTTCATCAAGATAAGAAGCTTTTGCACAGCAAAGGATACAGTCAACAAAACTCAAAGACAACCTACAGAATGGGAGAAGATATTTGCAAATGACATATCAGATAAAGGGCTAGTTTCCAAGATCTATAAAGAACTTATTAAACTCAACACCAAAGAAACAAACAATCCAATCATGAAATGGGCAAAAGACATGAACAGAAATCTCACAGAGGAAGACATAGACATGGCCAACATGCACATGAGAAAATGCTCTGCATCACTTGCCATCAGGGAAATACAAATCAAAACTACAATGAGATACCACCTCACACCAGTGAGAATGGGGAAAATTAACAAGGCAGGAAACAACAAATGTTGGAGAGGATGCGGAGAAAAGGGAACCCTCTTACACTGTTGGTGGGAATGTGAACTGGTGCAGCCACTCTGGAAAACTGTGTGGAGGTTCCTCAAACAGTTAAAAATATACCTGCCCTACGACCCAGCAATTGCACTGTTGGGGATTTACCCCAAAGATACAAATGCAATGAAACTCCGGGACACCTGCACCCCGATGTTTCTAGCAGCAATGGCCACTATAGCCAAACTGTCGAAGGAGCCTCGGTGTCCAACGAAAGATGAATGGATAAAGAAGATGTGGTTTATGTATACAATGGAATATTACTCAGCTATTAGAAATGACAAATACCCACCATTTGCTTCAACGTGGATGGAACTGGAGGGTACTATGCTGAGTGAAGTAAGTCAGTCGGAGAAGGACAAACATTATATGTTCTCATTCATTTGGGGAATATAAATAATAGTGAAAGGGAAAATAAGGGAAGGGAGAAGAAATGTGTGGGAAATATCAGAAAGGGAGACAGAACGTAAAGACTGCTAACTCTGGGAAACGAACTAGGGGTGGTAGAAGGGGAGGAGGGCGGGGGGTGGGAGTGAATGGGTGACGGGCACTGGGTGTTATTCTGTATGTTAGTAAATTGAACACCAATAATAAAAAAAAAAAAAAAAAACAAAGTACTACAATTTAAAAATGTCACAAGTCTCAAAGATATTGAAATAAGCAAAGCAATAAGTCAACATATAACAAAGTATAGCTGAACATATACCAAAATATTTGAAAATGAATGTCTTCAAATTAATTCCAGGATTCCATTAATAAAATTAGAAACCCAGAGTATACAGTAAAATGGAAAATTATTATTATTTTTTTTGGAAAATTATTTTTAAGTAATGTTTATTGATATGCAGTATACTGATATACTATAGGCACTGCTAATATATTACATGCCTTTATACTTACAACTTTAAATGACCATCGGGTCAATGTTTCTGTATAAAACCAAAAGTTTCAAATGAATTCTTAATTTAATCTTCAATCTGAAGAAACTATATCCTCTCATATATAAAATACTTGCCAAAGCGTAAAGTCCTATTTACAGTTTTATCTGTGAGCACTAAATGCCTAGATTTTGACTGGTGATGTCACATTGAGAGCCCACACAGGAAATGCCTACAAGTTCTCAAAACAGAAATTCTTTTAATAACCCTAATTATTCTACTATTATATTACTCATAAGTGTATTTTTGGGCTTAAGAGGTCTCAAAAACTGTGTTCTTCATATTCCTCTTAACTCCCTTTTGCTACTAGCTGTCCATAATACAAAATGCTGTACTTTAAAGAGAGAAGAGCCACTAAAACATACATCTAATGTTGTACGATAGTCACGATTATGACTAAAAACGTGTATAGCTGGAAAGGTATCTTAGGGACTGCACCAACATTTAAGTTCAGGCATACCATGTTTTATTGCATTTCACATTACTACACTCCGCCAACACTACATTTTTAATTATTTATTTATTTTTACAAATTGAAGGTTTGTGCAAACCTTGCATCGAGCAAGTCTACTGGTTTTTTCCAACAGCATTTTGCTTACTTCATGTCTCTATGTCACATTTTGGTAATTCTCACAGTATTTCTAACTTTTTCATTACTATATTTGTTATGGTGATCTTTGATGTTACTACTGTAATTTTTTAGGGGCTCAATGAACTGTGTCCATATAGAAAAGTAAATTTAATTGATACATGTTTTGTGTGTTCTGACTGTTCCACCAACCAACCATTCCCTAGTCTCTATCCTCTCCTTGGTCCTCCCTATTCTCTGAGACACCATGATATTGAAATTAGGCAAATTAATAACCCTATAATGGACTTTAAGTGTTCAAGTAAAAGGAAGAGTCGCACATGTCTCATTTTAAATCAAAAGCTAGAAATAATCTAGCTTAGTGAGGAAGGCACATTGAAATCTGAGAAAGACCAAAAACTAGGCCTCTTGTGCCAAACAGTTAGCTAAGTTGTAAATGCAGAGGAAAAGTTCTTGAAGGAAATTAAGAAGTGCTACCTTAATGATTATAAGAATGATAAGAAAGGGAAACAGCCATATTGCTGATATGGAGAATGTTTCAGTGGTCTCGATCAAAACAGCTAAAACATTCTCTAAGCCAAAGTCTAATTCAAGTCAAGACCCTAACTCTCTTTAATTCTATGAAGGCTCAGAGAGGTAAGAAAAGTTACAGAAAAGTGAAGCTTTGCCAAGGTTGGTTCATGAGGTTTAAAGAAATAAGTCACCTCCATAACAGAAGTGCAAATACTGATATAGAAGCTGTAGCAAGTTATACAGAAAATGTAGCTAAGTTAATTCATGAAGGTAGCTAGACTAAGGTACAAATTTTCCAGATCAAACAGTCTTCTATTGGAAGAAGATGGCATCTAGGACTTTAATAGCTAGAGAGTAGTCAAGACCTAGCTTTAAAGCTTCAAAATAAAAAAATAAAAAATAATAAAAAAAAAATAAAGCTTCAAAATACAGGCTGACTCTTGTTAAAGGCTAATGTAGCTGGTGACTTTAAGTTGAAGCCAATGCTCATTTACCATTACAATAATCCTAGTGCCTTTAAAGAATTATGTTATATCTACTCTCCCTGTCCTCTGTACATGGAACAACACAGCCTGAATAACACAAGATGGTTCACTGAGTATTTTAAGCCCAGTGTTGAGACCTACTGCTCAGGAAAAAAGATTCCTTTCAAAATACGAATGCTCATTGACAAAGAACCTGGTCACTCGAGAGTTCTGACGAAGATGTAGAAGATTAATGTTCTTTTCATGTCTGCTAACACAATATATTTTCTGCATTTTATGGATCCAGGAATAATTTTGACTTTCAAGTCTTATTATTTAAGAAATACATTTTTTAAAACTATACCTGCCATATACAGTGATTCCTCTGATGGATATGAGCAAAGTAACATGAAAACTTTCTGGAAAGGATTCACCATTCTAGATGCCATTGAGAACATTCATGATTCATAGGAGGAGGTCAAAATATCAACATTAACAGGAGTTTGGAGGAAGTTGATTCCAATCCTCATGAATGACCTAGAGGGGTTCAAGACCAGTGGAGGAAGTAACTGTAGATGTGGTGGAAATAGCAAGAACTGGAAGTGAAGCTTGAAGGAACTAAATGGCTGCAATCTAATGGTAAAACTTTAAAAAGTGAGGAGTTGCTTCTTATGGATGAGCAAAGAAAGTATTTCTTGAGACGGAATCTACTTAAGACAAAGATGCTGTGAAGATATTGGAAATGATCACAAAAGATTTAGATACGATATAAACTTAGTTGATAAAGCAAAACAGATTGTGGTAGGATTGACTCCAATTTTCAAAGAATTTCTACTGTGCGTAAAATGTCACCAAACAGTATTGTATGTTACAGAGAAACCATTCATGAAAGAAGAGTCAAGTGATACAAAAAGGTTATTGTTGTCTTATTTTAAGAAATTGTCACAGCTATCCAAATCTTTGACCACCACCACCCTGATCAACAGATACCAACATCAAGGCAAGATTCTCCACCAACAAATTAGTAAAAGCTCTGATGATGGTTAGAATTGTTTAAATAATAAAATATTTAATTAAGGTAAGTACATTTTTTAGGCATAATGCTGTACTGCACACTTAATAGACTAGAGCATAGTGTAAACATAACTTTTTATGCACTGGGAAACCAAAAAAATCATTTGACTTGCTTTATTGTGACATTTGCTTTACTACAGTAGTCTGGAACTAGACTCACAATATCTCTGAGGTATGCCTGTATTTCTTTTGTTTCCTACAACCATCATGTCTAATCTTTAAGAATTTAAATACAATCAGTAACCCCCTACCACAGTAACTTCTGTGTCCTGAACTCTGAGAAGATATTAAATCTCATAGAGATTAATAAAAGTCATCAAAAGCCAATTTCCTCAATCCTCTAATGCCACTTTCATAAAATTTATCTAGACTTATACCTATTTTTTCCTCCATTTAAGTCTCATTATATATGCTTCAAAAATTTAAAAAGAAGAAAAAAGCCATGTAGGAAACAAAGAAAAGTATACCAAATGTACATTTTAGATTGATCGCTCTGATAGCTCTGCAGAGGATGGATCTGAAGGAGACAAGATGTGGGGCAGAACAAAAAGTTAGAAAGTAGAGATTATAAGTCCTGAAACTAGAGCAGTGAGAATAAGGACTGAGAGGAAAAGTAGATTGTAGCAACTTCTAGAAAGTACAATGAGAGGACCTGGAGGCTCGGGATAACAGAGATGGGAGTAAAAAGTCGTTAGTTGGAAGGACGTCAGCACCATTCATGAAGGTAGGGAGCGCTGGATGAACAGTTTTGAGAGGGAAGATGGTGAATTCAGCTCTGAGTATGTTCAGTTTGAGAGGCCTTTGGGATAGACATCTATCAGGAAGTTTGGCCAACATTGCTGGGAGATATAAAAATGGCTGTCACCAACATTTATGCAGTTAGAACCATGACAGTACATGGAGTTAAGCAGTAAATGTGCACAGAACAAGAGATAATGTGGGCTGAAGTTAGAACCCTGAGGAGCCCCAATATTTAAGAGGAGGGCAGAGCCCACCAAAGAAACAGAGAGGGAATGTCCAGAGAGTTATGAGGAGAATCAGGACAGCACAGTGTCATGGAAGTCAAAACAGGGAATAATCAAATTATAACATTGTGAAATGTACCAGAAAAGACCCAGTAGACAAAAGCCAAAAAATGTCTTCTGGTCCTAACCATCATATAGTTATTAATAAGCTTAGCAAGAAAAATGGTGGTAGTAATGTGAAGGTAGAAGCCAGGCCTAGAAATGAATGAGAGGTAAGGAGCTAGAGGCAGCAAGTACAGATACTATCTTGAAAATGCTGACCAAGAGCAGGTGAGAGATTGGATACAATTAGAGATGGGGGCAAAGTCAAAGGAGTATTTTTTTGTTTGTTTTTGAAACAGAAAATGCTAATACATGTGTATAGGTTGAGGGGAAGGTGGCAGTAGCAAGGGAAAGCCTTAAGACAGAACAGCCATACAGGGTAGGGGTGTGTGTGTGTGTGTGTGTGTGTGTGTGTGTGTGAGAGAGAGAGAGAAGAGCATTTCTGAAAGGGGCTGCTGGCCTTGGACAGGGAGGGGAGCCCCCTCATTAGTCTCTGTACATGTCCATTAGTTGCGGGTGGTGGGGCAGGAGCTCAAGGGCCACTGCGCTTAGTAGGTGGCCTTGCTTTTCTCAAAGAAGCAGGGGGTGAAGTGGAAGAGCTCAGAGGGAGAAGGATGGGTAGAATAGTAAAGATATGGATTAGGTACTGAGGGGAAAGTGACAGGGAGCTATCAGAGGCACCAGGTAGGCACCTACCTGGTGGTAGGTAGGTAGCATTCAGATGAATGAGGTTGGTAACCCTGACTCTGTGGCAGTGCCAGTCTGTCTGGTTGTGTAGTTTTCTCATGTATTCCTCTGTAATCCAGACGTAGATTATAGCCTCATCCAGGGACAGAATTTTCTTCTGTGAGTGCAGTGGAAGAGCATGGCTTCATGGGAATTAAAGGTATTGGAAGGGTAGTTCATAAGATGTTTCATGGTTAAGTTCATTAACCAAGGGGTCCAAAACATGGAAAAGGAAGAGGGCAGAAGGAAGCTGGTAAACTGGGAGGAAAAAGAGAGGACAAGGAATTGTAGGTCTCTTAACAGGTCAATAAACAGAGTGGGTCTGGGTAAAAGACTGGAAGAGCTGAAAGGATAGTGGCAGATTAATGCTACTGTACACCCATAATCTCTTATTCTTCGCAGCTCAGCTTCTACAGAATTGTCTCTATTTTCTCTCTTTTCTGCCTCCCTGTCATTCTTTAACATACTCACAAAGCTTACAGTTTACTGGAAGATAAAGACAAGTTAACTGGCAATTATAGGACACTGTGATGAGCACTACAATCCTGTACAAGCCTCTGTACCAGTCCTTGCTCACACTTGCCCACACATGCTTAACTCTAGCTGCTATTTCTCTCTATATATCTGTATCTTCCAAGCTATGAGGACAGAGATGCTATCATTGTTAACACTGTCTTCAGATCTTAGTACACTGGATGACATGTAGAAGACACTCATTGTTTACTGAATGAATAAAAGTATTTATGCTCATATGCATAGCAAACATTTATTCTATTATCAGAAAGCTTCTAACTTAAGGAATTTGTGGAATCTATTTTTAGCATATAGAAAAGGTCTGACAGTCACACCAAGTAAACTGATTTTATCAGTCATGGCATAATATGATCAGGAGAAGGGGGGCATACTTTTGGAATTTAGGAGTTCAGACTAAGGAAAAAACCATAACATAAAGACATTCCTACAGAATTGGCAGTGAGGAGAAGGAAGAAGGTACTGAAAGGAACAACGATGATGAGGAAAAATTAGAACCAGAAATGTGTGCTGGTACTCATTCACACCAGGCCTAATGGTTACCTTACCACTACTGTGCTAGGGCTGGTAACCATAAAGCCTTTTCCTCCTAGAGTTTTAAATGTATTCTCTGGGGATACTCTTTTTCTTCCCATAACAATATATTTTCAATTTTATAGAACAGCTGTCAAAAACTAGGACTTAGTCCAATTTCCATAGAATAAATCTGTTACATAAGATATAATTATTTGTTCTGCTAGAAGGAAATCTTCGAGAAACCAAGGTTATTGCAAAATTGCCATTATGTATTTTTTAAAAAATGCATTAAATACATTAGCACATATGACTTAATATATTTTATTTCACCAATATTAATTTATACATAGTACCATGTAGATTAAGTTAGCAACATTTATTAAAAAGTACAGGACTAAAATTACCTGTTGATCTGAATCCGTTTTTAGTACAGATCTATCTGTAATCAGAACTGACCTGGAGATCTGCCTGTAATGCACAAAACAGTTAATCTGTGATTCAGATTCCATTTATAGTTATATAAATAATTTTCATATATAGTTATAAACTTACATTTATAGTTATAGAACTACCAGAAGGCATATTTCAAAGATTTAAGTCATGATAAAAGTGTTGCCTCCTCAAATCAAGTTAAGCTCTTCCTTAACCTTTTCTTGGCTCATTGAAGGGAGGATATGTAGGGGCACCTGGACGGCTCAGTCAGTTAAGTTGCCTTTAGCTCAGGTCATAATCCCACATGGGGCTCCCTGCTCAGTGGCGAGTGTGCTTCTCCCCCTCCCCTCGCTTGTGGTCGGTCTCTCTCTCTCTCTCTCTCAGATAAATAAATAAAGTCTTAAAAAAAAAGAAAGAAGGGTATGTGACCTTCAGACAAACCCCAGCTGATACTAATGAGTCAAACTTAGACTGGACTCC
This sequence comes from Canis lupus dingo, assembly GCF_003254725.2. NCBI lineage: Eukaryota > Metazoa > Chordata > Mammalia > Carnivora > Canidae > Canis > Canis lupus. The sequence continues at coordinate 66,770,795 of NC_064281.1, forward strand.
CCTACAATCAGACTCAGTGGATATATTGGATACATCTGGTTTGATACATATTTGCATCTAACTTTAAGAACACAGTTATACAGAAGTGTCCATATAATTACACAGGTAAATTTTCCAATGTTTCACCTTCCCTTGGACAGTGGGTGGAGGGGTGCCTTACCGGTATTGTACATGTGAGCATGTGTTCTCAGAAAAGTAACTGTCCTCCACAAGGAAATGCTTAGAGATTATTCTCTGACCAAACTGATCTATGATTGCTTTACATCTACAAAGAAGATAAACATAGCAAAAAAGTTCTCATTAATGATTACACCATTGAAAACTAATCACCTACAATTTTGAATCTAAAACCAATTTCTTGGAAGACAAAATTAAAAACAGCATACAATTTCACATTTTGACATAAAATTGACACTAAATTACAGAATATATCTTCTTGTTGCTATGTTGAAGTCTTTATAAGCATGGAATAGAATTTAAATATTTATTTTCAATGCCATTAATAAGAATAATGGTAGTACAACTATTATAGTATAAGCATAAGCTTTCTAATGTTTTGGAACACAGAAACTTTTCTTTTGTTTAGAAAATGGTTTTTTTCCCCCTTAAAAGATCTAAGAAAATGATTATTTTTGTTAAGTGTTATTTTCTCTTTTGTTTAAGAACAGCTATCTGGTCACACATGTGATAATGTTTTAAACAAAAAAAGAGGGATAAAGCTTCTCTTAATACGTTTCTACTTCAAAGGATGAACACAAAAAGATTTCTTTCAAGTGCTATTTCTAAATAAGGAAAACACTTATGCACGGACATTATCAGGTCTCTGTCATATGGTATGTGTTGGGATAATGAATCATATAGAATCCTCCATTGACCTTCTTTCAATGTGTCTAGATACAAGGATGAAAATTAGAATCCATCTCCTTACAGTGCCAAAGTTATAAATGTACTTTATAGGGCTCATTATCCAAACTAATGGACTAAGGGCAACATCCTTGAAATGGACTTACCAGTACTGACAAAGCCAGTATGCAATATTTCAGGAATGACATGCAAATGCCTGCATGTTTGTCATATCTTTTTATTATGAAAATATCACAATTTACTTTTGTCACAGCTTCTCCTTTTGGGATCAGAACTATTTTATTAGAAATACATTTGTATGTTATTCAAAAAATGTGAGCAAATAATTTCAAACTTATAGCGTATTTTAAATACACTTATATAAATTAAAATATGCTACATCACTCTAAAAATAAGCCAAATAAGAGATGGTTACCAGGCATAAAGGCTTAAAAATAAAATGATGAACACCCAAGACCAACAGTGAGAAGAATTGAATGTGTATTTCCTAAGGGCAGATTATGATATGTTGATATTCTTGAATAAATTACATGCCACTGCTGTCAAGACAGACTGTGATATCTCATGATGTTAGATATACATATATTTTAACCAATTAACTACATATTAATATATGTTATATTACACTATTATTTATGTGATTTTTTCCCATCTCACCTCCAGTTCCTTTCTCTTCCCCAGTTGTTTCTATGCATATGTCCTCACATTTCATTAAACTAGAGCTTTTGCCTTTTAAAATACTTAGCTAAATAGATATAAGGTATTTATACCTAGATATAGTATTTTCCGAAATAATTATTTAAAAACTGAAAACTTACTTACTCAGTATCTTGTTTTAATACATTCACATATATTTTAAAATACAAAGTACTCTAGGCAATGCAGAAATCTGCTGATCCATCATTAAACTGAACCCTATTTGTCCCGGAACACTGACAAGCCTTTTTCTTACCTTTAAGTCAGAAACTATAGAAGTCAAGAGGGAATAATCTGGGCAGAAAAAAAAGGGTGTTATAATCTATATCTTGAAGGGGATTTGGGATATTCAGATTTATCATTTATCAAAACTCAAGCTACTGAGCACTTAAGATTTGGGCACTTTACTGTATGTAAATTTTACATCAAAAGAAAAGACTATAAATAAATATTAAACTCTTATTAGTGAAAGGTATGCCAAAGTGTTTAGGGGAAATTGTACTGATATCTGGAATTTATCATGAAATCCTTAAAAAAGGTGAATGGATGGATAGAGGAATGAATATTTGGGTAGATACATGATTAAACAAGTAATAAGATATTAATTATAGAATCTAGGTTGTAGATATATAAATATTCATCCTGAAATTCTCTCAAAATTGGAGTAGATTTAAAACTTTTCATCGTAAAATGTTGGAATAAAATTGGTGGGGGTGAGGGAGTGGTGGTAGTATACATCCTGGACTCTAGTCTAAGTCTTTGCAAAGGACTCCCATTTAAATAAATCACACCATTCAACTAGCCCTCAAGCTAGTGGACAACTCCTTGTTTTACAGGCTTCTAAACACTAACAGGGATGCTTTGGTGGTAGCTACACCTGATGACAGGTAGAAATTGGGTTCAGAAGTTATTGATATTAGAAAGAACTACTGGTACCACTCAAAAAGGAAGTATGGGTGCATGGGGATTAGGGAGTTCAATTATGCAAGGTCAATATACTAATAAATGTGCCTATTTCTTTTTCATCTAGAAATGAAACAGTGATGAAACAGTGATTCTCAGAGAAAGAGGAAGAGGGAGCAAATCAGAATCACACCTGGGGGACTTTTTCAAATTTTAAGTACCCCTGGAGATTCTGATAAACTCCCAAGTCCCAGGGAAGAATCACTGTCGAGCATGCCACTGCTATTGTTGTAGTTTTAGTCTGTGCTAGGTAGAGAAAAGTCAAGAGCTATTGCTACCAAAAAAAAAAAGGTGATTTCTGCAAAAATTGATGTGATGATCACATATGCCCAATCTGGTAGATGATGGTAATACAACTCATCTGATAGTCTCACTCAGATGTACTAAGGCTCTAGATCTGAGCAAGGCTGTTCAAACCAAAGCATGTTTAAGTAAGGAGTAAAGATTTGTTTTCCCCTAAGATATTTGCCTTACTGTCATATATTAGGCCTAATTAGGAGAACAATGAAGAAAAGCAGATTGATTTGGGACCTAAACTTAGACTTCGTATTATAAAGATTAATATAAAAAATTTGATGGCATTTAAATAATGGAAAACAGCAAAATGAAAGAGTACTGCCAGAGACATTAAAACACCCTTCCACATAAACCTGAGAAAGCCATTAAATATTAACAGCATTCTGGATTTGAGGGCCTTGCTAAGCCTCATAAATATTAAACTGAGAAGGAACATGATAGAGTTCTCAATTATACAGACACAAGGACCAGGCTGATCATAAGACTCACTGAGGCCAGACAGAACATTTCTAGAGCTGAGTTTTCTAAATCAACAAATCACAACAGTTATTCAATTCTTGGTTCAGTGACAAAGCAAAATGATAAGGAAGAAAACACTCAGCAAGATGTAAACTTTATCTGGAATTCAACCCAGAAGAGAACTATAACATTATAACAGGTATCTAATCTTTATGATCTTCAGAATATCCCAACTAATTGTATGATAAGAAATGCAGAAATCACATGAAATAATAAAAATAAAAAACACATTAAGAAAGTTAGAAGATCCCCAATCATTGAAGGAAACAAAATAATTCTATTCATTATGCCCTTCCATGCTTTCTAAAACACATTATTTCAAATGTTACCCCTTCAATAAAACCATTCCAAAATGCTTATCATTCATTTTTCTTGGGTAAAAATCCACTCCAGTAGTTTGGAATACCATTAACAGATAGATAACCCCAAATCTATGGTTCTCTGTTCTGACCAATCCCAAGCTCTGTATTCATATTTTTAACTGTGTCTTATCTATTCCTTTCTGGACAGACTCCAAACCCTTCTTAAACATAGCATACCCCAAACTGAGTTCATCATGACTCCTCACCTATTTCCCTTCTTGGAGTATCTATCTCATGTAATGACATGCCCAGCAGTTAGTTTCCCTAGCTTAGAAACTTTCTTTCTGTATCTCATCTACTCATTTTTGATCCCCCTTTATAAAGATCTCTTAAAGCTAGCTTCTTCTCTTCATCTCTACTGCCTTATACTTGTGTTTAATAAGATAATGGACTGCTAGCAAGTCAGTAGCTCATTTGTCTAAAGGTAAATTATGGCATAAATTATGTGCCAAGCACTGTTTATGTATACAATGGAATATTACTCAGCCATTAGAAACGACAAATACCCACCATTTGCTTCGACATGGATGGAACTGGAGGGTATTATGCTGAGTGAAATAAGTCAATCGGAGAAGGACAAACATTATATGGTCTCATTCATTTGGGGAATATAAAAAATAGTGAAAGGGAATAAAGGGGAAAGGAGAAAAAATGAGTGGGAAATATCAAAAAGGGAGACAGAACATGAAAGATTCCTACCTCTGGGAAACGAACTAGGGAAGGTGGGTGGGGGTGACTGGGTGATGGGCACTGAGGTGGACACTTGACGGGATGAGCACTGGGTGTTATTCTATATGTTGCAAATTGAACACCAATAAAAAATAAATTTAAATAAAAAAACTGTTTTAAGATTTAAGAATAAAAATATCCTTAAGGAGCTCCCAATGTAATGAAGATTTAGACACAGGCAATTATAAGACAATGCTCAAGTCCAGGGATAAGAAATAAGGACAGGACATCATGAGATTACTAAAGGAAGATATCTAAGTTTAGGAGGCAAAGGTGGAATATCAGGGAATACTCCTCAGAGAAAAGTGTTAACATTACCTGCTTTTAAAGGATGAAAACTAGCTAAGCAAGCAAATAAGAACATTTCAGGCAGAAGGGCAGCATTTGAAGGAGTACATAGGCAAATAAGAAAGTACAGGAAACCACATACAGTTTAGTGTTAAATAACAATAAAATGGAATCAGGGAGGGAAGAGAGATGAGCTTAGAGAGGCAGGCAGAGGCCAGATCCTATAGCCTCACATGTCATATAAAAGGGTCTTACAACTTTATTCAGAAGTGATATAAAGACACTGAAGCTTTTTACACAGGGAGGGGCAGAGCTACATCTGCAGAGTGAAAGATTTCAATGTGTAATTATCTCATTCACTTATTTTTTCTTTAATGTCCCCCAGTGGACTCTGAGCTCCATACGAACAAAGACCATGATTGTCTTGTTCTTGGCTATATTCTTAGTGTCTGGGACACAAAAACAACTAATACTTGTTGCATGGATGGCTGAATGGATGGAAAGACAATGGAAGTATTCTGTGCATGTAAACAGTGTGAAGACAAAACCAAAGATTCACAACCTTTGATTTAGGAGGTAAAAGAATCTCTTATCATCAAAGTACTTCTTCTAAAATCAGTGCCAGAATTAATAACTTAAAGTAGCAAATCTAATCTTGTTATATATCCACTTAAAACCACCACTGATTACAGTCCAAACTCCTTAGCTTGGGCACAGATGGATCTTCAGGATATATCTCCTCCATGGGATTCCAAAATATCCAATTACATTAATTGCAACTAGCTAACATGTATTGAGCTGCTACTTAGTGTAACAAATGGTTCTACCTGCTTTATCTGTTAATAATCATAATAACCAAATGAGGTACTTACTGTCATGTCCCACTTTATACAGAAACTGGAGCACAGGGAGGTTAAATAACTTTTAAAGTCCATTCATTTACTAAGTGGGGAAGCCAGGATATAGGTCCAAGTCTATTTGACTTAAGAGACTACACTGTTTACTGCCCTCTTTGTACACAAAGACAAGGTCCATGTTTTATTCATCTCATTACTCCTGTAGCAACTAGCATGGAGGTTGGGGGTTGTGCAGGTTAAATGTATAGAATATTATCACTGCTATTTTGCAAATGAGACATGCTAAAATCAGAAATGCAGCAATTTTCCTATAATGACCAATGGTAGTAAGAGCAGTCATCTCATACTTGCTCTAACATACCATTCATTACTAACTTTCAAGGATCTGGAAAAGGTATGATTTTTCTGACATCAGAGAAAAGATATCTCCAAGATATCTCCAAGATTTCTGACATCAGAGAAAAGATATCTCCAAGAAACAGTCACAGCAGGAATTCTAGTAAGTGAGATAGCTAAAAGTACAAAAGAACACTAGTTGAAGTAATTAGATTCAGACTACTGGTTATAGACATATCTGGTCCAAGATCATTCACACTCTACCCCTGTATCAAATACTATACTGGTAAATGGCCAAATTTACCTTATAGGAGTTTTCCAGTCAGCACGGCTGCAAAGAAAAAGAAAGCTGCTCAACAAGAGCAGTATTTCCAGAAACAGTTAATAGAGGGGTTCAGTATTAGAATTTAGTGACAGGGTATAGAAAAGAACTGCTGATAACCTATGTCCTATGAAAATTGAAAAGCAGAGTCAATGGATAATATAGCAAAGAAAGCACAGTCAATGAGGCTCTCAGGAAAAGCAAACTAAGTAAAAATGAAAAATAAGATCTATCTGAAAATAAGGTTAATATTCTATATTTCTTTGTTCAAAGTTTGTACAATACTTTGATGTGTAATCACCACACTGAATTCAATGTTATGATCATTTATGCTTCTACAACTTTCCTCAATGGATGATGAAAAGAAAGCACCAAAGACTATCATCAGTTTTTTTTTTTTTTCTATCATCAGTTTTTTAAGATTCATTCATTCATTTAACACATAGCTACTGAGTATAATGCGTGATAGGAACCTGCTTTGTTTCTGGACGTATAGTAGTGAGTTCTTGTCTTTTCTTACATGAAACTAACAATCATACAAGGGGACCTGGCTCATGGGGCCTAGCAGAGCATTCTGATATAGTTTGTAGAATCAGAAAATAAACATAGACCTTAGAACTCAAGCATGAGTAGTTCTTAATTACATCAAAGGGGATGCCGAGTATTCCACACAGAAAAACAGGGAAAGAGAGGCAATCTAAGACCATAAGGAGACAAATGCAAATCTTTGCTGATGTATTAATATTCTAATTACACATAGAATAAACAATTAGTTAAGTCAACCTGGATTCCTTAAAAAGAAATATATGCTGGATATATTGCTGGATACATGCTGGATAAATATAAGTTCAAGATTTTTCCCTCAACAAATTTTCCCTCACTTTATATTCGAGTCCTGATAACTCCTATTGATGTAGGAAACAAAGGCAAAAGAAATGTCACTTAAATTTAAATCTTTGCAGCTTGCAGCCCACTGATAGGTACCTGAAACATTCAGAGGATGACATTCTTCAAGGAACTCGGGGCTGCCTTAGCACCTTATGCTAAAAAGTAACCTTATCTTGGCAGCAGTTGGCCCCTCAAGGTCCTGAAAACCTTGATTCCAGATTCTTTGGAGACTTGCACTGTTCCTAACCCCCACTAATTAAAAAGTATACAATTAGCTTTCCTTACAAACACAGTATAGCTCTTTCTGCCCACAGGTCCTGTCTCATAAATAGGGAAGCGGTTAAGGTATATGCAGGAGAGATAGGAGACCCCTGACACCCTCTGAAACTATTCCTGGCAGGTGGAGATGCTGAGACAGAGCTAAACAAAAGATAAGGGAACAAACCAAGAGGACACAAGAATCTCAAAATAATAAAAATAAAAAACAAGCTTCCCAGTCAGTTCTCAATAAAAGACTGCCGCTGAAATCCCTCAAAGGCAACACATTAGGGTCCCTTTCCCACTCTAGAGAGCTAAAAAGCTCTCTATTTTCTTTCTGTTCTCACCTTCACTTAATAAACTTTCACTTCACTTCACCCTTTTGGGTTCATGAGATTCATTCTTTGACTCTGTGAGATAAGAACCCTGCAATCCTACAAAACTATTACTGGTAGTTCTCTTAAGTATTTGATTTTGAATATGAAAGTAGTATTTGGGAGAGATAAATTAGCCTGAGTTCAACTTTAATCAATGCTACTTTTAGATATTTATTTATTTTTTTTAAAAGATTTTGTTTATTTATTCATGAGAGACACAGACAGAGAGAGAGGCAGAGACACAGGCAGAGGGAGAAGCAGGCTCCATGCAGGGAGCCCGACGCAGATCTCAATCCTGGGTCTCCAGGATCTGGCCCTGGGCTGAAGGCGGCACTAAACCACTGAGCCACCGGGGCTGCCCTACCTTTAGATATTTAGAGAGACTATCTGACTTGACAGAATAGGATTTTTATTATAAAGGTAAAAATTATAAATTTGGTGATTATTAGTGAAGGTATGAATTTACAATTTTTAAGTATTGGTGGTCTCAAACAAAACTTTTAAAAGATCACTTAAGCAATACACTATCGTGAGAATACCGTAGATACCATGAATACTATGAATGTGGGTCAAATTTAAAAATTGTTCCACTATTAAGGAAGTAAATAATTATGGCTTGGAATAAATGTTCAAGTAAAAGAATCACAAGCAGAATCCAAAATGGCTGTATCTTAAGCAACCAAAATGGACAATAAAAAATATTCATTGGAAAACTGGAAGTCTAATAAAATAATAATACAATAGTCTCAATAGACATTTTGCTATTTCATTTATATCTATAGAAGTTTTTTTTTTTTTTTAATTTCTCACTGGGACTGAGGATTACCTAGTATGTAAGAATGGTCTACATTTAAGCTTATACAACATGTTAGGATAATTTACTTATAACTGTCAAGGAAAATCTAAGTACTTTCTAAGTACTTTTATTAACACAATCAAAGCACATTACATAAGGAAGGCAACTCAATGATTATTGGAGAGTCCATCTAACTCATCTTACAGATCTTTATGGCCCAGAGAAAAGTGACTCACTCACTGTCATTCACAGCAGTGATGGAGTTCCAGGTCTTCCCTCATTCAAGGGCTACTGGACCCTGCATGCCTTAGGAGTTATTGGACAGTAATTATTATGTTTGAGGTCTTTCCATGAAGACATAAAAGTAAATGTTAAATAAGTAGCGGTATGTCTGCTATTTAAAATTCAGGAAAGGAGCTTGACTGAGACATAGCAGAAGGAACCTAGGCTTCTCTCTTCCCTCAAACACAACTAGTTAACTATCAAATCATTCTGAATATACAAGAAACTGACCTGAGGACTGGCAGAATAAACTCCACAACAAAAGGGAGAGAAGAGGCCACATCCGGGAAGGTAGGAAGCAGAGATGTGGTTTGGGGAGAAAGGGATCATGCATCACAGGTGCAGTGGAGGGGAGGGAGCCCTGGTTGCACAGAAAGGTGAGAGAGAGGGGAGCACACAGAGAAGTTCACAAGGAGAATACTTCCCCAAAGCCACTGGTTGGGAAAATGAGAGGGGATGATTTTTGTGAGTTTTTACAACCAGCTGGGCTCAAAGACTGCAGTTTCAGAGGACTTTGGGATTTCCTGAGATAGAGCCCTGAGGGCATCACCCTATACCTGGAGAGATGGCAGGCAAACAGCCTGAGAACAGAGAGCTCATCTGAGAATCACCTAAGGCCCAAGAGGGAGAGACTGTTCTCTCTTCTTTGAGCACATGTGTTGAGAGGTGGCATTCACAGAGACACCTCTCCTCCTCTCTGGAGAAAAAAGAGCCAGCAGTTGCCGTTACCCCCCCCCCCCCAGCATAGGCAGAGACACCTCCTGAGAGCTTCTTGCCCCCAACTGGCTCTTTAGCCTACTTGCTCCAAATCCCATTCCTCTGCATTCTATGCAACTGCCCTTCTCAGTCAAACCTGCATGTCTTCCAGCAGCGAGACTCTCCTCCAGAAAACCAGAACAGGCTCCTGTCATAGCACTTCCCTAAAGTTTGGAATTTTAAAAGTCTGCACGCTTAATGTCCACAATAGCCAAAATACGGAAAGAATCCAGATGTCCACCAACAGACAAATGGATAAAGAACAGGTGGTGGGGATCCCTGGGTGGCGCAGCGGTTTGGCGCCTGCCTTTGGCCCAGGGCGCGATCCTGGAGACCCGGGATCGAATCCCACATCGGGCTCCCGGTGCATGGAGCCTGCTTCTCCCTCTGCCTGTGTCTCTGCCTCTCTCTCTCAATCTGTGACTATCATAAAAAAAAAAAAAAAAAAAAAAAAGAACAGGTGGTGGTATATACAATAGAATATTGCTCAGCCATCAAAAATAATGAAATTTCACCATTTCCAGCAACATGGATGGAACTAGAAGGTATTATGCTAAGTGAAATAAGTCAGCCAGAGAAAGACAAATATATGATTTCATTCATACGTGGGATTTCAGAAACAAAACAAATCAAAATATGGGAAGGGAAGGAAAAATAAAATAAGACAAAAATCAGAGAGGGAGACAAACCTTAAGAGACTCGACAACAGGAAACAAACTGAGGGTTGTTGGAGGGGAGGTGGGTTGGGATGGGGTAACTGGGTGATGGGCATTAAGGAGCCCACTTGATACAATGAAAACTGGGTATTATATGCAAATGATGAATCACTAAACTCTACCTCTGAAACTAATACTACATGTTAATTAATTGATTTTAAATATAAATAAAATAAAAGTCTGTATGCTTGCTGGAAGAGAGTCCAAAGTGCACTGTACTGCTCCAGGCAGACAAGCAACACAGAGAAAGTATGATAATGGTGATCTGAAAAATTTTAAACTCGTGAGGAGGGGAGATTATTTACTCTTCTGGAAGTGGTTCCCTGAGAGTGGTAAGCACTGAGACTCCTCTCTGGGGATAAAGGAGCTAGTGGCACCATTTCCCTTCCCAGCCTCTCAGTATAAGCAAGTTTTAGTAAACAGCACAGTGCCAATACTGGCTGACTAACCTGTTTATACCAAGTCCCAACCTCCTGCACTCTGCTAGTACCATTTTCTCAGGTAAGTGTGCCTAAGTCCCAGCAAAGAAGGCCTCTTCCCCATAAGACCAGCAGAAAATCTTACAAATACCACATTTCCCAAACAGAGTTCTGCAAGGCTTCAGTTCTAGCAGATGTAGCATCAGGTCTAATTTAACAAGCAGAACAGAGCACACCTAGTTAAAACTCGCCATATTCAGCCTAAGGACCAAACAATCCCCACTGCAGGCAAGGAGAGCCTCTGCAGATGACTGGCCTGAAGGATAGGGCAGCCAAAGCACAGCAGCTAAGTGAAACCCAGCACATGCCAGAAATACTCCCTCAAGCACCAGGTCCAGGACACTATATGACCTCTTCTTCATAAAGCCTTTACTCTTAGGAATAGGACACATAATAGGCTTTTCAAACACAAACAAGAAGACAGAGACTTAGATAAAATGCCAAGATAGAGTAATTCATCCCAAATGAAACAACAAGAAAAGATCATGGCCAGAGACTTATTTGAAATACATAAATATGCCTGCATGGGGGGCAGCTGAGGTGGCTCAGCAATTTAGTGCCGCCTTCAGCCCGGGTGTGGTCCTGGAGATCAGCGATCGAGTCCCACGTCAGGCTCCCTGCATGGAATGGAGATGGAGCCTGCTTCTCCCTCTGCCTATGTCTGTATCTCTCTCTCTCCTTCTCTCTCATGAATAAATAAATAAAATATTTTTAAAAAATATAGAGACTTCATGGAGGCCCTTACCACACAGATAAAAGCTAATTACCTGGAATAAAAATGCAATAACTAAGATTTTAATCAGACAGGATATAATGACCAGAAGGATGAAGCAGCACAGAAACAAATAAGTGATATGGAAGACAGAACAATGGAAAATCATGAAACTAAACCAAAGAGAGAAAAAAGAATTATGGATCATGAGACCAGACTTAGGGAACTCAGTGGATTCATCAAACATAAATACACTTATAGCATTGGAGTCCCAGAAGAAGAGTGAACATAAGGTTTATTTGAGGAAATAATAGATGAAAACTTCCCTAATCCAGGGAAGGAAAGCGATATCCAGATCCAGGAGACAGAGAGAACTCCTATCAAAACCAATAAAAGTAAGCCAACACCAAAATATATTATAAATTTGCAAAATATGGTGATAAAGAAAAAAATCCTAAAAGCAGCAGGACAAAAGGTCTCTAACATACAAAGGAAGAAGACCCATAAGGCTAGCTGTAGATCTCTCCACAGAAACGTGACAAGCCAGAAGGGAGGGACATGATAAATTAAAAGTGTGGAATAGGAAAAATCTGCAGCCAAGAATGCTCTATCCAGCAAGGCTATCATTCAGAATGGAAAGAGAGAGAGTTTCCCACTCAAACAAAAACTAAAGGAATTCGTGACCACTAACCCAGCCCTGCAAGAATATTAAAGGGAGCTCTTTGAATGGGGAGGAAAGACCAGAAATGACAAAGACTAAAAAAGAACAGAGAAAGTCTCCAGAAAGAATGACAAAACAAATAATAAAATGGCACTAAATTCATACCTACCAATAGTTACTCTGAATGTAAATGGACTAAATGCACCAATCTAAAGATACAGCGTGTCAGAATGGATTAACAACTAAGATGCATCTATATGCTGCCATAAGAGACTCATTTTAGACATAAAGACGTCTGCAGATTGACAGTGAAGGGATGGAGAAACATTTCTCATGCATAATGGAAGTCAAAAGAAAGCTAGAGTAGCAATACTGATATCAGACAAATGAGATTTTAATACAAAGACTTTAAAAGATTAAACAACTATAAATATTTATACCTCCAACTAGAGAGCACCCAAATATATAAAACAACTAATAACAAACATAAAGGAACTTACTGATAATAATACAACAATAGTAGGGACTTTAATACTCCACTTACAGGAATGGGTGGATCTAAGCAGAAAATCAACAAGGGAACAGTGGCTTTGAAAGACACACTGGACCAGATGGACTTAACAAATATATTCAGAACATTTTATCCTAAAGCAGTAGAATACACATTCATTTTGAGTACATATGAGACATTCTCCACAACAGATCACTGGGTCAAATTAAGACTCAACAAATAAAAAAAAATTGAAATCATACCATGCATGTTTTCAGATCATAACGCTATGAAACTTGAAGAAAACCATAAGGACAAAATATGTAATGACCACAGAAACATGGAGTTTAAAGGACATGCTACTAAAGAATGAATGGGTCAAACAGGAAATCAAAGAAGAAATAAAAAAATACATGGAAACAAATGAAAACACAGGGATCTAACACCTTTGGGATGCAGCAAAAGCAGTCACAAGAAGGATATACCAATACAGACCTACCTCAAGAAGCAAGAAAAATTTCAAATAACCTAACCTCACGCCTAATGGACCTAGAAAAAGAACAAATGACGCCTAAAGCCATCAGAAGATGAGAAATACTAAAGACTAGAGCAGAAATAAATGATATAGAAAAAACAACAGAAAAACGCAACCAGGAGCTAGTTCTTTGAAAAAATTTTTAAAAATTGGTAACTCCCACCCAGACTTATCACAGACAAAAGAGAAAGCTCTCTAATAAATAACAAATGAGAGAGGAAAAACAGCAACTGACACCAAAGAAATACAAATTATAAGAGAATAGTATGAAAAACTATATGCCCACAAATTGGACAGCCTGGAAGAAACAAATTCCTAGAAACATATAAACTACCAAAACTGAAAAAAAAAAAAAGATCATGTCCAATAACCGGCACAGAAATTGAGTCAGTAATCAAAAATCTCCAAAAAACAAAAGTCCAGGGCCAGGGGGCTTCCCAGAGGAATTCTAACAAACACTTAAAAAAGAGTTACTATCTACTCTTCTCAAACCATTATATAAAACAGAAATTGAAGGAGAACTTCCAAATTCAGTTTATGAGGCCAGCATTACCCTGATTCCAAAACCAAACTAAGACTCCACTAATAAAGAAAACTATAGGCTGATATCCCTGATGAACATAGATTAAAAAAAAATTCTCAACAAAATACTAGCAAATTGAATCCAACAGTATGTTAAAAGAATCATTCACTAAGATCAAGTGGGATTTATTCCTGTGCTGCAAGGGTCATTCAATATTTGCTAATCAATCAACATGATATACCATATTAATAAAATAAAGGGTAAGAATCCTTTTGATAGATACAGAAAAAGCATTTGACAAAGTACAACATGATAAAAACCCTCAGCAAAACTAAGGACAGAGGGAACAAACTTCAACATAATAAAGGCCATATATGAAAAACCCACAGCTATTATCTTCTTCAAAGGGGGAGAAATAGAGCTTTTCCTCTATGGTCAGGGATAATATGGGGATGTCCAGGGGAATCCCTGGGTGGCTCAGCGGTTTAGCGCCTGCCTTCGGTCCAGGGTGTGATCCTGGTGACCTGGGATGGAGTCCCGCATCAGGCTCCCTGCATAGAGCCTGCTTCTCCCTCTGCCTGTGTCTCTGCCTCTCTCTCTCTCTCTCTCTCTCTCTGCATCTCTCATGAATAAATAAATAAAATCTTAAAAAAAAAAAGATGGGGATGTCCACTCTCACTACTGTTATGTTACTCAACATACTATTGGAAATCCTAGTCTCAGCAGACAGCAAAAAGGAATAAGAGGCATCCAAATCAGCAAGGAGGAAGCCAAACTTGGACTAACTGCAGATGACATGATACTGTATATAGAAAACCCTAAAGACTCCACTAAAAAATTGCTAGAACTGATACATGATTTCAGTAAAGTCACAGGATAGAAAAACAACATACAGAAATCTGTTGCATTTCTATACACCAATAATGAAGCACCAGAAAGAGAAATTAAAGAATCTATCCTATTTATAATATTACCAAAACCCATAAGATATCTAGGAATAAACATAACCAAAGAGGTAAAACATCTATGCAACATTTATGAAAGCAACTGAAGATGACACCAAAAAAATGGAAAAACCTTCCATATTCATGGAGTGGAAGAACAAATATTGTTAAAATATAACCAAAACAATCAAAATACCAACAGCAATTTACATAGAATTACAACAAAGAATCCTCAGATTTGTAGGAAACACAAAAGACTCCAAATAGCCAAAGCAATCTTGAAAAAGAAAAGTAAAGCTGGAGCGGCACCTGGGTGGCTCAGTGGCTGAACATTTGCCTTTGCCTCAGGTCCTGGGATGGAGTTCCACGTGAGGCTCCCGGTGGGAAGCCTGCCTCTCCTTCTGCCTATGTCTCTGCCTCTCTTTCTCTGTGTATCTCATGAAGAAGTAAATAAAATCTTTTTTTTAAAAAAAAGCTGGAGCATCAGAAATGGTCTTCAAGTTATATTACAAAGCTGCAGTCATCAAGACAGCATGGAAATGGCATAGACACATAAATCAGTAAAACATAATAAAAAATCCAGAAATAAACCCACAACTATATGGTTAACTAATATTTGGCAAAGCAGGATAGAATATCCAATGGAAGAAAGACAGTATCTTTAACAAATTGTACTGGGGAAACTGGATAGCAGTATGCAGAAGTCTCAAACTGGACTGCTGTCTTACAACATACAGAAAAATAAATTCAAAACGGATTAAAGACCTAACTGTGAGATGGGAAACCATTAAAATCCTAGAGGAGAACGGAGGAAGTAACTTACTTGACGTTGGCTGTAGCAACTTCTTACTAGATAGGTCTCCTGAGGCAAGGGAAACAAAAGCAAAAATAAACTACTGAGACTTCCTCAAAATAAAAAAGCTTCTGCACAGCAAAGAAGATGATCAACAAAACCAAAAGGCAAATTTCAGAGTGGGAGAAAGTATTTGCAAATAACATATCTGATGAAGGATTAGTATCCAAAATATTTAAAGAACTTATCAAACTCAACCCCCAAGAAACAAATAATCCTGTTAAAAAATGAGAAGACATGAGTAGACATTTTTCCAAAGAAGACACACAGATGGTCAAGACACACATAAAAAGATGCTCAACATCACTCATCATCAGCAAAATGCAAACCAAAACTACAATGAGATATCACCCTATACCTGTCAGAATGAGTAAAATTAACAACATAGGAAACAAGAGCTGTTGGTGAGGATGAAGAAAAAGGGCAAACCTCTTACACTGTTGGTGGGAATGCAAACTGGTGCAGCCACCCTGCAAAACAGTATGGAGGTTCCTCACAAAGTTAAAAATAGAACTACCCTACAACCCAGCAATTACACTACTATTTTTTTTTTGCCCAAAGCAAAGAAATATACTGATTCAAAGGGATACATGCACCCCAATGTTTAAAGCAGCATCATCAATAATAGTGAATTAATGGAAAAAGCCCAAATGTCCATGGATCAATGAATGGATAAAGGTGTGTATATACGCGTACTCATCCATCAAAAAGAATGAAATCTTGTTGTTTATGATGACATGGACAGAGCTAGAGACTATTAAGATAAGTGAAATAAGTCAGTCAGATAAAGATAAACACCATATGATTTCATTCACATGTGGAATTAAAGAAACAAAGCAAATGAACATAGGCAGGAATAAAAGAGAGGCAAACCCAGAATCAGGCCAACTACAGAGAACAAACGGATAGTTACTAGAAGGGAAGTGGGATGGGTTAAACCGGTGATGGCTATTAAGGAGGGCACTTGTGATGAATACCAGGTACTGTATGTGATGAAATCACTAAATTCTATACCTGAAACTAATATTTCACTTTGTTAACTAGACAGAATTTAAATAAAAATTTGGGGAAAACAAAACAAAACAAAACAAAAACATTTATACCTTAATGAAAATAACAAAAACCAAACAAAAATAACTAAGAATCATATTTGACTCCAGTAGATCCAGAACAATCGTCTTGATAAGGGCCTAGGATGAATTAAGATCTAAAGCTCCACCCTATCTTAGAACACTGGCTAAATCCTGAACTTCACAGATCAGTGTTTCTTAGTGTTATCTATGGGCCACCTACATTAGATTCATTTGGCGTGTTCCTCAAAACTGCAAATTCCCTAGCTCCATTCTAAACAAATTATACAATTTTACTCTCTGGAGGTGAGGCAGAGAAATCTCTTTAAAAACAAAACAAAACAAAAAGAGAACTAGTTTCCCCAGTGATTCTTAGGCACATTAAAATTTGAAAACTACCAACATTTCATCTTTAGAACCTTAGCCCTATGCTATCTGTTGGAACTGAAATCTGTAGCAGATCTCTCTCCAGAGTTTATAATAAAGACTACATCAAAGTTAAGGTAAATGTAACCTTTAGTTGAACACATGCTATTACTATAACTAATGTATTCATTTGTTAAAAAAAGAAACGTGAGCCATCTAAATTCTTCATGTCACTAAGAGTAAAAAGTAAAACTGGAATTGGGCCCCAAAAAGGTAAAAGGATCTAAGTAAATAATAACCAAAAAAACAATTCACTATCTGGCTTTCCATTATGGGAACACACTCATGCTTCAAAATCAATGTAGAAGGAAAAATGACTCAAGGTGGCTTAAAAACAATTCCTTCATGAATCTCCACACCTAGTATATGAATATCCTGGGACTTCAAGGATAGTGAAAAATCTATATATTATCATTTTTCATTTATGTGGTACCTTTGAATTAATGTGCTAAACATACTTTACAAGCCTTTAAACTATCTCTATATTATCTTATACTAGAGAATTACTTTCTAAGGTAAATTCACTGCCTAAATATTGAATGTTCCAGACTTGAATTTTTTTTCCACCATCTCTCAAAATACTAGTTGTTTGTATTATAATTAGTCTATAGGAAATTATGACACTCAGACTATACAAAATTACTGTAAAATGAAACAGCTTATATTTTTAAACTTCCAGTTCACAACATTATTTTATGGCTTGAACAATACTACTTGTTTATATACTCCTAAAAATAGTCATACCAGAGATATAGGTTAGTAGATGCTTACCAACACATAACTAGAAAGAGAAATACATAGCAATTTAAACAGCTCCTAAAACTTAAGATAGTTTTAATTTAAACACAGAAATCAAAGAGTACTACTTAGTGTAATTCAGACAAGGGCATATCTTAGTAACCAAATAATAAATCCTGGAAAAATATAATTGAAATATAAAAACACAGACATAAATAGATAGTGCTTGACATTTTTTTAATTTTTTTATTTTTTTTTGCTTGACATTTTTTAAAAGCAGGTACATTCTTATTTCAATCCAAAACTGGTCTGTAGGCCTAATATGATTGTATAAGAATTTATCCTCAGATAACAAGGCAGCATAGTTTATGACAACAATCTACCTAAAAAATCATTAAATTATTTTCTCTTAGGAGTGACATGCATTATCAGCAGAGATTAATCTGATGAGTCTTTAGATGAGCTCCATTTTTAAAAACGCAATAACAGAGGGCTTTGTTATCATCTGATAAAAATCAATTAGAGGAGATAAGGGCACAAGGAAAACTAATATCACTCAACACCCACCCCTGGCAACTGAAATGATTTGTCTTCCAAGCTTGGATGACCAGGAGCTATAGTTATATTGCAGGGAAATTAATTTAGTTTCTCCATTCTGAACTTACTTTCTTTGTTCTGGAGGATCTAAATACAAATTACTTTTAATCAAGGTTGATATGATATTAATACCAAGGAGGATCTTTGAAGAATCATTTTTTTAAAATTGACTTTAGCATTTTTCACCTGTGCTTGGGGTGTAATTATAGGAACATAACTTATATCATCCTTACTTTCTGGATTCCTTGTCCACAACAAGGCACTGTACTGAATGGCGAAGACAATAGATTCCACCAAACACTGCACACATCCTAAGAAGAGAATATGAAAGTGTGAATTAGGATTGAGTTGAAAATTAAGGTAGCAGTATTTTCTTTGAAATATCTTACATTTAATAACTGATCTTACAGAAAAATAATTTTGATAACTTATTTTCTGTCATATTAAGAATCCCTCAGAAGATTAGTTTTGATGCAAGAGGTACCGTACTAATAATACAATGTGCAAGCCTAGAATTATGATCGAGCCAAAAGTATCTCCAAGTGAAGCTCAGCTATTCCCCCAAACCACTTACCACCTAAGATACACAGGCTACAAATATCCTCAAGAGGTAATGTCTGAGACTACCAACAGAAGTGATCACAGAGGGGCACCTAGGTGGCTTAGTCTGTTGAACACCTGACTCTGGATTTCAGCTCAGGTCATGATTTCATGCTCCTGGGATTGAACCCTAAGTCAGGCTCTGTGCCCAGCAGGGAGTCTGTTTGAGACTCTCTCTCCTCTCATTCAGCCCTTCCCCCACTTATGTGAGCTCACTCTCAAGCTTGCTCTCTCTTTGTAAAATAAATAAATAAATCTTAAAAAAAACAGAAGTGACCATAGAGAAGTGTTGAGGAGGAAGCAAGCAGGGAAGACTCTGGGAGACTCCTGGGGATTTTGCTTACCATAAAAGTAAGCAAAAACTATACTGGGAACTGAAAACTGGAGCAGTAAGCACATGAGCTAATGCTGCAGAAGTTCTAAGGAGTTTGCCTATCTCATGAACTTAAGGGCTTGGGTTTTAATGCTCACATGGGGACAAGAGAGGACTTAGAATCCAAATAAGGCAGAGAGTAGAAGATGAGATATTCTCATCTCAATGTCTGGATCCTTAACTACACTTCAGTGAAAAGGTGATGGTGGGGGGAACCCACAAGAGGGAGAAAACAAAAAATGTTTTATCTAAAGACCCAGGTGAAAGAAGATTATACCTCTGTATTTATAACCAGTGGTCTGTCCTCACACAGGCTATGGGTTTGAAATTATACTACATGATCCAAGAGAACCCTTCACCAATAAAATACCATGAAAGAAAAGTGGCTCTGGTCAGTAGCACCTCTGAAGACTTGGTGGAAGCAATTGCTGTAACTTTCTGGAGCCACATGAAAGTGCCACAGATAGAGTTCCCTTATGATATGTTTATAATCTAAAATTATATAACAGATGAAGAAAAATATCTTACCCTGAGTGAGGATTAACAACACAATAAATGGGGTGGGGTACCTGAAGTACAGGCAGTCTTGTGGGGACTGCACCCTTTAACTGCACAGTTGGCTTAACCTCTCACATTGTATAATGGGATACTATAAACAATTTAAATGAATGAACTACACGGATAAATGGCAAAAAGACAAAAATTGAGTGATAATAGCAAATTGGGAAGAATATACTCAGAGTGATATCATTTATAAAAAGTTTCAGAACTTCATATGCAAAATACTACTATATATAATTTATGGATATGTATATATGCAGTAAAAGTGCAGAAACATTTAAGGGAATTATAAACACCGAAATCAGGATAGCAGCTATCTTTGGGAAGAGAGGGAGTAAACATTACACTGGAAGTTTCAATTGTTCAGTTTCTTAAAAAAATGTATCAAGGGGCACCTGGGTGGCTCAGTCAGTTAAGCGTCTACCTTCGGCCCAGGTCATGATCCTAGGGTCCTGGGATCTAGCTTGGGGATCAAGCTCAGGGTCGGGCTCCCTGCTCCGCGGGGAGTCGGCTTCTCCCTTTGCCCCTCTCCCCAGCTCATATGCGTGCTCTCTCTCTCTTAATCTCTTAAATAAAACCATAAACACACACACACACACACACACACACAGAGAGAGAGAGAGAGAGAGAGAAAGAAAGAGAGCATGTGAGGGCACGCAAAAATGGCAAAATGTTAAGATTTGACAAAACTATGAATGGTTACATGGATGACCTTTATATTAGTCTGTGTACTTGAATATTTCATAACCAGGTTATAATGAAAAATATAAATGACTGGTAGAGATTAGTGTCATTCACGAAGTATGGCATTATACTACTATTATCATTCTAAGTTTAATTCATTTTACTGAACATGATCAAGCTAGTTAGGATAGGTAAGGTTAGATAATAATTCATTCTGGTACAGGATGGCCCACTAAAGATAAATAAGCTAAATTAGGTTAAGGTCCCAAAATGGACAGTCAAGTTAAAAAAAAAAAGTGAATCACACAGTCAGCATTCTCATTTGCCTAGGGATATCTTTGTTACATGAGTAACAGCATCAGTGTTTCCAACTTCCCTATAACAGCTATAACTAAGTGACCTACAATTTTTCATTTCAGTCACACTGGTCCATGTTTTTATACACACACACACACACACACACACACACACACACACATCAATCCTCACCTCAGGGAAAAACAATTTTTAGGTATCTTTCTACATTCCAAAAAAGGGGATCAAGTTCAGAATCAGGAGTTGTAAAAAGTTAAAAAAATCATAAAATATTATGCCATAGACTATTATGGTATTACCAAAAGTATGAGAAATCCACTTAAAATTACATTTTTTTACAAAGACCTCCTTTCATTATATATTACACTATCTGTGAAATACATTTCTACTTTAGTATATAATACTATTAAGCGTCTCTTCGAAAATTTATTTCTATTAAGAAAACTTCTATTAAGTTTTAGGGTAAATGAGGCCTCTGAAAAATACAGTTAAATATAAAATGCAATAGAGGCATCTAGAACTGTTTATTTTAGTAAGCCATCAACAAATTACCTCGTTTTCAACACGATTTAATTAATAGTGGACATATAATATATAGATGGCACACAAGAATCTAAAGAATGTTAAGGATTGGTTTGTGTGGATGATGATGAATTCTATAAGGGAAGAAGTCCAATAATCAGACACTGTCAGAATCCAACAAATTTCCTCTTTGTTTCAAATGAGGACAGGATGTATTTTGTCATCTTGGAAAGAATTACTTGATATCTACTGTAAATTTATGCAACTGCAAAAGTATGCATCTGCCTATGTATATACGTTTTTTATGCTTCTCATTGGCTTTTTTCCCCATTCCAATCATGCCTGTTAGGGAAAATATTTGTTGCTCACAATTGTTGCATTTGTTCTCTCTCACATCTGTGTCTTCCTCACATAGCTTCTGCCCAAGTGACAAAAATCAGTGGTTTTGTGACCAGCTGGACCCTAAGAGCTGACCTTTACTGCCCACCTGCTTATACTCACCAACTTCTGTCCCATATTTTTCCTTAAGTTCTTCTTGCCAGCTTATCTCATAACTCAGGCAAACAGAAACAAAAACTATTCCTAAAGCCATAGCGACTGCCTGGACAAGATCCCCAGCCAATCCATACCAGTTTGAGTGCAACCCCTGACCCTGACTTGTGTTTGTGAAGACAGACTATGGATGACTAGAACTAGAATGACTGACAACTACCTCTGCCTTATTATAACACTAAAATCTCTGCCCAATGAGGAGTAGAAGCCTCATTTACATAACATACACTGTGTGTATAAGCATGCTTCCTTAAGGAGCATGTCTGACCTATGCCTGCCTCTACAAAGGATGACAAGGCTTCCCTATCTAAAAATTCAGCTGAACCCTAAATAAAAGGAACCCATTCACCCTTGTTGGAAGAGTCATGGCTTTGGAAGTTACTCCCCATGATCTCCTTATTTGCTGCAAATAGTTTCCTTTGTGTGACAATTGTCCTGGTGTAGTTTCTATCTGTGACTCACCAAGGAGAGAACTCATGTTCAGTTAGTTGAAAAAAGTGCCAGGCAAAATGAGAAGATTGATGAAAACAAATTTTGGTTGAGGGACTGCTATTCGGTGGCAATGAGTCACTGAGGAAATATGTAAGAAACAGAATAGCAAGCAGTATTTGAAAGCTGCATTTTAAACTCAAATAGCAGACATTTATATAAGAAGTAGGGAATTACTTGAGAAATGGAGAAATAACAGTTGAATACACACAGGTCTTTGAGGTAAACAGCCAATAATAACAATACAAATAATCATCACAGCTAACACTGAGTACTTACTACATACCAGAAGCTTTACATGTATTAACACACTGCATCCTATAGACAGAGTTTTATAGATTTGAAAACTAAGGTAAAGAGACATCAAGTGACTTACTCAAGGTCATTTAGTAAATGGTATTGCTGAATGAAAACTCAGGCAATATGGTTCCAGTGGCTTCTCCGTTAGCTATCATATGAACTGCCTCATTGTTAGTATCATCTTTTCTTGGCATTATGAAGGAAAGCAACATGAAGTCAGATAGTCAAAGTTACTCTCAGAGTTGTTCTAATTCTTGACAAATTGCAAAGATTATCACAAAGAATAACAATTTCTCACTTTCTACACGTTTTGTCTCTACACATTTCTTTTCTATCTGTACATATTAAATGGATTATGTGCACTTCATTTTGGAAAGAACATAAGCTCAGAGTAAGAATAACCATGGGACTACTCATCTTTAGAGTACCTAGCAAATTATGAATACTTTGCAATTCACATTTTAAGAAGTAATTTATAGAGTATATTGGCAAGCTAGAGATTTTCAAATAGAGAAAGGGAAACATTTTACCATGAATTATTTGGAGGTAATAAGGCTCCACAAGACAAATGTTTTCTTCCAGTGAATTAAATGGCAGCCTAGCAACCTAAGGGTTAACACACTTTTAATGATGGACAATTAAGCTAGCAAAGACAGAAAATTCTACTGAGATGCCCTTGGTGCAATTCATACCACCCATCCTGGGGTCAACATAATGCCTACATAGCAAGGTAGCTCTATACACACACTTTAGGGTACTATGAGGCCTAGAGGCAAGCAACTATACATTTTATGAGATTTGCTTAAAAAAAAAACCTACATATGTACTAAATATAGTAGGTATTAACTACCAAAAAAGTCACTACAAAAATGCCTTTGAAACACTTTATCTAATGTCATTAAAAACAAAACCAAAAAGATCCATTACAAGAGAATTCTGAGTAACCACTGATCATCATCACTGTACTTTAGTGATACCTCCGCTTAAATTGTTCTGGTAAAGCAGAAGTTCATTCAACAGTAATTAGGAACATCTAAGTTTCATGAGAGACAATTAAGCTTCAGTGATTGCATCTATATAAAGCTAAACCGTTGTAACTGTTAACTATATCCAGATATATATACATTTATCACAGTGTTATATTTGAAAGAACACTGAGTTTTCTGTGTTTATCCAGTGTCTGCTGGCCACAAAAATACGTGTACGGAAGCCTTCTTGGATGTCTGTTTATTTTTATATATTTAAATGCACAGTTTTAATATATATTATGTAAGGGCACGTGGGTAGCTCAGCTAAGTGCCTTCCCAGGGTCCTGGGATCAAGCTCCCTCTCCCTCTGTTACTCCTCCTGCTTATGCCCTGTCAAATAAATAAATAAAACTTTATTTATTCATATATATATATACACACACACACACACACACACACACACACACATATATACACAATGTAGCACACAGCATGTTTACGGATTACAGGATTACATACTTATACTGCATATTTATATAACTGCACATTTACCAGTTACATATTTATATTTCTTAACAATATGCTTGTTTATACTCTCATCCCTTTTTTTTTTTTTTTTTGGTATCTGGTATCTTTTTTCTAGCAGGAAGCAGGGGGAAGGGAAGTATTGTTGCTGTAGTTGGTCTGTCTCCTGGGAATGCGAAATCGGATAGCTTCATCTTCTCTTCCCTATTCAAGAATCCCTCTGCAACTCAAGCAATTGTCATCCAACTCAGCACAGACTTCCTTTTGGCCCAGAACTAAGTGTTTCTCAAGAGCATGAGCTAAACAATAGTTAATGACTTCTGTAACCTCAGGAAATAGTTATGTTCACAACAGTACCAAGCCAGGCCTCCTCCCTTGATATAAGTTCTTAGGATTCATTTCCTATGAAGTTTTGGACTATGCAGAAAAGACCATTAAAAAAAAAAAAACAACACCAACCCCCAAATGAGTGGTCCGTTACAACATGGCCTCACTCATAGTGATCCAGTATGACCAAAATGGAAAGCCCTATTTAATACTGGTCACAGTGATAGAACCCAAGGGAACTTGTTTGACAAGCAGCAATCACCAAAACTAAATGGTAACTAAAAGTGTATAATCTCAGTCATGATGATGTACAAATTGTACAGAAATCAGATTTTAAGGATGGATTTTAAGGATGGTTGTGAAATCATATGACAGTCTAAGGACTGAGACATCCTAGATGCCTATCCTAATTCTCCTACTTACTACCTGTATGACCATGCTTCAGTTCTCAGTTCTCAAGATTATAAAATGGAGATAATTATCATTATCATACCTATCATACAAGGTTGGCGAATGGATTAAATGAGAATGAGTGTGACATGTTTATTCTGCCTGGCAGATCATAAACATTCCATAAATTGAAGCTTTTGTTACTTATCACTTTCTATAGCAAAAGGGACAATGACTATAGACTGTATCATCCATGTGGGGTTTGTAGGCCACATCGCTATTACTGAGGCTGAGAATCTGCCTACAGGTATTCAACGCCTGTATTTTCTTTTAACAACTTGAGTTCTTTTAACAACTCAATTCAGCTACCTCCCCTGAAGGGAATTGTGAGTTTTAAGAGAACTGTTGATGCTGATAAGGACAAGCACTGAGATTTACTTCTTCATTCCACAACATTTATGAAACTAGACCTACTATGCACCAGATGCAGTTCTGGGAGCTACTAAGGATACAAAAATAAACTAGACAAATGCTGTCCTTGCTGATATAAAATTTATCTAGCACCTGAGAGACAATAAACAAGAGATAAAATAATAGATGTTGATGTGTGCTCTGAAACAAAATAGGATAATGTAAGGGGTGATACAAGGGTCTGAATCCTAGACAGGATAATCAGGGAGAACTTCTTTGGGGAATTTATATTTCAGCCAAGACCTGAGTGACCAGAGAGATCAACCATGTAAAGATCTGGAAGAAGAGTCTAGCAGAAGGAACAGCAATTTGAAAACTTGGGAGTACAAACTAGATCAATGTATTTGAAGGAGAGACAGAGCCAGTGTGGCTGGAACACAGTGAATAGACAGAAATATAATATGAGAGATGCAAGGCAAGATGACGGAAGAGTAGGGTCCCCAAGTCACCTGTCCCCACCAAATTACCTAGATAACCTTCAAATCATCCTGAAAATCTACGAATTCAGCCTGAGATTTAAAGAGAGAACAGCTGGAATGCTACACTGAGAAGAGTTCACGCTTCTATCAAGGTAGGAAGATGGGGGAAAAAAGAAATAAAGAAACAAAAGGCATAGAAGGGGGTGAGGCCTGGCAAGGACCCCGGCTAAGGCGGGAGCGAGTGCCCCCAGGACAGGAAAGCTCCATCCTGGAGAAGCAGGAGCTTCACCAATCTTCCCGGGCAGAAAGGCCAGGGCAGGGAGTTAGAGCAGGACCCCAGGAGGGCGGGGATGCCCACAGGCTCCCTGGGACACAAACAGACACCTGCGCCCCAGGGAGAGTGCACCGAGCTCCCTACAGGGCTGTAGCTCCCGCAAGGCTAGACCTGGGAGCAGCTGAGAGGGGCTCAGGTGGCGGCTCCACTGCTGGGAGCGCGAACCCAACAGCGCAGGCCCGGGAGCACTGGGCGCCGGGGACACAGCCCAGGATCCGGCCTCCACCCGGGACAGGCAGAGGCCAGGAGGGCACAGGACAGCAAGGACGCTCCTGCCCCAAACTGAGCAGATCAGCGGCCCCACCCCCAGAGCATCCAGGCCCCTGTAGACTGAGAGCTTCCTAGTTACTGCTGGAGCTGAATCCAGGGCTCCAGAGCTGGCCACCACTGTGGTTGTTCCTCCTGGGGCCTCACAGGGTAAAAAACCCCACTAAGCCTCACAGTGGCCTCACTGGATAAACAGGATAAACATTACTCACTGAGCCCTGCACCAGGCAGGGGGCAGAGCAGCTCCCCCAAGTGCTAACACCTGAAAATCAGCACAACAGCCCACCCCCGAGAAGACCAGCTAGATGGACTGGGGAAAAACAAATTATTGACCAAGCAGCACTGGAAAGTTCCAGGAAAAGTCAAGGGACTTACAGTATACAGCATCAGAGGATACTGCCCCGTGTTGTTCTTGTTTTTTTTTTTTTTTTTTTTTTTTGCTTTTTGATTTCTGTTTGCTTCCCCCACCGTTTCTTCCTTTCTTTCTTTTTCATTCTTTTTTTCTCTTCCTTTTTTCTTTTTCTTTTTCTCTTTTCTTTCTTTCTTTCTCTCCTCTCTTTTTCTCCTTTTCCCAATACAACTTGTTTTTGGCTACTCTGCACTGAGCAAAAAGACTGGAAGGAAAACCTCACCTCAAAAGAAAGAATCAGAAATAGTCCTCTCTCCCACAGAGTTACACAATTTGGATTACAATTCAATGTCAGAAAGCCAATTCAGAAGCACTATTATACAGCTCCTGGTGGCTCTAGAAAAAAGCATAAAGGACTCAAGAGACTTCATGACTGCAGAATTTAGATCTAATCAGGCAGAAATTAAAAATCAATTGAATGAGATGCAATCCAAACTAGAAGTCCTAAGGACGAGAGTTAAGGAGGTAGAAGAACGAGTGGGAGTTAGAGCACTTGTCTAACTCACAGAAGACAAGTTGATGGCAAAGAGGGAAACTGAGGAAAAAAGAGACAAAAAAAAAGACCATGAGGATAGATTAAGGGAAATAAATGACAGCCTGAGGAAGAAAAACCTACGTTTCATTGGGGTTCCCGAGGGCGCCAAAAGGGACAGAGGGCCAGAATACGTATTTGAACAAATCCTAGCTGAAAACTTTCCTAATCTGGGAAGGGAAACAGGCATTCAGATCCAGGAAATAGAGAGATCCCCCCTAAAATCAATAAAAACCGTTCAACACCTCGACATTTAATAGTGAAGCTTGCAAATTCCAAGGATAAAGAGAAGATCCTTAAAGCAGCAAGAGACAAGAAATCCCTGATGTTTATGGGGAGAAGTATTAGGTTAACAGCAGACCTCTCCACAGAGACCTGGCAGGCCAGAAAGGGCTGGCAAGATATATTCAGGGTCCTAAATGAGAAGAACATGCAATCAAGAATACTTTATCCAGCAAGGCTCTCAATCAGAATGGAAGGAGAGATAAAGAGCTTCCAAGACAGGAGGAACTGAAAGAATATGTGACCTCCAAACCAGCTCTGCAAGAAATTTTAAGGGGGACTCTCAAAATTCCCCTTTAAGAAGTCGTCCAATGGAACAATCCATAAAAACAGGGACTGAATAGATATCATGATGACACTAACTCATATCTGTCAATAGTAACTCTGAACGGGCTTAATGACCCCATTAAAAAGCGCAGGGTGTCAGACTGGATAAAAAAGCAGGACCCGTCAATTTGCTGTCGACAAGAGACTCATTTTAGACAGAAGGACACCTACAGCCTGAAAATAAAATAAAAGAACCATTTACCATTCAAATGGTCCCCAAAAGAAAGCAGGGGTAGTCATCCTTATATCAGATAAACTAAAATTTACCCCGAAGACTGTAGTGAGAAATGAAGAGGGACACTATCTCATACTTAAAGGATCTATCCAACAAGAGGGCTTAAGAATCATCAATATACATGCCCCGAATGTGGGAGCTGCTAAATATATCAATCAATTAATAACCAAAGTTAAGACTTACTTAGATAATAATACACTTATACTTGGTGACTTCAATCTAGCGCTTTCTACACTCGATAGGTCTTCTAAACACAACATCTCCAAAGAAACGAGAGCTTTAAATGATACACTGGACCAGATGGATTTCACAGATATCTACAGAACTTTACATCCAAACTCAACTAAATACACATTCTTCTCAAATGCACATGGAACTTTCTCCAAATAGACCACATACTGGGTCACAAATCGGGTCTGAACTGATACCAAAAGATTGGGATTGTCCCCTGCATATTCTCAGACCATAATGCCTTGAAATTAGAACTAAATCACAACAAGAAGTTTGGAAGGACTTCAAACACATGGAGGTTAAGGACCATCTTGCTAATTCCAAAACCAGACAAAGACCCCACCAAAAAGGAGAATTATAGACCAATATCCCTGATGAACATGGAAGCAAAAATTCTTAACAAGATACTAGCCAATAGGATACAACAGTACATTAAGAAAATTATTCACCACGACCAAGTGGGATTTATTCCCGAGACACAAGGCTGGTTCAACACTCATAAAACAATCAATGTGATTCATCATATCAGCAAGAGAAAAACCAAGAACCATATGATCCTCTCATTAGATGCAGAAAAAGCATTTGACAAAATACAGCTTCCATTCCTGATCAAAACTCTTCAGAGTGTAGGGATAGAGGGAACATTCCTCAACATCTTAAAAGCCATCTATGAAAAACCCACAGCAAATATAATTCTCAATGGGGAAGCACTGGGAGCCTTTTCCCTAAGATCAGGAATAAGACAGGGATGTCCACTCTCACCACTGCTATTCAACATAGTACTAGAAGTCCTAGCCTCAGCAATCAGACAACAAAAAGACATTAAAGGCATTCAAATTGGCAAAGAAGAAGTCAAACTCTCCCTCTTCGCAGATGACATGATACTCTACATAGAAAACCCAAAAGCCTCCACCCCAAGATTGGTAGAACTCATACAGCAATTTGGTAGTGTGGCAGGATACAAAATCAATGCCCAGAAGTCAGTGGCATTTCTATACACTAACAATGAGACTGAAGAAAGAAATTAAGAAAGCAATCCCATTTACAATTGCACCCAAAAATATAAGATAACTGGGAATAAACCTAACCAAAGAGGTAAAGGATCTATACCCTAAAAACTAGAGAACTCTTCTGAAAGAAATTGAGGAAGACACAAAGAGATGGAAAAATATTCCATGCTCATGGATTGACAGAATTAATATTGTGAAAATGTCAATGTTACCCAGGGCAATTTACACGTTTAATGCAATCCCTATCAAATACCATGGACTTTCTTCAGAGAGTTAGAATAAATTATTTTAAGATTTGTGTGGAATCAGAAAAGACCCCGAATAGCCAGGGGAAGTTTAAAAAAGAAAACCATAGCTGAGGGCATCACAATGCCAGATTTCAGGTTGTACTACAAAGCTGTGGTCATCAAGACAGTGTGGTACTGGCACAAAAACAGACACATAGATCAATGGAACAGAATAGAGAATCCAGAAGTGGACCCTCAACTTTATGGTCAACTAATATTCGAGAAAGGAGGAAAGACTATCCATTGGAAGAAAGACAGTCTCTTCAATAAATGGTGCTGGGAAAACTGGACATCCACATGCAGAAGAATGAAACTAGACCACTCTCTTTCACCATACACAAAGATAAACTCAAAGTGGATGAAAGATCTAAATATGAGTCAAGATTCCATCAAAATCCTAGAGGAGAACACAGGCAACACCCTTTTTGAACTCAGCCACAGTAACTTTTTGTAAGATACATCCAGGAAGGCAAAAGAAACAAAAGCAAAAATGAACTACTGGGACTTCATCCAGATAAGAAGCTTTTGCACAGCAAAGGATACAGTCAACAAAACTCAAAGACAACCTACAGAATGGGAGAAGATATTTGCAAATGACGTATCAGATAAAGGGCTAGTTTCCAAGATCTATAAATAACTTATTAAACTCAACAGCAAAGAAACAAACAATCCAATCCTGAAATGGGCAAAAGACATGAACAGAAATCTCACAGAGGAAGACATAGACATGGCCAACATGCACATGAGAAAATGCTCTGCATCACTTGCCATCAGGGAAATACAAATCAAAACCACAATGAGATACCACCTCACACCAGTGAGGATGGGGAAAATTATCAAGGCAGGAAACCACAAATGTTGGAGAGGATGCGAAGAAAAGGGAACCCTCTTACACTGTTGGTGGGAATGTGAAATTGTGCAGCCACTCTGGAAAACTGTGTGGAGGTTCCTCAAAGAGTTAAAAATAGACCTGCCCTAAGACCCAGCAATTGCACTGTTGGGGATTTACCCCAAAGATACAGATGCAATGAAATGGCGGGACACCTGCACCCTGGTTTATAGCAGCAATGTCCACAATAGCCAAACTGTGGAAGGAGCCTCGGTGTCCATTGATAGATGAATGGATAAAGAAGATGTGGTTTTTGTATACAATGGAATATTACTCAGCCATTAGAAATGATAAATACCCACCATTTGCTTCAACGTGGATAGAACTGGAGGGTATCATGCTGAGTGAAATAAGTCAATCGGAGAAGGACAAACATCATATGTTCTCATTCATTTGGGGAATACAAATAATAATGAAAGGGAATAGAAGGGAAGGGAGAAGAAATGGGTAGGAAATATCAGAAAGGGAGTCAGAACATGAAGACTCCTAACTCTGGGAAACGAACTAGTGGTGGTGGAAGGGGAGGAGGGCAGGGTGTGGGGGTGAATGGGTGACGGGCACTGAGGGGGACACTTGACGGGATGAGCACTGGGTGTTATTCTGTATGTTGGCAAATTGAACACCAATAAAAAATAAATTTATTATTAAAAAAAGAAATATAATATGAAATGGGATTACAGAGATAGTCAAGGGCCTTATTATTCATAGCTCCAAAGGCCAGAGAGAAAATCTTGAAATTTATTCTAAGTACAAAGAGAATTTACCAGAAGGCTCTGAGCAGAACAGTGACATAATCAGATTTGTCTGTTTTTATTTTTAAAACTTTCTATTATGAAAAATTTCAAATATACATAACAGTAATACAATATAGTGCCCTTACACTCATTGCCCAGATTCAACATTTATCAAGATTTTATAGTATTGGACTGTATCTTTTTTTAAACTTTAAATAATTTTAATTCTAGTATAGCTAACAATGTTATATTAGTTTCAGTATAAAATATAATAATTCATCAATTATATACATTACTTGGTGCTCATATTAAATGTACTCTTAATCCCCTTCACTTACTTCATGTACCTCCTCACCTACCTCCTCTCTGGTAAACATCAGTTTCTTTTCTATATTTAAGAGTCTTTTTGTTTGTTTTTATCTGTAAAATTATATGGTATTTGTCTTTCTCTGCCTGACTTTTTCACTTAGCATTATACTTTCTAGATCCATCCATATTGTTGCAGATGGCCACAATTTCATTCTTTTTAATAGCTGAGTAATAATCCAGTGTGTGTGTACACACACATCTTATTCATTCATATATTGATGGACATTTGGGCTGCTTCCATAATTTGACTAGTGTAAATAATGCTGAAATAAACATAAGGGTGCTATACCTTTTTGAATTAGTGTTTTCATAGTCTTTGGTTAAATACCCCGTAGTGAAATTATTGGATCCTATCTTTCTTCTTTTTTAAATGAGCCTGGCTGCTGTGTTGTGGTTTCTCAATGGGGCAAGAACGGAAAGGGGGAGACCATTTTTTGCATAAGTTTGCAGTAGACCAAGTGAGAGATGATGGCAACCTGAAGCAGGGTAATGGCAATGGAGATGAAGTGGAGAGACAGGAGACATATTTGACACATAAAGCTGAAAAGAATTGCTGATGGACTGGATGTAACTAACAGGAAGATATCCTCCTGAAGACAAGTTTAAGCTAATTCAGATATTCATGAGAGCAGTCTCTCCTCTGAAATGTTTAACAATTAAATTTTACTGTTCAAGCCTGATACAATCTCCCTGTACAGGTAGAGCTTTGAAGGATTCTGCAGAAACACTCTTCTTCCACCTAGGGTGTGATTATTAGAGCCAGCTCATTGTTACCAACCTCAACAACCACTATATCCTGGCCATTCATCAAGACTGGTACTTAATACTCTGAGTACAAATCGGCGGGGGGGGGGGGGGGGGGTGCCAGGAATGGATTAGTTTTTGGCCTTCAAAAAGTTACCATGCACCTGGGAGGACATAGCACTGCTGATAATTTAAGAAATTATATGTCACAAGTATCTGAGTCCAGTGGGGCTTTTGATGAAAATTTCACATTCACTGAAAAAGTTGTAGACAGATGGAGTGCCCTTTAGGCATTGCTGTCATTCTTAAAAGGCATAATCATCATGCTTAACTTAGAAAAAGCTGTCCAAAAGCAATACATAGCCTTCAGAAAACTCACTCCCAGAAACTGCCTCTATTTTATAGATCTTAGCCATATATCTGGCTTCCTCTGTTCTTGGTGACATCCTGTAAATGATGTATTCTTTTTTTTTTTCAAGTTTTCCAGTTGTCCTTAAGTTTAACCTTCTATAGGAAAAGTCACAATAAAACTATGTACTATGACAGAAACAGATCTGTGTTCATAACTGCACCAGGGGCTCAGAATAAATTAATATAAATTATAGAATATACGTCATCATTCATTCTTTTTTCACTAGTTCTGTTTTCTTTGGGGGGATAGGTGAAATAAGTGAAGGGGATTAAGAATATACTTACCATGATGAGCAATGAGTAATGTAAACAATTAGTGAATTACTATACTGTATACTTAAAACTAATACAACACTGTGTGTTAATTACACTGGAATTTTAAAAACTTAAAAATTCATCATTCAATATTTAAAAAAATTAAGCCTTCCAAAAATACGGAGGCCAATTTATATGCTTGAGTCATAACCTAGGCTCTATATCTACACATGTGTAGAATGGTTCCCTGGTTTGTATGCATACCAGAAACACCATGTCAATTCAATGATTCTCCAACACAGCCTACTGCAATGACATCAATAGAGTGCTTGATGGGAAAGCACTAATGTTTCCTAACTACTCTTTTATTTTTAAGATTTTATTTATTTATTCATGAGAGACACACAGGGGGCG
Source organism: Canis lupus dingo (assembly GCF_003254725.2). NCBI lineage: Eukaryota > Metazoa > Chordata > Mammalia > Carnivora > Canidae > Canis > Canis lupus. The sequence goes on from NC_064281.1 coordinate 66,804,355, forward strand.
GGAGACACAGGCAGAGGAAGAAGCAGGCTCCATGCAGGGAGCCTGACATCGGACTCCAGGATCAGGCCATGGACTGAAGGCAGCGCTAAACCGCTGAGCCACCAGGGCTGCCCCTCCTAACTACTCTTTAAACATAATTTATGCTCTTAATAAATCTGAACTTCTTAGCCTGAATACATAGACTAACAGCTTTATGGGTCTTTTTTTTTCATGTGCCACATATTCACTTAAGCAAATTCACTTAAAAAGATCTTTCAAATTCAAAAGGAAGCCCTTGGTTCAAACTTTTAAGATATTGCAAAGAAATCTATAGTAAATCTACTTAGGCTGTCCATGAGATTTCTTTTGGTTAATTTCCTTTCTCTGCCTCTTCCCCTGCTTTGACATTCTGTATGTGACATATTCATTTATATTAATAATTCTTATTTAAATCATTTATCCATTTTGCTACTTAGTCTTCAAAACTCAAATTTTACAAAAGCACAGGTAAATAGACCTCAATTTTAAATCAGGACAGTAATACACTTTTATTTGTAATGTCTTTCATGACTATGTCTGGTATAGTGTGGGTCTTTCTGAATGTAGACACAAGAATACCCAAAGCTAATGTTTTCTGACATCCCTACATAATGGCTCCTAGATCCTTTTCATGGGTTGAAAAATATGGGCAGGGGCAGCCCGGGTGGCTCAGCGGTTTAGTGCCGCCTTCAGCCCAGGGTGTGATCCTGGATACCCGGGATCGAGTCCCACGTCAGGATCCCTGCATGGAGCCTGCTTTCTCCCTCTGCCTGTGTCTCTCTCTCTCCTCTCTGTGTTTCTCATGAATAAAATAAGTAAAATCTTAAAAAAAAGAAAAAAGAAAAATATGGGCAAATCCATCTACTTTGAGATACAGTCTCTAATGCCATTTTCCTGCCTTCTCAAATTGCCTTATTAAACAATCCTTCAGAAGGAACTCTTCAGCTCAAAATTTTACTATCTATCTACAAGCTCTCGGTGTGCACTATAAATTGGGAAGCATCTGAGAGTTACTATGCTGACTGTTCACAATCATTTATAAAAATGTTAAAAAAAAAACCCAGTAAACATTTCTTGGGAGAGGCTACTGTAAAAATCTCCCCATGCAAGGAAGAGGCCATTTAATCTACCCATTCCTTTTTTCCTGTGTTTATACTAGATCTCAATGCATGACTAAACATTATCCCCAACTCCGTGGTGGGAGGACATTTTTAAAGCAGTCTTTGGTATAAAATCTTATCAAAAGCTTTTTGAAAATCTAAATGTTCAGTGACTCTTCCTTGTTTGCACCTTATTTACTCCTCTCAAAGAACCTTGTCAGATGGCTAATGTATAATTACCTCACAAAAACCATGTTCTCTCTTCCTGTGGATTACATATTCAATAATTTCATCCTTCAGCTACTTATTTAAAAAATTGACTGTCAGGTCAAATAGCCTTATTTCTCTGCAATTTCTGGGTTCCTTCTTTAAACTGTATACCCTCTATAACTTCTCCATACCACCAAATCAACTGATTTCCTTTAACTGCCCCTCCCAAACCAAATCCCTGCTCATGACTGACCTATTTTAAACTGAGCTGGTTCACACACAAAAGTGACCCAGGCCCCTTCAGTGAACAATACTTTCACATTTTCCCCCTTGGTTAGTATGTATCAATTCATAGAGTAAAACAAAAGATAGTCATTTGTTAGGCAAATCCTAGCAAAGACTTGCAAACTTTTGCAATTCAAAGGCTAATGGTACTAACCTCCGAACAGGATTCACCTAAGTAAGGCTACATACTAAAATAAATCAACCAACTAGCCACTGGCACTACACTAGTTTCATAGTAGATACACAGACTTAGCCCTCTGTTAGGTATATGAGAAAAATGACATTGTTAAGCATAACAACTGGAAAAAAATTAAAGACTATATTTTGTGGTAGAGACTAGAAGTACTGTAAGGGAACTGAAAGAAGAGGTCAACGTGTGTGGAAGAAGAGTTACACAATGTCAAAAGTAGAGGAAATCTTTACAACGGCTAGACCAATTTCCTATTACAGAAAATCAGAGAAGGTAAACTACTTGCCTAAAAGTATACAGCTTCTAGCAACCAGGGGTAGTGAAAGATCTCATGGCTAGGCCTGTGTCAACCCTTAAAGAGGAACAGGTCAGACTGTTGGGGATTGGAACTGATAAGGTGGAAAAGTAATGAGAAAATGCAGAAAGGTGAAAGTGTGCATAGACACTGGAATAATTAAACAGATGTACAAAATGGGGAATGACAGGAAGGAGCTGAACGATATTATTACAGAATGGGGTTAAAAGGTAGGTAGAGGGATCCCTGGGTGGCGCAGCGGTTTGGCGCCTGCCTTTGGCCCAGGGCGCGATCCTGGAGACCCGGGATCGAATCCCACGTCGGGCTCCCGGTGCATGGAGCCTGCTTCTCCCTCTGCCTGTGTCTCTGCTTCTCTTTCTCTCTGTGTGTGACTATCATAAATAAATTTTAAAAAATTAAAAAAAAAGGTAGGTAGAAGTGTTTGTAGTTGAGGTGACAGATAACAGAATGCCACTGGAAGTGACATGTTGGTTTGATGAAGAAGACAGACAGTGGGAGCAGGTAGAGTAGCTAGCAATTAGAGTCCTGACCATAGCCAAAGAGTACAAACGGAGGAAAGCATAATGCTAAGAAACTGAGAAGAAATAACATAGCAGTTAGGACAGAGTCAAAGTTAATCCCAGAATTACTAGGCTGTTGATTTGTGAGAAGAAAAATATCATTGGAATACTTGTGTTTTCCTCAAAGGGTACTCAATTTGTAGAGTAACTCAAAATCCAAATCTATACTTCTGAGGTGATATGTACGTGGTATAAATTCACTACACACCATAGTTGCTAACTATGCGTGATATAATGAAGGGCATTTTCAAATGCTATAATACATTTTTTGAAAAAACTTAAATTTGGTGAAAGATTTCATCCTCTGACATGTACAATTAAAATTTGTCATTTACCTAGCTAGGAGTTAACAACAGAATGTCCAAGGGATAAATCCGCTTGTAGGTAAGTTTTGTATGACCTCACAGTTTAAAAGAAAAAAATTTACTTTGGCATAAATAATCTGGATCTTGGCTTCCTTGAAAGAGAAAATCTGACAACACTAGGCATACAGTCAAGACTTATGGTCACACAGTAGCCTCTCTCTTTAGATATATCCTGTGTTCAACAGGTCACCATGGTTTCTACTGCTCCAATCATCTGCTTCCAGCCCACTTCACTTCCTATGATCCTGCCTGATCACTATAGACATTTGGCACTGCAATCCCTCTGCCTCAGTTGCTCAGTAATTTTTCTTTTGAAATTTTTATTTGCCTTATTATGTTTGTTCTATGTTAAAGAACATTCAGGATGTTATACGTTAAAATTTTAAATATGAATTTAGAGAAATCAAAGACAAAATGCAAATGTTAGTAGACTTGGTACAATTTTGACAGTAGCCACTCACTGTATTAGCTATAGAACATGTGGGCAAAAGGAAAGGTATCTGATGTTCTGAGGTGGCCACAATTTATTTTCTGAAAACAAGTAGGGTGTTTCTATTTCAAACTGACTATAACAAATAACAACGGTATCTTGGGAAAACCTGTGAATCTAGATTTATCTCAGCTTCCTTTTTGAAATTAAAAAAAAAAAACCTTATGAAATGAAAACCAGTAATAAAATCAAAACTTAAACCTTATTTTGAATTCCTCTTAGAATGTTAACACATTTGTACTTCAGTTATTAACCATTTATACATACTCTTCCTACTTTTCAGACATTTGATAGAGTTAAGAAATTGACACAATGAAAATACAACTTTGAAAAATAAGCAATGGTCATTAATGTGAAATTAATATCTGGATTTGCTGAATGACTTAAGAGTAAAGACAATTTTCCCCATTTTTGAACATGTCTTTCTTTTGTCAAATTATAGTGGGAAAGTGCCACTTTCAAATATGTGAAATAAAATAATTATACTGCACATTAATTTAAAAAAACAAAAGCAACTTGTGGGTGCCTAGGTGGCTCAGTTGGTTAAGCATCTGCCTTCAGCTAAGGTCATGATCCCAGGGTCTTGGGACTGAGTCCCACATCACGCTTCCTGCTCAACGGGGAGCCCGCTTCTCCCTCTCCCTGCCACTCCCCCAGCTTGTGCGTGCATGCTCTCTCTCTAAATAAATAATCTTTAAAAAACCAAACCAAACTAACTTGTTTTCTCACATCACAAAGTCTTTGATATTTTCCAAAATTTACTTTAATGGACTCTGACAGAGTGTAATGCTTGACTATACAAAACTATGGTTAGAGCTTGTTTTTAAATGTCATCAACCATCTGACATGAATTGTGGAGACCTATCATTCCCATTCATGCAACTGTAAAAAAAAAAAAAAATACAAAGCTCAGCAGCAAGGAAATTTCCCATTTGTCCCAAAACATGGGAAACCATGTAAATTCTTCCTGAGAAATATGAAGCACTGAAGTCTATATGAGATATTTTCTTTCTGTAAGTTTCAAATATTAAACTGCCACTTCAATTACTTGTTTATAACAAGCTCAAAGAAAATTCACAAAAGCAACCTAATATCTATCCAACACATTATTCAGATAATTGTGTATATCTGAAGTATAATCTAACTTTGATGCCATTAACCCAAAACAACATTCAAATGAACAGAATTTTAATCAATCAAGTACTGCTTCCAATAAGATAGATTTTACAGAAAGAAAGCAAACCAACATTGTACACAATTCCAACTTTACCCTGGTACATCAAATTGTATTACAGATAAATGAACAGTTGTAAAAATTTTTGGCTGGTACCCCAATTCTACATAGCCTTTAAAAAAGCAATTTCAGTGCCTATCAAGGTAGAAATCAGCACCTGTAATTTTTTTTTAATTCAGGGGCAAAACAATGGGACCCATTAACAGCTGAACTTTGCACAACACTATTCATGATGATTTATGAGTTAGTATATAATTTGATTATTCTATTAATTCTGATGACTGCTTTGGCTAATAAAGTGAAGGTCACTTCCAAAATAAATCTTCATTACATTTCAGAGAAAGTAATTGCCTTCAACTAGTTGTTTTATTTAATTAAAAAGTAATGTAACAAGAAGTAAAACAGACTCCAGGGTTACCATGTCTGTTGCTATAAGAGAAATATGTTGTGTAGATGTAATGTTCTCAAGGCAAATCCAACAAAGCAGAAAGTGTCTTCATCTAATCCCTGTATTTTCAAAATGTAAGAACTATTTTATATGTATTCATTTAAATTTGAAATTACAAGAATAAAAACTGAACTGTATTAATGCTTTAGAAACTGAAAACTAAGAATCTTTGAAAATATTCTACAAATTCGTGAATGTAAAATATACAGAATATTTTCACTTCTAAAATTATGTATGTGGGACTCTGTATATGAAAAATTAATGGTAGGTCTCTGTCTTAACCAAAGTTCCTCCTAAAGGTAGTAAGAGACCTCTGCCTCTTAAGATAAATACTAGGCATAGGACCCTAACAGCTTTGGAGGGAGATCAGAAGAAAAATAAAAAAGACTCACTTTAATATATTATTCTCATTTAATCTATTTTTACACATAGAACATTCTGTGTCCTAGATTTAATATTTTATTTTTTAAAAGGCCTCTAGACCTTCAGGTGAAGTCCTATTATCAAAGCTGTTGAATCATACAACTATAACAAACGAATAAAGGAAATTAAAAATGATGTGTATTTTCCCACAGAAGTAAAATACTAATCCTCAAACAGGAAATCATATTTCAAAAGCTAGAAAGCTTGTATGTAAGAAATTACTGGGGGCATAACAATGCTGTAAAGAAGCAGGTGGCAATGATTTGTATGCTCACCAATGGCCTCAACCGATATATTGTCACAAACCCCACTCCTGATTACCTTGCTCACTCTGTCCTGGCCAGATTAATCTTTTTGTTACCTCAAAAGACCCCACCTTAGATCTCTGTCACAGTTCCAGTTGCCTAGAAAACTCTTCCTTCAAATCTCCAGAGGCTTATGCCATACCATCATATTTTGGTGCCACTACACTCAAATATCATCCTCCTAAATGGCACCATCACAGCATGTAAAGGGAAACCTCCCTACTGCCTATGGTAACTTCCTGCCATATCACCCTATCTTCTTTTCTTCATAAGACATATCATTCTCTTAAATCTTATCTTTCTACTCTCTGTCCAACACTCTTCAACTCCTCCCAACCAGAGACTTTCTGTTTTCAACAATGTACATTTCGCACCTACAGAAGAGCTAGTATAAAGCATTTTCTGTATCTATGTATTTTTCAACAAATTCTAATTTTTATTCTAAATTTGCATATGATAAAATAGCCCAAGTTTATAGCCAATGCTCCCCTAATATTTTATGTAAGAAAATAGTATTAGTTTTTAAGTTTTTGGTAAAAAATTCAGTACTATTACCCATACCTAACATGCCAAGTGAGCATGTGTGTATGAGTGCTTAGACAAAATACATATGGCTACCAAAGAATGTATAAAAGTGGCAAATATATTGGTGGTAACAAACACAATGAACACTCTTACTAGGTTCCTTTTGTGATTGTGATCAAGAGTACATATTTGCAAGACAGGGTGGCTCAGTCAGTTAAGCGTCTGCCTTCGGCTCAGGTCACAATCCCAGGGTCCTAAGATGGAGCCCCAAATCAGGCTCCCTACTCAGTGGGAAGCCTGTTTCTCCCTCTCCTCCCCTGCTCATGCTCTATCTTGCTATCTCTGTTCCTCTCTTTTTTAAAAAAAATCTCTAATGTAGAATAAGTTGATTTCAGTTTAATTTCTAGTTTCCAGCACAAAATCATAATAGTGTTCTTTACTCTTGTAAAAAGTAGTACACAAACATATAAACGTTGAACTGTTCTCTATACTATTCCTACATCTGAAAAAATTCTTTAACTTTGATGGCTAGATCTCTGAAATATACTCTTTACAGTCCTCACAGAATCTTTGTGATAATACTTAAAAAAAAAAGTATAATCCTTTCTCATAACTTAATTTCCTCAATATATGAGTTATATATGAGTTTACTAACTCTTGTTACTCTTCCTTTCATGGGAAATTCAGGCTTTTATCAAGTTATTTGTAGAAGGATTGCTTTCTTCCTCTGTCAATAAATTGTGTAAATACTGAAAAAGGTAAAAACGTGCTTATAACACCAGAAACCATAGTAGGGAAAAAGAAAGCTTTGGAATTTTCAAACTTAGAAAACAACAAATTTATTTACAAAATGATTCTTACCATATTGAACAATCTGAAGGAATTTAGTTTTCTGGCATTAAAGTAGTGTTGACACTATGCACTAAGTAATGCTGGGATACTAATAAAGTTATTGTCAAAGTAAACATGAAGAATCTTACAGAAGCCATTTTTATTTTTTTTAAAGATTATTTATTTGAAAGAATGAGAGAGTGAGCGAGCGTGGGGAGGGAAGGGGCAGAGGGAGAAGGAGAAGCTGACTCCCAGCTGAGCAGGGAGCTCAATGCAGAGCTCCATTTCAGGGATCATGATGTGAGCCAAAAGCAGACACTTAACTGAGTTACCCAGGTGCCCCACACAAAAGTCATTTTAAAATCAAATCAAAATGAAAGTAATTCTGGTAAAAATCATCATTTTAATTTTTATGTTCTTTATACCTTCATATTATCTAAATTTCTTAACATAAGCATGGATTATTTTGGTAAGCAGAAAAAAAAGAAAAATTATTTCAAGAAAAAAATAATAAACGTCAACTTGCTACAACCTATAACCAGGAAGTGTACAATACCTAGTTAAGAAAATAGGAAGAGTAAACAGAATCCTATGTTTAATATATGCATTGCTGAAAATACTTTATTTCAAGTTTTTAAGTTCTAGTTAACATATATGGTAAAATCGGTTTCAGATGTAGAATTTAGTGATTCATCACTTAGATTTAACACCCAGTGCTCATTACGAATGCCCTCCTTAATATTCACTACTTATTTAGCCCATCCCTCACCTACCTCCATCAACCCTCAGTTTGTTCTCTATGGTTAAGAGTCTCTTAAAAATATGTAAAAACCTAGAACCATAGAGAGCTAGAGCTCATATATCTTAGACGCTGTTTTTTCTTCCAAACAAGACATCTAAAATTATGTTTTGCTGAGCTCCTTGGTGGAGCAGTGGGTTGAGATTCCAATTCTTGGTTTCAGCTCAGGTTGTGATCTCAGGATTGTGAAATCAAGCTCTGTGTTGGGCTCCACACTCTGCTTGGATTTCTCTCTACCTTTGCCCCTGTGGGGTGAAGGGTGGCTGTGCTCAATCTTTCTCTCACATAAACAAATCTTTAAAAATAAAAAAAAGACGATTTCCTTTTTCCTTAAATCACAAAGAAACAAAAAATAATCCAACCTCCATTTAACAAGACTGATAATAGCCATCACTTCTAGAGGAATTCCAGATCTAGTATGAATTTCATGCTTAGTTTAATAAAACAGTGGTTCTCAACCTTGGTATGTGGTGAGAGAGTGCTCCCTAAGTCTGTGGGAGAAAAATAAAAGGCAGTGTTACAGTGCTTACTATGTGGAGCCTGCAGCCTCTCTTATCTATGCCAAAGCCCCCAAGAATGCGGGGTATATCCCTGGGAATGGGTCAGAGATGCAAATACATCATGTATGCTGACACAGAAAAGGGTTGTGAACTGTCGATTGTCTAAATATGCTATTGCTAAAAAAACATAAGAGGGCATCCTGTAACAGAGAACTTCACAGCTGCTCACCTACTTTTCACAATATTTTTGTGCTCTCTTGTCTTTGATGTCCCCTTTCTTGCTAACTCGCTTTTATTTCCCATAGACAAGCAGGATGTTTTCTCATACCATTGCAACATTTAACTATATACTGCAAACTGACATTAAGGAACTAAACTCATGTAAGTTTGCAAACTTAGCTTTGTGCCCTTAGAGAAAATGTGAGAAATTTTATCCTTGGTTTACTCTCTTTCAGGAGGAACAAAATGCATAGAAGCTTAAATTTAATCTGCAAATTTAGACTAATTTTCTTAATCTAATTATAGATCAAATATGAGGGTATTTTAAAAACTTTTCTGACTTGGTCAGAACAATTCTATTAGTATATTTCTGTGGCTAAGCCCATCTCCATAGGAACGATTAACAGTAGAAACATTTAACCTGTTCAACTGACTGAACATCAATAAGCATCAGTGTGGAAAAAAAAATCAACATGCTTATTGGGGTCTTAAAAGTACCAGTTCCAAAGTTCACATTCTAAAGAGAATTCTTTTCTCCACAGCAACTATTCAGAAATGAAGCAGTATCTCTTTTCTCATGTCAATTTTGGCACTATTATATATGTAATATAAAACAAACTGTACTGGAGATAAATAGAACAGTCTCATATGGCCAGAGTATTTAAGTTAAAATGTAGAAACAGACAACCAAGTTCTGATTCATACTTGATTTATCTGTACCATACAGACAATGCCTTAGTTTGCTGGCCTTAAGAGCCCATTTTGAGCATTAAAATATTCATATCCTAGAAAACCACTCCATAGTGGGTTTTAGATTTTCCTTATTTATTCATGACAGACACAGAAAGAGAGAGGCAGAGACACAGGCAGAGGGGGAAGCAGACTCCCTTCAGGGAGCCTGATGTGGGATTCGATCCGGGACCCCAGGATCATGACCTGAGCCAAAGGCAGATACTCAACTGCTGAGCCACACAAACATCCCTCCATAGTGGTTTTTATTTCTACTTTAGGAGTACAATGAAAATTAATGCTGGTTTTCATCTGTATTTGCTTGTTGAAAGGAATATATTTAATCTCACAAAATAAGCGGGAAACAAAAAAACTAATTCCAGGGAGAGGAATAGGTACACTGCAATAGATTTTAGACAGTAGCAGCTCTAATCCTGGTACATCCACCTCTGTGAGAAGACTACAGGCTGACAGTAAAGTTTTGATTTAGAAAACATCATGGAAGGTGGAAACACTACAGTCAGAAGTCTGGCTCTCAACCTATGAGGCATTTGGGACCACTCCACTATACCAAAGGATGTGAATTCATATATGCACAGGAAAATTAACACAGTTTGGAAATTATTTTACTTTATATAAGAGTCATGCTATGCTTATTTGTGCCAGGTACTGGCACAAATTATACTCTACAGTATAATTTTCTTTAAACTCATAAAAACTCTAAGAGGTAGATATTACTGTTATTCCCTTTTTATAAAGGAAGAAACACAAAATAGAAGATTTATCCAGTAGGTAAGTGGAAGAGCCAGGATTCAAACCGAAAGTCTGGTAAAAGAGTCTCTACTCCTTTTTTTAAACTCAAAAAAAACAAACAAACAAACATTTTTTTTTTCATTTAAAAAAGTATTTAGAACACATAAAACAAGGCAACATTTATTCTTTCTTCTCATTTTCTGGCGTGGGGTCTGTCGGTGGCTCCTCCACTGTTGCACTGCTGCTCTCTGAGCCAGTGTTACTATCACTGGTCTCTTCCTTCTTCAACCATACTATCCACCCCCACCTGCCTGCTCTCCTTGTCCTCAGGAGTAGACGTGCCTTCTTCACCGTTCTGTTGGCTTTCCATTGCTTCTTCAATGTGCGTCTTTCTTCTCGGTCTTCATAGGGATGCTTTCATCGTCTTTCTTCTCCTGGTTCTTACTAGCAGGGGCCTCTTCCTCAGGAACTATGCTGCTCTAAGTTCAGCTTGCTCTGCCACCTCTTTGTCCCTTTCCTCATGCCTTTGCAAGCCTGTTCTTCTGCCTGTGCAATTTCAGTGGTAATCTTTTCCATATTCACTTATAATATCAAACCACACAACCTTTCAAGTTCACTGTTAAATGAATCTTTGCTTTCCAGGAACTTCTTCTCCTGGTGTCACCTCTCTGAGGAAGTTCGGCTTCTAGGTTTTGCTGATGAAACATTAAGGACCGGACCTGTTATTTGAGGACCTGCATTCTAGCTGTTGTGACAACTGACCGAACGTCTGGAACTACACTCTAAGGATTTCACTGATGAGGCGGTGGCTGTATGTTTCTTTGAAAAGCCATCATCATAATCCTCTGGATCTTCAGCAGGTTGAATGCTCATGTAAGGTTCTCCTGTCTCCATGCGAGACTATCTCTACCGACTTTCTTTCTCTAAAGCAGCTTCTGCATGACTTTTTGGATTTATGTAAGCAAGGTATGTGTGGGAATTATGATGGGCCTTCATAGATTCATTGTACTCGTCTTTTCTGCTTCATATTCATTTGAATATTGTTTTTCTTCATCAGTGAGACCTCACCACATGCCACCAATAATCTTGCCAATCTCCCACAACTTTAGGTCAGCATTAGAAGCTTTTACTTGGTCCCAGACCTTTCCGCCGTACCTCATGTAGGGCATCAGCGGCTTATCCAGTGGCTTTGGGGGTTTTGGAATTGTAATACCAGAGGATGCTGTGACCTGGCTGTTGGTGCCCGGGTTCTCTCCCAGCCTGTAGCTGTTGTAGGCGAGATGACTGTATGGACTGTATCCCACAAACCCTGGTGTGCTGGTCATTTGTGTTGCAGGAGCTGGGGTGGGAGTTGGGGCATAAGATGGTCTTTTTGACATTTTGGAAGATTAAGTTCTCAGTTCCTTAAGAATGAATCTGAGACACCGCGGGCAGAAAAAGCACCCGCAGCTCTGGCCTCATTTCTCTTTTCAAGGGTCTCTACTCTTAACAACTATACCATGCTACCTCTCAGGATACATTAAAACATAAATTAGGATCAAGATTAATTGTTAATTCAATAAATGTGCATTATTCAAAAGCTTAGAGTTCATTCCTTCTATTTTTAAATGTACCTGAAGAATATGGGTGTATGCATATAGGACCATGATTAAGACTGTAGACTCAAGAATGAGTATTTTCAAATTCTAACACAGTCAAAAGAAAAAGAGCCATACTGTGAATCCCATTTTTCTTTTAAAAATTCCAGATAGGGGCGGGGGCAGAGGGAAACAAACTACAAGAGACTCTTAACAATAGAGAACAAACAGGGACGATGGAGGTGGATGGAGGATGGGCTAGATGGGTGATGGATATTAAAGAGGGCACTTGTGATGAGCACTGGGTTTTGTATGTAAGTGATGAATCACTGAATTCTACTCGTGAAACCAATATTGTACTCTATGTTAACTAAAATTTAAATAAAAAAATTTTAGTACTCCACATGGGAAAGCAAAAGAAAGTTGAAAGATAATGGCTGTTTACAAATACATGTGCATTTGTATGAAATAATGCAGGGATACTAGTGTAGGTGTAAATTATAAATGACAGGTTTATGACTTTCAAGTGTGCATGAAAAAGCCTGCAGGAGTCATTTACAAACAGCTGCAATTAGTTTGGTTTCTTGAGTAGGCTACATATACTTTCCTGTTTATATTATTCATTTGTTTAGCAAACTGTTTACAAACAGAGTACAAAGTAAAAACATTCAAATTATTTTGAATTCTGACTTGGTGATATTAAAATCAGTCAAGTTTTACCACATGGAAATGACACTTTTTGGACAAAACTTTTATTCAATTTCATTATATTGAGCAAGGAGAACCTACTGCCTAATTTGGGGAGAGGTTGAGGCATGAAGGGATAGAGAAAAATAAGGAAGAGGAATGGTTAAAAGCTATAGTAATTTCAGCTCCAACACAGAGTTCTCTTTTACAAATCATTTCTCTAGTACATGAAAAAAGAATAGTTTCTGTCCTGCAATATTTAATTTCTTTCCATGTAAGTTCTAATTTGATTTTTTAAATAAGTAATTTATTAAGCACCTACTATGTGACAAAGATCCAAGCAGTACTATTGAAGCGATTAACTACATATGAGTAAAATATACCAAATTCAGTAGTAAGGAAAAAATTATAGCATACTCATTTTGTAAAAGGCTATACACAGTAAACTATAGGAGACATAGAGAGAACTATATTTTATATATAGCAAATATATCTATCAATAGACATAGTATAAGACAATTTAATTACATAATTAAATTCTAAATACCATATCTTGTTTGTATAAACTGAAGAGTCTATATGTTTCAGTAATTATAAAAACATTCATTCCAAATACCAAGAGTATGAAGTCATACAACTCTTATGTTATAATACCCTACTTGGTGTTAGACAATCTTGAATGCACTTTCCCTAACATCATCACATTTAAGTCTCACAGTAGCCCAGGGCAGAAGTTAGGATTAGATTTAATTACCATTTCCATTATATAGGCAAAACAACAGAGGCTCTGAGAATTTAAATGACATGTTCAAGTTCATGCAAATAACATGACAGAGCTAGAATCAGAATTTAATTCTGAGACTGATACTTTTATAACAAATGAAAATCTTGTAAGTTTCATAAAACAAGACGAGGAATTTTATAAAAATAGTTTTTGAGCATTCTCTACCAAGTAGAAAGCGAATTGATGAAAAACTTGGAAATGAACAGCTTCATTAAAATTCTATGCAATCACACTAATTGGATCACTTTGGAAGAAAAAAACAACTTAAACAGGAGAATAGTAGAGAACACATGGAAATCCAGCTGTCTAACATAGACTTATACTTGCCAACAAGTAAAGCCTTAGATCTTTGTAATTTGGCTGCCTTCAGGGCTTTGTTTTTTGAATTGGCTTGAAAATAAATACATTTCACGTACTAATTTCTATTACACTCGCACAAAAGTACATTGGTTCCAAAGAGAGTTCAAGAACTGTTTTGAATTATTCTTAAAAAGTTAATCTATACAGTAACACAGTGTTACCTTTCAATTTAATCAACCTAAAATCTCAGCTTCAAACACCGGACTTAATTCAATTATCATTCTTGCTTTATCTGAAGCCAGCCATCTTTCACTCTGATACAAGTTATTAGAATTATTTTAAGATCTGGAGTATGTATTATTTAACCTGGGGAGAAAATAACTGGGCAAGTTTTTAATATCTATGTGTGAGGATAATCTAGTATCTGAATTTTTAGAATTGAAGGAGGCTATTACTAAAATAAAAACTCAAACTATGTAATTTGGGGAGCCATTGTATTTCTAATATATTCATGAGAGTCACAATAAATGCTCCAGCACCACACACTCATATAAGTTTTAATAATAAGTTATTTCCAAATTAAAAGCCTTTTCCTGTCACAACCTGAGGAATAATGCAGGCAAGGACACAGAAACATTCCACTGCTTTATTAAGGACAATGTTCAACGATCTATGAATAACCTTGGGAAAAAAATGGAGATTATTGAGTTACTTTACCAATCTATCCATCCATCACCAGAGAACAGGTTTCAAAATGATGGATTATCTCACCACCCTGCTGTTTATCCCACACAATACTCCTCAAGGGAAAAACAAACAAATGATCATACAAACATAATCAGGTTTACATTTTATACCTTATGTATCATTTCTATGCCATTATTAACTAGAGGGCTGTCTTTAAAATTGTATGCAAAAGATACCCTCCAACTTTTGGGAAGAAAACCTTTTGGTTAACATACTCAACATTGCTCTTCTAATTTAATAAGGGCAGTTCTCATTTGAGATAGTGCATCTCTGTGGTTCTTAACCTTCTTGGGAGGTGACAAACTCCTTTGATATAATGATAAAACCCCCTTCCTAGAAAAATGCAACCATGTATATCACACATGCAGAATTTGGCATGCAACTTCAGAGTATTCACCCCAAACCCAGATGACTAATTCCAGGTATTGGATGCCAGGTTAAGGCTCTGAATTTGAAGAACTCCTCTTACTATACCCAGCCTTCCAATGCTATCTATTTTAAGCTGTCAGATACATGTTTTTAAAAGGATGGCTGTGAATTTGCTTATGCTATAACTGAAGATAGCTAAATAAAAAAATTTCTACATATGAAGTTATATATTTCTTATATAATAAAGACATAATTTTAATTTTAGCATGGTAATACCAACAAAAGGAAAATGGTTAAATGAACCATTATATATATATATATCTCCATTACTCAGCCATCAAAATTTTTTAAAGATTTTATTTATTTCATAGAGAGTGAGCAAGCACAAGCAGGGAGGAAGGGCAGTAGGAAGATGAGAAGCAGACTCCCTGCCAAGCAGGGAGCCCAGCATGGGCCTGATCCCAGGACCCCAGGATCATGACCTAAGCCAAAGGCAGATGCTTAACCGAGTCACCCAAAGATCCCACCATTAAAATTTTTTTAAGTGTGTATGTATATATAGTATGCAAGTATGCATTTATACATAGATGCCTGTATAAGCATGGGAAAGATGGGAAGATATGCAACTGAACAATGCTTAACTCTAGGGGTGGAATTTGAGGGTGGGGAACCGGGGTTGTATTTCTTTACAAAAGTGGGTTTTCTAATTTTTTTTAGTATTTTTATTTTTTCTCTATTAAGATTATATGTTACCCAAGATTTGCTTTATAATGGCTATTTAGTATCTTATATATGTCGGGAACTGTGCTAAAATTACCTGAATAAATTATTCCACTGATTCAAATGTCAAGATCTTTTAAAATGCTCTGGTCCTTTAAGAATTTTTGCATAGTTCCAGATCATAGAACCAAAAATTGAGTAGTAAGATTGTAAGAAAGAACTGCAAGAATATTTTATTCTCCCTGCCGCTAAACATTCTATTATGTACGGGACAGCCCACTTACTGATGGTATCTTGGCTCAGATAGAACCCAGTTTTGTTGCTCTTTTCTGGAAATGAATAGGTTAACTGAGCAGTCTGAGATTCTGTAACTCCATCAAAGTATACTCTTGTGTGCCTTGATTAAATTGTCTCTTATCTCTAAACTGATCATTTCTGAATACTGATGTCATTCATACCTACATTATGTATTCTGGAACCTGATGAAATATATTTTCTTATTCTGTACTTGGTTCATAAGTGTGCATTTTCTTTCCTCAACTAGAGTAACACTCTTGACATTAACATCAAAGTCTATGTCGTATTCTTTTTCATATGTATCTACTACACCTGAGAGAGTACTCTGAAGAAAATGGAGGCTTTGAAAAATAGCTGTTGAATTAAATGGGAAAAAAGGAAAATAATCAAATTTACAACAAATGACATAGATGCTTCTTCACAACTTTTCTGTCACTCTAAATCCTTTTCTTCATGATCAGAATTGGGCCCAGAGAGGTAACCAAGTTACCCTGGTTACTTACTCTTCAGCTATGTTCCCTAGACAACCAGCAACACTTGGAAACTCATTAGAAATGCAAATTTTCAGGCTTCCCACCAGATCTAAAAGTCAGAAACTCCGGGAATGGGGCCCAGTAATGAGGTTAAATTCTGACACAGGTGAAAACTTGAAAACACTGCTCTACTACTTCTTTGACACACATTTTTTTTTTTTTGCAATTCATTAATTTATCCATCATATACTTAATGAATGACTAATATACACCAGGCATTACATTGAGGCAATCTTGTAATACTCCCTAATACCAGAGTTTTTTAAAAATATTATTATTGGGGCAACCCAAGTGGCTCAGTGGTTTAGCACCGCCTTTAGCACCAGGATCGAGTCCCACGTCAGGCTCCCTGCATGGAGCCTGCTTTTCCCTCTGCCTGTGTCTCTGCCTCTCTGTGTGTGTGTGTGTCTCTCATGAATCAGAAATATAGATATTATTATTATATTTGATAGACAAAAGACTATTGAATGGATTAAACTGGGGTCAGAAAACCTGCCACCTACTCTGTAAATAAAGTTTCTAGAACAAAGCAATGTCCATCCTTTTACATACTGCCTATGACTACAAATAGTTTCAATGGAGACCGCAGGTCTTACAAAGCCAAAACTATTTACTATCTGACCCTTTACAAAAAAAATTTGCCAACCTACTATATTAGAATATTAAATCTGGCTCAGTCCCTGATTCAGCCTCATACTTACCCTGATGGCATTCTACAACAGCAGCAGCAGCAACAACAATTATAATAATCATACTAGGAGTAATAACAGCTAACACTTATGTAGTACACTAAAGCAATCAATGTTTTAACCACTTTCTAGATGTTAATTTTAATCCTTACAACCTATGAGGTAGCCACTATTATTCCCATAAAAAAATGAGGAGACTGGAGCAGAAAGGTTAATTTACTGGCCCAAGAATATACAGCTAGTAAATGGGAGAACCAGGATTACCCACTTGCTCATTTTGCTGTACTTAACTACTTCTTCACAACACTAGAGCATAAATATCTGCTTGCATCTATCTAAAGAGGTGCCTGTAAATTATGTTCCAATAGCAACATTTTCCTAGCTTTCCCGTCCCTCTCCCATCTTTATACTCCAGAAGCACCTCTGTTATAAACTCTTTAGGACTTCTTTCATAAGCTCTTAAGGAATGATTACCTGAGCAAAAAATAATGTTTTCTTTTGTTGAAAATTCATAACAATAATTCTCAATCCTTGTTTTTTAGGTCATGGATGACTAAGAAAATCTGATGAAACTATGAATTCCTTTCATAAAGACACACATATAATATCATAATATAAATTCAAAGGACTCCTGGTCCTAGATTAAGAAACTTTGGCACACCATATCTCACTGTTGCTCTTCTTAGCTGCAGTGTTGCAAAACAATAGTGTGTAGTGATCCACAATGAGAATATTTCTTACTTAACCATAAGATTTATGCACTCAATGTTCATTTTATTAATGCTTCTGTTGAATTCACTCTGATAATTTTATAACATTTAATTTCAAATATTTAAGGCTCAATTCAATAATCAAACTTTATACATAACAATTTGGACTGGTCAAATCTACCAATTAGATATAGGTCCAGTTTCCACACTGACATTTTTAGGTGTATCATGGAGTTCGACCTATGACACTGGGGGGAGGAACCAATGGGGTTAGGAGCATGAAACACAGGAATGCTAACTAGCCTCCAAAACATATAAAACCTGCTACTGGGCTTAACTGCATTAGTGTTTATCAAACATACACTTACAAATTGTAGGGGTGAAGGGGAAATTTTTTGCTGTGATGTTTTCTTATTTTACCTTTAACTATTAGGTAAAATGTAGGAAGTTGAAAGAATTTCTTTATTCATCTAAACTAGTATTTCTTACTGGGCACAGAATTGGAACATATTTCTAAGAATACTGTAAGAATGGCCCTTACTGGGATGCCTGGGTGGCTCAGCGGTTGAATGTCTGCATTCGGACCAGGGCATGATCCTGGAGTCCCAGGATCCAGTCCCACATCGGGCTTCCTTGCACGGGGCCTGCTTCTCTCTCTGCCTATGTCTCTGACTCTCTCTCTGTGTCTCTCGTGAATGAGTAAGTAAAATCTTTAAAGAAAAAAAAAAAAAGAATGGCCCTTATTCTCGCCTTTTAGAAAGTGACTATGTATTGACAGTAAGAAGAAATCATAGCAAATTACAAGTTGTTAAAAGCTGAAAAATACCACAAGTATTTTTTTAAAATCCCTCAAAATAACAATATTTTTATTAACTATCTCCTTTTAATTTTTTCAGAAAATGTTTAAAAATTGTCGGGTGCCTGGGTGGCTCAATGGGTTAAGCATCTGACTCTTAATTTCAGCTCAGGTCATGATCTCAGGGTCCTGGGATGGAGCCCAAAGCCTGGCTCCCTGCTGAGTGGAGAGTCAGCTTGTCCCCTTCTGCCCCTCTCCATGCTTGCTCATTTTCACTCGCTCTCTCTCAAATAAATAAATCTTTAAAAAAAAATCTACTTATTTAAAAGGATAAAAAACTCAAAGAGTGTTTATTCATGAAAGTTATCTCCAGTGGTTAACCTGTTTTATATTGTTTAAGCAGAATTCATTTAGAATGCAAGGATATGACTGACAAATGTCTTTGAATCTGCACATAAATATGCATGCATGCCATTTATAACAGTAGCCTTGATGAGTACTCACTGTAACTGGCTGAGAAATGCTTAGGCTTATATTAAAAGAGAATATAGAATTGGGGTTAGAAATCACAGAACAGGTGACACTTAATTCTGATAACCTGGTGATAAAAAGTGTAGGCTATGATGTATAGATGGTAGAGGTGTTACTATTTAGGATATAAACAAAACAACATTTATATGAAATTATCAACTATGATGCAAGGAGTCAAATAAAAAATTAAGTTATGATCCCTAGGATAATACATTTTTATTTAATTCACATACATGAGTGTGTTTAGGTGTGCATATTTTTTTAATAAATTAATTTGTTATTGGTGTTCAATTTACCAACAAACAGAATAACACCAGTGCTCATCCCTCCAAGTGTCCCCCTCAGTGCCCATCACCCACTCATCCCCACCCCCTGCCCTCCTCCCCTTCCACACCCCTAGTTCGTTTCCCAGAGTTAGGAGTCTTCATGTTCTGTCGCCCTTTTTGATATTTCCCACACATTTCTTCTCCCTTCCCTTATATTCCCTTTCACTATTATTTATATTCCCCAAATGAATGAGAACATACACTGTTTGTCCTTCTCCGATTGACTTACTTCACTCAGCATAATATCCTCCAGTTCCATTCACATTGAAGCAAATGGTGGGTATTTGTCGTTTCTAATGGCTGAGTAATATTCCATTGTATACATAAACCACATCTTCTTTATCCATTCATCTTTCGACGGACACCAAGGCTCCTTCCACAGTTTGGCTATTGTGGACATTGATGCTAGAAACATCGGGGTGCAGGTGTCCCAGTGTTTCATTGCATCTGAATCTTTGGGGTAAATCCCCAACAGTGCAATTGCTGGGTCGTAGGGCAGGTCTATTTTTAACTCTTTGAGGAACCTCCACACAGTTTTCCAGAGTGGCTGCACCAGTTCACATTCCCACCAACAGTGTAAGAGGGTTCCCTTTTCTCCGCATCCTCTCCAACATTTGTGGTTTCCTGCCTTGTTAATTTTCCCCATTCTCACTGGTGTGAGGTGGTATCTCATTATGGTTCTGATTTGTATTTCCCTGATGGCAAGTGATGCAGAGCATTTTCTCATGTGCATGTTGACCATGTCTATGTCTTCCTCTGTGAGATTTCTGTTCATGTCTTTTGCCCATTTCATGATTGGATTGTTTGTTTCTTTGGTGTTGAGTTTAATAAATTCTTTATAAATCTTGGAAACTAGCCCTTTATCTGATATGTCATTTGCAAATATCTTCTCCCATTCTGTAGGTTGACTGTATCCTTTGCTGTGCAAAAGCATCTTATCTGGATGAAGTCCCAATAGTTCATTTTTGCTTTTGTTTCTTTTGCCTTCGTGGATGTACCTTGCAAAAAGTTACTGTGGCCAAGTTCAAAAAGGGTGTTGCCTGTGTTCTCCTCTAGGATTTGGATGGAATCTTGTCTCCCATTTAGATCTTTCATCCATTTTGAGTTTATCTCTGTGTATGGTGAAAGAGAGTGGTCTAGTTTCATTCTTCTGCATGTGGATGTCCAATTTTCCCAGCACCATTTATTGAAGAGACTGTCTTTCTTCCAGTGGATAGTCTTTCCTCCTTTATTAAATATTAGTTGACCATAAAGTTCAGGGTCCACTTCTGGGTTCTCTCTTCTGTTCCATTGATCTATGTGTCTGTTTTTGTGCCAGTACCACACTGTCTTGAGGACCACAGCTTGGTAGGACAACCTGAAATCTGGCATTGTGATGCTCCCAGCTATGGTTTTCTTTTTTACAATTCCCCTAGCTATTCGGGGTCTTTTCTGATTCCACACAAATCTTAAAATAATTTGTTCTAACTCTCTGAAGAAAGTCCATGGTATTTTGATAGGGATTGCATTAAACGTGTAAATTGCCCTGGGTAACATTGACCTTTTCACAATATTAATTCTGCCAATCCATGA
Source organism: Canis lupus dingo (assembly GCF_003254725.2). Lineage (NCBI taxonomy): Eukaryota > Metazoa > Chordata > Mammalia > Carnivora > Canidae > Canis > Canis lupus. The sequence goes on from NC_064281.1 coordinate 66,825,293, forward strand.
GCATGGAATATTTTTCCATCTCTTTGTATCTTACTCAATTTCTTTCAGAAGTGTTCTATAGTTTTTAGGGTATAGATCCTTTATCTCTTTGGTTAGGTTTATTCCTAGGTATCTTATGCTTTTGGGTGCAATTGTAAATGGGATTGTCTCCTTAATTTCTCTTTCTTCAGTCTCATTGTTAGTGAATAGTAATGCCACTGATTTCTGGGCATTGATTTTGTATCCTGCCACGCTACCGAATTGCTGTATCAGTTCTAGCAATCATGGGGTGGAGGCTTTTGGGATTTCTATGTAGAGTATCATGTCATCGGCGAAGAGGGAGAGTTTGACATCTTCTTTGCCAATTTGAATGCCTTTAATGTCTTTTTGTTGTCTGATTGCTGAGGCTAGGACATCCAGTACTATGTTGAATAGCAGTGATGAGAGTGGACATCCCTGTCTTGTTCCTGATCTTAGGGGAAAGGCTCCCAGTGCTTCCCCATTGAGAATGATATTTGCTGTGGGCTTTTCGTAGATGGCTTTTAAGATGTTGAGGAAAGTTCCCTCTATCCCTACACTCTGGAGAGTTTTGATCAGGAATAGGTGCTGTATTTCGTCAAATGCTTTCTCTGCTTCTATTGAGACAATCATATGGTTCTTGGTTTTTCTCTTGCTGATATGATGAAGCACATTGATTGTTTTACGGGTGTTGAACAAGCCTTGTGTCCCGGGGATAAATCCTACTTGGTCATGGTGAATAATTTTCTTAATGTGCTGTTGGATCCTATTGGCTAGTATCTTGTTGAGATTTTTTGCATCCATGTTCATCAGGGATATTGGTCTGTAATTCTCCTTTTTGGTGGGGACTTTGGTTTTGGAATTAAGGTGATGCTGGCCTCATAGAACGAATTTGGAAGTACTCCATCTCTTTCTATCTTTCCAAACAGCTTTAGGAGAATAGGTATGAGTTCTTCTTTAAACGTTTGATACAATTCCCCTGGGAAGCCATCTGGCCCTGGACTCTTGTGTTTGGGAGGTTTTGATGACTGCTTCAATTTCCTCCCTGGTTATTGGCCCGTTCAGGTTTTTTATTTCTTCTTGTTCCAGCTTTGGTAGTTTGTGACCTTCCAGGAATGTGTCCATTTCTTCCAGATTGCCTAATTTATTGGCGTATAGCTGTTCATAATATGTTTTTAAAATCGTTTGTATTTCCTTGGTGTTGGTAGTGATCTCTCCTTTCTCATTCATGATTTTATTAATTTGAGTCTTCTCTCTCTTCTTTTTAATAAGGTTGGCTAAAGGATTATCTATCTTATTAATTCTTTCAAAGAACCAACTCCTGGTTTTGTTGATCTGTTCCACAGTTCTTCTGGTCTCGATTTCACTGAGTTCTGCTCGAATTTTAATTAACTCTCTTCTTCTACTGGGTGTAGGGTCCATCTGCTGTTTTTTCTCTAGCTCCTTTATGTGTAAGGTTAGGTTTAGTATTTGAGTTCTTTCCAGTTTTTGAATGGATGCTTGTATTGCGATGTATTTCCCCCTAGGACTGCTTTTGCTGCATCCCAAAGATTTTGAACGGTTGTATCTTCATTCTCATTAGTTCTCATGAATCTTTTTAATTCTTCCTTAATTTCCTGTTTGACCCTTTCATCATTTAGTAGGATGGTCCTTAACCTCCACGTGTTTGGGCTCCTTCCAAACTTCTTGTTGTGATTTAGTTCTAATTTCAAGGCATTATGGTCTGAGAATATGCAGGGGACGATCCCAATCTTTTGGTATCGGTTCAGACCCGATTTGTGACCCAGTATGTGGTCTATTCTGGAGAAAGTTCCATGTGCACTTGAGAAGAATGTGTATTCAGTTGAGTTTGGATGTAAAGTTCTGTAGATATCTGTGAAATCCATCTGGTCCAGTGTATCATTTAAAGCTCTCGTTTCTTTGGAGATGTTGTGCTTAGAAGACCTATCGAGGGTAGAAAGAGCCAGATTGAAGTCACCAAGTATAAGAGTATTATTATCTAAGTATTTCTTCACTTTGGTTATTAATTGGTTTAAATATTTGGCAGCTCCCACATTCGGGGCATATATATTGAGGATTGTTAAGTCCTCTTGTTGGATAGATCCTTTAAGTATGAGATAGTGTCCCTCTTCATCTCTCACTACAGTCTTCGGGGTAAATTTTAGTTTATCTGATATAAGGATGGCTACCCCTGCTTTCTTTTGAGGACCATTCGAATGGTAAATGGTTCTCCAACTTTTTATTTTCAGGCTGTAGGTGTCCTTCTGTCTAAAATGAGTCTCTTGTCGACAGCAAATAGATGGGTCCTGCTTTTTTATTCAGTCTGAAACCCTGCGCCTTTTGATGGGGTCATCAAGCCCGTTCACGTTCAGAGTTACTATTGACAGATAGGAGTTTAGTGTCATCATGATATCTATTCAGTCCTTGTTTTTGTGGATTGTTCCACTGAACTTCTTCTTAAAGGGGAATTTTAAGAGTCCCCTTAAAATTTCTTGCAGAGCTGCTTTGGAGGTCACATATTCTTTCAGTTCCTGCCTGTCTTGGAAGCTCTTTATCTCTCCTTCCATTTTGAACGAGAGCCTTGCTGGATAAAGTATTCTTGGTTGCATGTTCTTCTCATTTAGGACCTGAATATATCCTGCCAGCCCTTTCTGGCCTGCCAGGTCTCTGTGGAGAGGTCTGCTGTTACCCTAATATTCCTTCCCCGTAAAAGTCAGGGATTTCATGTCTCTTGCTGCTTTAAGGATCTTCTCTTTATCTTTGGAATTTGCAATCTTCACTATTAAATATCGAGTTGTTGAACGGTTTTTACTGATTTTAGGGGGGATCTATTTCCTGGATCTGAATGCCTATTTCCCTTCCCAGATTAGGAAAGTTTTCAGCTATGATTTGTTCAAATACATATTCTGGCCCTCAGGCCCTTTTGGCGCCCTGGGGAACCCCAATTAAACTAAGTTTTTCTTCCTCAGGCTGTCGTTTATTTCCCTTAATCTGTCTTCATGGTCTTTTAATTGTCTCTATTTTCCTCAGTTTCCCTCTTTGCTCTCAACTTGTCTTCTATGTCACTCACTCGTTCTTCCACCACGGTAACCCTCGTCGTTAGGAGTTCTAGTTTGGATTGTATATCATTCAATTGATTTTTAATTTCTGCCTGATTGGATCTAAATTCTGCATTCATGAAGTCTCTTGAGTCCTTTATGCTTTTTTCTAGAGCCACCAGTAGCTGTATAATAGTGCTTCTGAATTGGCTTTCTGACATTGAATTGTAATCCAGATTTTGTAACTCTGTGGGAGAGAGGACTGTTTCTGATTCTTTCTTTTGAGGTAAGGTTTTCCTTCTAGTCATTTTGCTCAGTGCAGAGTGGCCAAAAGCAAGTTGTATTGGGAAAAGGAGAAAAAGAGAGAGAGAGAAGGAAAGAAAAGAGAAAAAGAAAAAAGAAAAAAGGAAGAAAAAAAGGTAAAAAGAGAAGAAAAGAAAAAGAAAGAAAAAGAAAGGTGAAAAAAAAGGGGTGGGGGAAGAAATCAGAAATCAAAAAGAAAAAAAAAACATATGGGGGAGTATCTTCTGATTCTGTATACTTTAAGTCCCTTGACTTCCCCTGGAACTTGTCTGCCTGGTGCAGGGCTCAGTGGGGGTTGTTTACCCCGTGAGGCCCCTGGAAGAACAACCCCAGTGGCTGCGGCAGCTCTGGAAACCTGGATTCAGCCCCCGCAGGAACTCTGGAGGTCTCAGTCTGCAGGGGCCTGGATGCTCCGGGGCGGGGCCGCTTATCTGCTCAGCTTGGGGCAGGAGTGTCCTTGCTGTCCTGGGCCCTCCTGGCCTCTGCGTGTCCCGGGGGAGTTTGGATCTTGGGCTGTTCCCGGCTCCCTGTGCTCCCGGTCTGCGCTGTTGGATTCGCGCTCCCGGCCGCGCAGCCGCCTCACCGCGGAGCCTCCGCCCGAGCCCCCCCGAGCTGCTCCCGGATCCGCACAGTCCCCTCCGCACGGAGCCTCTTCCTCTGCTGTAGCCACCACTGCCAAGCTGCTCCGGAGCCGCGCAGCCCCCTCCACGTGAGCCACCGCCCAAGCCCCTCAGAGCTGCTCCCAGGTCAATGTGTGTGCGCTGCAGCCCTTAGGGAGCTCGGGGCACTCACCTGTGGTGCGCTGCAGGTGTCTGGTAGTGTCCCAGGGAGCCTGAGGACATCCCCGCCCTCCTGATGTCCTGCTTTAACTCCCTGCGGGCGCCTTTCTACCCGGGAAGATTGGTGCATCTCCTGCTTCTTCGGGTTGGAGCTCTCCTTTCCTGGGGACACTCGCCCTGGCCTCAGCCCGGCTCCTCGCTGGTCCCCTCCCCCTTGGATGCCTTTTGTTTTTTTGTTTTTCCCCATCTTCCTACCTTGATAGAAGCAGGAACTCTTCTCACTGTAGCGTTTCAGCTGTTCTCTCTTTAAATCTCAGGCCGAATTCGTAGATTTTCTGGATGATTTGAAGGTTATCTAGGTAATTTGGTGGGGACAGGTGATTTGGGGACCCTACTCTTCCGCCATCTTGCTCCTCCAACGTGTGCATATATTTTATACACATTACAGACCTCAGATTTATTATAATTACCAAAGAACCACCCAAAAGTTTGATATACTACTTCAAAAACAATGGATTTTTTTGTTTTTAATCATCTATATGTATATATATTTAATTATATAATCTTCTAAAAGTATCAGTTCAAACTGCAGAGAGTGAGGTATAATTTTTATAATAAACATTAAATCTGTATAATACACAAAATTCTGAGATACCCTCTACAGAGGATAAAAAAAAAATACAGAAGGCTGATAAAAACCCAGCCTTAAAAAAGGATATGGGGTGCCGGGGTTGCTCAGTTGGTTGAGTGTCTGACTCTTGATTTTTGACTCAGGTAATGACCTCAAGACTGAGAATGAGCCCCAGCTCAGTACTGAATGCAGAGTAGGCTTCTCTCTCTGTCTTCCTCAGCCCCTCCCCCCTGCTTTTGCTTGTGCTCTCTCTCAAATAAATCTTAAAAAAGAGGGAAAAATGTCTTCTTTATCCAGGACTCAACATATATAAGGTCTCATTTTGAAATTTTGTAATCATACAGGACAAACAAAACTTTTCAGTGTCTTTTCCCTTAAAAAACAAATAAACACCAAATAGTATTTACAAGATGTAAATATGATATGAATTAGGAAAGGAAATAAAGGAATTTAGTGGAAAAATAGGAATGAGGTTAAAACTGTCATTTTCAAAAAATGGTAAGGAAACTAGTGAGCTTCTGGTCCCTCCCCAGTGATCTGTTCATTCTGTCCTTATTCCTTACCTAAAAGCTCTGTAGGCCTGAGTAGCAAGTGGTAACACAAGAGAAAACAGCATGGCTACTTTTGAATCAGGCAATGCCACAGGAAAAGGAAAAGAATGATTAAGAAAACCACAAACCTCCCTCTTGGTTTAAATTGATAGGAGGACCTCTGGACCTGTGGGAAATGACACTCACTATTCATGCCTACTTTGGCAAGTAACTGGAGGAGGAAGAGTTTGTCTGAAAATCCACAGACCTACAATATTTAGAATTAACTTTCAAATTTATAACATTCTCCCCTCCGCATGGTTAAGAAATGTGGACTGGAGAATATCTACTTCCAACAGTATACTGGACTGGATACTGTGAAGGGATCTCTTGTAAAAATGACATTTTACATTTAAATCTATTTTTTAATGCATTGCTGAGATTGAAAGAAATAAAAGTCTACAAGAAACTCCTTAACCCCAAATACACACACACAGCACAAATAAACCCTGAGCTGAATTAAAAGCTTCAAGGAAAAAAAAACAACACTGCAATTAAAAAAAAAAAGCAAGTCTTCGTTCTAGCCATAAATTATATTCTTCCAAGATACATGAACCATATTTTTAAATAGCCATGTCACTAAGAGATGCATTTTTTAAGTTTTTATTTAAATTCCAGTTAATATACAATGTAATTTTAGTTTCAAGTGTACAGTATAGTGATTTAATACTTCTATAAAATATTTGGTGCTCAGGGTAGCCCTGGTGGCCCAGCAGTGTGGCACTGCCTTCGGCCTGGGGTGTGATCCTGGAGACCGGGGATCGAGTCTCGAGTCAGGCTCCCTGCATGAAGCCTGCTTCTCTCCCTCTGCCAGTGTCTGCCTCTCTGTCATGAATAAATAGATAAAATCTTTAAAAAAATATTTGGTGCTCATCACAAGTGTACTCCTTAATCCTCATCACCTATTTAACCCATTCCCCCACCCATCTCCCATCGGTAACTATTGGTTTGTTCTAAGAGATGCATTTCTAATAAAATTTTCCTTTTAGGTTAAAAAAAGTCTTGTTGCTGATTTTAATCAGTGTGGGAGCTATGCCTGGGGCTCCTTTATTAAGAGAGGATCCCTGAAAGGAGCTGAAATGGTCCCAAATCTTAGTGCCTTCTGGCTAAAGCAAACACAAATAATCCTTGCAGGAAAGCATCCTTAATTTGGGTCCCCAGATTCCCAAAAATTAAAACCAAATATAAATTCTCAAAGATAAGTATGGCATAAGAAACTAAACCAATAACATGAATCAATAGAAACAATACATTGCAGAATGTAAGGTATATGAAAAAAATGAAGAAGCAAATGAGAATATCAAAAAACAATGAGATTTGGGGAGAGGAGGAGCAGAGCTTCTACAAATGAAAGATTACAATATTGACGTAAAAAAATGAGAGGGTTAAACTATAGATCACAGACAATACAGAGAATAAACTGGGAAAGAGATTTTTTTTGAGGATGTAGAAATGTACCATTTTATTACAAAGATTCTTATGAAAATGATACTTGACTATCAATCTCCACCTGCAGAACTGGGAAAGGATAGAGGGCAGGCAGTGTGAGTTCCTTGGCTCACATGGGGCCAGTGGGAAGGTATGATAAGAGAAACAATCTAAAAATGGCTGATGTTACTTTAAGGAGCCTGATGGGGGGGTGGTGTCCCAGAAGACCCAGCCACTCCTTCTAGAATGCTCAATGAGGGCACCTTTCCAAAGCTCCTAAGCAGGCACTTGGCATTTCTGGATTTTGTCCTATGGCTGCCTAAAAGCATGCCTTCCAGACCTGGTACCATTTATGGTTCAAAAATAAGAACTAGGGAAGGATGGGTGGCGAGGCAGCTACTAGGAAACTAAATCCTAAAACATTTCTATTTAGGATACCAAAAAAAGTGAGAAGAGAGTCAATGGAAGAAAACCAGTATTTGCAAAGATACTGACTGATAACTTTCCAAAATGATAAATGACAATTCACAAATAGAGGTAATACATTGAAGTTGCTTGAACCATATGAAATTGAAAATCAAAACAATTTAATATTGTTAATTATACGTGGTTCAACCTATACGAAGCTAGATAAGACACACTTAAATCCACTGTAGTGAAAATGTAGAACACCAAAAACTATGTTAAAAACAACCTGAGAGAAAAGAAATATTCATAAAGAAATAACAATTCGGCTAACATCAAAATTTCAACAGCAAAAAAGGAATCTAAAGGAAAGTGGAATAAAATCTTAAAATACTGAGAAAAAAGAACTGAAAACCTAGAAATGTTTACCTCATACATCTTCACTCAAGACAAAAAGGCTAAATAACAGGTATGTTCATATATATACAAACTAGGTACTTACTGTGAACAGATGTAAACTAGAGGAACGAGGGGAGGGGCAAGATGACAGAAGAGTAGGGTCCCCAAGTCACCTGTCCCCACCAAATTACCTAGATAACCTTCAAATCATCCTGAAAATCTACAAATCCTGCCTGAGATTTAAAGAGAGAACAGCTGGAATGCTACAGTGAGAAGAGTTCACGCTTCTATCAAGGTAGGAAGTGGGGGGGAGAAGGCATCCAAGGGGGAGGAGCCCCGCGAGGAGCCCGGCTAAGGCCTGGGCGAGTGCCCCCAGGACAGGAGCCCCAACCCAGAGAAGTAGAAGCTTCACCAATCTTCCCTGGTGGAAAGGCGCTCCAGGGAGTTAGAGCAGGACCCCAGGAGGGGCGGGGATGCCCTCAGCCTCCCTGGGACACTAACAGAGCACCTGCGCCCCAGGGAGAGCTCCCCACACCCCAAGGCCGAGCTACCTAAAGGGATGCAGGGCGAGCATGGCTGGACGGGGAGCAGCTCAGGAGCAGCTCTGGCAGAGGCTCCATGCCAGAGGGGCTGCGCGGCCCCAGGAGCAGCTTGGAGGCGGCTCCAGCAGAGGAAGAGGCTCTGCGCGGAGGGGGCTGCATGGCCCTGGGAGCAGCTCTGAGGGGCTCAGGCGGCAGCTCTGCTGAGAGGGGGCTGCGCGGCTGGAAGCGCAAATCCAACAGCGCAGGCCTGGGAGCACAGGGCGCTGGGGACACAGCCCAGGATCCGGCCTCACCCCCAGGACAGGCAGAGGCCAGGAGGGCCCAGGACAGCAAGGACGCTCCTGCCCCGAGCTGAGCAGATCAGCGGCCCCGCCCCTCGGAGCATCCAGGCCTCTGCAGACTGAGAGCTCCATAGTTACTGCGGGAGCTGAATCCAGGGCTCTAGAACTGGCCGCTGCCACTGTGGTTGTTCCTCCTGGGTGTGGGACCCAGGAAATTTAACAAAATCCCCTACCCCTGGACAAGCAGAGCAGGACTGATTCTATTTTGTGCTGCCCCCGCCTTGTGCTGACCTGCTTATTACTTAGGGCACTGCTCCACTCTAGTCAAGCCCAGGGCACACCCTAACAGGAAATCCAGCTCAGTGATAGGCCAGTTCAAATGGATACTTTAAGGTAAAATGTAATTCAATCCGCCACCTGCAAGTGGACCAGCATGACTGTGCAACTTTCTGCTATCCCATTGGCCACTGGTCCCTATAAAGCTGCTACACCTCTTGGTCTCGGGGTCCAAGTCCCTGCTCCGCTGCGTCGGGTATACTTGGACCCAGGCTCGAGCTTGTAAATAAACCCTCGTGTGTTTGCATCGGTGTCGACTCCTTGGTGGTTTCTCGGATTCGTGATCTTGGGCACAACATTTGGGGGCTCATCCGGGATCCAAGAAACCTCCAGGACCCCATCCGGAGGGTTTCACGCGTGGTGAGTGCACTCAACTTTTTCCACCTTTTGCACGCATATTTTCTGAGAGCTCTAAACTGTACTTTACCTGTAGGAAATCCAATCTGTTTTGGGTCGGCATTGGCTTAGGAGGACGTGCTGGCGGGCCGTCGACTGGGGGTCTTGAGGAGACATCCCTTGCCCCTGCCTGGAGGACGGGGTCCTCATCTGTAAGGAGGACGGAGGTCCTCATCTGTAAGGAGGGCCGGCTGCCAGCCCTTCAGGTTACTTTCTGTTTTGTCTCCGCGGCCGCATGGAACGTTTGTTTGTCTGTTACCGTGTTCTTGTTAACTATTTGCACGTTTGTCTGTGTTACTATGTCCTTGTTAACTGTTTGTGCATTTGTCTGTGTTGTTGGGTCCTTGTTAATCATCTTTACTGTCTGTGTCTTGGTGTGGATTGGGGACATAATGGGGGAGACAGAAACCACTCCCCTATCTCTTATGCTCGCTCACTTCTCGGATATTAGGTAAAGAGCTCGTATTCTGAGCATAGACATACGGAGAAAGAGATTCCAAATTTATTGTATATCAGAATGGCCAACTTTTGACGTGGGATGGCCCCAGGAAGGAACTTTTCACCTACACATTATCTTACAGGTTAAGACCGTGATTTTCAGGGACAAACCGGACGGCCACTCTGACCAGGTTCCCTACATCCTGATCTGGCAGGACATGATCGAGAATTCCCCTCCTTGGCTAAAACCATTTTTACTCCCCAAAGTGCACAACTGGGTTGAAGGTAAGAAGAGACCCCGGATCTACCGCCAGACTCTAATGGCAGGTCTCAAGGCTGCCGCGCGCAAGCCTACCAATCTGGCCAAGGTCTATGATGTGAGGCAGGGTAAGGATGAGAGTCCAGCAGCCTTCTTAGAGAGAGTCATAGAGGCTTTTAGGCAGTACACCCCTATGAACCCAGAAGCCCCGGAAACAAAGGCCACAATTATCATGGCTTTTGTTAACCAGGCCGCTCCGGATATTAAAAAGAAATTGCAAAGAGTAGAGAGACTGGGAGAGAAGAGCTTGCAGGACTTAGTGATAGTGGCAGAACAAGTCTATAATAATAGAGAAAGTCCAGAAGAACAACAAATCAAACTAAGTGACCGGCAGACCCAAAACCTGGCCAAGATCCTGCTGGCCACAACCATGGACGACCCACAGGAAAGATGGAGGCACCTCAAGAAGCTGGCTTCAGGGATAGGTAAGGAGGATGGCCCTGGTCCCCGTCAGGAGCACCCTAAGCTGAACAAAGACCAATGCGCTTATTGCAAAGAGGAGGGCCACTGGGTAAAAAGCTGCCCTAACAAAAGATCTAAGGCCCCTGCCAAGATCTTAGAAATGGAGGACCTGGACAATGAGGGGAGCCAGGGTTCGGCACCCCTCCCCGAGCCCAGGGTAACTCTTAAAGTGGAGGGGCAACCTGTTGAATTCCTAGTGGACACTGGGGTACAACATTCGGTTTTATTACAACCCCAAGGGAAACTGGCAAACAAAACATCATGGGTGCAAGGGGCCACGGGCACCACACAATACTCATGGACTACCCGAAGAACTGTGGATCTTGGCACAGGCCGGGTATCCCACTCCTTCATGGTCATCCCTGAGTGTCCCTATCCGTTGTTAGGTCAGGATTTGCTCACCAAGATGCGGGCGCAAATTTGCTTCCACCTCGAAGGGGTAAAAGTCCTAAACAAGAAGGGGCACCCAATTCAGTGCTTGTCCTGAGTTTAGAAGACAAATATCATCTCCACCAAATGCCCTCAGCCCCAATGACTGACATTGACCATTGGCTGTGGGAATTTCCCCAAGCGTGGGCAGAAACTGGGGGAATCGGGCTGGCTCAGCATCGACCGGCCATATACATAGAACTGAAGCCGGGGGCAGACCCTGTCAGGGTCCGCCAATACCCCATGCCTCTAGTAGCACGAAAGGGAATCACACCCCACATACGGCGACTATTGGACTCGGCATATTAAGGCCCTGCCAATCAGCATGGAACACTCTCTTGCTGCAGGTTCAGAAACTGAACTCTAACAATTACAGGCCAGTCCAGGACTTGAGGGAAGTCAACCAGCGAGCAGAGGATATGCACCCTACAGTCCCAAACCCATATACCCTCCTCTCCACCCTGCCTCCAGACAAAACTTGGTATATGGTATTAGATTTAAAAGATGCATTTTTCAGCCTGCCTTTAGCGCCCAAGAGTCAAGACCTCTTCGCCTTTGAATGGACGGACCCTGAGAAAGGCATCAATGGCCAGCTCACCTGGACTCAACTAACACAAGGATTCAAAAATTCACCGACCATCTTCGATGAGGCCTTACACGAAGACTCGGGTGAGTTCCGTTCCGAGCACCCTCATTTGACTTTATTACAATATGTAGATGATATCCTGTTGGCGGCGGAGGACCAGGACACATGCCTGCGAGACACCGGGACTTGCTCCAGACCACAGCGGCCCTAGGATACCGGGCCTCAGCTAAAAAAGTCCAGATCTGCAGAGCAGAGGTGAGCTACCCTGGGTACAAATTAAAGGATGGACAAAGATAGTTGACGGATGCACGGAAGGAAACTGTCTTAAGAATCCCACAGCCGCAAACCGTCTGCCAGGTACGTGAATTCCTGGGGTCAGCAGGGTTCTGTTGCTTATGGATTCCGGGTTTTGCCGAGATGGCCAGACCCCTCTATGAGGCCACCAGGCACCAGCAAAATTTTAAATGGACAGAGGCCATGAACAGAGCCTTTAATGACCTTAAAAAGGCCTTGCTGTCTGCCCCGGCCCTTGGGTTGCCCAATCTAGCCAAGCCCTTCTACCTGTATGTGGACGAGAAAGACGGAGTGGCAAAAGGGGTCCTTGTCCAGTACTTAGGTTCCTGGAAGAGACCCATAGCCTATCTTTCCAAAAAGCTGGACACAGTGGCCGCTGGATGGCCCTATGCTTAAAAATTATTGCTGCGGTGGCCACTATGGTCAAGGACGCAGACAAACTGGCCATGGGGCAAGAACTGCATGTTACCACCCCACATGCTATTGAAGAGGGTACTCAAACAGCCCCCAGACCGCTGGATCAGCAATGCCTGTCTGACCCATTATCAGAGCCTGCTGCTAAACCCTACCAGAATTTTATTTAAGCCACCAACAACCCTGAATCCAGCAACGCTACTCCCGAACCCAGAACTGGGACCCCTCTCTGCATGACTGTCAAGAAATTTTGGCACAGGTGCACGGAATCAGAGCTGATCTCCAGGACCAGCCACCGCCGAATGCGGACATCACCTGGTACACGGACGGCAGCAGTTTTGTCCAAGAAGGACTCAGATATGCGGGGGCAGCTGTAACCACGGAGACAGAGACTGTCTGGGCAGAGCCACTGGCAGCTGGAACGTCGGCTCAACGGGAAGAACTGATCGCACTGGCCAAGGCGCTGACCATGGGGGAAGGTAAACGAATAAACATCTACACCGACAGCAGGTACGCCTTTGCCACTGCTCACATCCACGGAGCCCTTTACAGGGAGAGAGGGCTCTGACAGCAGAGGGAAAGACTGTTAAAAACAAAACGGAGATTCTTGAACTCCTAAAGGCCCTCTGGCTGCCCAAGGCCCTAGCCATCATCCATTGTCCGGGGCACCAAAAGGCAGACACGCCAGTAGCCAGGGGAAACCAGCTAGCCGATTTAAAAGCAAAAGAGGTGGCCCATCTGGTGACCCAGGTCTTAGCTACCACGCTACCTGATCCAGGGGCACCGACCCTGCCTGACACCCCCAACTATACTGATGCTGACTTACACTGGATCAAACGCTTGCCTATGACCCAGTGCTTGCGTGGTTGGTGGAGGGCCACAGACTCCAGCATCATCTTGCCAGAGGAACTAGAACGGCGAGTCCTATCCAAAATGCATCGGAGTGGAAACATGGAAACAAGGAAGATGGAAGGGGCACCCAATTCAGGTGCTTGTCCTGAGTTTAGAAGACGAATATCGTCTGGAAACAAGGAAGATGGAAGACCTCATACGACATGCAAAGATCACGATTAAAAACTCTCAAGCAAAGATCGAACAGATTGTGGCAAGCTGCCGTGGATGCCAATTAAATGCCTCCGCCCATGGATCTAACCCGGGTACCCGGCTCCGAGGGGACCGACCAGGAGCCTACTGGGAAGTGGACTTCACTGAGGTAAAACCTGGAAAATACAGGTATAGGTATTTACTAGTGTTTGTAGATACTTTTTCAGGATAGACAGAGGCATTTCCCAACAAACATGAAACGGCACAGATCGTGACCAAGAAACTGCAGGAAGACATCGTACTGACATATGGTTTTCCCATTAGAATTGGGTCAGACAACGGCCCAGGATTCATATCTAAGGTAACACAGGGAGTGGCATTAGTACTTGGGGCAGATTGGAAATTACATTGTTCATATAGGCCCCAGAGCTCAGGACAGGTAGAGAGGATGAACAGAAAATTAAAGGAGACCTTAACTAAATTAGCCCTGGAGACTGGCGGGGACTGGGTGACTCTCCTCCCCTTTCCCCTATATAGGGAGAGGAACTCCCCATATAAGATGGGACTGACTCCCTACAAAATCATGGTCAGTCTTCCTCCACCTGTTATCCCCAATTTAAAACCTGAGGTGCTTGCTGAATTTGATGATCACCAACTTCTTTTCTCCCTCCAAATGTTACAATGAACCCATGAGCAGGTGTGGCCTAAGCTGAGGGCCCTCTATGAGACTGGGCCATTCCTGGACTCCCAACAATATCGACCAGGTGACTGAGTATACGTGCGGAGATACTAACACCGGACACTTCAGGACACCTCAACCTCACTGGAAGGGACCTTACATCATGATCCTGACCACTCCCACCACTCGCAAGGTTGACGAGATTACTCCCTGGGTCAACTACACCCACGTCCAGCCTGCTGACCCACATGCTGTTCTCAAAGACTTTGTTCCAGAATGGAAAAGCCAACCAGACAAGGACAATCCCCTAAAGTTAAGACTGCACTGTTCTCACTTATTTCCCACCTCCAAGACTCCCTAGTCCGAGGTTGTCCTTCAAAATAGAAGGAGATTAGAATTAGTCTTCTTACAACAAAGGGTGGGAGGGGGTTATGGGCTGCCTTAAATGTAAATGAGAGCGAGAACAGCAGCAAGGTTGGTCAGAATCCTGGTTTAATCATTCCCCTGGCTCACTCTGGGAGCAACCTGGACCCATGATTGGGTGCTGCGCAGGATCCTATGAAAAAGGGGGGAATGTGGGACCCAGGAAATTTAACAAAATCCCCTACCCCTGGACAAGAAGAGCAGGACTGATTCTATTTTGTGCTGCACCCCCTTGTGCTGACCCGCTTATTACTTAGGGCACTGCCCCACCCTAGTCAAGCCCAGAGCACACCCTAACTGGAAATCCGGCTCAGTGATAGGCCAGTTCAAATGGATACTTTAAGGTAAAATGTAATTCAATCTGCCACCTGCAAGTGGACCAGCATGACTGTGCAACTTTCTGCGTATCCCATTGGCCACTGGTCCCTATAAAGCTGCTAGGCCTCCTATTAATCTCGGGGTCCAAGTCCCTGCTCCGCTGCGTCAGGTATACTTGGACCCAGGCTCGAGCTTGTAAATAAACCCTCCTGTGTTTGCATTGGTGTCAGCTCCTTGATGATTTCTCAGATTCATGATCTTGGGCACAAAACTGGGGCCTCACAGGATAAACAACCCCCACTGAGCCTCACAGTGGCCTCACAGGATTAGCAGCTTAAACATCACTCACTGAGCACTGCACCAGGCAGGGGGGTGAGCAGCTCCCCCAAGTGCTAATACCTGAAAATCAGCATAAAAGGCCCCTCCCCCCAGAAGACCAGCTACATGGACGGGGAAAAAACAAATTATTGACCAAGCAGCACTGGAAAGTTCCAGGAGAAGTCAAGGGACTTACAGTATACAGAATTAGACGATACTCCCCCGTGTTTTTTTTTGTTTTGTTTTTGTTTTTTTGCTTTTTGATTTCTGTTTGCTTCCACCACCCCCTTTGTTTCCTTTCTTTCTCTTTTCTTTTAAATTTTAAGGGGGACTCTCAAAATTCCCCATTAAGAAGTCCAATGGAACAATCCACAAAAAAAGGGACTGAATAGGTATCATGATGACACTAAACTCATATCTTTCAATAGTAACTCTGAATGTGAATGGAATTAATGACCCCATCAAAAGGCGCAGGGTGTCAGACTGGCTAAAATAGCAGGACCCATCTATTTGCTGTCTACAAGAGACTCATTTTAGACAGAAGGACACCTACAGCCTGAAAATAAAAGGTTGGAGAACCATTTACCATTCGAATGGTCCTCAAAAGAAAGCAGGGGTAGCCATCCTTCTATCAGATAAACTAAAATTTACCCCGAAGACTGTAGTGAGAGATGAAGAGGGACACTATCTCATCCTTAAAGGATCTATCCAACAACAGGACTTAACAATCATCAATATATATGCCCCGAATTTGGGAGCTGCCAAATACATCAATCAATTAATAACCAAAGTTAAGACATACTTAGATAATAATACACTTATACTTGGTGACTTCAATCTAGCTCTTTCTACCCTCAGTAGGTCTTCTAAGCACAACATCTCCAAAGAAACGAGAGCTTTAATGACACACTGGACCAGATGGATTTCACAGATATCTACAGAACTTTACATCCAAACTCAACTGAATACACATTCTTCTCAGTGCACATGGAACTTTCTCCAGAATAGACCACATACTGGGTCACAAATCGGGTCTGAATGATACCAAAAGATTGGGATCGTCCCCTGCATATTCTCAGACCATAATGCCTTGAAATTAGAGCTAAATCACAAGAAGTCTGGAAGGACTTCAAACATGTGGAGGTTAAGGACCATCCTGCTAAAAGATGAAAGGGTAAACCAGGAAATTAAGGAAGAATTAAAAAGATTCATGGAAACTAATGAGAATGAAGATACAACCATTCAAAATCTTTGGGATGCAGCAAAAGCAGTCCTGAGGGGGAAACACATCGCAATACAAGCATTGATCCAAAAACCGGAAAGAACTCAAATACAAAAGCTAACCTTACACCTAAAGGAGCTAGAGAAAAAACAGCAGATGGAACCTACGCCCAGCAGAAGAAGAGAGTTAATAAAGATTCGATCAGAACTCAACACAATCAAGACCAGAAGAACTGTGGAAAAGATCAACAAAACCAGGAGTTGGTTCTTTGAAAGAATTAATAAGATAGATAAACCATTAGCCAGCCTTATTAAAAAGAAGAGAGAGAAGACTCAAATTAATAAAATCATGAATGAGAAAGGAGAGATCACTACCAACTCCAAGGAAATACAAACGATTTTAAAAACATATTATCAACACCTATACGCCAATAAATTAGGCAATCTAGAAGAAATGGACGCATCTCTGGAAAGCCACAAATTAGCAAAACTGGATCAGGAGGAAATAGAAAACCTGAACAGGCCAATAACCAGGGAGGAAATTGAAGCAGTCATCAAAAACCTCCCAAGACACAAAAGTCCAGGGCCAGATGGCTTCCCAGGGAATTCTATCAAACATTTAAAGAAGAAACCATACCTTTAATACTAAAGCTGTTCGGGAAGATAGAAAGAGATGGAATACTTCCAAACTCGTTCTATGAGGCCAGCATCACCTTAATTCCAAATCCAGACAAAGACCCCACCAAAAAGGAGAATTACAGACCAATATCCCTGATGAACATGGATGCAAAAATTCTTAACAAGATACTAGCCAATAGGATACAAAAGTACATTAAGAAAATTATTCACCATGACCAACTATGATTTATTCCTGGGACACCAGGCTGCTTCAACACTCGTAAAACAACCAATTTGATTCATCATATCAGCAAGAGAAAAGCCAAGAACCATATGATTGTCTCAATAGATGCAGAAAAAGCATTTGACAAAATACAGCATCCATTCCTGATCAAAACTCTTCAGAGTGTAGGGATAGAGGGAACATTCCTCAATATCTTAAAAGCCATCTAAGAAAAGCCCACAGCAAATATAATTCTCAATGGGGAAGCACTGGGAGCCTTTCCCCTAAGATCAGGAACAAGAGAGGGATGTCCACTCTCACCACTGCTATTCAACATAGTACTGGAAGTCCTAGCCCCAGCAATCAGACAACAAAAAGACATTAAAGGCATTCAAATTGGCAAAGAAGAAGTCAAACTCTCCCCCTTCGCCAAAGACATGATACTCTACATAGAAATCCCAAAAGGCTCCACCCCAAGATTGCCAGAACTCACACAGCAATTTGGCAGTGTGGCAGGATACAAAATCAATGCCCAGAAATCAGTGGCATTACTATACACTAACAATGAGACTGAAGAAAGAGAAATTAAGGAGTCAATCCCATTGACAATTGCACCCAAAAGGTTAAGATACCTAGGAATAAACCTAACCAAAGAGGTAAAGGATCTATACCCTAAAAACTAGAGAACACTTCTGAAAGAAATTGAGGAAGACACCAAGAGATGGAAAAATATTCCATGCTCATGGATTGGAAGAATTAATATTGTGAAAATGTCAATGTTACCCAGGGCAATTTACACATTTAATGAAATCCCTATCAAAATACCATGGACTTTCTTCAGAGAGTTGGAAAAAATCATCTTAAGATTTGTGTGGAATCAGAAAAGCCAGGGGAAGTTTAAAAAAGAAAGCCATATCTGGGGGCATCACAATGCCAGATTTCAGGTTGTCCTACCAAGCTGTGGTCATCAAGACAGTGTGGTACCGGCACAAAAACAGACACATAGATCAATGGAACAGAATAGAGCATCCAGAAGTGGACCCTTAACTTTATGGTCAACTAATATTCAATAAAGGAGGAAAGACTATCCATTGGAAGAAAGACAGTCTCTTCAATAAATGGTGCTGGGAAAACTGGACATCCACATGCAGAAGAATGAAACTAGACCACTCTCTTTCACCATACACAAAGAGAAACTCAAAATGGATGAAAGATCTAAATGGGAGACAAGATTCCATCAAAATCCTAGAGGAGAACACAGGCAACACCCTTTTTGAACTCGGCCACAGTAACTTCTTGCAAGATACATCCACGAAGGCAAAAGAAACAAAAGCAAAAATGAACTATTGGGACTTCATCAAGATAAGAAGCTTTTGCACAGCAAAGGATACAGTCAACAAAACTAAAAGACAGCCTACAGAATGGGAGAAGATATTTGCAAATGACGTATCAGATAAAGGGCTAGTTTCCAAGATCTATAAAGAACTTATTAATCTCAACACCAAAGAAACAATCCAATCATGAAATGGGCAAAAGACATGAAGAGAAATCTCACACAGGGAGACACACATATGTCCAACACCCACATGAGAAAATGCTCTGCATCACTTGCCATCAGGGAAATACAAATCAAAACCACAATGAGATACCACCTCACACCATGGAGAATGGGGAAAATTAACAAAGCAGGAAACCACAAATGTTGGAGAGGATGTGGAGAAAAGGGAACCCTCTTACACTGTTGGTGGGAATGTGAAACAGTACAGCCACTCTGGAAAACTGTGTGGAAGTTCCTCAAAGAGTTAAAAATAGACCTGCCCTACGACCCAGCAATTGCACTGTTGGGGATGTACCCCAAAGATGCAGATGCAATGAAACGCCGGGACACCTGCTCCCCGATGTTTCTAGCAGCAATGTCCACAATAGCCAAACTGTGGAAGGAGCCTCGGTGTCCATTGATAGATGAATGGATAAAGAAGATGTGGTTTTTGTATACAATGGAATATTACTCAGCCATTAGAAACGACAAATACCCACCATTTGCTTCAACGTGGATGGAACTGGAAGTTATGCTGAGTGAAATAAGTCAATCAGAGAAGGACAAACATTATATCTCATTCTTTGGGGAATGTAAATAATAGTGAAAGGGAATAGAAGGGACGGGAGAAGAAATGGGTAGGAAATATCAGAAAGGGAGACAGAACATAAAGACTCCTAACTCTGGGAAATGAACTAGGGGTGGTGGAAGGGGAGGAGGGCGGGGGTTGGGGTGAATGGGTGACGGGCACTGATGGGGGCACTTGACGGGATGAGCAGTGGGTGTTATTCTGTATGTTGGTAAATTGAACACCGATAAAAAACAAATTTATTTTTTAAAAATAATAATAAAAAAATAAAGGGTTAAAAAAATGAAAGGAAAATAAAAAAAAAAGAATAAAATTAACTAGAGGAACTTTTAAGATTAGATACTTCAGAAAGAAGGAACAGATTACTATTACAAGGTTCATTCCACTTGGTAAAAGAAATTGTTTGGCAGGATTAAAAATGTGTAATAATTTGCTATTTAGAGTCCCAAATAGAAAAAAAAAAAATAGAGTCCCAAATAGAGACTCAGAAAAAGTGAAAAATAGAGATGTAGAAAAATGTAACAGGCAAATACTAATAAGCTGTAGTAGCTACTTGACCATCAGACAAGGTAGACTTTAAGGGAAAAAATGCATTATTAGGGATGGAGAAAATCAGCAAATAATGTAAAATATTAAATTCATCAGGAAAATTAAATTTAAAAATTTATATGATCTTAATAGTTTCAAAATATAAGGTAAGAATTAATAGAATTATAGGGGGAAAGTGACAAATCAAATGAGATTTCAAAATACTTTATTATTGGTAGATGAAAGAAAAAAACTTCAATACAATTTTCAAATGGTAACCTCGAAGCCTATCTTGTTAGAGTACAGACCAATAATTAGAGAACCCTGTGCATAAACATATTCTTCTTGAGCACAAATGGAAAAATTACCAAAATTAATGACATACTATGTCATAAAGTTCAAAGTATTAATACTATAAAAACATATTTTCCAGATATAACTTAATTTTCTACAATGAGATTAAATGGTAAGAGCCAAAATATCAACCAAATCAGCTATTTTAAAACCTCTCATAACAACTCATGGGTCAATAAAGAAATCACAATGGAAATTAAAATATTTAGGATTAAAAGATATTGAATATAATATAATAATAACTGTGAAGAGTCAAAACAGGAGTTAGCACTTTATCATCTTAAATGCTTAAATATTTATCTTTTGTATTTTCTAATATAACATTGGGTTTCATCGTAAGAACTGGCAAGGACAGAAAAGGGGAGGGATGTGCTGAACAAAAGAAGGCAAAATAAAGGAGATAATAAAGAATGGAAATTAATGAACTAGGGACACAAAGCTATAACAGAAGATTCCAAAAGCCCCAAAGTTGTTTCTTTGAAAATGTAATAGAGAGACTATGAAATGTTACTCAAGGTTACATGACTAACAAATGGAGAAGCCAAGACTTAAATCTACGTAGTCCAGGGTTTAACTACCATGCTCCACTACCCTAAAAGTGCTAGTAAGTATAAAAAGACAAGATTGTTATGTTTGACTACTTTAATCTTAATAAACTCCATGCATTATGAATACCATAAGGCCAGATATATGCAACACATACAACTAAGAAAAAGTTAGTATTCTGAATAAAAACTCCTACAAATCAATAAGGAAATAGATATATGGGAAGAACCATGAACATGCATTTCACCAAAGAGAAAACATGAATATCCAATAACAATATAAGAAGACACTCCACCTCATAACTAATCTAGGAAATGTAAAATAAAAGTATGTGAAGTTTTCTATGTGAGTTAGATTGACAAAAACTTAAAAATCTAATAACAAATGTTGGTAAAGATGTAGAGCTATGGAAATTATTATATATTGTGGCAGGATATAAACTGGAACAATGCTCCGAAGAAAAAATTGGGTACTATCTTGTATGAACATTCATATATCCCATGAGTTGGGAATTCCACTCCTAGATATGTACCTAGAGAAAGTCTTGAACATGTATATCCTGAAACATACACAAGGATGTTAATAACAGGAAAAAAAAACAAAAAACAAAAAATAAAACAAAAACCTGGAAACATTCTCTATCAAAAGAAAAATGGAAAAATAAATTGTGGTATATTCATAATGGAATACTACATAGCAAAGAAAATAACTATAATTATACACAAGGATGATGCAATGAACCATAATATTGAGTAAACTAAGGAATTTATAGGAAGGTTCTATTATATGAAGCCCAAACACAGGCCAAACTGAATATATCATTTAGGCAAATGTAGGCAAATACATAGATTTATAAAAGAGCAGAACAACAAAGTATGCTTGCATATACCAAATCTTGAATAAATCTCATTTTTGTCTTTTTCATTTTTATCTATTACTTAAGATTACTTTAAGAAGAAATAAGAGAACCAATGCCAGTCTTACCTGCAGAAACACTGAGGAAGTTCTCCTTGGCCATATAAAGGAAACAGAAATGGAGTGTTGCCATACCGTCCAAGACAGTGAAGAAAGTTTTTGGTAGCTTTGAGACCGTCTATGGTATTGCTGGCTGTCTCTGATGTCATCGCAATTGAATGCAGGACAAAGTACTGGAGGTTGGGGGTTAATTTTTGAGTTTTTAAATACTCAGAAAATGTAATCTCCTCATAGGCTATGAAAAGATGAAAATTTATCAGTTAAAATCACAATCAGGGGCAGCCCGGGTGGCTCAGAGGTTTAGCGCCGACTTGGGCCCAGGGCCTGATCCCGGACTTCTGGGATCGAGTCCCATGTCGGGCTCCCTGCATGGAGCCTGCTTCTCTCTCTGCCTGTGTCTCTGCCTCTTTCTCTCTGTGTCTCTCATGAATAAATAATTTTTTTTTTTTTTAATCACAATCAAACCTCAATTTAAAACCACTGCACTGGGATGCCTGAGTGGCTTAGTGGTTGAGTGTCTGCCTTTAGCTCAGGGTGTGATCCTGGAGTCCTGGGATCCAGTCCTGCATCAGGCTTTCTGCTTCTCCCTCTGCCTGTGTCTCTGCCTCTCTCTCTCTCTCTCTCTCTCTCTGTCTCTTGAATAAATAAATAAAATCTTTTTTTTAAGATTTTATTTATTTTTTATTAATGAGACAGAGAGAGAGAGAGGCAGACACACAGGCAGAGGGAGAAGCAGGCTCCATGCAGGGAGCCCGACGTGGAACTCGATCCCAGCTCTCCAGGACCACATCCTGGGCCAAAGGCAGCGCTAAACCGCTGAGCCACCCAGGCTGCCCCAATAAATAAAATCTTAAAAAATAAATAAACAAATAAAACCACTGCACAAAAGAGATCAAGCTTGTTTAAGACACTTGGCAAAGGACCCAGGTGGTATATATTACATTTTGGACAGAGATCACATATTTTAGGGGGGAAAAAACCTAGAAACAATCTCACTATCCTAACTGAACTGATGGCACAATTTTTAAACTTTAAATGATGAATCTTTATTATTTTATAGGCTTAAAAAACTAGAAAAACATTCATTAACCACAACAGGTTTCCAAAATTGGCAATAATCTTACTTTACTATCACTAAAACTGCTGAGTAATGCCAATAATTACACTTAGAAATATTAAATAGACATGACAAATGACAATTTTTTGGTAAAAACTATGATAGACTTGATTTTTTTGAAACGTATATTTCTACTAAAACTAAGAACAATGAACTGTAACTAAAAAGTAAGGAAGTTAATTTCTGTGTGCCTAATGGAATCAGTCTTACTGCCTTATACCACACCTCAAAACAAGGGACGCCTAAAAACTGCTCACTTAAAGAACAGAAAAAAATATAATTGGACTATTAGTGGTGGGAAATATAATATCATAACAAAAGAAAAAAATATAAAACTTACAAAAATTTACTGAGAGAACATGAGTTTATGATGGGATGAGCACTTGGTGTTCTACTATATGTTGGCAAACTGAATTTAAATTTTAAAAATTTAAAAAAAGAGAGATAACATAAGTTTATAGCACTGTGAAGAATGATTTGGCGGTATCTAATGAACATGATGCTTTAAGACCAAGAACTCAACTTTTAATATTCCAAGTAAAAAAAAAAAAATACTAATAAATAAATAAAAATCTTAAAAAAAACTATACTGCTGTATTTCTCATTGCAACTTTATAAATGAAACATCAGTAGTATTTTTCTGTTTTGGACAACGTTTCCAGTCCAATGCACTTAAAGAGTATAAAGCTCTGATACTAAACTGAGATATTCAATTTTCAACAAACTGTAATTCGGGTCAAAGCCAAAACTAGAAACCATATCCTCTAACACAGTGGTTCACATTCCCAGTGCCATCTAGCCTGTTTTTAGTTAAAATGAATAATTCAATATACCAAGCAAAAGTAATCCTGGGAAAATGAAAAAATATACAGACTTTTTAACTGCTGAAAAAAATTAATGGAACAATGAAAAAAGAATATCATCTATGGAGAACCAGTTGACAGAAATATTTAATTAACAAGAATAAAAACTGGGACGCCTGGGTGGCTCAGTGGTTGAGCATCTGCCTTTGGCTCAGGTCCTAATCCTGGGGTCCTGGGATTCAGTCCCAGATCAGGCTCCCGAGCCTGCTTCTCCCTCTGCCTATGTCTCTGCCTCTCTCTGTGTGTCTCCCATGAATAAATAAATAAAATCTTTAAAAAAAAACAAGAATAAAAGTTAACGCACAGCACAGCACTTCCACAATGATGAAAATATTCTATAGCTGTACTGTAGCCATAGTAGCTAATAGCCACATGTGGTACCGAGTACTTCAAATACGGCTAGTCCAACTGAGGAACTGAATTTTAAATTATATTTAATATTAATTAATTTTAGTTTAACTAGCTACATGTTGGTCATGGCTAACCTACTGGATAGTGCAGAGTCAGAATGTACTTTAAAAGAGTACTGAGCAGCTTACTACATCAGAGCAAGCATATTAAAACAAGAAAGCTCAAATATTTAGAGAACACAATTTGATGAACATAATTTAATGGAAAACAATACCTTTATATTCATCAGGATGTTTTTCATATTCCATACAAAATGTAAGAAACTTCATTAGCATTCGCTTTTCTACCATAGTAAGTTGTTTGCTATTAAAGACATCGGCTCTAGAACAAGGAACCTGAAAAACATGATTTTAAGTTAAGAAACAGCTTCTTAGTGACACAAGTTTTCCAAATTACATTTTTTCCCTTTAACTATATAACAAGATCATTATTTCCATTCTAGCCATTCATGTTACCTTCTATCAGTTCTAATGGCATCTCTGCTGACTTCAGAGCTAATTAACTTGTGAGCTCTCTTACTTAATTCTGCCAAGTTGCTCCTTATACCATTAAAAGGCCAATGGCATGTCACTCCTAACTGGGTACAAATGACAGCTCAAATCTAGTGATATTTCCTGAAATTAACATTTTCTCAAAACCAGTATCAGGTTGCAGGAGAACTCATGAAAAAATTAACACTAGAAATTTTAATTGAGTAATCTCTATTTACTTTTACTATGCAGGATTGGAATTTGCTGCTTTGCCAGGAAAATAACAATTCTATTTGTTTATCCTTCCAAAACAAATGATAACTTTAGCTCATACCCAGTTACAATATTTGATCAGCAAAGTACCTGTTCCACTCTTCCTTCTCGAAATGCAAGAATCCTGGTAATATTTTTGAACTCTGCATATCGACTTACGTTAGATTTGATTAAAAGATCAATTAGCAATCCTCGAGAATACAGCAGCTGTACAAAGAAAATATTTTACAGGATAAAAGGAAAAATTAGTAAGTGCTAAGTAAAGATATATAATTCCACTATATTTTTAAATATTTGTATGAAATATTATACCTATTAATATTGTAATACATAACAAAATTTACTACAGGTTTACAATTGATTATCTGAAATTCAAAACCCTAAAAACTCTGGAATCCAAAGTTTTTTCATAACTAATTTGGCAACAAAATGACCCAAAATGATAGAAGACTCTTTTCTCTTTGCTGCACTTACTGTGAATACATACATTTGCCTGCAGAAATATTAATAGGTTTAATTATAGAGTGCCTCCTCAGATCTTGTTAAGAATGTTATACCGTATATAGTGTATCAGCATATGTACTATATTACATTCTAAAATGATTTTTAAAATCTAAATAACAGAACACATCAGGCCCAAGCATTTTGAATAAGAGACTATACAGACTTATATAAGGACAAGTGGTTATTTTTTTTACTTACAAATTTATTTTTATTGGTGTTCAATTTGCCAACATATAGAATAACAACCAGTGCGAAAGCCAATTCAGAAGGACAAGTGGTTATTAAGAAGACATTAGCTCGCTGGACTTCTTCATCAAACAGAAAAGAAAAAGATTGGTTATGTGTGCCTACCAAAAGAATTGAATTAGAAGGTCCCTCTAGAATCCTAGCAGTCTAGATTTATGTCTTTTTCAAGAAGTGAGGATGATGGTTATTGATAGCATGTACATGTGGAATTGATTTTTCACATTTTGTAACAAATATCAAAGACAAAAAAAATCCACAAAACTTCAATAATATTATCTAGCATGTTCTATATTTAACCATATGGTTAAATGCAACAGATTTGGCTTTGCGGTATACTGATATACTTTTAAGTGTTTATAACTCAATAAATGTTTAAAATGTAAATGTTACATCTGTAATAAGAGAAGGAAATAAAACAATTAGCTTTGCTAGAAAGAAAAAGGGAATTTCAAAAATCTATCCAAACCATCAGTCTGAGTATCCAAGAGGTCAGTAAAGACTTGAACATCGATATCAGTTAGGTTTTTATAGTGGCCAGCATTGTGCAGAACAAAACTGGCATTGCTTTTTTTTTTTTTTTTTTGAAATCAATCCAACTACCCTAAATACAGCAGGTTATTTCATTATCTTCAGCCTAATGCCCTACACAACTAATATATATATAGCATACATTTTTAAGAATATATTGCCAAGTCCTAATTCTATAATTATACTAAAAACAGATACATCAAATACCCATTCTGTTTAAAAACAAATACTTGAAATTCAATGATCCCTCAGTAGTCATAATAATTTCACAAATATTAATGTCAAACAAAAGATGTATTTTCATTTAAGAAGATCTAGTAAAGCCTAAGACTTAATTCCAGCTTAAAAACAATGCATTTAAGATAACATTGAAGAGAACATATTTTAATTAAACACTACACTAAACTTTTGTCTGAAGCTTAGTAATAACAACTACAGTATTTAAACTTAAGCCTCTTTTACAGCACTCTCTAAGTGATCTAACCGAAATTGCAGTGATGAGAGGCTAAAGAATACCAAGTACCGTTCAATAGAAGAATGGATAAAGTTGTGGTATGTATACACACACACACATATTACAAAATTACTTGGTCATTAAAAAAGAATGAAATCTTGCCATTTGCAACAACATGGATGAAACTAGACGACAGTATACTAAGTGAAGTAAGTCCAAGAAAGACAAATACCGGGACACCTGGGTGGCTCAGAGGTTGAATGTCTGCCTTTGCTCAGGGCATGATCCCGGGGTCCCAGGATCGAGTCCCATATCGGGCTTCCTGCATGGAGTCTGCTTCTCCCTCTGCCTATGTCTCTGCCTCTCTCTTTCTGTGTCTCTCATGAATAAATAAATAAAATCTTTTAAAAATTTTTAAAAAGACCAATACCATATGATTTCACATTTCACTCGTATGTGTAAACTAAAAAACAAAATAAATGAACAAAGAAAAAACGACTCTTAATTACAGAGAACAAACTGGTAGTTGTCAGAGAGATGTGTGGGTGGGTGTAGCTGGGTGAAATAAAGGGAATTAAGAGGTACATACCTCCAATTATAATACTTTACAATGTTGTATGGTGATAGATGGTGAGTAATCAAGGTGAGCAATGAGTAAATGTATAGAATTGTCCAATCAATATGTTGTGCATCTGAAACTAATATAATATTGTATGTTAATTATACTTCAATAAAAATAAAATATTTCAATCTGATTAAAATATTGAGAATTAGATTTAATAAGTAATTAATCATTTCTGTTTCACTTGGCCATGTTGGTTCCATAATTATTAAGGGTATGGACTTTCTTAGAAAAGAACTTTAAATGTAAGAACTTCAACTTTGATTTTCTCTATTAGTCTAAGCAGTATAATACTATAAAGCATTATATTTAACTAACCTAACCTGAGCTATAAGACTACTTTTTAAAAGGCTATATGTGTTTTGTAAACTGCAAAGCACCACTGTAATGTGTCAGTTTTACCATGACTTTGAGATGGAATACATGTAGAAATGTCAGGTGGTTTGGAGACATCAAACTGGACTTTAGGAAAGAGGTAGGGCTTGAAATAGATTTGGCAATCATCCTAAATTTAGATGCAATAACTGAAATTAGAACAGACAGAATTTCCAAGGAGTAACTGATTGCCCCAATATCGTGGAATATACTGCTTTCCACACCACAGATACTCAATAAATGTTCACTAAATGACTAACATTAAAAATTGATAACAAACCTCTTATACTGCTATGGTTCTACATTCTTTAGGTACTGCTGCTTTTGTGGGATGAATTTATTATTTTTTTAACATATAAAACGATGAAAACTATGCAGGACAAAGTAAACTGCCCTGACTGCTCTAGACACATCTGTTTTTAATCTACCCTAAAAGAACCACTACTATGATCCACTGAAACTCATGAAAAATACCCAGAATTCTTAAAAGTCTCAAACATCTTGGCATCTAATTAAACTCTCTCCCCCTCCACTACAATCAGCACTTTCTTTTATATTAGTGCATGATTTCCTACACTAATTCCAAAAATTGATACAGTTCCATCTATTATTTTCCATTGCAATATTTATACTGTATTTCAGCTACAATAAGGGTTAGAGATTATTATAAACTAGTGTTGATTCTTAACCAACATTTATATCATTTAAGTTAGGCATTCCATATTCCAACTAATTAAAAATGAAATTTTCACAACAAAGCCCATTTGTTACTTGACTACTTCAGGGTTTTTTTGTTGTTTTATTTTTTGGTTTTGAAAACTTATTTTCTGTTCATGAGAATAGGAAAACCATTAGTAAACTATGATTAAACTTCCACTCAGAAAACAATAGCCAAGGTAACATGGAAAAAATGCTAGATTTCAAAGCATGGCAGGGTCACAGGAGCTGGAGAAGGTGGAATAGATGGTGCAAAAATATGAAGTAGGACCAAGGTAGCAACAAGCTCAGAGCAGGACAGAATCAGGCACAGATAGCTACGTGATACAAAGAAAAAAAAAAAGGATAGTAAAAATATACTCATATTTTTAGGCATCAGGTTCAAAAAGAACAATAATATGAGTATATAGGATTGTATTTAGCAAAATTTAAGGAATATGCAATTAGTCTCTCTGTATTTGGAACTTCAAGAGAGCATATTTAATTGAAAAGCCTAGTTTTGAGGCAAGTCTAATGTTATTTACTATGCTCTTCTATTTCTTTTTAATTTTTTGTTTGTCTTCAATGTATGGGATTTGGTCTGTTTCTTTCTACTTACTCCCTGCCCTATATCTAACCTCTTAAGACCATGATCCTTACTGGTTTTCTGCTTTTTCATGCTACATTAACTTTGCTTCCTATAAAACCAATACAACACTGTACCATCCAAAGACTTAGGGATCTCCTCTGAAGTTACACTGACCTAATATCAAAGTTAAGGACTGAAAGATAACCAAAGACAGTAGCATTCTTCCCAGGCTCCCTGCCCCCACGCCCCGTATTAAATTATCCTCTAAAGCCCTCACACCTGAACAGATGATTTTCAAAAATGCATGGGTTCATTCAGAATGTTCATCATATAGATGTTAAAATAGACACTATATAGAAAGGCTAAAAATTTCATTTTTTTAAAATGTTTTT
Source organism: Canis lupus dingo (assembly GCF_003254725.2). NCBI lineage: Eukaryota > Metazoa > Chordata > Mammalia > Carnivora > Canidae > Canis > Canis lupus. The sequence continues at coordinate 66,854,273 of NC_064281.1, forward strand.
TTAAGGGTTTTATTTATTTGACAGAGAGAGCTGGGAGGGTGGGCCATAAGCAGGGGCAGTGGCAGACAGACAGAAAGGAGAAGCAGGCTCCCCACTGAGCAGGGAACCCTATGTGGGGTCCTGCGATCATGACTGGAGCCGAAGGCAAATACTTAACTGACTGAGCCACCCAGGCACCTCAAGAAGTTCATTTAATAAACTATAAATAACATGAATTTTAATAAGGTTCATTAGAATTTTTCTCTTGATAAAATTCATAGTGTCCATGCAGGAGAATGTCAGAATGGATTCTGTGCTCCAGTACAAAAGTATCCTTGTGCTATAGTACTGAGCATTTTTAACCTATATTTAAAGAATATTTTAACTGAATTATAAATTTCTGGCTACTATCTCTTTATAAAACAAATGTTCACACTTCAAATAATAAAATTATGAAAATTGGGTTTATGGTCCCAGATGCTATTTTCAATCAATTAAAATTAGTATTATTCTATGACAGGATGAAGAAAATTAGTACTTACTTTTGATACCAAATCAATATTAAACCTCCTGCCTTCTTTAATAATTTGTGAGTAAGTAATCCTAGTTTTCTTTGGTTGCAATGCAGTGCCTTCTGTTGTAGGCACATTTTTACTTGTTTCTTCTTCTGAAGCTGACTTCATACAAGTTTTATCATCATGTTTTTCTGTTTCTCCTGTTACCTTCACATTGCTTATTTCTAGGGCAGTCTCTAGATCACTGCTTGGAGTTTGTTCTGTGAGCATTTCACAGCTCGCAATGCATAGTGACTCATCTTCTGAAGGCAGATAGGCAGAATGTACAGCTTCTGTAGGGTTCTCAGATATCACAGAAGCATGATTTTTCTGCAGTGCACCAGCTTCTTCAACTTCTTCATGCAAATCCTGACTAATGAGAAATGATAACAACACACTTTTGATAATTATACTGGCTACATTTTTTATTATTTTAATGGTGTTTTTTATTTCTTTATCCCATTTATATTACCAAGTCTAGTATACATTTTGTCGTATATGAACCACACACTAAACATTCATCTGTTAAGGTTTCAACACAATATGAAATACAATTAATATTTGAAAAATACACATAGAGATTTCAGAGTTTAGCAGAGCCTGTCACATGTATACTTTTAAGAATTTACTAAAGACAGAGGAATTGTATTTTAGAAACAAATCAAAAGTGCTTATGAGCACAGCCTTCAGAATAAACAGGACAATGTTCAAACCCTGAACCTGTGATTAGGTAACTCTGTGAATTTAGAAAACTTACTTATCCTATGACCTAAGTTATCCATCTATAACATATGGGTAACAGCATCTACCTCATGATTTAAGCTTCATAGTGTCACATGCAAAGAACCTATCACAGTGCCTAGCACATAGTAAATACTCAACAATGGTAGTTATCAAAGATTATTATTATTAATAATGTGACAGAGCTAGAATAAGTGCAATAAAGTTTAAGTTGGTTTGTCACAATGTGGTATATAAGAGGATCCTTCTGTATTCTTTCCTGCTTTATTTTGGTTTATTTATTTATTTATTTTTATTTTGTTTTTATTTTGTTTTAGTGTGTATTACTCTACTGGAAGTCTCAATTCCACAGTTAATACTAGGGTTAACATTCTCAGTCCATATTGCCTTGACTGATAAAACAGGCTCCTGTTCAATCTATCTGCATTATGCATTTCACTCCTGTTCAATCTATCTGCATTATGCATTCCACACCATATTACCTACATTTCATTGAGTTGCCCTACTGTGCAACACTAAAAAATGTCAATGATAGGCCGTGGGAAATAAACACCTGCTAAGTGATTGCTCAAGAAACTTAAAGCAGCTCTTCCTTATATGATCTCTAAACACTACCTCATAAAATCTTCTTCCTGCCTCTAACCCATATCATCTTTATCAACTATTTTCTGGTTTCATCTCTCTTGTTTTCAGACATAGCATCTCTCCTAATCTATCAACTCTAATCTCCACGTTTTGAACCATATTATTTGTGTCTCCTGGGCTTTTCATCCCACTCCCCATATCATCATAATTCTCCCATTCCCAAAAGTAAGCACATATTTTAACAATCTATCCACTGTAAGAAAAATTTTAAATATTTCCCAAAAAACTTCCTTAAACCAACCGTACTTATCATTCTATTACTCCATGTCCCCACAATACACACATGCAATTTACCTTGCATTTATTTATCCATTCTTTTCAATATTCCTTTGGTTGGCCAGTATATACTTTATCTTCTGAAGCAGACTTCAACTACCTTTAAGGAAAGACCTAAACATCTCTACTTACATGTGCCTCAAAACACTTAATGCACTGCTCTACAGACATGCTATCTAATCAACTCTTGAAGAATATATTGTTTGGGGGTGGGGCAAGATGGCAGAGACTAGGGGTCCTCAACTAACCTGGCCCCACGAACTTACCTAGATAACTTTCAAAACATCCTGAACATCAACGAATTCTACCTGAGATTTAAAGAGAGAACAGCCGGAAAGCTACAGAGAGAAGGGTTTTCACTTCTAGCAAGGTAGGAAGGGGCAGAAAAAAATAAAAAAGAATCAAGTGGGGGAGGGTCACCTCGAGGAACTGGGCTAAGGGCTAAAGTCAGGCAGAGAAAGCCTCCAGGAAAGGAAAGCTGAGCCCTCGAGAAGCAGGAACTTTAGAAGCAGGAACTTTAAAATCCGTACTGGATTCATCCTGGACAGAAAAACTCTCAGCAGGGAAACTGGGCAGAATCACAAGAGGGGCAGTAAAGCCTCCAGTTTCCTGGAGTCACTAATAGAGGAAGTGCACCCTGGGGAAAGCTCACCAGAATCTGTGGGCCGATCTCAAAGGCATGGAGATCACACCCGGCTGGATATGTGGGAGACGCCTGGCAGGCGGCTAAAGATGGAAGGGTCTGCACCCTGCCTCCTTCCAGACAATGTGGTTCTAGCAGCACAAGGCCCCAGACCCCAGGGCTGGAGCAGACATAGCCCACCATCCTGCACTCCCCCTGGGACAGGCAGAAGCGGGGAGGGCCAGGACATCGAGGACTCTCCCACCACTGGGCGCCCTGAAAGCTGTACAGATCAGGGCACCCGCGCCACACTGGGAGGGTCTAGGCCAATGTGGACTCGGAGACTGAGTTAGTTACTAGCAGGAAGCTAACTCCAGAGCTGAAAATCTGGCCACCACCAGTGTTGGTTTCCTCCTTGTTTCACCCTGTGCCTGGAAGAGGTGGGGCCTCCAGAGAACAAAGGCCTCACAGGTTAAACAGCTCCCATTGAGCCCTGCACTGAGAGGGGCGGGGCATCTCCCCCAGGTGCACACACCTGAGAATCAGCACAGGAGATTCCTCCCCCAGAAGACAAGCGGGAAGGCCAGGGGAAGAGTAAGTTCTTGACCAAGCAGCGCTGGAAAGCTCCAGGGGAAGTCAGGGATTTATAGTATATAACTAGGGGATCCCTGGGTGGTGCAGCGGTTTAGCGCCTGCCTTTGGTCCAGGGTGCGATCCTGGAGACCCGGGATCGAATTCCACGTCGGGCTCCCAGTGCATGGAGCCTGCTTCTCCCTCTAAGTCTCTGCCTCTCTCTCTCTCTGTGTGACTATCATCAAAAAAAAAATTGGGATCCCTGGGTGGCGCAGCGGTTTAGCGCCTGCCTTTGGCCCAGGGCGCGATCCTGGAGACCCAGGATCGAATCCCATGTCCTCCCAGTGCATGGAGCCTGCCTGTGTCTCTGCCTCTCTCTCTCTCACTGTGTGCCTATCATAAATAAATAAAAATTTAAAAAAAATTAAAAAAAAAATTTATAGTATATAACTAGAGGGTTCCCCTTCTTTTTTAATCTTTCCCTCTTTTTCCATTAGAACTCGTTTTTATATCAGACTAAAAATTTCAAATATTTTCTCTTTTCCCACCTTAACTACAATATTTTACCATCTCTTCACTTTTAAGTTTCTTCCTTTTTGACTTTCATATATCTACAATTAAATATCTTAGATATATTTTCCACTTCTAGATTCCCTTCAACTCAGTTAAATTTTGGTAGATATATGAGACGTGGGTTGTTTTGTGTTTTTTATTTTTGCTGCCTCATTTTGTTATACAATGGAGGAAGTTAATACCTTCTAAAACATGACCTGCATGTACCCAGAAGCAAGTGCAATACTGGGCTGGTTCAGTCTGTGAGATTATATTCTCTTTACATTCCCATTCTGCCCCCATCTTTTATCTCGTTTATGTTTTGGTGGTCAGTGTTGGGGCTTGGAACAAATATTGCTGGTTTATATAAATTTGGGACTGAGCATCTTCTAACGTACAGAACTTAACACACAGAACTAAGAGGATCACCATCTAGAGCCCCTCAGGTAGACTAATTCTCCCTCCACTACAACTTCCTCACCACCACCATCTCCCAGGTCCCTGCCTTTTCTTTTTTTTCCTCCTTACTTTTGTTTATGGCATTTCTTTGGGGTTTCTGTCCTCTTATTTTTTACCACTTTGTTTTAAAATTTGTTTTTACTTAGGTGGTCCTTTTGGTTTAGTTTGTTCTGATCTTTCTTTGCATTTTCTGATCTCTAACCTCCTCAGAATAATCTAGGGTGAAATTTACTTAGGTCGTGGTTGATACTCTTGATGTAGCCCAATCATACAGCCACTCTGCACTGAACAACATGACTAGAAGGAAGATCTCACAACAAAAGAAAGAATCAGAAACAGAACTCTCTGCCACAGAGTAACAGAATATGGATTACAAATTCGAAGGCAGAAAGCCAATTCAGAAGCACAATATTAAAGCCTGGCTCTGGAAAAAACTATACGGGATTCTAGAGACTTTGTTACTGTAGAATTAGGATCTAATCAGGCCAAAATTAAAAATCAATTAAATGAAATGAAATCCTAACTGGAGGTCCTAAGAACTAGGGTTAATAAGGTGGCAAAAAGAGTGAGCATTAGAAGACAAGTTGATGGCAAGGAAGGAAGCTGAGGAAAAAAGAGAAAAACAATTAAAAGACCATGAGGAAAGGTTAGGGGAAATAAATGATAGCCTCAGAAGGAAAAGTCTACCTTTAATTGGAGTACCAGAGGGCTCTGAAGGGACAAAGGGCCAGAAAGCATATTTGAACAAACGATAGCTGAAAACATCCCTAATCTGTGGAGGAAAACAGGCATTCAGATCCAGGAGACAGAGGTACACCCCCAAAAATCAATAAAAACCTTTCAACACCTCGACATTTAATAGTGAAACTTGAAAATTCCAAAGATAAAGAAACAATCCTTAAAGCAGCAAGAGACACGAGATCCCTACCTTATATGGGGAAGAATATCAGATTAACAACAGACCTCCCCACAGAGACCTGGCAGGCCAGAAAGGGCTTGGCAGGATATATTCAGGGTCCTAAATGAGAAGAACATGCAGCCAAGAATACTTTATTCAGCAAGGCTCTCATTCAGGATAGGAGAGGTAAAGAGCTTCCAAAATAGGCAGAAACTGAAAGAATATGTGACCACCAAAAGAGCTCTGCAAGAAATATTAAAGGGGACCCTGTAAAAGAAAGAGGAAACCCAAAGAAATAATTCACAAAAAAGGGACTGAATAGATAATGCAATGGCACTAAATTCATATCTTTCAATAGTTACTCTGAACGTGATCACATCAAAAGACGCAGGGTTTCAGACTGGATAAGAAAGCAACACCCAACTACTTGCTGTCTAAAGAAACTCAATTTATTTTTTATTTTTATTTATTTTTATTATTTTTATTGGAGTTCAATTTTCCAACATATAGCATAACACCCAGTGCTCAACCCATCAAGTGCGCTCCTCACTGCCCGTCACCTAGTCACCCCGACCCCCGCCCACCTCCCTTCCTACCACCCCTTATTCGAGTTCCAGTTAGGAGTCTCTCATGTTCTGTCTCCCTTTCTGATATTTCCCAGTCATTTTTGCTCCTTTCCCCTTTATTCCCTTTCACTATTTTTTAAATTCGCCAAATGAATGAGACCATATAATGTTTGCCCTTCTACAATTGACTTATTTCACCCAACCGAATAACCTCCAGTTCCGTCCACGTCGAAGCAAATGGTATTTGTCATTTCAAATGGCTGAGTAATATTCCACTGTATACATATACCACATCTTCTCTATCCATTCATCTTTCGATGGACACCGAGGTTCCTTTCACAGTTTGGCTATTGTGGACACTGCTGCTAGAAACATCGGGGTGGAGGTGTCCCGGCGTTTCACTGCCTCTGTATCATTGGGGTAAATCCCCAGCAATGCAATTGCTGGGTCGTAGGGCACATCTATCTTTAACTCTTTGAGGAACCTCCACACAGTTTTCCAGAGTGGCTGCACCGTTTCACATTCCCACCAGGAGTGCAAGAGGGTTCCCCTTTATCCACATCCTCTCCAACATTTGTTGTTTCCTGCCTTGTTAATTTTCCCCATTCTCACTGGGGTGAGGTGCTATCTCATTGTGGTTTTGAGTTGTATTTCCCTGATGGCAAGTGATGCGGTGCATTTTCTCATGTGCTTGTGGGCCATGTCTATGTCTTCCTCTGTGAGATTTCTGTTCATGTCTTTTGCCCATTTCATGATTGGATTGTTTGTTTCTTTGCTGTTGAGTTTAATAAGTTCTTTAAACATCTTGGTACTAGTCCTTTATCTGATAGGTTATTTGCAAATATCTTCTCCCATTCTGTACGTTGTCTTTTAGTTTCGTTGACTGTTTCTTTTGCTGTGCAAAAGCTTTTGATCTTGATGAAGTTAATAGTTAATTTTTGCTTTTGTTTCTCTTGCCTTCATGGATGTATCTTGCAAGAAGTTACTGTGGCCAAGTTCAAAAAGGGTGTTGCCTGTGTTCTCCTCTAGGATTTTGATGTAATCTTGGAGAAACTCAATTTAGACCTAAGGACACCTCCAGCCTGAAAATGAAAGGTTGTAGAACCATTTACCATTCAAATGGTCCTCAAAAGAAAGCAGGGGTAGCAATCATCTTATCAGATAAATTAAAGTTTATCCCAAAGACAGTAGGAAGAGATGAAGAGGGACACTATATCATACTTTAAGGGTCTATCCAACAAGACCTAAGAATCATGAATATTTATGCCCCTACTGTGGGAGCTGCCAAGTATATCAATCAATTAATAACCAAAAAAAAGACATACCTAGATAATAATACACTAAGAGTAGGAGACTTCAACACAGCACTTTCTGCAAATGACACATTTTCTAATAAGCACATTGCCACCAAAGATACAAGAGCTTTAAATGATACACTGGACCAGATGGATTTCACAAAATTTTCCAACTGAACGCAACTGAATACACATTTTTCTCAAGTGCACATGGAACTTTCTCCAGAATAGACCACATACTGGGTCACAAATCAGGTCTCAACTGATCAAAATACTGGGATTGTCCCCTGCAGATTTTCAGACCATAATGTTTGAAAGTAGAACTCAATAACAGGAAGAAATTTGAAAGAAACTCAAAAACGTGGAGGTTAAAGAGGATCCTGCTAAAACATGAACGGGTCAACCAGGAAAGTAGAGAAGAATTAAAAAGATTCATGGAAACTAATGAAAATGAAGAATCACTGCTCAAAATCTTTGGGATACAGCAAAAGCAGTCCTGAGGGGGAAACACATCTCAATACAAGCATCCATCCAAAAACTGGAAAGAACTCAAATACAAAAGCTAACCTTACACCTAAAGGAGCTGGAGAAAAAACAGCAAATAAAACCTTCACCCAGCAGAAGAAGAGAGTTAATAAGGATTGGAACAGAACTCAATGAAATAGAGATCAGAAGAAATGTGGAACATATCAACAAAACCAGGAGTTGGTTGTTGAAAGAATGGGGTAGACAAACCATAAGCCAGCCTTATTAAAAAATAAAAAAAGACTCAAATTAATAAAATCATGAATGAAAGAGGAGAGATCACAACCAACACCAAGGAAATACAAACAATTTCAAAAACATATTATGAACAGCTATACGCCAATAAATTAGGCAATCTAGAACAAATGCATGCATTTCTGGAAAACCAGAAACTACCAAAATTGGAACAGGAAGAAACAGAAAACCTGAGCAGGCCAATCACCAGGGAGGAAATTGAAGCAGTCATCAAAAACCTCCTAAGACACAAAAGTCCAGGGCCAGATGGCTTCCCAGGGGAATTCTATCAAACATTTAAAGAAGAAAACATACCTATTCTACTAAAGCTGTTCCGAAGGACATTAAGGGATGGAATACTTCCAATCTCAATCTATGAGGCCAGCATCACCTTAATTCCAAAACCAGACATAGACCCCACCAAAAAGGAGAATTATAGACCAATATCCCTGATTAACACGGATGCAAAAATTATCAACCAGATACTAGTCAATAGGATCCTACACTACATTCAGAGGATTATTCACCCTGATTAAGTGGAATTTACCCCTGGGATGCAAGGCTGGCTCAACACTCATAAAGCAATCAATGTGATAGATCATTATCAACGAGAAAAACCAAGAACCCTATGATCCTCTCCATAGATGCAGAGAAAGCATTTGACAAAATACAGCATCCATTCCTGATCAAAACTCTTCAGAGTGTAGGGATAGAGGGAACATTCCTCAGCATCTTCAAAGCCATCAATGAAAAGCCCACAGCAAATATCACTGTCAATAGGGTAAAAGTGAGAGCCTTTCCCCTATGATTATGATCATGATAGGAATGTCCACTCTCACCATTGTTATCCACGATAGTATTACAAGTCCTCTACTCGGGGATTCCTGGGTAGATCAGCGGTTTAGCATCTGCCATCGGCCAGGGAATGATCCTGGAGTCCGGGGATCAAGTCCCACATCGGGCTCCCTACATGGAGCCTGCTTCTCCCTCTGTCTGCCCCTCTGCGCCGCCCCGCCCTCTGTGTCTCTCATGAATGAATAAATTTTTTTTTTTTAAGAAGTCCTACCCTCAACAATCAAACAAAAAGAACAGGCATTTAAATTAGCAAAGGAGATGCCAAACTCTTGCTCTTTGCAGATGACATGATACTATTCATAGAAACTCCCCCGCAGGATTGCTAAGATTTGTGTGGAATCAGAAAAGACCCCGAATAGCCAGGGGAATATTGAAATAGAAAACCAGAGCCGGGAGCATCACAATGCCAGATTTCAAGTTGTACTACAAAGCTGTGATCATCAAGACAGTGTGCTACTGGCACAAAAACAGACACCTAGATCAATGGAACAGAATAGAGAACCCAGAAATGGGCTCTCAACTCTATGGTCAACTAATATTCGATAAAGCAGGAAAGACTATCCTACTGGAAAAAGGACAGTCTCTTCAATAAACGGTGCTGGGAAAATTGGACAGCTACGTGAAGAATGAAAGTAAACCATTCTCTTATACCATCCACAAAGATAAACTCAAAATGGATGAAAGATCTAAATGTGAGACAAGAATCCATCAAAACCCTAGAGGACAACACAGGCAACACCCTTTTTGAACTTGGCCACAGCGACTTCTTGCAAGATACATCTATGAAGGCAAGGGAAACAATAGCAAAAATGAATTACTGGGACTTCATCAAGATCAAAAGCTCTGCACAGCATAAGAAACAGTCAACAAAGCTAAAAGACAACCTACAGAATGGGAGAAGATATTTGCAAATGACGTATCAGATAAAGGGCTAGTTTCCAAGATCTATAAAGAACTTCTTAAACTCAACACCAAAGAAACAAACAATCCAATCCTGAAATTGGGAAAAGACATGAACAGAAATTTCACAGAGGAAGACATACACATGGCCAACATGCATATGAGAAAATGCTCCGCATCACTTGCCATCAGGAAAATACAAATCAAAGCCACACTAAAATACCACCTCGAGGAAGGGGCAAGATGGTGAAAGAGTTGGGTCTCCAATCACCTGTCTCCACCAAATTACCTAGAAAACCTTCAAATTATCCTGAAAATCTATGAATTTGGCCTGAGAATTAAAGAGAGAACACCTGGAATGCTATAGTGAGAAGAGTTCGCGCTTCTATCAAGGTAGGAAGACGGGGGAAAAAAGAAAGAAACAAAAGGCATCCAAGGGGCAGGGGCCCCGCGAGGAGCCCGGCTGAGGCGGGGCGAGTGTCCACAGGACAGGAGAGCCCCGTCCAGGAGACGCAGAAGCTGCACCAACATTCCCGGGCGGAAAGGGGCTCCCAAGGAGTTGGAGCAGGACCCAGGAGTGCGAGGATGCCATCGGGTTCCCTGGGACAGTAACAGAGCAACTGCGCGCCCAGGAAAGTGTGCCGAGCTCCCTAAGGGCTGCAGCGCACACGGCGGGACCCGGAGCAGCTCGGAGGGGCTCGGGTGGCGGCTCCGCGGAGGGGGCTGCACAGCCTAGGATCCGGCCTCCCCCCGGGACAAGCAGAGGCCGGGAGGGCCCAGGACAGCGAGGACGCTCCTGCCCGGAGCTGAGCAGATCAGCAGCCCCGCCCCGGAGCCTCTAGGCCCTGCAGACGGAGAGCTCCGGAGTTACTGCAGGAGCTGAATCCAGGTTTCCAGAGCTGGCCCCGCCACTGGGGCTGTTGCTCCTGGGGCCTCACGGAATAAACAACCCCCACTGAGCCCTGCACCAGGCAGGGGGCAGAGCAGCTCCCCCAAGTGCTACCACCTGAAAATGAGCACAACAGGCCCCTCCCCCAGAAGACCAGCTAGACGGACAATTTCCAGGGGAAGCCAAGGGACTTAAAGTATACAGAATCAGAAGATACGCCCCCGTGGTTCTTTTTTTCTTTTTTTTTTGTTTTTTGTTTTGTTTTGTTTTTGATTTGTTTCCTTCCCCCACCACCTTTTTTTCCTTTCTTTCTTTCTGTTTCTCTTTTTCTTCTTTTTTTTTTCGTTTTTTTCTTCCTGTTTTTTTTCCTCTTTCTCTTTTGTTTCCTTCTTTCTGTCCTCTCTTTTTCTCCTTTTCCCAATACAACTTGCTTTTGGCCACTCTGCACTGAGCAAAATGACTAGAAGGAAAAATTCACCTCAAAAGAAAGAATCAGAAACAGTCCTCTCTCCCACAGAGTTACAAAATCTGGATTACAATTCAATGTCAGAAAGCCAATTCAGAAGCACCATTACACAGCTACTGATGGTTCTAGAAAAAAGCATAAAGGACTCAAGAGACTTCATGACTGCAGAATTTAGATCTAATCAGGCAGAAATTAAAAATCAATTGAATGAGATGCAATCCAAACTAGAAGTCCTAACGACGAGGGTTAACGAGGTGGAAGAACGAGTGAGTGACATAGAAGACACGTTGATAGCAAAGAGGGAAACTGAGGAAAAAAGAGACAAACAATTAAAAGACCATGAAGATAGATTAAGGGAAATAAACGACAGCCTGAGGAAGAAAAACTTACGTTTAATTGGTGTTCCCAAGGGCGCCGAAAGGGACAGAGGGCCAGAATATGTATTTGAACAAATTCTAGCTGAAAACTTTCCTAATCTGGGAAGGGAAACAGGCATTCAGATCCAGGAAATAGAGAGATCCCCCCTAAAATCAATAAAAACCGTTCAACACCTCGACATTTAACAGTGAGGCTTACAAATTCCAAAGATAAAGAGAAGATCCTTAAAGCAGCAAGAGACAAGAAATCCCTGACTTTTATGGGGAGGAGTATTAGGGTAACAGCAGACCTCTCCACAGAGACCTGGCAGGCCAGAAAGGGCTGGCAGGATATATTCAGGGTCCTAAATGAGAAGAACAGGCAACCAAGAATACTTTATCCAGCAAGGCACTAATTCAGAATGGAAGGAGAGATAAAGAGCTTCCAAGACAGGCAGCAACTAAAAGAATATGCGACCTCCAAACCAGCTCTGCAAGAAATTTTAAGGGGGACTCTTAAAATTCCCCTTTAAGAAGAAGTTCAGTGCAACAATCCATAAAAACAAGGACTGAATAGATATCATGATGACACTAAACTCATATCTGTCAATTGTAACTCTGGACGTAGGTGGGCTTAATGACCCCTTCAAAAGGCGCAGGGTTTCAGACTGGATAAAAAAGCAGGACCCATCTATTTGCTGTCTACAAGAGACTCATTTTAGACAGAAGGAGACGTAAAGCCTGAAAATAAAAGGTTGGAGAACCATTTACCATTCGAATGGTCCTCAAAAGAAAGCAGGTGTAGCCATCCTTATATCAGGTAAACTAAAATTTACCCCGAAGACTGTAGTGAGAGATGAAGAGGGACACTATCTCATACTTAAAGGATCTATCCAACAACAGGACTTAACAATCATCAATATATTTGCCCCGAATGTGGGAGCTGCCAAATATATAAATCAATTATTAACCAAAGTGAAGAAATACTTAGATAATAATACACTTATACTTGGTGACTTCAATCTAGCTCTTTCTATACTCGATAGGTCTTCTAAGCACAACATCTCCAGAGAAACGAGAGCTTTAAATGATACACTGGACCAGATGGATTTCACAAACATCTACAGAACTTTACATCCAAACTCAACTGAATACACATTCTTCTCAAGTGCACATGGAACTTTCTCCAGAATAGACCACATACTAGGTCACAAATCGGGTCTGAACCAATACCAAAAGATTGGGATCGTCCCCTGCATATTGTCAGACCATAACGCCTTGAAATTAGAACTAAATCACAACAAGAAGTTTGGAAGGACCTCAAACACGTGGAGGTTAAGACCCTCCTGCTAAAAGATGAAAGGGTCAACCAGGAAATTAAGGAAGAATTAAAAAGATTCATGGAAACTAATGAGAATGAAGATACAACCGTTCAAAGTCTTTGGGATGCAGCAAAAGCACTCCTAAGGGGGAAATACATCGCAATACAAGCATCCATTCAAAAACTGGAAAGAACTCAAATACAAAAGCTAACCTTACACCTAAAGGAGCTAGAAAAAAAAAAAAAAACAGCAAATAGATCCTACACCCAGGAGAAGAATAGAGTTAATAAAGATCGAGCAGAACTCAACCAAATCGAGACCAGAAGAACTGTGGAACAGATCAACAGAACCAGGAGTTGGTTCTTTGAAAGAATTAATAAGATAGATAAACCATTAGCCAGCCTTATTAAAAAGAAGAGAGAGAAGACTCAAATTAATAAAATCATGAGGGATCCCTGGGTGGCGCAGTGGTTTGGCGCCTGCCTTTGGCCCAGGGCGCGATCCTGGAGACCCGGGATCGAATCCCACGTTGGGCTCTCGGTGCATGGAGCCTGCTTCTCCCTCTGCCTATGTCTCTGCCTCTCTCTCTCTGTGACTATCATAAATAAATAAAAATTAAAAAAAAAATAAAAATAAAATCATGAATGAGAAAGGAGAGATCACTACCAACACCAAGGAAATACAAACGATTTTAAAAACATATTATGAACAGCTATATGCAAAAAAATTAGGCAATCTAGAAGAAATGGACGCCTTCCTGGAAAGCCACAAACTACCAAAACTGGAACAGGAAGAAATAGAAAACCTGAGCAGGCGAATAACCAGGGAGGAAATTGAAGCAGTCATCAAAAACCTCCCAAGACACAAGAGTCCAGGGCCAGATGGCTTCCCAAGGGAATTTTATCAAACGTTTAAAGAAGAAACCATACCTATTCTTCTAAAGCTGTTTGGAAAGATAGAAAGAGATGGAGTACCTCCAAATTCGTTCCATGAGGCCAGCATCACCTTACTTCCAAAACCAGACAAAGACCCCACCGAAAAGGAGAATTACAGACCAATATCCCTGATGAATATGGATGCAAAAATTCTCAACAAGATACTGGCCAATAGGATCCAACAGTACATTAAGAAAATTATTCACCGTGACCAAGGAGGATTTATCCCCGGGACACAAGGCTGGTTCAACACCCGTAAAACAATCAATGTGATTCATCATATCAGCAAGAGAAAAACCAAGAACCATATGATCCTCTCATTAGATGCAGGGAAAGCATTTGACAAAATACACCATCCATTTCTGATCAAAACTCTCCAGAGTGTAGGGATAGAGGGAACTTTCCTCAACATCTTAAAAGCCATCTACGAAAAGCCCACAGCAAATATCATTCTCAATGGGGAAGCACTCGGAGCCTTTCCCCTAAGATCAGGAACCAGACAGGGATGTCCACTCTCACCACAGCTATTCAACATAGTATTGGAAGTCCTAGCCTCAGCAATCAGACAACAAAAAGACATTAAAGGCATTCAAATTGGCAAAGAAGAAGTCAAACTCTCCCTCTTCGCCGATGACATGATACTCTACATAGAAAACCCAAAAGTCGCCACCCCAAGATTGCTAGAACTCATACAGCAATTCGGTAGCGTGGCAGGATACAAAATCAATGCCCAGATATCAGTGGCATTTCTATACACTAACAATGAGACTGAAGAAAGAGAAATTAAGGAGTCAATCCCATTTACAATTGCACCCAAAAGCATAAGATACCTAGGAATAAACCTATCCAAAGATGTAAAGGATCAATACCCTAAAAACTATAGAACACTTCTGAAAGAAATTGAGGAAGACACCAAGAGATGGAAAAATATTCCTTGTTCACGGATTGGCAGAATTAATATTGTGAAAATGTCAATGTTATCCAGGGCAATTTACACATTTAATGCAATCCCTATCAAAATACCATGGACTTTCTTCAGAGAGTTAGAACAAATTATTTTAAGATTTGTGTGGAATCAGAAAAGACCCCGAATAGCCAGGGGAATTTTAAAAATGAAAACCATATCTGGGGGCATCACAATGCCAGATTTCAGGTTGTACTACAAAGCTGTGGTCATCAAGACAGTGTGGTAATGGCACAAAAACAGACACATAGATCAATGGAACAGAATAAAGAACCCAGAAGTGGACCCTGAACTTTATGGTCAACTAATATTCGATAAAGGAGGAAAGACTATCCATTGGAAGAAAGACAGTCTCTTCAATAAATGGTGCTGGGAAAATTGGACATCCACATGCAGAAGAATGAAACTAGACCACTCTCTTTCAGCATACACAAAGATAAACTCAAAATGGATGAAAGATCTAAATGTGAGACAAGATTCCATCAAAATCCTAGAGAAGAACACAGGCAACACCCTTTTTGAACTCAGCCACAGTAACTTCTTGCAAGATACATCCACGAAGGCAAAAGAAGCAAAAGCAAAAATGAACTATTGGGACTTCATCAAGATAAGAAGCTTTTGCACAGCAAAGGATACAGTCAACAAAACTAAAAGACAACCTACAGAATGGGAGAAGATATTTGCAAATGACCTATCAGATAAAGGGCTAGTTTCCAAGATCTATAAAGAACTTCTTAAACTCCACCAAAGAAACAAACAATCCAATCATGAAATGGGCAAAAGACATGAACAGAAATCTCACAGAGTAAGACATAGACATGGCCAACATGCACATTAGAAAATGCTCTGCATCACTTTCCATCAGGGAAATACAAATCAAAACCACAATGAGATACTACCTCACTCCAGTG
The DNA here is from genome assembly GCF_003254725.2 of Canis lupus dingo. Lineage (NCBI taxonomy): Eukaryota > Metazoa > Chordata > Mammalia > Carnivora > Canidae > Canis > Canis lupus. The sequence goes on from NC_064281.1 coordinate 66,869,790, forward strand.
AGAATGGGGAAAATTAACAAGACAGGAAATAACAAATGTTGGAGAGGATGTGGAGAAAGGGAAACCCTCTTGCACTGATGGTGGGAATGCGGGAATGCAAACTGGTACAGCCACTCTAGAAAACTGTGTGGAAGTTCCTCAAAGAGTTAAAAACAGAACTGCCGTACCACCCAGCAATTGCTTTGCTGGGATTTACCCCAAAGATACAGATGCAGTGAGTAGTCGAGATACCTGCACCTCAATGTTTATAGCAGCAATGTCCACAATAGCCAAACTGTGGAAGGAGCCTTCCTTCTCTCTGTCCATCGAAAGTCGAATGGATAAAGAAGATGTGGTATATATACACATTGGAATATTACTCAGCCATTAGAAAGAACAAATACCCACCATTTTCTTCAATGTGGATGGAACTGGAGGGTATTATGGTGAGTGAAGTAAGTCAATTGGAGAAGGACAAACATTATGCGGTTTCACTCATATGGGAAATATAAGAAATAGTGAAAGGGATTATAATGGAAAAGAAAGAAAATGAGTGGGAAAAATTAGAGAGCGTTACAAAACATGAGAGACTCCTAACTCTGGGAAATGAACAAGGGATAGTGGAAGGGGAGGTGGGCGGGGGAATGGGGTGACTGGGTGATGGGCACTGAGTGGGGCACTCGATAGGGTGAGTACTAGGTGTTATACTATATGTTGGCTAATCGAACTTCAATAAAAAAAATACATATATATAATTTAAAATTAAAAAAAGAATATACGGTTTCTACATGCCAAGTGTGTGTGGAGGAGTGGGAGGGTGAGCTGTGTGTGTGCATGCATAAAAATAAAACTTATTTTGCAGGAAACAAAAGCTATGAAGTCAAGGAAAAATAAATTATAAATTTAAAATTTGAGTACACTTAAAAATATATTACAATTAATAAGCATTATAATAAAATGATACCACAAAGAATAACATAATTTAAATGTCAAAAAATCCTATGCTGAGGAGAAGAGCTAAGATGGTGGAGTAGACAGATCATGGGCTCTTCTTGTCCCTTGAACACAACTAGTTAACTATAGAATCGTTTTGAATACCTAAGAAATCAACCTGAGGACTGACAAAACAAACTCCACAACTAGAGAGAGAATAGGTCACATGGAGGAAGGTAGAAAGTGTGGAGACATAGTTTGGGGTAGAAACAGATCTCTGATGCTGTGGAGGGGGGAGAGCCCTGGTATGGGAGAAAAGTGAGAGAAAAACATACAGGAGAACACAAAAGAACACTTCTTCAAAGTCATTGGCTGGGAAAGCAAGGGCAGATTTTTTTTTGTGTTTGCAACTAGCAGAAATTGAAGATTTACAGTTTTAGATCCAGGGATAGTCCCCAGAGGGCACTGCACTGCTCCTGGAGAGAAGGCAGGCAAACAACCTGGAGGGTGACAGTTATCTGAAGATCACCTGGGACACGCAGAGGGGAGATAATTCCCTCTTCTCAAACTGAGTCCCTGAGAACAACAAGCACTGAGACCCCTTTCCAGGGACAATGGAGCTGCCTGGCTCCATTTCCCTCCCCCACCCCGCAGCATAAATAAAGAACCAACTGCTATAAACACCATAGCACCTACACTGGCTGCCTGATCCACTTATAACAGGTCCAACACTCCTGCGCTCTACCCCTACTGCCCTTCTTCATCAAGTTTGCCTCAGTCCCAGCTTGGCAGGACCCTTTCCCAAAAGACCAGTAAAAAACTCCTGCTCACAACACACCTCCTAATCAGTTATGCAAAGATCCAGGTCTAGTGGAAGTAGTATCAGGTCTCATTTAACAAGCAGACAAGAGCACACCTAGTTAAACTCACCACAGTCTGCCCAAAAATCAAACACTGCCCAATGAAGACAAGGACAGATTCTGCAGATGACTGGCCTGGAGGATAGAGCACTCAAAACAAGCAGTAGAATGCATACAGCACACACCAGGGACAAGTCATGAAGCACCAGGCCCTAGATACTGTATGACCTCTTCTATAAAGCCATTACCCTCTAAAGGAGGAAACATAAGCTTTTCTAACAAATAAATGAAGACACAGACTTAGACAAAATGCCAACATAGAGGAATTCATCCCAAATGAAACAAGATAAGGTCATAGCCAGAGATCTATGTGAAACAGATATAAGTAATATGCCTAGGTGGAGAATTGAAAGCAACAATCATAAGGATTCTGACTGGGCTTCAGAAACAAATGGAGACTTCAGGGAAGCCCTTACCACAGAGATAAAAAAGCCAAGGAACAATCAGAAATGTAAAATGCAATAACAAATTCAAAACAGACTGGACACGATGAACACAAGGATGGAAGAAGCAAAGGAAGAGATAAATGATTTAGAAGGTAAAATAATGGACAAATATGAAACTGAAGAAAGAAAGAAGAATTATGGATCAGGAGAATAGCCTTAGGGAACTTAGTGACCGCATCAAATGAAATAATATTCATATTATAGAACTCCAAGAATAAGAAAAGGGAGAAAAGGGGATAGAAAATTTATTTGAGGAATTAACAGATGAAAGCTTCCCCAATCTGGGGAAGGAAACAGACATCCAGATCCTGAGGCATAAAAATCAACAAAAATGGGCCAACACCAAGATTTACTGTAATTAAATTTGCAAAATATAGCTATTAAAAATATAGTAAAAGCAACAAGAAAAAAGAAGTCCCTTACTTACAAAGGAAGACCCATTAGACTAGCTGCAAATGTCTCCACAGAAACTTAGCCAGAAGGGAGTGGCAAGATATATTTGATATATTCAACATGCTGAATGGAAAATCTGCAGTCAAGAATACTCGATCCAGCAAGACTATCATACAGAATAGAAGGAGAGCTGAAGAGTGTCCCAGACAGACAAAAACTAAAGGAGTTTGTGACTATTAAACCAGCCCTGCAAGAAATAGTAAGAGGACTATTTGAGTGGAAGGAAAAGAACAAAAGTGACAAAGACAAGAAAGGAACAGAGAAAATCTTCACACATCACAAAACAAGTAATAAAATGGCGATAAATACATAGCTATCAACATTTCTGAATACAAATTAATTAAATGCTCCAATCAAAAAACATAGGATGTCAAAATGGATAACAAAACAAGACTCATCTAAAGGCTGCCTACAAGAGACTCATTTCAGACCTAAAGACACCTACACTGAATATGAGGGGATGGATAATAAACATTTATCATGCAGAGACATCAAAAGAAAGCCAGAGTAGCAATACTTATTTCAGATAAACTAGACTTTAAACCAAAGACTAATAAGAGATGAAGAAGAGTACTATATCATAATAAAGATGACTATCCAACATGAAAATCTTACAATTGTAAATATTTACACCACAACATGGGGGGCACCCAAATGTATAAAACAATTAATAAAAAACATGAAGGAACTCTTTGTTGATAATGCAGTAATACTACATGACTTTAATACCCCATTTACAACAATGGATAGATTATCTAGGCAGAAAATCAACAAGGAAACAATGGCTTGGAATGCTACATTAGGCCAGATGGACTTAACAGATATATTCAGAACACTTCATCCTAAAGCAGCAGAATACACATTCTTTTCGAGTGCACATGGGACATTCTCCAGAAGAGATCACATACTAGGTCACAAATCAGACCTTGACAACTACAATAAGACTATGATTATACCATTCATCTATTCTGACCACAATGCTATGAAACTTGAAGTCAAACACAAGAAAAGAATTTGAAAGACCACAAATACATGGAGGCTAAACAACATGTTACCAAAAAATGAATGGATCTGGGGTGCCTGTGTGGTGCAGTCAATTAAGATACAACTCTTGGTTTCAGCTCAGATGGTAATCTCAGGGTAGTGAGATTGAGCCCCGCATTGGAATCTGCATTGAATCTGCTTAAGATTCTCTCTTCCACTCCCCCTCTGCCCTTCCTGCTCATGCTCCTTCTCTCTCTCTAAAATAAGTAAATTAATCTTTTAAAAAAAAGAATGGGTCAACCAGGAAATTAAATAAAAATTTTAAAAATACATGGAAACAACAAACAAAAAAAATACATGGAAACAAATGAAAATGAAATCAAGACAGTCCAAAAAAGAGAAATCTAAAATAAACAACCTAACTTTACACCTAAAGGAGCTAGAGAAAGAAATATAAATGAGGCCTAAAGCCAGCAGAGAAAGGGAAATACAAAGCAGAAATTAATGATACAGAAAACTAAAAAATAAAAATAAAAAAAATTACCCAGAACAGAACAATGAAACTAGGAATTGGTTCCTAGAAAGAATTACTAAGTGATAATCCCACAGCCAAACTTACAGGAAAAAAAGGAGAAAGGATTCAAATAAATAAAATCACAAATAAGAGAGGAGAAATAACAACCAACTCCACAGAAATACAAACACACCACAGGAATACAATTATCAGATAATATTATGAAAATATCAGAAAATATTATGAAAAACTATATGCCAACAAATTGGACAACTTGAAGTAATGTATAAATTTCTAGAAACATATAAACTACCATAACTGAAACAGGAAGAAATAAATAACTTGAACAGACTGAGAATCAGCAAAGAAGCTGTATCAAAAGTCCAGGGTCAAATGAATTGAATTCTTCTTTTTTAAATTTTTAAAAAAAAATTTTATTGTTTTTTTAATTTAAATTCAATTAGCCAACTATACTCTATCATTTATTTCAGATGTAGTGTTCAATAATTTACCAGTCAAGTATAACACCTAGTGCCATCACAGCATGTGCCCTCCTTAATGCCCATCATCCAATTACCCCATCCCCACACACACACCTCCCCCCTCCAGCAAACCTCAGTTTGTTTCCCAGAGTTAACAGCCTCTCATGGCTTTTTTCTCTCAATGATGACTTTCCATTAGTTTCCCAACCCCTTTCCTTCTGGTCCTCTGCACTATTTCTTATATTCCACAATGGGTGAAACCATATGATAATTGTCTTTCTCTGATTTGACTTATTTCACTCAGCATAATACCCTCCAGTTCTATCTATCTATGACAATGCAAACAGTAAGTACTCATCCCTTCTGATGGCTAAACAATATTCCATTGTGTTTGTGTGTATGTGTATTTTACATCTTCTTTATCCATTCATCTGTCGATGGACATCTTGGCACTTTCTATAGTTTGGCTACTGCAGACACTGCTGCAATGAACATTGGGGCGCAGGTACCCCTTCAGATCACTACATTTGTATCATGGGGGTAAATACCTATTAGTACAATTGCTGGGTAATTCTACCAAACATTTAAAGAAGAGTTAATACCTTTTCTTCTGAAAGTATTCTAAAAAACAGAAGAGGAAGGACAACTTCCAGATTTATTCTATGAGACCAGCATTACCTTGATTCCAACACCAAAGACTCCACTAAAAAAGAGGACTACAGGCCAACATCCCTGATGAATATGGATGCAAATATTCTCAACAGGATACTAGCAAATCAAATCCAACAGCGTATTAAAAGAATCATTTGCCATGATCAAGTGGGATTTATTCCTGGGCCACAAGGGTGGTTTAATATTCAGAAGTCAATCAACAGGATACATCACATTAATTTTAAAAAAAGAAAAACATATGATCCTTTGAAAAGATACAGAAAAAGCAGTTAACAGGGTACCACATACATTCTTTATTTAAAAAAAAAACTCAACAAACTAGGGTTTTATTGTGCTTCCTTTCTATTAACAACAATATTTTTGGACTTCTGCTAAGGTTAAACTTAATATCTAACTAGAAGTTATAAAGACACCAGAAAACTCCCAAAATTCCACTTAATGCACCAGTAAGCAAAATTCTGTTCATCAAAATGAACTGATCTTTCCTCATATTTAAAACTATATTAATGGCAAAAATTTTTTCTAAAATAGATAATTCAACTTTTTGAAGAAAATTTCAGAATCAAATATTAACTAAAATTTACAAATTTTAAAGTATTTGAATATAAAAACACATTTGCCAGTTTTAAGTAAATATGCCTGGATTATAAATAAACTCTCAATGGAAACTATGAGTTCAACAATGCTATTATGATTTTAACATATAAAAGAAAAAATCTGCCTTGCTAGTTCTTATAAAACTGTTCAATATCAAGAAAGATTTCACAAATGAAATCTAAAGTCATTTATATTGTCAATTTGAATTTCAAAGGCCATATACAATACAGTATAATAATAATGAGATAATTTTACCTATCTGAAAATGGTGAATACTACTTTGTCTAATGATTTTTATACTAATTGTCAAAATAATAATCTTGAGAATTTCAGGGTATAAATTCAGGAGATATCTAGTACTGCTTATCAATAAATTATATTAACAAAGTAATACCTCAAAGTTAATACAGTTTATTTATGCTCTTTATCAGTCACACTTTGAGATGAGTCAAATAAAAAATTGCCAATCAACTGATTAATTCAGCACAGGTTTTAACTATTACTTTTTCAGCCATTTGCACCTTTTTCATCACAGTATAATTGTTGCAAAAATTGTATTCTTTTAGTTGAATGTGCTTTATTCTAAAGCCAATCACAAATGATTGATTTGTGGTTTCTGGTTACCCATAAGATTATAAAATTCAGACTATCCAAAAGTTATTGTTCCAGAAATTGGCAACATAAAAAACTACTGTATTCAATTTTGAATTGCTACAGTAAAATTTATTGATATATATTTTTCTCTACTCTTTTCAACTTCACATGTTAACATATATTACAGAATATAGCTGAAATATTAACCTCTTGTCACATTTTTCCAGGAGCAAAATATCATAAGATGATGTACAGCAAGTACTGCTGGTTGTCTACACAGCAACCATTAGTCTCTTCCTCCTTGGCACAAGACCTGCAATTTTGTTCTAATATCAGGCAGAGGGTGAGCAGAACAAGGGAAAGCATCATGGCTGATTAAAGGCAATTATAGCAATTTATAGCCATTTACTGATTGACTTAGGAGTGAGTTGGTTATTCAGTTTTAGCCAATGAGACATGGTAAAGTGTGCTGGGGGCTCCTGTGAAGACTCTAGTATAATAATAATAAAAAGGGATACTATGGGTTGCTGGGTAGCTCAGTTAAGTGTCTGCCTTCAGCTCAGGTCATGATCTCAGGCTCTTGGGATCAAGCCCCACATAGGGCTACCTGCTCAACAGGGAATCTGTTTCTCCTTCTACCTCTGCACGTAAGTGCACACTCTCGAGCTCTCTCTAGCTCTCTCTCGCTCTCAATTTCTCTCAAGTAAATAAATCTTTTTCAAAAAAAAGAAAAGGGATACATATATTAGGAAAATTCCTCTTTCCTATCATGTTTAGAGGTCTTGGCTGCATGAAAACCTGTTTAAAATTCTGGCAACCACTTTGTAACTCTGGACAGAAAGCTAAGAGAAGTGCAGAGTAGCTACCCCAAAGCTCTGATGTGTTTAAAGATGCTCAATTAATAAGAAAAACTACAAAACAATCACAAAATAAGTAACAAAAGGGCAATAAATACATATCAATAATTACTTTTGATATAAATGAACTAAATGCTCCAATCAAAAGACATAAAGTGACAGAGTAGATAAAGAAAACAAGGGCATCCCGGGTGGCTCAGCGGTTTAGCGCCACCTTCAGCCCAGGGTGTCATCCTGGAGACCCGGGATCAAGTCCCACATTGGGCTCCCTGCATGGAGCCTGCTTCTCCCTCTGCTTGTGTCTCTGCCTCTCTCTCTGCATCTCTTTGTGTCTCTCATGGATAAACAGATAAAATCTTTAAAAAAAGAAAAAAAGACCCCATCTATATGCTGCCTACAAAAGACTCATTTACCTACACGTTAAAAGTGAGGAGCTGGAGAAACACTTATCATGCAAATAAATGAAAAAAAAAAAAGAGGACAGCCAACACTTATATTGGACAAAATACACTTTAAAACAAAGACTGGGGATGCCTGGATCTTTAGTGGTTAAGCGTCTGCCTTTGGCTCAGGTCATGATCCCAGGATCTTCGATGGAGTCCTGCATCAGGCTCCCTGCAGGGAGCCTGCTTCTCCCTCTGCCTATGTCTCTGCCTCTGTCTCTCATGAATAAATAAATAAATCTTGAAAAAATAAAGACTGTAACAAGAGACACAAAGGATATTATTATATAGTTGAAAAGGAGACAAACCAACAAGAGGATATATGAATTGTAAATGTTTATGCACCCAACATGGGAGCACCCAAATAGATAAAAGAGTTAATAACAACATAAAGATACTAATCGATAATAATACAATCAAGTAGGGGACTTAAAACACTCCACTTACATCAGCAGGATTCATTACCTAAACAATCAACAGGAAAACAATGGCTCTGAATGACAGGCTAGACCAGATGGATTTAACAGATATATTCACAATGTTCCATCCTAAAACAGCAAAATACACATTCTCTTCCAGTACACATGGAACATTCTCCGTAACAGATCACATACTGGGACACAAAACAAATCTTACAAGTTCAAAGACATTCAAGTCCTATAATGCACTGTTTCTGACCACAACATATGAAACTAGAAATTAAGAACAAGACAAAAATCTGGAAAGACCACACATATATAGAGGTTAAATAGCATGGTCCTAAACAACAAATGGGTCAACTAGGAAATCAAAGAAGAAATAAAAAAAAATCATGGAAACAAATGAAAATGAAAACCCAACTGTTCAAAACTTTTGAGATGCAGCAAAAGCAATTCTAAGAGAGAGTTATTCCTGTGATGCAAGGGTGGTACAATATTTGTTTTGCAAACCAATCAACATGACACATCATCACACCAATAAATGGGAAGAATAAAAACCACATGATTATTTCAAGAGATGATGAAAAAGCATTTGACAAAGTACAACATCCTTTCATGATAAAAACCCTAAACAAACTGGCCTAGAGGGAATATACCTCAACAGAATAAAGTCCTTATATGAAAAACCCTCAGCTAAAATCATACCCAATGGTGAAAAATTGAGGTTTTCCTTGAAGATCAGAAACAAGACAAGAATGTCCACTCTCACTACTTTTATAGTACTGGAAGCCCTAGCCACAGCAGACAATTAAAAAAAAAAAGGCATTCAAATTAGTAAGAAAGAAGTAAAAATTTCACTATTTGCAGATGACATGATAATATACAAACGGAATACTAAACATTCAACCAAAATATTACTAGAATTAATATATGAATTGAGTAAAATTGCAGGGTACAAAATCAATGTACAGAAATGCATTGCATTCCTTTATAGTAATAATAATAATAATAAAGCAGAAAGTGAAATTAAGAAAACAATCCCATTTACAATTGCACTAAAAGCAATAAAATATCTAGGAATAAACCTAACCAATAAAGCAAAACATCTGTACTCTGAAAACTATAAAACACTGATGAAAGGAATTTGATTATGATACGAAAAATGGAAAGACATTCCATGCTCAAGGTTTGGAAGAACAAATATTGTTAAAAATTCTGCATTACCCAATTCAATCTACAGATTTAATGCAATCTCTGTTTAAAGAGCAACAGTATTTTTCACAGAACTTGGATAATCCTAACATTTGTATGGAACCATAAAAAAAAGCCCAAATAGCGAAAGCAATCTTGAAAAACAAAAACAAAATCAGAAGTATCACAATCCCAGACTTCAAGTTATATTACAATGCTATAGTATTTTAAACAGTATGGCACCAGCACAAAATAGATACTTGTATCAAAAGAACAGAATACAAAGCCCAGAAACAAACCGACAATTACATAGTCGATTAATCTTTGACAAAAGAAGAATGAATATCCAATGGAAAAAAGACAGTCTCTTCAACAAATGGTGCTAGAAAACTTGATAGCAGTATGCGAAAGAATGAAATTGAACCACTTTTTTAAACAATACATAAAAATAAATTCAAAATGGAACAAAGACCTGAATGTGAGTCTAGAAATAATAAAAATCCTAGAAGAGAACACAGAAAGTAATTTCTCTGATATTGGTCACAGCAATAATTTTCTAGATAGGTCTCTTGAGGCATGGGAACCAAAAGCAAAAGGAAACCATCGGGACTACAGCAAAATAAAAAGCTTCTGCAAAATGAAGAAAGCAATAAGACTAAAAAAGCAACCTACAGAATGGGAGAAGATATTTGCAAATAACATATCCAATAAACAGTATCCAAAATATACAAACAACTTGTAAAACTCAATATCTTCTCCCCCAAAATAATCCAATTAAAAATGGGTAGAAGGGATGCCTGGGTGGCTCAGCAGTTGAACGTCCCTCTATGTCACTGTTTCTTTCTGTGTCTCTCAGAAATAAATAAATAAATAAAATATTTAAATAAAATAAAATAAAATGGATAGAAGACATGAAGAGCAATTTCTCCAAAGAAGACATACAGATGGCCAAAAGACACATGAAAAGATGCTCACCATCAGTCTTCATTGGGGAAATGCAAATTGAAACTACAAGACCTCACACCTGTCAGAAGGCCCAAATCCAAAAACACAAGAAAGAAATATTGGTGAGGCTGTGCAGAAAGAGGAACACCCTTGCATTGTTGATGGAAATGCCACTGCAGCCATTGTTGATGGAAATGCCACCGCAGCCACTGTGGAAATCAGTATGGAGACTCCTCAAAATATTAAAAATAGAAGGACTCGACAATCCAAGAATAGCCATATGGGGCATTTGCCCCAAAATATAAAAACACTAATTCAAAAGGATATATGCAACCCTTTGTTTATAGAACTATTATTTACAATAGCCAAATTATGGAAGCAGACCAAGCATCCACTGGCTGAATAAAGAAGATGCAGTATAGATATACAATGGAATATTATTTGGCCATAAAAAATAATGAAATCTTGCCATTTGCAATGACATGGATGGAGATAGAGAGCAAAACGCTAAGCAAAATAAGTCAGAAAAAGACAAATACCATATGATTTCACTTATATATACAATTTAAGAAACAAAATAAATAAGTGAAAAAGAAAAAAGAGAGAAAGAGAAACCAGTGAGGAGAGTCTTAACTATAGAGAATAAACTGGTGCTTACCAAAGTGGAGGTGGGTAGGACAGGTCAAAGAGGTGATGGGGATTAAAGAGTACACTTATCATGACAGTGTTGAGTAATCCCTATATAGTACACTGAAACTAATATTACACTGTATGTCAACTAACTGAATATTTAAGTCTTTATTTTTTTAAGTCTTTATTTAAATTACAGTTAGTTAACATTCAGTGTAATACTAGTTCCAGGTGTACAATATAGTACTTCAACATTTCCATACATCACTTGGTGCTCACCACAAGTACACTACTTAATCCCTATCACCTACTTAAACCATGCCCTTACTGACCTTCCCTCTGGTAACCATCCATTTGCTCTCTATAGTTAAGTAACAGGAATTTAAATGAAAACTTTAAAAAAATACTCACTGAGAATTCTGTAATCACGAACATACTGACCAACCTACCTCCCCCCTCACTTTCCCACCTACCTATCCTTTTACTAGCTTAAATTACTTTTAGTTGGGCGCTATGTCACTTACAACCTAAATCAAACTTATCTGTACACTATGAAAAAAAAAAAAAACAGCTTCCTCTAAATTGTAACAATTACATTTTTAAAATGTATTCCTTTATCTTACTGATATTACTCCATTTTTGCCCAGGAAGTTCATGTTACTTATATCATTTTTAAGTTAAAATTTTAGAATCCAAAATTAGAAAGTAGAATTTTAGGTTACCGTTAAAGTAATATCTTTATTTCATTATGTACTAGAGAATTGGTTCATCTGCAAATCTATGAGGACAGTTTTCATCCTGATTTACCATCATGATGCCTTAATACTGTATATAGAAAACCCAAAAGACTCCACCCCAAGATTCCTAGAACTCATACAGCAATTCAGCAGTGTGGCAGGATACAAAATCAGTGCCCAGAAATCCGTGGCAATTCTATACACTAACAATGAGACTGAAGAAAGAGAAATGAAGGAGTCCATCCCATTTACAATTGTACCCAAAAGCATAAGATAGCTAGGAATAAACCTAACCAAAGAAGTAAAGGTTCTATACCCTAAAAACTACAGAAGACTTCTGAAAGAAATTGAGGAAGACACAAAGAGATGGAAAAATATTCCATGCTCATGGATTGGAAGAATTAATATTGTGAAAATGTTCTACCCACGGCAATTTACACATTTAATGCAATCCCTATCAAAATACCATGGACTTTTTCAGAGAGTTGAAACAAATCATCTTTACGACTTTCTTTCAGAAAAGACCCCAAATAGACAGGGGAATATTAAAAAAGAAAACCAGAGCCAGGGCATCACAATGCCAGATTGCAGGTTGTACTACAAAGCTGTGGTCATCAAGACAGTACTGGCACAAAAACAGACACATAGATCAATTGAACAGAATAGAGAACCCAGAAGTGGACCCTCAACTCTATGGTCAACATAGACATTCGACAAAGCAGAAAAGGCTATCCACTGGAAAAAGGACAGTCTCTTCAATAAATGGAGCTGGGAAAATTAGACAGCCAAATGCAGAAGAATGAAACTGCACCATTCTCTTACACCATACACAAAGATAAACTCAAAATGGATGACAGATCTAAATGTGAGACAAGATTCCATCAAAATCCTAGAGGAGAACACAGGCAACACCCTTTTTGAACTTGGCCACAGCAACTTCTTGCGAGATACATCCAGGAATGCAAATGAAACAAAAGCAAAAATGAATTATTGGGACTTCATCAAGATAAAAAGCTTCTGCACAGCAAAAGAAACAGTCAACAAAACTAAAAGACAACCTACAGAATGGGAGAAGATATTTGCAAATGACCTATCAGATAGAGGGCTAGTATTCAAGATCTATAAAGAACTTATGAAACTCAGCAGCAAAGAAACAAACCATCCAATCATGAAATGGGCAAAAGACATAACCAGAAATTTCACAGAGGAAGACATAGACATGGCCAACAAGCACATGAGAAAATGCTCTGCATCACTTGCCATCAGGGAGATACAAATCAAAACCACAATGAGATACCACCTCACCCCAGTGAGAATGGTGAACATTAACAAGGCAGGAAACCACACGTTGGAGAGGATGTGGAGAAGGGGAACTCTGGCACTTTTGGAGGGAATGTGAACTGGTATAGCCACTCTAGAAAACTGTGTGGAGGTTCCTCAAAGAGTTAAAAATAGACCTGCCCTAAGACCTAGCAATTGCACTGCTAGGGATTTACCCCAAAGATACAGATGCAGTGAAAAGCTGAGATAACTGCACTGCAATGTTTATAGCAACAATGTCCACAATAACCAAACTGTGGAAGGAGCCTCGGTGTCCATCAAAAATTAATGGATAAAGAAGATGTGGTTTATTTATACAATGGAATACTACTCAGGCATTAGAAACGACAAATACCCACCATTTGCTTCAATGTGGAACTGGAGGGTATTATTCTGAGTGAAATAAGTCAATCATAGAAGGACAAACATTATATGGTCTCATTCATTTGGGGAATATAAAAATTAGTGAAAGGGAATAAAGGGGAAAGGAGAGAAAATGAGTGAAAATATCAGAGAGGGTGACAAAACATGAGGGACATCTAACTCTGGGAAACGAACAAGGAGTAGTGGAAAGGGAGGTGGGTGGGGGGTGGGGGTGACTGGGTGTTGGGCACTGAGGGGGGCACTTGGCAGGATAAGCACTGGGTGTTATGCTAGATGTTGGCAAATTGAACTCCAATTAAAAAAAGAAAACAAAGTCAACAATAATAAAAATATAATGCACTATCCTATATTTTATATTAGAGTATGGTGTTACCGACTTTCCATGTAATTTGAGGTATTTCTTTTTTATTTCAGCAGTTTTCCAAGCAGTTGTGATGAGTTTGCACTGATTTATTTGCATCCTTGACCTGACCTCCTTGTAATCAAAAATTAAAAATCAAGAGGCTGCTGGTTATGACTACAATATTGTTTATGGCCTAGAGATACATATTTTTAAAAGATTTTATTTATTCATGAGAGACACAGAAAGAGAGAGAGGCAGAGACACAGGCAGGGGGAGAAGCAGGCTCCATGCATGGAGCCCGATGTGGGACTTGATTCCAAGTCCCCAGGATCACACCCTGGGCTGAAGGCGGCGCTAAACCACTGAGCGACCAAGGCTGCCCGAGATACATATTTTACTCTCTTTTGATGAAATAACAAGTTGTCAACATGAGAATCAAATCATAGATTTTGGCCTAATATACATCAACTCTATAAATAAGCAAACATATCTGGTCTAAAATGAAAAAAGAAGTCATATGTCAACATACATATGATTATAAAGCTGTCTTTAACATGATATTTGGGAAATTTACCAAAATATTAAAAACAGTATTCTATCTATGTAGTGTATCAAGGACTGAAGTTTGATTTCTATTTGTTTGATGCAACTAGCTACAATAGATTCTTGGTACGAATGACCATTAAAGTAACCATTATTTTTGGTAGCTTGTGGATTAATCAGTTGTGTACAGAAACAAGACAATTAGCAAATGAGAGACCATAAATGACTAGCCATCATTAGGTATAATTACAAAGTCATCAGAAAGTGGTAACAACTTTCTTTTTGGAAACAAAATGCACATTAAGTGAGGCTAAGAATAAGGAGAAAACATAATTAACTTGTGGTGTGTGGCTACAGACAGAAAACATATGACTCTCAACAGGAAACAGACTCTTTAAAAAAGAACAAGTCAATGAAGAGGAATATATAAAACTGTTCCTCTTTGTATAAGACATGATTGTCTATGTAAAAATCCCATAGAATCTATAAAAATATAATCCCCAGAACTTAAAAGTTCAGCAAGATGCCAGGATACAAGTCAATACATAAATACCAAATGCATTTGTAGATACTCATAATGAACGTAGTCAACATTAAAAAGACAATGCCACTTATAATTGCCCCAAAGATAAGTAAATACTCATGTACACCACAATTAACAAAACATGCATAGAGTTGGAACGCTGAAAATTACAAAATTCTGTAGAAAGAAATCAAAGTCAACCTACATAAATGGTGAAACATATCTTATCAATGAATTGGAAGACTCAAAATAATAAAGTTATCAATTCCCTTCAAGTTGATATATAGTATTAATGCAATTCCTATCAAAATTCCAACAACATTTTCTAGACAGAGAAAAGCTTATTAAAACATTTATCTGAAAAGGCACAAACTCTGGAATAGCTAAAACAATCTTGATAAAAGAGACTAAATTTGACTAATTATTCTACCTGATTTTAATCCCTAACAGAGCTGCAATAATCAAGATGGTAAGGTATTGGTGTGAGGAAAAAAACATACACATCAATGGTATAGAATATAAAATACACAAATATACTCATCCAAGTACAACTGATTTGACAAATATGCAAAATTAATTCAGTGGAGGAAAAACAACCTTTAAAACAAATAGTGCCAAAGTAATTGGATAATCTTATGTTAAAAAAATTAACGATCTAAACCTCACACCTTATACAAAAATTAACTCAATGTAGATCACAAGGTAAAACATAAAACATAAAACCATAATTTGTTTTTGAAAAACAGGAGAAAATATTCTGGATCTATACCGAAGAAAAAAGTGATAAATTGGACCTTATCAAAATTTAAAACATTTCACCTGCAAAATATCCTACTTCAAGAGGATGAGAGACAATCTACAGACTTGGGGGAAATATATGCAGACTATATACCTAACAAAGGACACATATATAAAACAAAAATCCACATGAAAAAGCCAATCCAATTAAAAAATGAGCAAAAGATATGAACACTTTCACCAAAAAGGATGTAAGACTGGCAAGCAAGCACATGAAAGGATATTTAAAATCAGACATCAGGGAAATGCAAATTAAAACTGCAATAAGAAAAAAAATTAAAAAATAAAATAAAATAAAACTGCAATGAGATATCACTACACACCTATCAGAATGGCAAAAAAGTGAAAACACTAAATGTTGGTGAGCATGTAGAGAAATAGAATCATGAAATTCTGATGGAAATGTAAAATGGTACAGATCCTCTGGAAAACAGTTTCTCAGTTTCTTTTAAAACCAAACATGTAATTAGCGTATGACCCATTAATTATATACTTGGGTATTTATCCCAGACAAATGAAAACTTATGTTCACACAGAATCCTATGAACAAATATTCATAGCAGCTTTTTTGTAACAGAAAGAAGGGAAAAAAGCCGAGATGTTCTTCAATGGGTGACTAAAACTAAACTTTGGTATATACATACCACGGAATACTATTTAGCAATAACAACAAACGAGCTGCTAATGAATGCAACCACCTGGATGAATCCTCAAGCAACTACAATGAGAGAAAGACAATGGCAAAAGATGACATACTATACATTTCAAATTAGATAACACTCTCAAAATGACAAAATAATAGAACTGGAAGAGAGATTAGTAATTAACGAAAACTAGAAATTGGGGAAATGGTAGAAAGGAGATGAGCCATGGTTAGAAAATAGAAACAGGAAAGATCTTTGGGATGACGTACGTCCTCAGTTCTGTAAACTGACATATATGTTAAAATTATATACAAAACTAAACACATACTCATTCCCGACCTCCACAAAATGTAACATTAACATCATTAATAAGGTATATATAAAAAAGCAACAAAAACAAGCGAAGAAACTATATCGTAATTTTCCGTTATTTACAAAAGGGAACTCCAAAAGATTTTTTGATATAGCTAACAAGAATGTCAAGGATCTATTTATTGCAATGATACTCTTTCTTATTCACATCAATAAAAGAAAATAGAAGATGATGGAAGATTAAGGGCCCCAAATCACCTGTCCCCACCAACTTACCTAGATAACTTTCAAATCATAATGAAAACCTACTAATTCAGTCTGAGATTTAACGAGAGAACAGCTGGAGGGCTACAGTGAGAAGAGTTTGCGCTTCTATCAAGGTAGGAAGACAGAAAAAAAAATAATAAAGAAATAAAAAAGCATCCAAGGGGGAGGGGCCCCCACCAGATACCAGGCTAAGGCCATGCGGCGAGTGCCCACAGGTCAGGAAAGCCGAGTCTCGGAGAAGCAGGAGCTTCTTCCCGAACGGACAGGCTCTCGGAGGAGCTCCGGCAGGATCTCAGGAGGGGCAAGGATGCCCTCAGGCTCCCAGGGACACTAAGAGAGGACCTGCGGGGGGAGAGAGCGCCACACACCAGGCCAAGCTTCCTAAAGGGCTGCAGCACCCGCCCAGCGGGGCCCCCAGAACAAATCCAGCGGCGGCTCAGGCAGCGGTTCCCCACGAGAGGGCTGCACAGCCCCGGAAGCAAGATTCCAGAGGCGCAGGCCCGGGAGCCCAGAGCGCTGGGGGACAACAGCCCATGATTCGGCGATACACCCAGGACATGCAGAGGACGGAAGGGCCCAGGACAGCGAGGGCGCTCCTGACAACGCACCCCCCGCCCTCAGAGCATTCAGGCCACTGCGGACTGAGACCTGCGGCAGTTACTGAGGGATATGACTCCAGAGCTGGAGAGCTGGTCTCCACCACTGTTGTTGTTCCTCCTGCTGTCACCTTGTACCTGGGAATGAGGAGGGCCTCACAGGATAAACAGCTCCCACAAAGCCATGCACCTGGCAGGGGGATGGGGAGCTACCCCAGGTGCACACACCTCAGAATGAGCACAGCAGAGCCCTCCCCCAGAAGACTAGCTAGAAGGACAGGAGAAAAGCAAGTTCTTGACCAAGCAGCAATGGAAAGTTCGAGGGGAAGTCAAGGAATCTACAGTATATAGAATCAGAGGATACTTCCCACCTAGTTTTTTGTTTTCTGTTTGTTCCCCCCCTCCTTTTTTTTCCTCTTTTTCTTTTCTTCTTTTCTCTTTTGTCTCTCTCTCACTGAACCATGCACCTGGCAGGGGGCAGAGTAGCTCCCCCAAGCGCTAACACCTGAAAATCAGCACGGCAGGCACCTCCCCCAGAAGACCAGCTAGACAGAGAGGGGAAAAACAAATTATTGGGCAAATTATTGACCAGGCAGCACTGGAAAGTTCCAGGGGAAGTCAAGGGATTTACAGTATACAGAATTAGAGGATACCACCCTAATGTTTTGTTTTTTTTATTTGCTTCCCTCCCCTATTTTTTCTTCTCTTTCTCTTTTTACTCTTTCTTTTCTTTTTCTTTTTTTTTCTTTTTCTTTATTTCTTTCTCTTCTCTCTTTTCTCCTTTTCCCAATACAACATGTTTTTCGCCACTCCGCTCTGAGCAAAATGACGAGAAGGAAAACCTCCCCTCAAAAGAAAGAAATCAGAAACAGTCCTCTCCCACAGAGTTACAAAATTTGGATTACAATTCAATGTCAGAAAGCCAATTCAGAAGCACTATTAGAGAGCTACTAGTGGCTCTACAAAAAAGCATAAAGGACTCATGAGACTTCATGACTGCAGAATTTAGATCTAAACAGGCAGAAATTAAAAATCAATTAAATGAGATGCAATCCAAACTAGAGGTCCTAACGATGAGGATTAACAAGGTGGAAGAATGAGTGAATGACATAGAAGAAAAGTTTATGGCAAAGAGGGAAACTGAGGAAAAAAGAGACAAACAATTAAAAGATCGTGAGGATATTTTAAGGAAAATAAGTGACAGCCCAAGGAAGAAAAATCTACGTTTCACTGGGGTTCCCGAGGGCGCCGAAAAGGACAGAGGGCCAGAATATGTATTTGAACAAATCATAGCTGAAAACGTTCCTAATCTGGGAAGGGAAACAGGCATTCAGTTACAAGAAATAGAGAGATCCCCCCTAAAATCAATAAAAACCGTTCAACACCTCGACATTTGATAGTGAAGCTTGCAAATTCCAAAGATAAAGAAAAGATCCTTAAAGCAGCAAGAGACAAGAAATCCCTAAATTATCTGGGGAGGAATATAAGATTAACAGCAGACCTCTCCACAGAGACCTGGCAGGCCAGAAAGGGCTGGCAGGATATACTCAAGGTCCTAAATAAGAAAAACATGTAGCCAAGAATACTTTATCCGGCAAGGCTCTTATTCAAAATGGAAGGAGAGATAAAGAGCTTCCAAGACAGGCAGGAACTGAAAGAATATGTAACCTCTAAACGAGCTCTGTAACAAATTTAAAGGGGGACTCTTAAAATTCCCCTTTAAGAAGAGGTCCAATGCAACAATCCACAAAAACAGGGACTGAATAGGTATTATGATGACACTAAATTCCTATCTTTCAATAGTAACTCTGAACGTGAATGGGATTAATGACCCCATGAAAAGGCGCAGGGTGTCAGACTGGATAAAAAAGCAGGACCCATCTATTTGCTGTCTATAAGAGACTCATTTTAGACATGAGGACACCTACAGCCTGAAAAGAAAAGGTTGGAGAACCATTTACCATTCAAATGGTCCTCAAAAGAAAGCAAGGGTAGCCATCCTTATATCAGACAAACTAAAATTTATCCGGAAGACTCTAGTGAAAGATGAAGAGGGACACTATATAACACTTAAAGGATCATTCCAACAAGAGGATTTAAGAATCATCAATATGTATGCACCGAATGCGGGAGCTGCAAAAACATCAATCAATTAATAACCAAACTTAAGACATACTTAGATAATAATACATTTATACTTGGTGACTTCAATGTAGTTCTTTCTACAATCGATAGGTTTTCTAAGCACATCTCCAAAGAAACAAGAGCTTTAAATGATACACGGGACCAGATGGATTTCACAGATATCTACAGAACTTTACATCCAAACTCAACTGAATACACATTCTTCTCAAGTGTACATGGAACGTTCTCCAGAATAGACCACATACTGGGTCAAAAATCAGGTATGAACTGATACCAAACGACTGGGATCATCCCCTGCATATTCTCAGATCATAATGCCTTGAAATTAGAACTAAATCACAACAATAAGTTCGGAAGGACTTCAAACACATGGAGGTTAAGGACCATCTTGCTAAAAGATGAAAGGGTCAACCAGGAAATTAAGCAGAATTAAAAAGATTCATGGAAAAATAATGAGAATGAAGATTCAACCATTCAAAATCTTTGGGATAAAACAAAAGCAGTCCTGAGGAGGAAATACATCGCAATACAAGCATCCATACAAAAACTGGAAAGAACTCAAATACAAAAGCTAACCTTACACCTAAAGGAGCTAGAGAAAAAAATAGGAAATAGATCCTACACCCAGCAGAAGAAGAGAGTTAATAAAGATTCAAGCAGAACTCAACGAAATCGAGACCAGAAGAACTGTGGAACAGATCAACAAAACCAGGAGTTGGTTCTTTGAAAGAATTAATAAGATAGATAAACCAATAGCCAGCCTTATTAAAAAGAAGAGAGAGAAGACTCAAATTAATACAATCATGAATGAGAAAGGAGAGATCACTACCAACACCAAGGAAATACGAACGATTTTAAAAACATATTATGAACAGCTAAACGCCAATGAATTAGGCAATCTAGAAGAAATGGACGCATTTCTGGAAAGCCACAAATTACCACAACTGGATCAGGAAGAAATAGAAAAACTAAACAGGCCAATCACCAGGGAGGAAATTGAAGCAGTCATCAATAACCTTCCAAGACTCAAAAGTACAGGGCCAGATGGCTTCCCTGCGGAATTCTATCACATGTTTAAAGAAGAAACCGTATCTATTCTATTAAAGCGGTTTGGAAAGATGGAAAGAGATGGAGTACTTCCAAATTCTTTCTATGAGGCCAGCATCACCTTAATTCCAAAACCAGACAAAGTCCCCACCAAAAAGGAGAATTATAGATCAATATCCCTAATGAACATGGATGCAAAAATTCTCAAAAAGATACTAGCCAATAGGATACAAGAGTACATTAAGAAGATTATTCAACATAACCAAGGAGGATTTATCCCCGGGATGCAAAGCTGGTTCAACACCCATAAAACAATCAATGTGATTCATCATTTCAGCAATAGAAAAACCAAGAACCATATGATCCTCTAAATAGATGCAGAGAAAGCATTTGGCAAAATGCAGCATCCATTCCTGATCAAAACTCTTCAGAGTGTAGAGATAGAGGGAACATTCCTCTGCATCTTAAAAGCCATCTACGAAAAGCCCACAGGAAATATCATTCTCCAAGGGGAAGCACTGGGAGCATTTCCCCGAAGATCAGGAACAAGACAGGGATGTCCACTTTCACCACTGCATTTCAACAGAGTACTAGAAGTCCTAGCCTCAGCAATGAGACAACAAAAACACATACAAGGCATTCAAATTGGCAAAGAAGAAGTCAAGCTCTGCCTCTTCACTGATGACATGATACTCTATGCAGAAAACCCAAAAGCCTCCACCCCAAGATTGCTAGAACTCATATAGCAATTCAGCAGTGTGGCACGATACAAACACAATGCCCAGAAGTCAGTTGCACTTCTATACACTAACAATGAAACTGAAGAAAGAGAAATGAAGGAGTCAATCCCATTGACAATTGCACCCAAAAGCATAAGATACCTAGGAATAAACCTAACCAGAGGTAAGGTCTATACCCTAAAAACTATAGAACGCTTCTGAAAGAAATTGAGGAAGACACAAAGAGAAGGAAAAATATTCCATGCTCATGGATTGGCAGAATTAATATTGTGAAAAGGTCAATGTTACCCAGGGCAATTTACACGTTGAATGCAATGCCTATCAAAATACCATGGACTTTCTTCAGAGAGTTAGAACAAATTATTTTAAGATTTGTGTGGAATCAGAAAAGACACCGAATAGCCAGGGCAATTTTAAAAAAGAAAACCATAGCTGGGAGCATCACAATGCCAGATTTCAGGTTGTACTACAAAGCTGTGGTCCTCAAGACATGTGGTACTGGCACAAAAACAGACACATAGATCAGTGGAACAGAATAGAGAATCCAGAAGTGGACCCTGAACTTTATGGGCAACTAATATTCGATAAAGGAGGAAAGACTATCCATTGGAAGAAAGACAGTCTCTTCAATAAATGGTGCTGGGAAAATTGGACATCCACATGCAGAAGAATGAAACTAGACCACTCTCTTTCACCATACACAAAGATAAACTCAAAATGGATGAAAGATCTAAATGTGAGACAAGATTCCATCAAAATCCTAGAGAAGAACACAGGCAACACCCTTTTTGAACTCGGCCATAGTAACTTCTTGCAAGATACATCCGCGAAGGCAAAAGAAACAAAAGCAAAAATGAACTATTGGGACTTCATCAAGATAAGAAGCTTTTGCACAGCAAAGGATACAGTCAACAAAACTAAAAGACAACCCACAGAATGGGAGAAGATATTTGCAAATGATGTATCAGATAAAGGGCTAGTTTCCAAGATCTATAAAGAACTTATTAAACTCAACACCAAAGAAACAAACAATCCAATCATGAAATGGGCAAAAGACATGAACAGAAATCTCACAGAGGAAGACATAGACATGGACAACATGCATATGAGAAAATGCTCTGCATCACTGGCCATCAGGGAAATACAAATCAAAACCACAATGAGATACCACCTCACACCAGTGAGAATGGGGCAAATTAACAAGGCAGGAAACAACAAATGTTGGAGAGGATGCGGAGAAAAGGGAACCCTCTTACACTGTTGGTGGGAATGTGAACTGGTGCAGCCACTCTGGAAAACTGTGTGGAGGTTCCTCAAACAGTTAAAAATATACCTGCCCTACGACCCAGCAATTGCACTGTTGGGGATTTACCCCAAAGATACAAATGCAATGAAACGCCAGGACACCTGCACCCCGGTGTTTATAGCAGCAATGGCCATGATAGCCAAACTGTGGAAGGAGCCTCGGTGTCCAACGAAAGATGAATGGATAAAGAACATGTGGTTTATGTATACAATGGAATATTACTCAGCTATTAGAAATGACAAATACCCACCATTTGCTTCAACGTGGATGGAACTGGAGGGTATTATGCTGAGTGAAGTAAGTCAGTCGGAGAAGGACAAACATGATATGTTCTCATTCATGTGGGGAATATAAATAATAGTGAAAGGGAATATAAGGGAAGGGAGAAGAAATGTGTGGGAAATATCAGAAAGGGAGACAGAACGTAAAGACTGCTAACTCTGGGAAACGAACTAGGGGTGGTAGAAGGGGAGGAGGGCGGGGGGTGGGAGTAAATGGGTGACGGGCCCTGGGGATTATTCGGTATGTTAGTAAATTGAACACCAATAAAAAAATAAATTAAAAAAATAAAAAGATCTAAATTTGAGACAAGATTCCATCAAAATCCTAGAGAAGAACACAGGCAACATCCTTTTTGAACTTGGCCACAGTAACTTCTTTCAAGTTTCATCCCGGAAGGCAAATGAAACAAAAGCAAAAAATGAACTATTGGGACTTCATCAAGATAAGAAGCTTTTGCACAGCAAAGAATACAGTCAACAAAACTGAAAGACAACCTACAGTATGGGAGAAGATATTTACAAATGACGTATCCGATAAAGGGCTAGTTTTCAAGATCTATAAAGAACTTATTAAACTCAACACCAAAGAAATAAACAATCCAATCATGAAATGGGCAAAAGACATGAAGAGAAATCTCACAGAGGAAGACATAGACATGGCCAAGAAGCACATGAGGAAATGCTCCACATCATTTGCCTTCAGGGAAATACAAATCAAAACCACAATGAGATACCACCTCACACCAGTGAGAATGGGGAAAATTAACAAGGCAGGAAACCACAAATGTTGGAGAGGATGTGGAGAAAAGGGAACCCTCTTGCGCTGTTGGTGGGAATGTGAACTGGTGCAGCCACTCTGGAAAACTGTGTGGAGGTTCCTCAAAGAATTAAAAATAGATGTGCCCTACGACCCAGCAATTGCACTGCTGGGGATTTACCCCAAAGATACAGATGCAGTGAAACACCGGGACACCTGCACCCCGATGTTTATAGCAGCAATGTCCACAATAGCCAAACTGTGGAAAGAGCCTCAGTGTCCATCGAAAGATGAATGGATAAAGAAGATGTGGTATATGTATACAATGGAAATACTCAGCCATTAGAAATGACAAATACCCACCATTTGCTTCAATGTGGATGGAACTGGAGGGTATTATGCTAAGTGAAATAAGTCAATCAGAGAAGGACAAAGATTATATGGTCTCATTCATTTGGGGAATATAAAAATTAGTGAAAGGGAATAAAGGGGAAAGGAGAAAAAATAAGTGGGAAATATCAGAAAGGGATACAGAACATGAAAGACTCCTAACTCTGGGAAATGAACTTGGGGTGGTGGAAGGGGAGGTCAGCGGGGGGCGTGGGGGGCGGGGGAGGGTGACTGGGTGGCGGTTACTGATGTGAGCAGTTGATGGGATGAGCACTGGGTGTTATTCTGCATGTTGACAAATTGAACACCAATAAAAATAAATTTATTAAAAAAAGAATTAAATAATCCTGGGTTTTAATCTTGGGCTCTTCCACTATCTAGGCTAGGTATGGTCGTCTTGACATTTTTCAAGCCATGGGACCTTCAGCAAATTAATCTCTACAATGAGAATTGCGTAAAAACTGCAATTCGTACTATCTGTTCTATCCAAGCACAGGACGGTTTTAAGAATCAAGTCATTAATGTAACATGTTATTATCATCACTATCATCTAAGCAGAGAAAACTGAAAGTTGTATTTTAAAACAGGCAAACCATTTTATCAATTGACTTTTAGCAACCAATGTCATATGTTGGCTTCTTCCGAATAGATGTCAATAAGAAGTTATTAATTTGGTTTATCCTAAATAATTACTAACTTTACATACCTGGCATAACAAAACACTTCCACATGTTGAATGGTTTTATCCTTCCTGCTAAGAGCAATGGCTTCTTCATTTTCAAGAATCTGCTCTTGCCATGCTGGGCCTTCATTCACAATGTCACTGTTTTCCTAAGCAAAATATAGATCAGAAATTTTAATTAAATTGGGCAATCAGAACCTCTACTTTTTTGTGAAAATATAGACCTTTTTCAATCAATGTTTTGCCTTTGATCCCATCAGAATTCTGAAATGACTCTAGCATAGTGTGCCATCTCAAAGAAGAGAGAAGAAAATTGTGTAAAAACCTATCCTATCAAAAGCTAGCTCTGGTTTACAGATTTCTATCAGGATATCTGACAGTATGATACAGTCATTGGATGTGCCTGTTTTGACATTATTTAAGAACTAAGACAACCCTCTATCTGCTGAAAATCAAGTGTGTCTGTTCTACATATTACTTTTTATTAAGAAAGTTTTTGCATTTTATTGTCCAAAAGCAGGCTCATAATTACTTCATTCTACTTGTTTTTAGGTATTTGAAGGTCAGTCAATAGCCATACCAAATTCTGATTATATATATAAGTATTTTTGAAAAATATTCAGCCCACTGTAAATGTAAGACTATATAATAATCCTCTAAATGTCTTATATTAAGAAAGACAATAAAACAATAATATATGTATGCAAACTTATAAGGGTTGAAAACTTCAAAACTTTCAATAATTTCTAATTATACTTTATGGAAATAAATTATATGTAGAGCAATATTTTAATACAGGAGTTTTTTGCAAAATTCAGGATATACTTTTTCTATATGTTAAGGCTCAATTTTTAATATTCTTAAAATTTTAAACTATTTGATACACATTGCTTAGAAAAATGTTTAAAATATATATTTTCAAAGAACTAGTCATGGGGAAAAAGAACTAGTAATAAAATATAACTATAATATTGTTTAAGTAAAATCACCTTAGGAAATTTCTAAACTTACAGATTTCATAAAATAGGACAATATTTTAAAGGAGGAAATACAGTAATTTGAAATGACCTGATTGGTAGTTTTGCATATTTATAGTAGTCACCTGACAAAATCAGTAAAAACAAAGCCAATAAAAATTTAATGTAAATTTATTAATTTTTTTTTCTAAGGTAGGACTGACTTGGTTTTGGCTCGGTTTATGATCTCAGGGTCCTAGTATGAAGCCCCAGGTCAGGTTCTGTGCTCAGAGAGGAGTTTGCTTTTCTCTCTCCCTTTGCCCCTCCCTCCCACTCACACATTTTCTCTCTCTAAAATAAATAAATGTTTTAAACAAGGCTTTTTCTGGAGACACCTGGGTGGCTCAGGTCATGATTCCAGGGCTCTGGGATTGAGTCTTGCATGAGGCTCCCCACAGGGAGCCTGCGTCTCTTCCTCTGCCTATATCTCTGCCTGTGTCTCTCATGAATAAATAAATAAAATCTTGCCCCAAAAAAGGCTTTTTTTTCTCCTGAATTTAACATTTTAAGGTGAAGAAAGGTAGGGAAGACATCCCTTATTATTAAGTGTAATTATGAGATAGTGTTAAACATCCCAACATAGGTAAAAAAATGAGGTGAAATACAGGAACTCTAAATGTGAAAACATGGGGTTACCAACCTGAATGAAGAAAAGACTAGATCAGTAGACAAAGAATGAAAGGGGAAAGGATATGGTGAAAGAGTCAAGATGCTGGAGTAGAAGAACCACTAAAATAAACATCTACAAAAATATTTTAATAAATCGAATCTATTATTAAAATTTATTTTATAAAATTCCCTCCACTCACCAGAAGTTCTCCATTCAGAAAACTGAGGTATTTTTATTGTCTTTGCTGTGAGTATCTAGGTTAAATTTTCTCATGGAAGTACTAAATATGGTAAATATAGTAAATAAGATAACCCTTCACATACTTCCTAAGACTAAGGTTCAAAATAGGATTTCTAATTCACACAAATATATGAATATTAAGGCACATATATAAATCAGCTAAATATCTATTAGTAACATTTACTTTCTTGATTTACAAAGTTTGTATTACATGCAATATTACTTTCCAACAATTGTTTCTCCACACTCTCACTTCATGCAACAGTATTATTCAAACTGAATCTTCACTGCATCTTCAACATCACTATCTTTGTCATCACTAGAAGCACTTTATAAGTCACCTACCATTAATTAATCAGTACAACTACAATGCTTAGTGTGGTGCTTGGCACATGGTAAGTGCTTAATAAGTCTTAGCTTATATTATTTTTAGCTAACTGTATCTAATTTTCTAGAATTTATCACCCTCCTTTCCCAACCGTTTAAACTATTTTGAGATATAGCAGTTTCTGATTCCATGCATGATGCTCACAGTAGGATATTCACTTGAAGCCACATGTACCATTCACATAAAATTAGGACACTTTTTTAATGTCATAAAAATCAATAAACTACATGACACAACCAACTCCACACATTACTATGGTGTAAATGTCTTCTAAAAAACTTCTTGGGGGGCAGGGCGGGGCAAGATGGCTGAGGAGGAGGGTCCCCAGCTCACCTGGCCACACCAACTAACCTACATGGCTTTTAAATCATCCTAAAAACCTACGGATTCGACCTGACATTTAAAGAGAGAACAGCTAGAATGCTACAGAGAGAAGGGTTTTAGCTTCTAACAAGGTGGGAAAGCAGAAAAAAATTAAAAAGAATCAAGTAGGAGGGGGCCACTGCAAGGAACCAGGCTAAAGCTAGGCTGCGAAAGCCTCCAGGGACAGGAAAGCCCAGCCCCAGAGAAGCAGAAACTTTAAAAATCTGCACTGCATTCCTGCTGTAGGGAAAGGCGCTTAGCAGGGAAACTGGGCAGGATCACTGGAGGGGCAGTGGAGCCTCCAGTTTCCTGGAGTCACTAATAGAGGAAGCACGCCCAGTGGAAATTGCACCACAGACTGTGGGCTGATCTTGGTAAAGGGCTAGATAGCGCGTGCACGGCGGGGCCTCCGGAGAAGCTCAGGGCAGAGAGGTCTACGCCATGCTGCCTTCGGAAGCCGTGGATAAAGGAGCACGAGACCAGCAGTACAGGGCCTAGATGCCTGGACAACGAGCAGACACAGCCCCAGATCCTGCACTCCCCCTGGAGGAGGTGGAGTTGAGGAGGACACAGGACAGAGAGGACTCTCCTGCTGCCGGGCACCCCTGAGCCGTTCAGATGAGCACCCACCACCACCTAAGAAGCATCCAGGACAGCATGCACTGGGAGACTGCAGTAGTTACTACGGGCTGGCCGCCGCCAGTGTGTCTGTTCCTCCTTGTGTCACCCTGTGCCTGGAACGGGGGCCCCAGGGAACTGGGCCAACAGGATAACCAGCTCCCACTGGGCCTGGCACCCGGCATGAGGCAGGGCAGCTCCAGCAGATGCACACACCTGAGAACCAGCACAGCAGGTCCTCCACCAGAAGACCAGCTCTAAGGGCAGGGGAAGAGCAAGTTCTTGACCCAGAAGCATGGGAAACCCCGAGGGGAAGTCGAAGGAGTTACAGTATATACAACCAGAGGAATCATCTAGGGTGAAATTTACTTAGGTCTTGTTGGATATTCTTGATGGAGCCCATTCATACAGCGACTTTGCACTGAGCAAAATGACTAGAAAGAACTCACCACCAAAGAAAGAATCAGAAACAGTACTCTCTGCCACAGAGTTACAAAATTTGGATTACAATTCAATGTCAGAAAGCCAATTCAGAAGCACTATTATAAAGCTACTGGTGGCTCCTGAAAACAGCACAAAGGATTCCAGAGACGTCATGACTGCAGAATTCAGATCTAATCAAAACAAAACTAAAAATCAATTAAATGAGATGCAATCCAAACGAGGTCCTAACGACAAGGGTTAATGAGGTAGAAGAACAAGTGAGTGACATAAACGACAAGTTGATCACAAGGAAGGAAGTTGAGGAAAAAAGAGAAAAACAATTAAAACACCATGAGGAAAGGTTAAGGGAAATAAATGACAGCCTCAGAAGCAAAAGTCTACATTTAATTGGGGATCCAGAGGGCGCCAAAAGGGACAGAAGGCCAGAAAGCATATTTGAATAAATCATAGCTCAGAACTTCCCTAATTGATGTAGGAAAACAGTCATTCAGATCCAGGAGACAGGGGTACACCCCCAAAATAAAAAAAAAAAAGTTCAACACCTCGACATTTAATAGTGAAACTTGCAAATTCCAAAGATAAAGAGAAAACCCTTAAAGCAGGAAGAGACAAGATACCCCTAACTTATATGGGGAGAAATATTAGATTAAGAGGAGACATCTCCACAGAGACCTGGCAGGCCAGAAAGGCCTGGCAGGATATATTCAGGGTCCTAAATGAGAAGAACCCGCAGCCAAAAATACTTTATCCAGCAAGGCTCTCATTCAGAACAGATGAAGAGATAAACAGCTTCCAAGATACGCAGAAAGTGAAAGAATATGTGACCACCAAACCAGCCCTGAAAGAAATATTAAGAGGGATGCTATAAAAGAAAGAGGAAGCCCAAAGAAATAATCCACAAAAACAGGGACTGAATAGGTATCATGATGACACTAAATTCATATCTTACAATAGTATGTCTGAACATGAATGGGCTTAATGATCCCATCAAAAGATGCAGGGTTTCAGACTGGATAAAAAAGCAAGACCCATCTATTTGCTATCTACAAGAGACTCATTTTAGACATAAGGACACCTAGAGCCTGAAAATGAAAGATTGGAGAAACATTTACCATTCAAATGGTCCTCAAAAGAAAGCATGGGTAGCAATCCTCATATCAGATAAACTAAGATTTATCCCCAAGAGTGTAGTGAGAGATGAAGAGGGACACTATCTAGATCATACTTCAATGTTCTATCCAACAAGAAGACCTAAGAATCATGAATATTTATGCCGCTAACGTGGGAGCGGCCAAGTATATCAATCAATTAATAACCAATGTTAAGAAATATTTAGATAACTAAAAAAAAAATAAAAAAAAATAAAATAAATAAATATTTAGATAACAATACACTAATACTGGGAGACTTCAACACAGCATTTTCTGCAAATGACAGATCTTCTAAGTACATCACCACAAAAGCCAAAAGGACTTTAAATGATACAGTGGAACAGATGGATTTCACAGATATATACAGAACACTGCATCCGAACACAATTGAATACACATTCTTCTCAAGTCCACATGGACCTTTCTCCAGAAGAGACCACATACTGGGTCACATATTAGATCTCAACTGATATCAAAAGATGGGGATTCTCCCCTGCATATTTTCAGACCATAATGCTTTGAAACTAGAACTAAACCAGAAGATGAAATTTGGAAGAAACTCAAACACCTGGAGATTAAAGACCATCCTGCTAAAAGATAATGGGTCAAGCAGGAAATGAGATAAGAATTAAAAAGATTGATGGAAACTAATGAGAATAAAGATAAAACCGTTCAAAATCTTTGGGATACAGCAAAAGCAGTCCTAAGAGGGAAATACAATGCAATACAAGCATCCCTCAAATAACTGGAAAAAACTCAAATACCTAAGCTAACCTCGCACATAATGGAACTGGAGAAAGAACAGCAAAAACCTACACGAAGCAGAAGAAGACAATTAATAAAGATTCTAGCAGAACACAATGAAATAGAGACCAGAAGAACTGTGGAACAGATCAACAAAACCAAGAGTTGGTTCTTTGAAAGAATTAATAAGATAGATAAACCATTAGCCAGCCTTAATAAAATGAAGAGAGAGAAGACTCAAATTAATAAAACCATGAATGAAAAAGGAAAGATCACCACCAACACCAATGAAATACAAAAGATTTTAAAAACATATTATGAGCTGCTATATGCCAATAAATTAGGCAATCTAGAAGAAATGGAAAAATTGTTGGAAAACCAGAAACTACCAAAACTGGAACAGGAAGAAATAGAAAACCTGAACAGGCCAATCACCAGGGAGGAAATTGAAGCAGTCATCAAAAACCTCCCAAGACACAAAAGTCCACGGCCAGGTGGCTTCCCAGGGGAATTCTATCAAACGTTTAAAGAAGAAACCATACCTATTCTACTAAAGCTGTTCCAAAAGATAGAAAGGGATGGAATACTTCCAATCTCATTCTATATGAGGCCAGCATCACCTTAATTCCAAAACCAAAGACCCCACCAAAAAGGAGAATTATAGACCAATATCCCTGATGAACATGGATGCAAAAATTCTCAACAAGATACTAGCCAATAGGATCCAACTGTACATTAAGAAGATTATTCACCACGACCAAGTGGGATTTATCCCCGGGATGCAAGGCTGGTTCAACATTCATAAAAAAATCAATGTGATAGATCATATCAACGAGAAAAAACAAGAACCATACGATCCTCTCAATAGATGCAGAGAAAGCATTTGACAAAATACAGCACCCATTCCTGATCAAAACTCTTCAGAGTGTAGGGATAGAGGGAACTTTCCTCAACATCTTAAAAGCCATCTACGAAAAGCCCACAGCAAATATCATTCTCAATGGGGAAGCACTGGGAGCCTTTTCCCTAAGATCAGGAACAAGACAGGGATGTCCACTCTCACCACTGCTATTCAACATAGTACCAGAAGTCCTAGCCTCAGCCATCAGGCAACAGAAAGAAATAAAAGGCATTCAAATTGGCAAAGAAGAAATCAAACTCTCTCTCTTTGCAGATAACATGATACTGTTCAGAGAAAACCCAAGACTCCACCCCAAGATTCCTAGAACTCATATAGCAATTTGGCAGTGTGGCAGGATACAAAACCAATGCCCAGAAATCAGTGGCATTTCTATACACTAAGAATGAAAGTGAAGAAAGTGAAATGAAGGAGTCAATCCCATTTACAATTGCACCCCAAAGCATAAGATACCTAGGAATAAACCTAACCAAAGAGGTAAAGGATCTATACTCTACAAACTACGGAAAACTTCTGAAAGAAATTGAGGAAGACACAAAGAGATGGAAAAATATTCCATGCTCATTCATTGGAAGGATTAATATTGTGAAATTTTCAATACTACCCAGAGCAGGGATCCCTGGGTGGCGCAGCGGTTTGGCGCCTGCCTTTGGCCCAGGGCGCAATCCTGGAGACCTGGGATCGAATCCCACGTCGGGCTCCCGGTGCATGAAGCCTGCTTCTCCCTCTGCCTGTGTCTCTGCCTCTCTCTCTCTGTGTGTGTGACTATCATAAATAAATAAAAATTAAAATAAAAAAAAAATACTACCCAGAGCAATTTACACATTTAATGCAATCCCTATCAAAATCCCATGGACTTTATTCAGGGAATTGGAACAAATCATCTTAAAATATGTGTGGAATCAGAAAAGACCCCTAATAGCCAGGGGAATATTTAAAACGTAAACCAGAGCTGGGGGCATCACAATGCCTGATTTCAAGTTCTACTACAAAGCTGTGACCATCAGGACAGTATGGTACTGGCAAAAAAAAAAAGAGACACATAGATCAATGGAACAGAATAGAAAATCCAGAAATAGGCCTCAAGTCTATGGGCAACTAATATTCGACAAAGCAGGAAAGACTATCCTCCTGGAAAAAGGATAGTCTCTTCGATAAATGGTGCTGAGAAAATTAGCCACGTGCAGAACAATGAGCCTAGACCATTCTACATAAAGATAAACTTAAAATGGATGAAGGATCCAAATGTGAGACAGAGTCCATCAAAATCCTAGAGGAGAACACAGGCAACACCCTTTTGAACTTGGCCACAGCAACTTCCTGCAAGATACACCTATGAAGGCAAGGGAATCAAAGCAAAAATGAACTATTTGGACTTCATCAAGATACAAAGCTTCTGCACAGCAAAAGAAAGAGTCAACAAAACTAAAAGACAACCTACAGAATGGGAGAAGATATTTGCAAATGAAATATCAGATTAAGGGGTAGTATCCAAGATCTATAAAGAACTTATTAAACTCAGCAGCAAAGAAACAAACAATCCAATCATGAAATGGGCAAAAGACATGAACATAAACTTCACAGCAGAAGACATAGACATGGCCAGAAGCACATGAGAAAATGCTCCGCATTACTGGCCATCAGGGAAACACACATCAAAACCACAATGAGATACCACCTCACCCCAGTGAGAATGTGGAAAATTTAAAAGACAGGAAACAACAAATGTTGGAGAGGGTGTGGAGAAAGGGGAACCCTCTTGCACTGTTGGTGGGAATGTGAATTGGTCCTGCCACTCTGGAAAACTGTGTGGAAGTTCTTCAGAGTTAAAAATAGACCTGCCCTAAGACCCAGCAATTTCACTGCTGGGGATTTACCCCAAGGATACAGATATAGTGAAAAGCTGAGATACCTGCTACAGCAGCAATGTCCACAATCGCTAAACTGTGGAGGGAGTCTAGGTGTCCATCGAAAGATGAATGCATAAAGAGGCTGTGGTATTTACATACAATTGAATATTACTCAGCCATTAGAAATGACAAATACCCACCATTTGCATTGATGTGGATAGAACTGGAAGTATTATGCTGAGTGAAGTAAAAGTCAATTGGAGAAAGAAAAACATTATATGGTCTCATTCATTTGGGGAATATAAAAAAAAGTGAAAGTGAATAAACGGGAAAGGAGAGAAAATTAGTGGGAAGTATAAGTGAGGGTGATAGAACATGAAAGACTTCTAACTCTGGAAAACAAACAAGGGTCAGTGGAAAGGGAGGTAGTTGGGGGTTGGGGTGACTGAGTGATGGGCACTGAAGGGGACACTTGTTGGGATGAGCCCTGGGTGTTATACTATTTGTTGGCAAATCGAACTCTGATAAAAAAAAAGTATACAAAAAAAAATTTCAGTGATATCCAATAGGTAAAGTAGTGAGGTCCACCTTAGGAAAAAAATTAGTAAATTTACCTTAAATTTTTCTTTGTCATCTGATTGTGTCAGGTGACTTCTATAAATATGCAAAACTACCAATCAGATCATTTCAAATTAATGTATTTTCTCTCAAAAAATTTTTTTAAATATACTACTGAAAGAACAACAGTTAATATATTAGATTTTATAAGGACTGAATTTTTTTTTTCTGAAAGACTATTTTGGAGAAAAAAATCTTGCCTTATATTTGGGAATGTAATGACAAAATGGAATCAAGTATATATAGTACTTTTCAGCCCACATATCTATGTATATTTAAAAAGTGTTCTCTATATTTTGAAGGCATTGGAAGAACAGTAACTAAAATGGTGACTGCATAATTTTTGTTAAATAAAAATAGGCATTAATATTACAGAAGCTTATAGTTTTCTTCAATGTAGGGTTATTACAGAATACAAAATACAACCTAGTAGATTAAAAATGAAATAAGTTTACCTGGTATTCCTTTAGCCAGGATAGTATTCCTGAAAAGCTAAAACTGGCCCAGTTTCCTCCATAGTAGCTTCTTCTGTAACAATAAAAAATAAGAGTAAAGTCACTGATCTCCATCAGCAAACCACCCTGGACCCTTCAAATCATCTCAATACTGCTACCACAAAGTTCAAACATAATTCGGATTTTGGAAATATTAGGCTGAAATAAATGTGGGCCTCTCAGATCCCAAAAGTAACTTTTCATTGTATAAGGAGTTAAAAATCTCTTTGCCCTCCTTAGAGTTTTCTCCACTGATCAAATGGTTGTAAACAGTGTCATATGGGCATTGAGGAGGGAACATGAACAAACTTAACTCCTGGGTTTAAAAAAAATGGATGAGGAGAAAACCTTGGTATGAGCTCAAGGAAAGCCAATGAAAAAAACTGCTAAGTTTTCTATAAACAACTAAATATCCACGATCACCACCACCTTGAACCCCATAACCCAAGCCAACATATACAGCCACACACACAACTGTCTACTCTAGAGCTAGTGGCTCTGTGTTATTTTTAGCCTTCAGGGCCAAAAATAAAAGTAGACCCTGGGACACAGTTACTCACTTTTGTGATAAGTAAAGCAAGAACAATATTCCAGCTGATAACTAGGTGAACTATTATTCTTTATTCCACAGCCCTGTGAAGATCATCATTCTGTTTTAGAGATCCTAGAGGTCTTCTAATTAGAATGGGGTAAACCTGGTAGACACTGGACTTCTGATTAACTTCCTTAAGTAGATTTGTGGAGAGCAGAATTCTCTAATTCTGTACTACTTATTGGGCTTTCCAGTTCTTGCAAAACTCTTCAGGTTTATTGATTATTTATATAATGACCCCCAAAGTACACTCAGTCCCACCTACAACATCCATTCTGGTTCTGGAGTGGGACAGATTCTTGGCGTGGTTTTTGTTCTCATTTTTGCTTCTCTGTATCTTTCTCTAATGAAATAGCTCTTTTTAAAATGAGACAAAAACTGGGGCACTGGGTGGCTCAGTCAGTTAAGTGCCTGCTTTTAGTTCAGATCATGATCCTGAGGTCCTGGAATCACCTCATGTCGGGCTCTCTGCTCAGTGGGGAGCCTGCTTCTCAATTTCCCTCTGCCTGCCAAGCTGCCTTCTTGTGCTCTGTGTCAAATAAAT
This sequence comes from Canis lupus dingo, assembly GCF_003254725.2. Classification (NCBI taxonomy): domain Eukaryota; kingdom Metazoa; phylum Chordata; class Mammalia; order Carnivora; family Canidae; genus Canis; species Canis lupus. The sequence goes on from NC_064281.1 coordinate 66,905,255, forward strand.
GAGTAAAATCTTTAAAAAATAAAAACAAAAATAAATGAGATGAAAACTAAAACCTTTAATATCCAAAATTACACATCGATAATGCTACTGGAGATCCCCTCAATATTCCGATATATTTCTCCTCAATCAAATGTTGACATAAGCCTGCAGAACAGTCAGACTTTGGGCTTAAGTATTTTACCTATAATCACTGTTTCTGCTCTAAGAGAGAAAATGGCTAAATTGAACATCTGTGAAAATAGGTCTATTAATACATATCACTTCTTTACTTGTAATCTGATAGTTCTCTTAGAGATAATGCAAATTCATATACCACCCAGAATCTCTAATGGGCTTTAAAATTTAGATTGAATTTCAGCTATATTGGCAATTCTAGATGGCCATCCTTGCTCACGTGTTGGATCAGGAGACCTGGAAGATGTGATCCCTTGGGTCAGAGAGAACAGTGGAAGGAGAAGGTGAGCAACGGCCAGTAAAGAGAAGACGGGGGTGTGAAGAGAAAGGCATGATAGAACTAGTGGTCTTTTCCATAGAAATGTATATCCTCTTCTCCCTTGCCTGAGAATACACTTCTACCATTCCTTCCCATCCTCTAAATATAACACTCAATAAAACTAGAAAACATCCTGGGTTGTTAAAAAAAAATAAAACTGTCTTTATAATTTTTGTTGAGATATTTAGATTTTAAACCACCATAAGTTCATAAATAAGAGATTCTGAATACTGGATAAAAGGTTTTTTTAAAAAGATTTATTTATTTATTCATGAGACACACACACACACACACACACACACACACACAGAGAGAGAGAGAGAGAGAGAGAGAGAGAGAGAGAGAGAGAGAGGCAGAGACATAGGCAGAAGGAGAAGCAGGCTCCTCGCAGGGAGCCTGTTGCAGGACTCGATCCCTGATCACGACCCAAGTCGAAGGCAGGTGCCCAATCACTGAGATACCCAGTTGTCCCTGGATAAAAGTTTTAAGACTGAAGTAATTATTTTTTATTGGATACACCAACTTATAAGTAATAAATACACATTAGAAATCTGACACTAGGGTAGACAAAGGTTTCTTAGGTAAGACACAGTAAACAACAAAACTACTGATAAAGTAGAATTGATCAAAATGAAGAATTTCTACACTAACTATATCATTTTAAAATTGAATAGGCTAGCCAAAACTAGAAAATATTCATAAAATATATCTGACAAAAGACTGGTATCCACGATATATAAAGATCTCTTTCAATTATATGACAAATATTAAAATTTTAAAATGGGCAATGGGCTTAAACACATTCACAAAGGAAGATATATATGGTTAATGAGCATATAAAAAGGTCTCAACATCATAAGTCATTAGATAAGTAGACATTAATCCACAGCAATACCACCCTGAACATGTCCAGTCACCTACGATCCTGGATGCTAAGCAGGGTTGGGTTACACTGGTACTTGGATGGGAGACAAGTACACATTAAATTAAGCATAATGAAACACCATTATATATCCACCAGAACAGTTAAAATTTAAAAAAATGACAATACCAGATGTTAGTGTAGATGGTCAGAACACTCACACATTTTAGTGGGAGTATAAAATAGTACACTTTGGAAAACTGGCAGTTTCAGAAAAAATTAAACATTATTTTTACCCTATGACCCAGTAGTAATTCCATTCCTAGATATTTACAAACCAAAAAAGTATGTGTTCACAAAACACTTGTACAAGCTTTGTCATAGTAGCTTTATTACTTAATAGCTCCAAACTGGTCAGAGTCCAAATCTCCATCAACAGGTGAATGGATAAATAAGTCAAGGTATATCTAATGAAAATGAATACTGTTAACACAGATGAATCTCAAAAAAGTATGCTAAGTGAAAGAAGCTTTTACCCAAAAAGAGTGCATTCTTAATGAATCCATCTATATGTCATCTATATGACATTCTAGAACAAGTTAAATTAATCTATAGTAAAAAATATCCTAAGAGTAATCACCTTGAAGGGTGGGAGTAAGAGTAAGACTTGACTTGGATAGGGCATGAGAGAACTTTCTAGAGCAAGGACAATATTATCTTAAGAGTCTTAGTTACACAAGTGTATGCATTTCCCAAAACTTACCAAATGGTACCCTTAAGATCTGTGCATTTCACACATGTAATTTTATCTCAAAATACGAACCATCCTGAACTCGAGTTAATAAATATGCATGAAGTGTTCCAGACTGAAGGTACTAGACTGTGTACAACTTACTTTGAAATATACAAAAGAATAAGATGGAACAACGGAAAGAAAAATGAATACATAGGCAGTTATGGAATAAAGCAAATAGAGCAAAATGTCAATAGTAGAATCCAGGAAGTGATACCTATTCATAGTATAATTTTCTCAACTTTTCTGTCTGAAAATTATAATAAATTGTTAGAAAAACAAAAGTAACCTGAGTTTTCAAACACTGACCAAGATGTGCCAATTTCAAAGCATTTTCTGCAATTATCAAAACCCTAAAAATAGTCTTCAAAAATGCAATCTTGAAGTTTCTTTCCATTATTTAATGACCTAAAGTCAGTTCATAGTCAAAATCTTTTTCCCCTATACTTGGTCATGCTTTTTGAGTTCTACAGTGTTCTAGTATTTTTCCACACAGCTCACATTTTCAACTTTTCCTGTTGATACACTCTTAACATCAGCATCTGGAGATCTCATTCAATGTATATACAAGGTGAAACATGGTTTTCATTACTGTAGTCTTTCTCACAAAAGAGGGTAACATAATTATTAATAAACCTGCTATAAATCCAATGCAGATTTTTACTAAGTTTGTTTTGGTATTTGTACAGTTCTAAGTATGATTTATATCCTTAAAAAGAAAGCAAAAGACTTTAGGTATCAAAATCAATATGGCAAAAAGAAAAGGAAAAAAATCAATGTAACATTCTAATATGTGCTCTAGAATATAACAAAACCTAAGTCAACCAAATATTTTCTTAAATTTTATCTTTAAAAATACAGCTTCAGAACCCTGATATTCAAATTCAATTTATAAACTACTATTTCCACTCTCTTTAAAAGTGTTTGTGGAGGGAATAACAAAGCTAGGTTACTGGTTCTGTTTTCAAAAGCCCACAGATCAGGATCCCTGGGTGGCTCAGTGGTTGAGTGCCCGCCTTTGGCTCAAGGCCTGATCCCGGATTCCTGGCATTGAGTAGCACATTGGGCTCCTTGCAGGGAGCCTGTTTCTCCTCCTTCTGCCTGTGTCTCTCATGAATAAACAAATAAAATATTTAAAAAAAATAAAATAAGACTCCACAGATACAATTTATTTTAAGGACAAAGTGAGAACTTCCTGACAGAAAAAAAAAGAGAGAAAAAAAAGGGAATGGAACATTTTCTGCCAATTTTTTGACACAAACTGCATCTCTACATCAAATAAAGGAAAAAGTAGTTTATGAAGAAGGACAATGTTTAACTCTAATGTCAGGAACACTATTATATATGGTGAAAAAACTTCCTTAAAACTAGAATCTCTTTGTAGAACTAGAAGACTATTCACAGAATTTAAACCACAAATATAAAACTAATATTTAGGACGCCCGGGTGGATCAGTCAATTAAGAGGCTAGGCCAATTTTTTATTTTGGTTCGGTCATGATCTCCCTATCCTTGGATCAAGCTCATGATCTGGTACTATGCTTCGTGAGCAATCTGCATGCCTCCCTCCGTCGTTGGCCCTCCCGACCATCCACACCATGAGCACTCTCTCTCTCAAACAAATAAATCTTAAAAAAATAAAAATAATAGCTAAAGCCCTCGAAAGTTTCATGACGGTAAAGTGACCTAAAATTTTCAGCTAAAATAGTAAAAATCACAAGTGGAAATTTTTATCTTCAAAGATAAAAAAGCCCAATAACAATACTGAGGTATAGCTCTCCATTGTGTGAAATGCTGACCTTAAAACTGTAGAAAAAAATCATTTTAATCTTCGTTTTTTAAAATTTTTTTTATTGGAGTTGAATTTGCCAAAATACAGCATAACACCCAGTGCTGATCCTGCCAAGTGCCCCTCTCAGTGCCCATCAACCAGTCACCCCAACCCGCCGCCCACCTCCCCTTCCACTACCCCTTGTTCATTTCCTAGAGTCAGGGGTCTCTCATGTTTTGTCAGCCACACTGATATTTTCACTCATTTTATCTACTTTCCCCTTTATTCCCTTTCATTAATTTTTATATTCCCGAAATGAATGAGACCATATAATGTTTGTCCTTTTCCAACTGACTTCTTTCACGCAGCATAATACCCTCCAGGTCCCTCCACGCTGAAGCAAATGGTGGGTATTTGTCGTTTCTAATGGCTGAGTAATATTCCATTGTATATATACACCACACCTTCTTTATCCATTCATCTTTCGATGGAAAACAAGGCTCCTTCCACAGTTTGGCTATTGTGGACGTTGCTGCTATAAATATCGGGCTGCAGGTGTCCCAGCAATCACTGAATCTGTATTTTTGGGGTAAATCCCCAGCAGTGCTATTGCTGGGTCTTAGGGCAGGTCTATCTGTAACGCTTTGAGGAACCTCCACACAGTTTTCCAGCATGCCGGGACCACTTGACATTCCCAACAACACTACAAAGGGGCTCCCCATTCTCCACATGCTCTCCAATATTAGTTGTTTCCTGTCTTGTAAATTTTCCACATTCTCACTGGGGTGAGGTGGTATCTCATTGTGATTTTGATTTGTATGTCCCTGATGCCCAGTAAAGCGGAGCATTTTCTCATGTGCTTGTTGGACATGTCTATGTCATCGTCTGTGAAATTTTTGTTCATGTCTTTGGCCCATTTCATGATTAGATGGTTTGTTTCCTTGATGCTGAGTTTCATAAGTTCTTTAGAGATCTTGGATACGAGCCCTTTATCTGATAGCTCATTTGCAAATATTTTCTCCCATTCCATAGGTTGTCTTTTAGTTTTGTTGACTGTTTCATTAGCAGTGCAGAAGCTTTTTATTTTGATGAAGTCCCAATAATTCATCTTTGCTATTGTTTCTCTTGCCCTAATAGATGTATCTTGCAGGAACTTGCTGTGGCCAAGATCAAAAAGGGTGTTGCCTGTGTTATCTAGGATTTTGATGGAATCTTGTCTCCCATATAGATATTTCATCCATTTTGAGTTTATCTTTGTGTATGCTGTAAGAGAATGGTCTAGTGTAATTCTTCTGCATGTGGATGTCCAATTTTCCCAGCACCATTTATTGAAGAGACTGTTTTTCTTCCAGTGGTTAGGCTTTCCTGCTTTGTTGAATATTAGTTGACCATAAAGTTCAGGGTCCACTTCTGGATTCTCTATTCTGTTCCATTCATCTATGAGTCTGTTTTTGTGCCAGTACCACACTGTCTTGATGACCACAGCTATGTAGTACAACCTGAAATCCAGCGTTGTTATGCCCCCAGCTCTGGTCTTTTTTTTAATATTCCCCTGGCTATTCGGGGTCTTTTCTGATTCCACATAAATCTTAAATTTGTTCCAACTCTCTGAAGAAAGTCCATGGTATTTTGATAGGCATTGCATTAAATGTGTAAATTGCCCTGGGTAACATTGACATTTTCACAATATTAAACCTTCCGATCCATGAGCATGGAATATTTTTCCATCTCTTTGTGTCTTCCTCAATTTCTTTCAGAAGTGTTCTGTAGTTTGTAGGGTAGACATCCTTTACCACTTTGGTTAAGTTTACCTAGGTATCTTATGCTTTTGGGTGCAATTGTTAACGGGATTAACTCCATAATTTCTCTTCCTTCAGTCTCATTGTTAGTGTAGAGAAATGCCACTGATTTCTGGGCATTGATTTTGTATCCTGCCACACTGCTGAATTGCTGTATGAATTCTATCAATCTTGGGGTGGAGTCTTTTGGGTCTTCTATGTAGAGTATCATGTCATCTGTGAAGAGGGAGAGTTTGACTTCTTCTTTGCCAATTTGAATGCCTTTTATTTCTTTTTGTTCCTGATGGCTGAGGCTAGGACGTCTAGTACTATGTTGGATAGCAGTGGTGAGAGTGGACATCCCTGTCTTGTTCCTGATCTTAGGGGAAAGGCTCCCAGTGTTTCCCCACAGAGAATGATATTTCCTCTGGGCTTTTCGGAGATGGCTTTTAAGATGCTGAGGAATATTCCCTCTATCCCTATACTCTGAAGAGGGTTTTTTTTTTTTTTTTCCACCCTGAAGAGTTTTGATCAGGAATGGATGCCGCATTTTGTCAAATGCTTTCCCTGCATCTTTTGAGAAGATCATATGAATCTTGTTTTTTCTCTTACTGATATGATCAATCACATTGATTGCTTTACTAGTGTTGAACCAGCCGTGCATCCTGGGGATAAATCCTACTTGGTCATGGTGAATAATCTTAAAGTATTGTTGGATCCCATTGGCTAGTACCTTGTTGAGAACTTTTGCATCCATGTTCATCAGGCATATTGGTCTATAATTCTCCCTTTTGGTTTAGTCTTTGGTTTTGGAATTAAGGTGATGCTGGCCTCATAGAACAAGTTTTAGAAGTATTCCATCTCTTTCTATCTTTTGGAACAGCTTTATTAGAATAGATATTTTTTCTTCTTTAAAAATTTGATAGAATTCCCCTGGGAAGCCAACTGGCCCTGGACTTTTGTGTCTTGGGAGGTTTTAGATGACTGCTTCAATATCCACCCTGGTTATTGGCCTGTTCAGGTTTTCTATTTCTTCCTGTTCCAGTTTGGGTAGTTTGTGGTTTTCCAGAAATGCGTCCATTTATTCTAGATTGCCTAATTTATTGACATATAGCAGCTCATACTATGTTTTTTAAATCGTTTGTATTTTCCTTGGTGTTGGTAGTGATCTCTCCTTTCTCATTCATGATTTTATTAATTTGAGTCTTCTCTCTCTTCTTTTAAGGAAGGCTGGCTAATGGTTTATCTATCTTATTAATTCTTTCAAAGAACCAACTCCTGGTTTTGTTGATCTGTTCCACAGTTCTTCTGGTGTCGATTTCATTGAGTTCTGCTAAAATCTTTATTAACTCTCTTCTTCCACTGAGTGTACGATCTATTTGCTGTTTTTTCTCCAGCTCCTTTAGGTGCAAGGTTAGCTTTCGTATTTGAGTTCTTTCCAGTTTTTGGATGGATGCTTGTATTACCATGTATTTCCCCCTCAGGACTGCTTTTTCTGTATCCCAAAGATTTTGAATAGTTGTATCTTCATTCTCATTAGTTGTCATGAATCTTTTTCATTCTTCCCTAATTTCCTGGTTGACCCTTTCATCTTTTAGCAGGATGGTCCTTAACGTCCATGTGTTTGAAGTCCTTCCAAACTTCTTCTTGTAACTTACTTCTAGTTTCAAAGCATTATGGTCTGAAAATATGCAGGGGATTATCCCAATCTTTTGGTATCGATTAAGTCCTGATTTGTGACCCAGTATGTAGTCTATTCTGAAGAAAGTTTCATGTGCACTTGAGAAGAACGTGTATTCAGTTGCATTTGGATGTAAAGTTCTCTAAATATCTGTGAAATCCATCTGGTCCAGTGTATCATTTAAAGCTCTCGGTTCTTTGGAGATGTTGTACTTAGAAGACCTGTCGATTATAGAAAGCGCTATATTCAAGTCACCAAATATAAGTGTATTATTATCTAAGTATGTCTTAATTTTGGTTATTAATTGATATTCTTGGCAGCTCCCACATTCAGGGCATAAATATTCATGATAATTAGGTCCTCCTTTTGGATAGATCCTTTAAGTATGATATAGTGTCCCCCTTCATCTTTTACTACAGTCTTTGGGATAAATTTTAATTTATCTGATAGAAGGATGACTACCCCTGCTTCTTTTGAGGACCATTTGAATGGTAAATGGTTCTCCAACCTTTTATCTTCAGGCTGAAGGTGTCCTTTTGTCTAAAATGAGTCTCTTGTAGACAGCAAATAGATAGGTCTTCCTTTTTTATCCAGTCTGAAACCCTGCGCCTTTTGATGGGGTCATTAAGCCCAGTCATGTTCAGACTTACTACTGAAAGATATGAATTCAGTGTAATCATAATATTTATTCAGTCCCTGTTTTTGTGGATTGCTTCCTTGGACTTCCTCTTTCTTTTACAGAGTCCCCCTTAATACTTCTTGCAGAGCTGGTTTGGTGGTCACATATTCTTTCAATTTTTTTCTATCTTGGAAGCTCTTTATCTCTCCTTCTATTCTGAATGAGAGCCTTGCTGGATAAAGTATTCTTGGCTGCATGTTCTTCTCATTTAGGACCCTGAATATATCCTACCAGCCCTTTCTGGCCTGCCAGGTCTCTGTGGAGAGGTCTGCTGTTAACCTCATACTTCTCCCCATAAAGATTAGGGATTTCTTGTCTCTTGCTACTTTAAGGATCTTCTCTTTATCTTTGGAATTTGCAAGTTTCACTATTAATTGTTGAGGTGTTGAGCCGTTTTTATTTATTTTAGCGGGGGATCTCTCTATCTCCTGGATCTGAATGCCTGTTTTCGTCTCCAAGTTAGGGAAGTTCTCAGCTATGATTTGTTCAAATACATATTCTGGACCTCTGTCCCTTTCAGTGTTGTCGGGAACCCCAATTAAACTAGAGTTTTTCCTTCTGAGGCTGTCATTTATTTCCCTTTACCTTTCCTCATGATCTTTTCATTGTTCTTCTCTTTTTTCCTCAATTTCCTTCCTTGCCATCACCTTGTCTTCTATGTCACTCATTCATTCTTCTATCCTGTTAACCCTCATCGTTAGGACCTCCAGTTTGGATTGCATCTCATTTAATTGATTTTTAATTTCGGCCTGATTAGATCTAAATTCTGCAGTCGTGAAGTCTCTTGAATCCTTTATGCTTTTTTTCTAGAGCCACCAGTAGCTTTATAATTGTGCTCCTGAATTGGCTTTCTGACATTGAATTGTAAAACAAATTTTGTAACTCTGTGGGAGAGAAGACTGTTTCTGATTCTTTCTTTTGTGGTGAGTTTTTCCTTCTACTCTTTTTGCTCAGGGCAGAGTGGCCAAAAACAAGTTGTACTGGAAAAAGGAGAAAAAGAGAAAGAAAAATGGGGGGGGGGGGGTGTTTGGTGGGAACAGGTGACTTGGTGACCCTACTCTTTCACCATCTTAATTGGAGCTTTTTTAATAAATCCTTTGTGTTCATGTGTGTTCTCATCAAGACGAAAACATTTAGTTAACTAATGATCATTTTTTTAAAAAGCAACTGAAGAGATTAGAGTTCAACAAAACATATTTTGAAAAATGTTGCCTTAATTCATATTAATGGGAAGAATAAAAATAGGATAATACACATTATAGATCATTTTCCATTCACTACCACTTAATGTTCACAAGAATCCTGAGAGATTTCGTGCTATAATTATCCACATTTTGCAATTAGGAAGGAAAACAACAACAACAATTAAGAAGTTCAGCATCTTACTTAACTCACTCAGCTAGGAAATGGCCTGGATTTAAGCCCAGGGCATATCAGACCCCAAAGTCTACTCTTTCCACTATATGCACTGTCCTTTATAATCTTTAAATTCATAAATGTAAGCATATAATAAATATCCCAGAATCTAATTTATTCTAACTAAAGGCAATGAATCTGTTTACAGACATTAGACAGAATGAAGTCTAATTTTTGTTCTGCTTCTCCAATTCATCTGGACAATAAAAATGGGAAAATATTTCACGACTACATCTACTCTAATGCCAGAGTTGGAGAGACTATTCATTTCCAGGACCTAAAATACAACCAATTTTATTGCATTTCTCAACTTTAATGTGTGCAAATATCTTTCTGTATATGATAAAAGTAGGAAAATAATAGTGTGGTATGTCTACTAGTATTGATTTACCTGCTATTAAAGAGTACAATATACTATGCACATTAGAAGAGAATCTATTCCATTTAAATTGATTGGAATACTATAAAGAATCATGACACGTTTTAACCTTCCTGGTTGACAAATAACAAACAAGAGAATATATTGGATTTACTCCCTACACAAATTCTCCTTTACTAAAATCTCCACATACCCGATATATAAGAAAGCCAAGTTCCTCTCACAATCCACTCATTCCAAGATCAAACAGGTGGAGCCTTGGTGGTAGACTATGCAGATGCAATTCTAATGTTACAGAGGAAGACCAGCCCTTACTTGGTTTTAAAAGCATCCCATAAGGTTACATTCAGTTGCTTTGGCAGTCAAATCAGTCTCCCAGAATCAAATATTCCAGGCTGAGTCCCCAGTAATTAGGGCTAGACAGAGACCTTCCTATGTTGACAGTTATTAGTCACTGACACTAGTCTACCCACTCAAATCCATTTTTAGACAACCAAACTAGGTAGATGAGTATGTAATGTACACAGACAGCCCTTAATTCTTGTTTTTCACTGTGATCTCATCTATTCTTTACTGACTGAACTATCACTCCTCTGCTGATGGCTTACAAATTGCTATATCCCATCTGAGCATCTCTGGTAAGCCCCAAACTCAGCTACTTTGGGGCTGAAACTACAGATGAATCATCAGCTTACTGGACAACTCCATTCATTAAATATCCCTGATTAACTTGAATCTCTAAATGTTGAAAAGTTAATTTTATTATCTTTTACCCGCCTCCATGTACATCCTACTGGGCCCCCGCAGTGACTCTTCAAGGTTAAGTTGTACACTAGCCACATCTTACTGACGAAAACAACTTGATATAACTAATCATTGTCAGAGTCACTATGTGAATTAGGTCTTTTGACCATCAAGTCCAGTATTTGCATCTATTTTCCAATCCTACAGCTTATCTTGGAGAAAAAGCACAGGCTTTGTTTTCAAATGGACCTGGGTTTAAATCCTGGTTCTTCCCCTAACAGACATGTGACATTAGACAAGCTATTTCAATTCTCTTAATTTGTTTCCTTATCTCCCAAAGGGGAAAAATTATACTTCTTTTAGAGAAAAGTATTAAGAATTAAATAACAATATTTATAAACTACTTAACACAGTACCAACCAAATATTCCATAAATGTTAGCTATCATTATTATATCACATCATCTCTTAATAGTATACAACATGTAGAATGCTAGATTAGGTTAAGGTAATTAAAATTACTTTCACTCATAAGTTAGTGCCACAGACATCTTGAGATCTCTTTAACATGAGAGAATATGGAAAGGAGAAAACTAGAGATGCCTGGGTGGCTCTCAGTGGTTGAGCATTTGCCTTTGGCTCAGGGCATGATTCCGGAATCTGGGATCAAGTCCCACATCGGGCTCCCTGCAGAGAACCCACTTCCCCCTCTGCCTATGTCTCTGCGTCTCTCATGAATAAATAAATAAAACTTTTTTTTTTAAAGGAAAGGTGAAAACTACAGCAACACTTGATTCTTTAATATCTCATATACATTTTCTCCCACCCCTACAAGAGACCACTGATTTTTCCTTTATCTAAATAATAGAAGGTAGAGGACTTCTGCAAGATGGTAACATAGGAAGATCCTCAAATTCATCTCTTCCCAAGTACACACCAAATGTATAGTTACATTTGGATCATTTCCTTCTGAAATATATCTGAAAGCTAGATGCTTCTCCACAACAAAGAATGAAAAAAAAAAAAAAAACTGCAGCCAGATAGTAGGAGAGGTAGAGACACAATCTTGCCAAAACCTTACCTATCCTGATGCTGGGACATGCAATAAAAAGGGATCTCACAAGTCCAGTGCTTTTCAATATGTACATACTACTAAGCAAAAACTACTTACTAATCAACAATTATTTAAAGACAAATGGACTAAATTCTCTTAACAAAAGACAAAGAGTTCCTGAAGAATGGATAAAAGCACAAACCACCTATGGGTGCCTAGGTGGCTCAGTCGATTAAGCGTCTACCTTCAGCTCTGGTCATGATCTCAGGGTCCTGGGATTGAGCCCCACATTGGGCTCCCTGCTCATTGGGGAGTCTGCTTCTCCCTCTCCCCTAACCCCTCCCCTCCCTTGTGCTCTATTTCAAATAAATAAATAAAATATTTAAACAACAAAACAAAACACAAGATGATCTACATACTGCATAAAACAGACTCATTTCACAAGGAAGGACAAAGACTGAAAGTGAAGTAATAAATTACATTAATAAAGTATATTGCATGCAAATGGAAACAAAATGATGCTATAGCTATACTTATATCACACAATTTTTTTATTTTTTAATTTACTTTTTTATTTAAATTCAATTAGCTAACATATAGTGTATTAGTTTCAAATGCAGAGTTCAGTAATTCATCACTTGTATATAACACCCAGTGCTCATTACATCACATGCCCTCCTTAATGCCCATTATCCAGTTAGCCCATCTGCCCAACCACCTCCCCTCCAACAACCCTTTGTTTCCTATAGTTAAGAGTCTCTTATGGTTTATCTGTTATTTTGTTGCCCTGTTATTACTTGTTTATTTAAATTCAATTAATTAATACATATTAGTTTCAGAAGTAAAGGTCAGTAACTCATCAATCTTATAGAATACCCAGTGCTCATTACATCATGTGTCATCCTTAATGTCTATCTCCCAGCTACCCCATTCCCCCAACCCATTCTCCTCCAGCAACCCTGTTTGTTTCCTATAATTAAGAGTCTCATATGATTTGTCTCCCTCTCTGATTTCATCTTATTTTAAAAAATAGACTTTAAAACAAAGAATGTAATAAAAGACCAAGAGGGATACTACATAATGATAAAGGTGTCAATCCAGCAAGAAATTATATATGCACCCACCATAAGAGCACCAAAAGATACAAAGCAAATATTAGCAGACGTAAAGGAAATAATGGCAGCAATACAATAATAGTGAGGGACTAACACCCCACATACACCAATGGATAGATCATCCACACAGAAAATCAAGAAGGAAACACTGGCCTTCTCTAACACATTAGACAAAGTGGACTTAAATGACATATATAGAACATGCATTCATTCCAAAGCAGCAATTCTCAAGTGCATGTGGAATGTTTTGCAAAACAGATCACATATTAAGCCACAAGTCTCAATAAATTTAAGACTAAAATTATATCAAACATCTTTTCCAGCCACAAAAATATAAAACTATGAATCACAAGAAGAAAGCTGGGAAAAAAAATCATGAATATGTGGAGATTAAACAACATACTACTGAACAACCAATGGGTCAATGAGGATGTCAAAAAATACACTGAGACATGAGGCACCTGGCTGGCTCAGTTGGTGAAGCATATGACAATTGACCTCAGGGTTGTGGGTTCAAATCCCACATTGAGTGTAGAGGTTACTTTAAAAAAATAAAATCTTTAAAAAAGAATACACTGAGAGGCAGAAGAAAACTAAATCAAGGAATCAATCCCATTTACAATTGCAACAAAAAACTTAAAGATACCTAGGAATGAACCTAACCAAAAAGGCAAAGGATCTATATGCCAAAAACTATAGAACACTTATGAAAGACATTGAGGAAGACATAAAGAAATAGAAAAACATTCCATGCTCATGGACTGGAAGAACATATATTGTTAAAATGTCTATGCTACCCAAAGCAATCCACACATCAATTCAACCCCTACCAAATACCATCAACATTTTTCATAGAGCTGGAACAACTCTAAAATTTACATGGAACCAGAAATGACCTCAAACAGCCAAAGGAATGTTGAAAACGAAAACCAAAGCTGGCAGTATCACAATGCTGGACTTCAAACTCTATTACAAAGAAAGCTATAATCATTAAGACAGTATGGTATTGGCACAAAACAGACACATAGATCAGTGGAACAGAATAAAGAACCCAGAAATGGACCCAAAACTATATGGTCAAATAATCTTCAACAAAGAATGTACAATGGAAAAAAAACAGTCTCTTCAAGAAATGGTACTGGGAAAATTGGATAGCCACATGCAAAAGAAAGAAACTGGGCCACTTTCTTACAATATACACAAAAACAAACTCAAAATGGATGAAAGAGCTAAATTTCAGATAGGAAACCATCAAAACCCTAGAGGAGAAAACAGGCATCACCCTCTGACCTTGGCCACAGCAACTTCTTGCTAGACAAGTCTTCAAAAGCAAGGGAAACGAAAGCAAAAATGAACTACTGGGACTTCATCAAGATAAAAACTTTTGCACAGCAAAGGAAACAATCAACAAAACAAAAAGGCAACCTACAGAATGGGAGAAGATATTTGCAACGGTCTTATCAGATACAGGGCTAGTATCCAAGATCTATAAAAAAGTTATCAAACTCAACATCCAAAAAACAAGCCAGTCAAGAAATGGGCAAAAGACATGAACAGATACTTCTCCAAAGAAGACATACAAATGGCCAACAGACACATGAAAAAAATGCTCAACATCATTCAGCATCATAGAAATACAAACCAAAACAACAATGAGGGGAGGAGGGGCAAGATGGCGGAAGAGTAGGGTCCCCAAATCACCTGTCCCCATCAAATTACCTAGATAACCTTCAAATCATCCTGAAAATCGACGAATTCGTCCTGAGATTTAAAGAGAGAACAGCTGGAATGCTACAGTGAGAAGAGGTCGCACTTCTATCAAGGTAGGAAGACGGGGGGGGGGGGGGGGGGGGAGATAAAGAAACAAAAGGCATCCAAGGGGGAGGGGCCCAGCAAGGAGCCAGGCTAAGGCCGGGGTGAGTGCCCCCAGGACAGGAAAGCACTGTCCCAGAAAAGCAGGAGCTTCACCAATCTTCCCGGGCCGAAAGGCACTCACAGGGAGTTAGAGCAGGACGCCAGGAGGGCGGGGATACCCTCAGGCTTCCTGGGACACTAACAGACACCTTCGCCCCAGGAAAAGTGCACCAAGCTCCCTAAAGGGCTGCAGGGCACGCACGCATTGACCCAGGAGCAGATCCGAGGGGCTCGGGCTGCAGCTCCCCAAGAGGGGGCTGCGTGTCCCTGGAGGAGCTCAGAGGCGGCTCCTGCAGAGGAAGAGGCTCCGTGCAGAGGGGGCTGCACGGCTCCAGGAGCAGCTCGGAGGGACTCGGGGGGGGCGGCTCCCCGGAGAAGCACAGAGGCGGCTGTGCGGTCTGACCACAGTGTCATCTGGGATCCGGGACACAGCCCAGGATCCGACCTCCCCCGCCCCCACAGGCAGAGGCCGGGAGGGCACAGGACAGCAAGGACACTCCTGCCCAAGCTGACCAGATCAGTGGCCCCGCCCCCGGAGCATCCAGGCCGCTGCAGACTGAGAGCTCCATAGTTACTACGGGAGCTGAATCCAGGGATCCAGAGCTGGCCACACCACTGAGGTTGTTCCTCCTGGGGCCTCACGGGGTAAACAACCCCCACTGAGCCCAGAACCAGGCAGGGGGCAGAACAGCTCCCCCAAGTGCTAACACCTGAAAATCAGCACAACAGGCCCCTCCCCCAGGAGACCAGCTAGACGGACCGGTTCCAGGGGAAGTCAAGGGACTTAAAGTATACAGAATCAGAAGATACTCCTCCGTGTTTTTGTTTTTTTTTTTTTTTTCCTTTTTGATTTGTTTGCTTCCCCCACCCCTTTTCTTCCCTTTCTTTTTCTTTCTCTTTTTCTTCCTTTTTTCTTTTTTCTTCTTTTCTTTTTTCTTTTTCTTTTCTTTCCTTCTTTCTCTCCTTTCTTTTTCTCCTTTTCCCAATACAACTTGTTTTTGGCCACTCTGCACGGAGCAAAATGACTAGAAGGAAAACCTCACCTCAAAAGAAAGAATCAGAAACGGTCCTCTCTCCCACAGAATTACAGAATCTGGATTACACTTCAATGTCAGAAACCCAATTGAAAAGCACTATTAGGGATCCCTGGGTGGTGCAGCGGTTTGGCGCCTGCCTTTGGCTCAGGGCGCGATCCTGGAGACCCGGGATCGAATCCCAAGTCGGGCTCCCGGTGCATGGAGCCTGCTTCTCTCTCTGTGTCTCTGCCTCTCTCTCTCTCTCTGTGACTAACGTAAATAAATAAATAAAATTAAAAAAAAAAAAGAAAAGCACTATTATACAGCTACTGATGGCTCTAGAAAAAAGCATAAAGGACTCAAGAGACTTCATGACTGCAGAATTTAGAGCTAATCAGGCAGAAATTAAAAATCAATTGAATGAGATGCAATCCAAACAAGAAGTCCGAACAACGAGGGTTAACGAAGCGGAAGAACGAATGAATGACAAAGAAGAAAAGTTGATGGCAAAGAGGGAAACTGAGGAAAAAAGAGACAAACAATTAAAAGACCATGAGGATAGATTAAGGGAAATGAACGACAGCCTGAGGAAGAAAAACCTACATTTAATTGGGGTTCCTGAGGGCTACGAAAGGGACAGAGGTCCAGAATATGTATTTGAACGAATCCTAGCTGAAAACTTTCCTAATCTGGGAAGGGAACAGGCATTCAGATCCAGGAAATAGAGAGTTCCCCCCTAAAATCAATAAAAACCGTTCAACACCTCGACATTTAATAGTGAAGCTTGCAAATTCCAAAGATAAAGAGAAGATCCTTAAAGCAGCAAGAGACAAGAAATCCCTGACTTTTATGGGCAGGAGTATTAGGGTAACAGCAGACCTCTCCACAGAGACCTGGCAGGCCAGAAACGGCTGGCAGGATATATTCAGGGTCCTAAATGAGAAGAACATGCAACCAAGAATACTTTATCCAGCAAGGCTCTCATTCAAAATGGAAGGAGAGATAAAGAGCTTCCAAGACAGGCAGCAACTAAAAGAATATGTGACCTCCAAACCAGCTCTGCAAGAAATTTTAAGCGGGACTCTTAAAATTCCCCTTTAAGAAGAAGTTCAGTGGAACAATCCACAAAAACAAGGACTGAATAGATATCATGATGACACTAAACTCATATCTCTCAATAGTAACTCTGAACGTGAATGGGCTTAATGACCCCATCAAAAGGCGCAGGGTGTCAGACTGGATAAAAAAGCAGGACCCATCTATTTGCTGTCTACAAGAGACTCATTTTAGACAAAAGGACACCTACAGCCTAAAGATAAAAGGTTGGAGAACCATTTACCATTCAAATGATCCTCAAAAGAAGCAGGGATAGTCATCCCTCTATCAGATAAACTAAAATTTACCCCGAAGACTGTAGTGAGAGATGAAGAGGGACACTATATCATATTGAAAGGATCTATCCAACAAGAGAACTTAACAATCATCAATATATATGCCCCGAATGTGGGAGCTGCCAAATACATCAATCAATTAATAACAAAAGTGAAGAAATACATAGATAATAATACACTTACACTTGGTGACTTCAATCTAGCACTTTCTACACTCGATAGATCTTCTAAACACAGCATCTCCAAAGAAACGAGAGCTTTAAATGATACACTTGACCGGATGGATTTCACAGACATCTACAGAACTTTACATCCAAACTCAACTGAATACATATTCTTCTCAAGTGCACATGGAACTTTCTCCAGAATAGACCACATACTGGGTCACAAATCAGGTCTTAACCAATACCAAAAGACTGGGATTGTCCCCTGCATATTCTCAGACCATAATGCCTTGAAATTAGAACTAAATCACAAGAAGTTTGAAGGACCTCAAACACGTGGAGGTTAAGGACCATCCTGCTAAAAGATGAAAGGGTCAACCAGGAAATTAAGCAGAATTAAAAAGATTCATGGAAACTACGGAGAATGAAGATACAACCCTTCAAAATCTTTGGGATGCAGCAAAAGCAGTCATGAGGGAGAAATATATCGCAATACAAGCAACCATCCAAAAACTGGAAAGAACTCAAATACAAAAGCTAACCTTACACATAAAGGAGCTAGAGAAAAAACAGCAAATAGATCCTACACCCAGGAGAAGAAAAGAGTTAATTAAGATTGAGCAGAACTCAAAGAAATCGAGACCAGATGAACTCTGGAACAGATAAACAGAACCAGGAGTTGGTTCTTTGAAAGAAATAATAAGACAGATAAACCATTAGCCAGCCTTCCTTAAAAGAAGAGAGAGAAGACTCAAATTAATAAAATCATGAATGAGAAAGGAGAGATCACTACCAACACCAAGGAAAATACAAACGATTTAAAAAACATAGTATGAGCTGCTATATGTCAATAAATTAGGTAATCTAGAATAAATGGACGCATTCGTGGAAAACCACAAACTACCAAAACTGGAACAGGAAGAAATAGAAAACCTGAACAGGCCAATAACCAGGGAGGAAATTCAAGCAGTCATCAAAAACCTTCCAAGACTCAAAAGTCCAGGGCCAGATGGCTTCCCAGAGGAATTCTATCAAACGTTTAAAGAAGAAACCATACCTATTCTACTAAAGCTGCTTGGAAAGATAGAAAGAGATGGAGTACTTCCAAACTCGTTCTATGAGGCCAGCATCAGCTTAATTCCAAAACCAGACAAAGACCCCACAAAAAGGAGAATTACAGACCAATATCCCTGATGAACATGGATGCAAAAATTCTCAACAAGATACTAGCCAATAGGATCCAACAATACATTAGGAAATTATTCACCATGACCAAATAGGATTTATCCCTGGGACACAAGGCTGGTTCAACACTCGTAAAACAATCAATGTGATTCATCATATCAGCAAGAGAAAATCCAAGAACCCATATGATCCTCTCATTAGATGCAGAGAAAGCATTTGACAAAATACAGTATCCATTCCTGATCAAAACTCTTCAGAGTGTAGGTATAGAGGGAACATTCCTCAACATCTTAAAAGCCATCTACGAAAAGCCCACAGCAAATATCATTCTCAATGGGGAAGCACTGGGAGCCTTTCCCCTAAGATCAGGAACTAGACAGGTAAGTCCACTCTCACCACTGCTATTCAACAGAGTACTAGAATTCCTAGCCTCAGCAATCAGACAAGAAAAAGACATTAAAGGCATTCAAATTGGCAAAGAAGAAGTCAAACTCTCCCTCTTCGCCAATGACATGATACTCTACATAGAAAACCCAAAAGCCTCCACCCCAAGATTGCTAGAACTCATACAGCAATTTGGCAGCGTGGCAGGATACAAAATCAATGCCCAGAAATCAGTGGCATTTCTATACACTAACAATGAGACTGAAGAAAGAGAAATTAAGGAATCGATCCCATTGACAATTGCACCCAAAAGCATAAGATACCTAGGAATAAACCTAACCAAAGAGGTAAAGGATCTATACCCTAAAAACTATACAACACTTCTGAAAGAAATTGAGGAAGACACAAAGAGATGGAAAAATATTCCATGCTCACGGATTGGCAGAATTAATATTGTGAAAATGTCAAAGTTACCCAGGGCAATATACACGTTTAATGCAATCCCTATCAAAATACCATGGACTTTCTTCAGAGAGTTAGAACAAATTATTTTAAGATTTGTGTGGAATCAGAAAAGACACCGAATAGCCAGGGCAATTTTAAAAAAGAAAACCATAGCTGGGGGCGTCACAATGCCAGATTTCAGGTTTTC
This sequence comes from Canis lupus dingo, assembly GCF_003254725.2. Classification (NCBI taxonomy): domain Eukaryota; kingdom Metazoa; phylum Chordata; class Mammalia; order Carnivora; family Canidae; genus Canis; species Canis lupus. The sequence continues at coordinate 66,924,724 of NC_064281.1, forward strand.
TACAAAGCTGTGGTCATCAAGACAGTATGGTACTGGCACAAAAACAGACACATAGATCAATGGAACAGAAAAGAGAACCCAGAAGTGGACCCTCAACTTTATGGTCAACTAATATTCGATAAAGGAGGAAAGCCTATCCACTGAAAGAAAGACCATCTCTTTAATAAATGGTGCTGGGAAAATTGGACATCCACATGCAGAAGAATGAAACTAGACCACTCTCTTTCACCATACACAAAGATAAACTCAAAATGGATGAAAGATCTAAATGTGAGACAAGATTCCATCAAAATCCTAGAGGAGAACACAGGCAACACCCTTTTTGAACTCAGCCACAGTAATTTCTTGCAAGATACATCCACAAAGGCAAAAGAAACAAAAGCAAAAATGAACTATTGGGACTTCATCAAGACAAGAAGGTTTTGCACAGCAAAGGATACAGTCAACAAAACTAAAAGACAACCTACAGAATGGGAGAAGATATTTGCAAATGACGTGTCAGATAAAGGGCTAGTTTCCAAGATTCATAAAGAACTTTTTAAACTCAGCACCAAAGAAACAAACAATCCAATCCTGAAATGGGCAAAAGACTTGAACAGAAATCTCACAGAGGAAGACATAGACATGGCCAACATGCACATGAGAAAATGCTCTGCATCACTTGCCATCAGGGAAATACAAATCAAAACCACAATGAGATACCGCCTTACACCAGTGAGAATGGGGAAAATTAACAAGGCAGGAAACCACAAATGTTGGAGAGGATGCAGAGAAAAGGGAACCCTCTTACACTGTTGGTGGGAATGTGAACTGGTGCAGCCACTCTGGAAAACTGTGTGGAGGTTCCTCAAAGAGGTAAAAATAGACCTGCCCTAGGACCCAGCAATTGCACTGTTGGGGATTTACCCCAAAGATACAGATGCAATGAAACGCCGGGACACCTGCACCCCGATGTTTCTAGCAGCAATGGCCACAATAGCCAAACTGTGGAAGGAGCCTCGGTGTCCATCGAAAGACGAATGGATAAAGAAGATGTGGTCTCTGTATATAATGGAATATTACTCAGCAATTAGAAATGACAAATACCCACCATTTGCTTCAACGTGGATGGAACTGGAGGATATTATGCTGAGTGAAGTAAGTCAATCGGAGAAGGACAAACATTGTATGTTCTCATTCATTTTGGGAATATAAATAATAGTGAAAGGGAATATAAGGGAAGGGAGAAGAAATGTGTGGGAAATATCAGAAAGGGAGACAGAACATGAAGACTCCTAACTCTGGGAAACGAACTAGGGGTGGTGGAAGGGGAGGACGGCGGGGGATGGGGGTGAATGGGTGACAGGCACTGAGGGGGGCACTTGACGGGATGAGCACTGGATGTTATTCTGTATGTTGGCAAATTGAACACCAATAAAAAATAAATTATTAAAAAAAAACAACTTTGCATTTTGCCTGCCTTTAGCATCTAATACTGACATGATATAAAAGGGAGATTATGCAGAAAAAAAAAAAAACCACAATGAGATACCATCTTATATCAGTCAGAATGGCTAAAATTTATAACTCAGGGAACAACAAATGTTGGAGAGGATGCAGAAAAAGGGGAACCATCTTACACTGTTGGTGGGAATGTGAACTGGTGCAGCCATTCTGGAAGACCAGAGTATGGAAGTTACTCTCTCCATACTAAAGTTAAAACTAGAACTACCCTACAACCCCGCAACTATACTATTAGGTATTTATCCAAAGGATACAAACAGTTATTTGAAGGCACACATGCACCCCAAAGTTTATGACAGCATTGTTCACCACAGTAGCCAAAATATGGAAAGAGACCAGATGTCCATCAATAGATGAATGGATAATTAACAGGTGGTACATATATACAATGGCAATATTACTCAGCCATCAAAAAGAATGAATCTTGCCATTTGCAATGATGTGGTTATAACTAGAGGTTATTATACTCAACCAAGTAAGTCTGAGAAAGACAAATATCATGGGATTTCACTCAAATGTGGAATTTAAGAAACAAAACAGATAAATACAGGAGAAGGAAGGAAAAATAGGAAGAAAACAGAGAAGGAGACAAGCCATAAGAGACTCTTAACTATAGGAAACAAACAGAGGGTTGCTGTAGGGGAGATGGGTGTGGGGATGGGGTAACTGGGTGATGAGCATTAAGAATGGCACTTGATGGAATGAGCACTTGGGTGTTATGCAACTAATGAATCATTAAATTCTACCTCTGAAACTGATAATACACTACATGTTAATTAAATTGAATTTAAATTTTAAAAATAGTAAAAAAAAAAAAAGAATACATTGAGACAAATGAAAATAGAAATATACCAAAATCTATGGGTTGTAGCAAGCTGTTCCAGGAAAAAAATTTATACAGATATAGGCCTACCTAAAGGAACAAGAAAAATCTCGAACAATCTAACATTGCAACTAAAGGAACTAGAAAAAAAAAAAAAGCTCAAAGTTAGTAGAAAGACGAAAATAATAAAGATCAAAGCAGGGGGACGCCTGGGTGGCTCAGCGGTTGAACACCTGCCTTCAGCTCAGGACAAAATCACAGAGTTTTAGGATCGAGTCCCAAATTGGGCTCCCCACAGGGAGCCTGCTTCTCCCTCTGCCTATGTCTCTGCCTCTCTCTGTCTCTCTCATGAATAAATAAAATCTTTTTTAAAAAATAAAAAGATCAGAGCAGAAATAAATGAAATAGAAACTATAAGGACAACAGAAAAGATAAGTGAAACAGAGCAGGTTCTTTAAAAAGATAAACAAAACTGACAAACATTTAGCAAGATTCACTAAGGAAAAAAAGTAAGCTCAAATAAATTAAATCAGGAGTGGAAGAGAAGTTACACCTAGATACCACAGAAATAAAAAGGATAAGAAACTACTAAGAAAAATTATATACCACTACATATATGAAACTGCTATAAAAGTTAAGATATTGGACAACATAGAATAAATGGATAAATTCCTAGAAACTTACAATCTTCCAAAACTGAACCATAAATAAATAGGAAATCTGAATAGGCTAATTTCTTTCTTTTTAAGATTTTATTTATTCATGAGCTATAGAGAGAGAGGCAGACACAGGCAGAGGGAGAAGCAGGATCCTCTCAGGGAGCCCTAATGCAGGACTGGATCCCCAGGTTCCGGGATCACGCCCTGAGCCAAAGGCAGACACTCAACCACTGAGCCACCCAGACATCCCATGAACAAATCAATTTCTAATAAAGAGATTGAATCAGATTAAAATAAAAAAACTCCCAACAAACAAAACCCCCAAAACAGATGACTTCACAGATAAATCCTACCAAAATTCAAAGAGAACACCTATCATTCTCCAACTCTTCCAAAAACTTAAATAGGAGAAAGCTGCCAAACTCATTTTATGAGATCACAATCACCCTTATACCAAAATCAGTCAAAGATCTACCATGAGAAGCAAAGAGAAGAGAGAAGAAAAAAGAAATTATAGACCAGTATTCCTGATGAACATAGACACAAAAATGCTCAACAAAATAAGAGCAAACCAAATTCAACAATACATTAACATGGTAGTATACCATGATCAAGTGGGACTTCCAGAAGTATAAGGATGGTTCAACATCCACAAATCAATTAAAATGACACACTTATTAACATTATGAAACATAAAAATATAAATATCTCAAAAGTTGTAGAAAAATTATTTGGTGAAATCAACCTCCATTTATGATTACAGAACTCCCAACAAGTTGGATATATACGGAATATACCTCAAAACAACAAAGGTCTTATGTGACAAGCCCACAGCAAAAATCATACTCAGGTGAAAACCTAAAATCTTGTCCTTTAACATCAAGAACAAGACAAGAATGTTCACTATTGCCACTTTTATTCAACATAGTATTGAAGTCCTAGCCAGAGGAATTAGGCAAGAAAAAAGATTATTGGTTGCTGAGGGGTGGAAGTTTGGGGAGGGGTGTAAAATAAGGGAATCAAGAGGCACAAACTTCCAATTATAAAATAAGTCATGGGGATGTAATGTACAGCATGATAACTATAATCAGTAATGCTGTATTGCAAATTTCAAAGACTAAGAAAGTAAATCTTAAAAGTTCCCATCACAAGAAAATATAATGTCTTAATTTTGGTAACAGATAGTAACTAGACTTATTGTGGGGATACTTCCCAATGCATAAAAGTTTCTAATCATTATGTCATACACCTGAAACTAAGATAATGTTGTAGGTCAAATATACTTGAATAACAAAGAAAAATATGAAGCCCAAAATACAGTAACACATACAGATTGTGTACACCCTCGCACTTATGTAAGAAAGCAAGTGTGAAGTTTCCAAGTTTCTTGGATAATTATCACTTAAAAAACAAAGTCACTGATGAGGAAAAAATTATGCTATATTTAGTTAATTCTTAAAAAAAAATCACTATTTCACAGAGTATAAATGTAAAACTTGTATTTTATATATTTCACATACTTTCAGTGAAAATTCATTTTTCTTAGTTTATACATGACATATATAGACTTGTGTGTATTGAAATTGCAATTTTGTATACAGATATTTACAAACTATTAAATGCTACCACTGATAAACTTACGAATCAACATGCAGAACCCTCTGGCCACTTCTTGAACATGCAGCTGCAATGATGGACTCAGGCAAACCTATAAAAACACACGCCTATATCACTTAGAATGTAGAAAAAATACATATATATGAAAATATATGAACATTACACAAATAGTTCAATGCATGACATCACTGTATAAAAAAGTTTAACAAAAGAGGCTTATCCTCGTATTCAAAATTATAACGTTTATACTATTATACCATTGGATATTTGTTAAAAGAATACAACTTATACTAAAATTTTTATTATGTGGAAGAGATATATTTTTTAAATCAAGCACTTAGGGGCATCTGGGTGGTTCAGTTGGTTGGACATCTGCCTTTGGCTCAGATCATGGTCCCAGGGTCCTCAGATGGAGTTCCATGTCAGGTTCCCTGATGGGTGGAGAGCTTGCTTCTCCCCCTCCCTCTGTCACTCTCCCTGCTTATGTTCTCTCCCTCAAATAAATAAATAAAATCTTTAAGAAAAAAAATCAAGCACTTAAATTTTTATATGCATATTTCCATAAATGAGCAACTATTAAAATATTATTCATTTAGCACTGTTATTTAGGAGCTATGTTCATACATTAGCTCATCTCATTTTCTAAACTGCACTGAGAGAGAAGCCTCATTGGCATAGAAAAGACATACTGACATGCAAATATGTTAACTTATTGTCCAATTCTTTAACATCTTTTTTTCTATTGTTGAAATATGAAACCAAATCTAACTCCAAAGCCACACAGTGTTTATGAGGAGGAATAGCACACATTTTTCATTTTAAGCAATAGGTTAGCTAGTTTAAAAAGAGGCCATTCATTGAGACCTGAAACCATAAAACTCCTAGGAGAAAATAAAGTCAGTAATTCTATGGAATATTACACAGCCATAAAAAAGGATGAGATCACACAATTTGCAATAACATGGATGAGCCTAGAGGGCATTATGCTAAGTGAAATCAGTGAGATAAAGAGAAATACCACATGATTTCACTTATACACAGAATCTAAGAAACAAATGAATAAACAAACAAAAAGCAGAATCAGACCCTATAAATACAGAGAACAAATGGACGGTTGCCTGAAGGGAGAGGAGGTGTGTGGAGGCATGGGCAAAATGTGTGAAAGGGAATGGAAGATACAGGCTTCCAGTTATAAGGAATATTATAAATGATATTTTAATAGCACTGTATGATGACAGATGATAGCTTTAACTTGTGATAAGCATGGCATAATGGATAGAGAAGCTGAATCACTATGTTGTACAACTGAAAATAATTTAACTGTTGTCTAAATGAATGCATGAATGATAAAGAAAATACTATTTTTTAAAAAGAGGCCATTTACAAGATACATTATCTCACTTTCTGGTTAATATAACAGTTTGGAGAAAAACATTAATGTTTTGGAACCAAACTGAGCCATACCACAAAGTTGGTTATCATAAAGGGAAAATATATATTACTACTACAAGTACTAACAAAAAAAATCATAAATCACCAAAGAATGATTTCATAACAAAAACATTTCAGATGTTCACCATAGTTGGTACCCTATATTGTACATTCAAGACTGTTCCATAACTTTTTATTGTAAGATCTACCATTTCAGTAGAAGCTATTAAGAATCATTTATATCAGTCAGACAAAGCACATTTTGAAGTTTAGTGCAATTCTGTAGCCCATCACTGACTCACTACAATGAAGCACTCTGAATCTCTTCAATTTTTATGTAGTAGAAAAGAAACAGCACCTTTTTTTTGTCAAGGGTTTAAACTACTCAAGGATTTCAAGAAAAGGGAACAGTTATCTTCCTTATGTAAAAAGCAATATGTGTATGAAAGTAATTGACACAATCTAGTTAAAAACCTCATTAAAACACAAGCTCCAGCTGCATTCACAAAAGAACTAGAGTTCTCCAGTGGGCGTACAGTGTTTGGTTGAAAAATAAAGTTCTGACCAAATGTACTGAAGACAGCCATTAATATCAATTACTGGAAATAAGCCATCATAAACTTTCAACCTTTATTTAGATAATAATTAAAAGAGAAAACACAGTAAGAATTTGTGGTGTAGAAGGAACTAGGAGAAAGTTTTAAATAGTTAAGCATACTTAGTTCTTCAAACAGTTAAAACTCTATTGTTCTAATGTCTTTTACCTTAAGATTATCTGAATTTTTTTACACCTAAAGAAATAACTTTTCTTATTAATGAAACACAGTCACTATGGTACTTTAAAAGCTGCCAAACATCTAAGTTTAAAAGGACAATTGGAAAGAAATATTTGGGAAGTAAAATTAATACGTTAAAGCATGTAATAATTACAGCATTAATAATATACCACCAAACATTAGCATAGGGCTTTATGGTTCACAATATCTTTTCACATACATTACCGCATTTAGTCCTCATTATAATCATGGGAGGCAGACATTATTCATGTGAGAAAATGGTGTGAGAAAGATTAAATAACTTGCTAAAGATCAAATAATTCAGTAATTTGATATCTCAAATTCCAATTACCATGGTAAATTCACTCCATCTAGGAGATGATTCTGAGAATGAGGATTCAAGGGAAGGACAGCGGCATAAGGAAATGGGCATGGTCTCAATCAGAAAGACCTAAGCTTGAATCTTAATTTTGCTGCTTAACTAGCTATGTAACCTCAGGCAAGTCACTTGCTATCTCTGAGCTTTTGTTTCTTTGTCCATCAATGAGCTTTTGTTTCTTTGTCCATCAATGGGAATACTACTACATTTACTATTACATTTACAATGGTAATACTACATTTACCTCATAGGACCATTAAGTTGTTAGAGGGTACTTGCTCTATAAAAACTATCTATTATTGTTCAGTAAAGAATTTTAGAAACAATTTTAGAAACAATACATTTTCATCTAAATACTACTACTACATACACCTACTTTTACCAGATGCCAACTCCAATGGCAAGCAATAACAAAATTACTCCCCTATTTGGCTCTATTAGCTGTTATTCTGGATAGGCAAATAAATATGCATGTGTTTTTTTCCATGGCTGCAAACAACAGTCAAAGGTCATGTCTCTGGCTGACAGAGCAAAGCCAAGGACAGATTGCAATGCTGAATATGATTGGAGTCCAAATACACAACACTAAAATAACTATTATTTGTGTTTTCCCTTAATACTTCTATCCAAACATTCCTCACTAGTTTGTGAAATTGATAGGCTGTTCCTACATTAGATGGCAAGAGCCTATTATCTTCATGCTGAAAAAGGTTAAAACAGACTAATAATAGTAATGTCTTCCCAGATCTCGTATTTCTTCTCATCCATTCAATAAACAGAGTTAGTTCCCTGAACAAAGGAAGCATTTAGTAGATTCTCTATAAATATTTGTTGAAAAAAGAAAGAAAAAATAGGGAAAGGGAAGATAAAGAGGGATGAAGCAGACTGACAGATGGTGAGAAAAAAAAAGATAAGATTAAGACAATTCCTAGCCCAAAAGAGCTCAGAGTCTAAAGAACAAGAATTTAAAGGGATTAAAATAATAATTAAAACTATTATAGGAACACAATGGAAAGATGCATTCCCTCTGTGGAGCAGTCACTGAAAGCTCAAAAGAGCAGATAACACTAGCTGCATCTTTCAGGATCTGTAATAAGGCAACTGTAGAAGGAAAAGGTGAAAGAAAAAAGGAAAGTGGAAGAGAGTATTCCTGGCAAAGGGTGAAGGGAGAACCAAAAGGTGATGTTCAAAAAAAGGGTATTTATTTGGAGCCAGACTGTGGGATCTGAACTTGGAACCTGTAAGCAACAGGGAATCCTGAAAGGATTTTAACCAGAACAGCATGGTGAAATCAGTATTTCAGAAAAAAATAACTCTAGTAACAGCATGAAGGATGAACTTGTATAAAATTGGAGTTTTAAGTTTCAGGGTTTTTTTCCTTAATTACTGTTTAGCAGAAGTTAACATATTTAAACTTCTTGGTCTTATCGATAATTTAACAAAATAAGATAACTGCTTATTTAAATTCATATTTATAAGCTCGATTTTAATAGCATTTAAACCCTTGACTGACTTAAAAATGAGACCTTTTTTTAATACTTGGCACCATAAAAAGTTGAACTGCTTCTGAATCATTACTCAAATTCACACAATGTCCTATGAGGTCTTTATACAAAACGTGCATAAGTTTGCAATGAATTATATAGTCCCTTCCCACAAGGAAAAATCAGATGTAAGTCAGAAACAGAAAACCTAAATCAGGATCAAATCACAAAGCATTACACTGGAAACACACTGTAAATATATATGAATACAAATATACAAGCATGATGTTTTCAACTACAATATGGGAATAATAATATATCTCATAGGAATGTAGGGGAGGAACAGGTACAAAATAATATAAAACACACAGTGCCTCCTAGCATATCACTGACATTCAACAAATACCCGTTCTGTTCCCTTCTCTTCCAACTCCTCCAATAAGATTAGTTATTCGAAGAGGAGGAAAAGGAAAAACACACTAGTTTACTACTATTTACTTAAGTTATCTTCAAAGATCTAAAAGCTTAAAAGCTTTTTAAAAAGAAGTCCAGTAGCCTCTTCTATATGTACATTACAGGTTTTTTTCTCTATGTTCACTAAAGAAGTTCAAACAGGATCATTTAAACGTTCCACATTATTAAATATGATTATTAAATTCATTTGTGAGGCCGTATCGAATAACCCTGCCAAAAGATTGTAGGAAAAATATTTAACTCTGATTCAAGACCAGCAACTTTTCCTGGCAAGTCATTTTTATCAAACAAGTAAATACTAGGTATTAAATCAGCATTTCATTAGTTTTTAATGGGGGAAATTAAGATTTGTTACTTCATGTCCTGTTCATTTGAGATTCTGTATAAAGTTGACAGCTAGAAAAAATACATTAGAAGCTTATGGAATGTTACATAATCATACATACAAGCACGTATAGTCCCAGATTTCTTTTTTTTTTTATTTATGATAGTCACACAGAGAGAGAGAGTGAGAGGCAGAGACACAGGCAGAGGGAGAAGCAGGCTCCATGCACTGGGAGCCCGACGTGGAATTCGATCCCGGGTCTCCAGGATCACGCCCTGGGCCAAAGGCAGGCGCCAAATCGCTGCGCCACCCAGGGATCCCTAGTCCCAGATTTCTACAATTTTCCAAAACCTGTCCAGATAAGACAGATGTTTCATTCTCAAATGAAGGAGCTAGGCTAAAATCAGGACCAAAAAGATATGAAATTAGTATTTTCAAGAATCTTATAGAAAATATTTTATAGGGGGACACCTGGGGGTGGCTCAGTGGTTGAGCGTCTGCCTTTGTCCCAGGGCATGATCCCAGGATCCGGAATCGAGTCCCATATCAGACTCTTTGCAGGGAGCCTGCTTCTCCCTCAGCCTATGTCTCTGTGTCTCTCAAGAATAAATAAAAATCTTTAAAAAAAAAAACAATATTTTATAGGAATGAAACCATTATTCATTCATTTTTCAAAATCCCCTTCTAATCCAAATCTTTAATGTTGAACTTCATCATTTACAACTATACTATTTAGGTTAGTTCTCTATGATCTATTCTTAAAACTGTATTAGTGTCTGGAATTGATTTCTCCTGATGCTATACTTAACATAAAATACTTACACCACTCCCAGCATATTGAACAATAAATAATAGATTCCCCTGACAGAACTTTGATGACATGGCAAAGCCAAAGTGCTTTCAGCCCAAATCATATGAAACCATAAATCACTCTTTATTTTATAGAACATTTCAAAAGGGAACTCTGCTTTCTACCTTGAAAGTTATTTTATGTGTTATTTATAACTAGTGAAGACCAGAATGGAGAAAAATTACATATAACTAGAAAATTTACTATATTTTTTATAAGGAATAACTTTTTTTTTTTTTAGGAAAAAATATAGAACTACTGTACCGGCAAGGAAAAATTTGTGAGCATGACAAGCTTTTAGAGAGCCACATTCTATACTACTTAACCCTTTGTATAGACCTTCTGCACCATTGTAAAAAAGCACAAACAAAATTAGGCACAGAAGTACTAAACTGAGCAATGCAAAAGTAAAACCACATGCTTAACTCATGAAGCAGCCATTCAAATAAATGACATCACAAAATTAGACAAAAATTGAATTTCAACCCAGGTTCAAGTAGTTTTGTTCATTACTATTAAATTCTAATTAAAAGTTTCTATATTTACTTTTTAGTAGTTACCTGAAAAAGAGAAATAAGTGCCAGTGAAGTAGCCCAAGGAACTATTAAGAAGTACTGATAAAAACAGTTCTTAAATTGACAATTATTTTAATTCACTATGACTTATAAAAATACTGAACATATTAATAAGTGTACTAATAATAGAGTATCTATGAATTTCTTCCTCATGGGAAAAAAGTTAATATCTATGTAATTTTTAGAACTTTACAAATGTATATTACCCATATTAACTTACAAAATTTATGTTAACATTTTAAAATTCAATATAGTCTGAGCTTTGAGTGTTAAATAACAATAACACTGTTCTAATATTCAGGTTGCTGAACTAATAAGCATCCAAAAAACTGGATTGTTTTCAGATTTATACTAAATAACTGGAAAGTCACTTAACCTCTTTGCAATTTGGCTTCCTTGTAGATTTCCTTATAGATAAAATGAAGGGCTTGAAATAAATGACCCATAAGGTTTGTGACAAGTTCTCAAAGGTGAATGTTAATGGTGGATCAATAATTTGGCCTCTCTTCCTGAACTTAAAAAAATAAAAACAGTTCTGGGAAGATGACATTAGCAGCAAAGTTGTTGAATCCCCCCCACCACCACCACCAAGATTCCCATAAACACTGTGTAACCAAAATACCAAAACCAAACATCTAGGGGCAACGTCTATAATAAAACTAGGTGACAAAATGATGATGATGATGAACTCCAAAATACAAGTGGATCATTACAAATCATCAATAGCTGTAAGATCCACTTGTTATCAGAAAGTGTCCACTAAGAAAATAAAGGCAAGACAAAAATTTGTGACAGGCCTGAAAGCCAAAGAACCCCAAAATTGTTATTAGGCATTCACTGGGAAACTTAGCAGGTCATTTGAGAACAGTAGCTGAAATTGGGAGGAATTTTGTAGGCCCCAACCTATGGATGAGTGCGAAGAAATCTCTAGATGTGCTAGAGTGGTGGGAGGAGCAGGGTGAGAGGTAGAGTTGGGCCCTATAAACTTAGGAAACCAATGATAAATCCCTCTAGATAAATCCCTGAACTGAGGCATAACTTAGGAATCTAATCCAAAGTCAGAACAGGAAAAATAGGGGCAATGGAAAGAGAAGCTCCATACAAAACTGGGAGAGTGTAACGCAGCCAACAGATTTCAGGCTACATTTTTTTATTACTTTGTGAAAACAAAAAAGAAAGATCTAGAACAGTGATACTAGAAAAACTATCCTGATCCACACTCCTCATTAAAAGCACATAGAAAAAATTCACATTAAAAAAAAAAAAGAAGAAAATTTTCACATAAAAGTGAGTGACACAAAAACATCTTGGTTAAATCCTATTTAATGTACAGTTAAATACAAAATAAGGAGTGAAATAATATCCCAAGAGACAATGAAATAAATGCATGCCAGAAAGACATGCTCACAAATTAGATAAAAACTATAACCTAACTATGGTAATAGAAGCTAAAAAAATAAATAAAAGAAGGAAATATAAGAAAATGATAGAAGCACTGAAAGATTAACATAAAATTAGAAAAACTCAGAAGTGTGATTAAGAGAATAGTAACATTTGAAAACAGTGAAAAATGACTCAAGAGGAAATTAAAGAAAAAAATAATTTCAGAAATAAAAATTAAACTAGAAGGAGCCCTAGAGTAAAGAAACACAATGGATAAATACCTTAGGAAAAACTGAAGATGCAGACAAGGCATAAAGGCGTGGAGTTATGTTTTAAAAAGAGGCCTTAACTTTAAGATATTGAAATATTCACACATAGAACATGGTATCTTGAATTTACTTAAAAATAATTTAGGGTTGGACAGTGAAATGAGAAGACAGAGGGTACAGAGAAAAAAGATGACCCATAAATTGACAATTATTGAAACTGGGAGATTAGTACATGGGGCTTATTTTAGTCTCCTTTTTATGTTTGAAAGTCTCCATAATAAATAGTTTTGAAAATAAAATTTAATACCAACTTTGGACAGCTAATGAAAGCTGGGGACTACCAAATAAATAATCTCTTAGAAAGGAGAGATTTAGTATTCTGTTTTTACCTACATGGAGAAAAATGTATAAACTCAAATTGTCTTAATGAAAGTTTTACTAAATAATACAAATATTTGCTGAAAACTTATTCCATACCAGGAAGTAAAATAAGCAGATTTCACTACAATTAATTTTTACTGTTAACACTGATATTTTTGTTTTACCAATTTCAATGACTAAAATGATCTTTTCAGGGCAGCCCGGGTGGCTCAGCGGTTTAGTGTCGCCTTCAGCCCAGGGTGTGATCCTGGAGACCTGGGATCAAGTCCCACGTCAGTCTCCCTGCATGGAGCCTGCTTCTCCCTCTGCTTTGTGTCTCTGCCTCTCTCTCTGTGTGTCTCTCATGAATAAATAAATAAAATTTTTAAAAATAAAATAAAATGATCTTTTCATAGCAAAGAATATCCCAGGTGAGTTCCCTTCAAGCATAATAATAATATTTAACCTGTGATGAAAAAATAAGTTTCTTTGTTCAGCACATATGTTATTTCTGTGCCACAGAAGAAAAGTGAAATTTACTGTGTTACCTATAAAGCTGAGTCTAAAACAGATGAGACTATGTACTCATTCCAAGAATGAGCAATCTTGGAATCATGAAGCAAACTTATTTAAAATCTTATCATGAAACTCACTTCCTAAAAAAGTAGATTAAAAACAAACCATGAGCCTTATAAACTACATTTGAGAGGACTTCTGAATTTCTTCTTTCAAACCATACAATAGTCCATAAAATAGAAACACTTTAACTTTTAAATGTAGTGTCATCACATATTTAAGAGAAAATTGACAATACATCATTTAGAAAACATTAAAAATTATTTTATCCTGTTTATTATTTTATCCAGTTTATTAATTACTGAAAAATAATTATATTGTATTTATTAAAACAGTTGAAGGATAAACTTTTATCTAATGAAAATTACAATTTTATTGTATTAAGAATTACATCAGGGCTGCTCCTGGAGAGAAGGCAGGGCAAAGGGCACAAGGACAACAGCATGGAAAGAACAATTTGAAGAGCACCTGGGGCACACAAGTCAGGAGGTTATTTGTTCATTTCAGGGCATGTCCTGTAGAGGCAGTATTCACAGAGGGAACCCTCCAGAAACAAAGGAACTGGCAGATGCCATTTCCCTCTGGACCAGATGGACTTAACAGATATATTTAGAATAGTCATCTTAAAACAGAATTCACATTCATTTCAAGTGCACATGGAACATTCTCCAGAATAGATCACACATTAGCCCATAAAACAAGCCTCAACAAAATTCAAGATCAAAGTCATACCATGCATCTTTCCTGGCCATTCTATGAAACTGGAAGAAAACTACAGGAAAAAAATCTGGGAAGACCACAAATACATGAGGATAATCAACATGCTATTAAACAAATGAATGGGTCAACCAGGAAATTAAAAAAGAAATTAAGTACATGGAAATGAATGAATATTAAAACACAACTGTCCAAAACTTTTAGGATGCAATAAAAGTGGTTCTAAGAGGAAAGTTTATAGCAGTAAAGGCCTACCCAGAGAAGCTGGAGAAATCTCCTATGAACAACTTAGCCTTACACCTAAAACAGCTAGAAAATGAACAAACAAAACCTAAACCAGCAGGAGTAGAGAAATAATAAAGATTAGAGTAGAAATAAATGATAAACTAAAAAAAATGGAACAGATCAATGAAACCAAGAGATGGTTCTTTGAAAAAGAAAATCAATAAAATTGATAAACCTCTAGCCAGATTTATTAAGAAAAAAAGAGAAAGGATTCAAATAAAATCACAAATGAGAATAACAATATCACAGAAATACAAACAGTTATAAGAAAAATTATGAAAAACTATGTCAACAAATTAGACGTTGTGGAAGAAATAGATAAAACTTCTAGAAATATATAAACTACCAATACTGAAACAGGAAGAAATAGAAAATTTGAACAAACCAATAACCAGGAAAGAAACTGAGTCAGTAATCAAAAAACTCCTAATCCAAAGTCCAGGACCAGATGGCTTCACAAGCAAGTCCTACTAAACATGTAAAGAAGAGTTAGTATCTATTCTTTTTAAACTATTCCAAAATATAGAAAAGGAAGGAAAACTTCCAAATTCATTCTACAAGGCCAACGTTACCCTGATACCAAAACCAAATAAAGACACAAATTATGGAGTGATGTTTTAAAAAGAAAAATACAGGCCAATCTCTCTGATAAACATATATGCAAAAATCTTCAACATATTACTAAACCAAATCCAACAGTAGATTAAAAAATTATTAATCAAAGATCAAGTGAAATTTATTCCTGGGGTGCCAGTGTGGTTCAATAT
The DNA here is from genome assembly GCF_003254725.2 of Canis lupus dingo. Classification (NCBI taxonomy): domain Eukaryota; kingdom Metazoa; phylum Chordata; class Mammalia; order Carnivora; family Canidae; genus Canis; species Canis lupus. The sequence goes on from NC_064281.1 coordinate 66,939,977, forward strand.
CTGCAAATAAACATGATACATCACATCAATAAGAGAAATAAAAACCATATTATGTCAACAGATGCAGAAAAAGCATTTGACAAAGTACAACATTCAGTCCTGATAAAAAACCCTCAACAAAGTAGGTCTAGAGGTAACCTATCTCAACATAGTAAAGGTCATATATGAAAAACTCACAGCTAACATCAGCCTTATTGGAGAAAAACTGAAAGCTTTTCCCTTAGTCAGGAAAAAAACAAGGATATCCACTCTGACCACTTGCATTCAACACAGAACTGGAAGTCCTAGCAACACCACTCAGACAACAAAAAGAAATAAAAAGGTATCCAAATGGGTAAGAAAGAAGTAAAACTCTATTTGCAGATGATATGATACTGTATATATAAGACCCTCAGGACTCCACCAAAAATCTGCTAGAGCTGATAAATAAATTCAGTAAAGTCAGAATATAAATTCAATGTATAGAAATCTGCTACACTTCTATACATACACATATGTATTCTATACATATGTATAGAACATATGTGTTCTATACATACCTATACATATAATGAAGAGAAATTAAGAAAATAATTCCATTTACAATTGCATCAAAAATCAAAAAGATATCTTTAGAAATAACCCAAAAGGTTAAAGACCTATACTCTGAAAACTGTAAGACACTGATGAAAGAAATTCAAGACGACACAAAGAAAACATTCCATGTGCATGGACTGGAAGAACAAATACTATTAAACATCTATACTATCCAAAGCAATCTTCACATTTAATGCAATTTCTATCAAAATACCACCAGCGGGGCACCTGGGTGGCTCAGCAGGTTGAGCTTCTGCCTTTGGTTCAGGTCATGATCCCAATGCCCTGGGATCAAGCCCTGCATGGGCTCCCTGCTCATCAGGGAGTCTGTTTCTCCCCCTCTCTGCCCCTTGCCCCTGCCTGTGCTGTCTCTCACTCTCTCTCTCTCTCTCAAATAAATAAATAAAATCTTAAAAAAAAAGCACCAACATTTTTCAGAGCTAGAACAATCCTAAAATTTGTATCGAACTAAACAAAACCCCAAATAGCCAAAGCAACCTTAAAAAAGAAAAACAACACTGGAGGCATCACAATTCTGGACTTCAAGTTCTATTACAAAGCTATAGTAGTCAAACAGCATGGTACTGGCACAAAAATAGACACATGGATCAATGGAACACAACAGAAAACACAGAAATGAACCTACACCTTTATATGTGGTCAACTAATCTTTGACAAAGCAGGAAAGAATACCCAAAGGTAAAAGACCATCTCTTCAACAAATGGTGTTGGTTAAACTGGACAGCAACATGGAAAAGAATGAAACTGGACCACTTTTGTCACGATACATACACACAAGTAAATTCAAGATGGATGAAAAACCTAAATGAGACCTGAAACCATAAAAATCCTAGGAGACCACAGGCAATAACTTCTTTGACATTAGCTGTAGCAAGTTTTTTTCTATAGGTCCTGTGGCAAGGGGAATCAAGGCAAAAATAAACTACTGATAGTACATCAAAATAAAAAGCTTCTGTACAGTGAAGGAAACAACAAAACTAAAAGGCAACCTATGGAATGGGAGAAGATATTTGCAAATGACACATCCAGTAAGAGTATCCAAAATACATAAAGAACTTATAAAACTCAACACCCAAAAGAACCAGATAATCTAATTAGAAAATGGGCAGAAGACATAAACAGACATTTCTACAAAGACACAGGATGGCCAACAGATACATGAAAAGATGCTCACCATCACTTATTATCAGGGAAATGCAAATCAAAAGTACAAAAAGTACAATGTGGTATTAACCTCATACCAGTCAAAATGGCTAAAATCAACAAGACAAGGAACAACAGGTATTGGCAAGGATATTGAGAAAGGGAAACCATGATTTCACTCATTTGTGGAATTTAAGAAAAAATGAGCAAAGAGAAAATAAAAGACAAACCAAGAAACAGACACTTTAACTATAGAGAACAAATGGATGTTTTCCAGAGGAGAGGGAGGTGGGGAATGGGTTAAACATGTGATGGAGATTAAAGAGTGCACTTGTAGTTTTGAGCACTGGGTGATAAAATGGAATTGCTGAATCACTATATTGTACACCTGAAACTAATATAACCCTATATGTTAACTATATTGGATTTAAATTAAGAAAACTTTGCTGGAGATTTCTCTCTCTCACTCTCACTCTCTCTTCCCCCTCCCTCTTCCTCCTCTCCCTCTTCTTCCCTCCCTCCCTCCTTCACCCCACCCTAACACCTCACACTCTCTCCCTCTAAAAGAAGTTTTTAAAAACCCTTAATATATTTTTGATTTAAAAAATAACAGTAATAAAAATGCCTAAAATGCAACATAAAAACTACTTTTCATTTTCTCTTACACTGTAAATATGGTACAATGCTAAAGAAAATATTTTAATCATACTTAAACTGACACCTAACAATTTTCATTTTGCTCTGACTTTCCAGTCTTTGTCCACATGTATCCATAAGGTAGAAACTGAAACACAGAGGGGTTAAGTAATTTTTCCAAAGTCATATACTGAGTAAATAGTGAGTTAATATTGGAACTCTGGCTCAAGTCTGTGCTCTTAAGTACTATATTCTTTCATGACATCTAAATCTCCTTATCCATCCCCATCAAGCAATCTTACAATGTAATTCCATTTCCCGAATTACTCGATTCTCAGAAATGAGTACTTTAACTAGTAGACACGAATAATGCTAGAAAGGTATGTTCCTTTTTGTGAATTAATAAATTGGCACACAGTGTCAGCTACTAAGTGTAGAAGCAATCAAAGAAGAATCAAAGAAAAAAAATTTTGCAAGTCCCAATGAAAATACTTATTATACAAGAAGTACCTACTGATGTTAGAACTATTATGTGAATAGTTGGTATCAAAGTGAGTATACACTGCCAAATTACAACACACAGATTATTCTATATCCATACAACGGAAGCAACAGATTGTCATCGTTCTAATCCAGGGTTAATCTTAGCAACACTCATGGTCTATCAACCAGATATGATGTATGTTCTGGCATAATCCAACATGGCATCCAATCACTAAAGATAAATTCTAGACAAAAATTTTAACCTTGAATCCATCAAGCTTTTAGATAGAACTCTTAGTTTACATGAAAAAGATAGGTCAGAGTAATAAAGTAACTGATACCACAAGGAAGAAAGCAGCCAAATCCAAGAGGTAGAACAATCTGTAGGATCACTGGTCCAGTCTTCTCAATATTTCAGTCATCATTTGAAAAAAAAAAAAAAAAAACCTAAGCTAGGATAAAACAGACTTACAGGACATTAACAACCAGTAGTGCATAATACTGAATTGGATACAAGTGTGTACATATCAGCTATAAAGAGTATTTTGGGGTAGGTGTTTGTAGAAAGTTAAATATGATCTGTAAACTGGAGATTAAAATGACCTGGAATGGATAGAAAAGTGAGGCTTATTGACTGAAAAAGTTGCAGAATGGAATGTACCGATGACTTTATCTAGTCATGAATATACTTATGACATTACAAATTTCCTGGGGTGGGGGTAAAGACTTCAAAAGCTGTAAAGCAAAGGGCAAATAAATACAATTACTTTGGTAAATAGGCATAACCTACTGAAGCTGAAGATATGCAAACCTAGTATGTAACACAATTGTGTGTGTGTGTGTGTGTGTGTGTATACATGTGAGTGTGTGGAGAGGGGAGGTTTACATCTGTATAGATCAGTCTCACAAGCATAACACTACAACAAAAGCAAGTCACAAAAAGAATACATACTATAGAATTCCAAAAGTTAGACAAGGGTAAAACAGGTAAAAAAATATATATTTCTTAGAGATGCATACACACATAATTAAAACACTTTAAAAAATACAAACAATACAACTTACCATAATGGTTACATCTATAAGAAAGGAAAACAGATGATAGTGATGCACAAAGGGAAGTTCTAAAGTTCTGGTAATACTCTTTTTCTTTAACTGGGTCATATATACACACCATTCACTTTATTATTATTCACTGAAATAAATATACACACACAAATTTCATTTGCAAGTATGTTATTTTATAATGAAAATGAAAGCTGTGGACCAGATCACAGGCCACACTGTACCAGTTAATTAGCATCCTGTGACCTTTCAGAGTGTTTTAATATATAATATTATTTTCAAATTTAACTATAAGCAGCTTTAAAATAGATGTCACTCTTATAACTTTTAACTCTACTAAATGATTTTCTCAAAATAAATTTTGAGATCTGAAGTTACAGAGTCCAAGAGAATAAACATATTTACAATTCTTAGTACAAAATCAAATTACTCTGCCCAAACACTGTCTCAATTTAAAATATATTAATTGGATACAACTTCATCAAATCAGTTATTACTCTTTTAATGTTTTTATATATTAATTGGATACAACTTGATCAACAAATCAGTTATTACTCTTTTAATGTTTTTAATTACTAGGTTATATTGCATTCAACTTATTAAGAAAAAATATTTTCCCAGCAATTTGTTAACTATTTCTATCTTCTTTTTACATTCTCTGCCCATTTGTCTAAAGACCCTTGCTCTTTTTCACATAAATTTGAAGGTACTCATTTTCTGTAATTAGTCCTGTTATGAGTTGCAAATACTGTTTTTCTTTTTCTTTTGGTTTTCTATTTTTCAGAGCAGATGCTACAATTTTTATATACTCAAATATTACCGTTTGTTTTTTGAGATTTCGAACAGGAATATTTATTATTTCTCCCTAGATCAGATGACCTGATCTATTCCTACTTTATAGTTCCCACTTTGAAAGAAACTACACTGAAAGAGACACACAAATTTTTGTCAGAAAGTCCAAAACTTGATCATATGGTAAAGAAAAATTAAATTCAACTCAATGAAGAACAGATTATTAGATCAATGGTGTTAGAATAACTGGCTGGTGATTTAGATGGATAAAAGCCCTCATACATTACAACAAAGTAAATTTCAAGTGAATTAAAAAAAGTTCTTAAAGATTTTATTCATTTATTTGAGAGAGAGCCTGATGTGGGGTTGATCCCAGAACCTTGGGATCATGACCTGAGCCACCCAGTTGCCCCTATCAAGTGAATTAAAATTTAAATGTAAAAAATAAAATATTGAAAAACTAAGAGTAAATATTAACATCTTAGATTACTCTGGCATAACCAGGAAATTGACCTTACCCAGTGACTTCATTCAGATTTCACCAGTTTTACATATACTTGTGTTACTTTTGTTAACTGCCTTTAGAGATAATATATAGAAAGCTTTCCCTTCCAAGATAAGTAACTTGCCATTGGGGAAACTGGGTGAAGTGTATACAGGATCTTCCCATATTATTTTCTACAACTGTGTGTAATAAGTCTACAATTAGGGGATCCCTGGGTGGCTCAGCGGTTTAGCCCAGGTTTAGCCCAGCCCTACGTTTGGCCCAGGATGTGGTCCTGGAGTCCCAGGATCAAGTCCCACATCAGGCTCCCTGCATGGAGCTTGCTTCTCCCTCTGCCTGTGTCTCTGCCTCTCTCCCTCTTTCTCTGTGTCTCTCATGAATAAATAAATAAAATCTTTAAAAAAAAATAAGTCTACAATTATCTCCAAATAAAAACTTTTAAAAAAGGACACTAGGAAGAATAATTGACACAGAATGATGTTCATGACATACTGTGAGGTGAAAAATAGGTTTTAAAACAGTATCCATGATACATTTTTATAAACACAGAAAAGTAGACATATATTTATACACACAAAGTGAGAAAACTGGAGATCTCTGGGTGCCTCAGCAGTTTAGCGCCTGCCTTTGGCCCAGAGCATGATCCTGGAGTCCAGGGATCAAGGCCCATGTCGGGCTCCTTCCATGGAGCCTGCTTCTCCCTCTGCCTGTGTCTCTGCCTCTCTCTCTCTCTGTGTCTCTCATGAATAAATAAATAAAATATTTTTTAAAAATTGAGAAAACTTCTGGAAGTATATACATAAAAGTGTTATTATTATGTTAATAATACAGCCCTCCAAGGAAAAAGATATTACCATATTCCTTCTGTCAATTAAGATGCATCCATTGTTAAGTGCTGACAAATACTGAAAATCCTAGGAACCAAAAGAGTCAACCAAAATAAGACAAGCTTCATAAACAAGACAATGAGTCAATAATCCTGAAAATTTGCAAGTGAAGAAAATTAAAAAAAAAAAAAAAAAAAGACAAAATGGCAAACTCCAGCACCTGTACAAGCAGCCTATATGTAACTTTTAACAATGGTTTTATTTCAGTGGGAAACTATGTATCTTGAAATCAATGAATAATTCCTAGGGAAAACAGATTATCACATGAAATATGACTGTATTCTCTGATCCCATTTCTTATCATTACTTTAGTGGCTGTGATTTATTTTTATTTTTGTTTTTGTTTTTGTTTTAAGGGCTAAACACAACCAGGTCATGCAGTTTACCTTCATCAAAAGGTTTGCAAGCCAAACTGTGGAAGGAGCCTCGGTGTCCAACGAAAGATGAATGGATAAAGAAGATGTGGTTTATGTATACAATGGAATATTACTCAGCTATTAGAAATGACAAATACCCACCATTTGCTTCAACGTGGATGGAACTGGAGGGTACTATGCTGAGTGAAGTAAGTCAGTCGGAGAAGGACAAACATTATATGTTCTCATTCATTTGGGGAATATAAATAATAGTGAAAGGGAATATAAGGGAAGGGAGAAGAAATGTGTGGGAAATATCCGAAAGGGAGACAGAACGTAAAGACTGCTAACTCTGGGAAACGAACTAGGGGTGGTAGAAGGGGAGGAGGGCGGGGGGTGGGAGTGAATGGGTGACAGGCACTGGGGGTTATTCTGTATGTTAGTAAATTGAACACCAATGAAAAATAAATTAAAAAAATAAATAAATAAATTTCCTTTATCTAGGAAAAAAAAAAGGTTTGCAAGCTAACACAAATATCTTGATGCTGTAAATGATGAGTTTACACTGTAAGAATTTGTTGGCAACAGGATTTTAATGTCAACAATGGTGATTTCCAAAAATAAAGCAACTGCCAACTACAAAGCTAGGGCACATTAATATAATATTGATAGTATAAAGGCATTTTTTTCACTTGGAAGAATCCCACAAGCTCATTCTAATAACTCAGTTTTAGCTAGAACAACTCTGGTCTTAGCTAGAACAACTTAAGTTGACCTAGGTCAAACTTAACTTGCCTTAGGTTATATATTTGTAAAATGGAGATAACTGTATCTACCACAAACAGGGTTACTGTGAGAATCAGATGAGATTTTGCATTTCAAGAGCTAAGAATAGTACTCACATATAGCAAATATTTCTCATATATTTGTTTACCAGTGTAATGTAGGTACTTAAAATAAATCTCTGTCATCTGTTTGGCTTAGATAGCTCATACCAAAGTAACACAGTTCATAGAAAAATAAGGATTAGAACTCACAAGTCAGTATGTCATGGGAATGAAAGGCAGAGCATTAATGAATACAGTCAATGATATCCTAATAGCAATGTAATGGGACAAAAGGTAACCACTTGTGGTGAACATAATGTATAAACTTGTCAAGTCACTAAGTTGTACATCTGAAACTAATGTAACTGCATCAACTATACTCAAATAAAAATTATTTGAAAAAGAACTCATAACTCAGCATCTTCCTAATATGCCTTTTTTTTAAGATTTTGTTTATTTATTCATGAGAGACACAGAGAGAGAGAGGCAGAGACACAGGCAGAGGGAGAAGCAGGCTCTATGCATGCAGGGAGCCCGATGTGGGACTTGATCCGGAGTGGATACATGTGCCACCCAGGCGTCCCCCTAATATGCCTTTTATCTGTATGTAAAACCTTACCTCTTTATACTTTAGCTTGTGTAAATTTTTCTATAATAATTATTTTAAACTCATATATAGAAAAGTAGTTTTACAAATGTACTAATGTGAATGACAGTTATATGATCCAAACATTTCAAAGCAATATAAAATGATTAAAACTTCATTATCGAATAGCCATTGTAACTCAATGTGAACACTACGCTGGACAAAAAGGATGTTAGAATACTACTCAGAAAAAAAGTAGATGTTAATACTATGCTAAATGTGATATAAACCAAATCAGTCAAGTAGTGTTACTTAAACTCTTCGTAAAATCCAATAGAGATGAAATACTTAAACTAAGCACAGTGGCCAAGATGTACCTGGTCAGTCTCATTCCCTCCCGCTCTCTCTCGGCTTTTGTTATGTTGTTTGCCCCTTGTCTCTTATTTGCAAACTATTTTTTAAATAGCCTCAATATGATAACATGATGGCTCTTATAATCATGCTTTAGAAAAATCACTGTGATAAATTATCATCTTTTTTACACTGTCCTATAATAATTATTAGCAAAGAAGACAATAAATCGAACTTTGAAAGTATCCCTATTTTGTTGGCTACAACAAAAATGTTCCCCAAAATGTTCCCAATCTCGCTAGCATATAGATATGTTTTTTAATACATATGTTAATATAAACTGATGGTGACTTTCAGTTTATTTTATATTTAAAACCATTTATAGGGCAGCCCCGGTGGCTCAGTGGTTTAGCGCTGCCATCAGCCCAGGGCGTGATCCTGGAGACCCGGGATCTAGTCCCACGTCAGGCTCCCTGCATGGAGCCTGCTTCTCCCTCTGCCTGTGTCTCTGCCTCTCTCTGTGTCTCTCATGAATAAATAAATAAAATCTTAAAAAAAATTTATATACATATCAGGTACAACGTAGCATTTCAATTTTAAAAACTCTGCATTAAAACTGAACAGCAGGTGATTTAGCATGAGTAACAGGTCAATAATATGGAATTATAATTATTTCTGTGCATTGCGATTTTATGTTAAACATGAGAATGTGATGGTGAGCAGCCATACTTGATTTTAATTGCCGTGGCTTGAGTTATCCAAAACATCACGAGAACACTACAGAAAATAAGAAAATGACATGACGCATGGGAGATGAAAATGATGCTGCAGAGGGAACTCTGGTAACAGATGTCGCTCTCTCTGAGGGATTGGTTCAAACTTATGATTTACAAGGATGGGTAAGCCTCTCCCAGAGTCTTCTCCAGAGTTAGGTAGCTCCCTTTACTTTCCTAGGTACTGAGAGCAGAAAAGACATACTTTTCCATCAATAAATACCTGAAGAATTGCAAAGCATTTTTTGGAACACGAAAATCTGTAGGCTTTCTTTAGTTCTTCAGCACTCTTAAGCTGACAAAGAGTTTCGTACTATGCCCCAAATAGGATAAATCTGTTCAAAACCTTTAAACAAAACAATATGACAAATAATTCAATCTGATGAATGGAAGAGAATAAAAGAAAAAAGATAGAAAACCTGTAAACCCACAAGATAAGAAATCTGTTAGAAATAGTGATAATAAACAAAGGTCTTTCCTGCCAACAAGCCAATGGGAAGAGGAGAAAAATGATTCAGATACCTGAATCTTTCTGTTGCTTTCCATGGAAAGCCCTTCCCAGGAAGCATTCAGGTGGTAACAGTGATGATAAAAGCACCTGGGAATGGCATTATGGGCCATTTAAATCAATTACATTTTCTGAGCACTTACTAAGCATTTTACAGGAATTATTTCATTGAATTCTCAACACAGCTCTGTGAGGTTTATTCTCATGTAGAGATGAGAAAATTGAAACTTAGTCATTAAGGGACATGTGTAAGGTGGCACAAGAGACACAGCTGATTCAAACCCAATCTGTCTCATGTCAGAACCACATCATCAATCACTACATTATCGCTATACTGCTCAAATGAGATACATACATGTCAAAGTAAATAAAATATATGGATGGTATGGCATTTGTGAAATAAAGGACTTTTGAAATAACATTTTTATGACTATTCATTGTTATTCTATTATTCTCTAGACTTTAAGACTTTTTGCCCCTGGCAACACCCAAAAATATGTATATGCATATATATGTATTTTACACAGTGATCTATATTATATACATATGAAATATTTGTTTTACAAAACTACATTCATCCTTACTACATGCAATATATTCTGATACATTCTACTCTACCTCTTTTTTTAGTGCTGGAATTGATTTCATGACCCACGAATAGGTGGCATCTTACAATTACCACACACACAAAAAAAATCACAACTCAGCTCTGGACCATAGGTGCATGTATGTTTGGAAATACAGACAGAGTTAATATGGACATCCTGTCATGTTGATATATAAACAGGAGAAGAGTAAATAAGATACATATGTGGGAAATCACTTGGCACAGAGTCTGGTACAAAGGGGTATTTGGTAAATACCTTTTCACAAAACCTCCTGCAGCACTACTATTCCCCAATATTTAGAGAAGTGAAGCTATACTACCAACATCATAAGCTTTATAGTCAATGAGCTGCCAGCCAAGGCTGATACTATGATTCTCAACCAACATCAAAGAATGAAAGCGTACTACCTACATGACCTTCCTGATAAAAGCAGCTGCTTGCAAGAAAACCTTTAATGAGCCATTTTGATACACACATTTCTTAAGTATATTAAACACTGACCTGACTCCTTAAAAGGACTATACAGAATTTAGCCTTTTCAAGGACCCAGGGTCATACTTACACAAACACAATGGTAAACTTTAGAACTGGTAGATAGGTCACCTAATTAAAATCTCCCACTTTACAGATGAACAAACTGGTGTCACAAGAGGTGATGCAATTTGCCCAAAGTCATCCAGTAGAAAGGTCAAATGATTCCCATTACACCATGCTGCCACATCTACTATTGTACTATGTCAAGCACTATCTAGCAAGATAGTTACAAGCTAGGAGCAATTCTCTTTGTAATCCCTCCCATGTTTGTTATTTTGGTTATCTCATCTCCTTCCCCATAATCTTTAGCAATAAAACTCTTAAAAAGGATCTGTTTATCTAATCTGCAGGAAAAAGTTTAAGCTAGCCCCACTCCACAGCCCATCTCTAGGAAAGAACTCCCAAAATATAATTGTGTGGTGTACTTCAGAAAGGAAAGGGATGCAGACTGAATCCCTACGTGGTCTTCAGAGAGCAAGAAGGATGCAATGAAAAGCCCAGGTTGGCTTAAGAACAGTTCTGAGGATGTGACTATGAGGAACCCCAAATAGTCTCTGAAAATAGGCAATACAGTAAACTTTACAAAGGCAGGGACTAGGTTCTCAGTAAATGTGGGTTGAATACTCTGAAACCTGAGTGTTACTATATAAACTGGTCCCAGGCTATTTTACCACTTAACGTAGGCTTGCAATTTAGGTGTTTGTCTCTTCCCTTTCCCATTAGGATATGAACTATCACTTATGTCTAACGACATCCCCCAAACACAGCTTTTGCAGAAGCTGATAACGCTCTCTATATCTTCTACATAGGATGTTTCTAATATGCCCTGAGCACACTGGAATTACTTCTAAAATAAGAATATGCTCTAAGTGAGGGCCTGAAGGATTCTACATTGTAAGAAGCATGCCAATATTATCACAGCTCTCCAAACTTTCATCTTGCCCGCTCTTCTGTTGAATTATTGGCTCTGATACAGATTGCAGATTACACAGGTTGCCAGATATCACCTCCAGTGAGGTGTTATGTTACTGGGACTATTTTTAACCTGAAACCAATGATACTTCTCTACAACCCACAAAATTATCATTCCAGTATCTTTTTAAATGTCAAAATGTCTTGAAAATGATGACAGTGTACTCCAAACTGAAAGCCACTTTCTAAAACATCACTTATATCTAGCTTTGTCCTCTCCTTTAAGACTCTAGATGGCTCGCCTTCCTTATTCCATTTTCTTCTATATTTTTCACAGCTCAAATACTTTTATTTCTCTGCCTTTGAGTGTTTGACAAATATTTCCTGTATTTTGTAATCAGAAAGAAACAGATGTAACTAAGAAAATACATACAAAACTTTATCTTCCCATAATCTCTTCAAAACATGATCTTAAGGAAAATCTTGTGATACAAAAAGTAAAAAAAAAAAAAAAAACTAATTAAGGACAAAGGAATTTAAATATCACCTACAGATGTTTTTACTTGAAGCAACTGTCTCTTGATATAACTAGAGCTAAATCTAAAAGAAAAATTACATTTCATAGCCTATTTCTTCATGTTTGTGATACATGCATGATTAATTCTACTTTTGTCAGTAAAATTGAATCTAAGAAATGCTGGCTTTTCCTAAGATTAACTCAAGCTAGTATTTAGTAATGAAAACAGGGATGTCTGGGTGGCTCAGTGGTTCAGCATCTGCCTTCAGCTCAGCGTGTGATCCCAGGGTCCTGGGATAGAGTCCCACATCAGGCTTCCCATGGGGAGCCTGCTTCTCCCTTTCTCCTTCTGTCTAGGTCTCTACTCCTCTCTCTGTGCCTTTAATGAATAAATAAAATCATAAAAAAGAAAACATATATATACACACACACACATATATATATGTGTCTCCATACCCAGTGTGGGGCCTAACATGGGGCTTGAACTCATGACCCTGAGATCAAGAGTTAGATGCTTAACCGACTGAGCCACCCAGGTGCCCCTAATGCAAACATTTTTAAGGCTATTATCAGCAAACTATTTCAGAAGAAAAGTATTCCAAATACATTAACAATAATTCAAATTAAACAATAATTGGAACCATTTAGGAAATGACTTTTATCCAATTTTTCCATTTTGATATACCTAGATACAATGCTTCACAACATAAATTTATGCAATGTGCTTGATAAACTTGAGTATGTTCACCATTAAGTGAGATGAAAAAAAGTAACTTTTAAGATTAACTTCGAATAAGTTCTTCCCATACTTTGAGAAATAATATTACTCTCACTGGAAAGTGTAAAATGAGTCTTTTTCTAAACACACCAGATGCCACCTAATGCAATTTTCTGTATCACTCACAGTATCTTCCTACCTCTACCATAACAGACTCAAAGGATGAATATAGTCCATATTATGAACTGAACCAGAAAGCAAAGTATTTAAGAATTAACAGCATTTAATAATAGGAATTAACACTCTTATCAATTAAAATTTGAACCCAGATAAGAAAAAAATCTTATAATGACTCAAAAAATTTTTAAAACACCCCAAGTTCCTAGGTAACAAAAAAGAAAGGCAATAATATAGAATTGAAGTATGGTATAACAACTATTCAAAAATGGATGTTGTTCTCGGTTTTAGGATAGACTAGAGAGAACAAATGAATCATCACTCTATTGACTCTTTCCTGCTCTCATTCAACATCTGTTTACAGCAGCTACAGCCAAGTTATCTGCAGCCATGCAGTTTTCAGACAGAATAAGAATAAACATGTCCTCACTATCCTGAGACCAATTATCCAGGTGCAATTAGAATGAGAGGATTTTTGGTTAGACAATACCTGAAAGGCTATCTAGTTTACCCTGCCTGTATTTAAAAACAAGACTGAGGCTCAGAGAGATTAAGTGCCTAGCAATTCAAACAGCTATTTAAAGGCCAAGCAAGGTCTCCAAACAATTTTTCTCAGTTATTTCTATTAATATGGGTTAACTCTGAAGGTATGAACCACTGATTCTCCTTCTGAGATGGAATGGGCCTTTGGAAACTTACTAGCTGTGTGATCTTGAGCACACAGCAACTATTCTAAGCTCCCCTTTTCTCTTCTGTAAAGTGTACCAAATACCTACTCTAACCAGGCTGCTGTGAGGATTACATACAGCTTGTAAAATGCTTAGCACATCAATTAGCAAATAATTAGCATTCAAAACTAGGTAGCTATCATTTTTACTTCTGCCCTGGAAACATGGCTGCCCCTACTGTTTGAAAGAAAACGTGTTCATTAATACAATGGACAGGTTCTCATTCACCAGAGCTTCTCTGACCTACCACATTATGCAAACAGGAGAAAACCCCACTCAACAACCTACTTCATCCCATCTAAAATCCACCCTTTACAATATTAAGAAAACAAAATACCAACTGCTGCCAAATGTCTTCTCCACCTGTTGTACGTTGAATTTGTCAACTAGAAATTGCAGGGTATTTTTCTGGCTCCGCCCAAAACATGGAGAATAAATGGGAAAACAAGGGGAAGATAAGGTCACACACCTGTAATGGAATTCACAGAAGCTTCTTCTCAGCTCATTTAGTTGTGAGTAGATAGGTGGGTGACAGAAAGCAAAATGCTGTCTTTCAGCATCATAAAGCAGGAATGGCTACCTCAACAAAATACAATTCCCTAGGCTTTTCAACACAATAGAAAAGAATCCGTGTCCTCGTCCTAGTATATTAATAAGCACACGGGCGATAACTGGGCATCTTTCCCGAAAAACTAAGGACTAAGTCGTATCCGAGCTGCACTACACCCCAGGACTACATAAATACATGAAAACTTCCTAAGAAAGGGCGAGACAAAATAATGGGGAATATCACCCTGAAATCAACGAGGAGGGAATCATGTCGCGCCAAAGGCGTCTCCATTGGTAAAATCCCGACCTTCCATTCTCATGACACCACAAACCCACCCCCCTCTAACGAAATTACAGAATCACCCGCAGCAACCAACCTCAGCATCTGCATCGACCAGATCGACCCCTACTCAAATGGCGCTAAATACGGTGGGTCCAGCCCCTCCCTGGAGCTTCGAAGTCCCGCGCTGACTCAACACTACCTCACTTCCTTCCCATCCTCCCTCCCTTCCTCAACCCCTAGTATTTCTCCCCAAGCCTCGCCATGGCAGAGAAGGTAGGAAGGAGACAGATTTCCTACACTTCGTTAGGGGAGTACCAGAGCCACACATACCCGTCCCTATTACGATCACATCAAACTCCGAAGGGAGATTATCCGCCATCTTGAAAGGAAACGTGTCATGTGACTACTGCTTGTGGAAATAAGATCTAGTAAGGCATTGCCCTTGTAAAAGACGGAAGGAAAAACAATGCATTCTGGATATTGTAGTTCGTGGGTGGCCGATCCAGGTAGGCGGCTACATTTTACTTGAAATGTTACGTGAATGTTAAAGACGCAATTTATTTTCTAGGCTGAGTGTAGTAGCGCATTTAGCCTGGAGGTTTGGGGTAGTAATGAGATGGAGATTTTTACTCCGCTAGATAGGATGAATGGGAAAACCTGGGGTTTTTTTTCCCCCCCATGAAGCAAGAATTGTTGGTTTATATGAAGGCCGGACTGAAATTGAAAGAGGATTGCTCTGTGAACAAAGGAAATTTTCATTGCGGCCTGGAAACTTGTTTACTCCCCCGTGTGTGTGTACTTTCGTTTTGTCCCCTTGAAACATAATTTTTCACACCAGCCCTTTCAAACTATCCCGTATCTTTTTAGTCTCCGTGTCTCCCCAATGAAAACCCACCAAAAAACCTCTTGCCTTAGTTTTGTCACAATGAAACCTAAATTGCATCTGTATTTGTTCTAGTTAGTCCAAGCAGCCACCCGGCAGTATATTTTTACAAAATTAGCCTTTCTCTACAGGACGGAAAAAAAGATATGAAACATAATAGTTGCTTGATAAGCATTTAAATGGTTCTGAGTTTGGTTTTTTATACGTATACAAGGAGTCCATACAAGATTTTTTTTTTATTCATAAGAGACACAGATAGAGAGGCAGAGACAGAGGCAGAGGGAGAAGCAGGCTCCACGCAGGGAGCCGAACTTGGGACTCAATCCCAGGTCTCCAGGATCACGCCCTGGGCCAAAGGCGGCGCTATACCGCTGAGCCACGGAGCTGCCCCCATACAAGATTCTTATGATAAACTGCTGCAGAAGTAATCAAGGTAAAATGACCTTTATATTAAAGTAATTGTGTTTGACAGGGGGGCTTTAGGGGTCATTGTGTAGTCATTTTACAAGAGTTTCAAAGAGAAAGTGCTAGTAGTAGACCTTCCCTTACACCAACAGTCCTCTGAACTGTTTGTGGTTTCTCAGTCACAGTTTTTCCTTCAGCATGGAATGATTTTCCCTTTCTCTAGCTAACATATCCTTAATATTCAGCTCAACTTCTACCACCTCCTCCTTTTATCTCCTCCGTATGTTGGATTAAATTTCCCTATGTAGTGCTAACACCCTATCATAGCCTCCCATACTGCACTGAAATTATTTGCATTTATGGTGGTTCCTATATAGTACACACATCCCCACACATACAAAAATATACACCCAGATATATAATGCCCTAAATTATGAGTCTCTTTATTACAGGAACTGGCCTTAGGTATCTTTTTTACCCACTGCATCTAATATAAGCCTCGTACTTAGGAATGCCAGTAAGTGTTTGTTGAACTAAGCTTAGTTCTGACTCCCCTAAATATGAATACAGAGACTAAGTCTTCATCTTTACATCTGCCCACGACTATCATGTGTCATATATTTTGAAGATGCTCAATACATGTTGTTATTTTGCTAAGGTTCAATTAAAATTCTTTAAAATTTTATTTTACTGGGGTTGGGTTTTGTTTGGTTTTGCTGCATTTTGCCATGATCTTTAGCAATATTGTACATGTTTCATTAATTTCTTTTATGGATTATCTGAATGTATTGAGCAATTATCTTGGGATATGGTCCTCTGATGAATATTTTGTGTAAGATATTCCTCTGAGAAGTCTAATGTATTGTTCAGTAAATCACTCTGCCATTTGCCTTGATCTGAAAAAAAAGTTTTGAGAAAAGAAAGTTTGAGAAAGAAAAAGTTTTGAGAAGTGAAATAGGTCTTATCTATTAATACCACCAGTGGAAATGAAAATTAATAGATTTCCCAGAGTAAACACAGGAAACTTTTCAAAATATCCTCTATTTATGAGAAGCTATGAATGAGTGGTTAAAAACATGATAATTTAAGGTATCTCTATCTTACTTTGGTGATATGTGTATATGTGTGTGTATGTGTGTAATGTATCTTTTTCAATATGAGTATATCTAACTTTCTATAGATTCAGAAACTTTTCTAACAAATAGACACAATGTGAAGACACAACCAATTATTTCATTCAATTTACCTCAAATATTTATTGATTACCTATTATGTGCAAGGCACTGATTTAGAAGCTGGAAATATAGCAATGAGTAAAACAGACAAAAACCCCTGACTTCATAAAGTTTACATCTAGTGGGGCATAAAACAAAATAAACAAGTAATATTACTCTGTCATGCTAATTTTCCAATATATTTCCCCAAATATGAAATCCCTTTTATTCTGAAGCTAGAAAGCAGTACTCTCAGATAAAATTGCCAGCCTATATTTAGCTGTCCTCTAATACACCCTCTCTGAGCATTAAAAATATGATTCCATTAGAAAAAAATTAAAGCCTATGCATGGAGAAAAATGCTCAAAATAACTGTTCTGTCAAATGTATTTTTATAGATCTTCTGTAAAGATGAATAGAGGAGTTGATAATGTCAGTAAAATAGCATGAAGCAAATCATCTTAATTGCTGCCTATTCTATTATTCTAAGGACATCTATTTTTGAGAACCGAAATACTTTATTTGGATAGTCACAGTACAATAAGATGATGGATACAAATTGACTTATCCTGTTGAGTCACTATGATCCTAATTCTATACTTACTGGTTTCCTGAGGTGGAAAACTATGATTCCCTGAACATTTACCTTGTATTCAGAAGCTTACTTAACTGTGGGATCTGATGTGTCATCTTTTTTACAAACCAGTTATTTAATGGTCCTTATCCCTGGGCTTTCCTTTGAGCTCCAGATCCATATACCCAACCCCTTACTCAACATCTCTTCTGAACATGTCCAATACCAAACTCCTGAACATGTCAGCCCTACTATCAAACCTGTTCATCCAGTGTTCCCAACCTTAGAAATGGTACCACCTTCTAATCAGTTACTCAAGTCAAAAACCTTAAGAATCAGCCTTGATAGATTATTCTCTTTTACTCTTAAACCAGTTTCATCAGTAACTCTTGTCAGATCTATCTCAAAGTTATACTGGAAACATGATCCACCTCTCAGTCTGGACTGCCCACATAATCTCTTCCCCAGACTACTACAATAGATCCCATCTGGACCTCTCATTTATACTTGCATCTCTTCAGTCCACTGTCTACACTGCAGGTAGAGTAAACTTTTAAAAATTCAAATATAGGGGCACCTGGCTGGCTCAATTGGTGGGGCATGTGACTCTTGGTCTGAGTTGTGAGTTCAAGCCTCACGTTGAATTTAGAAATTAGTTTAAAATAATAACTTTTTTTTACAAAATTCAAATGTAATTATGCCCTCCCCTCCCCCAAACTCTCATGATTTCCCATTGCTCTTAAAATACACCCCAAAATTTTAAACATAATCTAAAATCTCTGCTGAACTCTCCAGGCTCATCTCATACCTCTCATCCTTCTCTTTCTAAGCTCCAGCCATATTGACTCTCAGTTTTGTCGGATACATGCTCCTTCATGCTTCAGGACTTTCATTCTTATTATTCCATGTGCCTGAGGTGCACTTTTGTCCTTCTCCATTTCTCCTAGTTGAATCCTAATCATTTTGCAGTTCATGGGAAACATCACTTTTTCTGGCAAGTCTTCATCTAGTCCTCAGTCTACCTTACGTCTCCTACCACCCTATATTCTTCCTCTGTTAAACTTTTCATGATTGGAAATATCAAATTACTTATGCAATTTCTTATTTCATATCTGTTATCCTCCTAGGACATAAGTTACAGAAAGGCAAAGACTGTACCTATACTGCTCACCATTATATTTCTAATATATCATTCAGTGCCTAGCACATAATAGGCACTCAAAAATATCTGCTGAAATCCCACTTCTGGGTATATATTCAAAGCAAATAAAATCACTATCTCAAAGAAATATCTGTACTCCCATGTTCATTCCAACATTATTCACAGTAGCCAATATATGGGCACAACTTAAGTGTTCCATCAATACATGGATACACACACATTATTCAGCCCTTAAAAAGAAATTCTGTTGCTTGTAATAATATGGATGAATCTGGAGAATTTTATGCTAAAGAGAAATATGCCAGACACAGAAAGACAAATATCATATGATCTCATTTATACATGGAGTCTCAAAAATATGTATTTTTAAGTCAAACTCATAGTAACAGAGAGTAGAATGGTGGCTACTAGAGAAAGGCTGGGAGTATAGGAAAGGGAAACATTGATCAAAGCATACAAAATCTCTTTGTAACAGGAATAAGTTCTGGAGATGTAATGCACAGCATGGTGAATATAGTCAAAAATGTATACTTGGAATTTACTAGGATTATAAATCTCAAGTGTTCTTACCACCAAAAAAGATAACTATGGGAGGTGATAGATATGTTAGTTTGTGCTAATCATATCATATATATCAGAACATTGTATACATTTGTCAAAAATAAATGAATTTTTAAATCTCTTGATTAATGGGTAAATAATAACGTGCAGGAAATCATCAGGACACAACACATGAGTACTATTTTAAACGGGAATAAAATGAGTTGATTGCCCAGTAAACTTGTTTAATCAGCTGGTTTTGTGTCTATAATGGAATAATACATATGTGGTTAATAAACAATCCAACTAGCACAAAAGTCATACAAAGACTAATAAAACTAAGAAGTATCTCTACCCTGCTATCCCTGCCCCCAGGTGGTGTTTCTCTGAGATAAGTACTGTTATCCCTTTCTTGTGAATCATGCTAGATGTTATGTATATGTATGCATGTGGGTGTGTAAGGGAAGCAGTAATCCCTTTATTTCTTCTTTGACACTAGTAATAGTGTGCTATAAACATTATTCCTTACCTTCCACCTATATTGGATAGGGAGGAGGCAAGATGGTGGAAGAGTAGGGTCCCCAAGTCACCTGTCCCCACCAAATTACGTAGATAACTTTCAAATCATGCTGAAAGCCTATGAATTTGGCCTGAGATTTAAAGAGAGAACAGCTGGAATGCTACAGTGAGAAGAGTTCACACTTCTATCAAGGTAGAAAGACAGAAAAAAAAAAGAAAAAGAAAAGGTCGGAAGACTGAAAAACAAAGAAAAAGAAATAAAAAAGCATCCAAGGAGGAGGGGCCCCGTGGGGAGCCAGGCTAAGGCCAGGCAGCAACTGCCCCCACAACAGGAAAGCCCCATCCCAGAGAAGCAGGAGCTTCACCAATCTTCCCCTACAGAAAGGCACTCTAGGGAGTTGGAGCAGGATCCCAGGATGGGCGGGGATGCCTTCAGGCTCCCAGGGGCACTAAAAGAGGACCTGCACCCAGGGAGAGCACACCACACCCCGTGGCCTAGCTCCCTAAAGGGCTGCAGCCCGCGCCTTGCAGAGCCAGGAGCAGCTCAGAGGCGGCTGGGCGGAGGCTCCCTGGAGCGCCATTTCAGCAGCAAAGGCCCTGGAGCCCAGGGCTCTGGGGGACACATCCCAAGATCTGGCGCTCCCCTCAGGACAGGTAGAAGCCAGGAGGGCTCAGGACAGCAAGGACACTCCTGCAGCCAGGTGGCCCCGAGCTATACAAATCAGCGGCCCCTGCCCCTGGAGCATCCAGGCCCCTGCAGACTGAGAGCTGCCTCAGTTACTGCAGGAGCTAAATCCAGGGCTGGAGAGCTGGCTGCTACCACTATTGTTCCTCCTGGGGCCTGACAGGATAAACAACCCCCCACTGAGCCTCACAGTGGCCTCATAATATAAACAGGATAAACAACTACCACTGAGCCTTGCACCACACAGGGGGCTGAGCAGCTCCCCCAGGTGCTCAAACCTGAGAATCAGCACAGCAGGCCCCTCCCCCAGAAGACCAGGTAGAAGGACAAGGGAAAAGCAAGTTATTGACCAAGTAGCACTGGAAAGTTCCAGGGGAAGTCGAAGGATTTACAGTATACAGAATCAGAGGATACTCCCCCTTGTTTTTTGTTTTCTATTTGCTTCCCCCCTTTTTCTTTTTTTTTCTTCTTCTTTTTTTTTTTTTTTTTTTTTCGTTTTTTTCGTCTCTTTCTCCTTTTCCCAATACAAGTTGTTTTTGGCCACTCTGCATTGAGCAAAATGACTAGAAGGAAAAATTCACCTCAAAAGAAAGAATCAGAAACAGTCCTCTCTCCCACAGAGTTACAAAATTTGGATTACACTTCAATGTCAGAAAGCCAATTAGAAGCACAATTATAAAGCTACTGGTGGCTCTGGAAAAAAGCATAAAGGATTCAAGAGACTTCATGACTGCAGAGTTTAGATCTAATCAGGCAGAAATTAAAAAACAATTAAATGAGATGCCATGCTACCTACCTGGAGGTCCTAACGACAAGGGTTAACGAGGTAGAAGAAGGAGTGAGTGACATAGAAGAAAAATTGATGGCAAAGAGGGAAACTGAGGAAAAAAGATCATGAGGACAGGGTAAGGGAAATAAATGACAGCCTAAAAAGGAAAAATCTACTTTAATTGCGATTCCTGAGGGCACCGAAAGGGACAAAGGTACAGATTATGTATTTAAACAAATCATAGCTCAGAACTTTCCTAACCTGGGAAAGGAAACAGGCATTCATATCCAGGAAATAGAGAGACCCCCCCCCCCCGAATCAATAAAAACCGCTCAACACCTCGATACTTAATAGTGAAACTTGCAAATTCCAAAGATAAAGAGAAGATCCTTAAAGCAGCAAGAGACAAGAAATCTCTAACTTTTATGGGGAGAAATATTAGATTAACAGCAGACCCCTACACAGAGACCTGGCAAGCCAGAAAGGGCTGGCAGGATATATTCAGGGTCCTAAATGAGAAGAACATGCAGACAAAAATACTCTGTCCAGCAAGGCTCTCATTCAGAATAGAAGGAGAGATAAAGAGCTACCAAAATAGGCAGAAACTGAAAGAATATGAGACCATGAAGCCATCTCTGCAAGAAATAATAAGGGGGATTCTGTAATAGAAAGAGGAAGTCCAAGGGAAAATTCCACAAAAACAGGGACTGAATATGTATCATGATGACACTAAATTCCTATCTTTCAATAGTAATTATGAACATGAATGGGCTTAATACCCCATCAAAAGGCACAAGATTTCACACTGAATAAAAAAGCAAGACCCATCTATTGGCTGTCTACAAGAGACTCATTTTAGACATAAGGACACCTCCAGCCTGAAAATGAAAGGTTGGAGAACAATTTACCTTTCAAATGGTACTCAAAAGAAAGCAGGGGTAGCCATCCTCATATAAGATAAATTAAAATTTATCTCAAAATTGTAGTAAGATATGAAGAGGGACACTATATCATACTGAAAGGATCTATCCAACAAGAGGACCTAATAATCATGAATATTTATGCCGGAATGTGGGAGCTGCCAAATATTATCAATCAATTAAAAACCAAAGTTAACACATACTTAGAAATACACTTATACTTGGTGACTTGAATGTAGCGCTTTCTACAATTGACAGGAGTTCTAAGCACAACATCTCCAAAGAAAGAAGAGCTTTAAATGATACACTGGACCAGATGGATTTCACAGATATTTAGAGAACTTTACATCCAAATGCAACGGAATACACATTCTTCTCAAGTGCACATGGAACTATCTCAAGAATAGACCAAATACTGGGTCACAAATCAGGTCTTAACCAATACCAAAAGACTGAGATCGTCCCCTGGATATTTTCAGATCATAATGCTTTGAAATTAGACCTAAATGACAAGAGTAAGTTTTGAAGGATTTCTAACACGTGGAGGTTAAGGACCATCCTGCTAAGAGATGAAAGGGTCAACCAGGAAATTAAGGAAGAATTAAAAAGATTCATGGAAACTAATGAGAATGAAGATACAACCGTTCAAAATCTTTGGGATAGAGCAAAAGCAGTCCTAAGGGGGAAACACATCTCAATACAAGCATCCATCCAAAGACTGGAAAGAATTCAAATACAAAAGCTAATCTTACACATAAAGGAGCTAGAGAAAAAACAGCAAATAGATCCTACACCGAGCAGAAGAAGAGAGTTAATAAAGATTCGAGCAGAACTCAATGAAATAGAGACCAGAAGAACTGTGGAACAGAACAACAAAACCAGGAGTTGGTTCCTTGAAAGAATTAATAAGATAGATAAACCATTAGCCAGCCTTATTAAAAAGAAGAGAGAAAAGACTCAAATTAATAAAATCATGAATGAGAAAGGAGAGATCACCACCAATACCAAGGAAATACAAATGATTTTAAAAACATATTATGAGCAGCTATATGCCAATAAATTAGGCAATCTAGAATAAATGGACGCATTTCTGGAAAACCACAAACTAGCAAAATTGGAACAGGAAGAAATAGAAAACCTGAACAGGCCAATAACCAGGGAGGAAATTGAAGCAGTCATCAAAAACCTTCCAAGACTCAAAAGTCCAGGGCCCGATGAATTCCCCAGGGAATTCTATCAAACGTTTAAAGACGAAACCATACCTATTCTACTAAAGCTGTTCAGCAAGATAGAAAGAGATGGAATACTTCCAAACTCGTTCTATGAGGCCAGCATCACCTTAATTCCAAAACCATACAAAGGCCCCACCAAAAAGGAGAATTATAGACCAATATCCCTGATGAACATGGATGCAACAATTCTCAACAAGATACTAGCCAATAGGATCCAACAATACATTAAGAAGATTATTAACCATGACCAAGTGGGATTTATCCCCGGGACGCAAGGCTGGTTCAACACCCGTAAAACAATCAATGTGATTCATCATATCAGCAAGAGAAAAAACAAGAACCATATGATCCTCTCCATAGATGCAGATAAAGCATTTGACAAAATACAGCATCCATTGCTGATCAAAACTCTTCAGAGTGTAGGGATAGAGGGAACATTCCTCAGCATCTTAAAAGCCATCTACGAAAAGCCTACAGCAAATATCATTCTCCATGGGGGAAACAGTGGGAGCCTTTCCCCTAAGATCAGGAACAAGATAG
Source organism: Canis lupus dingo (assembly GCF_003254725.2). Taxonomy (NCBI): domain Eukaryota; kingdom Metazoa; phylum Chordata; class Mammalia; order Carnivora; family Canidae; genus Canis; species Canis lupus. Next base: position 66,963,955 of record NC_064281.1, read on the forward strand.
GGATGTCCACTCTCACCACTGCTATTCAACATAGTACTAGAAGTCCTGGCCTCAGCAATCAGGCAACAAAAAGAAATAAAACGCATTCAAATTGGCAAAGAAGTCAAACTCTCCCTCTTTGCCGATGACGTGATACTCTACATAGAAAACCCCAAAGACTCTACCCCAAGATTGCCAGAACTCATACAGCAATTTGGCAGTGTGGCAGGATGCAAAATCAATCCCGAGAAGTCAGTGGCATTTCTATACACTAACAATGAGACTGAAGAAAGAGAAATTAAGAAGTCAATCCCATTTATAATTGCACCCAAACATAAGATACCTAGAATAAACCTAATCAAAGAGGTAAAGGATCTATACTCTAAAAAGTATGAAACACTTCTGAAAGAAATTGAAGAAGACACAAAGAGATGGAAAATATTCCATGCTCATGGATTGGAAGAATTAATATTGTGAAAATGTCAATGTTACCCAGGGCAATTTACACATTTAATGCAATCACTATCAAAATACCATGGATTTTCTTCAGAGAGATGGAACAAATCATCTTAAGTTTTGTGTGGAATCAGTTCTTTATAGATCTTGGAAACTAGCCCTTTATCTGATATTTCATTTGCAAATATCTTCTCCCATTCTGTAGGTTGTCTTTTAGTTTTGTTGACTGTATCCTTGCTGTGCAAAAGCTTCTTATCTTGGTGAAGTCCCAATAGTTCATTTTTGCCTTTGTTTCTTTTGCCTTCGTGGATGTATCTTGCAAGAAGTTACTGTGGCCAAGTTCAAAAAGGGTGTTGCCTGTGTTCTCCTCTAGGATTTTGATAGAATCTTGTCTCACATTTAGATCTTTCATCCGTTTTGAGTTTATCTTTGTGTATGGTGAAAGAGAGTGGTCTAGTTTCATTCTTCTGCATGTGGATGTCCAATTTTCTCAGCACCATTTATTGAATAGACTGTCTTTCTTCCAGTGGATAGTCTTTCCTCCTTTATCGAATATTAGTTGACCATAAAGTTGAGGGTCCACTTCTGAACTTATTAAACTCAATACCAAAGAAACAAACAATCCAATCATGAAATGGGCAAAACACATGAACAGAAATCTCACAGAGGAAGACATAGACATGGCCAACATGCACATGAGGAAATGCTCTGCATCACTTGCCATCAGGGAATTCCAAATCAAAACCACAATGAGATACCACCTCACACCAGTGAGAATGGGGAAAATTAACAAGGCAGGAAACAACAAATGTTGGAGAGGCTGGGGAGAAAAGGGAACCCTCTTACACTGTTGGTGGGAATGTGAACTGGTGCAGCCACTCTGGAAAACTGTGTGGAGGTTCCTCAAAGAGTTAAAAATAGACCTGCCCTAGGACCCAGCAATTGCACTGTTGGGGATTTACCCCAAAGATACAGATGCAATGAAATGCCGGGACACCTGCACCCCGATGTTTCTAGCAGCAATGTCCACAATAGCCAAACTGTGGAAGGAGCCTCGGTGTCCATCGAAAGATGAATGGATAAAGAAGATGTGGTTTATGTATACAATGGAATATTACTCAGCCATTAGAAATGACAAATACCCACCATTTGCTTCAGTGTGGATGGAACTGGAGGGTATTATGCTGAGTGAAATAAGTTAATTGGAGAAGGACAAAGATTATATCTTCTCATTCATTTGGGGAATAAAAATAATAGTGAAAGGGAATATAAGGGAAGGGAGAAGAAATGTGTGGGACATATCAGAAAGGGAGACAGAACATGAAGACTCCTAACTCTGGGAAACGAACTAGGGGTGGTGGAAGGGGAGGAGGGTGGGGGGTGGGGTGAGTGGGTGATGGGCACTGAGGGGGACACTTGACGGGATGAGCACTGGGTGTTATTCTGTATGTTGGCAAATTGAACACCAATAAAAAATACATTTATTATTTAAAAAAAAGGATTTGTGTGGAATCAGAAAAGACCCCAAATAGCCAAGGTAATATTGAAAAAGAAAATCAGAGCCGGGGGCAACACAATGCCAGATTTCAGGTTGTACTACAAAGCTGTGGTCATCAAGACAGTGTGGTACTGGCACAAAAACAGACACAATGATCAATGGAACAGAATAGAGAATCCAGTAGTGGACCTTCAACTTTATGGTCAACTAATATTCGACAAAAGAGGAAAGACTTTCCACTGGAAAAAAGACACAGTCTCTTCAATAAATGGTGCTGGGAAAATTGGACATCCACATTCAGAAGAATGAAACGACCATTGTCTTACACCGTACACAAAGATAAATTCAAAATGGATGAAAATTCTAAATGTGAGACAAGATTCCATCAAAATCCTAAAGGAGAACACAGGCAACACCCTTTTTGAACTTGGCCACAACAACTTCTTGCAAGATACATCCATGATGGCAAGGGAAATAAAAGCAAAAATACATTGGGACTTCATCAAGATAAAAAGCTTCTGCACAGCAAAAGAAACAGTCACCAAAACTAAGACAACCTTCAGAATGGGAGAAGATATTTGCAAATGATGTATCAGATAAAGGGCTAGTTTCCAAGATCTATAAAGAACTTATTAAACTCAACAGCAAAGAAACAACCAATCCAGTCATGTAATGGGCCAAAGACATGAACAGAAATTTCACAGAAGAAGACAGACATGGCCAACAAGCACATGAGAAAATGCTCCACAGCACTTGGCATCAGGGACATACAAATCAAAAGCACAATGAGATACCACCTCACACCAGTGCGATTGGGGAAAATTAACAAGGCAGGAAACGACAAATGTTGGAGAGGGTGTGGAGAAAGGGGAACCCTCTTGCACTGTTGGTGGGAAAATGAACTGCTTCAGCCACTCTGGAAAACTGTGTGGAAGTTCCTCAAAGAGTTCAAAATAGACCTGCCCTACGACCGAGCAATTGCACTGTTGGGGATTTACCCCAAAGATACAGATGCAATGAAACGCCGGGACACCTGCACCCCAATGTTTATAGTAGCAATATCCACATTCGCCAAACTGTTGGAGGAGCCTAGGTGTCCATCAAAAGATGAATGGATAAAGAAGCTATGTAGTATGTATACAATGGACTATTACTCAGCCGTTAGAAATGCCAGATACCCACCATTTGCTTCGACGTGGATGGAACTGGAGGGTATTATGCTGAGCGAAAGAATTCAATCATAGAAGTACAAACATTATATGGTCTCATTCATTTGGGGATTTAAAAATTAGTGAAAGGGAAAAAATGGCAAAGGAGAGAAAATGAGTGAAATTATCAGTGAGGGTGACAAAACATTAGAGACTCCTAACTCTGGGAAACGACCAAGGGGTAGTTGAAAGGGACGTGGGTGGGGGGTAGGGGTGCCTGGGTGATGGGCACTGAGGGGGGCACTTGAGATGAGCACTGGGTGTTATGCATATGTTGGCAAATTGAACTCCAATAAAACAAATTAATAAAGCTAAAGTTCTAATGTCTTCTGTATGCAGCATCTTCACTTGGACTTTTAAGGTGAAACCATATTATCAAAGACCATTAAGACATCATATGAAATGAGTTCTTGCAAACTCAGATTTGTTGAAGAAGACAATTATTTTAAACTCACAATGAATATAAAGAAATATGAAACCTTAGAACCCCGGGATATGGACCGAGTGTTCAAAACTTAAGTTTGGAGTTGGACATCATATTTCCAGTTCTTTCAGGAAAAATTTATTTATCTGGTGTCTAATTTGAGACAAAGGAAATCAGAAAGAGAGGGGAATTACCAAAAGACTGCATTATAATTGTTTTCCTTGAGATGTTTTTGAATGCCTTTAAAAACTGGGTGTATAAGTTAAAGCTGCTTTTAGCACTTCCTCAACAGCTTATCTTAGATTTTGCAAAACTTGGCAGCATTATAAGGTTCATATTTTCACACATATGTACTCCTCCTGAGAGAAAGTATTTGAGAGATACAAGCTTTTCTTTCATGCCAGGAATTTATGTGTCTGCATTCCATAACAGCATGAGAAAGCTTACCATTCTGGACTCTCTCCCAATATTTCCAATTTAGCTATTAAAACAAGATTTTGTATTTCATGGTTTGGATGACTGCCCTTTAAAAGTTAACTCTTTAAATGAATGTAACATTTTCCCTCAATAATCATTTTATGTCCTATGATTTGAATTTTGCTTACATTTCTTCAGATATCCCAAGGTCTATCTTTATATCACTTAAGTTGGAGACATTTTCATAAGTTATCCTTTTTTTCTTCTCATATAATTTAGCAATATATCATAGGTTTTATGTGCATTATTTTCTGTTTCAGATACTAAGTCTAATCAGATTGAAGCCAACATTTGTTTTGTTTCTAGATTTTTGGCAGTTTTGAAAGAGTCCCTGGCTGCCAGAGTTTTGTCTGAAATAGCCTTTTCCAAGATTTCAGCTGTTTTCATACTCTATCCTTTCATAATGAATGGTGTCTGTCCAAATAAAAGGGCAGATTATTATGGTACGTTAGGACCTTTTAAAGTAAGGAAAATATCTTGCCAGGCTATATATAAAACCAAAATTGAAATACATCCTAAACCTAACTGCAGCAGTCCCAAAGATACTATGGATACAGCATTCTCAGTCTTCCAGAGAAGTCAAAGCATCTGATGAAAACTTTGTCACTGAAAGAATGACTATTCATGTTTTCATTCTGAAGCAGATTATTAGAAGGAGACTGACAAAAAGACCTATTTTTAAATGGTCACAGGTATATTAGGAAGAGAAGGAAATATGATTTTTTTCTATTTGTAAATTAAATTGGGTGAATTAAAATAAATATTTTAGCTGAATATAATTTTGCCATCATAATCATCATTATTACCTTTGTGAGCCTAAATGACTAATTTGGAATAGAATGTTAGTATATTTCACATGTCACCTTAATTCTTTTTTTAAAGATATTATTTTTAAGTAATCTTTACACTCAATGTGAGGCTTGAACTCACAACCTCAAGATCAAGAGTCATGTGTTAGGGCACCTGGGTGGCTCAGTTGGTTAAAGTCTGTCTTCAGCTCAGGTCATGATCTCGGGGTCCTGGGATTGAGCCTCACATCAGGTTCCCTGCTCAGTGGGGAATCTGCTTGTCCCTCTCCCTCTGCCTCTGCCCCTCCACCCACTTGTGTTCTTTCTCTCTCTGTCAAAGAAATAAAATCTTTGAAAATAAGTCACATGCTCTGCTAACTGAGCCAACAAGGAGTACCTGTCACCTTAAATCATTACTGTCCTGCTTTCCTTTTTATTTACTTTTTAAAGATATTATTTATTTATTTATTTATTTATTTATTTATTTGTTTATTCACTTATTCATTCATGAGAGACACACACAGAAAGGCAGAGATTTCGGCAGAGGGAGTTGCAGGCTCCCAGGACCCTGCGATCATGACTTGAGCCAAAGGCAGATGCTCAACCACTGAGCCACCCAGATGCCCCCTGCTTTCCTTTTTAAAATTTATCTCTTTAAGACCTAAATGTGTGGAGAAATTTCTGTTCATGTCTTCTGCCCATTTCATGCATATGGTTTCACTCATATGTGGAATATAAAAAATAGTGAAAGGGATTGTAGGGGAAAGGAGGGGAAAAATTAGGGAGACAAACCATGTTAGACTCCTCTAACTCTGGGAAACAAAGGGTTGTGGAAGGGGTGGTGGGTGGGAGGATAGAGTAACTGGGTGACAGGCACTGATGAGGGCACTTGATGGGAGGAGCACTGAGTGTTATACAATATGTTGGAAAATTGAATTTAAATTTAAAAAATGTAAAAAAAAATAAAAGAAATGGAAAAAAACCTGAATGGGTGATGCAAAACCAAAAAAATCCTAGAAGAGAGCACAGGCTCTAATTTTTCTGACATTGACTGTAGCAACATTTTTCTAGATATGTCTCCTGAGGCAAGGAAAACAAAAGCAAAAATAATCTGTTGGGACTACATCAGAGTAAAAGGCTTCTGGGGTGCCTAGGTGGCTCAGTTGTTTGAGCATCCAACTCTTGATTTCAGCTTAGGTCATGACCTTAGGGTTGTGAAATTGAGCCCTACATTGGGCTCCATGCTCCGCGTGGAGTCTACTTGTCCCTCACCCTCTGTTCCTCCCCTTGCTCACTCTCTCTCTCTTAAATAAATAAATAAAATCTTTAAAAATAATAAAATAAAAAGCTTTTGCACAGCAAAGGAAACAATAAAAAAAACCTAAAACACAATCTACAGAATGGAAGAAGATATTTACAAAGGACATATCCAGTAAAGAGTTACTACACAAAATATATATACTTCTCAACACAAAAAGAACTCCCAAATAATCCAATTAAAAATGGTCAGAAGGCATGCAGAGACATTTCTCCAAAGAAGACAGAGATGGCCAACAGATACATGAAAAAATGCTCAACACCACTTATCATCAGGGAAATGCAAATCAAAACCACAATGAGATATCACTTCACACCTGTCAAAATGACTAAAACCAACAACACGACATCCTTGGAAAGGATGTGGAGAAAAAGGAACCCTCTTGCACTGTTGGTGGGAATGCAAACTGGTGCAGCCGCTTGGAAAATAGTATGGAGGTTCCTCAAAGCATTAAAAGTAGAATTATCATATGATCCAGCAATTGCTCTACTGGGTAGTTCCCCAAAGTATACAAAAACACTAATTCAAAGGGATATATGCACTGAATGTTTATAACAGCATTATTTGCAATAGCCAAGATATGGAAGTAACCCAAATGCCCATCAATAGATGGATGGATAAAAATGTGATAGATAGATAGATAGATAGATAGATAGATAGATAGATAGATAAAATAGAATATTACTCTGCTGTCAAAAGGATGAGATAGAGCCATTTATGATAACTTGGATGGACCTAGAGGACATTATGCTAAGTGAAATCAGTGAGACAGATAAAGGCAAATACAAAATGATTTCACTCTTATGTGGAATTTAAGAAATAAAATGAACAAAATAAAAAGAAAAATTAAAAAAGACTCAGACTTAACTATACATAACAAACATGATTATTAGAGGGGAAGTGGGGGAGGGATGGGTGAAATAGATGAGGGGGATTAAAGAGGACATTTATCTTGATGAGCGCTGAGTAATGTATCGAATTGTTGAATCACTATATTGTACACCTGAAACTAATATAACACTGAATGTTAGCTATACTGGAATTTACAAAATTAATGAAATGAAAGTTGTGTTCTTTCACCTTTGAACTATTGAAAGATGCTGTTATTCTTTTCAGCTAATGAGTAGGCCTACATTATTCATTCTTTGGATACAATATAAAGCTAGAACAGCTATTTTGTGCTGAAATATATATTGCCATTTTTTGCTTGGAGAAAAAATATGAATCTTCTTATAGATCGAAAACTGATATTAGAGATATTAGTTGATTGTTTAGTATATAGGAGTGCTACTTATACATAGAATAAGATATTAGAAAATATTAATGCGTGTATTATTCAGTATGACTTCAGATTTCATCACTAAGACTATTTTGAATAGTGGCTGAATTAGATACAAATTAGATGCTGAAATCAAGAAGAAGATAAATAAACTCTTACATATAGATTGGCAAAAGAATAATAAATAATTTAATATCAATGGAATATTGGTTAAATTAATTTTAGTCTCTTATTCTCAGGGTTGAATATAGTAATTATAAAGCAAGGATTACTTCATGAATTGGGCCTTCTCAGCATCCACAAATGTGTATGGAGCTTTCAGTTTTTAGTTTGAATACAAAATTGACCTTTGCTGCACATGTGTAAAATCCCTGAATTTTGTAGGCCATTTCAGCCTGAGGATAAAAGTCATATCATCAAAAGAGCAATAAAACTGAATTTTTCGGGATCCTTGGGTGGCTCAGCGGTTTAGTGTCCGCTTCCACCCAGGGCGTGATCCCAGAGGCCCGGGATTGAGTCCCGCATCAGACTCCCTTGCGTGGAGCCTGCTTCTCCCTCTGCCTATGTCTCTGCCTCACTCTCTCTGTGTGTCTCTCATGAATAAATAAATAAAATATTTTTTGAAAAATAAAATTTTCTGATATTTCCCCTATAACTGTTATAGGACCTCCATACGTAGTTCAAGGAGTTTGAGAAGAATGAGTAGGGGCGGTATAACTTAAATAGGAATGCTCTTCCTCTCTATTTTTGTCTAGCTAACTCATACTCCCACATCAATGCCTAATTCAAGAGACATCTTTGGAAAGCTTTTACTGACCCATTCTGATTAGATAGCCTGCCTCTATGCATCCATAAAATCTTTTTTATTTTATTTTTTATTATTTTTTCCCATAAAATCTTTTACCTAATATTGTCCTACTTTTCATAGTGCTGATTGTGGAATTATAATAATTGATTTGCTGATTTACTGCCCTATGCCCTTTCCATCATCTCATTTCTGTCATCTCATCATCTCCTTCTTCCCCTCCTATTTTCCCACTTCCAAATGACCACACATACACAAGACTATTAGCTCCTCACCAATAGAGACTATGTTTTGTTAGGCTTTGAAGTTCTAGAACATAGAATAATGTCTGGCACATGTTAATGGACAACCAATACTGAATGAATGTAATATGGATGAATGCTTAGAAAGTGGTCATATCAGCTGTCACCATTTCCTTTTCCTCCATCTTCCTAGCATGATATATCCTGTTGCTACCAATGCCAGTGTATTAGTAATGCTTATAACAAAATACCACAGACTGACTGGGTGGCTTAAAAAACAGAAAATTATTTTCTCATAATTCTGGGGGCTTCAAAGTCTGAGATCAACCCAGCATTACCGGGGTTGGCTCCTTCTGAGGGCTGTGATGGAAAAATTTATTCCTTGTTTTCTCCTTTGCTTGTAGGTCTTCTCCCTGTATCTTTACATGTCTTCCCTTTGCATATGTCTGTATCCAAATTTCTTCTTCTTACAAGGATACCAGTAATATTGAATTAGGATCCATGTTAATGACCTCATTTTAAGTTAATTACTTCTTTGAAGACTCTACCTCCAAATACAATCACATTCTGATGTGAAATTGGCCCGTGCTCACTGATAGTGCTGTTACTAGTACTAACCATGTTATTGAACGACCATTTTCAAAGCATATATTTTGTGTCAGAAACTGTGCTAAGTGCTTTATATGCACATCTTCAACACATAAGGTTATCCCAATGCCTACCACAGGCACCCATACCCATTGAAGCCCACCAAAAACACCAATATTTTGTCCATCCTGTGGTTTGGTAGTTAACCCCGCTGGAGAAAGTAACCCCTACTTCCTTTGGTGTGATATCCTGCTACGAAGGGTACAGAGAAGTGCTGTTCGGCACTCTTAAGGATTTACAGAAGCAGCTCTTTTCCCTTTTATTCTTTTATTGCACTCTCCATATATGAAACCTTGGCCATGAGTCCACAGGAATTGCGCCAGGGGACCATGCTGAATAACAATTTTGGGGCTATATTTAGAATCGTACCACCCTATCCACTCCTTTGTACTGTTTTGTATGCTTTGATTCTTTCTTCTTTTGGTTTGAATTTTCTCCAAAGACTTAAATGTAATATATATATAGCCAATTCACTTCCATCATACCTCCAGACATGCCTGATTTCTAGAAAATACATAGCCTAAATTCTCAATGGAGACCCTAGCTAAATCTAGCTGTAAATTTAGTCTTCACTATGATTTTCTAAAAAAAATTAGTTGTGCAATTGTTTTCCATTTTAAAATATATTGCAAGAGATGGTGGAGTAACTTTTTTAAATCTTTAAGCATTAGTTTATTATGATGATTGAGGAAATTTTGGACAGAGCAAAAAATTGAGGGAACTTGGGTATTTTGTGGAAAAAAGAGATGGTAGTGTAAAGAGAAGTAACCTTATGAGTTCATGTAATTCACCCTATTGAGCTAAGTTATACAAATGCCCATATTATAGCATTTAGGAGCATAATTAACTCCTATTTATCCTTCTCATGGGAAAGGGGGAGTTTATACAGAGATAGGAGAAAAAGAAAGGAGTTGATGCATAAATGACAAAAAAATCTATCTTGTGATGTCTTTTAGAAGTCTTGAGTCTTGAGCCAGGTTACAACTGTGGCTGCTCCAAGGTTAAGCAAAGCCCTGTAGGTGAATATGTTCTGTCTCAGCCTTTCATGGGCTGATGAGATTATCCTGCATTCAGGGCGATGGAAAGGTTGACTTATTCAATCTTTCACCATGTGAGTAGAGACAGAATTGTGTAGAGATTTTATATAACTAGTTAGATCCCTCCTTCTCAAGATGATTTTGGAAATCCAATTAATCTACAATTTTAAAGATTTTTTAAATTATTGTTTATTTACTTTATTGAGAGAGAGAGAAAAAGAGCATGAGTAGGGGGAGGGGCAGAGGAAGAGGGAGAGGGACAAGCAGACTCCCCACTGAGTAGGGGCCTGATGCAGAGCTCCATTCCAGGACCCTGGGATCATGATGTGAGCCAAATACAGATACTTACCTGACTGAGCTACCCAGGTGCCCTGAAATTAGAGTTTTAAAAAAATGAATCACAAGTATATCCTACAAGCTTTATTTTAAAACTCTGAGATCAATAAAGGAAAAAGGGAGTTCAAAGTTGTTTCCCATTCTACAAATTCTCCTCTGCATGATTCAGTTGACACCTTTGTATCTATCACAGTTTTAAATTTAATTGACATGTTTTATTATCCTTTAGTATTGTGACATTGCAGTACATTAATAGTATCAAAACTTTTCAAGCCAGGTTACCAAAATAGTGGTGATTTTTATTGCTAGGATGAGGCAGAGAAGTTGTTTCCTCCAATCTTCAATTTTTTCCCCCTCTATTTAGTTTACCAATGCCTCTTATAATTGCTATTCTTGTAGTGTCAGGAAGAATTTCACATCTGTTTGCAGATTAAACTTATTGAGATAGCGTTTCACATGCCCAACCTATAAATTTTTTTGTTATCCATGAGGAATGCCTATTCACATTAGTAGGAGGTGAGTAAACATATGAAGCAAGTAGGAGTCCTACCTTCACTTGAGAACCAGGTAACAAAGGTACAGTTATCAGTGTTCATAATATTACACCTCCAGTAGAATATAAAGGATCATTTTTAATTATAGGGAGATAACTAAACTTGATAGGGTATTACATAGCTGGACTACTCCTTCACAAATGTTTTTGGAAAACTGACCTTTACATGTTAGCATTATCATAAAAATGTATTTTTAAATGTATACAATTAAAATTTTTGCCAACAGTGTTAAAAACTTGAAGTCACTGTGGAGAGCAAAAAGTCCCTTAGTATGTATTCCTTACGAGAAGGCAACACAGCACTTTTTCACCTAGAGTTTTAATTTGCAGATCCAATATCTCTCTCCAATCAAATGCAATTTAGTATAACTTGTACCAGTATGTAACATGCCAATTAGGTGCTCCAAATAAGGCAAGATTCATCTCAGTGACCCATAAGTAGGGCTTAAGGACTGACAGGATTTCTTTACAGTTTTAGTGGTGACACTTCTCTTAGATTGAAAATGTTTCATTAGGTCTTAAGCTCCTAACAGTATTATATATCTATAGGTAAATCTTCATGCTTCCCAAGCGACAAAGAAAGGGGAGAGGTGTTATTAAAGAGAACGCATTATTAGATTTTCTGTTTCAAATTGATTCCTTTTTAAAATATATCTATTTCAGAGCCTTAATCATTTTTCCTGAACAATAAGCCAGGACAAATATATAGCAGGTATAAAACATAATTTGGACATTTCACCTGTCAGTGCTTTTCCAATCCATTGCTGGGAACATCATATTCCTGGCTATAGAACAAATGACTAAAACTCAAGAAGGGTTACATTATGAGAGTATACTTAAAGGGTCTGATGGGGGTGGAAACGGCAGGTAAAACCATATGTAAATAAAATAACCCTATAATATTCTAGTCGATGCTCCTGTGAGACAATGTATAGAGAACGTATGTTTAAAAGCTTTATATAGAGATCTGTTTTTCCATGTATCATCTGCCTGAATGGCTTTTTATGCTCCCACAAGGAAACAATAGATTTTTTTTTCTAATAAGCATGCTATATACACTTGTTTCTGCTGTACTGAGTGCACTGAGGAGCAGTTACAACTGATGAGTTAAATTTAAAAGGGGCTGTCAACTAGTGAGGTCCTACTTTTACTGACTACATATGAGGCAACTCAAAGAATCATCAATTTTGTTTTTTTTAAATATTTTATTTATTTATTCATGAGAGACACACACAGAGGCAGAGCCATAGGCAGAAGGAGAAGCAGGCTCCCTGCAAGGGGCCCGATGTGGGACTTGATCCCGGACCCCAGGATCATGCTTTGAGCCAAACGCAGATGCTCAATCGCTGAGCCACCCAGGCATCTCAGAATCATCAATTTTGAAATAAGGATGCTGTGCCTGCTTTCCTTCACCTCAATCTGATTTTTCTTAGGTTGAAAACAGGGGTTTTTGTATAACTTTTAATATACCAAGTGATAGAGCTGCAAATCCTTGTTCTTATGGTGAACTGAATCTCTACATCATTGTCCTTGATATATTTATTTTCAGTATTTTTTATGTTATTTAATGAGGTATGATAAATCCATTTAGTCTAAAACATGTGTTCATTTATCAACTTTTTGTACTGAAAAGAACTAACATTTAAAAATACTGAAGTGCTTAAAGGCAGATATAAAAAGCAAATATTAGTAAGCTTTCTTATTAAGGCTTAAAGAAAATTACTAATCCACATTTGACTTGGAATTCAACAAATTCATTCTTCTTAGCAAGTGTAGAGAAAATAGTAATAGTCAACTTTCTAATTGGAAATATAAATTTGATGATAATTATCAGTTTCTCTTATGTTCTCTATTTTTATCCAAATGGTTTTTTAAGGAATGTAGATGACTTTGGTTGACAAGGCACTGAATATTGACCAACAATCCAATGTATTTTTTATTTTTATGAGTTTTCTGATAATGGAAATTGCTGAGTTTGTACTTTATGTTCTCATCCAAGTTGTTCCTACTCATGCTGAGCAGAATGGAGGTTAGTGCTCTGTGATGCAATATAGAGCCTTTACTTGTGGTTGATACTAATCCACTAATTATTATTCACCCAATTATCTACCTAATATTTCTTTATTTTACTATAAGAATGTAACTGTAAATATAAACATGAAAATTTTCTAATTCATTTGGCTTATGAAAGTTCAGACAAGCTATGTCTTAGGATTCCTTTTCCTACTGCCTGTTAGTTTCTTGTGTATCCATCCAGAGCTATTCTGTGCATATAGTGTATACATTTATATAGGTTTGTGTTCCTTATTTTTACACAAATAATAGCATACTGCATAAATGGTAGCATACTATGAAACTGTTTTACATATTACCTTTTTTCACATAATATGTCTTGGACATTATTCCAATAAATGGCTACACTGTACTCAGTTCCCTCTGATAGACATTTAGGTGTCACCAATCCTTTTACTATTGCAAGGAATCTTCAGTAACTATCCTTGAACATCATTCTAGGTACACACTACATATTACATATTACATTACAATAATACCTTTGAAAAAATACTAAAAGTAGAATTGTTGAGTGAAATAGCATGTTAGGGGCACCTGGGTGGTTCAGTCGGTTAAGTGGCCAACTCTTGGTTTCAGCTCAGGTCATGATCTCATGGGTTATGAGATGGAACCCCACGTTCGTTTCCTTGCTCAGTGGGAAATCTACTTGAAGACTTTCTCCCTCTGCCTCTCTTCCTGCTCACACTCCCACTCTCTCTCTCTCTCTCAAACATACAGATCTTAAAAAAAGAGCACTTTAAATTCTAATAGATTTAGATTTCCAGCCAAAATTTTCTGAGAATGGTTGATTCTATATATTTTGTTCTTCTATTTTTGTGTGTCTCTAATTGTTAAAAAATTTTTCTTATATTGAGCTGTAATCTATTTTTCTATAATTTCCTCTATTAGTTCTAGTACTGACTTCTGGATTCATACATAACATATTCAGTCTCTCTCTCATATAATTATCTTTTAAAAATTTAAAGAGCACTATCATGTTCTGCCCAAATCTTTTTTCTCTAGATTTCACTCTGTATTACACATTTGTCTGTGTGGCTGTCATATTCATCCTTTGCCCTACTTTTGTTCTGCTCTGAATCACAAGGGGGCTACCTTGTGAAGTTGTTTTTCCCAGACTTACATGTTGTCTGACTTCTGACTGTTCACCAGTATGAGACAGGAGTTTGGAAGTAGGAAGGATCTTGTAATCTTGGTATCCATCTCAAGAAATTAGAAAAGAGAATAGCAAATTAAACTCAATGAAAGTATATGAAAAATAATAAACGCAAAAGCAGATAATAAAAGACTAATAAAATCAATAAACTTTTTGCAAAAGTGCCCAAAACAAAGGGGCATCTGGTTAGCTCAGTTGGAAAAACATGTTAATCTTGATCTTGGGGTTGTGAATTCAAACCCCACATTGGGGATATGGTTTACTTAAAAAAAATACTGCTCAGGAACAAAAAAAAAATGAGTAAGACAAGCACCATCCATATCAGAGATGAAAAAAAGAATACCTCTAAGGAATTTACAGATACTAAAAAGATGAGGTTATTTTAACTTTATGACAAAAAAAATTCAATTTTAGATGAAATAAAGAACTTCCTTAAAACACAATTTATCAAAATTGACACAAGAAATAACACATTTGAATTGTATTATATACCTTAAAGAAATTGAATTTTCAATTAAAAACATTCCCACAGGGCAGCCCAGGTGGCTCAGCAGTTTAGCGCCACTTTCCCCCCAGTATGTGATCCTGGAGACCCCGGGCCAAGTCCCGCATAGGGCTCCCTGCATGGGGCCTGCTTCTCTCTCTGCCTGTGTCTGTGTCTCTTTCTCTGTGTCTCTCATGAATAAATAAATAAAATCTAAAAAATAAATAAATAAAAATAAATAAATAAATAAAAATAAAAACCTTCCCACAAAGAAAACCCCAGTTCCATATGACAGTAAAATTTCAATACATGGAAGGAAGAAATAGCACTAATGTTACACAAAATCTTCCAGAGAATAGAAAATGGAGGAATATTTCTTAATTCACTCTTGAGAGCAGAATAACATAACAAAATCTGATAAGGACATTATAAGAAAAAAAATTGTAGGCCAATTTCTCTGATATGCATAAGTGAAAAATTCTTTTAAAGTATTATAAAATTGAATTCAGTGATTATATAAGATTGATAATGATCATGGCCAAGTTGGGCTTATTTCAAGAATTCAAAGGTGAAATGATATTCAAAAATTACTCAATATATTAAAGTTTTGATAACTCTAGTTTTAAGAGTACTATCTTTTCCTAGGTGCATTTAACATTTTTTTCAAAGTACTTTAACATGAGCTTATTGAATATTGAAACAATGATAATGATAAAAATGAACTTTCTGTAAAGAAAAATCAGTTTATTATAATTAAATTGATAAATATTAATTAAGGAGAAATGAGAAAAGAAAGAAATTAGAAGCAGCCTGTGATAATTTCAATAGATGGATTAGAGTTAAAATTCTAAATCTATTTGTAATAAAAAAAATTCACAAAATTTTAGCAAACCAGGAATAGAATAGTGCTTCCTTAGTCTAATAAATAGTATAAAACCTTACAGCAATGATCATGCTTGGTGGTAAAATATTGAAAACTTTCCTCCTGAGAGTGACAATAAGAAAAGAATAACTGCTATCATCTCTTACATTCAACATTGTTCTGGAAGTCCTAATCAGTGCAATAAAGCAAGGAAAAGAAGTAAAAGTTTAAAAAGTTAGAAATGAAAAAAAATAATGGCATTATTATTTGTATATGACATCTTATGTATGGGGAAAATCCCAGAACACCTGCACACATGTTAGAAGTAGTAAGTGAATTTATTAAGCTCTCTGGATACAAAGTCAATATACAAAGCTCAACGATAGAATATGGGAAAAAGGACTTTTTATTTTTTATTATTTTTATGACTTTTTTATAATAACATCAAATACCTAAGAAGAAATCTAACAAAGGATTGAAAAATGCTACACGGAAAGCTATAAAACATTACTGAGAAAAATCAAGGAAGACCAAAATTAATGGTGGGATATTTGTGTTCATGAATTGAAAGACACAAAATTGTAAAGATGCCAATTCATTGCAAATTGATATATTTGACTCTCATTAAAACCCCAGCAAGTTTTATGTAGAAACTGACAAAGTGATTCTCAAAATTATATTGGAAATATAAAAAGCCAAACAATAGTCAAAAATAGACAAGAAAAGCAACCTCAAAGAGGATTAATAAAAAAAAAACTGCCAGATATCAAGACCTACCATTAATATATACTGACTAGGGTAGTATGGTATTGGTGTATGTATAGACAAATAGAGTAAGGAATGGAATAGAGAATTTAGAAACAGACCCATACATATCTGCTCACATAATTTATGACAATGTTGAAGTGCAATGGGTAAAGAATGTTAAATAGGTCATTTTGATAGCCACATAAAAAAGACCCTTATTTCACACCATAAAAAAATCAATTCTCAGAGGATTGAAAATAGAATTATGTGTGAAAGGTAAAACAATAAAACTTGTAGAATATAACATGGGAAAATATCTTCATGACTTCTTGGAGTAGGCAAAGATTTCTTAGAACACAAAAGGCACAAATCATAAAGGAAAAGATTAATAAATTAGACCATCAAAATTAAGATGTCTATTTTTCAAAAACTCTAAATACTGACATTTTAGAGATCTGCTTGTCTTACTGCTCAATCAAGTGACCTTGAAGCTTATACATCTACAAACTCTATGCATGGACACAAAGAACAGAAAAGAGGTGTTAACAAGCTTTTGGAGGAGGCCGAAATGACTGCTCAGAAATAGTCCAGTGAAAAGTGAGCCCATGTGCATCATTCTCTGCCATAGATTAAGTCATTTACCACACCTCTACTTTACATCTCCCTTTATGTCTCTGAGGATAGTGATTATAATTCTTATAGTTTCTTTCTTCCCAGCCTTGTCTTTATTTTCTTCTATTTCCCTTCTCTGTTTTTGTCTCTGTCACAATTAAGGCTTAAAATTTTTTTCTTACTACTATTTTAATGAAATTTGGGGAAGGAAGAATGAATAACTGTCTTTGTGCATTCCACCATGTTCAACCTACAGTCTACAGGTGATTTTCAGGTACACCTTGGAAACACTAAGCTATATCCAACAACATAATATTAACCAACCAGAGAGGGCTGATTCTCTTTTTGTCATATTTTAAATGTCCAGGATCTAAGCCTTGTGTGCTGATTACTATTTTTATAGTTATCTTGTTCTTGTTTCATAGGTGCAACATCTCTCACTTGTCTGAGCATATATATATATATGTTTTATTTTGTTCCTAGCCTTGGCTCTCAGTTTTTTCTTTCTCCAAGTTTTCACTGTTTATTTTGGCCTCTGTTTTTTACAGCAAGGGTATTCTTTTAATATCTAGTAATACTTGGCATGCCATTTGTGTTACAAATGAGACATTGCAAAGCTGATTGTTAGCTATAAGGATATTTTCAGATGTGAGAGGATTCAAAAAGTACCTTCTATGTAGCACTCAAAAATGACTACAGAATATGGCCTACCAAAAGAAAGGATAAATCAGTAAAGGGGAAGATTAAAAGAGCAGGAGATCCAACACAGGATAATGGCAAAGGGAATTCCTAGAATGATAGACATGCAACTGTGGAAAGAAACTAACCTGAAGCAGAGCATAAAGGTAAAAGGCTCCAGGAGGGAAGATTTCTGGGAAAACAGGAATTGAGGAATTACCTGATGTGTTTGTTTATGTGGTAAATAGTATGGAGGCAAGTTGGGATATTTGGGTAGAATTAGCAATCATTACCTAAAATCCAAGCATATATGAGACAATTGCTAATATTTGGAAAAACAAGAAACTGTTAGAAAAAGGAAATATAATCACAGTATACTAGTTGGCTCAACTACAAATAAGATGTATATGATCATGCCAGTGTATACACTGAATATTGTTTTTCCCCAAATTGTGATATAACTATACAGAGAATGTAGGGGAGGGGAAGTATGTATAAGACACCTAAATCTTTATCTACTATAAGAAGAAGTCAAAGCTAATATTTAAAAGTGATTAATCAAGAAATTGCAATATACCATATTACTTAGAAATGTGGAGGTAAATTCCAGTAGAGATAACCAAAACATTTTAAAGTTGTTTCCTTTGAGGAGGAATATGGAGGGCTTGGGTGTAGATTGGCTAAAGGAACTATTATTTACTGCGTGTCTTTTAACATTACTTGACTTCTTACAAAAAGATTTTATTTTATTATTTATTCATGAGAGACACAGAGAGAGAGGCAGAGACACAGGCAGAGGGAGGAGCAGGCTCCATACAGGGAGCCCAAAGCGGGACTCGATCCTGGGACTCCATCCTGCGAATCCAGGATTAAGCCCTGGGCCGAAGGCAGGCGCTAAACCACAGAGCCACCCAGGGATCCCCGCATTACTTGACTTTTTAAAACAATGTTCACTTTCTGCTTTGAAAAAATTAAACTCAACTGGGGAGTTAATTAAAATGCAGATTCCTGGGTCTATTCCTGGAAATTTGGAATCTGCATTTTAAATAAACATTCCAACTCATATTGGTGTAGCCCTTTTTTGTTCTTACTACAAATATAACTTGTTAAAAAGGCACTTTTGGTGGTTTAAAATTTTTCTTCAAATTTTACAGTTCTCATCCCTTCCTTGGTTTCAACCTTCCAGATAGTGTATAAATAGGTATATATGTACCATCTAAAAATATTTGTCTTGAGAATATTTATTTCTCCGTCTTTTCTGTACCTCCTTTTATAATTAGAGCTTATCTGAAAGCTCCCTATATGGTCACATCATCTTTAGATTCACTCTTCTTTTACGTGAGGATTGTGTTTAGTTATATAATGAAATTTACATTTTTGAGACTTCCTATCCTCTTAATATAGGTTTTCTCGTAGGATCTCAGCCAGTGGATTCAGAACAACAGTTTCTCTGAGTTTAATTGCCTCAAATTACTTAAGACAATCAGAGTTGCCTGATTTTAAATTTATTGTTTTTGTCTTAAATTTAAGAATTAGCTTTCAGTCTAATTCTTGTCTTATGGTGCCAGAGGATACAATAATATAAGGTTTCGATGGTTTTCCAGAACACTAAAACAAAATCTTCTACTCTGGAGTTAACACATGGGAAGTTTCCCTCTGACACATTAATGTAGCCTAACCCCTGACCTACACGCTGATTTTAAATAAGAAATACTGAATAGATTTGAAATGTGAATTTTAAATTGGAAGCAAAATATCTAGCTCAGAATTAAAGAAACTAATAAATATTTGGAGAAATGAGTATTTTGTAGTAGCAATTCTTTAAATTGCTACCGTACCATTCCCAGTGATGAGTTTTGGACCCTTGAGAAGAAATGATTTGTATCTACATAAACTAAAGTAAAATGATTCTTCTAATGATTCCTCTTGCTTACTTAGGAAATTTCACTTTAAAAAAAAATTAAGATTCTCATAATACAAATGAGGCAAGGTTGCTCAAAAAATCAATATGAGGAAAGGTATTTCTGATGTTTGAGGTGTCTGTGCTTATTCAATTTAATCATTTTAATGCCCTATTTATTTTTACATTAAACATACAAGGTTTTGGATTTTCCTAATGTTGAAACTATTACATAAGTCCTATCACATTCTTTTTTTGGTATAATTTTTTATTGGAGTTCGATTTGCCAATATATAGCATAACACCCAGTGCTCATCCCATCAACTGCCCCCCTCACTGCCCATCACCCAGTCACCCCAACCCCCCACCCACCTCCCTTTCCAACACCCCTTGTTCGTTTCCCAGAGTTAGGAGTCTCATGCTCTGTCACCCTCACTGATATTTCCCACTCATTTTCTCTCCTTTCCCCTTTATTCCCTCTCACTATTTTCTATATTCCCCAAATGAATGAGACCATATAATGTTTGTCCTTTTCTGATTGACTTACTTCACTCAGCATAATACCCTCCAGTTCCATCCACATCGAAGAAAATGGTGGGTATTTCTCGTTCCTAATGGCTGAGTAATATCCAATTGTATATATATACCACATCTTCTTTATGCATTCGTCTTTCAATGGACACTGAGGCTCCTTCCACAGTTTGGCTATTGTGGACATTGTTACTATAAACATTGGGGTGCAGGTGTCCCGGCATTTCACTGCATCTGTATCTTTGGGGAAAATCCCCAGCAGTGCAATTGCTGGGTCGTAGGGCAGTTCTATTTTTAACTCTTTGAGGAACCTCCACACAGTTTTCCAGAGTGACTGTACCAATTCACATTCCCACCAACAGTGCAGGAGGGCTCCCCATCTGGCCCTGGACATTTGTGTCTTGGGAAGGTTTTGATGACTGCTTCAATTTCCTCCCTGGTTATCGGCCTGTTCAAGTTTTCTATTTCTTCCTGTTCCAGTTTTGGGAGTTTGTGGTTTTCCAGAAATGCGTCCATTTCTTCTAGCTAGCCTAATTTATTGGTGTATAGCTGCTCATAATATGTTTTTAAAATCATTTGTATTTCCTTGGTATTGGTTGTGATCTCTCCTTTTTCATTCATGATTTTATTAATTACAGTCTTTTCTCTTTTGTTTTTCATAAGGCGGGCTAATGGTTTATCTATCTTATTAATTCTTTCAAGGAACCAACTCCTGGTTTTGTTGATCTGTTCCACAGTTCTTCTGGTCTCTAATTCATTGAGTTCTGCTCGAATATTTATTAACTCTCTTCTTCTGCTGGGTGTAGGTTTTATTTGCTGTTCTTTCTCCAGTTCCCTTAGGTGCGAGGTTAGCTTGTGTATTTCAGTTTTTTACAGTTTTTTGAGGGAGGCTTTTATGGCAATGTATTTCCCTCTCAGGACTGCTTTTGCTGTATCCCAAAGAATTTGAATGGTTGTATCTTGCTTTTCATTAGTTTCCATGAATCTTTTTCATTCTTCCCTAATTTCCTGGTTGACCCTTTCATCTTTTAGCAGGATGCTCTTTAACCTCCATGTGTTTGAGTTTCTTCCAAATTTCTTCTTGTGATTGAGTTCAAGGTTCAAAGCATTATGGTCTGAAAATATGCAGGGGACGATCCCAATCTTTTGCTATCAGTTAAGACCTGATTTGTGACCCAGTATGTGGTCTGTTCTGGAGAAAATTCCATGTGCACTTGAGAAGATTATGTATTCAGTTGTGTTTGGATGTAAAGTTCTGTAAATATCTGTGAAATCCATCTGGTCCAGTGTATCATTTAAAGCTCTTGTTTCTTTGGAGATGTTGTGCTTAGAAGACCTGTCATTTGCAGAAGGTGCCATGCTGAAGTCTCCCAGTATTAGTGTATTATTATCTAAGTATGTCTTAACTTTGGTCATTAATTGATTGACATACTTGACAGCTCCCACATTAGGGGCATAAATATTCATGATTGTTAGTTCCTCTTGTTGGATAGACCCTTGAAGTATGATATAGGATCCCTCTTCATCTCTTACTACAGTCTTTGGGATAAACTTTAATTTATCTGATATGAGGATTGCTACCCCAGCTTTCTTTTGTGGACCATTTGAATGGTAAATGGTTCTCCAACATTTCATTTTCAGACTGTAGATGTCCTTAGGTCTAAAATGAGTCTCTTGTAGACAGCAAATAGATGGGTCTTACTTTTTTATCCAGTCTGAAACCTTGTGTCTTTTGATGGGATCATTAAGCCCATTCACGTTCAGAGTTACTATTGAAAGATATGAATTTAGTGGTATTATAATGCCTATTCAGTCCCCGTTTTTGTAGATTATTTCTTTGGGCTTCCTCTTTCTTTTACAGAGTCCTCCCTAATATTTCTTGCAGAGCTGTTTTGGTGGTCACATATTCTTTCAGTTTTTTCCTACCTTGGAAGCTCTTTATCTCTCCTTCTAATCTGAATGAGAGCCTTGCTGGATAGAGTATTCTTAGCTGCATGTTCTTCTCATTTAGGATCCTGAATATATCCTGCCAGGCCTTTCTGGCCTGCCAGGTCTCTGTGGAGATGTCTGCTGTTTATCTAATATTTCTCCCCATATAAATTAGGGATCTCTTGTCTCTCGCTGCTTTAAGGGTTTTCTCCTTATCTTTGGAATTTGCAAGTTTCACTATTACATCTTGGGGGTGTTGAATGGTTTTTATTGATTTTGGGAGGGGGAACCTCTCTATCTCCTGGATCTGAATGCCTGTTTCCCTCCCCAAATTAGGGAAGTTTTCAGCTATGATTTGTTCAAATATGCACCGAGTGTCCTCTGTCCCTCTTGGCACCCTCTGGAACCCCAATTAAACATAGATTTTTCCTTCTGAGGCTGTCATTTATTTCCCTTAACCTTTCCTCATAGTCTTTTACTTGCTTTTCTCTTTTTTTCCTCAGCTTCCTTCCTTGCCATCAACTTGTCTTCTATGTCACTCACTCTTTCTTCTACTTCATTAACCCTCATCATTAAGACCTCCATTTTTTTATTTCATCTCTTTTAATTGATTTTTAATTTCGGCCTGAGTAGATCTTAATTCTGCAGTCATGAAGTCCCTTGAATCCTTTATGCTTTTTTCCAGAGCCACCAGTAGCTTTATTATTGTGCTTCTGAATTGGCTTTCTGATATCAAATTGTAATCCAAATTCTGTAACTCTGTGGCAGAGAGTACTGTTTCTGATTCTTTCTTTGGTGATGAGTTCTTTCTAGTCTTTTTGCTCAGTGCAGAGTGGCTATTAACGAGTTGTATTGGAAAAAGGAAGAAAAAAAGAAAAGAAAAAAAAGGGAGGGGTGTCCTCTGCTTCTATATATTGTAAATCCCACAACTTCCCCTGGAGCTTTCTAGTGCTGCTTGGTCAAAAACTTGCTCTTCCCCTGTCCTTCCAGCTGGTCTTCTAGGGAAGAGGCCTGATGTGCTGATTCTAAGGTGTGTGCACCTGGGGGAGCTGCTCCACACCCCCCCCCCCGCCAGGTGCACGGCTCAGTGCGAGCTGTTTTTCCTGTGAGGCCCCTGTTTCTTGATGGCCCCACTCCATCCCAGGCACAAGGTGACACCAGGAGGAGCAACAACACTGGCAGCGGCCAGCTATTCAGCTCTGAAGTTCGTTCTCCTAGTAACTTCCCCAGTCTCCCAGTCCACACTGGCCTGGATGCTCCGGGGGTGGGGGGTGCTGATCTGCATAGCTTGGAGGCACCCGGCAGCAGGAGAGTCCCAACTGTCCTGTGCTCTCCCCGCTTCTGTCTGTCCTGGGGGTAGCACAGGATCCTGGGCTGTGTCCCCTGGGGCCCTGGGATCCAGGGCCTGTGCTGCTGGAATCACCCTCCCGGGGCCATGGCTCCCGAAGGCAGCAGGGCACAGCCACCTCTGCCGGGAGCCACAGCCTGAGCTTCTCCCGGAGGCCCTTATCACATTCTTTATTTGCATACATTAAAGCAGCCTTATATAATATCCAGGGTACACCACGGGCACTCACTATTTTTCAGTTTAGATTCCACTTCTGAGGTAAAATCACAAATATGAGAACATAGAAAGATGACCAGGAGCAAAGACTATTTTATATTGCTTTGAATACTTTATATGGTACAAATAGATTGCCTTTCTCATAAGGGAAATAAATTTTTATAATTCTCAAATAGCAACATAATTGAATCATATTGTGTGTGTTTAATTTAAAACCATTTAAAACATAATCTAACCATAGACTAAATATTCTATTCAATCAGCTGATGTTGATTTTCATCCTTAAATTTCTAATATTATGACTCCGTAATATCATCTTGATACTTCTTAAATTCAATTCTGTTATTAAATTATGAAAGAGCTAAACCTCAGAAATCTGCTATTTACTTTTGTTTTCCTTTCTAGCCCAGATGGAGAAATCATTACATTACACACATTTTAATGTGACCTCTATAACTTTTTATAAGACATAGATTAATGATACTTGGTTCCAGTGACTCTGGGAAATGAAAAGTGGTTGGTAACCTAGAGACGCAGAATCTACCCATTCATATTTAAGGACTTTCCATACAGGCAGAGACAAAGGAACTGGCCTAAGCATCCCAAGCAGTTCTTCAATTGGATGAAGTGATTAAATTCCCCTTTGGAGTAGTCAGTATCCATGGTAGATATTTTTATCTTGTTCCTTAGGGAAAAGTGAACTAACTAAAAATATTACACATATTTCTTTGTATTTTTAATTGTCAGGACAGATGATTTTTAAATAAGCACTACTTGACACTAAAAAATAGTTCTTTATAAAATTTGGACATTTAAATGAAAGTTGTCATAGAGCTGCAATCGATTCTTAAGAAGAATGAACTGAAATTCTGCAGTATCTCTGTGTTTCCTAGTTTGAACAAGAGATCACTTTCCAGATTGAGGCTATTATGCATGTGACTCTGAAAAATAACAGTAATGCACTGCTTTAAAATCTTTCTAACTCCTATGGAGCTAGATTTTACAGATATCTTTAGCTTAAGTTATTTAATACCCTATTTCTGAAAGAATTCTAAAGTATTTTGACCAACTGTTAACACTTTTTCCCTTCAAGGCAATATTTATGTAGTCATGAATGTAAGGAAATCATTTGTGACATCTCAGGAACCCACACACACAAACTTCTCAAGGTAACTCTTAATGTGTAAAGCACATTCACACCTGCACCCTGATGTTTATAGCAGCAATGTCTACAATAGCCAAACTGTGGAAGGAGCCTCGGTGTCCATCGAAAGATGAATGGATAAAGAAGATGTGGTTTATGTATACAGTGGAATATTATTCAGCCATTAGAAACGACAAATACCCACCATTTGCTTCGATGTGGATGGAACTGGAGGATATTATGCTGAGTGAAATAAGTCAATCGGAGAAGGACAAACATTATATGGTCTCATTCATTTGGGGAATATAAATAATAGTGAAAGGGAATAAAGGGGAAAGGAAGAAAAATACGTGGGAAATATCAGAAAGGGAGACAGAACATGAAAGACTCCTAACTCTGGGAAACGTACTAGGGGTGGTGGAAGGGGAGGTGGGCGGGGGGTGGGGGTGACTGGGTCGTGGGCACTGAGGTGGGCACTTGACGGGATGAGCACTGGGTGTTATTCTGTATGTTGGCAAATTGAACACCAATAAAAAATAAATTTATTATTAAAAAATAAAAAATAAAAAAATAAAATAGCAAATTATTATTATTGAAAAAATTAGTCAATAAATAGAAATATTATTTCAGCATGGAATTTCAATAAGCTTAAGATGCAAAGGAATACATAATCTGTATAGTTTACATTTTCATCACAAAGTAAAATGTTAACATATTAGAAACCTGGAAGAAGTCCAATTTATTTGAAAACAAAAATAATTACCTTCATTTATAGCCAAACAATACTGTGGCAGCTGTATTATATACTAAAGAGTTCTTTCAGATTCTTTATGTTCATTTTCTTGTTTATTTCCACTTTATTTTACTTTTTAAAATTTTTGGCAATTTAGTTTTGAAAAACAAAAGGACTAAATACTCCTACTTGTCACTAGATGGCAGTAACTCCAGGATGGGTTTCTTTCAATAAAGCAGTAAAATGGAAATTTTTGTTTGCTTTCACCAAAGATAAAGATACATAGTAACTCATGATCAAGATTTTAGTGGTAGTAGTAGAATGAGTGTGTGTTTGTTGGGGAAGGGAAGATGGAGGAATGTGTGTGTGTATGTATGTGTATGTTTTTATTGTATCATAGGTATAGTCCATGGTTTACAAGAGAATTGAAAGTATTTTAGATCCCTTTTTTTGTGTGTGTATGTATAAAATTAAAACCAAATAACAAATTAGAAAAATATAAACATATCATATAATAAAATAGGGCATTTTTATTTTCACACATTACCCTTGTTTTTTTTAAATTATGGTTTTTATTTTATTTTTTAAGATTTATTTATTTATTTATGATAGACATAGAGAGAGAGAGGCAGAGACACAGGAGGAGGGAGAAGCAGGCTCCATGCCGGGAGCCTGATGTGGGACTCGATCCCGGGACTCCAGGATCGCGCCCTGGGCCAAAGGCAGGCGCCAAACTGCTGAGCCACCCAGGGATCCCTCACACATTACCCTTGTATACAGATGTGTAGTATTTGTATTTCAAACAGAATGGTTCACAAGTCTTTTTTTTAAAGATTTTATTTATTTATTCATGAGAGACACAGAGAGAGAGGCAGAGACATAGGCATAGAGAGAAGCAGGATCTTTGCAAGGAGCCCAATGCGGAACTGGATCCCAGATCCTGGGATCATGCTCTCAGCCGAAGGCAGACGCTCAACCTCTGAGCCACCCAGGAGTCCCATAAGTCATTGTTGATGATGAAAGTAGCACATGATTTTTATTTAAGAGCAGGTCACATCTTCCACTTGATGTTTTCTTTCTTTTCAGACATTTTGGACTCAAAATGCATCCATTTGTCTCTATATTTTAAGTAGGGAATTTAGATAAACTATTTGTAAATGCATGTCTTATTGGGTTTGAAGTGGATTTTTGAGATTCCTCATGATGAGTGACATCAATTGCAATTTATACTTTGTACGAAGAATCTTCCTAGGACAATGGAGACAAGTGTGATTCGCCATAATAAAGGCCTCATATTGAGAGATTTTAGTGAGTAGCATGATGAATGACAGTTAATGCTCAGAGCAAAACGTTTCATAAGTCAGTATGCAAGCAGGATACAAACATCAGTTTACATGAAAGGACATTTGGTTCTTTCAGCAACCATCAGTTATTAGTGAAAAATTTCCTCTTGGAGCATTCAAATTTCCTACTCTAGCCATAAAATTACATTGAGAGCTGACATCCTGACAGGTGGAAACAGTTGCATAGAATGTGGAATGTGACATGTTGAAAGAAAAGAGAAGTGATAGGATTCCTTCCTGGAGAGAATCAAAAGTTGATTAGCTCCCATGGAGCAAAGTAAAAACCCTTGAAGTTTCTGAAAGAAGAGAAAGAATTTTGGACAAAGAAGAGCTTTGTATTCTACTACATCTTCAACTTTTTTTTTGCACAACAGCTGCTGTGTTGACACCTACCTGTCAGATTTCTCTGTGAACTTGGAGAAAAGGGTTGGGGATTCAAATAAAGTAATGCCCCTTTTATTGATTATCATTGTGGAGTTAAAAATTCATTTTCTGAATAAACTGAAGGGCTCATCTCTACTTTTCATCACTCTCTCACACTCCTATTCTCAGCCATCTTTATTATTATTTTCATGCCTCTGACTCAAATGCCTTCACCCCATCCTTCCACCTACTTCTACCTAGCCAACCTCAAATGATCCTTCATGATGGCTCAAGTATCACCTCACTTGAGAAGCCTTCCCTGATACAACCTATGTAAGTGTTACTTGATTTAGAAAATGAAGATACGGGAAACAGTTACATTTGAATTTCAGATCAGCGATGAATAAGTTTTTGTATATTACAAATATTGCAGTGGTTTTTATTTGCTAAATCCAACAGCCCTACGTGAGTTAAGAGCTTTCTATTTTTATTCACTTCCAAAATGCAATGTTTAATTGACCTTATCAAATAATCCCATATGAGAATTCCTTTATCATTTTCTGCTTTGCATACCAGCAATACAAATGAGTATGGCTTTTGTGAAAGGACTGATTGCAAAATGTTACAAATCACCTTTCAACATAAAATTCTCCCCTAGGGGTGGTAGAAGGGGAGGAGGGCGGGGGGTGGGAGTGAATGGGTGACGGGGACTGGGGGTTATTCTGTATGTTGATAAATTGAACACCAATAAAAAATAAATTAAAAAAAAAGTGATAAAAAAATTAAATTCTCCACTGTTCTTTTTTATCTTGATTACCCTATACTTGTATCTTTACTCTGCAAATTCTAAGTGTGGCAGAGGAATAGCCTACCATTACTAATTGGTAAGCTTTCAAATTCATAGAGCAAAGTAACAAAATTATTCCTCAGCTTACTTCCATGGAAAGAAAGGGTTTATGCCTGAGTATTGTTACTCATAATTGATAGTGGATTAAAATGTAGTTATTGTAAGAAGTATAAATGCCTTAATTAGATCTCCTTGAAGATACTACCATAAATGCCAATTACTGAAAATATCTCTAGTAACTCCTTCTACTTAAGGGATATCCCATCTTTAAAACATTAAAAACAGATGTCTCTGCATTACTTCACTGCTGATGTATGTAATAGAAATGACACACTAATTAATTTAATGCACTATAAGTGTACTGATTATTTATCATGGCTGACAATAAAATTATGGAAACATTCAATTACAATCAGTGGTAATTCATTATTTATTGATTTTACATTATGCACACATAAATACAATGCACTTAATTACACAGAAGATGGGATCATTTTTTGTTGATAGGCAGACATTTGAATTCATCAGTTTTATTTAAAAACAAAATTAAGTTTGAGTAATAAGAGTTGATCCAGACTGAAATAAGAATGTACTCAGAATATGAATATCAAAATGATTTTAAGTCTACTTTAAAAGAATGTGTAAGAAATATGAGCTTTTTGAGCAAGATTGCATTAATTTTAATATGCTGCTCAATTATATATCTCTGAGGCAGCCAATGATTCTTCACTTCCTACAATTGCACAGCTTTCAGCTCTTAAACACATACTCTGCATAATGCCTAATAGAATGCTTTGTGCATAGTAGGAATGAAACAAATATTTATTGTCTAAATGTTGATCTCGAAGAAAATGTAAACAATTTTTATGATTGAAATGTATTCTATAGGTTTCTGGAGAAGATAGTGTCACCTTTCCCTGTGGCAGTCAAGGAAAATTTTAAGACAGACTATTTTGACATGTGCAGTTTCATAAGCCGGGATCCCTGGGTACCGCAGCGGTTTGGGCCTGCCTTTGGCCCAGGACGCGATCCTGGAGACCCAGGATCGAATCCCATGTCGGGCTCCCGGTGCATGGAGCCTGCTTCTCCCTCTGCCTTTGTCTCTGCCTCTCTCTCTCTCTCTCTCTGTGACTATCATAAATAAAAAAAAGTTAAAAAATTATAGTTTCATAAGCTGAGAAATAAAATTTTAGGCAGAATAACAACATACATAAAGGGTTGGAGGCGTGGAAGAGAAATGTGGGCTTAAAGAATATTTTTTAAAATATTTTATTTATTCATGAGAGAGAGAGAAGGGTAGAGGCAGAGGGAGAAGTTGGCTTCCCTTGGGGGCGGGGAGCCTGATGCAGGACTCAATCCCAGGACCCTGGGATCATGATCTGAGCCGAAGGCAAAAACTTAACCAACTGAGCCAGATACCCAGGGCTTAGAGGATATAGTTGTAGGAGAGTAATGAGAACAACATATAATGGTTCATTAGGGCCAGGCTGGGGAGCAGAATGGAGTTGAACAGGGTATCTAGAAGAGGGGAGTTCATAGTGGAAACAAGTTCCATTACTTATTGCTACCCTAGGTAATTATTATTTCTACTTTCCCATAGGCTCCAAGTAGTCTGTTGGCTTGGTATTTGGCTCAACCTAGAATTGTATATATAAATGAATTTTTAAAAGCAAATGATTCTATTTGGTGTGAATCATTGGAGATGGTAGGGGGCTTACTTTCCTAACAATGTAAGATACTATTTCTTCTGCCTTTAAGGTTTCCAGTAAATTGAATTTAAATAATATTAGTAAAACCAAAACCATGGTGAAACTGTTCCCAGCACCATCACCTGAATTCCACACCAAAAGCAATAGTTTATTTTTAGTTCTGAGAGGAAATTATTTTCATAATTATTTTTTAGAATCAGAAAACAGATTAAGTATAAACAAAGAAGAAATCATCATTCTAGTGGCAAAAGGGGGAAGAAAAATGACAGCCTCATTTTCCTATATTTTTTTTCACTTGTTTTTGGGGGTATAACTCTCACTTAATTGTAAAGACATTCTACTTGGGTTTTCATTATTTGAACAACCTTCTTTCTAGAGGCCTATTACCTAGTATTTTTTCATATTATCTTACAACCTATATAAATTACTGTCCACAGAAACATAGAACATATATGTATTTAGAGAAAACTCTAATGAGAAAACTCTAATGAAGGATATAATGTGTATACTTCAGGCTTTCCTTGACTTCTGGTCCACTGTCAGTATTATCAACTCAACTTCAGCACCCAGGCAAGTTAAGACATTAAACAATATTCCATGTCTACATTTAACTTGGAAATTAACTGAGAATTGAGTTTTTTATAGACAAGGCAAAGGTATGGCTTGTTTTTTTCTTTTCTTTTTTTTTTTTGATGGCTTGTTTTTTTCTACCAATAAATTTACACACTTTATGGAGATGATGGAACTGGGTTGCAGAGAAGCAGGATTATAGGCAAAACCTCTTTGACAAATATGTCTCCCATCTCCTTTGCCTGCATCTTGGGAGCTTTGAGGTTGGGTTGAGCATGTGAGAAGAAGTGGTGGAAATAGGAAGTGATGAATTAATAAATGAGTGGAGCTTCACAGATTATATTGATCATTCTGTTGTGACTATGAAATTGGCACAATTCTGGAATCCAGAGAGCATGGAGGAGTACAGCACCAGTTAAGGCTTCTTATTTATTTTCATGCATAAGACCCATTAAAACTAAGTAGTTGAAGGATAAATGGACAAGATGAGGTCCAGTCAACAAATAAATGAAGAATATAAATAGGTTCCTTTTTTCATAAATTGTGTTCCTGGAGAATATATTATTTACACTTTTAATCATAATTTAAAATCAAGCAGCATGTGTACTTTATCATGAATGCATATGCAGTGCTACCATCATCTCTTCTGACATCACTGGAAATCACAAATAAGGAATTAAACTAGGCAAGAAGTGTAACTGTTGGGTCCTTCTCCAACCATGCGGGAAAGTTCCCTCAAAATCTCTTTGGTAGAAATCGTGTTTGAGGAACTTACAACTTTAGGCATCCAGACTTAAAAGAATTGACCCCATGAGTGCACCTAAAAGCCCTTACAAATTAATTTTAAATGCACTAAACTGAGACAATGACTCTGGCACATTAAGAGACAGACTTATAAGGAAGGGCTTTCTTTCACAATATAAATGACCAATACTGAGGATTGGACAGTTAGTATTCATTTGTCATACTTTGCTTGAACAATGCTGCTCAGGATTTTCTCATTTCTCCTCTCCACTCTTGTGATTTCAAGGAGCTGCTTACCACTTTGTTTCCCTTTAATGACGGTTGTATTCACATTAGTAGGTGGTAATAGTGCTCCTTTGTGTCTCATCCTCATTCAAGTGTTCAAGGCCTTTCAGGTGTCCTGACTCCCTGTTGTTTTCTCAAGCTGCAGATACCAGAGAAGTATAGACCCCTCGAAGTTTGAGATGAAAAGAATCTTTATGAGAATCTTTTAAAAATGACCCCATTTAGCTCCGTTAGTATGTTTCGACTGTCCTTCCCACAAAATGTGCTGTCAGATCTTCTTGCCTCCATGTCGATTCCCTCTTTCCTTAGATATCTGAATACAATTCCATGTCTTGGGTTACTTTCTGTCTGCTTCTTGTATCTCCCCCAGCCTGCATTGCAGAAATGTATACTTTGACTTAGCTTCCTTCCCTTTTCTGTTACCACTTGTCAGCATACCCCTTTCCTGCCTTTACTAATCATTCCAAGTTGAGGGAGTCATAGTTTGTATATACTGAAACTGAAATTTTGAAAAAAAAAGTTCAAAGATAAATGGTAATAGCAGGGATAGCGCTTATTCTGTGACAGGCACTATTCTAAGCACTTTATATACATTGTATACATTAACTTTTGTTATCTCACAAAATCCAGATGAAGAAGCACAGTTATTATTATTCCTGTTTTACAGATCAGGGGACCAATGTACAATAAGGTTGAGTAATTTGTCCCAAATTGCCCAGTTGACTTAATCATGGAGCCAGAGTTTGGACCAAGGCTGTCTGGCTGCAGATTCTACTTTCTTACTCACTTTGTTAGACCACTTTCTCACAGAGGAATTACCAAGTTTTGACCGGAAGGGATCTTACAGTTGTGGAGGGATTAGTGTACAGTAGAGTCCTAATTAGGCAGCACTCAATGAATAAAGCAGTGAACTATAAAATATCAGTAAGTACAAGTACTCCTTCTACTGCAATGGGATGTCTTGGGTTTATGTTCATTTACATCAAGTATTTCTCTTCCTTGGTTGAATGTAAGGCAAGTTTTGGACATTGAAAGTTTCTCAATAGTTTTGAAAGCGTGTATACATTTTTGGGCCATTTTCTATCAGTTCAGAACTTAGGGGTTTCAAATGTAAACTTTGAAAATTATTCTATTACCATTTCAAAAAAGCTTAAAGCTGCAATTTATGATTTGTGCCATCATATGGAGAATGGCTTAAACTCAGAGATAAAAGCTTTGTCTAAGATTCAGATGAATATTTTTTCTAATGCTACAACCCTCCCCCTACTTCTTAGAATATTTTTCCTATCTTGTTTATTAAAGATGAAATTTTATAGTTAAAACATCTAAACTTTAATTTTTTTAAATTTTGCATAGGGTAATATTTTTAAAGAAATAGTTCAGTGGTTAGGAATTGGGTTTCTAGATCACATTTGAATTATATTTCCAGCTCAGCTACTTCATATCAGTGTGACCTTGGACAAGTTAATCATCTTAAGCCTCGGTTTCCTCATCTAAGAAATGGGGATAATAATAAAATCTCCTTGCAGAGCCGTCATGGAGATTAAAAAAAGGGGGCACAAACAGTTTTTAGCAAAATGCCTGCACAAAGTAAGCATTCAATAAATGTTATTTATATCAATAGAAATATAGTAACTTTATTATGAATACTTTAAATTTTTACATAACCAACCCAGCCCTTAAATGGGATGTATATGTATTATTGGGAGTTGATTGTCAGCTTTACACTGGCTTGGTGATGAAGTGCCTAGAACTGCTTAGCTATATGAATTCAGCCAAAAATGTTTCAGTCATTTGTCTGGATTGTTCCAGCAAAACCCAGGGAAGGCCTTTGCTATGTTCTTAATAACAACACCTAAGAGTTCTTCCTTTCTTTACTTGTCTTTTGCAGAAGAAAAATAACAACAACAAAAGGCAACAATTGCCTGGTGTTCTGATGCTGCTGGGAATATAAATACCCTCATGTTAATATTTTCCTCACATGAGAGAAAGGTACTGACCTCTCTCCTACTCAAGAGGAACACTTTTTTCTCATGTTAGAACAGGTTACTTTGCATACAGTAGCAAACTTACACATTAGCTCTGTGTAGTTTTAACATCTCCCAGCAATGATTTGAAATAGTAATCTCTCCTCGGTTAAGATACCCTTACATAAAACAAAACATATGGAATAAAATATTTAAAAAGATTTCAAACAGAGATTTAAATATGTTTTATTGAAATTTTGTTACATATTCTTTTTTTAAAAAGATTTTATTTATTTATTCATGAGAGACACACAGAGAGAGAGGGGCAGAGACACAGGCAGAGGGAGAAGCAGGTTCCATGCAGGGAGCCCAATGTGGGACTCAATTCCGGGACTCTGGGATCACGCCCTGAGCCAAAGTCAGATGCTCAGCCACAGAGCCACCCAGGTTTCATCCCCTGTTACATATTCATTACAAATGTATAACATGTAAGTTCTTTAGAGGCCGTAGAAGCAAACATAACATATAAATTTATCACACTTAAAAGAGGCTTTTGTGGGGAAGTTAATGCTTTGATAAATAAAAAATTGAAATAATTCTTAAGTATTATGAGAAGCCAGCCATCACTAAAAAGATCCAGAAACTACTAATAAGCAAAATAATCAGTCTTTTAACAAAAACACAATTCTTTAATGCACACTAGCCTCTCAGACTACTTCAGAATCGGTAATAATAAACATTTACATTGCTTAACAGTTTATAGATGAGTATCACATACCCATTCATTTAATAAACATATATGGGCACCTCTGATGTGCCAGGCACTGTGGTTGGCACTTCAACTAGCACTTCAAGTAAGATACATGTGATCCCTAACTTGACTGAACCTTATTCTGGGAGAGGCCCCAAGTCTGTAAGATATAAAAAACTGTAATACAAGGCACCATGTTCTAACTGTGTTAAGAGAGTCACAAAATGTTATGAGTTCAAAAAGGGAGAGTCTGTTTCTGGCTGGGAAAAAAAAGAATGAGAAAAGTCTTCATGGAGGTAAATGGCAGTAATCTTAAAGGGTGGTTCAGATTTGGATGAATGGAGATGAGGAGGTGTGCAGCAACATACTCTATGTGGAAAAATGACATTAGCACCAAAGTGGAAAGGTATGAGATGTTCAAGAGTAGTGGAAAGTAATACCCGTTTACCAGTGTAATGCAACATGTCAGAGTATTGGAAGAAAGGATGAAAGGTAAATCAAAAAGGACTTAAATGTCACTGCAAAGAGTTTGGAATTTATCTAGTGGCCAGAGGGGTAATAATGAAGTTTTTTTATACTGTAAAGTAAAACTTTAGACAAAGTAACCTGGTATGCTAACTAGATTGGAAGATAAAGTATCCAAGAGTAGAGAGGTTAAGAAATAACTGTTGTAATGGTACAAACAGAAAAAAACAAACAAAACTAAGGGCTTTTTGAGACCCGCTTGCCGCTTGCTTTTTAGTTGAAGTACGGTTGACATACAAAGTTATATTAGTTTCAGGGGTACAATAGAGTGATTTGACAATTCTAATCAATTTACTTCTATTGTTTGCCTAAAAACACACCTTAGAAGGCTCCTGAGAGTTCTGATTAGAGCCCATATTAGAGGCTGCAATGTCAGTTGGCTGAAGGTTTCAAATAATTCCATTTATTACCTTGGGTTTTGCTGGAATGCCCATTCTGAAAACTAGTTCCTTTAAATGGTTCTGGACATGTTGTGATCCTGCATAAGGATGCCCATATATTTATTTATTTTAAGTTAAAATAGTATCTTCATTTCACTCACAATGTCAAAGTGGAATATTTGACCTAATGTCACAAATGAGCACCCTTCCCCTCCAAATCCAGTATGAGTTAGGAGAACATGTAAATTGCTAATTAAATCTTGGAAGATTACAGCATTTCAGAGTTTGAGAAGCTACACTTAGACTCCAAATCATTCCACTGGAATAGTAGCATCTAGAATTTCTTCTCTTCTATCAGATGAGATCTGATATCTATACTAATTTTGTTCTCTTATTTGCTGAGGTGAGCTGCTCTTGTCTGGAAATAATTCACATACCTTGAGTATTTTTTTAGTTGGGGCATGGTTCCTCTCTCCATGGAGAGTCCTTTCCCACGGATACTCTGTTTACTGCAGCCTATATGATTTTATATTGCTTCATGAAATTCCAACTTGCAGGGTGTTGATGGCACATGGATTCCTCTGGCCTTGTAGAAACGCTTTGCCTTATTTAGAAATATGTTAGACTATGGAAGACATGAAAGTCAGACAGGGATAAAAACAAACTCTCTGTGTGGAATTTATCTCAAAGCATAGATAACAAGAGTTGAAGTAGCAATAATAGAGAGTAATCAAAATATCAAGAAAACCCAAAGAAACAACATCTGGCTTCTTAGATCTAAATGACTAAATCTTTAAATTACAAATATCCCCTAAGACAATTACCAAGTTTATTTTCTAGAAGACTGCTAATGGGAGGGAATTCAAATAATTCAGCCAGGGGTCCTTTGTGTATTGACAAGCTTCCAAGGGACTTTAACCCTTAAATAATCAATGGCCAATTTTAGTTGCTAGTATTTTTACTAGAATTTGAACCTTAATCTCTGTTAATAATTAAAATATTACTACATGGGCACTTGGGTGGCTCAATTGGTTAAGCATCTGATTTTTAATTTCTGCTCAGGTTGTGATCTCAGGGTTGTGAGATTGAGCCCCACATTGGGCTCTACACTGGGCATGGAGCCTGCTTCAGACTTTCTCTCTCCCTTTCCTTCTGCCGCCCGCCCACTTGTGTGCTCCCACTCTTTCTAAAAAGTAAAATGAAATAAAATATTACTACATATCTGATAGATCATGCTAAATATATGACATATCTAGTTTGAGTCATTTCTAAAGTTGTCAAAGTGCGCTTGTTTTTCAATATTGCAAATAGTGAATGCAGCCTGAATGTTCTACCTTTCCTTTTTATATTTCAGAATTTCTTAGATTTGAAAAATCATAATATGTATGTAAATGTCCTATTGCTGACAACTTCAAATCACTTTGCAAATAAAAAGGATTTGATAATGTGAGTGCAGCCATATACAGGGAGTAGCTTAGCCTTAGGATTTTTAATGCATTTAGAGGTATTTGAAAAAAAGAGAGAAAACAACTTTCCTTTGAAGTCAAACTTACCTAAAAATTTCAATTACAAGTTATCAGAGGTAAGTTATGTTAACACACAGCTTAATAGCCGTTTCTGTCAAAACACCTGTTGAACACAATTTAGGGTTGATCTTTTTCAAAATGGGTAAATAAAAACATTTCTGTCAGTGCTTTTCTATTCCTTTTTGAAAACCTCTACTTTTTGTGGAAGCTTTTTCTGCCTTTGATATCCCTTCTCTATTGTCCTTTCTTGCTCCTTCTAATTTTCTTACCATAATACCAAACTAGAAACATGACTTAATATCTTTTAAAAGTTATTTGTGGTTGTATGCATCCTCATCTATTATGTTTGAGTCACTGGTCACTGTATTCCAAAAGCAACTATCACAACTTCTTAGCATTTTAACTCCATCCAATTAAAGTTGTAATAGTAGTGGTGCCTGGGTGGCACAGTCACTTAAACTTCTGACTCTTGGTTTTAGCTCAGGTCCTGATCTCAGGGTCATGAGATTGAGCCTGCATGGAGCCCTTCCTGGGCCGAGATGGGGGGGAGGGGCTCCACGCTCGGCAGGGAGTCTGCTTGAGATTCTCTCTCCCTCTTCCTCTGTCCCTCCCACTGGTACTCTCTCTCTCTCCAAGATAAATAAATAGATCTTTTAAAAAATTGTAACAGTATGAAGCAATTCAAAGGGTAGTTCTTACTAGTTGGCTGGTGAAAGGACAAAAGAAGAAAATATATTGACAAGAGAGGCAGAACAATCCAATTTAGGACATTTTATGTCTTATTAAGGGGAGGGGCAAGTCCACCCACTCCTACTTTTTGATACTGCTAAGTACAAGGAGATCTAAATAGAATTCAGTAAGGATCTAGAATTATATACATTTTGGAAGGATTTTGGAGACATTGCCTTAGCTATAGCTATATCATTGATTAATGCCAAGCATGGATTTCACTCTCTGAATAACAGCCTGTAAATGAAAGAAGCACCTGAAAGGAAATAACCTTGATTTCAGAGAATCAAAAGCTGGACAAGGTGTTTTAAAATATTTTTTTGCTACAGTGATCTAACCGCCATATGCTGTGTGAGAAAGACCATGCCTTTTCCCTGGAATGTATCTTGGCCAGCTAGACATTTTGCTTATCATGAGCCCTAGTAGTACCTTTATGGGCTGCTGACATGTGGGGAAAGAGGAATCTTGAGCTACAGTGCAGGACATGGAGCTCTAATTATTGGACCATCAAAACCCATAGATAAGGGAAGAAAATGCAATATTAAAGACTGCAAACCCTTGCTCTTCTCTCACATCCTGTAATGACTGTCTGGGGTCACACGGGAACTTTTCCTATCAATTTTACCCAGGGATGAGGCAGGACAATCTTGAAACTAAGGAATGGAGACAGAGAAAATTGAGTCTATTACAGGACAGCGGTGGAAGTGCTGTAAAACGAGGCATCCGCCCACCACTCGCAAACCCAAATCCCACAGCCTGTTTTCCAAAGTGATCACAGGCTCACTGCCCCTGCTAATAGCAACCTGCACCTCTAATTTGACTGCGGTTTTGGATGCCGGTTCCTCTGTGCGCTGGGTATTGGAGAACTCACAGCAAGCGCTCTAGGTGGCCTGAACTGTTTTACTTCTGTACTCACTAAAGTCTTTCTCCTGGAAACTGGGCGAATCTGTCTCAGCCCCGCAGAGTTTGGGAGCAATGTGCAAATGGAATTGGAGCCGCCACCACCTTCTTTTGAATTGAACCCAAATGCAGAGTGGCGCGGGGTTCCAGAGAGGCACGTTTTGGAGTCCCGCTTTGTGTTCCCTCAACACTGGTGGGGCATGGAGGGGGAGAGGCTTGTAGCCTAGGCCACTTTGGGAGCTCTGTGTGATAACTGGACGTTCTCTGGTCTGACTGCTAGGCAAGAAGCGGATGAATCCTACTGCCCCGCTTTCAGGCTCCATCCTCTTTCACCGGCGAACCCAGAAAGGCCTCAGGTAGTTGGGAGGCCGGCCAGGGAGTCTCCACCTCCTTGCGGGGAGCAGCCATTCAGGGCGCTTGGGAGCCGAAGGGGGTGGGGTCCATTGGCTGGGGGATGCTGCCAGTCTTGGAAGGGGGTGTGTTGGGGGTGGGTTCTTGGACCGCCGCGCGTCCGGGCTACTAGCTGTTCCTGGGTAGTGGGTGAGCGTGAGCGTGTGAGCCTGGCTACAGTAGACTTCAGAACAGTTTGGAGAGAGCCAAGCGCGCCACAGAGAGCGTGAGAGAGCGAGGGAGCGAGTGCGAGTAGACCTAGAGGAGACAGGGCAAGAAAACAGGGCCCAAAGACCTACGGTTTGTGACTGAATGAGCATGGCTGTCTCTGTACCTCCGGTGATCTCTGCAACTTCCAGCGGTGCCGGCGTCCCACAGGGCTTATTTCGGGCAGAAACCTTGTACTCGACTCCTGGGGAACCTCCTCGTCTCAACCCTAATATGATCAACAGTTTCATGGCCAATAACCACAGCAGCAGCTCCAGGGGTGGCGGGATCGGGGGAGCCAGCGGAGGCAGCGGCAACACCAACACCAACGAGTGCAGGATGGTCGACATGCACGGTGTGAAGGTGGCTTCGTTCCTGATGGACGGCCAGGAACTGATTTGCCTGCCACAAGTCTTTGATCTCTTCCTTAAGCACCTGGTGGGAGGGTTGCACACGGTGTACACCAAGCTGAAGAGACTGGACATATCCCCCGTGGTGTGTACTGTGGAGCAGGTCCGGATCCTCCGCGGTCTGGGGGCCATCCAGCCTGGGGTGAACCGCTGCAAACTCATCACCAGAAAAGACTTCGAAACTTTGTTCACCGATTGCACCAATGCCAGGTGAGATATTCATTTTTTAGTTTGTTCTTCCCCCTTTGCCCTCTTCTGCATGTTTCATCACCCTCATCCAACTTTGCAGTGTCTTAACTAGTTTGCCCGTATTCTTCATGCTGTAAGTCGATGGGGAAAGAGGACTAGAAGGACTAATTGCCTATCCCTCTAGTCCCGGCTCGGTGGCAGGGCTTGGATCTAAGATAAGCCCCGTGCAAACTTCAGTTTGCTGTCCTCTACTGCAACTTTCCAGTCTTTCGCCCAGATCTTGCATGGCTTATTGGCTGCTTGTGGTTATTTGTTAATTTCTCTATGTAGTTTTCATTCCTCTTTTGTGGCCTTACGGGTCGGATAGGTTTTCTCCTGAACACAGACACCAGGGACTTTCTAGGGGAGAAGCCTGGCAGAACTGTAACCTGGGCTCCTAAGCTAGCAATCCAGAACACTGCATTTGGGGGATGCAGAGGGTCCAAAGTCTAGAATCCATCCCAGAGGGTGATTCGTTCCTCATCCTGTGTGTGTGTTGTGAGAGTACTAAGGGTGTGTGATGGTGGTGGTAGTGGCGGTGTGTGTAAGAGTGCGCCTGTGAGAGAGCAGAGACAAAAACACAGAAAGAGATAGAGACAGAGAGCAAGAGCGCGCGAGCGAGAGAGCACGAGCATGTGAGGACATGTGCATATGCCTGTTGTGCAAAGCTCCCCGGTTCAGGATACAGTAAAGCCGATGGATCCCATTTTATAAAAAAGAACGACAGCAGATGTCAGTTTCCTGCACTCGTCCTTTTTGGGTCAAGGCAATGTGGGGCATGAAAGCTTAGGCTGGGAATTGGTTGGGGTTTGGGGGGGGGGGGTTAAGGAGAAGTTGGAGAGGATGCTTCCAGCTCTTCTCCTCAGGCAAACAGTTGGAAGGATCCTTTTCCCCCAAAGAGATTTCTTAAATGATGATCAGCTTCTCTGTAAGTGTACCTCCTTCATATGACAGTAGATAAATGTCCATTGGTGTATATCCATAAGCAAATTGTATTCAATGTTTCTAAGTTTAAAAAAGAAAGTAAGGTAAACTATATAGTCAAGATTATTTGACTTTTAAAAGACCCCGAATTAGTCCTTGTAGTGTTTATTCCATCTTCAATCTGGTAATATCTGTTAGGCATGTATACATTTGGCATACAAACCAAGAAATCATCATCAGGTTAAAGGGAGCAAAGAGTTTGGTTGTAAAACAGCACTACTGTTGATTATTTTGCAGAAAATTTCTGCAGAGGTAGACTTTCTCACAATTCATATTTAAAGCATAAAAACCCTGGATTTACCAACTAAAAGGAACTCAATTGTTAACATCTGTTGTAAAATCCAAATTACTATGTATCGCTGAAGTATACTGACACCTTGTAAACTAACTGTTGCTGACTGCTACAATAAGATAATGCTACAGAACTTACAAGGGGACCTTTCTTCCCCCACTTTAAGCAGTGTCCTCCTGTGTTCTAGGAATTAAACAGAAAGCTGTTTATATGAGAACTTCTAAGTGATTCATATCTGGGGCTTACAAACCTGGTTTATTAGATCAGATTTTAAGGTAGATAGATGGTCTTAAAACACAAAGGATAACTGCTCCCATGATAAAATAAGCAGTTATAACTTGTAAGAGTAGGAATGAAATCTTATTTTGACCACAAAGCACTTTACTAATACACAAACTCAGAAAGTTACCAGGGACTTCAGATGAGGGCCATGTAGTTTAGGTGTTGCCAATTCAAAAAGACACATCTAAACAATTTTAAACATGAATACCTATCCCCCCCACTCCCTCCTTTACCCCTTCTCCCTTACAAACACCCATTATTAAAGTGGAACAATTATTACACGCAGAAATTTGTCCTATGTTAATAACTAATTTACACATCCTTGAGCAAAATCTATGACTTTCATTTAAAAATAGATTAATAATTTAATGTAACT
The DNA here is from genome assembly GCF_003254725.2 of Canis lupus dingo. Lineage (NCBI taxonomy): Eukaryota > Metazoa > Chordata > Mammalia > Carnivora > Canidae > Canis > Canis lupus. The sequence continues at coordinate 67,005,221 of NC_064281.1, forward strand.
GATGCTTCCCTCTAAATAGAAACTTTTATTTAATTAATTTTTATTAGAGCTACTTACTGAAGGGAAAAATAATATTATTCAGTATCAAGAGGTAGGTGTTCTTATACTATTTTTAGACTCTACTTTATATATGTTTTTAGGTTATTATTTTAATTCAGTTAAGTTTTATTTACTCCTTATCATAGCATTTACAATGCTAACTTTTTTGGGGGGCTTAAATTGCTTTTGTGTATATGCATGTATAAAGATGATAGAGAAATATTAAAAATATAAGAAATATGTATGAGTTATGCTGTGCCTCCTTTTGCATTTATTTCTTTATGGGCATGTTATTTATTAACATGCATTTTCTGTAAGTGTGTTGCAAGTGTTACAATATATGATCGTAAAAATTTATGAAATATATTCTATGAATGCAGTACATGAATGTAGTTGAGGAAAACTACTAGAAACACACCTATATTCCAATTTCTAGATAGTAAAAAAACCCCACAATGTCTAGGGAAAATCTTATCAATGATAAAATAACATTACCAAATTTTATCACTACAAAATGCCCTCATAACCATGTTGTTAAAAACTACAAAAAAAATGATAACATATAATGAATGCTTTATGACTTTAGGTAACATTATTTACAGAAATGTGTACCTTGAATCATTCCCAACATATGAATGATTTTATAAAATTGTGAAATTATTATTTAAATCAACATTATTTCTATGACTTTTCTAGTCAGAGTAAAGGAAGGTAAGGGATGTAAATAGGAATGAGGCTCACGAGAGACAAAATAAGGTAGATGAGACAGACATGAAGCCAGTAAGAGAAAAGAGATGTAGGACATGAGCAGAATGATGCTATGAGAGGAGGTTAAAGATGGATCAGAAGAACTTATAGAGATGCCCAAAGAAATGAGCAACGAATCAATGGGGACTTGGCTAAAGAGGATTGTCACTGAGGACTCATGACTTAGTTCTTCTGGCTAAAGCGGGATGCAAGGAAAAAGTATATATATATATTCAGTGAGTAGAAACTCTTATATGCTATTCTTATTTGAGAAAAGAGATTCATCTTCATCTCTGATGAACAAATTTCCATAATACATTGTTCAAAGGAAGGCCTATTTGTAATGGTGTCATTGGCAATTTTCTTCTCCTACATAATAAACATTTCTTCCCCTCTCTGTCAGTTAGCTGAGGGAGAGTATATGTCCTGACTTAGGGAATTCTATTGAAATGCTTCCTACACTATTCCAGAAGACACAAAATGGACTATTTTCAAATTGGTCATTTTTGAAGACCTTAACGTATTGCCATTAAATCGCATTTGGATTTGCTCAGCTCAGGACATATTTTTATTAATGTGCACTGAAGAAAGGTAGATGAATAAAATACATATATGGTTGTTTCTTTGACAGTACTGAGAGTCACAAGAACTCTATCAGTGGTTTATATTAACTATTTTGTTATTAGCTAATTTTCAAAATATTCAAACTTGTCTTCCCAGAAAAGGGGTTGGAAAATAATACCTGCCTTAGCTACTAGAGAATAGTAAAACTAAAAAAATTCTTGACTATACATTGTTTTATTAAATAAGTCGAGCTTTACATCACTGCAATTCCAAAAGGGCTATACAATATTTTTCCTTGATGCTTTCTTACTTCAGTAACTAGTTGCAGGGAGAGTATTTTGAGGATCTTTAAGAAAATGATGATAAAAAGACCCAACCAAATGGGAAAAATTATCTTGTTTTAGATCTTTTTTTTTTCAGCTAAAGCACTGTGATTTTTTTTAAAAAAATATTATGCAACAAAACTTGGAGTTTTTAATATCAGAGCAGGCAGATTCAGAAAGCAAATGTCTAAAAATATCACTCTCATGCAATGAATTTTCCTTACTAAATTTTTCAAAGTTTCATGCAGCAGAATATTAAATTAAAAATTGGTATTCAGGGACGCCTGGGTGGCTCGGTGGTTGAGCGCCTGCTTTCCGCCCAGGGCATGATCCCGAGCTCCCGGGATCGAGTCCCATATCAGACTCCCTGCGTGAAGCCTTCTCTCTCTGCCTGTGTCTCTGCCTCTCTCTGTCTCTCTGTCTCTCTGTCTCTCTCTCTCGTGAATAATTAAATAAATAAATAAATAAATAAATAAATAATAAATAAATAAATAAATAATCTTTTAAAAATTGGTATTCGGTAACTGAAAAATCAGCACATTTTAGTGTTAATCTATTTTTACCTACCTATCTATCTATATAAAAGTAACATTGTTAGATTTCATGAGTGGCATTTCATTTCATTTGAGGATCAACTGTTTAAATGTTATTTATTCATTTATGTATAGTTAAATGAATACTTGGAGAAACAATAATGTATGATTAAGAAAATATTTTAATGTATTTGGAGCCATGATTTGACATATATTCAAATGAGTAAAATTTATTTTTTTAAACTAAAAATTTAAATGATCCAATTGTGATTGTTATTTTGACTGTGTGAACAGAACATAAATGGGCATCCATATAAGAATAACTTCATGTGAATTATGTCTTTAAAACAATTTAAAACTACTTTAAAATACAAGATATACAATTTTTGTAAGTAACTCAATGATTTCAGCTTTATATTTACACTTGAATATAGCTCATAATCTACACAAAATAGCAGTTTAACAATTGATGTTTTCATTCATAGGAAAGTTATACAAAACCAAATTTTTTAAGAACTTGGATCACTTTCCTGGGCTAATATTTTGTATTACTTAACATTTGCAGAAACAATAAAAATATTTTAGAAATTAATCTGGGCAGTAAATGCAGACATTTTATTTCATAGGATAATCAGGGGATAGTCAGATTGTCTATTACAAGCAGTCTCTTAGTCGTCATTGCTCTGTCTTTTATTAGAAGAATGATGTCCAGATTATAATTAAAGCGATTTAATTATAATCTGCCAGTGCACAGAACTTCCACATGTACATTCATTTTAAATGTACACTTCTGTATAACCAATTTTTGTGTTTACCTAAATATTTTAGCTGGATTTAATATTTGTCCAAACACTCATTTACTAGGTCATGAATATTACATTAAAGAAATGATGCATGATTTGAAGGAGAATTTCTTTGGATATATGTGTGTAATATTACCCTCAATGTATAGTACATGAATGCCAATAATTAGGAAGTGATGGTCTTCAGATATTAATGCTTTACATGGTTTCATACAAGAACACCTAATACATGTATAAAATATTGTCTGAATTATTTGATGCTTTTTTAAGTAATTTTATTTTGTCTGAATGAAATTCCTACATGCTTTAAAAATGCTTCTAGCAGGCAAATATAATTGCGAGAAACCTTAATCACAATATATTATATTTCACTTGGCAATCTAGATCTTCAGGATCACTTTATCTGGTGCACTTAGAGATACGAATGATTTAGGTTTATCCGCTATATACATTTAAAATATGTATTAAAATCACTCCAATTGACCAAAACTGAAAATATTGTTTTTGGAGAAAGGATGTAAAATCTTTCCCCAAAAGCAAAACAATTAGGTATTAATGATATTCTTGTTGCATATTCAAAAGGTCTTTGGTAGCATGTTTTCCTCCTTTTCTTTCCTTTAACCATCTCAACCTGCAAAACTCTTCACTGTCACTTCAGATTATACAATTCTAAAAAGCAAAAACAACATTTAAACACATTTGCTTTGGAAGGGAAATTGAGCATTTGCACCCAATAAGCCTGATTGTGGAACTGCATGCAAATTATGTTTTGATTTATCTCTTTTACACTTTTTTCCATTTGAATTGATCTTGCATTAATTTCACCAAGCAGCTCTGTGAGGCTGCAGATGTTGCCCTGTGTTTAATAAATCAATGAGACAGATCTGAATGAATCACTTCAGATGGATTCTCTGCTCGGTTTGATGTCTAGATGTTATTCTTAGCTTGTTATCGTGACAGATGCATTAATGTTCCCATACACTGCCAGCAATGTCAAAGAGATCGAAGCTTTTAAAGTGGCAGCATCCCTTTTTCCATTTTCTGCCAGAACAACTAAATTCATTTAATTTTATTTAGGAATCAGAGAAAAATATCAAATTAATCATGAGCTTCTTCATGGGAAATATTCTTAATTTTCATGCTATATTAACTATTCCGAAATGGTGGAAATCAATATATTAAAACCTAAATATAGTGTAGCTACTTAAAAGTGCTCCCCACATTAATATTTTAATCATGGTAAGAAAAATGAGAATAAATAATATATGATTGGGACACATTGCAAGTGTCACTATAAATAGAATAATGCTGTATCTGAATTGATTACAGAAGTGTGTTAGTTTTTAAATCCTTACTAATAAGCTTCTTGTTGGCTTAATGCAGCTGTAATATACTCTTACCAAGGGATTTAGAACTCCTTTAGGATTTAATATTTCTTTTTAGTAGGAGGAGGATAGTTTGTCCACTGCATATTCATCATTTCCTCACTTTGTAAAGCTGAAAATCTTAGAAAAGTTTATTTCATTTTAGTATAATGCAGTTATTTATATTCTGGGTAATTATTTGTAAATCATTCAGTAATAATAAATGCTACTTTTATAATTTAATTTCCAAAATTGTAGAAAAGCATAGGCACACCAAAAGGAACTTTGTTATTACTCTAGTGAAATTTATTACCTATCTGCATTAAATATCATAGCGACCATACTTTATATCATTTAACCCAAGCTTCATTACCTTGGTGTTAGGAGAGAAATAATTCTGTCAATTGTTGTGAAATATTTTGAGTTAAATGCTGTAGATTTAATAACTTTTTAGTTAATCTCTGATATTTAAAAATACAAATTTTAAAAAGGAGATTGAATTTTTTTCTTGTTCAACTCCCTGAAGAATATGTATTTTAAAAAATCAGCTCTTAGAGTTAGTTCCTCTTTGCAGGCCTTTACAATATTCTTTCATCATAATTTTTTAGCTTTATTAAAATAGGAAAACAGGAAACACTGTTAATTGATACCGTTGAGGTCTCAAATTCTTCAGGAGAATTTTTATCTCCAAAGTTAGGCTAATTTTGGAAACTTAGGATATATACTATGATCTACAGTATAGTTTAAAGAGAAATTTATAATGAAGTTTAATAAAGTTATGTACAGGGTTTTTTTTCCCAAGATTTGCTTAAAACATGGGAATGTTTTCATGATAATTTTTTACCACATCTTTCTTTAGAGATAAATTTATAAATTAGAATTGATGAAATTATTATATTGAGAATGTGTATATAATATAGCTAAATTGAATATAATATAGTTAAAGAGCGAATTGATAAGTTTATCACTACCTATAATGATATCCTTAAATGAGAACTGAAATTATTACATAGAACAAAACCTTGAATTTGTAATAATTTCTAAGGAGTAAATTTCAACTTTAGTAATATTCATTGCAAGACTTCATTAAGCCTAATATTGTATATATTTTAGGTACTTAACTCACATTTGTTAAGTGAATACAATCATGCACACACATACACATTTATTCCTCATCAGAATTCTTTGCACAAATTGCCATTCCTTTGAAAAGCTAGGAAATAGTTACATAAGGTATGCAGTTATTAAAGACACTAATCTTGAAATTTTAATTCTATTATAAAATCATTTGTAATCATGCCATAAACTTTTCACAAATATGCATATAAAGCTATCAAAATCTAATATATGAAATTAGAATTTGGAACTGAAATATACCTTTAAAGAAAAGATGACTTCTTGACGTTTCCTTTTAGTGAAAACCCACAGAAGATGCTCTAATATTATGAATAGGCAAGAATTAATAAATAAGACAAGCCTACTACCTTAAGTCATTTTCAGCTATTTAGATTTATAATATTTGATATCAGTACCACCCGTAGTGACAGTTTACTTTTGATCATTCAAAAAGAAAATGCATGTTTATCCAAATTGAGGTGGGAAGAACAAGATTTTCCTCTTAGCCTGTGAATAGAAACACAAATACCTAAGAATTATGATTTACTTTTTTCCTAGATAAGCTCAAGACCCATTCAGTACAACATGAATTTACATGAAGTATCCCACCCCCCATCCATTTAAAGGAATAACTTAGTTCTTTCAGGTGCAATTAATTTTGAAGAGTTAAATTTCCTTTCATCTAGGATCCCTGAGATTGAAACTACTCATACGTATGTACTATTTTGACCCATTAAAATTATCTAGTTTATTAGAACAAATGATGATGAAAAATTTGTAATTATGTTACTGGAATAATATATATAGGACAGGAACATTAAAAAATAATGAAATTATTTTTATTGCTATATAACCATTTTATTCTTAAACAAGTTGACTGCTTAATAGTGTATAATGTAGTGTGTAATGTAAGGTGTATGACATTAAATTGCAATTGTGTTCAATGATCTTATCAGGTTGCTGGCAACTGTTAGATGATAAGAGCATTTAGGCTACGTTTATGCTTTTTATGTGATGAGCTAAAAAGAAAAAAAGTAATATTGATCTGTCTCTGGATTAAAGTTTGAAATGGGCAACAGCCTGAACACAAAAGGCTTTTTTTTTATGATTTCTCAGCTTGCCATTGATCTCCTAGTTTTATTGCATTCATTATTTATTAAAAGAATTTGCAAGCTAAACATAACGTTAAGCTAGTTTGCACACAGGGACTGCACTTAGGAAATTGAATGGAAATTGCATTAGAGATGAACATCTGTGCTATTTTTCCACTTATGTGTGTATGGGTTTGTATAAAAGGTGTATTGGATTAACAGTTATAACCATTATAGCTTTACAGCAATATGTTAGATTCTGAGCTTTTAGTTATTTTGGAAGAAGTCTGTCTCTCACTTACTTGTCTAAAAAGCATAGTTAATAGCATCACAAACAATATTGAGATAAATTTATTTTTAATTTTATTTGTTAAACGCATTATCTAAATTATGTATCAATTTTGAGATATCCTTCTGTATTGAAGTAAAAACATTTAAAAATACATACATAATTATCATTTAAGATCATTCTATCTCTTAATGGCTTTAGATAGGAGACTACATAGGTGCAATTTACATAGTACTTATTTTAAGGATGTTGAGTTTAGTGCCGTATTAAAGCACACCAAAAATCAGATAAACTATATAAAAACTTTAATGTGACCATCCATAAAATGTTACTATATCTGTATGTTAGGCCTTGATCCTTCTGGAAGGATAATAACCATATAGATACTGAAGACTCACTTTATGTAACAGTATGAACAATAGAGTAGGACGCTGTATGATATGGTTCTCATCTTGAATTCCATCCAAGGAAACTTATTTACAAGAATTTAAGAGTACCTCAACTGAAATGGTTCTCCACAGGACATAAGTTGTATCTTTATGCAGTGTTGTCTTTTATCTGTAGACATTTGGAAGACTCTATCAATTTAATTATTGGAATTGAAATAAAAACTTCTTTACAACCATTTTGATCTTATGATTAGATTTGTTGTGACTCTGCATGTGCACGAGTGCGTTTGTGTGTAAAGTATACTATGTGATGCCATTGTTTTAGTTGCTGCAAACAGTGAACACAACAGTCTGTTCTGTCATGGAGCTTATATTCTAGAATCATGCTGTCTTTAGCTTAGGGAACATAAACCATATATCCTCTTTCTTATATTTGCTAAATTGTGAAATCTTTGTGATTACAATTTTTTTGCCAAATATCTATTGTTGAATACTTCAGTTTCCTTCTTCATATCTGCCGTGTGTTTTATCAGTAAACACTAGATTTTTTTTAGTCTTTAGAATTATACCAGAAAGTTTCAACTAAAAATAGTTAGAAAGAAAACACAATATTTTAGTTTTATGAACGTATAGAATTACTCATGTTATAAATAAAATACATATCAAGAGGAGATTGGAATTAAACAGGTATTTCCACTTCAGAATGGCTGTATTTAATTGACTTTAGTATCTTTTCTCTGACATATATTTGCTGAGTCCTTATGATATGAGCCCTTAAAAATTCACACAATTAGTCATTCTGTGAGATGTTTTTGTAGTAAAATGTGCAACTGTGGATAAAAAACATGCTTTTCCCATGTAAAAAAGCTTTCCTTCATTTGTGTTAAAATTTTAAATAGATTCTCAAGCTTAGAGTTTGATTTGCTTTGCAAAATTATTTGCAAATGTAATTATTAAACATAATTAAATGTTTAATATTAACATTAAGCCTGATGCTTTGAAGATAGCCTGTGTTCTGCTAAACTTCTGATTTTATTTTGTAAAAAAAATTATGAGTAACCTCCAGGTTTTTAATTGAGGAAGACAAAAGGGAAGTTTTTTCATAGAAAAAAATTTACTGCATAGTATGTTTTATGTATAGTACACAAGTTTTAGGTCTCATTTTATAAGCCAATTAGAATATTCAGTTTGGACACACACACACACACACACACACACTATATATCTAACATATATATAATGTTAACTGTATTTAAATATTATAAACATGTTTACATTTATATATAAGATATTTTCCAAGTCATTTCATTTGTCACTTCATTTCAACAAATATTTAATAAGTAATACTATTCATCTGTACAAGGGGAACGTCATGATCTTAAAAACTATCCAAATTCTTATTTTTCTTATCTCCAGATTATATATGTAGAGTTTTATTGTTACATGGTTAACTCTCAGCTAACCTACATTAGCAGGGAATAGCAAACATATGCAATTCAAAATTATGGAAAATTAAAGCAACATTAATTAGGCTTTGCAGTGCATTATAAAATGTTTATGGCATATTTACCTCTCTAAATATATTTTGCTTATTCTACTATTAAATTGTGTTTACATTTTATGAGTATTCACTGGTGGAAAGGAGAGATAGCCAAGAAGCATGCTAAGATTGTATTAACTCTGAAATTAAATGCTTAATATAGAAAATATCTAAAGTGAATAAAGCATAAACAGACATAGAGCTGATATGTTATAGCTAAAAGCAGTGTGCTGGATCATGTTAGTGATTAACTAAAGTATATTTTGCTTGAAATTATTCTTATGTTATCTATGGAAAGATTTATATATTTAATGGATATAGTAGTCATTACAGCTATTAGCAGATTAAAACCTGGAAAGCTACATGAAGCCAGTTGTTGATTTTAATATGTTTTACTCCTCTGCTTAGGTCCCTTAAATAACCATCTCTCATAAACTAAACAAACATTTGTTAACAGAGAAATCACGACTTTTGGATTAAAACACATTAATGAATATAGCGTTAAATTATTTTTGTGAAGAGTTTCTATTCTCTAATGAGAATATTTAATTGATTTTCAGCTTGCAATTTTAAAAAATGAAACACTATAGTCTTAATGCCAGTCATGTCCCGCAAGAGTGGTCATTTTGATGATGGGCACATGTTAAACACCTTGACCTCTGAAGAGGGTAGTAACTGCTCCAGAGCTTAGTTGATATGAGTACATTTAATATAGCTAATTTCTTTTATTTGCAGTTGTTTTGGATTTGTCCTTGTCATACTAAAAGACTGACAAGCTTTTGTTATTTTAGGGACATGTTCTTTTTCATAAGGTTCTGTGATGTTTACATAATCTACATGTTGCCAGAGTCTAAAGCTTTTCTTATTCTTCACAATTTAGTCCAATTGAATTGGGTGATTGCTCTTCTCTGTATTGTTTCTTTTTCAAGAAGGCTCTCCACTTTTTAAAAAAGGATTTTATTTATTTATTCATGAGAGACACAGATTGAGAGGCAGAGACATAGGCAGAGGTAGAAGCAAGCTCCCGGCAGGGAGCCCCATGCAGAACTGGGACTTGATCTGGGGAGTGGGGGGATCATGCCCTGACCCAAAGGCAGACGCTCAATCACTGAGCCACCTTGGTGTCCTGGGCTCTCAGTTTTTAAATGTAAATAAAACTCGAGGAATTCCCCTATTTAGATATTTTTCTGTATTAGTGGTAAAAATGTAAAAGTATTTGTCTCATGGATTCATGTTTCATCATCAAAGAAGGTGCAGTGGATCTCAATTAAAAGTTTTCTGCCCAATTAGGAAAGCTCTTTTTAAAATTTATTTTATTTTATTTTTAAGATTTCATTTATTTATCCAAGAGAGAAAGAGAGAGAGAGAGAGAGAGAGAAGAGAAATGCAGAGGGAGAAGCAGGCTCCCTGTGGAGCAAGGAGCCAGATGCAGGACTGGATCCCAGGGCTCTGGGATCATGACCTGAGCCAATGGCAGACACTTTGCCACTTAGCCACCCAGGTGCCTGGAAGACTCTCTCTCTCTTTTTTTTAAAATGTTAATATTTATAGTAATCTCCACACCCAGTGTGGGCCTTGAACCCACAACCTGGAGATCAAGAGTCTTATGTTCCACTGACTGAGCCAGCCATGTGCCCCAGTTAGGTAGACTCTTGATTTAAAGAGAGGAGGACTGTAATTTGGGTAATGTTAGCATTGATACAGTTCCATTTGGTCATGGAAAAAGGAATGAAGCTAAATAAGGTTGGAAAAAACTTGATGAGAAAATATTTCTTATGGAAATATTGAATGGATCGGGAACTAGCTGATAGATGAGAGGCACGAAATATACTGTGGACTGATGAAGGCTTTTTGACAGTTTTTAAATGAATTATCACATTTAATTGCGTTCATTTTATTTTAGTGGTTATTTTAAGAAGATTCATTAATAGGAACAGAAAGCATAAAAATATTAGCTCTAAATAAAAATAAAAACACTAATGGTCAATGTGGAAATGTTATTCCATTGAGGTGAACTGGTGGCATTTGAAACCATAAGAGAACATTTGAGTATGTCTTGTCACTAAAATATTTGTTTACTATGCTAGTAAATGTTAATTTATTTTCTAAAATATTTTATACAGCATCCACTTATATTTCTCTGTAAGTTCCATTACTATTATTGGTCTATTAGCCTGCTTCTAGCTTGCCATAGTACATTTTTAAAATACATGTTGACTGTGAATTTTTTTAAGAGGGATACATTTTGCCTTTGGGTATGTGTGCACAGTTTTTATTGTATTCAATAGTAGCTAAGTGTGCATTTTAGAAAGTAATTTGAACTGCATTCAAGTTTAATGAACATTGAAATTTGAATTAAAGAACATTGAAGTGGAATTTTTATCATTTTTGTATTTAATAAGTACAGTGAAGTTTAAATATTTCCTTCATGCCTTCTGCCTGAAAATATATCTGGAAGCTTAAAATTACTAGCTAGGTATAATAGTAAAAACTTTACATGTATATACTGGTACATAGTTTATATGGTGCTTACATATATGGTAGCTCATTTAATCTGATCATTAGAATAGTCTGCTTTTACAATTTTGTTGTCAAATGTCTAAATTTTTATAAACAGATGGCTGATCATTTTATGACATAGTACTTCTGGGGATCACTTAATCTCATTTAGATTTTTTTCACTCAATGCTAAATCAGCATCATCTATAGTTATAATGAAACTAATAATGCTTCTGGGAAATAATAGTACCTTATGTTTGTGCAGAAGTTCACAGGCTACAAAGCTTGTTCATGCACTATCTGCATTTACCTCACAGCAACTATGTGAGGCAGGTCATCTGATCATGAATTTAGGTGAGAAAACTGAAATGTGGGCAAGTGAAGTGAATTGCTTAAGGCCATTCAATCTAGAACAGGTAGAGCTAGTTCTTGAATATAAGTCTTCTGTTTACCTCCTCTGGTACGATAAGTTCTATATGCTGTCTCTGAAAAGGTAAGTCTTAATGGATGAATTTGAGCAAACAAGTTTAGTCAGGTGGTGGATAGTTCCAGTTATTCATAGAATTATGTGAAAACTAGAAGTGGGAAATAGAGATAAGCAAACTAGTAGGAGATAAGCACTACACAGGAGCTTCCGTAGAAGTTACATGCTCTGATAGGAGATGCTTCCTTTTAATGATGATGTTTCAGAAATACAGTAACTAAACTCTCTTCATGGTGACTCAATTCCATATGCATCTACAGGAGGTTTTGGGAACCAACAAAACTTAACATTTTGAACAGAAAAGTGAAAGGAATAATAACAATTCAAAAAAGTGTGTAGAGATGGCAGCAGCTCATCAAAGCATAATATTGAAAGAATTTATGAAATTGGGACCTAGAGGCACCTGGGTGGCTCAGGCGGTTAAGTGTCTGCCTTTGGCTCAGGTTGTGATCCCAGAGTCCTGGGATGGTTCCCCTTGTCAGTCTCCCTACTCTGCTTCTCCCTTTCCCTCTGCTGCTCCCCCTGCTTGTGCTCTCTCTCCTGCTGTGTCAAATAAGTAAATAAAATCTTTTTTAAAAAAATTGGGACCTAGTTATTAAAAAATATAAATTGTCTCTTGTGTCCAGAATATTATGTTAGGATTTGTAGGTACCTTTATAGAGCTTTAAATTTTGTTGTAGGGACAAGGCATACACACATAAAAAGATTATGTCATTCATTCATTCGTCAAATAGCTATTGGGTGTCTATTCTGTGTCAGGCACTCTTCTAGGTGCTTGGGATACATCCATTAAAAAGAAAGTTCCCTGCTCTTGGAAAGGTGGTTATATTCTAGGGTATGGTAGTGTGGATGGAAGAAGACAATAAACATTATCCATAATAAAGAAATCAATTATATTGTAAGAAGGTGGTTAGTGCTATGGAAAATATAAAGTAGAGCAAGGTAAAGGTATGGGGGGAATTGGAGTTGTTTGCAATTTTAAATAGAATGGGTATTATAGCTCCGTTGAAAATGTGAGCTTTGTTCACAAATTTGAAAGGGAGGGAAGTAAGCTAAGCTAAATCTGGGGAAGAGTGTCCTAGGCTGAGAAAACAGTGTGAGCAAAAAGCCCTAAAGCAGGAATATAACTAGCAGTTTTGAGGAAGAGTAAGGAGGCTAGTGAGGCTGGAGTGTAATGAGTTGAGGGGAAGAATAGTGGGAATAAGATTATAATGGTAATGTTGGTGGGGGTTATATAGGGCCTTTAAGCCATTTTTTTTAAAAAACTGAATGAAATGAGGAGTCACTGCAGAGTTTTGTGCAAGGCTGTAACAGGATTTGACTTAGGTTTTTAAAGGATCACTCTGGCTGCTAGGTTGAGAATAGGCTTAATTAAAGTGGGGCAAGGGTAGAAGCAGTCAGGATGCTATTGCAGTAAAACAGGAGAGAGTGGTGGTGGTAAACACCATAGTGGTAGAGTAGAGGAAGTAGGAATTATATTCTGAATAGATTTTGAAGGTAAAACCAATAGGACTTTCTGATGGATTAGACACTGAATGTGAGAGAAGACAGTCATTAATAACTCCAAGGTTTTGGTCTGAGCAACTGAGAAGATTAAGTTTCTATCATTTCACAAGGGGAAGGCTGTAGGTGGAACAGATTTGGGATAAAGTTCAGGAGTCTAGCTTTATACTTGTTAGTTTATAGATATCTTTTTTGCTTTTACAGCAGAGATACAGAGTGGTCATTGGATAAAGAAGTCTGGAATTTGGAAGAGAGATCTGGACAAGAGTTATAAATTTAGGACAGTAGCAATTGTAAATAGACAAGAGGAGTTTCAAGGATGGAGTCCTGAGTCACATCAACTCAAAGGTGATGAAGAAGAGGAGGAATCAGCAAAAGACTGAGAAAGAAAATCCAGTGAAATTAGAAAAAAAAAAAAAAAAAAACCAAGAGAGAGTGGTGTCCCAGAGCTAGGCAAAGAGAATGCATCAAAAAGGAAGGAGTGATCAACCATATCAAATGCTGTTAATCAGTAAAACAAAAAACAAAAAACACGAGGACAAAGAACTGGCCATTAGATGTGACAACGGAAGTCATTGGTGATCTTGATGAGAGCAGTTTGATTGGAAAAACATGAACGGAAAGTCTAAGTGACATGTTTAAGATAGAATAGGAGGAGAGGAATTGGAGACAGAGTAGAGACAACTCTTTCCAGGGATTTGCTGCAAAGATAGTATACAACTCAAGGTGGGAGAGAGTAGCTTGAAAGCATGGAGTAATGGATCAAGAAGTTATTATATATTATTAAGATGGAAGACATTAACAGCATGTGCAGTCAGCAATTTTCCAGTAGAAATTTTAAAAAATTTATGTAGGAAAGAGAGAGGAGTATTGCTGAAGTGATATTCTTGAATAGGAGAGAGTGGATAGGTTCCAGTGCACAAGTAAAGTCATCAGTTTGGGATAAGAGCAAGGTTAGTTCATCTCCAGATCGGAAAGCCTAATTATGTAAATAAAGATTCTGGTTGATCTGGTATTGGAACTCCATGGAAGACTCCTTCGATTAGTTGGGAGGACTGGAAAGGAAGTTGGAGGTTTGAGGAGAAAAAGAGAGTGTATAATAGCCATCTCAGTGAGGAGAGTGAACTATTAAAGAGCTTTAGTATGATTCCCAGTCAACATCAAATGCCTTTTGACATTTATGATCACTAATTCAAAATGGTTGGTGTGCTTGTATGTATTAATTCCACTTATGTGGAGCTGCATCGGTACTGGTGCAACATAGACAAATAATTAGATTTAATTAGATTTATGGTTTTGCTAAGTGGTGTGAGTATAACAAAAGCAAAGGGGGCAAGATAGTTGAAGGTTTAGCAAAAAGCGATTATAATGGATGACAATGCATTTTAAACTGCTAAGGAAAAAAGAGGGCATCAGGGAGGTGAGAGACAGTAAAGGATGGTAGTGTAGATCAATTGGATGTTCCAAGAAGAGGTCAAAGGATTGTTGAAGTGGGAGTATTAGAAGGTGTGAACCAGAAAGAAGTAGTGAGGGTCAGAGAGTAGGATTCACGAAATAAAAAATATGGAAATGTTGCAATTACTGGTAAATTACGAGGTTTAGGATAAGACCATGGGCATGAGTGGCTGAAGTAAAGAGGGCAAGATATTTAGAGGAGAGAATGTCAAAGAACTGAAAGGCCCGTGTGTTGGTCATATCTTCTATGTGTACACTGTTCACTGAAATCGCTAAGGATTCAGAGAGGAGTCAATGCATCATATTTCAAATTTTGTACTACATATAGGGATGACATCAGAGTAAACTTTGTTTAAAAAAAACTATTTTTTAACCTAATTACTAAAATTTTAAAGCTAAAGTTGCTGGAATTAAGAACCCAGGGAACTCGACCAAATTTTAAAAAGTAGACCTCATTCACTATATTATGAAGGTTTCAATATTTACTCTAACAGTCCTTGTTTTGCCATGAGCATGCTGTGCTTTATTTAAATTGCCTTGAAGAATATGGTGAAAAATAACATTTTCTGAATAATTTAAGTAATGTCTGGTTTATTTTATCTATTATTAACATCTTTTACAATAGATAATGCACGTCATTTTTAGTATGAGCTGTTTTTTTCCCCAAGTTATTATTAAATTCCAGCTAGTTAACATACAGCACAATATTCGTTTCAGGTGTAGAGTTTAGTAGTTCATCACTTCCATACATCACCCAGTGCTCATCACTACAAATGTTAATCCCCATCACCTGTTTAACCCAACCCCTCCCACCCACCTCCCCTCTGGTAACCATCAGTTTGTTCTCTCTACTTAAGAGTCTGTTTCTTGGTTTGCCTCTTTTTCCCCCCACCGTGTTCATTTGTTTTGGTTCTCAAATTCCACATATGAGTGAAATCATACAGTATTTGTTTTTCTCTGACTTATTTTGTTTAGCATAATACTTTCTAGTCCATTCACGTTGCTGCAAATGACAAGATTTCATTCTTTTTTATGGCTGAGTAGTATTCTGTGGTATGTGTGTGTATATACATCACATTTTTTTATCCGTTTATCAGTCAATGGACATGGTCTCTTTACATAATTTTGCTATTGTTGATAATGCTGCTGTATCAGGGTGATGTATCCCCTCAAATCAGTATTTTTGTATCCTTTGGGTAAATACTTAGTAGTGCAATTGCTGAATCATAGGATAGTTCTATTTTTAACTTTTTGAGGAACCTTCCTAAAGTTTTCCAGAATGATTACACCAGTGTGTTTTTCCACCAACAGTGCGAGAGGATTCCTCTTTCTCTTCATTTTTGCCAACACCTGTTGTTTCCTGTTGTTAATTTTAGCCATGAACTGAGTTTTATATCAGGAGCATTATCAATCCCAGGAAGTGTGTTTGTTGATATTATTATATCATATATTCATGAAGAGTAAATTAATTTCCCACTTTCACTTCAGTACATTGGTATTTTATAAACAGAATACTAAAAATATGCTAGGCACAGCACAGAACTAGTAGTCATGGTTCTTAATACATTCGAAGTTGCAGAAACTCAATCAATATATATTTTTGACACCTGTTATTCTCTGATTCATGGATTATTAACCTCATATGAAAGCTACTTAAATAGCTCCTGCTGTAGTCACCACTTCTCCTAGCTACTCTGACTACTGGTTGGATTTCTGTGGCCTTTCAGGTTTCTTGATGAAGAAATAGTTAATCTTTCATGGGAAATCATTGCAGAGCAAAGCTAAGAAGTTGGTGATCTCAATAGCAATTCCTTGCTAATTACCTGGGAAATGAATTTTCTCTGGTGGAGCTTGCCCAGCCATTCGCCTGGCATCTTAATAAAGTGGCTGGAAAGAAGGGTTTGATCAGCATTTGCAAACTCCCATTAGATTCTATCACTGATTCTTAATGAGTTTTAGTTTCTGCAGCTGGAGAAAAGCAAGGGAAGCCAGATGTAGTAACATCTGCTATTAAGACTCTAAGGGCAAAAAAAAAGAAGTTCCATTGTTAAAACTTGATTTTAGCTCTGTTGGGTTGATTTTAAAAAATCTTGTTTCCCTTCTTTATGTAGCACTGAAAAGAGACATGTACATACACTAGATATTGGATTATCTCAAGATAGTCTGTCCAAAGTGTTGTAGAAAGACTGTTTTAGGCACTGTGACCCTAGTATCTGTTATACAGAAGCAAAGCAGAGGAACAAGTGATTACTCATCCTGCCTGATATTTCAATTTTTTTTCCTGATATTTCAAATTTGATGAGATTAGACTTCAAGTGAATATTTTATCCAAGCATGAATCATTGACAGGTTTGTTAAAACTGAATGGAAGTGCACTGATGTAATATAAACTGCCTAAGGAAAATGATAGCAGAAAATGTTAAAGTTGGGATTCCATGAAGAATTACCTCTAATCAGGAATTGAAAACCATCTTTAAAGATCTAGTTGAAGTCTTACCTCCTCTATGAGAACTTCCCTTATCACCTGCAGTGATCTCTTGCTTCTCTGAAATTTTATTTGCAGATAACTTTTCTCCTACTCCTGTTCCTCCTCTTCTCTCTCTAAATATTTAAGTTTTAAGCCGCATATGTTTTCTCTTTCTCCCAACTAGCTTCTAAATTCCTCAAATTCGGAACAGTCTGATATGTGTCATTTTCTCACTCATAGTGCCTAATGTAGTACACTGATGTAAATATTCAAAATGTTTTCAGTTCATTAGACAATGTAACTATGATTTGTTATAATTACATTATTTGCTTTGGGAAATATTCATATTTTAAGGAAAGTTACTGCTGTATTTAAAAGGGTGTA
This sequence comes from Canis lupus dingo, assembly GCF_003254725.2. NCBI lineage: Eukaryota > Metazoa > Chordata > Mammalia > Carnivora > Canidae > Canis > Canis lupus. Next base: position 67,022,811 of record NC_064281.1, read on the forward strand.
TTATTTTGATTCTGATTGACAGCTCCTCTTAGACAAAAGAAACCTAGAGAATTATTATTCTGTCTCAGATACCTACATTTGTTCTGATTCCAACTCTTTCTAACTGTATGACCATCCAGGCCTCATTTTTTTCATCTAAAAATGGGGATAATTAGAGTTACATAATTCATGGGGTTAAGATTAAATGAGATTATGTTCATAAAGTGCTTTGCACATAATAAGAGTTCAGTAAATGTTAGATTTTATTCCTGAAAGTGGTATCACACTAATATGTGTGAGCTCACATATCTACCTACATTTAGAACACAAGAGAAAGGGCAAATTTCAGAATAAGGTGAACCAGTTTTCAGAAATTTTTGCAACCAGCACTAAATTTACTGGTTGGCTGTGAGTGACACTGTATGCACTTCATTTTCTAGGAAATTCTTCTATGTTGACTTTCTAGGCTGATGTGGCAGCTGGTAGGCCATTTATTACTAGTTCTATTTTGGTAGAAAATTCAGCCTTGTGTGTCATTTAGAGTTTGTGACACATGTACCCTCCCAAGGCTTAATGAGTTGTCTGCAGATGGGCTGTTATTTATTACAGTCATGTAGAATGAAATTGATTGTCTTCTAAAATTAATTTTTCATTTGCCTCCAGCCTTCCTTTAGTAGAGGACACACAGTTGCCTGTTTGCAGAAATACTGTTTAATCACATTAATATCTCAGCCCCCCAGGCTGAAGAAGATAATTGTACAAATGAACAGCAAAATCTGTATCTTTAACTTCTTTTATGATTAAATTATGCAAATGACTTATCTCCTGCCCTTCCAAGCACTAATCATCTAATTAGGAATGATGTATTAAAGGGATGGTTTTAAATCAGGAGAGGGACAAATGCAGGAAGCAGAAAATGGCAGCTGACAATGAAACCACTGAAGGTACAGTAATGTGTACTATATGAATCTATGTATTTGCTATGAAAAGAGATGGGAAGGCTCACATATACTATCGATAGACCTGACATGTGCCATCTTTTGGCAGGAGATATAATTCCTTGTCTTTGATGACATCTTTTTTGAGATTAACCTCAAATTCTTAGTAAGGCAAGTGTTAAGTTTCCTTTATTCTTGAACACTCAAGGGATCTAGGATTTTTATTATTTCACCCAGGAAGGAGTTGGCTTGGTCTTTTAATCCATGGAGGATAATCTGCAGCAAAGTAATGGGACTGCATCTTGACCATGAACATATACTAGGTTTTTCAGACTACTTTAGCAGAAGCAGTTCCCTTTTCCATGAAAAATTAAAGTCAAGACACACAATCCCAGAACAAATATAGTCTTCTACTGTGGAACTCAGGTTCAAATTCCAAGGTACACTCTAGATATGTATTTGCAAGATCTGACTGTGGGTTTGTGCTTCTGCTTCCAGATATTGATTGTATACAGCTTTTAGCACAATAGTCCTATTTATTGGCCATAGTTATTCTATATGATATAGATATTATCTCTCTTTTGATAACAAATACTTATTATGTTAACAATTAATAACTATGATAATTATAAATCATATTATTAATGCTCCTTAGCAACCATGTCAGACTTTATACATTGATGTAGTTCTCATAATAATGTAAAAACATAATAAATCATGTAGAAATGAAGGAAAATAAGATTATTGTGTATATTTCAGAGCCTCCTAAAATTCTTTCCTATAGGTCCATTTGTGGGAGTCAGAAATCATAACATTTATGTCTTTTTACTGATTTTACTTTCATTAATTTGAATTCTATGCCTTAATTGGCCATTATGGTGAAATCTATGATATTTTCTTTATATAATGTAAACCATTTTCCAATGTGTTTGAGAACAAACCTCAAGAAATGTATTCTAAATAGAACATAAACATTTGTGGACTGTACCTTATAATTTTTCTCAAGTTCTTGAGACGAGTGCTGTCATTCATTTACTATTTCTTGTTGAGTTTATTCTTCTCCATGTACTAAAAGCCATTACTTTAGTTTTAAAGGAGACCAAGTTCAGTTCATTGAGAAGACCCACTGATCACCAGTAGTTGCTATTGTCTATTGGAGTGTGGCGGGTCCTTACTATATTGATGACAACTGTATATGGACATTTATTTAACATCTTTGATTTTTTTTTAGACAGTGAGAGTGTGTGGGGAGGGGCAAAGGGAGAGGGAGAGAGAGAGAGAGAGTCTTTTGTTTTTTTAAATTAAATTCAAGTTAGTTGGGCAGCCCGGGTGGCTCAGCGGTTTTAGCGCTGCCTTCAGCCCAGGGCCTGATCCTGGAGATCCAGGATCGAGTCCCATGTCAGGCTCCATGTCAGGCTCTCTCTGCCTGTGTCTCTGCCTCTCTCTCTCTCTCTTTCTCTCTCTGTCTCTTGTGAATAAATAAATAAAATCTTTAAAAATTTTTCAATTTGGGGATCCCTGGGTGGCGCAGTGGTTTGGCGCCTGCCTTTGGCCCAGGGCGCGATCCTGGAGACCCAGGATCGAATCCCACGTTGGGCTCCTGGTGCATGGAGCCTGCTTCTCCCTCTGCCTATGTCTCTGCCATTCTCTCTCTCTCTCTCTCTCTCTCTCTGTGTGACTATCATAAATAAAAAAAGTTAAAAAAAAATTTTTCAATTTGGTTAACATATAGTGTATTATTAGTTTCAGGGGTAGAATTTAGTGATTCATCAGTTGCATATAACACTCAGTGATCATCACATCAAGTGTCTTCCTTAGTGCCCATCACCCATTTAGCCCATCTCCCCACCCATCTCCACTTCAGCAATTCTCAGTTTGTTCCCTATAGTCAAGAGTCTCTTATGGTTTGCCAAGAGAGAATCTTAAACAGGTTCCACACCCAGCATGGAGCCCATTGTGGTGCCAAATGTGGTGCCCAACATGGCACTCTATCTTACAACCCTGAGGTCATGATCTGAGACAAAATCAATAGTTGTATGCTTAACCAACTGAGCCACCCACATGCCTCTAATATCATTGCTTGTTAACACTAGGCATCAAAATATAGTTTATTTGCTTTCATTGGGAAAAAATGTTTAAGCTCTTTATTTAGATAATTGAAGTCAATAAGTCTAGCTTACCAGAATTCTAAGGTTGATTTTTTTGAACTCTGTTCTGGAGATTTGACATGTATTCCTGTAGAAGACATGCTATTTTTAGATTTATACAGTGAAGAGACCATTGCCCTCAGGATTGCACCAAATTCAGAAGGGCCAGATTACCTTGTGGAAGTGAAGGGTGAGTCCTTTAGAACTTATTCCACTGCTATCATATGAAGCTTTATCTCTCTTTTCCCTTGGAAAATATCGTAATTATTACATCCCACCCACCCAAAAAAAGTGGTGCATTACCATATCATATGATAAAAAAACGTGAACTGAATATGCCCCTGTTAATACATATTTTTGAGATTGAATTAATCCTCAAATTCATTGCTATGGTTTTCCAATAAATCTAAATAAGTTGAACAGCCATTGCTTTAGTTTTAAAGGAGACCAAGAAGAATGGTTTGAATATTTGGAAATAGTAGTAATTGATATTATAATCCCTGACTTCTAGTAAGTTTTCCACAAAATGCCATTTGTATAGCAAGGATAGAACAGTTATATTCATACTTGTTTTTTATTATTTTATTATAATAAAATAAATCTTTATGGTTTATCATTTTATTATTTACATAAAAGTTTAACAAGAGATCTCCTTTCTTTGATTGAGTCTCCACATCTCTACTGATTCAGTCACATCTTTAAATGCAACCCACCTCTTGGGTTCTTAAAGCATTTCTACAGAATCCTAAGGTTATGAGAAATAGATTTTAAAACACAGTATTGAGCAATTTAAGTGATTTTTAAGTATTTTCAAGAAAGTTGGAAATAATTTGAATCTAAAGCTCCACTATTTTTTTTCCTTCAAGGGCTAGAATAAGGATGCATAAAATAGCTGATTATTCACCAACTGGGAGACTAAGTACCCACTGTGCAAGAGGCTTATATTCTCTGAGAATTAAAAAAAAAGTCAGAGAAGTTTATCATCAACTATTGTATTATAGTCAGAATTATGATATCACTTTCTTAAAATTCCAAACTATAGAGCTAAGCTTTAATATGCCTCAGAAGGACCGAGAGGAATAGAAAGTATGGAAGCTTAATCTGCTGTTTTATCTCTCCTCCTCTTCAATAATTGGGAATGTTGAGTGATCTTATGAAAAACCTAAGATTGGGCAGCCCCAGTGGTGCAGCGGTTTAGCGCCGCCTGCGGCCCAGGGGTGATCCTGGAGACCCTAGATTGGGTCCCACGTTGGGCTCTCTGCATGGAGCCTGCTTCTCCCTCTGCCTGTGTCTCTGCCTCTTTCTCTCTCTGCATCTCTATAAATAAATAAAATATTTAAAAAAAACCCTAAGATTGCCACACATATATGGCAACTTGGTAAAGTTCAAACCTTAGTAAATGATCTGGCAATAAAGAATATTTGTCTCTGGTGAACCTTACCTGTAAGAGGCAACCTTCTCAGCTTTCTAAGAATATAGGAAAGCACCATCAATAGTTTTTCTTAATGCTTTTCTCATTTATCTGACTTTCCCTTTTTCTCCATTCCTTTATTCTATGTAAAAGTAGAGAATCTTAATGAGATGGGACAGAGTCTAACCCCAGCCTGTAATTTCTAGGTAATTAGTTTAAGTGGCTGAGGCAAGGAAGAATATATCTTTTAGTTTTCTAAAGGGCCTGATTCCTAACCCAATGCATGCTTTCTGGCATGCTCAGCTCTCTAGAATCTTGCTCTTAGTTGATACAAATTTGGTAGTACTGATTAATTTCTTTTTTAAGGGGGCTTTTGAAGTTTATTCATTTTCACAGTTCTAATAAACTATCCAGAGTGACATTTGTAAATAAGGAGCATTATATAGCTTTCTTTTATATACATTATTTTTTAAGATTTTATTTATTTATTCATGAAAGACACACAGAGAGAGGCAGAGACATAGGCAGAGGGAGAAGCAGGCTCCCTGCAGGGAGCCTGATGTGAGATTCCATCCCAGAACCCCTGGATCATGATCTGAGCTGAAGGTAGACACTCAACCACTGAGCTCAGGCATCCCTCATACATATTCTGCATATAGCAGTTAATAAATTTTAAATAACTTTCTAACTGCCAATAACATTATTTAAAAACCTTATTTAGTAAATGGCATCCATTGCCATGTATCTACACTCAAACATAGACATGGCTGCTACACTATTATTAAATGAAAATGTGTCTAGAAAAAAGGAAGCCTGCCATCTCTTTATAGGGTTTGAAGTTATAATTTCTATTTATTGAGTGTTATCTGTGAGCCAGACACTATCCTTGGATCTTTTCATTCATTACCCAATTTAATCCTCATGGCTATCTTATGAGTTTGCCACTGCTAGTCTCTTTTACAGTTAAGAAAACTGAAGCTGGGATGCCTGGGTGGCACAGCAGTCAAGTGCCTGCCTTCTGCCCAGGGCGTGATCCTGGAGTCCTGGAATCGAGTCCTGCATCGGGCTCCCTGCATGGAGCCTGCTTCTCCCTCTGCCTGTGTTTCTACCTCTCTCTCTCTCTCTCTCTCTCTCTCTCTCTGTCATTTTCATGAATAAATAAATAAAATCTTAAAAAAAAGGACCAAAAACTGAAGCTAAGGGAAATGAAGTAAAAGAAGTAGTCAATGCAGAGCCAGGAATTCGCTGATACCAAACCCAGGCTCTTTTAATTATATAATCCTGTACTAACTAAAATAGTACATTAATTAAACATCTTTAAAATTATGGCACCAACTGGATCAGGCTTGAGGAATGGATATTTGAGATAGAGACATAAAATAGAAATATCTACTCTTGGTTGCTTAGAATATGGAACATATCTTGATCATTGGAATCTACTAGTACATTTTAAAGGGATGCTAGTACTGGCAAATGCTAGTTTTCTTCAGAAATATTCAAGCTCTGAATACAAATGGGATAGAGATTGTCATCTGTAAAATGAATATCTATTTATTTTGACAAGTCTCTTATTCACTGAACTTATCTGTGGATATTCCAAATAATGTAGAATATATTTCAGGAGGAAATAGAGTCACTACACCCTCCATTGTTCTGTTTCTTTTGTCTACTGCCTTTAAATGATAAAATGGTGTTTTTGAAGACAGGTGGTAACATTCTCTAAAAAATAATTTAGGCTGTTGAATGATAAGTAGGATATTTATAGGGAGCTATAAACTGGAAAAAGTCTTATGTCTTATGTCTCTTCTGCACAGGATTTAATTATGCAATTTGCTCATGCTCAAGGAGAATGAGAGAATTGTTTCATACAGTATTGTAAAGGAGGCATATTGGGGGATGGAATAATGAGGATCCATACAAGTTGGGGTCTAGACCCCAGGCTGGGGTATAGAATAGAGAAGTCAATTAACATTTCCTTAATAATAGTGGTGGATCTAAATTGTAGGGCATATATTATCTCTTTTTCACTCATATACTTTCATGATACCTTTGTCAAGTTAGCACTATTTTATTTTGTAAATGGAGGAACCAAGTCTTGGAAAGATTAAGTATCTTATTAAAACCAAACTGGTAATGACCGGAAAGAAATGGAAATGTACTTACTTTGCATCCTCTAGTCATTGGACAATATTTCCTATATCATTTTCATTGCTGTGTAACTCAATTTACATAGGGATCTTGGAATAGCTTATTAACAATAATTAATGAAGTATCAGGGTTATATAGGATAACAATAAAATTTAATGAGAGGTATTCCATGAGCAGAGTGAAATATTTGACTGATATTGAGAAAACCTTGTCAGAGGTGTAAACTACTTTGAGATTATAATTGATGCTACGAGAGGAAAATTTCTCTTACATTTTTGGCATAGCATAAACCACTACAAGAGTATGTAGAGAAAGGTTTAGATATGGTCTCTCCTTTAAAATCTTATAGTACGGACGCCTAGGTGGCTCAGTGGTTGAGTGTCTGTCTTGGGCTCAGGGTGTGATCCCAGGGTCCTGGGATCGAGGCCCATATCGGGCTTCTTCAGGGGAGCCTGCTTCTCCCTCTGCCTGTGTCTCTGCCTCTCTCTCTCTCTGTGTGTGTGTGTGTGTGTGTGTTTCATGAATAAATAAATAAAATATTAAAAAAAAGAGAGATTATCCTGGACTATCTGAGTGGACCCAATATAATCACAAGAGTCCTTATAAAACTGAGGTTGGAGGATCAGAGTCAGTGGTAGGAGATGCAACAATAGAAGCAAGACGTTAGAGGAATGTGAAGAAGGAGCCATGAGACAAAGAATGCAGGTAGACTCTAGAATCTGAAAAAGGCAAGGAAACGGGTTTTTCCCTGAAGGAACCTGGGGAGATACCTTGAGCTTGCCCTCCAGAACTGTAAGAGAATACATTTGTGTTGTTTTAAGCCACTGAATTTGTGGTAGTTTATTATAATCACAATAGGAAACTAATACATGCCTTAAGCTCTGTTCTTTCCCATAATATCTGTCATATGACTGAGTATATGGCAGACAGTAAACATTTTTTGCTTGGCTATCTTACCAGAAAACCTAGGAAATGATTAACTGGAAGTGATTCTGAGATTCTTTATATGATCAGTGGACGGTTGTTATAAAGGATTTGGAAAATTTTCAATGTTTCTATAAAATGCTGGAATTTGCTCTGAGTGGTTTGAGGATTAATACAGCTGAATTCTATGCAAAATACTGTAGGTCTCCATATTCATACACAAATATTTAGGAATTATTATTTTTTATAGATTTTATTTATTTATTCCTGAAATTCAATGAGAGAGAGACAGAGACATAGGCAGATGGAGAAGCAGGCTCCCTCTGGGGAGCCTGATGGGGAACTCAATCTCAGGACCCTGGGGTCATGACTGGAACCAAAGGCAGATGATCAAACCCTGAGCCACTAGGTGCCCCAACCTTTAGGAATTATAGGAAGCTGGTAGTCAAAACATTTTGATTTTGTTATCATTTAACTCTGAAAGAAATGTCTAAGTGCAAGAGACCATCCACATTGCTATTTTTGTCACTGGAATTAAAATCCAAGTACATTAAGTAGGAAGAAAGATAACTTGGGGTGTTAGGGGGCTTTGGTTGCATTTACCTTCCTAAACCATATCAATGAACAAATGTCATTTATTTAATTGCTTATTAATACTCTATCATATTGGAGCACCTGGGTAGCTCAGTAGGTTGGGCATCTGACTCTTGGTTTTCAGCTAGCATCATGATTTCAAGGTTGTGAGATGAAGTCCTGCTTCAGGGTCCACTGGGCATGGGGCCTGCTTGAGATTCGCTCTCTCTCTCCTTCCCTCTGCCCCTCTCCCCACTCATGTGCACTATCTCTAAAATAGATAAATAAATCTTAAAGACTGTCACATTGATAGGTTCAAATAATGGACAAGAGTACATTATAGCTCAGCATGTTTAAAATATGCTTAGCTATATAAAAAACAGGCTACATAACAGTAGCCTGTATAGCTCTGTAACAGCTTTGGAATGAGTTATATAAAGTATTATGTTTGTTAGTTTAGTTTGAAGGCCGTTAAGTAGGGTGCATTATTCATAAGTAAGTAACAAAACCAAAAGAATATAGATAAGAATTTTCTTAGGCTATAGTGCCAAAATTCCCATAAAAATGTTATGTAGGTTATGGTTGGATAAGAATGTACAAAACATTAAAATAACTTATTCGTATTTTTATATTCATATTTTAATGTCCTTCTGGCACTGAAACATCATACAAACGAAATTTATCATTTTCCCATTACCAGATGGTCACTTTTTCTACTATTTCTATCTTGTTAATAGGGTCACTTAATCCCCTAGACTTTTGATCTTACAGTAATTTAAAAAAACTTTACTTCTTTGTCTTTCATATACAAACTACTAAATCCTGCTGATTCTTCTCATTATCTGAGACCATCTCCTTTCTGAACTCTTATGTAGATCTCTACATTTTGTTCTTTTATGTTCATAACATAAACTCCTGAAATAACTCCTCCTTTTATCATCCTCTGCATATTTGACCAATGTCATTACTCCTTATTCTGCATCATGGAGTCTCTCCTGCAGACATTTTAATCTGCTTCAGCAGTTTCCCTGACTCAAGATTCGTTCTTTTCTGGAAGGTCCTCCCTGTTCCTTTGCACTAATACATGTGTCTTAACCATTCAAAATTACTTCAAAACTTATGTTTTAAAAAAATTTCTCTTCATTAGTCTTACTTAACTTTGATTCCTCTTTATTCTGACTTCCTTTCTTGTGTTTTGTATGTGAGGCAATGTTGGTCCATACTCACAGTGGCACCCTTATTGCCAGGTACTCACCTTGCATTGCCTCTATCAGTATTTAGTATGCATGCAGTATCTGTTAAGTGCAATTTCAAATTTATACATAGGCAAGTTTCATAGAACAATGAATCCTCCAATCCTCCATATTCTCACTATTATGAATAGTGTTGAAATAAACAATACCCCCCAAAAGCCCCCTCAGAACCCCCCCCAAAAACTATAGCCAAAGAAAAGAGCACTTTGTGCATCTGATTGCTACTTTCTAGGTTATCTCCTGGAAATCAGTATAAGCCTTGTGTGTTTTGATTTTTCCACAAAACAATGTCATGCATACAGGAGGTAAGTGTTAAGTTTAATTGAAACACTATAGTGAATAATTTATTAAAAATTAGACAATACAGCTAGCTGCTTTTGGTTTTCACTATTCAATCTATTTGCAACCAGCTTTAGTTTAACAGTGAGAAATATTGCCCGAATCATGTGACATAGTGAAAAATTCAGTATTTTGTATAAAGTGTGTGTGTGTATTGTGTATAGCCCAGCACAGGACCTGTCACATAATGAATGTTCAGTTTATGGTACTTAACAAGATTAATATTTGAAAAAGATCCAGTCTTTCTTTATGGGACATGGAGTAGAGATTTGGTGCATTGCTGCTATAAGTTATTGTCCTGGTTAATTTTACCATGACCTTCTAAAATACATTTACCAAGTAGTGGTCACTAATATATTTAGTAAATGATCTGTTCCTGTGTCTTGCATTCAAGGAATCCTATTTGGTAATCAATATGTGCACACATGAAACAACAAAAAAAATGTAAATAATTATCAAAACATATATAGTCTTTAGAGTATGTAGAAGTTTAGAAAAGGAAAGAATCTTGAAGGTTTAAGTTCTTTATAAAAAGTCTGCTTTTTGTTTATTTTGGGATGGTATAGAGAATCAGTCTCCTCATTCTTATTTGTTTAAACTATACACTGCAAGAGTTGGCTTATTATTATTATTTTTTTATGCAGCATAGTGCCCTCTGGTGAATGTTCACTTGAGCATCAGAATTCTATTCCACTGAATTTTTTTGTAAAATCAGTTATTCTATGAAATGTTACTGGAAAATGAATTCTGTTTGCTCATTAGTTTCCAGAAAATAACAACATATTGAAAAAGAGAAAGACCATATTCTGATTTATAATTAAAAATTAAAAATGATTGTAAATTAAACCCAAGTAGATTTCATTTACTAAGTATGCTAAAAATATGCCTTTTTTTCTTTACCCTCCTATGTGATAAATAGATTAAAATCCATGCATTTATTGATAGTGTTACCAGTTGGTACTTTTGCAGTTCTTAAAGATAAAGAGATTGTATTAATATTGATACTTCAATTAAATACGACAAAATAAATGGTAATATTATTCTACAGAGGAAAGCATTTGATCTGTAGGCTCAAGTATCATAGGTCAAAACTGGGTTGCATTATTTTTTCTCCTCATTTAGATAATGAATATTCTTAATACTTTCTTTACAACATGTTTGCTTAGGAGGTAGAAACTATTTTGTTTTCTGGTACTAAGAACTTTATTTTTTATTTTTATTTTTATTTTTTTTACTAAGAACTTTAGACCATTTATATGCTAATAGGTATGTGAAGCTAGTCCCAAGACTACTAACTGCAGATTCCATCTACATTTGTGAATGACTGTATTGGTTTCTTTAGATGCTTGTATATTTGTATTATAAAGATACTAATTTTGCTTTAGTTTTTTAAATGAATATACTGTGAATTCTGCTAATTATTCATAATCAGTTTTGTTGTTCGTGTTATTGTGAAATGATCTTGCCCCACCAGTAACCTCCATGTATATCACCTGAAACTGATAGACTGATGGAATTGTTTAGAATTCCACGTGACATAGAAACCAGACTTCCCCAATTCAGCTAATTTGACTGAGGGAGACTAATTAGCATTGAGTTGTGTTCTGTAGAAGTATCAAAGCCATGGTTAAACCCAGTTAGAGTGAATACTCATCTTATGTTAGGAAATTTAGTGCATCTTGGGAAAAACCCTGCATAATCTTCATGTAGAAGAAGTGTATAAATTCATTAACATGTAGTCTCCCTTTAAGATATAACTAAGTAGAAAATTTTGACAAATATTATTTATGCATTTAGCTAAGTTATTTATTTCAGTTGGTTGTTCATCCTAAAATACCCTGTATTGTAGTTTCTTAAACGACTCTTCAAGGGAGCAACTATTAAATAAGCTATAAAATACAATTTTATGGAATGAAAATGAGAAACTACTAATAAATAAGATATATAACTTATTTAGTAGTATTTAGTTTTAATAAAGTATTTTTTATTTGGGTAGTCTGAGAGAGTAATTCTAAAATGATGCCTACTAAATTGAGTCTAAATTCATACAATTTGGGCAAGTGCTTGCTATGATTTTACCTTCTTCAAACTAGATGTGTACTTATTCTGAGTTAAGTGACTGAGGTTTTAGTTTGTGCCTTTCTCATTTTTTTCACTTTTTCGGATTTTAGAGGAATAAATGACCAATTGTATATATTCAAAGGGTACAATGTGAAATGATAACTACAATCAAGTTATTTAACATCCATCACCTCCATAGTTGTTGTTTTTCTTTTTTGATTCTATATATAAGTGATACTATATGGCACTTGTCTTTCTCTGTCTGGTTTATTTCACTTCACATAATATTCTCTAGGTTCATCCTCATTTTATTGCATATGGCAGGATTTCCTTAATTTTAAAGGCTCAGTTGTATTTCAGTGTGTGTATGTGTGTATGTGTGTCTGTGTGGGTGTATAATCACAATTTCTTTATCCAGTCATCTGTTGGTGGATACTTCAATTGATTCTATATCTTGGCAATTGTGAATAATGGTGCAATGAAAACGGGAATGCAGTTATCTCTGCAAGATACTGATTGCATTTCTTTAAGATACATACCAAGAGGGACGCCTGCGTGGCTCAGTGGTTGAATGTCTGTCTTTGGCTCAGGATGTGATCCCGGGCTCCCTGCATGGAGCCTGCTTCTCCCTCTGCCTGTGTCTCTGTCTCTCTCTCTGAGTCTCTCATGAATAAATAAATAAAATCTTTACAAAAAAAAGATACATACCAAGAAGTGGGATTGGTGGGTCACATGGTTGTTCTATTTTTAATTTTTTGAGGAACCTCTGTACTTCTTTCTATAATGCCTATACCAATTTACATTTCCAGCAACAGTATACAAGAAAATGAATAAACATTTTTCCAAAGAAGACATACAAATGGCCAACAGATACATGAGAAGATGTTCAACATCACTCATTGTCAGGGAAATGCAAACCAAAATCACAGTGGGATAGCACCTCACACCTGTTAAAATGGTTATGATCAAAAGAACAAGAAATCACAAATGTTGGTGAGGATGTGGAGAAAAAGGGGCCTGTCCCTTTCTAATTTGCTGTGTAGTGTGGGGCAAGTCACCTATCCTTTGTCAGCCCTGTTTATTTGTAAAAGAGAGATAATAAATATTTTACTTACTTCTCTGAGTCAGCCCTGTTTATTTGTAAAAGAGAGATAATATTTTACTTCTCTGAGTGGAAAGACTGAATTAAAAAATGTGACTGTAGGTTTTCAAAATATTAATATACATTTTTATATTTGTTTTATCCTTCCCTTCACTAAATTATAAGCCACTTGAAGACAGAAACTGCATTTTATTGTCTTATCCTAGTTTTCATTTACTAGGTGCCAACTACATGCTCTGTTCTAGCTACTTGGTTCATAAAATATAATTCCTATGCTGAAGGAGCACATACTTTATTTTATGGAGGGAGAGAGGAGGGGATTAAGTGGGAGCAGTAAACAAGTATTTAACTATGATACTATAGAGAAATGTAAAAGAGGCATATTAAAGATGCAGAAAATGCCATGGCAATGGAGATGAGGAAGCTAATGACCACCCCAATTTGGGATGTTCAGTTTCCCAAAAATGGCTTTAGAACTTATTCCTAAAGCATGGGTAGGATTTTTTTTCAGGCATATTTGGAAAGAGAGGGATTCTAAGGAGAAAGGAGCCAGAGAAAGTAGAGATGTATGGAAGTTCTTTGTGTGTTTCAGAGAGACTGAGTAATTTGGGGTGTAGTTTTAGATGGATGGGGAACTGGCTACAGATCTTACAGAAGTTGGACAAATATATTCTGAAAAGAAAGATTGGAGTGAAGAGGAGACTAGAAGCTGGAAAAAATATCTAGGAGATTGCTATAGTGCTCTGAGAAAGAGATTTTAAAGACTGCAGTAGAAAGGGAATGGAGTAGGGATTTGTTTGAGAGCCATTCCAGAAGTAACATTAATGGGATTTGGTGCCTGAATGAAAAACTGGACAGTCTTTTTTAGGTAAAGAAAATAATCCGTTTTTTAGGTCTTGTGACTCAAAACTATGGACACTGCCTTGTACATAGAAGGGGGTCATCAAATTGCTGTCTAATTGGATTAATTAAAGCTCCTTCCTAGAAGATATTAAAATCATCATAAAGATAAGGCTTTATTTTATTTTCACAGCAGCCATTCCAAGTAACTTTTAAGAGTATTGGATTCACTTTTTTAAAAAAGATTTTATTTATTTATTCATGAGAGACACACAGAGAGAGGCAGAGACTAGGCAGAGGGAGAAGCAGGCTCCAAGCAGGGAGCCCGATGTGGGACTCAATCCCAGAACCCTGGGATCACGCCCTGAGCCAAAAGCAGATGCTCAACCACTGAGCCACTCAGGCGTCCCCAGATCACTTTTAGATGATTTTTAATGTCTTCAAGGGCAAAAAAACAATTCTGTTTTTCAGGTAAAACCGTAAAGAATTAATAGATTGGCTTTCTTGTTATTGTGAACAGGGAAATATTAAGAAATTTTCTATTTATTATCATGTTAACAGAACTGGATTGTTGTTTATCTTTTCAATAGGCCTGATAAAAGGATTTGCTAGACAGAGGTATAGAAGGGCGGGGGTGGGAGTGAATGGGTGACGGGCACTGGGGGTTATTCTGTATGTTAGTAAATTGAACACCAATAAAAAATAAATTAAAAAAAAACAAAATAAAATATTACATTTGCAAAAACTTTTGATTACCCTAGGTGGTTCTGAAAAAAGCCCTCTGAAGATGACAGAAAATATATTATTACATTCATATTGTTGCTGAGGACACTGACACTTGAAAAAGAAAAATAACTTCTCTAAGAATGACAGCTAGTAAATCTTAGTGTCAAGAATTCCCTTCATTTCTGATTTCAATTTCTCAGCAAAGCCCAGGTATATGTATTTTTATAAAGTTCCTCAGGTTATTCTTTAGCAGGTAGCACTTAAGAATCATACATTTGTAAACCAAACTGAAGTTGGGAAATGAGAATGGAGTGGGGAAGAGGGGTTATATAAAAGAGAAGTAAGTGTCTAAGGGGTTATAATGGAATTATGAAGGAAGGTTGGGTAGAGTCCGGAAAGATAGGGAAACAGTCACATTTCTATGCCCTTAATCTAATTCCTGGGTTCAGATCAGTGGTTCTTATGATGGTTGTTGCTGCTGCTGTTTTTGCTGGTGATCAGTATTATTATTATTATTATTATTATTATTATTATTAAGCTTATTTAAGCAGATTTGGAGTTAAGTAGATGTGAAGCAAACTCAAGTTACTTCTTGAAAGTGTCTGCCTTGTCTTACCAAGACTTAAAGATGTGTTCATGGCGCCTTTGACTGAAAGAATGCATTTCTTATATTAAAATATAAGTTCCAGGAAGGTAGGATTTTTGTTTGCTTTGCTCATTGTTCTCTCCCCAGAACCTAGAACTGTGTCTTCCACAGGCTAGATATTCCAAAAACCTTTATTGAATCAATTTTCCTGTGGAAAGATATGTTGTAAATTCAAACCTTTGTTGTTCAGCAATGATACTCTTTCTATAATTGAAGTCTCAAGAGATTAAGGTATGTGACATAAAAGTAATAGTTCTTTGGTTGTTTTGCTGTTTATAGGACTTCCACAAGTACTCCCCAGGACTGGGCCAAGCAGTTTCTAAAGACCTGATCTCAGTAGTAGTTGGGTCTTTTAGAAATAGAACTATTATATCAGGTACATTATACATTAAATAGGCCTTTGTGGGCTGGCCTAGGGACATTATATTTTGAATGAGTTAAGAATAACTTAAAATTCAGGAAAGTGGTTAAATTGAAGTCCAGGGTATTAATTGTGACATAATTTTAAAAAATGCTTACGCCTTGGCAATGGTTAATTTACACTAAAATTTTGAAGCAGCAAAAATAAATTTAGAAAACCTTCTCAGATTGGATTTAAAGCAAATACATAAGAGTACAGTTAGAACAATTTGCTGCCTAGCACAAGTCCAACAATATAATAAAAAGTAACAAGGATTAAAAGTAACAATTAGTAATAATTTCTAATTTCCAAGGCACTTTCACATGCCTTATTTCACTGGATTCTTGAAATAATGCCTATTTTATAGGCAAGGAAACCAAGGCTCACAGAAGATAAGTAACTTCTCCAGGGGTTCCTAGCTGGTGAGAGTTGTGTTCCACTTCTAAAAAGTATATTTCTCCAAATGCATTGACAAAAAGTGAGTTTTGAACTGTCCCATCCCCGCTCCCCACAAATGAGAGGAAGTTCCATTTTCAACGTCTAGGAAACTTAAATAGGTTTCTTAATGGTAGTACTTATAATCTTTAGCTTGTAAAATGCTAATTTTCTCATATTTTCATATATCTGAGTGGAAAATACAGTAACCAGAGTTTTCTAATTTTTTCTGATTATAGAACATTTCTGATTTTGTCAAAATAAAAAAGCATTATCATGATAGTTCAAGGTGTAACTTCTAGAGCTATTTGACTTTACTATAGGAATCTTGAAGATAGAAGTTTTCAAGGTCCAAAAAAATGTCCTTAATGCAAGGACTGTTTTTAAACAAAACCAAGAAGCTGGGGGAGGCATCTGGGGGCAGGAATTATATCCTAAGTGCCCCTCAAATTGTATTATATAAACAACTACCCATTCCATATACTTGAAGCCCTATCTATGTAGCTGCTCTTGATAAAGAAACAAGGCTTTTGCATGAGGGTATGATACATATTATAGCATATTTTTCCTCCTTATTAATAAGGAAAGCAATTAATTTTTTATGGAAAGTAATTCATAGATGATTTATGCTTTTACTTATAATAAAAACAGAACTATATATTGTAGCCCTTGGATACTTTAAAACAATCATTTGAAAATGATTTGTAGGGTACTAGAATGTTTTTAGCTTTGAGGAATAGGGAATAACTTTTCTTTTTGTAGAGTATTTTATTTCACTCAATCTTAACATCTCATTCCATAAATAAGTTTGTTGAGTAGGATCCCTGGGTGGCGCAAGGGTTTGGCGCCTGCCTTTGGCCCAGGGCGTGATCCTGGAGACCCGGGATCGAATCCCACGTCAGGCTCCCAGTGCATGGAGCCTGCTTCTCCCTCTGCCTGTGTCTCTGCCTCTCTCTCTCTGTCTCTCTCTGTGTGACTATCATAAATAATAAAAAAAATTTTTAAAAAGTTTGTTGAGTGAATAAAAAATGCATAAATGAAAAAAGCCAACTGTGTATAATGTTCCTTCCGAACAAGGAATTTTGAAAATTTGCAGATGACTAAGATGTGGTTCTTTAATCCTCAAAAGTTTGTAACAGAGTTATGAGCTCTTACTTGCTTCCTTCCACAAATCAATAGCTTTTGCGCTTTACAAAGTGTTTTTACATGTTCTCTCATTGAATCTTTATAAAAACTCTTATGTAAAATAGACTTTTTCCTCATTTTATAGCCAGGGAAAATGACTTGCCTGGGGTTCTACTGCTGATAAATGGTAGACTAGTGTGATCTGAAATATGTGTAGAAAGCCAAACTCTAATCAATCCCTTGCTAGTTACTGATGAACCACACCCATTTTATCATTCTGTTAAGTCAGCATTACATCTGAATTTGCACTCCTTGGTATATAATTCAACTTGTTTTTACGTTATTTTCACTGGGGCATGTTCCAAAAGGAAGAAACTAGACTAACCTATTTTTAAAATCCCCTCTTCATTAGTGTTCTGTTTGCACATGCTGAAGAATGCACTTCACTGAGGATCTTTGGTACCAGATGATGGTTGTGTCTGGGTTTGTCTGGTCCTTGTATTGCCTGTCTACATGAACACTGTTGGTAAAGTACATGCTGCATTTGCAAAATATAAAATGATTTGCACATTTGTCTTCTGAATGATTAAAATACAAATATATGCATTCCACTTATCAGGAAGGCATCATGAAAGACACCAGAAGCTAGACAAGGGAATACCCAGTTGAAGTTATGACTCCAGAATTTACGAACTTGGAGCCATGCAAAGACATTTAGCCTTACTAAATCTCTTTCTTCACTTACAAAAAGACAGGATTACTTCTCTTTGTCCATCTATAGATTGGTGTTTATAAAACTACTGGGCAGACAGTCTTTGTGGAGGACTTTGAAGTTCTACCAGGAAAAGCATTATAAAATGTAGCTTTTATTATCATCATATAGCTGTTATAACCGGTACAGTTGATTGTGTTAAGCATTTAAGATCAGGGTTCATGGATTACATTGTCAATTTGGGCATAAATTTGCTGTTTGCTGTGAACATCCAACTTCACACATTTGTTCCTGAATTTACCTTCTGTAAAATGTAGACAATAATATTTAACTACATCATACAGAATGTTATGAAACTTTACTCTCCTTTCTTGAGATTCTCAAATATAAAGAATTGCAATGATTATTAGCACTACTTTATTCTGATTGGCATCTTTTTGTGGACAGTGTTAGCATAGCATGTATAAATAAATTAGAGAGGTAAAGTCTTCTCTCTGGTATGTAGTTAAATAATTTTGCATATATCTTTCTTGTATATTCCCTCCTCCTTAAACAGTTGGTATTGAACACCAACTGTGTGCCAGGGATTGGCTTTAGTGCTAAGAATTCAAAACTAATACTTCCCGGTACCTTCTTTTAGAAGGCTTAGAACTATAGATCACAAGTTTCTTTAACTGAGTCCTGCCATTGCTTCAGGTAGTGCAAGAAAGCAGGATGCTGACAGGGCCCAACAAAGTGTGACAGTTGGAGCTATTAGTGATCAGCTCTAGTGTTTCATAGGAATGAGGCTCGAGATGCTGGCTCTTTATTTCCATCATTCATCCATTACCTAGCTGTGTGACCTTGGGCACTTCAGTTCTACTCCTTGTTATCTCAGTTTTCTCATCTATCATCTTTTTTTTTTAGATTTTATTCATTTATGAGACACACACACACACAGAGACATAGGAAGAGACATAGGCAGAGAAAGAAATAGGCTCCCTGTGGGGAGCCCAATGCAGACTCCATCCTGGGACTCCTGGACTACACCCTGAGCCAAAGGCTGAAGCTCAGTCACTGAGCCACCTATGCATCCCTCTCATCTATAATCTTTAAGACTTCACTTAGTTCAGAGTTTCTATCATTTCTGTTTTCCAGCTCTAGGTAAGACCACAGTTTATAAAGACAATGGATTTTGTTTCTTTGGATTAGTTTCATCAGCTAATCAAGATTGGAAAAGGATGTTTGGGATGAAAAGTCCTCCATCAACCTTTGAATGAATAACACCTTTCATGGTGTGTATAAAGGGAAATGATAAGTTTGGTGATCTAAGCTAGCCCACAATAAATACACACTCAAGCCAAGTTTGTTGTTTTCTTGGATAACATTTCCTTAATATAGAGGATCAGTCAAAATTGGCCTTTACTTTGAGGTTAATGCTATGTGCAGTGTTTAGTGAAGGCAGAAATTAAACATTTTATTTTTCAGAGGGCTTTATGTGCTTTACTCTATCTTTGTAGTAGGCAGATTTGTCTTGCTCAGAATATCCTTATTGCTTGTACTCCTTGGAGTCCTAAGAAAATACATGCATAATTTCCATTTTAGTGCAGATAACACAAGCTTCCTGAAAGTTTCAACCTGGAATTTGTGTGTGTGTGTGTGTGTGTGTGTGTGTGTGTGTATGTTTCCTCTGCTTGACTTGAGTGGCAGGAGGCTTAAAGAAGAGGGGCATGCCTCC
Source organism: Canis lupus dingo (assembly GCF_003254725.2). NCBI lineage: Eukaryota > Metazoa > Chordata > Mammalia > Carnivora > Canidae > Canis > Canis lupus. The sequence continues at coordinate 67,042,287 of NC_064281.1, forward strand.
TATCACTTGTGTATCATGATCATAGCCCAGCAACTTGATACTTTAGGTACTATTTAAAAATACAATATATTCAAACGTTGGCTTCTGAGAGCGTAGAAGCAGTACACACAAATGATAAAGTGATAAATATAGAATTTTCATTAAGGAAAAGACTGGGGATGCCTGGGTGGCTCAGCGGTTGGGCACCTGCCTTCTGCTTAAGTCGTGATTTCCGGATTCGGGATCGGGTCCCGCATCGGGCTCCCTGCGAGGAGCCTGTTTCTCCCTCTGCCTGTCTCTGCCTCTCTCTCTCAGTCTGTGTCTCTCATGAATAAATAAATAAATATCTTTTTTTAAAAGAAAAGATTGTATCATGTTCTTTTAGATCAATGTTCAAAAGGTGATCTCAGGATTCACAATCTAGTATGTGCTTTAGCTTTGTGCTCATGAAGGAAAGGAAGGAACAGAAAAGTTGACAGTTCTTCTTCCAAATATTATTGTGGCATAGATAAATAAGTTTAATATAAGCTAACAGTGAGCTCCACTACCATTGTGTTTAATGTGAGTCTCATTAATTTAATTCAAGTCTCTTGAGAGCTTAATTGCTCTCAAGAAAAGTAGTGCAGCTCAGGGAAGAAGTTTCTGCAGAGCCACCCAAAATTTGTCTGGCTGATGAGAGTAACACAACTATTTAAATTTATAGTTTTATTTTTCTTCACAGTATTGGTTTATTTTGTGAAGATAAAAAATGGGGAAGGCTCTCCAAAAGTTCCCATTTTGTTCAAAAGCGTGGTTACTATTAGATTTTCCTTGAATTGCTTATTTTATGTTTGTAAAAGCTATTTGGTATTAAAATGTGTGAACTTTTGCATTTAGGATGTGTTACTTTTTCTCAGTGTGATTGTATCCTTTTAAGAATAGTAATTTAAAAACCTTTTAACCTTGTGATAGTTTAATTTAAAAAAAATCTCAAAAAGCAAAGGAATGAATTAGTAGTAGCCTTACTGTTGTTAGTCTATGGACTTGGACTCTGCAAACTTCTATTCAAGATTCCTCTAATAGAGAATTAATTGAAAAGAAAATTAGAGAAAGACAAGGAACACTGACATCTCAAAAGTTTTCTTGCTGACTTCTAGTTAACAAAGCTCTAAATGGCTACTACTCTTCCACCTGCAATCAAGTGTAATAAACCTTCACAGCAGAAGTCAAATTCTGGGGAAAAAAAGTTGGAAGCACACACTTACACCATAAAACCTTGTTTATTGCAACCATCAGTCTTCTAAGATATGCCCCACAATGGGATTTGGTAAAGCCATTACAAGGTGCTGTATGAGTTCCATTTGCCTACAGTAAATAGAATGTCAGAAGTGTCAGGGGGAAATAAATATTGGGCTGGTTAAAAGGGAGCAGAGATGGCTCAAAGCATCATTGAGAGGATTGATTTATCTGGCATGCTGTAATGACTGCAGATGTGGATCTGTTATTCTAGATGAGCAATGAATTTGATGAGCTGATAACACAGGGCCAGAGAGGCCTGGTTTTAATTACTGATGAGGAATTTATTTGTGAAGCACTGTGATTTACTGAGGGTTTATTCTGTTATTGACAGGTGACCTTGGGGTTTTTCTTTTCTGATGAATCCCCGAAAAGGAGCTTTTAAAAGAAATAATCAAACAAAAAGTATTTTATCTGTACTTAGAACACAATGAAGTCATTTGAGATACGTTGTTGGGGTGGAAGTTAGTTTCTTTCAGTACATAAAAAGTTTGCCATTCTGCTTATTCGCTGCTTATAAATTACTACTGATTTTTTCTCAAGTATATGTTTATATTTTTCCTTTTAAGTCTTAACTCTGAGACTGGATGTTGGCATTTATTAGCACGCTTCTATCATTAGTATATAATACTGAGGCAGATTTGTATGGAATCCCATGCCCCCATCTACTTCCCCTCTGTCAACCACCAGTTTCTTCTCTGTATTTAGGAGTGTTTTTGTTTGTTTGTTTGTTCATTTGTTTTGTTTCTTAAATTCCACGCATGAGTGAAACCATATGGTATTTATCTTTCTCTGACTAATTTCACTTAGCACAATAATGCTCTTTAGCTCCAGTCATGTTGTTGCAAATGGCAAGACTTCATTCTTTTTTATGGCTAAGTAGTACTCCAGTGTATATATGTACCATTGTATATATGTACCACATCCCCTTTATCTATTCAAGAGTTGATGAACACTTGGGCTGTTTCCATAACTTGGCTATTGTAGAGAATGCTGCTGTAAATATTAGGATGCATGTATCCCTTTGAATGAGTATTTTTGTATTCTCTGGGTAAGTACCTAGTAGTGCACATCTGATATGGGGTTAGTATCCAAAACATAAAGAACTTATAAAACTCAACACCCCAAAAATGAATAATCCAATTAAAAATGAGCGGAAGACATGAAGAGACATTTTTCCAGAGATGACATCCAGTTGGCCAACAGACACATGAAAGGATGCCCAACATCACTCATGATCAGGGAACTACAAATCAAAACCACAATGAGATGCCACCTCACACCTGTCAGAATGGCTAAAGTCAACATCGCAAGAAACAGCTGTTGATGAGGATATGGAGAAAACGGAACACTTGTGCACTGCTGGTAGGAATGCAAACCAGTGCAGCCACTCTGGAAAACAGTATGGACGTTCTTCAAAAAGTTAAAAATAGAACTACCTTGTGGCCCTTTTATTAAATTAATGTATAAGCTCTAAATTCATTATTGGTAATAAAACTACAGAAAATATGTCACTCTTCATATCTAAATATTTACAATGGTATCTTGAAACAGTGATAATTATTTAGAGAATCAATTTATCAAATAGTATACTAGTATTTCAGTAAACATATCAACACACATGTAAAATGCATAATATAGTAGTTAATTCAGTAACCAAACTTGGTAGTGAAATATGAACCTGGATTTGAGAATAATGAATAATATCAAAAGTATTAAATATGAGAAATGTTGACAAATAAAACATATATAGTACTTAAAAAACTAATATAAAAGAAATGCTAGTACTTTAGAAAAAGAAACAAAGAATTTAAAAACCTTATAGAAGAAGAAGGAAAGATCATATAGAAAGCAATAGAAATAGAATGTTTAGGAATTATAAACAGAGTGAATACAGGTGACAAATATGATGCCATAAAAACGTTCAGGTTACATAGCCCTAAGTGAACACATATAGTGTTTTTTTAACTGTCCTTCTTAGAATTCCAAGATCATGTACATCAGGAGCCATCAACCAGGGTGGGGTATGACTGTTATAAAGTATATCAATTAGAACAATTCTATTACATGTTGGGCTTCCAGGTAGGATTGTTTAGATAAAGTATATAGTGGTGTATCTCTTCAATCTCCCTCTCTTCATATTTGTCTCTGTCTTTCTATGTATCTCTATCTCTTGCTCTGGTTGATTGCCCAAAGTCTCACTAGTATGAGAGAAGGCATGAATATTATGCTGTATGTTACACCTAAGATAGTGTATAAATAAAGCATCCAAGAAGAATATATGAATTTATTGCACCTCAAAAAATCTAAAGCTTAAGTTCTTTTTGGTTTTAGTCTTTTGATAATTTTATAGAACAAATGCTTTTTAATAAGTATTTGTCTTGGGCAGCCCCAGTGGCTCAGTGGTTTAGCGCCGCCTGCAGCCCAGGGTGTGATCCTGGAGACCCGGGATCGAGTCCCACGTCGGGCTCCCTGCATGGTGCCTGCTTCTCCCTCTGCCTGTGTCTCTGCCTCTCTCTCTCTAGCTGTGTCTCTATGAATAAATAAATAAAATCTTAAAAAAATAAGTATTTGTCTTGTTCTACTAACTTTTTGAATAGTATTTAGTGATTGTATGAATGGTTTTCTTGAAATAACTGTTAGGGGGTCCCTGGGTGCCTCAGCTAGTTAACCTTCTGCCTTGGGCTTAGGCCATGATCTCAGGGTCCTAGGATCAAGCCCCACGTCAGGCTCCCTGCCAAGCAGGGAGCTTGCTTCTCCCTCACCTTCCCATTCCTGCTCTCTTTCTCTATCTCTGTTACTGTTTCTTTCTCTCTCAAATAAATAAATGAAACCTTAAAAAATAACTTAAATTGCCTAATAATTTCTCCTCAAATATTGGAAACTGTTTACCCATTTACTGATTTTCTAAAATCGGCCAGCAGCTGCATTTTTTCTTGTCATTAGTGAGAATTTAGTGAAATTCTACTGTTTTGGTTAACTTATAATGGTTATCACCACTATCACATTTATTGCTTATTTAATGCTTTTTGATTATCCTTTGTATTAAAGTATGATGGTTGATGATAAAATTCAATTGTATAATTGCATGAATTCTGAAGAAGAATAAAACATAATTCTGTGGATACAAGCTACAGTTTACTTGCAAAATTTAACATTTGTAAGGGCTTCCACTATCTCTTCCCTTTTAGTCTTTTTGTGATTTCCCATTACATTCTGTATTTTATATAAATTCTGAGACTTGAAGAAAGGCAAGTATTTTTATATTATTTGTAGTCCATATAATATGGCTTAAAACTCCATTTTATTAAAAAATGTGCTTGAAAGGAAACACTTCCCAACCCCACAAAACCTCAGTCTTTATCCCTGGATTGTAATTACTAGAAATATGATAGAAGGATATTTAAAGATATACATACAAGGTTGATTCGCTCTCATATCTCCTTTGATATCCTGATAGAACTTGGGAAAATAGTTTTGAATGTCCATCAAATACACATTAATAGAAATAAGATGTCTGTTCCATTTTTTTTCCTTTAGTACATGATTTTATTATGTACCTGGCACTATGACAAACTACTTAATGCTAGTTTTCTAATGAAACATCTGTAGAAACTCAGAATGTGAGTGAGTTAATGCATTTAGAATGTAAGGTCTGGGTTTATGTATCATTTTCAAGGGGGAGCACTTCATATGAAATAGATTCCCCTGGTAGCAATTACTGAGAGAGGATTTATGATCTCTAGGGAATTTTCCACAGAATCATTTTTTATATTATGTTGTTTAGTGCAAAAGGGCTTGTAACCAAACTATACTTAAATAAAAAAATTTGCTAAGTTAGAGCATGAATAAGTGGCAATGATTATCTGTAAACAAAACATTAAATTTTATATAATGGAATTTGTAGACAAAGTTAAGACATAGAATGCCATTACATTAAAATAAAAATTAAATGAAAACATAGCACTGTAGTGAATTCTAGTTCTTGTTTCTTTTTTTTTTAAAGGATTTTATTTATTTATTCATGAAAGACACAGAGAGAAAAAGGCAGAGATGTAGGCAGAGGGAGAAGCAGGCTCCAGGCAGGGATTTCAATCCTGAGACCACGGATCACGCCCTGAGCCAGGCGTAGATGCTCAACCGCTGAGCCACCCAGGAGTCCCTAGTTCTTGTTTCTTGAGGGAAACAATTTGATTCTTGCGATTCAATGGTTGGTGTATTTATATATATTTTTATTTTTTAATATATTTTTTAATAATAAATTTATTTTTTATTGGTGTTCAATTTGCCAACATACAGAATAACACCCAGTGCTCATCCCGTCAAGTGCCACCCTCAGTGCCCGTCACCCATTCACCCACACCCACCGCCCTCCTCCCCTTCCACGGCCCCTAGTTCATTTCCCAGAGTTAGGAGTCTTCATGTTCTGTTTCCCTTTCTGATATTTCCTACCCATTTCTTTTCCCTTCCCTTCTATTCCCATTCACTATAATTTATATTCCCCAAATGAATGAGAACATATAATGTTTGTCCTTCTCCGATTGACTCATTTCACTCAGCAAAATACCCTCCAGTTCCATCCACGTTGAAGCAAATGGTGGGTATTTGTCATTTCTAATGGCTGAGTAATATTCCATTGAAACATAAACCACATCTTTATCCATTCATCTTTTGATGGACACCGAGGCTCCTTCCACAGTTTGGCTATTGTGGACATTGCTGCTAGAAACATCGGGGTGCAGGTGTCCCGCCGTTTCATTGCATCTGTATCTTTGGGGTAAATCCCCAACAGTGCAATTGCTGGGTCCTAGGGCAGGTCTATTTTTAACTCTTTGAGGAACCTCCACACAGTTTTCCAGAGTGGCTGCACCAGTTCACATTCCCACCAACAGTGTAAGAGGGTTCCCTTTTCTCGGCATCCTCTCCAACATTTGTGGTTTCCTGCCTTGATTATTTTCCCCATCCTCACTGGTGTGAGGTGGTATCTCATTGTGGTTTTGATTTGTATGTCCCTGATGGCAAGTGATGCAGAGCATTTTCTCATGTGCTTGTTGGCCATGTCTATGTCTTCCTCTGTGAGATTTCTCTTCATGTCTTTTGCCCATTTCATGATTGGATTGTTTGTTTCTTTCGTATTGAGTTTAATAAGTCCTTTATAGATCTTGGAAACTAGCCCATTATCTGATACGTCATTTGCAAATATCTTCTCCCATTCTGTAGGTTGTCTTCTAGTTTTGTTGACTGTATCCTTTGCTGTGCAAAAGCTTCTTATCTTGACGAAGTCCCAATAGTTCATTTTTGCTTTTGTTTCTTTTGCCTTCGTGGATGTATCTTGCAAGAAGTTACTGTGGCTGAGTTCAAAAAGGGTGTTGCCTGTGTTCTTCTCTAGGATTTTGATGGAATATTGACTCACATTTAGATCTTTCATCCATTTTGAGTTTATCTTTGTGTATGGTGAAAGAGAGTGGTCTAGTTTCGTTCTTCTGCATGTGGATGTCCAATTTTCCCAGCACCATTTATTGAAGAGGCTGTCTTTCTTCCAGTGGATGTTCTCTCCATCTTTGTTGAATATTAGTTGACCATAAAGTTCAGGGTCCACTTCTGGGTTCTCTATTCTGTTCTATTGATCTATGTGTCTGATTTTGTGCCAGTACCACACTGTCTTGATGACCACAGCTTTGTAGAAAACCTGAAGTCTGGCATTGTGATGCCCCCAGCTATGGTTTTCTTTTTTAATATACCCCTGGCTATTCGGGGTCTTTTCTGATTCCACACAAATCTTAAAATAATTTGTTCTAACTCTCTGAAGAAAGTCCATGGTATTTTGATAGGGATTGCGTTAAACGTGTAAATTGCCCTGGGTAACATTGACATTTTCACAATATTAATTCTGCCAATCCATGAGCATGGAATATTTTGCCATCTCTTTGTGTCTTCCTCAATTTCTCTCAGAAGTGTTCTCTAGTTTTTAGGGTATAGATCCTTTACCTCTTTGGTTAGGTTTATTCCTAGGTATCTTTTTTTTAAATTTATTTATGATAGTCATACAGAGAGAGAGAGAGAGAGAGAGAGAGAGGCAGAGACATAGGCAGAGGGAGAAGCAGGCTCCATGCACCAGGAGCCCGACGTGGGATTCGATCCCGGGTCTCCAGGATCGCGCCCTGGGCCAAAGGCAGGCGCCAAACCGCTGCACCACCCAGGTATCCCTATTCCTAGGTATCTTAAGCTTTTGGGTGCAATTGTCAATGGGATTGACTCCTTAATTTCTCTTTCTTCAGTCTCGTTGTTAGGGTATAGAAATGCCACTGACTTCTGGGCATTGATTTTGTATCCTGCCATGCTGCCAAATTGCTGTATGAGTTCTAGCAATATTGGGGTGGAGTCTTTTGGGTTTTCTATGTAGAGTATCATGTCATCTGCTAAGAGGGAGAGTTTGCCTTCTTCTTTGCCATATTGAATGCCTTTAATGTCTTTTTGTTGTCTGATTGCTGAGACTAGGACTTCCAGTACTATGTTGAATAGCAGTGGTGAGAGTGGACATCCCTGTCTCGTTCCTGATCTTAGGGGAAAGGCTCCCAGTGCTTCCCCATTGAGAATTATATTTGCTATGGGCTTTCCGTAGATGGCTTTTAAGATGTTGAGGAATGTTCCCTCTATCCCTACACTCTGAAGAGTTTTGATCAGGAATGGATGCTGTATTTTGTCAAATGCTTTCTCTGCATCTAATGAGAGGATCATATGGTTCTTGGTTTTTCTCTTGCTGATATGATGAATCACATTGATTGTTTTACGAGTGTTGAACCAGCCTTGTGTCCTGGGGATAAATCCTACTTGGTCATGGTGAATAATATTCTTAATGTACTGTTGGATCCTATTGGCTAGTATCTTGTTGAGAATTTTTGCATCCATGTTCATCAGGGATATTGGTCTGTAATTCTCCTTTTTGGTGGGATCTTTGTCAGGTTTTGGAATTAAGGTGATGCTGGCCTCATAGAACGAATTTGGAAGTACTCCATCTCTTCTATCTTTCCAAACAGCTTTAGGAGAATAGGTATGGTTTCTTCTTTAAACGTTTGATAGAATTCCCTTGGGAAGCCTGGACTGGCCCTGGACTTTTGTGTCTTGGGAGGTTTTTGATGACTGCTTCAATTTCCTCCCTGGTTATTGGCCTGTTCAGATTTTCTATTTCTTCCTGTTCCAGTTTTGGTCGCTTGTGGCTTTCCAGAAATGCGTCCATTTCTTCTCGATTGCCTAATTTATTGGCGTATAGCTGTTCATAATATGTTTTTAAAATCGTTTGTATTTCCTTGGTGTTGGTAGTGATCTCTCCTTTATCATTCATGATTTTATTAATTTGAGTCTTCTCTCTCTTCTTTTTAATAAGCCTGGCTAATGGTTTATCTATTTATTAATTCTTTCAAAGAACCAACTACTGGTTTTGTTGATCTGTTCCACAGTTTTTCTGGTCTCGATTTCGTTGAGTTCAGTTCGATTCTTTATTAACTCTCTTCTTCTGCTGGGTGTTGGATCTATTTGCTGTTTTTTCTCTAGCTCCTTTAGGTGTAAGGTTAGCTTTTGTATTTGAGTTCTTTCCAGTTTTTGGATGGATGCTTGTATCGCGATGTATTTCCCCCTCAGGACTGCTTTTGCTGCATCCCGAATATTTTGAACGGTTGTATATTCATTCTCATTAGTTCCCATGAATCTTTTTAATTCTTCCTTAATTTCCTGGTTGACCCTTTCATCTTTTAGCAGGATGGTCCTTAACCTCTATGTGTTTGAAGTCCTTCCAAACTTCTTGTTGTGATTTAGTTCTAATTTCTAGGCATCATGGTCTGAGAATATGCATGGGATGATCCCAATCTTTTGGTATCCGTTCAGACCCGATTTGTGACCCAGTATGTGGTCTATTCTGGAGAAAGTTCCATGTGCACTTGAGAATAATGTGTATTCAGTTGAGTTTGGATGTAAAGTTCTGTAGATATCTGTGAAATCCATCTAGTCCAGTGTATCATTTAAAGGTCTCGTTTCTTTGCAGATGTTGTGTTTAGAAGTCCTATCGAGTATAGAAAGCGCTAGATTGAAGTCACCAAGTATAAGTGTATTATTATCTAAGTATGTCCTAACTTTGGTTATTGATTGATATGGTTATTAATTGATTGATATGGTGTATTTATATTAACATTTTAACATAAATATTTATTAACATAAATAGCAAAACTAGAGCATAAAGTCAGGTGTATTTGTCTACCTAGGCTGCCAAAGCAAAATTCCCGACTGGGTGGCATGAGCAACAGAAATTTATTTTCTCATAGTTCTGGTGGCTGAATTTCCAAGATCAAGCTGTCAGCAAGTCTGGATTCTCTTGAGGCCTCTCTCCTTGGCTTCTAGATGTCCAATTTCTCCCTTTGTTCTCTAATGGTCTTTGCTTTGTGTATTTGCTCTGCTAAATAGGGAGATCTCTGATGTCTCTTCCTCTTTTTATATGGACACCAATTATGTTGGATTAGAATCCCACTTTTATGACCTCATTTAACCATAATTACCTTTTTAAAGGCCCTGTCACCCAATATAGTCACATTGGGGTTTAGGGCTTCAACATATGAATTTTAAGGGGCACAATTCTGTCTATTATATCAGGTGAACTCTGCTATGTAAGGAGTAATTTGCTGTGCATGAAAATAATGTATTGGATTGTATTAAAATATAAGAAGAGAAATCTCTCAGTCATCTCAGGTATTAACAGGATGGGTCTAGAAATTATTGCTTCAAATTGTGAGAGGCCAGTGTAATGGGTCAGTTATAGAAAATGAACTGTGATTCCTAAAATCAAAGATCTGCACTTATATTCAGAGGACTATTCTGGAAATAAAAAATGGGCAAGATTTAGCTTAATGGCAGCATATAAACAAACGACCCTAATAGCCAACAATTGAATAAAGGGATCAAGGTGAGTATAATTAAGCAGTGAGTAGATTCCTTTGGGAATTGGATACTAGGCAACCGTATTGGGACTAGATGTTGAAGAGAATTTTGGTGCATGGGTTCAGTCATTGGGTGGGAGGGTTTAGGCCATCAGGGACAACAGAAAGACACTGGAACTCGAACTAGGAGTGAGAAGCTGGCATAAAGTCGTAGTAGAAGTGTCTCAAAAGGAAGACTTAATTTCATGATCATACCCAAGGATCCTAAAAGGAGAATGAATGCAGCACTAGCGAATGGCACACAAAGCAGGTTATTTAACCAAGAGAATTGGATCAAGGAAAATGGCCACCAACCAGGAGAGCATTGGGAAGTAAAGTCTGAGAACATAACATGAAAGAAGGAAGGGAAATTAAATCAGTTTTGTATGAGGGGAGGCCAATTTATTAGAGCCAAAGTTGAAAATGACAAACAGAAAGAAGAAAATGCTTCACAATGTACAATAAAAAAGTGATACGTGTGGGAGCAGGGAGTAAAGTTTAATGTCTAGGAAAGAGTGTACAAAATTTGTGTTATCATGTATTGTGAACTTGCCTCAAAGACCACACCACCAAATAGCTACAACTCTGTCTGAATGTGGAGGAGGAGAGAGTATCCTCCCCACTGAAAAGGCATTTAGAGACCAGAAAAACCAAGCAGGCAACTCTGTACAGTCTACACAGCTTTATTCAGCATAACTTACTGATGGAGAATTGGGCAGGCAACTATCCAGGGGTGTGCAGCTATTCTGTGCAAAGTTCAAACCTTAGTCCACAGACTTTATAGGTTGAGAGAATGTGCAGAAGGGCATTGTAGTGAGATCAAGGATTTGCATGTACCTCAAAGTGTTTGCCTGCGCCTGACAGCTGACCTTTACTTAAATTTCATGAAGCCATATGTGTGTCAGGGAAGGAAGAGACTATGTTATCTTTAACAAATTTGCAGAAGGCCAAAGTAAATCTCCCCCCATCCTGGCCTTGGGCATTTCTAAGGTATGTATATTAATCTCCATGGAGCCCAGAACACATAGCTTCAAGAGAGGACATAAACAAGATGGAGGGTTAAAGATGGAGTCAAAAAACACCTTATTAAATGGTCATAATATAACTCATGGATGAATTAGTAACTTGTTGCTTTGTAAACAGTAAGAATTCAATAATACCTACCTGATAATCACAGGTCTTTGCACGATAGCCATTTATCCTGTACATAATAAGGGACTGAAGTATAATCACCCTATTGAACTTTATATTTTTTCTTTTTTTTTTTTTTTTTTTTTTTTAATCTTTTTTATTTATTTATGATAGTTACAGAGAGAGAGAGAGAGGCAGAGACACAGGCAGAGGGAGAAGCAGGCTCCATGCACTGGGAGCCCGATGTGGGATTCGATCCCAGGTCTCCAGGATCGCGCCCTGGGCCAAAGGCAGGCGCCAAACCGCTGCGCCACCCAGGGATCCCGAACTTTATATTTTTTCATGCAATAACATACTATCCTTATTAGAAAACTTTGCTCCTTTTTACATCAAACCTCAAAAAGTGTTTTTTTTTTTGTTTTTTGTTTTTTTTTTTACCTCTAGAGTGGTCTCTGTTGGTGCCTTTTAAAATTTTAGCCTGATATCCTTTTTGTTAAATCTCTTACATTAGCATGATGTTCCAGCAATGAATTATTCTCCCAGAGCTCAATTATACTCTGAATTTTGATGCCTATAATTAACCTTACATAATTAGGCATATTATGTAAGCAAATACATATATTATTTTTGTATGTATATATGGTAAAGGACATCTCTTTTTCTTTCCGTCATTTATTTAGTGGTAGATAAAACAAAACCCTTTTTCTCATTCCAGAAAATAGAATTGGGAGATCTTTATAATGACAAGCTTACTATCAGCTCATAGATCATCCTGACAACTTTTGTTTTCAAGGGAAGGTCTGACATAAAGGGATATCACAGTTTGTCACTCTGTCAAAGGGAAAGATAGACCTGAGCTTTAAGGAGAAATAGCCTTTTGCTGTTTATTTGACTGTTAGGGTTGTAGTTATCTATCTTTCATTGTGTATACATTCTAAAGCATTGAATGCTGAACTGATGTTCCTATTTTCAGATGTTGACCATCTCTTGAGAAGTAAGGCCTTGGTGTATCACTGTGTAGCTTCTATGTCTTAATGACATGGTAAGGTGTGTCTTCATTTATCAAAGAGGTTCTCTGAAATTCTAGTTTCATAGCTTTCTCCGTCAGTCTTGTCTGCATGTTTGGAGTATTGTTTCTTTTGTTTTGGCACTATTGATCTGGTTTTTGCCCTTTCCCACAGGAAAGAAAGCTGTGATTTAGAAATAATGTGAATTTCTATGTTTATTCTGTTCTTTTTTCCTTTAGGAACTGAAAATAGGCTGAGGTATACACTTATCTAAGGATGAGTTAAATAACTTTAAGAAGTTATTTAAGAACATGTGTATTTTTATGTGTGACATTTTTGTCATTAAAAAAACAATCTTGAGAATTATCATGAGAATTTATTTGATTCTTGTGCCTGTATTTGCTGGTGTGCTCACTATCTCTTGCCTGAAAAACATACTCCATGCATATCTGGTGGTTAACATTGGCATATGTATATTCTGTAACTTATTAGTCACAAACCAGCTCATTCTACTTCAAGTTATACAAATACTGGTAGATGATCCAAATTACCTGGAAATTTCAGAATACGGTTAATAATCATTCTGGGTTTTCTATTTGAAATGGTTGTTAATAACTTAAAAAGTGAAGTGGCTCATGACAAGTTTTATTAGGATTTTTCTTTTTACACTTAATTGGGTGGCAAATTTTGCAAATATAATTAATAAAGTATTTAAGAATAAATACTCATTATCTCAAATGGTGAAAACAACTGGATTTTTTTCAACATGTTCAGTATTCTGTTAATCATACCTCAATGATTTAAGGTGCAACCATTTTATACAGTTTAAGAACAAGAAAATGTGGGGTGCCTGGGTGGCTCAGGTTGGTTATGTGTCTGCCTTTGGCTCAGGTCATGATACCAGGGTCTTGGGATCGAGCCCCACTCAAGCTCTCTGCTCAGCGCCCGGCTTGCTTCTCCCTCTCCCTCTGCCTGCCACTCTGCCTACTTGTGTTTTCTCTTTCTCTCTCTGTCAAATAAATAAATAAAATCTTTAAAAAAAACAAGAACAGGAAAATGCATGGTCTTCAAGAACGTCTAAAGAATTCTCTCGTTCCTGGCATTGCAAATAATGAATGTGCTTTGCTCAGTAAAGCTGTTTTGTTGTTTCTAATGCAATCTCCAGCTCCATTTTCACCGTGTATTTGGAGAGTCAGTTCATGCATGTGGCAATACCCTTCAGTGAGATTCTAAATGACTGGTGAGAGATGGCAGTCCTGGCAGGGAATCAAGATGTTCTTTGTAAACAAAATCAGTGAAAATTTGCTGTTAACTTCCTAGCCTTAATATTTCTCTGATAAAATTTTGAATTTTGCATGCACTTTTAAAAATCCATGAAGAGTCTAAAATGAGAGCTAGTTTATATTTCCAAATATGCTGATCATCTGCATCCAGAAATATAGATATATCATTCTGGATTTAAGTTCCAGTAAATAATTATATTGTGATTTCGTTTCTATTCAGTATTGCAAAATGCTCTCCTCTATTGCCATTTTAGGAGGCTGGTGTTCTTTAAAGAAAATTTTTGAACCAGCTGATTTTCATGACTGGTAATTAGTGGCTTGGGATGTTTTTATTTCAGATTTAGACTGAGAGTTACCTAGTTTTAGAATTTACCAGAGATTCCCCTTGTTCTTTTTTTTCCCAGACAGTGAGGGATTCTTAATTTAGAAAATGTGATGCAAAATTCAAAATTCTCAGTGGATATCATTCTGAGACTTTTGAATCTGGATCTAACATTTGTCTATCCTTTGCTTCACAAGTGTTCTCCTTTGAAAAAAGCCTGGAGCTACAAAGCAAACTATTTGTGCAAAAACTTATGAAAACTGGGGAGAGGGAGTGTTAGGACCTATCTTTTTAAAGTTTTTATTTAAATTCCAGTTGGTTAACATATAGTGTTGTATTAGTTTCAGTTGGGATCCATCTTGATAACAACAATCAGCCTTTGTAAGGTTCATTCCAGGCTAATGGCTGGTGAAATTGTTCTGGGTGGTTGAAATGAAATGAACTAAAGAACATGAAAGAGAGCAAGCAGAATGGTTTATTGCTTTTCTTTGAAGACACAATAGTTATACTCTCTTTTTGTTACTTGTTATCTATGTAGCAGACATTTAAAGCCAGGGTTTTGAATACTATGATGGCTGAATGAGAGCTATAAATCCAGGCTAAGGTACAAATTTCTATGGCCAAGCAGGTACTAAAACAGGATAGCAAAGACTGCAGTCCTCAAATTGTTTTAATTGATGAATATTCATAGCTGAAGAAAAGAACAAGCAAGCACATTTTCCCTCTCTCTGAAACATCGTATTAGAAGTGAAAGAACTAATGCTTGATTTAAAAAATACATGTAACGAATATGAATATGGACATAAGAAGGCCAGCCACCATCAAAGTCAGGAATGCACGTGACGGGATGAGCACTTGAGGTTCAAATTTCTTTACAAAAAATCACAAGTCTGTGTGGGATTTTCATTTTTCTTTCTTTTTTGGTATTCTTACAAATGGATATGCAAGGAGAAAAAGCCAAGTATTCCAAATAAAGAAACTATGTGTATGCATGTTATATGTTTCTAAGATGTCTGTTTTCATAAGTTGTATATGAAAAACAACTTATTTATTTTTATTTCAATTAATGGAATATATATTACAGTGTCAATATAATTTGTTATTGCAAATTACATTATTTTTAATTTCAAGTATTTAATTCCAGTTAACATAGAGTGTTATGTTAGTTACAGGTGTACAGTATAGTACTTCAACACTTACATACATGCCCTGGTGCTCATCACAACAAGTATACTCCTTAAACCCTATCACCTACTTAAGCCACCCCCCACCTGCCTCTCAGCTAGCAATGATCAGATGGTTCTCCATAATTAAGGATCTGTTTCTTGAATTATCTCTCTCATTTTTCTTACCTTTGCTTGTTTTGTATCTTAAATTCCACGTATAAGTGAAATCATATGATATTTGGTTTTCTCTGACTGACTTACTTTGCATAGCTTTATACTTGGCAGCTCCATCCCAGTCATTGCAAATGGCGAGATTTCATTGTTTTTTATGGCTGAATAATATATAGTATATATACCAATTCTTTATCCATTCATCAATGAACACATGGGCTGCTTCCATATTTGGTTATTGTAAATAATGCTGCTATAAATATACAGATGTATGTATCTCTTTGAATTAATGTTCTTGTATGCTTTTAGTAAATATCCAGTAGTGCAATTGCTAGATCATAAGGTAATTCTATTTTTAATGTTTTGAAGAATCTCCATATTGTTTGCCAGAGGGGCTGCACCAGTTTGCATCGCCAACAACAGTACATGCACGAGAATTTCTTTATTTCCACATCTTCACTAATACCTGTTGTTTCATATACTGTTGATTTTAGCCATTCAAACAGGAAGGAAGTGATATCTCACTGTAGGTTTTTTTTTTTTTTAATTGGAGTTCAATTTGCCAACCTACAGCATAACACCCAGTGCTCAGCCCATCAAGTGCCCCCTCAGGGCTCATCACCCAGTAACCCCAACTCCCTGCCCACCTCCCTTTCCATAACCCTTTGTTCGTTTCCCATAATTAGGTATCTCTCATGTTCTGTCACCCTCACTGATATTTCCCACTCATTTTCTCTCCTTTCCCCTTTATTCCCTTTCACTATTTTTTATATTCCCCAAATGAATGAGACCATATAATGTTTGTCTTTCTCCGATTGACTTACTTCACTCAGCATAATACCCTCCAGTTCCACCCACATCGAAGCAAATGGTGGGTATTTGTCATTTCAAATGGCTGAGTAAAATTCCATTGTATACATATACCATATCTTCTTTATCCATTTATGTTTCGATGGACACCGAGCCTTCTTCCAGAATTTGGCTATTGTGGACATTGCTGCTATAAACATTGGTGTGCAGGTGTCCTGCGTTTCACTGCATCTTTATCTTTGGGGTAAATCCCCAGCAGTGCAATTCCTGGGTCGTAGGGCAATTCTAATTTAACTCTTTGAGGAACCTCCACACAATTTTCCAGAATGGCTGTAGCAGTTCATATTCCCACCAACAGTGCAAGAGGGTTCCCCTTTCTCCACATCTTCTCCAACATTCGCTGTTTCCTGACTTGTTAATTTTCATCATTCTCACTGGTGTGAGGTGGTATCTCATTGTCGTTTTGATTTGTATGTCCCTGATGGCAAGTGATGCAGAGCATTTTCTCATATGCATGTTGGCCATGTCTATGTCTTCTTCGGTGAAATTTCTGTTCATGTCTTTTGCCCATTTCATGATGGGATTGTTTGTTTCTTTGGTGTTGAGTTTAATAAGTTCTTTATAGATCTTGGATATTAGCCCTTTATCTGATACGTCATTTGCAAATATCTTCTCCCATTCTGTAGGTTGTCTTTTACTTTTGTTGACTCTTTCTTTTGCTGTGCAGAAGCTTTTTATCTTAAGTCCCAATAGTTCATTTTGCTTTTGTTTCTTTTGCCTTCATGGATGTATCTTGCAAGAAGTTGCTGTGGCCAAGTTCAAAAAGGGTGTTGCCAGTGTTCTCCTCTAGGATTTTGATGGAATCTTGTCTCACATTAAGATCTTTCATCCATTTTGAGTTTATCTTTGTGTATGGTGAAAGAGAGTGGTCTAGTTTCATTCTTCTGCATGTGGATGTCCAATTTTCCCAGCACCATTTATTGAAGAGGCTGTCTTTCTTCCAGTGGATGTTCTCTCCGGCTTTGTTGAATATTAGTTGACCATAAAGTTGAGGGTCCATTTCTGGATTCTCTATTCTGTTCCATTGATCTATGTGTCTGATTTTGTGCCAGGAC
This sequence comes from Canis lupus dingo, assembly GCF_003254725.2. Taxonomy (NCBI): domain Eukaryota; kingdom Metazoa; phylum Chordata; class Mammalia; order Carnivora; family Canidae; genus Canis; species Canis lupus. Next base: position 67,059,509 of record NC_064281.1, read on the forward strand.
CATGCGGCCTTGGTGACCACAGCTTTGTAGAAAACCTGAAATCTGGCATTGTGATGCCCCCAGCTATGGTTTTCTTTTTTAATATTCCCCTGGCTATTTGGGGTCTTTTCTGATTCTACACAAATCTTAAGATGATTTGTTCCAATTCTGTGAAGAAAGTCCATGGTATTTTGATAGGGATTGCATTAAATGTGTAAATTGCCCTGGGTAACATTGAAATTTTCACAATATTAATTCTTCCAATCCATGAGCATGGAATATTTTTCCATCTCTTTGTGTCTTGCTCAATTTCTTTCAGAAGTGTTCTCTAGTTTTTAGGGTATAGATCCTTTCCCTCTTTGGTTAGGTTTATTCCTAGGTATCTATGCTTTTGGGTGCAATTGTAAATGGGATTGCTTTCTTAATTTCTCGTTGTTCAGTCTCATTGTGAGTGCATAGAAATGCCACTGATTTCTGGGCATTGATTTTGCATCCTGCCACACTGCCAAATTGCTGTATGAGTTCTAGCAATCTTGGGGTGGAGGCTTTTGGGTTTTCTATGTACAGTATCATGTCATCTGCAAAGAGGTAGAATTTGACTTCTTCTTTACTAATTTGAGTACCTTTTATTTTTTTGGTTGCCTGATTGCTGAGGCTAGGACTTCTAGTACTATGTTGAATAGCAGTGGTGAGAGTGGACATCCCTGTCTCATTCCTGATCTCAGGGGAAAGGCTCCCAGTGTTTCCCCATTAAGAATGATATTTGCTTTTCGGGGCTTTTCGTGGATGGCTTTTAGGATGTTGAGGAATGTTCCCTCTATCCCTACACTCTGAAAAGTTTTGATCAGGAATGGATGCTGTGTTTTGTCAAATGCTTTCTCTGCATCTATTGAGAGGATCATAAGTTTCTTATTTTTTCTCTTGCTGATATGATGAATCACATTGATTGTTTTACGAGTGTTGAACCAGCCTTGTGTCCTGGGGATAAATCCTACTTGGTCATGGTGAATAATCTTCTTAATGTATCGTTGGATCCCACTCGCTAGTTTCTCGTTGAGAATTTTTGCATTTGTGTTCATCAGGGATATTGGTCTATAATTCTCCTTTTTGGTGGGGTTTTTGTCTGGTTCTGGAATTAAGGTGATGCTGGCCTCATAGAATTAATTTGGAAGTACTCCATCTCTTTCTATCTTTCCAAACCGCTTTAGTAGAATAGGTATGGTTTCTTCTTTAAACATTTGATAGAATTCCCCTGGGAAGCCATCTGGCCCTGGACTTCTGTGTCTTGGGAGGTTTTAGATGACTTCTTCAATTTTCTCCCTGGTTATTGGCCTGTTGAGATTTTCTATTTCTTCCTGTTCCAGTTTTGGTAGTTTGTGGTTTTCCAGAAATGCGTCCATTTCTTCTAGATTGCCTAATTTATTGGCGTATAACTGCTCATACTATGATTTTAAAATCGTTTGTATTTCCTTGGTGTTCGTAGTGATCTCTCCTCTTTCATTCATGATTTTATTATTTGGTCAGCTCCCACATTTGGGGCATAAATATTCATGATTGTAGGTCCTCTTGTTGGATAGATCCTTTAAGTATGACATAGTGTTCCTCTTCATATCTTTCTACTGTCTTCGGGATAAACTTTAATTAATCTGATATAAGAATGGCTACCCCTGCTTTCTTTTGAGGACCATTTGAATAGTACATGGTTCTCCAACCTTTATTTTCAGGCTGTAGGTGTCCTTATGTATAAAATAAGTCTCTTGTAGATAGCAAATAGATGGGTCTTGCTTTTTATATCTAGTCTGAAACCCTGCGCCTTTTGATGGGGTCATTAAGCCCATTCATGTTCAGAGTTACTATTGAAAGATTATAATTTAGTGTCATCATGATACCTATTCAGTCGCTGTTTTTGTGAATTGTTTCCTTGGACTTCCTCTTTATTTTACGGAGTCCCCCTTAATATTTCTTGCAGAGCTGGTTTGGTGGTCACATATTCTTTCAGTTTCTGCCTATCTTGGAAGCTCTTTATCTCTCCTTCTTTTCTGAATTAGAGCCTTGTTGGATAAAGTATTCTTGGCTGCATGTTCTTCTCATTTAGGACCCTGAATATATCCTGCCTGCCCTTTCTGTCCTGCCAGGTCTCTGTGGAGAGGTCTGCTGTTATCCTAATACTTCTCCCCATAAAGGTTAGGTATTTCTTGTCTCTTTCCCCTTTAAGGGTTTTCTCTTTATCTTTGGAATTTGCAAGTTTCACTATTAAATGTCGAGGTGTATAGCGGTTTTTATTGATTTCAGGGTGGCTCGCTCTATCTCTTGGATCTGAATGTCTGTTTCCCTTCCCAAGTTAGGGAGTTTCTCAGCCATGATTTGTTCAAATACACCTTCTTGACCTCTGTCCCTTTTGGCGCCCTCTAGAACCCCAATTAAACATAGATATTTCCTTCTGAGGCTGTCATTTATTTCCCTTAACCTATCATCATGATCTTTTAATTGTTTTTCTCTTTTCCTCAGTTTCCCTCTTTGCCATCAACTTGTATTCTGTCACTGACTCGTTCTTCTACCTCATTAACCCTCGTCATTAGGACCTCCAGTTTGGATTGCATCTCATTTAATTGTTTTTTAATTTCTGCCTGATTAGATTTAAATTCTGCAGTCATGAAGTCTCTTGAATCCTTTATGCTTTTTTCTAGAGCCACCAGTAGCTTTATAATTGTGCTTCTGAATTGGCTTTCTGACATTGTATTGTAATCCAAATTCTGTAACTCTGTGGAAGAGAGTACTTTTTTCTGATTCTTTCTTTTGAGGTGAGTTTTTCCTTCTAGTCATTTTGCTCAGTGCAGAGTGGCCAAAAACAAGTTGTACTGGAAAAAGGAGAAAAAGAGAGAGAAATAAAAGGGTGGGGGAAACAAACAGAAAAGAAAAAACAAGGGGGAGTATCCTGTGATTCTATATCCTGTACATCCCTCGACTTCCCATGGAGCTTTCCATGTTGCTCAGCCAAGAACTTGCTTTTCCCCGTCCTTCCAGCTGGTCTTCTGTGGGAGGGGCCTGCTGTGCTGATTCTCAGGTGTGTGCACCTGGGGGAGCTGCCCTGCCCCCTGCCAGGTGCAGGGTTCAGTGGGAGCTATTTATCCTGTGAGGCCCCTCCTCAGTCCAAGGTACAAGGCGACACCAAGAGGAGGAACAACAGTGGCAGCGGCTAGCTCTCCAGCCCTAGAGTCAGCTCTCGCAGTAACTACTGTAGCTCCCAGTCTGCAGGGGCCTTGATGCTCTGGGGGCGAGTTCCGCTGATCTGCACCGCTCAGAGCCACCCTGCAGCCGGAGCGTCCTCACTGTCCTCTGTCCTCTCAGCCTCCACCTGTCCCCGGAGGAAACGCGGGATCCTGGGCTGTGTCACCAGCACCCTGGGCTCTGGGGCCTGTGCTGCTGAATCATGCTCCCGGCGCCACGCGGCCCCCTCCGTGTGAAGCCGCCACCAGAGCCGCTGCCGGAGATGCTCCCTAGGCCCCACTGGGCGCCGGCTGCAGCCTTTAGGGAGCTCTGCCTGGTGTGTGTGGTGCGTTCTCCCCCGGGGTGCAGTTCCTCTGTTAGTGCCCCTGGGAGCCTGAGGGCATCCCTGCCCCTCTGGGATCCTGTCCGAGTTCCCTGAGAGCACTGTTCCATCTGGGAAGATTTGTAAAACTCCTGCTTCCCTGGGACTGGGCTTTCCTGTCCTGGGAGCCCTCCCCACTTGGCCTTAGCCTGGCTCCTCGTGGGGGCCCCTCCTCCTTGGATGCTTTTTTATTTCTTTAATTTTTTTTCCATCTTCCTACCTTGATAGAAGTGCAAACTCTTCTCACTGTAGCATTCCAGCTGTTCTCTTTTTTTTAAAATTTATTTTTTATTGGTGTTCAATTTACTAACATACAGAATAACCCCCAGTGCCCGTCACCCATTCACTCCCACCCCCCGCCCTCCTCCCCTTCTACCACCCCTAGTTCGTTTCCCAGAGTTAGCAGTCTTTACGTTCTGTCTCCCTTTCTGATATTTCCCACACATTTCTTCTCCCTTCCCTTATATTCCCTTTCACTATTATTTATATTCCCCAAATGAATGAGAACATATAATGTTTGTCCTTCTCCGACTGACTTACTTCACTCAGCATAATACCCTCCAGTTCCATCCACGTTGAAGCAAATGGTGGGTATTTGTCATTTCTAATAGCTGAGTAATATTCCATTGTATACATAAACCACATCTTCTTTATCCATTCATCTTTCGTTGGACACCGAGGCTCCTTCCACAGTTTGGCTATCGTGGCCATTGCTGCTATAAACATCGGGGTGCAGGTGTCCCGGCGTTTCATTGCATTTGTATCTTTGGGGTAAATCCCCAACAGTGCAATTGCTGGGTCGTAGGGCAGGTATATTTTTAACTGTTTGAGGAACCTCCACACAGTTTTCCAGAGTGGCTGCACCAGTTCACATTCCCACCAACAGTGTATGAGGGTTCCCTTTTCTCCGCATCCTCTCCAGCATTTGTTGTTTCCTGCCTTGTTAATTTTCCCCATTCTCACTGGTGTGAGGTGGTATCTCATTGTGGTTTTGATTTGTATTTCCCTGATGGCAAGTGATGCAGAGCATTTTCTCATATGCATGTTGGCCATGTCTATGTCTTCCTCTGTGAGATTTCTCTTCATGTCTTTTGCCCATTTCATGATTGGATTGTTTGTTTCTTTGGTGTTGAGTTTAATAAGTTCTTTATAAATCTTGGAAACTAGCCCTTTATCTGATAGGTCATTTGCAAATATCTTCTCCCATTCTGTAGGTTGTCTTTTAGTTTTGTTGACTGTATCCTTTGCTGTGCAAAAGCTTCTTATCTTGATGAAGTCCCAATAGTTCATTTTTGCTTTTGTTTCTTTTGCCTTCGTGGATGTATCTTGCAAGAAGTTATTATGGCCGAGTTCAAAAAGGGTGTTGCCTGTGTTCTTCTCTAGGATTTTGATGGAATCTTGTCTCACATTTAGATCTTTCATCCATTTTGAGTTTATCTTTGTGTATGCTGAAAGAGAGTGGTATAGTTTCATTCTTCTGCATGTGGATGTCCAATTTTCCCAGCACCATTTATTGAAGAGACTGTCTTTCTTCCAATGGATAGTCTTTCCTCCTTTATCGAACATTAGTTGCCCATAAAGTTCAGGGTCCACTTCTGGATTCTCTATTCTGTTCCATTGATCTATGTGTCTGTTTTTGTGCCAGTACCACACTGTCTTGATGACAACAGCTTTGTAGTACAACCTGAAATCTGGCATTGTGATGCCTCCAGATATGGTTTTCTTTTTTAAAATTCCCCTGGCTATTCGGGGTCTTTTCTGATTCCACACAAATCTTAAAATAATTTGTTCTAACTCTCTGAAGAAAGTCCATGGTATTTTGATAGGGATTGCATTAAACGTGTATATTGCCCTGGGTAACATTGACATTTTCACAATATTAATTCTGCCAATCCATGAGCATGGAATATTTTTCCATCTCTTTGTGTCTTCCTCAATTTCTTTCAGAAGTGTTCTATAGTTTTGAGGGTATAGATCCTTTACATCTTTGGTTAGCTTTATTCCTAGGTATCTTATGCTTTTGGGTGCAATTGTAAATGGGATTGACTCCTTAATTTCTCTTTCTTCAGTCTCATTGTTAGTGTATAGAAATGCCACTGACTTCTGGGCATTGATTTTGTATCCTGCCACGCTACCGAATTGCTGTATGAGTTCTAGCAATCTTGGGGTGGCGACTTTTGGGTTTTCTATGTAGAGTATCATGTCATCGGCGAAGAGGGAGAGTTTGACTTCTTCTTTGCCAATGTGAATGCCTTTAATGTCTTTTTGTTGTCTGATTGCTGAGGCTAGGACTTCCAGTACTATGTTGAACAGCAGTGGTGAGAGTGGACATCCCTGTCTTGTTCCTGATCTTAGGGGAAAGGCTCCGAGTGCTTCCCCATTGAGAATGATATTTGCTGTGGGCTTTTCATAGATGGCTTTTAAGATGTCGAGGAATGTTCCCTCTATCCCTACACTCTGAAGAGTTTTGATCAGGAATGGATGCTGTATTTTGTCAAATGCTTTCTCTGCATCCAATGAGAGGATCATATGTTTCTTGGTTTTTCTCTTGCTGATATGATGAATCACATTGATTGTTTTACGGGTGTTGAACCAGCCTTGTGTCCCAGGGATAAATCCTACTTGGTCATGGTGAATAATTTTCTTAATGTACTTTTGGATCCTATTGGCCAGTATCTTGTTGAGAATTTTTGCATCCATGTTTATCAGGGATATTGGTCTGTAATTCTCCTTTTTGGTGGGGTCTTTGTCTGGTTTTGGAATTAAGGTGATGCTGGCCTCATAGAACGAATTTGGAAGTACTCCATCTCTTTCTATCTTTCCAAACAGCTTTAGGAGAATAGGTATGGTTTCTTCTTTAAACGTTTGATAAAATTCCCCTGGGAAGCCATCTGGCCCTGGACTCTTGTGTCTTGGGAGGTTTTTGATGACTCCTTCAATTTCCTCCCTGGTTATTGGCCTGTTCAGGTTTTCTATTTCTTCCTGTTCCAGTTTTGGTAGTTTGTGGCTTTCCAGGAATTTGTCCATTTCTTCTCGATTGCCTAATTTATTGGCGTATAGCTGTTCATAATGTTTTTACAGTCGTTTGTATTTCCTTGGTGTTGGTAGTGATCTCTCCTTTCTCATTCATGATTTTATTAATTTGAGTCTTGTCTCCTTTCTTTTTAATAAGGCTGGCTAATGGTTTATCTATTTATTAATTCTTTCAAAGAACCAACTCCTGGTTCTGTTGATCTGTTCCACAGTTCTTCTGGTCTCGATTTCGTTGAGTTCTGCTCGAATCTTTATTAACTCCCTTCTTCTCTTGGTGTAGTATCTATTTGCTGTTTTTTCTCTAGCTCCTTTATGTGTAAGGTTAGCTTTTGTATTTGAGTTCTTTCCAGTTTTTGAATGGATGCTTGTATTGCGATGTATTTCCCCCTTAGGACTGCTTTTGCTGCATCCCAAAGATTTTGAATGGTTGTATCTTCATTCTCATTAGTTTCCATGAATCTTTTTAATTCTTCCTTAATTTCCTGGTTGACCCTTTCATCTTTTAGCAGGATGGTCCTTAACCTCCACGTGTTTGAGGTCCTTCCAAACTTCTTGTTGTGATTTAGTTCTAATTTCAAGGCATTATGGTCTGAGAATATGCAGGGGACAATCCCAATCTTTTGGTATCGGTTCAGACCCGATTTGTGACCCAATATGTGGTCTATTCTGGAGAAAGTTCCATGTGCGCTTGAGAAGAATGTGTATTCAGTTGAGTTTGGATGTAAAGTTCTGTAGATATCTGTGAAATCCATCTGGTCCAGTGTATCATTTAAAGCTCTCGTTTCTTTGGAGATGTTGTGCTTAGAAGACCTATCGAGTATAGAAAGAGCTAGATTGAAGTCACCAAGTATAAGTGTATTATTATCTAAGTATTTCTTCACTTTGGTTAATAATTGATTGATATATTTGGCAGCTCCCACATTCGGGGCATATATATTGAGGATTGTTAAGTCCTCTTGTTGAATAGATCCTTTAAGTATGATATAGTGTCCCTCTTCAGCTCTCACTACAGTCTTTGGGGTAAAGTTCAGTTTATCTGATATAAGGATGGCTATCCCTGCTTTCTTTTGAGGACCATTCGAATGGTAAATGGTTCTCCAACCTTTTATTTTCAGGTGTAGGTGTCCTTCTGTCTAAAATGAGTCTCTTGTAGACAGCAAATAGATGGGTCCTGCTTTTTTATCCAGTCTGACACCCTGCGCCTTTTGATGGGGTCATTAAGGCCGTTCACATTCAGAGTTACTATTGAGAGATATGAGTTTAGTGTCATCATGATATCTATTCAGTCCTTGTTTTTGTGGACTGTTCCACTGAATTTCTTGTTATAGGGGAATTTTAAGAGTCCCCCTTAAAATTTCTTGCAGAGCTGGTTTGGAGGTCACATATTCTTTTAGTTGCTGCCTGTCTTGGAAGCTCTTTATCTCTCCTTCCATTTTGAATGAGAGCCTTGCTGGATAAAGTATTCTTGGTTGCATGTTCTTCTCATTTAGGACCCTGAATATATCCTGCCAGCCCTTTCTGGCCTGCCAGGTCTCTGTGGAGAGGTCTGCTTTTACCCTAATACTCCTCCCCATAAAAGTCAGGGATTTCTTGTCTCTTGCTGCTTTAAGGATCTTCTCTTTATCTTTGGAATTTGCAAGCTTCACTATTAAATGTCGAGGTGTTGAACGGTTTTTATTGATTTTAGGGGGGGATCTCTCTATTTCCTGGATCTGAATGCCTGTTTCCCTTCCCAGATTAGGAAAGTTTTCAGCTAGAATTTGTTCAAATACATATTCTGGCCCTCTGTCCCTTTCGGCGCCCTCGGGAACCCCAATTAAACATAGGTTTTTCTTTCTCAGGCTGTCGTTTATTTCCCTTAATCTATCTTCATGGTCTTTTAATTGTTTGTCTCTTTTTTCCTCAGTTTCCCTCTTTGCTATCAACTTGTCTTCTATGTCACTCACTCGTTCTTCCACCTCGTTAACCCTCGTCGTTAGGACTTCTAGTTGGATTGCATCTCATTCAATTGATTTTTAATTTCTGCCTGATTAGCTCTAAATTCTGCAGTCATGGAGTCTCCTGAGTCCTTTATACTTTTTTCTAGAGCCACCAGTAGCTGTATAATAGTGCTTCTGAATTGGCTTTCTGACATTGAATTGTAATCCAGATTTTGTCACTCTGTGGGGGAGAGGACTGTTTCTGATTCTTTCTTTTGAGGTGAGGTTTTCCTTCTAGTCATTTTGCTCAGTGCAGAGTGCCCAAAGCAAGTTGTATTGGGAAAAAGAGAAAAAGAGAGGAGAGAAAGAAGGAAAGAAAAGAGAAAGAGAAAAAAAAGGGAAGAAAAAAAACGAAAACAAAAGAAAAAAAAGAAGAAAAAGAGAAAGAAAAAGAAAGGAGAAAAAAAGGGGGTAGGGGAAGGAAACAAATCAAAAATCAAAACAAAACAAAACAAAACAAAAAACAAAAAACAAAAACAAAAAAAAAAAGGAACCACGGGGGAGTATCTTCTGATTCTGTGTACTTTAAGTCCCTTGGCTTCTCCTGGAAGTTGTCAGTCTAGCTGGTCTTCTGGGGGAGGGGCCTGTTGTGCTGATTTTCAGGTGTTAGCAGTTGGGGGAGCTGCTGTGCCCCCTCCTGGTGCAGGGCTCAGTGGGGGTTGTTTACCCCGTGAGGCCGCAGGAGGAACAGCCCCAGTGGCGGGGCCGGCTCTGGAAACCTGGATTCAGCTCCGGCAGGAACTCCGTCTGCAGGGCCTGGAGGCTCCGGGGCGGGGCCGCGGATCTGCTCAGCTGGGGCAGGAGCGTCCTTGGTGTCCTGGGCCCTCCCGGCCTCTGCCTGTCCCGGGGGAGGCCGGATCCTGGGCTGTGTCCCGGCGCCCTGTGCTCCGGATCCTGCGCTGGTGGATTCGCGCTCCCGGGCCGCGCAGCCCCCTCCGCGGAGCTGCCGCCCGAGCCCCCCGAGCTGCTCCTGGAACCGCGCAGCCCCCTCCGCACGGAGCCTCTTCCTCTGCCCGAGCCCGGCCGAGCTGCTCCCGGGGCCGCGCAGCCCCCTCCGCGGAGCCGCCGCCCGAGCCCCTCCGAGCTGCTCCGGGTCCCGCCGGGTCCCACCGTGCGCGCTGCAGCCCTTAGGGAGCTCGGCGCACTCTCCTGGGCGCGCAGTTGCTCTGTTACTGTCCCAGGGAGCCCGAGGGCATCCCCGCCCTCCTGGGTCCTGCTCCACCTCCCTGCGAGCCCCTTTCCGCCCGGGAAGGTCGGTGCAGCTCCTGCTCCTCCGGGACGGGGCTCTCCTGTCCTGGGGTCACTCGCCCCAGCCTCAGCCCGGCTCCTCGCGGGGCCCCTCCCCCTTGGAGGCCTTTGTTCCTTTACTTCTTTTTCCCCGTCTTCCTACCTTGATAGAAGCGCGAACTCTTCTCACTGTAGCATTCCAGCTGGTCTCTCTTTAAATCTCAGGCCGAATTGATAGATTTTCCGGATAATTTGAAGGTTTTCTAGGTAATTTGGTGGAGACAGGTGATTTGGAGACCCTACTCTTCCGCCATCTTGCTCCTCCCCCAGCTGTTCTCTCTTTAAATCTCAGACCAAATTCGTAGGTTTTCAGGATGATTTGAAAGTTATCTAGGTAAGTTGGTGGGGACAGGTGACTTGGGGACCCTACTCTCCCGCCATCTTGCCCCGCCTCCAAAATATACATTTTTTAAAAAAAGTTTCCAATATTGGGCGTTTGCTTTCATCTTTGGTTCAGTTGATTAGTGGGATAATTGAATTTTATATTAAAATTTAATAAAGAGGGTTTTCATTTGAAAAAACTTAGCATTGTTCTTTAAACAAAAAAAAGCAAATGTAAATCATAAGATCATTCAGCTATAACAGGATGACTTTAGTGTGTGTATATTTAGGAGGATTAATGTGGTGACTACTAGAAAGTGAGAAGTACTAAAAAATCAAAGGAAAGCAAAGAAGACTCTTTAGGGTTTGTATTTTTGATAACAGTGAGCCATTTCTCTTTTCTGCAATAGAGAAAAGAGTAACATTGCAATACCAAAACTTTCCTACCATAGTTTATATCATAGTAAATGCAGTATTATTATAGGTCAGAGAAATGAGATAAAGCAGTCATGGTTGCTTGTGTGAACTGTGAAGAAACTAATTCAGTTTGTTAGTTTTTTCTCCCTCCTCCTTTTAATATAATATACATATAGAAGAGTGAGCAGATCATAAGTATACACCTTTATTAATTTTCACAAGGGGAACACACCTATGCTTGTGAAGCTAGCACCCAGATCAAGAATTAGAGTATCATCATCACCCCAGAAGTCCCTTTTATGCTCCATTTTAGTTAACACCACCCTGCCCAGAAATAAGCTGTATTCTGACATTTATCATCATGTATTTGTTTGCCTGTTATTGAGCTTCATCTAAATAGAATCACAATGTAAATTGTCTTTTGTATCTCGCTACTTTTATTCACTATTTTGTCTTTAAGATCCATCCATATTTTTAAGTGTAACAGTAGTTTTTCCTTTTTTATTGCTGCATAGTCTATTATATGAATATATCAAAATTTATTCATTCTACTATTGATAGATCGGGTTGTTTCCATTTGAGGGCTATAATGAATAATGTTTCTATGAGCATTCATGTGTTTGTCTTCCTGTCTTTGGTGGACATAAACACACATTCCTATCATATGATAGGATATCACACACACACACATATATCCTATGATAGGATATCATATACACACACACTTCTATATATAGTCTTATTTTAAGCATTATAGATACTGCCAGATAGCTTTATGCTCTCACCAACAAGCAGAGTATGAGAGTTTCCATTTTTTCACTTTATTATTAGCATTTGATATTATATACTTTTTCATTTTAGACATTCTTATGGGTGTGTAAGTAAGTCTGTTACAATTATCAGAAGGAAAAAATACATGTCTGCATAGAGGTTTTTAAATATAGAAAATTATATTCAGTGAACATCTGTAAATGATAACCTGATATTGACTGTAGTTTATCCTGCCTGGGAAGATTTAGAGCTTGGTATCAACCTTTCTCTATGGGGTAACTCAATGTGATTCACTTCATTTCAGTCTTTTCATTTGACCAATTGGTAACAAAGCAAGCAACTTCGAAAACTGCTTCTATTTAAACTGTCATTTTAATCCAGTCCTGGAAGCTAGTGTGTGTCTTGGAAATGAAATTTTTTTAAAAGATTTTATTTATTTATTTGACACAGAGAGCGAGCACACAAGCAGGTGGAGCAGCAGGCTACTGTATCAGAATATTGTTATTTTATTTCTTGATCCTTATCCTTTCCCAAATGGTTTTTTTAATTAACTCACTTATGAGAGAGAGAGAGAGAGAGAGAGAGAGAGAGAGAGAGAGAGAGAGAATGAGCAGGAGGGGCAGAGAATCTCAAGCTGACTCCATGCTGAGTGGAGCAGGAAGTGGGACTTGATCTTTTATCCCTTAAGTCAGGGCCTGAGCTGAAACCTAAGAGTCAGATGTCTAATCAACTGAGCCACCCAGGCACCCTGTTTCCCAAATGGTTTTTAAACTAGGTGGCAGTTAAAAGATAGTTACTCTGTCAACCATCATGTTCTGAGCAATACCTCTTTAGGATAGATAATTTTTCATCTGATTTAAACAGATTTTCTCAATGTGATAAGTTACCCACTATTCAAAGAAAGTGAATTTATAGAGGCAGAGAATATATTATTTGGTGTGGTCACCACTCAAGGATCTTTCCAAGAAAGGTGTGCTTTCCAAGGTCTCTGATTATCTTTTTCAGTTTATCTTAATAAGTCTGTATTTATAACCTAGGAAAAGATGTTTAGAAGATATATGGTTATTGTTCATGAAGGCTAATTTATAATAGAATATTCAGTTAGATCATATTAACTGTGAGGTGGCATTGTCATGGAATCCATTCAGATTTTTCTGTTTGAAACCATGAAATTATTTACATTTCTACCCCATTACCCTATTTTAAGCAATTGTCAGTGTATTTGTAGAATTATATTTAATATTTATTATAATTTTTGAGTTGATAGTGTAGAAATACTATTTTTATTTTACCATATGTCGATATCTGACTATATGGGAAATTCAATGAGTATTCTATATTCACAAACAATATTTGTAGGTCAAATATTAACCTACAAGCCTCACTGCTGTAGGTTTACTTCTAAGATAAAATAAAGAACAGCCTACCTTCAAAATTAGGTGATTAATTTACTGGCTGCAATATGAAGTTTCCAGTTAGTTTCAACAAAGCATGTTTTCTGCAGGAGTTCTGACTTCTAACTTTATGGATGCTGCAGGCATCAGATACTTTCTTTCTTACATTGTCTTCACAGTAGTAGTGTATCCACATCTGCTGTGTATTACACTGTAATGCATTTTAAAAATTGATTATCTTATATTATGTGGTGGTTTTTATCTCTAAAATGACTTAATCTGTCTTTGGGTTGGAAGAGAGGCCATATTGCAAAGCCACTCAGGAGCAGTGGTCACATCAGTCTGGGTTTATTGCATGTCTACAGGGAATTTAAAAAGAGGACAAAAGCCTTTCTATTCTGTAATCAAACTCTTGAGTGAATTGATTATCCTAATACTACTAATAGTGCTTCTAATACTGAATAAATATTTTGAAAAAACACTTATAATTAGATTACAGATGGAGTAAGGAAATATATTGGATTAGACTGTTACTGAGGCAGTGTGTTTTAGCAGAAGGAAAAATGGAATAGTTGGAAGAAAATTTCTAGTTCTTGGTTAGCAGGGTCAGTTTCTATCTGCATAGTATTATGCAGATTACTTAACTTCTCTTGATCTTAGCTTCTTTATATGTAAAATGAGGAGAAATATTCACCATTGTCACCTTACATATTTACCATAAGCATTAAAATCATTTGTAAATTTAAATTGCTCTATAAACATAGTACACTATTATCAGGATTTTACAAATCTAGGATAGAGAGATTACCACTAAAATTTATTACGGGAAGAAAAAAATCTTGGTTTTTGTTGGGTACACATTATATACAATAACTGTTGAATAATTGAATGTAAAATAGAGAAATACATTCATACCTTGTGTTATGTATATTATGAATCTTGTTTAATAAGGTTTTGGGAGGATTTGTAAGATACGGTCTGATAAAGGATTTAAGGCAGGACTATAGGAACAAAAGTTATGTAATTATAGAAAATAATATAAGATATAATGTGATAGGGATCCCTGGGTGGCCCAGCGGTTTGGCGCCTGCCTTTGGCCCAGGGGCGATCCTGGAGACCCGGGATCGAATCCCACGTCGGGCTCCCGGTGCATGGAGCCTGCTTCTCCCTCTGCCTGTGTCTCTGCCTCTCTCTCTCTCTTTGTGTGACTATCATAAATAAATTTAAAAAATTTAAAAAAAAATATAATGTGATAAAACCAGAAAAGCAAAGATATTAATACAATTGTCTTACTTTGAGGAAACATTGAAAAAAACTCACTATGAATTCTCCACCATTCATTCTTCTCCTCCATGGCAAAGAGATTAAAAAGTAAATGTGAATATTAAAGGTTATCAAAGAAAAGGTAATTAAAATGTCAGCAGTGAGATCATATACATGTACTGGCTAGGTATATTTGAGAACTAAAAGTCTGTTACTTTAGTACTAGTTCAGAAAGAATGTCAAATACTTGCCTATTAGTTGGATATTTCTAGGTCAGTCAGAGTATTGCTTTGGTCTTGGGCAATAGGTCCATATTCTTTTATGGATATACATAAAATTAGTTGGAATTTTAAAAGCGATTAACAATACTGTATATTTTAGACACGTACTATATCAAAGTGCTTTTTACATCTTTTTCTTATTTTCTTCATTTTAAGTCATTACAAACTTTGAAAATGTTATCTGAGTGGTCAATATACATTCTTATAAAATGCCTCTACAGGTAACCACCAAGTTCTAAGATCAGGAAAATTAGGATATACCATGCCAAATCACACATATTTGACTTTTAATTTAATGTAACTTAAAAACTTCTAATATAGTAATTCAAAGAATCCACAGTAATTTGAGACCAAATAAAGAGATTATAATATTGATCTATCTGGGTTATTACATCTACTTTTAAAGGTAAATGAAGCATTAATATCTGAGACGGCAGGATTAATCATAATAGCCTCATTGTGAAAGCCTCACTGCTGTAGGTTTACTTCTAAGATAAAATAAAGGACAACCTACCTTCAAAATCAGGTGATTGGGCAGCCCCCGTGGTGCAGTGGTTTAGTGCTACCTGCAGCCCAGGGCGTGATCCTGGAGACCAGGATCGAGTCCCACATCAGGCTCCCTGCATGGAGCCTGCTTCTCTCTCTGACTGTGTCTCTGCCTCTCTCTCTCTCTCTCTCTGTCTCTCTCTCTCTTTCTCTCTTTCTATGAATAAATAAATAAAATCTTAAAAAAAACAAAAACAAAATCAGGTGATTAATTTACTGGCTGCAATGCGAGGTTTCCAGTAAATTTCAACAAAGCCTATTTCCTGTAGGAGTTCAGACTTCTAACTGTATGGATGCTGCAGGCATCAGATACTTACTTTCTTGCATTGTCTTCACAGTAGTAGTATATCCACATCTGCTGTGTATTAAAAGAATTCATGTAAAGCAGAGTTGTCCCTTAAAAATAGGTATATACATTAAATGAGTCTTCGAGATGTTCTACCTTCACAGGTTTATGGAAATATCAAAGGTCTAAAAGCAGATTTCATCTAAGTCTCATTAAATGAAGAAATACTTTAGCCTGTATGAAATTTCTTGATTATTGACAATCTTATCTCCTCTTAAATGACAACTTCCTAAATTCCCTGCTATTATCATGTTATTGCCTAAGTGATCAACATGTATTGCTTTTTTTGCATCTTGTGCAAATCAAATAATTTAAAAAAAACAACCTTCAAACAAGACTAGTGAATTCAAGTTTCACATGTAAATATCTCTGGAAAATAAGTTCTTAACCAATTTTGACACAAAGTCAATTTTGACTCTGACAACACAATTTGACACAAATAATAGATTTTTATGGTGTCAATTTAAGAATTCTAAGGGAGGGGCACCTGGGTGGCTCAGCTGGTTAAATGTCTGACTCTTGATTTCTGCTCAGGTCATGACTTCAGGGTTGAGAGATCAAGCCCTGCATTGGGCTCCATGCTCAGTGGGGAATCTGCTTGAGATTCTCTCTCTCTCCCTCTGCTCCTTCCTCTGCTCATGCTCTGTCTTTCTCTCTGTCTCTCTAAAATAAATAAATAAATCATAAAAAAGAATTCTAAGGGTACTTTTTATAAACATGTGATTCTTAGAGAAATGTGCTTCTTTTCTACAGAAAAATGTTTTGCTTTATTTTCTCTTTGCATTCATCTTTAGTTTAAGAGCCAGATGGGTTTTGAAAAACATAAACCTCTAGGATGGACAGAAAGATAAAGAAAAGCTAAATCCATAAATGCCATGTAAGTCATCCAGAGGTCTGGTTGGATTCTTCATGTTTACTGTATTAGGGAGATGATACCAGAACAGATGGTAACACAGATAATTGCAAATTATGTTATCAGTATTTTTGACACTCTAAGCAGTATGCTTCCAATACTTATAGAGAAATCCATTAAATCTTAACAAATATTTTGTATGCTTTATTGGATTTTTAAATGTTCCCTATGAATATTATAAATAAGAAAATACAAAGTTAAAAGGAATTAGGTCGAAAACAATCCCTGAGTATTGTTTAGGTGATCAGGTTTTATCAAAATAAATTCTACTTTGGATATAGTATCTACATCTGAGAATATGGGGAAATCAAAAGTTTCTGACAATTGATTTACTTTTTCTAACATGTTTAAATGATTTTTGAGTATCATAGATGATCATCATAAAAACAGATATGTGTAACAGCATCATTTTAATATTCTTCCATTTATTTCAGAGTAAGGCAAATATAATCTTCAGAATTATTTCTGGCTACCTAAACATGGATTATATTTATTAACCTTTTTAAAATTCATTACCTTTCCAGACACTTAAAGATTCTCATATGATGCTCTCTCCCTCTCTTTTATGTTTGCTCTTAAATATATTTTTGCAAAGTAATGAAAAGGCTTATCTCAGTAATTTACACCATGTACCAAATTAAAAAAATAATAGCAAAGAATTAAATTTATCTCTAACAAGGAGGCTTTTAAAGGAGGATCCTTACATCTCTTCCAGGGACTTCCTAAAAGTAATTAAATCATTTCTTGATTCACTATTTCTGTACTCTGTAAGCGAAGCTTCTCTACTTACTTTTTGTGATATTTCACAAGAATTAAAGACAAACTCATAATAAAGGGAAGAAAGAAAAGCAAGTACAACTTAACTTATACTGCCAAGCATGTGCTATGTCAGTCAAATATATATGTGAAGGAAGAGGTTTGTAAAACAAAATTGTAGAAAATATATTTTCACAGTTTGTTTAAAGAAGAATCCACACAAAAATGCACATAGGAGCCTTGCTGTTGGGACTGATGGATCAGTCCTTAGGTGGCATCAGGGCAGGGAGGCATCAGCCTCAGTAATGGAGAGATGTCTGGGGGAAAGATTGCTCTATCACAGTGATGT
The DNA here is from genome assembly GCF_003254725.2 of Canis lupus dingo. Classification (NCBI taxonomy): domain Eukaryota; kingdom Metazoa; phylum Chordata; class Mammalia; order Carnivora; family Canidae; genus Canis; species Canis lupus. The sequence continues at coordinate 67,076,733 of NC_064281.1, forward strand.
GTTCCTAGCATGTTATAAATCGAAGCTTGTTCTTTCTTGCCACTGAGATGAGCAGCTCTTTCTCCTTTTCCAAATGAAATTTTGAATAGAGACAAGGGAGAGATGAAAACAAAAAACTGGGTAGCCCGGGTGGCTCACTGGTTTAGCGCTGCCACCTTTTGCCCAGGGCCTGATCCTGGAGACCCGGGATTGAGTCCCACGTTGGCTTCCCTGCATGGAGCCTGCTTCTCCCTCTGCCTGTGTCTCTGCCTCTCTCTCTCTTTCTCTCTCTCTCTCTCTGTGTGTGTGTGTCTCATGAATAAATAAATAAAATCTTTAAAAACAAGTAAAAAGTGAGAAAACAGAGAAAGTGTTATATCATTAATGTAAATATGCAGAAGGCACAGAAAGACCGTGTAGTGCTGATCTCCAGCATAAACAAGAGGTGAAGAAAATACTCCCTTAAAAACTTACTCCCTTTTGCCAGTTCCTTCTCATCCCAGGATGTAGAATAGGTAGGTTATGATAACAGTTTCCTTCTTTGCTTGGTGTAACTTGCTTCTTAATTTTAAAAATTGGAACAGAAATTTTTAAATAGAGTCACACTTTTTGTTTAGACTGAAAGATATGTTGAATTGGGATGATACTCATTTAGCAGAAGGTACAGTATGGAGTAAAATATGTAGAGCCCAGGTTTTGATTTCTGGCTAACCACAATTCTATGTAAGTAAACCTGCAATTTTAAGCATGATGCTTATCTTCATCAGTAAATTTAGAATAATAATATTGATCTCATAAGTTATTGGGAATATACATGGGATGACATGTAAAAAAACTTAGCACAGTGCCTTGTGCATAATAAATCATTGAAAAGTGTTAGTCTTTCTCCCTTTCTACCAGTCTATTAACTTATGTAGTCAGCATTTATTTGCCTTTTCCAAGAAATTATTAAATGGGAACCAAAACCCGTTTTTTTCCTGATTATTAAAGAAATCAATATTACTGTCATCAGTATATATATAACCAATTTACTAAAATTGACTGCACTTTTAATAAACAAAATGAAAGGAAACATACCTAATTTATGGACGAAGGATTTCCAACAAAGTATCTAGGGTAAATTTGTAATGTGGGCAAGGTGACAACTTTATCATCAACATCTTAGCCACAAGTTGGTTAAGCCACTTGCTTAAAATCCCATAGAGGATTACTAACAGAGCTAGAAATGAGTAGCAAGTCTTCTTTCTTTCCACCCAGCATTATAGCTTTTGGTTCATATGATTTGTTACTGGGCAAGCTCGATTCACATAGGGATTTTCTTTCTTTTTAATTTTTATTTAGATTTGGTGTAGTTCACACAGAGTGCAATATTGGCTTCAGGAGTAGAATTCAGTGATTAATCACTTACATACAATACCGAGTGCTCATCATAATAAGTGCCCTCCTTAATACCCATCACTCATCTAGCCCATCTCCCACGTACCTCCCCTCCATCAACCATCAGTTTGTTCTCTATCTTTAAGAGCTCCTTATGGTTTGTTTTGTTCTCTCTTTTTCCCCCTTCCATATTATTCACTGTTTTGTTTCTAAAGTTCCAAATAAGAGTGAAATCACATGGCATTTATCTATCTCTAGCTGACTTATTTCAGTTAGCTTCTTACATTCTAGCTCCATCCACATCATTGCAAATGTCAAGATTTCATTCTTTTAGATGACTGAATAATATTCCTATCTATATCTATATCTATATCATCTATATCTATATCTATCACTTCTTTATCCAATTATTAGTCAAATAAGTCAATGGAAATTTGTGCTCTCTCTGTAGATTCACTATTGCAGATAATGCTATAAACATCAGGTTTCATGAACTCCTTTGAATCTGTAGTTTTGTATCCTTTCAGTAAATACCTAGTAGTGCAAATATTAATCATAGGGTAGTTCTATTTTTAACTTTTTGAGGAATCTCCATACAGTTTTACAGAGTAAAACTGCAACAGTTTGCATTCCTATCAACAGTATAGGAGGGTTCCCCTTTCTCCACATGCTCCTCAACATCTGTTGTTCCTGTGTTGTTAACTTTAGCCATTCTGACAGGTGTGAGGTAGTATCTTATCATTGTTTTGATTTGTGTTTCCCTGACAATGAGTATTGTTGAGCATCTTTCCATGTGCCTGTTGGCCATCTCAATGTCTTCTTTGGAAAAGTGTCTATTCATATTTTTGCCCATTTTTTAAGGGGAATATTTTTGGAGGGTGTTGAGTTTGATAAGTTCTTTACACCTTTTGGACACTAACTCTTTATCAGAAATGTCATTTACAAATTCTGTAGGTTGCCTTTTAGTTTTGCTGATTGTTTCCTTTGCTGTGCAGAAACTCTTTATCTTGATGAACTTCCAATAGTTCATTTTTTGCTGTTATTTCCCTTTCCCCTGGAGACATGTCTAATAAGAAGCTACTACAGCTGAGGTCAAAGAGATTGCTCCCTGTGTTCTCTAGGATTTTGATGGTTTCTTGTCTCACATTTAGATCTTTCATGCATTTTGAATTTATTTTTGGCTATGGTATAAGAAAGTGGTTCCGTTTTATTCTTCTGCATGTTGCTGTCCATTTTCCCCAGCACCATTTGTTGAAGAAATTCTTTTTTTCCATCAGACACTCTTTACTGATTTGTTGAAGAATAGTTGACCACACAATAGTGAGTCCATTTCTGGATTTTCTGTTCTGTTCTGCTGATTTATGTGTCTGTTTTTGTGACACTAGCATAGTGTCTTGATGACTATACCTTTGCAATATAGTTTGAAATTCAGAATCTTGTTGCCTCCAGTTTTGTTTTTCTTTTTTAGAATTGCTTTGGTGGTTTGGGGTCTTTTGTGGTTTCATACAAATTTGAGGATAGTTTCTTCTAGCTCTGTGATGAATGCTGGTGATATTTTGATAGGGATTGCATTAAATGCATAGATTGCCTTGGTTGGTATAGACGTTTTAACAATGTTGGTTCATGGGACGCCTGGGTGGCTCAGCCGTTAAGCATCTGTCTTCAGCTCGGGGTGTGATCCTGGGGTCCCCTGCTTGGGGTGGGGCCTTCTTCTCCCTCTGTCTCTCTCTCTCTCTCTGTCTCTCATGAATAAATGAGTAAAATCTTTAAAAAAAAACAATGTTGGTTCTCCTAATCTATTTTTGTGTGTGTGTGTGTACTCTTCAATTTTTCCATAAGTGTTCTATAGTTTTTAGAGTAAAGATCTTTTACCTCTTTGGTTATGTTTATTCCTATGTATCTTACTGGTTCTGGTGCAATTGCAAATGGGATTGATTCTTTCTTTTTAAGATTTTATTTATTTATTCACGAGAGATGCAGAGAGAGAGAGGGGCAGAGACACAGGCAGAGGGAGAAGCAGGCTCCATTCAGGGAGCCGATGCAGGACTCGATCCCGGGACTCCAGGATCACTCCCTGAGCCAAAGGCAGGCGCCAAACCGCTGAGCCACCCAGGGATCCCCTGATTCTCTGATTTCTTTTTCTGCTGCTTCATTATTGGTATATGGAAATGCAACAGATTTCTGTACATTGATTTTATATCATGTGACTTTGCTGAATACCTGTATTAGTTCTAGCAATTTTTTGGTGGAGTCTTTTAGGTTTTTTATATACAGTATCTTGTTCTCTGCAAATAATGAAAGTGTGACTTCTTCCTTGCTGATTTGGATGCTTTTTTTTTCTTGTCTGATTATGGAGGCTAAGACTTCCAGTACTATGTTAAAGAGTAATGGTGAGGGTGGACATCCTTGTCTTGTTCCTGACCATAGAGGAAAGGCTCTCAGTTTTTCCCCATTGAGGATGATATTAGCTTTTGGTCTTTCATATATGACCTTTATGATGTGAGGTATGTTCCATCTATCTCTATTTTGTTGAGGGTTTCTATCAAGAATGGATGCTGTATTTTGTCCAATGCTTTGTCTACATCTATTGAGAGGATCCTATGGTTCATTATCTTTTCTTTTATTAATGTGGTATATCACATTGATTGATTTATGAATATTGAACCACCTCTGCAGCTTAAGAATAAATCCCACTTGATCATTATTCATAATTTATTTAATGTACTGTTGAATTCATTTTGCTAGTATTTTGTTGAGAATTTTTGCATCCATGTTCATCAGGGTTATTGGTCTGTAATTCTCCTTTTTAATGGGATCATTCTCTGGTTTTGGAATCAAGGTAATACTGCTTCATAAAATGGGTTTGGAAGTTTTATTTCCATTTATATATTTTGAAACAGTTTGAGGAGAATAGGTCTTAACTCTTATCTATCCATTTATTTATTTTTAATTAAAAATTATTTTATTTGTTTTATTTTTAGACAAACTCTTCTTTAAATATCTGGTAGAGTTCCCCTAGGAAGTTATCTGGCCCTGGACTTTTGTTTTTTGGAAGATTTTGATTACTATTTCCATTTCTTTGCTGGTCATAGGTATATTCAAATTTTCTATTTTTTTTCCTGGTTCAGTTTTGGTAATTTGTATTTTTCCAGGAATTTGTCAATTGTTTTCTAGACAGCACAGTTTGTTGGCATAGGATTTTTCATAATATTCTCTTATAATTGTTTTAATTTCTGTTGTGTTGATTGTGATCTCTCCCCTTTTATTCTTGATTTTATTTATCTGGGACCTTTCTCTTTTCTTTTTGAGAAGTCTGACTAGGAATTTATCAATTTTATTAATTCTTTCAAAGAACCAGCTCCTGGTTTCATTAATCTGTTCTGCTGAGTTTTTGTTTGTTTCTTTGTTTCTATATCACTTATTCTCTAATCCTTATTATTTCCCTTCTGCTGGCTTTAGGCTTTACTTGCTGTTTCTTTTCTAGCTTCGTAAGTATAAGGTTACCTCGTATATTTGAGACTTTTCTTCCTCCTTGAGGTAGGCCTGTGTCGCTATATACATCCCTCATAGGACTGCCTTTATTACATCTCAAAGGTCTTGGACTGATGTGTTTTCATATTCAGTTGCATCCATGTATTTTTTAATAATTTGTCTTTAATTTCCTGGCTAATCCATTCTTTTTTAGTAAGATGTTCTTTAACTTCCATATATTTGTGGTATTTCCAATTTTTTTTTATTGTGGTTGACTCCAAGTTTCATAGTATTGGGGTCAGAAAATATGCATGGTATGATCTCAATATTTTTGTACTTGTTAAGGACTGTTTTATGACCTAATATATGACCTATTTTGGAGAATGTTCCATGTGCACTCAAGATGAAGTGTATTCTTCTGCTTTAGGATGAAATGTTCTGAATATATCTGTTAAATCTATCCAGTCCAGTCTGTCTTTCAAAGCCATTGTTTCCTTGTTGATTTTCTGCTTAGATGATCTGTACATGGGTGTTAATGTCCCCTACTATTATCGTATTTTTATCAATGAGTTTCTTTATATTTGTTTTAATTGATTTATATAATTGGGTGCTCCCATGTTGGGGATACAAATATTTACAATTGTCAGATCTTCTTGATAGATAGACCCCTTACTTAGGATACAATGCTTATCTTTACCTCTTGTTATACTCTTTGTTTTACAATCTTATTTATGTAAGTATGGGTAATCCAGCTTTCTTTTGATGTCCATTAGCATGAAAGATAGTTCTCCATCCCCTCACTTTTCTTCTGCAGGTGTATTTAGGTCTAAAATGAGTCTCTTGTTGACAGCATATATATGGGTCTTGTTTTTTAATCCATTCTGATATCTTATGTCTTTTGATTGGAGAATTTAGTTCATTTCCATTCAGAGTGATTATCGAAAGATATGAATTTGGTGCCATTTTTGTTACTTGTACAGTTAGTGTTTCTGGTTATGTTCTCTGTTCTTTTCTAGTCTTAACTGCTTTAGGCTTCCCCTCCCCATTCAAAGTGTCCCCCTTAATATTTCTTTCAGATCTGTTGTAGTGGTCACTAACTCCTTTAGTTTTGTTTGTTTGGGAAACTATATCTTCTTCTATTCTAAATGAGATTCTTCTGGGATGAAGTATTCTTGGTGCATATTTTTCTCATTCAATTCAGCATGTTGAATATATCCTACCACTCGCTTCTGGCCTGCCAAGTTTCTGTGGACTGATCTGCTGAGAACCTAATCTGTCTTCTCTTGTAGGTTAAGGTCTTTTTTTCCCTTTGTGCTTTCAGGATTCTTTCCTTCTCTCTCTCTCTCTCTCTCTCTCTCTCTCTCTCCATATGTGTGTGTGTGTGTGTGTGTGTGTGTGAATTTGACTGATATGCCTTGGCAGTAGCTAGTTTTTGTTGAATGTAATGGGAGTGATTTGTGCTTCTTGGATTTTGATGTCTGTGTCCTTCCCCAGATTTTGGAAGTTTTCAGCTATAATTTGCTCAAAAAACCTTCCGTGCCTTTTTTCTTTCTCTTCATCTTCTGAGACTCCTGTAATAAGAATGTTATTCTGTTTTAATAAGTCACTGAGTTCTCTAGATTGACCTTCATGATCCATTACCTTTGTTTCCCTCTTGTTTTCAGCTTCAATGTTTTCCGTACTTTTTTTTTTTTTTTGGTGTTTATACTCACTTTATTCATAATTGCCAAAAATTGGGGAGATTAAAAACAGATGTGTTTCAGTAAGTGAATGAATGAATTGTGGCACATCTAGGCAATAGAATATTATTCAAAACTAAAAACAAATGACCACGTAAGCCAGGAAAAGAAATGGAGGAAACTTAAATGCATATTGCTAAGTGAAAGAAGCCCATCTGGAAAGATTACACAGTATATGATTCCATCTATATGATATTTTGAAAAAGGTAAGGCTGTGAAGACAGTAAGAAGATCTGGTGGGTATAGAGTGATCATAGGTGGAGCACAAATCTGGGGGGCAGCCAAACTACTCTGTATGACACAATAGTGGTGGCTACATTTTATTATGAATTTGTCCAAACCCATAGAATGTACAACCCCAAGAGTAAATGCCAATGTAAACTATGGACTTGGGGTGATAATGGTGTGTCCAGGTAGGCTCACCGACTGTCACAAATGCATTACTCTGGGGGGGATGATGAATGCTGACAATGGAGAGGCTGCATGTGGGCATAAGCAGGGGATATTTGGAAGTTTGTACTTTCTGCCAAATTTTGTTGTGAGTATAGAACTTCTTTAAAACTTGAAGTCAATTTAAAAAATTCCTACTGGAATATCTAGAGTGGCTTCTCTTTTGCTGTTCAAATCCTGGCTGATGCCATGACCCACAATCCTCAGGTGTAATCATTTCTGTCTTGATTGAGTCAGGAGAGGCATCGTCATGTCTGTGCTGCTGGACTGGGGTACAGGGGTAGAGTCACTCAAGGGACTGAGGAGCTTCCCTGCTCTTCTCCCAAAGCTCCCAGTGACCTCCAAAGTGGGGCTGCGCCTGAGAAACTCTCTGAGCAAATGTAGGCCCCAGAGGAGGACCGGGGGCAGCCCAGCCTCTCACATCTGCTTCCTGGTGGTTTATGTTCTGACCTGTAACACTGTGGGTAGGTAGCTATTATACTGCTGATACTAATATGTAGCAACATCTTCAGGCTCCAGACTGTTGATGGTGAGGGTGTTTTCCATACTTTTATCTTCTATGTCATTGATTCGTTCCTCTGATTCATCCATCTTCATTGTTATGGCATCCATTCAGGATTACATCTTGGTGATAGCATTTTTATTTGGCTTGTGTAGGTTTTAGCCCTTTTATCTCTGCAGTTAGGGTTTCTCTAGTGTCTTCTATGGTTTTTTCAAGCCTGTCTAGTATCCTCATAATTGTTTTAAATTCCAGTTCAGACATCTTACTTATATCTGTATTGATTAAATTCATGGCCTTCATTTCCTCCAGTTCTTTCTTTTGGGGTGAATTCTTCTGTTGTCTGTGGGTCATTCCCTCTGTTTATGGATCAGCAGCTTTGTTCTTGAAAATTTCCAATCGATTTTTTGAGTGTGCAGAATGATTGATTTTTATCTAGCTGTTTTTGAGGGAGAATGCAAGCTTAGGATAGCCCTACTCCTCCTCCATCTTAACCCCCTTAAAAAGAAAAGTAAAAGAGAAAACAAAATCAGTGGGAAAAAAACATGTTATGCATGTTATGCAGACTTATGTACCCCTTTTAGAGGAACAGGAAGAGTATCACTGAGGGTACTAATTGATCTATATATGAATTCATCATCATACTTAGCTGTAAAATGCCCAATTTTAACTCCTTGAAGAGCAGTATATTGTTCCTTGACCTGTACTATTTTGATCAAAGTCATAGATCATACTTTCCTCCTGAAGAGATATCACTGATTTCCAAGATAAATATTATAGTAAAAGTGTAGAAAAACAACCTCACAAAATACCATGTTGATTTAGGCAGCAGTTCTTTTTTTTTTTTTTTTAAAGATTTTATTTATTTATTCATGATAGTCACAGAGAGAGAGAGAGGGGCAGAGACACAGGCAGAGAGAGAAGCAGGCTCCATGCATCGGAAGCCCGACGTGGGATTCGATCCCGGGTCTCCAGGATCGCGCCCTGGGCCAAAGGCAGGCGCCAAACCGCTGCGCCACCCAGGGATCCCTAGGCAGCAGTTCTTAAAGTATGGTCTAAGGTATCCCGGGGGACCTGAAGATAATTCCAAGTGTTCCATGGTGTCCCTTCCTTTTCTCATTACACATGTGTGTAAGGCCTAATTTTCTCCATGTACTTAAATGAAAATAACATCATGTGTCAGAATGCTGAAAAATCCAGATGTTTGCCAAATTTACAGAAATATACAAAAATGTAAAACAATGCCATTCTTCTCACTTTTTGTTATTTTTTGCTTTGGAAAATACTTTTTCATAAAATGTGTCTTTAAAATTTATTTATTTATTTATTTATTTAAATAATAAATTTATTTTTTATTGGTGTTTTTTTAATTTTTTTTTTATTGGTGTTCAATTTACCAACATACAGAATAACACTCAGTGCTCATCCCGTCAAGTGCCACCCTCAGTGCCCGTCAACCATTCACCCCCACCCCCCGCCCTCCTCCCCTTCCATCACCCCTAGTTCATTTCCCATAGTTAGGAGTCTTTATGTTCTGTCTCCCTTTCTGATATTTCCCACACATTTCTTCTCCCTTCCCTTATATTCCCTTTCACTATTATTTATATTCCCCAAATGAATGAGAACATACAATGTTTGTCCTTTTCCGATTGACTTACTTCACTCAGCATAATACCTTCCAGTTCCATCCACATTGAAGCAAATGGTGGTTATTTGTCGTTTCTAATGGCTGAGTAATATTCCATTGTATACATAAACCACATCTTCTTTATCCATTCATCTTTTGATGGACACCGAGGCTCCTTCCACAGTTTGGCGGTTGTGGACATTGCTGCTAGAAACATCGGGGTGCAGGTGTCCTGGCGTTTCATTGCATCTGTATCTTTGGGGTAAATCCCCAACAGTACAATTGCTGGGTCTAGGGCAGGTCTATTTTTAACTCTTTGAGGAACCTCCACACAGTTTTCCAGAGTGGCTGCACCAGTTCACATTCCCACCAACAGTGTAAGAGGGTTCCCTTTTCTCTGCATCCTCTCCAACATTTGTGGTTTCCTACCTTGTTAATTTTCCCCATCCTCACTGGTGTGAGGTGGTATCTCATCGTGGTTTTGATTTGTATTTCCCTGATGGCAAGTGATGCAGAGCATTTTCTCATGTGCATGTTGGCCATGTCTATGTCTTCCTCTGTGAGATTTCTCTTCATGTCTTTTGCCCATTTCATGATTGGATTGTTTGTTTCTTTGGTGTTGAGTTTAATAAGTTCTTTATAGATCTTGGAAACTAGTCCTTTATCTGATACGTCATTTGCAAAGGTTGTCTTTTAGTTTTGTTGACTGTATCCTTTGCTGTGCAAAAGCTTCTTATCTTGATGAAGTCCCAATAGTTCATTTTTGCTTTTGTTTCTTTTGCCTTCGTGGATGTATCTTGCAAGAAGTTACTGTGGCTGAGTTCAAAAAGGGTGTTGACTGTGTTCTCCTCTAGGATTTTGATGGAATCTTGTCTCACATTTAGATCTTTCATCCATTTTGAGTTTATCTTTGTTTAATTTAAGTAGGCACCATGTCCAGCATGGAATCCAATGTAGGATTTGAACTCATGACCCTGAGATCAAGACCTGAGCTGATCTAATAAAGAGTAGAATGCTTAACTGACTGAGACCCCAGGGGCTCTGATATATAATAGTTTTCTTATTGCTAATTTTAGAATTAGTAAATAAGTTGGAGACGTATCTTTAGACCAAAGCTTTTGGAAACTACTGAATTAAGATGTAAACACTTTTACTTGTGTTTAGAGATTTATATATATATTATTTATTTATGCATATTATATAATATATAAATATTATACAATATTATTTATAAAATATATGTATTATTACATAATTAATTATATATTAATTATATATTATATATTATATATAAAGAGAGAGAAAAAGAGAGACAGAGAGAGTGTATGTGAGTCTGATTAGAAAAGTAAAATATGCATTAGAGACCATTCAGGGATCTATGTATAAAGGCAATATAAACCTCTTCTCTTCCCTAAGAACCCAGAGTTATTGCATGATTTTTCTCTTGTGCGTACATCTACATATTTATTTAAACAAAATTGGGATTGCAAAATATACATTTTTCTCCATTCTTTTTCTTTTATTTAACTTTGTAACATGAATATTTTTGCAATTTTTTAATAATCTTCAGAAACATGCTATTTAATGCTAGTATAATGATTCTTTATACATAATCTTTAAGCATTCTATTAATAGACATACAGATTGTATTTTATTTTTAGATATTGTTACTATCATCTTATCGTCATCACTTTTATCATTATACCTAACATTTATTAGGTTCTAGTTATATACTAGGCACTGTGTTAAACTCTTAACATGCCTTAGCACTTTAATCCACTTTCGGAGTGTCTATTTTCTCTATGAAATGGTCTTCTTTCTCTTGTCCTTTCAATTCTTCTGTCATGGCATCTAGTTAATAGATCATACTTGAAAGGGAATATGAGGTACTGGACCATTTCTTGCTTTTAATATATAAGGATCAACGAAAACAACATCTATTGTAGTCTCATTCTAATTAATGCCATCCATATAAAAATACTGTGGTTATGTTTCTTTTTGCTGCTTGTTTGATGTGATTAGCTATGATGTTCTCTCTCTCTTTTCTATTCAGAACCCCTGGGATGAGGGAATTTGCTTTACTTGTTTGGCTAGAAATGGTACAGATTTGGGTCCAGATCTGATAGGGGTCTGGTAGCTTTAAGCCCAGAGAAATTCTACCTCATGGATGTGTGCAATATGCTGCTAATTCCATAGTTAGGTTAACATAATTAACCTATGTTAACTATAAAGTATATAAGAAATGTTTGTTGAACAAAAAGTATTTTCTAAGACAAGATGCCAACATAGGAATTCTGAATATTAATTGCTTCATTTTCATTCAGTTCTGCTTAAATTATTTTATCAGAAATTTGTTCATATTTTTAGTTTGACTTTGCACATTAGATTTTTAAAAGTTTTTGGGCATTCCAAACATTCCAGACATGAGGAAACAAAGGACACATTTATTGAAGTGTGAAATTCTAGGAAATAGTTTTCTTTAGTTGATTTTTTTAGTAGGCTTTTTTTTTCTCTATTTTGCCATTTGTAAATGTGACCAGTGAGTCTGATTTAATTAGATAAGAAAATCAGAGGCTACTCAGAATTTGTCTCTTATCTGCATTTGCCATACCAATTTAAATAATTGCTTATTTTTCATTACAATCAAGACTATCTATTATGAATACTTTATTTTTAAAAAATATTTTATTCATTTATTCATGAGAGACACACACACAGAGAGGCAGAGACATAGGCAGAGGGAGAAGCAGGTGGGGAGCCTGATGGTGAGACTTGATCCCAGGCCCCCAGGATCAGTACCTGAGCCATAGGCAGACACACAACCACTGAGCCACCCAGGTGCCCTTATTATGAATACTTCGAATACCATATCCTATAGTTTATGCATGTATGCTTTTTAAATATAACACCTTAATAGAAACTCAGGTTAGAAGAATAGCAGCTAACAATGAGAGTATCTTCTTAAAATCACTGATCAAAATGCATGAAGGGACAAGAAAACATAGTCTAATATATTTTCTTGTGTACATATTTATGTGCCATGTTTAAGTTCAAAGTTGTACTCTTTGAGTAACTTGTTATTTATAGAACAAAATACTTTTTCAGGAAGTGCCCATGTTGATGGCAACAAGACCCATTAAGTATTTAAATAGTGTTATTCAATTCATCATTAAAATGAATGTAAAGGAAAATAAAGTAAAATAAAATAAAATGAATGTAGAAGTTGTTTATTTTAGGTTGTTTAATCTGTATATCAAATACAAAATGTTATTAATGTGCTGAGTTGAAGAGATTTTGGCTAATCTTTGAATAGGCTTATCGTCATCTAATCTTTTGAGAATCTTTTCTTTAAGGAGACAAATTAAAAGGAAATTTTATTTCTCTGGGTGATTGTGACAATCACATTTTAAAATGAGAAATTTAATAGAATTATGAGTAAATGGAAATAAATTTATCTGCCAAAAATTAATTAGCAATATTCTTAGACTGATATCGAAATCTCATCTAAAATAGTTTTAGCCATTTTATACAGGTGACATCTGTGCTTAAATATAATTGTCTATCCCTGCTCTGGTATTACTGGTAATTACTTAGCGTAGTTCAACATTTAGTTAATAAATATGTCAAGCTTTTACCATGGTGCTCTTTTTGCAGAGTTGTGAATTTGCAATTAGTTTTAGATTTACAACATGGTGACAGACAGTGCTGTATAAATAGAGGTTAAACACACAATTTACATATTAATTTCATGATTCATTTATTCAGTGATTTATGTTGATATAGGTTGTATTTAATCTCTGTTCTGTAGTTGTTTCATGCATGATGAACAGAATCGCTATACTGGCAGAGAAGTAATGATGTCTGTAGCGAACTACAGGAAGTTTAAAGGAAAATAAATGTTTGGAAACACAATGATTCATTATCTTTAATACTCTCTGAGAGGCAAGTGAAAAGCAATAACGGATTTTTAAAAGGACCATATCTGACAAGAGGAGGGGGAGGAGGGAAGTTAACCAGCTAGCGCAGTGTCTTGCTCAGTAAGCACTGCAACATTTGTTAAGTTCAAATGACTTGAAGTAGAGGATCATAATATATTTCTAAATCTGAGTAAAACCTATGTTAAACCTTAAGAAGTTTAAAACAATTCCTTTTAACTGGCTTCTGTTAATTAACCTTGTTTCCTCATGACAAACACCCTTATATTTAAATAATCGTCTTCTTATCCATCCATTCATGTAGTTTTATTTGATATTCTTGATGATATTGATGCAATGTTAAATATAGATTACAATAAATAAAAGATTTTCTTTCTCCTTATTTTTAATTTTTTTAAAAAGATTTATTTATTTATTTTAGAGAGAGAGAGAGAGAGAGAGAGAGAGAGAGATTGAGTTCAGGCCAGGGGAGGGGCAGAAGGAAAAGGAGAGAAGCAGACTCCCTGCAGAACATGGAGCCAGATGTGGGGGTCCATCCCAGGACTCTGAGATCATGACTTGAGTCAAAATCAAGAGGCAGATACTTAATTGACTAAGCCATCCAGGCACCCCCTGCTTATTTTTATTTGAAATATCTGAAATATTAGAAAGGATTACGTTGCCTTATTTTTTAAAAACTCTCAAGCTTGTAGTGGACATAAGTCAGCCTTAAATTGCTCTACTTAAATTTTTCAACATATTTTAAAAAAGATCTATTTAAGATGGGTAAATTCTGTATATACCTCTCTTTTTGCAATATCAAACTTTGTGGTCTGTATATATCTCTCCTTTGGCAATATCAAATCTTATGATTAAGCAGTTTAAATTGAACAAAACTTAATAGTTATGGTAATATTTCTGGAACAACTTATGGTCTTCAAACTGACCTCATTTTTCTCCTTTTAAATGAGAATCACAATAGTGTGGAGAATCCTTAACTTAGTGCTAGAAGATTGACCTTGTTTTGTTCTTGAGAAGGAGATCATGTCCTACAAACCTCATATTCTCAAGACCCTCTACTATGTGAAGGTATAGATGTGAAACCCATTAATGCTCAGTAAGGACTGGAAAGCTTACAGATCACTGAGCTAGGTTCCCCAATAAGTAAACTACTTAGGGCATCTTTGCATTAAGCATATTTTCAAGAACTAAGGTTAACATTTAGTGTAAAAGTTGCAATTTTTGAAATGAAATTCTAAAAATAAAAACCATGCACCATTTAATTTAATAAAGTAAATCTGTTCTGTATGCATTTATTTAGCTTCTATTTTAGCTGAGTACTTTTACATACTCATCTCATTTAATCCTTGCATACCCCCTGAATAAAGTATTATTAATTCATCTCTGTGAATGAAAAATCTGAGCCTCTGAGACATTAAGTGGCTTGTCCTATGGCAAGTTTATGAAGATTTGAACCTGAAAGGGGGCTCCAAAGACATTTTTTCTTTTACATTATACTGTCTCCTATTAAGGAAAGGAGTTAATGTTTTTGCAAATGTGCCTAAAATATTCCAGGGAGTAAAAATGGTGGATCTAATTCAGAGTGCTCAATCTTCACTGTTGGCAATATTAGTTCCACTCATATTTAGAGTTGCCTAACAGTGTCTATGATGATTCCTGTAATTTTAGCAGATTTACTTAGTAGACAAAATTGATTGGTTCTCTTGTCTTCATTGCCTTTTGTTGGTTCAATTTCAACTGTTTCTCCTGTTCAAAGCCCCTGTATTCTTCAGAAAAGTTCTAAGAGCCAAAGTGTTACATGACTAGTAAGTAAATGTTCACACTTCTTCACTATGTAGTGTCTCAGTGTTTTTCTTGAATGCAGTAGTTTCTTATGGAAAGTCTGTTTCCAGTAGAGGTATTATACAAATCCTTGATGTGTTCAGTCACTGGGGTAATCTAATGATTTAATACAGGAGGATTTGGTGGAAAATAAAGTAATAGCATCAAAACAATTAGTGTTACAGCAAACAGAAAATTTCACAAACTAATTCTTTGGTTTCTCTTCCCCTAATGGTTCTTATTCCCTTCTTCAGTCAATTTTCTACTGTGATGCCACTTTCCAAAGAGTGAGGTAGGGATTAAGACATGATTTCATCTGAAGACATTTTCTAGCTACTTAAATTTCACAGCCAAAAGTGCTGGATTTAAAATTGTCAAAGGTGATTGACTAAGATTGGAGGATGGAGAGGAATTCCCGGGAGGATGATGTTTAATGGAATATATTGCATTCTGGGGCCCATACTTGAAATGATAACTATTGCCATTTGATGAGTACTTAATAGGAACTTAATGGCTTGAGCAAATGGAGATAAGTAAAATAAGCCTATTCCCATTAAAGAAAGTTCGTTTATTATGTAGCCTTCTGCACTGTGAACTGTCTTTTTAGCCATTGAGTGACGCTACCTAAAGTAGGCATATGAAGGAAAATTGAAGAAGTGGGGTGAGTATAGTGGTCATTTTCAAAAGTAGATAACTAGAAAAAGACAATTTAATGAATGAATAAGCAGGTATTCTTGGCAGGGTTTCAAATATGATCTCAAAAATAAACACTTGAAAGCTAAGGGCAGGAAAGGGTGCCAAGGCTTAAATATTCTTCTCCCATATAAACGCACAAAACTGAGCCGATTGCACTTCCATTTATTTAAATAATTTGCATATTATCAAGCAGCATAGTCTCATCTTGGTTTATAGATGAGTTTACTAGACGTAGAGTTAAATTTCACTTTTAAGTCCCTTGAAATTGTAATGTGATGAGTAGCTGACTATAGGGAGCAGGTGTCAAACAATATCTAAATAACATTCTCCACAAAATCAATATTGAACCACCCTGTCACTTTGGTGAGGGAATAATCTGCTCCAAAAAAAATTCCATTCATTGTATATTGCCTCTGACATTTGTTCTTCAGGAATTATTTGCAGTTTATCTTCTGAGCCGGAGCCTTTTATCAGCACAGCAGTTGAACTACAGTGTAAAAAAATGGTAATTCAGTATTTTATCAAATGCTTCTAACAAAACGGACTTTGCAAGTCATAAATGAAGATTAAAACCATTGCTTGCAGGGATGAACAAATTGGAATGATTTATTATCTGAAACATCAATATGTTACTGTTCAGAAATAAAATAGAAACAGACAACCACAGCCCCCCTCCACAATAGTCCCCTCCCCACCCCACTCTCAGATATATGCACCCAAAGCCCCTTAGTTGCAGCCAAAGCAGTGGAAGGTAAGTTTTAATTATTTGTGCTAGTAAAACTGTTAAAAAGACAGGAGGAAAAGCATCATAATAATAGGCTAGCTGCTGTGGGGTACTAAGTAAGAAAAAGAGACAGTAATAAAAGAACGGTGTCAAAGGAAAGCAACTATGCATGTGTACTTCAGTGCTCCTAATTACAGAAAGAAGGATTAAATATAATAAATGAGGCGATCTAGAAAAGTGGATTTACTGCTTATGTTTAACATCTAAGTAGGCAATGCTTTTAAAATGGTCTTTATCTCACTTATCTAAAATAGCTTTAAAGAATGATGTTAGAAAAATATGCATTGCAAGTGTATTCTGTCTTAATTATTTTAATTTTAGGTTGATTTGGATTAAATGTAGCATTTCTGCAAATTCAGATTGCAGCCATGAAGATTAACAACATGAAAATCATTTATAGGAGCTTGATACAATTTTTTTCTCACCTTAGGAATACTAAGGTTTTCCTTTTTTTAAAATTGAGTAAAAGAGAAACTCTCTTTGTCAGGGGATATTTCAAGCTACTAAAAATGATGTCCTTACTTTGGGGATGTCATTGAATAAGAATGTTTAGTTTCCTTCCAGGCTGCCAGCAGGATACCATTGTCTTTGCTATTCATTTTCTGTGTGAATCTGGGTTTACTACCCATGACTACTCACTAAGAACAAATCAAATGTGCTTGCATCAGGTAGAAACCAAGGCTGGGACCTTTTAAAGGCTTGTGAAAAACAAATAGGTACAACTCTTTTGGTTTGGATAAAAGGAGATTTATTTTCTTCCCTCATTGCTCCAAAATTTCCATCTCTTTCAGATCTTTGGATACAAAATTAAAGAGACAATTGATAGTTACACAGAAAGTAGGATACTTGTATAAAGAAGTCATAAATGGTTGAATAATTTTTTAAAAAGTGAAAAAATCTTCTTCTCATTTCTGTCACATGAAAACAATTTTCTGAATATGATTTAGAAGTAATATATGCTTAAAATATTTCTGTGATTTAGATGTTGGAAACAACTTGAAAACCTGGATTCATCTAGATAGATGCACATAGGTTTGAGTAAAGCTAGCAAATCCGTAGAGAAAAGAAAAAAAATCGACTTAGATGTACCAAACAAGCAAAGGGGAAAAAGAGGAGAGAGAGAGAGAGAAAGAGAGAGAGAGAGAGAGAGAGAGAGAGAGAAAACAAGAACCAGACTCTTAACCATAGAGAACAAACTGATGCCTACCAGAGGGGAGGTGCGTGGGGGATGGGTGAAATTGGTGATGGGAATTAAGGAGTGCACTTGTGATGAGCATTGGGTGATGTATGGAATTGTTGAATCACTGTATTGTACACCCAAAACTAATATAACACTGTATGTTAACTAACTGGTACTAAAATAAAATTTCAAAAAGTCAGACTACCAACTTGCACCTGTTAGAGGACATTCTGAATTAATGAGTTACAAGATATTTCTAAAAATTGCAATTATTAAAACATAACAACAAAGGAACACAAAGAAACTTGGAGGTGATGGATATGTTTGATTGTGGTGATAGTAACATGAATGTACACATATGTCCAAACACATCAAATTGTATACATTAATTATGTGCAGTTTTTGTATACCAATTACACCTCACAGCTGGGGGAAAAGTAAACGTACTTCAAACAAAAACAAGCATTCATAAGTAAATCTATTGCAACATGAGAATATAAATATACATTATATTATTCAATTCACCAGATTCATTTGTGATGTTGATAAAAATTATGATCTTTCCAAAGAAATTTTGGATATTATTTTTCTTATAAGCCCAATACCAAACATTAGTTCTATTTCTATTGAGAAAAAAATTACTTTCAGATTTTAATGTTATCTGGTCAGAATTAGTAAGTCTGTCTACAAGCTTCACTCCAAAAATATTGGTAATAATGTCAAACGTATTTTAAAAATTAAATCTGAAGTGAGAACATTATGCATGGACACTGAATATTAATTTATTGCAATGTTTTTTTCAATAATAAAAAGCCAAAAATAAAATTCAATATGGAATAATAAAGCAAAAAACTGCAATTTTTCATGAACGCTCAGTAATTTGAATTGCTCTTTTTTGGCAGCTATCATAGACTATTCTAATGAATAGATATTTATATATATTTGTTGTGAGAATGTTAAGTAGCTTGTTTTCTCAGGTCAGTTGTTAGCCCACCTACCATTTTATTTACACCTTCCATTAGTTTTGCATACTTTATTTTGCCAGATAGTACAAAGATATTTAGCATTTTATTTGTGAAACTGCAAGATTAAATCCTTGATATTAAAGGCGACTAGTACCTCCACTAGTTCTTTGCAATCTAGATTAAATACTCAAACTCATGAGCTTTTAAGAACCTGAAGATGATACAAAACTGTTATTTTACATTTGAAACCAAAGAGTTACTATGTGTATCCATTCCTGTAACAATGCAAAATCTTTTTAGAGATTTCTATTTTTATAAGAGTTGGGAATATTATAAATAGCATTATTGAAAGAGAGATTATGTTGTTATAAAAAGGATTGATGGGCTAGACATCAGGAGATGAGTTCTGCTAATCTGGTCATTTGGCTACAGTAAACTAACCTGTCTAGGCCTCAATTGTCTTATTCATAATATGAGAGAGGCTTGATTATTCCCTTTAACTCTTAACAATCTGTCACTTGTCTGAGACTGGGACTAGAACCTTGGTGTCCTGTCTCACAGCTCATGGCACTATGCTATATAGACTTGTCTCTCACTGTGAAGGCCAGTTAATTGGTTTCTTTTGAATTGGAGAAAAAGCTTTCCCAAATTCTTGGCTCTCTGTGGGAAATATCCTTTAGTATGATTGTTGCTGAAATACAAGCCTGCGGATAGGGTAACAAGATAGCTGTAACTAATATCTCTAATTATAAAGGTACATGGGGATTTGAAGAGGGGTGGGAAATCTCCACGGCCATTAGGTTCAAAGCTATCTTAAAGGTGTTAATATATATAATGGAATATTACTCAGCCATAAAAAAGAATGAAGTCTTGCCATTTGCAATGACATGGATGGAGCTAGAGAGTATAATGCCAAGTGAAATAAATCAGTTCAGAGAAAGGCAGATACCATATGACTTCGCTCATATGTGGAATTTAAGAAACAAAACAAATGAATATAGGGCAAAAAAAAAAAGAGGGAGGAAAACCAGAAAACAGACTCTTAATTATAGAGAACAAACTGATAGTTACCAGAGGAGAGGTAGGTCGGGCAATGTGTGAAATAGGTGATGGGGATTAAGGAGTTCACTTGCTGAAATGAGCACCAGGTGTTGTACAGAAGTGCTGAATCACTATATTTTACGTCTGAAACTAATATTACATAGTATGTTAGTTAACTAACTGGAATTAAAATTAAAATACACACATAGTTTTAAATAATAAAAATAAATATTTAGATTAAAAATGTTTTAATATATAAGCTCAGCATTCAAATATACAGAAAATCAATGCATTTTGGAGGGTGAGTGTAGCAATTCCTCGTATTTCCATGCTTCAGTAGAAGTAATTCCTTTTATAAATGAATGCATATAGGCAACACTACTGTGGGATGGAAAAGGGGTAAAACAGATTTTCCCAGTCTTCCTGGAGTGTAGGGATCTCTTTCTGTTAAGGAAACATGTATATTTACCTCCAATAATGCATATTATGTTAACTTTCTAAATGACTAGGTTCACTCTGCATTTTAAAAGACTTGTTATCACTCTTTTCCCTTTGTCAGTTGCTGACCAATTTTCATAGAGCAAAGGCAAAAAGCTTAACAAAAACAGAAAACATAAATTTTTGTCCTCGGTAATTCTTGAAACAGAATTCCAGTAACATTACTGTTTTGTCTTTTTAAGAAGTACTATCTGAATAAAGGTAATCTGATTGGCACACTCTGTCTTTGAATCATCATTTTGAGTGTTGAGTCAATACGTATGTACATAGTATAAAAATGAAAGAATAAACAATTAAAGCATTAATCATGCATCCCTATTTCTTTAATTAGCATGTTTCTTTTTTTTAAGGATTTATTTATTCATTTATTTAGAGACAGAGTGCAAGCAGCGGGAGGGAGGGGCAGAGAGAGAGGGGGAAGTAGACTCCATGCTGAGCCTGATAAAGGACTGGCTCCCAGGACCCAGGTCCCCTGTGCCTCAGTTTTCTCAAAATGTTATATGGTTCCTGACTCATGGGATTATAAAGAATAAACTGTATTATCCATGTAAAAGTGCATAAAACATGTTCCTGAGCCACAATATAACAGTCATCCACTAATATTATTTGCCAATGATATAAATTTATCTCCATAAAATGTTTTACAGAATATTGAGCTAAGTTTTCTTTTTTTGTCTTTGATATTCTTATCTTCTATGGATGAAAAAATAGGTAATAGTCTTAAATAATTATAATGATGCATCTTTGAGCACTTTCTAAATTATATTTTCTAAATCTTTGAAGCCATATTTAAGTCAATTCAATTGTTTAATTATCTTTACATAAATACATGAGTATATACAAATGATTAGCCTCACTGTTGATTTGCAATTTTTGAAAGGAATGTATCACTGATTACTGTGGATGAAATCTTCTATATATATATATACTGAGTATTCAGTATCTCAATATTAGAGATTGTTACAATAAGTGTTAGAAAATTGAGATAAATAAACCAATCTTATTCAATAGAACTTCGCTGTTTAGATGTTGTGTCTATACAGAGAATTGCAAAGATAAAATCTATATAAATACAAATAAGCATCTGAAGACTGTCTTGACTGACATCTGAAAATTTGAAATCTGAAAATTTCAAAAGCTATTCATTTTTTGAAAATGTTTATTTTTTAGCTTCTTGAAAATTGGTACTTGAAATGGAGACTAATGATTGACTGCCTTCTCAAAGATAAATTAGTATGTTTTTTAATATCTCCACTATTTGTGTGTCCCTGATCTATTAATTTAATCATTTTAGGCCTCAGTTACCTCAATTGTAAATGTGGTCAGAATCACTGGTTTTAAGATCCCTTTCAGCCATAATGTTCTATAATTCTTATACTATTAGTGCTATAAGAAAGCCACCATAGTAGTGTGCAAAAATAGTTATTCATATTCATTATCTCAATGTTTAAGAAGCATTCCTGGCTTAATATGTTAAGTACCTTCTCCCATTTTCTGGCACTAAATGTTACAGTTCAATCCATTATAGACCCAAATCTTACTATACACTGGCTTTAAGGTTAATATAGGTAAAACAAGTACTCATTACATGAATGTCATAGACTTCTCTCTGCCAGGTTAAATTCTGACACCCCAAATTTTGAAGTGAGCCACTATGTGCTAATTTTTCATTTCTATGTGTTTATAGTTGGGAGAACATTGGTGGATAAGAATTGGCAGAGGAAAAAATCACTAGAAAACATAAAGAAATTTTTTACTTCAAAGAAAGCAATGATTCCAGCTCTGTGGATGAAAAGAACCTGGTTAAGTTCATTTTATCATGTGTCAAAGGACCATAGTGTAATAGACTTACTTCATTGCTTTATTCTTGTAATGGAAATATAATAATCTCAAAATTCTTAGTTCCTTGAGAAAAGCCAGTGTGCAAATTAAAAGTAATCATAGTAAAATAGTAGCTAATATTTGGTGAATACTGACTATGTGCCAAAGATTCTTCTAAGTACTCTATATATATTGACTCATTTAATCTTCACAACAACCTTTGAGCAAGATACTATCATTACACTTATTTTTCAGCTGGGGCACAAAGAGGCTAAGCATCTTGATTAATGTCACATGGTAAGTAAAAGATGAAGTTTAATTAAGGACTTACTACTATTCTAGTGGTAAGCATTACTCTCAAGTGACTGTTACTACCAGGTGTAAAGTTATTTACCTGACCCAAATATAAAGTAATAGTAGAGATCATTTTCTAAAGACTAAGGTTAAAAAACGATGGTTTCTCAAAATCAATATGTAGGCTTTATCTAGGAGGGTAGTTGAAAGTGTGGTTAGGCTGTCTAATAGATTTGTGTTGTGTACTCTACTGCTGTCTTTGGAGAATTGTAGGTGTTGGTGAGAATTCTTTGTTACGTCACCATATTTGGCTTGAACTTTTAGCAGCTAAATTTTACTGCCATGTATTTTAGTGACTCAGACAGTAGTCTTCTAATTTATTTTTTTTAAAAGTGCAAGCTCTTGATGATACAGATAATAAAATCTCATAATTCAGAGAATATAGTGGTCTTCCTGCAAAGACAGGAAGAAAATTTTCTGCCAACAGTTGACTGGGTGCATTATTTTTTTAAACCCCTATCCACAAGACCTGGAATTTTCTTTAGGCAGGACTAAAACTTAGAAGTATCTTACAGTGGGACAGAATTTATATATAAATATAAATATAATTATGTATATATAATATATAATTTATAATAATAATAATAAATAATATAATTTATATAGAAGTGACATGTTAGGGGAGACCTGAGTGGCTCAGTTGGTTTAAGTGTCTGCCTTCAGCTCAGGTCATGATCTCAAGGTCCTGAGATCTAGCCCTGCATTGGGCTCTCTACTCAGGGGATTGCCTGGTTCTCTCTCTGCCATTCCCCCTGCTTGTGCATTCTCTTTCTCTCTCTCTCAATTAATTAATTAATTAATTAATTTTAAAAAGTCATGTTAGGCATGAACCTTCTTACCTAGATTAGAATGATCTGAAACTACAGAATTTACTGTTGCTCTCTAATGAGATTCTTTGAGATTTGTCATTTTTGTGTTAAAAATTACTCTAATACTTTAGGGTTTTGCCGCTTAGTTTTATATATTCACTATTATTGTCTATTAGGTTTGAATCTTAATTAAATGAGATGGCTGATTCTAAATGTAAGGCTTTTCAGAAAATTGAATAGGAATCAATTCTCCTCCTACTCCTCAAAGTGGGAAGCAAACCAAGATGAAATCCATCTGTTATATTTTTTCCTAAAGAGTTAACCAAATTTCACATCTACTTTCTAATTTATACTCAGAAGACTCTTCAATTGGGGTAAATAAAGTTGGTTTGGGAGTGGGGATACATGCAGATTGCAGAAAGTCATGTTTCTAAAAGGGTGTATTTTGGTCAGTACGGAGTTGAGTGACTTGTTGAGTTTTTTTGGCTTTTAATTCCAGTGTAGTCAACATACAGGGTTATATTAGTTTCACATGTGCAATATAGTGGTTCAGTAATTTCATATATTACCCAGTGCTCATCTCAAGTGCAGTTTCTAATCCCCATCACCTATTCCCATTCCCCATCCCACATCCCCTCTGGTAACCATCAGTTTGTTTTCTATATTTAAGAGTCTGTTTTTTAGTTTGTTTTTCTCTCTCTCTTTTTCCTTTGCTCATTTGTTTTGTTTTTTTTTAATTCCTTATATGAGTGAAATTGTATGGTTAAGCATAGATCTACCCTCCAATCCATTAATCACACTACTGGGTATTTATCCAAAAAATACAAAAATAGTAATTCAACTGGATA
Organism: Canis lupus dingo; assembly: GCF_003254725.2. Classification (NCBI taxonomy): domain Eukaryota; kingdom Metazoa; phylum Chordata; class Mammalia; order Carnivora; family Canidae; genus Canis; species Canis lupus. Next base: position 67,100,627 of record NC_064281.1, read on the forward strand.
CATGCACCCTTATATTTGTTGCAGCATTATTTACAATAGCCAAACTATGGAAACAGCCCAAGTGTTCATAAATAGATTAATGAAAAAAGAAGATATGACATATATACACAATGGAATATTACTCAGCCATAAAAAAGAATGAAATCTTGGCCATTTGCAATGACATGGATGGAGGTAGAAAGTATAATACTAAGTGAAATATGTCAGATAAAGACAAATAACAATATGATTTCACTCATATGTGGAATTTAAGAAACAAAACAAAGGAGCAAGGGACTTGTTGAGTTTCGAAGGATACTGGAACCTAGGTCTCCTGATGCTTAATCTAATACTTTGTTTCTTAGACTTTGATATGAAATATGATTTTAAAGATTAAAGCTATTGTTTCTACACAGACATTAAAAATAAAGAGGAAACAACACATAGATTTCTTTTTCAGACTATAGCAGGGGCCTCTGATAATGGAGCAAGTTAGAAAGATGATTGAGACAATGATCATTAATAAACTTCTCCATACACATGCTTGTGAATAGTTCACTCTATATAAAAGAGTTATGAATTGGGATGCCTGGGTGGCTCAGCGGTTGAGCATCTGCCTTTGGCTCAGGGTGTGATCCTGTGGTCCCGGAATTGAGTCTCACATAAGGCTCCCTGCATGGAGCCTGCTTCTCCCTCTGCCTCTGTCTCTGCCTCTCTCTCTCTCTCTGTGTCTCTCATGAATGGATAAATTAAATATTTTTTTGAAAGTTATGAGTTGAGTGTAATTTGCTAGCACCTCTAGAAATCATTTAGATTATAATAAATGGTTAGAAGTGGGATTAGTTTCATGTTGGATTTTTCTATAAATTTGTAAGCTTAATTCTTCAGTAGCCATTGAATTTGATACTTTGGAAACATAAGCAGGTAATCAAATATTTTCATTCTTTACACTTGCACATGTTTTAGCAAGTTTTCTTCTAACGCACAGATTATCACTCTTGCCAAGTGCATTGTTATATTTGAATAATAAGAAGACAGGGTGTAGATTCAATAGTATTTGAAATATAGTTTTCCATTTTATTTGATAGTGGGCAGATTTCATCTGTGTTTCACTCTTATTTTTTTAAGATTTTATTTATTTATTCATGAAAGACACAGATAGAGAGAGAGGCAGAGACACAGGCAGAGGGAGAAGCAGGCTCCATGCAGGGAGCCTGACATGGGACTCCATCCTGGGTCTCCAAGATCACGCCCTGGGCTGAAGGCGGCACTAAACCGCTGAGCCACCTGGGCTGCCCAGGGTTTCACTTTATATAAAAGTAAAAGGTGACAAAATTTAACTTGGATTCAGAGAGAACTGAAGAGTAAACAATAAAGTTATTAGATTTATTGTGGAGGTCACTCTGAAAAGTAGCTACAGATTATAAATAAAATAACAACTGAAAAAAAAAAACCACCCATGAGGAAAACAGCATTGTGTGAGCATTACCAAGATAATTTGGATTGGGGTGGATTGGACACCTAATTAAAGGGTTGAAGAGATCTCTAGACTTTTCTGAGGCAGAGTGAAAATGGCATGAATCAGTACCATTGCTGTTGAGTTGACTCGTGTGGATCAATTCAGAAGTCAACTCAAGTGAGCTGGTCCACATCAGAGAAAAAGTCTCTGTAAAGATATACTTAATGGTTCCATATCATAAGATTAGTTGAAAATCTTTTTTGGATAAAAAAACCCTTTCCCTAACATTGTATATACTGTCAGACTCTCAATGGAACAATGTGGCTTGTATCAATATATCAACAAATTTGTGGCTCTCCTGGTTTGATATATGTGTTGTCTATGCTACAGTTATTTTATGGGGGTGAAGAGGACTAAAGATTTTTAATGCTGACAGGACCACAAAAAAGACCCTTCAAGTGGTTGTCTCCCTCTTTAATGAAGATGACATCCCAATGGGGGACATGCAAATGACTCCATGACACTCAACGGATAAACCAATATTTTGATAATAAGGAGGTTTTTATTTTTTTTTGAAAACTATACATTCATGTCTCTGTTACCATTCACAGACCTTTCATAGTGCCCAATTATCTGTATGTGTATTTTAGGAAAATGAAACTGTAGAAATAAAAAGTTACATATTTTTACCAATAGTATATAGATTATGTTAGATCTTTTTGAGAAGATCTAACTTCACTTTTACTTTCAATTAGTCCTACATTAATTTCCTATTTGTTTGTAAAATAATATAAAATAATTTCCCCTTTTTCCTGAAATCTCCTACTTTATTCAAATAGGATGCCCAGCCAATTCTCCTAGGATTTATATTACTAACTGGGTGTTAGTTACATTTTAATTTACTTCTTTTGGACTCTACTTAGCACATCTAAATTGTTATATATTAAGTAATTTCTCAGTGTCCTGAAAGACTATAGATATTCCCATTGGTCCCTAGTGAGAATGCATACTATGGCTAAAAGGGGAAAAAATCTCCGAAACAAATATTCCATCAGATAAAATTGAAAATTACTAAAAAGAATTTTAGCATAGCAAGTGTTTAAATTTTCTCCAGATTAAAAAAGCATACATTTGATATAAATTTAGTCGATAAGGGATATGATGATTTTTGAGAGATCTACAGTATCATGGTACTGTAGAAAATAAGATTAGTTCACATGAAAACAAGCCAAGATCTTGATATCAGTAACCTTTGGGAAAAGCATACATATTTGGCATTTCCATATGTTATGATTCTGGTCTAATGGGGTTCCAACCAGACTCATAGTTAAGAGAATCCCAGTGGGTTATAGGAATAATATGCTTATTGCTTTCAGCATTGATTTTAATGTTCAAAATACCTTTTTTTATCTTTACAGAATGTGCATTTTAGATTTTATTTTGGTATTTTTATACTTTTCCTTTAGGGAACATTATTTGTGTGCATCCTGCACTAAAAGTTTCAAGGTCAGAATCACTTGCACAGTTGTAATAGTCCCAACAGAAAGATAAATATATATTGACTGTGGCTGAAGTTCCAGTTCTTTCAGTTGCTGAAGGTCAACAGCCCCGTAGAGGTACTCTCCAACCTTCAAACGTCTATAGGTTAAATTACTGATGAATTACTACACTTTTCTAAACAGAGGAAACATACATTGTACTGGGAAGAAACCCAATGTATTGTGTCTTTTGCTTGATGTAATTTTGAACAAGACGCAAAGCAATTTCAATCTAGCCCCAGTTCCAAACTTTATGGAAACGATTGCAAAACAGACCATGCAGGCTAAACGTACTAGGCCAAAAAAAAAAAAAAAAAAAAAAAAAGATTTAGGGGCACACTTTCTTTTGCAAACCAGAGTTATAACATTGTTTTAGGGTCAGTTTAAAATGAGCTGGCACTCACTGTATGTTAACCAACTAAAATTTAAATCCATTGAAAGATGAATGGATAAAGAAGATGTGGTTTATGTATACAATGGAATATTACTCAGCCATTAGAAATGACAAATACCCACCATTTGCTTCAACGTGGATGGAACTGGAGGGTATTATGCTGAGTGAAATAACTCAATCGGAAAAGGACAAACATTATATGGTCTCATTCATTTGGGGAATATAAATAATAGTGAAAGGGAATAGAAGGGAAGGGAGAAGAAATGGGTAGGAAATATCAGAAAGGGAGACAGAACATGAAGACTCCTAACTCTGGGAAACGAACTAGGGGTGGTGGAAGGGGAGGAGGGCGGGAGGTGGGGGTGAATGGGTGACAGGCACTGAGGGGGGCACTTGACGGGATGAGCACTGGGTGTTATTCTGTATGTTGGCAAATTGAACACCAATAAAAAATAAATTTATTATTAAAAAAATAAAAAGAAAAAAAATTAAAGAAAAAAATGAACTGGCACTTTAAACTCTCAATCATGTTAACATTTTAAATTATGTAGGTACTGAAGGCATATAGTGTTGAAAAGACTGGAAGTGTTGGGGGGGAAGAATTAATAAAAATAGTAAAGGACATCATAAAAGAAGATAAATATAAAAATCATCTTCAGTGAAAACAAAATGATTTGAGGCTTGAGGTAATCATTTAGCAGAGTATTGAAAGCGGCACAGCACAACCCAGTAAAACTAAATGAGACTCTTGACTTTGCATGTTTCTACTGGCATATTGTAAACAATGTGATCCCTGCTGGTCAGGGTTGAGAGCACTAAACAGGAAGAATAAAGAAGAATCCATTGCAGCTGCTGAATTTTTCCTCCTGATTTACACATAATAATGTAATATACCATAAAAGGTTTATACAACAAATGTTACTATGTAACTTAAAACTTCTTTGTAGTTCAGTAAACTTTCCATTATAAAATGTTAATATCATAACAAATTGTTGATATTGTCCTTTCAAAAATGATTTCATGTTTAATAACAAATTTTAATTATAGTTTGACACTCATTTAGAATCATTTAATAACTCAGCCATAAAAAAGAACAAAATCATACCATTTGCAAACAACTCTTAAAGAACAAACTGATAGTTGCCAGAGGGAAGATGGGTTGGAGGGATGAGTGAAACAGGTGAAGGGAATTAAAAATACACTTATCATGATGAGCACTGAGTAATGTACAGAATTCTTGAATTACTATATTATGCACATGAAACTAATATATCACTGTATGTTAATTATATTTGAATTTAAAAAAATAAAATTAAAAATGCCCTTCAAATCTTAGGTGGAATAATAATTTAAAATAACTTTTTTAAACAAAAAATATTCTGAAAGTTATATGTGATATATCTTATACATGACATATTTGATATAATTTGTTACAAAAGTAACACCAATTATATGAGTCAAATTTAATAGTACATCATATGGCCAAATTTGCCTATAAAATATAAGAATCAGTGGCAGTGTCTTCCATAAGTTTATATTAGAAGAAGAGTCTCACTTTTTATTATTAAACCTTCATTGTATTGTGGTTTCTTTTGATTTGCCTATAAGCTGAATAAAGTTGGAATCCTTTTGACTTCAAATATGGTTGTTCAGATTTACAAATATATATCACAATAATTAAACATAGTTCTTAGAGAGGAGCACACAGAGGAACACACAAGGAAAACATTTCCCCAGGCCATTTGGCTCGGAAAATAAGAGGGGCTGAATTTTGTGAGTTCCTGCAACCAGTGGGGTTTAAATAAAGCATGGGATTTTAAAGGTTAGCAGGATTCTCCAGAGTAGAGCCTGGAGGACACTGCACTCTTGCTACTGGAGAGACAGCAGGCAAACAGCGTGGGTCGGGGCAGACAACGTGGAAAGAGTGATCTGAAAAAAACTTGGGGCACACTTGAAGGTGATTATTTGCTCTTCTCAGAGCATGCCCCTGAGGTTCAGTATTCCTGGAGTTCATGGAACAAAGGAGCTGGCCAGCAACATATCCCTCCACGCCCCATCCCCATCCCTTGCATTAACACGGAGCCATTTGTGAGAATCAGCACACCTGCAAAACTGGCTTCCTAACTGGCTGCCTAACACGAAGCTACACCCCCTAGTGCTACACCCCCTAACACGAAGCTACAGCCCCTAGTGCTCCGGCAGGACTGCTTTTATAAGTAGAGCAGGCCTCAGTCCCATTGTAACAGTCCCCTCCCCCAGAAGCCCAGCACAAACCCCTGTCCAGACCATGTCTTCCAACCAGAAAGCTCTGCAGGGATTCAGTTTTGGTGGAGTTGGTGTCATGTCTCATTTCTCAAACAAACCAGAGCACACCTAGTTAAAACTTGCCCCATTCAAGCCAGGAACCAAACACTGCCCACTACAGGCAAGGAGAACCTCTGCAGATGACTGGCTTGATGGATACAGAAGGCAAAACACAACAGCACAGCACATGCAGGACATACTAGAGACATTCCCTGAAGTACCAGGCCCTGGGCACTACATGGCTTCTTTATAGGGCCATTACTTTCAGAAACAGAAGAGAAAACGCTTTTCTAACACATAGAAGAAAGCAGAGACTTAGGCAAAATACTGGGATGGAGGAATTTATCCCAAATGAAAATAAGATAAGCCAACAGCCCAAGATCCAAGGTATAAGTAACATGCCTGATGGAAAATTTAAAGCAACATTCACAAGGATGCTCAGTGGGATTGAGGAAAGAAGACATTAGGGAGGCCCTTCCCACAGAGATAAAAGAGTTAAAAAGAATCAGTCAGAAATGGAGAACATAGGGACACCTGGGTGGCTCAGCGGTTGAGCATCTGGCTTTGGCTCAGGGCGTGATCCCAGGTTCCTGGGATCGAGTCCCACAGTGGCCCCCTGCAGGGAGCCTGCTTCTCTCTCTGCCTATGTCTCTGCCTCTCTCTGTGTGTCTCTCCTGAATAAACAAATAAAGTCTTTAAAAAAAGGAAATGGCGAATGTAGTAAATGATATTGGAAATAGGCTTTGATGCAATGAACAACAGGCTGAAAGAAGCAGAGAAATTAATTAGTGACATAAGAGAAAAATAATTAGTGACATAAGAGAAAAAATAATGGGAAATATTGAAACTGAACAACAGGGAGAAAGGATTGGACAATGGACAATGAGAATAGACTTAGGGAACTCTGTGACCTCATCAAACATAACATTCATATTATAGGAGTCCCAAAAGAAGAAGAGCGGGCAGAACATTTATTTCAAAAAATAGTAGTAGAAAACTTCCCTAATCTGGGGAAGGAAATAGACATCCAGATCCAAGAGGACAGAGAACTCCCATTAAAATATACCAAAGCAGGCCAACACCAAGACACATTATAATTAAATTTGCAAAATATAATGATAGAAAATCTTTAAAGCAGCAAGACAAAAGAAGTCCTTAACTTATAAGGGAAAACCCATAAGGCCAGCTGAAGATTTCTCAAGACACTTGGCCAGAAGGGTGTGGTATGATATATTCAAATTACTGAATGGGAAAATCTTCAGGCAAGAATACTCTATCACAGAATATGATATCATTCAGAATAGAAGGAGAGATAAAGATAAGATAAAGATAAAGATAGATAAAGATAAAGATAAAGATAAAGATAAAGATAAAGATAAAGATTTTCCCAGACAAAACTAAAGGAGTTCATGGCCACCACTAAACCATCCCTGTGATAAATATTAAAAGGGAATCATTGAATGAAAGGGAGATACCAAAAGTGACAGAGACAAGAAAAGATTAGAGAAAATCTCCAGAAAAAAATGACAAAAGAAGTAATAAAATGCCACTAAATACATATGTATCAATACTGAGTGTGAAAGTAAATGGACTGAATAATCAAAGACATAGGGTGTCAGAATGGAAAAGAAAACAAGACCCATCTATTTGCTACCACCAAGAGACTAGTTTGTTTTCTTTCTTTCTTTCTTTCTTTCTTTCTTTCTTTCTTTCTTTCTTTCTTAAGTAATCTTCGCACCCAGTGTGGCCCATACACTCAACCTTGAGATTAAGAGTTTCATAGCTCACTGACTGAGCCAGCCAAGTATCCTCCAAGAGACTCATTTTAGACTTAAGACACTTGCAGATTGAAAGTGAGGGGATGGAAAATTATTGGTCACAAAATAGATGTCAAAAGAAAGCCAGAGTAGCAATACTTATATTAGACAAACTAAACTTTAAAACAAACACTGTAAAGTGAGACAAAGAAGGGCATTATATATAGTCATAAAGGGGACAATGCAACAAGAAAATATACCAATTGTAAATATTTATGCATCCAACATGGAAGCACCCAAATATATAAAACAATAACAAGCATAAAGGAACTTGATGATAACACAATAGTAGTAGGGATAATTATCACCCCCACTTACATCAATGGACAAATAATCTAAGCAGAATATCAATAAGGAAATAATGACTTTGAATGGCATACTGGACCATATGGATGTAAGAAATATATTCAGAACATTCCATCCAAAAACAGCAGAATACACATTCTTTTCAAGGATACAATGCACATTCTACAGAATAGCTCACATACTAGGCCACAAAATAGGCCTCAACAAATACAAAAAGATTGAAATCATACCTTGCAATTTTTCTGACCATAACACTGAAACTAGAAGCCAATCACAAGAAAATACATGTAAAAATCACAAGTACATGGAGGTTGAACAACATGCTACTAAACAATGAATGGCTCAACCAGGAAATTAAAAAAGAAAAAAAATACGTAGAAAGGAAAATGAAAACATACTGATTCAAATTCAAAAACTTTGGGATGCAGAAAAAGTGATTCAAAGAGGAAAATATATAGCAATACAGACATACCTCAAGAAATAAGAAAAATATCAAATACCTAACCTCACACCTTTATAAAGGAGCTTGAAAGAGAACAAAAAATGAAGGCTAATGACAGCAGAAGGGAAATAATGATTAAAGCAAAAATCGATGAAACAGAAATTAAAAAAAAAAAGAACAGATCAACAAAACTAGGACGTGGTTCTTCCAAAGAATTATTATGATCACTAAACCCATAGACTTATCAAAAAGAAAAGTGAAATAACTCAAATAAATATAATCATGAATGAATGGAGAAATCATAACCAACACTGAAGAAATGTAAACAATTATAAGAGAGTAATATGAGCAATTATATGCTAACAAATTAGGCAACCTGGAATAAATGGATGCATTCCTAGAAACATATAAACTACCAAAACTGTAACTGTTCAGAAATAGAAAAATCTGAACAAACACATAACCAGCAAAGAAATGGAATCAGTAATTAAAAATCTACCAACAAACAAAAGTCCAGGACTAGATGGCTTCTTGGGGGAATTTTGCCAAGATTCCACTAAAAAATAGAACTACAGGCCAATATACCTGATGAACATGGGTGCAAAAATTCTCAACAAGATAGTAGCAAATCAAATCCAATAGTACGGTAAAAGAATCACGTCAATAAAGTGTGATTTATTCCAGTGCTACAAGGGCAGTTCAGTTTTTGGAAATCAATCAACATGATACACCACATTAATAAAAGAAAGGACAAAAAGCATATGATCCTCTCAATAGATGTAGAAAAAGCATTTGACAAAGCACAGCATCCATTCTTGATAAAGATCCACAACAAAGTATGGAAAGATGGAACATACCTTAACATCATAAAGGCCATATACCAAAGACCCACAGCTAATATTGTCTTCAATGGGGAAAAACTGAAAGATTTTCCTCTATGGACAGGATTGTCCATTTTCACCACTGTTATTTAACATACTGCTGGAAGTCCTAGCCTCAGTAATCAGACAACAAAAAGAAAAAAAAGGCATCCAAATTGACAAGAAAGAAATCAAGTTTTAACTATTTGCAGATGATGTGATACTTTATATAGAAATCCCAAAAGACTGCACCAAAAAATTGTGAGAACTGACACATGATTTCAGTCAAGTAAGAGGATACAAGATCAATGTACAAAAATCTGTTGCATTTCCACACGAATAATGAAACAGCAGGAAGAGAAGTAAAAGAATTGACCCCATTTATAATAGCACCAAAACCGTAAGATATGTGGGGATGACCCTATCCAATGGGGTACAAGATTTGTACTCTGTAAACCACAGAAAACTGATGAAAGAAATTGGAGATAACACAAAGAAATGGAAAAACATTCCAGGTTCTTGAATTGGAAAAACAAATATTGTTAAAATGTCTATATTACCCAAAGCAATCTACACATTTAACATAATTCCTATCAAAATACCACCAGTAGGGACGCCTGGGTGGCTCAGGGGTTGAGCGTCTACCTTCAGCTCAGGGTGTGATCTCTATCCCAGGGATCGAGTCTCACATTGGACTCCCTGTGAGGGGCCTGCTTCTTCCTCTGTCTATGGCTCTGCCTCTCTCTCTCTCTGTGTCTCTCATGAATAAATAAATAAAATCTTAAGAACAAAACAAAACAAAAAAACCCAAAAGCAAAATACCACCAGTATTTTTCCAGAGCTAAAAACAAAACAAAAAAAAAACTTCAAAACTTTGTGTGGAATCAGAAAAACCTCTGAATAGCCAAAGCAGTCTTGAAAGAGAAAAGCAAAGATGGAGACATCTCAGCCATAAGAAAGAACGAAATCTTTCCATTTGTAATGACAAGGATGGAGCTAGAGTGTAAAATGCTAAGTGAAATAAGTCAGAGAAAGACAAATTCCATATGATTTCACTCATATGTGGAATTTAAGAAATAGAACAGATGAACATAGTGGGGGAAAGAGGCAAACCATAAAACAGACTCTTAATTACAGGAAACAAACTGAGGGTTGCTGGAGGGGAGGAATGGGGGGATGGGTTAAATGGAAGATAGGTATTAAGGAGGCCACTTGTAATGAGCACTGGGTGTTGTATGTAATTGATGAATCACTAAATCCTATACCTGAAGCTAACATTACACTGTAAGTTAACTGGAATTTAAAGTAAAAATTTAGAAAAGAAAAAAAAAAACCCTGTGAAAACTGAAAAGGAATAAATGGAAAATTTAACGATGAGCAAAAATTATTGAGTCAGGTATCATAAAACTCCCAACAAGCAAAAGTTCACGGTTTGATGGCTTTATACAAGAATTCTATCAAACATTTAAAGAAGAGTTAATATCTCTTCTCAAGATATTCCACAAAATAGGAAAGGGAAAGGAAGGGAAACTTCCAAATTCATTCTATGAAGCCAACATTACCCTGATAACAAAACCAGGTAAGGATTACACTGAAAAAAGAACAATAGGGCACCTGGATTGCTCAGTGGTTGCACATCTACCTTTGGCTCAGGTCATGATCCTGAGATCGAGTCCCATATTGGGGTCCTCGTGGGGAGCCTGCTTCTCCCTCTGCCTATGTCTCTGCCTCTTTCTCTGTGTCTCTAATGAATGAATGTATAAAATCTTAAAAAAAAAACGATAGGCCAATATCCCTGATAAACATGGATATAAAAATTCTCAATAAGATACTAGCAAACTGAATCCGATAATACAATAAAAAATTATTCACCATGATCAAGTGGGTTCATTTATGTGTTGCAAGGTGGCTGCAAATCAATCAACATGTTACACTACATTAATAAAACAACCATATGATCATTTTGATAGATGCAGAAAAAGCATTTGACAAAGTACAGCAGCCATTTGTGACAAAAGCCCTCAGCAAGGTTGATTTGAAGGGAACATACCTTAACATAATGAAGCCTGTATATAAAAGACCACAGCTAATATCATCTTAATTGGGAGAAAACTGAGAGCTATTCCTCTATGGTCAGCAGGAAGACAGGGTTGTCCACTCTCACCACTTGTCTTTAACATAGTATGGGAAATTCTAACCACAAGAATCAGACAACAAAAAGAAATAAGATACATTGAAATTGAGAAGGAAGAAGTCAAACTTTCACTATTTGCAGATGATATAATACTCTATATAGAAAATCTGAAAGACTCCACCAAGATATATGAATTCAGTAAAGTTGTAGGTTACAAAAATCAGTGTACAGAAATCTTTTGCATTTCTGTACACCAATAATGAAGCAGCAGAAACAGAAAGTAGGGAATCAATCACATTTATAATTGTACCCAAAACAATAAGATGCCTGCTAAGCAATAAACCTTACCAAAGAAATGAAAGACCTGTACTCTGAAAACTATAAAACAGTGCTGAAGGAAATTGAAGATGACACAAATAAATGGGGAGACATTTCATGCTCATGGATTAGAAGAGCAAATATTGTTAAAAAGCTTATACTATCCAAAGCAATCTACATATTTAAAGCAGCCCTTATCAAAATACCAACAGCATTTCTCACAGAGCTAAAATGAAAAATCCTGAAACTTGTATGGAACCACAAAAGACCCTGAATGTCTACAGTGTTAAAAAAGAAAAGCAAAGCTGGGGGCATCACAATTCCAAGCTTCAATTTATATTACAAAGTTATATCCATCAAGACATTATGGTAGTCGCACAAAAATAGATGCATAGATCAATAGAACAGAATAGAAACCCCAGAAATTAATCTAGAACTATATGCTCAATTAATCTTCAGCAAAGCATCAATGAATATCCAATGGGAAAAAAATCTCTTCAAGAAATTGTTTTAGAAAATTTGCATAGCAACATTCAAAAGACTGTAACTGAACCATTTTCTTACACCATACACAAAAATAAGTTCAAAATATATTAAAGGCCTAAATGTCAGGCAAGAAACCATGAAAATCCTAGAGGAGAAGCTGGACAGTAACCTCTGATATCAGCCATAGGAGCTTCTTTGTAGCTATATCTCCTGTTGCAAGGGAAACAAAAACAAAAATAATCTATTGGGACTTCATCAAAATAGATTCACACAGCAAAAGAAACAATCAACAAAACTATAAGACAACTTATGGAATGGGAGAAGATAATTGCAAATGACATATCTGATAAAGCGTTAGTATTCAAAAAATATAAAGAGCTTATAAAACTCAATACCAACAAAACAAATAATCCTTTTAAAAAAATGTGCAGATGACATGAATAGCCATTTTTCCAAAGAAGATATATAGATGGCCAATAGACACATTAAGAGGTGCCCATTCATCATCAGGGAAATGCATGTGAAAACTAAAATGAGATATCTTGTACTGGTCAGAATGGCTAAAATCAACAATACAAGAATCAACAGATGCTGGTGAGGATGTGGAGAAAGGGGAAAACTCTTGCACTGTTGATGGAAATGTGAAGGGATGCAGTCACTCTGGAAAACAGTGTGGATGTTCCTCAGTATATTAAAAATAAGACTACCCTATGATCCAGCAATAGCACTTCTGTGTTTTTACCCATAAAATGCAAAAATACTAATTCAAAGGGATACATGCATTTGATGTTTATAGCAGCATTATCTGTAATAGCCAAAATATGGAAGCAGTCTAAATGTCCATTGATTTATCGATGGATAAATTTGTGAAAAAACTGAAAAAGAGAAAATATTCCATTATATATATATATATATATATATATATATATATATATATATATAATGGAATATTGCTCAGCTATAAAAAAAGAATATAATCTTGCCATTTGTAATGACATGGTGGTGTTAGAGAGTATTATGCTAAGCAAAATAAGTCAGTCTGAGGATGATAAATACAGTATGATTTCATTCATATGTGGAATTTGAGAAACAAAACAAACAAGTAAATAGAGGAAAAAGGAGATAGGGAGGCAAACTAAGAAACAGATTCTTAACTATAGAGAACAAACTGATGGTTACCAGAGGGGAGAGGGGGATGGTTGAAATAGTTGATGGGGATTAAGGATATTATTTGTGATGAGCACTGGGTGTTGTATGGAAGTGTTGAATCACTATATTGTACACCTGAAACTCATATTATACTGTATCTTGACTAACAAGAATTAAAATAAAAACTTATTTTAAAAATTCTTAGAGGGATCTAGTAAAATTGATTACATATTCATTGGAATTATCGCAAAGTTTTACTGGACTTAGAAATTTTATTTTACTTGAGTTTATTCTTGAGAGTGCAGGTTGTGAGGAACATATAGAGACTGCACAAAGAAGATAAAGTAGCTGTTACTGGCAGTATCATGTTGGAAGAAAGTAAACCAGAGAAAAGGGATGTAGCCCATACATACACATTCAATGCATAATACACACACCTTTTCACAAACTTACTGGCTTCAGAGTCCTAGACAGAAACTTCTACAGTCATATACAGAAACATATTATTTGAATAGTTAAGCCAATAAAACCCCTTCAATTCTACCCTCACAAAATGTCAATCTGGTAACCTTATAATAGGGTGATAAGTAGCCTAATTTTCAGAATATTATAGACTTTTTTTTTAAAAAAAGAGCTTTGATCTTCTTAGATAAATCCTTCTAAAGGCCAAGCAACAAACAAGACCAAGTTCACAGTGTATTGGTCATATCTGGTTCCCAGTATGATTTGACACAACCTGTATTACTTACTACCCAGTGATAGCAAGTGCCTTTCCACTTTCTGGTTAAAAAAATAATTTGTATATTGTATTAGTAAATGAACAGCTGGCTGAACACTAAAGTATATAGCAACCCTATTATAGGAGATTAGTTGTACTAGGAATAGGTGGTCTTTGATTATATGATTTTATTTTATGTGGAACATTTCAGAAGCCTTCTAAATGAAATCTTTTTCTAACAAGATTAATGACAAAAAGATAATTTATTGGAATTCAGTCAGAATGTAGAAGCCTGTTAAATTACTCTGCTGCAAGTGAATTAGGCTAAGTGTATGAAGTGGTGGTAGCTGAAATGTGAGTGATAATCCTCAGTGGTCATACCGTATTATGGCTTAGAAAATGTTTCATGCTGTATTCATACTGCTGTCTGAAGAACAATCTCTGGATAAAGAGGGAAATAAAGATATTTCCTGTAGTAGATAATTCTAGATATTTATTTTTGGTCAGTAGGATATTAATAGAAAGGCCATATAATTCATCTTCCTACTAATTCATCTTCCTACTTTGGAGGGTGACAGGGGTTACCATTAATAACCACACACAACTGGCATAAATTAGGAAGGACTGTTTCAGATTATTGGGATGTATGGGTACCCTAAGAATGAGATATAAAGTTTTACAAGATAGTTCCACAGGTAACCCATGATTAGCTCATAGTGAAATTCCTTGTCTTTAGCCTAGTACCAAAGTCATATTTGTATAAATGAAATGTCCATATAATAAATATCCATTTTATAACAGGATATAATATGGTTCCTGAACATGTTGTGTGTATGGGTTTTCTTCTGAGCCCTAAAAAATCTGAATGTGGCAGGTTATTGTAGCATCTTTAGATGGAAATGCCTGATAGAATGGCTGTCATAAAAAATGATATAATTCCATAATTTCCACTAGTGTTTTGACCTTTTTGGCCTATTTCTAGTTTCTGTTTCTTTTTCCTTAGAATTTTCATTTGAAGCTGATTTACAGTTTAATTAAGCATGATATATTTTATTTGCTTCCCCTTTAAACCCTAATATTTATTTGTTTCCCCTTTAAACCCTAATATTTATTTGCTTCCCATTTAAACCCTAATATTTAAACCCTAATATTCCTCTGTACACCTAATATATTATAGTTAAAACAGAAGCTTCAGAGAGACACTTTTGATTCTCTTGTTTACTCTGATGCTATCTCACTGTGACCTCTTAGACAAATGACCAAGTGGGTTTTTTAATGTCTTTATGAAGTTATATGATAAAGTGTATGATTACATTTTATCCAGCTTACTTAGGTTTTTAGCTGAAAGACAATATAGCTATATAGAGTAGTATTATCTCAATAAAGCCACAAACTAAGCCCTTTGCAGATGAAGCATTCATCCACAAGTCTTTAATTCCCTGTTCATAGTCCTGTTGTAAAGGAGATTTTTTTCAATTTGAAAATGCCTAATGATATTAATTGTTCCAGTGTCTCTGAGTTATTTTCATAGGAAAGGCTTTAAAGTGGAGGTACAACTTGTAAAATGATGACAAAATTATTTTAGCTGTGAGCTTCTTGGCTAATTCATAATTTTATATCTTTCTACACCTTCGATGTATAACTAGACTTACTTAATTTTCATATATTTTGAGTAAAAAACAGTTCAGCCTAAAAAGTGACTGTGTAACTGTGATGTTGAAAGATAAGGACAATCCACTCTCTTCATTGGTAAAAAGGAAATGTAATCATCAATGTATTGTTAGTTCAGTCCATTGGAAAGTTGCATCGTTTCTTTTTTTATTTTGCTATGCATTTATTTATTTCTCATAATAATTTAGTTCAGCTTACAGAACAATAGCACAAATACATTTAACCCCCAGGTGCCACTTGGCCTCCTCTGCCGTATCTGGGGAAGTGGGTTTTAGTACTAACTCCACTGGCTGTGTGATCAAGAGCAAGGCACTTAATTTCCTGGGAAGCAATTTACTAATTTTTAAAATAAGTGATTAGACAGAAAGATTTTCAATGGAGGAGCAATTGGCACTGAGGCTGGACAGCTCTTCCATGTGTGAGACTATCTTGCACATTGCAGGACACTTAAAATCTCTGGCCTCTAACTAGTAGCAACTCTAGTCTTTATGACAACCCAAAATATCTCCAAATATTTCCAACAATATAACTTTTCAACACTATGCTTCCAACTGTAGAATTCTGTGGTTCTTTTAATTTTCTGAAAATTAAATAAATGGCAAGTGCCTCTTTACCTAAAATATAACCTAATCAGAAAGCTTAGATAACCAGGTGCATTATTTCTTAATTTCTATCTATAGGTTCTGAGATCTGTTGAGTTTGGAAAGTTCCTCTTGGTTCTGTGAACGTCCTTCTTTCTTCTTAAATAATTGCCCACTTTGTCCTCACATATTTTAGTGACTTCAAGATTTATTTTTATAAACTAGACAACTGTTTTTCATGAATATACAGTATCTTTTATTAAAAGAGAATAGGCAATGGTCAGTTACATTTTATAATTAAGTTATTCTGGATCAACTTTTCCACTATACATAAGAGGTAGTTTATTATGATTCTTTTCTTAAAATTTAATGATGTTTATTTTAAAAGAAAATTGGAGCTGATAAATATATTCTTTTTATTCTTCAAGATTTTATTTAAATTCAATTTAGTTAATATATAGTATAATATTGGTTTCAGGAGTAGAGTTTAGTGATTCATCACTTACATATGACACCCTGTGCTCTTCACAACAAATGCTCTCTTTTAATGTCTATCACCCATTTAGCCCATCTCCTCATCCACCTCCCCTCCAAGTAACCCTCAGTTTCTTCTTTTATAGTTAAGAGTCTCTTATGGTTTGGATCCTTCTCTGTTTTTATCTTATTTTATTTTTCTTTCCCTTCCCCTACATTCATCTGTTTTGTTTCTTAAAGTCCATATATGAGTGAAGTCATGCGGTATTTGTCTACCTATGACTGACTTATTTTGCTTAGTATGATACACTCTAGTTCCATCCATGGCATTGCAAATGACAAGATTTCATTCTTTTTGATGGCTGAGTCTATAACATATCTATATTTCACACCTTCTTTATCCATTCATCAATTGATGGAGATTTGGGTTCTTTCTATAATTTGGCTACTGTTGATAGTGCTGCTATAAACATGGGTGTGCATGTTCTCCTTTGAATTGGTATTTTTGTATCCTTTTGGTAAATACCTAGGAGTACAATTGCTGGGTTGTAGAATAATTTTATTTTTAACTTTATGTGGAACTTCCATACTATTTTCCAGAGTGGCTGCACCAATATGCATTCCCAACAACAGTGTTAAGAGCGTTTCTCTTCCTCTGCATCCTCCCCAACATCTGTTCTTTCCCGTGTTGTCTGTTAATTTTAGCCATTCTGACAGATATGAGGTGGTATCTCATTGTGGTTTTGATTTGTATATCCCTAATGATGAGTGATGTTGAGCATTTTTACATGTGTCTGTTAGCCATCTGGATATCTTCTTCGGAAAAATGTCTATTCATATCTTCTGCCCAGTTCTTAACTGGGTTATTCATTTTTGGGGTATTGAGTTTGATGAATTCTTTATAGATTTTTGGATGCTAGCCCTTTATTCATTATGTCATTTTGTAGGTTGCCTTTTAGTTTTGCTGATTGTTTCCTTTGCTGTGCATAAGTTTTTTTATCTTGATGAAGTCTCAGTAGTTCCTTTTTTATTTAGTTTCCCTTGCTTCCAGAGATGTGTCTAGTAAGACGTTGCTACAGTCCAGGTCAAAGAGGTTGGTACCTTTGTTTGCCTCTAGGATTTTGATGGTTTCCTGTCTCACATTTAGGTCTTTCACCCATTTTGAATTTATTTTTGTATATGATGTAAGAAAGTGGTCTAGTTTCATTCTTTTGCATGTTGCTGTACTATTTTCCCAACACTATTTGTTGAAGAGACTGTCCTTTTCCATTGGACATTCTTTCCTGCTTTGTCAAAGATTGGTTGACCATAGAGTCGAGGGTCCATTTCTCGGTTCTCCATTCTGTTCCATTGAACTATGTGTCTGTTTTTGTGCCAGCACCATACTCTCTTAATGATTACAGCTTTGTAATACAGCTTGAGGTCTGGAATTGTAATGCCTCCAGCTTTGGTTTTCTTTTTCAGTATTCCTTTGGCTATTTGGGGTCTTTTCTAGTTCCATACGAATTTTAGAATTCTTTGTTCTAATTTTGTGGAAAATGCTGGTGTTATTTTGATTGGGATTGCATTGAATGTATAGATTGCGTTGGATAGTATAGAAACTTTAAAAATATTTGTTCTTCCAACCCATAAGCATGGAATGTGCTTCCATGTCTTTGTGTAATCTTCTGTTTCTTTCATAAGTGTTCTATTGTTTTCAGAGTACAGATCTTTTACCTCTTTGGTTAGGTTTATTCCTAGGTATCCTATGGTTTTTGATGCAATTGTAAATGAGACCAATACATCTATTATAAAGGCCATATATGGAAGACCCATAACTGACATCATCCTCAGTGGGGAAAAACAGAGCTTTTCCCAGGCCAGGAACACCACAGGGATGTCCACTCTCCCCACTGTTGTTCAACATAATACTGGAAGTCATAGTCTCAGCAGTCAGACAACAAAAGGAAATAAATGGCATCTAAATCAGCAAGGAAGAATTCAAAATTTCAGTCTTCATAGACAACATAATACTCTATGTAGAAAACCTGAAAGACTGCACCAAAAATTGCTAGAACTAACACATGAATTCATCAGAGTAGCAGCATATAAATCAATGTACAGAAATATGTTGCATTTCTATACACCAATAATGAAACAGCAGAAAGAGAAATCAATGAATCAATCCCATTTACAATTGCATTAGTATGATTCTTATGTTATGTTGAAATGCAATTCACCTCTCTCTACCTCCCTTTCCACCTCCCAACGTGGGAATTTTCATTCTACTTCTGCATTTTTAGGTTCAGTGACATGTGCCTATAGTGATTAGTGTGCATATATTAATCTATGCAGTGACTATGAAAGTATTCAGCACAAAGTAAATGCTTAGTACTTTTTTGCTGAATATAATACGGGAATAAATTTAACTTTTGTAACACAAAGATTCGTGAGCTATGATTACCAAAGAAATATTCAAGACAACTGGGAGTTGCAATGGTTGCTTTAGTCTAGGTTTTACACATAGTGGGAGAAAAGTGTGATTACCTCCCAGAAATTTGTTTCTCATTCTGAGAAGTCAGGCTATTCCATAACTTGAAAAAGATGTCATTGCTTATTCAAATGAAGAAGCAAATATTTCCAGATAATGTACATCCACATATACCTCAGATTAAAATCAGTCATTTGTAGCATTTCTTCCCATTTGCCTCCTCCATATGTTAGCATTTTGAGAAGGGTGTATGCTTCTGCATGCAAGTAGCCTTGTCTATTCAAATTTTCAGTCTCCTGAGAGCAACAATATAATGCCTATTTTGAAAATTTTCATTCTATATATTTTTAAAATGCAGTAATAAAAAAACTGCATGAAGAAACTTGAAGGAACTAAATAAAGTTTTCTTTTTTGTGAAAGAATACATTGCATCTTGGTAATTGAAAAAAAAATATCTAATTCAGTACTGATAATGTTGAGTTTTAAGGGGATTTCCCTTTACAGGTAGAATTGCTCATGTTATGTTACTTTTATTTCATTATGAGAGATCCTTATTTTTAAAAGGTTTCTTTTATGAATATACCAGTTTTTAAATAAAAAAAAGTTTTAGTAGTATAATAAAAATAACCAAAATCAAGTGGCTTATCTTAATTTAATTTCCCAGAGGGTTTGTACTTGGACTCTTGACTATACAATTAATAATAATCTCAGAGTGTGGTACACAAAAATTCTATTTTGATAGCTTTTCTGCTCATTTATTTTCCTATGATTTTAGAATTATTAAAATTGAACAAATATTTAGCCTCATCTAAGTTTTATTTTAATCTGAAACAATGCAAATGTTAATGTCACTATTGTAAGCAATGTAATATGAAGTGGATTCCTTTATTGGTCCATATATTAAGGAAGGTAACAGGAAAAAGGAGAAGGAATTCAATATATGTTTTATATGTGATCTATTTTGCCTTTAGCATATTGAACTAACACACTGGGCTTGAGAATTTTAAGAGGAATAATGATCATAAAGCACTTACAAGCATCCTTTGTTTGTGGTGTTCAATTATTTCAGTCATGGCAAAACTGGACATGGGAGAAAAGAGTAATGAAATTATTTTATATGTTCAATAATGTTAACAAAGAACATAGAAATTTCTTAAAGTTTTCACTGCAACACAATGGATTGGGCAACAGATATACATATGAGCATAATTTTCTTTGCTTTTACCAGTGCTAGATATACATTAATAAATATATTATTGAAGGCATTTTAATTGTTAAAACCTTGTTTTCTTGCTTCAGTGCTAAAAAATTATTCTTGAAATATAAAGAAAATTATTTGTTAAATATAAGAAAAATGCCCTGTGGACAATGATAGTCTTAACTACCTGTCAATCAAAAGCGGAAGTTTGTTGAGACATTTAATTACAAGATAATGTAGTCATCAAAATGTCGTTGTTGTAAAGACAGCTCATTTTGGACTGGAAGTGTGCAACTACCTCCCCTGAGGTCAGAGATGTTTGGAGGTTAACTCAGTAATGACAAGTCCTTTATTATCACATTATGACATTGAAAAATTGCAATTATACTAATAAATTAATAACAGTAATAAAATGACAGTCATAATTGCATAATATACAAGTTGTCAACTACATTTTTGTTACATGGTTGGAATTTTTATCTTATTAGCATACCTGCACTATGTTAATTGTTCCCAGTATGGCATAGACAAAGAAAGATTTCTGAAATTTTTCGAAAGTCATGTCTGTACTTATGGGAGACCAGTGTATCCATATATTTTGATCCCATTTATCTTCTTTCTCCTCTGCTATTTTACAAAACTTTAAAATACATAAGAAGAATAGTACTACCACCTGACTCAGTGTTAATATACAGCTGAATACTTCACCAGGTTTTGTTTTCTACCTTTTTTTTTGGCTGAAATGCTTCCTACTTCATTCAGATACATGAAGGGAAAAGTACCTGGTTTTTCATTTTTGTTCTCTTTTATTTTATTCCATAATCCTCTTCATACTCTGGGAGAGCACATTGTAGTTAATCAAACATCTTGCACAGATGTACTATAGAGTAGAGGCACTTTTTATGTTAAAGTGTATGATAACATCAGTAATTACTTCTGAACAGTTGTAAATACAACTTTAGTACTTAGAATAATCTAAATTGCTGTAGACTATTTTTTATTTCCTAATTTTGCATAAATTAGAAAGTAGATCTCTTTAGTCTCTGACTCTTTTTCTGCTGTGAAACTGTCCAGTTAATGTAATTTAAGAGAGGATAGACTTCTCAACAAGGAGATTATTAATGGATTTACGTTTGAAGTGATCTAGCCATGAGTTTACACTTGGTAGTTGATATTTATTTATATAGAAAGCCTTTGAAAAAACGTTTAGATGCCTACTGTTTCCATTGACCTGAATTCGGGATAATTAATTTTATGCTTTTATGAACGTTCTCCCTGGTATCTGAGCAGGCCTTTTATAATGGTGATTGATTTTTTCTTTTTAGATTTTCTTGCATCTCTTTCTTTATATCTTCTTTTGAGTATGCTTAAAAACTCCTGGATGTGCTGGGGAGAATAGTTTTCTCTTTGTTCCCAGAGTCAGAAAGTTTACCCAAGTTACTGCCCAGGCTATAACATTAATGAATTTTAAAAAATCTATAAAAATCTGATTTCTTTAAGAGAAGTTTTAAAGTAGTACACAACATGAAGGGACTATATATATTGGACACTTATATTGGCTTATATTATTCTTTTTCCTGAGTAAAGAGAAGGAATGCTCCAGATTCAAACATGTTTTACGGGAAGCTAAAGAGTCATAGGAATTCATTAGTAATATGGGTGTGGATTGACAGTGTTATGCAAGTTTGAAAAGAATATTAATGATAATAATAATAATCAATAATTACTAAGAAAAAGTTTACTATGTTCCTGGCACTGCTTTAAGAACATCACATATACAAAAACATATACTCCACCCAAAATCAAATGAAAAAGGTTCCAGTAAGGAGGGGCAAGATGGTGGAAGAGTAGGGTCTCCAAACCACCTGTCCCCACCAAATTACCTAGAAAACCTTCAAATTATCCTGAAAATCTATGAATTCGGCCTGATATTTAAAGAGAGAACAGCTGGAATGCTACAGTGAGAAGAGTTTGCGCTTCTATCAAGGTAGGAAGACGGG
Source organism: Canis lupus dingo (assembly GCF_003254725.2). Taxonomy (NCBI): domain Eukaryota; kingdom Metazoa; phylum Chordata; class Mammalia; order Carnivora; family Canidae; genus Canis; species Canis lupus. Next base: position 67,122,925 of record NC_064281.1, read on the forward strand.
GAAAAAGAAAGAAAGAAACAAAAGGCCTCCAAGGGGGAGGGGCCCCGCGAGGAGGCTAAGGCCTGGGCGAGTGACCCCAGGACAGGAGAGCTCCGTCTGGAGAAGCAGGAGCTTCACCAATCTTCCCGGTGGAAAGGCGCTCGCAGGGAGTTGGAGCAGGACCCCAGGAGGGCAGGGATGCCCTCAGGCTCTGTGGGACAGTAACAGAGCAACTGTGCCCCGCGGAGAGTGCGCCGAGCTCCCTAAAGGGCTGCAGCCCACACGGCGGGACCCGGAGCAGCTCGGAGGGGCTCGGGCGGCGGCTCCTCGGAGAGGGGGTTGCGCGGCTCCGGGAGCAGCTTGAAGGGGCTCAGGCGGCCACTCCAAGGAGAGGGGGATGCGCGGCCGGGAGCGCGAACCCAACAGCGCAGGCTCCGGAGCACAAGCGCCAGGACACAGCCCAGGATCCGGCTCCCCCCCGGGACAGGCAGAGGCCTGGAGGGCCCAGGACAGCGAGGACGCTCCTGCCCCGAGCTGAGCAGATCAGCGGCCTCGCCCCGGAGCCTCCAGACCCAGCAGACCGAGAGCTCTGTAGTTACTGCGGGAGCTGAATCCAGGGCTCCATGGCTGCCTCAGCCACTGTGGTTGTTCCTCCAGGGGCCTCACGGGGTAAACAACCCCCACTGAGCCCTGCACCAGGCAGGGGGCCGAGCAGCTCCCCCAAGTGCTAACACCTGAAAATCAGCACAACAGGCCCCTCCCCCAGAAGACCAGCTAGACCGACAATTTCCAGGGGAAGAAAAGGGACTTAAAGTTCACAGAATCAAAAGATACTCCCCGGTGGGTTTTTTTTTGTTGTTGTTGTTGCTGTTGGTTTTTTTTTTTTTTTTTTTTTGCTTTTTGATTTGTTTCCTTCCCCTACCCTTTTTCTCCTTTCTTTTTCTTTCTCTCTTTCTTTTTTCTTCCTTTTTTCTTTTTTCTTTTTCTCTCTTCTTTCCTTCTTTCTCTCCTCTCTTTTTCTCCTTTTCCCAATACAACTTGCTTTTGGCCACTCTGCACTGAGCAAAATGACTAGAAGGAAAACCTCACCTCAAAAGAAAGAATCAGAAACAGTCCTCTCTCCCACAGAGTTACAAAATCTGGATTACAATTCAATGTCAGAAAGCCAATTCAGAAGCACTATTATACAGCTACTGGTGGCTCTAGAAAAAAGCATAAAGGACTCAAGAGACTTCATGACTGCAGAATTTACATCTAATCAGGCAGAAATTAAAAATCAATTGAATGAGATGCAATCCAAACTAGAAGTCCTAACAACGAGGGTTAACGAGGGTTAAAGAGGGTTATAACAAGTGAGTGACATAGAAGACAAGTTGATGGCAAAGAGGGAAACTGAGGAAAAAGACAAACAATTAAAAGACCATGAAGATAGATTAAGGGAAATAAACGACAGCCTGAGGAAGAAAAACCTATGTTTAATTGGGGTTCCCGAGGGTGCCAAAAGGGACAGAGGGCCAGAATATGTATTTGAACAAATCCTAGCTGAAAACTTTCCTATTCTGGGAAGGGAAACTGGCATTCAGATCCAGGAAATAGAGAGATCCCCCACTAAAAACAATAAAAACCGTTCAACACCTTGACATTTAATAGTTAAGCTTGCAAATTCCAAAGATAAAGAAATGATCCTTAAAGCAGAAAGAGAAAAGAAATCCCTGATTTTATGGGGAGGAATATTAGGGTAACAGCAGACCTCTCTACAGAGACCTGGCAGGCCAGGAAGGTCTGGCAGGATATATTTAGGGTCCTAAATGAGAAGAACATGCAACCAAGAAGACTTTATCCAGCAAGGCTCTCATTCAAAATGGAGGGAGAGATAAAGAGCTTCCAAGACAGGCAGCAACTGAAACAATATGTGACCTCCAAACCAACTCTGCAAGAAATGTTAAGGGGAACTCTTAAAATTCCCCTTTAAGAAGAAGTTCAGTGGAATAATCCACAAAAACAAGGACTGAATAGATATCATGGTGACACTAAACTCATATCTCTCAATAGTAACTCTGAACGTGAACGGGCTTAATGACCCCATCAAAAGGCGCAAGGTTTCAGACTGGATAAAAAAGCAGGAAACATCTATTTGCTGTCTACAAGAGACTCATTTTAGACAGAAGGACACCTACAGCCTGAAAATAAAAGGTTGGAGAACCATTTACCACTCGAATGGTCTTCAAAAGAAAGCAGGGGTAGCCATCCTTATATTAGATCAACTAAAATTTACCCCGAAGACTGTAGTGAGAGCTGAAGAGGGACACTATATCATACTTAAAGGATCTATCCAACAAGAGGACTTAACAATCCTCAATATATGTGCCCCGAATGTGGGAGCTGCCAAATATATCAATCAATTAATAACCAAAGTGAAGAAATACTTAGATAATAATACACTTATACTTGGTGACTTCAATCTAGCTCTTTCTATACTCGATAGGTCTTCTAAGCACAATATCTCCAAAGAAGCGAGAGCTTTAAATGATACACTGGACCAGATGGATTTCACAGGTATCTACAGAACTTTACATCCAAACTCAACTGAATACACATTATTCTCAAGTGCACATGGAACTTTCTCCAGAATAGACCACATACTGGGTCACAAATCAGGTCTGAACCGATACCAAAGATTGGGATCGTCCCCTGCATATTCTCAGACCATAATGCCTTGAAATTAGAACTAAATTACAACAAGAAGTTTGGAAGGACCTCAAACACGTGGAGGTTAAGGACCATCCTGCTAAAAGATGAAAGGGTCAACCAGAAAATTAAGGAAGAATTAAAAAGATTCATGGAAACAATGAGAATGAAGATACAACCGTTCAAAATCTTTGGGATGCAGCAAAAGCAGTCCTAAGGGGGAAATACATCGCAATACAAGCATCCATTCAAAAACTGGAAAGAACTCAAATACAAAAGCTAACCTTACACCTAAAGTAGCTAGAGAAAAAGCAGCAAATAGATCCCACACCCAGCAGAAGAAGAGAGTTAATTAAGATTCGAGCAGAACTCAACGAACTCGAGACCAGAAGAACTGTGGAACAGATCAACAGAACCAGGAGTTGGTTCTTTGAAAGAATTAATAACATAGATAAACCATTAGCCAGCCTTATTAAAAAGGAGAAAAGACTCAAATTAATAAAATCATGAATGAGAAAGGAGAGGTCACTACCAACACCAAGGAAATACAAACGATTTTAAAAACATATTATGAACAGCTATACGCCAATAAATTAGGCAATCTAGAAGAAATGCACACATTCCTCGAAATCCACAAACTACCAAAACGGGAACAGGAAGAAATAGAAAACCTGAACAGGCCAATAACCAGGGAGGAAATTGAAGCAGTCATCAAAAACCTCCCAAGACACTAAAGTCCAGGGCCAGATGGCTTCCCTAGGGAATTCTATCAAACATTTAAAGAAGAAACCATACCTATTCTCCTAAAGCTGTTTGGAAAGATAGAAAGAGATGGAGTACTTCCAAATTCGTTCTATGAGGCCAGCATCACCTTAATTCCAAAACGAGTCAAAAACCCCACCAAAAAGGAGAATTACAGACCAATATCCCTGATGAACATGGATGCAAAAATTCTCAACAAGATACTAGCCAATAGGATTCAAAAGTACATTAAGAAAATTATTCACCATGACCAAGTGGGATTTATTCCCGGGACGGAAGGCTGCTTCAACACTAGTAAAACAATCAATGTGATTCATCAGCAAGAGAAAAACCAAGAATCATATGATCCTCTCATTTGATGCAGAGAAACCATTTGACAAAACACAGCATCCATTCCTGATCAAAACTCTTCAGAGTGTTGGGATAGAGGGAACATTCCTCAACATCTTAAAAGCCATCTACGAAAAGCCCACAGCCAATATCATTCTCAATGGGGAAGCACTGGGAGCCTTTCCCCTAAGATCAGGAACAAGACAGGGATGTCCACTCTCACCACTGCATTTCAACATAGTACTGGAAGTCCTAGTCTCAGCAATCAGACAAGAAAAAGACTTTAAAGGCATTCAAATTGGCAAAGAAGAAGTCAAACTCTCCCTCTTTGCTGATGACATGATACTCTACATAGAAACCCAAAAGTCTCCACCCCAAGATTGCTAGAACTGATACAGCAATTTGGTAGCATGGCAGGATACAAAATCAATGCCCAGAAATCAGTGGCATTTCTTTTTTTTTTTTATTGGTGTTCAATTTACCAACATACAGAATAACCCTCAGTGTCCGTCACCCATTCACTTCCAGCCCCCGCTCTCCTCCCCTTCTACCACCCCTAGTTCGTTTCCCAGAGTTAGCAGTCTTTACGTTCTGTCTCCCTTTCTGATATTTCCCACACATTTCTTCTCCCTTCTCTTATATTCCCTTTCACTATTATTTATATTCCCCAAATGAATTTGAACATATAATGTTTGTCCTTCTCCGACTGACTTACTTCACTCAGCATAATACCCTCCAGTTCCATCCACTTTGAAGCAAATGGTGGGTATTTGTCATTTCTAATAGCTGAGTAATATTCCATTGTATACATAAACCACATGTTCTTTATCCATTCATCTTTCGATGGACACCGAGGCTCCTTCCACAGTTTGACTATCGTGGCCATTGCTGCTATAAAAATCAGGGTGCAGGTGTCCCAGCGTTTCATTGCATCTGTATCTTTGGGGTAAATCCCCAACAGTGCAATTGCTGGGTCGTAGGGCAGGTATATTTTTAACTCTTTGAGGAACCTCCACACAGTTTTCCAGAGTGGCTGCACCAGTTCACATTGCCACCTACAGTGTAAGAGGGTTCCCTTTTCTCCGCATCCTCTCCAACATTTGTTTCCTGCCTTGTTAATTTGTCCCATTCTCACTGGTGTGAGGTGGTATCTCATTGTGGTTTTGATTTGTATTTCCCTGATGGCAAGTGATGTAGAGCATTTTCTCATGTGCATGTTGGCCATGTCTATGTCTTCCTCTGTGAGATTTCTGTTCATGTCTTTTGCCCATTTCATGATTGGATTGTTTGTTTCTTTGGTGTTGAGTTTAAGAAGTTCTTTATAGATCTTGGAAACTAGCCCTTTATCTGATACGTCATTTGCAAATATCTTCTCCCATTCTGTAGGTTGTCTTTTAGTTTTGTTGACTGTATCCTTTGCTGTGCAGAAGCTTCTTATCTTGATGAAGTCCCAATAGTTCATTTTTGCTTTTGTTTCTTTTGCCTTCGTGGATGTATCTTGCAAGAAGTTACTGTGGCCGAGTTCAAAAAGGGTGTTGCCTGTGTTCTCCTCTAGGATTTTGATGGAATCTTGTCGCACATTTAGATCTTTCATCCATTTTGAGTTTATCTTTGTGTATGGTGAAACAGAGTGGTCTAGTTTCATTCTTCCGCATGTGGATGTCCAAATTTCCCAGCACCATTTATTGAAGAATCTGTCTTTCTTCCAATGGATAGTCTTTCCTCCTTTATCGAATATTAGTTGACCATTAAGCTGAGGGTCCACTTCTGGGTTCTCTATTGTGTTCCACTGATCTATGTGTCTGTTTTTGTGCCAGTGCCACACTGTCTTGATGACCACAGCTTTGACAAAATACAGCATCCATTTCTGATCAAAACTCTTCAGAGTGTAGGGATAGAGGGAACATTCCTCGACATCTTAAAAGCCATCTATGAAAAGCCCACAGCAAATATCATTCTCAATGGGGAAGCACTGGGAGCCTTTCCCCTAAGATCAGGAACAAGACAGGGATGTCCACTCTCACCACTGCTAGTCAACATAGTACTGGAAGTCCTAGCCTCAGCAATCAGACAACAAAAAGACATTAAAGGCATTCAAATTGGCAAAGAAGAAGGCAAACTCTCCCTCTTCGCCAATGACATGATACTCTACATAGAAAACCCAAAAGTCTCCACCCCAAGATTGCTAGAACTCGTACAGCATTTTGGTAGCGTGGCAGGATACAAAATCAATGCCCAGAAATCAGTGGCATTTCTATACACTAACAATGAGACTGAAGAAAGAGAAATTAAGGAGTCAGTCCCATTTACAATTGCACCCAAAAGTATAAGATACCTAGGAATAAACCTAACCAAAGATGTAAAGGATCTATACCCTAAAAACTATAGAACACTTCTGAAAGAAATTGAGGAAGACACAAAGAGATGGAAAAATATTCCATGGTCATGGATTGGCAGAATTAATATTGTGAAAATGTCAATGTTACCCAGGGCAATCTACACGTTTAATGCAATCCCTATCAAAATACCATGGACTTTCTTCAGAGAGTTAGAACAAATTATTTTAAGATTTGTGTGGAATCAGAAAAGACCCCGAATAGCCAGGGGAATTTTAAAAAAGAAAACCATATCTGGGGGCATCACAATGCCAGATTTCAGGTTGTACTACAAAGCTGTGGTCCTCAAGACAGTGTGGTACTGGCACAAAAAGATACACATAGATCAATGGAACAGAACAGAGAACCCAGAAGTGGACCCTCAACTTTATGGTCAACTAATATTCGATGAAGGAGGAAAAACTATGCATTGGAAGAAAGACAGTCTCTTCAATAAATGGTGTTGGGAAAATTGGACATCCACATGCAAAAGAATGAAACTAGACTACTCTCTCACCATACACAAAGATAAACTCAAAATGGATGAAAGATCTAAATGTGAGACAAGATTCCATCAAAATCCTAGAGGAGAACACAGGCAACACCCTTTTTGAACTCGGCCACAGTAACTTCTTGCAAGACACATCCACGAAGGCAAAAGAAACAAAAGCAAAAATGAACTATTGGGACTTCATCAAGATAAGAAGCTTTTGCAGAGCAAAGGATACAGTCAACAAAACTAAAAGACAACCTACAGAATGGGAGAAGATATTTGCAAATGACATATCAGATAAAGGGCTTGTTTCCAAGATCTATAATGAACTTCTTAAACTCAACAGCAAAGAAACAAACAATCCAATCATGAAATGGGCAAAAGACATGAAGAGAAATCTCACAGAGGAAGACATAGACATGGCCAACATGCATATGAGAAAATGCTCTGCATCACTTGCCATCAGGGAAATACAAATCAAAACCACAATGAGATACCACCTCACACCAGTGAGAATGGGACAAATTAACAAGGCAGGAAACAAATGTTGGAGAGGATGCGGAGAAAAGGGAACTCTCTTACACTGTAGGTGGGAATGTGAACTGGTGCAGCCACTCTGGAAAACTGTGTGGAGGTTTCTCAAAGAGTTAAAAATATACCTGCCCTACGACCCAGCAATTGCACTGTTGGGGATTTACCCCAAAGATACAGATGCAATGAAACGCCGGGACACCTGCACCCCAATGTTTATAGCATCAATGTCCACAATAGCCAAACTGTGGAAGGAGCCTTAGTGTCCATCCATAGATGAGTGGATAAAGAGGATGTGGTTTATGTATAGAATGGAATATTACTCAGCCTTTAGAAATGACAAATATCCACCTTTTGCTTCAACGTGGTTGGAACTGGAGGGTATTATGCTGAGTGAAGTAAGTCAGTCGGAGAAAGACAAACATTATATGTTCTCATTCATTTGGGGAACATAAATAATAGTGAAAGCTAACATAAGGGAAGGGAGAAGAAATGTTTGGCAAGTATCAGAAAGGGAGACAGAACATAAAGACTCCTAAGTCTGGGAAACGAAGTAGGGGTGGTAGAAGGGGAGGAGGGCGGGGGGTGGGAGTGCATGGTCACGGGCACTGGGGGTTATTTTGTATGTTGGTAAATTGAACACCAATAAAAAATAAATTAAAATTTATAATTGTGGAACTACTAATAGGACAGAATGTTAAGAAAAGAAAAAAGAAGAGGAGCAACAGTCTTTTCTTGGCTTTTGTTCAATGTCAAGTTTAGAGTGTAAGTGGCCATTAAATTGAATTCAAAATACCTTTGATGATGGCAGCTTGCTTTCAGACAAATATTCCTTGGTCACTTTAGACAGTCATTTAAATAAAGATAAAATGTAAGCTTTTCTTTATCTAATCTTTTTTTTTCATTATAAACTAAGTAAGCTTTGTTTTCCTCCTCTTTCAACAGCCTCAAATCTAATGTGAGTCAAATAATGACATTTAGCATTTCTAAAATACCTCTCTAACATTTCTTCATAAAGTCACCATTGATATTTCTATGAATACTTGTGTATTAAAAGGAAGACACGATTCCACTGAAAAACCAGTGCTTTATTCAACACCAGGCTTTCTTAAGAAACTTTATTTTTATAAATGCTTTTTTTGAAATATTTGTTATTATATAACCTATGTAGTTCATGCCACATGATAATTTACAGTATTGATTACACAATAAAACTAAACTCCCATAAAAAAAAGGTTCCAGTATTATCTGTGTTTTGGTGATGAAGAAATTTAGGCACAGCGAGAGGGTAAGTAGCTTGCCTCAGATTAGACAAATAAGTACTCCCTTGAAACTTTCTTCCTCATCCTTCTAGTTTGCAACTAGTATGTTGTAAAGGTGGGATTCAAATTCAGCCAATATTTAGAGTCCATGTTCTTAAATCAGTAGGCATATCATTGGACAACATACTCTAAAAAGCACTGGAATGCAAATCAGGAGACTTGGATTGCTAATCTTATTTATTGATACTAAGTAGTCCTATGATCTTGCACAAGGTTATTCATTGGTCCCAAATTTCCCCATTTGAAAAATAGACACGTTCAGGGGTCCTTAATCAGGTTGAGAGCTTCAAGAGCAGACTAATCATTTGGTATCCACTCCTTGCCCAATGAACTTTGTTTCAATGTGTACCACTTGTTAGGTTGATTATAGAGTATGAATTTAAAGTTTTCATCCAAAGGTGAAATACAATTTATTAGTTTAAGCTGTCAAAAGATGGAATAGGCTGACTTAAGCATATATCAGTGAAGATGTTCAAACAGAAGTTGGATGACCACTTGATGGGATGCTTAAGAGAGGATTTAAGTCTCAATTGGGCAGTGAAATAGACTAGATGATTTCCTCTCCCCCCAGCTTTGTTGAGATATGATTGATAAATCAAGTTTGCACAAATTTAGATTGTACAATGTGATGTTTTCCTAAGGTGCACAACATTATGATTTCATATACATATACACTGACTTTTTAAAAAAATTTTTATTTATTTATGATAGTCACACAGAGAGAGAGAGAGAGGCAGAGACACAGGCAGAGGGAGAAGCAGGCTCCATGCACCGGGAGCCTGATGTGGGATTCGATCCCGGGTCTCCAGGATTGCGCCCTGGGCCAAAGGCAGGCGCCAAACCGCTGCGCCACCCAGGGATCCCTATACACTGACTTTTAATGTTTCCTTCTATCCTGAGATTTTATGATTCTACAAATCTTATCAACATCTCTTTCATTCATTTAACAAAAGTATCTATCTACAACTATATCTAAGCACATATATATGTGATTATGTGACTATACTGTATTTATTTTTCTTTAAGAATCTGACTTGAATGAATCTTGCATGAATTTCATCTATTTAAAAAGCTTATAGATGGTCTAGTTCTAAATAAGCTAAAATGTAAGAGGTAATTTTGCTTATTTTAATTTTTTAAAACATTGATTTATAGTTCAATATGGCATTACACAGGAAGCTTCAGATATTTAATAAGCAGACATTTTGGAATGGAACATATTCTAAGTAGATGTAACTACATAAAGAATGGCACTGGGGATAACTTGTGCTCCCTTGACAGTTTCTTCCTCGTGCTTCAATTATAAACAACTTAGTGGCTGTAAATATGGGTTCTGGAGAAAATATTGTCTAGATTTCAGTAAGGCTCTCTCACTACTACTACCTGTGAAATTTGGGAAGCAATTTAACCTTTTCGAATCTCACTTTCATCATTTGTAAACTGGAAGTTATGACCCTTACCTCCTAGAATTATTGTTAGAATTAAATAATTTAATATATAGGTCTTTTAGTCATTTTATATCTATATCCTTTCTCTTTTTTAAATTAAGTTTTAAATTTTAACTCCAGTATAGTTAACATACAGTGTTATATTAGTTTAAGATATACAATATAATGATTCCACAATTCTGTACATTACTCAGTACTCATCATAAGTGCACTTTTGATGTGCATAAGTGCATAAGTGCATAAAAGTGCATCTTTTAAGTGCACCTATTTCACCCAGTGCTCTCACTCAACTCCCCATTGGTTTGTTTGTTCTCTATAGTTAAAGTCTGTTTCTTGGTTTCTCTCTCTGTGTTTTTCTTTTACACATTTGTTTAGTTTATTAAATTACACATATGAATGAAATTATATGGTATTGATCTTTCTCTGACTGACCTATTTCACTTAGCATTATACTGTCTAGCTCCATCCATGTTGTTGCAAATGACAAGATTTCATTCTTTGTATGGCTGAATAATATATCTATATCTATCACATATTTATTATCCATTCATCAGTCAATAGACATTTGGGATCTCTTTCCATAATTTGGCTAATGTAAATAATGCTGCAATAAACATAGGGATGCATATATCCCTTTGAATTAGTGTTTTTTTATTTTTGGGGTAAATACCTAGTAGTGGTATTTTTAACTTTTTGAGATACCTCCATACTGTTTTCCACAGTGATTGCACAAGTTTGCATTCTCACTAACAGTGCAAGAGGGTTCCTTTTTCTCCACATCCTCACCAACACTTGTTTCTTATATTTCTTAGTGTTAGCTATTCTGACAGGTGTGAGGTGATATCTCATTGTAGTTTTGATTTGGATTTCCATGATGATGACTGATAATGAGCATCTTTTCATGTGTTTGTTGGCCATCCATGTCTTTTTTTTAATGAATTTCTTTGTCTTTAATCTCACACAGCTTAAAATACAATATGAAATCAGGCTACAGTATATAAAAAACTCTCCAGAAAAATGATGTGCCAGCATCAGCTACAAAAATAAACAAACAAAAAACTCCTTCATAAGAATTTTTTTTGCATTAAAAAAAACACATAGACACTTACATCGCTACATCTCTAAGCTATCTCAGTTCTGATTTTTAAAAAGCACCTGCTTTTCCTTTTTTTATCTTGCCTTTAAATGTTCAGCTTTTTAAAAATATAAATTACATGAAAATACAAGTTGGAAAATAGTCACAGTATAATATCTTTTTCACCCCTATACTTCTCAGCTTAAAAAAAGTTCAGTAACTGAGGCAGTATTCCTGATAGAGATAATTTCATTTATATATATATATATATATATATATATATATATATATATATATATGTATGTATATGTATATGTATACATATATTTATGGTTCCTTGAAACTTCTTTGGAATGTAGATATGAGTTCAATACATTTATATAGACCCCAACAGAAAGCAGCATGCACAACATGACTAGAACAGAGAAGGTGTGATTTTCACCATGAAGATTAGGCAGGTTAATGCTCTAAAACCCAGAGTGTTCATCCCCAAAGTGAGGAAAAGCACATCTGATCTTTGAATGCCACCTCCAATCCCCAAAGCCACAAAACCGGGGCTCTGTGTAGGCAAGTCCCTCCCCTGCATGGAGAGGGAAACAAAAGTGACCCTGAACCCGATCACCAAAACCAACATGGGTTAAGGCTTCTCCAGGAAAATAAGGGTTTCATCACTAAACCAGATTCACCCATCCTTCCTACCCACCCATCCTTCCACCCACCATCCTTCCTCCTTAAACAAGTTAACGTGCTTTTAAAAAGCATAAATGCAACAATTCTGCTACATTTCCAGTGTATAAACCACCCGCCACTCTTCCTGGGATGGTCTCTGGCCTCTGGACAGAGGGAGAAAAAAAGCACCTGGCCAGATGGACAAAGCTGTCTTCATTAGCGCACTAGCTGCAAATACTGAAAATGGCAGACCTAGAGGAGAGAGGCCTCTTAGCAAACAAGCGGGATGAAGAGCACAAGGAGGCACTTCCTTATCTCTTATCTGCTACGGAGCTACTGTAGGACTTCGACACACTCACACAAGGGGAATTCTCAGCATAAATTCCAAAGGAAAGGCTGGTGCACTGAGAAAGTTGTGTTATGCCAGGTTGCGGACAGCAAGCAATGGCCGATGCTCTGCCTTGGTTCTACTCTTGCCCCCTACTGAAACGTGGAAAGACTTAACCGAAAAACCCAGGTATTATTTTAGCGGCAGTTTTGCACGTCTGCAAGCACATATGCACACACACACTCATGTCTTTGCCAGTGCCCAACAAAGATCACATAATCTAAGAGAAAACAATGTAGTCCAACGGTTCTGCCTAACACTCCCTGAGCAGCTCCTAAAATATTTCGAGAGCTTCATTAAGGCATCTATCTGCATCTGGAAGCCAAGTCTGCCTTTGCTTCCCAAGTGGACTCTCCGATATATCAGTATGAGCAAACTCATGAATCACAGAGCTAAGTTCCTGGTAAGTCAGGGTCTGCAAGAGGACCCGGGGGTCAACGATCCTCTTTCTCGAAGATATGCTAGCAGGTAGGTAGTACTTCCAGTCTCTCAGCCTGAGCCCCAGCAGGGCTAGCCCTGAGAAGCCCACCTTCAATGTCTCTTTCCCTTTCCCACTGAAGTCGATGAGAGCTGTCCCTCTGTCAGCATCCTTTTTAATCAGGCATCTATTTGGGGCAGAGGGCTTGAGTGTATTAGGCACTCTTCCTCACTGGTCAGATGTTGGTTCCTACCCTCCCCCCACCCCCGGGGCCCCGGGGAATCCAAACATTTGCAGACCACCCTTCAACACTGCCCCAGTCTATTCAGCTTGTTGTTGAACTTTGGGAGGAAGTAGAAATCTATTCGGATCTCATGGACCACCTCATTCTCTTCACTCAAGCTCCTTTTATTTTGTTTCCTTTGTTGTTCACCTCTTCTGCAATCATTCACCTTCACTTACCCTGTGCCAGGAAAACAGATCCAAGCACAGGCCCTTACAGTGTCTTATGCTTCACTCTGCATACACAGCCTCACCTGACACCTGACTCCACTAGCTTCAACTTTTCAAGGAAAGCCATGCACTTCTCTTCTCAAAGACAGCCAGGCCACATTTTACTTCTATGCAACCTTAATTTCCACTGTCCCTAAAACCCAGGATGTCTAAATGGCTTTGTCAGACACTCTTCAAGTCATGCCATGACCGCATTGCTCTTTTACTCATGGGTCGGAAAGCTGTACATTTCTCTCTACTGGGTAACAGGGTAGTGGGGGGGGGGGATGTAATAAACGTGGGATGCTGGGAAAATGAGACATAAAGGAGAAAGTGTAGAGTGTTGGTCTGGAAAGACATGCATTCAGGACTTACTTCCTAAGACCTGAGGGGTGATGCCCATGCACATAGCGTTTATTCCATGTCATATATGTTACAGGTATAGAACCAACAAAGAAACAAGTCATTCTTCCTCTTTCAATCTCCTTTCTATGACTTCAACAGTGCTCCTACATTGACTGTGATCCAAAACCAGGGCTGCAAAATACATTCAGTTCAAAGACTTAATGCTTCTCAGTTCAATGTTAAGTCCAAACCCCGAGAATCCAATAATGGCAGGTAAGTAGAGGGGCGTGATCCTTTTTTAAAACACAGATGAAATTCACATGCACAGGTCCCTTGTACCCAAATCAGCATGATATTTTTCCCCTTCATATAGAAGTCACATGAATTTGGGAATCCCGATCTCAGTGACAGCACTTTGCATTTCCAGTGAGGTCTATATAAAGAGTTTCCTTGCACTGTGACAGAATTCTCAGCCGGCAAATAAAAACAAACTTGCATGATATCTCAATACTGAGACCACCTTAGAGCTTAAGATGATTTTTAAGAAAAAAAAATACTGACACAAAATTTAATAAAATAGATTTTAGCACAAAAACAGTTTGGGCCTCTCTCCATTGAAGTCCATCTTTGTTTCAAAAGTCGACCAAAACCAAATAGTCCTTGGTTTTTAGTGCATCCCCCAAACAAATGTTTTATCCCACCTCCCTCTTTTTTTTTGCCCTCCCAGAACTAAAAACAAAAGCAAGTTAATTGCCTGACTCATGACTCCTGATGTCTCAATTTCTTTTGCTAATAGATCCATAACTCAAGACACATTTTTTTCATGGATGATTTTTAGAAATAATGATACACGTTCATTTCCTCCTCCCTTAAGCCAGATCCTTCAAGCTTCTAAGACCCTTCTCTCTCTCCTGAAAATTTGCTCAAGAATTTCTTGTCCCACCCATGCCACAAGTCCTGGCTTTCTTTTTTCCAACTGCACACAATTGATTATAGCTGCAGCTCATTTAGCTCCCACCCCTGAATGTAAAAAAAAAAAAAATGAGTTCTGGAAAATTAAAAATAGAATAACAATGAAAAATTAAGAGTCCGACTGACATGTTTGTTCTTCGAAATGTCTCAGCAGAGTTTCCCCGAGCCCTGTGGTGTCCATCACTCATCAGCATCGGGCTTGATGTCCAGCATGGTGTGGAGTTCCTCGGGCGTGTAGCCCAGGAGGTTCTGCAGGTCACACACAAAGCGGTACACATAGCGCTTACTCGCTGTTTCTTGGATGATGTTTTTGTCATAATAGTAGCATAGGCCACAGCTCAGTTTCTCATAATTCATCTTAGGTTTGTTTTTCCTTTTTCCCCATCTCCTGGCCACCTCTTCTGGGTCAGAAAGCTTGAACTCCCAGCCATCTCCTACCCAGCTGATAAAAGACTGACAGGATTTATCAGTGAGTAATTCCAGAAGAAACTGCCATAGCTGGATTGGTCCACTGCCTGTGTAGCCAGCCAGGGCAGCAGCAGGAATGATAGGTTTGCCCTTGTTGAGGTCAGCATGGTCACGCACATAGTCCTTGAAGGTGCCCTTGGGCTTGTGGTTGGGCAGGGCAGCTGGATAGTCCTCTGAGTCGACGCTTTCATAGGAGGGGATGTGCTGCAGGCTACTAAAAGATGAATGGCTGCTCCGGGACTGGGTGAGGCAGTCACAACTGTCGTAGCTCTCCACGCTCTCAAAAGAGTCCTGGGCCCCGAGCTTATCACAACTGGTCCTCCCCATGCACATGTTGTCTGGGGTTACAACTTCTTGTTTGATGGCAAAGTAGTCAGTCTGCAAGGTGTCTGTCTGCAGAGGGTCCCAGAGAATGACCGAGGAGTAGTCATTCTCATACGTGAGGGAGAGGAGTTCCTCCGAGCTAATGGGATGGAGTGTCTGGTTGGACTCTGTGATGAAGCTAGGCTCTGAGAACTCAGAGGAAGGAACACACTGAGCATGCTCCATACCATAACTAATGAAGTAATCTGAGGTATAGCGGGATTCTGGATAGGTAGGGTTGACTCCATTCACTTGGTACGGTATCACATTCTCTTTCTGTAGGATCTCAAGATGTTCCCAAAAGATATCCCCAACGAAGTCTGGGGCCAGCTCGAGAAAGCAGTCTTTTCCTAGTGCGCAGAGGGCTGCCCCATTCACACAGAACTTCTGGAAGTCCATACCTTTCAGGCTGAACTCATTCACAGCCCACATCATCCAGTCCTGAACATGGGTTTCTGTCACTGCCGGGGGTCTTTTGGAATTCCCAGTCTTTGTTGTTCTTTAGAGAAACCACTGAAAGTAGCTTTCAATGCTTGAGACATCATTTCTTTGCTGCTTGGAGTTAACAGTGGTACATCAGCACATTCCATATCTGGGCCACAGTGTTCCAGACCTGTGGGAACTTCCTGAGTTGCTATCTCATCCCAGAAGGGGTAGTAAGCTCTTTGCTGGTGATAATTGGACTGGAAACCACAGGCCGGCCATTTGAGGATCTTCATAGGAGTTGATAGGCCCCTGCCTCACCACAGCAGGCCGCACTGCTGAATAAGGGGCAGGGCCACTGGCTGCAGAATCCACAAAGTAGCTCATCCTCACCTTCAGCACTACTTTGCCAGAGAGACTGGGTGAGGGAAAGGTCCTGAATGAGGTTCCTTCAATGTCTGTGGTCTCTTTCCAACTACCCATATGTCTTCTTTAGAGAAATTTTGTTCATGTCTTTTGCTTGTTTTCTTTTTTCTGTTTAGAGAGAGAGGGAGGGGTAGAGGGAGAGAGAGAAAGATAATCTTAAGCAGGCTCCATGCCTAGTGCAGAGCCTTGATGTGGGACTTGATCTAATGACCCTGAGATCATGACCTAAACTGAAATCAAGAGACAGATGCTAAAATGACTGAGCCACCCAGGCACTGTAATATTCTGCCCATTTTTTTAGTTGGATTATTTTTTGGGTGTGGAGTTGTATTAGTTTTTTATATATTTTGGAGGCTAACCCTTTATGTGCATGTTATTTGGAAATATCTTCTCCCACTGGGTAGGTTGTCTTTCAGTTTTGTTTGCTATTTCCTTTGTGCGCATAAGCTTTTATTTTGATTTAG
The DNA here is from genome assembly GCF_003254725.2 of Canis lupus dingo. NCBI lineage: Eukaryota > Metazoa > Chordata > Mammalia > Carnivora > Canidae > Canis > Canis lupus. The sequence goes on from NC_064281.1 coordinate 67,139,356, forward strand.
TCTCAATAGTTTATTTTTGCTCTTATTTCCCTTTCCTTGGTAGACATATCTAGAGAAATGTTGCTATGCCCAGTGTCAAAGAAATTACTGCCTGTGCTCTCTTCTAGTATTTTTATGGCTTCAACTCTCACATTTAGGTATTTTATCCTTTCTGTTTTATTTTTAATCTTTATTGAGGTACAGTTGAAAAACAGGAATTGCATATATTTAAGGTGTCAACTTGATGTTTTGTGTTTTAGTTTTTACTTATTTATATTTATTTTTAGTTTTTAATATTATTCAATTTTTAAAAAAGGGATAGACATTGAGTACACTGCAAGGGAGCAGTGGGCAGGGCAGCAAACAAGAGACTTGCTTGCAATGAGACAGTGGTGAGGGGCCACAGTTATAAGGTGGAGTGAGGCAGTATGGGGACATATGGAATTTTCCCTTTTTTGGTAATGTTAGGAACTGTCAGAAAGCTTGAACTCCCAGCCATCCTACTTTCCTACATAGAGTTGCATTCCTTATCATTTCTATCAGTCTTAATTACATTTAGTAGAATTTTAACTCTTAGAAACCTTATTCCCCAGTGAAAACTAAATAGCAACCAATTGTTACTAATAGAATTCTATTCTATTAGAATTCTTTAGATTGGTAAATTTATGAATATATTTCATAACTTTTAGGAACATACAGTTTTCTTAGTACAATTTTTAAATAAGGCACAAAGCATGTTTTCCAACAGACCTAAGTACCTTTAATTTCTCTGCATAAGACGTCAAAAGCAGATAAAATTTCCACTTGATATTAATCAATGCTTCAGTATTTTATTTTATTTGGAATCGACTTAGATACTCAGTGAATTTGACCCAATTTTTCATTCAACTTAGCAAAACTTCAGTTTCAGTTTGGATAGTTATCCACAGGGTCAGATGGGTCATGAAACCAAGCAAGACACATCCTACAGTTTTTTGGAGGTCGGGATTTTTGGAATAATGCCATGAAGGCTTGCACACATAGACTCCTGACCATTTGGAGGAGTTCCAGTAAAAGAGTTCAAACTGGAAAATAGTATTATAAAAAAGGGTTCCATGGAGGGGCCATACCTCCTGATCTTAGAGTTTGTACTGAGGCCAGGAAACATTTCATAAAAATATGACACTTTGCCCCCTCAGGCCTTGGAAGTAAAGTTTGTTCAGTTTTCAAGAATACTGCCCAAGGGTGAGTCCAAAAGAATAGAAGGGGGTTGTCCCATAGTGGGGAAAAAACAACTGCCAATTCCCAAAGGGGTGTCCCCCCAAAGGGAATGGAGCTCTGACTCGTGGTCACAATTTCAGTCAGGGTGTGCCACTGACCTTAAAAGACTAGACCTTATACACAATGGTTGATTCTATTGGGGCATCCTACCAAGGAGAGAGTGCTGGCAAATGATAATAGTAATCCCCACTGAGACATCCCCTGCAACAAGGAAAGCTGGACACTGGTTGGCCAAACTGGGTCAGAAAAAGGAGGGGGAGGACTCACCACTCAGACCATCGGAACATATTTCTCCTGTAGATGAAGATGGCTGCTGGATCCTGTGAACAAAGGAAGGGGGGGGGCAGTTCCCCAAAAAAACATTTAGAATGGAAACCTCAGAGGACACAGAGTGAGAGAGGAGAAGAAAGGTGTCCTTTACCCCCACAGGCACAGGCAGTCCAAACTGTTTGCCTTCAGACCGCAATAGGGAGCCACTGTGGCCAGAAATCTTCAGTTGTCTGAAGAGTATTAGGGATAGGCCACTGACGGGCTGAAAAGAGAAAGGAGAGGGAAGAAAAGATTCCTCTGAAGGGCAAGAGTTCCCCTGGGGCTTTGGATCCTCACTAAGAGTAACCTCAGTCGACATTGTCAGTTCCACAGGAGTACTAGAATCAGTCCACTAAAGGAAAGTCCCAATAAATTCATGGTGAATCTGAGGAGAGTCCTGGGCCAACAGAAGGTCCCATACAGACCACCAAATAAGGGGACAACTCAATTGGGTGGAGGCCAACACAGGGCCAGTGAAAGAATTCACACAAGGAAGAATACAAGAGATAGTTTATTGAATACACAGCAACTGAACAGTGGGCAGAACAGCAAAGGAGAGTCTGCCTGCCTAATATGATTCAATGGTGACTTAAAAAAATGTGGTAGAGGACTGATGGTATATTAAAGCTCATATCATGACAGTATTGCTTTGTGAATATCTCGTGTGTAAAGAATATGGTTTTCATGTCTAGCTGTCTGCATTCTAGGCATTCACCAGATAGCTCAATTGTGTACTCCATATCTTCCACCAAAATCTCAATAGAAATGAGTGAAATGAAGAGAGAGAGCAAGAGTTAGAAAGAGAGGGACATTTATTAACTAGATTCTTTCAATACTATTTTTATATCACGTTAAATGACTCAAAATTGTACCCATAATGTATTATCTGATTGTTCTTGGAAATGCTTTTACTGAATTGTGATTTAATATTGGAGGCTTAGCTTTCATTGAAGATTGAATTTTTAGTCACATGAACAATAATTTTGAATGTATTTTTAATGAAATCATCTTTTCATAAATGTTGATTTTTATTATTTTCATTAAACTTTCCTTATTGCCATTTGGTATAGTAAGGATATTATAGAATAAACTTGGTGCCATTTTAATGAGGCCAATTACTACTTTTCAGTATTTTGCTATTTGCAACTGGGCATGAGAAGTAAAATCTTTCATATGGCATTTCCAACTCTAGAAGAAGTGTCATTAATTTGAGCTGGTCAGGTAAATCCTAGGTTTAAAGAATGAGAACGTTGTTGTGTTAAATTCTTTAATTAAAACAAGGTGAGCAGAGTTTACCTTATAGAGAGAGACTATTACAGGTCTCTCTATAAGAAAAAAAGTGGAAGCTTTGGAATAGATGTGGATATAGTCCTTAGAGTTGGAGGATTTCATTAAATAATGCATGTAAAACATCTATTGAGTGTTAATGTGTGAATGACTATTTCTGAGGAATTTAAATTTCCTACCTTGTCGGGCTACTCCCTTGAACTTATTTAGGATCATTATTCACAAAAAATACAATGTGAATGGCACTCCCTGAAAGTTGTACAGTCTTTGGCCCTTGTTTACATTTAAAAAAATTCTTTTTTTAAAAGATTGTATTCATTTATTCATGAGAGACAGAGAGAGAATGGCAGAGGCAGAGAGAGAAGCAGGCTCCCTGTGGAGAGGGGAGCCTGATGTAGGACTGATCTCAGGACCCAGGGACCATGACCAGAGTTGAAAGCAGACACTTAACTGACTGAGCCTTCAATGTGCCCCTAAAAATTTTATTTCTTAAGGGACCTTTTTTTTCTAGATAACAAAAGAATAAATTTCAGGTTAGACGTGTTCAGAAAAATTCCAATGGCACTATCTTTTGTGAGTAGTCAAGGAGTCAATAAAAGATATAAATAATGATGAATCCATCCATATATCCATCTACTGAACCATTCATCCATTCATATGTTTAACAGATATTTTTTAAGAGTGGGCTATGTGCCAGGCACCATCATAGTCACTCAAATTTGTGTAAGTGGGTGAAAATGAAATATGTGTTGGAACTTGAATAAGTAAACATCCTGAGGGATAAAATAACACAATTGCCTTTTTAAAATAAGGGCTCTCTTATTAGAATCAAACTAGGTAAGAGACCTGGTAATCTTTGTATTTCCCCTTCACTCTAGACATCTGCCCAATATTCCTCCAGTTGTCACCATGAAATATTGGGTATTTTAAAAATGGATTGTGAAACTTGAAGAGAAAGGAAATGTTAAATATAAATACTCTCTAATTATTTGCATATTTTTTTGTGATTTCCTCACCTGTGGCTTTCCTTTCCTCCAAGACATATATCATTCTCAAACCATTCTGTCACCCTACAATTTGAGAGAAAAAGAAAAATTAGATTGAGATTCCTATTAATTTCTTACTGATTAGTATTTCTTGATGAATCAACGTTCTTTACTAAGTGACGATACAAAATAATGAAGTTGTTAAGAATGGATTATTTTTCCTCTGCTCTTGTCATAGAATGAAGCTATCATGAGTGTAAGAAAAAAGATAGGAAAAAAATCGGTAATGGAAACATTAAAGTTTTTCAGTGGTTTCAGTTATCTTAGAATTTTCACTATTTAAGGGATGGAAGGGACATCAGAGGTCATTTAGTTCAACCTTCCATTTTATAGATGAAGAAACAAAATCTTAAAAAAATGAAGTGACTTGCCTTTGGTAGCTCAGATATTTGGCAATAGCCATTGGAACCTAGTTTTTGAGACTCATCCCAGTGTTTTTTTCTGGTGTATGAAGGTTATTCTCAGTTTTCCTTTATTATTTCATTTACCTTTATGACTATAAGGGTGACTGGAACAAATCTTTCTTTTCAAAATCACATTAAATCAGTATTTCAGTATTTTTTACTTTCTTTTCTACATTTGTATATTTTCCCGTTTTACTGCCTTTTCCCATTCTTACAATACTTGGTTTCTTTTCTTCCTCCTTCATGACTTTAGCTGGTTTTCTTATTTTTTTCTTCCTCATTGGAAATATTTACTGTAACCATACACAAAAACACAAAAATAATTGCATTCATACCTAGCTATGTCAACTTTGTAGTTTTAATCTGTCTTTATGCATAAAATAAGGTACTCTTTTCCTTTTGGTAATGGATGTTTTACAGGACTAAAAGGGTATATATCTTGGTCCAGTTTACCCTGTGGATTAAGCTTCTTGGAAAAGAAGTATGTATTGTACTTGTGAGATTATAATAATCTAATATGATACCACGAGGATATCATTGGGATAAATATTCACTTGGATTTTATTTCTGTAGATGACCATTAACCAGCAAGTGAAAATTGGAGATTAAATAAGGAGAAAGTACTTAAAATTGAGTTTTCAAATAAAAATTCTAGGAAATTTATTAAATTAATTCCCTTCCAGCTTTGTTTTTAATCAGAAAAATCTTTGAACTTGTTTCTCTTTATCTCCAAGCATGAGCAAAGTGGTATGAATATGTTTATTTCTGCCTGATTGTGGGAAAACATTTCCCAGCTTTCTCCTTAGTGGCTAAACAGTATGTTTTGTAGTCTGTTTCCATTTGGCTTTTAGGGGATTCTGCTCATACTTAAATTTCAAATCATTTGCCTTTAATTTTGAACTGCAGTTAGATATAAACATTTTTTCTTGCCTCTATTTTTCTTCTTGCTTTTTAGGACATAAATTATGAAGGACTGGGTGGTTAGGTTACTATTTTATTCATCTCTACTACTCTGACTGATAGAGCTATTAAATAAAAGAAAACTGTAATTCTTTATTATCTGCCTGCCACATTTTCTGCTATTTGCTCTGGAGAAGAGCTGTATTAAAGATCAAGTGTTATTGAAAACTCCTGGGAATAATTTGTTTGGCCACTCAAGCAATAAAAATTCATTGGAAAAAGAGGTTTATTATGTATGTGTGGATGGGGAGGGTTATTCATCTTTAAGTATTGAAGTGGGGTGATCGGGCTGGAGAAATTATACAGAAAATATTGCTCCAGCATAGTTGAGAAACAGTGATATTCATAACGAGAAATTGACTACATCCATATAATAAATATAATTAGTGAAACCATTAGCATGGATAAAGTATACTTACTTTAGTATTCACAAAGAAGTTTCTAAACTAAGCAGTTAGCTTCATTATGAAGGAAAAAAAAAAAAACAAAACGAGCTATTTACAGCTGAATAGACTTTTCAGTCTCCAAGAAGTAACTTGTCAGTCCATGGTAGTGGTGGCAGATGAGTGAAATAATTACTTAACATTGGGTAAACAATGTAAGATATGAAGTATGCTTTCCCCTCTTTCTCCCACCCTTTTTTCATTGAGAAAGTTTCTTGTTGTTATGGCTCCACTGGGACAGGCAGCAGAGAAATTTGATTAAATGGATGCCTGGGGCCATGACCCTGTCTAAATGTGCTACAGCTCTCAGCATTAATCAAATAATTTTTTTTCTTACTTAAAAAAATTCTGACCTTGCTGTATATGAGTATTAGTGAGCTTTGGATTTGTTTGTGGTGGAGTAGAAGGCTGTGTGAGTCTGTGTGAGCATACTGTTTACGGAAAAAACAAAACAAAAACAAAAACAAAGAGGAGGCTGTCTTCAAGGACAATAGAGAACTATAACATTATTTTGGATCATGTTAAGGGATTTTTATTTGATGACAACCTGTCAACAGTCAGTGAGATTTGGAGCTACGTTAGAATTCATGAGGACTCATTTATTGCAAACCACAGTTAATGTTGATCTGAGTGTTTACAATATAGCTATAGCATTGTAGTTGGTGTGAGATTCCTATGTTCAGGAACACTCTTGGGATGGTTTTATTTTGGACTAGTGTTTGAAAGCGGATTGGAAGTAATTTTCTTGGAAAATAGAGAATTATATGTTTTGTCAGAGAACAACTAGAATAGTGGTCATTGGTGACTCAGATAAGAGCAAGAAAAATAGAACATCCCAGAGCAGGCACCTGTCATTGTGTTAAGCAGATCATTTGGTTCAGGTGAGAAACTTCTTATTATTAATCCTTATTTTAAGAAAGAGATACAATGATACAATGAAGTAGCTCCTCCCTCACAAGAATTGATTTGTCAGGGTATACAATTGATTTTGTTTTATTTTTTTAAATTCCAGGTAGTTAACATAGAATGTTATATCAGTTTCAGGTGTACAACAAAATAATTCAATACTTTCATACATCACCCTGTGCTCATCACAAGTGCACTCCTTAATCTCCATCACCTGTTTAACCAGTCCCCTCACCAACTGTACCTCTGATAACCATCAGTTTCTTCTGTACAACCAAGAATGTGCTTTTGGTTTGTCACTCTCTCTCTTTTTTCACTTTGCTTATTTGTTTTGTTTCTTAAATTCCACATATGATTGAAATAATATGGTATTTCTCTCTTGCTGACTTATTTCCTTTAGCATTATACTCACTCACTTCATCCATGTTGTAAATGGCAAGATTCCATTGTTTTTATGGCTAAATAATATTCCACAGTATTTATACATACCACTGAATCCATTGATCAGTTCCAGCTGGTTTTGGGTATAGTCTTTTGGGTCTTCCCTAGGTAGTGTCATGTCATCTGCAAATAGTGAAAGTTTTAGTTCTTCCTTACCAACTTGGATTCCTTTTATTTCTCTTTGTTGTCTTATTGCTGTGGCTGAAACTTCCAGTACCATGTTGAATACAAGTGGTGAAAGTGGACATCTGTTTCTTGTTCCAGACCTCATGGGAAAAGCTCTCAGTTTTTCCCCATTGAGGAGGTTGTTAGCTGTGGGTTTTCAAATATGGCTTTTATTATGTTGACATATGTTTTCTCTAAACCCACTTTGCTGAGGACTTTTATCATGAATGGATGTATTTTATCAGATAATTTTTCTGTGTCTATTGAGAGGATCATATGGTTCTTATCCTTTCTTTTATTAATGTGGTATTTCGCATTGATTGATTTGCAAATATTGAACCATACTTACAACCTAGGAATAAGTCCCACTTGATCATGGTGAATAATTCTTTTTTTTTTTTTTTTTTTCATGGTGAATAATTCTTATAATGTATTGTTGGATTTGGCTTCCTAGTATTTTGTTGAGAATTTTTGCATCCATGTTTATCAGGTCTATTGTCCTTTGGTTCTCTTTTAATCTGGTTTTGGTATAATGATAACGTTGGCCTCATGAAATGAATTTGCAGATTTTCCTTCCTTCTCTATATTTTGGAATAGCTTAAGAAGAATAAGTATTAACTCTTCTTTAAATGTTTGATATTCGTCTGTGAAGCTATCTGGTCCTAGACTTTTTCTGTTGGGAGTTTTTTGATTACTGATTTAACTTCATTGCTGGTGGTCAGTCTGTTAGAATTTTCTCTTTCTTCCTTTTTCAATTTAGTATTTTTAAATTTTTCTAGGAATTCATCCATTTCTTCCATTCCCAAGTTTCTGATTTGTTGGCATATAGTTTTTCATAATCTTTTATACTTGTTTGTATTTCTGTGGTGTTATTTCTCCTCTCTCATTTGTGATTTTATTTGAGTCCTTTATCCTTTTTTTTTGATAAGTCTGGCTAGAGTTTGATCAATTTTATTGATCTTTTTTCAGAGAATCATCTCCTGGTTTCATTGATCTATTCTATTGTTTTTTAAGTTACTGTATCATTTATTTCTGCTCAGATCTTTATAATTTTCATCCTGCTGCTGGTTTTAGGTTTTGTTTCTCTTTTTCTCACTCCTTTAGGTGTAAGTTTAAGTTGTTTATTTCTTTTTTTTGTTTTGTTTTGTTCCTGAGATAGGCCTATATATTGCTATAACCTTACCCTTAGAACAGGTTTTGCTGTATCAGAGAGGTTTGGGGCTATTGTGTTTTCAATTTTATTTATTTCTATGTATTTTTAAAAATTTGTTATCTGGTTTCCTGTTTGAGTCATTCATTGTTTAGCAGCATGTTATTTATTTATTTATTTATTTATTTATTTATTTATTTATTTTTAATAATAAATTTATTTTTTATTGGTGCTCAATTTGCCAAAATACAAAATAACACCCAGTGCTCATCCCGTCAAGTGTCCCCCTCAGTGCCCGACACTCAGTCACCCCCACCCCCCGCCCTCCTCCCCTTCCACCAACCCTAGTTCGTTTCCCAGAGTTAGGAGTCTTCATGTTCTGTCTCCCTTTCTGATATTTCCTACCCATTTCTTCTCCCTTCCCTCTATTCCCTTTCACTATTATATATATTCCCCAAACGAATGAGAACATATAATGTTTGTCCTTCTCCAATTGAGTTATTTCACTCAGCATAATACCCTCCAGTTCCATCCACGTTGAAGCAAATGGTGGGTATTTGTCATTTCTAATGGCTGAGTAATATTCCATTGTATACATAAACCACATCTTTATCCATTCATCTTTCGATGGACACCGAGGCAGCATGTTATTTAAACTCTGAGTATTTGTGGTACTTTTTCTTATGGTTGATTTCTAGTTTCAGGTATTGTGGTCAGAAAAGATGAATGGGTGCTTTTGGTGTCTTGAATTTGTTGAGGCTGGTTTAATGTCCTAATATGTTATCTATTCTGGAGAATATTGTGTGCGCAATTAAAAGGAATGTATATTCTGTTGTTTTAGGATGGAATGTTCTGAATATATCTAAGTCCATCTTGTCCAGTGTGTCATTTATTGTTTCCTTGTTGATTTTCCTTGCTGTTTTTCTGTTCACTGTTTCCTTGTTGATTTTATGTTCAGATGATCAGTCCATTGATATAAGTGGGGTGTTAAAGCCTCCTACTATTATTGCATAATAGTGGATTAGTTTCTTTATGTATGTTATGAATTGTTTTATGTATCTAGGTGCTTCTATATTGGGTGCATTGTTATTTACAATTACTTTGTCTTCTTGTTGAATTGTTTCCTTTTTTTATTATATAGTGTCCTTCTTTGTCTCTTATTACAGTCTTTGCTTTAAAGTCCATTTCATCTGAAGTAAGTATTGCTATTCTGGCTTTCTTTTGACATCCATTGTATGGTAGATATTTCTCCATTCCCTTAGTTTCAACCTGGATATGTCTTTACATCTAAAATGAGTCTGTTCTAGAAACGATATAAGTGGGCCTTATTTTTTTATCCATTGTGTCACCCTATGTCTTTAGATTGGAGCAATTTGTCCATTTACTTTCAAAGAAATTGATAGATGTGTATTATTGCTATTTTATTACTTGTTTTGTGGTTGTTTCTGAAGATTTTCTTTGATCCTTTCTTGTCTTTCTCTTTTTCATGTTGTGCTGATTTTTAAGTGACATATTTGGATTTCTTTCTTTTCATTTTTTACATGCTTTCTAATGCTTTCTTTTTTATTATATGGTTACCATTAGTTTTGTATATAACCTTCACTGCATATAGAAGTCTATATTAAGGTGATGGTCATTTAAGTTTGAACCCATTCTTTTCTCCTATCCTCCTCATGTTTTAGTATATATTTTTATATTTTATATACTTTTTTGGATGAGTTCCTTGACTTTTTTTACACAAATGTCTATTTTCACTGTTTCCTTGTTTCCTAATTTTATACTGTCACTTTTTGTCTCATTTTTGTCTTCAAAGTGACCCATTTAATATTTCTTACTAGTTTAGTGATCACAAACTCCTTTAGTTTTTCCTTATATGGGAAACTCCTTATCTTTCCTTCTATTCTGAATGATAGCCTTGCTGGATAGAGTATTCTTGGATTCAGATTTTTCCCATTCAGCACTTCGAATGTATCGTGTCACTCCCTTATGGCTTGCAACATTTCTGTTGAAAAATTTCCAGCTAGACTAATGGATTTTCCCTTGTAAGCTACTGACTTCTTTTGTCTTGTTGTTTTCAGATTATTTTCTTTATCCCTGTATTTTGCCAATTTAATTAATATATGCCTTGTTTTGGGTCTGCTTTTTAAAAATTTTGATGTGAGTTCTGTGCCTCCTGAATCTTGGTATTTATTTCTTTCGTCAAATTTGGAAAGTTTTCAGCTATTATTTCTTCAAATAATTTGGTTCCTCTTTTTCTCTCTTTTTTCTTCTGGGACTCCTATAATATGAATGCTATTTTATTTCCTGGAGTCAATGAATTCCCTAAATTATTCCCATCCTGTGTAATTTTTTCTCTCCTTTCTTTCTTCCTTTTCTTTCATTTTCCATCTTCCATTATTCTGTCTTAATTCCTTTGTTTCTTCCATCTTGTTGTTCTTTCCATCAAGTGTTTTTCTTTAAAAAAAAAGATTTTATTTATTTATTCATGAAAGACAGAGAGAGAGAGAGGCAGAGACATAGGCAGAGGGTAGAGCAGATTCCCTGTGGTGATCCTGATGCAGGACTCCATCCTAGGACCCTGAGAGCCAAAGGCAGATGCTCAACCACTGAGCCACCCAGGTGTCTCAGGTGTTTTTCTCCCTTTGTTTATTGAGTCCTTTATTTTTACTATGTTATTCCTTATTTCTTTGTTAGGAGTCTCTCTCTGTGTTCTACTACTTACTCAAGTCCAGTGTTTATTATTATGATCAGTGATTTAAATTTTCTGTCAGGCACATTACTTATATCTTTTTTGCTTTGGTTTCTAATGTGGCCTTGTCTTGTTCTTTCATTTGGGATAAATTTCTCTATCTCTTCTTTTTTTTCTGCCTTTCTGTGTCTGTTTCTGTGTTAAGAAAGTCAGGTGTGGGGATCCCTGGGTGGCGCAGCGGTTTGGCGCCTGCCTTTGGCCCAGGGCGCGATCCTGGAGACCCAGGATCAAGTCCCACGTCGGGCTCCTGGTGCATGGAGCCTGCTTCTCCCTCTGCCTGTGTCTCTGCCTCTCTCTCTCTCTCTCTCTCTGTGACTATCATAAATAAATAAAAATTAAAAAAAAAAAAAAAAAAGAAAGTCAGGTGTGTCTTCTGCTTTTGAAAGTAGTGATTTTATGAAGAGGAGGTCCTGGAGTGCCCTGCAATTTAGTGTCCCCTGTTCACCAGAACCTAGCAATTCAGGAGATTATCCTATATGTGTTGCTTATGCCCTGGTGTTGTGTCTGATGCACTTTTCCTTTCAGTGCATTCATCAGCAGTTACTCTCTGCCTGTTGGCTGTGCTTCCTTTTTGTGGTGTCAATGAGACCCAGGCAAGTCAATTCTGAGGTCTGTCTTCTGTGCAATTTGAGAGTTGTGTGGCAGTCTTAGCAAAATTATTGTTGGGCTTCCAGTGATATGCTGGATCCCCTAATCACTGTAGCAGCTGGGGTTTATGGCAGGGTGGCCAGGGTAATGAGGCTGGGTGTGGCATGTGACAATGGCTGGGTGTGACTGGGCCCCATGTGTGATGGTGGCTGGGGGCATGTAGCTGGGTGTGGTGTGTTGTGGCAGCTGTGCACCTGGTTGCTGGGTAGGACAGTCACACATCTTTAACAAAATGTACCCTGAGCTGTGGACAAGAGTACAAGTATCCGTGCAGCCCTTACTCCTTTAGGTGGCTCTGTGTTTATGTTGGGGGACAAGGGAGGTAAATGGTGCCTGCGAGCTTTCTCATTTTCAGAAAAGTCCCTCAAAATGCTCTAAAATCATTATGAAGGAAGATATCTGTCTCTGATTTGCCCTTGACATTGTGTAAACTGCTGTTTTTAAGTACCTCTCCACACAGGCCACCATCTCTTAAAGGCAGCCTTCCAGCTATCACTCTCTCTCCTCATTGGCTCTGCTGGCTCATCTAGTGCTTAGTTAGCTGACTATTAAAGCTCCAGTCTTCAAGCCTCAGTGGTTTTACAAACTCATGGAATTTAATCCTTCTGGTTTTTAAAGCCAAACATTATGGGGATTATTCTTCCCCATGTGGGATATCTAGTGTGGAGGTTCTCTGCCCTTGCCACACACCAGCTCCCTCCCTTCTGTGGGCAGCCTCTCCACTTTTCTGACTTTCTTTACCTTTAAAATGCAGTTTCTTCTTTATATTTAGTTGTGGAATTTTTTTTTTCTGCCAGTCTTCAGATCGCTTTCTGGTTTATTGACTTGGATGTAGATAATATCTATTTTAAACGTTCCATGAGGTGAGCTAAGGGTCCTCCTACTCTGCCATATTCTCAAGGTTCTGGAAGATGGAGTATACAACTGATTTTAGATCATCAAACTCTTTTTGTTCCAAATAGGAATTCTTTAGTGGAATGTGGACTTGTTTACATTAAAAATCTTGACTGACTAGAAAGATCAGGTAAGGAGGTTCCAGCTAATTGAAGTTAATCACATATTTGTGTCGTCAATCCTTGAAAATCTTTGTGATAATATTGGTCCATTTTTTTTTGCCTGCCTTACCTAGCATAGTCTAGTTAACATAAATGCAACTTTATTTGGGTCACTGAATTATTGGGGCCTCAGAAACATCATCGTACTCAGCAATTTTTTTTTATTATTTATTTACTCATGAGAGACACACACAGAGAGAGAGGCAGAGACACAGGCAGAGGGAGAAGCAGGCTCCTTGCAGGGAGCCAGATGCAAGACTTGATCCCCAGACCCCAGAATCACACCCTGAGCTGAAGGCAGATACTCAACCACTGAGCCACCCAGGCATCCCATACTATAAGAAATAAAACACTAACTAGCTGTGGCCAAATTAAAAAAAAAAAACCTGTTGTCTGTGTTCTCCTCTAGGATTTTGATGGATTCTTGCCTCGCATTCAGATCTTTCAATGATTATGAATTTATCTTTGTGAATGGTGTAAGAGAATGGTTCAGTTTCATTCTTTCTGCATGTGGTTGTCCAATTTTCCCAACACTATTTATTGAAGAGACTGTCCTTTTTTCAGTGGATAGTCTTTCCTGCTTTGTCGAATATTAGTTGACCATATTGTTGAGGGTCCACTTTTGGGTTTTCTATTCTGTTTCATTGATATATGTGTCTGTTTTTGCGCCAGTACCATCCTGTCTGGATGATCACAACCTTGTAATACAGCTTGAAATCCAGCATTGTGATGCCCCCAGAATTGGTTTTCCTTTTCAGTATTCCTCTGGCTATTTGGGGTCTTTTCTAATTCCGTAAAAATCTTAAGATGACTTGTTCCAACTCTGTGAAGAAAGTCGATGGTATTTGATAAGGATTGCATTGAACGTGTAGCATAGATATTTTCACAATATTTATTCTTCCAATCCATGAGCATGGGATGTTTTTTCATCTCTTTACGTCTTCCTCTTTCAGAAGTGTTCTGTACTTTTTAGGGTATAGATCCTTTACCTCTTTTGATAGGTTTATTCCAAGGTATCTTATGGTTTTGGGTGCAATTGTGAATGGGATTGATTCCTTAATTTCTCTTTATTCAGTCTCATTGTTAGTGTATAGAAATGACACTGATTTCTTTGCATTGATATTGTATCCTGCCACATTGCTGAATTGCTGTATGAGTTCTAGCAATCTTGGGGTGGAGTCTTTTGGATTTTCTATATAAAGTGTCATGTCATCTGTGAAGATGGATGAAAAGATTCTGCACAGCAAAAGAAATAGTCAACAAAACTAAAAGACAGACTACAAAATGGGAGAAGATATTTGCAAATGACCTATCAGATAAAGGGCTAGTATCCACGATCTATAAAGAACTTATTAAACTCAACACCCAACAAAAAAAAAAATCCAATCATGAAATGGACAAAACACGTGAACAGAAATTTCACCAAAGAAGACATAGACATGGCCAACAAGCATATGAGAAAATGCTCCACATCACTTGCCTTCAGGAAAATACAAATCAAAACCAGAATGAGATACCACCTCACACCAAGGAGAATGGCCAAATTAATAAGACAGGAAACCACAAATGTTGGAGAGGATGTGGAGAAAGGGGAACCCTCTTGGTGGGAATGTGAACTGGTACAGCCACTCTGGAAAACTGTGTGGAGGTTCCTCAAAGAGGTAAAAATAGAGCTGCCCTATGACCCAGCAATTGCACTGCTGGGGATTTACCCCAAAGATACAGAGGCAGTGAAATGCCGGGACACCAGCACCCTGATGTTTATAGCAGCAATGTCCACAGTAGCCAAACTGTGGAAGGAGCTTTGGTGTCCATCGAAAGATGAATGGATAAAGAAGATGTGGACTATGTATACAATGGAATATTACTCAGCCATTAGAAACGACAAATACCCACCATTTGCTTCGACGTGGATGGAACTGGAGGGTATTATGCTGAGTGAGATAAGTCAATCGTAGAAGGACAAACATTATATGGTCTCATTCATTTGGGGAATATAAAAAATAGTGAAAGGGAATAAAGGGGAAAGGAGAAAAAATGAGTGGGAAATATCAGAAAGGGAGACAGAACATGAGTGACTCTTAACTCTGAGAAATGAACTAGGGGTGGTGGAAAGGGAGGTGGTGGGGGGTGGGGGTGACTGGGTGATGGGCACTAAGGGGGGCACTTGATGGGATGAGCACTGAGTGTTATTCTATATGTTGGGTTTATTCTATATGAATAAATAAATAAATAAATAGTACTTTTCTTTGACCATCTGCTAAATATGATTGGTATAATAACTAAAGACTCACAATCATCTTTCAAAGAAATATAAATGAACCCATTGCAGTTGAAATATCAACATTTTGGATTTAAACACCCAGACAGGTTTCATTCTATAAATCAAACACTTTGATTATTGCATGCTTCCCATCATCCCCACCAGTTTATGTACAGGGAAAAGCTCCTTAATACTTACAATTTAAGCTTTCTGTTTAAGATCTTATTCCCCCCCCCTTAACTTTTGCTTCCAAATACAAGGAATTGATACTTTAGCCATTTGAAGTCTAATTTTTATAAATACAGTTTCTGAACATACATTCAGGAAGGCACTTCAGGTAGATACACTCATAAGACCATCCATTATAATGAATGCAGATATATTTCCAAAGAGAATCATGCTCATGGCATCTAATGTAGAAGCACTGTTTACATGTCAGAGGGTGATCATCTGTCTTTTTCTATCTCATGTATAGATGATCTGGGAGTAAACCTACTCAGACATTTATTATCTTGGAATGTTGATAAAATTAACATGCTTTGCCATTAAGCTTATGAGTAATGCTATTTCTTATTTTTCTTTACTTAGCATGATAGATCCACACTGTGATATTGACTCAGGATGTTAGGTTTTTAACCTTGAGTATTAGAAGTGCATTTGTTGGGTAATAAGCATGAGACATCAAACAGTGGTATGAATGGTATCACTGGAGTTTAATTCAGATATAAAATATATGCAACCTCAGTTTGAACTCTTCTTTAGAGTTCTCATTAGACCTAAACAGTCCAATGATTTTTCATTGCTTAAAATGTTCCTTTGAAAACCATTGTTTATAAAACCCTCTACCCTTTGTTTGAAAACCCTTTGTTTTCAGTGTACCTTGGAACTACCAGTAGAATTACAGTTTTACAAGAGTAAAAAAGGATATTTCATTTTTTATGCCACTTCTATACTCATATAAGTACATTTAATTTTTTTATAAAATCATTTGTGCATAATGGCTGCAAAATTCATATTTGCTAATTTTGTTATGAGGGGAATTATAGCATATTTTAGATTTTTTAGGTGGAAGTAACATTTTCTTAATAAGGTGAGCGTTACTTATATTAGCTCCTGTGAATCTGAGAATTTAGACTTTTCCAAAAAAGCATTCCTATCTTTAACATCTTTATTATTATAAACACAGCTCTATTCTATTCAGCTTTGAATTCTGCTCCCTGTTAATTTTTAAAATGAAAAAGAACAAGTTGACTTTTCAAGATATTTGGTTAAATATTCTTACACATCAAATTAATCTCATTCAGGTTAAGGTGTTATATTTGAGTGGGAAGCTGCTTTTTTTTTTTACAGTAATCTTTGTTTTTATCTGTGAATCTTTTTATTATGATTCTTTTGTATCTCATACTGCACAATCATTTTAATAAATGTAACCAAGAGCTAATGAACCATGGAAGCTCAGCTGAATGGTGGTCCTCTGAGTTGATTTTTCTCAGTGCCTTTTCTTAGTTATATTAAATTGTATTTATGTTTGATAAATCTGTATTTATGAAACCTCTGAATTTATCATTTTTATGTACAAACAGTATTACACATCATTTGGCACTTGGTTCTGTGTTTTATTTTTAAGAAGTAATTTTTTAAAAAGTGCTTCCTTTTAGAGCTTTAAACTGTCTGGGCACTCAATATTTTACACATGGGAAGCAACCTGAGTTCTCTATAAGAAAGCATATAGGTAAGTGCTTCTCTTGTAGAAGCCAGTTTAACTTATAGGATCAGGCACAAAAAGAAATGTTCTTATTTTTTAGTGAAAATTTATTATGTGACATTCTTCATTTATTTAAATAAATTCCAACAGAACAATACCATTTTAACCAAGCTTTTTCATGGCTTTTCCAAGCATAGCCTTAAAGTAATGCTTTAGTATTACATCCTTGTTTTTAAGCTCATTCTTGTTTTTGCCAGTAAACCAGTGAATGAAGTTGAATTGGCAGACCTATGTATTCTTGATTAAATGGAATGAACTGATTAAATGATACCAGTAGAGATCCTGCTTATGAATTTCCAAGGGATTTTTTTTCCTGCATACTCATCAGGCAAAAGTATTGATAGCAATCTTCTGTCTTTCAGTCCAGAACAATGAGTTTAGGTCAGTCCTGTAGGGACAGAGGAGGTAACGCTTGACCTGGGTTTTTAAGGATGATCAGTTTTCCAGGTAGAGGGTATGTGTGGGTGGGGTGGGAGGAATCATAGGTAGTAAGGACACTAGATTTATGGATTGCTTTCCCCTTCACACACTCTATTTTATATTTCCTTATCCTCCCTATCACTTTTCCTTCCAACTCCACTCTCCTGCTTTTCCCCTGCAGGATTTTGTCTAGTTTGAATATAGTCTGTTTAATATTGGCTTAACACCAATATTCCTATATATAAAGTGTATAATTAGAAATAATTCTTTCAGTCAACTTGTTAAGAGATAGAAAACTTTCACTTATAAGATGTTTACTACTTGCTAGAGTTCTCTGAGTATGTGTGTTTCTTCTAATCACTTTTTCCATTTGTTAAATGAGTTTATTCACAGTACCAGTCAGAGTAGATTTAATTGAGACAGAAATTTGTTTTCCAAATTAACTCTCTGAGCCTACACACACACACACACACACACACACACACACACACACACACACCAGATCTGGGTAGCAATTTTGGAGTTATGGCAAGGCTCCTCCTACCCTGCTGCTAACTGATAATCCCCTTCTTTCTACCCTCTTATCATTTGGCTACCTGCAAATGCTGCTGAACAGACTCATCATGAATCTCAGTCAGAAAGAGTACCCAGCCACATGGCAGAAAAAAATGAGTAAAGTTCCTGAGAGGTATCTTCTATTTGAATCTCTGGGGGCATCTGGGTGGCTCAGTGGTTGAGCATCTGCCTTATGTCTCTGCCTCTCTATCTGTGTCTCTCATGAATAAATAAATAAAATGTAAAGAATTCCTCTTAGGAGCTCTTTCTTCCTCTAAGCTTATCTTTGATTATTCTTGATCATAAAAAGAAAACATATATAGTCCCAGTTATGCAAATGACTGGTAACGGGATTCTTTAAAAGTTCTGTTAAAATTGAAATTTAATGCATTTTATATAAGTCCAGTTTTCACTGGCCTATATCTGACATATGCTAGTAACAATCTGATTAATGGAGGTTGGATGGAAACTTGAGCTCTTTCAATAAGAGGCTAGGCCTACAGAATATCATTGAAGTTTTCACTTTTAAAACATTTATATCAGATTTAAAAATGATGAGCTAGTGTCACAGAGCCAGGTTTCATAGTCAGTGGGAAGTGAGACATGTTAATGGATGTTATATGTCAGTCAAGAATGTTCCATCAGTAAAAGGGAGAAAAGTAGGACCATTATATTTTGTCTTGCATATGTTTAACTAAAAAGCATACCTTTAGTTCCCTACAGGTAATTAATTTTATTATAATTAAGATTAATTTATGTTGATTCTGATGCTGAATATAAATGCTATTACCAACTTAGAAAAATAAATTCAGGGGCACCTGGCTGGCTCAGTCAGTAGAAAATGTAACTCATGATCTTGCAGTCATGAGTTCAAGCACCACACAGGGGATTAAGTTGTACTTAAAATAAAAAATAAATAATTGCAAAGCCAAAGGAAAAGTGAAGATAGAATATATTGCAATACTAGTTTCTTGTGGAAATGTCACCTATGATCTGAGCTATTTTTTATAATATACATTAAAAATATCCACTGTCTGTAATTTGTGACATTTTGTATTATTTTAGAACACAAGGATTTATAATATCATTAGACCAGAGAAAGAAAGCATAAACTTGTATGGTCACTTTGAAACTAAGAGGAAGGTAATAAAGTGTTAAAGTGATTTTAATAGACCAGAATGATTATTTCTGCCTGTCTAGTGAATACATTTGATTCATCTGTTCATTTTTTGATTTGTTGTTTCTCTAAGATTGTTTTCCTCTAATTAAGTCTTCATTGTTTATATGGCATCCATTAATGGCATCCAATGTGTTTTATATATCTGTATGTCTTCTGTTCCTTTAGGCACTATAAGCGTTTGTAGGGTAATAATGTTCAACAGATGTTTCAGTATCATGATCACTGTCACCCTGCAGAATGATCTCTTTCCCAAGGATGCTACCCCTGTGCTGCACACTTCCATTCTGTTGATATCTTTCTATAAAACAATGAAGGAATGATAGATGGAGCAAAGGGTGAAGCACACACACACACACACACACACACACACGGATTAAAATGGATACTTCTTACAAACACTATTTTCTTTTTTTTCCCAAGAAAATAAGATCAACATAATTTTCTGTGTTTGAAAAACATATAAGCACCGATAAAAAATAAATGTATTTAAAAAAAGAAAAACATATAAGGAGGGATACCTGGGCGGCTCAATTGGTTAAGTGTCCTACTTTTAGTTTTGGCTCAGATCATGATCTCAGGGTCATGAAATTGAGCCCAAGTTGAGCTCCACACTCAGCATAGACTGCTTAAATTCTCTACCTCTCCCTCTGCTCCTCTGCACCTCACTCTCCCTCTCTTGCTAAAATAAATAAATAAAATCTTTAAAGAAAAACCTATAAGGTAAAAGCACACCTTTACATTTTATAGCATCAGCGAAATGCTTACTCTCATGCTATTGTTAATAGTTCAGTGGTGTTATTTATGTATATGATTGTGTGTCATTCTTCCAAAGGTCTGCAGCTAATGTACATTCCTTTTTGATTCAAGTACATTTTCCATCCTTTACTGAGAAGGTTAAATCATTAGCTCTTTGGCAATGAAAAAATTTCACAAGCCAGTATAAAATAATTTCCCAAACAAAAAATTTGAACTCAGATATATGACCAATAAATAACTCATTCAAAAAACACTTTTATCCCAATGACATTAAAATAAACAAAAGTTACAAGTTAAATAATATTTTTGTAAAATCTTTATATTTGTCTTTGCATGATGATCTAAATGTGCATTTTTATTGATGAGCATATTTTGAGCTATGTTATACATTTTACTGTTCTGAAGGATCTTTGAAAAACCCATCATTAACACCAACATTATTAATTTGAAGCACGTGTAAAACTTCAAATAATCTTTCGGAAATAGCAGCTTTGTTATCTGCCACATCTGACAAATTGCTAAAATTTGAAAGACTTTTTAAAATATGCCTGCTTTTTGGGGTGCCTGGGTAGCACAGTCAGTTGAGTGTTTGACTTTTGGTTTTGACTTAGGTTGTGATCTCATGGTCTTGGGATTTAAACCTGTGTTGGGCTCTGCACTCAGCATGGAGTCTACTTAAGACTCTCTCTCTCCTTCTACTTCAGCCCCTACCCCCCAAATAAATAAATTTATTTATTATCTTTTTAAAAGGTTTTATTTATTTATTCATGAGACACACACACACACACACACACACACACACACACAGAGAGAAAGAGGCAGAGGGAGAAGCAGGCTCCATGCAGGGAGCTTGATGTGGGACTCGATCCCAGGACTCCAGGATCACAAAATATTTTTTAAAGAAGAAAGTGTACCTGCTTTTTAAACATTTTTCACCAACAATATATAATTTGAAAAATGATACATAATTTTATTATTTTCTGTGTAGAACCGATTGTTTATTTTTTTTCATTGCTGTCTTCATTGGAGTGTTTAAGGTTCCCACAGACAAATTGTCAATATTACTTAATATTCATTTTTAAAAATGTGATTAATATCTGAGTGGTAATTATTGTAATAATGATACATTTATCCATTTACATATGAATTTTTGTTGTTGAAAATTTTAATTTCATTATTTTGTTTCAATGTTTTAAAAACAAGAACTCCAGTCATTTTCTTGATATTTTATGACAAGATCACCCCTTCAAGAGATTTAATGGTGGTTTCAGTGTGTATAATCATAACAAGATTATTTTTCTTTGTGTTAGCACTTTTTCTTTCTGTAAAACAAGATAATTTCATAATTAAGTACAGTGTTTAAGGGCTTTATTTTTAAGGTGTTGAGATACAATGAACTTAATTGGTCTACTAAGGCCTTATAATTTTTTATTCATCAGGTATAAGCCTATTTATGTATTATGAAAATATATGTATTTTATAAACTCCTTATTGTAAAATGTTCTAAACACAGTGCTTAACATATCATTTGAATGATGAATATTTTAAAATGAAAATTCAATTGAACAGAAGATTAATAGAATAAATTATATTCATTTTTCTCCTTTAGATATTGAGTTAAATATGGCATACACAAAATGATTTATTTTGCAGAATTAAGAAAAAATAGAGACCTCATTCTAAATTCAAAAAATAAGAAAATTAATTTATGAGATATTATCCTGATGGTTACAATTATAATAATTACAAAAGAGTAAATAAACATCTGATCCATTTTAGTAAATCTCCTTCCCTACAAATGGTTATACCTATAACAAAACATACTGAGATTATGTCAGAAAAATCCTCAGGTTACTCTTGCTTTTCACTCAGCAAATATTTATTGTGTTTAAGAAGTGCTATTCTTTAGAACAATGCTAGTTACCCTTTAAACTTAAATATTCAAGTAAGAGTCTTACAGAGAAGTCATTATGGCCCAGGAAAGATGAATGTAGAATTTAGAGTTCAGGATTTTAGTTATAATGTGAGGTTTAAATTCAGAGATAGAGAACATTTTTGGCATTAATTTTAATAATGGAAATTATTAAATTATAAATATATGTTCAAAACTGACAGAAAAATGAAGATAGGCAAGAAATAAACTTTAAAAATCTGACTAAATTCTAAGGTGTAAAAGTGATCATATTCAATGTTGAAAAATTAAGAGCGTTTCCTCTAAGGTCAGGAACAAGATAAGGATGTCTAATCTCACCACTGTTATTTAACATATACTGGAAGTTCTACCCACAGCAATCAGACAACAAAAATAAGTAAAAGGCATCCAAATCAGCAAGGAAGAAGTAGAACTTTCATTATTTGCAGATAACGTGATACTATATATAGAAAACCCTAAAGAATTTAACAATGAACCTACTACTACTGATAAATGACTTAAGTAAGGTCCCAGGATACAAAATCACTGTACAGAAATCTGTGGCAATTTTATATACTAATAATGAAGTAACAGAAAGAGAAATTAAGAAAGCAATTTCATTTGCAATTACACCAAAGATAATAAAATACATAAGAATAAACTTGACCAAGGAAGTGAAAGACCTATACTCTTGAAACACTGATGAAAGATATTAAAGATGACACAAACAAGAAGGAGGGGCGCCTGTGTGGCTCAGTCAGTTGTGTTTGACTCTTGGTTTCAGCTCAGTTCATGATCTCATGGGTCATGGGATTGAGCGCTGTGTAGGGCTCTGTGCTCAGTAGAGCATCTGCTTGAAGTTTCTCTCTCTCTGCCCCACTCTACACACACTCTCTCTTTCAAATACATAAATAGATCTTTCCTTAAAGGGAAAAGGATATTCCGTGCTCATGAATTGGAAGAACAAATATTGTTAAAATGTCTGTACTATATAAAGCAAGATCTACACAGTTAATGCAATCCCTATAAAAATAACAACAATATTTTTCACAGAAGAAAGAACAAATAATCTGAAAGTGTGTATGGAACCAGTTAAGATCCTCAATGGCCATAACAATCTTGAAAAAGCAAAACAAAACTGAAGTATGACAATTCCAGATTTTAAGTTATACTACAAAGGTGTAGTCATCACAACAGTAGGTACTGTCACAACAATAGACACATAGATAAATGGAACAGGATGGAAAGTCCAGAAATAAACCCCCTTTTACATGGTCAATTAACTTTGGAGAAAGAAGGAAAGAATATGCAAGGGGAAAAAAGACATTTTCTTCAATGAATGATGCTGGGAAAACTAGATGGCTACATGCAAGAGAATGAAACTAGACCACTTTCTTACACCACACACATAAAAATAAACTCAAAACAGATTAAGTACCTAAATGTGAGTCCTGAAACTACAAAAATGCTAGAAGAGACCAGAGGCAGTAATTTCTCTGACATTAGACATGGCAACCTTTTTCTAGTTTCATATCCTGAGGCAAGGGAAACAAAAGCAAAAAGAAATGACTAAGACTACGTAAAAATAAAAATCTTCTGCACAGGAAAGGAAACAACCAACAAAACTAAAAGACAACCTCTGGAATGGGAGAAGATATTTATTTGCAAAGGGCACTTCTGATAAAGGGTATCTAAAATATATAAAGAACTTAGAAAACAACACCCCAAAAATTAATAATCCATTTTAAAAATGAGCATAAGGCATGAACAGATATATATCCAAAGAAGACATCCATGTGGCTAACAGACACATGTAAAGATGTTCAACATCACTCCTTATCAGGGAAATACAAATCAAAACTGTAATAAGCTATCTCCTTAACCTGTCAGGATGACTAAAATCAACAACACAAGAAGCAACAAATGTTGGAGAGTATGTGGAAAAGAGGAATCCTTGTACACTTCTGGTGGGAGTGCAAGCTGGTGTAACCACTGTGGAAAACATTATGGAGGTTCCTCAAAAACTTAAAAATGGTATTACCCTAAGATCCAGTAATCTCACTACTAGGTATTTACCCAAGAAATACAAAACACTAATTCAAAGGGATACATGCACTTCTATGTTTAATGTGGCATTTTTTACAATTATTTACAAATTATGGGAGCAGTGCAAGAGTCCATTAAGAGATAAATAGATAAGGAAGATGTGGTATATTAATATGCAATGGAATATTATTCAGCCATCAAAAATAATAAAATTTTGTCATTTGCAATGTCATGGATAGAACTAGAGAGTATAATACCAAGCAAAATAAGAAAAAGAAAAACAAATACTATATGATTTCACTCATATGTAGAAATTTAAGAAAGACAAATGAATAAAGGGAACAAAAGGCAAGCAAGACGAACCAAGAAACAAACTCTTAACTACAGAGAACATACTCACAGTTACCAGAGGGGAAGTGGATAGGGTGATGGGTGAAATAGTGAAGGGACTTAAGAGTACACTTATTCTGATGAACACTGAGTAATGTATAGAATTGTTGAGTCATTATATTGTACACAAGAAACTAATATAGGACTGCATGTTAACAATACTGAAATTAGGAGTAGGGGCAAGATGGCGGAAGAGTAGGGTCCCCAAGTCAACTGTCCCCACCAAATTACCTAGATAACCTTCAAATCATCCTGAAAATCTACGAATTCGGCCTGAGATTTAAAGAACAGCTGGAATGCTACAGTGAGAAGAGTTCGTGCTTCTATCAAGGTAGGAAAACGGGGAAAAAGAAATAAAGAAACAAAAGGCCTCCAAGGAGGAGGGGCCCCGCGAGGAGCCGGGCTGAGGCCGGGGCGAGTGTCCCCAGGACAGGACAGCCCCGTCCGGAGAAGGAGGAGCTGCACCAACCTTCCCGGGTGGAAAGGGGCACCCAGGGAGTTGGAGCAGGACCCCAGGAGGGGCGAGGATGCCCTCGGGCTCCCTGGGACACTAACAGAGCAACTGCGCCCAAGCAGAGTGCGCTGAGCTCCCTAAAGGGCTGCCACGTGCCCCGCGGGACCCCGAGCAGCTCCGAGGGCCTTGGGCGGTGGCTCCGTGCAGAGGCGGCTGTGCGGCCGGGAGCGCGAATCCAACAGCGAAGGCCCGGGAACACTGGGCGCCTGGGCGCCGGGGACACAACCCAGGATCTGGCCTCCCCCCGGGACAGGCAGAGGCCGGGAGGGCCCAGGAGAGCAAGGACGCTCCTGCTCCGAGCTGAGCAGATCAGCGGCCCCGCCCCGGAGCCTCCAGGCCCTGCAGACGGAGACCTCCAGAGTTACTGCCGGAGCTGAATCCAGGGCTCCAGAGCTGGCCCCACCACTGGGGCTGTTCCTCCTGGGGCCTCACGGGGTAAACAACCCCCACTGAGCCCTGCAACAGGCAGGGGGCAGAGCAGCTCCCCCAAGTGCTAACACCTGAAAATCAGCACAACAGGCCCCTCCCCCAGAAGACCAGCTAAACGGACAAGTTCCAGGGGAAGTCAAGGGACTTAAAGTATACAGAATCAGAAGATACTCCCCCGTGGGTTTTTTTTTTTTTTTTTTTTTGCTCTCTGATTTCTGATTGCTTCCCCAGTCTTTTTTTCCTTTCTTTTTCTTTCTCTTCTTCTTCTCTTTTTTCTTTTTTCTTCCTTTTTAATTTTTTCTTTTTCTCTTTTCTTTCCTTCTCTCTCTGTCCTTTTCTCCTTTTCCTACTACAACTTGTTTTTCGCCACTCTGCACTGAGCAAATGACTAGAAGGAAAACCTCACCTCAAAAGAAAGAAACATAAACAGTCCTCTCTCCCATAGAGTTACAAAATCTGGATTACAATTCAATGTCAGAAAGCCAATTCAGAAGCACTATTATACAGCTACTGGTGGCTTTAGAAAAAAGCATAAAGGACACAAGAGACTTCATGACTGCAGAATTTACATCTAATCAGGCAGAAATTAAAAATCAATTGAATGAGATGCAACCCAAACTAGAAGTCCTAACGACGAGGGTTAACGAGGTGGAATAACAAGTGAGTGACATAGAAGACAAGTTGATGGCAAAGAGGGAAACTGAGGAAAAAAGAGACAAACAAATAAAAGGCCATGAAGATAGATTAAGGGAAATAAACGACAGCCTGAGGAAGAAAAATCTACGTTTAATTGGGGTTCCTGAGGGCGCCGAAAGGGCCAGAGGGCCAGAATATGTATTTGAACAAATCCTAGCTGAAAACTTTCCTAATCTGGGAAGGGAAACAGGCATTCAGATCCAGGATAGAGAGATCCCCCCCTAAAACCAATAAAAACCATTCAACACCTCGACATTTAATAGTGAAGCTTGCAAATTCCAAGGATAAAGAGAAGATCCTTAAAGCAGCAAGAGACAAGAAATCCCTGACTTTTATGGGCAGGAGTATTAGGTTAACAGCAGACCTCTCCACAGAGACCTGGCAGGCCAGAAAGGGCTGGCAGGATATATTCAGGGTCTTAAAAAAGAAAAACATGCAACCAAGAATACTTTATCCAGCAAGGCTCTCATTCAAAATGGAAGGAGAGATAAAGAGCTTCCAAGACAGGCAGCAACTGAAAGAATATGTGACCTCCAAACCAGCTCTGCAAGAAATTTTAAGGGGGACTCTTAAAATTCCCCTTTAAGAAGAAGTTTAGTGGAACAATCCACAAAAACAATGACTGAATAGATATCATGATGACACTAAACTCATACCTTTCAATAGTAACTCTGAATGTGAACAGGCTTAATGACCCCATCAAAAGGTGCAGGGTGTCAGACTGGATAAAAAAGCAGGACCCATCTATTTTCTGTCTACAAGAGACTCATTTTAGACAGAGGGACACATATAACGTGAAAATAAAAGGTTGGAGAACCATTTGCCATTCAAATGGTCCTCAAAAGAAAGCAGGGGTAGCCATCCTTATATCAGATAAACTAAAATTTACCCTGAAGACTGTAGTGAGAGCTGAAGAGGGACACTATATCATACTTAAAGGATCTATCCAACAAGAGGACTTAACAATCTTCAATATATATGCCCCGAATGTGGGAGCTGCCAAATATATCAATCAATTAATAACCAAAGTGAAGACATACTTAGATAGTAATACACTTATACTTGGTGACTTCAATCTAGCGCTTTCTACACTCAATAGGTCTTCTAAGCACAACATCTCCAAAGAAACGAGAGCTTTAAATGATACACTGGACCAGATGGATTTCACAGATATCTACAGAACTTTACATCCAAACTCAACTGAATACACATTCTTCTCAAATGCACATGGAACTTTCTCCAGAATAGACCACATACTGGGTCACAAATCGGGTCTGAACCAATACCAAAGGATTGGGATCGTCCCCTGCATATTCTCAGACCATAATGCCTTGAAATTAGAACTAAATCACAACAAGAAGTTTGGAAGGACCTCAAACACGGGGAGGTTAAGGACCATCCTGCAAAAGATGAAAGGGTCAACCAGGAAATTAAGGAAGAATTAAAAAGGGCCATGGAAACTAATGAGAATGAAGATTCAACCATTCAAAATCTTTGGGATGCAGCAAAAGCATAGGGGGAAATACATCGCAATACAAGCATCCATTCAAAAACTGGAAAGAACTCAAATACAAAAGCTAACCTTACACCTAAAGGAGCTAGAGAAAAACAGCAAATATATCCTACACCCAGCAGAAGAAGAGAGTTAATAAAGATTGGAGCAGAACTCAACGAAATTGAGACCAGAAGAACTGTGGAACAGATCAACAAAACCAGGAGTTGGTTCTTTGAAAGAATTAATAAGATAGGTAAAGCATTAGCCAACCTTATTAAAAAGAAGAGAGAAGACTCAAATTATTAAAATCATGAATGAGAAAGGAGAGATCACTACCAACACCAAGGAAATACAATTTTAAAAACTTATTGTGAACAGCTATACACCAATAAATTAAGAAATCTAGAAGAAATGGACGCATTCCTGGAAAGACACAAACTACCAAAACTGGAACTGGAAGCAATAGAACACCTGAACAGGCCAATAACCAGGGAGGAAATTGAAGCAGTCATCAAAAACCTCCCAAGACACAAAAGTTCAGGGCCAGATGGCTTCCCTGGGGAATTCTATCAAACGTTTAAAGAAGAAACCATACCTATTCTCCTAAACCTGTTTGGAAAGATAGAAAGAGATGGAGTACTTCCAAATTTGTTCTATGAGGCCAGTATCACCTTAATTCCAAAACGAGTCAAAAACCCCACCAAAAAGGAGAATTACAGACCAATATCCCTGATGAACATGGATGTAAAAATTCTCAACAAGATACTAGCAAATAGGATCCAAAAGTACATTAAGAAAATTATTCACCATGACCAAGTAGTATTTATCCCCGGGACACAAGGCTGGTTCAACAATAGTAAAAACAATCAATGTGATTCATCATATCAGCAAGAGAAAAACCAAGAACCATGTGATCCTCTCAATAGATGCAGAGAAAGCATTTGACAAAATACAGCATCCATTCCTGATCAAAACTCCTCAGAGTGTAGTGATAGAGGGAACATTCCTCAACATCTTAAAAGCCATCTTTGAAAAGCCCACAGCAAATATAATTCTCAATGGGGAAGCACTGGGAGCCTTTCCCCTAAGATCAGGAACAAGACAGGGATGTCCACTCTTCACCGATATTCAACATAGTACTGGAAGTCCTAGCCTCAGCAATCAGACAACAAAAAGATATTAAAGGCATTCAGATTGGCAAAGAAGTCAAACTCTCCCTCTTCGCCGATGACATGATACTCTACATAGAAAACCCAAGAGATTCCACCCCAAGATTGCTAAAACTCATACAGCAATTTGGCAGTGTGGCAGGATATAAAATCACTCCCCAGAAATCAGTGGCATTTCTATACACTAACAATGAGACTGAAGAAAGAGAAATTAAGGAGTCAAAGCCATTTACAATTGCACCCAAAAGCATAAGATACCTAGAAATAAACCTAACCAAAGAGGTAAAGGATCTATACCCTAAAAACTAGAGAACACTTCTGAAAGAATTTGAGGAAGACACAAAGAGATGGAAAAATATTCCATGCTCTTGGATTGGCAGAATTAATATTATGAAAATGTCCATGTTACCCAGGGCAATTTACACGTTTCACGCAATCCCTATCAAAATACCATGGACTTTCTTCAGCGAGTTAGAACAAATTATTTTAAGATTTGTGTGGAATCAGAAAAGACCCCGAATAGCCAGGGGAATTTTAAAAAAGAAAACCATATCTGGGGGCATCACAATGCCAGATTTCAGGTTGTACTACAAAGCTGTGGTCATCAAGACAGTGTGGTACTGGCACAAAAACAGACACATAGATCAATGGAACAGAATAGAGAACCCAGAAGTGGACCCTGAACTTTATGGTCAACTAATATTCGATGAAGGAGGAAAGACCATGCATTGGAAGAAAGACAGTCTCTTCAATAAAAGGTGCTGGGAAAATTGGACATCCACATGTAGAAGAATGAAACTAGACCACTCTCTTTCACCATACACAAAGATAAAATCAAAATGGATGAAAGATCTAAATGTGAGACAAGATTCCATCCAAATCCTAGAGGAGAACACAGGCAACACCCTTTTTGAACTCAGCCACAGTAACTTCTTGCAAGATACATCCATGAAGGCAAAAGAAACAAAAGCAAAAATAAACTATTGGGATTTCATCAAGATAAGCTTTTGCACAGCAAAGGATACAGTCAACAAAACTAAAAGACAACCTACAGAATGGGAGAAGGTATTTGCAAATGACATATCAGATAAAGGGCTAGTTTCCAAGATCTATAAAGAACTTCTTAAACTCAACACCAAAGAAACAAACAATCCAATCATGAAATGGGCAAAAGACATGAAGATAAATCTCACAGAGGAAGACATAGACATGGCCAACATGCACATGAGAAAATGCTCTGCATCACTTGCCATCAGGGAAATACAAATCAAAACCACAATGAACTGCCACCTCACACCAGTGAGAATGGGGAAAATTAACAAGACAGGAAACCACAAATGTTGGAGAGGATATGGAGAAAAGGGAACCCTCTTGCACTGTTGGTGGGAATGTGAACTGGTGCAGCCACTCTGGAAAACTGTGTGGAGGTTCCTCAAAGAGTTAAAAATATACCTGCCCTAGACCCAGCAATTGCACTGTTGGGGATTTACCCCAAAGATACAGATGCAGTGAAACGCCGGGACACCTGCACCCCGATGTTTGTAGCAGCAATGTCCACAATAGCCAAACTGTGGAAGGAGCCTCGGTGTCCATCGAAAGATGAGTGGATAAAGAAGATGTGGTTTATGTATACAATGGAATATTTCTCAGCCATTAGAAATGACAAATACCCACCATTTGCTTTCAGGTGGATGGAACTGGAGGGTATTATGCTGAGTGAAATAAGTCAATCGGAGAAGGACAAACATTATATGTTCTCATTCATTTGGTGAATATGTGGAAGGGGAGGAAGGCGGGGGTGGGGGTGAATTTCCATGTGCATTGATTTTCCCAGATCTTTAAAAAAGTATCATATGCTTTCCCTTTGCACTAGTGATTGTACTAAATGGAGAAAACTCTTTCTGTAGATATTTATTATTAATAACATCATAAATATTTTTTTACATAAAGGTTAGCACCCAGAAAAAACAATTCTAGAAAAAGGACAAAGAAAACCACAGCAGTACTTAAGCACCCTTCCTAGTATTTTATCCCATTTTCTTTTCCTTTCCCCTGTTAAACCCTCCAGTCACCTGGCAGTAACGGAAATGAACATAAAATAGGTTTCCTCATATTTGTCTTTCTTTGCTTGTCAATTAAAAATGGATATGGATAAAAAAGCAATATTTCATTGCATCACAGATTTGATATAATACCTGAACAATAATGAGCTTTATCTTGACATTCA
The DNA here is from genome assembly GCF_003254725.2 of Canis lupus dingo. Classification (NCBI taxonomy): domain Eukaryota; kingdom Metazoa; phylum Chordata; class Mammalia; order Carnivora; family Canidae; genus Canis; species Canis lupus. The sequence goes on from NC_064281.1 coordinate 67,169,975, forward strand.
CATTTGAAACAAATACCATCATCTGAAATACTTTTTATGAAGCATGTGTCTTTAAAAACTTAAAAAAAAACTTTAATAGTGTTTTATAATGTTGGAGCTGATTAGTAGTTAGATTTTGTTGCTCTCACAGCCTACTGAGGGAGACAAGCTTAATGACTGATATAACAAAAGCATGCAAAATGTGCTATGTGAGCAGAGAGGAATGAGCCATAATTCAGTTATGTACTTTAAAAATGATAAAAATTAGTCTATCAGAGATAACGTTATGATCAACATATTATTTGACTTGAGTTTACTATTAAAAAGGAGTATAGTAACTTATTCACAATAGAGGTAGGGGCCAGAAAGTTTCACAGTCCTTTTATTTTTTTTCCTTTTTTTTTTTTCCACAGTCCTTTTAAATGTTCATTATAACCACTTTGTAATTAGGTGTTTTTGTCTGCATGGTCTTTTGCTAGACACTAAAGGGAGATATCCATTAGTTATGGTTCTTGGTTTTAATTGTTTGAATTTTAAGTGATAAAATCAACAGACACTCATGGGGTTAGGTAATGTGAACATATCAATAAATAGATGAAAATGTACATATATCCTTTCACTTTTATCTGAGGAGGATGAAATGAGATGGTAGACGGCAGTCAGTAGAAGTGATGTGTTTTAATCTTGCAAATGTTAATCAAACTAGGTAATTTATTCTCTTTATTTATAGGAATTTACAATCAGGAAGTCCAAGATAAAACTGCCTAGAGGAGAAATGAAAATAACAGTGGCTTTCTTGATGAATGGCAGCTTATTTTTACCTGCACACATGGTTATAGGAAAGGTCTAAAAATTTAAAGGATATACAATGAGATTACAGCATTCCTATAACCTCACTTAGAATATTGTGTTTAGTTCTGGCTACCATATTAAAAAAAAAGATGTAGCATTTGAAAAGGGGAATTAGGTTGACCTTGGGGCTGCAAGGTATGAGCCGTGAAGACAGTATAGAATCCTGAATTTCTGTAACCTTTAAAGAGCACAGGTTGAAGAAGATTTAATTGAAAATAAACTCACTTCAATATACATATAGATAGATAATGTCGACTTTGTTTTTTATTACAACACCGATTATTGTAAAAGAGATGTGTAAAATTTAATAGAAATGAAACTTGCCAAAACAGACCTCTGTACTCGTCAGCGTTCTAAGTCCATCTTTCTGTAGCATGTAAGTAGAATAATGTTCTATTAATTTCCTCTATGAAATAAAATGTCTTCAGTCTGTGTTTTTCTGAAACATAGAAAGGATATACCCTTAGCTGAATACCACTAACAGACATTCCAATAACTATAAATCAAAGGAAAAATAGTATGTATTAGGAGTGGCAACTAAGTTGCAATTGCCACTAATTTCTCAGAGGAATTTCATTTTAATCTACTTATATTTTAGGAAGATAGTCAGCAACTTAGGAATCAGAGAACCATGGGGTATTTGAGTTATGATGGGCCACAGAGGTCAATTTGTCCAATCCTGGCTTTACAAATTAGGATACTCGGATGTAAGAACAGGAAAGTCATTTGTTCATGGGCACACAGGTAGTTAATTGCATAGTTGAGACTAATACCGAGGTATTCTTATGCCTTGTTCATTGTTCTTTCTGTTAACACTATTGCTTCCAGAATAGGTGGTTATTTGAAATCATTTATAACGTGGTTTCATGCAAGTTTGAGAGTAACTTTTCATGGAAACAAAGTCATAAACTCAGAGTTCTCCTTTGCTCTATTTTATACTCTATTTTCATGTTAATTTAGGCTTCCAATCATATTAATGTTAGCTTTAGACTTTTTTTTTTCTTTTTGCACATGACCCTTCTTTTTGATTCTCATATCTATCTACTTGGTCATTTCATGCCGAGAACATTGCAGTAAACTCCTATCTGGTCTTACCTCCAAACTTTTTTGTAACAATTCATCCTGCACATCCTGTCAGTTGCAATTTCCTGAAGTGTTTTTGCCCTCTTTCTGTCTCTGTTTTTCAAAACCTATCTTCAAGACTCAAATCAATTTCACTCTTCTATAATGATTTAGTGACCACTTCAGGTAAAATGGATATTTTCATCTAAATTCTTATAGCACTTAGTTTATATCACCCATGCATTCAACATTTGTTCATCAGATATTCTTGAGTGCCTACTCTATGCCAAGAAGTTGGGTGGTTTACCATTCACAGACTTTCAATGTAACAATTTGGAACTATGACTTATCAGTCTTTTTTAGACTGAAATATTCTTGATATTAGGAATCATGCTTGAAAAATCTTTGTATTCTACGTAGTCCATAGCAAAGAGGCTTTTGTGCATAGTTGATGATCAGTAAATATTTGTGGAATATTTAAATAAGAAGCTGCTTTTTGGGCCTGGGTGGTTCAGCGGTTGGGTGTCTGCCTTCAGCTCAGGGTGTGATCCCGGGATCGGGGATCGAGTCCCATGTTGCGCTCCTTGCAGGGAGCCTGCTTCTTCCTCTACCTGTGTCTCCGCCTCTCTCTCTCTCTCTCTCTGTGTGTGTCTCGTGAATAAGTAAATAAAATCTTTAAAAGAAAAAGAAGCTGCTTTTCATAGGATAAAGAGATAAATGTGGCCTCTATGGGATCAGCAAACAAACTGTTAGATATCAATTATAAGCATGTTTGAAGAGCTTCCTTTAACTCTTAAAAGAAGCTGTTTTTTCACATATCATGAAGTGACAAGATGATCAAGGAAAAAAGTTTGATACATTTTAGTCATATTTTAGTCATATTCTGATAGATAAATATTGTCAACAACAAAAAGTGGAAGAGCATGGACTGAGATTTAAAACACTTCAGTTTCAGTCTTAGATATATAAAAGTGAGACAATATTTCAAACCCACTTCACACACAGAATAGTTGTACTCCATTGCTTAATATTTTTATTTTTTATTTTTATTTTTTATTTTATTTATTTTTTTGCTTAATAAAAAATAAATACTCCATTAACTATAAAACTATGTAACAGTAAGATGTTATTATTTAATATAAGAAAGATATTGTTGGGGATCCCTGGGTGGCGCAGCGGTTTGGCGCCTGCCTTTGGCCCAGGGCGCGATCCTGGAGACCCGGGATCGAATCCCACGTCGGGCTCCCGGTGCATGGAGCCTGCTTCTCTCTCTGCCTGTGTCTCTGCCTCTGTGTGTGTGTGTGTGTGTGTGTGACTATCATAAATAAAAAATAAAAAAAAAGAAAGATATTGTTGAACAAAAGATTTTAGACACATAAATGAGTTAGATCTAGTTTTTCAAAAGGTAACCATTTGTAATTTTAAGTAACTGCCTCTGGTGTCTTGATGGGAAAAGAACATGCTTTGCATTTTATTTTATTTTATTTTATTATTTTATTTTTTGACAGTGGAGTGGTCCTTGTTAGGGATTAAGTCAGGGGATGAAAAGTAAGGGATTTAACAGACCTTCAAGTAAGTAACCCTCTTCATTCCCACTCCTGCCATTTAGTAAAACGTTGAGAGTGTATCTAGGCCAAGATTCCTTTGCTTTTAATCCTGCTTGATTGTCTTCATCTGTACTACACCAAACCAGATAGGTTTACCAAGAATGATTAATTGGCAAATGAACTCATATTCTTAGAAACGGCTTAGCTGAGTTCTACTCACAGAACTGTCAGCATTTTACATCCAATTTAAGCTTCACGAAACAAGCCAAATGTTTTTTTTTAAGTTAAGTTATAATTAAAATAAAATTTTAGAATATTTTTCTCTAGGAATAATTTTAAAATGAATCTATATTTTTTATCCATCAATAATTCAGTATACTTGATGCCATCAACTGAGTTTGGATTCATGAAGTTTCTGATCAACTTTAGGTACTCCGTGAAGGTTTATTCAGATTCTAAAGCACCATGGCTATCCTTATATAATTAAGCATCCTCATCAGTGATGAAAATTGTGCTGTATAGTGGAAATTATTTCTTAGAATATGTTTTATGAAAATAAACTTGAATACTCTACAGTGATAAATTTGAGTGAGTTAATTGTCCCTTCACATAGCCATCATTCATCATCAATTATTTGACAAATATTTACTGGGTGCCCATTCTGTGCCACCATCTTCCTTAGGTTTTGGAGTGAAACAGTGGACAACAACCTTAAACCCATTGTTATATGGAGATTGTGTGTTCCTAGGGAAGATAGATCTAAAACAAGTAAATAGGGCAGCCCCGGTGGCGCAGTGGTTTAGCGCCACCTGCAGCCCAGGGCGTGATCCTGGAGACCCTTGATCGAGTCCCGCGTTGGGCTTCCTGCATGGAGCCCGCTTCTCCCTCCGCCTGTGTCTCTGTCTCTGTCTCTCTCTCTCTCTGAATGAATAAATAAATAAATCTTTAAACAAGTAAATAGATAAAATATTTACACATTGTTATAAATACTATTAAGGAAGCACCTTTTAATAATTCAAAATTGGAGGCTACTACTAAGTTCTCTACATAGGCAGCACACTATTTAGATAGTGGGTCAGCTTACTATCATCTAAGTGTATTATCAAACCATCAAACTTAAAGCTAACTAGAAGCTGGTAAAGAAGTAATTGTGTCCAGTCCTCAAAGGTTTTAATAAATGTTTTCTTTGGCTTCTGGAACATTTCTTTAGTGCTTTCTGTGAGTCATTCTGAACATACAATAATAAGACATGATCATCAACTAGATGACATGATGTATTACTAGTATTCAGTGTTTAAAAAAGCCCTTATAAAAGGCTAGCTAGAACCCCATACAGATCAAAGGACAATATTCAAAGGGTCACTCTGTGTCTTTAGTCAAACCTACAAACATGGATAGCAAGATTATAAGGAAAAAATTTTCCAACAGAAATATTATGGACAAAGATGCCAAAACATTAAGGGATTTAAAATGTATGAAGATTCTGAGGTATGTTCATAGTTTTATACAATAAGTTATTCAGGTAGTTTATCTAATAATTCATTTGTGTGACTGATATTTACTGAGGTTGAGTAAGTGGAAATATATTATTGAAAAACCTATTTGAGATGCATCTATAGTACCACTAAAAATATTTAGTTTGTCTCCTTGATGGGACATATATTGTGCATAGAAAATATAATTATTACTGTATTGTGAGAAGAGCGTGTTAATCTCATTTTTTATGATCATTGCCATGAAAAACACATATTCTGAACTATAATTCTATTTCTGAGATTCTTTATTATTGTAGGACATATGAGAAATATCATTGAATCTACTGAGACTCTACAGACTGGATTGACAAAGTTCTGTTTGTATAAAGGATCATCTGTCAGATACAATTGGCATAGTCTTCCATTCCTTAAATTATATTGGCAGCCTTTGTTAATACAATGTATATCCTGAAGCTCCCTTTTGTACAAATTCTAAAAGTGCCATAGGCTTGTTTATCTTTATTCTTACCTCATCCCATATTATTTTTTTCTTTTTCTTGTTTCTTTAGACTCTGATTTTACATCTCACTGACTTTTAAAAGAGTCAAGATGATGCATCAAAGTCTTTCAGAAGAAGCAGATATTTAATATGACCAAGGGTTTTGTTATTCCCAAGTAGTACTAGGAGAAATAAATTTCTGAATGGAGGAAAATGGTCAGTTCTAATTGTTTGGGCTTTGAATCATAAGAATGTGTTTTTGGAGAATTAAGTGAATCAGAGTTTGTTTGGATGTCTTCTGGAAACTTAACTAAGCCTAAATATCCAGGCCTTTATTTTTAAACTTTTATATTGAAATATTTTTTCAGTCCATTTTTTTAACCTACATGCTTGTAAAAAAATTGGAATTCCTAAAAAGATTAAATAGCTTTATATCTGCTGCTGTGGAGCAAGAGTTGACATATAAGATGAATAAAGTTATTAGCTAAGAGAGTGAGAAAAGCTCCCTAATAGCTCCAACAGTGGAAATACAACAGCTAATATGATTCAATCATGTCTCAAAAGAGAACCTAAAGATGTTTCACCAACACATATTTGCTGGCCATTTGTACTCTACAGCTGAAGTTTTGGGGAGGGACAGAGCATTGTTTGACTTATGTCCTATTTATTTGTTACATTTATTCCCAGTCAATATTTTATTTATTGTATTGGGCCAGAAAAAGAAGTTACGTGACTAAAAGATCTTGTATGTGTAAGGAATAGTTAAAGCCTGATTTAGTAGCTCCCAAAATTTGACAGTATATACCAGATTAACAGATGACTCCTATTTCAAAGCATAAGAAACATTTCTTTCTAAGTTTATTGAACTATAATTGACAGAATTGTATATAAGGTATACAATAATTTCACAAGGTATACACATATTGAAGCATAGGAAACATGCTATTGATTTGTTAGATTTTAAATATATGATATGGCTACTACTCTGATTGAATTAGAAGATTTCTCTGAGTATAATCAGTTTCTTATTGAATATTTTCATTTAACACGACTCACTTTAGGTATTTTTTTTTTGCCTATGGAAACTAGTAAAATGGTTCTACTTCAAAAGTTAAAGGTTGTCTTTCCTCATTAAAGAAAGTGCATATGACTTTTTAGGTAGATAAATAATCTAGCACTTTAAATAGTGTATACATATATGGAAATTTCCAGACATCTCATAGTTTCTATGAGGAAATTGACTAATATTTGAAGTAAATTATATACACAAACTTTAAAATAGTGGCCATAAAACTCAAATTCCTACTGGAACCAGGGAGATAATATAAATTAATTTAGAGGGCCACATATAAGATTATAGGACATCGTGGGACCATAATTCTGTAGGGGACAGAGGAGTACACGCTCTGTCTATGGGTAACCATTGCTTTTCTACTTCATCTAATTTTGTTAAGCCAGTAAATATGTGGGACTAGATCTTTTGGAAAGTCTTTTTTTTTTTTTAGAGAATCTATTGGAAATTCAGATTTTATATAAAATTCTCAGATTTTCATAGCTTTGGGCAGACCAAATGCAACACATTTGGCAGCCTTGGTTTCCCGTTTGCAGCCTTTTCTTCAAAAGCAGTGTGGTATAGAAAAAGCACTTGCTTAGAGATCAAGGGAGACACCGATCTTGTCTTATTTCTTTTACTATCTAAATGTGTAGCACATCTGTCTACTTTATTATGTTCCCATGAGAATAAAACAGATATGATCATCTTTGAGGGAGAGTTCAAAAAGTTGTTCCCTGATATATAGTAGAGGAAGCAGGGTGATGAATTCAGGGACAATATCTTGAATTAGGAGTCAGGGACTTCTGGCATTAATTTTCTATGTATAGTTGGCCAAAAAAGTTGAACATCTCAGGGGTTAATTTTCTCAGCTGTCAAATGGTGGTGGGTAGTAAAGTACAGCAGTTCAGACTCCCAGTATATCATGTAGAAAAAAGAACTGGCTTCACTACTAATTGAAGGGATAGAAATAAATGGCTCCCTCTTATCTTTCTTTCTACTAACCACCAGCACTTTACTTTTCTTTAGAGTCCAGTTTCAAATCCATTGGAGTATATCATATCAAAGAGATGACCATATCTGTAAAATGCTCTGTTTTAAGTAATTTTGAATAATCAGTGAATGTAACACTTTATTTAGTTACCCTCATTAGAGGTAGGACTTACTATGTGATATTTGATAGTGAATTTTCAATTTATCTTCAAAGGACTAAAAAACTTAAATCCAATGATTCTGTGAGTCCTTTTTTTCTAAAGATTTTATATATTTATTCATGAGAGACAGAGAGAGAGACAGAGAGAGAGAGAGGCAGAGACACAGGCAGAGGGAGAAGCAGGCTCCATGTAGGGAGCTTGCCACGGGACTTGATCCCAGGTCACCAGGATCACGCCCTGGGCTGAAGGTGGTGCTAAACCGCTGAGCCACCCAGGCTGCCCAAATCTGATGATTCTGTGAGTTCTTAACTGGATTTCTCACTTTGTGATATTATGTTGCCTCTTGTCATGTGTTTTGTATGCTGTTTCTCAATTGTCAAATGTGATTCTGTGCTCTGAGTTTAGGTTTCAAAAGTATGAATTCCATATCTCTACTAAACTGACTCCAATCAGGGAAGGGTAATGGGTAGCAATCATTGCCATTAACTTTGTTGCCTTGCACCCACACACTACAAGTTAGAAGAATCAAAGTATGAAAATGTATTTATCAGTAGTACAGGATAAAAATGATCTCAACAAATTTAAAACATTCATTAAACTCTTAAGTCTCAGCCAATGCAGAATCAACTTCTAGTCATAACCTATATGTGAGGGAGGGAGAGTCTTTGGTGTTCTGATGCTGTCCAGTAATGTTGATGATTGGAGCTAGTAAGCTTTGTAGATACCCTTACTACTTATCTTTGTATGTTGTAGGACCTTGGTTGGTAATAGTTCTATTGGCTGTACTGGTATATTGAGTATAGTGTCTGGCCCATTGTTCTCGAACATGTGTAACCCCATTTTGTTAGTATTTTCATAAGAATGTGGTCATATGTATATTTCAGCAATAAAGATAAGTTCTAGTGAATCCTAGGTCCTTTATGCATGATTTTAATTTTACAGCCAGACGTACAAGTGAGGAGAGGCAGCAAAAAGGTAATTTCAGGAGACTAAGAGATATTAGAGGGGGATACAAAGCATTCTAGGCCAAGTCCATGAAACTCAGATTAGAGCTGCTTTATACTGAGCTGATAATATTTGTAGCATCATCTGCTTGTTCAATGAAATTTTCCTATGTTGATTACTTGGCAAAGTATAAGGAAATGTAAATGGACACACAGAATGAACAAATTCAGAAGTATAGAAGTCACATTTTATTTTGAATGTCAAAAATAAAGTGTATGTATTTAACTTGTAATCCCTAAGTCCTAGAGCCATAGTTAATGTTAAGCAGTATTGTAAAAGACATTCTCACACTTGGCAAGAAATGAAACAATTTTTAAAGTCAAGTAAAGTCTTAATTTTTAAGGAAGTTTTAATTTCTTAATAAAAGAACCATAAATTCATGGGCATTATATATTTATTGGATAATTATAACAAGAATGTTTTAATATTTGTTAATTTTAAAGTATAAAAAATAACCTATGAATCTCAGGTCATAGAAGATTTAAATGGTTTTTGAACTTAGTGTATTATGTGTATATGGTAACAGCCAAAACAGTTCTATTGAGTGTAGAAAGTTTTCTACAAATAGAAAAGTGAGGGAATCTCTGGTAAAAGGAAAAATGAGTGCTCTAATCCAGTAATATGAGGTCCACTGAATTAAGAAAGTGCACATTATTATTGATTTGGTATGCATGAGTATATTTTACGTTAAGAAAGTGTCATTTTGGAATGCCTAATGGCTCAGTTGGTTAAGCTTCCAACTCTTAATTTCAGCTCAGGTCATGAGATCAAGCCCTGAGACAGGCTCCACACCCAGCATAGAGCCTGCTTGAGATTCTCTTTACTGCTCCTCCACCCCACCTCCCAAACCTTTCTCTCTTTCTCCAAAAATAAATAAATAAATAAATAAATAAATAAATAAATAAATAAATATCGTTTCAAAATAGTTGGAGTGAGTGATCTATAAAGCAAAATCAAATAGTTCTAAAAGTCAGGCAACAGAACATAAGAATAGGTGAAACAGAGTTTCGCCTTCCTTCACTCCCACCTGTTTTTCCTAACCCCAGATACATATTTGCATTTGTGATTTATTTAGAAATCTTTCTACAAAGTTTTAAGCAGAAAATCAATTACCTTTCAAAACAAGCAAATGACAAAAATACTTTTTTCAATTTAATTTTTAAAATTTCCAATAATATAACATACAGTGTTAGTTTCAGGTGTACAATATAGTGACTCAACAATTCTATATTCAGTGCCCATTACCATAAATGTAATCCTAATCCCCTTCACCTATTTCACCCATTCTTCCACCCACCTGCCCTCTGGTAACCATCTGCTCTTAGTTAAGAGTCTATCCTTTTCTCTCTTTTTTTGTTCATTTGTTCTGTTTCTTAAATTCTACATATGAGTGAAATCATGTGATATTTATCTTTCCCTGACTGACTTTCTGAAAGGAGATTTAACAAAAATGCTACTGCAAGAGATTACAGAGGAGTGATGAACCAACCATATATATTTGGAGTGGCCATTATGGTGAGGCTTCTGTTTCTGTACTACTAAGAAGTGCACCAAAGCTCAAAAGAGCCAAATTACAGTCCTTATAGATTTTTAAAGAATGTTGTTGTTTTTTTTTAATGTACTTATTTTTTCAGTCTTAATTTTAATTAGAGTATACTTAACATACAGTGTTTATTAGATTCGGTGTACAATAGTGATTCAACCATTTTATACATAACTCAGGACTCATCAGGATAAGTGTACTCTTAAATCTCTTCACCTAATTTCACCCATCCCCCCACCAACCTCCCCTATGGTAGCCAACAGTTCATTTTCTATAGTTAATAGTTTAGGTTTTTTTTCTCTCTTTTTCTTTGTTCATTTCTTTTGTTTCTTAAATTCCACATATGAATGAAATCATATGTTATTTGTCTTTCTCTGGTTGAGTTATTTCACTTGGCATTATATCCTCTAGATCCAACCACATTGTTTCAAATGGCAAGATTTTATTCTCTTTTATGATTGAGCACTATACTGTTGTATAGTTTATCCATTCCTCTATTGATGGATACTTGTGTTGCTTCAATAATTTGGCTATTGTAAATAATGCTGCAGTATACATAGGGGTGTGTATACCTTTTTGAATTAGTGTTTTTGTATTCTTTGGGTAAATGCCAAGCAGTGGAATTACTGGATCTGGGGTAATACTATTTTTAATATTTTGAGAAACCTCCATACTTTTTCCACAGTGACTGTAGCAGTTTTAATTCCTACTAATACAAGTGTTCTTATTTCTCCATATCCTCACCAACACCTGTTGTTTCTCGTGTTGTTGATTTTAGCCATTCTGACAGATATTAGATGATATCTCATCATGGTTTTTGATATGCATTTCCTTGATGATGAGTGATTTTGAGCATCTTTTCATGTGTCTGTTGGCCATCTGGATGCCTTCTTCGGAGAAATGTGTTTCATGTCTTTTGTCCATTTTTTAATTTGGATTATTTGTTTTTGAGTGTTGAGTTTTATGAATTCTTTATATATTTTGGATACTAACCCTTTATTAGATTTTTCACTTGCAAATATCTTCTCTCATTTTGTAGTTTGCCTTTTAGTTTTGTTGAATGTTTCTTTGCTGTGCAGAAACTTGTTATTTCAACGTAGTATCAATAGTTTATTTTTTTTTTATTTCCCTTGCCTCAAGAGACGTATCTAGAAAAATGTTGCTATGGCCAGGGTCAGGGAATTTATAGCCTGTGCTCTCTTCTAGGATTTTTATGATTCAGAACTCCCATTGAGGTCTTGCATCCATTTTGAGTTTATTTTTGTGTATGGTATAAGAAAGTGGTTCAGTTACATTCTTTGCATATTGCTGTCCTGTTTTCCTAACACCATTTGGCTTTTTCCATTGCATACATTTGCCTCCTTTGTCAAAGATTAATTGGCCATGAAATTTTGGGTTTATTTCTGAGCTCTCTATTCCATTCTGTTGATGTATGTATCTATTTTTGTGCCAGTGCATATTATTTAGGTTACTACAGCTTTGTACTATATCTTGAAATCTGAGATTGTGATATTTCCAGTATTGTTCTTTTTCAAATTGCTTTTGCTATTCGGGGTCTTTTTTGGTCCATACAAATTTTAGGATTGTTCTAGTTCTGTGAAAAATGTTGTTGGTATTTTGGGAGTGCATTAAATCTATAGCTTGGTTGAATAGTATAAGCATTTTAATAATGTCTGTTCTCCCAATTCATGCTCATGGAATATATTTCCATTTCTGTCATTTTCAATTTCTTTCATCAGTGTTTTATAATTTTCAGAATACAGGTCTTTCACCTCCTTGGTTAAGTTTAATTCCTTGGTATTTTATTCTTTTTGGTACAAATGTAAATAGGATTATTTCCTTAACTTCTCTTTCTTTCATTATTAGTGTACAAAAATGCAACCTATTTCTGTATATTCACTTTGTATCTTGCAACCTTACTGAACTCATTTATCAGTTCTAGTAGTTTCTTTGAGGGAGTCTTTAGGGTTTTCTATATATAGTATCATGTTATCTGCAAATAGAGAAAGTTCTACTTTTTCCTTGCTGATTTGGATGCCTTTTATTTTTCTTTGTCTGATTTTTGTGGCTAGGACTACCAGTACTATGTCGAATACAAATGTGGGCATATTGTCTTTTTCCTGACCTTAGGTGAAAAACTCTTATTTTTCACCATTGTGTATGATGATTAGCTGTGGCTTTTTCATATAAGACCCTTATTACATTGAGGTATGTTCCCTCTATACCTATTTTGTTGCATATTTTTCATCATTAATAGATGTGAAACACTTTTTCTGCATCTATTGAAATGCTGACAAATAAAGGAAAACAAATAAAAATTGGTTTTTAGCCTTTCTCTTATTGATGTAACATATCACATTGATTGATTTGTGACTATTCAACCATCTTTGTAACCCAGGAACAAATACCACTCAATTGAGTTATATGATTTTTTAAGTGTATTATTGGACTTGGTTTACTAACGTTTTTCTCAGGATTTTGCATGTATATTCATTGGGGATATTGGCCTATAGCTCTCTTTATCTGGTTTTGGTATTAGAATAATGGTGGTCTCATAGAATGAATTTGGAAGCTTTCTTTTCTATTTTTTGGAATAATTAAAGAAGAATAGGTACTAACTCCTATTTATATGTTTGGTAGAATTTAACAGTGAAGCCATCTGGTTCTGGACTTTTATTTGTTGAGAGTTTTTTGATTACTGATTCAATTTCACTACTAATAATTGCCTGTTCAGATTTTCTATTTCTCCCTAATTCAGTTTTGGAAGGTCATATGCTTTTAGCAATTTATTTGTTTCCTTTAGGCTGTACAATTTGTCAGCATATAATTTTTTATTATCTTAACCCTTTGTTTCTCTGTAGTGTTGGGTATTATTTTTCGTCTTTAATTTCTGATTTTGAGTACTCTCTTCTTTTTTCATTTTTTTCTTTCTTTTTTTGTGGTTGTTTTTGATGAGTCTAGCTAAAGGATTATCAATTTTGTTGATCTTTTCAAAGAACTAGCTCCTGGTTTTGGTGGTCTGTTCTACTTCTTTGTTTCCTATTTCTTTTATTTTGCTGTACTGTTTATTTTCTTTCTTTCTACTGTTTTGGGGGTGTTGTTCTTCTTTTTCTAGCTCCTTTAGGTTTAAGATTAGATTGTTTATTTGAGATTTTTCTTGCTTCTTGTGGTAGGCTTATATTGCTATAAACTTCCCTCTTAGAACCATTATTGTTGCATCTGGAGTTGTTCTGATAATTGTATTTTCATTTTTATATCTTTCTATGTACTTTTTAATTTTTCTTTTATTTCTTGGTTGACTCATTCATTGTTTAGTAGCATGCTATTTAACCTCCATGTATTTGTGTTCTTTCCAGGTTTTTTTCTTGTGACTGATTTCTAGTTCCATAACATTGTCATTGGAAAAGACACTTGATATGACTTTGATCATTTTTAATTTGCTGAGATGGTTTTGTGGCCTAATATGTGATACATTCTGGAAAATGTTCCATGTGCACTTGAAAAGATTATGTATTCTGTTATTTTGGGATGGAACCTTCTGAATATCTCTGTTAGATCCATCTGGTCCAATGTATCATTCAAAGCTACTGTTTCCTTGTTGATTCTCTGTTTGAATAATCTGTCCATTGATGTAAGTGGGGCATTAAAATATCCTAGTATTGTATTATTATTAATTACACCCTTTATGCTTGTTATCAGCTGCTTTATGTATTTGGGTGCTCCCATATTGGATTATAAATATCTATAATTGCTATATCTTTCTGTTGGGTTCTTCTTTTTATGATTATGTAGTGTCCTTCTTTTCTCATTAAGGTATTTGTTTTAAAGTCTATTCTGTCTGATATAAGCATTACTACCCCCCACTTTTATTCACTTGATATTTTTCCATCCCTTCACTTGTAAACTGCATGTGTCTTTAAGTTTGAAATGAATCTGTTGGAAGTATATATATGGGTTTTGCTTTTTTATCCATTTTTTAACTGTCTTTTGATGGTGCATATAGTCAACTAACTTTCAAAGTCATTATGGATAGGTATGTATTTATTGCTATTTTGTTACCTATTTTTGTAGTTTCTCTTCTCTTTGTCTCTTCTTTCATGATTTACTGACATTTTTTTGATATACTTGGCTTCCTTTCTCATTATTTTTTGCCTATTATCAGTTTTTGATTTGTGGTTACCATTAGGCTTGTGCATAGCATCTTATGCATATAACAATCTATATTAAGTTGATGGTTGCTTAAGTTTGAATCCATTCTAAAAGCTCTACATTTTTACTCCTTCCCCAAACATTTCAGATATATGGTGTCATACATTATATCCTTTTATTTTGTGAATCCTTTGACTGATTTTTAAAGCTATAATTAATTTAATAGTTTTGTGCTTCCTCCTTTTATTACTCCTGCTTGAGGTTTCCTTTCTACTCAGAGTCCTCTTTAACATTTCTTGTAAGGCTGGTTTAGCAGTGATGAATTCATTTAACTTTTGTTTGTCTGAGAAACTCTATGTCTCTTCCTCTGTTCTGATGATAGCCTTGCTGAATACAGTATTCTTGGCTGCAGGTTTTGTTTTCTTTCAGCACATGAATATATCATGCCATTCCTTTTAAGCCTGAACAATTTCTGCTGAAAAACCAGCTTATAGCCTTATGGAGTTTCCTGTGTATGTAATGTTTTCTTTTCTCTTTCTGCTTTTAAATTTCTCTCTTATCACTGTGTTTTGTCATTTTATAGTGTGTCTTTTTCTTTTTTTTTGTAAGTGTGTCTTGGTGTGGATCTTGGTGTGGATATCCTTGGGTTGATTTTATTGGGGATTCTCTGTGTCTCTTGGATCTGGAAATTTTCAGCTATTATTTCTACAAATACATTTCCTGCCCCCTTTTCTCTCTCTTCTCTTTATGGGGTCCCTATAATAATAATGTTTTTATGCTTCATGGTGTCACTTGTTCCCCAAATCTACTTTCATTTATTATTATTATTTTTTGCTCTCTCACATTCAGCTTGATTGCTTTCTTCAACTCTATCCTCCAGGTCACTGGTCGGTTCTGCTTTCCTTAGTCTGGACTTTATTCCTTCTAGTGTATATTTAATATCAGTTATTGACTTCTTCATTTTTGATTCGTTCTTTTTCATGTTTTTTTCTTTTTGTTAAGGGTCTCACTGAGGCTCTACACTCTTTTTTTATTTTTTATTTTATTTTTTAAATAATAAATTTATTTTATATTGGTGTTCAATTTGCCAACATACAGAATAACACCCAGTGCTCCTCCCGTCAAGTGCCCCCCTCAGTGCCCATACCCATTCACCCCCACTCCCCACCCTCCTCCCCTTCAACCACCCCTAGTTCGTTTCCCAGAGTTAGGAGTCTTCATGTTCTGTCTTCCTTTCTGATAATTCCTACCCATTTTTTTCTCCCTTCCCTTCTATTTCCTTTCAATATTATTTATATTCCCCAAATGAATAGAACATATAATGTTTGTCCTCCTCCGATTGACTTATTTCACTCAGCATAATACCCTCCAGTTCCATCCACCTTGAAGCAAATGGTGGGTATTTTTCATTTCTAATGGCTAAGTAATATTCCATTGTATGCATAAACCAAATCTTCTTTATCCATTCATCTTTCAATGGACACCGAGGCTCCTTCAAAAGTTTGGCGGTTGTGGACATTGCTGCTATAAACATCGGGGTGCAGGTGTCCTGGCGTTTCATTGCATCTGTATCTTTGGGGTAAATCCCCAAAGTGCAATTGCTGGGTCGTAGGGCAGGTCTATTTTTACCTCTTTGAGGAACCTCCACACAGTTTTCCAGAGTGGCTGCACCAGTTCACATTCCCACCAACAGTGTAAGAGGGTTCCCTTTTCTCCACATCCTCTCCAACATTTGTGGTTTCCTGTCTTGTTAATTTTCCCCATTCTCACTGGTGTGAGGTGGCAGTTCATTGTGGTTTTGATTTGTATTTCCCTGATGGCAAGTGATGCAGAGCATTTCCTCATGTGCATGTTGGCCATGTCTATGTCTTCCTCTGTGAGATTTCTCTTCATGTCTTTTGCCCATTTCATGATTGGATTGTTTGTTTCTTTGCTGTTGAGTTTAATAAGTTCTTTATAGATCTTGGAAACTAGCCCTTTATCTGATACGTGATATGCAAATATCTTCTCCCATTCTGTAGGTTGTCTTTTAGTTTTGTTGACTGTATCCTTTGCTGTGCAAAAGCTTCTTATCTTGATGAAGTTCCAATAATTCATTTTTGCTTTTGTTTCTTTTGCCTTCGTGGATGTATCTTGCAAGAAGTTACTGTGGCCGAGTTCAAAAAGGGTGTTGCCTGTGTTCTCCTCTAGGATTTTGATGGAATCTTGTCTCACATTTAGATCTTTCATCCATTTTGAGATTATCTTTGTGTATGGTGAAAGAGAGTGGTCTAGTTTCATTCTTCTGCATGTGGATGTCCAATTTTCCCAGCATCATTTATTGAAGAGACTGTCTTTCTTCCAATGCATAGTTTTTCCTCCTTTATCGAATATTACTTGACCATAAAGTTGAGGGTCCACTTCTGGATTCTCCATTCTGACCATTGATCTATGTGTCTGTTTTTGTGCCAGTACTACACTGTCTTGATGACCACAGCTTTGTAGTACAACCTGAAATCTGGCATTGTGATGCCCCCAGCTATGGTTTTCTTTTTTAAAATTCCCCTGGCTATTCGGGGTCTTTTCTGATTCCACACAAATCTTAAAATAATTTGTTCTAACTCTCTGAAGAAAGTCCATGGTATTTTGATAGGGATTGCATTAAATGTGTAAATTGCCCTGGATAGCATTGACATTTTCACAATATTAATTCTGCCAATCCATGAACAAGGAATATTTTTCCATCTCTTGGTGTCTTCCTCAATTTCTTTCAGAAGTGTTCTATAGTATAGTATAGTATAGATCCTTTACCTCTTTGGTTAGGTTTATTCCTAGGTATCTTATGCTTTTGGGTGCAATTGTAAATGGGATTGACTCCTTAATTTCTCTTTCTTCAGTCTCATTGTTAGTGTATAGAAATGCCGCTGACTTTTGGGCATTGATTTTGTATCCTGCCACACTGCCAAATTGCTGTATGAGTTCTAGCAATCTTGGGGTGGAGGCTTTTGGGTTTTCTATGTAGAGTATCATGTCATCAGCGAAGAGGGAGAGTTTGACTTCTTTGCCAATCTGAATGCCTTTAATGTCTTTTTGTTGTCTGATTGCTGAGGTTAGGACTTCCAGTACTATGTTGAATAGCAGTGGTGAGAGTGGACATCCCTGTCTTGTTCCTGATCTTAGGGGAAAGGCTCCCAGTGCTTCCCCATTGAGAATGATATTTGCTGTGGGCTTTTCGTAGATGGCTTTTAAGATGTTGAGGAAAGTTCCCTCTATCCCTACACTCTGAAGAGTTTTGATCCGGAATGGATGCTGTATTTTGTCAAATGCTTTCTCTGCATCTAAACAGAGGATCATATGGTTCTTGGTTTTTCTGTTGCTGATATGATGAATCACATTGATTGGGTTACTAGTGTTGAACCAGCCTTCCGTCCCAGGAATAAATTCCACTTGGTCATGGTGAATAATTTTCTTAATGTAGTTTTGGATCCTGTTGTCTAGTATCTTGTTGAGAATTTTTTTTTTATTGGTGTTCAATTTACTAACATAAAGAATAATACCCAGTGCCCGTCACCCATTCACTCCCACCCCCCGCCCTCCTCCCCTTCTACCACCCCTAGTTCGTTTCCCAGAGTTAGCAGTCTTTACGTTCTGTCTCCCTTTCTGATATTTCCCACACATTTCTTCTCCCTTCCCTTATTTTCCCTTTCACTATTATTTATATTCCCCAAATGAATGAGAACATATAATGTTTGTCCTTCTCCGACTGACTTACTTCACTCAGCATAATACCCTCCAGTTCCATCCACGTTGAAGCAAATGGTGGGTATTTGTCATTTCTAATAGCTGAGTAATATTCCATTGTATACATAAACCACATCTTCTTTATCCATTCATCTTTCGTTGGACACCGAGGCTCCTTCCACAGTTTGGCTATTGTGGACATTGATGCTAGAAACATCGGGGTGCAGGTGTCCCGGCGTTTCATTGCATTTGTATCTTTGGGGTAAATCCCCAACAGTGCAATTGCTGGGTCGTAGGGCAGGTATATTTTTAACTGTTTGAGGAACCTCCACACAGTTTTCCAGAGTGGCTGCACCAGTTCACATTCCCACCAACAGTGTAAGAGGGTTCCCTTTTCTCCGCATCCTCTCCAACATTTGTTGTTTCCTGCCTTGTTAATTTTCCCCATTCTCACTGGTGTGAGGTGGTATCTCATTGTAGTTTTGATTTGTATTTCCCTGATGGCAAGTGATGCAGAGCATTTTCTCATATGCATGTTGGCCATGTCTATGTCTTCCTCTGTGAGATTTCTGTTCATGTCTTTTGCCCATTTCATGATTGGATTGTTTGTTTCTTTGGTGTTGAGTTTAAGAAGTTCTTTATAGATCTTGGAAACTAGCCCTTTATCTGATATGTCATTTGCAAATATCTTCTCCCATTCTGTAGGTTGTCTTTGAGTTTTGTTGACTGTATCCTTTGCTGTGCAAAAGCTTCTTATCTTGATGAAGTCACAATAGTTCATTTTTGCTTTTGTTTCTTTTGCCTTTGTGGATGTATCTTGCAAGAAGTTACTATGGCCGAGTTCAAAAAGGGTGTTGCCTGTGTTCTTCTCTAGGATTTTGATGGAATCTTGTCTCACATTTAGATCTTTCATCCATTTTGAGTTTATCTTTGTGTATGGTGAAAGAGAGTGGTCTAGTTTCATTCTTCTGCATGTGGATGTCCAATTTTCCCAGCACCATTTATTGAAGAGACTGTCTTTCTTCCAATGGATAGTCTTTCCTCCTTTATCGAATATTAGTTGCCCATAAAGTTCAGGGTCCACTTCTGGATTCTCTATTCTGTTCCACTGATCTATGTGTCTGTTTTTGTGCCAGTACCACACTGTCTTGATGACCACAGCTTTGTAGTACAACCTGAAATCTGGCATTGTGATGCCCCCAGATATGGTTTTCTTTTTTAAAATTCCCCTGGCTATTCGGGGTCTTTTCTGATTCCACACAAATCTTAAAATAATTTGTTCTAACTCTCTGAAGAAAGTCCATGGTATTTTGATAGGGATTGCATTAAACGTGTATATTGCCCTGGGTAACATTGACATTTTCCCAATATTAATTCTGCCAATCCATGAGCATGGAATATTTTTCCATCTCTTTGTGTCTTCCTCAATTTCTTTCAGAAGTGTTCTATAGTTTTGAGGGTATAGATCCTTTACATCTTTGGTGAGGTTTATTCCTAGGTATCTTATGCTTTTGGGTGCAATTGTAAATGGGATTGACTCCTTAATTTCTCTTTCTTCAGTCTCATTGTTAGTGTATAGAAATGCCACTGACTTCTGGGCATTGATTTTGTATCCTGCCACGCTACCGAATTGCTGTATGAGTTCTAGCAATCTTGGGGTGGAGACTTTTGGGTTTTCTATGTAGAGTATCATGTCATCGGCGAAGAGAGAGAGTTTGACTTCTTCTTTGCCAATTTGAATGCCTTTAATGTCTTTTTGTTGTCTGATTGCTGAGGCTAGGACTTCCAGTACTATGTTGAATAGCAGTGGTGAGAGTGGACATCCCTGTCTTGTTCCTGATCTTAGGGGAAAGGCTCCCAGTGCTTCCCCATTGAGAATGATATTTGCTGTGGGCTTTTCATAGATGGCTTTTAAGATGTCGAGGAATGTTCCCTCTATCCCTACACTCTGAAGAGTTTTAATCAGGAATGGATGCTGTATTTTGTCAAATGCTTTCTCTGCATCCAATGAGAGGATCTTATGGTTCTTGGTTTTTCTCTTGCTGATATGATGAATCACATTGATTGTTTTACGGGTGTTGAACCAGCCTTGTGTCCCAGGGATAAATCCTACTTGGTCATGGTGAATAATTTTCTTAATGTACTGTTGGATCCTATTGGCCAGTATCTTGTTGAGAATTTTTGCATCCATGTTCATCAGGGATATTGGTCTGTAATTCTCCTTTTTGGCGGGGTCTTTGTCTGGCTTTGGAATTAAGGTGATGCTGGCTTCATAGAACGAATTTGGATGTACTCCATCTCTTTCTATCTTTCCAAACAGCTTTAGGAGAATAGGTATGATTTCTTCTTTAAACGTTTGATAAAATTCTCCTGGGAAGCCATCTGGCCCTGGACTCTTGTGTCTTGGGAGGTTTTTGATGACTGCTTCAATTTCCTCCCTGGTTATTGGCCTGTTCAGGTTTTCTATTTCTTCCTGTTCCAGTTTTGGTAGTTTGTGGCTTTCCAGGAATGCGTCCATTTCTTCTAGATTGCCTAATTTATTGGCGTATAGCTGTTCATAATATGTTTTTAAAATCTTTTGTATTTCCTTGGTGTTGGTAGTGATCTCTCCTTTCTCATTCATGATTTTATTAATTTGAGCCTTCTCTCTCTTCTTTTTAATAAGGCTGGCTAATGGTTTATCTATCTTATTAATTCTTTCAAAGAACCAACTCCTGGTTCTGTTGATCTGTTCCACAGTTCTTCTGGTCTCGATTTCGTTGAGTTCTGCTCGAATCTTTATTAACTCCCTTCTTCTCTTGGGTGTAGGATCTATTTGCTGTTTTTTCTCTAGCTCCTTTATGTGTAAGGTTAGCTTTTGTATTTGAGTTCTTTCCAGTTTTTGAATGGATGCTTGTATTGCGATGTATTTCCCCCTTAGGACTGCTTTTGCTGCATCCCAAAGATTTTGAACGGTTGTATCTTCATTCTCATTAGTTTCCATGAATCTTTTTAATTCTTCCTTAATTTCCTGGTTGACCCTTTTATCTTTTAGCAGGATGGTCCTTAACCTCCATGTGTTTGAGGTCCTTCCAAACTTCTTGTTGTGATTTAGTTCTAATTTCAAGGCATTATTGTCTGAGAATATGCAGGGGACAATCCGAATCTTTTGGTATCGGTTCAGACCCGATTTGTGACCCAATATGTGGTCTATTCTGGAGAAAGTTCCATGTGCGCTTGAGAAGAATGTGTATTCAGTTGAGTTTGGATGTAAAGTTCTGTAGATATCTGTGAAATCCATCTGGTCCAGTGTATCATTTAAAGCTCTCGTTTCTTTGGAGATGTTTTGCTTAGAAGACCTATCGAGTATAGAAAGAGCTAGATTGAAGTCACCAAGTATAAGTGTATTATTATCTAAGTATTTCTTCACTTTGGTTAATAATTGATTTATATATTTGGCAGCTCCCACATTCGGAGCATGTATATTGAGGATTGTTAAGTCCTCTTGTTGAATAGATCCTTTAAGTATGATATAGTGTCCCTCTTCATCTCTCACTACAGTCTTTGGGGTAAATTTTAGTTTATCTGATATAAGGATGGCTACCCCTGCTTTCTTTTGAGGACCATTCGAATGGTAAATGGTTCTCCAACCTTTTATTTTCAGGCTGTAGGTGTCCTTCTGTCTAAAATGAGTCTCTTGTAGACAGCAAATAGATGGGTCGTGCTTTTTTATCCAGTCTGAAACCCTGCGCCTTTTGATGGGGTCATTAAGCCCGTTCACATTCAGAGTTACTGTTGAGAGATATGAGTTTAGTGTCATCATGATATCTATTCAGTCTTTGTTTTTGTGGACTGTTCCACTGAACTTCTTCTTAAAGGGGAATTTTAAGAGTCCCCCTTAAAATTTCTTGCAGAGCTGGTTTGGAGGTCACATATTCTTTTAGTTGCTGCCTGTCTTGGAAGCTCTTTATCTCTCCTTCCATTTTGAATGAGAGCCTTCCTGGATAAAGTATTCTTGGTTGCATGTTCTTCTCATTTAGGACCCTGAATATATCCTGCCAGCCCTTTCTGGCCTGCCAGGTCTCTGTGGAGAGTTCTGCTGTTACCCTAATACTCCTCCCCATAAAAGTCAGGGATTTCTTGTCTCTTGCTGCTTTAAGGATCTTCTCTTTATCTTTGGAATTTGCAAGCTTCACTATTAAATGTCGAGGTGTTGAACGGTTTTTATTGATTTTAGGGGGGGATCTCTCTATTTCCTGGATCTGAATGCCTGTTTCCCTTCCCAGATTAGGAAAGTTTTCAGCTAGAATTTGTTCAAATACATATTCTGGCCCTCTGTCCCTTTCGGCGCCCTCGGGAACCCCAATTAAACGTAGGTTTTTCTTCCTCAGGCTGTCGTTTATTTCCCTTAATCTATCTTCATGGTCTTTTAATTGTTTGTCTCTTTTTTCCTCAGTTTCCCTCTTTGCTATCAACTTGTCTTCTAGGTCACTCACTCGTTCTTCCACCTCGTTAACCCTCGTCGTTAGGACTTCTAGTTTGGATTGCATCTCATTCAATTGATTTTTAATTTCTGCCTGATTAGCTCTAAATTCTGCAGTCATGAAGTCTCTTGAGTCCTTTATACTTTTTTCTAGAGCCACCAGTAGCTGTATAATAGTGCTTCTGAATTGGGTTTCTAACATTGAATTGTAATCCAGATTTTGTAACTCTGTGGGAGAGAGGACTGTTTCTGATTCTTTCTTTTGAGGTGAGGTTTTCCTTCTAGTCATTTTGCTCAGTGCAGAGTGGCCAAAAGCAAGTTGTATTGGGAAAAAGAGAAAAAGAGAGGAGAGAAAGAAGGAAAGAAAAGAGAAAGAGAAAAAAAAAGGGAAGAAAAAGAAAAAAAAAACGAAAAAAAAAAAAGAAGAAAAAGAGAGAAAAAGAAAGGAGAAAAAAAAGGGGGTGGGGGAAGGAAACAAATCAAAAAGCAAAAGAAAACAAAAACAAAAACAAAAACAAAAACAAAAACAAACAAAAAAAGAACCACCGGGGAGTATCTTCTGATTCTGTGTACTTTAAGTCCCTTGGCTTCTCCTGGAAGTTGTCCGTCTAGCTGGTGTTCTGGGGGAGGGGCCTGTTGTGCTGATTTTCAGGTGTTAGCAGTTGGGGGGGCTGCTGTGCCTCTGCCTGGTGCAGGGCTCGGTGGGGGTTGTTTACCCCGTGAGGCCGCAGGAGGAACAGCCCCAGTGGCGGGGCAGCTCTGGAAACCTGGATTCAGCTCCGGCAGGAACTCCGTCTGCAGGGCCTGGAGGCTCCGGGGCGGGGCCGCTGATGTGCTCAGCTGGGGCAGGAGCGTCCTCGCTGTCCTGGGCCCTCCCGGCCTCTGCCTGTCCCGGGGGAGGCGGGATCCTGGGCTGTGTCCCGGCGCCCTGTGCTCCGGAGCCTGCGCTGGTGGATTCGCGCTCCCGGGCCGCACAGCCCCCTTCCGCGGAGCTGCCGCCCAAGCCCCTCCGAGCTGCTCCTGGAACCGCGCAGGCCCCTCCGCACGGAGCCTCTTCCTCTGCCCGAGCCCGGCCGAGCTGCTCCCGGGGCCGCGCATCCCCCTCCGCGGAGCCGCCGCCCGAGCCCCTTCAGCTGCTCCGGGTCCCGCCGGGTCCCGCCGTGCGCGCTGCAGCCCTTAGGGAGCTCGGCGCACTCTCCTGGGTGCGCAGTTGCTGTTACTGTCCCCGGGAGCCCGAGGGCATCCCCGCCCTCCTGGGTCCTGCTCCAACTCCCCGCGAGCCCCTTTCCGCCCGGGAAGGTCGGTGCAGCTCCTGCGTCTCGGGGACGGGGCTCTCCTGTCCTGGGGACACTCGCCCCGGCCTCAGCCCGGCTCCTCGCGGGCCCCTCCCCCTTGGAGGCCTTTGTTTCTTTACTTCTTTTTCCCCGTCTTCCTACCTTGATAGAAGCGCGAACTCTTCTCACTGGAGCATTCCAGCTGGTCTCTCTTTAAATCTCAGGCCGAATTCATAGATTTTCAGGATAATTTGAAGGTTTTCTAGGTAGTTTGGTGGAGACAGGTGATTTGGAGACCCTACTCTTCCGCCGTCTTGCTCCTCCCCCTCTTGTTGAGAATTTTTGCATCCATGTTCATCAGGGATGTTGGTCTGTAATTCTCCTTTTTGGTGGGATCTTTGTCTCGTTTTGGAATTAAGGGGATGCTGCCCTTATAGAACGAATATGGAAGTACTCCATCTCTTTCTATCTTTCCAAACTGCTTAGTAGAATAGATATGGTTTCTTCTTTAAATGTTTGATAGAATTCCCCAGGGAAGCCATCTGGCCCTGGACTTTTGTGTCTTGGAGGTTTTGGATGACTGCTTCAATTTCCTCCCTGGTTATTGGCCTGTTCAGGTTTTCTATTTCTTCCTGTTCCAGTTTTGGTAGTTTGTGGCTTTCCAGAAATACGTCCATTTCTTCTCGATTCCCTAATTTATTGGCGTATAGCTGTTCATAATATGTTTTTAAAATCGTTCATATTTCCTTGGTGTTGGTAGTGATCTCTCCTTTCTCATTCATGATTTTATTAATTTGAGCCTTCTCTCTCTTCTTTTTAATAAGGCTGACTAATGCTTTATCTATATTATTAATTCTTCAAAGAACCAACTCCTGGTTTTGTTGATCTGTTCCACAGTTCTTCTGGTCTCGATTTCGTTGAGTTCTGCTTGAATCTTTATTAACTCTCTTCTTCTGCTGGGTGTACGACCTATTTGCTGTTTTTTCTCTAGCTCCTTTAGGTGTAAGGTTAGTTTTTGTATTTGAGTTCTTTCCAGTTTTTGAATGGATGCTTGTATTGCGATGTGTTTCCCCCTCAGGACTGCTTTTGCTGCATCCCAAAGATTTTGAATGGTTGTATCTTCATTCTCATTAGTTTCCATGAATCTTTTTAATTCTTCCTTAATTTCCTGGTTGACCCTTTCATTTTCTAGCAGGATGGTCCTTAACCTCCACGTGTTTGAAGTCCTTCCAAACTTCTTGTTTTGATTTAGTTCTAATTTCAAGGCATTATGGTCTGAGAATACGCAGGAGATGATCCCAATCTTTGAGTATTGGTTCAGACCCAATTTGTGACCCATTGTGTGGTCTATTCTGGAGAAAGTTCCATGTGCACTTGAGAAGAATGTTATTCAGTTGAGTTTGGATGTAAAGTTCTGTAGATATCTGTGAAATCCTTCTGGTCCAGTGTATCATTTAAAGCTCTCGTTTCTTTGCAGATGTTGTGTTTATAAGACCTATCGAGTGTAGAAAGCGCTAGATTGAAGTCACCAAGTATAAGTGTATTATTATCTAAGTATGTCTTCACTTTGGTTATTAATTGATTTATATATTTGGCAGCTCCCACATTCGGGGCATATATATTGAGGATTGTTAAGTCCTCTTGTTGGATAGATCCTTTAAGTTTGATATAGTGTTCCTCTTCAGCTCTCACTACAGTCTTCGGGGTAAATTTTAGTTTATCTGATATAAGGATTGCTATCCCTGCTTTCTTTTGAAGACCATTTGAATGGTAAATGGTTCTCCAACCTTTTATTTTCAGGCTTTAGGTGTCCTTTTGTCTAAAATGAGTCTCTTGTAGAAACAAATAGATGGGTCCTGTTTTTTTATCCAGTCTGACACCCTGCTCCTTTTGATGGGGTCATTAAGCCCGTTCACGTTCAGAGTTACTATTGAAAGATATGAGTTTAGTGTCATCATGATATCTATTCAGTCCTTGTTTTTGTGGATTGTTCCACTGGATTTCTTCTTAAGGGGAATTTTAAGAGTTCCCCTTAACATTTCTTGTAGAGCTCGTTTGGAGATCACATATTCTTTCAGTTCCTGCCTGTCTTGGAAGCTCTTTATCTCTCCTTCCATTTTGAATGAGAGCCTTGCTGGATAAAGTATTCTTGGTTGCATGTTTTTCTCTTTTAAGACCCTGAATATATCCTGCCAGCCCTTTCTGGCCTGCCAGGTCTCTGTGGCTCTCCACTCTTTTATCAATTCCAATGTGTGTCTGTGGAGAGTCTGTTCTGCCAGTCTTCAGTCATTTTCTGGTTTATTTACATTGATGTGGACATTATTTAGGTGTAACCATGGGATGAGATGACAAGTAGGGGACAAAGATTCTCCTCCTGTTACATCTTCCCCAGAAGCAGCATCTTGTTTTATAATTTATTATAATTCTTGAAGAATTTACAAACACTAAGAAATAATACTACACTACTGAAAAGAATTTTTGTTTTATTAATTAAACTAATTCTGTAGGTTTTTAAATTAATCTCTTTTGTATTTATTTATTTTGTGTGATTGTGTGTATGACTGTGTGTGTATGTATGTGTGTGTATAACCCTTTTGGGAAGGGTGTAAGATACTTCATTATAGATCCAGAAATAAGTATATAGTGAGCTGTTTGATTAACAACTTTATGTTTATAAAAATTAAGGCATAATGTTGATATTGGGTCACTTTCATCATCCTTTTGGCCAAATAAAAATAGAAAAAACCCTAGAAGGGGATTTTTTTTCCTCCTAAAAGTATTGTAATTTTCATTGGGATAGGAAGAAGGCTCTTGAGAGAAAGGAAGAAGACACAGTATTGCTGAATCTTTTTTTTTTTTTTTGGAATTGTTACGACCCGAGGCCATATTTTTCAGTGGAAATCTATAACCTTATTTTCTTGCTTTCATATATGGGAAAGCTCTAAGCCACATGACATTTCACATTATTCTTTATTCAGTGGGGAATAGACCAGAAATATAATAGGATTGTCTATATATTTAAAACACTATCTAATAACTATTCAGGCTTTCTTACATTCTTTGTGCTCTTCCTTGCTGGTGTTTCATTGTGTGTGACCTATCTAAAATTTGAAGAATTGAAGAAACTTTTTTTGTGAAATATAATAAAGCCTTGATTAATTGGAAACTAACTAACCAGAACTTTCAATTAACCTGTTTTATTTATTTATTTTTTGCTACACTCTCCTTTTAGAAGGAAGAGGCAAATGACAAGAAAACAAGCTGTTAACAGGTATTTATGTATTTATTTTTTAAAAATCAACTTCCTGGGAATGTCCTTGACATTTGACTTGCCTTTAAACAAATTTCATGAGCTTGTACAGATTCAGCCCAACTTCAATAATTTTGTTCCCTGTACTATACTTATTAAGGTAGGAAAGTAGAGGCATTGAAAATTTTCAGAGCAAATGTCAAATCTTTCTTAATCCTTAGTTAATAATAAGAAAAATGAAATCCAAATAGCTAATTAGATCCTGTCTATCCATTTGAGGGTACCAGTTGAGTCTCCACAGTTTCATTATTGATGGTTATCATTCATATCTATTAACTGGGAATGGATCCTATAATCATGCAGTGGGTAGATGACTTCCAGCCACAGGGAGCAACTCCTTCCCTGGTAACTAAAACAAAAGCTAGGGAAAGGCTACAAAGTTGATGTGGGTTGAGTGAGGGTCACTGACACAAAAACTATGACACCTGTGTAGAATAACGAGAAGGTAATTTAATCACCACATGACTCTGGAATGCTTAAGAAGGTACATTCACTTTTACAGGGCAGCACAGGTTATTAAGTGTGCTGTAGGAATAAAGGAAAAAAAATAGGCCGTCTAATCTTTTGGAGTTGCTCTAAGTATCAGGCATGGATCTATTTTGCAAGCATGCTAGTACTTCTAAAATATTTGAAATTATTTTTTCTAAAAATACATTTTTAAAAATTTAAAAGTCTAAGAAGATTCATGCTTGAAACTTGTTATCTATGACAATTTCACTTGAATTGCAATCAGACATACCATATCACTGTAGGCTTTATACCTTTCAGGTTGCAATGGGGAAAATAATGGACAGTAACTCAGAGCAGCAAGGGGAAAGGAGGGCAACTCATGGTAATAAAGTGCATTTTGATATTGCTGGGAATAGTGTCCCTTCTTCTCTTCCACATACCCTTCTCAGGTTAAATCACCCTTTGCTGAATTTTCCCCAATTTCCTGAGGGCTACCTGTGAAATATGTTTTATCCATATTTTTCTACAACAGAAATATCATGGCGTTTTAGGGGCAATGGGGACCACACTATGTGATTTATTCTGGGTTTTTGACATAGAAAATGAAAACCATCATGGTGATGTTTATAATATCTGGGACATTTCCTATACTAAATATTACTTTTAAATATCATGCACACTAAATAGTACCCAAGTGACCTGAAGCAGTGGATGTGCCTCCTTAAGTGCCAAACTTTCTATTAGACTGTAATTTTAGTGCTGAGGGAGACTAGAACCCACTAGATTTCATTAATGAATGATTTTAACTGAAAAACTTTAAACGGTTTGAGTTTTGAAATTAGATTTGGGATACTGAAAGTAAATGTTTTTATTTTAAAGGAATGCAATTGAATTCAGACATTGAAATTGACTTTCATTTTATTTTAATTTTCCTAATAAAATGACGTGCAAATTAATGTAATATTATCTTCATTTAATTAATTATAACAGTAGTTTATAACTGTATAGATAAATTTTAGATTAATCAGAGTACACATTAAATATGTATATATATGTAATTCATTTTTGCATTTGCTGTAATCTGAGAAAAACCATGAATTGTTCTTAAAAGTATATGCACTGATTCACTCACATAAACTACAGAGAAACAGAAGAGTCACAAACTCTAAAGCCTACTGATACAATGCTGGTAATGTAAATGAAAGGCCATAAGCAATGGGGAGTGGTGGCAACTATGGTGGCCTAGACAGTATATATTCTTTCCAAAGGTGTCAGCTATTACTCAGTGTAGTTGATTGCTACCATGTGGGAATGTAGGCCTAATGTTGTTAAGCTCTGAGTTTTTAAAAGAAGCCGGGAATGCAGATTTTTATATGAAATTCCCTAATCCTTAAATGTTGGTAACTAACTCAATAAAAGCAAAAACAAAACAAAAACAAAAGAAAAGAAAAAGAAAGAAACACTATGGAAGCTAAACAAAATGATCTGTGGCCTGGATCTAGCCCATGGGCTGTCAGTTTATTACCTCTGCTTTAAATTGTAAATCCTCTAGGTATTGCAATTTAAAACATTCACAGTATGTTATTAATGTACCCAAACATCTGATAATGGAAAATTTATGTAAAGTGAATTAAAAATACGTGGAATGCTTGTAAATAATTCTGCTGGTACTCAAAATGGTGGTTATGCACTTCATGATGTTTACTTACTATATGGAAATAACCAATATATTTTTCCCATAATTTGGTTTGAAAGTTAAGATAAAACTATGAAATTTTTGCTTTCATATTTATCAGTGCAATGCAGCATGAAAGATTATTACTACGATGTCCAAAGAGAATATTTAAATATAGGTTCTGTCACATAACATAATTAAGGCTTCTATTTAAAACCTAATTTATGGTGCCATATGTGTTCTTTTAACTTTAATTTGACTTGCCTTTCAACAAATTTCTAATTTCTTCTAGCAAAATCCTTTATTTTTATGAATGGTTAAAATAAGAAATAAAAGAAATGTAAGTAGTTAATGACAAAACTTCATTTGAACTTTTGATTGGCATTGGCAAAGATAAAACAAAAGCTAGTCATCTGAAATTTCTGTTTGAGTTAACTGTTTGATTGGTCTGAGACTTTGCTTGTTTGTCATACTCTGGACCTTAGCACATAATCCCATTGTGCTACAATGCTTTTAACATTTGTATGCCTCTTTCATCACTGGCAGTCCAAAAGCATATTTGTCTAAAGAGGAAACCATTAAATTCCAATCTTTCTAGAAAAAAATAAAGAAAAAGAAGGAAAACTAAAACTTCATTGCTAAACCTGCTTTAATAGCCCTTATGATCTGCACCATTAAGTCCTTAGGATGGCCACTTGACAGTCATTTCTGATGAGAAACTTATCTGAGACTTTAAAAAAGGGAAAAGTGGAAAATAAAGAAAGAATACACAATCTCAAATTCTAAATTAACTTTTAAAAGCCCTCATTGGTCAACAAATTATTCTAGTTGCAGATTTAATACAGACATATTTGAAAGATGAGAAATTGTTGGACAACTGGTCAATATATATGACAATGTGCAAAATAGGTGATGTTTATCTAAATAAAATTTGGTAGACAGTGCTCCCCTTTCTAGATCATCAGTTTTTACCACAAGTAATCTATTGTGTGATAGGATGAACTATGTTAAAATATACTAATTAAAACTGTTCTCTAAAAACTCTAACAACTGGAAATTCTTAGTTAATTAGTTACTCCTCAGAGGTAGAGAATTTAAGAAATGAGTGATTATTTGGTACATTTAACCATGTGACATATCAATAAGGTAATTCTGTAAAAATTTTGATGAACAACTGCTACTCTTATTTTTTCCAGAACATAATAATATCTAACATTTTTCAGACATGATATCCCAGGTTCCAGGTTATTTTAGTTCATTTAATCTTTGTAACAACCCTACAAGTTAAGTGACATTATTGTGATCCTTGCTTTACAGATGATGTTACTGAGGCACAGAAAAGGTTAAGTGACTTATCTGAGGCCACACAGTCTACAAATATCAGAGCCAGCATTTTAATCAAGGCAGTATGATTACAAAGCTCATATATTTTGGGTCAATATATTTTATAGCCTGACAACTGGAATCAGACTAATTACTAAGCGCTTCATTTCATTATATATATATATTTTTTTCCGACTTCCTGGAAAATGGCATTCTTATTCTGAAATCAATTTTGGTAGCATTGCTTTGTGTAATAAATTAGCAAGTTTAATTATAAAATAGCTCAAATAGAAAGAGCAAGAAATAAATGAGAGACATTTGTGGACCAATAACCAAGTCTACATTTTGCTACATTTGACTCAGAGCTCATTTGTTAAAAAATGTATCTGTAAAGAATTATTGATATGACTGCCACTAATCTCCTTTCTCCTCCACCTTTTATTAGAGTTAACTACTGTTTTAAAATTTGTGTGAATTATTTCTGGTTTTTTATTATATGTGTGTTTATGCACAAAGAATATGCATTATTAGTTTTTGTGTTTTTAAAATGTACCTAAATGTTTTTGTATGATACTGTCCTTTTGTAATCATTGTTTTTATATTATGTTTTTGAGATTTATCTATGTTGATTCTTGCTGATCTAGTTCATTTATTTTTAATTGTCCATTCTACTATTTAATTGTATGATTATACCACAGTTTGATTATTCTTTACTATATTGATGGACGTTTAGGTTGTTTTCAATTTTTTGTTATTACATATGGTACTGTAAATGGACATCATAATTTCTTGTGCCCTTGTGGGAAAATTTCTCTGGGGTATAAACCTAGAAGTAAAATCATTGAGTTGTGGACTATGTACATCTTTAATGGTTATTGCTAAATTGCTCTCCAAAATTATTCTGATTTACACTCCCACTAGTGTTATACAAGAACTCCTATTTCCCCACATTCTTACCAATGTAGTAGATATTTTTTTTTAATTTTTATTTATTTATGATAGTCACAGAGAGAGAGAGAGAGAGAGGCAGAGACATAGGCAGAGGGAGAAGCAGGCTCCATGCACCGGGAGCCTGATGTGGGATTCGATCCTGGGTCTCCAGAATCGCGCCCTGGGCCAAAGGCAGGCGCCAAACCGCTGCGCCACCCAGGGATCCCTGTAGTAGATATTTTTAACAAATAATTCCTTTGAAGAAAAAATAATTCTTTTTATTTATTCTCTTTTATGATTACATCCAGAGATGAAACACTGATTCTGATCACTTAGGGCACATAACAATGCTTACTGAAACTATTTGTGTAATTATTCTTCATTTTAAAACATATGTAATTCAGATATGAATAAAAATACTACTTAAAATTTGTATATTCCAGGTTACAAACACTTTCCCATAAAGCCTCATTTGATGACAGGTTTATCTTATTTATCCTATTTATCTTTGTGTTTCTCTTAATTCAAGGACAGGTGGGGGTGGTCTGTGGGACAGAAGATTGGAGCAAGATCTCAGCATTATGACTAGACAGTAGCCACACACCATCTTGAATTAATCTTCAAAGTTTCCCATTCTGAATCATTACATAACAAGTGCTGAAATGCAGTGAAAGTCCAACTATAATTTATTACGGCTTTGTGTTTTTTCAAGTTCTTTTTACATATGTTGCAGATTCAGAGAATAGGGTATTCAATATTTTCAACTCACTTAAGATTTGATTCCAATAGTGCTTTTATGGTGATGCACATAGCTACTTAAAGTAGAGGGAGGACTCAGTCCACTATTCTGTATTTCTTTTTGGATAAGGAGGGTAACTAATTGGATTTTGTGTTTGGGGAGATTTTTTATTAGAATGAGCTAGATCTGTACCCTGGAGTTTAACAAATAGCTTTTGGGGTTTCTTAGATTCCATGTGTACTAAAAAGAAAATCTGGTTAGAAACCTAATAGGGATCCCTGGGTGGCGCACCGGTTTGGCGCCTGTCTTTGGCCCAGGGCGCGATCCTGGAGACCCGGGATCGAATCCCACGTCGGGCTCTCGGTGCGTGGAGCCTGCTTCTCCCTCTGCCTGTGTCTCTGCCTCTCTCTCTCACTGTGTGTGCCTATCATAAATAAATTTAAAAAATTAAAAAAAAAAAAGAAACCTGTCTAATATTTTAAGAAAGATTAAAGTATAAAAGTCAGTTGAAACTGATTTAACTTAAACTCCAAGAATTGCCAATCTGCTACACAAACACACTCAGATGCCTTCGTACATTTACACACACAGGTATATTCTATCTCTATCACAGAATACCTATTATTTCAATTACTTTTTAAAAGAAATCTATGAAAACATGAATATGGTTATGTTTTTAGTGATGCTTCTACTTATGGGAGGTGGCAATTTTGGCAAACAAAATCTAAATCATTTAATCTCTTGCAATGATGACATTTTTATGGGCTTCTGTATAAGTAGTCCTAGGAAAAATTTTTGATAATGTCATTCCTGGGAAGTGAACTGATTTCTACAGTATTTTTACAAGACATTACAAGAAAATTATGGTTCATACACTTTGTTCAGATGATTGCCAGATTAGTACAGTTCACATATGTATACCTCATTGTTCAAATGTGACAATAAGCCTAGAGAATCCCCCATAAATTGATTCTGAGGGTTTCTACACATTTTAGCCTATTTGTGAACTGACTATGGGACTCCTATTTAAGAAGTTCCGTGGCTATTTTTGCTAATTGGCTACCCATTTTATAGTTTAATCATGCTCTGAGAACCACTATTTGGCTTTCTATGTTACTTCTACTAGTTCAGAAGAAACTGTGCCAAATTAATTTTGCCTAGATCCTACCTATCCTATATGGAGATTTTTTTTTCTTTTTTCCTCTTTTACCTTTTATAAATTTATTTTTTATTGGTGTTCAATTTGTCAACATACAGAATAACACCCAGTGCTCATCCCGTCAAGTGCCCACCTCAGTGCCCATCACCCAGTCTCCCCCACTCCCCGCCCACCTCCCCTTCCACCACCTTTAGTTCGTTTCCCAGAGTTAGGAGTCTTTCATGTTCTGTCTCCCTTTCTGATATTTTCCACTTATTTTTTCTCTTTTCCCCTTTATTCCCTTTCACTATTTTTTATATTCCCCAAATGAATGAGACCATATAATGTTTGTCCTTCTCCGATTGACTTATTTCACTCAGCATAATACCCTCCAGTCCCATCCACGTTGAAGCAAATGGTGGGTATTTGTCGTTTCTAATGGCTGAGTAATATTCTATATGGAGATTTAATTAGGTTATCTAACTTTTTCAATAAGCACTAAATAAATCACTTAAAACACAAGATATCACAAAGCTTTTAAGCTAGTTTTATAAATCAGAGCATTTTCAGAACAGCACATTAAGTAGCTGACAAGACTAGTCTATTGAGAAATCATTACTTTAAGAAAATAAATATCATGGCTGATGAGTATTTATTAAAAAAAATAAAATAGGAGTGTCTGAGTGGCTCAGTTGGTTAAGTGTCTGCCTTCAGCTCAGGTCTTGATCTCAGGGTCCTGTGATTGTGCCCCGCATTGGGCTCCCTGCTCAGTGGGGAGTCTGCTTCTTCCTCTGCCCCTCCCCCTGTCCATGAACTCAAGTGCATGTACCCTCTCTCTCTCTCTCTTTCCAAATAAATAAATAAAATCTTTTTAAAAAACAAAACAAAACAAAACAGAAATGGAGGAAATATAAGCATTGTTGTATTGCCTTTATCATTTGTATTTCTAAAAAGTGTTCTTTATATTTGAGATGTTAATGGATTTTTTAAAAGATTTTATTTATTTATTCATAAGAAACACACACACACAGAGAGAGAGAGAGAGAGAGAGAGAGAGAGAGAGAGGCAGAGACACAGGCAGAGGGAGAAGCAGGTTCCATGCAGGGAGCCTGATGTGGGACTCGATCCTGGGTCTCCAGGATCACACCCTGGGCTGAAGGTGGCACTAAACCGCTGAGCCACCTGGGCTGCCCTGGATCTTTATTTATAAAATAATTTTCAGTTGTTCTATGTAATATTCGTTTTTTTTTTAACAGAGCACTACACTTTTGTTAGCCTAAACAAAGCCTTGGCAAACAACCTGTATCTTTTATCTACAAAACATCAAAATAATGGACATTTTCATCTTTACCTCTGTCTCCAAAATACCCATGTGTTTTGCCATGGATGGTATAGATAATAATACTATAATATAGTATGGTAAATACTCCTTTTTGCTATTGTTGACAGCCCAGCGTGAACCTTGAGCAAGTCATTTACATGAAGTTTCCTTGGGATTACCTACATTCTTGTCCACTCTGACCTTGTAATTTTGCTCACTCTTGGAAATGTAATGCAGAGTGACTAAGATAATGTTGTTTACACAGACTTTAAGTGGATTGACATTATAGTCAAGCAAGTGTCACATCACCCAAAGTGAAGGAAGACTTAATTACCATAATCCTGTGAATACTAAAATTCCTTGGCCATGTGTGGAATAATAATGTGTAATGTTCTGCATGTTACATTTAATAACGTGAAGGCACAAATACATTAGGTCTCAGGCTGTGTGTTTCTTTAATATAAATGAAAGGAAAGTGGAATTATAGAAGGAAAATGGACTTTGTAGTAGGATACTTGTCTGAATGTTCAGGTGAAGTCTACTTTTTTTTTTTTAACTTGGAAGAGTTGCCTAGTGATGGGAAAATGAAGGGACTGCTAAAATATCCATAAATCTAGGCACCAGTGGGTAGGGTGACAGACCATGAATTTCTCTGGAGGGTACAGGGTAGATTTAACTAAATGACTGAGACAGGATAAAGAGGAAAGGCTGATAACCACCTATTATTATGCAACGGGGAACATATCATTATTTTACAAAGATACTGGTGACATTTTCTAAAATTGTATAGCGTTAATCTTAAATTTGTCAGTGTAACTAACTAGTTGCTAAAACAGAGTTGATTCTAAGAACCAGTATGAATGCATTTAAAAAAGCAATGCATTATTCCTAAATTGGTAGGGTTTGTAATACATCTTGATGAATGCTACTAAATGATGTTAAGAAATGGGACTATTACGCCAAAATGGCCATTCTTTGGTTTGTAGTCCTTGAAGGAATTATGTCCCATGGCAAGTCCTGCAGATAGATACATATGAAGTGCCCTGAAGACTAGTCCTGCTGAGTGTTTTTGATAACACTAAGTTTTCAATACAAAGAATACATTTGCTGAAAGAGTTTTTGGCTCAGCATATTAGGACTCCAAAGATCTGTTTGTTACTTTAAATTATCATCCAGAATTTGTTTTTTAACTAATACAAATGTTCAAAAGGGGGCAAGTATAAAATGATTTAGCCATAAAACATTGTTTTTAAATAAATCCATTAGAAAATTGAGATGTAAAAAATATGTAACTCAATCAATTGGTTTGTGTAAATGACATATTATTCATAATCCACAATACAAAATGCTAGATCATCTGATATATAGTGTTTCAGATTTTTAAAAAATATGTAAAAGCTGTTAAAAAAATAAAATACTGAAGGCTGTTAATAACAGCAGCCATGCTTTAATTTGTTGCATGTAGGAGAATTTAAGGCATTTTGAACTGATATGTCATTATAAAATATTCTCCCTACAAACTATTTTTATTTAAATATTAAAATATAATTATTATTTGATTTGTATTTGATGAAAATCAAATGATTTGGACATTTTCATTTAATTAATTAATTAAGAAGATTTTGTTTACTTATTCTAGAGAGAGAGAGAGGGAGAAAGTGGGAGAGCAGGGGGAGGAAGAGAGGGAGAGGAACAAGCTGACTCCATACTGAGCTCAGAGCACGACACAGGGCTCTATCTCAGGACCCTGAGATCATGTCCTGAGCTGAAACCAAGAGTTGAATGCTTAACTGACTGAGCCATGCAGGCACCCCAGACATTTTCATGTTTAATGGCTAGTAATAGCCAAATAATATATTACTGTAATACATTTGGTTGGCAGATATGTATAGTTATGTTGCTTTAAAATGAAATTAGCCTAAATAACAAAAATAGTGATTTTATATTCTTTATGCTGTAAGGGTTTTACAAATACTCCTTAAATCACATATTGATATATCTAACATATTAAGAATAAAGTGGTTTTTATTTTTTTGATCATGATTTACATTTGGTAGTAAAGCACCTACTGAACATTACATGAAAGGATTTGGGACATTAAATGAGGCAGCCCATTTAAAAATAGTATATACATATTTTACTTTTGGTTGCAATAAAAACATATTGTGTTTTCCTTAGTTTGTATTTGTCCAGTTCTCCAGCTTCAAAAAATCACTGCTTTGTTTTTCAGAACTAAGTTAAACTCCAATTTAGGGGCTCCTAATTTCAAGAAACAATTTATAAAATATCATAAACATTCTTTCAAACTTTGTCAGTCTGTCAGGCAGAAACATACAGTTGAAGTGCCTATATATATGCAAAAAATTGTGATGCAGCCTTTGTTTTGCTGAGCATGTGCTCACAGCCAATGACTGGCTGCATTCAGATTAGTTTTCATTACTTCAAGCTGACCAGATTTTTTTAAATAAGGGCACTGGAGCTTTCACCTCAACACTATGGTGATGTGAAATTCCTGCTGCAGAGTCCCTGAGCTGGTGCTAGAAGAGAAGCACCTGTGAGCACAGGCTGTCAGAAGGCCTTTGGAGCCCTAGAGTTTGAGGATACAGCTGCTGGGTTTATGAGCAATTGGAAGTGTTTTGTCACTCCTTTTGCAACCACAGGAGACCACCTAATAACTTTTTACTTTCTTTGGGTGTATAATTTGTATTGATTAGTAGTAGTTATTGGGTAGAGCTGTGATGAGGGTGGCAAGGCAGGCCCTATTAAGAAATATATTTTGGTGAAGATAGTACTGCCCAGATAGGAACAGGGATCTCACATCATTCATTTTGCCTAATCCCTCACAAAACAATGCATTTTTTAGGTATTCCTGGAAGTAAACTTTTTAGGTATCAGCTTCTCTTTTCAGAGAATCAATTGGAGCATGAATATTATATTTGATTTTGAAAAATTGTCAGCCTTTCTAGAAATGCTAAGTGATTATTTGAAGTTTAGAAAGAATTTATTTAGCTCTGGAAATTGTAAAAATATTTAAATCAAATTCTAGGTTTGTGAATTAGTGAGAATATAGATTACTTTAGAGGTCTTTCTTATGATGATACATATAGCAAAGCTTTGTCATGAAATTCATGGGTGCTAGAAGATAGAAGTGTTTTACTTTTAAACAAACTATATAGGATATTGGTATCCTAAATTTTCACAGGTATTGGTCAGAAGTAGAAATTCTCCAAAGACACTTTAACTATTTGTAGCATTGCTCTTATTTACATTCCGAGGTGGTTAGACATTCTCTCCTTCACCATGTCTCCTTCCCTCTCAGAAGGTGAAACATAAATTTTAATTTACGGCTTGTTTAATATATGTGTTTGAGTGGAGAATAGGGTACTTAATATTAGATTATATAGCACTATGGGGGTGCCTGGACGGCTCATTTGGTTAAGCATCTGACACTTGATTTTGTCTCAAGTCATGATCTCAGGGTTGATTGTGAGATTAAGCCTTGTCTGGGGCTCTGTGCTGAGTGTGGAACTTGCTTGGGATTTTTTCTTTCCCTCTATCTCTGCCCCTTGCCCACCACTCATGCATGCACCTGTGCACTCTTTCTCTCTCAAAAGAAGATTATATAGTACTACTATAACTGTATTGCCTGAAGGGTAATATTTTTAATATTACTTTTAATATTTAAAAAAATATTTTAAATATTTTTCCTGAGCCTACTACTTTTTTTTTAAAAGTGAAATTTATTATTCAGAGTATCAACTGGTACCTTCATAAAATTATTTATTACAGGTTTTAACCAAATATATTAGCTCTTCATTTAATTGAAATGAATAGATTTTGGGACAAGACACTCTTTCATGTATTCTTAAAAATTTTGCAACTTTCTTACTTAAAATATAACCACCTTCTTTAAAATATGCATTTACAGGAAGGAGTTTTAAGCAAATATTTCAACTTTAATTCAGAAATTACATTTAGAAATCTTTCTTTGCTCTTTGAAAATCCATTGAGTTTACTGAACTTGTAGTAGCAAAGTTAAGTTACAGCAACTGCAAAAATAATTAATGAAATTAAGTTGAAAATTTCATAAACAAGTGAAGTTATTATTCATTCTGTACCACACTAGAAATGTGGACATGTTAAATGATAAATTGGGCATGAACTGCTTTAATCTGTAAGCTGAACATGTTAGCAAATGACTTACGTTTGTAATTAGTATTTATGGCCACAGGAGAGTGCCTCTTTTAAATCAGTGACAGGAAGTTGATCAGTTTACGTTGTCATAGCAACCAAAGAATTGCACTGCTTCTGTTGGATTTAGTCTATTATGCTATGTATCCATGTTTAGAAATATATTTATGAGCTTTAAGGAAAACAACTCAAGAATTCAAAAGATGTTGGTATGCCAAAATGCCAAACTCACAAAGTCCAAAAAAAAAATGCTTGAACACTTCATAACAAGCTTAAGTGCTCTATGGTTGTCATAAAATTTCTTTTACAAAGCAAATGATGTCTGGAAAAACATTTCAAACTAGATCAGAATGCAAATCCTTTTATGACAGTATGTGGCTGTCACATTCATAATAACAGACAATAATTGATGATTTATGAGATGACACCATGGCAACAAAGTCTTTCATCATTGGCACCCCTTGGTTACTTTTATATTAGGAGCTTGTGGGTGTCTATGAAAAGTTTCCAATATGACATACAAGAAAGTCTACTCATACCATAATCCATTAGATCTTATTTGATGCAGGGTAAAAGCACTGTAGTGGTTTTCAAATCATCTGGCAAAATGAAACCTGGCAAAATCTTTGGTAAAAAACCTGTGTTAAACTAGTAAATATGTTCAATAGCTGAAAATGGACAGATTTGTTTCTGTCACTTAAGCTTTCAAAGAAAATTGGTAATGGTTCTTTTGAGTGCAAGCTGTTAGGTTCTTTAAAATTATAGTTTCTGATAATACCGTTATATAGAAAGGTGGTAGAAGGAGAAAGGGAGTGTAGTGTACATTGACTAGCTTTAACCTCAGAAGAAAGATGATTTTTAAAACTTGATTTTAATGTTGAGGTCTTTATAAAGGTGGAATAAACATGTAATTGGATATTATAGAATGACTTTCATGTGTCTTGTAGGCTGAGGAGTAAGTAACATGTTAGTATTACTTATAGGAGATCATCTATCACTTTTTCTGTTGTAGATTAAAATATTGGAAATACAAAGAACTTCCTGCCTTGGTTTTATTGTTAATTTATAAAAAGGAAAAAATTTTATATTTGGACTCTAGAAAGTATACTGGATTATTCAACCCTCTACTTGATTTATAAAAAAAAGGTTAAATCAGATGATCATTTTGAGGTCCTTTCTGGTGAAATTGGTCCATGAATTATAAGAAGTTGTAGAAATATCAAAAATTGGATGTACTGAGTATAAAACACTGAAAGTATCCAACTTAACTGACATGAATATAACATAAGCTTGAACATCAAAATTAACCTAGCTTTTATATATGAGGTTTTTTAAAAATATGGATGTAAGGAATTTTCCAGCACTTATTTCTTATCAAACTTTAGTCTTTTGAGGATAAAAGTCCATAATATTCATTTGCAGGATAAGCCAATTGTATAAAGAAGGATTTCTGGTATTTATGCAGTAATAATTTTTATTGATACATTTTCTATAAGGCAGTTGAATGGATATAAAACCCTTAATTAACTCTGACTATGCTCAGAGATTATAATTTTGATCTCAAGTAAAAGTTAAGAAAATAGAGTCTACCATTCAATGTCATAATGATTTATCTTTGTTAATATAAAAAACTAGCTAATAATTTTGATTCTGAATCTTCTTCTAGATGGTAGAGAAATCACATAGGAGAATATTATATTTATTTATTTACTTATTTACTTATTTATTTATAGAACAGAATTCTTGATATAATGACACCTGCTTTTGGTTCAAGATTTTGCTCAATGATCTGGAATATATATAAAATGGAGAACACATTGTCTTTAATTTCTAGGAGCTTGTGATTCAGTTGACTGAAAACTAATTATGAATCAACTGAGAATAAACCCAAAGTACTAAACTAAGAAAGTGTGTAAGTGATCAATCACTAACTCCTGAAACCAATACTACACTATATGTTAACTAACTTAAATTTAAATAAAAACTTGAGAGAAAAGAAAAAAAGTGTGATTTAGTATTATATATAGACTTCAGGGATCAAAATTAAAGCTATTTATGATAAGGTAAAAATTTTGAAATGACTTCATAGAGGACAAGTCAGGAGGTAAGAATATTCCAACTCAAACCTTAAATGAATTTGCAAATTTGAATTGTCAAAAACATGTTATTCTCGGGTTTGAAAGCCTACATGACAAAGACACACAGATATAAATAACTACAGCATATGTAGAGCTCTGTCCCACTTACACTGCAGTGATAATACTGGAAATAATAACACTTAGGTATTGAATAGTCACCTTATTTTTATCTCTCTCTCCATTCTTAAGTGATCATGAGAATTGATTCCTTCTCTACACTGTGGCACACCACTACTCCTCTTGATCTTAGAATAAAATCCAAATATCCTAAATATGACTCTCAAGGCTTTATATCAGTGGTTCTCAACTGGAGAGGATTTTGCTCCCATAGGACATTTAACAATGTTTGAACACATTTTCAGTTGTTATACTGTGGGGGTCGTGGTGGCAGTACTATTGGCATCTAGTGGGTAGTAGTCAGGAATGCTGCTAAATCCTATAATGCACAGGGAAATTCCCCCAATACAAGGAATTACCCAGCCTAGGACATCAATAGTGTTGAGGTTGAGAAATGAGACATGCTACCCCTGCCCCTATGATCTAACCCCTGCATACTTTTTAATCTTATCTCTGCTACTTGTTCCCTTACTATCAATTCAATCACTTTGGTCCCCTTGAACATTCTATTTTCTTTCTCACTTTCAGATTTTCATAAATGCTATTCTTTCTACCTGGAACACACCCTGTTACCCTTTTCCCCATACCTCTGACCTTCATTCTATTACACCTCCTTACTCTTCTATATATGCCTATCACCTAGACTCCTTGAGTATAGGAAGCATGTTTTATTTATCTTTGTATCCTTATTGCTCAGCATGTTATTGGAGATGCAATAAATGCTTGTTGAAGAAGTACATAGACTGCAGGAGGGTTTGGATATTAAGGTAAAAAAGATGGTAAGGATCTCAGTGATTATTATGGCTATGGGAATGAAGAGGAAGAAGTATATTTGAGGGTGACTGCAAAGGAAAAATTCGCATGGATAGGTAAATTATTTCATGTGGATTGTGACAGAAGATGATTTTTTACAAACCATGTAGACTGAGGGAATAGGGACAGAAATGACATAGGAAGAAAGCTTAATCTCAACTCAGAACATAAGAACCTATTTCCATTGACTTAGTAATGCCTATTAGCATCTGGAAATAGACTTCAGTCTGGCTGAATTAATTAGTTCTGTGATCATTTAACCTCAGTTTATCTGTAAAATGGAGAAAGGAGGAGTACTTACCTGAATGAGTGGTGGTGAGGATTAAATTAGTTAATGCATGATAAACATCCCAATGTTCAACATATAGTTAACACTTAATAAATTCAGCTATTATTATTATTATTATTATTATTATTATTTCCATTGCTTTGAGTCTCCTTTCTGTACCTGACCTCTGCCTTTTGAAATGAAAGCATATATCTACTATGTTTTCCATGAAGCCTTTTATGATGATTTCAGGGAAAGACAATCACCTTCCTCCTATAAACTCCAATACCATTTTAGTTTAGTCACTTTTTTTGCCATTTCTTGCACACTGCCCAGTTGTATAACAGTATATGTATTTACATTGTAAGTTCCTTGAGAGTAGATATGTGACTTACTTACTCTTCCTTAACATAAAGAAAATGCTAAATAAATATTAGGTTATGATAATTAGTTGTTATTTTTATTTTTTATTTTTGTATATTTTTTTATTGGAATTCGATTAGGCAACCTATAGGATAACACCCAGTGCTCATCCAGACAAGTGCTCCCCCAGTGCCCGTCACTCAGTCACCCCCATCCCTCCACCCACTTCCCATTCCACTACCCCTTGTTCGTTTCCCAGAGTTAGGAATCTCTCAGGTTCTGTCACCCTGTCTAATTTTTCCCACTCATTTTCTCTCCTTTCCCCTATAATTCCATTCACTATGTTTTATATTCCCCTTTTGAGTGAAACCATATAATGATTTTCCTTCTCTGATTGACTTACTTCACTCAGCATAATACCCTCCAGTTCCATCCACATTGAAGCAAATGGTGGGTATTTGTCATTTCTAATGGCTGAGTAATATTCCATTCTATACATATACCACATCTTATGCATCCATTCATCTTTTGATGCAGACACCTAGGCTCCTTCCACAGTTAGGCTATTGTGGATATTGCTGCTATAAACATTGGGGTGCAGGTGTCTCAGCTTTTCACTACATCTATATCTTTGGGGTAAATCCTCAGTAGTGCAACTGCTGGGTTGTAGGGTAGATCTATTTTTAACTCTTTGAGGAACCTCCATACAGTTTTCCAGAGTCCCTGTACCAGTTTGATTCCCACCAACAGTGCAAGAGGGTTCCCTTTCTCCACATCCTCTCCAACATTGTTGTTTCCTGTCTTCTTAATTATGGCCATTCTCTGTGGTGTGAGGTGGTATCTCATTGTGGTTTTGATTTGTATTTCCCTGATGGCCAGTGATGCAGAGCATTTTCTCAAGTGGTTATTGGCCATGTGTATGTCTTCTTTGGTGAAATTTCTGTTCATGTGTTTTGCCCATTTCATGATTGGATTGTTTGTTTCTTGGGTGTTGAGTGTAATAAGTTCTTTATAGATCTTGGAGACTAGCCCTTTATCTGATATGTCATTTGTAAATATCTTCTCCCATTATGTAGGTTGTCTTTTAGTTTTTTGACTGTTTCTTTTGCTGTGCAGGAGCTTTTTATCTTGATGAAGTCCCAATGGTTCATTTTTGCTTTTTTTCCCCTTGCCTTCATAGATGTATCTTGCAAGAAGTTGCTATGGCCAAGTTCAAAAAGGGTGTTGCCTGTGTCTCCTCTAGGATTTTGATGGATTCTTGCCTCATATTTAGATCTTTCATCCATTTTGAGTTTATCTTTGTGTGCGGTGAGAGACAATGGTCCAGATTCATTCTTCTGCACATGGCTGTCCAATTTCCTAGCACCATTTATTGAAGAGACTGTCTTTCTTCCAATGCATAGTTTTTCCTCCTTTATCGAATATTAGTTGGCCATAAAGTTCAGGGTCCACTTCTGGGTTCTCTATTCTGTTCCATTGATCTATGTGTCATTTTTGTGCCAGTACTACACTGTCTTGATGACCACAGCTTTGTAGTACAACCTGAAATCTGGCATTGTGATGCCCCCAGATATGGTTTTCTTTTTTAAAACTCCCCTGGTTATTCGGGGTCTTTTCTGATTCCACACAAATCTTAAAATAATTTGTTCTAACTGTCTGAAGAAAGGGGATTGCATTAAATGTGTAAATTGCCCTGGATAGCATTGACATTTTCACAATATTAATTCTGCCAATCCATGAGCATGGAATATTTTTCCATCTCTTTGTGTCTTCCTCAATTTCTTTCAGAAGAGTTCCATAGTTTTTAGGGTATAGATCCTTTACCTCTTTGGTTAGGTTTATTCCTAGGTATCTTATGCTTTTGGGTGCAATTGTAAATGGGATTGACTCCTTAATTTCTCTTTCTTCAGTCTCATTGTTAGTGTATAGAAATGCCATTGATTTCTGGGCATTGATTTTGTATCCTGCCACACTGCGAAATTGCTGTATGAGTTCTAGCAATCTTGGGGCGGAGGCTTTTGGGTTTTCTATGTAGAGTATCATGTCATTGGCGAAGAGGGAGAGTTTGCCTTCTTCTTTGCCAATTTGAATACCTTTAATGTCTTTTTGTTGTCTGATTGATGAGGCTAGGATTTCTAGTACTATGTTGAATAGCAGTGGTGAGAGTGGACATCCCTGTCTTGTTCCTGATCTTTGGGGAAAGGCTCCCAGTGCTTCCCCATTGAGAATGATATTTGCTGTGGGCTTTTCGTAGATGGCTTTTAAGATGTTGGGGAATGTTCCCTCTATCCCTACACTCTGAAGAGTTTTGATCAGGAATGGATGCTGTATTTTGTCAAATGCTTTCTCTGCATCTAATGAGAGGATCATATAGTTCTTGGTTTTTCTCTTGCTGATATGATGAATCACATTGATTGTT
Source organism: Canis lupus dingo (assembly GCF_003254725.2). NCBI lineage: Eukaryota > Metazoa > Chordata > Mammalia > Carnivora > Canidae > Canis > Canis lupus. The sequence continues at coordinate 67,214,942 of NC_064281.1, forward strand.
TTACGAGTGTTGAACCAGCCTTGTGTCCCAGGGATAAATCCTACTTGGTCATGGTGAATAATTTTCTTTTTTTTTAAATTTATTTATTTGAGAGAGAGTGAGAGAGGCAAGTGAGAATTGGGGGGAGGAGCCCAGAGACAGAAAGAATCTTAAGCAGACTCTCCACTGAGCACAGAGGTTCGTGTGGGGCTGTATCCCATCACCCATGAGATCATGACTTGAGCTAATACCAAGAGTGAGAAGTTTAATTGACTGAGCCACCCAGGATCCCCGAGGGGTGACTTTTCTTGTTATTATAACATAAAATCTATAAATTTCAATCCTTTGTTTGAGATTACCAATCTGACATGATTAGTACAGATGAGAGTTTTGAGGCAGGAGAGATAATTATGCCCAATAATCCTTTGTAACTTGATGGATAAGAAAATGGCATTGAGCTTTTGTTGAATGTTGAATTATATTCAATTGATAATGAATGGGTAAGAGTTTTTTCCTGGCTGACCCTTTCATTTTTAGCAGGATGGTCCTTAACCTCCACGTGTTTGAAGTCCTTCCAAACATCTTGTTGTGATTTAGTTCTAATTTCAAGGCATTATGGTCTGAGAATATGCAGGGGACGATTGCAATCTTTTGGTATCGGTTCAGACCCAATTTGTGACCCAGTATGTGGTCTATTCTGGAGAAAGTTCCATGTACACTTGAAAAGAATGTGTATTCAGTTGAGTTTGGATGTAATGTTCTGTAGATATCTGTGAAATCCATCTGGTCCAGTGTATCATTTAAAGCTCTCGTTTCTTTGCAGATGTTGTGTTTAGAAAACCTATCGAGTGTAGAAAGCACTAGATTGAAGTCACCAAGTATAAGTGTATTATTATCTAAGTATATCTTAACTTTGGTTATTAATTGATTGGTATATTTGGCAGCTCCCACATTCGGGGCATATATATTGAGGATTGTTAAGTCCTCTCGTTGGATAGATCCTTGAAGTATGATATAGTGTCCCTCTTCAGCTCTCACTACAGTCTTCAGGGTAAATTTTAGTTTATCTGATATAAGGATGGCTACCCCTGCTTTCTTTTGAGGACCATTTGAATGGTAAATGGTTCTCCAACCTTTTATTTTCAGGCTGTAGGTGTCCTTCTGTCTAAAATGAGTCTCTTGTAGACAGCAAATAGATGGGTCCTGCTTTTTTATCCAGTCTGAAACCCTGCATCTTTTGATGGGGTCATTAAGCCAGTTCACAGTCAGAGTTACTATTGAAAGATATGAATTTAGTGTCATCATGGTATCTATTCAGTCCTTGCTTTTGTGGATTGTTCCACTGAACTTCTTCTTAAAGGGGAATTTTAAGAGTCCCTCTTAAAATTTCTTGCAGAGCTGGTTTGGAGGTCACATATTCTTTCAGTTCTTGCCTGTGTTGGAAGCTCTTTATCTCCCCTTCCATTTTGAATGAGAGCCTTCCTGGATAAAGTATTCTTGGTTGCATGTTCTTCTCATTTAGGACCCTGAATATATCCTGCCAGCCCTTTCTGGCCTGCCAGGTCTCTGTGGAGAGGTCTGCTGTTACCCTAATACTCCTGCCCATAAAATCAGGGATTTCTTGTCTCTTGCTGCTTTAAGGATCTTTTCTTGATCTTTGGAATTTGCAAGCTTCACTATTAAATGTCAAGGTGTTGAACGGTTTTTATTGATTTTAGTGGGGGATCTCTCTATTTCCTGGATCTGAATGCCTGTTTCCCTTCCCAGATTAGGAAAGTTTTCAGCTATGATTTGTTCAAATACATATTCTGGTCCTTTGTCCCTTTCAGCACCCTCGGGAACCCCAATTAAACGTAGGTTTTTCTTCCTCAGGCTGTCGTTTATTTCCCTTAATCTATTTTCATGGTCTTTTAATTGTCTGTCTCTTTTTTCCTCAGTTTCCCTCTTTGCCATCAACTTGTCTTCTATGTCACTCACTCGTTCTTCCACCTTGTTAAGCCTCATCATTAGGACTTCTAGTTTGGATTGCATCTCATTCAATTGATTTTTAATTTCTGCCTGATTAGATGTAAATTCTGCAGTCATGAAGTCTCTTGAGTCCTTTATGCTTTTTTCTAGAGCCACCAGTAGCTTTATAATAGTGCTTCTGAATTGGCTTTCTGACGTTGAATTGTAATCCAGATTTTGTAACTCTGCAGGAGAGTCTACTGTTTCTGATTCTTTCTTTTGAGGTGAGGTTTTCCTTCTAGTCATTTTGCTCAGTGCAGAGTGGCCAAAAACAAGTTGTATTGGGAATACAAGAAAAAGAGAGTAAAAGAAGGAAAGAAAAGAGAAAAAGAGAAAAAGAAGAAAAAGAAGAAAAAGAGAAAGAAAAAGAAAGAAAGAAAAAAAAGGTGGGGGAAGCAAACAGAAATCAAAAAGCAAAAAAAAAAAAAAAAAAAAAAAAACCAAACACAAACAAAAAACAAAACAAAAACAAAAACAAAAAAAACACGGGGGAGTATCTTCTGATTCTGTATACTTTAAGTCCCTTGACTTCCCCCTGGAACTTGTCCGTGTAGCTGGTCTTCCCGGGGAGGGGCCTGTTGTGCTGATTTTCAGGTGTTAGCACTTGGGGCCCCTGGAGGAACAACCACAGTGGCCGCGGCCAGCTCTGGAGCCCTGGATTCAGCTCCCGCAGGAACTCCGGAGCTCTCCGTCTGCAGGGCCTGGATGCCCCCGGGGCGGGGCCGCTGATCTCAGCTCGGGGGCAGGAGCGTCCTTGCTGTCCTGGGCCCTCCCGGCCTCTGCCTGTCCCGCGGGGAGGCCGGATCCTGGGCTGTGTCTCCCGCGCCCTGTGCTCCGGGGCCTGCGCTGTTGGATTCGCACTCTCCGCGGCACAGCCCTCTCTGCGGAGCCGCCGCCCAGGCTCCTCTGAGCTGCTCCCAGGTCAATGAGTGCGCGCGCTGCAGCCATTCAGGGAGCTCGGTGCACTCTCACCCGTATGCAGGTGTCTGTTAGTGTCCCAGGGAGCCCGAGGGCATCCCCGCCCTCCTGGGGTCCTGCTCTAACTCCCTGCCAGCGCCTTTCCGCCCGGGAAGATTGGTGCAGCTCCTGCTTCTCCGGGATGGGGCTCTCCTCTCCTGGGGGCGCTCGCCCCGGCCTTAGCCCGGCTCCTCACGGGGCCCCTCCCCCTTGGAGGCCTTTTGTTTCTTTTTTCCCCATCTTCCTACCTTGATAGAAGCGTGAACTGTTTTCACTGTAGCATTCCAGCTGTTCTCTCTTTAAATCTCAGGTGGAATTCGTAGATTTTCAGGATGATTTGAAGCTTATCTGGGTAATTTGGTGGGGACAGGTGATTTGGGGACCCTGCTCTTCCGCCATCTTGCCCCTCATCCACCTATTTACACAGTTCTTGATTACTAGTTGAGCAATTGACAATGATGCTTCTTTAACTTGCATTTTTATTTTATACACTTTCCTGATACTCCCAATCCATTTATTTCTCAGGCCATGCACGTGAAAAGTCAATAATAGATATTATTTTTCTCTTTTTTTCAGATGAGGAAACAAATTCTCTAAGAGTATCATTCTTATATAGACATATTTTACACTAAAATTAGCATATTAAATCATTTCACTGAGATTGTGATAGATGCTTCAATTAAAAATTAGTTATGATAACCTCACAAGTGAACCAGCTCCATTTGTGTGAGAATCTTGAAACTTGCTAAATAGTGTAATTGAAGTGGAAGAGAAAGAATATATCTGATAGGAGCTCTCCCGGGATGTGCACTTTCTAGCTATTCCTAATAAGATCTGGACACAAGACACCCTTTGAACTGCAATTAGTCACATACACCATGTATCTTTTGTTTTCCTCGCTGTAGTGTAAACTTCTGATGGACAAGCCTCAAAAAACTTGTTCTGATACCTAAGATCCAATATTGTGCATATTATTAGATGCCTAATAAATAACCAAAATAATAAATGAATCATTAAAATAAATGTGAATTGAGCAAAAGAAATGGTTGAACTAAGCCAGAAGGTGATATTAAATTAAGTAGAAATAAATAATAAGTCTTTACAGGTCCTTCCAGAGCCTACCTTCATTTTTTCTTCCAAGATGCTCCAGGGGAGTTGTTTAATTTTGGGGATTAGTAAGGGAGAGGAATATTTGGCTAATTACCTATTGAATAGAGGGAACTGAAAATCATTTTTCCTTGCTGGGGATTCATTAAGTTATTCATATATGGTTGAATAGTTTTTGATTATTTTTACAGAGTATTATATATTTTATCATCCATCTCAGGTTATATGGTTATAATGTGATGTAGCTGATTAAAAATCTATTCATAATTACATGACCACTGATACTGAAGCACTTAGAGTAGTAACTGGACAAAGTGGCACTTCATTTGGCTATGTTAAGAGTAATATAGAAAATATAGGAAAAGGAGTAAAATGATATTTTTCATATAGGTGATCTAAAGCTTGTTTCAATGTGACAAAAACCATCTGTCCAAACAAAAAACTGAACAAAAACAACTGAAAACTTGCTCTGAAGTAAACAGGTAGTTCCCCAAAGGCATTCTTAGTATGTGGTCATTATTTAACCCCTGACTGATAATAAACAGTGCTGACAGAGTTTGTGGGGAGTTATGATATATGAATAGTGTCAATGCTGTAGGTTGATAACCTATAGCGTGACATTCTTATCTATAAACTTTGACAGATACATCACTTTGTTATTGTCACTTTATTAACTTGCTTCTTTGATAGCAAAAGATAATCTTCCCACTGTCTTGAACAGCAGTACTTTACTAAATGTAATATTTGGGAAGCTGTCAACGAATTTCAATTTTTAGTAAGGAACAATCCTTTATACTTGGATTCATATTAAATAGTGATTTCTCAATATGGGATGAAGTTGTTTGCATAGCAACAATAAACGGTTTTGTCACATTAAATTATTTATGCCAAATAATCATGATAGCCTCCTTTTAAAAATAATGCTTTGCTAGAAAATGTTGCTTTGGTTGCCTAAATTAGACATTGTTGCCTAATAAATTAATATTTTGGTCTTGTGAATTTTAATTGGAAAACAATAGCTGTTCCTAGTTGGAACTGACTACTTGTTTCCTAATAGTTTTATACTCTGTGGATATAGTGGGAATTACACAAGCCTCCAGGAAAATGTGGGAAACTAAATCAGTTTCATCCTATTGTGTCTGGGAATTAGAAAAATGATCTTCTAGTACAGTTTCCAAACAGTTAGGTTTTCTTGTTTGATGGATTTCCTCCTATTGACCTGATATCAGTCATTTGATATTAAATTAATTCCTGATATCAATTTGAAATATATTGCCTGAAATCCTAAACCAAATGAATTTGGAACTGGGATGCGAATCCTAATTATACTTCTTCACCTTTTCCTTTTGTGAAGAATATCTTAATTTACCCTACTTTCCCTGACAAAATCTTTACTATTCTGACCAACAGTGTTCTTGTTGTGTCCTGCTTCTGAGAACCTTTAATTGATAGTTCAGTCTGTCTTTCTGCCACACTTGCTGGGTCTATTTATATTAATCATACAGCTTATGGTTTAAGTGCTTAGGACATGAGAATAGTTTTATGAGCTATATAGTTTCAGTAAGTGTATCAAGTGTTAGTCTATAAGAAAACAATGTTCTCCTTCTTGTTTAGATTCATTGCCAATATGTATTGAGCACATGTGTCTTGTTAAATAGACTAGCATTGATGGAAAAGATGAAGCAAAGTAGATTGAGATTATCATAGAGGGGATTTTTATCTTATTTTTTTCAACTTGGAGCTCATTTATGGAGAAGCTGGTTAGAAATACTTAGTCAAGTTTATATAGTTTCCTCATTGTTCTCTCTGGTGTGCATGTGTCACTGGAAAACAGAACCCTATTGGAAGCAAATCAGTTTATAATTGTTTTTATTTGGTGTAATTCTAAATTATTTTTTCTTTGATTTTTCCTGTGATAAGAAAAAGCAAATTATGGTTTCCCATTGCATTTTTATTATATTTTAATAACATCATAATTTTAGACAATAGGCCATCATGAATTTTTTTTTTTTTTTTAGTTCAGGGGATCATCCTGCTTTTGCGTTTGACTTTCTTAAATTCTTAAATTCCTTCGTCATTCACTGTATCCCCTCCCCTTCATTCCTGGCACTGACATTCAACTTTCTGTCATATGAAAATACTTTTAAGAAGATTTCCCTCAAATTTATAAAAAATAAGATGTCACCAGTCATTTGTACTTAGTACAAAACTTCATCTGGAGAAAATGTGTGGCTGCCATTGTACATTGGCTCTAGTTAGATTTTCTAGCAAGGAAAATTTACAGTATATTCTCTACCAGGTGGAAATTTTGGCAGTTGATTAGAAGAGTTATCTGATGCACCGAGAAACTCTACCAAAATGTTTTGAATATAAGAGGATGCTATTACCTCTATAAACTACCAGGTTTCTGAGGAGAAGGAAGGAAATAAGCTCATTAGTTTTATTCCTCTTTTAAGATTCTCCATCTCTTTTTGCTTATATTCTTTGTAGTCAAACATGTTTGCTGGCCCTTATTGAGAAGCAAATGGACCAAAATAGGAGTATAACTGGGAAATAGAGAAAAATCAAGCAAAATGTGGGAGAGCAAAGGACATAGGTTTAAGAATTTATCAAGATTGTATGTACAGAAAACTTTTTTGTACCAGAAATGAAATTCCATAGAGAGATGAAGATAAATGTGTCTTTGAACTTATTTAAAAAAATGAGTGGTCAGTTTAAGTTCTTGAGATTGGGTAGATTGATTAGGTAGCGTGGGAGGACTATAGCTCAGACAATTGACTTTAATAGTGAATGGATTCAAGTCAATTATTCTATGATTTTAAGGCATCTTCATTTAAGGCATCTTCAAAGCCTTAATTGGATTTATTATATGCATATTTATTTATATTTCTTTATTCCTTTATATATTTATTATATATATCAAATATATATATATGTTTTATGTGTTTCTTGCTGCATGTGATATTTTTAAAAATAAAAGAGACTGAAGGGTGTGTGTGCATCTATTATAAATGAGCTTTATATTACTTGACAGAAACTTGACTCCCTTCAAATTGCATTTGTGGTTATAATAGTGGCAAAAATGCAGAAATAACTGTTTATTTGGAAGATGGGTATGACGAGCTCTATATTTACTTAATTGTTTAAGAGGGCAGCAATGCCATTGTGTAATGTGGAATGGGAATTTCACAAAAGCTTAGGTGTTGCGAATGGTCTCAGAAAATTATGTGAGATGGTAACATCACTAAGTACATAGTTGCTTTAGGTAATCTTCTGATTCTTGGATTGTGGGGAGCCAGCCATAAAAGCATACAGGCAATAATCAGCTTCAGAAGGTAGCATGGTCTGTACAAAGGGCACAGACTTTGACATCAAATAAATTGTGGTTCAAATCCCTGCACTATTTCTTCTAGCTATTGTGCCTTGGGGCAGGTTGTCTAAACTCTCTGAGCTCAGAGTCCTCAGCTGCAAAATGAAAATAGTATGTGTCTTGAAGGGTACTTGTGTGGAGATTAAATGGGACCTGACATATATCAGTGCTGAAATGGCATTCTCACTTGTACTGAGCATCCTTAGTTATATAGTTTTACCATTGGCTTCAGTTCCTGTTAGAGAACAAAACCAATTAAGGAATAAAGCAAAGTGGCTAGTCAATCATATTTATCTCAATGAGAGGAAGGCATACCAGTAATTGTATAGTACCTGTACTATACATACCTGTACCGTATGCTAGTTAAATAAGCAACTGCAATTTCTATGTCTATATTTTATTATGCTCTAGGTGTCTGAATAAGATATTTTTCCTTTGACCAGAAGTAAACATCACTGATGACTTTATTGTCTTGTCATGCATAAATGGGAAGCAGACTGTTAATAAATTTTTATTTTTGTATTAATCCCCCCCCCCACCCCTGGCAGCACCGGTGGCGCAGCGGTTTAGCGCCGCCTGCAGCCCGGGGTGTGATTCTGGAGACCGGAATTGAGTCCCAGTCGGGCTCCCTACATGGAGCCTGCTTCTCCCTCTCCCTGTGTCTCTGCCTCTTCTCTCTCTCTCTGTCTCTATGAATAAATAAATAAGTAAAAAAATCTATAAAATTTCTTTCTGTCAGATTACATATACCTATTTTAATAAAATTTTAAAAATATTTTATTTATTTTATTTATTTGAGAGAGAGTGTATGTGTGCATAAGCAGAGAGAGGAGCAGGGGGAGAGGGACAAGCAGGCCCCACACTGACCATGGAGCCCAACACAGAGCTCAATCCCACAACCCTGATATCATGAGCTAAGTCTAAATCAAGAGTCAGCTGCTTAACCGACTGAGCCACTCAGGTGCCCCAATTTTTGTGATAGACACAGACATGCACACTTTATTTTCCTTATGGAATTATAAATTAGCAACTTTAGAGAAAGCTTCCTTAAAATATTTCGTAGAGTTTTTGCCTTGCCTAATAAAATCACAAGTACTGTACATGTATTTTTGCCCAAGCATTTTCTTTTCATAATAGAACACATTTACATAAACAAAAAACAGAACTTGCCTTTTTCTAGCCACTTATTTTATGCTATAATTGCATTACAGAAAATTTGCCTTCTAACCCTCAATCGTATTCACATGTACTTAAAGTATATTGCTTAATATCAGAAGTTAATAATAATATTCCTCATTTACATTTATGTAAAATTGGAAGAACATAAGAAATTGTAAATGTTTAAAGTCATTTGCTTCATTAATAGAAGTCTTGAACCTATGAATTGTCTCTTATATTTCAATAATTTTGATCATATTTTATTGTTTTTAACCATAGAACATCTTGAACAGTTTTAAAGAAGTTCAATATATAAAAAAGAGGTTTAGTATATTGTATGCTGCCCTTAAGTTTTTTCCAAATGACTTATATAATGAATCAAACCCAAGGAAAAATATAAATAATTATAGATGATGTAGGAATTTTTAGGAACTGATGGTGGAAGCTAATTTTCATCCACTTATATAAGCATAAAATGTCTGTTTCTTTTCTAGACTCTCTTTCTCATAATTTATTATGTACCAAAGCACACAATACTTCATAATATACACTTGCACCCAGATTTCCAATGTAAGTAAATTGTAATATGTAATGAATATAATGTAATGAATATAAACTTTATGGCATCTCTTCGTAGAACTTGAGGATTATTAAGGAAATATTTCATTGTTATAAGCAGATGTTTTCATTCATGTATCCAGAAAGTATTTTTAGAGTGCTTACAGCAGTAGTTTACAATTATATAGTGCTTCATAATTTAGTAAGTAGTTTAACACGTGTTATCTCATGGATCTATTTTTCACATTTTTTTTATTGGAGTTCAATTTGCCAACATATAGCATAACACCCAGTGCTCATCCCGCCAAGTGCTCCCCTCAGTGCCCATCACCTAGTCACCCGAACCTCCCGCCCACTTCCCCTTCCACTACTCCTTGTTCATTTTCATGGATTTTTAAACCAGGCCCAGGAATTAGGTGGTGCTCAGTAGAGTCCTTTTAGAGTGACAGATCAAGGATGCCAGGGCTATCAATGGCTGAGGGAAGATTTAAAACATAGTATTGAGCATTACCTTGAAGGGTGATTGATTTGAATGGATGGAGATTAAGATTAAGGAAATTCTAGGTGGAGGGAATTGCACAAAAGTGAAGTGATAAGAAAGCATAGGATGTGTCTGAGAAATGAAGACCAATTCTGTTTGTTTAGAAAGAAAAACAGGTTAAAAGTTTTTGAGTCAGGACCTGGTAAAAGAATTTTATTTGCCTTGCTAACCTCTTTAAAGATAAATCCAAATTCCCAACACAGAAATTTATTATTTGAAAATGAGGGTTAAAAAAAATTTAAAAAAAAAGAAAATGAGGGTTAGTGGAAATTTTTTCATAGATATTAATTTATATAACTGATTTTAAAATTAATTTTTAAAAATATTTTGCAGTATGAATGTATTGGCATCACTTTCTTTTGTCAAATCAACTTATGTTATAAAAATAATTGTAGTTTTGGAATGCTACTTAGCTTTTAGCTGGAGGGGGAAAATTCTTAGACATGTGGAAGAATTGCTTATGCTTTGCTTATTCCAGCTGATTACATTGAAAACAAGACCCATTTAGTCATATAGGATAACATTTATAATAATTAAATTATTACACCATTGAGATTATAGCTATGTAAATAACTTAATAGTTTAATGGAAAACACAAAATGAAGTAAACCTCCTGGGGAAGGTTGAGGCAATGGGCCAGAATAAAGCTGAAAAAGTTATATTTATGCCAATAAAATGCATGTAGGAACTGAAATGGAAATTAGAGGAAAAAACTCTTACTGTATAAATATAGTTCACTGTTAGTATTTAATAATATGACATCTTTATAATTAAGAGACTTTTGGTAAGTTCGTGCAGAACAAAAGAGAACTGACATACATAGTATGCATTGTGAAATGAGTCAAGTAAATATTCTATGGGGAAAAATGTTACAGATCCGAGTTTCTATTTGATATTTTTCTTTGTCTTTTCCTGAATCAATTGACAGGATACTTTTAAAAGACTATTTCCCCTTGGTTTGTTTTTTATTCTGATTCCATTATTTACCTTCTTTGGCTATAGTTTTCCTTAATCTTCTAAAAGAGGTTGATAGAATGTCATTGCCATATTTGAAAACTTTTGTGATAGTTATGGGGAAAGGTTACCTTATAATTAATTGTCCCTCATACGTTAAAATCACCCTTTTGAATCATGCTTTTAATGTTTTTAAAAAATTATTTTGCTTTATTTATTCAGTCTATGTTATCTCATCTACTCCCTTTCCTTTTTTTCCCTTGCAATGGTGTGCCTTACCAGAAAGCTGTCTGGCATTAGGAGACAGTCTGTAATTGCTGGCCCACTCAGTAATCAAAACCTTTTCTTTGGCATAACCCACTGTTCGAAATAACCAGTCTATATTCATGATGAGTCAAATGTTAAATTGCAAATAACTTCTTTCAAATCATCAGCCAATCATTATTACACTTGAGTAGTTATTTATTATGCTGCCCTACCGGCCTCAAAGAGTTCATGCAACCTTCAGAAATAATGTCATACTGTTTAATCATCTTTATCATATCAAATACCATCCAGTAGTCATATATTTGCCATCTATCCATATTAGCTAGAGGTTGTGTAGATGACCTGAATACAATGATGTCTTCCTGAAGGATTTTGAAATTGAAGACAAGTCTGATGTGCATCAACACCTAAAGGATATGTGGTGGGATAAAAAAGTTGAGGAAATATGCAAATGAGTAAAATATTTACATTACATACTTGGGAGGGATAAATGTATTTTATGTATGAAGATAGATAAATTCTTTTTGGGAGCAGAAAAAGGTACAATTAATTTTGAGAGTTTATTTGATTGCATCTGGATATAGGAAAATAAATGTAGTGCTCTGAAGGGGCACCTGCACCACAATGTTCATAGCAGCAATATCCACAATAGCCAATCTGTGGAAAGAGCCAAGATGTCTTTTGACAGATGAATGGATAAAGAATATGTGAGATACTCACCTCAAAAGAAAGAATCAGAAACAGTCCTCTCTCCCACAGAGTTACAAAATCTGGATTACAATTCAATGTCAGAAAGCCAATTCAGAAGCACTATTATACACCTACTGGTGGCTCTAGAAAAAAGTATAAAGGACTCAAGAGACTTCATGACTGCAGAATTTAGAGATAATCAGGCAGAAATTAAAAATCAATTGAATGAGATGCAATCCAAACTAGACGTCCTAACGACGAGGGTTAACGAGGTGGAAGAACGAGTGAGTGACATAGAAGACAAGTTGATAGCAAAGAGGGAAACTGAGGAAAAAAGAGACAAACAATTAAAAGACCATGAAGATAGATTAAGGGAAATAAACGACAGCCTGAGGAAGAAAAACCTACGTTTAATTGGGGTTCCCGAGGGCGCCGAAAGGGACAGAGGGCCAGAATATGTATTTGAACAAATTCTAGCTGAAAACTTTCCTAATCTGGGAAGGGAAACAGGCATTCAATCCAGGAAATAGAGAGATCCCCCCCTAAAATCAATAAAAACCGTTCAACACCTCGACATTTAATTGTGAAGCTTGCAAATTCCAAAGATAAGGAGAAGATCCTTAAAGCAGCAAGAGACAAGAAATCCCTGACTTTTATGGGGAGGAGTATTAGGGTAACAGCAGACCTCTCCACAGAGACCTGGCAGGCCAGAAAGGGCTGGCAGGATATATTCAGGGTCCTAAATGAGAAGAACATGCAACCAAGAATACTTTATCCAGCAAGGCTCTCATTCAAAATGGAAGGAGAGATAAAGAGCTTCCAAGACAGGCAGCAACTAAAAGAATATGTGACCTCCAAACCAGCTCTGCAAGAAATTTTAAGGGGGACTCTTAAAATTCCCCTTTAAGAAGAAGTTCAGTGGAACAGTCCACAAAAACAAAGACTGAATAGATATCATGATGACACTAAACTCATATCTCTCAATAGTAACTCTGAATGTGAACGGGCTTAATGACCCCATCAAAAGGCGCAGGGTTTCAGACTGGATAAAAAAGCAGGACCCATCTATTTGCTGTCTACAAGAGATTCATTTTAGACAGAAGGACACCTACAGCCTGAAAATAAAAGGTTGGAGAACCATTTACCATTCGAATGGTCCTCAAAAGAAAGCAGGGGTAGCCATCCTTATATCAGATAAACTAAAATTTACCCCAAAGACTGTAGTGAGAGATGAAGAGGGACACTATATCATACTTAAAGGATCTATTCAACAAGATGACTTAACAATCCTCAATATATATGCTCCGAATGTGGGAGCTGCCAAATATATAAATCAATTATTAACCAAAGTGAAGAAATACTTAGATAATAATACACTTATACTTGGTGACTTCAATCTAGCTCTTTCTATACTCGATAGGTCTTCTAAGCACAACATCTCCAAAGAAACGAGAGCTTTAAATGATACACTGGACCAGATGGATTTCACAGATATCTACAGAACATTACATCCAAACTCAACTGAATACACATTCTTCTCAAGCGCACATGGAACTTTCTCCAGAATAGACCACATATTGGGTCACAAATCGGGTCTGAACCGATACCAAAAGATTGGGATTGTCCCCTGCATATTCTCGGACCATAATGCCTTGAAATTAGAACTAAATCACAACAAGAAGTTTGGAAGGACCTCAAACACGTGGAGGTTAAGGACCATCCTGCTAAAAGATAAAAGGGTCAACCAGGAAATTAAGGAAGAATTAAAAAGATTCATGGAAACTAATGAGAATGAAGATACAACCGTTTAAAATCTTTGGGATGCAGCAAAAGCAGTCCTAAGGGGGAAATACATCGCAATACAAGCATCCATTCAAAAACTGGAAAGAACTCAAATACAAAAGCTAACCTTACACATGAAGGAGCTGGAGAAAAAACAGCAAATAGATCCTACACCCAAGAGAAGAAGGGAGTTAATAAAGATTCGAGCAGAACTCAACGAAATTGAGACCAGAAGAACTGTGGAACAGATCAACAGAACCAGGAGTTGGTTCTTTGAAAGAATTAATAAGATAGATAAACCATTAGCCAGCCTTATTAAAAAGAAAGGAGACAAGACTCAAATTAATAAAATCATGAATGAGAAAGGAGAGATCACTACCAACACCAAGGAAATACAAACGATTTTAAAAACATATTATGAACAGCTATACGCCAATAAATTAGGCAATCTAGAAGAAATGGACGCATTCCTGGAAAGCCACAAACTACCAAAACTGGAACAGGAAGAAATAGAAAACCTGAACAGGCCAATAACCAGGGAGGAAATTGAAGCAGTCATCAAAAACCTCCCAAGACACAAGAGTCCAGGGCCAGATGGCTTCCCAGGGGAATTTTATCAAACGTTTAAAGAAGAAACCATACCTATTCTCCTAAAGCTGTTTGGAAAGATAGAAAGAGATGGAGTACTTCCAAATTCGTTCTATGAAGCCAGCATCACCTTAATTCCAAAGCCAGACAAAGACCCCGCCAAAAAGGAGAATTACAGACCAATATCCCTGATGAACATGGATGCAAAAATTCTCAACAAGATACTGGCCAATAGGATCCAACAATACATTAAGAAAATTATTCACCATGACCAAGTAGGATTTATCCCTGGGACAGAAGGCTGGTTCAACACCCGTAAAACAATCAATGTGATTCATCATATCAGCAAGAGAAAAACCAAGAACCATATGATCCTCTCATTGGATGCAGAGAAAGCATTTGACAAAATACAGCATCCATTCCTGATCAAAACTCTTCAGAGTGTAGGGATAGAGGGAACATTCCTCGACATCTTAAAAGCCATCTATGAAAAGCCCACAGCAAATATCATTCTCAATGGGGAAGCACTAGGAGCCTTTTCCCTAAGATCAGGAACAAGACAGGGATGTCCACTCTCACCACTGCTGTTCAACATAGTACTGGAAGTCCTAGCCTCAGCAATCAGACAACAAAAAGACATTAAAGGCATTCAAATTGGCAAAGAAGAAGGCAAACTCTCCCTCTTCGCCGATGACATGATACTCTACATAGAAAACCCAAAAGTCTCCACCCCAAGATTGCTAGAACTCATACAGCAATTCGGTAGCGTGGCAGGATACAAAATCAATGCCCAGAAGTCAGTGGCATTTCTATACACTAACAATGAGACTGAAGAAAGAGAAATTAAGGAGTCAATCCCATTTACAATTGCACCCAAAAGCATAAGATACCTAGGAATAAACCTCACCAAAGATGTAAAGGATCTATACCCTCAAAACTATAGAACACTTCTGAAAGAAATTGAGGAAGACACAAAGAGATGGAAAAATATTCCATGCTCATGGATTGGCAGAATTAATATTGGGAAAATGTCAATGTTACCCAGGGCAATATACACGTTTAATGCAATCCCTATCAAAATACCATGGACTTTCTTCAGAGAGTTAGAACAAATTATTTTAAGATTTGTGTGGAATCAGAAAAGACCCCGAATAGCCAGGGGAATTTTAAAAAAGAAAACCATATCTGGGGGCATCACAATGCCAGATTTCAGGTTGTACTACAAAGCTGTGGTCATCAAGACAGTGTGGTACTGGCACAAAAACAGACACATAGATCAGTGGAACAGAATAGAGAATCCAGAAATGGACCCTGAACTTTATGGGCAACTAATATTCGATAAAGGAGGAAAGACTATCCATTGGAAGAAAGACAGTCTCTTCAATAAATGGTGCTGGGAAAATTGGACATCCACATGCAGAAGAATGAAACTAGATCACTCTCTTTCACCATACACAAAGATAAACTCAAAATGGATGAAAGATCTAAATGTGAGACAAGATTCCATCAAAATCCTAGAGAAGAACACAGGCAACACCCTTTTTGAACTCGGCCATAGTAACTTCTTGCAAGATACATCCACGAAGGCAAAAGAAACAAAAGCAAAAATGAACTATTGGGACTTCATCAAGATAAGAAGCTTTTGCACAGCAAAGGATACAGTCAACAAAACTCAAAGACAACCTACAGAATGGGAGAAGATATTTGCAAATGACATATCAGATAAAGGGCTAGTTTCCAAGATCTATAAAGAACTTATTAAACTCAACACCAAAGAAACAAACAATCCAATCATGAAATGGGCAAAAGACATGAACAGAAATCTCACAGAGGAAGACATAGACATGGCCAACATGCATATGAGAAAATGCTCTGCATCACTTGCCATCAGGGAAATACAAATGAAAACTACAATGAGATCCCACCTCACACCAGTGAGAATGGGGAAAATTAACAAGGCAGGAAACAACAAATGTTGGAGAGGATGCGGAGAAAAGGGAACCCTCTTACACTGTTGGTGGGAATGTGAACTGGTGCAGCCACTCTGGAAAACTGTGTGGAGGTTCCTCAAACAGTTAAAAATATACCTGCCCTACGAACCAGCAATTGCACTGTTGGGGATTTACCCCAAAGATACAAATGCAATGAAACGCCGGGACACCTGCACCCCGATGTTTATAGCAGCAATGGCCACGATAGCCAAACTGTGGAAGGAGCCTCGGTGTCCAACGAAAGATGAATGGATAAAGAAGATGTGGTTTATGTATATAATGGAATATTACTCAGCTATTAGAAATGACAAATACCCACCATTTGCTTCAACGTGGATGGAACTGGAGGGTATTATGCTGAGTGAAGTAAGTCAGTCGGAGAAGGACAAACATGATATGTTCTCATTCATTTGGGGAATATAAATAATAGTGAAAGGGAAAATAAGGGAAGGGAAAAGAAATGTGTGGGAAATATCAGAAAGGGAGACAGAACGTAAAGACTGCTAACTCTGGGAAACGAACTAGGGGTGGTAGAAGGGGAGGAGGGTGGGGGGTGGGAGTGAATGGGTGACGGGCACTGGGTGTTATTCTGTATTTTAGTAAATTGAACACCAATAAAAAAAAGAATATGTGAGATATATATGATATAATATATATATATATATAATGGAATATTACTCAGCCATCAGAAAGGATGAATACTTACCGTTTGCATCAACGTCGATGGAACTGGAGGGCATTATGTTGAGTGAAATAAGTTAATCAAAAAGACAATTATCCAATAGTTTCACTCATATGTGGAATATAGGAAACAGCACAGGGGATCATAGGGGAAGGGAGGAAAAACTGAATGGGAAGTCATCAGAAAGCAAGAAAAAGCATGAGAGATTCTTAATAAGAAAACAAAGTGAGGGTTACTGGAGAGGAGGTGGGTGGGGGTATGGGGTAATTCAGTGATGGGCATTAAGGAAGGCACATGATGTGATGAGCACCGGATGTTATACGCAAGTGATAAATTGTTGAACACTACATCTGAGACTAATGATGTGTTGTATGTTGACTAATTGAATTTAAATTAAAAATAAAAGGAAAACGATCTTTTTTATCTTTCTGGAAAGCTTGAAGAAGGAGAAGGATATTTAGGAGTTATTAGTAGGAATAGCAATGAAATGGTTTGGCAATATTTAGAATCCTAGCAATGGCTTTTCTTGTGCAATTTGGGTAAAGCCCTTGAAAGAGAGGAAAGGAATTTGCTATACTTGACCTGTTATATTTAAGAGCGCAGGATTAAAAAATCAGCTTTACTTAATCTAAAGAGTACTGGTAAAGACCTATGAAGCTTACATCACTAAATGAAGTGATAAATTAGGGTTAGGTAAGATTTAAGGTACAGCCTGGTTGAGATAATATGCTAGGATAACAGCTTTCCTGACAGCAGCAAATAATTATGTTTACTGGTGCTGAAGGGTGAAATAACAAGTTGGAGATTTTAAGTACTGGATGAGCAGGTGGTGGACTGTTTTAAAATAAAAAAAATTCATACAGGGATGCCTGGGTGGCTCAACAGTTGCGTGCCCGCCTTTGTTCTTTTTATTTTTTTTAATAAATTAATTTTTTATTGGTGTTCAATTTACCAACATACAGAATAACACCCAGTGCTCATCCCGTCAAGTGCCCCCCTCAGTGCCCGTCACCCATTCACCGGCCTTTGGCTCAGGGCGTGATCCTGGAGTCCTGGGATCAAGCCCCACATCAGGCTCCCTGCATGGAGCCTGCTTCTCTCTCTGCCTGTATCTCTGCTTCTCTTTCTCTGTGTCTCTCATGAATAAATGAATAAAATATTTTAAAAAAATTCATACATTATATGGTCTCATTCGGGGAATATAAATAATAGTGAAAGGGAATAGAAGGGAAGGGAGAAGAAATGGGTAGGAAATATCAGAAAGGGAGACAGAACATGAAGACTCCTAACTCTGGGAAGCGAACTGGGGGTGGTGGAAGGGGAGGAGGGCGGGGGTTGGGGGTGACTGGGTGCCGGGCACTGAGGTGGGCACTTGATGGAATGAGCACTGGGTGTTATTCTGTATGTTGGCAAATTGAACACCAATAAAAAATAAATTTATTATTATAAAAATTCATACAAAGGAATGTTAACATTATTGAAACTGCATACTTAGGAGACTAGTATATTGGAACAATCATGTAATAATGCTATGATTTTAAAATAACAAATACTTTAGTCATGAAATTGAATGATGAGTGTTGAGCTTCTTTCCTGTTCCCTAAATGGACTTGGTGTGTGCATAAAGTTAGGTAGGCACAATTATATTTATCATAGTACTAAATTTGATGGAACTGCTATAGTTTCCATGTTGATGGGAGTGACATTACTTATATGTGTGTGTATGTGGGGTGTGTGTGTATGCACATGCACCCAGCAGTTTCTTTCCCCACTCAATGTGTGCCCTCTTTCTCCCTTTTTTGGTAACTATAGTTATTTCCTTAAACTCTTTCTTTCTCTCTCTATTTAAGAACAAGTCACTCCATTTGTAAGGGTTGATTTGGTTATATTGTCTACTGTGTTTCTCTACAGGCTTTTTTTAATCATCAGAAGGAATTTTTTAGGAGCTATAATTACTAAAGAAAAGCTTTTTGTAGAGGATTTATTAGATAACTTTGTAATGTAATGTATTCCTAACCCTGAATAACTTTGCTAAATTTATACAGTTATATAATCCCCCCATATATAGATGCTTAATTGTAAAGTTTTAAAGATTATACCTTTACTTCCCTGTCTGCCTCCAGTTTTCTCTTTCAAGCAGAAAGAGGATAATTTTGTATCATCATGGTTAAAATATTTTAATTATGTTTACCAAAATGCTGGCTTGTAGAACTAGAATTACCAGTCTAACTCTCAATCTAATCCCAGAAAGACAAGGTACAGGATCTCCTCAAGGTGTTTATACATTCTGCATATTTTTATTTGCTTTTATTTACAAAACAGTATAAAACAAATGAAAACAAAGCAGAAATATGTAAATAAGAAACTAGAAAAACATTTAATGAGAATAAATTAAATCCAGTTTAGATTCCGTTGAAGAGCAGATGTATTTGCTTTTTCTATAGTTTTCATTTAGAGAGTTTCTGTCAGCCAAATGCAGAAGCAGTAGTAAAATATTTAAGCTACATCCCCTTTTGTCAGTTCTTTTGTTATTTTTCCTGATGATTCCACTTATATTATTCAAAAGAATTCAATCCAGATGATAGGAGCTTTTTGTTACACTTAATAACTTGCAAAAGCAATGTACTCTTAATTTAATGAATCTGTTCTTTATCTTTAAAGACAGGCTATGCTGTGGACTGAAGTTTAGGGTTGGTTGTATCTTATACATGAATCATACCTCTTAATTGGCTTACAAAGTACTGTTTTACATTGAGGGAGAGATGTAGTGTTTAGATGTTTTTTTTCTGGAAATAATGTTGGATATTGAGTAAAATCTTCTATAAATTCAGGATGTAAGGTTTCAATCAATGGAAAATTGTTGAGGATTAGTTCTTCTACTCTGGAGAAAGAGTTTTGCTACTTTTTCTTATCAGTGATTTATTTCTATGAAATAAATTTGGTTTCAATATGCGATGGATTGTGGGAAAAAGTCCATTTTGGGACTATAACTGGTAGGAACAGCCTTTCTGCAGTGTCTTATAAATATTTCCACAGATTCAGAGACTATAGCTGGCTTGTTACTTGGAAATGTTCTAAACATCAGACTTTTCTTTCCTGAAACTAAAGTTGATTTTAGATCACTAAGAAGAATTTTCTTATAAAAAGAAGTGTTATTCTAACTATGGTTGTCATGAAATAATGATAAATCTTTCAAATATAAATGTATATCTTTTCTAAAATGATTTTATTCATTTATTCATGAAAGACACACACAGAGAGAGAGGCAGAGACACAGGGGAATAAGCAGGCTCCATGCAGGGAGCCTGACATGGGACTTGATCCCAGGACTCCAGGATCACACCTCAAGCTGAAAGCAGATGCTCAACCACTGAGCCACCCAGGCATCCTTCAAATAGAAATAAAAAAGTCTTAAATATATAATCTGTAAGAAGAAAAAACCATTAAATATTTTAAAACTTGGTTCAGAAAATGGAAATTAAAAACAACCAAGGCTAGAAAAATCTGAATCAAATGGCCTAATTGGCAATATAAGGGAAATTTTTATGTACATGCTTGTTCTATTTCCAGGAAAGATAATGGTTGGAATTTTACTTTAGAAAGCAAAAGATTGAGGTGGTGTCAGTATTTCTTTAATTTCAGAAATGGATGTTGAAAGCTTTTCAGGTTAAGCAATGAAAAGATTTAGAGTGTTCTTCAAATCCCAATTCACCTAAACAGAAGTTTGTACATTATTAAAAGTTAGAATACTATTTATTTCAAAACTACAGTAAGACTGTTAAATTCAGAAGATGCAAACGTTGCAAGAAAGTTGAAATAGTTCTATTATTTAGTTTATTTCGTTTATTATTTAGTTTCCATATTATATAATTTAAAAATCAAAAAGACAATAGCTTAAATGTAATGTAAACATGCTGTATAAAGTCCCAAATAATACTTTAAAATTTAAGATGACATAATAGCCACTGAAGTTGATATCATGCATATTCTCTTCAAGAAATGTCAGTACAGGGCAGCCCTGGTGGCTCAGCGGTTTAGCGCCGCCTTCAGCCCGGGGCGTGATCCTGGAGGCCAGGGATCAAGTCCCACGTGGGGCTCCCTGCATGGAGCCTGCTTCTCTCTCTGCCTGTCTCTGCCTCTCTCTCTCTCTCTGTCTCTCATTAATAATAAATAAATGAAATCTCTGAAAAAAAAAGTGCTTGTCGATTTTGAATCACATTATAAAAATAAAACTGTTAAGACTACAGGATACAATTATGTCATTGGAGAGCTAGAAAATATCAATAAGATTATTCTTAAAAGAAGTATAGTGTGTGGTTGAACACATGGGCTCTGGAGTCAGACTGGGGAGACTAACTCTAGATTCATCATTTGCTATCGTGATAGCAAATGGACAAATTGGACAAGCTGTGTGTCTTTTAATTTCTTTTTTATTTTATTTTATTTTATTTTATTTTATTTTATTTTATTTTATTTTATTTATATATTCATGAGAGACACAGAGAGGCAGAGACATAGGCAGAGGAAGAAGCAGGCTCCATGCAAGGAACCCGATGTGGGACTGGATCCCAGGACTCCGGGATCACGACCTGAGCCAAAGGCAGACACTCAATCGCTGAGCCACCGAGGCTCCCTGTCTGTTAGTTTCTAAATCTTTAAAACAAGGATGATGGTAATAATAGGACCTGCCTCTAAGGATGTCTTAATAACTAAATGAGTTATTATCTGTAAAGACCTTAGGACAATGCCTTGTACACAGGAAGAGTATATGTACGTGTCAGTTAAATACATAAAATTGGTTGAAGAAATAATTTCAGCCCTAATCCATGAGATTACAGGTTGCTATTTCCTATAGAGGTATCTAAACAAACCTTGTCTGCTTAGGCCCACATGGTTAAATATGTAAAGCTCATATATAACATTTTCATTTCTTTAATAAATTTGTTGGATGTTTTAGATTTATCCAGAGTAGTTTTAGTTTTCCTTTCCTATTTTATTTTTTCATATGCCTCTGTATACCAAGTAGTGTTCTAGGGACTTAGAACTTTCACTAGAACATAGGTAGAAAAATAAAAGGAGATGAAACCCCATTTTTCAAGCTATTGGTAGCTTTGATAGATGATTTGGCTGGAAGAATCATTCAAGGTGCAATTGTGGTAACAAATGCATAATTTAAGTTCACTTTTTATGTCTTTTTTGGAATTACATAGCTAGAAAGTTAAACTGTTCTGTAAAATCAGGCTAGGAAGTTAACCCTTCATTTAATTTCTCAATGGTGGCATATTATCAGGTACTTACTGTGATAGGAAAGAACAAAAGATGGCTCTATATTATTATCTGTTCAATATTAAGTTCTCAAAAACCTGGTAAAAAACTAATCCAAAATAGAAGGTTGAATTTATATTATTTCTAAAGGCCTATGACCCTATCTCAGTGTACATAAATGAGTTTACGTTGAATAGAATGTCAGTTTGTATACTCTACTTACAGAAAACTGGCCAGATATGGCAGAACAAGATTATGAACTCATTCTTAAAATGGCTTAGCTACACTTTCTACAAATAAATGAAACTCTGAATGTACAAGATGGCACTGAGTTATGCCTTGTTAATAAGGGATTAGTGTTCCAAAGAAATGAAATCTGTCTCCACTAAATTTGTGGCATTTTGCATTTATGAATGTTATTATTCCATAATAATTTATGAATATTGTTTGATTTTTAAATGAATTTGATACACTAGTAAATATATTTCAGAATAACTTGATATGATATCTTCTGTAATTGCTCTAAGGGAGATCTATAGTTCACTAATCAACACTTAATTAGTTCACAGGGTATTATGAAATGTGAACAGTCCTTTGAATTTTCCATTTCCCACTGGACTATGTAACATAACTGTAATATTTCTGTTAAGTTAACATTAAAAATTCAGATGTCATATTCATAAGGAAACTTTTATCAACTACTATTTTAAATTAAAGATAAAAGTGCAACCCTTCTGTAGCGTTCAACTTTTTCTCAAAAGCAGTTAACTCTGGTTTTCATCCTGTTCAAGGCTAAATTCCTGTGGCAAAATGGAACTGAGACCAGTTGCATTTTCCTCTGAGTAATTTTTTTTATTAGAGGAATAACATAAATACAGATGCAACACATGTAGTTCTCTTCTTTAACTTCATTTGATGGAGTACATTAATTGATTTTCAAAAGTTGAACCATACTTGGTATAAAACACACTTGGTCTTGGTGTAAAATTCTTATTGTACATTGTTGAGTTTAATTTGCTAATATTTTGTTGATGTATCATGAGAGATTTAGTCTGTAGTTTTCTTGTAAAATTTTTGTCTAGTAGGCTAGCCTCTTCAAATGAGTTAGGAAGTATTTCCTTTGCTTCTATCTTCTGAAAGTATACTAGAGAATTGATTTAACTTCTTCCTTAATGGTTTGGTAGGATCCACTAGTAAACCCATCTCAGGCCTGGTACTGTATTTTTTCAAAGTTTAGTAATTACTGATCAATTTCTTTAATAGAAATATATTTTCAAATTGCCTATTTCTTCTTATAAGAGCATTGGCAGATATGTTTTTAATATATTTATTATTTGTGTTTAAAAAAATAAAAAAATTATTTCTGTTTTAATATTATTTTTTTATTTTTTAATGTTTCAAGTTTTTATCTAAATTCTAGCTATTTAATATATAGTGTAATATTCTTTCAGGAATAGAATTTAGTGATTCACCACTTACATATAGCACCCAGCAGTCTTCACAACAATGCCCTCCTTAATACCTATCACTCATTTAGCCCATCCTCCTGTCCACCCCCCCTCCATTAAACCTCAGTTTGTTCTCTATCATTAAAAGTCTTTTTTATGGTTTGCCTCCCTCTTTTTTTCCCTTCCCCTATGTTCATCTGTTTTGTTCCTTAAATTCCACGTAGAAGTGAAATCATGATATTTGTCTTTCTTTGACTTATTTCACTTAATATATATATATACCATCTGTTCTTTATCCATTTATCTGTCAATGGACATCTGGGCTCTTTCCATATTTTGGCTATTGTGGACATTGCTGCTATAAATATTGGGGTGTATGTGCCCCTTTGAATCACAAATTTGTATCCTTTGGATACAAAGGATAGTAGTGCAATTGCTGCATTGTAGGGTATTCTATTTTCAACTTTTTTGAGAAACCTCCATACTGTTTTCCAGAGCGGCTGCACCATTTTGCATTTCCACCAAGAATGTAGGAGGATACCCCTTTCTCTGCATCCTGGACGATATCTGTTATTTCCTGTGTAGTTAATTTTTGCCACTCTGATAGGTGTCAGGTGGTATCTCATTGTGGTTTTGATTTGTATTTCCTTTATTTTATTTTTTAAAGATTTTATTTATTTATTTGACAGCAAACACAAGCAGGGGGAGTAGCAGGCAGAGGGAGAGGGAGAAGCAGGCTCCCCGCTGAGCAGGGAGCCTGATGTGAGGCTTGATGCTAGGGCCCTGTGACCATGACCCAAGCCGAAGGCAGCCACTTAACCAACTAAACCATGCAGGTGCCACTGTATCTCCTTTATGATGAGTGACGTTAAGCATCTTTTTATGTGTCTGTTAACCATCTGGATGTCTTATTCAGAAAAATGTCCATTTTTGTCTTCTGCCTTTTTAAAAATATTTATTTATTAGAAAGAGAATGAGAGAGAGAGTGAGAGCTAGGGATAGGGGTAGAGGGAGGAGAGGGATTTTTAAGGAGATTCCATGCTAAGTGCAGAGTCCAACACAGGGCTTGATCTCATGATCCTGAGATCACAGCCAAAAACAAGAGACACTTAAGTGATTGTGTTACCCAGGCACCCCATCTTCTTGGGTGCGTTTCTTAACTGCATTATTTGTTTTTTCGTTTGTTCATGGTTTTTTGTTGTTGTTGTTGTTGTTGAGTTTGTTATTTTTAAATTTTTTAAAAAAGATTTTATTTATTTATTTATTTTTATTTGAGAATGGCAGGACGAGCAGAAGGAGGGGCAAATGGAGAGGGACAAGAACACCCCCTGACCCTCACTGCCTGGGGGGACTGAGACAGGGCTCAATCCCAGCCTGACCCTGGGCTAGACCTGAGCTACCCAGGTGCCTTGAGTCTGATAAGTTTTTTTTTTTTTAAAGATTTCATTTATTTATTCATGACAAACACAAAGAGACAGGCAGAGACATAGGCAGAGGGAGCCTGCTGCAGGACTCAATCCCAGGACCCTAAGATCATGCTCTGATCCTAAGGCAGACGCTTAACCACTGAGGCACCCAGGCATCCCTAGTTTGATAAGTTCTTTATAGATTTTGGATTCTAACTTTTTTTTTCTGAATAATTTATTTTTATTTTTTTTATTTTATTTATAAATTTATTTTTTATTGGTGTTCAAATTGCCAACATATAGAATAACACCCAGTGCTCATCCCATCAAGTGGCCCCTCAGTGCCTGTCACCCAGTCACCCCCACCCCCCACCCACCTCCCCTTCTACCACCCCTAGTTCGTTTCCCAGAGTTAGGAGCCTCTCATGTTCTGTCTCCCTTTCTGATATTTCCCACTAATTTTTTCTCCTTTCCCTCTATTCCCTTTCACTATTTTTTATATTCCCCAAATGAATGAGACCATAAAGTGTCCTTCTCCTATTGACTTACTTCACTCAGCATAATACCCTCCAGTTCCATCCACGTTGAAGCAAATGGTGGGTATTTGTCACCTCTAATGGCTGAGTAATATTCCATTGTATACATAGACCACATCTACTTTATCCATTCATCTTTCGATGGATTCTAACCTTTTATCAGATATGTCATTTAAAATACCTTCTCCTATCCTGTAGGCTGCCTTTTAGTTTTGTTGATCTTTTCCATCACTGTGCCGAAGTTTTTATCTTGATGAAGTCCCAACAGTTCAGTTTTGCTTTGGTTTCTCTTGCCTCTGGAGACAGGTCTAGTAAGAAGTTACTATGGCCAAGGTCAAAGAGGTTACTGCCTGTGTTCTCCTCTAGGATCTTGACAGTTTGCTGTCTGACATACAGGTTATTTCACCCATTTTGAATTTATTTTTGTTCATGGTGTAAGAGTGTGATCCAGTTCATTTTTCTGCATGTTGCTGTGCAGATTTCCCAACACCATTTGTTGAAGAGACTTTTATCCATTAGATATTCTTTCCTGCTTTGTTGAAAATTAGTTGACCATATAGTTGTGAGTCCATTTCTGGATTTTCTCTTCTGTTCCATTGATCTTTTTTTCTGTTTTTCTGCCAGGACCATACTGTCTTGATCATTAAAGCTTTGTAGTATAGCTTGGAGTCCAGAATTATGATTCCTCCAGATTTACTTTTCTTTTTCAGAGTTGCTTTGGCTGTTCAGGGTCCTTTGGTCCCATACAACTTTTAGAAGTATTTGTTCTACCTCTATGAAAAATGCTGGTGGTATTTTGATTGAGATTGAATTCAATGAGTACATTGCTTTTGGTAGTATAGACATTTTAATGGTATTTGTTATTCCAAGCATGTGCATAGAATGTCTTCCCATTTCTTTGCTGTCTTCTTCAATTTCCTTCATAACTCTTCTATAGTTTTCAGAGTACAGATGTTTCACCACTTTGGTTAGGTTTATTTCTAGGTATTTTATAGTTTTTGGTAGAATTGTAAATGCAATGGATTCTTTGATTTCTGTTTCTTCTGCTTTGTTATTGGTGTACAGAAATGCAGCAGATTTCTGTATGTTGATTTTGTATCCTACAACTTTACTGAATTCATGTGTCAGTTCTAGCAATTTTTTGGTGGAGTTTTTAAGGTTTTCTACATAGAGTATCTTGTCTACAAATAGTGAAAGTCCGATTTCTTCCTTGATGATTTGGATGCCTTTTACTTCTTTTTGTTGTCTGATTGCTGAGGCTAGGATTTCTAATATTATGTTAAATAATAGTGATGAGAGTGGACATCCCTGTCTTGTTTCTGACTCAAGAGGAAAAGCTCTCACTTTTTCCATGATGAAGATTATATTTACTGTGGGTTTTTCCAGCCCAGGAATAAATTCCACTTGATTGTGGTGAATTATTCTTTTAATGTATTGTTAGATTCAATTTGCTAGTATCTTGTTGATAATTTTTGCATTCATTTTCATCAGTGATATTGTCCTGTACCTCTTTTTTAGTGGGATGTTTGTCTAGTTTTGGAGCAAGGGTAATACTGGCCTTGTAGAATGAGTTTCAAATTTTTCCTTCCATTTCTATTTTTTGGAACAATTGGAGAGGAATAGGTATTTACTCTTCTTTAAATGTCTGGTAGAATTTCTTAGATAGCCATCTGGCCCTGGACTTTATTTCTTGGATGATTTTTTATTCAATTTCTTTGCTGGATATGGGTCTGTTCATATTTACTATTTCTTCCTGTTTCATTTTTGGTAGTTTATATGTTTCTAGGAATGTATTCATTACATCTAGATTGCCTAATTTGTTGGCATTTAATTTTTCATAATTATCTTTCATAACTGTATTTCTTTAGTGTTGGCTGTGATCTCTTCTCTCTTATTTGTGATTTTATTTATTTGAGTCCTTTCTCTTTTCTTTTTGATAAGTCTGGCTAGAGGTTGGTCAGTCTTATTGTTTTAAAGAACCAACTTCTAGTTTCATTGATCTGTTCTACTGTTTTTTCCCCCTATATCATTTATTTATGCTCTATTCTTTATTATTTTCCTTCTCTGCCAGCTTTAGGCTTAATTTGTTGCTCCTTTTCTAGCTCCTTTAGGTGTAGGTTAGGTCATGAATTTGAGGCTTTTCTTGTTTCTCAAGGTAGGCTTGTATTTTTATATACTTCCCTCTTACAACCATTTTTGCTGCATCCCAAAGGTTTTGGACTCTCATGTTTTCACTTTTATTTGCTTCCATGCATTTTTTAATTTCTTCTTTAATTTCCTGGTTAACCCATTCACTCCATAGTAGAATGTTATTTTCCCTCCATGTATTTTTGGTCTTTCCAATTTTTTTTCTTGTGGTATACCTCAAGTTTCATAGCATTGTGGTCAGAAAATATGCATGGTATGATGGCAATCTTTTTGCATTTGTTGAGAACTGATTTGTCACCTAGTATGCAATCTAATCTGGAGAAGGTTCCATGTGCACTCAAAACCAATACATATTCTGGTGCTTTAGGATGAAATTTTCTGAATATATCTGTTAGTCCAGCTGGTCCAGTGTGCATTCAAAGCCATTGTTTCTTTGTTGATTTTCTGCTTAATCTCTCCATTGCTGTGAGTGTTAAAGTCCCTTAATATTATTGTATTATTATCAATGAGTTTATTTTTGTTATTGTTTTATATATTTCAGTGCTCTCAAGTTGGGGGCATAATTATTAGATCTTCTTGTTGGATAGACCCCTTTATTATTATATAGTGCCCTTCTTCATGTCTTGTTACAGTCTTTGGTTTAAAATCTAGTTTGTCTGATATAAGTATGGCTACTCCAGCTTTCTTTTGGTGTCCATTTGCATGATAGATATTTCTTCATCTCCTCACTTTCCATATGCAGGTGTCTTTAGGTTTGAAATGATTCTCTTGTATGCAGCATATAAATCAGTCTTGGTTTTTTCATCCATTCTGATATCCTGTATCTTCTGATTGGAGTTTTTAATTCATTTACATTCAGAATAATTATTTATAGATATGAATTTAGTGATATTATGTTATCTGTAAAGTAATTTCTGGAGATTTTCTCTGTTCCTTTCTAGTCTTTGTCATTTCTGATCTTTCTTTCCCAAAATGTCCCTTTTAATTTTTCTTGCAGGACTAGTTTAGTGGTCATGAACTCCTTCAGTTTTTTTTGTTGTTGTTGTTGTTTTTGTTTTTTTGGTATGGGAAACTCTTTCTCTCTCCTTTTATTTTGAATTACAGCCTTGCTGGATAAAGTATTCTGGGCTACGTATTTTTCCCATTGAGCACGTTGTATATATTATGCTACTTTCTTCTGGACTGCCATGTTTCTGTGGATAGGTCTGCTGCTAACCTTATTTGTCTTCTTTCGAAAGTTAGGGATTTCCTTCCCCTTGCTTACTTTTAGGATTTTTTTTCCTTATCTCTGTATTTTGCAAATTGTACTGTTATGTGTTGGTATTAGCCTGCTTTTGTTGATTTTGGTAGTTCTCTGTGCCTTCTGGATGTGGATATCTGTTTCCTTCCACAGATTAGTGAAGTTTTCAGCTATAATTTGTTCAAATAAACCTTCTGGCCCTTTTCTCCTCTCTTCTTCTGAAATTGCTATGATATGAATGTAATTACACTTTATGAGGTCATGTGTTCTGTAAGTCCACATTCGTGATCCAATATTTTTCTTTCCCTCTTCTTTTCAGCTTCATTATTTTCCATAATTTTGTCTTCTAGATCACTTATTAATTCCTCTTAGTTTTCCATCTTTGTGTTAAGTACATCCCATCAGTTTTGTATCTCAGTTATAGCATTTTTCTATTTCTAGTCTGTCTAAACTAGCCTGTCTAGTTTTCAGGGTTTTTTTTTTATCTCTGTTGTCAGGGTCTCTTTTGTGTCATCTATGCCTTTGTCATGCCCATATAGTATCCTTATGATTGCTGCTTTAAATTCCACATCAGGCATATTCTTTATACCTGTTTTGATTAGATCACCAACCATGACCTAGTATTCTTTCTTTTGGGATGAATTTCTGATTGTGGCACTTTTTTTAGTTTTCAGTTTTCTTCTCAGTGGTCTGAAAGTCCATTATGTTTCCTGCTCCTGAGAGGAATGGCTATGTTAAGAAGGGCCTGGTGCTTCAAGAAGTGTTTTTGGCATATGCTGTGTGCATTCTGCTGCTGTGTTTTGGCTGCTTTTTCCCTCAGGTCAGACCTCTGCAGCATTTCTACTTGCCTGCAGTGGAGAGTGTTTAGACCTTGGCCAGTGCTTGGTGAATTTTAACTAGGTACACTTGGGAATGCTTGTTAAAAGTGGCCAGATCCAATTTCCACTAAAGCTGAAGCTTTGCTGCACTCTATGGTCAATAGACTTGGTGAGTACTGGGTTTTTTCTCCCCTTTCTGTGATCAGTGCTCCCTCCCCTCTGAAACATATACCATTCTTTTCTGCTCCAAATCATGTCTCTGCATCTCTTACCTTCTACAATGTGGCCGTTTTTCTCCCTTTGGTTGTGCAGTTTCTTCTCTTAGTCCTCACATTGATTTCCTGGGTGGTCAGAATGATTTGATATTTATCTTGCTGTGTTCAAAGGATGAGGCAAGCATAGGGTCTTCCTGACTACTCCATCATCTTACCTCTCTTCAACTGTGTTTTTTAAAAGAATTTGCCCATTTCCACTTGGCGGGATGAGTACTGGGTGTTATGCTATATGTTGACAAATTGAACTCCAATAAAGAAAAATTGGCCCATTTCATAAAGGTTACCAAATTGTGGTCATAAAATTGTTCACAATATTCTATTGTTATCCTATAATAACCATGAGTTCTGTAGTGATGTCCCTCTTTACTTTGTGATATTAGTAACATTTGTGTCTTTTCTATTTTTTCATAGTTTGCATGGCTAGAGTCTTACTGATTTGATTGCGTTTTCCAAAGAATCAACCTTTAAAATTTTTTTCTATTGATTTCCTGTTTCAGTTTCATTGATTTCAATTTCACTTATTATTTCTTATTTCCTGCTTACTTCAGATTTAATTTGCTCTTCTTTTTCTAGTCAAAAAATAGAGGCTCAAATTACTGATTTCAGATATTTACTGTTTTAAAATATATGCATCCAGTGCTCTACATTTCCCTCCGAATACTTCATTCACAGCATCTCACAATTTTGAATAAGTTGTATTTTCATTTTCACTTAGTTTGAAATATTTTTAAAATATTTTAAAAGTTTTTAGGGAGATTTTTGTTGCTACATTTGTTTTTTGGAAGTGTAATGTTTAATCTTCAAGTATTTGGGATTTTCCAGCTATTTTTGTTTTTTATTTCTACTTTAAATGCATTATGGTCTGAGAGCTGACATTGTACAATTTCTCTTATTTTAAATTTGCTGAGGTGTATTTTGTGGTTCCGGATGTGATCTGTCTTGGTGAATGTTACATGTGAGCTTGAGAAAAAAATGCATATCCTGCTTTTTTTTTTTTGTTGAAGCAGTCTATGCATGCCAATTATATCCAGTTGATTGATGATACTATTGAGTTCAACTATGTCCTTAGTGATTTTCTGCCTGC
Organism: Canis lupus dingo; assembly: GCF_003254725.2. Taxonomy (NCBI): domain Eukaryota; kingdom Metazoa; phylum Chordata; class Mammalia; order Carnivora; family Canidae; genus Canis; species Canis lupus. The sequence goes on from NC_064281.1 coordinate 67,245,793, forward strand.
TGGATCTGTTGAAGCTTATGACTATAATAGTGGATTCCTTTATTTCTCCTTGCAATTCTATCAGTTTTTGCCTTGCATATTTTGATACTCTGTTGTTTAGAACATACTCATTAAGGATTGCTGTGTATTCTTGGATAATTGACTCATTTATCATTATGTAATGACCCTATTTAACCCAAATAATTTCCTTGCTCCAATGTCTGCTCTGTCTGAAGGTAATATAGCTAATACAGCTTTCTTTTGATTAGTGTTATCATGGTATATATTTCTCCATTCATTTACTTTTAATCTACACATCTTTATATTTAAAGTGGCTTTCTTGTAGACATCTATTTGGATCTTGTTTTTTGATCCATTCTGATAATCTCTATCTTTTATTGGTATATTTTAGACTACTGACATTAAAAATGATAATTTATATAGTTGGACTGCTATCTACCATATTTGTTACTCTTTTCTGTTTGTTGTCCTTGTTATTTTTTCCTATTTTTGTCTTCTACCCTTCTTCTGCTCTTTCTGGTTTTATTTTTAATTTTTTAAAAGATATTTATTTATTTATTTATTCATAAGAGACACATAGAAAGAGGCAGAGACATAGGCAGAAGGAGAAGCAGGCTCCCAGCAGGGAGCCGGATGCGGGACTTGATCCCTGGACCCAAGATCACGCCCTGAGCTGCAGGCAGACACCCAACCATGGAGCCACTCATGTGACCCTGCCCTCTCTGGTTTTATTTTATTGTATTTTTATTTATTTATTTTTCCTCTCTGGTTTTAAATGAGCATTTTATATCATTCCATTTTCTCTTATTTCTTAGCATATTAATTATAATTCTTTTTAAAACCTTTTATGTAGTTGCCCTAATGTATATAATATGCATATAAAACGAACCTGAATCTACTTTCAAATAACATTATACTACTCCTCAATCATTGCAACTGCCTTATAATAAAATATTTCTGATTCCTCCCTCTTGTAACTTGTATCAGTGCTATCATTCATTTCACTTATATATAAGCCATAACTGTTGAATATGCTATTATTCTTTTGAACAATCATCTGTTAAGAATAAGAAAATTTAAGGTTTTTATTTTAACTTCTTTTATTCCTTCTCTAATTTTCATGCTTTATGTAGACTGAATTTCTGACCTATTTATTTTTCCTTCTCACTGAATAACTTACTTTGACTTTTTTTTTTTTTTTTGGTAAGGCAGATCTACTGGCAACAGATTCTCTCTCTTTCTCTCTCTGAGAAAGTCCATTTTATCTTCACCTTTGAAGGATAATTTTAAAGAATATAGAATTCTACATTGGTGTTTTTTTTCTCTCTCAAAACACCCCCTTCTTGCTTGAATGGTTTCTGAGAAGTTAAACTTAACCCTATTATCTGCTTTTCTAGAGGGAAAGTGTTTTTAAATCTGAATTCTAGCAATATTTTTTTTTATTTTTTATTATCTGCAGTTTGTATACGATATGGCTAGGCATAGATAATGTAGTTATAATAGAGATGTCCCCTTCCCTACCTAGCAATAGAATATGAAGGTGAGGATTCAAGAATTATCTCAATAATTTAGTTAGAATGCAACCTTAAGCTGGTGGCAAAAGGAGGGGAGAATGAAATGAATAAATTAACAGAGTGTGGTACTCAAGGAATTCTAATTCATGAAGACAAATAGCAGTTCTGTGAATAACAACAATGGTAAGAGCCAGAATACTACATGGCCTTTTATATGTGTTAACTATGATCCAGAGAGAAAGGATCATGAGGCATGGCCTTTTACAGGTATTAACTATGTTTATGACTGGTTGAGAGCAGCTAGGCATCCAGGGGCAAGGTCAGTCATATGCAAGAATCTCATCAATCAATTTAACTTATACAGTTGGGTAATATATATGTAATGTGTATCTAAATACAGGCTCCTAAATTTGTTTATTTATTTATTAATTACATTCAAGTTTATTTATTTATTAATTGAAAATATTTATTGGTCACATTTGCTAGGTTTTGTTCTAGACACAGAAATGCAGTAATAAACAAAACAAAATGACACCTCCATTATAGTTGAGGCAGATAATCAACAATTAAACAAATAAATTGCAAGTCATATGATATAAATGTTATGAGGAAAAATGAAGGAGAGAAACAAAATGAAAATGACTTTGGGATGTTCTTTCAATTAATATTGTCAGGAAAGGCTATTTTGAGAAAGTGGCATTTGAGCCTGAATAAAATGAATAAGCATGCAACATACATATTGGGCAGGAATTTTATGGGAAGAGAGAAAAGGTGCAAAAGTTCTGAAACTAACATTTTAAGGCCTCATCTGGTGAAAGAAGGGTGAAATTTTGTATCTGTTGGTATTTGTTCAGGGGGTGGCAGGTCCAAAAGTGGATTGTCCCTGGCAATACTTAACAATACATCTATGAAATATGAAAGAACACAGTGGTTGAGTTTCAATAAAACACCTCTCTTCATTTAGTAATTATTTAGTTGATTGTTCTGGGATATTTGATTGGCAAATTATATGAAAGAAAAATTTTTTGCTTTTTAAAATTCTCTTTCTTACACATTGCTCTTTTCACTGTCTCAGAGTCTAAGCTTATGACTGAAACATCCAATCTCCTCTGTTTACTTTTAAAGATCTTTTATAGTTTTGCATCATATTTTACATAATTAAGTTTTCATAAAAAACTAAACACTGGGGAAAGCTCAAAGTCAAAAAAGATTCTTCAATTTGAAAATCATGATAGGAATTGTAGTTCTTTATTATATATGTATTTATATATGTTATATATTAATATATAATTTTAATTCTAGTATAGTTATATACAGTGTTATATCAGTTTCAGGTGTATATATTTTCTATCAGTTTATATCAGCTTCAGGTGTACAGTGTTCTATCAGTTTCAGGTGTATAATAATAAATTATAATCAGTTACTGTAGTAATTGAACAATTCTATACATTACTCAGTGCTCTTCAAGATAAGTGTACTTTTAATCCCCTTCACTTATTTCACCTGTATTTCCTCTGGTAACCATCAATTTGTTCTCTATAGTTAAGAGTCTATTTTTTTGTTTGTCTCTTTTTTATTTTTACCTAAATCCCACATATGATTGAAATTATATAGTATTTTTCTTTCTCTGAGTGGCCTATTTCATTTAGCATTTTACCCTTTACATTCATTCATGTTGTTACAAACAGCAAGATTTCATTCTTTTTTATGACTGAGTAATATTCCATTTTCTATATATAATTAGATATTCTTTATCCATTAATCTACTGATGGACACTTGGGATGCTTCCAAAAGTTGGCTATTATAAATAAATAATACTGCAATAGACATAAGGGTGCATATATCTTTTCAAATTAGTGTTTTCATATTCTTTGGGTAAATAAATGCCTAGTAGTGGAATTACTGGATCATATTGTAATTCTATTTTTAATTTTTGATGAACCTGTGAATTGTTTTCCACAATAGCTGCACCAGTTTGCAATCCCAATATTGCAAGAAGGTTCCTTTTTCTCCACATCCGTGTCAACATTTGCTTCTTGTGTTTTTCATTTTAGCCATTCTGACAAGTATGAAATAATATCTCATTATGGTTTTGATTTCCATGTGCCTCATGATGAGTGATGTTGAATATCTTTTCATGTGTCTGTTAGCCATTTTGATGTCTTTTTTGGAAAAATGTCTGTGTCTTCTGCCCCTTTTTAATTTTTTTAAAACTAAGCTTTATTTATTTGGTTGTTGGTTTATTTATTTATATTTTTAAAGATTTTATTTATTTATTCATGAGAGACACAGAGAAAGAGAGAGGCAGAGACACAGGCAGAGGGAGAAGCAGGCTCCTTGCTGGGAGCCTGATGTGAGACTCCATCCCAGGTCTCCAGGATCACGCCCTGGGCTGAAGGCAGGTACTAAACTGCTGAGACACCCAGGAGTCCCCTGCCCATTTTTAAATTGAGTTATTTGTTTTCTTTGGAGTTGAATTGTTTAAGTTCCTTATATATTTGGGACACTATTTATCAGATATGCAGCTTGCAAATATTTTCTCCCATTTAGTAGATTGTGTTTTAGTTTTTTTATTGTTTCCTTTGCTGTGGGGAATGTTTTTATTTTGATGTGATTCCAATAGTTGATTTTTGCTTTTTTTTTTCTTGCCTGAGGAGACATTTCTACAAAGATGTTGCTACAACTGATGTCAGAAAAATTACTGTCTGAGCTGTCTTTTAGTATTTTGATAGTTTCAGTTCTCCCATTTGTGTCCTTAATCCATTTTGAGCTTATTTTTGGGTATGGTAAAAGAAAGTAATCCAGTTTAATTCTTTGGCATGTAGCTATCCAGTTCTCCCAACATCTTTTGTTGAAGACGCTTTTTCCAATTGCATATTCTTGTCTCCTTTGTCTAATATTAATTGACCATATAATCATGGGTGTATTTCTGAGCTCTCTATTCTGTTCCATTGATCTGTGTGTCTATTTTTGTGCTAGTACCATACAATTTTGAATAGCACAGCTTTTTAATATATCTTGAAATCTGGAGTTGTAATACCTTCAGCTTTATTTTTCTTTTTCAAGATTGCTCTGGCTCTTTTGAGTATTATTTGTTCTAGTTCTGTGAAAAATGTTGTTGGCATTTTGATAGAGATTGCATTAAATCTGCAGATTCTTTTGGTAGTATTGGCATTTTAACAATAGAAAATATTTTAAAATAAAAGCAATAAGAGGTATGTTTTTATTTTATTTTTTCAAGTTTTTATTTAAATTCCAGTTAGTTAATATACAGTGTTATATTAATTTCAGGCATAGAATTTAGTGATTTTCCACTTATATACAACACACAGTGCTCATCACAAGTGCCTTCCTTAAGAGGGATGTTTTTAAATAAGCAATTGATTTCAAATCATGAAAGCATCCCAAAATTAATTTTTTCACCTCAAACATGAAAATAACATGCTATTTTGTTCTTCAATTATTTTATAACATGTTTACCCATGCAAAACTTGTTTTCATATGAAGCTTATGTTGTAGATCAGAAAAAATATTTATAGAAGCTGTATTGAAATATTAAATACTACTAGAAGGCATCTAGATGCTACTCAAAGAATTTTTAAAGAGTTAATTGCAGTTTTGCAAGAACTTTGTTACTTTAAAATGCATTCTGAGAAAATTCTTTTAGTCATTTAAAACAATTCTTGGAGCACTCACTATGTACCTGGCACCATGCTGTAGGCTTTATGTGTTTGCTTATTGGAATTCATGAGGATTTAAATGTATTTTACTAACCTCTAAGTTTGTGTAACAATGTAGGATGCAAATATATTTTTCTGACCTTTAGCTTGGCAAACTTAACTTGTAAATACTAAAAATAATTTAAATGTCCTGGTTATTCTTTGTCATCTCTGCTTTCTGAGATGTTTAGTTTCACTTAGTGGATCAGAGGCTCCCAATTTCAATTTACCAGATCGATGTAATGATTAGAATGGCAATAGTTTTGTAATAAAAACAGCTCTGATGTGTTAGTAAGTGTGCAGACCTGGTGCTATCAAGTCGAGTGCTTAGCATTTCTATTTCTAAAGTTAAATTCTTTACTCAAATTCGCCTTGATAAAATGAAAATACCATTACGGGATCTTGAATTTTTAATAGACGTATAATAAGAAGCTGTCTGTGTATTATATTATTGATTTCCTCAGTACTCACTGTTTAACTAGAATAAAAAACTAAAAACCTCAGCCTTCTATCATTGGAATAAATCATGATAGGGGTACTGTTTTGAGATTCTTAAAGAAACTCAAGAAACTTGAAGAAAGGTTTGTGTACTCTAACCATTTGTAATGTTGAATTCTGTTAAAGTTGAGCTTATTTTTTAAAGCACATATTTGATTATATAACAGGTCAAATCTCACCTTTAAAAACATAACCAATGCATACATTAATGCTGCATAAATCATATGCACTTAACATGCAAGATACTGTACTAAGCACTTAAGTTTTGAGGTTTAAGCATATATAGGTTTCTCTTTTAAACATAAAGGTCTAAGATTTTAAAATTATTAATTATTCATTACCAGACTGTACCCTTTTTTTACAGGCAACAAAACTCAGTGATCTAAAAAGTTTTAAATTTTTCCTGAGAACTGATAACAAGGGAAATAACCCAGATCTGTCAGTAAGTAGAGAATTAAACAAGGAAACTTACAAGGGGGACTAGAACAATGCCACAATTTGGAATTATATTCTAAATTAGCACATTCCAACAAATTCACATGTAAAATGAAAAAAAAAGAGATCTGTTATGTTAAAATTTTTATTACCTGTTCTCCTATCACAATGAGATATATAATTGCAAACACAATGGTATAACATATTATTTCATGCCTTGCACAAATTGCTAGAGTTTTAGTGATACCTTACAAATCTAGGTCTAATGAACACGGATTTTTAATTTCATGAAAAAAGTAAACAAACAAAACAACCCAAATGTCTAAGGTAACTGCTAACATAAAATTGAATTAAATGGTTTTGAATTGTAATTATGCTTATTTTAAAAACTGAATTCTGGCATAGCTTTTTAGTAACCCTCCTCCACTTGAATACCTTAATAATGTGTGAGGAATTAATTGCGCCATTTTTGTCATCTATATACATTCCAATTCAGAATACAATTATTCAAGTGTTTGAGGGAAGCACTTATTTTCATGAAATGGATCAAGGACTCATTTATTTAATTGTTCTTTAGTGAATAAATTCCAAATACTGTTAACTTACACATGTTTCTTAACATGGGATCAATACACAACCATTACATCTAAGGAGTATTAAATTGGAGGTGAGGTTCTCCTTCCCACTTCCACATCCAGTGTTTGGAAGAAGAATGTTATGCAAGTGAAATTGTGAGAGAAAGTTTTCTTTTTTCTTTTTATTGCTAGAAAACCGTAATGGTGTTTTAGATGTGATATTACACCTCAGAAAAGGGGTAATGCATCTTTAAAAGCTAAACTACATCTTCTTTACTTTTATCAAATTCTCTATAAATCTTTCATGACAGTTTATTTAACAAAGTGTCATTGAAACTATAGGTGATTGATGTGACCCATGTAAGATCAACATGAAATGTTTGTAAATGTCAGCAAAATGTGACCATCTAAAAGCATATAAGAATGGAGTTTCCGTGAAAGTGAAAAACAAACAGAAAAATGTTTATCTTATTCTTTGCTTCCTGGTATGCAATTACAAATTCATAGAAGAAATATTTCATTTGATTTTCCTTTGAGTTCATGTCCAGAGGTCTAATTTACTTTTGACATTCACCCTTTGAAAGCCTTGGTCTCTTATTTACTGGATAAGTTTCCTATGGAAAAATAATACAGAGTCAAAATTTCTTAGAAAAATGACAATCATTTTAGAAAGTATGGGCAGAGACTTGGCCAAAAAATTTCTGTACAAATTGTAGGGTCCTGTCAACTTGGAATTGTCACTGAAGAGTTCCTGTTTATTCACATAGAGAAAACAACATTGATGGTTTTCCATTTAATTGAATAAAATACTGAAATAAAAACACATATAAGATAAAGGATAAAAAAAGAAGGAAAAATAACAGATTAAACTATAAATAAATAAGAGGATTACACCAGTAGCTTGCTCTAAATTGAATACTTTGGTGTTTTTTTTTAATTCCACTATAGTTAAAATACAGTGTTATTTTTAGTTTCAGATATACAATACAGTGATTCAACAATTTCATATGCAACCAGTGCTCATCACAACAGTCCTCAATCCACATCACCTATTTTACTCATCCTCCACCCACTTCCCCTCTGTTAACCATTAGCTTCTTCTCTATGCCTAAGAGTTGGCTTCTTGGTTTGACTCTCTTTTTCCTTCTGTTCATTTTTTTTGTTTCTTAAATTCTACATATAAGTAAAATTGTATGATATTTTTCTTTCTCTGATGGACTTATTTCACTTATTATACTGCCTATCTCCATCCATGTCTTTGCAAATGGCAAGATTTGATTATTTTTTTATTGCTGAGTAATATTAAATTGTGTAGGGATGCCTGGATGGCTGGGTCAGTTAAGCATCCAACTCTTGATTTCTGTTCAGGTCATGATTTCAGTTTCATGAGATCAAGCCCCATGTTGGACTCTATGCTGTGGGGAGTCTGCATAAGATTCTCTCTCTCCATCTCACTCTTCTCCTCCTCATCTCTCTTTCTCCCTAAAATACATAAATATTTTAAAAATGTTTATATACACCACTTTTTCTTATCCATTCATCAGTAAATGGAAATGTGGACTGTTTCCATAATTTGGCTATTGTAAAAATGCTGCTATAAACATAAGGGTGGACAATACCTGTAAATTAGTGTTTTTATATTTTTTGGGCAAATATTCAGTAGTGTGATTAGTAGATCATAGGGTAGTTCTAATTTTAACTTTGTGTGGAACCTCTATATAATTTTCCACAATGGATATACCAGTTTCCATTCCCAATAACAATGCACAATGGTTCCTTTTTCTCTACATCCACCAACACCTTTTGTTTCTTGTGTTGTTAATTTTAGCAATTCTAACAGGTGTGAGGTGATATCTCACTGTAGTTTTGATTTGCATTTTTCTGATGATGAGAGATATTGAGCATCTTTTCATGTGTCTGTTGGCCATCTGGGTGTCTTCGTTGGAGAAATGTCTCTTTATGTATTCTGCCCATTTTTTAATTGAATTATTCATTTTTTGGTGTTGAGTTTTATAAACACTTTATATATTTTGAATACTAATCCTTCATTGGATGCACCACTTGCAAATATCTTCTCCAATTCCATGGGTTGCCTTTTAGTTTTATTGGTTGTTTCTTTTGCTGTGCAGAAGCTTTTTATTTTGTTGTAATTCCAATAGTTTATTTTTGCTTTTTTCTTTTGCCTCAAGAGACATATCTAGAAAAATACTGCCATGGCCAATGTCAGGAAACTCACTGCCTCTGCTCTTTTCTAGGATTTCTATGGTTTCAGGTCTCACATTTAGGTCTTTAATCCATTTTAAATTTATTTTTGTCTATGGAGATAGAAAGTAGTCTAGTTTCTTTCTTTTGTATGTAGCTAACTAGTTTTCCCAACACCATTTGTTGAAGAGGTTGTCTTTTTCCCATTGGATATTCTTTCCTGCTTTATCAGACTAATTAACAATATAATTGTGGGCTTATTTCTGGGTTTTCTCTTCTGTTCCATTGATCTATATGTCTGTTTTTGTGCCTATACCATACTGTCTTGATCACGGCAGCTTTGTAGCTTTGTAATATAACTTGAAGCATGGAATTGTGATACCTACAGCTTTGCCTTTTTTTTTTTTTTTTTTTTTTTTTTTACCAAAGTTGCTTTGGCTTTTAAGGGTCTTTTGTGGTTCCACATAAATTTTAGGATTGTTTGTTCTAGCTCTGTGAAAAATGATAGTGGTATTTTGATAGGGATTGCGTTAAATGTGTAGATTGCTTTGGATAGTATAAATATTTTAACAATATTTTTCTACCAATCCATGAGCGTGGAATGTCTTTCCATTTCTTTGTATCATCTTCACTTTCTTTCATCATCATTTATATATTTAAGAGTGCAAATCTTTGGCCTCTTTGGTTAGATATATTCCTAAGTATCTTATTGTTTTTGGTGCAACTGTAAATAGGACAGTTTTCTTAATTTCTGTTTCCAGTACCTCATTATTGGTGTGTAGATATGTAACAGAATTCCATGCATTAATTTTGTATCCTACAATTTTTATGGATTCGTTTATCAATTCTAGTAGCTAGTAGCTTTTTGTTGGAGTCTTTACGGTTTTCTATATATAGTATTATGGCATCTGCAAATAAGGACAATTTTACTTTTTTTTTTTTTACCAATTTGGATGCCTTTTATTTCTTTTTGTTGTTGATTACTGTGACTTCCAGAATTATGAATAAATGTGGTGAGACGCCTTTGACTTGTTCCTGACCTTGGGAGAAAAGTTAACAACATTTAGTATGATAATTATGGGCTTTCATATATGGGTCTTTATTATGTTGAAGTATAAAGGTTTAGAGGGAAGTTCACTTTGTTGAGGCTTTTTATCATAAATGGATATTGTACTTTGTCAAATGTTTTCTCTATATTGATTCTGATGATCATATGGTTTGTATCATTTGTTTTATTGTTGTGGTTATCACATTGAATGATTTATGAATATTGCACACCCTCGCATCCTTGGAGTAAATCCTACTTGAATGGAATGATTCAACTGGGATGGTGAATGATATTTTAAACGTATTTTTTATTTCAGTTTGCTAGCATTTTGTTGAGGATTTTTGCATCTACATTCATCAGGGATATTGGCCTGTAGTTCTCCTTTTCTGTGTTGTCTTTATCTAGTTTTGGTATCAGAATGATTCTTGCCTCACAGAATGAATTTGAAATTTTTCCTTCCTTTTCTATTTTTTTGGAATATTTTGAGAAGAACAGGTGTTAACTCTTCCTTAAATATTTGGTGCAATTTGCCTGTGAAACCATCTGGTCTGGACCTTTGTTTGTGGAGGGCTTTTTCATTACTGACTCAATTTCTTTGCTGGTTATTGGTCTGTTCAAGTTTTCTATTTTTTCCCTGTTTCAGTTTTGGTAATATATATGATCCTAGGAATTTATCCCTTTCTTCTTGTTTGTCCAATTTGTTGGCATATAGCATGTCATAATATTCTCTTATACTTGTTTGTATTTCTGTGATGTTGGTGGTTATTCTTGCTCATTTGTTTTGTTTATTTAATTCCTTTCTCTCTCTTTTTTTCTTTTTGGTAAGTCTGGCTAGAGATTTATCAACTTTGTAGATACTTTCAAAGAGCCAGCTCCTGATTTCATTGATCTATTCTCTCTTTGTTGTTATTGTTTTTTTCCTTTCTATGACATTTATTTCTCTTCTAATCTTTATTATATACTTCCTCCTACTGACTTTAGTCTTAATTTGTTGTTCCTTTCCTACTTCCTTTAGGTGTAGGGTCAGGTTGTTTTGAGATTCTTATTACTTCTTAAGATAGGCTTGTGCTACTATATACTTCCCTCGTAGGACAGTGTTTGCTGCATATCAAAGATACTAGAATGTAGTGTTTCCATTTTCATTTGTTTCCATGCATTTTTAATTTTTTTACTTGATTTCATGTTTGACCCATTCATTGTTTAGTAGCATGTCGTTTAACTTCCATGTATTTGTAGTATTCCCCAATTTTTTTTCTTGTGATTGACTTCAAATTTCATAGTGTTGTGGTCAAAAATATACATGGTATAATCTTAGTTGTTTTGTACTCATTGAGGCCTAATTTGTTACCTAGTGTGTGATATATTCTGGAGAATGTTCCATGTGCACTTGTAAAGAATGTGTGTTCTGCTGTTTTAGGATTGAATGATCTGCATATATCTGTTAAATTCATCTGATCCAATGTGTCATTCAAACCCACTATTTCTTTTTTGTTGTTGTTTATATGTTCTATTCACCAATGTAAGTGGGATTGAAAGGCTCCTACAATTGTATTAGCATTGATTAGTTCCTTTATGTTTGTTATTGTTTTTCGTATTTGAGTACTCACGTTTTGGGTGCATAAATATTTAAAATTGTTGTATCTTCTTGTTAGATTGTCTCTCGTATTAATATGTAGTGTCTCTCTTTGTCTCTTATTACAGACTTTGTTTTGGAGTATGTGATATAAGTATTGCTACTGTGGCTTGCTTTTGACATCCACTTGTATGATAAGTATTTCTCCATCCCCTCACTTTCAATCTGTAGGTATCTTTAGTCTAAAATGCATCTCTTGTAGGCAGAAAATAGATAAGTTTGTTTTTTAAAATCTATTCTGTCACCTTATTTCTTTTGATTGGAGCTTTTAGTTTATTTACGTTCAAAGTTTTTTTTATGATTTTGTTTATTTATTTATGAATGAGAGAGAGAGAGAGTAGGAGAAGGAGCAGATAGAGAGGGACAATCAGATTCCACCCTGAGCACAGAGCCTGACACAGGGTTTGAATTTACAACCCTGAGATCATGATCTGAACTGAAATCATGAGTTGGTCGGTCACTTAACTGACTGAGCCAACGAGGTGCCCCCAAAGGTATGTATTTATTGTCATTTTGTTATTTGATTTGTTTTCATTTTTGTAGTTTTTCTGTTTTTCTTTCTTCTCTGTCTCTCATGGTTTACTGGGGTTTTTTAAGTGATATATATTAGTTTATTATTCTTTATATTTTTTGTATACCTATAACTGCTTTTGCTTTGAACAAAAATACCTTTGTTACATGACCAAAGATATGAGCTAGGAAGATTTGTTTGCCTTTCTGAGCTTTTCTTTTCCTCAGATAGAACTCTAACTCTACCTCCTTGCCTTCTAGAACATAGCCATCTGCTCAGCCACACTGGTCTATTCTTGAAGTGATGCATGCAAGAAGCTTGCCTTTTTGGCACTGCTTCTCCAGAACACTACTGATTTTGGCATTTTCCTCCTTTCATTATATTCCTTTTGATTTTTTTGTTTAAAATATCTTCCTCCTTTGGCATCAGCTTTGCCCCCTTTTTGTGGCCTAGGGGCGGTGCATACTGGGACTCATACCATTGTGGGTACAGTGCTTTGTCAATGAGCATGACACAGTTCTTCACCAGGGTCTTGGGTGTGGACGAGTCCCTTGTTGGATGCATTGTAGACAACATCAATGATCTTTGTTTTATACTTACAACAGTCAGAGCCCCAGACGAAGTTCCCCCTCATCCAGACTCAAAGGTTGGTTCTTCTTGTTGTCTCCCCAAATGTGGACTGCATGAATGTGGCAGGGGCAAATTTTAGTGTTGACAAGGGGGTGCATCCTTGCTTATACATCCGCTTTTTGTGGTAGGGCTTTCTATTGCCCCCAGTATTATGATGCTTGTGCCAGTTGTCTTGAGAGATTCCCATCTCTTGGCACTACCTGTGAAAGATGTATTACTGTTTTTTTTTTTTATTTGTGGTAACCAATTGGCTTACATATGACATCTTCTGCATATAGAAGTCTATATTAAGTACATGGTTGCTTATTTTTTAACTCACTCTTTAGTCTTATCCCTTTCGTGGTTCAGATATTTGGTATCATTTACATCATTTTATTTTGTTCTTCCAATTATTCTTACTCTTATTCATTATTTTTTGTTTTCCACTCGCAGAGTCTCACTTAACATTTCTTGTGGGGCTGGTTTAGTGACCATGAGTTCTTTTTAAGTTTGTTAATCTGAGAAACTCTTTATCTATCCCTCAATTTTGAATGATACCCTTATTAGATAGAGTATTCTTGGCTGCAGGTTTTTCATTTAAGCATTTCAAATATGTCATGCAACTCACTTCTGACTTGCAAAGCTTCTGCTGAAACAGCTGAAATAATTATGGGGTTTCTTTTGTATGTAACTGTCTTCTTTTCTCTTACAATCTTTAAAATGATCTCCCTGCCCCCTGACCTGGATCTGTTTTCCTCCTCAGATTTGGGAAATCTTCAGTTATTTTTTCTTCAAATACATTTCCCACCCACCTTTCTCTCTCCTCCTTCTGGGATCCCTATAATATGAATATTGCTATGCTTGATGGAGGAACCAATTGTCAAAGATTATTCTCATCATGCAGTATTTGTCTCTCACATGCTTGGCTTCATTATTTTCTATTACTTTAACTTCGAGATCATTAATATGTTCCTCTGCTTCCTGTCACATATTATTTATTCCTCCTATTGTATTTTAATTTCATTTATTGAGTTCTCCATCTCTGATATGTTATTTTTTATCTCTTTGTCAAGGGTCTCACTGATGTCCTCCACCCTTTACTGAAGTCCAGTGAGTATCTTTATTTTTTCCATGTTTTCTTATGTTACAGTTTAAATTCCAATTAGTTAACATTCACTGAAATACTAGTTTTAGGCTTACAATATAGTGATTCAACCCTTCCATAAAACACCCATCACAAGTGCACCCCTTAATCCTCACCACCTTTTTAACATATCTCCCTGCCTACCTTCCTTCTGGTAACCATCAGTTTGCTATATATGCTTAAGAGTTTGTTTCTTGGATTGCCTTTCTCTGTCTCTGTCTCTGTCTCCCTCTCTCTTCACCTCTCTTTTTCACTTTTGCTTGTTTTGTTCCTTAAATCCTATATACAAATGAAATCATATGATATTTTTCATATGGTATTTGCCTTTCTCTGATTGACTTTTATCGCTTAGCATAATACTGTACTTCTATCCAGGTCATTGCAAATAGCAAAATTTTGTTTATTTTTATGGTTGATTAACATTCCATTATATATATAGATGAATGAATAAAGAGGAGATGGCATATTTGGACTCTTTCTATAATTTGGCTATTATTGATAATTATGCTATTATTAGGATGCATGTGTTCCTTCTAATCAGTACGTTTTAACCCTTGGTAGATACCCGATAGTGCAATTGCTGGGCCATAGTATAGATACATTTTTAACTTTTTGAAGAATTTTCATACTATTTTCCAGAATGGCTGCAAGTTTGCATTCCCATCAACAGTGAAAGAAGGTTCCCCTTTCTCCCAATCCTCCTTGGCACCGGTTGTTTCCTCTGTTGTTGATTTTGACCATTCTTACAGGTATGAGGTTATATCTCATTGTTGAATCTTATTTTTTCATTTGTTTTTATTTAAGTTCAATTTGCCAACATATAACACCCAGTGCTCATCCCACCAAGGGCCCTCCTCAGTGCCCATGACCCAGTTATCCCATCACCCCACTAACCTCCCTTTCTGCAACCCTTTGTTTGTTTCGCAGAGTTAGGTGTCTCTCATGGTTTGTCTCCTTCTCTATTTTGTCCCACTCAGTTCCCCTCATTTCCCTTATAATCCCTTTTACTACTTCTTATATTCCATGTATGAGTGAAACCATATGATGATTGTCCTTCTCTGATTGGCTTATTTCACTCAGCATAATACCATTCAGTTCCATCCACACCAAAGCAAATGGTGGGTATTCATCCATTCTGATGGCTGAGTAATATTCCATTGTGTGTGTGTGTGTGTGTGTGTGTGTGTGTGTGTGTATATATATATATATTTTTTTTTAAATATCTTCTTTATCCATTCATCTGTCGAAGGACATCGTGGCTCCTTCCACAGTTTGGCTATTGCAGGCAATGCTTTTATGAACATTGGGGTGCAGGGGTCCCGGCATTTCACTGCATCTGTATCTTTGGGGTAAACACCCAGTAGTGTAATTGCTGGGTTGTAGGGTAGCTCTATTTTTAAATTCTTGAGGAACTTCCACACAGTTTTCCAGAGTGGCTGTACCAGTTTGCATTCCCACCAACAGTTCAAGAAGGTTCCCCCTTCTCCACAACCTCTCCAACATTTGTTGTTTCCTGTCTTGTTAGTTTTGGCCATTCTCACTGGTGTGAAGTGACATCTCACTGTTTTTGATTTGTATTTCCCTGATGGCAAGTGATGCGGAGCATTTTCTAATATGGTGTTGGCCATGTGTATGTCTTCTTTGGTGAAGTTTCTGTTCATGTCTTTTGCCCATTTCATGATTGGATTTTTTTGTTTCTTGGGTATTTAGTTTAATAAGCTCTTTGTAGATATTGAATACTAGCCCTATATCTGATATGTCATTTGCAAATATCTTCTCCCATTCTGTAATTTGTCTTTTAGTTGTGTTGACTGTTTCTTTTGCTGTGCAGAAGAATTTTATCTTGATTACGTCCAAATAATTCATTTTTGCTTTTGTTTCCCTTACCTACACAGACATATCTTGCAAGAAGTGCTGTGGCCAAGTTCAAAAAGATTGTTGCCTGTGTCCTCTTCTAGGATTTTAATGGATTCTTGTCTCACATTTAGATGTTTCAACTATTTTGAGTTTATCTTTGTGTGTGGTGTATGAAAATTGCCTAGCTTCATCCTTCTGCTTGTGGCTGTCCAATTTTCCCAACACCATTTATTGAAGAGACTGTCCTTTTTCCAGTGTATATTCTTTCCTCCTTTGTCGAATGTTAGTTGACCATAGAGTTGAGGGCCAATTTATGGGTTCTATATTCTGTTCCATTAATCTATGTGTCTGATTTTGTGCCAGTACCACACTGTCTTGATGATCACAGCTTTGTAATACATCTTGAAAGCAAGCATTGTGATGCCCCCAGCATTGGTTTTCTTTTTCAATATTCCTCTGGCTATTTGGAGTCTTTTATAATTCTATACAACTTTAAGATTATTTGTTAAAAACTGTGAAGAAAGTCCATGGCATTTTTTTAAAAGATTTTATTCATGAGAGACAGACAGAGAGAGAGAGAGAGAGAGAGAGAGAGAGGCAGAGACACCCGCAAAAGGAGAAGCAGGCTCCATGCGGGAAGCCTGATGTGGGACTCGATCTTGGGTCTCCAGGATCAGACTCTGGGCTGAAAGCGGGCACCAAACCGCTGAGCCACCAAGAGATCCAAGTCCATGGCATTTTGATGGGGATTGCATTGAACATGTAAATTTCCCTGGGTAGCATAGACATTTCACAATATTTATTCTTCCAATCCATGAGCATGGAATGTTTTTTCCATCTCTTTTCATCTTCCTCAAATTCTTTCAGAAGTGTTATGTACTTTTTAGTCTATAGATCCTTTACCTCTTTTGTTAGGTTTATTTCTAGGTATCTTATGCTTTTGGGTGTAATTGTAAATGGGATTGATTCCTTAATTTCTCTCTCTTCAGTCTCATTGTTAGTGTATAGAAATGCCACTGATTTCTGGGCATTGATTTTGTATCTTGCCACATTGCTGAATTGCTGTATGAGTTCTAGCAATCTTGGGGTAGAGTCTTTTGTGTTTTCTATATCCAGTTTAATGTCATCTGCAAAGAGGAAGTGTTTGACTTCTTTGCCAATTTGAATGCCTTTTATTTCTTTTTGTTGTCTGATTGCTGAGGCTAGGACTTCTAGTACTAAGCTGAATACCAGTGGTGAGAATGGACATCCCTGTCGTGTTCATGATTTTAGGTGAAAGGCTCAAACTTTTTCCCCATTGAGAATGATGTTGGCTGTGGGCTTTTCATAAATGCCTTTTATTATATTGAGTAATGTTCCCTCTATCTTCTGCACTTTGAAGAGTTTTAATCAGGAATGGATGCTGTATTCTGCCAAGTGCTTTCTCTACATCTATTAAGAGGATCATATGGTTCTTATTTTGGTGTTGTTGATGTGATCTATCAAGTTGATTGCTTTATGAGTGTTGAACCACCTTTGCATCCTGGGGATAAAGCCCACTTGGCCACGGTGAAAAATTCTCTTAATGGACTGTTAGATAGTATTGGTTAATATCTTGGTGAGAAGTTTTGTATCCATGTTCTTCAGGGATAGTGGTCTATAATTTCCTTTGGTGGGGTCTTTGGTTTGGGAATCAAGGTAATTCTAGCCTTATAAAATAAGCTAGGAAGTATTCCCTCCCTTTCTCTGCTCCGAAACAGCTTTAGTAGAATACATATTATTCTTTAAACGTTTGATAGAATTCCCATGGGAAGCCATCTGGCCCTGAACTTTTGAGTTTTGGGAAGTTTTTGATGACTGCTTCCATTTCCTCCCTGGTTATTGGCCTGTTCAGGATTTCTATTTCTTCCTGTACCAGTTTTGGTAATTTGTGGGTTTCCAGAAATGAATCCATTTCCTCTAGATTGCCTAATTTGTTGATATATACCTGCTCATAATATGTTTTTAAAATCGTTTGTATGTCCTTGGTATTGGTTGTTATCTCTCCTCTTTCATTTATGATTTTATTAATTAGGGTCTTTTCTCTTTTGTTTTTAATAAGGCTGGCTAATGGTTTATCTATCTTATTAATTCTTTCAAAGAACTAACTCCTGGTTTTGTTGATCTGTTCTACAGTTCTTCTGGGCTCTATTTCAGTGAGTTCTACTCTAATCTTTATTATCTGTCTTCTTCTGCTTGGTGTAGGCTTTACTTGCTTTTCTTTCTCCAATTACTTTAGGTGCGAGGTTAGCTTGTGTATTTGAGCTTTTTCCATTTTTTTTTAGGGAGGCTTGTATTGGGATGTATTTCCCTCTTAGGACTGCTTTTGCTGTATCCCAAAGATTTTGAATGGCTGTATCTTCATTTTTATTAGTTTTCAAGGTTGGGTGACTGGGTTACAGGCACTGAGGCGGGCACTTGATGGAATGAGCACTGGGTGTTATACTATAGAACTCCAATTATATATATGTATATATATATATATATATATATATATATATATATCCATGAATCTTTTTAATTCTTCTCTAATTTCCTGATGAAAGCATACATCTTTTACTAGGATCTTTGTAACATCCACGAGTTTGAGTTTCTTCCAAATTTCTTCTTGTGATTGAGTTCCAGTTTCAAAGCACTGTGATCTGAAAATATGTAGGGGACAATCCCAATCATTTGGTATTGGTTGAGACCTGACTTTTGACCCAGTATGTTTTCTATTTTCTAGAAAGTCCATGTGCACTTGAGAAGAATGTGTATTCAATTGCATTCAGATGGAAAGTTTTGTATATATCTGTGAAATCCATCTGGTGCAGTGTATCACTTAAGGCCTTTTGTTTCTTTGGTGATGTTCTAGAAGCTTAGAATATCTGTCATTCACTGAGAGTGCCTGATGAAGTCTCCCAGTATTAGTGTATTATTGTCTAAGTATCTCTTTACTTTTGTTATTAATTGATTGATTTCCTTGGTGGCTCCCACATTAGGGGCATAAATATTCATGATTCTTAGGTCTTGTTGTTGGATAGACCCTTAAAGTATGATATAGTGTCCCTCTCCATTTCTTACTACAGTCTTTGGGATAAACTTAATTTATCTAATATGCGGATAGCTACCCCAGCTCTTCTTTTGAGGACCATTTAAATGGTAAATTGTTCTCTAACCCTTCATTTTCAGGTTGGAGGTGTCCTTAGGTCTAAAATGAGTCTCTTGTAGAAAGTGTATAGATGGCTCTTGCTTTTTTATCCAGTCCAATAACCACCATCTTTTGACCGGATCATTTAGCCCATTCACGTTCAGAGTTACTATTGAAAGATATGAATTTAGTGTCATCATATTAACTATTCAGTCCCTGATTTTATGGATTCTTTCTTTAGGATTCTTCTTTCTTTTAATGGTTCCCCCTTAATATTTCCTGCAGAGCCAGTTAAGGTCACATATTCTTTCAGTTTCTGTCTGTCCTGGAAGCTCTTTATCTCTCCTTCTATTCTGAATGACAGCTTTGCTGGATAAAGTATTGTTGGCTGCATGTTTTTTCTCATTTAGTATCCTGTATATATCATGCCAACCCTATCTGGCCTGACAGGTCTCTGTGGAGCAGTCAGCTGTTAATCTTATATTTTTCCCCATATAAGTTAAGAATCTCTGTCTCATGCTGCTTTAAGAATTTTCTCTTTATCTTTGAAATTTGCAAGTTTCACTATTAAATGTTGAGGTGTTGAATGGTTTTTCTTGATTTTTGGAGGGGTCCTCTCTATCTCTTGGATCTGAGTACTTTTTCCTTCCCCAGATTTGGGTAGTTTTCAGCTATGATTTGTTCAAATGTACATTGTGGTCCTCTCTTTCTCTTAGCCTCTTCTGGAATCACAATTAGTCGTATATTCTTACTTTTCAAGGAAATCAAGGATTTCCTTGATTTTCTCCATGGGCTCTTAATTGTTTTTCTCTTTTTTTCTCCAGCTGCCTTCCTTACTATCAATTTGTCTTCTATGTCACTCACTGTCTCTTTCACCTCATTAATCCTAGCAGTTGGAATATCCAGTTTGGATTGCATCTCATTTAATCTATTTTTAATTATGGCCTGATTAAATCTAAATTTTGCAGTACTGTAGTCTCTAGAGTCCTTTACACTTTTTCCCAGAGCCACCAGTAGCTTTATAATTGTACTTCTGAACTGAATTTCTGACATCATTTTAAAATCCAAATTCAGTAAATCTGTGGCAGAGATTACTGTCTCTGGTTCTTTCTTTTGCGTGAATTCTTCCTTCTAGTATTTTCTCCAGTGGAGAGTGGCTTTGTAAGTGCGCTGAGACAAAAATATCAACCACTACCTGAGTAAAATACATCCTAGATGATTCTGAAGAGGTCAGAGACCAGAAAATAAGGGAAAAAGAACAGAACAAAATAAAACAAAAGGACCACTAAAGTGAAAAATAAATTTTAAAGCAAAGTAATAAAAATACAAAGCCAAAAACCCAAAACAAAGAAGAAGATAAAAGAAGAAAAAGTAATGAAAAGGGAAAAAAAGGGGCAGTGGATGGTTTTGATGAAGAATTGGTAGTGGAGAGATAATGTAGTCTACCTGAGGGGTCCTAGAGGGTGATCCTCTTGATTCTGAGTGTATTTTGTTGTGTATATTAGAAGATGATGAATCCCAACTTTAAGTACACCAGCAATAGTTATATAAAGCCTCAACATTGACCACAAAAATATAAACAAGTAAAAGAGTGGGCAGAATGGGAAGGAAGAGAGAATATAATCTCACAGAATGAACCATCATGGTATTCATGGTATTCTACTTGTTTCTGGATGTATGTTGGTCCTGTTCTATAATGTACTAACTTCCACCATTATAAACCAAAACAAGGCATAAAAAAAACAAAAAAAGCCATATCTCGTATATCTACCAAAATTCAATTGAATACATTGAAAGGAATCCAGAAGTGAAAACTATATCTAAGACTTGTATTTGTAGAAATATGGAAGTAAAAAAGGAAACAACTTAAAAATGAAGAATTGGTAAAATATAGTAATTAAGGTCGAAAAAGACAAAAAATATTGGAAATTTTTAGTCTGATATAAAATTGAATCTTAATGGGGAAAAAAAGTACCCTCTAGTTCTATATCCTATTTTCCCTCATTCCTGGAGCTTTCCAGTGCTGCTTGTGCATTAATCTTGCTTTTCCCTTGGACTTCCAGCAGTTTTTATGGGGGAGGGGTCTGCTCTGCTGATTCTCAGGTGTTTGTGCCTGGGTGGAGCTGCTCTGCCCCTTGCTGGGTGCTAGGCTCAGTATGAGTTGTTTATCCTATGAGGCCTTTGTTCTCTAGAGGCCCCGCCTCTTCCAGGCACAAGGTGAAACAAAGAGGAAAAACAACAATGGTGGCTGCCAGATTTCTAGCTCTGGAGTGGAGCTCCCCATGAGTTACTAACCACAGTCTCCCAGTCCACACTGTCCTAGATGCTCCTTGGGCGAGGAGCGTGTACACTGATCTGTACAGCTTGCAGGGCACCCAGTGGCAGGAGAGTTCTTACTTTCCTGTGCACTCCCCACTTCCACCTGTCCCAGAGGGAATGAAGGATCACCGGCTTTGTCTGCTTGGGTGCCCTGGTATCCGGGGCCCAGTGCCACTGGACCCTCGCTCCTGGGGACCACTTTTCCTCAAGGGAATGAAGTATAGCCACCTCCATCCTTTGCTGGGCTCTAGGGTAAAGGCAGCTCTGGAGCTGGCCCGCCTAACTGACTGGCTTCTCCACAGGGCTGGGGCATTTGGATACCAGACCAATATCGGACTCAGGTTTGAGGTGAACCTTCCCCTGGGTGCCCCTTCTCTTATAGTGACTCCAAGAATCTTGAGGCTTCATTGCCCCTCCTTTGATTCTGTCCAATTTCCCTGCTAAGCACTTTTCCAACAGAGAAAATTCTGGCATGGATATTTAAAGTTCCCACTTCTCCAGGGCTGGGCTTTACTGCCCTGTAGGCTTTTGATGCTCTGCTTTAGCACTGTTAGTCATGGTTCCTCTAGCCCACTTTATTCTTTATTCTTTTTAAAATTTTTCATCTTTCTCCCTTGTTAGAAGTGAAAACTTTTCTCTCTGTAGCATTCCAGCTGTTCTCTCTTTAAATATCAGGTTGAATTCATAGGTGTTCAGGATGTTTTGAAAGTTATCTAGGTAAGTTTGTGGTGCCAGGTGAGTTTAGGACCCCTACTCTTCCGCCATATTGCCCCTCCCTTTCATTATAGTTTTGACTTCTATTTCCTTGATCATAAGTGAATTTGAGCATTGTTTTTTATTTCTCTTGGACATCTGGATATCTTTTTTTAGAACAATGTCTATTCATGTCTTCTGCCCATTTATTAGCTGGATAATTTATTTTTAGGGTGTTGAGTTTTATAAGTTCTTTATATATTTTGGATAATAACCTTTTATCAGATATGTCATTTGCAAATATATTCTCCTATTTATAGACTGCCTCAGAGTTCAGCTGATTTTTTTTCCTTCACAGTGCAGAATCTTGCTATTTTGATGAACTCTCAATAGATTATTATGCTTTTGTTTCACTTGCCTTCAGAGACATTTCTAGAAAAATGTTTCTATGGCCTATGTGAAAGCGGTTATGACCAATGTTTTCCTCTTGGATTTTTATGCTTTTGTTCTTGCATTTAGATCTTTCATCCATTTTGAATTTATTTTTGTGTATCATGTAACAAAGTGATCTAGTTTCATTCTTTTGCATATTGTTGTCCAGTTATCCCAACACCATTTGTTGAAGAGACTGTTTTCTCATTGGACATTCTTTATTTCTTTGTTAAAGATTAATTGATCATAAAGTCATGGGTTTATTTCTGGATTTTCTATTCTATTGCATTGAAATATGTGTCTATTCTTGTGCCAATATCATACAGTTTTAATCATTACAGCTTTTTTTTTTATATAGAACATCCATTGATCTTTATTTGATTTGACAAAAATTTGCAATATTAAAAGACAGGTAATAAAATTTAAGCTTATATTGTTTCTGAGAATTATTTTCATCTGGATAAAAAACAACATCCCAACAGCTATGGTTGTTCCTAAAGCTAATCCCAAGGCAAACAAGGTGGCCGCAAATGCTGCTAATCCAAAGGGAATAATTGGAAGGGGATCTCTCCGGGATGCACTCATATCAATCTTTACCGTGTTCCACCCAAAGGAGAGCCGATTATGAAGCTGTGTATACATAGTCATAACAAAAATGAAGGCAGAATGAATACAACCCAGTGGTGCTAAAAGGAGAAACAGTGTGAAGGAAGCATGATTTTGGTAACCACAAGAGTTGCTGATCCAAGGACAGTGATGGTCCATCTTCATCACACATCTGTTACACTTTATGCAGTGATGTGACCGTGGTGCCTTGTATGCTTGGCAGACTTTACAATACTGGAGGTACATCCTCCAGAGAGGTACATCCTCTCTATCCTGAGAATTTTCCGGTTTCCACCCCAAAGGGACAAAGCCAGGACCAATAAACATGGCATTGAAGTAGTTATAAAGAATCATGACAGTCCAGTTTATCAACATAATGAAATTCACGCTTCCTCCAGTTGTATGTAAAGGCCAATACCACAACACAGAGTCAATCATGGCCATTGTGGAACATACTGCTATAACACCGAGGGCTATGATGGGACCCCAGTGACACAGTCTCTTTAGTTCTTGGAGATTTTCAAACTTGATAACTGAGCAGAATGTATCCATTTTGGTGAGGAAGAATGCCTTCCTACTTTTAGAAAATCATAGATTTCCTTTTTCTGTGCACACATTTCCATGTGCCACGAGTCCATGTGTGTTCCTTAACTGCCATGCCTTCAAATTGTGGGAGGCCAATGCAGATCACGCCATTTTCACGGGTACACCCTCAGAGCTCTTTAATGTTAACTAGGAGAATCCAGGGTCTTGGCTCGAAACCCAACCTCTCAGCCTGGTCCTTGGTACCCGCTCCTCGGCCATCGCATTTCTGGGGCGGCCTGGGCTCACCCGGAACAGGTCTTCTCCTCCGCGGACAACTCCGTCATGGGAAAGTCAGGCCCGCGCAAGCAGTAAAGCAGGTCTCGGTTGTGCGGCGCTGCAGCGCGGAGCCCGCCGTGCCGCCAGCGCGTCTCCCCAGCCCAGCCGGCGCTCTGGCCGCTGCTCTCCCGCTCCCGCCTCATTACAGCTTTTTAATGTAACTTGAAGATTGGAAATGCAGTGCTTCCAACTTCACTTTTCTTTTTTAAGGCTGCTGTGGCTGATTTGGGGTATTTTATAGTTCCATTTAAATTTTAAGATCGTTTGTGAAGTAGCTCTGTGAAAAACATGGTGGTATTTGGATAGGGATTGCATTACACGTGTAGATTGCTTTGCATAGTATAGATATTTTAACAATATTGGTTCTTTCAATCCATGATCATGGAATATTTTCCTATTTCTTGGTTTCATCTTCAATTTATCTCATTAATGTTTTATAGTTGTCAGAGTTCAGTTCTTTCATCTATTTAGTTAGGTTTATTCCTAGGTATCTTATTGTTTTTTTGTGCTATTATAAATTGATTCCTTAATTTTCATTCTGCTATTTTGTTATTGGTGTATAGAAATGCAAATGATTTCTGCATTTTGATATGTAAAATCATATCCCATGATTTTACTGAATTTATTCATCATTTTTAGCAGTTTCTTGAGGAGTCTTTTGTGTTTTCTATATAGGATATCATGTGATCTGCAAATAGTGAATGTTTTACTTTTTCCCTGGAGATTCGGATGGTATTTATTTTTTATTGTCTGATTGCTGTGGCTAGGACTTCTAGTACTATGTTTAACAACAGTGGTGAGAATGGACATCCATGTTTTGTTCCTGACCCTATAAGTAAAACTCTTGTATTTTCACCATTGGGGATAAGATTAGCTGTGGGTTTTTCATAGATGGCCTTTATGATGTTGAGGTATGTTCCCTCTATTCCTATTTTGTGTGAGGGTTTTTATCATGAATGGATGTTGTACTTTGTCAAATGCTTTTTCTGTATTTATTGAAAGAATCAATAAATTCTTATCTTTTCTTTCATTAATGTGATGTGTCACATTGATTGATTTGCAAATATTTAACTACTCTTGGACCCCAGAAATTCATCCCACTTCATCATGGTGAATGATTATTTTAATTTGTTGTTGGCTTAAGTTTGATGATATTTTGTTGAGAATATTTTCATCCATGTTCATCAGGGATATTGGCTTGTAGTCCTCTTTTTTGATAGAGACTTTATCTGGTTTTAGTATCAGGGTAATTCTGACATCATAGAATGAATTTGGAAGTTTTACCTACATTTCTATTTTTTGGATCATTTTCAGGAGAATAATTATTAACTTATTTAAATGATTGGTAGAATTCTCCTTTAAGCCATCTGGCCTGTGACTTTTGTTTGTTGGGAGTTTTTTTATTATTGGCTCAATTTATTTGCTGGTTATCAGTCTATTCAAACTTCCTATTTCTTCTTGTTTCAATTTTGGTAGTTTATATGTTTCTAGGAATTTATCCATTTGTTCCATGTTGTCCAATTTGCTGGCATATGGTTTTTCATAATAGTTCCTTATAATTTCATTTTTGTGGTTTTGGTTGTTATTTCTCCTCCTAATTGTGATTTTATTTATTTAGTTCCTTTCTATTTTCTTTTTGATAATTCTAGTGAGAAATTTATCAATTTTATTAATTTTTTATCATACCAGCTTCATGTTTCTTTGACGTGTTCTATTGTTTTGTTTTGTTTTGTTTTTAGTTTCTATTTCCCTTATTTCTGCTTTGGGCTTTTTTATTTCCTTCCATTGCTTTTGTGTTTCTTTTTATAGTCCCTTTGGATATAATATGAGGATATTCATTTGAGATTTTTATTGCATCTTGAGGTACGCCTTTATTTCTCTGTACTTCCCTTATAGGACCCTTTTTTGTAATATCTCAAAGATTTGGGGCCATTGTGGTTTTGTTTTTTTTTTTTTTTTTTTTTTTTTTTTTTTTTTTTTTTTTTTTTTTTTTTTTTCACACGAGGGTTTATTTACAAGCTCCAGCATGGGTCCAAATATACCCGACACTGCGGAGCAGGGTATTGTGTTTTTATTTTAAGTTGTGTCCATGTATTTTTTAATTTCTTCTTTGATTTCCTGGTTGAGCCATTCACATTGTGGTTAGAAAAGTTGCATGGTATGTATTCAGTCTTTTTCTTTTTTTAAAGATTTATTTATTTATTCATAAGAGACACACAGAAAGAGGCAGAAACATAGGCAGAGGGAGAATCTGACTCCCCGTGGGGAGCTTGACGTGGGACCTGATCCTGGAATTCCAGGATCATGCCCTGAGCCGAACGCAGATGCTTAACTGCTGAGCCACCCAGGCACCTTGTATTCAGTCTTTTTCTATTTGTTGAGGCCTAATTTGTGACCTCACATTTGATATATTCTGGAGAATGTCCTATGTGCACTTGAAAAGAATGTGTATTCTGCTGTTTTAGGATGGAGTGTTCTGAATGTATCTGTTAGGTCCATCTGGTTCAGTATATCATTCAAAGCCATTGTTTCCTTTTTTATTTTTTTGTTTAGATGATGTGTCCATTGATGTAACTGGGGTGTTAAACTCTCCTACTATTATTGTGTTATCCTCAATTAGTTCCCTAATGTTTGTTATTGTTTTATATAATTGGATATTCCCATATTGTGGGCATAAATATTTACAATTTTAAATCTCTTTGTTTGATGGTTCCCTTTGTTATGATATAGTGCCCTTCTTTATTTCTTGTTACATTCTTTGTTTTAAAGTCTAGTTTGGGGATCCCTGAGTGGCGCAGCGGTTTGGCGCCTGCCTTTGGCCCAGGGCACGATCCTGGAGACCCGGGATCGAATCCCACATCGGGCTCCTGGTGCATGGAGCCTGCTTCTCTCTCTGCCTGTGTCTCTGCCTCTCTCTCTCTCTGTCTGTGACTTAAATAAATAATAAATAAAATATTAAAAAAAAATAAAAATAAAAATAAAGTCTAGTTTGGGGGTACCTGGGTAGCTCAGTTGGTTAAGGGCCTGCCTTCAGCTTAGGTCATGATGCCAGAGTCCTGGGATCAAGCCCTACATCAGGCTCCTTGCTAAGCAGGGATCCTGCTTCTTCCTCTCTCTCTGTCAAACAAATAAATAAAAATCTTAAAAAAATAAAGTCTAGTTTGTCTCATGTATGTATTGCTACTCTGGCTTTCTTTTGACATTCATTTGCAGGATAAAAATTTCTTGATCTCCTCACTTTCTATCTGCAGGTGTCTTTAGGTCTGAAATGAGTCTCCTCAGCAGAATATAGATGGGTTTTTTTTTTTTAATTTATTTATGATAGTCACACAGAGAGAGAGAGAGAGAGAGAGGCAGAGACACAGGCAGAGGGAGAAGCAGGCTCCATGCACCGGGAGCCCGACATGGGATTCGATCCTGGGTCTCCAGGATCGTGCCCTGGGCCAAAGGCAGGCGCCAAACCGCTGCGCCACCCAGGGATCCCGGTGTTGTTTTTTTTTTTGTCTATTCTGACACCCTGTATTTTTTGATTGGAGCATTTAGTTCATTTACATTAAAAGTAATTACTGATGGATATGTATTTATCGCCATTTTATAACTTATTTTGTCATTTTTTCTGGAGACTTTCTTTGATCCTTTTTTGTCTTTGTCAATTTAGTTGTCTCTTTTCTACCCAAAGAGTATCCTTTAATATTTTTTGTAGGGCTGTTTTAGTGGTCATGAACTCGTTTAGTTTTTGTTTGTCTGGGAAACTTTTTATATCACCTTCTATTCTGAATGATAGTGTTGCTGGATAGAGTATTCTTGGTTGCATATTTTTCCTTTCAGCACTTTGAATGTATCATGCCCTTCCCTTCTGTCTTTCCAAGTTACTGTTGAGAAATCTCTGAGCAGCCTTATGGGTTTTCCTTTATAAGTTAAGAACTTCTTTTCTTTTGCTCTTTTATTTATTGTTGTTTATAACTGCATTTTATAAATTTAATTATAACAAGTCTTGGTTTGGCTGGCTTTTCTTGATTTGAAGGGAGGTCTTTGTTCCTCTTGGATCTGTAAGACTTTTTGTTCCCAAGATTAGGGAAGTTTTCAGCTATTTTTTTCTTCAAATATATTTTCTACTTCCTTTTCTTTGTCTTTTTCATTTTGGACTCCTATTATACAAATGTTAGTATATTTTATATAGTTCCTGATTTCCCTAAGTGTATTCTCATGCTATATAATTCTTCTTTCTTTTGTTCAGTTTCATTATTTTCCATTATTTTGTCTTTTATGTCACTATTTTTTCCCTCTACTTATTCTAGCCTCTTCTTAATTGCATCAAGCTTGTTTCCAATCTCATTTATTGCATTCTTCATTTCTGGATGATTCTTTTTAATTTTATTTTCTCTGTGGTAAGGATCCAATTCAAGTCTTGTATTCTTTTCTCAAGTCCATTTAGTATCTTTCTGATAATTGCTTTAAATTATCTTTTTTATTTTTTAAAGATTTATTTATTCATTTGTTCATGATAGACATATATAGAGAGAGGCAGAGACACAGGCAGAGGGAGAAGCAGGCTCCATGCAAGGAGCACAACGTGGGACTCGATCCTGGGGCTCCAGGATCACGCCTTGGGCCAAAGGCAGGCGCTAAACTGCTGAGCCACCCAGGGATCCCCTGCTTTAAATTATCCATCTTACTTGTAACATATCTATTTCACTAGAACTCTGGCCATGGCCTTATTTTGTTCTTTCATTTGGGATAAATTCCTCAATCTTTTCATTTTTTCTAAGTCTCTGCCTTCTTCTTTGCATTAGAAAATCCAGTTATGTCTGCTGCTCTGGAAAGTAATGTCCTTAAGAAGACAAGTTCCTGTAGTGCCCAGGACATGGCACTTCAGGGGTTCCTCTAGTATGTGTTGCATGCCCTGTACTGTTTTGTTTTGGATGCTTTATCCTTCAGGCCAGTTGTTCGCAGAAGACCTCATCGCATGCTGTCAATAGTTTCTGATCCCTTGCATGAATGTTGTATGTTTTAACTAGATGTGTTCTGGTCTGCTTGTTAAATGAGACATATCACTTATTCCACCTTTGGTGAAGTTGTATGGGCAAAAGTTTTTGCTTGCCTTCTGGGGAGGGGACCCCTGGGCTTGGACTGAAGCAAGCTTGACTGAGAAGGGTAGTCTAACTTGAGCTCAGGGCTTGGTCTAAACAAGGAAGCAACCAATGTTGGTGCTGGGCTGCTTCCTGCAGGTGATCCTCTGTTAATGCTGTCGATGGAGAAGTTAAATTGTGCCAAACAGCAGCTTTGTGCCCTGGCTTTTCATGTTATAGGTTGTGTTTGCTCTCTGTGATGCTAGTGAGATCTGGGCAGGCTGGCTCTGTTGGGGAATGAAAGCAGAAGGGCTCAGGGTTGAGGTGCCAGTGTTAGGAAAATTTGCAATGAGCAGCTAGTCCTAGGTGATTCCCTGAAGCACTACGTCTGGGGGCGTGGTGCACAATAGGACAAGGGCCCATAACCTTTGTGTACACAGGGACTGGGCACAGTGTCTGTGCATCAGGTGGTTGGTTGCACCATCTGACTTCTGTGTGCATGGTGGCTGTGTGCATGGAGTGCAGTGGTTGAGGAAAGCCACATCTGTGTGTGGCAGCTGGGTGGGGTGTACAACATTAACAAAAATTGTGCTGAGTCAAGGGCCAAGTCAAGCAGGCTTGGAGTGGGGGAGCTCTCTGGAGAACTTGTGGGAATGGCACTCTGGCAACAGTTTAGATATCAAGTGTCTGGTGCAGCACTGCCTCTGCAAGTGGCTTTCTGATTATGCTGCGAGTTGGGGGATAAAAATGGTGACTATCAGCTCTTTGTTCCCAAAGCAGTCCCCCAACATGCTCTGAAATCAGTATAGACAGATCTCCCTCACATTGTGCAAGCTGTCCCTTCAAGAAGGGACAAATCTCTTCTTGAACTGTTGTCTCTTTAATGGTGGGAACCTGGCTAACACTTGCCCTCATGGCTCACCCATTGCTAATGTTGCTGACTTTAAAGCTCCAGCCTCCAAGTCCTGCTGGTAATAAAAACTCACAGACTTCAGCCTCTCTGGTTTTCACGGCTGGATGTTAGGGGGGTTTGTGTCTCCTGTGTGGGCTCCCTGGTGTTTTTCCCTCTTTGGAACAGCAGTTTCCTCCCTCCTGCAGGCAGCTCCTGCTCACCATTTTTGCCCTTCTTAAAGTCTCTGATGTGGGTTCTTCTCTACCTTTAGTTGTGGAGTTTGTTCTGCTAGTCTTTGGATTGTTTTCTGGTTTATTTACTTGGATATGAGTGATATTTATTTGTAAACATAGGATGGAATGAGCTTAGGGTTCTCCTAGCTCTGCCATCTTCCTGGCACCCCTCCAAGAATTTGAATAGTTTCTTTATACTTCTTTTCGATGTATTTTTGTACAAACAAATATTTTCCTTAAAATAGAGCACATTCCTTCCTTGGGACTGATATTTTGGTTGTCATATTTTTGCATTACATTGACACAAAAGAAGAATGCATATGGTGAAATCTGTGCAGATGATGTACAGAGAATACAAAACTGAAATTAGAAAGTCAGTTGGCATTATATGAATTTCCCATTTCAATGAGAACATTTTTGTCAAGAGGGGATTAGCACACATATTGCTCACTTAATACTTTCTTTATCCTTTTTACAAATAAATGCACAAGTCCACAACTTCCATGAAGAATTGCAGGATGCCTATTTACACTGTAAACTGTTTCTTATCACAGTGATTGCATATACACACATATATGCATATGTACACATACATATATATATTTGCATAGTATATGTTTTTAAATGGTATTTGGATATCTTGCTCATTTATGGAGCTGGCAAGAAATACTTGGTAATGGTACAACAAAGCCATGATTAACTGAAAAGTCAATACTTTAAATCCTCAATTAAACAAATTTCTCTGTGTAATTCTATTTATCTTTGAGGAGGACATGGCATGATAATATGATTCAAGAAATTTCTTGAAATCAGTACTCACTTCATTTAAATTTAATTCACTCTGTGCATGTCTAGTATGGCACAATGGTTAACTATGTTCAGAGTAATGATGTAAGCTATAGCAAGATCTTTGCTCATCTGAGAGAAATCTTATTTTGTTATAAACTTATATTTACAAAACTAGGAAATTGCTCAAACACATTTTGGAAAGTTATTAAACCTCAAGACTTTAAGCATAATTTAACCTGTCACTTTTGAACTGATTCTGATAGTAAAGCTCAATTACAGACATGAACTACAATATCCTATTCCTTGAGCAATCCTGTTAACTAGTGTGCTCTGAGAAACATGTTAACTATCTTTCAGCCCATTATATACCTACAATTATATTTTTACTTAAAGTCAATTAACCAACATATAGTACATCATTAATTTCAGATGTTGTTTCATGTATACGATAATATTTAAAAAACTGTACTGGGCATTGTAGGAATATATGTAGACACAGAATTTGTTCCTGTTAACCTCTGATGAATCTAGTGGGAGAAATAACATGTGCATTTATGTATTTATTACTTAAATAAAAGAGAAGTGTAAATGTTGTAAGATAGGTATAGTTAAAGATTGGGGATAGCCATAGATAGATCATAGAAGGACAAATAGCTTTTGACTGTTAAGAATAGAAAGACCTACAATGGATTAAAATGTCTGAAAATCAAAGTCTCTTAAGAAAAAGAAATATATACTATTTTTAAAGATTTTATTTACTTATTTGAGACAGAGAGAGTGTGCACATGAGTAGGGGAAGGGGCAGAAAGAGAGGGAGAAGCAGACTCCCTACAGAGCAGGGAGCCCAATCCCTGGTCTCCATCCCAGGACCCTGGGATCATGACCTTAGTCGAAGGCAGCCACTTAACCAATTTAACCACCCAGGCACCCCAGAAATATATACTATTAAGAACAGAGCTGAACTCAGTATTTTCTTGACTTCTAAGTACCAATCATATTTCAAAACTAAGTAATTTTTATAAATTTATATTGCTGTTTTTCTCTGTAAGAAATATGGATAGTTTTTCTCAAAGATTTTTCCATGACAGTATTTGATTTTTACTCTAGTGAAAATATAAAACCTGAAATATAGTACAGTTTTATGTTCATATAGAAGGACAAATAGCAAAATATTTGACAATGTCATAAAATTCCACTAAATTAGAAACCACAAATGGGGATTTGGAGTATACATGGAACTCTTTTATCCTTTCAAGGAAAGAAGTAGGGACAGAGATTTGCATGGATATCCATGTCCAAAACAGAGATTGAGCTACATCTGCCTCCCTTGTGAACCATCTGTCTTGACACTCACAGGTATACTAGCATGTTCCTAGCAGCTCAGTTTTGAAAGGAGCCTGAGGTGTCCATCTTGTCATTTTTAGATGCTTGGAGCACTCAACACGATGTCTTTGAACTTGTGACATTCCTAAGCAGCAGAGTTCACATTCAGATACCATAGATTATGACAGATACCTATAGGCTCTTTCAAGTAAGGGGCACCAGTCCAATGAAATTAGCCATAATTTTGACAACCTTGGAAGAGGTAAGTATATAATATTCTGGAATATCAAGTTGATGTCTTAAGCCTTCCATGCTCTGACTTGACTCCCTTTGGCTTTTAAGAGATAGTTTGAAGTATTTATTACCTCAGAAAGAGTTTTCCATTTTTTTCTCAATAGAAGTTTTGCTTTAATATATTCTTTTTCAATGTTTTTTTTTTTTTCTGGACAGATGACCTGAAGGGCTTTGCAGTTGGGGTAGTCTATACAGAATACAAATCTGGGATAATATATTTGTTTTGCCTATATGTCAGTGATTTCCTATACCATGATCCTTGAAGGTAACCATGAAAAACCTTGAGAAACATATTTCATTTTGCTAATTTGAAGCAAGGGTTGGAGTAGTTGAAGATTGTGTTATGTGGTTCCCCATAGCTGTGTAATCTAAATGCAAAGCTAACATTACAGACAAAAGTAGTAGACTACATGGGTCAATTGTTGGATGCTAAAAGTGGTAGTACTTTGCAATGATAGACATATTATAGTTAATGAGCCTTCTTCAAGTTATTTTTTGCATGTTAAGGGAATTGGCATCAGATACCTAATACTGTTTCTTGTTATCAGGAACCACAAGTGATTATAAAATTCCAATTCTGCTTAAGAATGAAAAATGTGATTTGTTTTGGGTAATATGATATTTTAACAATATTAATTCTTCCAGTCCATGAGCATAAAATATCTCCACTTGCTTATGTCATCTTCAATTTCTTTCATCAGTGTTTTATAACTTTTAGAGTACAGATACTGGACTTTCATCTTTTTGGTTAAGTTTATTCTAAGGTATTTTATTCTTTTTGGTGTAATTGTAAATGGTATTTTAAGATTTCTCCTTCTGCTACTTCATTATTAGTGTATAGAAATGCTACCAATTTCTGGCTATTAATTTTGTATTCTACCACTTTACTGAACTTATTTAATACTTCTAGTAGTTTTTAGATGGAGTCTTTAGGATTTTCTATGTATAGTATCATGTCATCTGCAAATAGTAACAATTTAATTTCTTCTTTACCAATACGGATGCCTTTTATTTCTTTTTCTTTTCTGAGTGCTGCATCAAGGACTTATAGTACAATGTTGAATAAAAGTGGTGAGAGTGGACATTCCTGTTTTCTTTCTGACCTTAGAGGGAATGCTCTTGGTTTTTCAGCATTGAATATGTTAGCTGTGGGTTTTTCATATACAGTCTTGATTATGCTGAGGTTTGTTCTTTCTAACCCCACTTTGTTGATTTTTTTTATCATGAATGGATTTTGATTCTTGTCAAATTCTTTTTTTGCATCTATTATGTTGATAATATGATTTTTATCCTTCGTTTCGTCACTATGGTATAAGGTGTTGATTGATTTCCAAAGACTCAATGTAATCCCTATCAAAATGCCACAATGTATTTCACAAAACTAGAATAAAATGTGTATAGAACCACAGAAAACCTCAAATAACCAAAGCAATCCTGAGAGAGAAAAACAAAGCTGGTGGTATCAGGATACCAGATTTCAAGATATACTACAAGTCTATAGTAAGACAGTTCTTTTTTTTTTTAAGATTTTATTTATTTATTCAGAGAAAGAGAGAGAGAGAGGCAGAGTCACAGGCAGAGGGAGAAGCAGGCTACATGCAGGGAGCCCAATGTCAGACTCTATCCTGGGTCTCTAGGATCATACCCTGGGCTGCAGGCAGCACTAAACCGTTGGGCCACCGGGACTGCCCTACAAGTCTATAGTGATTAAAACAGTATGATATTGGCACAAAAGTGGAGATATTTAATGGAGCAGAACAGAGAGCCCAGAAATAAACCTATGACTGTATGGTCAATTGATCTATGACAAAGGAGGAAAAAATATGCAATGGGAAAAAGACAGTCTCTTCAACAAATAGTACTGAGAAAACTGGACAGCTATATGTTAAAAATGGCACTGGACTACTTTCTAACACCATACACAAGAATAAAGTCAACATGAATTAAAGACCTAAACATGGAACATGAAACCATAAAAATCTTTGAAGACAACACAGGCAGTAATTTCTCTGACATTGGCCGGCAACATTTTTCTAGATCTGTCTCCTAAGGCAAGTGAATAAAATTTAAAAATTAACTATTGGGAGTACATCAGTATAAAAAGCTTTTGCACAGTGAAGCAAATCATCAGCAAAACCATAAGGCAACCTACTGAATGGGAGAATATATTTGCAAATTTTTTAACTGATAAGGGGTTCACATCCAAATTATATAAAAACTTAGAGAATTTAACACCAAAAAAGCAAATAATCCAATTCAAAAATAACAGAGGACCTGAATAGATAGTTTTCCAAAGAAGATAGAGAAATTGCCAACAAACTCATGAAAAACTGCTTAGCATCACTAATCATCAGGAAAATACAAATCAAAAGCACAATATGTCACCTTACACCAGTTAGAATGATCAAAATCAAAATTACAAGAAATAACAAGTGTTGGTAAGGATATGGTGAAAAAAGAACAGTTATGCATTGTTGGTAGGAATGTAAATTTATATAGCCACTGTGGAAAACGGTATGAAGTTTCCTCAAAAAATTAAAAATAGAAATAATTCTCCTTTTGGGTATTTATCCATAGAAAATGAAAACACTAATTCAAAACTATATATGCATCCCTCTGCTTATTGCAGCATTATTTACAATAACTAAGATATAGATGCAACTTAATTGTCCATCGGTTGGTGAATGGATAAAGAGAATGTGTAACATATACACAATGGAATATTATGTAGCCATAGAAAAGATGAGGTTGTGTCATTGGAACAACATGAATGGAGCTAGAGGGTGTTATGCTAAGTGAAATAAGTCAGACTGAGAAGTACAAACCATATGATTGCAATCATATGTGAAATCTAAAGGAAAAAATGAAGAAAGAAAAAGCAGAATCAGATCAGATCTATACGTACAGAGAACAAACTGATGGTTGTCAGAGGGGAAGGTGGCAGGTGTTGAACAGAATAGATGAAAGGGCAAGGGAGCTGCAGGCTTTCAGTTATAGAATGAATAAGTCACAAGAATAAAAAGCACAGCATAAGAAACACAGTCAATGATATTATAATAATGATGTCACAGGACAGATGGAAGCTACACTTGTGTTAAACATAGTATAATGTGTAAACTTGTCAAATCACTAAATTGCACTCCTGAAATGAATATAACACTGTATGTAAATTATACTCAAATTAAAAAAGAGAGAGAAAAATGTGAAAGAATTACCTGAGGAACGCTTGGTTATTGCATTCTTATTTGAATAGTATCTTCAATCTATAAACGTACAATAACTATTGAAAGGTTATGGGTAAAGTTCATCAGTGCTTGGGTAATGAAATAGAATATAGACAACATACTGTGAAATGTATAAAGCCACTAATTTAAATTTGGTATTGGAGTATTGTTGACTACAGATTGTTCTAAATATGTATCATCTGGGGAGCTCTCCTCTTTGTTTGGCTGTATTTGATACTCTGTAAAGTATTCCTCATTTTATTCATCTTGTTATTTTCTTGTTATAATTTCTTGGTATGCCATCTACCATTTGTCTTTATTCCATTTTTTGTTTTATTTAAATTCAAATTAGTTAACATATTGTGCATTATGAATTTAAGCGTAGAATTTAGTGATTCATTAGTTGCATATAACACCAGTGCTCATTACATCAAGTGCCCTCCTCATTGCCTATCACCCAATTACCCTATGCCCCCATCCACCTCCCCTCCAGCAGCCCTCAGTTTGTTCTCTATAGTTAAGAGTGTCTCAAGGTCTGTATCCTTTTCTGCTTTTATCCTGTTTTTTTTTTCCTTCCCTTCCCCTATGTTCATCAGTTTTGTTATGGCTGAGTAATATTCCATTATTCCATAAATACTCCATATATGTAATCTCACATCTTCTTTATCCATTCATCCAGCAGAGGGCCTAACACCCTAAAAGGAGTTTTAAGTGACATCTGTTCACTTTGATGTCAGCTGAAAGCTAGTGGGCACATTCCCAATTTTTTTGTTTTGAGCATTTTGCTAAATATACAAACTAATCTCATTTCTAGTGAAAACATCTGTCGAATATCATTCTATATGTCAATTCTAAGCTTGTTACTCCCAGCAATTAATTCACTCCCGCAAACAAGGTCAGGGAGTGTATCTTCTCAGCATATTGAAGACTGGCATTCAAAGTCCAATACAACCCAAAA
This sequence comes from Canis lupus dingo, assembly GCF_003254725.2. Lineage (NCBI taxonomy): Eukaryota > Metazoa > Chordata > Mammalia > Carnivora > Canidae > Canis > Canis lupus. The sequence goes on from NC_064281.1 coordinate 67,282,380, forward strand.
GATAGTTATAATGTGATATTGTCTAATATGTTGGAAATTAAAGACTTTCCTCTTTATTTAGCTTATGTGGTTTAGGAGGGGAGGGTGGAAACAAAGAGATAAGGACTAGCAGTTGAAATAAGACATATTTTGGGGTCTTCCATTTTAATTCCCATCCCCCAATGAGTATCATAAAGATAGCATTGCTGGTAAGGGAGCTATGACAATAAATCTTTAGGGAGTTGCCTGTGGAAAATTGGAGTAGATTAAATAACTAAGTCATTCAATAAACTTTTAAGAGTTTACCATGGGCCATGTGAAAATGTGTATATAAACATATTATTTGTGTGCATGTGTGTGTCTATACAGTTTCCAAATTCTACTATATCTATACTGAATACTGGTCAAGAGCAAATAATTAATAATTCAATAAATAAAAATGAATTAGTAATTAATAATTCAGTAAATATTTTCCATATCAAATGAATAATTGAAAATTTACTGTCTTGTCCTCCAATTACAACAATGGGAATTTAACAGTATCTGTCTCTTTTTATCCTGACTGAAGCTCTCAGTAAGTTAGAGATTCAATAGATATTCTGATGTAGCATGTTAATCTTATTTTGAATGAAACAGGGTTGTGGACAGCAAAATTGATGGTGTTTATGGTGAGACTGTTGCCAAATAGTGGTAAAAGGACTTCATTTTGATATGTGCCTGGGGCAAGAATTATGACCTTCCTTAAAGTTATAATTTAGAAAATACTTAACACAGTGTGGATTATCAATCTATGCATTTGAGCACTTTTAAAATCTCTATATTTTAATTGACATACTTCTTGTCATTTTCAATTATCTTCTTGCCTAAACTACATATGATAGAGTTTCACCATGGATAGAGCATTTATCTTTCTTGTTAGGTGATGTCTTTTTCAACACAGAAGTTGTACAGCTAGTGATATGTCATATAATGTCATCAGATTCTGGAAGACAAATATAGAGCATATTTATTGCATAAGTTAGTTTTAGGGCACTTTTGTTAGATATAAAATATACAGAGAAAATGAAATGAAAATACAGTGTGGAAGAATATTATGCTTAATTTAAGCACATGTTATATATCAAAACACAAGATATTTTAGCACAGTGCCATAATTTAGTCATTAGTCTAACTCTTTGTTATTATCTACAATAAGGATTTGAATTAAGCCAAATCATTATGTAAAAACTCAGTAAGCCTTACTAATCTGTAGGATCCATTCCTCCATATTATTATCATTATTATTTTTACTAAAGCAAAAGTGAGCTAGTTTTTCTTTAATCCAATGATATGGTTAGAACTGGAATTAAATTTATTGATTGTTTCTATAACTATTGAAGCTAGTATATAAAAATATTCTCTAAACTGAAGAGATATCTCATTCAGCTCATACATTCTTAGCATAAAATATTTCACACTCTCTTTATCCTTAAGATATATTTAAAAATAAAAAAGATATATTTAAAAATAAACTTAGACCACTGAAAATATTGTTTTTCCACCTTAATATTTTATTTATAATGAATGTTTGAGAGACTTTATTCATCTTTACTTTGACTTACAATAGCTTTTAATTCACTACTTTTAAAAAAGTATTTAAATTCCAATTAGTTAACATAGAATGTAACATTAATTTCAGGTGTAGAATCTAGTAATTAAGCACTTACATATAACACTCAGGGCTCATCACAAGTGCCGTCCTTAATATCCACCACCCATTTAACCCATCCCCCCACTCACCTCCTCTCCAGCAACCCTCAGTTTTTTCTGTATAGTTTAGAGTCTGTTTCATGACTTGCCTCCCTTTCTCTCCACTGTGTTCATCTGTTTTGTTTCTTAAATTCCACATATGAGTGAAATCATACAGTATTTGTCTTTCTCTGAATGACTTATTTCATTTAGCATAATACTATCTAGCTCCATCCCCATTATTGCAAATGGCAGGATTTCATTCTTTTTATGGCTGAGTAACTTATATCAAGTTTCTTTATCCATTCATCAGTTGATGGACATTGTTGGGCATTTGGGCTTTTTCCATAATTTGGCTATTGTTGATAAACCTGCTATAAATATTGGAGTGCAAGTGTCCCTTTGATTCAGTATTTTGTATCATTTGACAAATACCTAGAAGTTCAATCGCTGGGTCATAGGGTTGTTCTATGTGGTTTCTTAAAGAATTTTTTAAGAAACCTGTATACAGTGAAATAAGTCATTCGGAGAAGGACAAACATTATATCGTCTCATTTGTTTGGGGAATATAAAAATTAGTGAAAGGGAATAAAGGGAAAGGAGAGAAAATGAGTGAAGATATCAGTGAGGGTGACAAAACATGAGAGACACCTAATTCTGGGAAATGAACAAGGGGTAGTGGAAGGGGAGGTGGGTGGGGGGTTGGGGTGACTGGATGATGGGCACTGAGGGGGGCACTTGGGATGAGCAATGGGTGTTATGCTATATGTTGGCAAATTGAACTCCAATAAATTTTTTTTAAAAAAAAGAAACCTGCATACAGTTTTCCAGATTGGCTGCACCAGTTTGCATTCCTACCAACAGTGTAAAAGGCTTCTCCTTTCTCCACATCCTCACCAACATCTGTTGATTCCTGTGTTAATTTTAGACATTCTGACAGGTATGAATTGATAGCTCATTATAGTTTTCATTTGTATTTCCCTGATGATGAGTGATGTTGAGCTTCTTTTTTATATCTGTTGGCCATTGGAAAGATTGCCTTTCAGGTTTTTTGATTGTTTTCTTTGTTGCACAGAAGTTTTTTATCTTGATGAAGTCCCAATAGTTTATATTTGCTTTTGTTTCCTTTGCTTCAGAAGACATATTTAGTAAGAAGCTGCTGTGGCCTATGTCAAAGACATTACTGCCTGTGTTCTCCTCTAGAATTTTGATGGTTTTAATTAATGTTTAGAATAATGAGTAACTTAGAATAGATTGAACTATACTTGATAAACCGTCAGTCTTATTATTTGATTTATGGCAGCTTTATTTATTAACAGAACTTGAATTCCCCTTGGTTTGAATTCCGCTTTGCATTTCTCTCTCTCTCTCTTTTTTTTTTTTTTTACTAAGGAAACATTTTTCTTTCTTTAAGAACTTAGGATTTGAGGGAGGGGCAAGATGGCAGAAGAGTAGGGTCCCCAAATCACCTGTCCCCATCAAATTACCTAGATAACCTTCAAATCATCCTGAAAATCTATGAATTCGGCCTGAGATTTAAAGAGAGAAGAGCTGGAATGCTACAGTGAGAAGAGTTCCTGCTTCTATCAAGGTAGGAAGACGCGGGGAAAAAAGAAAGAAACAAAAGGCATCCCAGGGGGAGGGGCCCCGCGAGGAGCTGGGCTAAGGCCGGGGCGAGTGTCCCCAGGACAGGAGAGCACCGTCCCCAAGAAGCAGGAGCTGCACCAACCTTCCCGGACAGAAAGGGGCCTGCAGGGAGTTAGAGCAGGACTCCAGGAGGGCGGGGATGTCCTCAGGCTCCCTGGGACACTAACAGACACCTGCGTGCCCAGGAGAGTGCAACATACCACGCAGCCGAGCTCCCTAAAGGGCTGCAGCACGTGCACGGCGGGACCCGGGAGCAGCTCGGAGGGGCTTCGGCAGCGGCTCTGCGCGGAGGGGGCTGCGCGGTCCTGGAAGCAGCTCCGACTGGCTGGGGGCGGTGGGCGGCTCCGCGGAGGCGGCTGCTGGGCCGGGAACAAGAATCCAACAGCGCAGGACGGGAGCACTGGGGACTGGGGACACAGCCCAGGATCCGGCCTCCCCCCGGGACAGGCAAAGGCCGGGAGGGCCCAGGACTGCAAGGGAGCTCCTGACTCGAGCTGAGCAGATCAGCGGCCCCGCCCCGGAGCCTCCAGGCCCCTTTGGACGGAGAGCTCCGTAGTTACTGCGGGAGCTGAATCCAGGGCTCCAGAGCTGGCCCCGCCACTGAGGTTGTTCCTCCTGGGGCCTCACGGGGTAAACAACCCCCACTGAGCCCTGCACCAGGCGGGGGGCAGAGCAGCTCCCCCAAGTGCTAACAGCTGAAAATCAGCAAAACAGGCCCCTCCCCCAGAAGACCAGCTAGACGGACAAGTTCCAGGGGAAGTCAAGGGACTTAAAGTATACAGAATCAGAAGATACTCCCCCGTGGTTTGTTTTTTTTTATTTTTATTTTTTTTTTGCCTTCTGATTTCACATTGCTTCCCCCACTCTTTTTTTCCTTTCTTTTTCTTTTTTCTTCTTTTTTTCTTCCTTTTTCTTTCTTTTTTCTCTTTTCTTTCCTTCTTTCTCACCTCTCTTTTTCTCCTTCTCCCAAGACAACTTGTTTTTGGCCACTCTGCACTGAGCAAAATGACTAAAAGGAAAACCTCACCTCAAAAGAAAGAATCAGAAACAGTCCTCTCTCCCACAGAGTTACAAAATCTGGATTACAATTCAATGTCAGAAAGCCAATTCAGAAGCACTATTATACAGCTACTGGTGGCTCTAGAAAAAAAGCATAAAGGACTGAAGAGACTTCATGAGTGCATAATTTACATCCAATCAGGCAAAAAAAAATCAATTGAATGATATGCAATCCAAACTAGAAGTCCTAAGGACGAGGGTTAACGAGGTGGAAGAACGAGTGAGTGACATAGAAGACAAGTTGATGGCAAAGAGGGAAACTGAGGAAAAAAGAGACAAACAATTAAAAGACCATGAGGATACATTAAGGGAAATAAACGACAGCCTGAGGAAGAAAAACCTACGTTTAATTGGGGTTCCCAAGGGCGACGAAAGGGCCAGAGGGCCAGAATATGTATTTGAACAAATCCTAGCTGAAAACTTTCCTAATCTGGGAAGGGAAACAGGCATTCAGATCCAGGAAATAGAGAGATCCCCCCTAAAATCAATAAAACCATTCAACACCTCGACATTTAATAGTGAAGCTTACAAATTCCAAAGATAAAGAGAAGATCCTTAAAGCAGCAAGAGACAAGAAATACCTGACTTTTATGGGCAGGAGAATTAGGGTAACAGCAGACCTCTCCACAGAGACCTGGCAGGCCAGAAACGGCTGGCAGGATATATTTAGGGTCCTAAATGACAAGAACATGCAACCAAGAATACTTTATCCAGCAAGACTCTCATTCAAAATGGAAGGAGAGATAAAGAACTTCCAAGACAGGCAAGAACTGAAAGAATATGTGACATCCAAACCAGCTCTGCAAGAAATTTTAAGGGGGACTCTTAAAATTCCCCTTTAAGAAGAAGTTCAGTGGAACAATCCACAAAAACAAGGACTGAATAGATATCATGATGACACTAAACTCATATCTGTCAATAGTAACTCTGAACGTGAACAGGCTTAATGACCCCATCAAAAGGCGCAGGGTGTCAGACTGGATAAAAAAGCAGGACCCATCTATTTGCTGTCTACAAGAGACTCATTTTAGACAGAAGGACACCTACAACCTGAAAATAAAAGGTTGGAGAACCATATACCATTCAAATGGTCCTCAAAAGAAAGCAGGGGTAGCCATCCTTCTATCAGATAAACTAAAATTTACCCCGAAGACTGTAGTGAGAGATGAAGAGGGACACTATACAATACCTAAAGGATCTATCCACCAAGAGGACTTAACAATCCTCAATATATATGCCCCGAATGTGGGAGCTGCCAAATATTTAAATCAATTAATAACCAAAGTGAAGAAATACTTAGATAATATTACTCTTATACTTGGTGACTTCAATCTAGCTCTTTCTACCCTCGATAGGTCTTCTAAGCACAACATCTCCAAAGAAACAAGAGCTTTAAATGATACACTGGACCAGTTGGATTTCACAGATATCTACAGAACTTTACATCCAAACTCAACTGAATACACATTCTTCTCAAGTGCACATGGAACTTTCTCCAGAATAGACCACATACTGGGTCACAAATCGGGTCTGAACCAATACCAAAAGATTGGGATCGTCCCCTGCATATTCTCAGACCAAAATGCCTTGAAATTAGAACTAAATCACAACAAGAAGTTTGGAAGGACCTCAAACACGTGGAGGTTAAGGACCATCCTGCTAAAAGATGAAAGGGTCAACCAGGAAATTAAGGAAGAATTAAAAAGATTCATGGAAACTAATGAGAATGAGGATACAACCATGCCAAATCTTTGGGATGCAGCAAAAGCAGTCCTAAGGGGGAAATACATCACAATACAAGCATCCATTCAAAAACTGGAAAGAGTGCTCGCTTCGGCAGCACATATACTAAAATTGGAACGATACAGAGAAGATTAGCATGGCCCCTGCGCAAGGATGACACACAAATTCGTGAAGCGTTCCATATTTAAAAAAAAAAAAAACTGGAAAGAACTCAAATACAAAAGCTAACCTTACACAAAAAGGAGCTAAAAAAAAACAGCAAATAGAATCCACGCCCAGCAGAGGAAGAGAGTTAATTAAGATTCAAGCAGAACTCAACGAAATCGAGACCAGAAGAACTGTGGAACAGATCAACAGAACCAGGAGTTGGTTCTTTGAAAGAATTAATAAGATAGATAAACCATTAGCCAACCTTATTAAAAAGAAGAGAGAGAAGACTCAAATTAATAAAATCATGAATGAGAAAGGAGAGATCACTCCAACACCAAGGAAATACAAACGATTTTAAAAACATATTATGAACAGGTATACGCCAATAAATTAGGCAATCTAGAAGAAATGGACGCATTCCTGGAAAGCCACAAACTACCAAAACTGGAACAGGAAGAAATAGAAAACCTGAACAGGCCAATAACCAGGGAGGAAATTGAAGCAGTCATCAAAAACCTCCCAAGACACAAAAGTCCAGTGCCAGATGGCTGCCCAGGGGAATTCTATCAAACGTTTAAAGAAGAAACCATACCTATTCTCCTAAAGCTCTTTGGAAAGATAGAAGGAGATGGAGTTCTTCCAAATTCGTTCTACGAGGCCAGCATCACCTTAAATCCGAAACCAGACAAAGACCCCACCAAAAAGGAGAATTACAGACCAATATCCCTGATGAACATGGATGCAAAAATTCTCAACAAGATACTAGCCAATAGGATCCAACAGTACATTAAGAAAATTATTCACCATGACCAAGTAGGATTTATTCCAGGGACACAAAGCTGGTTCAACAGCTGAATGAAGACAAGATACAGCATCCATTCCTGATCAAATCTCTTCAGAGTGTAGGGATAGAGGGAACATTCCTCAACATCTTAAAAGCCATCTATGAAAAGCCCACAGCAAATATCATTCTCAATGGGGAAGCACTGGGAGCCTTTCCCCTAAGTTCAGGAACAAGACAGGGATGTCCACTCTCACCACTGCTATTCAACATAGTACTGGAAGTCCTAGCCTCAGCAATCAGACAACAAAAAGACATTAAAGGCATTCAAATTGGCAAAGAAGAAGTCAAACTCTCCCTCTTCACCGATGACATGACACTGTCCATAGAAAACCCAAAAACCTCCACCCCAAGATTGCTAGAACTCATACAGCAATTTGGTTGCGTGGCAGGATACAAAATCAATGCCCGGAAGTCCGTGGCATTTCTCTACACTAACAATGAGACCGAAGAAAGAGAAATTAAGGAGTCAATCCCATTTACAATTGCACCCAAAGCATAAGATACCTAGGAATAAACCTCACCAAAGAGGTAAAGGATCTATACCCTACAAACTACAGAGCACTTCTGAAAGAAATTGAGGAAGACACATAGAGATGGAAAAATATTACATGCTCATGGAATGGCAGAATTAATATTGTGAAAATGTCAATGTTACCCAGGGCAATCTACACGTTTAATGCAATCCCTATCAAAATACCATGGACTTTCTTCAGAGAGTTAGAACAAATTATTTTAAGATTTGTGTGGAATCAGAAAAGACCCGAATAGCAAGAGGAATTTTAAAAAAGAAAACCATAGGTGGGGTCATCACAATGCCAGATTTCAGGTTGTACTACAAAGCTGTGGTCATCAAGACAGTGTGGTACTGGCACAAAAACAGACACATAGATCAATGGAACAGAATAGAGAATCCAGAAGTGGACCCTGAACTTTATGGTCAACTAATATTCGATAAAGGAGGAAAGACTATCCATTGGAAGAAAGTCTCTTCAATAAATGGTGCTGGGAAAATTGGACAACCACATGCAGAAGAATGAAACCAGACCACTCTCTTTCACCATACACAAAGATAAACTCAAAATGGATGAAAGATCTAAATGTGAGACAAGATTCCATCAAAATCCTAGAGGAGAACACAGGCAACACCCTTTTTGAACTTGGCCACAGTAACTTCTTGCAAGATACATCCACGAAGGCAAATGAAACAAAAGCAAAAATGAACTATTGGGACGTCATCAAGATAAGAAGCTTTTGCACAGCAAAGGATACAGTCAACAAAACTAAAAGACAACCTACAGAATGGGAGAAGATATTTGCATATCACGTATCAGATAAAGGGCTAGTTTCCAAGACCTATAAAGAACTTCTTAAACTCAACAGCAAAGAAATAAACAATCCAATCATGAAATGGGCAAAAGACATGAAGATAAATCTCACAGAGGAAGACATAGACATGGCCAACATGCACATGATAAAATGCTCTGCATCACTTGCCATCAGGGAAATACAAATCAAAACCACGATGAGATACCACCTCGCACCAGTGAGAATGGGGAAAATTAACAAGGCAGGAAACCACAAATGTTGGAGGTGATGCAGAAAAAAGGGAACCCTCTTACACTGTTGGTGGGAATGTGAACTGGTGCAGCCACTCTGGAAAACTGTGTGGAGTTTCCTCAAAGAGTTAAAAATAGACCTGCCCTACAACCCAGCAATTGCACTGTTGGGGATTTACCCCAAATATTCAGATGCAATGAAACGCCCGGACACCCGCACCCTGATGTTTATAGCATCAATGCCCACAATAGCCAAACTGTGGAAGGAGCCTCGGTGTCCATCGAAAGATGAATGGATAAAGAAGATGTGGTTTATGTATACAATGGAATATTACTCAGCCATTAGAAACGACGAATACCCACCATTTGCTTCAACGTGGATGGAACTGTAGGGTATTATGCTGAGTGAAATGAGTCAATTGGAGAAGGACAAACAGTGTATGTTCTTATTCATTTGCGGAATATAAATAATAGTGAAAGGGAATATGAGGGAAAGGAGAAGAAATGTGTGGGAAATATCAGAAAGGGAGACAGAACATAAAGACATAAAGACTCCTAACTCTGGTGGAACGGCAGGAGGGCGGGGGTTCGGGGTGAATGGGTGACGGGCACTGAGGGGGGCACTTGACGGGATGAGCACTGGGTATTATTCTGTATGTTGGTAAATTGAACACTAATAAAAAATCAATTTATTAACAAAAAGAACTTAGGAATTTACCACAGTAAGCCTAAGAAATGAAAAACTGTTTTATACCCATTCAATAAGACATTATCCAATATTTGAACTATATGACTGAAAAAAAAACAGCAAAGAAGTTATTTGGGCATAACATTTAACATTTTTTTTCTGAAAGAAGTGAGAAATATGCCTGTTTTGGAGACATTTGGCAGATATAATACATTACTCTACACTTAGAGAAAGATATTGTAAGACAGTATTTAGTTGTAAATAGCAGTTATCATTTAAGACCTATGTTGAGTATGACAAAAGCATTATAGTGGTAAATGTCACTAGTTTTTCAGGTATAGTAAGTTTATATTGCCTGTCTCCCTACTACAATGCATTATTTAAAATTAAATATTTTAGATATTATTTAATCAGTTTAACTGTTATAATGAAGAATTATTCTGAAAATATGTCTGTATAATTTTTTTCTGACTATAATATAACTAGGGTTAACTTCTTAAGCATAATTAAAACCCTCATAGGTTTAACAGGGTTTAGAAGTGGAAGATTTGAATAAGGCTTGAAGAACTTAATTCTGAATGCTGGAGCATTGGACACATTGAGTATCAATTATTTTGCTAACGTTGTCAACTGAAACTGATAACCTGCAAGAGATTCTTTTCATTCAGAATCCAGCTCAAATAATTTTACTCCGGGTTAAATTATAGCCAGGAGAATAACATTCCACTTGTACACCTTATATTTTGTTCTATAGTACTACTTACACCCATTCCAGATAGTAAAAATGCTGCATCTTATAAGGTTTTGCATTAAATTTTTACAACAAAAGAAATATACACCTAATATTAACAGATAATATTAGTACCATCTGTTAGGAGGAAAGCAGGATTTTGCAAGTTGAAATAAAAGGCAAATAACATTTTTTATAGAATAAACCCACTGTTACTGCTATATTCTAGCTAATGTTCAGCAAAAACTAACATCCAGTAGACTTTAAGATTGGCTAATTGTCAATATTATCTATCTATATATATATTATAAGCTAAGCTTATATAAGCTTATATAGCTACTGTTCTGAATGAGCCACTGCACTTTGATGTTTTCACCTCCCCCATCCTTATGTATGTGTATGCAGGTATTATGCATGTATATACACACAGGTATATATTTTACTTTTTTTCCCCTTACTTAAATATACAATGCTAAATAAGTGGTTACCTTCTATTAACTTGAAGAGAATATATTTTTTAAAAGATTTTATTTATTTATTAGAAACAGAGAGAGAGAGAGAGAGAGGCAGAGACACAGGTAGAGGGAGAAGCAGGCTCCATGCAGGGAGCCTGACGTGGGACTTGATCCAGGGCCTCCAGGATCTCGCCCTGGGCTGAAGGTGGTGCTAAACCGCTAAGCCATCGGGGCTGCCCCGATAATATTTTTAACTTAACTGCTTTGACTATGCTGAAGCTCAGGAATGATTCTTCATCTTTAGTGTAATTTTAAAACTTGCCGTGAATGCAAGAAGGTCTGTTGAATTGCCATCACTTTGCAGTTGCACCAAGATTAAGTAATATGATTGTCTCTTTCAAACAAATTTAGCTCAATAGAATCAATCAAACTATAGTCATAGTTTTCTAAGCATGCTTGGAACTCTGTGGATGTGCAAACGAAAGCCATATGGAAATAGCTTTCTCCAAGGTGCCAGTTGGTATGGTTTTGTGGGTTTCATATGCCTGTTGGCACATTAGCAGTTCAACACCCTGGGAAAGGCATTGCTTTCAAACATGAGTAATTGATGAATTGTATGTAATATGTAAATGTGAAGGCATAAATCTCTTGAATGACAGCTTAATTTATGTGAGCTTTTAAGACTGTGGGATTAGATTTTAATTAAATATCCTCAAAGGCACACTGACTTTTTCAGTTTTTGGCTCCTATCTTTAGAAAGAAGTGGGTTAATGTTTAAATCATAATTTTATGCACATTATTCACATTTTCCTAATAAGTGGTCATTGTTTAATAGAAAAATCAAGGTAAAGAAAAGCATGAATCTTTAATTATAAAAACACTACTCTTATATTCCAATGTCTTCAGTTTGTCATATGTGATAGAGAAAAATATATGTGGTTTGAAAATTAATGTCTTAAACTTCAAGCTTAATTCTTAAACATATTTCAGATACTGCCATATATTTTAGTATGTCAAGTTGAACAATGGTAACTGTAGATCACATTTCTTAGTACATGTTGGGACATTAATATTGCATATGACATTCTACATATTATTACCCTCAAAATAGCCAAAATAAAGAGTTGATGGAGATAGAGCTGTCAACTCTCCTTTGTTCTTAAATATGTAGTGTGTATAGATGTAGCTGTGTATGTATATAGTCATAACCTCTGTTTGATAACAGTATTTTGAAAGTTATATAATATGCAGATTAGGATAAAAAGAGGCTAATTAAAAATCTTTGAACTTTATGAGAACTTTCTCCACTTAAACTTTCTATGTGATCAGATTATAAATTAAAAACATAAATTTAATAATTCTACCTAAAATGTGCTATAAATACTGTTAATGCTTTTAAAATATATTTCAAGTTATTTATAGTTTATAATAAATTACATTGCCCATAAGTAATAAATTTATAAAGATCTTGATCAGTTATGGGCTTTGCCCAATATTACTTATATTTCCTATATACTTGCTTTCTCATTATTTATATTGAAAAGCTCAATTTTTGACTACATAAAAAGTGACTACCTATATCTCTTCACTTGAATATATATTTCTCCTAATGTATCTGTATGTGTCTCTAATGTATCATTGTAGTGGTTAATTGCATAAACTCTGGAGTCATACTTTATAGGTTCTAAATGCCAGCTCTGTCACTACCTGTTGTGTAACTTTGGGCAGATTATTTAACTGTGCCTAAGCTTCAGGATTTTTGCCAGAATGAGATGACTTAATATAAAATCCTTATAAGTGTGCCTGGCACTTAGTAAGCCCTATGCAACTTATTATTTATTTCCACTGTTCCCATTATAATCTCATTTTTAACAGACAGGCCTATCTCTTCACTGATCCCAAGATGACTTCATTTCCATCCCCATGATTTAGTCTGCAATCCTGGGTCCCACCCAACCTGAGACCTGGCTAAAGGCTCCTTTCCTCCCTCCATAAAGCCTTCACTGACACCTCTTAACCAGTTCCATTTTTTCTTAGTTTTCTTCAATTATAACCTTTGCTGTTTAATCATTTCCTCATTCCTTTTATTTGTGCTAGGCTTATAGTTGTGAACTTATAGTCCACTTATTTGGTATCTTCCATGTAAAGATAAAAAGGTAAAATTACTCCTAGAGTGAAGTCCTTGTTCCCTTTATCTGATTTGCCTTTAACCAAGTTTGGTAAATCATGGAAATACAAAATGTTTCAAGCCCCTAGTGAGATAACCATGAACAATTCTTCCTTTAGTACCTTGTTTACTTTGTTCTGTTATGGTAGAGTATATTTCTTCAACTCTGAGGAGGTGCTCTTCTATTTATAGAAATTAAGAAAGGAAATCCACTATATAGTGGATTTAGAACCAAACAGATGAGGGCTACAGTCTGGATCTGCTGGCTGACCCTCAGCAAATAAGTGTTTCTAAGGCTTAATTTCTCATATTAAAATAAAGATAATATTTATGGAATTATTTAGAGAATTAAATGAAGTTGATGTAAACTCTAACATACTGCTTGACAATAGTAGGTGTTAACTTATCAGTATTATTCCTTCCTTCTCATCATCCAACAACAGTGACAAAACTCAGCAATGGGCTATACAATGGAATAAAGCTCTTCCTTAACTGAGATATGAATTGGAAGGAATAGTGAAGATTTGTCCTGGAGAAGTGTGGGATTATATTTTCTTATTTCTTCTCTGTAGGGACCAAATGTATGAATGCAAATTTTAACGTGTAATTTTTAAAATTGAAGTATAATTAACATAAAATGTTACCTTACTTTCAGGTACACAATATAATGATTCAATAATTCTATATATTTCTCAGTGCTCATCAAGATATGTATAGTCTTAATACCCTTTATCTACTTCACCCATCCTCTCCTACCTTCCCTCTGGCAACCACCAGTTTGTTCTCTATATATTTTTTAAGACTTTATTTATTTATTTATACATGAGAGACAGAGAGAGAAAGAGAGAGGCAGAGACACAGGCAGAGGGAGAAGCAGGCTCCACGCAGGGAGCCCGATATGGGATTTGATCCCGGGACTCCAGGATCATGCCCTGGGCCGAAGGCAGATGCTAAACTGCTGAGCCACCCAGGGATCCCCTTTTCTCTATATTTAAAAGACGTGTTTTTTTTTCCTTATTTGTACATTTATTTTGATTCTTGATACATATGAGTGAAATCATATGGTATTTGTCTCTGATTGACTTATTTTACTTAGCATTATATCCTATAGGCCCATCCATGTAGTGATAAATGGAGGGATTTCATTCTTTTTTATTATGGCTGAACAATATGCCATTATATATATACAGTTCTTCTTCCTCCATTCATCTTTTGATGGACATTTGGGTGGCTTCCCTATTACTTTTTTTGGTAAGTTTTTATTTAAATTCCTGTTTATAAACATAAAGTGTAATATTGGTTTCTGGTATATAATATAGTGATAAAACCCTTCCGTGCAACACCTGGTGTTCATCACAAGTGTACTCCTTAATCCTCATTACCTATTTAAGCCATCTTCCTGCCTCATCTAGTAAACATCAGATTGTTTGCCATAATTAAGGGTCTGTTTGTTGCTTTCTTTTTTCTATCTCTCTCTGATTTTTCTTCCCTTTGCCTGTTTGCTTTGTTTCTTAAATTCCACATATGAGTAAAATCATACTGTATTTGCTTCTCTGACTGACTTATTTCACTTAGCATAATACTCTCTTGCTTTATCTATGTCATTGCAAATGGCAAGATTTCATTCTTTTTTATGGTTGAATTAATAGTCTGTGTGAGATATATATATATATATCACTTCTTCTTTATCCATTCGTCAGTTGGTGGACATTAGGGATTTTTCCATAATTTGGCTATTGTAGATAATGCTGCTATAAACGTCAGGGTGCATATATCCCTTTGAATTAGTATGTGTGGATTCTATGGGTAAATACCTTGGGCACAATTGCTGGATCATAGGGTAGTCCTATTTTTATCTTTCTAAGGAGCCTCTATAACTGTTTTCCAGAGTGACTGTATCAGTTTGCATTCCCACCAACAGTGCAAGAGAGTTCCCCCTTTTTCCGCATCCTCTCCAGCACCTGTTGTATCATCTTGTGTTGTTGATTTTGGACATTCTGACATATATGAGGTAATATCTCATTGTAGTTTTCATTTGTATTTCCCTGATGATGAATGATATTGAGCATCTTTTTAAGATCTGTTGGCTCTCTGTATGTCTTCTTTGGAAAAAAAAGTCTATTCAGGTCTTCTGTCCATTATTTAAATTGGATTATTGGCTTTCTTGGTGTTGAGTTTTACTAGCCCTTTATCAGATGTTATTTGCAAATATATTCTACCCTCCCATAGGTTGTAGTTTTGTTGACTATTTCCTTTACTGTACAAAGACTTTATTTTGGTGAAATCCCAATAGTTTATATTTGCTTTCGTATGCCTTCCCTCAGGAAACATATTGAGAAGGAAGTTGCAATGGCCAATGTCAAAGAGGTTACTGCCTGTGTTCTCCTCTAAGATAGTACTGGTTTCAGGAATCATAATTAGGCCTTTAATTCATTTTGAATTTATTGTTGTGTTAGGTGTAAAAAAAGTGGTCCAGTTTCATTCTTTCACATGTTGTTGTAGAGTTTTCCCAACATTATTACTCATGAGACTCTTTTTCCCATTGCACGTTCTTTCCTACTTTGTTGAAGATTAATTGGCCATATAGTTGTGAGTTCATTTCTGGGTTTTCTATTTTGTTCAATTGATCTATTATTCTATTCTTTTGTGAGTACCATATTGCTTGGATCACTACAGCTTTGTAATGTAACTTGATGTCTGGAATTCCAAGGACTCCAGCTTTGCTTTTCTTCCTCACGGTTGGTTTGGCTCTTCAGGGTCTTTTGTGGTTCCATACAAATTTTAAGATTTAGTGTTCTACTTCTTGAAAAATGCTGGCAGTGTTTTCCTAGGGATTGCATGAACTGTGTAGCTTGTTTTGAGTAATATGACATTTTAATGGTATTTGTTCTTCCAATCCATGAGCATGGGATGTCTTTCCATTTCTTTGTGTCTCCTTCAGTTTCTTTTATCAGTGTTTTTATAGTTTTTATTTTTATTTTTTTTGCAGGTTATATGCCAAATCGAATATTTTTTAATAAAATAATTTTTTATTGGTGTTCAATTTGCCAACATACAGAATAACACCCAGTGCTCATCCCGTCAAGTGTCCCCCTCACTGCCCGTCACCCACTCACCTCCACCCCCGCCCTCCTCCCCTTACACCACCTCTAGTTCGTTTCCCAGAGTTAGGAGTCTTTATGTTCTGTCTTCCTTTCTGATATTTCCCACAAATTTCTTCTTCCTTCCCTTATATTCCCTTTCACTATTATTTATATTCCCCAAATGAATGAGAACATACAATGTTTGTCCTTCTATGATTGACTTACTTCACTCAGCATAATACCCTCCAGTTCCATCCACGTTGAAGCAAATGGTGGGTATTTGTCGTTTCTAATGGCTGAGTAATATTCCATTGTATACATAAACCACATCTTCTTTATCCATTCATCTTTCGATGGACATCGAGGCTCCTTCCCCAGTTTGGCTATCGTGGCCATTGCTGCTATAAACATCGGGGTGCAGGTGTCCCGGCATTTCATTGCATATGAATATTTGGGGTAAATACCCAACAGTGCAATTGCTGGGTCGTAGGGCAGGTCTATTTTAACTCTTTGAGGAACCTCCACACAGTTTTCCAGAGTGGCTGCACAGGTTCACATTCCCACCAACAGTGTAAGAGGGTTCCCTTTTCTCTGCATCCTCTCCAACATTTGTGTTTTCCTGCCTTGTTAATTTTCCCCATTCTCACTGGTGTGAGGTGGTATCTCATTATGGTTTTGATTTGTATTACCCTGCTGGCAAGTGATGCAGAGCATTTTCTCATGTGCATGTAGGCCATGTCTATGTCTTCTTCTGTGAGATTTATCTTCATGTCTTTTGCCCATTTCATGATTGGATTGTTTGTTTCTTTGGTGTTGAGTTTAATAAGTTCTTTATACATCTTGGAAACTAGCCCTTTATCTGATATGTCATTTGCAAATATCTTCTCCCATTCTGTAGGTTGTCTTTAATTTTGTTGACTGTATCCTTTGCTGTGCAAAAGCTTCTTATCTTGATGAAGTCCCAATAGTTCATTTTTGTTTTTGTTTCTTTTGCCTTCATGGATGTATCTTGCAAGAAGTTACTGTGGCCGAGTTCAAAAAGGGTGTTGCCTGTGTTCTTCTCTAGGATTTTGAATAGAATCTTGTCTCACATTTAGATCTTTCATCCATTTTGAGTTTATCTTTGTGTATGGTGAAAGAGAGTGGTCTAGTTTCATTCTTCTGCATGTGGATGTCCAGTTTTCCCAGCACCATTTATTGAAGAGACTGTCTTTCTTCCAATGGAAGAAAGTCTTCCTCCTTAGTCCTCCATAGTCTTTCCTCCTTTATCAAATATTAGTTGCCCATAAAGTTCAGGGTCCACTTCTGGGTTCTCTATTCTGTTCCATTGATCTATGTGTCTGTTTTTGTGCCAGTACCACACAGTCTTGATGACCACAGATTTGTAGTACATCCTGAAATCTGGCATTGTAATGCCCCCAGATATGGTTTTCTTTTTTAAAATTCCCCTGGCTATTCGGGGTCTTTTCTGATTCCACACAAATCTTAAAATAATTTGTTCTAACTCTCTGAAGAAAGTCCACGGTATTTTGATAGGGATTGCATTAAACGTGTAAATTGCCCTGGGTAACATTGACATTTTCACAGTATTAATTCTGCCAATCCATGAGCATGGAATATTTTTCCATCTCTTTGTGTCTTCCTCAATTTCTTTCAGAAGTGTTCTATAGTTTTGAAGGTATAGATCCTTTACATCTTTGGTTAGGTTTATTCCTATGTATCTTATGCTTTTGGGTGCAATTGTAAATGGGATTGACTCCTTAATTTCTCTTTCTTCAGTCTCATTGTTAGTGTATAAAAATGCCATTGATTTCTGGGCATTGATTTTGTATCCTGCCACATTGCCGAATTGCTGTATGAGTTCTAGCAATCTTGGGGTGGAGTTTTTTGTTTTTTTTATGGTACTTTCCAGTGCAGTGTGTTCAATAATTTGTTTTTCCCCTGTCTGTCTAGCTGGTCTTCTGGGGGAGGGGCCTGTTGTGCTGATTTTCAGGTGTTAGCACTTGGGGGAGCTGCTCAGCCCCCTGCCTGGTGCAGGGTCAGTGGGGGTTGTTTACCCCGTGAGGCCTCAGGAGGAACAACCCCAGTGGCTGCGGCAGCTCTGGAAACCTGGATTCAGCTCCTGCAGAAACTACAGAGCTCTCCGTCTGCAGGGCCTGGAGGCTCTGGGGCGGAGCCGCTGATCTGCTCAGCTCGGGGCAGGAGCGTCCTTGCTGTCCTGGGCCCTCCCGGCCTCTGCATGTCCCGGGGGGAGGCCGGATCCTGGGCTGTGTCTCAGCGCCCTGTGCTCCGGGGCCTGCGCTGTTGGATTCCTGCTCCCGGCCGCGCAGCCCCCTCCGGGGAGCCGCCGCCCGAGCCCCTCTGAGCTGCTCCCGGGTCAATGTGTGCGTGCTGCAGCCCTTAGAGAGCTCAGCCGCGGGGTATGGCGCACTTTCCTGGGCTTGCAGGTGTCTGTTAATGTCCCAGGGAGCCTGAGGGCATCCCCGCCCTCCTGGGTCCTGCTCCAACTCCCTGCGTGGACTTTCCGCCCGGGAAGGTCGGTGCAGCTCCTGCTTCTCCAGGACGGGGCTTTCCTGTCCTGGGGCACTGGCTCCGGCCTTAGCCCGGCTCCTCGCGGGGCCCCTCCCCCTTGGATGCCTTTTGTTTCTTTATTTCTTTTTTCCCCGTCTTCCCACCTTGATAGAAGCGCGAACTCTTCTCACTGTAGCATTCCAGCTGTTCTCTCTTTAAATCTCAGGCCGAATTCGTAGACTTTCAGGATGATTTGAAGGTTATCTCGGCAATTTGGTGGGGACAGGTGATTTGGGACCCTACTCTTCCGCCATCTTGCCCCTCCTTCTTTTTATAGTTTTAAGAATATAGGTCTTTGACCTATTTGATTAGGTTCTTTTGTAGGTATTTTATTGTTTTTAGTGCAATTGTAAATGAGATGTTTTCTTAATTTCTCTTTCTGCTGCTTCACTATTTGTGTTTTGAAATGTATAAGATTTCTCTATGTTGATTTTGTGTCCTGCAACTTTACTGAGTTCATGTAACAGTTCTAACAGTTTTTGGGTGGTCTTTTGATTTTTCTATATAGAGTTTCATGTTATGTGCAAATACAGAAATATTTAATTCTTCATTACAGATTTGGATGTCTTTAATTTTTTTTTTGTTTGATTGCTGAGACTAGGACTTCTAGAAATATTTTAAATAACAGTGGTGAGAGTTGACAACCCTGTCTTGTTTCTGACCATAGAGGAAAAGCTTTCAGTTTTTCCCCATTGAGGATGATACTAACTGTGGGTCTTCGGTATATGGCCTTTATGATATTGAGGTATGCTCCATCTTCACCTACTTTGTTAGGGTCTTTATCAAGAATGGGTGCTGGGGAACCTGTGTGGCTTAGTCGGTTGGGCATCTGCCTTTGGCTCAGGTCATGATCCCACAGTCTGGGGATTGAGTCCAGGGAGCCTGCTTCTCTTTCTCCTGCTCCCCCCACTTGTGCTTTCTCTCTCAAATAAATAAATAAAATCTTTTAAGAATAAGAATGGATGCTGTACTTTGTCAAATGCTTTTTCTGCATCTATTGTGAGGATCATATGGCTTTTATCATTTCTTTTCAGAATGTGATGTATCTTTTTGATTGGTTTCCAAAACTTGAACCACCCTTGTAGCACAGGAATAAGTCCCACTCGACTGAGGTGAGCGATACTTTTAAATGTACTGTTGGATTTGATCTGCTAGTATTTTGTTGAGAATGTTTGCATCCCTGTTTATGAGAGATACTGTCCAGTAATTTTCTTTTCTAGTGGGGTCTTTGGATTTGGCATCAAGGTAATGATGGTCTTGTAAAATGAGTTTGGAAGTTATCCTTCCATTTTCATTTTTTGGAACAGTTTGAGAAGGATCATTATTAATTCTTCTTTAAGTGTTTGGTAGAATTCACCTGGGTAGCCATCCGGACCTGGACTCTTGTATGTTGGGAGATTTTTGAGTACTGATTTAATTTCTTTACTGGTTATCCTTGTGTTCAGTTTTTCTATTTCTTCCAGTTTTGGTAGTTTGTATGTTTCTAGGAATTCATCCATTTCTTTCAGATTGCCAGTTTGTTGGCATAATTTTTTAAAGATTTTATTAATTTATTCATGAGACAGATAGAGGCAGAGACAGAGGCAGAGGGAGAAGCAGGCTCCATGCAGGGAGATCAGTGTGAGACTCAATCCCGGGACTCCAGGATCATGCCCTGAGCCAAAGGCAGACATTCAAATGCTGAGCCACCCAGGCATCCTTGTTGGCATATAATTTTCATAATATTCTCTTATAATTATTTGTGTTTTTGTAGTGTTGGTTGTGATGTCTACTCTCTCATTCATGATTTTATTTATTTTATTTCTTTCTCTTTTCTTTTTGATCAGTCTGGCTAGAGGTTTATCAACTTTATTAATTCTTTAAAAGAACCAGATCTAAGTTTCAGTGATATTTTCTACTTTTTTTTGGTTCTTTATCTATTATTTCTGCTCTAATATTTATTATTTCCCTTCTTCACTTTATGCATTATTTATTGTTATTTTTCTAGCTCCTTTAGCTATGGAATTTGGTTGTCTATTTGAGATTTTTCTTGCTTTTTGAGGTAGGCCTATATTGCTATATATTTCCCTCGTATAACTGCTTTTGCTGCATCCCAAAAGTTTTGCAATGTCATATTTTCATTATCATTTGTTTCCATGTATTTTTTTTAATTCCTTCTTTAATTTCCTTGTTGACCCATTCACTCTTTGCTAGGATGATCTTTAACTTCCATGTGTTTGTGGTCTTTCCAAATTTTTCTTGTGGCGTACTTCAAGTTTCATAGCATTGGGGTCAGAAAATATACATCTTAAACTTTTTGTATTTGTTGAGGCCTGATTTGTGACCCAGTATGTGATGTGTTATGGACAACGTTCCATGTTCGCTCTAAAAGAATGTGTATTCTGCTGCTTTAGGATGAAATGTTCTGAATATATCTGTTAAGTCTATCTAGTCCAGTATGCATCCAATGCCATTGTTTCCTTGTTGATTTTTTGCTTAGATGGTCTGTCTCTTGCTGCAAGTGGGGTGTTGAAGTTCCCTACTGTTATTGTATTATTATCAATGAGAAGTTTTATGCTGATTATAATTGTTTTATATTTTGGGTGCTCCCAAGTTGGGGGCATATTTATTATTGTTAGATCTTCTTTTTGATATACCACTTTATTATGATATAGTGCCTTTCTTTATCTCTTGTTACCTTCTTTGGTTTAAAATCTATTTTGTCTAATAAAAATATGGCTACTCGGGCTTTCTTTTAATGTTCATTTGCATGATAAATTCTTCTCCACCCCCTCACTTTCAATCTGCAAGCATCTTTAGGTCTAAAATGAGTCTCTTGGAGTTAGCATATAGGAGGATATAGCTTTTTCAAAACCATTATGACACCCCATGTCTTTAGATTGGAGCATTTAGTCTATTTACATTCAAAGTAATGATTGATAGATATGAATTTAGTGCCCGTTTATTGTGTTTTGTCATTGTTTCTGGAAATTTTGTCTTTTTGTTCTAGTCTTTTTTCCCACTGAAAGAGTCCCCTTTAATATTTCTTGCAGGGTTGGTTTAGTGAACACAAACTCCTTTAGTTTCTGTTTGTCTGTAAAACTATCTCCCTGTTATGAATGATAGCCTTGCTGGGTAGAATATTCTTGGCTGCATATTCTTCCTGTTTAGCACATTGAATATCTCATGCCACCTTCTTCTAACCAAGTTTATGTGGAGAGATTTGCTGCTAGCCTTGTTTGTTCTGTCTTGTAAGTGAGGGACTTTTTGTCTTCCTGCCTTTAGAATTTTTTCTTTATCTGTATATTTTGTAAATTTAACTATGATATATCTTGCTGTTGGCTAGCTTATGTTAGTTTTGATGGGGATTCTTTGTGCTTCCTGGATTTGGAAGTCTGTTTTCTTTCTCAGAGTAGGGAATTTTTCATCTATAATTCCTGAAATAATCCTTCTGTCCCCTTTCCTCTCTCTTCTTCTTTTGGGACTATGATTAAAATATTACTATGTTTCATGGAATCACTGCATTCCTTAAGTCTACTTTTGTGATCTATCATTCTTCTTTCTCTATTTTATACAGCTTCATATTTTTCGTAATTTTATCTTCCATATTACTTATTTCTTTCTCTGCTTTTTCCATCCTTGTGGTCAGTACATCCAGTTGGTTTTGAATCTCAGTTTTTGCATTTTTCATTTCAGCCTGATTGGGTTTTAGCTCTTTCATCTCTGTGGTCAGGGACTCCCTGGTGTCTTTTATGCTTTTCTCACACTCAGCTAGTATCCTTATGATTGTTGCTTTAAATTCTGTATCAGGCATATATCTGGTTTCATTAGATCTCAGTATGTGACCCTTTCTTGTACTTTCTTTTAAGATGAATTCCTACATCTTGGCATTTGTTTCTTGGTCTCTGTTTTCTTCTGCATTTTAAGAAAGACAGTTATGTTTCCTGATCCTGAGAGTAATGGCTTTATAAAACATTGGTCACATAATGTCCAGGGACTGGTGCTTAAGGAAGTTTCTCTGGTATATGCTGCAGGCTCTCTACTGCTGTGTTATGGCTGCTCTATTCCTGAGGTCAGTCCTTTGCAGGGTTTATCTGCAGTGGGCAGTGTTTGGACCTTGGTCAGAGTGTGGCATGTTTTAACTACGTATGATCTGAGCTGCTTGTTAAAAACAACCTGGTGGTATTTCCAGTAGAGGTGAAGCTTTCAGAACTCTATGGTCAGTAGACCTGGTATGTGTTGTCAGTTGTGCTGGTCTTCAGGGGGAAGGGTCTGCTGAACTGGCTTCCAGGCACATGTGCTGGATTAAAGCAGTACCAGCAGAATAAAGGGGGGTGGGGCTTGGTGAAAGCAAGTTAAGCAACTAGTGTTGGCTCTGTGTTATTTACTAAAGTTAGTTTATGCTGAATATGAAGGCAGGGAAATGGGACCAGCCAGCTCCTTTATCCCTGAAGAGGGGATTTTGTGTTCCCTGCTGTCAAGGAAAGCCCTCTCTGATGAGCAAATAATTTACCCTCTTTGTTGAAGGTTTATCAGATCACTGTTTTCACACTGTGTGTTTCTACGTTGCTTGCTTGCATCTGGACCTGCACAGTGCAATTTATGTTCTATCCAGCCGGTCCTATGGAGTCTTAAAACTCAAAACTTAAAAAAAAAACCCTCAAAATGTTAGGGACCTTAGTCTTCTGGGGTAGGGTCTCACTGCACTGTGGTGGATGCAGGTTTGACCCAGAAGGGTGATCAGGCCAGAAAGAAGGAATATGGGGTTTGGAGCAAAGCACACAAAAGAGGCAGTGTCCAGGTTAGCCACCCTCAGCAGGTGTCTCTCCACCTGCCAGGTGACGGAGGCAAATGGCATCCTCCAGTTACTTTGTCCCTGGGGAGGGAATGCCACTTTGCTCAGATACAATCCAAGAAGGGGGAACCATCTTTCCCATTGCTTCTCAAGTTATCCACATATTGAATCCTCTGTCCTCAGGTTATCAGGTTGCCTTCCCTACAGGACCACTGCAATGCCCTTAGGGCTTTACACCAGCCATGCCAAATTCTACTTTTTGAGACCTGATAGTTGAAATACAAAAATCATCCCTTCTTATTTTCCCAGTCAGTGGCTTTGGGGATGTGTTTTCCTCATGTGATCCCCTGTGCATTTGTCTCTTTCTTTTGCCTCTCTCTGTGACCAGGGATCCCTCCCCTCCACAGCATCCATGATCCTATTCTTCACCAGACCATGTCTCTGCACTCTTACCTCCCACGATGTGGTATTTGTTCTCCCTTTAGTTCTGTCAGTTCTTAGATCAATTTCTTGGCTATTCAGAATGATTTGATATGTATCTAGCTGTGTTATAATGACAAGGTAAGCCTGGGGTCCTCCTACTACTCTACCATCTTAGCTCTTCAGTGGACTTTTAAAATAGAGAGTTCTAGCCCATCTTTTGTAGACATAGGCAGCTCTTTTCAACCAATCCATGTGTTGATTCATAGCATAATCACATATGACTAGACTTGGAAGATTAGAGTTAAGTCTATTAGCCAAGATGGCAACATAAAATACATTAAAATCAGCCTAGATATTAGAAATAAACTCCATGTAGAAGCGAATTGAGTTTCTTAATATGTCTTATGCACTCATTTAATAGAAATACTTGGAATAATTCCACAAAAAAATAAAATTGTAACCTAAAATGTGAAAAGTTCAATCAGCCAGTCTATCTTCTGGATATTTGGTGTGTACAATGCCTTTAACTCTAGATGTTTCACTTTGTGTGGACATAATCATTGTACAGGACAAACTCCTTAACAGGGTGACTGAATTTTTCATTACTTACATAGGTATTTTTTTTCCAATACACTTGCTTCTTCAGAACATTAAATCTGTAAAACAAGGGACGTTTCACTAATTTATTTATAAAACAATCTGTGCACAATGATGTCACTAAGAGTGGTTATAAACAATATTCTAGTAATTCATAAAAAATATAAAATATTTTATTCAACAAAATATTTGCTTCTATATGAAAAAAGAAACTTTTATTTTGGCAGCAAACATTTACAAAGGAAGCAAATGTTTTCAAAATAAATGTTTTCTTTAAGGTTGTTAAGTCAGTCAAATGTTTTCATAGCAATTTCAAAATGTTTCCAACCTTTATTTTCAGAGAGAGAGCATGTCTCTCGTTCTCGCCCATCACCCTATGGAAATATTTTGAGACTGTATTTTGACCATGAATACAGTGAGAACATTTTGAAAATGTAGTCTTTAAAAGTGTTAAATTGATGCCCTCAAAGTTAAAAAAAATTAAACAAAAAATGACAGTATCATGCTGTTGAAAGAACAGTACATTTACCTTTGACTCGGCAGAGGCGAGGCAAGATGGTGGAAGAGTAGGGTCCCCGAGTCACCTGTCTCCACCAACTTACCCAGATAACTTTCAAATCATCCTGAAAACCTACAAATACGGCGTGAGATTTAAAGAAGAACAGCTGGAATGCTACAGTGAGAAGAGTTCGCACTTCTATCAAGGTAGGAAGATGGAAAAAAATAAAGAAATAAAAAAGCATCCGAGGGGGAGGGGCCCCATGAGGAGCCAGGCTAAGGCCGCCCAGTGAGGCCCTCAGGACAGGAAACCCCAATCGTGGAGAAGCA
The DNA here is from genome assembly GCF_003254725.2 of Canis lupus dingo. Taxonomy (NCBI): domain Eukaryota; kingdom Metazoa; phylum Chordata; class Mammalia; order Carnivora; family Canidae; genus Canis; species Canis lupus. The sequence continues at coordinate 67,307,402 of NC_064281.1, forward strand.
GGAGCTTTGCCAATCTTCCCGGAGGGAAAGGCACTCACAGGGAACTCCAGCAGGATTCCAGGAGGGGCAGGGATGCCCTCAGGCTCTCAGGGGCACTAACAGAGGAACTGCACCCCGGGGGAGAGTGCGCCACACACCCTGGGCTGAGCTTCCTAAAGGGCTGCCGCTCACACCCCGCAGGGCCCCGGGAGCAGCTTGGGCAGCGGCTCAGGCAGCGACTCCATGCGGAGGGGGCTGTACTGCCCCAGGAGCGCAATTCCAGCATTGCAGGCCCCAGTGCCGAGGGCGCTGGGGGACACAGCCCAGGATCCAGTGGTCCCCTCGGGACAGGCAGAGGTCGGGAGGGCACAGGTCAGCGAACATGCTCCTGCCACCGGCCGCCCGAGCTGTGCAGATTGGCACCTCCTGCCCCCGGAGCATCTAGGCCCCTGCGGACTGGGAGCTATGGCAGTTACTGCGGGAGCTGACTCCTGAGCTGGATAGCTGGCCACTGCCATTGTTGTTCCTCCTGGTGGCACCTTACACCTGGGACTGAGCAGGGGCGTCACAGCATAAACAGCTCCCACTGAGCCCTGCACCTGGCAGGGGGCTAGGCAGCTCCCCCAGGTGCACACACCTGAGAATCAGCACAGCAGGCCCCTCCCCTGGAAGACCAGCTGGAAGGACAGGGGAAAAGCAAGTCATTGACCAAGCAGCGCTGGAAAGTTCCAGGGGAAGTCCAGGGATTTACAGTATATAGAATCAGAGGACACTCCCCCTTGTTTTTTGTTTTGTCCCCCCCCCCTTTTTTTTCTCTCTTTTTCTCCTTTTTACAGTATAACTGGTTTTTGGCCACTCTGCCCTGACCAAAAGGACTAGAAGGAAAAACTCATCACAAAACAAAGAAACAGAAACAGTACTCTCCCACAGAGTTACAAAATTTGGATTACAATTCAATGTCAGAAAGCCAATTCAGAAGCACAATTATAAAGCTACTGGCGGCTCTAGAAAAAAAGTATAAAGGATTCAAGAGACTTCATGACTGCAGTATTTAGATCTAATCAGACCAAAATTAAAAATAAATTAAATGAGATGCAATCCAAACTGGAGGTCCAAATGATGAGGGTTAATGAGGTAGAAGAACGAGTGAGTGACATAGAAGAGAAGTTGATGACAAGGAAAGAAACTGAGGAAAAAAGAGAAAAACAATTAAAAGATCACGGGGATAGGTTAAGGGAAATAAATGACAACCTCAGAATGAAAAATCCACGTTTAATTGGGGTTCCCGAGGGCACCGAAAGACACAGAGGACCAGAAAGTGTATTTGAACAAATCATAGGTGAGAACGTCCCTATCTTGGGAAGGGAAACAGGCATTCAGATCCAGGAGATAGAGAGATCCCCCTAAAATCAATAAAAAACATTCAACACCTTGACATTTAACAGTGAAGCTTGCAAATTCCAAAGATAAAGAGAAAATCCTTAAAGCAGCAAGAGACAAGAGATCCCTAACATTTATGAGGACAAGTATTAGGTTAACAGCAGACCTCTCCACAGAGACCTGGCAGGCCAGAAAGGGCTGGCAGGATATATTCAGGGTCCTAAATGAGAAGAACACGCAGCCAAGAATACTTTATCCAGTAAGGCTCTCATTCAGAATAGAAGGAGAGATAAAGAGCTTCCAAGATAGGCAGAAACTGAAAGAATATGTGACCACCAGACCAGCTCTGCAAGAAATATTAAGGGAGACTCTGTAAAAGAGAGAGGAAGTCCAAGGAAACAATCCACAAAAACAGGGACTAAATAGGTATTATGATGACACTAAATTCATATCTTTCAATAGTAACTCTGAACGTGAATGGGCTTAATGACCCCATCAACAGATGCAGGGTTTCAGACTGGATAAACAAGCAAGACCTATCTACTTGCTGTCTAAAATAAACTCATTTTAGATGTAAGGACACCTACAGCTTGAAAATAAGAGGGTGGGGAAACATTTACCATTCAAATGGTCCTCAAAAGAAAGCAGGGGTAACAATCCTCATATCATATAAATTAAAGTTTACCCCAAAGACTGTAGTAGGAGATGAAGAGGGACACTATATCATCCTTAAAGGATCTATGCAACAAGAGGAACCTACAATGATGAATATTTATGCCCCAAATGGGAGCTGTCAAGCATATCAATCAATTAATAACCAAAGATAAGAAATACTTAGATAATAATACACTTATACTTGGTGACTTGAACACATTGCTTTCTATAATCGACAGGTATTCTAAGCACAACATCTCCAAAGAAACAAGAGCTTTAAATGATACACTGGACCAGATGGATTTCACAGATATTTACAGAAACTTGCATCCAAACGTAACTGAATACACATTCTTCTCAAGTGCACATGGAACGTTCTCCAGAGTAGACCACATACTGTGTCACAAATCAGGTCTTAAATGATACCAAAAGATTGGGATCATCCCCTGCATATTTTCAGACCATAATGCTTTGAAACTAGAACTAAATCACGAGAAGAAGTTTGGAAGGATTTCAAACACGTGGAGGTTAAGGACCATCCTGCTAAAAGATGAAGGGGTCAACCAGGAAATTAGGGAAGAATTAAAAAGATTCATGGAAACCAATGAGAATGAAGATACAACCGTTCAAAATATTTGGGGTATAGCGAAAGCAGTCCTGAGGGAGAAATACATTGCAATAGAAGCATCCATCCAAAAACTGGAAAGAACTCAAATACAGAAGCTAACCTTGCACCTAAAGGCACTGGAGAAAAAACAGCAAATAGATCCTACACCCTGCAGGAGAAGAGAGTTAAAGATTCAAGCAGAACGCGATGAATAAGAGACCAGAAGAACTGTGGAACAGATCAACAAAACCAGGAGTTGGTTCTTTGAAAGAATTAATAAGATAGATAAAGCATTTGCCAGCCTTATTAAAAAGAAGAGAGAGAAGACTGAAATTAATAAAATCATGAATGAGAAAGGAGATATCACCACCAACACCAAGGAAATACAAACGATTTTAAAAACTTATTATGAGCAGCTAAATGACAATAAATTAGGCAATCTAGAAGAAATGGACGCATTTCTGGAAAACCACAAACTACCAAAACTGGAACAGGAAGAAATAGAAAACCAGAACAGGCCAATCACCAGGAAGGAAATTGAAGCAGTCATCAAAAACCTCCCAAGACACAAAAGTCCAGGGTCAGATGGCTTCCCAGGGAAATTCTATCAAATTTTTAAAGAAGAAACCATACCTATTCTACTAAAGCTGTTTGGAAAGATAGAAAGAGATGGAGTACTTCCAAACTCAATCTATACACCAGCATCACCTTAATTCCAAAACCAGACAAAGACCCCACCAAGAAGGAGAATTACAGACCAATATCCCTGATGAACACAGATGCAAAAATTCTCAACAAGATACTAGCCAATAGGATACGACAATACATTAAGAAGATTATTCACTATGACCAAGTGGGATTTATCCCCGGGATACAAGGCTGGTTCAACACTCATAAAGCAATCAATGTGATCGATCCTATCAGCAAGAGAAAAAACAAGAACCATAGGATCCTCTCAATAGATGCAGAGAAAGCATTTGACAAAATACAGCATCCATTCCTGATCAAAACTCTTGAGATTGTAGACATAAAGGGAACATTCCTCAGCATCTTAAAAGCCATCTACAAAAAGCCCCGAAAAGCAAATATCATTCTCAATGGGGAAACACTGGGAGCCTTTCCCCTAAGATCAGGAACAAGACAGGGATGTGCACTCTCACCACTGCTACTCAATGTATTACTAGATACTCTAGCCTCAGCAATCAGACTACAAAAGGAAATAAAAAGCATTCTGATTGCAAAGAAGAAGTCAAACTCTCCCTCTTCGCAGATGACATGATACTGTACATAGAAAACCCAAAAGACTCCACCCCAGGATTGCTAGAACTCATACAGCAATTCGGCAGTGTGGCAGAATTCAAAATCAATGCCCAGAAGTCAGTGGCATTTCTATACACTAACAATGAGACTGAAGAAAATGAAATTAAGGATTGAATCCCATTTACAATTGCACCCAAAAGGAGAAGATACTAGGAATAGACCTAACCAAAGAGGTAAAGGATCTATACCCTAAAAACTATAGAACACTTCTGAAAGAAATTGAGGAAGACACAAACAGATGGAAAAATATTCCATGCTCATGGATTGGAAGAATTAATATTGTGAAAATGTCAATGCTACCCAGGGCAATTTACACATTTATTTCAATACTTATAAAATACCATGGACTTTCTTCAGAGAGTTGGAACAAACCATCTTAAGATTTGTTTGGAATCAGAAAAGACCCTGAGCAGCCAGGGGAATATTAAAAAAGAAAACCATAGCTGGGGGCATCACAATGCCTGATTTCAGGTTGTACTACATAGCTGTGGTCCTCAAGACAGTGTAGTACTGGCACAAAAACAGACACATAGATCAATGGAACAGAATAGAGAACCCAGAAGTGGACCCTCAATTTTATGGTCAACTAATATTAGACAAAGCTGGAAAGCCTATCCACTGGAAAAAAGTCTCTTCAATAAATGGTGCTGGGAAAATTGGACATCCACATGCAGAAGAATGAAACTAGACCACTCTCTTTCACCATACACAAAGATAAACTCAAAATGGATGAAAGATCTCAATGTGAGACAAGATTCCATCAAAATCCTAGAGGAGAACACAGTCAACACCCTTTTTGAAGTTGGCCACAGTAACTTCTTGCAAGATACATCCATGAAGGCAAGAGAATCAAAAGCAAAAATGAACTATTGGGACTTCATCAAGATAAGAAGCTTCTACACAGCAAAAGAAACAGTCCACAAAACTAAAAGACAGCCTACAGAATGGGAGAAGACATTTGAAAATTATCTATCAGATAAAGGGCTAATATCCAAAATCTATAAAGAACTTATTAAACTCAACAGCAAAGAAACAAACAATCCAATCGTGAAATGTACCAAAGACATGAACAGAAATCTTACAGAGGAAGACATAGACATGGCCAACATGCACATGAGAAAATGCTCTGCATCACTTGCCCTTAGGGCAATACAAATCAAAACCACGATGAGATACCACCTCACACCAGTGAGAATGGGGAAAATTAACAAGACAGGAAACCACAAATGTTGGAGGTGATGCAGAGAAAAGGGAACCCTCTTACACTGTTGGTGGGAATGTGAACTGGTGCAGCCACTCTGGAAAACTTTGTGGAGAAACTTTTTAAGTAGAAAATGACCCGTATTTTTACTTTTCTAATGGCAAATTCTCTTTAATTTGTGTTCACTGAAGTAAATAAAACAAAGAAACAATTAAAACAGTTATAGTATTTTAACATGAATTAAATATAGCCAGTGATGTATGTTGCATCCCTTAGCATCTATGGATGGATTCAAACTTCTGCTACAACACAATCATTTCTAAAACTGGTTTAAATAATTTTCCAATTTGCCTCAGTTTTCCAGACTGTGCAAGTAAAAATACTTGTATTTTTCTTGAATTAAGTTTGATAATGAGAGAAAAAGTGAATATAACCACTAAGTGAACCATGAGTAGTGTTTTTTTTTCCCCGTTCTGTCATCTGTGGCTTAAAACTTTAGGCTGCTTATCGAGTTCTAAGGACTTTTACTTAAACATTATGGATAAGAAATTTAAGAAAAGCAAAATATTACATTCATTCCATACTATGTTATAGTGAAAGAAAAATATTATACCAACTAAATAAACTACCGATTTAGCAATTCTAATATTCTTCATTATGCTGCTACTACCAATAATATCTGTCAAATTATTAAGCACTATCATTAAAAACTATGTACTAGGCATTACTCTGCAGTCATATTTGTCTGTCTTTTGTGTGCTCATGTTTGTCTGGATGTGTGTATCTTTACTATAACTCTAGAAGTAGGTGTTAAAAGGTAAATAAGGTGTTACTTCTAATTTGCAGATTAAGTATCTGAGATGTATAGAAGTTATATGACTTGCCAAGTATCAGGTGACTTGCCTAGATATAGTTGACAACAGGTTCAAAACTGGTTTACCTGATGTTAAAAGAATTGAAAACACCTGTGTTTCTTTGCCATACAGCTGCAGCAAATTATAGCCTTCATTATATAATGCAATAGATAGGTAAAGAGTATGAGCTGGACTGTTTCATCAGTTCCTAGAGACCTTTTCACTTTGACTTTAGAATGACACTAAGATAGAAGCAATCCTGATTGCCTTGACAAATGATCTAAAGCAAGGCCCCAAAGTCAAACTCTGGTGACACTCCTTGGAGGTCTATTTTGTGCCATTTGACTTAGAAGTCTATAAGGTGCTTTTGACCCATTAGTGTGGCCTAAACAGAGAAGTGCTGGCCCTGCTCTCGCCTGGACATGGCTGCTGATCTCTGCTCAGTTATGAATGGTAGTGAAACCCATATGGGTGCAAGTAAGCAAATAGTATAACAACATTACAGGAAGACATTTCTGTGACACTTGAATACATGAAAAAAAAGGCTTTAGCAAAGGAAGAAAGGTATCAGGGGTAGAATTTTTTTATTTGTTTGTTTTTAAGACCTGCTCTTCATTTGTGATTGCTCTAAATTAGATGTTTTCCTCTCTGGATCAACTTGTAAAACTCACTAATAGTTAATAAATGGTTACTAAAAGCCCAACACTTTTTTTTTTAAGAATCAATGACATATGTAAGTAAATATAAAGATGCAGGCAGTTCAGAAAATAATTCTACTATGGTTAAGAAAATAAAACATTTAATTTTAAATTAGAGAGCTACATGAGAACATCAGACTAGGATGTAAGAAATGTCACAATGAAGATGAGTAGAACAAAGGAAGTGTGATAACAGCTGTAACTGGGCACCTAACTCCTAACCTTGATATCTTCTAATCAATATGCTTAATTGCATAGTTTCTCTGGTATAAACCATTATACATCTTTTCTACTTCTGAATCACCAGTGATACCTTTATCTCCATTTTATTTTATTTTTTATTCTTTAGAATTTTATTTTTTTTAAGATTTTATTTATTTATTCATGAGAGACACAGAAGAGAGAGACAGAGACATAGGCAGAGAGAGAAAGCAGGCTCCATGCAAGGAGCCCGATGTGGGACATGATCCTGTGACTCCGGGATCATGCCCTGTTCCAAAGGCAGACGCTCAACCGCTGAGCCACCCAGGTGCCCCATCTCCATTTTATTTCACCTTTTTCAGTAAGTCTCCTTTTGTTTTATGTCAATGAAATGAGATTTAGAAAACAAAAGATCATTTGATACACCAATATTTACAGATTAAGAATATATATTCTATACCAGTATAGTCCAATGGAGATTATGTGAGCCACAAATGTGATCCCCATGTGTAATTTTTCTTTTTCTTTTTTTAAAGATTTTTATTTATTTAATTTAGAGTGAGAACGAGTGAGCAAGTGAGAAAGAACGCATGTGCACAGGTGGGGGGAGGGAGGGGAACTCTGCACTGTGTATGGAGCCCAGTGTAGGGCCCAATACCATAACCCCTGAGATCATGACCCTACCCAAAACCAAGAGTCCAAAGCTCAACCAACTGAACCACCCAGGCATCCCTAATTTTAAGTTTTCTTGTGGCAACATTTAATTTTTTTGTTTATTTTTTTAATTTTTTTTTAGTGGCAACATTTAAAAAGAAAAAAGTAGGTGAAAATAATTTTAGTCATGTTTTATTGACACCAGTATATCTAAAGTAATATCATTGCAATGTATAACATATAAAATATTAATGATATATTTTGGAATATTATTTTTGTACCAAAATTTCAAGATCCAGTGTATATTTTAGCCTATTTTAGTTACCTAACATCTCACCACATTTCAAGTGCTCAACAGCCATGTGGGGCTGGTGGCTACCTTACTTAGCTGCACAGCGATAGACTACATAGGCAAACAGGAATTCAACCTGTGTGACCTTGTGTAAGTTATGTTATGTTTCTCTTTTGGAAAATGGGGCAATAATAGCAACTACCTTATAAAATTTGGAATAAATGAAGTGAATTTGTATAAAGACTCAAACAGTGCTTGATAAATACATTTTTAGTGTTAGGATTCTTCATTATTGTCATTACTGTATACTATATAATATTATTTTGATGTATAGATTTCTATGTTTTAGCTATAACTATTATTATAATAAAAGTACAGTTTAAATAAATGAAATGGAATCCTTAACAAATCAGAACTATGATAAACTATTTCTTTAATACCTAAATCCATCTTTATTAAACAAGCAAAAGTGAGTGACCATAGTTTCAGGATATAATTGAACATTGACATTGCAAATATATTTGCATCACAGGTAGATGATTTACAATAATATTGATACCTAATTTCCTGGTATAGACATGGTATTAGCATGTTCATATTTTGAAAATGCTTTTTATTTCTGCACATCACATCATCTGTACTTTTCAACATGGGAACATAACGTGCTGTGAATCTTTCCCCAGAATTGACCCTGCTTAGGAAACTGGCAGTTACTTAGCAATCATCTTTGACTTAATGTTTCTACTTTGTTTTTAAATTTTAAGTAAGAATCATACCTATTTAATAGTTATGAATTGTCATAAATTTTCATGAATTACAGCAAATTATAAAGATGGGCTAAACCATTTTATTCATGTCCGAATATTTTCTCTTTACTACTTGAATGTTTAATTTTTGCCTATGTCAAATGGCATTTCTCTCAAGTGTATGATCTCAGATTTTAAAATATTTAAATCAATTATTGCCTTTGTCACCCTGAATGCAGTCAGTTCTGATTTATATATTGCTTATAAATCTTTGTTTCTGGTTATAGAGGCTGATAGCTTCATTTGTATTTCTTTGATGATACTAAATAATTAGCTTTAAAAATTGAATAGCTTTTGAAATGTTTGAATCATATAAAAATCTTACTTCGTAACATTGTGCAGTAACTATCAGGATAAGCATAGGCAGCTTCTTTATTTTTTTAAGATATATTTAATTTATAGAGGGAGGAAGACAGAAGAGAGAGAGAGAATGAATGAGCAGGGGGAGGGGCAGAGGAAGAGGAAGAGGGAGAAGGAGAAGGAGAGAATCCCAAGCAGACTCCCTGCTGAGCAGGGAGCCCAATGCCAGGCTCCATCCATCCCAGGGCCCTAAAATCATGACCTGAGCTGAAATTAAGAGTCAGACGCTTAACTGACTGAGCCACGCAGGTGTCCCACAGATTATTTCTTTTGAAATATCCTACCCAGATTATAAAAAATACTTTTGAATTTGAAATAGTTGATCTTAACTCTAAGTAAGGACATTGTTGCTCAGAATGCAATTTGTTCCATATGCTGAACATTTACTCTATTTACTCTTGTGAGTAGTTAATGTACAGAAAATGAGAATTCATGATAATGTAGGAATATCAAAAGAAAAAAATCAAGACTCCACATGGGTGGGAGTTACTACTGCATTCTCCATAAGCCATCCTGAGTGCTATCTCCTCCCATAAAAAGACAGAAAAAATAGACCTGTATGGAGGCAAGTGAGGATTCTATGGTAGTACCACAAAGATCCTATAATATTAAACATAAGGAATAGAATTCATTTAAACTGGCATCTTTGGCTTACAAATATACAGCCCAGGGGGATTAGGTGAATTGCCCAAGATTGGAGAGATAATAATGGCAGTTCCAAATCTGACATAACACTTTCATGCCTCTAACTATGCTCATTTTCATGGCTACTAAATGTTGAGGAAAATAAACTTTCCATATATTTTGGTACATAGATATGTTTCCCATACTTAAGGTACTTTATAATGTCTTCATTATTTTTCATTGTAGATATAATGCTTTTATCTTCAATTATATAAAAAATGAAAGTGGCAAGTTCAAATGAATTATTTGATTTAGAAAACCTGACCACAGTCCTTTCCTTTCAGACAGTTGTGTGCTGGTAAATGTTTAATGACTGGCTGAAGGTTAGAGTGGGAGTGGAGCCCTGATTTGTGGTATTTGCTGATTTCCACCATGACCTATTTCAAGCTATCAACATGAGAACCTCAACGAGAAATTAGGAGCTAAAACACATAATTGATGCTTGCAAGCTAGCACATGTTGGTTCAAGCACATCACTTCTTTGAAAGCATAAATGACAGCTCAAAATCTAATTCAGGGTCTTTTTATCTCACTTATGTCCTTATTTTCTGTTTATGTACATATACACACCCTCATACATACAGTCAAGACTCCTGGATTTCATGCTTCTATCTGTATTCTCTTTTAACCCAATATTCATTGCTTTGGTAATAGATACTATTTCTCCATGTATTGAAAGTATTGTCTTGAGTTACAGATGCTTTTTCATAGGAGCATGTAAACCTTAACATTATTCAGTGCCTTCAGGAAAAAAAAAAAAGAAAAGGAATTCTCCAAAAATACAAGCAACAAGACTTGGGCAAAATCCCAATGTCTTTGATTTTGACTTGAGACCCTAAATAATATGACATACTTCCTTTACGAACTCCTTTTTCATATCCCATACTCCAACTCACTCCTTCAAGGAATGAAATTATAAAAAAAAAACAATTTTGTTTAAAGTAGAAATCTTGAAAAATAAACCATAAACTTCCAGTGTAATGTTTCAAAAGAGAACGGAAACATCTTGTGTTCATTGCAATTTGTCTGGAACACAATTTACTTAGATTTTCTGTAGTACTCTTAGTCAGAAGTGATTAACTACCAATTTTAGAGCACTAACAATTGCTGTGTTAGTGTGTAATTAGCAAAAGGGAAGCATCTGTAGTGGGGAGGAAGCCACTCCTAGACTGTATACATTCAAGTTGTAACAAAGAACAAATCAAATTAGCATACTATTTATCTTCAGGGAAAATATAATTTCTGAATTGTTAGATAGTTCCAACTAATGGGATGTACAAGCAGTAAGTAACCTTTTGCATGTGTATTTCATTGCTGGTTTTTTACCAATAAATTCCAATGAAGAATGTTTGTGAGTTTTCCTGCTCTTTAAGCACAAAGGCAAACAGGTTGTGTTTGGGATGCTTAGATTATCACACCCTCAGTTTAATACGTTATGCTTTGCATTTGACATGTCATCTCTCACCCCAAAAATTGATTTTCTACCTTCACCAAATTCTCTTCTTCATTGGCTTTCCTGTATTCAAATGGAGATTATTCAAATAGAGATTATTTTATTATTTTATTTTATTTTATTTTATTTTTCAAATAGAGATTATTTTAAATGGTTTCTTAACACCTTCCTTTGCTGCCACTTTCACAGTTAAAATTATTCTATTATAAAAGTATAAAAAGATTTATAAATATTATTCTTTTTTAATGAGTTTATTTATTTATGAGATACACAGAGAGGCACAGACACAGAGGGAGAAGCAGGCTCCATGCAGGGAGCCCCATGTGGGACTTGATCCCAGGACTTCAGGACCACACCCTGGGCTGAGGGCAGGCGCTGAACCACTGAGCCACCCAGGGATCCCCTATGATTATTCTTAGCAACAGGCCTAATGTGAAAACCTGTTGTATTTATTGTATAAATTATAATGTGTGTGCTTGTAAAGACAGGTTTGTGAAATGCTCATGTAACTGCAGGAATTTAAAGGAAGCTGCTAGAGAGTTTATCCTTTAGCAGCTAATATTCACTGAAAATCATCTCATAGTATTTTATATCAGGAGGGTTAGGGAAGCCTGGGTGGCTCAGCAGTTTAGCGCCTGCCTTCGGCCCAGGGCATGATCCTGGAGTCTGGAGGTCAAGTCCCACATTGAGCTGCAGCATGGACTCTGCCTATGTCTCTTCCACCCTCTCTCTGTCTGTCTCTCATGAATAAATAAAATCTTGTTTGTTTGTTTGTTTGTTTAAGAAGGGTTAATGAATAGTTTAAGTTAAACACAACCACTAACTTTCTGGAAGGCAGAAAAGGATAAAGGATACAATAGCCTCTCAGCTGGGGTTTAGGGAAATTGAAAACCTCTTCCTTTTTTACTGTTACTTTGATTTTTATTTGGAATGATTAATTTTCCTGTGGCTTAATGTAGATTGAGGATTAAATAGAGACTATGTTAACCTTGCTGAACTTGCTTCTCCAGTTTTCAAGCTAAACTTGTGGATGGGCTTCATAACTGCATTTGAAGCAGAATCCATCTTTTCATCTCAATAGGAAACTAAGGAAATACATTTTTCAGTTTTTGTTCTGCCAATTTTCAAAACAAGTTTCCTTTCTAAATTTAGATTGCAAAAATATTCAGTGTGCAACTCTCTTGTTAAACTAATTGGTCACCCTGCCACCCATTATTTTTGATATTTTAAACCAGTTAAAAAATAAATAAACCAGTTCTACGAGAGTTCAGGAGAAAATCAATATTTGAATCTTGTTTCTACCTCCAAAGTTTCAAAGGAAACTCACAAAAGTGCTTACATGGCAAGTTACAAAGTATTCTGGTAAAACATTAAAAATAATTATCTGATCCCTCCTTCCATTTCTCTCTTCTTCCTTCCTTTCCTTCTTCCTTCCCTCCTAGTTGATGTTTACTTTGTACCAAGAACTATGTTAGGCACAAACATGCAATACTTATACAATAAGAGACAGTGTCCATCAACAAGAAATTTAGAGTGTAGACAAGTAGCTATAGTCTATTTACTTCTAAGATTTTACAATAGGCAGAGTGGGACAAACTGCTCACTTAACCATGGAGCGGAGATGAATTTAAAATAACCATTAGAAATGACAAATACCCACCATTTGCTTCGATGTGGATGGAACTGGAGGGTATTATGCTGAGTGAAATAAGTCAATTGGAGAAAGACAAACATATGGTCTCATTCATTTGGGGAATATAAATAATAGTGAAAGGGAATAGAGGGGAAAGGAGAAGAAATGGGTAGGAAATATCAGAAAGGGAGACAGAACATGGAAGACTCCTAACTCTGGGAAATGAACTAGGGGTGGTGGAAGGGGAGGAGGGCAGGGGGCGGGGGTGACTGGGTGGCGGGCACTGAGGGGGGCACTTGACGGGATGAGCACTGGGTGTTATTCTGTATGTTGGCAAATTGAACACCAATAAAAAATAAATTTATTATTAAAAAATACATTCCTGGAATACCTAAAAGGATGAATCTGCTGTACAATATGCAGGAAATGTCTTGCTGCTCTGATAATGGAAAGAGTGTTAGAGTGAGGATCATCACTAGCTCTTTGAGGAGGTGGATGTTACAGTGCTCTCAGTATGCCCTATTTGATGGGGTTAAATTGCCAAAAGTGTTTAAGAACTTTAAATCTTCCATGGTTTTAATCTTGATAATTTTTTTTCTCAAAAAGAAGAAATAATAAAAAAGAAGAAATAATCAACAGGTTTTTACTGCTTAAGAGAGGCTTTAAATTGTATTTAACAATTATATATGGGAACACGTTAGTTGAATTTATCTTAGAAAAAGTTATCAGTGATGAAAACCTTTTAATTTTAGAGTACAAAGTTTTATTTCTATCTATGTTCTCCTGCCTTGAGAGGGTGTTATTTAACACAATATTTGCTATTGTTTAGTCTGCTAAGCCAGAAAATAGCATTTCCTCAAAACATAGAATAAATAACACCCAGAAAGAGAAAGTCCAAAGACAGTGAATACATCTACTGTGAGATTCTTTTACAGAAAGTATTTTCTAATAAGATAATTATAATAATATTAATATAAGAGTACTGGACTAGATAAAGGCATGATACAAAAAAAAGCAAAAACACAATAAATACATATACTTATTTCTCATTTATAAATACAATATCCTCATCTAAACTTTGAAAGTGTTTTTAAAGTTTTTTATTCCATTTCCCTTCCTATATTTTGGGATACATTTTGTGAAATCAAATATTAAACAGTGAACATTAGTGTGAGTATATGTTCATTTTCTCACAGTAAAACTACGGTTTTCCACATTGAGTGTATCAGGACATTTTCTAACCTTGAACTATACTGTGGGTTTAACCAGCAGGAATGTGTCCATCCATAATAGCATATCCTATTCTTTAAATTATTTTTTTAAAAATTTTATTTTTTATTTATGATAGGCACACAGTGAGAGAGAGAGACAGAGACATAGGCAGAGGGAGAAGCAGGCTCCATGCACTGGGAGCCTGACGTGGGACTCGATCCCGGGTCTCCAGGATCCCGCCCTGGGCCAAAGGCAGGCGCCAAACCGCTGCGCCACCCAGGGATGCCAGCATATCCTATTCTTACAGGCCTGTACGCAAATTGAATTTAAAGACAGCTTATGGATAAGCTTGTTTCTGTCCTGATTCATTTTCTACTGTCAATGTTTTGCTCATGGAACAAGCTCTGTGATTCAAGAACATGCCATATGATTTGAATTTTTTCCTACTGGCATTAGGAATTAATGCAGAAGCAAAAAGCCAGCAGCTTCAGCAGTAGGATGAATCCCTGCTTCAAAGAAAATGCAAGAAGAAGGGCAGCATTTCTGATGTTCCTCCTTCTGCAGGCTTGGTTTCCTCATCCTCAAACCACTCCATCAATTCTACCTCATGCTGAGAAGTCCTCCTGCTTCCCACTGCTCCCAATTCCTTTATAGCAAAGAAGATGAATCTTTGAATTACAGTCTGCTGACTGGCATCCTGTTGCTAAGGAAACTGAAAGGAATGTATCATATTTTATGGTAAAAATGCCTCCTACCCATCCTTGGAAAGCCATGCACAATGAGTTGAGACCCCATGTAGAACAGACCTAAGTTGACCTCCCACCTCTCCTTTCCTCTGCTCCCTTCTGGGGTCATTGTGAGATAACTAGTTGTCCTCAATAGTGGTCACTCTCTGGACATACACAGGGATTTTTGTGGTCTGACTTAAGATTCTGTGCATAGCTAAGGTTGGGAGAGTGGCCATCTATGGCCAGAAGAGAGGGCTCAGTCTATAATCAGGAATGGTAGGATGTGAACATCTAAATGTTCACTACTAAATTTCAGTACTCAGTCTAGGACTGGGATTAGGGTTTAGGTTGTTGTGAAGTACTTTTAGGGAGAGAAAAGAAGAAAATGAGTATTGCCAGTTGAATTACACTACAATAAAAATGATCTACCTCAAGAAAAAAAAAGGATTGCCCTTTTTGCAACCCTGCCTTTTTGTAGGATCAACTCAACATCAGTAGTGTCAAAGAGATTCTCACCTGAAATGGAAACCCACATTAGTTGTAGGCTATTAATTTCATTTTTCTCAGAAAATGGTAAAACATTCTAGTGGGAATCAAATGTACTCATGAGAGGATATTAAAAAGCAGACTATTGATTTTGCAAATTACATTGATTTTATTTTTTTCTATGGTTAAAGGCATAAGTTATAGGTATGGAGGAAAATACCATGTTTTTAGGAAAAGGTTCTCTCTTATGGGGAAGCGCAGAAGCTAGAGAGAAATAGGTCAATAATCTTGGCCAGCTGTGGGATTTGGCAATTTTGTTTACTTGAAGACAGTGAAGTTAAAGGATATTTTTGAGGAGTTAAATAATGAAAGTGATAATGTTTTTGACTTAGAACAGCTGAAAAAGGAATAAACAGCTCCAGGAATACACCTATAAAAACATTATCAAAGTAATTGTATGGTACAATATACCACTACTATATAAAATGAGAATCTATTTAAATTGGAAAATTCTGCTCAAAAATGTTCACACATTGGCTGTTTCTTTTCTCTCCTTGTGCATTATTTAATTATGGATGATTTTAGAGAAAAGAATTTCTAATTCCTCACAATTACTTGAATCAAATGATTTCAGTACCCATTTAGCAGATGATGAAACTGAAGCATAGAAAGGTTGAGTGTCTCAGAGTCACAGACCAAATTCACAGTCCATTGCTGGCCTGTCAAATTGTGCTGTCTTGTGGAAACCATGATTTAGGGAGAAAAATGACTTTTTGGAAAAGGGTGTTAATCTGTAACCAGGCTGCTGTGTCTCAGGATTTACTTGTTGCATTTGAATCTACCCAGATTTACCCGACTTCAAAATGAAAGTGAGGGACGGCAAAGAACTTTATGAGACCATCCAGTTAGTCCTAAGCATGTCCACTGCCACAACAGCGTTAAAGCTCTTCATGCCCATTTATTAAAATCTAGTAATTTATCCATGATCATGCCACAATCAACAACAAAAAAATTAGAATTCAGTTCTCTATTTCCTGGTGAACTGCTATGATCTATTCTTTGATGAAAATTGTCTTATTATTTCAAAGCACTAAGGAGATGTGGGGCAAAGTATTTTGTGGGCAGAGAAAATGCCTAAAAAATATTTTCCTGTCAAAGTAATGAATGCCGAAGAGAAAATAATGTGAAAAAAAATCTGTATGTAAACATGTATTGCGGTTGCCTAAGAAAAATTAGAATTGTGAAATTAAAATATAAAGCTTGAACTCTTCTTGAATTCTATCTTAGAAGTAAGGACTTCTTGGGATGTAAATTAAGCATGTGGTAAGAGATGGTTGTGAGAGTTGGTAATTCTTTTACTACTAGCATTCAGATGAGAATACTACTTTTCTAATATGTAAACTGTGGGGTGTATCTTTTATCATAGATTTTTCTGGAATTCAAAATGATCTCTGTGGAAATTTTAACTATTAATAACTAAGCATAGTAACAATACTCCCTTATATTTGTATAACACTTTAAAAATTTGTGGCAAAATACATATAACATAAAATATACCATCTTAACCATTTTTAAGTGTACAGTGCAGTAGTGTTAACTATATTCACATTGTCAACAGATTTCTAGAACTTTTTAATCTTGCAAAACTGAAACTCTATACTTTACGGAGCAATTTTCCATCCCCAACCCCCTGACTCCCACCGTGTCCCAGGCAAACACATTCCTATTTTCTATTTCTAGAAGTTTACTACTATTTATACCTCATATAAGTAGAATTATACAGTATGTGTCTTTTTGTGACTGCCTATTTCTTTTTCTTTTTTTTAAGATTTTATTTATTCATGAAGGACACACAGAGAGAGGCAGAGACATAGATAGGCAGAGGGAGGAACAGGCTCCCTGCAGAGAGCCTGATGTGGGACTCAATCCCTACACTTGGGATCACGCCCTGAGCCAAAGGCAGATGCTCAACCGTTGAACCACCCAGGTGTCCCTGTGACTGCCTTATTTCTTATAGCATAATGTCCTCAAGGTTCATCCATGTTGTAACATCTGTCCTTTTAAGTTGTATAGCACTTTTAACTTTTTTAACTTTTCAAACCAGTGTTCATATATATTGACTAATTACATACAATTATCAGGTGAGGATGATACTATGGCATTACGCACATAGTTTGTTCTTTTTTGGGTAATTTTCCATAGAATCAATCCAGAAACCTAATGCAACTTAAAATGTAAGCTAAAATTGACAGATAAAGTGGAAAGCTATGCATACTTTGAAGTTAATGGATTAGACCAGAAATGTAATGTGGTTCTAATAATCAGATTCACAGATTATTTAGCTTATATCTCTAATCTTAAAGTGAGAAAGCACATCTAAAATAGTCTTATAATTTGCCTAAGGTCACATGGCTCAATAATGGCAGAACTGGTGTTCTAGTTTCCTGTTGTATGACCAATTGCCTCAAATTTAACAACTCAAAACAACACCCATTTATTACCTCATAGTTCTATATATCAGAAATCTGGAGAGGCTTGAGTGAGTTCTCAGCCTTGGAAGGCTGAAATCAAGGTGATGACAGGCTGGGCTCAAAATCTGGAAGATTTGGGGAAGAGTCTACTCAGAAGCTCATTGAAGTTTTCGGCAGAATCTAGTTCAATTTTAGGATTTGCATACCTGTTTCTTTGCTTTAAGCCCAGGTTTGTGCTTGGCTCCTTGAAGCTACATGCATTTCTTGATGCATGGCTTTTTCAATCTTCAAGCCAACAATGGTATGTTCTCTGACTTCCTTTCTGTTTTAAAGGGTTTATATGATTGGATTAGATCCATATAGATAATCTCCTCTGATTAACTCACACTCAACTGGTTAGTTAACTTAATGAGATGTACAAAATCCCTTTGCCATGTAATTGTAGCAATCTCAGGTATGATATATTCACAGCTCTAGTGATTAGGGCTGAAAATCTTGGGATGGAGAATTTTGGAATTCTGCCTAACACAACTGGAATTAGAACTCAGATTTAACTTCTAGAGCTTTCCACTGTACCACACTGAATATATATAAGATAGTTTAAATTAGTTTTATTTTAGTATGAGTCAGTAATATTTATCCATGCAAAATTGGAAAAAAAAATCAACAAGGAAACTAGCACCTGTGTTTATCAATTGAATGTGTGTTTCCAGGCTATATCCATAACCATAGAGACTAACACAGACAGGTTAATAGTGATAGCAATCTTAAAGATCTTGTTCAACTTCCTCAGCTCTCCTGAATTGTGATATTAAAGTCATGCTCCTACATTTTCTGATCAATATTAAAATTTGAAATATTAACTATTGAGATCCTTATTGGGTCTAAACAGACTGATAATGACCAATGTGACTTCATTTGCCAGACACGAAAAACAATATTTTGGTTATTTGAAATAGGTTCCCTAATGCTAATAGGTCCCACTAAAGTACCCTTTGTGATAACAATTTAAGAAAACCTGTAAATGATGATACAAAATTAAAGTCACTGGCCTTTCAGGAAAGCAGGAGCAGTTACAGCAGATTATACTGAAGCCTTCCTGAAGCAGTGGAACTTAACAAAGCATGTCTTCAGGAACTCTGATACCTTGAAAATGTTTCACAATGAAAGGGCTCTAGTGTCAAATACTATGCTTAGTAGACAGTGAATGAACTCTTCCAGCTGGAATAGAAGACTCATTTAAGAAGTAATTGGAGAAAGGGAAGAAATATGTATTGGGAGAGTTTGCCAGACTGAGGCATTTAGATTTTGTTTTGTATGCAGTCAGGAAGTATTGAAGGTTCTAGAGCAAAAGATGACATAATGAAAGAAATGTTTCACCAAAATTCATAGCACATATTATGTAGAATGGATTGGAACAATGAATCACACTGTTAAAAATAGCCTGGGCATGAAATAATGAGGGCCTGAATTAAGATGTTAGCAATAGATGGAGATGGAAATCTACAACACATATTATAATGGAGCAGAAATATTGGAGACTGAAAATGAAGGAAGAGGAAGAGGAAGAATCAAAATTACCCTCAAGTTTATGGTTTTGGCAACCAAGAGGAGAGCATGCTTGTACTGATGACCAAACAAGAAAAGGAAGGATTGGAGAGTAGGATTTCAGGAGGCATATATTGAATTTGAGATACTAGTGGAATGTATCCAAATGTGAATGTTAACTTCTTATCCATTCTCTTGATATCAGAAGTTTTACACAGTGATTTTGAATTTAATACTCTTTGAATTTAAGAATGTCTTTATTTTAAAAACATTGTATCTGACAGTGATATGATAGAGTTTAGAAGTGGAAATGTTTATTTAATTTGATTTACTCTAAGATTTACTAAGGTGCATTGATTCCACTGAAGTTAATAGAAATTACATAAGCAGAACAAAAAGAGGCCACAAAAAAGAATTCAAGTCATGCACCAGCATTTCTGTTATACGATCTTTGTTAATTATTCTAAAATGTTCATTAGAATTCAGCCAATTTATGACAAAAAATAAACTTGTTTAAAGGTGCTAACAACCAGGCCTGGAGCACACTTAATTTCAAATAGGGAGCAGAGTCAAGTAAATGAAGTATAAAATAACTTCACAGTTACACTTTCTACCAAAATGAGTAGTCAACCCTTAAATTGTTTATTACATCAGATTTCTTTTTTATTGAAGGAAAAACAGAAACTCCACTAGCAAGGAAATGAAACATTATAATTTAAGATAATAGATATAAATAATTCAATTTATCACAATTATAAGATTAATGCATAAACATAGATTGCTCTACATGACCCTTGATATTATAATGTGTGACCCATTAACAAGTGGAGGTTGTCTTTTATCCCTTGAATTCCCTTATGCTTAATTTCCTTAACTTCCCTAACTCTAATGGAATGCTGGTGTTGATGATTTTATTATATCCGCATTTGAGTTTTAGATTGCCTGTAAGAACTGAAAAAGGCATACCTGAAATTATTAGTGTCAACTATACTAAAAAATCCTGAAAACATAAGTAAATGGTAGTAGAATATAAATGGTCTTGCTTCTGGTGTGTGTTTTTGTTCTTTGTATTGATAGCTCCTAGAGACATGATGAGCCACATTTTCAGTTCCCATGAAACAAGGGCCAATTGATGTTCAGCTTAACATAAGCATCATTTTATGAGAGTTACCATAATGACCAGGTTCTAGTTATCATCTTGAACAATTTCATTAAGATTAATGTTAATTGCCCATTTTTCATGGATGACTTTCTCCCAGTTGCTGAATTGGTTGCTTCTGCCTTTGATCTGGTTGGGAATACAATCCAGTGTGCTAGTTAGACAAATTATCAGTTTGCCAACGCTAAGAGAAGATGGATTCAGGTTGCTATAAAGTCAGAGTTTGTTTCTCTTTGTAAACACTGAGAGGTCAGGTAGAGTTTAACTACCATTGGCATCCTTGAAATGTTGTAATAAATGTCAGGCCTAAGAGATTATTATTAATCCATGATGCAATTAAAAGTTTTACTGTTGTGGCAAAAGATTCTTCTTTAATTTAAAAAGCACATTGAAAGTCAGAACAGTACTCTCACAGTAAGGTAAACAACACCTTCAAAGCTAATGTCATTCTTGGCTTCTAATGTGAGTGAAGAAAATGATGCATTCAGAGATTATCCCAAGGGATTTTAAATATCAGTGATAGCTATGAAAAGTGAGTCCCAAGTCATTGTTAACAGGTAGCCAACTGCAGTGGTCTTACAAGTGGCTGCTAATGCCACTCTAACTGTCACTATATCTTCAGCAATTTGATCAATTTGTCCAGAATGTTACAAATATTTCTTTAAAAGTAGTAAGCCAAGCTTTCATTGAAGAGGATGATATGATTTGTGATTCCTCACTATATCATGTCCTGACCATACGATTGGTATTAAATTCCGAAGGTTCATGTCATCACTAACTAATTTATTAACAAGAGTTTTATTCTTTGAAAAACAAAATCACTCACATTACTCAGTTGCTTATTCCTTGATTCATATACAAATGACTGATAACATGAGATAAAAATAACTCCAATGGTGAAATTTCATAATCTTAATGAGCAAAGTATTAGCTACTTTACCTATTACAATATGGGATAGGTATATCATAGAATGTGTCATGTTTTATTGATACCAGAAGACCTACTGAATTTCCCTTGGAAGGAACCACTAACTCTACAAGGTTTATAAACTGTGAGGTAATGCTCTGAAGGTAATAAACTTCAACTGCAGAGATATGAAATACTGTAGATATATATTTCAAGTTGGTTTATTCTTTTACCTCAGGAAGCTGGCTTATTTTATTTCTTCTAAAGAAGTTTACAGGCATGCCTGAGTGTCTCAGTGGTTGAGCATCTGCCTTCAGCTCAGGGCATGATCCCCAGGTCCTGGGATCTAGTCCTGCATTGGACTCCCTGCAGAGAGCCTGCTTCTCCCTTTGCCTATGTCTCTGCCTCTCTCTTTGTGTCTCTCATTAATGAATAAATAAAATCTTTTTTAAAAAAAGAAGTTTACAGAATAAAGGGGGAAAATGCATATCAGGATAAATTATGTTAAAGAATGACCTGGAATTAGAGAAAATCTTGATTTTTTGGTATGATTTCCCTACAAACCACCTGTTAATTAGATGTAACCATCTAATGTTGATTCAATAAACTGAAGCTCTTAAAGATTTAGCTGAGCTATTCAATAGAAGTTTTGCTAACTTGTTGGGTTGTTTGCCTTATACCTTAACAACTTTTGTTGATAGTGTTCATGGGTGATACATCCACTGAACCATTTGGGTGGATTTTTTAAAAAGCTGTTTTATTAGGATCCCTGGGTGGCGCAGGGGTTTGGCGCCTGCCTTTGGCCCAGGGCGCGATCCTGGAGACCCAGGATCGAATCCCACGTCGGGTCCTGATGCATGGAGCCTGCTTATGTCTCTGCTTCTCTCTCTCTCTCTCTCTCTCTGTGACTATCATAAATAAATAAAAAAATTAAAAAAAAAACTTCAAAAAAAAAGCTGTTTTATTTTACAGAGTGCAAATAACTTTGTAATTAAACAGAAACCAATAATTGCCAACAAGCAATTATCATTCAATTAAAGAGTAATTTCATGCTTATTTGTTCCCTGTAAAATAAAACATTACTGAAATCAGTAACACAATCGATATTTCAGCAGAGATAGACTGCTGCACTGATGGACCTTTCAATCTACACTGATTAAATTGTCATCCAAATAACAGTTTTCTAGTTAAATCACCACATGTTTATTTGTCTTGATTAATATGTTAAATATATGCCTGATGCTAATGAAGCTCTTAAGGATAAGAAGTATAGCAGGATCATCTATTAAGAATGATGTTTTCCAACTTTCTACAGAGTCCTCCATAGTCTTACATCATATTGTTAGGCTTCTGTTCTTTGAAAAGAAATACAGGCATTAAGGAGGGCATAAGATGTGATGAGCACTGGGTGTTACATGCAACTGATGAATTACTGAGCACTACATCTGAAACTAATGATATACTCTATCTAAATGTACTAAAGAAAAAAATGCAGCAACTTTAGTACTAAGAGTGCCTTACTACAGAGAATCATTAGGTCTAAAAGTAAAAATAAAGCTATCTTCTATTAGTATGGAACTTTATTGATTATAAAGTTCTTTTACAAATTTGATTCTAATTGGAATGCCTGGGTGGCTCAGTGGTTTAGCGCCTGCGTTTGGCCCAGGGAGTGATCCTGGAGTCCCAGGATTGAGTCCCACATCAGGCTCCCTGCATGGAGCCTGCTTCTCCCTCTGCCTGTGTCTTTGCCTCTCTCTGTGTGTGTCTCACATGAATAAATAAATACAATCTTTTTTAAAAAGCCAAATTTGATTCTAATTAATTTTTTAAAGATTTATTTATTTATTCATTCAGAGAGAGAGGCAGAGACACGGGCAGAGGGAGAAGCAGGGAGCCCGACATGGGACTCGATCCCGGGTCTCCAGGAT
Organism: Canis lupus dingo; assembly: GCF_003254725.2. Taxonomy (NCBI): domain Eukaryota; kingdom Metazoa; phylum Chordata; class Mammalia; order Carnivora; family Canidae; genus Canis; species Canis lupus. The sequence goes on from NC_064281.1 coordinate 67,330,617, forward strand.
CACACCCTGGGCTGCAGCCAGTGCTAAACCGCTGCGCCACTGGGGCTGCCCCATTATAATTAATTTATTTTAGAGACCCAAGTATTCTTTACAAGAATAGAAACAAAGGCATCTGGATGTGATTTTTTCTCACTAATAAATTTAAACAAGTTTGGATATCACACAATCATACCTACTGAGGCACTAATCAAAATTTTAAACAAGTCAGACACACATCCGTATCACTAGACCATGAGCTCCTCAAAGATAGAAGATGTTCTAGCTATTCACACTATATCAGTGAACAAAGGGACCAAAACTATTGCCTTTGTCAAGCTTCCATTTTAACCTTTATAATCCTTATATATATCACCATGTATAACTCCAGGGACCTTTAGTTCTTGAGTGGTTCTTGAAGCTTGCAGGGTCTCTCAGAGGTAAGATAATGGCATTTACCCTTTTTTAAACTTGTGCATAGATTCAAGTGGGTCATATTTTGAAGCTCCTATAATTATTATGGAGTCCAAGACTTTAAAAATGATTACCTGATGACTAAATGATGCAACCAGCTTTCTATTCATGTAGTCAAGGAGAATAGAACAATTAAGGGATATTTGGAAAGTGTAGCAATAATGAAATATTTCCTATTAACCAAGTTAATTAACCATTTACTGAGCCTTACTGTATGCTAGATACCATGAGAACTGCTCAGGATGTAGTGACAAAACCAGAGATATATGCCACATTCATAGAGCATATATTCCTGTTGGGGAGACTCAATTAATCATGCCAACCAGTCAACTGAAAAGGATGTTAAGATGGAGAATATACATGCATATATATATTGGTGGGAAATTTTACCAATTTTTTTCAAATCTTGGAATTTAAGGTAGAACCACCTGAGAAACCTCTAATGCCTCTGAAACCTGAGTCACCTCACTGGAAAAGAGCTACTTCAAATTGTGAGATTGGCCAAGAAATTTGGAACAAAACTAGTTAAACCTTAAAGGTTTCAAAGTGCACTGTCAACAACTGGTTCATTATATGGAAATAGAAGGAGCCTCAGGCTGCTAAGTTCTGAAAAGTCAGTCTGAAAGTCATGGTGAGCATGAAAACAGCACTGAAATTTTTACATTGGAAAATTACAGTAATATGGTAGACTTTAAAGGTAGGAGGCTTGTGTTTTGATAAATGAAAAGACAAGCATTTAGCAAGTATAGATTTGTGAAGATTATTCAACTTCTAATGACTGGAAATACAAAGATGAATTGTTTAGTGACCTAGGGATCTTTTAGGGCATTTGAAGTAAATAGCTCTTTTGTCTTAACACTTCCTTAAAAGAGAAAGCCATAAAACCAGGTAAGGACAAACAGGATAATACTGAATTAAAGAAAGTAAGTTCTGGCTCAGAATGAAGTAGAAAGAAGGAGGGGAGACTCAGTTTATAAAATTAAAACTGCATAAGAAGCACAGAATCTTTCATGCTAGACTGATATACAATATTGATGTACAATGAAAGAAACACCAGCAGTTTATGAAAAATGAATTGGGCAATGGTACCTCTGTGTAGGGTTGCTAGACGTCTTCATTTAAAAAGCTGAGTTTGTCTTACATTGATGGAGCACTTTGCTACTGCAAAGTTGATAGAGTAAGGTTTAACTTAATTTTTTTGTGTATGAACCAAAAGTCATTTTTGGAAATGCTCTCTATCTGAACCTCATACATTTTTGTGGCTTGGGCTATTTAATATAGTATGTTCCAATAGTTTGTCAAAAGCCCTATTATTCAGCTTTTAAACTACATTTTTACTAAAAAGCAAGAAAAATATGTTAGATAGCATTAGAAAGTAATATTTGAGATATACTGGATGACTTGAGAATAACTTGATCCTAATGTTCAATGACTTGTAAGTCTCTTCAATGTGATGGCAGCTTCCAAATGATGTATTCAGTACACTGACTTTATTAGTCATGGAAGCCAGACACTGACCTTTTATTTTATTATTTTATGGATTAACATTTGCAACTGCAGTTCCTGAACTGCTCACACTAGGGTGAAGAATGTGCAAATGGAATAGATCAGGTTAATCTATAAGTTTAACCTTAACTCATCAGTTAAAAACACTAATAAATCTTTGAGTAAAGACAGCCTAGATAGCAAAAGTAGCAGGTTTTGTTAGTACAGCCACTCCAAGAGAGTGCACTGCTGGTTATGTAGCCTGGTTTAAATAATAAGTAGATTTTTTTTAATCTACTGAGAGTGGGGGTCCTTTGTTCTTTGTGGTCTCCTGGCAGCTGTGGTAATACTTAAAAAAATCGCATCTTATTCCCCATCTCTTTACCTTTCTGTACAGACTTAATCACTTCACATTCTATTCAATCTGAATTCTGTGAGTCACTATCTCAGATCTCAGTAGCATGTATTAATACTAGGGATCAAATATAGGTTTAAGGACAGGAGATAACTGGGTTTCTCACAACAAGTAAGCTGTATTGCAAAGTATCTGAGCTAAAAACTAGTCTTTTATGGCTTTAGTGTTTGCCATAACTAAGCTGGCAAATTTAGTAAAAAGAAAGGATTGGTCTTTTGGTAATCAATGAAAATAGTCTTTAAAATAAAATTCTATCACTCAGTAATTAAAGATTGAGGAGGGAAATGTAGCAAGTGAAGGTATTTCCAAAAAGAGTACATTTTTAACTTGATCTTTGTTTTTGTCTGTTTTTCAACAGTTCCAGGCCTGGCAGGCCTCCTAAACGTTCTTTGGGAGTGTTGCAGGACAATGCTCGCCTTTTGCCCCATTCAGTTTCTGGCCTTTTATCACCAGGACTTATCACTCCAACAGGTAATAAAATCCATCTGATGATCAGCCTTGTCTGTTCATGCTGTCCAGCATTAGAAATAAACTAATATTGATCTGTCTTGCCCTTCAGAGCTTTTCAAGCTGTACTAGAGGTTACATTATTGAATTTTTAAAGTATTCATGAAAACAGTTTTGTTACTCCAGTGACTCAGATCAAATAGACATGACTCTTTAAAAATTGTCATTTCCTTGCAGGAAATCCCTTTCAAGGCCTTATTGTATGTATATTTTTGTGTGCTGGGGACAGGGATGAGAAGTGCTAGCCAAACTAGCTTTGTCTCAAAGCCTTCTGTATAATGCAGCACATCTGCTTACTTATACATCCCAATAATATATATTTTTTCTTTGTTTTTAAGGGTTTTAATCATCTGTGGATCTTGTCCAGTTTTACTGTAGGTTAGAAAGTAGAAAGAAGATGTACCCTTGGTAGAGAAGCCTTATAATTTGAAAAGAAGAACATCCAAATGGTCATTATCTTAAATAATAATTCAGTGTTTATCAACACTGTGATAAACAGTACTCCCCTAAAAATAACAGTTTCATAATTTAGCATTGAACATTTTTATTATCTATAAAAGAACATAAAAGTGCATGAAAGATTTAAAATAAGCTTAATATTTATCTAGCTGAAGCTTCAAAAATTATTAAAGTTATTATGTGGTAGAAAATTAAAAGGAATTTAATGACAATAAGATCTTTATACCTTTAGTCACACAAAATTTTATAAACCACCTATTGTATTTGGGTATTATGTCTAAGGTAATGAAAAATTATATGAGTAGCAGTTCTTGTCAACAGTAAAACTAAAGAGGACATGTAAAGTAATAATTGCATTAAAGTGTGATGCAGACCATAATATAAGTACATACCAGGTGCTATAAGATCACAGAGATGGAAGCAACTAAGTTGGTAAATTGGGTCATACACAGAGAGATGGAAACTTTGGAGCTATGTTTTGTAGACTGAGCAAAGGATAGAAGGAGAATCAGTGAAAAACACTCTAGGCAGAGAGAAGACTACAGAAAAACACTAATGAGAAAGAGCCTAGTATATTAGGGGGAATACCATTAAGTTCAAGAGACCAGAGCAGAGATCTCCCATTTGAGATAGGAGAGTCATAGACAATATGTTTAGAATAGAAAGGGTAGGGAAAAAGCAACTTGTGAAGCTAGCTTTTTATTTATCAGGTTTAGGGTTTTCTCTATAGATCAGTGGTTTCCAAAGTGTCTTTTTTTTAAAGATTTTATTTATTTATTCATGAGAGACACACAGAAAGAGAGAGGCAGTGAAAGAGGCAGAGGCAGAAGCAGGCTCCATGTAGGGAGCCTGACGGTGGGACTCCATCCCAGGTCTCCAGGATCACGCCCTGGGCTGAAGGTGGCGCTAAACCGCTGAGCCACCTGGGCTGCCCTGCTAAGTGTCTTTCAAGGACTTTCCTTACCTGCGGGCATGGAATTGGTAATTAATTCCATAATTCCCATTTCTGCTTCAGAATTGTATATACCTTAGTTCACATAGTATTTTGTTTAAAAAATTTTTTAAATGCTCTTTAGGGTGCCTGCGTGGCTCACTTGGTTAAGCATCTGCCTTCAACTCAGGTCATAATCGTGGGGTCCTGGGATTGAGCCCTGCACGGAATCCCTGCTTAACAGGGAGCCTGCTTCCCCCTATTCTCCTCTAACTGCTCTTGCCCCCTCTCTGTCTCTCTTTCTCTCATTCTCTATCTATAAGAAATAACTAAGAAATATTTTAAAAAATAAAAAAGCTGCTATAGATAAAAAGAAACACTGTTAAGGATTTGGGGGTTATAAAATGATTTTTTTAAGATTTGATTTATTCATGAGAGACAGAGGAGAGAGAGGCAGAGACACAGGCAGAGGGAGAAGCAGGCTCCATGCAGGGAGCCTGATGTGGGACTCGATCCCAAGTCTCCAGGATCATGCCCCAGGCTGAAGGCAGTGCTAAACCGCTGAGCCACTGGAGCTACCCTAGAAAATGATTTTTTACACTAAGTATCCAAAAACAAATTCTGATACAATAATAAAGTAGCCCTGTGCATATAAAAGAATGTTGAGAGCATAAAAGTGCTGGAAATATATCTTGGTACTCAATATATGATAATATATTTCTTATAAAATGCATTCACAGAGCCTAGAAATAGTACCATGTAAATAATCAGATCCATGTCCTGATTTTGAGAGAATGTTAGATGAAAGAAAAAAGAATTTAAAAACTGCCTTGAAGTTAATGTACTCTTTTGTTTTCATTTTTTAAAATATTTATTGGAGTTCAATTTGCCAACATATAGCATAACACCCAGTGCTCATCCCATCAAGTGCCCCCATCAGTGCCCATCACCTAGTCACCTCCAACCCCCAACCACCACCCTTTCTACCACCCCCTGTTCGTTTCCCAGAGTTAGGAGTCTCTCATGTTCTGTCTCCCTCTCTGATATTTCCCACTCATTCTTTCTCCTTTCCCCTTTATTCCCTTTCACTATTTTTTATATTCCGCAAATGAGTGAGACCATATAATGTTTGTCCTTCTCCAATTGATTTATTTCACTCAGCATAATACCCTCCAGTTCCATCCACATCGAAGCAAATGGTGGGTATTTGTCGTTTCTAATGGTTGAGTAATATTCCATTGTATACATATACCACATCTTCTTTATCCATTCATCTTTCGATGGACACTGAGGCTCCTTCCACAGTTTGACTATTGTGGACATTGATGCTATAAACATCGGGGTGCAGGTGTCCCGCTGTTTCGCTGCATCTGTATCTTTGGGGTAAATCCCCAGCAGTGCAATTGCTGGGTCATAGGGCAGATCTACTTTTAACTCTTTGAGGAACCTCCACACAGTTGTCCAGAGTGGCTGCACCAGTTCACATTCCCACCAACAGTGCAAGAGGGTTCCCCTTTCTCCACATCCTCTCCAACATTTGTTGTTTCCTGCCTTGTTAATTTTGGCCATTCTCCCTGGTGTGAGGTGGTATCTCATTGTAATTTTGATTTGTATTTCCCTGATGGCAAGTGATGCAGAGCATTTTCTCATGTGCTTGTTGACCATGTCTATGTCTTCCTCTGTGAGATTTCTGTTCATGTCTTTTGCCCATTTCATGATTGGATTGTTTGTTTCTTTGCTGTTGAGTTTAATAAGTTCTTTATAGATCTTGAATACTAGTCCTTTATCTGATATGTGATTTGCAAATATGTTCACCCATTCTGTAAGTTGTCTTTGAGTTTTGTTGACTGTTTCTTTTGCTGTGCAAAAGCTTCTTATCTTGATGAAGTCCCAATAGTTCATTTTTACTTTTGTTTCTCTTGCCTTCATGGATGAATCTTGCAAGAAGTTACTGTGGCCAAGTTCAAACAGGGTGTTGCCTGTGCTCTCCTCTAGGATTTTGATGGAATCTTGTCTCACATTGAGATCTTTCATCCATTTATCTTTGTGTATGGTGTAAGAGAATGGTCTAGTTTCATTCTTCTGCATGTGGATGTCCAATTTTCCCAGCACCTTTTATTGAAGAGACTGTCTTTCTTCCAGTGGATAGTCTTTCCTGCTTTGTCGAATATTAGTTGACTATAAAGTTGAGGGTCCACTTCTGGAGTCTCTATTCTGTTCCATTGATCTATGTGTCTGTTTTTGTGCCAGTACCATACTGTCTTGATGACCACAGCTTTGTAGTACAAACTGAAATCTGGCATTGTGATGCCCCCACCTATGGTTTTCTTTTTTAATATTCCCCTGGCTATTCGGGGTCTTTTCTGATTCCACACAAATCTTAAAATAATTTGTTCTAACTCTCTGAAGAAAGTCCATGGTATTTTGATAGGGATTGCATTAAATGTGTACATTACCCTGGGTAACAATGACATTTTCACAATATTAATTCTGCCAATCCATGAGCATGGAATATTTTTCCATCTCTTTGTGTCTTCCTCAATCTCGTTCGGAAGTGTTCTCTAGTTTTTAGGGTAGAGATCCTTTACCTTTTGGTTAGGTTTATTCCTAGGTATCTTATGCTTTTGGATGCAATTGTAAATGGGATTAACTCCTTAATTTCTCTTTCTTCAGTCTCATTGTTAGTGTATAGAAATGTCACTGACTTCTGGGCATTGATTTCGTATCTTGCCACGCTGCCAAATTGCTGTATGAGTTCTAGCAATCTTGGAGTGGGGTCTTTTGGGTTTTCTCTGTACAGTATCATGTCATTGGCGAAGAGGGAGAGTTTGACTTCTTCTTTGCCCATTTGAATGCCTTTTATTTCTTTTTGTTGCCTGATTGCTGGGGCTAGGACTTCCAGTACTATGTTGAATAGCAGTGGTGAGAGTGGACATCCCTGTCTTGTTCCTGATCTTAGGGGAAGGCTCTTAGTGTTTCCCCATTGAGAATGATATTTGCTGTGGGCTTTTTGTAGATGTCTTTTAAGATGCTGAGGAATGTTCCCTCTATCCCTACACTCTGAAGAGTTTTGATCAGGAATGGATGCTCTCTTTTGTCAAGTGCTTTCTCTGCATCTATTGAGACGATCCTATGGTTCTTGTTTTTTCCCTTGCTGATATGATCAATCACATTGATTGCTTTAGGAGTGTTGAACCATCCTTGCATCCTGGGGATAAATCCCACTTGGTCATGGTGGATAAATATTGTTGGATCCTATTGGCTAGTATCTTGTTGAGAATTTTTGCATCCATGTTCATCGGGGATATTGGTCTGTAATTCTCCTTTTTGGTGGGGTCTTTGTCTGGTTTTGGAATTAAGGTGATGCTGGCCTCATAGAACGAATTTGGAAGTACTCCATCTCTTTCTATCTTTCCAAACAGCTTTAGTAGAATAGGTATGGTTTCTTCTTTAAACGTTTGATAGAATTCCCCTGGGCAGCTATCTGGGCCTGGACTTTTGTGTCTTGGGAGGTTTTTGATGACTGCTTCAATTTCCTCCCTGGTGATTGGCCTTTTCTGGTTTTCTATTTCTTCCTGTTCCAGTTTTGGTAGTTTGTGGTTTTCCAGAAATGCGTCCATTTCTTCTAGGTTGCCTAATTTATTGGCGTATAGCTGCTCATAATATGTTTTTAAAATCGTTTGTATTTTCTTGGTGTTGGTGGTGAACTCTCCTTTCTCATTCATGATTTTATTAATTTGAGTCTTTTCTCTCTTCTTTTTAATAAGGCTGGCAAGTGCTTTATCTATCTTATTAATTCTTTCAAAGAACCAACTCCTGGTTTTGTTTATCTGTTCCACAGTTCTTCTGGTCTCTATTTCATTGAGTTCTGCTCAAATCTTTATTAACTCTCTTCTTCTGTTGGGTGTAAGATCTATTTGCTGTTTTTTCTCCAGCTTCTTTAGGTGCAAGGTTAGCTTTTGTATTTGAGTTCTTTCCAGTTTTTGAATGGGTGCTTGTATTGCGATGTATTTCCTCCTCAGGACTGCTTTTGCTCTATCTCAAAGATTTTGAATGGTTGTATCTTCATTCTCATTAGTTTCCATGAATCTTTTTAATTCTTCCTTAATTTCCTGGTTGACCGTTTCATCTTTGAGCAGGATGAAACCTGCTACCCTCCACGTGTTTGTTAATGCACCCTTGAGTAAACTTTAGTACCTTATCTATTGTGGAAAATCTGTAATATATATTAAGTTCCTGTTATATATAAGGCATGGGTGCTAAGTGTTGGGTTTTTTTTTGTTTGTTTGTTTTTGAGTTTCTATCAATATTTTATTTAAATTCTAGTTAGTTAACATATATTGTTAGTTTCAGGTGTGGAATTTAATGCTTCATCCATCACTTGCATATAATATCCAGTACTCATTACAATACTTGCCCTCCTTAATGCCTTTCACCCATTTACTCTAATCTCCCACCCACCTGCCTACCAGTAACCCTTACTTTGTTCCCTATTGTTAAGAGTCTTTTATGGTTTGCCTCCCTCCTTGTTTTTATCTTATTTTATATGCACTTAATTTAATCTTCACTGTATACTTATGGATATTGTTTTCATTTTACAAGTGAGCAACTTATGATTCCTGAGTTTAAATTAATTGCATAAGGTCACAAAGCAAATGAGTGGCAGAACTGGGTTTCAAACCCAGGTCTTCTGAATTCTTTCCTCATCTTGGTGTTGTCTTATAGTGCAAGTGAGAACCCAGTTTAGGCTTTCACCTCCTCCTAATTTACTTGGTTTATATATTTCACCTTTCTTGGCACCTCCTTCCTTGGATTAGGGCCTTGGCTTTTCCTTCTACAACTTGGATTTATTGCAATAGGAGCCATCGAAAAAAAATCCTCAATTCTTATCCTTTTGCTTGCACCTAGAATGAGATGATAGAGATAGATAAGATATTGAGTGGGGAACGGTATGAGCACTTCTGTCTAAAAGACAGAAAGTAGAAAAAACATTAAACAGGAAGAGGAAGAACATGCCTAGCTCTACAGTAATTCCTCTCCTTAATTTACATTTATTTTAAATGCCCAAGAATATCCTACTTCTCTATAGTCAAGTATAAGAAGAAAAATGCTCTGTAAAACCAAGTAGAAATAATTGTGGGATTATGCATTATTTTAGATTAGACATACCACCTCACTCCTCCATTCACAAAGAAAATTGTGAATTAATTCTCAATTTAGCTATCAGCAAGTTTCATATTTGACATTAAACTTACTATGCATTTCAAACTTAGCTTTCATTAATTTTGTTTAAAAATAATTTTAAATAATTCAGTTGATATATTTTTAAGTTTTTATTCAAATTCCAGTTGATTTTTTCTGGAATTTCAAATTTTTATTTAAGATTTTATTTACTTATTTGCGAGAGAGAGAGAGAGACTGAGTGGCAGGAGGGGCAGAGGGTGAAGGGAAAGGGAGAGAGAATCCCTCAAGCAGACTGGCACTGAGCGTGGAGCCTGAATCCTATGACCCTGAGATCATGACTCAAGCTGAAACTAGGAGTCAGATGTTTAATTGACTGAATCACCCAGACACCCCTCAAGTTTTTACTTAAATTCCAGGTAATTACCATACAATGTAATGCTAGTTTTAGGTGTAGAATTTAGTGATTCACCACTTATACACAACACCCATTGCTTATCACAACCAGTTTATATTTTTAATATGGTCTGTATGGGTTGAGATTTATCCTTGTTTTCCCCCAAATGATTATTGAAATGTTTTACAGTACTTTCGTTTCAGGTGCTTGTGTCTCAAATTTTTTTTTTTGTAAAGAAAGATAATGTTATACAGCTAAGTTTAATTTTACATACAACTGACTAATTATTGAAGAATCTACTGGTACCTCCTGTTTCTGTGTCATATGTAAGGAGAAGCCCCTTTAAACCCTGCTAAAATGCCCAAGTAATGGAACTTTATGTTTGTTTGTATTATATCTTTCCATTTGTAGCTTAAAAATGGGGACTAAAGGTCACAAAATAAAATGATCACGGTGTCTCTTTTCAGATATTGTGATGTTTTTGTACATTATATTTTCTTTAAATTGTTTTCTCCCCAGCAGTTATAAGCAAATGAAAGTGAAGAGGATTAGAAATGGTTAGGGCATTTTCTTGATTTATTTAAGAAGAGTTCTCAATTTACTTATATAGCTTGACATGTACATCTTTATATAACAGAACCTGATTCATTCAAACTCCACTAATTCAGAATTTGAAATAATTCAGACAATGGCTACGCTAACGTTTCTAGTATTAATAAAAATATCTTACTTAGCAAAGCAACAAGTATAAACAAGAAAGAAATGTAGATGGGTACGAGTGTGTGCATTGGTATAGGGTTAAAATACTTGAGAGGTTTAAATTGACTTAGGTACCTAAAAAATACTTTAGCAATATCTGATTCTATACAAATAACCAACATATTAATTATTGATAATAGGTCTTTATTCAGTAATATAGGACCCATAGGATCTATTTTTGAAAATATTGCCTGATATTCATTTAGATATTACACCTATGTAACTATAGATAGATATAGTATCTATCTCTATTTCTATTGCTCTCTTTAGATAAAGATATATACACATACTTTCTTTTTAGTTAACACATATTTATTATAACATTATAGAACACTTAACACATATTTACTATAGCATATATAGAACATTATTATAACATTATAACATCTTAAAATGAAATTTGTGAGTTGAAGTTTTCCCAAATTTCACCCAGCTTTTTGCTTAGTTACTACAAAAGGATGATGTTTGTGTTTTGCCTTCATGTATTGAACTGCTTGATATTCTGAACATCTCATGTCTCTGTCTCTGTCCCTGTTGTTCAATTCATATCTTAATTACTGATAACATTAATGCATAATAATACTATTTTCTGGTATTTTTGTAAAATCTTTTGGTGTGTAGAGAAAAGAAGAAGAACATTATCCCCTCATCTTTCTCTGCAGCTCTGTAGAAGTGCTAATATCCCTGGATCCCACTGAAGGGATTGATTAGCTATGTAAACCTTTGAATTTCCCAAAAGATGACTACTCCCCTTTCTTTAGCTTAGGAAGCATTGCAAGTAGACAGATGTGGAATTTGGCTTGAGAGAGATTTAAACTGACAGCCTACAAGGAAGTAATATAGTGCCTCAGATGAAATTAGTGTAGTGTTCATTTCTTAAGAGGTAGCAGATTCTTCAGCATTTTTTTTAAATTCTAGCTCTATTGTGGCAAAATATTTTTAGGAATTTCAGCTGTTCTCCAAGGCCTTAGTGAAGACACCAGTCTCTGAACCAGTGAAGACAAAATGCCATTATAGTGGCTGCAACACTCAACTCAGGATTGGCAGAGCCATAAGTGGAGTCATGCCAAGTCTTGGCAGTGTGATATTAACCTTATGATATGATGGTAATGCCAATTAGCCTGATCACATTGCTGGAATCAGTGTCCCTTCTTTTTCACAATGCATTTCATATTCTAACTCAGTTTGGATGCTTAAGAAGTGGTCCTAGGGAGGACAGAGAGGTCTTAGGCTGTTCTTTTTTGAGTGTAAAAAGGAGAGATCAACCTAGGAAAAAAACAAACCAGCCTTTTTTAAAGATTTTTTTAAAATTTATTTATTCATGAGAGACAGAGAGAGAGAGAGAGAGAGAGAGAGAGAGAGATAGGCAGAAGGAGAAGCAGGCTCCATGCAGGGAGTCTGATGTGGGACTCAATCCCGGAACTCCAGGATCACATCCTGGGCCAAAGGCAGGCACTAAAACTGCCGAGCCATCCAGGTGTCCCCAAACCAACATTATTGATGGTCGACTTAAAACATGTCTGTTTCTATGGCTGTCTTTGGGTTTTTGAATGAACAATATTGTAAAGCACAATTCATGTCACACAAATGGTAACTACTTCTATGTAATTACATTTTCTTTTTTTCATTTTCATTTTCTTTATTTCTTAAGTTATTAAGAGATCTATTATTTCTTTAAGTGTCTTCAGGAAGACCATTGTCCTAATAGGATCCAGAAGTTTAATTACTGATATTTTCTAACATAATGTGGAGTTTAGACTTAATATGCATTTTTTGTTTTTCTACTAAATAAAGCGCTTAACTATACCAGTTTGGTAGTAAGAAACCTATTCATTCTATTAGCTGAATCTGGAGTTCCCAAATCTCAATTTCTGTGTTAATGTTTTTTCCTGTTATAAATATTTTAACATAAAAATGTATGTACTCAAATTTGTTAGACTCCTGTCAATTACTTTTGTCCTACATGAGTGTCTCATAGTACAGAACCCATTGCTTATTTCCAACATAGGTAGAGGGGGAAACTTGGAATTTAAGCAAATCTTACAGGCTGATGGTGGTGGTGGTGGTGATGATGATGATGATGTATAGTGTTTTTGTAAAGTACTTCTACATCTTTAAGGTGTCTACGTGTATGCATGTAGCTTAAGTTTAAGTTTAAAAAGAATGATTTTGGGGATGCCTGGGTGTCTCAGTGGCTGAATGTCTGTCTTCCATTCTCGGAGTCCCAGGATCGAGTCCTGCATTGGGCTCCCTGATAGGGAGCCTGCTTCTCCCTCTACCTGTCTCTACCTCTCTCTGTGTGTCTATCAGGAATAAATAAAATCTTCAAAAAATTAAAAATAAATAAAAAGAATGATTTTTAAATGTTTTTTCCACTTGATCTTTTCAGTAATATTGTAAGCTTAGCATTAATATTTCTGACTAATCGATGAAAAAAGTGAGTTTTCAATAAGTTAACTGTCTTGACCAATCTTAGAGATAGTGAACTGTGGAAACAGGTCTCTTGACCATGAATTTCTTTTTTTTCCCTTTTCAAAATTTATTTTATTTTTAAGTATTAAGTTAAATTCTAGTTAGTTAATATACAGTGTAATATTAGTTTCAGGTGTAAAATAGTGATTCAACACTTCCATATAATACCCCATGTTCATCACAAATGCACTCCTTACTCCTCATCACCTATTTAACCTCACCACCACTTACCTTCCTTCTGGTAACCATCAGTTTGTTTTTTATAGTAAAGAGTCTTGACCATTCATTTCAAAGCCTAGGTCTCTTGATCATTATTAGCATAATTTTACAAATACACTGAACTATATAGTTCATGCAAAAGCTTGGTATTGAAAATTTAAACTAGAAATCTTCAGGGTTACATCAGAACTACTTAAGTTAGTATAAGACATAAGATGTCTGGTCTTTCAGAATTAGGAAATCCTAGAATAATCCATGTAATTAACTATTGGTGACTGTGTAGCTTCTATAAAATAAAATGTTAATGTTTTCTTTTCCTTTTTTTTGATTGTTCTTATAGTATTTTACAGTGTGGGGCAGCTAGTATACCTATAATTTTTCTTTCAGCAAAGCATAAAAATAATCTGAATGATTGCAACCCACTTATCTTGTAGAGAAAGGTAACAGTTATAAATCATTCCTTGTGACAATTCTTTAGTAAATTACCTTGATATATATGGATTGAATGAATATGTTTAAGTTAATGAGAAATATAAATATTACCAAACCACTGTTAGTCTGGCTGCAGTGCTATTTCACATTTACAGTTCCAACTTACCTCTATTTTGTTGAGAGGATCACTGATGACTACACACTTTCATTGTGATAACTGTGATACATACCACAGTGCCTGGCTATCCATCGGGTCAATCCTTATCCCCAAATAAGAGATCTTATGAAAATTACATAGTCACAAGCCAAAACTAGTGGATTATAGAAAAACACATTGGTCTCTCCAGAGCTCATCCCCCAACCTCATTTTCCCCATCACACAGAACTTACATGAAGTGAAATATACAACTCTTCACCTACTACATATGTCATTCCTTCAAGTGTCTGCTCTTTATGCTGACTTGCTTTTCACAGGGAAAAAGCATACATTTAAATAGTACAATAACACTTTCCATCATACAATATACCTGCAGGTGATAAGCTGCCTTGTCACTACTTTATTTTATTGGAGTCAGTGGATGGCTGTATTGAAATAGCCCATTAAACTAAAGCATGTAGTTAGGAAAACACAGTAGTACCAATCATTCAAGGAATCCTACAAAACAAAAATTAATTTCCTATAATTTTCTATTAAAGTAGTAGAGGGTAATAAGATTTAGAATCTACAGGCATCACCTTCATATTGTGACCAGAAATGAGTAACAAAACATAGCCTTGATACCAAGTCTCTGACTTTAAAAAATCTATAGATCATAAGATATCCTGTCTTTATTAACAACCAAAAGCTGGGGTATAAGGATTGGTTACTGTAGTGATGGTGGTGAAAATGTTTTTTTGTGTGTGTGTGACCTCTTTCCTTCTCTTCTTGCAGCATATATACTTTGGATCATGTTTTCAACTCATTTTGTCTATATTCAGTATAGGCAAAATCCTGAGAATTATCAAAATGACAAAAACTTTACATTTGTACACATGCCTGAGTCAGTGTAGCCAGTGCCAAATATTGAGCTTAAAAATATTATGAGTGTATGCTTTTCCTCTTTTGAGTGCTCTCAGTCATTTTAATGTACACATGAAAGTGCCAGGTGAGAATTAAAAAAAATATTTCTGTAAAATAAATCCGGGTTAGCAAATCATATGATGTCACTCTTATATGATCACTAGAAATAAAAATTAGCATTCTGAATTTATTTTTTTTATAAATTTATTTTTTATTGGTGTTCAATTTGCTAACATATAGAATAACACCCAGTGCTCATCCCGTCAAGTGCCCCCCTCAGTGCCCATCACCCAGTCATCCCTATCCCCCGCCCACCTCCCCTTCCACCACCCCTAGTTCGTTTCACAGTTAGGAGACTTTCATGTTTTGTCTCCCTTTCTCATATTTCCCACTCATTTTTTCTCCTTTCCCCTTTATTCCCTTTCACTATTTTTTATATTCCCCAAATGAATGAGACCATATAATGTTTGCCCTTCTCTTTCCTTCATGGATATATCTTGCAAGAAGTTGCTGTGGCCAAGTTCAAGAAGGGTGTTGCCTGTGTTCTCCTCTAGGATCTTCCCACCCATTTCTTCTCCCTTCCCTTCTATTCCCTTTCGCTATTATTTATATTCCCCAAATGAATGAGACCATATAATGTTTGTCCTTCTCTGATTGACTTATTTCACTCAGCATAATACCCTCCAGTTCCATCCACGTTGAAGCAAATGGTGGGTATTTGTCATTTCTAATGGCTGAGTAATATTCCATCTCCAGCTCCTTTAGGTGCAAGATTAGCTTTTGTTTTTGAGTTCTTTCTAGTTTTTGGATGGATGCTTGTATTGCGATGTATTTCCCTCTCTGGGCTGCTTTTGCTGTATCTGAAAGGTTTTGAATGGTTGTATCTTCATTCTCATTAGTTTCCATGAATCTTTTTAATTCTTCCTTAATTTCCTGGTTGACCCTTTCATCTTTTAGCAAGATGGTCCTTAACCCTCACGTGTTTGAAGTCCTTCCAAACTTCTTGTTGTGATTTAGTTCTAATTTCAAGGCATTATGGTCTGAGAATATGCAGGAGACGATCCCAATCTTTTGGTATTGGTTCAGACCGGATTTGTGACCCAGTATGTGGTCTATTCTGGAGAAAGTTCCATGTGCACTTGAGAAGAATGTGTATTCAGTTGAGTTTGGATGTAAAGTTCCGTAGATATCTGTGAAATCCATCTGGTCCAGTGTATCATTTAAAGCTCTTGTTTCTTTGGAGATGTTGTGCTTAGAATATCTGTTGAGTGTAGAAAGCGCTACATTCAAGTCCCCAAGTATAAGTGTATTATTATCTAAGTATGTCTTAACTTTAGTTATTAATTGATTGATATACTTGGCAGCTCCCACATTTGGGGCATAAATATTCATGATTGTTATGTCCTCTTGTTGGATAGATCCTTTAAGGATGATAGAGTGTCCCTCTTCATCTCTTACTACAGTCTTCGGGATAAACTTTAGTTTATCTGATATAAGGATGGCTACCTCTGCTTTCTTTTGAGGACCATTTGGTAAATGGTTCTCCAACCTTTTATTTTCAGGCTGTAGGTGTCCTTAGGTCTAAAATGAGTTTCTTTTAGACAGCAAGTAGATGGGTCTTGCTTATTTATCCAGTCTGAAACCCTGCACCTGTTGATGGGGTCATTAAGCCCGTTCATGTTCGGAGTTACTATTGAAAGATAGGAATTTAGTGTCATCATGATACCTATTCAGTCCCTGTTTTTGTGGATTATTTCTTTGGGCTTCTTCTTTCTTTTACAGGGTATCCCTTAATATTTCTTGCAGATCTGGTTTGGTGGTCACATATTCTTTCAATTTCTGCCTATCTTGGAAGCTCTTTATCTTTCCTTCTATTCTGAATGAGAGCCTTGCTGGATAAAGTATTCTTGGCTGTGTGTTCTTCTCATTTAGGACCCTGAATATATCCTGTCAGCCCTTTCTGGCCTGCCAGGTCTCTGTGGAGAGGTATGCTGTTAGCCTAATACTTCTCTCCATAAAGTTTAGGGATTTCTTGTCTCTTGCTGCTTTAAGGATCTTCTCTTTATGTTTGGAACTTGCAAGTTTCACTATTAAATGTCGAGCTGTTGAACGGTTTTTAATGATTTTGGGGAGAGTACCTCTCTATCTCCTTGATCTGAATGCCTGTTTCCCTCCCCAAATTAGGGAAGTTCTCAGCTATGATTTGTCAAAATATACTTTCTGGTCCTCTGTCTCTCTTGACATCTTCTGGAACCCCAATTATACATAATTTCTTCTTTCCCTATCATTTATTTCCCTTAGCCTTATCTCACGGTCTCTTAATTGTCTTTCTCTTTTTTCCTCAGCTTCCTTTCTTGCCATCAACGTGTTTTCTATGTCACTCACTCTTTCTTCCACCTCATTAACCCTAGTCGATAGTGCATCCAGTTTAGATTGCAACTTATTTGTTTTTTTTTTTTATTTTTGCCTGATTAGATCTAAATTCTGCATTAAAAATGTCTCTAGAGTCCTTTATGCTTTTTCCCAGAGCCACTACTGCTGTATAATTGTGCTTCTGTTTTTGCTTTCTGGCATTGAATTGAATTCCTTTTTCTGTAACTCTTTGGCACAGAGTACTGTTTTTGATTCTTCCTTATGTGGTGAGTTCTTCCTTCTAGTCATTTTGTTCAGTGCAGAGTGGCTGTATGAGCTGGCTGAGTCAAGAATGTCAACAATGACCTAAGTAAATTCCACCCTAGATGATTCTGACAATGTCAGAGACTAGAAAATGAAAAAGATCAGAACAAAATAAAAAAAAGGACTATAAAGTGAAAAACAAATTTTAAAACAACATAGTAAAAAATAAAAGGTCAAAGAGCCCAAAGAACAAGAAAAAATTTAAAAAATAATATAAAGAAAAGCTAAAGAGGAAAAAGAGAAAATTTTAAAGAAAGAAAAAAAGGGGTACTGGGAGATGGTGGTGGTGAAGAAGTGGTAGCAGAGGGAGAATGTAGTGTACCTAAGGGGTCCTAGAGGGTGATCCTCTTGGTTCTGAGTGTATTAAGTTCTGTATGTTAAAAGATGCTCAATCCCAAATTTATATAAACCAACAATACTTATATAAAGCCCCAACATTGACCATCAGAATACAAACAACATAAAGGTGAGGGGCAGAATGGGAATGAAGGGAGAATACAATCTCACAGAATGAACCAGCGCAGTATTCCACTTGGTCCTGGGTGTGTGCTGGTCATGTTCTAGAAGGTATTAACTTCCACCATTGTAGAACAAAATGAGGCATTGAAAACAAAAAACAAAACAAAAACCCATATCTCATATACCACCCATAATTAAATTGAATATGTTGAAGGAAAGCCAGAAGTGGAAATCATATGTAAGACATGTAATTGTAGAAATATGAAAGTCAAAAAGGAAGAAATTAAAAAATGAAGAGCTGGTAAAATATTGTAGATAAGGTGGGAAAAGAAAAAAAATATTGGGAATTTTTAGTCTGATATAAAAGCGAGTTGTAATGAAATAAAGGAAAAAATTATAAAAAGGAGGTGGAACCCTCTAGTTCTATATACTATATTCTCTCAATTTTCCTTGGTCCTAGAGCTTTTCAGTACCTCTTGGTCAAGAACTTGCTCTTCCCCTCTTCTTCTAGCTGGTCTTCTGGGGGGAGGATCTGCTGTGCTGATTCTCAGGTGTGTGTGCCTGGGTGGAGATGTCCTGCTCCCTTCCAGGTGCTGGGCTCAGTGGGAGCTGTTTATCTTGTGAGGCTTTGAAATTCTCTGGTGGCCCCGCCTCTCCCAGGCACAAGGTAAAACAAGGAGGAAAACAACTATTTAGGTGGCTAGATCTCCAGGTCTGGAGTCAGCTACCCGCTAGTAACTAACTAATGCAGTCTCCCACTCAGAGTCTAGGTGCTCCCTGGGCAGGCGCAGGTGCACTGATCTGCACAGCTTGGGGGTACCCAGCAGCAGGAGATTTCTGGTTTTCCTGTTCCCTCCCTGCTTCCATCTGTCCCAGGGGAAATTCAGGATCGCTGGCTTTATCTGTTTGGGCGCCCTGGGATCTGGGGCCCTGTGCTGCTGGAACTGTGCTCCCGGGGACACAACTCCTGAAAGGTATGGGGCACAGCCACCTCTGTCTGGAGGCAGCCCGCCTAACTGACTGATTTTTGCCAAATGTCCAGAGGGCTGCCACGCTCCAGCCCTTTACAGTAATCGCCCGTGGGTTCCGGTGTGCTTTCCCCCAGGGCGCACCTCCTCTTATAGTGACTCCAGGAATCTGGAGGCTTCACTGCCCTTCCTGGGATCGTACCTGGTTTCTCTGCTAAGCACTTTTCTGTCCAGGAAAAATCCAACGCGGATTTTTAAAGCTCCCGCTTCTCCAGGGCTGGGCTTTTCTGTCCCTGAGGCTCTGGGTACTCTGCTTTAGCCCAGATCCTTGCAGTGCCCCTCTCCATTTATTTGTTTGTTTATTTATTTATTTGCCTTCCTACCTTGTTAGAAGCGAAAACTTTTCTCTTTGTAGCTTTCTGGTTATTCTTTGTTTAAATATCAGGTTGAATTTGTAGATGTTAAGTATGTTTTGAAAGTTATCTAGGTAAGTTGGTGGGACCAGGTGAGTTGTGGACCCCCTACTCTTCGGCCATCTTGCCCTGTCCTCCAAGCGTTTCTATTTTCTTAGTAAGAATCACCTAAATAACATCCACCAAAAGGCCTGAAGGAATTCAAAGGTATCAGCTGACCAAATACATAAAAATGTTCCTGTTGCCCAAAGACTAACCAGCAAGACACACAGCCATCATCATGCCTCCTTTATGGAAATATATATGTTCAATTTTTTTGAAGAACCTTAACTGTTCTCCATAATGAATGTGCCATTTTATAAATTCTTATCAATAGTGCACGAGGGTCTTTTCTCTACATTCCTGTCAGCACTTTTCTCTTATTTCCTTGATATTAGCAATTCTAACAGATTGGAGATGGCATTTCATTGTAGTTTTGATTTGCATTTTCCTGATGATTACTGATGTTAAACACCTTTTTATGTGTCTGCTGGCCATCCGTATGTTTTCTTTGGAAAAAAAAATGTTTATTTAGCTCCATTGCCTATGTTTTAATTGGGTTGTTTGATGTTGAGTTGTATGAGTTCTTTATGTATTTTGGATATTAATCTTTTATTAGATCTATTATTTGCAAATGTATTTTTATTCATTAGGCTGTGATTCCATTGTTGATGGTTCCTTCTCTGTGTGAAAGCTTCCTAATTTGTTATAGTTCCAATTATTTAGTTTTTTTGCCCTTACTTGAGGAGATATATCTAAAAAACATATTGTTAATATGCCCAACAGTTTACTTACTATGTTTTCTTAAATGAGTTTTATGGTTTCAGGTCTTACTTTTAAGTCTTTATTCTATTTTGAGTGTTTTCTTGTTTATGGTATAAGAAAGTGCTCCAGTGTCTTCCCTTTGCATATTAGCTGTTTAGTTTTACCAATACAATTCATTGAAGAGATTATCTTTCTCCTGTCATATATTCTTGCCTCTTTTTTTGTAGATTATTTAAGTGTAGTTTATTTCTGGACTCTGTTCTATTTCACTGATAGTTGTGCCAGTACTATACAGTTTCGATTACTATAGCTTTATAATACAGTGTAGGAGACTTTGTAGTGTAGTTTGAAATATGGGAGTGTGATACCTTCAGCTTTGTTATTCTTTTTCAAGACTGCTTTGGCTATTTGGGGTCTTTTATGGTTCCTCACTAATTTTAATATTATTCTAGTTTTATCAACAATGTGATTGGTATTTTGATAGGGATTACACTGAATCTGTAGATGGCTTTGTGTAGTATGGACACTTTAACAATATTAATTCTCACAATCCATGAACAAGTCCATTTATTTGTATCATCTTCAATTTTTTTCACTCATTTTTATTGTTTCCAGTGTACAGGCCTAACATCTCCTTAAGTTTAATTTTAGTAAGTTATTGTTTTGATATAATTGTAAATGAGCTGTTTTAAAAATATTTCTTTTTGATAGCTTATTATCTTTTATAAGTACAACAAATTTCAAAGTACAAAATATTTCTTTTTGATAGCTTATTATTTTATATAAGTACAACAAATAACAAAATTATATTAATTTTGTATCATGTAATTTTACTGAATTCATTTGTTAGTTACAGTATTCTTTAAGTAGAGTATTTATGGATTTCTATATATAGAGTCATGTTATCTTAAAATACTGACAGTTTTGCTTCTTCTTTACTAATTTGGATGATTCTTATTTCTTTTCCTTATCTGATTGCTGTGGGTAGGACTTCCATTACTATATTGAATAAAAGTGGCAAAAGTGGGCTTCCCGGATGCTGCTTGGTGGGTCATTCAGTTGAGTGCCCAACTCTTGGTTTTGGCTCAATTCATGATCTCATGGTTCTGGGATTAAGCCCCATGTTAGGCTCTGTGCTCAGAGCACAGTCTGCTTCAGATTCTCTTTCTATCTGTCTCACTCACTCACTCTTTCTCTCTCTCTCTCAAAAAAGTAAAAATCTTTTTTTTTTTTAAAGTGAGTATCCTTAACTGGTTCTGGGTCTTATAGTAAAAGCTTTCAGATATTATTTCTTCAAATAACTTTTCTGCCCCTTTCTCTCTCTTCTCCTTCTGGGATTTCTATAATGCAAATATTAGTACACTTGATGTTGTTCCAGAGTTCTTTGAAACTATTCTGATTTTTTAAAGATTCTTTTTTTTTCTTTTTGCTGACAGATTGGGTGATTTCCTTTGCCTTGTCTTCCAGGTTGATGGTCTGTTCTGTGTCATCTAGTCTGCTGCTAATTTCTTCTAGTGTATTTTTCATTTCAGTTATTCTATTCTTTATCTTTGATTGGTTATTTTCTCTTTGTTGAAATTCCATGTGATCATTCATTCTGGTCACCAGTTTAATAAGCATTGTTATGATCAATACTTTGAACTCCTTATCAGAGAGATTGTTATCTCCATTTCATTTAGGTTTGTTTTTGTTTATTTTTCTGAGGTGGTGTCTTGTTCTTTTATTTGG
Organism: Canis lupus dingo; assembly: GCF_003254725.2. NCBI lineage: Eukaryota > Metazoa > Chordata > Mammalia > Carnivora > Canidae > Canis > Canis lupus. Next base: position 67,352,432 of record NC_064281.1, read on the forward strand.
GACATATTCCTTTCCCTCCTCATTTTGCCTCATTCTCTGTGCTTCTATGTATTATGTTGTTCAGCTACATCTCCTGGTGCTGAAGGAGTAGCCCTATGTAGGAGGTGTTCCTTGAGGCCTAGAAGTGCACCCCTGCTAGGTCACAAGGATCAGGCATTCCAGGGGTGTCTCTTTGCGGACTGCATACAATCTTTGTTTTGGCTGGGTTGAGTTCTGTGGGTGTGCCTGTGGGCACAGCTAGCCCCCAGCATGTCTGGTTTTGAGACCTAGCTATGACTGTTACAAGCACACTGGTGGGTAGGGCTGTTCCTCCCCACCTTCCATGGTGGAAGCCACATTGGGGGTAGCATGTGGCGTGGGTCCTGGCTGAGGCTGCCTACAGGGTGTGGCAAGGTGTGATTTAACAATGATTTAAAATTTTTATTGAATTTTGTTAAGTACACAGTGAATGAGTTAAAAAATATATGTGAAAAAGATGAAAAAGAAGTAAAAGCTTTTTTCTCTTTTATATTCTTTCAGGTATAAGTTAAAAACACAGCCTTTCTTCAGGTTAATTTTTGTGTTATGAAGGCTTTTTTAAACTAAGTCTAGTCAGAAATAACACTTCTATTTTATTAAGTCTACATTTGACATTACTGGTATATTCTTAAGAACAACTAATTGGACTAAAATGTACTTGAATATCAAGATGTGTAATTTAAATTTTCCCTTTGCAAATTAATTTCCAAGTATAATTTTTGGAGTAAAGACATACATTAAGTATAGGTATTAATCAATAAGGACTTACCTTTAATAAATGACTAGATTTATGCTATTATAGTCTTTAATCATTAGTTTCTTCAAAAAGTATTATTTTTCAACAAATGATAAGGCTTATTTTCATAGCTTAAAGTGTGTGTATGTATGAAAATAATTATCATAATATTTGTATTGAATATTGGAGTCTGGAGTCTAATGGAGGTCACCTTTGAATTCAAAATTGTATAAACATGATTATATTAGTACTTGAATGTTGCACATTTCTTAGGAATACTGAGAAAATCATATTGAAATATCTATTTGGATCCTTTTATACTTAAACGAAGCATTTGAAGACTACTGAAAAGTATTAAAGACAATACAGAGATAATAATTTTGATTGATTTGATTTTAAATTCTTAGAACTTTTCAGTATCTGATAAAAGAAAATTGAATTTAATCTATGGAAAATGAATATGTTTGGTTTTTCTCCTTCATGACAACTAGTGGAAATATGTTTGTGTAACCTAAATGTAGAAGTCAAAGATTCTAGGAGTAAACTATTAGATAGATGAAATGAAATATTCTGTAGAATAATTGATAGCTTTTTTAACTGTGTAACTTATCAATGAAAATCCTTATTAAGTGCAAATGAAAAAAAAAGTCCTGTATTTTTCTTCTTCAAACCAGGTCCATATTGTGATGTCCTTGTGCCATTATCAGGTATCAACAAACTGATAATGTTTTTCTTCCTAAAGGGAAAATAAATTCCTGGATCCAGAGATTTTTACTGATAAAAAGTTGGCTATGGGTAATGCTGTCTGCTTTCACTTTATCAGAATTACAAGAGGAAAATGCTTCATGAAGCGATCAGTGGTGAATTCCCTCATTAAGTGTTTGCCACTAAAACCTGGTTAAAACTTAGACCATTGTCATGAAAACTATTGAGTATTATGTGAGGGAAATTATCCAGTTATTGTGTATTTGCTAAGATTAATTCCCAGAGGTCTGTTTTACATAGAATATATGTCTTTTGCCACAAGTTCTTAAAAAGTGAAGGGGCGAAGTAGGAGGTGAAAGTATGGTTTCAGTATCCTCTGAGGGGCATCAAATGAAAGATTTGTTCCTCATTAAACAATTTACTGATGTTTCCCACTAGATTTTGATCTGAACACTTGTTAATCCCAAAGCTCTGACAAGCAAGGCTTGCAGAATTAGGCCAACCAATGCTACAAATATTTAGTGTACATTAAGTGGTAATCATTACTTTCTAGTCTATTATTAGATTAACTTCATAGGGATTGCTTTTTTTTTCTCCTGGGAGTTGATACATAAATGACATGCTCTACCCTCCAATAAATCTAATAGCAGAGTGAATGTAACGTGATGTTCATAGCCCTTGGTCCCATGACAGATTACTTTTGATTGCTATAGGAATTTGGAGCAGCATGAAACCATTAAAATTTAAAAGCATCACTGAAAAAAAAATAAAAGCATCATTGAAATGTTACAACATACCTGACTCATACTGATTATTTCTGATTCTGAGTTATGTTCATTTTTTTTTTTTTGCCTGATGGTCTCAAATATAACTCTGTAAGTAGCTTAGGAAACTGATTGTAAATAATCAATTGAGTTGATAAACAATTTTACTACAAGGCATAAGAATAATGGCTCTGTGCCTTGAGATTTTTATCATTGCTAAATGTCACTAGGGAGAATTCTTGTCAATACTGCTTAACTATGTTAAGACTTCCTTTTTCTCTTATGAGTTACATTAGAAAGGCATTATATTAGATGGCAAGTCTCTTCTACAGGAAATTAATATATTCTTTCTGTAGCAAAACATTTTTTTGTTTCAGCAAGTCAATAGCTTGTGTTTTGTGTTGATTTTTCCTCCTTGCCTCAATATATGAGTTATGATTTTTTTCCTGATAGTGTCAATCCAATCTATATATTATTTCTAATCTTGTAGAGAAAGTTTATATAAGTGCTTAGTAGAAAATGGGATCTGAGCATGCTTTTTCCAGGTTTCAGAACTTTGAAGTTTTTTACTTTTGCAGGCCTGGTCTCAAGTGTTTCCTGATTCATTTTCAGTTTAACTATGTGTTAAAGCTAGGGTGATTCATTTTCCTGGGCTATTCTTGGTCTATGCTTCTTCTGATGCCCTGTCCACTTTGGTGTTCCATCACTTTCAAAAGTGCCTTTGATTGAAAATTAAATTATATAGTTACCTTAGCTATTAAACCATCCAATCTTTATGTGAGTAAATTTATCTTAGTGTCTTTTGGAGCTCACCATGTATAGAAATGAATTCTAACATTGGTTCTCTCCCTTTTATAACCAATACATCTCAACATTTTTTTTTACTGTAAGAGAATAAAGAGGCATATTATACATAGCAGGCCACCTCATTTCAGGTACTTTTTTATGGAGACAATTGGAATGCTAAACTGGGTCTAAAAAATTTAAAATTCCTGTACCCACCATTGATCCTCACCCTTTACAGAGCTAACCTAGCTGTAAACTAGCACTTTAAGTACCCCAGTTTTTCTCTATATTATCATAATATGAAGCACTAAGACATATGTAATTATATGTTTCTATTCATTGTATTAGGAACTAGCATTATTACAAAACACACCAGGCAACACAACTAATGAGGGAGCTAAGGATGAGTCTTTTCTTAGGAAACTTTAAAATGCAAACTCACTTTGAATAGTTTAAACAGAAATTTTGAACATTTTAAGAATTCACAAGTAACAGTGCAATCCATGCTATGAAAATGCGTGGTATGCTTGACTATAGCTTCATCTGAAGTAAAACGTTCTATTATTGATTGAGAAATGCCTTCATTAATTTAAAGCAAGATTTGTTATACACAGAATCTAAAGCTAGAGCATATCTAATATAATCCAATGTTGTTGTTTTTTTCATAATAAACTTTTTTGGCTTCTATATTCAGAATATAGTAGTTTGACAGCATTGACAGTCTCATAGGAAAACAAAAAATTTCCTAACATAATGATGTTTATTGTTATTTATGTAGTACATTTTACTAACTAAATATACAAATTATACACTGTATGGTATATAATCAGGGAGGAACAGATACATTTAAGGAACAGAATTTATTTCAAAGAGAGAAAAAATAAATTTACATAACAATGGTAGATAAGTAGACATTTAGTAGATAGGGAGGAAAGCCTAGTAGGTAGGTAACTTTAGAAGTCAAATGAATATGGTTTCTCACAGCCAATCCTAAAGGTCAAATATGATGAATGAAACACTGATTCTTATTTTCAGGTTGCTTAGATTTCTCTGGTAACAAATAGCCTTTCCTGATCATCAGTTAAAAAATACTTTTTAACTATGATTTCCAAGCATAAATTATTCGTGAATAACAATAAAGAAAAACAACACATGTTTGACTACTGAGGTCAGAGTACCTCATTCAGTGACTACTTAGGACAATTTTTTTGTTTGACAATGTGATTTCAAACTGAAACAATTTTGTGTGTGTGTGTGTGTGTGTGTGTGTGTGATAAAATCTTTGATTTCTGTAATGCATCTAATCTGGAAACATTTAATGATGGGTATATTTTGTATTACATAATGGTTTCATAAATGAGAAGTTAATATAATTGCTTTGATGCTTTAGTTGAGTTTGTTGTTTTCATAAGTGGAATGATGTGACAGCATCAGCCAGAGGCATTCTGTATATTACAGTAATAATAATAATAATATACAAAGTGTAGCCATCCTCTTATTAGAAGTGCATTTTCTGCTTTACTCAGGATTTTAAATGATCAATACACTTTATTATTAAAATTTTTGTCATGTACATACTAAAGATGAAAATACTGTATCACATGGAAAGTTCTACTTTTGAACAGCTTTTTTATAAGGGCATTATTAGCATACAGTAATAGTCTTTTATGATAGAAATGATGCCAACATATTATTTTACTTATGAATTATAGACTGGGATGCAGCTGAACAAGAGGAAGAAGTTATATTAGCTTCTACACAACTTATAGAGTATACTTCTTATAACTTAGAAAGTATCATGATATTTCTTTTCTTCTGAGACATTTATGGCAGCATGATGCTCTGGAGTGAGACTCGATTGGGTCCTAGATAATGACGAATTAAGTGCCACTTCTGGTAAATTATATTTATTTTCTCCCAGGAATAGATTTCTCATCTGTAAGATGTCGTGCTTGCCCTGTTCATCTGTTAGGTTGCAATAAGGTGCAAATGAATGGATGAAGTGTATGTGAAAGTGTTTTGAATGATGCAAAATACTGTATGTAGTACTATTCTTATTGTACTTTGGTTTTCTTTACTTTTTGGTCAATGTTTTAATATTAATATAGCATATATTATGCAACTAGGACATAGATCCCTTGTAATGTGAAGGAAAATATTTTGACTTTGTGGATATCATAGACTAATTCATGAGCTGAATAATTTTTTTATTAAATATATTTCATTACCACCAAAAATGTCTTGTTTATCCAGTGTTTTTAACCCAGATGGCTAATAACACATGAAATAAATCTTCTACACACCTGCCATGTAACAGTTTCCTCATGCTATAGCATAATATCCTAAGTAATACTAAAACATGTTTCTAATAACTTCAAAGCTATCCAAAAATGCCATTCTTGCTGGTAACATTTTATTATTTGTAATTTTGGGGTTTGCCTATATTAAGTATGAATTAAATGAGTTTAATAGAAAGGAATGCCTTTCCATATATGAAAAATACACTTTGAAGCTCACATATGCTCTCAGGAGTTAATGTTTTCAATATTTACAAGAGCAAATAATTCTGGAAATGACAAGTTGTATGTATACTATCAGTTGGGCACTCAGCCACCATTTGGAAAATGTCTTCTGATTTCTATCATCCTATAATTTACTCCAGTAAAAATTAAAGCATAATTTGTAACTTTGAGAGGGAAAAATGCTAATAGAGACCAAGTAACAAAAGTGTAATTTAGCAAAACTATTAATTTTAGTTTTTTAAACTATTATAAGCCTATTATTTAAAAATTACTTCAGTATTTAAAAGGCTAAAAAATTGTGCTGGGTGTCTTCAAATACATTTTAATTCTCATTTTCCATTGCTTAAAATGTGATAAAAATTTATAAATTAAAAACCAAAATTAATTTAATAAACTCCAATCGAATGTTTTTACCTTTCTGTATACATTTTTAAAGTGCATTGTAAAATCTTCAGAGCTAGTGACAGTGGCTAATGTGTCCACCTCCTCCCCCAAATTTAATGCAGCGTGAGGGAAAATAATGCTGATGTGTGAAGCACTTTATTTTCAGTTTTTTAAACCAATATGCTTACTAAGTTAATACAATTTTGACTCCTGCATCTATGATATCTGAATCAAATCTGATTAGCATCATATCCTAACCAATACAGAAACTGTGATTTTTGCAATATTTCTTTTGTCCCACAGGCTCCCAAAAAAGTAAGTGATAGTAAAAGACTGAGGAATTTGCCAATTTTTAAAGGCATCTTTTCCATATGTTTAGGATGCCTTTATTCATTTTGACAATAGAAGTTTTACAGAATCCTGTAAATTAGGAATTTGCAATCACTCATGTGGTACATAATGCCAAACTCCAGTAGTGGAGTATGGGGTGATGGAAGCCCACAACAAAGAGACTCCTATGTTTTATACAAGTAAGCCATTCAATAGGGGCGGTAATTGTGGGGGAGAGGGAACTCATTAATAGATTGAAAGAAAATTGTTGCCTGCTCAGGAGTCAGAGTAGGCAGTTCTTTTTAACTTTCAAAGATATATAGTCATTCTTAGTTATTTTAGGCTGCTTTAAAATACAATAGACAGGGTGGCTTAAACAACACACAGTTACTTCTTACAGTTTTGGATGCTGGGAAGTCCAAGATCAAGGTGTCAGCAGATCAAGTTCCTGGTGAGGGCTCTGTTCCTGACTTGCACACAGCTGCCTTTTCATTGTATCCTCAAATGGACAAGGGAGATGAGAGAGACAGAGTGAGAGAGGCAGAGAGAAAGACAGACAGACAAGCAGAGAGAGAGAGAGAGAGAGAGAGAGAGATCTTTCCCCCTTTTTCAAGGATACCAGTTCCTTCATGGGGTCCACTTTCACGACCTAATTACCAAAAGAAAGCTGCATCTCCAAATACCAACACTTTGGGGCTCTGGGGATTTGAGATGGACACATTCAGTTCACAGCAGTCATGTAACAGAAACAGCTTCTCAAGTGTCTATGTGTTCCTCTGTGAAATTTCTGTTCATGCATGTCTTTTGCCCATTTCATGCGTGGATTGTTTCTATGTGTTGAGTTTAATAAGTTCCTTAGAGATCTTGGATACTAGCCCTTTATCTGGTAGGTCATTTGCAAATATCTTCTACCATTTTCTGAGTTGTCTTTTAGTTTTGGACTGTTTCTTTTTCTGTGCAGAAGCTTCTTATCTTGATGAAGTCCCAATAGTTCATTTTTGCTTTTGTTTCTCTTGCCTTCATGGACGTGTCTTGCAAGAAGTTGCTGGGCCAAGTTCAAACAGGGTGTTGCCTGTGTCCTCCTCTAGGATTTTGATGGAATCTTGTCTTTCATTTAGATATTTCAACCATTTTGAGTTTATTTTTGTGTATGATGTAAGAGAATGGTCTAGTTTCATTCTTCTGAAAGTGGATGTCCAATTTTTCCAGCACCATTTATTGAAGAGACTGTCTTTCTTCCAGTGGATAGTCTTTCCTCCTTTAACGAATATTAGTTGACCATAAAGTTGAGGGTCCACTTCTGGATTCTCTATTCTGTTCCATTGATCTATGTGTCTGTTTTTCTGCCAGTACCACACTGTCTTGATGACCACAGCTTTGTAGTACAACCTGAAATCTGGCATTGTGATGCCCCCAGCTATGGTTTTCTTTTAAAAATTCCCCTGGCTATTTGTGGTCTTTTCTGATTCCACACAAATCTTAGGATGATTTGTTCCAACTCTCTGAAGAAAGTCCATGGTATTTTGATAGGGATTGCATTAAATGTGTACATTGCCCTGGGTAACAATGACATTTTCACAATATTAATTCTTCCAATCCATGAGCATGGAATACTTTTCCAAATTCTTGTGTCTTCCTCAATTTCTGTCAGAAGTACTCTGTAGTGTGTAGGTAATAGATCCTTTACCTCTTTGGTTAGGTTTATTCCTAGGTATCTTATGCTTTTGGGTGCAATTGTCAATGGGATTGACTCCTTAATTTCTCTTTCTTGTCTTATTCTAGGGTATAGAAATGCCACTGACTTCTGGGCATTGATTTTGTATCCTGCCACACTTCTGAATTGCTGTATGAGTTCTAGCAATCTTGGGGTGGAGGCTTTTGGGTTTTCTATGTACAGTATCATGTCATCTGCAAAGAGGGAGAGTTTGACTTCTTCTTTGCCAATTTGAATGCCTTTAATGTCTTTTTGTTGTCTGATTGCTGAGGCTAGGACTTCCAGTACTATGTTGAATAGCAGTGGTGAGAGTGGACATCCCTGTCTTGTTCCTGATCTTTGGGGAAAGGCTTCCAGTGCTTCCCCATTGAGAATGATATTTGCTGTGGGCTTTTCGTAGATGGCTTTTAAGATGCCTAAGAATGTCCCCTGTATCCCTACACTCTGAAGAGTTTTGATCAGGAATGGATGCTGTATTTTGTCAAATGCTTTCTCTGCATCTATTGAGAGGATCATATGGTTCTTGGTTTTTCTCTTGCTGATATGATCAATCACATTGATTGCTTTACGAGTGTTGAACCAGCCTTGCATCCCGGGGGTAAATCCCACTTGGTCATGGTGCATAATTTTCTTAATGTATTGTTGGATCCTATTGGCTAGTATCATGTTGAGAATTTTTGCATCTGTGTTCATCAGAGATATTGTTCTATAATTCTCCTTTTTGGTGGGGTCTTTGTCTGGTTTTGGAATAAGGTGATGCTGGCCTCATAGAACGAGTTTGGAAGTACTCCATCTCTTTCTATCTTTCTGAACAACTTGAGTAGAATAGGTATGGTTTCTTCTTTAAACTTTTGATAGAATTCCCTAGGAAGCCATCTAGCCCTGGGCTTTTGTGTCTAGGATGACTGCTTCAATTTCCTCCCTGGTGATTGACCTGTTCAGATTTTCTATTTCTTCCTGCTAGTTTTGGTAGTTTGTGGTTTTCCAGAAATGCGTCCATTTCTTCTAGGTTGCCTAATTTATTGGCGTATAGCTGCTCGTAATAAGTTTTTAAAATCGTTTGTATTTCCTTGGTATTGGTGGTGATCTTTCCTTTCTCATTCATGATCTTATTAATTTGAGTCTTTTCTCTCTTCTTTTTAATAAGGCTGCCTAATGGTTTATCTATCTTATTAATTCTTTCAATTAACCAACTCCTGGTTTTGTTAATCTGTTCCACAGTTCTTCTGGTCTCTATTTCATTGAGTTCTGCTGGGACCTTTATTAATTCTCTTCTTCTGCTTGGTGTAGGATCTATTTGCTGTTTTTTTCTCCAGCTCCTTATGGTGCAAGGTTAGGTCTTGTATTTGAGTTCTTTCCAGTTTTTGGATGGATGCTGGTATTACGATGTATTTCCCCCTCAGGACTGCTTTTGCTGTATCCCAAAGATTTTGAATGGTTGTATCTTCATTCTCATTAGTTTCCATGAATCTTTTTAATTCTTCCTTAATTTCCTGGTTGACCCTTTCATCTTTTCGCAGGATGGTCCTTAACCTCCACGTGTGTGAAATCCTTCCAAAGTTTTCTTGTGATTTAGTTCTAGTTTCAAAGCATTATGGTCTGAGAATATGCAGGGGACGATCCCAATCTTTTGGTATAGGTTAAGACTTGTTTTCTGACCCAGTATGTGGTCTATTCTGGAGAAATTCCATGTGCACTTGAGAAGAATGTGTATTCAGTTGCGTTTGGATGTAAATTTCTGTAAATATTTGTGAAATCCATCTGGTCCAGTGTATCATTTAAAGCTCTTGTTTCTTTGGAGATGTTGTGCTTAGAAGATCTGTCGATTATAGAAAGTGCTGTGTTCAAGTCACCAAATTTAAGTGTTTTATTATCTAAGTATGTCTTAACTTTGGTTATTAATTGATTGGTATGCTTGGCAGCTCCCACATTCGGGGCAGAAATATTCATGATTGTTAGGTCCTCTTGTTGGATAGATCCTTTAAGGATGATAGAGTGTCCCTCCTCATCTCTTAGTACAGTCTTCGGGATAAACTTTAGTTTATCTGTTATATGAATGGCTACCCCTGCTTTCTTTTGAGGACCTATTGAATGGTACATGGTCTCCAACCTTTTATTTTCAGGCTGTAGGTGTCCTTAGGTCTAAAATGAGTCTCTTGTCGACAGCAAATAGATGAGTCTTTCTTTTTTATCCAGTGTGAAATTCTGCACCTTTTGATGGGGTCATTAAGCCTATTCACATTCAGGGTTACTATTGAAAGATATGAATTTAGTGTCATCATGATACCTATTCAGTCCCTGTTTTTGTGGATTATTTCTTCGGGCTTCCTCTTTCTTTTACAGGGTATCCCTTAATATTTCTTGCAGATCTGGTTTGGTGGTCACATATTCTTTCAATTTCTGCCTATCTTGGAAGCTCTTTATCTCTCCTTCTATTCTGAATGAGAGCCTTGCTGGATAAAGTATTCTTGGCTGGGTGTTCTTCTCATTTAGGACCCTGAATATATCCTGCCAGCCCTTTCTGGCCTGCCAGGTCTCTCTGGAGAGGTCTGCTGTTACAGTAATGCTTCTCCACATAAAGGTTAGGGAACTCTTGTTTCTTGTTGCTTTAAGGGTCTTTTCTTTATCTTTGGAATTTGCAAGTTTCATTATTAAATGTCTAGGTGTTGAGCGTTTTTTTTATTGATTTTAGGGGGGATCTCTCTATGTCCTGGATCTGAATACCTGTTTCCCTTCCAAAGTTAGGGAAGTTCTCAGCTATGATTGTTCCTCTGTTAGTGCGCCTGGCAGCCTGAGGGCATCCCTGCCCCTCCTGGGATCCTGACGGTATTCCCTGAGAGCACCGTTCCATCCGGAAAGATTGGGAAAGTTTCTGCTTCTCTGGGACTGGGCTTTCCTGTCCCGGGGGCTCTCACCACCAGGTTTTAGACTGACTCCTCGCGGGGCCTCTCCCCCTTGGATGCTTTTTTATTTCTTTATTTTTTTCCATCTTCCTATCTTGATAGAATTGCGGACTCTTCTCACTGTAGCATTTTAGCTATTTAAAAAATAAATCTCTTTAAATCTCGGGCCGACTTCGTAGGTTTTCATGATGATTTGAAAGTTATCTAGGTAAGTTGGTGGGGACAGGTGACTTGGGGACCCTACTTTCTCCGCCTCTCCTTGCTTCATGTTTTTCCCATTCAACATGTGACTATATCATGCCACTCGCTTCTTGCCTGCCAGATTTTTGTGTCAGATCTGCTGTGTACCTGATCTGTGTTCTGTTGTAGGTTAAGGACTTTTTTTCATTTGCTGCTTTCAAGATTCTTTCCTTCTCTCTTTATTTTGTGAATTTGACTATGATATGTCTTTGGCAATGGTCGGCTTTTGTTGAATTTAATGGGAGTTCTTGTGCTTCTTGGGTTTTGATGTCTCTTCCCTTCCTCAGATTAGGAAAGATTTCAGCTATAATTTGTCTGAATTGAACTTCTGCCCTCTTTCCTCTCTTCATTTTCTGGGACTCCTATGGTACAAATGTTTTCACATTTTAATAAGTTGCTGAGGTCCCTAAATCTACCTTTGTGGTCCATTACCTTTCTTTCCCTATTCTTTTCAGCTTCATTATTTTATAGAATTTCATTATTTATATCACTAATTCCCTCCTCTGCTTTGTCCATCTTCATTTTTTCTCAGCTCCATCTCAGTTTGCATCTCGTTCATAACATTTTTATTTTTGATCTGACTAGACTTTTAGTTCTTTTATTTCTGCAGTAAGGGATTCTTTAGTGTCTTCCATCCTTTTTTCAATCATAGATAATATCCTTAAAGTCTGTGTTTTAAATTCAATTTCAGACACCTTATGAATATATGTATTGATTAGATCCCTGGCTGTGAGTTCTACTTCCTATTCTTTCTCTTAGGGTGAATTTCTCTCTTTTATCATTTTTTTTTCAGAAGAGAAAAGAAGAATAAAAACCTCCAGTAAACCCAAAAAAACAAACAAAACAAAACATGTTAAAAAACTAGATCCTTGATGTGCTTTGGTCTGCTAGTTGAAAGAATCTAGATCTCAAAATGATAAAAAAAATAGAAATAAATTGAAAGTAAAACAAAAATAAAAAATGTATAATATGTACCTAAAAATAAAATTAAAACATTAATAATAAAATACTTAAAAAGGATAGTGCCTGGGTGTCTCAGTCAGTTGGGCATTTCTGAAATCAAATTCTTGATTTCCACTTACGTCATGATTTCATGGTTGGGAGTTGGAGCTCCTATTTGGGCTCCACACTCTATGTGGAGTCTCCTGGAGATTCTTTATTTCTCTGTCCCCTCTGCCTCTCCCCCCACTTGCACAGTCTCTATCTCTCTAATAAATTAATAAATCTATAAAAATAGAAATAAAAAAGGAATTAAAAATAAGAAAAAGTAATAGGAAAAAGAATAAAAGTAAAAAAGAAGCTACATGCTATTTCCCTTAGAGCTAGAAGTTTTCAGCACTCTGTGATCAGTGTACTTAGTGTGAATGAATTATTTGTTCTGGTCCTCTGGGGGTGGGGTGTGATGTGCTATTCTCAAATGAACTGTTTCTGTGAAAATGCACTTCCAGGGGAGGGAGGAAGGGCAAGATGTCAGGAGAGTATGGAACCTCATTTGATTGGATACTCTGTGTTTAGCTAGATTACTATCAAGTCGTTCTGAACATCTTTGAATTCAACCTTATATATAAGAAAAGAATTGCTGGAATTCTGCAAATAGAAAAATGTCTACTCTTAGCAAGGTAGGAGATGTGGATGTGGAGAAGAAAATCTGAGGAGTTATATCAGAAGATAACTGAGAGTAGCAGGGAGGCTCCATAAGCCAGCTACTAGAGAATGATGTAGCCCCAGAGCACAAAATCAGAATCTTTCAAAATCTGCTCCAGTGAGAGACATCCCTGCCTGAAAGGTGCTCAGATGGTGAAGCAGAGCAGAATCCTAGGTGGGGCAGTGTGGTCTCAGGATCCTCAGGGTCACAGGAAGAATGGGGATGCCCGAGCCAGCAGAGTTCCCAAGCATTGGAGTGAGGAAACCGGTGACAGTCAACAAGGCTGGGAGGGGATTTTCAGCTTAGATTGCCATAAACCAAGAACCATGGCCCAGTTGGGTGATTACTCTCCACAAGGAGGCCCTGAAAAGGGCAGAAATGCAGTGACCCTCCACCTTTCTCTGGGAGGATCAGTGCAGATGTGCAGAGTTTAACACACACAAAAGTAAGTACTTATTATCCTTGAGGGTTTACTGAAGAGAGAGGACCTCAGTCTTTCATCTCTGGGGCTGGAGATTGGGGTGTGGCCATATTTATTTTCATCCTTGAAAGATAACCTTCAGGGAACAAAGCCATATAAAACAACCAGTAGCTGCTCACACAGCCTGGCTCCTTGGCAAGAGGTAATGCAACTCCACCCAGGCAAACATACCTTAAAATCAATGCAACAAGCCCCTATCCCAAAAAACCAGCTAAGAAATAACACAGGACTGAAAACAAAACTCCAGGGCTAGGGGAAAATAATAGTATATAGAATTTGAGGGTTTTTTTTTCCTCATGATTCAGTTAACTTTCACTTTAAAATTTTCCATTTTTTCTTTTCTTTTTTCCTTTTCAACTAGCTTATTATTTTATGAACTCTTTGTTTTTTAAGTTTTTTTTAGCTTTCATTTATTGCATTTTATTTTATAGATATATTCTTCATTTTTTTGTTTCCTATCACTATATTCAGTTTTATTTTTGTATGTATATAAGATTTGCTTTCTTTACAATTTTGGTATTTATTGTCTTCTAACACAGAGAGAAAAATAACACCCAGGACCAAGTGGATTACTGTATTTTGTCCACCTGGGATATATTCTTTCTTCCCCTATCTCTGTTTTATAAATTTGGTTTCTGACCTCTTCGGATTGGTCTAGTGTGTATTTCACCTGGGTGTGGTTGATATTTTTTATCTTGTTCACTTGTTCATCCATTCTTCTTTGGGAAAAATGACTAGAAGGAGGAATTCACAACAAAATAAAGAACCAGAAGTAATACTCTCTGCCACAGATCTAATTGATATTGATATAAGTAAAATGTCAGAAGTGGAATTCAGGATAACCATTACAAAGTTACAAGCTGGGCTTGAAAAAAAGCATAAAACACTCTAGAAAATCTCATACTGCAGAAATTAAGTCTAATCAGGCCAAAATTAAAAATTCTCTAACTGCGATGCAGTCTAAATTGGATGCTCTAACAGCTAGGGTAAATGAGGCAGAAAAAGAGAGTAAGTGAAATAGAAGACAAGTTGATGGAGAGGAAGAAAGCCAAGGAAAAGAGGGAAAAACAACTAATAGGCAATAAGGAGAGATTTGAAGAAATCAATGAAGCCATAAAACAAAACAATATTAAATTATTGGGGTCCCTGAGGAAGAAGAAAGAGAGCAAGAGGGACAGAAGATATATTTGAGCAAATCATAGCTGAGAACTTCCTTAATCTGAGGAAGGAAAAAGGCATTCAAGTCCAAAAGGTAGAGAGGACCCCTCTGCAAATTAATATAAATTCAGCAACACCCTGACATATAATAGTGAAGCTTGCAAATTTCAAAGAGAAAGAGAAAATCCTAAAAGCCACTCAAAACAAGGTATTTGTAACTTACAATGATAGAAATATTAGGCTGGCAGCAGACTATCCACAGAGCCCTGGCAGGCCATAAGGGGCTGGCATGATACATTTAATGTACTAAAAGATAAAATCATGCAGGCAAGAATACTTTATCCAGCAAGAGTGCCATTTAAAATGGAAGGAGAGATAAAGAGCTTCTAGGACAAACAGAAACTAAAAGAATTTGTGGCCACTAAACCAGCCCTGCAAGAAATATTAAAGGGGTTCCTGTAAGCGAAGAGAGAGCCCAAAAGTAACATAGGCCAGAAAGAAACAGAGAAAATTCATAGAAACAGAGACTTAACAGGTAATACACTGACACTAAATGCATATATGTAAATAGTTACATTCATCTGTCAATAATAGCTATGAATGTAAATGGGCTAGATGCTCCAATCAAAAGGCATAATGTATCAGATTGGATAAAGAAGCAAGGCCAATCCAAATAAAGTCTACAATAGATTCATTTTAGAACTAAAGACCCTTTTAGTTTGAAGGTGAGGGAATGAAGAACCATTTATTATACTAGTGGACATCAAAAGAAATTTTGGGTAACAATCCTCATATCAGAAATTAGATTTTAAACCAAAGACTCTAATAAGGGATGAAGAGCAATACTATATTATACTTAAAGGGACTATCCAACAAGATCTATCAGTTATAAATATTCATATTTTTACCTTGGGAGCAGCCAATTGTATAAACCAATTGATCACAAAATTAAGGAAACACATTGATAATGATACAAGAATAGTAGGAAACTTCAACAATCCAATCACAGCAATGGACAGATCAGAACTCAACAAGGAAACCAGGGCTTTGAATGACAAAATTGATCAGATGAACTTCACAGATATATACAGAGCATTCCACTCCCAAGCAACACAATACACATTCTTCTCAAGTGCACATGGAAAATTCTCCAGAATATATCACACACTGAGTTACAAATCAGATATTAACTGATGCCAAAAGATTGAGATTGTTTCATTCATATTTTCAAACCTCAGTGCTCTGAAACTTGAACTCAATCATAAGAGGGTATTTGGAAGGAACCGAAACACTTGGAGGTTAAGGACTATCCAACTAAAGAATGAAAGGGTCAACCAGGATATTAAAGAAGAATTTTAAAAATTAATGAAAACAAATGTAAATGAAAACACAACTGTTTAAAACAGTTTGGGTACAGCAAAGGTGGTCCTGAGAGAAAAGTACATAGCAATACAAGTCTCTTTCAAAAAATTAGAAAAGTCTCAAATACACAAACTAACCTCACACCCATATGAGCTGGAGAAAGAACAGCAAATAAAGCATAAACCAAGCAAGAGAAGAGAACTAAAGATTAGAGTAGAACTCAATGAAATAGAAACCAATAGAACAGTATAACAGATCAATGAAACTAGAAGCTGACTTTTTGAAAGAATGAATAAGATCCCAAACTCCTAACCAGAGTTATCAAAAAGAAGAGAAAAAGGACCCAAATTAATAAAATTATGAGAGAGGAGAGATCACTACCAACACCGAGGAAATATAAACAATTTTAAGAAAATATTATGAGTAACTTTATGCCAACAAATTAGGCAACCTGGAAGAAATGGATGCATTCCTGGAAACTTATAAACTACCAAAACTGAAACAGGAAGAAATAGAAAACCTGAACAGATCCATGATCAACAAGGAAATTGAAGCAGTAATCAAAAATCTCCCAACAAACAAGAGTCTGCAGACAGATAGCTTCCCAGGCAAATTATACCAAACATTCAAAGAAGAATTAATACTTATTCTTCTGAAACTTCTTCAAAAAATAAAAAGGGAAGGAAAACTTCCAAACTCGTTCTATGAGGCTAGCATTACCTGGATCCAAAAGCCAGACAAAGACCCCACCAAAAAGGAGAAATACAGACTAAGGGCACCTGAATGGCTCAGCAGTTGAGTATCTGCCTTTGGCTGAGGGTGTGATCCTGGGCCTCGGGATCGAGTCCCACATCAGACTCCCTACAGGGAGCCTAATTCTCCCTCTGCCTACGTCTCTGCTTCTTTTTGTGTTTCATGAATAAATAAATAAAATCTTTAAAAAAAGAATTAAAGAAATGCAAACCAATATCTCTGATGAACATGGGTGCCAAAATTCTCACCAAGATACTAGCCAGTAAGATCCAACAGTACATTAAGAGGATTATTCACCATGAACAAGTGGGATTTATTCCTGAGTTGCAAGGGTAGTTCAACATTTGCAATTCAATTAGTGTGATACATCACATTAATAAAATAAAGGACAAGAAACATATGATCCTCTCAATTGATGCAGAAAAAGCATTTGACAAAATACTGCATATTTTCTATATTAACACACTCCATGGTCTAATGATAGCGGGAACATACCTCAAAATCATAAAAACCATCTATGAAAGCCCTCAGAGAATACCATTCTCAATGAGGAAAAACTGTGAGCTTTTCCCCTAAGGTCAGGAACACAACAGGGATGTCCACTTTCACCACTGTTGTTCAACATAGTACTAAAAGCCTAGCCTCAGCAATCAGACAATAAAAAAGTCATTCTAATTGGCAAAGAAGAGTTCTCACTCTTCACAATGACATGATACTTCACGTGGAAAGCCCAAAACACTCAGCCCCCAAATTACTAGATCTCATGCAGGAACTCAGCAAAGTGGCAGGATATAAAATCAATGCACAGAAATCAGTTGCATTTATATACACTGACAATGAGACTGAAGAAAGAGAAATTAATGAATGAATCCCATTCACAATTGCTCCAAAAACCATAATATATCTATAAGTAAACCTATCCAAAGAAATTGAGGCAGACACAAAGACATAGAAAACTATGTTCATGGATTGAAAGAATAAGTATTGTTTAAATATCTGTGCTACCCAGAGCAATCAACAGATTCAATGCAATCCCTATGTAAATAGCATCAACATTTTTCACAGAGGTGGAACAAATAATCCTAAAATTTGTATGGAACCAGAAAAGTCCCTGAAGAGCCAGAAGAATGTTGGAAAACAAAACCAATGCTGGGACATCACAATACGTGAGACAGGAATCCATCAACATCGTAGAGGAGAACACAGGCAGCAACCTATTTGACCTTGGCCACAGCAACTTCTTGCTAGACATGTCTTCACAGCCATGGGAAACAAAGGCAAAAATGAACTATTGGGACTTCATCGAGATAAAAAAAACTTCTACACAGCAAAGGAAATAATCAACAAAACTAAAAGGCAATCTACCGAAAGGCAGAAGATATTTTGCTAATCACATATCAGATAAAGGGCTAGTATCCAAAATCTATAAAAAACTTATCATACTCAACACCCAAAAATCAAATAATTCATTGACTAAATGGGCAGAAGACATGAAAGACATTCCTCCTCAAAAGACATACAATTGGCCAATAGACTTGAAAAAATGCTCCACATCACTTGGCATCAAGGAAATGCAAATAAAAACACAATGAAATATCACCTTACACAGTCAGAATAGCTAAAATTAACAAGGCAGGAAACATCAAACGTTGGTGAGAAATAATAACTATCTACATGTGTTTGAGGTTTGGAACGCACTTAGGGTCTCCCTACTCCTCCACCATCTTAACTTCTCCTCCTTCTCCAGAATATTTCTTTTATAAGCTATTTTCAATGATTGTGGGATTTATTGGTGATATCATAACTGTATTTCAACACTAGTGTATTTTCTTGTTTTATATTTCCCTTATTCAAAATTCAACATTTATTGGAATGTAAGTAGATGAAAATAATTCAATAACAAAAATATGATTACATTCCTATATCTCTTAATATTCAAAGATAGAAATTATAAATTGCTAAGTAGTAACTTGAAAGGGATATACAGCGATTTGGACATTATAACTATACTTTGTTGCATAAGATTTTAGATTGATCTGGGTTTCTGAAAGAAAGTAATAAGGAAAATCTAGATTTGTTTCATGTTAGTCTTATGTAGAAGGATTATCTTTTCTCTGAAATAGAATTTTATAATGTATTATCTGAGAATTCAGGAAAGTCTATTCATTAGATTTATGCAAAATAGTAGGTAGTTTTTTTAGAGCCAAAGCTGCTGACATAATTTTAAGCAAATTTTAATGTTTCATGTCTGATTACTGCACCAATTTAGAAATATCATCATAATTATTTTTGGATTAACAATAAATAGCATGATTTCATAATATGTGGAATCTATAAACCAAAACATATAAACAAACAAATAAAAAGCAGAATCAGACTTATAAATACAGAAAACAAACTGATGGCTGTCAGAAGAGAAGGGGATTGGGGACAGGAAAAATGAGTGGGGAATGGGAGATACAAGCTTCCAATTATGGATTGAATGTCCTAGGAATAAAAGTTATAGCACAAGAAATATAGTCAATGATATTTTAATAGCACTGTATGGTGACAGATGGTAGCTACCTTGTGGAAAGCATAGCATAACATAGAATTATCAAATCACTATGTTGTACACCTGAAATAAATGGAACATTGTATGTCACCTATACTCATAAAAATTTTTAAAAAATAAATGTTAAAGGAAAAATACTGTATTAATTTTATAGTCCTAACCATTGAAGTGTGTATATTGCCATCTTGAAAGTTCTAATTATTATAAAGTTTGGTTACAAAATAACAGTTGTGTATGAATTAGTCAAGTTTATTATTGCAAACAAGTGTCATATTAATTTGAAAGTTAATAGTAAAAGTATCACAGGAAAAGATTTCAGACTCCTTCGGAACATAAAATTCCACATACAATAAATTGATAATTACACAGAGAGCCAACATTAATTTGGGAAAGAAATAGAGCATAAATTTTGGACCAAGAGTTCATATGTAGTTGTGTAAACAGCCCTATGTTTTATCTTATTTCAGTCACTAATACTGTGTTCCCAGGCAAGTCTTTAAGTCTCTTTAGATCTCAGTTTTCAATATGCATGGTTATGTCCCAAGTCCTTCCTAAGTTCATTATCCATTGGTCCACTTCCATAACACACCATACAAATATAATTATTGTTGGTGTTATAAGACAAATATTATTGCCAGCATCACAACCAATATTAAAATTATATTGATCATATAAACATATTTTCTTTTTCTACGTTTTTTACTTTAAAAGAATCTGCACCCCTTAAGTTTTAAATTTTCTCACTTAACCCTTCATATGAATTACCTCATATGTACCTGTCACCCAGACAGTGATGTTCAGGAGCAGCCAATAAGATAATTGATGGAAGAACATTTAGATAATTTCTCATTTTTCCTTTTTGAAATATGGTATAAAATCCAAGTCATTGCCACATTGACATAGCTTTCCTATTTTTTATCAGGTATAAATGCTGGGATTAACTGAGTGATTATTTTCTCAGAAAGCCATACTGTAATACTTCAATAACCATGTACTAATTAAAACTGCAATTATATTTTTGCTCAAACAAAATGACTTAATAAACATTATCACAAACTGTTTACCCTTCCCCAAAACAATTTATGCTCACTAATACAATTTCCTATTAAAACTGCTGCCAGGTAAATTAAAAACTCTTGGAATAGTACGTAAGTAGGAAATTAATTCAACACTTTAATCTAGACCTAATAACAGTTGCAAGCTCAAAAAAAACGATTGCTACAGCAGGGAGTTAATTAACAGCTTATTCCCCAGTTGATAAAAGTAATCCACTCTAATTCCAGTGTAATTTACCTCAATGTGGTTTTTTATATTAAAACCACAAACTGCTTCTGGTGCTGGTAATTATTAGCTTTGTCCTGTGGCCACAATGACAATAAAAGTCAGCAATATCTTAATAATAAGAGGCTGTCTTCTAAATGCCCACAATTAATGATGTAATATGAAATCTTCCAACAACAGCAACCATGTATATTGCCACATAAGCAGGGGTTGTAGTTTAGGTTTCAACTGCATTTAATTGCTCCACCTAGTTCCAGGAAACAAGTGTGCCATGTAAAAAGTAAGGAGTTTATTGGCTTCATATATAGGGAAGCACAAGGAAATAGGTGATGAATTCATCTAATTCCTAACAATCCTTCTACCACTGACTTAGCACAGCTATGATCTTTCAACTTGGACTACTGCACAAATCTATGTAGTATCTCTGTCCCCGTTCCCCACTCCAATTTATTTCTGTGTAGCCCCCTGCACAAATCTTGTCTTGTAACTTCCTTGGATATAAACCTTCACTTACTACCTATTATTCAGAGGATAAAGTTGAAACTCTCCAGCATTTAGTAAAATTCTTTTCATGTTCTGGCCTTAATCTATCATTGAAACCTTATTTAGCAACTTGGAAGATAAAAGAAGACAAATTCTGATACCTTGTAGTAACTTTTCCTGGTTTGCCTAACTTTTCCTACTTATCTACTACCTCTTCTGTGAAATTTATTCTGACACTTCACATGAAAATTTAGTCACTCCTATTTTTTATTCTGTTACAACACTTCAGATTCCTGTATCATTCCACTAATTGAATCACCTTTTATTTCTGTTATGTTTGTCTCTACTAGGCTAGTAGTTTTCAAAGTGGGGTCCCTGGACCAGCAGTTTTAGCATCACCTAGGAACTTGTTAGAAATGCAAAATTTCAGGTATCATTCCAGACCCACTGAATCAGAAACTCCATGGGTGAGGCCTGGCACCCTGTGTTTTAACAAGCCTCTAAGGTGATTCTGATGAATGGTAAACTTTGAGAATCATTCATTGTGAGCATCTTGAGAACATAGACAAAACCTTATTCAATTTTTAAATCTTCCCATGGCATTATAGCACATAATACTGAAACATACATTTTGAAAGAATGAATGGTAGAAGGAAGATGAAATAAATGGTATGCAAAATGGCAAATCTTTGAGAAGCTATGGAAATGCAAATAACTTCCATGTTACCCCTTTCTCCAACTAAAATGCATAATCCATGTTTCCTTAAGTGAGTAGATTCTTTATAATAATGAAAATTAAATAATGAAATAATGAAAAATCAAAGATAATAAATTATCAATATGTTCATTCCTTCTGTGCAATAAAAGATAAGTCCCACAGAAGTATTTTTGTATGTTACTGATATTATAAAAAAGTTAATATAGTTAACTTTTAAGTATAATTAATACAGTAAACAGATATTATTCTCATTTTACAGATGAAGAAACCAAAATCCAGTTAACTTAAATGATTTCAAGATAAAATTAGAACCCAGGTTGTCTGAGAGCCATATGCTCCCTCTACTTTATTATACTTCTCCCATACTTGTACAGATTCAATTCCATTTACCAAATGTGTGTGTGCTGACTTCTGTCCTTCAGACACTATGCTTGGATATACCTGGGATATAATGAATTCCAATGTCTTGAAAGAGGGGTAGCATTTGGATAGTTGGTAAGTAAAAAGCAAACAAGTCTAGATTAGAGTGATAACATAAAAAACATGTGGTTTAAGCCAAGGAATATTGAAGAAAGAATAATTAATAAATAATTCACATTAGAGAAGAGTGGGAGATGAGACTGGAAAGATAGATTGGGATTGGTTGTAATGAATATCCTGTTCCAAAGTGAAGTTTGAACTTTACCTTGTAGCCAGTGAGTGTCTTTTGAACATAGGATGCTGAAATTGGAATTTTAAACAGATTTGTCTGGTGGCTATAGGCAATTATATTGCAGCAGAGAAGGAGGTGTAAAAAATGTCTGAAGTTTTGGCTCTAGTTAGAGGTTGTGATAACCTCAATTTGAGGTAATGTAAGGGCCAAGATACAATATCAGCATTGACAATTCAAAAGAGTGATATGTGCATTCTTCATCTGTACATAACTGGAATGGGCTCTCTACCTTGTTTATAAAATCCTTGCTAATCACTTTTATAGGGTTTTTTGTTTAAGTTTTTATTTAAATTCCAGGTAGTTAATATACAATGTAATATTAATTTCAAGTATACAACATAATGATTCAGCACTTCCATACAACACTCAGTGCTCATCACAAGTGCCCTCCTTAATTGTCACCAACTATTTAACCAACCCCCTCCCCCACCTATCTCTCTGGTAACAATCAGTTAATTCTCTAAAGTTAAAGTCTGTTTTTTATTTGCCTCTCCCTCTTTTTCCCCCTTTGCTCATTTGTTTTGTTTATTAAACTCCATATGTGTATGAAATGATGTGGTATTTGTCTTTCTCTGAATGACTTATTTTACTTTGCATAATACTCTCTAGCTCCATCCATATCATTACAAATGGAAAGATTTCATTCTTTTCTGTGGCTGAGATATATATATATATATATATATATATATATATATATATATATATACCACTTCTTTATCCATTCATCAGTAGTTGGACCCATGGGCTGTTTCTATAATATGGCCACTGTAGATAAGGCTGCTATAAACATTGGGGTACATGTATTCCTTTGAATTAGTATTTTTGAATTCTTTTAGTGAATACCTAGTAGCACAATTGCTGGATCATAGGATAGTTCTATTTTGAACTTTTTGAGGAATGTCCATATTGCTTTTCAGAATTGCTGTACCAGTTTTCATTCCCACCAACAGTGGAAGAGGATTCCCCTTTTCCCACACCCTCACCAACACCTGCTGTTTTTTGTGCTCCTGATTTTAGCCATTCAGGTAGGTGTGAGGTGATATTTGGGTAGTTTTGTTTCCCTGACATTGAGTGATGTTGAATATCTTTTCATGTTTATATTAGCCATCTGGATGTCTTTGGAAAAATGTCAATTCATGCCCTCTACCCACTTTTTTAATAGGCTTATTCCTTTTTGGGGTGTGGAGTTTTATAAGTTCCATTATCAAATTTGTCATTTGCAATTATTTTATCCAATTTTATAAGTTGCCTTTTTAGTTTTGTTGATTGTTTCATTTGCTGTGTAGAAGTTTGTTTTTTTTTAAATGAAGTCCTAATAGTCTGTTTTTGGTTTTATTTCTCTTACATCAGGAGACATATCTAGAAAGAAGTTGCTAAAGCCAATGTCAAAGAGGTTACTGCCTGTGTTCTAAGATTTTTATGCTTCCAAGTCCTACATTTGGGTTTTTAATTTATTTTGAATATATGTTTGTGTATGGTGTAAGAAAATGGTCCAGTTTGATTCTTTGGCATGCTGCTATCGTTTTCCCAACACCATTTGTTGAAGAGACTGTCTTTTACCCATTGGATATTCTTTCTTGCTGTGTCAAAGATTAATTGGCCATATATTTATGGGTTCCTTGCCGTGTTTTCTATTCTATTCCAATGAACTTTGTGTCTATTTTTGTGCCAGTAGCATACTGTTTTGATCAATACAGCTTTTTAATGTAACTTGAATTCTGGAATTGTGATGCCTACAGCTTTGCTTTTTCAAGATTGTTTTGGGTATTCGAGGTCTTTGGTATTTCCATACAGATTTGAGGATGGTTTGTTCTAGTTCTATGAAAAACTCCTGGTGGTATTTTGATAGGAATTTCATTCAATGTGTAGGTTGTTTTGGGTAGTATAGACATTTTAATAATATTGGTTCCTCCAATACATGAGCATGGAATGTCTTTCCATTTGTCTGTGTCATTTCAATTTCTTTCATCAGGATTTTATAATTTTCAGAATAAAGGGCTTTTTCCTCTTTCAATTTATTCCTAGGTATCTTATGGATTTTAGTGCAATTGTAAATGAGATTACTTCCTTGATTTCTCTTACTGATGCTTCATTATTGTATAGAAATGCAACAGATTTTGTGTGTTGCTTTTGTATCCTGTGACTTTTCTGAATTCATTTATCTCTTCTAGCAATTTTTTATGGAGTTCTAGGGATTCTCTGTATACAGTATCATGTCATCTGCAAATAGCAAAAGTTTTACTTCTTCCTTATTAATTTGGGTGCCTTTTATTTCCTTTCATTATGGGACTGCAGTGGCTGACTTCCAGTGCTATGTTAAATAACAGTGGTGAGAGTGGATATCATTATCCTGTTCCTGACCATAAAGGAAAAGCTCTGTTTTCTCTGTTGAGGATTATATTAGCTGTGGGTTTTTCACATATGGCATTTATGATGTTGAACTATATTCCCTCTAAACCTTCTTGTTGAGAGTTTGTATGTTTTACTTTGGCAAATGCTTTTCTTGCATCTATTATAAAAGGGTCATATGGTTCTTAACCTTTCTTTTATTAATGTGGTTTGAAACATTGATTATTGGTGAATGTTGAACTACCCTTGCAGTCCAGAAATAAATCCAACTTGTTTGTGGTGAATCATTCTTTTAATGTACTGTTGGATTGAGTTTCCTGGTATTTTATTGAGAATTTTTGCATCTATCTTCACCAGGAATTTTGGTCTGTAGTTCTCCTTTTTAGTGGAGTCTTTATTTGGTTTTTATATCAGGATTATGTTGCCCATATAGAATGAATTTAGAAGTTTTCCTTCCTTTTTGAATTTTGGAACAGTTTTGAGAAGAATAGGTATTAACTCTTCTTTAAATCTTTGATATCATTCGGCCAGGAAGCCATTTGGCCCTGAATATTTGTTTCTTGGGAGATATTTTATTGCTAATTCACTTTCTTTGTTGATTATCAGTCTGTTCAAGTTTTCTGCTTCTTATTGTTTTAGTTTTGGTAGTTTATAGGTTGCTAGGAATTTATCCATTTCTTTCAAGTTGTCTAGTTTGTTGGCATATATTTTTTCATAATCTCTTATAATTGTATTTCATTATTTAGGCTGCTGTTTCTTCTTTTTCAGTTGTGATTTTATTTGAGTCCTTTCTCTTTTAATTTTGATAATTCTAGCTAGAGGTTTATCAATTTTATTAATTTTTTCAAAGAACCAGCTCTTGGTTTCATTGATCTTTCTCAAATTGTTTATTAAGATGCTATATAATGTATTTCTGCTGTAATATTCCTTCTGCTGGCTTTACATTTCATTTGTTTTTTTTTTTTCTAGCTGGTTTAGGTGTAAGGTTAGATTGTTTAATTGAGATTTTTCTTGCTTCTTGAGGTAGGCCTGTATTGCCATACAGTTCCCTTTTAGGACTAGTTTTGCTGCATCCCAAAGTGTTATAGACCATTGTCTTTACATTTTCATTTGTTTCCATGTACTTTGTTTTAATTTATTCTTTGATTCCCTAGTTGGCTGATTCATTGTATAGTAACATGCTGTTTAATCTCCATGTATTTGAGATCTTTCCATTTTTTCCTTGTGACTAATATCTGGTTACATTAGTATTGTGGTCAGAAAATGTAAATGGTATATTTTCAATTTTTTGTATTTATTGAGGTCTGATTTGTGACCTAGTATGTGATCTACTCTGGAGAATGTCCCATGTGCACTTGAAAAGAATGTATATTCTTCTATTTTTGGATGGAATGTTCTGAATATATCTGTTGCATCCATCTGGTGCAGTGTGTCATTTAAAGCCCTTGTTTCCTTGTTGATTTTCTGTTTAAATTATCTATCCATTGATGTAAGTGGAGTGTTGAAGTTCCCTACTATTATATTATTTTCAATGAGTTTCTTTATGTTTGTTTATAATTGTTTTATATATTTGGGTGCTCCCATTTTGGGTGTGTAAACATTTGTAATCAATTCTTTTATTTTATTTTTTAAGATATTATTTATTTATTTATTTGAGAGAGAGAGAAAGCATGAGTGTGGGGGAGGGGCAAAGGGAGAGGGAGAAGCAGACTGCCCACTGCGCAGGGACCCCAATGTAGGGTTTGATCCTAGGACCCCAAGATCATGACCTGAGCTGAAGGCAGCTGCTTAACTGACTGAACCACTCAGGTGCTCCTGTTTTTGTTTTTAGTTGACTCCACACCCAGCATGGAGCCCAATGCAGGGCTTGAAGTCACAACCCTGAGATCAAGACCTGAGTTGAATTCTCAACCAACTGAGCCACCCAGGTGCCCCAACACTTAGAATTGCTATATGTCCTGGTTGAATTGTTCCCTTTATTATGATATAGTGGCCTTCTTTGTCTCTCATTCCACAGTCTCTTTCTTAAGTCTAGTTTGACTGATGTATGTGGCTATTACTGATATCTTTGGATGTCCGATTGCATGATAAATTTTTCTCCATTCCCTCATTTTCAATGCACAAATGTCTTTAGGTCTGAAATTTGTCCTTTGTAGGTAGCATATATATGAGTCTTTTTAAAATCTATTCTGTCACCCTAGGTCTTTTGTTGGGGTTTTTTTTAGTCTACTTACCTTCAAAATAATTATTGATAGATATGTATTTAGTGCCATTTTATTATTTATTTTGTCATTGTTCCTGGAGATTTTTCTCCAATCATTTCCTTTCTTTGTCACTATCGGTTTCTCCTTTCCACTCAAGGAGTCTCCTTGAATATTACTTACACGGCTGGTTTAGTTTTTGTCTGGGAAATTCTTTATCTCTCCTTCTATTGTAAGTGACAGCCTTGTTGAATAGAGTATTCTTAGCTGCAGATTTTCCCATTCCGCACTTTGAATAAATCATGCCACTCTTTTCTGGCTTGTCATGATTCTGTTGGGAAGTCTCTGGCTTGCCTTATGGGTCTTCCCTTATATGTTAAAAATTTATTTTGTCTTGCTATTTTTAAGATTCTTTCTTAATTACTATATTTTGCAAATTTAATTATAATATGTCTTGGTATTGGCCTGCTTTTGTTGATTTTCATGGAAATTCTCTGTGCTTCCTAGATTTGGATGTCTGTTTCCTTCCCCAGATTAGGGGAAGTTTTCAGCTATTATCTCTTCAAATAAATTGTCTGCCCTCACTTCTCTCTCTTCTTCTGAGACTTCTATAATAAGAATTTCATTGCTTTTGATGGAGTCCCTAATTTCCCTTAGTCTATTCTCATGTTGCATATTTCTACTTTCTTTTGTTCGGCTTCCTTACTTTCTATTACTTTGTCTTCTAGGATGTTAATTCATTCCTCTGTTTCTTCCAGCTTGCTGTTCCTTCCATAGAACATGTTTTTCATTTTTGTATTGAGCCCTTTACTTTGATATGTTATTCCTTATCTCTCTTTTAAAAGTCTCACTCATGTCTGATACTCTCCTCAAGTCCAGTGTGTATACTTATGATTGTTGCTTTAACTGCTCTATTAGGCATGTTAATAATATATGTTTCATTTATATCTCTGACCATAGCCTTATTTTGTTCTATCATTTGGAATGTATTCAACTGTCATCACATTTTGTCTAAGTCTCTGCCTTCTCTGTGTTAGAAAAGTCAATTATGTCTCCTGCTCTGAAAAGTAATGGCCTTATGAAGAAGAGATCATGTGTTGCCCAGTACCTGGTGCTTCAGGAAGTGTTTCCATTATGTGCTGTATATGCATTGCTGTTGACTTTTGCCTACTCTGCCTTTTATGCCTGTCATCTCTAGAGGTTCTCCTTGGCTGCTCTGGTAGTGCCTGATCTGAATGTGGTAAGTTTTAAATAGATGTGCTCCAGTCTGCTTATGAAATGAGACCTGATACTACTTCTACCAGCAAACACCCTGCAGAACTCTCTGGTTGGGAGACATGGTGTGGGCAGAGGTTTGTACTGGTCTTCTGTGGGTGGTGCCCACCTCCATGGGACTGAGGTAAGCTTAACTGAGAATGGCAGTCCTGATAGATCTCAGTGGGATAAGCCTTGGTGTAAGGAAGTTAGGCAGCTAGTTTCCACACTGTGCTACTTCCTACAGGTAGCTCTGTGTTTATGCTAATGAGCTGGGGAGGGAAATGGTACCAGCCAGCAACTTTGTTTTCAGAGAAGCATCTCTGTGAATGCTGCCCTTCAGGGACAAGCTCCAAGAAGAGTGAACAATCTTCCCACTTTGTGCCACAGGCATTCTTCAGATGGCTGTTTCCCTGCTGTCTGCCCCTGAATTGTTTCCCAGCCTTGCCTTCGGAACCATAGAAGTGCCCTCTAGGCTTTATCCCAGTGTAGCCTACTGACCTTTAAAATTCTAGGCTTTGGGGTACCTGAATAGCTCAGTCAGTTAAGTGTCTGCCTTCAACTCAGGTCATGATTTCAGGGTCCTGGGATCCAGCCCCACATCAGGCTTCCTGCTCAAAGGAGAATCTGCTTCTCCCTCTCCCTCTGCTACTCCCCTGGTTCATTCTCTCTTTGTTAAATAAATAAATAAATAAATAAATAAATAAATAAATAAATAAATAAAATCTTTTTAAAAACTCTAGGCTTTAAACCCCACTGGTTGCAAGAACTTATCAAATTCAGCTCCACTCATTTTCCAAGCCAATGGCATTGGGGAAACTTTCTCCTTGTGCACTTTCCTGAATGCTTATGCTTTTCTCTGTCACCATGGCTACTTCTACTTTGCAGCACCCATGATCACTTTCTCTCCAAAGCCATGCATCAGCACTTACTATCTTCTTTGATGTGGCCTCTTTTCTTCCTTTGGTTGTGTAGTTTGTTCTGTCAGTTTTCAGGCCTATTTCTGGGGTATCTGGGATGATTTTGTAGCTATCTAGTTGTGTTCACGGGAGGAGAGGAGCCTAGGTCCTCCTACTCCACTGCCATCTTCTCTCTCCCTATATGTAATTTAAAAAATTTCTATAGATCTCCTACAGAGTTTGGTCAATAAAGCGTTTTGCTTAGTTTGGGTTCTGGAAAAATGTTAACTAATCAGCTGTAAGAAATGTTCATGGTTTTTAAAAATAGATGAGGTTGCAATGACATTTGTTTCTATAACTTTAGGTTTGAACTTTGTGGTTTAGTATTTTTAAAATTTTATTTATTATTAAAAGTTTCAGTGGTTAGTTTTAGTTAACATATTAACCAAAGTACAGGAAATTGAGAGTAGAATATTACACTGAGTGTGCACATAATTTTTTTTCTAGAAAAGTAATATTAAACATTTGTAGTTCTTTCATAGTTTACATGGATAAATATGTGATGTATGAAATGTTACATTTTGCACAGAGCTCATGTTTCATATATATTTGATGCCTTTGTGCTAGATTCCTGATGACTGAAAGCTACTGTGTATATCTATACTCTAGATGCTGTTTGATTACTACTTAACAAATAATTTTGTCTTTAACTAAGATTGTTTTGTGGACAGGAAAACAACTAGATACATAAAAATCCAAAAGTATTGAGACATGGATTTGAGAGGGATTTAATTGTGTCAGTCATAATCACTCTCAATTTCACCTTGTAGATCTTTCCTTCCAATGAGTTACTACCTTTTTTTCTATCTTCGATAAAGAAGCTCTCATATATCTGAGCAGATTTAAAGCTCATAAGGTTTTAAATAAATAACTATGCTTTAAGTGTGACAGAGAGGATTTAGCTCAGTCTTTGTGTGCATTGTTATGAGTTGGTCCTTCAGAGCTTTGATTAGTCAAACTCTGCTTTTGTTGATATTCATCCAGCAGGCACATTTTATTGACAATTGATTAGTTTTGGATTATGATGGCTATTTGCTAAAGTAGGTAACCCTCATTCTTGATGAACTCCACAATTGTTCTAGGGAATTTCTTAGCAGCTTATTTTTATGTTGTACAGATCTAATAGGCTTTGAAATTAGGGAATCACCTATCATTTGTGAGAAAAGTGCAATTGGTGTACTCTAAAAATGCTTACCCTTCAAATTCTCAATCAATTGTACTAAACCCCCAAAACTGTGTGGAGATTCCTCAAAGAGTTGATATAGAACGGCCCTATGACCCAGCAATTGCACTGCTGGGGATTTACACCAAAGATACAGATGCAGTGAAAAGGCAGGATACCTGCACCCCAATGTTTATAGCACCAATGTCCACAATAGCCAAACTGTGGAAGGAGCCTCGGTGTCCATCGAAAGATGAATGGATAAAGAAGATGTGGTCTATATACAATGGAATATTACTCAGCCATTAGAAATGACAAATACCCACCATGTGCTTCAACATGGATAGAACTAAAGGGTATTTTGCTGAGTGAAGTAAGTCAATCAGAGGACAAAAATTATATGGTTTCATTCATATGGGGAATATAAAAAATAGTAAAAGGGATTAAAGGGAAAAGAGAGAAAATGAGTGGGAAATATCAGAGAGGGTAACAGAACATGAGAGACTGCTAACTCTGGGAAACGAACAAGGGGTAGTGGAAGGGGAGGTGGGCGGTGGGACGGGGTGACTGGGTGATGGGCACTGAGGGGAGGACTTGATGGGAAGAGCACTGAGTGTTATACTATATGTTGGCAAATCAAACGCCAATAAAAATATACAAAAAAACTAATAAAATAAAAAGATAAAACCTTACCAAAATCATAATACCAAGTAAAAATAGCTTGACTGGTGAATTTAATTAAACAGTTAAATAGAAACAACAATCCAGTAGAACAAATGGCTTATTGTCTCACATTTAGATCTTTCATTCATTTTGAGTTTATCTTTGTGTATGGTGTAAGAGAATGGTCTAGTTTCATTCTTCTGCACATGACTGTACAATTTTCCGAGCACCATTTATTAAACAGACTGTCCTTTTTCCAGTGGATAGTGTTTCCTGCATTGACGAATATTAGTTGACTATAGACTTGAGGGCCCATTTCTGGATTCTCTATTCTGTTCCATTGATCTATGTGTCTGTTTTTGTGCCAGTACCACACGGTCTTGATGAAAACCTTTGTAGTACAACTTGAAATTTGGCATTGTGATGCCCCCAGCTCTGGTTTTCTTTTTCAAAATTCCCCTGGCTATTCAGGGTCTTTTCTGATTCCATGCAAGTCTTAAGATAATTTGTTCCAACTCTCTGAAGTAAGTCCGTGGTATTTTGATAGGGATTGCATTAAATATGTAAATTGCCCTGGATAGCATAGAGATTTTCACAATATTAATTCTTGTAATCCATGAGCTTGGAATACTTTTCCAACTCTTTGTGTCTTCCTCAATTTTTTCAGAAGTGCTCTATAGTTTGTAGGGTATAGATCCTTTACCTCTTTGGTTAGGTTTATTCCTAGGTATCTTATGCTTTTGGGTGCAATTGTCAATGGGATTGACTCCTTAATTTCTCTTTCTTGTCTCATTCTAGTGTATAGAAATGCCACTGATTTCTGGCCATTGATTTTGCATCCTGCCACACTGCCAAATTGCTGTATGAGTTCTACCAATCTTGGGGTGGAGTCTTTTGGGTTTTCTATGGACAGTATCATGTCATCTGCAAAGAGGAAGAGTTTGACTTTTTCTTTGCCCATTTGAATGCCTTTTATTTCTTTTTGTTGGCTGATGGCTGAGGCTAGGACTTCTAGTACTATGTTGAATAACAGTGGTGAGAGTGGACATCCCTTTCATGTTCCTGATCTTAGGGGAAAGGCTTTCAGTGTTTCCCAATTGAGAATGATATTTGCTGTGGGCTTTTCATAGATGGCATTGAAGATGCTGAGGAACATTCCCTCTATCCCTACACTCTGAAGAGTTTTGATCAGGAATGGATGTTGTCTTTTATCAAATGCTTTCTCTGCATCTATTGAGAAGATCATATGGTTCTTGTTTTTTCTCTTGTTGACATGATCTATCACATTGATTGTTTTATGAGTGTGGAGCCAACCTTCCATCCCAGGGATAAATCCCACTTGGACATGGTGAATAATTTTCTTAATGTACTGTTGGATCCTATTGGCTAGTATCTTGTTGAGAATTTTTGCATCTGTGTTCATCAGAGATATTAGTCTATAATTCTCCTTTTTGGTGGGGGTCTTTGGTTGTGGAATTAATGTGATGCTGGCCTCATAGAACAAGTTTGGAAGTACTCCATCTCTTTCTATCTTTGTGAGCAGCTTTAGTAGAATAGGTATAGTTTCTTCTTTAAACGTTTTATAGAATTCCCCTGGGAAGCCATCTGGCCATGGGTTTTTATGTCTTGGGGGTGTTGATGACTGCTTCAATTTCCTCACTGTTTATTGGCCTTTTCATGTTTTCTATTTTTTCCTGTTCCAGTTTTGGTAGTTTGAGGCATTTCAGTAATGCATCCATTTCTTCTAGATTGTCTAATTTATTCATGTATAGCTGCTCATAATAAGTTTTTAAAATCATTTGTATTTCCTTGGTATTGGTTGTGATCTCTCCTCTTTCATTCTGCTTTTATTAATTTGAGTCTTTTCTCTTTTCTTTTTAACTTATTAATTCTTTCAAAGAACCAACTCCTGGTTTTGTTTATGTATTCTGCAGTTCTTCTGGTCTCTATTTCATTGATTTCTACTCAAATCTTTATTTTCTCTCTTCTGCTTGGCATAGGTTTTATTTGCTCTTCTTTTTCCATTTCCTTTAGGTGCAAGGTTAGCTTGCATATTTGAGGGTTTTTTTTTCCAATTTTTTGAGGGATGCTTGTATGGGGATGTATTTCCCTCTTATGACTGCTTTTGCTTTATCCCAGAAATTTTAAATGGTTGTATGTTCATTTTCATTAGTTTCCATGAATCTTTTGAATTCTCTAATTTCCTGGTTGACCTATTCATCTTTTAGCAAAATACTCTTTAACCTCCACGTGTTTGATTTTCCCCCAAATTTCTTCTTGTGATTGAGTTCTAGTTTCAAAGCATTGTGATCTGAAAATATGCAGGGACAATCCCAATCTTTTGGTATTGTTTGAGACCTGCTTTGTGACCCAGTATGTGGTCTATTCTGGAGAAAGTTCCATGTGCACTTGAGAAGAATGTGTATTCAGTTGCGTTTGGATGTAAAGTTCTGTAAATATCTGTGAAATCCATTTGGTCCAGTGTACCACTTAAAACCCTTGTTTCTTTGGAGATGTTGTGCTTAGAATATCTGTCAATTGCAGAAAGTGCCATGTTGAAATCTCCTCCTATTAGTGTAATATTATCGAACTATCTTTACTTTGGTTATTAATTGATTGATATACTTGGCAGCTCCCACATTAGGGGCATAAAGATTGATGATTGTTAGGTCTTCCTGTTGGATAGACCCTTTAAGTATGATATAGTGTCCCTTTTCCTCTCTTACTACAGTGTTTGGGATAAACTTTAATTTATCTGATATGAATATTGCTACCCCAGCTTTCTTTTGAAGACCATTTGAATGGTAAATTATTCTTCAACCTTTCATTTTCAGGCTGGAGGTATCCTTAGGTCTAAAATGAGTCTCTTGTAGACAGCAAATAGATGGGTCTTACTTTTTTTCCAGTCTGAAACCCTGCGTCCTTGATGGGATCATTAAGCTCATTCACGTTCAGAGTAACTATTGAGAGATATGAATTTAGTGTCATCATAATACCTATTCAGTCCCTGTCTGTGGATTATTTCTTTTGGTTTCCTATTTCTTTTACAGGTTATCCCTTAATATTTCTAGCAGATCTTGTTTGGTGGTCACATATTCTTTCAGTTTCTGCCTATCTTGAAAGCTCTTTATTTCTCCTTCTATTCTGAATGAGAGCCTTGCTGGAAAAAGTATTCTTAGCTGCATGTTCTTCTCATTTAGGACCCTGAATATATCCTGCCTGCCCTTTCTGTCCTGCCAGGTCTCTATGGAGAGGTCTGCTGGTAATCTAATATATCTCCCCATATATCTTAGGCATCTCTTGTCTCTCGCTGCTTCAAGGATTTTCTCTTTATCTTTGGAATTTGCACGTTTCACTATTAAATGTCAAGGTGTTGAATGGGTTTTTATTGATTTTAGAGGGGGGGACTGCTCTATCTCCTGGATCTGAATGCCTGTTTCCTTCTCCAAATTAGGGAAGTTCTCAGTTATAATTTGTTCAAATATTCTTTCTTCCCTCTGACCCTTTCGGTGCTCTCTGGAACCCAAATTATACGTAGATTTTTCCTTCTGAGGCTGCTATCATTTATTTCCCTTAACCTTTCCTCATTGTTTTTTAATTGTTTTTCTTTTTTTTCCTCAGCTTCCTTCCCTGCCATCAACTTGTCTTCCATGTTGCTCACTCTTTTTTTTTAAGATTTTATTTGTTTATCCATTAGACACACAGAGAGAGAGAGAATGAGAGAGAGAGAGGCGGAGACAGGCAGAGGGAGAAGCAGCCTCCATGCAGGGAGCCCGACACGGGACTTGATCCTGGGACTTCAGGATCACTCCCTGAGCTGAAGGTGGTGCTAAACCTCTGATCCACCTGGGCTGCCCGCTCACTCTTTCTTCTACATCATTAATCTTGTCATTTGGACCTCCAGGTTGGATTGCATCTCATTCAATTGATTTTTAATTTCTACCTGATTAGATCTAAATTCTGCAGTCATGAAGTCTCTTGAATCCTTTATGCTTTTTTCCAGAGCCACCAGTACCTTTGTAATTTTGCTTCTCAATTGGGTTTCTGACATCGAATTGTAATCCAAACTCTGTAACTCTGTGGCTGAGTACTGTTTCTGATTCTTTCTTTTCTGTTGAGTTCTTTCTTCTAGTCATTTTGCTCAGTGCAGAGTGGCTGTATGACTGGGCTGAGTCAAGAATATCAGCCATGACCTAAGTAAATTTCACCCTGGATGATACTTCTGAGGTCAGAGACCCGAAATTGAAAACAAAGATCAGAACAAAATAAAACAAAAGGATCACTAAAGTGAAGAACAAATTGTAAAACAAAGTAGTAAAAAATAAATGGCGAGGAATCCTAAATAAGAAGAAAAATAAAGAAAAGGGAAAAAAGAAGAGAAAAAGGCAAAACTAAAGAGGAAAAGAAAAAGAAAAAAAGAGAGGTAAAAAGAGGGGAGATTGTGAGATGGTGGTGGTGACTAAGTTGTAGTGTAGGGAGAATGTAGTCTACCTGAGGGGTCCTAGAGGGTAATCCTCTTGGTTCTGACTTATTAAGTTCTGTATGTTATAAGATGCTTAGTCCCAAATTTATATAAAGCAGTAATACTTGTAGAAAGCCCAACATTGACCTTCAAACATGAATGAGATAAAAGACAGGGGCAGAATGGGAATGAGGAGTCTCACAGAATGAACCAGCATGGCATCTCACTTGGTTCTGGGTGCGTGCTGGTCATGTTTTAGAGGCTATTAACTTCCACCATTGTAGGACAAAATGAGGCAGAGAAAACAAAAAACACCAAACACAAAAAATATATGTTTTGCATCTCCCAAAATTAAGTTGAGTATGTTGAAGGGAATCTAGAATTGGAAATTATATCTAAGACCTGTAATTGTAGTAATATGAAAGTAAAAAAGGAAGAAACTTAAAAATGAAGATATGTTAAAATATTGTAGTTAAGGTGGGAAAAGAGAAAAAAAGTTTGAAATTTACAGTCTGATATAAAAACGAGTTGTACTGGAAAAAGGAAGGAAAAAAATATGAGGGGTACCCTCTCGTTCTATATGTTATAAATCCCTCTGACTTCCCCTGGAGTTTTCAGTGCTAGAAAGAAAGCAGTGCTAGCTTGGTCAAGAACTTGCTCTTCCTCTGTTCTTCCAGCTGGTCTTATGGTGGAGGGTCTGCTGTGCTGATTCTCAGGTGTGTGTATCTGGGCGATATGCCCTGCCCCCTGCCGGGTGCTGGGCTCAGTGGGAGCTGTTTACCCCATGAGGCCCTTGTTCCCTGGTGGGCGCCCCTCCTGGGCACAGGGTGATACAAGGAGGAACAACCACACTGGTGGCAGCCAGATTTCCAGCTCTGGATTCAGTTCCCCGCTAGCAACTAACAGTCTCCCAGTGCACACTGACCTAGATGCTCCTGGGGCGGTGCAGGTTTGCTGATCTGCACAGCTTGCAGGGTGCGCAGTGGCAGGAGAGTCTTCTCCGTCCTGTGCCCTCCTGGCCTCTGCCTTTCCGGAGGGAGTGCAGGAATGTCAGCTGTGTCTGCCCAGCATCCTGGGATCAGGGGCCCTATGCTGCTGGAATTGCACTCCTGGAGGTGCAGCTCCCGCAGGGAAGAGGGCGTAGACCCCTCCGTCCAGAGCCACCTGCCTAACTGACCGGCTTCTCCCAGATGCCCCACCAGGTGCATGCTCCAGCCCTTTGAGATCGGCCCACAGTCTGTGCTGTGCTTTCCCCCGGGTGCACTTCCTCTCTTAGTGACCCTGGGAGACTGGAGGCTCCACTGCCCCTCCTGTGGTTCTGCTCAAGTTCTCTGCTAAGTGACTTTCAGTCCGGGAAGAATCTAGTGCGGATTTTTAAAGTTCCTGCTTCTCCAGGGCTGGGCTTTCCTTTCCCAGCGGCCCTTAGCCTGGCTCCCTGCGGTGCCCCTCCCCCACTTGATTCTTTTTTTTTTTTTTTTTTTTTCTGCCTTCCTACCTTGTTAGAAGCAAAAATCTTTCTGTAGCATTCTGGATGTTCTCTCTTTAAATCTCAGGTCGAATTCTTAGTTTTTCAGGATGGTTTGAAAGTTATCTAGGTAGGTTGGTGGGGCCAGGTGAGTTGAGGACCTCTACTCCTCCACCATCTTGCCCCACCTCTGGTAAGGTTTTATTTTTATTTTTATTTTTTTATTTTTTTATTTTTTTTAAGGTTTTAAATTAGTATTTAATTTATTTACTATAGAGTTATTCGTGTTTTCTCCTTCTTCTTAGATAAATTTTAGTAATTATGTTTCTTGATCTGACTTTGCATGACTCTTCATCTCATTCATCTCAGCTCTATGCTTTAGTTGATATATATATGTGTGTATATATATATATCATAATATATATGTCATAATCTGATACATATCAGATTATAGTTCTCCTGAACATGCCATACAGCTTCAAACCTCCTTTACATAAATTCATTGATCTTTTGTTTGGAATGTTATGCCCTGATCTTCATGTAACTAATTATAAATTTTTTAGTTCTCATTTCAAGAAGCTCCCTCTTCCAGGGAAAGCTTTAGTGATTTCACTTGGTGTTTTCTTTTCCCACATACTTCTCCATTCCTACTGTGAGCTGTCTTAATTGTTCTTCTGAATTCTTTGATTACCATATGTATATGGCAAATGTAATCTTTCTTATGTATAGTAGCTGTCTTTTCCTACTTCCCTTATTACACTTAGGTTACTGAGGTCAGGGATGTTGAGTTTTATCTTTGTACTTTTTGTGTCAAGCACAAAGAAAATGTTCAACAATAATTAGAAGGATAGGAGGACCTGAAAAGGAAGGAGGGTGGGAAGAAGTATGAAAAGAAGGCAAGGGGTAAGAAAGGAAGGAAACAAGGGAAGGGGAGAAAGAGAGAAGGGAGGGAGAGAGATAAAGATGTTTTCAGTAGAGATCACTATTGTTAATTTTAACTGGAGAAAAGAGAGCAAGAAAGTGTGTGCTCCTAAAAGAGGCCTAGATCCGATTCACTTCCACAACTCCTATTGGAAATTGGAAAACTAGTCTTTGAAAACATCTACCATCATTATTAATCCTCCAGGGCAATGTTATGCACTATAAATATTTAGAAATAGAATTTGTGTGAAGAGGTTCAGGATCATAGCTTTTAGGATAGAAATGTTAGAACCTCTAGAAGCTATAGAGTTCATTGCTTGGCCTAGAACTGGGTTATAACATTCAGTCAAATGTGTATTGTCAACTCCTATATTGATAGAATCCATAAAATGACCAGTATCTACCAGTGTGGTTATAGTAAGAGCCCTGAAGGTCTTTCTTTCACAGGTCTCATTGTTTTCAAGAACAACCATGTTGCCAGAAGAAAAATATAAACAATATTTGTAGATATATAGGAATTATTACATGCCTACTATGTGTCAACCTCCATGTTGCTATTCAACGTGCTTTTTGTTCAGCTTTATTTTATGCCATCATTCTATTCTTTTTTATACCATATTACTACTACTCAGGTTGCAAATACTTTTATCACTTCTCAGTACAGTAATGCAATAGTTACATGCTTTAAACATCATACTCTCCTTAAAGAATTTTTAGTAATTTCGTCTCTTTCCACTCAACTTTCTACCCCTACTTAGGTTGTATAAAGTTTTATAACTTTGCAATAAAGTCGTACAATAGGTACATGCTTTAATCATCATGTTATCCTTAAAGAATGTTTTATTTAGTTTAGTTTTTATTTTCATTACTGTTAGTTAACATACAGTGTAATATTAGTTTCAGGTATGCACTACAGTAATTCAAAACTTCCATATACTACCCTGTACTCATCATGACAAGTGGCTCATTATCATCATCTATTTAAACCATTTTCCCATACCTCTTCTTTCTGATAACTATCAGTTTCTTCTCTAGCTAAGAGTCTCTTTCTTGGATCTTTCTCATTTTTTTTCCCCTTTGGCTTGTTTATTTTGTTTCTTAAATCACACATATAGGTAAAATCATATGGTATTTGTTTTTCTGTGACCTATTTTGCTTAGTCTTACATTGTATAACTCCATCTATATAGTTACAAATGGTAAGATTTCATTCTTTTTTATGGCTGAATAATATTCCATTATACATGTATACCACATCTTTTTTTCTTTTTCTTTTTTTTTATTGAGAGAGAGGCCTTTATTTACATCCTCTTTTTCTGCCCCCATCATAATTTCAAAGTAACTTGTTTTCTTTTTTTTTAAATTTGTTTTTTATTAGTGTTCAATTTACCAACATACAGAATAACCCCCAGTGCCCGTCACCCATTCACTCCCACCACCCGACCTCCTCCCCCTCTACCACCCCTAGTTCGTTTCCCAGAGTTAGGAGTCTTTACGTTCTGTCTCCCTTTCTGATATTTTCCACACATTTCTTCTCCCTTCCCTTATATTCCCTTTCACTATTATTTATATTCCCCAAATGAATGAGAACATATAATGTTTGTCCTTCTCCGACTGACTTACTTCACTCAGCATAATACTCTTCAGTTCCATCCACGTTGAAGCAAATGGTGGGTATTTGTCATTTCTAATAGCTGAGTAATATTCCATTGTATACATAAACCACATCTTCTTTATCCATTCATCTTTCGATGGACACCGAGGCTCCTTCCACAGTTTGGCTATTGTGGCCATTGCTGCTATAAACATCGGGGTGCAGGTGTCCTGGCGTTTCATTGCATCTGTATCTTTGGGATAAATCCCCAACAGTACAATTGCTGGGCCTAGGGCAGGTCTATTTTTAACTCTTTGAGGAACCTCCACACAGTTTTCCAGAGTGGCTGCACAGGTTCACATTCCCACCAACAGTGTAAGAGGGTTCCCTTTTCTCCGCATCCTCTCCAACATTTGTTGTTTCCTGCCTTGTTAATTTTCCCCATTCTCACTGGTGTGAGGTGGTATCTCATTGTGGTTTTGATTTGTATTTCCCTGATGGCAAGTGATGCAGAGCATTTTCTTTTTTTTTTTCTTTTTTTTTTCAGAGCATTTTCTCATGTGCTTGTTGGCCATGTCTATGTCTTCCTCTGTGAGATTTCTCTTCATGTCTTTTGCCCATTACATGATTGGATTGTTGTTTCTTTGCTGTTGAGTTTAATAAGTTCTTTATAGATCTTGGAAACTAGCCCTTTATCTGATATATAATTTGCAAATATCTTCTCCCATTCTGTAGGTTGTCTTTTAGTTTTGTTGACTGTATCCTTTGCTGTGCAAAGCTTCTTATCTTGATGAAATCCCAATAGTTCATTTTTGCTTTTCTTTCTTTTGCCTTCGTGGATGTATCTTGCAAGAAGTTACTGTGGCCGAGTTCAAAAAGGGTGTTGCCTGTGTTCTTCCCTAGGATTTTGATGGAATCTTGTCTCACATTTAGATCATTCATCCATTTTGAG
This sequence comes from Canis lupus dingo, assembly GCF_003254725.2. NCBI lineage: Eukaryota > Metazoa > Chordata > Mammalia > Carnivora > Canidae > Canis > Canis lupus. The sequence goes on from NC_064281.1 coordinate 67,392,662, forward strand.
TTTATCTTTGGGTATGGTGAAAGAGAGTGGTCTAGTTTCATTCTTCTGCATGTGGATGTCCAATTTTCCCAGCACCATTTATTGAAGAGACTGTCTTTCTTCCAATGGATAGTGTTTCCTCCTTTATCAAATATTAGTTGACCATAAAGTTCAGGGTCCACTTCTGGGTTCTCTCTTCTGTTCCATTGATCTATGTGTCTGTTTTTGTGCCAGTACCACACTGTCTTGATGACCACAGCTTTGTAGTACAACCTGAAATCTGGCATTGTGATGTCCCCAGATATGGTTTTCTTTTTAAAATTCCCCTGGATATTCGGGGTCTTTTCTGATTCCACACAAATCTTAAAATAATTTGTTCTAACTCTTTGAAGAAAGTCCATGGTATTTTGATAGGGATTCCATTAAACGTGTAAATTGCCCTGGGTAACATTGACATTTTCACAATATTAATTCTGCCAATCCATGAGCAAGGAGTATTTTTCCATGTCTTTGTGTCTTCCTCAATTTCTTTCAGAAGTGTTCTATAGTTTTGAGGGTATAGACCCTTTACATCTTTGGTTAGGTTTATTCCCAGATAAACTAAAATTTACCCCGAAGACTGTAGTGAGAGATGAAGAGGGACACTATATCATACTTAAAGGATCTATCCAACAAGAGGACTTAACAATCCTCAATATATATGCCCTGAATGGGGGAGCTGCCAAATATATAAATCAATTATTAACTAAAGTGAAGAAATACTTAGATAATAATACACTTATACTTGGTGACTTCAGTCTAGCTCTTTCTATACTCGATAGGTCTTCTAAGCACAACATCTCCAAAGAAACGAGAGCTTTAAATGATACACTGGACCAGATGGATTTCACAGATATCTACAGAACTTTACATCCAAACTCAACTGAATACACATTCTTCTCAAGTGCACATGGAACTTTCTCCAGAATAGACCACATACTGGGTCACAAATCGGGTCTGAACTGATACCAAAAGATTGGGATCGTCCCCTGCATATTCTCAGACCATAATGCCTTGAAATTAGAACTAAATCACAACAAGAAGTTTGGAAGGACCTCAAACACATGGAGGTTAAGGACCATCCTGCTAAAAGATGAAAGGGTCAACCAGAAAATTAAGGAAGAATTAAAAAGATTCATGGAAACTAATGAGAATGAAGATACAACCGTTCAAAATCTTTGGGATGCAGCAAAAGCAGTCCTAAGGGGGAAATACATCGCAATACAAGCATCCATTCAAAAACTGGAAAGAACTCAAATACAAAAGCTAACCTTACGCATAAAGGAGCTAGAGAAAAAACAGCAAATAGATCCTACACCCAGGAGAAGAAGTGAGTTAATAAAGATTCGAGCAGAACTCAACGAAATCATGACCAGAAGAACTGTGGAACAGATCAACAAAACCAGGAGTTGGTTCTTTGAAAGAATTAATAAGATAGATAAACCATTAGCCAGTCTTATTAAAAAGAAGAGAGAGAAGACTCAAATTAATAAAATCATGAATGAGAAAGGAGAGATCACTACCAACACCAAGGAAATACAAACGATTTTAAAAACATATTATGAACAGCTATATGCCAATAAATTAGGCAATCTAGAAGAAATGGACGCATTCCTGGAAAGCCACAAACTACCAAAACTGGAACAGGAAGAAATAGAAAACCTGAACAGGCCAATCACCAGGGAGGAAATTGAGGCTGTCATCAAAAACCTCCCAAGACACAAGAGTCCAGGGCCAGATGGCTTCCCAGGGGAATTTTATCAAACATTTAAGAAGAAACTATACCTATTCTCCTAAAGCGGTTTGGAAAGATAGAAAGAGATGGAGTACTTCCACATTCGTTCTATGAGGCCAGCATCACCTTAATTCCAAAGCCAGACAAAGACCCCACCAAAAAGGAGAATTACAGACCAATATCCCTGATGAACATGGATACAAAAATTCTCAACAAGATACTGGCCAATAAGATCCAACAGTACATTAAGAAAATTATTCACCATGACCAAGTAGGATTTATCCCCGGGACACAAGGCTGGTGCAACACCCGTAAAACAATCAATGTGATTCATCATATCAGCAAGAGAAAAACCAAGAACGATATGATCTTCTCATTAGATGCAGAGAAAGCATTTGACAAAATACAGCATCCATTTCTCATCAAATCTCTTCAGAGTGTAGGGATAGAGGGAACATTCCTCAACATCTTAAAAGCCATCTCCGAAAAGCCCACAGCAAATATCATTCTCAATGGGGAAGCACTGGAAGCCTTTCCCCTAAGATCAGGAACAAGACAGGGATGTCCACTCTCACCACTTCTATTCAACATAGTACTGGAAGTCCTAGCCTCAGCAATCAGACAACAAAAAGACATTAAAGGCATTCAAATTGGCAAAGAAGAAGTCAAACTCTCCCTCTTCGCCGATGACATGATATTCTACATAGAAAACCCAAAAGTCTCCACCCCAAGATTGCTAGAACTCATACAGCAATTCGGTAGCGTGGCAGGATACAAAATCAATGCCCAGAAGTCAGTGGCATTTCTATACACTAACAATGAGACTGAAGAAAGAGAAATTAAGGAGTCAATCCCATTTACAATTGCACCCAAAAAATTTAAATTTATCTTGAACTACTTTGATCCATGTGTGATGAAGAAGTTTGCAACATAAATTATATGTATTGGAGTTTTACAGGTATCTATCTGTTACCTGTTCAATTTCATTGGGACCAGAGAACATACTTTATATGATTATTATTCTTTTAAATTTGTTAAGGCATGTTTTATGGCTCAGAACGTAGTTAGCTCTCAGAGAATGCTCAAAATAGTTATAGAAGATATGGGGCATCTGGGTACCTTAGTCAGTTAAGTATCTGATTCTCAATTTTGGCTCAAGTCCTCATCTCAGGGTCATGAGATCAAGCTCTATGTTGAGGTCCATGATGGGCATGAAGCCTGCTTAAGATTCTCCCTCTCCCTTTGCCCTTCCCTCTGCTGGCATGCTCTCATTCTCTAAAATAAATAGATACATCTTTTTTTTTTTAATGTGTATTCTGTTGTTGTTGGGTGAAGAATTTGTAAGTGCTAATTAGATCCAGTTGATGGTGCTATTCAGTTCTATTCTATTCTTGTTGATCTTCTGCTTGCTGAATTGATCTGTAAATTACTGATCAATGGATCTTGAAAACTCCAACTATAAAACTGGATTAGTCTGAAGTTTACTTTTAAAGTAAACTTTTGAAGTTCTACTAGTTTCTGCCTCAAATATGTTTAATCTTTGTTTCGGGGCACACACACCTTAAGGATTATTAACTATTCTTGCAGAATCATCCCATTTATCATTATGTAATTCTCTTCTTTTTAAAATTTAAATTAATTTTATTTTATTGAAGTTCAATTTGCTACCATATAGCATAACACCCAGTGCTCATCCTGTCAAATGCCCCCCTCAGTGCCCATCACCCAGTCACCCCATCCCCCTGCCTACCTCCCTTTCCACCATTCCTTGTTCGTCTCCCAGGAGTCTCTCATGTTCTGTCACCTTCACTGATATTTCCCACTCATTTTCTCTCCTTTCCCCTTTATTCCCTCTCACTATTTTTTATATTCCCCAAATGAATGAGACCATATAATGTCTGTCCTTCTCTGATTGACTTATTTCACTCAGCATAATACCATCCAGTTCCACATTGAAACAAATGGTGGGTATTTGTCGTTTCTAATGGCTGAGTAATATTCCATTGTATACACAGACCACATATTCTTTATCCATTCATTTTTTGATGGACAGACACCTAGGCTCTTTCCACAGGTTGGATATTGTGGACATTGCTGCTATAAACATTGGGGTGCAGGTGTAGTGGCGTTTCACTGCATCTATATCTTTGGGGTAAATCCCCAGCAGTGCAATTGCTGGGTCATAGTGTAGCTCTATTTTTACCTCTTTGAGGAAACTCCACACAGTTTTCCAGAGTGGCTGCATCAGTTCACATTCCCACCAACAGTGGGAGAGGGTTCCCCTTCCTCCACATGCTCTCCAACATTTGTGGTTTCCTGCCTTGTTAATTTTCCCCATTCTCACTGGTGTGAGGTAGTATCTCGTTGTGGTTTTCATTTGTATTTCCCTGATGGACAGTGATGCGGAGCATTTTCTCGTGTGCTTGTTGGCCATGTCTGTCTTCCTCTGTGAAATTTCTGTTCATGTCTTTTGCCCATTTCAGGATTGGATTGTTTGTTTCTTTGCTGATTAGTTTCATAAGCTCTTTAGAGAAATTGGATACTAGCCAAAGGTCTGATATGTCATTTGCAAATGTCTTCTCCCATTCTGTAGGTTGCCTTTTAGTTTTGTTGACTGTTTCTTTGGCTGTGCAGAAGCTTTTGATCTTGATGAAGCCCCAATAATTCATTTTTTCTTTTGTTTCCCTTGCCTTCATGCCTTCATAGATGTATCTTGCAAGAAGTTGCTGTGGCCAAGTTCAAAAAGGGTGTTGCCTGTGTTCTCCTCTAGGATTTTGATGGATTCCTGTCTCACATTTAGATCTTTCATACATTTTGAGTTTATCTTTGTGTACAGTGTAAGAGAATGGTCTAGTTTCATTCTTCTTCATGTGGCTGTCCAATTTTCCCAGCACCATTTATTGAAGAGACTGTCTTTCTTCCAATGGATAGTCTTTCCTCCTTTAACGAATATTAGTTGACCATAGAGTTGAAGGCCCATTTCTGGATTCTCTATTCTGTTCCATTGATCTAGGTGTCTGTTTTTGTGCCAGTACCACACTGTCTTGATGATCACAGCTTTGTAGTACAACCTGAATTCTGGGATTGTGATGCCCCCAGCTATGGTTTTCTTTTTAATATTCCCCTGGCTATTCGGGGTCTTTTCTGATTCCACACAAATCTTAAGTTGATTTGTTCCAACTCTCTGAAGAAAGTCCATGGTATTTTGATAGGGATTGCATTACATGTGTAAATAGCCCTGGGTAGCATTGATATTTTCACAATGTTAATTCTTCCAATCCATGAGCATGGAATATTTTTCCACTTCTTAGTGTCTTCCTCAACTTCTTTCAGAAGTGTTCTATAGTTTTTAGGGTATAGATCCTTTATCTCTCTGGTTAGGTTTATTCCAAGTATCTTATGCTTTGGGGTGCAATTATAAATGGGATTGACTCCTTCATTTCTCTTTCTTCAGTCTCATTGTTAGTGTATAGAAATGCCACTGATTTCTGGGCATTGATTTTGTATCCTGCCACACTGTCTAATTGCTGTATGAGTTCTAGCAATCTTGGGGTGGAGACTTTTGGGTTTTCTCTGTACAGTATCATGTCATCAGCAAAGAGGGAGAGTTTGACTTCTTCTTCACCAATTAGAATGCCTTTTTTTTTTCTTTTTCCTTCCTGAAATATCCAGGGCACAATCCCAATCTTTTGGTCTCCGTTAAGACCTGATTTGTGACCGGGTATGTGGTATATTCTGGAGAAAGTTCCATGTGCACTTGAGAAGAATGTTTATTCAGTTGCATTTGGATGTAATGTTCTTTGAATATCTGTGAAATCCATCTGGCCCAGTGTTTCATTTAAAGCTCTTGTTTCTTTGGAGATTTTGTGCTTCAAAGATCTCTCATTTACAGAAGGCACCGTGTTGAAGTCTCCCAGTATAAATGTATTATTATCTAAGTATGTCTTAACTTTGATTATTAATTGTTTGATAAAATTGGCAGTTCCCACATTGGATGCAGGTTCTTCTCGTTTAGGACCCTGAATATATCCTGCCAGCCCTTTCTGGCCTGCCAGGTCTCTGTGGAGAGGTCTGCTGTTAACCTAATACTTCTCCCCATAAAGGTTAGGGATCTCTTGTCTCTTGCTGCTTTAAAGATCTTCTCTTTATCTTTGGAATTTGCAAGCATCACTATTATATGTTGAGTTGTTGAACGGTTTTTATTGATTTTAGGTGAGGATCTCTCTATCTTCTCGATTTGAATGTCTGTTTCCCTCCCCAAGTTAGGGAAGTTCTCAGCTATGATTTGTTCAAGTACACTTTCTGGTCTTTTTTCTCTTTCAGTGCCCTCGGGAACCCCAATTAAATGTATATATTTCCTTCTGAGGCTGTCATTTATTTCCCTTAACCTATCCTCATGATCTTTTAATTGTTTTTCTCTTTTTTCCTCAGCTTTCTTCCTTGCCATCAGCTTGTCTTCTATGTCACTCACTTGTTCTTCTACCCCATTAACTCTCGTCATTAATATGTCTAGTTTGGATTGCATCTCATTTAATTGATTTTTAATTTCGGCCTGATTAGATCTAAATTCTGCAGTCATTAAGTCTCTTGAATCCTTTAAGGTTTTTTTCCAGAGCCACCAGTAGCTTTATAATTGTGCTTTGAATTGGCTCTCTGACATCAAATTGTAATCCAAACTCTGTAACTCTGTGGAAGAGAGTACTATTTCTGATTCTTTCTTTTGTGGTGAGTTCTTTCTAGTCATTTTGCTCAGTGCAGAGAGGCTAAAAACGAGTTGTGCTTTTTAGAAGCACAAACTGTTCTCTCTGTAGAGTTCCAGCTGTTCTCTCTTTAAATCTCAGACCAAATTCGTAGGTTTTCAGGATGATTTGAATGTTATATAGGTAAGTTGGTGGGGACAAGTGCCTTGGGGACCCTACTCTTATGCCATTTTGTGTCTTCTAATTCCCTTCTTCATAACTGATAATTTTCCTTTTGTGGAAGTCTGATTTGTCTGAAATAAATGAAATGACCCCAGCTTTCTTTTGACTGGTGTTAGCATGGTATGTCTTTTTCCATCCTTTTGAAATTTGTGTTTTCACATATGAAAGTGGTTTCTGTTAATTAGCATATAATTAGATGTTGCTTTTTAAATCTATTTTGATGGACTCCTTTAAAAAAGATTTTATTTATTTTTCCATGAGAGACAGAGAGAGAGAGAGAGCCAGAGACATCGGCAGAAGTTGATGCAGGCTCCCCGCAGGGAGTCTTATGTGGAACTTGATCCTGGGACTACAGGATCTTACCCTGAGCGAAAGGCAAATGCTCAACTACTGAGCCAACCAGGCATCCTAATAGACTCTTTTAATTGGTTTATTTAGACCACGAATATTGAAAAGTGATTACCGATTTAGTTGGTTAATATCTATCATATTTGTACCTTTTTTTAATACATTGCTCCTGTGTTTTGATTCCCATCTTTTGGCTTCCATTCATTTTCTGCAGCTCTTTTTTTTTAAGCTGAGCATTGTATATGATTCCATTTTTTCCTTCGCTTTTACATTCCAATTATACTTTTTATTTTGTTATTTTTGTGGTTTCCCTAGAGTTTGTGATATTATGATTAATCTGAGTCTATTTTCAAATAATACTATATTCAATAATTTACAGTTAATTCAGTTAACTTATCATAGAGGATTTCCAATTCCTATCTCTTGCCTCATAATATTGTTTCCATTCAATTTTCTTAACCTTATAAGTGGCTAAATTCATTGTTGCTATTAGTACTTTGAAAATACTGTTAATTGCTAAATCAATTAAGAATAAAGAAAATATAAAATTCTGTTTCACCTTCATTTATTCCTTGTCTAATATTCTTTCTTTCTTTATGTAGATACAGATTTTGGAACCAACTTTTTTTTTCAATGGGTAGTATTCTACTAAAAGAATTCCCTCAGGGATGCCTGAGTGGCTCAGCAGTTGAGCGTCTGCCTTTCACTCAGGGCATGGTGTCAGAATCTGGGATCAAAGCCCACATCAGGCTTCTTGTAGGGAGCCTACCTTTCCCTCTGCCTGTATTTCTGCCTCTCTCTCTGTGTCTCTCATGAATAAATAAATAAAATCTTTTTAAAAATTCCCTCAATTTGTGTTTTTCTGAAAGAAATCTTTATTTTTTATTTACTTTTGAAGAATAATGCCACTGGGTAAAGAAATGTAGATTGGTGGATTTTTTTCTTTCCATACACAAATACTGTACTCTTCTCTTATTTCTTGCATGGTTTTTGAAGAAAGACTTATGTAAATCTTGACCTTGCTATTCTATAGGTATTTTATCCCCACCCCCATTTGTTTGTTTGTTTTTTATGATTTTCTCTTTGTTTTTGATTTTCTGTAATTTGACTTTGCTATGCTTTGTTGAATATATATATCCATATATCTATATATCTATATCTATATCTATATCTATATCTATATCTATCTATATATCTATATCTATATCGTTTTCTGAGTTTCCTGAATCTCTAGCTTGGTGTCTGCAATAGTTTCATTATTACTTCAAAGATTTCTTCTTTTCTAGTCTTTCTTTGTTTTCTTTCTTCTTTTGATATCCTCATTACACATATGTTGCATCTTAAACATATATGAAAAATTATATTTTCCCACAGGTCTTAAATATATTTTCATTATTTTTTTTCTCTTTGATTTTAAGTTGGCAAAGTTCATATTGACTTCTCTTTATACTTACTGGTTGTTTGTTCTTGTCCAGGCCATAGACACTCATGTCAAAGGCATTCATTTTTTTTTTTTGCTACAGTTTTTAAGTAAAATTAGTAGCATTTCATTTTGCATATTTCTAAGGCTTCCATTTCTCTGCTTATATTATTTACCTTTCATTGCATGTTATGTACTTTTTATGTTAGTACCCTTAGCATATTAATCATAGTTATTTTTAATGATCAGTCTGATAATTACAAAATCTTTGTCTTAATCTGAATCTGATTTTAATGCTTGCTCTTTGTCTATTTAAAAAAATAAAAAAAATTATTTGAGTATATCTGACACACAATTTTATATTAGTTGGAGGTATACAATTTAGTGATTTGACAAGTTTATACATTGTGGTATGTTCACCACAAGCATATCTACCATCTGTCCCATTATATCACTATTACAATATCAATGACTGTATGCATTATGCTCTGACTTTATTCCTGTGACTTACTCATTACATAACTAGAAGCCTGTATCTCCCTCATGCTTTCACCCATTTTCCTCAACCTTAAACCCTTCCCTTCTGTGAGCCATCAGTTTGTTTTCTGTGTTTATAGATCTAATTCTGCTTTTTCTTTGTGTATTCCTTTTTACATTCCAATTATTAGTGGAATCATATGGTATTTGTCTTGCTCAGTCTGACTTACTTCATTTAGTATAACACCATCTAGGTCCCTATATATTGTCTCAAAAGGCTCAGAATTTCATTCAACGATATGTTTAAGAGGTCATTCACCACAATCAGGTGGGATTTAGCCCTGAGATGCAAAAATGTTTCAATATTTCGAATCAATATCATACACCACAGTGACAAAACTAAGAATATAAATCATACAACTATTTCAAAACATGCACAAAAAGCATTTGACAAGATTCAACATCCATTCAACAGAGTGAGGTTAGAAGGAACATACCTTAACATACTAAAGGCTATATATGAAAAACACAGCTAACATAATACTCAATGCTGAAAAACTGAGAACCGTCCCTCTACTATCAAGAACAAGACAAGAATGTACATTCTTCCCCCTTTTATTCAACATAGTACTAGAAGTCCTAGCCACAGCAATCAGACAAGAAAAAGAAATGAAAGACATCTGAATTGGTAAGGATGAAGTAAAACTGTCACTTCTTGGAGATGATAAGATAGTATACATAGAAATCCCTAAAGATTCCACCAAAAACTACTAGAAATAATAAAAAAAACACACAGACACATTCAGTAAAGTGTCTAGATATAAAATTAATGCCCAGAAATCAGTAACATTTCAAAACACTAATAATGAAGTAAGAGAAAGAGAAATTTAAAAAAAAATCCCCATTTACAATTTCACCAAAAGGAAAATATCTAGGAATAAACTTAGCCAAAGAGATGAAAGACCTGTAGTCCATAAACTATGAAACATTAATGAACAAAATTGATGACACAAACAAAAGGGAATATATTCCACAATCCAGGATTAGGAGAATAAATATTGCTAAAATGTCCATATTACTCAAATCAATCTACAGATTCAGTGCAATTCCTATGAAATACCAATTCGTGTTTTTGACAGAACTAGAACAAATAATTGTAAAACTTTTATGGAAGCACAAAAGACCCCAAATAGCCAAGACAATCTTGAAAAATAAGAACAAAATTGGAGGTTTCACAATTTCAGATTTCAAGATATACTACAAAGCTGTAGTAATCAAAACAGTATGGTCCTGGCACAAAAATAGATCATATGAAACAGAAGAGAGTCCATAGAAATAAATTCACAACTATATGGTCAATAAATCTATGGCAAAGGAGACAAGAATGTTCAGTGGGGAAAATACAGTCTCTTCAATAAACGGTGATGGGAAAACTGGACAGCTACATCTAAAAGAATGCAACTGGGCTACTTTCTAGTAGCATATACAAAAATAAACTCAAAATGCATTAAAGTTCTAAATATGAGATGCAAAACCATAAAATTCATAAAATAGAATACAGGCAGTAATTTCTCTGAGGAACAGTTTTCTTTCTGTACCTGTTTCTGAAGGCAAAGGAAACAAAAGAAAAAAAATATTGGAACTACACCAAAATAAAAAGCTTCTGCACTTTTTTTTGGTCTTCTAGTGTACTTGTAGCTTTTTTAAAAAAGTGGACAAGATGTATTGGTTAAAAGAACTTAGGTAAATAAGCCTTTTAGTGTGAGGCTTTATATTTTTATCTGCTTGATGTTAGACTGTGCATTATGTTTGTTTGCTATTGCTGTAAGCAGGGGAAGATAAAATTGTCTCTATTTTCTTATTTTTCTCCTTGTGGATCTTGGGTAGTTTTAGACACTCCTTTTTTTAAGATTGTATTTTTTGAGGGGAGGGGGTAGAGAACAAACAGGGACACACAAGCATGGGAAACAGCAAGCAGAGGGAGAAGGAGAAGCAGATTTCCTCCTGAGCAGGGAGCCTGCTGCAGGGCACAATCGTAGGACCCCAGGATTATGACCTGAGCTGAAGGCAGATGCTTAACTAACTGACCACCCAAGTACCCATAGACACTACTTTTTAAATATTTCTAGACATGGAATTTTTTTCAGGGTAACTAGAGGTGGGTATTTCCCTTTCCCAGGTCAGTTAATTTCTGATAAAAGCCCAGTCAGTTAAGCTCTGGTAATATAGTTTCCCTGAAGGCATTTTTAATGAGAAGAATAGAGCACTCTGGATGTATTTCAGAATGGTACTTTCTCCTTCGTCTGCCCAAAAGTGCTATGGGATTTTTTTCTGATTTTCACTATGGGAACCTGGTAGATTCCCTAGAGATAAAACCCAGGAAAGTGTAAGCCCCTTTAAGATTGGGTCTCCTTGAAGTTTAATTTTCAAGCTTATCTACTCTGAGCCTTTGGTAATTTGTCAAGTACAGTTAAGTTTTCTACCATGGTTATTTTCTCTTATGGTGCGTCATTTCCTTAGGTTTCTGGTTTCAAAAGATGTGAGTCTGTGTATTCACCTTTCTTTCCAATTTCAAGGGCAAAGTTTTGCCCTGGGACCTCAATTCTCTGATAGATCTAAAAAAAAATCTTGATTTTCAGTTTGTTGAGTTTGGTTTTTCCTATTGTGAGTATGAGAGTGATAATTTCCAGAGAACTGTCATTGTGGTATTGAATTGCATTTCCCTGATAAATATTGTTAAACATGTTTTCATGTGTTTACTGGCTATATTTACATGTCATTAAAGAAATGTTTATTAAGATCCTTGTTAATTTTTTTAAATTTTATTTATTTATTCCAGAGAGAGAGAAACAGGGGAAGCAGAGGGATGGGGACAAGCAGACTCCATGCCAATCACAGTCTGACACAGGGATCAGTCCCATGACCCTGAGATAATGACCCAAGCCAAAACCAAGAGCCAGATGCTTGACTGACTGAGCCACCCAGGCACCCACCTTTGCTCATTTCTTTTAATTGGGCTATTTGTCTTTTAATTTATTGAATTGCAAGAGTTGTAGTTTTTAGAGTATACATTTTCTACTTCTTTCATTAAATTTATTCCTAAGTATTGTGTTTCTTTTGATACTATGGAAAATGAACTATTCTTTCAATCTCATGAGCTATTCTATGTAAGTGTTTATAGAAATACGATTATTTTATTATTTATTTTTTTAATTTAATTTAATAATTTTATTTTTATTTAAGATAGAGAGTCAGAAAGAGAGTTGAGAGAGAATCTTAAGCAGACCACATGCCCAGCACATGAGGCCAATGCAGGGCTTGATGTCACAACCCTGAGATCATGACTTGAGCTGGAATCAAGAGTTGGATGCTGAACCAACTGAGCCACCCAGCAACCCCAGAAATGCAATCATTTTATGTATTGACTTTTATTTTACAACCTTGTTAATCTACTTTATTTAGTATATTTTAAATGAATTCCTTAAGATTTTCTAAATGCACAATCATGTAATCCACAAATAGAGGTAGTTTTATGTTTTCTTTCCAATCTCATTGCTTTTTATTTTATTTACTTGACTAATTCCTATAGCTAGATTTTACAGTACGTTTTTTGAACAGAAGTGGCAATAGCAATCATCCTTTTCTTTTTCATGATCTCACAGGGAAAGCATTTACTTTTTTTACTATTAAAGTGTTCTGTAAGATTTCACATATGCCTTTTGTAAGGTTAAGTTCCCTGTATTTATAGTTGTGGAGTGCTTTTGCTAAGAAGGGGTGTTATATCTTTTCAATGCTTTTTGTTTATATTGTTTTGGTCTATTATTTCATTGATATAGTATGTTATATTAACTGATTTTCTATTTATTTTAAAGGTGGTAGCTTTTCTTTTTAAAAGATTTGTATTCATTTATTTGACACAGAGAAAGAGAGAACATAAGCAATTGTGGGGGCCAGACGGAGAGGGAAAAGTAGGCTCCCCACTGAGAAGGGAGCCCAATGTTTGGCTTGATCCCAAAATCCTGTGATCATAATCTGAGTCAAAGGCAGACCAACTGAGCCACCCAGGCACCCCACATTAACTGATTTTCTATGGTATTTCTGAGATAAATTTTAATTGGTCATGGTGTATATTTTTATATGTTTCTGGATTTGATTTGCTAGTATTTTGTTAAAGATTTTTGCATCTATATACATAAGATATATTATTTGCATTTTCTTGTGGTGTCTTTGTTTGATTTTAGTATTTGAATAATACCTTCTTCACAGAATGAGCTGAGATATGTTCCCTCTTCTGTTTTTGGAAATAGTTTGTGTAGAATTGGTGTTAGTTCATCATTTAAATCTTGGTAGAATACTCCAGGGAAGCTATCAGGTTCTGTACTTTTCTTTTGGGGGTGTTTATTTCATGTTATGCTTTGCTCACCTACAAGTGTAGGTAACTACTGCCTATTGCCATACAATGCTATTACAATACTATTGAGAACATTTTCTCTGCTGTATTTTTTATTCTTGAAATTTATTCATTCCATAATTGGAAGCCTATATCTCCCATTCACCTTCACCCATTTTGCCCATTCCCTCCATTCTCTCTCTTCTGGCAACCATCCATTTGTATTCTGTATTTATAAGCCTGATCCTGCTTTGTGTTTGTTTATTCATTTGTTCTGTTTTTAGATTCCACACATAACTGAAATCATATGGTATTTATATTTCTCTGACTTACTTCACTTAGCATAATATCCTCCAGGTCTATCCATACTGTCTCCAGTGGCAAGATCTCATCCTTTTTTATGACTGTAATATTTCATTCTGCATGTGTGTGTGTGTGTGTGTGTGCATGTGTACCACATCTTCTTTATCCATTTGTCTAATGATGGACACTTGGGTTGCTTCCATATCTTGACTATTGTAAATAATGTTGCAGTAAACATAGGGTGCATATGTCTTTTTGAGTTAATGTTTTCATTTTGGGGGTTGGGTAAATAGCCAATAATAGAATTTTGCGATCATATGGTATTTTTATTTTTAATTTTTTGAGGAATCCCCACACTGGTTTCCATAGCAACTGCACCAATCTACATTTTCACCAACAGTGTGTATGTTTTCCTTTTTCTCTACATCTTCACCAATATTTATTATTTCTAATCTTTTTTAATAGAAGCCATTCTGACAGGTATTTGATGATGTCTCACTATGGCTTTGAATTGCATTTCTGTGATGTTTAGTGATCTTGAGCATCATTTCATGTGTCAGTTGGCCATCTGTATCTCTTCCTTGGGAAAAAATGGCTATTCAGGCCCTCTGTCCATTTTTAAATTGGATTATTTGTTTTTTCATGTTGAATTGTGTAAGTTCTTCATGTATTTTTATTTTTTATTTTTATTTTTATTTTTTTGAAGTGCCTGTTTGAATCTTTTTGTCCATTTTTTTAAATTTATTTTTTATTGGTGTTCAATTTACTAACATACAGAATAACCCCCAGTGCCCGTCACCCATTCACTCCCACCCCCCGCCCTCCTCCCCTTCTACCACCCCTAGTTCGTTTCCCAGAGTTAGCAGTCTTTACGTTCTGTCTCCCTTTCTGATATTTCCCACACATTTCTTCTCCCTTCCCTTATATTCCCTTTCACTATTCTTTATATTCCCCAAATGATTGAGAACATATAATGTTTGTCCTTCTCCGACTGACTTACTTCACTCAGCATAATACCCTCCAGTTCCATCCACGTTGAAGCAAATGGTGGGTATTTGTCATTTCTAATAGCTGAGTAATATTCCATTGTATACATAAACCACATCTTCTTTATCCATTCATCTTTCGTTGGACACCGAGGCTCCTCCCACAGTTTGGCTATCGTGGCCATTGCTGCTATAAACATCGGGGTGCAGGTGTCCCGGCGTTTCATTGCATTTGTATCTTTGGGGTAAATCCCCAACAGTGCAATTGCTGGGTCGTAGGGCAGGTATATTTTTAACTGTTTGAGGAACCTCCACACAGTTTTCCAGAGTGGCTGCACCAGTTCACATTCCCACCAACAGTGTATGAGGGTTCCCTTTTCTCCGCATCCTCTCCAACATTTGTGGTTTCCTGCCTTGTTAATTTTCCCCATTCTCACTGGTGTGAGGTGTTATCTCTTTATGTATTTTTAATATTAAAACCTTATAAGATATATCATTTGCAAATATCTTCTCCCAGTCAATAAGTTGCTTTTTTGTTTTGTTGATGGTTCCCTTCTCTGTGCAAAAGTGTTTATTTTGATGTAGTCTCAATAATTTATTTTTCTTTTATGTCTTTTGCCTTAGGAAACAGATATAGAAAAATTTTGCTAAAATTCATTTTGAAGAAATTATTGCCTATATTGTCTTCTAAGAATGTTATGGTTTCAGGTCTCACATTTGGGTCTTTAATCCATGTTGAATTTATTTTTGTGTATGGTATAAGAAAATGGTCCAGTTTAATTCTTTTGCATGTAGCTGTCCAGTTTTCCTAGCACCATTTATTGAAAAGTCTGTCTTTTCCCCATTGCACATTTTTGTCTCCTTTATCATGGATTAATTGTCCATATAAGCATAGATTTATTTCTGGGTTTTATATTATATTCTATGATTTATGAGTCTTTTGATGTCAACACCATACTTTTTTTAAAAGATTTATTTATTTATTATTTATGAGAGAGAGAGAGAGAGAGAGGCAGAGACACAGGAGGAGGGAGAAGCAGGCCCCATGCCAGAGCCTGACGTGGGACTCCGTCCCAGGACTGCAGGATCATGCCCTGGGCCAAAGGCAGGCACCAAACTGCTGAGCCACCCAAGGATCCCGAATACCATACTTTTTTGATTACTACAGCTTTGTAGTATATCTTAAAATCTGAGATTGTTGTATCTCCAATTGTGTTCTTATTTTTCAAGATTATTTTGCTATTTGGGGTCCTTTGTGCTTCCATAAATATTTTATGGTTATCTGTTCTACTTCTGTTAAAAATTCTGTTGGTATTTTGATAGACATTGCATCGAATCTGTGGATTGCTTTGAGAAGTACGAACATTTTAATAATATTAATTGCATCATTTTACAGTATTATCAGCAATGTATACAGATTCTAATTTCTTGACATCCTTGCCAACACTTACTTATTGCATTTTTATCTTCATGTGGTCATTCTTGTGGGTGTGGTGGTATTTCATTGTGGATTTGGTTAACTTTTCACTAGTGACTAATGACATTGAGCATATTTAATATGCTTAATGGCTGTTTGCATATCTTTTTTGGGGGGATGTCTATCCAGCTCCTTTTCCATTATTTATTTAATTATTTGGTTTTTAATTGTAAGAGTTTACATATTTTGGGTACTAGACTCACATCAACTTTATGAGTTGTAAATATTTTCTTCTGTTATAAATCATCTTTTCCTTCCCTTGATAGTGTTGTTTGATGCTCAAAAATGTTTAATATAATTACTTCAAATTTATCTATTTTCCCTTTCATTGCTATGCTTTCAACGTATCCATGAAGCCATTGCCAAAATCAAGGTCACCAAGGCTTACCCTTATAATTTCTTCTAAAAGTTTTATATTTAGCTTCTATTTTCTCAACCTCATTAGTTAGATAAAATCTTGTTTCTCCATTCAATAGTCTTGTTACCCTTATCAAAATCAATTGACCACAGCTGTTTGGGTTATTTCTGGATTTCAATTTTATTCCATTGATGTAAATATCTATCCTTATTGAGGTACCAAGATATTATGATTGATTACTACAGCATTGTAGTAACCTTTGAAATTGAAAATTTTGAGATCTTCATCTTTGTTATGCTTTTCCAAGATAATTTTCCTATTTGGGGCCATTTGC
This sequence comes from Canis lupus dingo, assembly GCF_003254725.2. Taxonomy (NCBI): domain Eukaryota; kingdom Metazoa; phylum Chordata; class Mammalia; order Carnivora; family Canidae; genus Canis; species Canis lupus. Next base: position 67,409,430 of record NC_064281.1, read on the forward strand.
AAATACATATGAATTTTAGAATTGTATTTTTCATTTCCACACAAAAGGTTCTGGCATATTGATAGGGGTTGCATTGAATTCATAGATTGGTTTGGAGGGTATTGCCATCTTAACAATATTAAATCTTGAATCCATGAACACAGGATATATTTCCATCTTAATATTTAATATACTCACTTACAACAATAAATTTCCATTTAATTACTTCTTTAGTTGTATTCAGAAAGTTTGGTGTGTTATGCGTTCATTTTCACTCACCCCAAACTAATTTCCACTGTGATCTTGTCTTTTACTCATTGGTAATTTATGAGGATAATTAATTAATTAATTAATTTTATTAATATGTATACATTTATTGATTTTTCTATTTCATTAATTTCTATATTAATTATATTGTGGCCAGAAAATGCACTTGGCATATTTTCAATTTATAAAAATTTATTGAAATTTGTTTTATTGTCTGGCACATGGTTTATCCTGTAGAATATGCAGATTGCTTGGGAAGTGTAGACATTTTAAGAATATTTTTTCTTCCAATTCATGAGCATGGAATACATTTCCATTTCTTTGTGTCATCTTCAAATCTTCAAGTCTTTCATCAGTATTTTATACATTTCAAAATACAGGTCTTTCACCTCTTTGGTTAGGTTTATTCTTAGATATTGATTTTGGTACAATTGTAAATGAGAGTGATTCCTTGATTTCTTTTTCTGCTGCTTCATTATTGGTGTATAGAAATGAAACAGATTTCTGTACCTCTACTTTGTATCCTGCAACTTTACTGAATTCATGTATCTGTTCTACCAATTTTTGGTGTTGTCTTTTGGGTTTTCTACATAAAGTATGATATCACCTGCAAATAGTGTAAGTTTGACTTCTTCCTTGCCTAGTTAGAAGTCTTTTATTTCTTTTTGTTGTATTATTTCTTTGGCTAGGACTTCAAGTACTATGTTAAGTAACAGTAGTGAGAGTGCATGCCCTTCTCTTGTACCTGACTATAAAGGAAAAGGTCTCAGTTTTTTCCTGTGGAAGATGATATTAGTTGTGGGTTTTCTTTTGTATATGGCCTTTATTATGATGAGATATTTTCCCTCTAACCTTACTTTGTTGAGGCTTTTATCATGAATGGATGCTGTATTATGTCAAATGCCTTTTATGCATCTATTGAAATTATCATGTGGTTCTTATTCTTTATTAATGTGATGTATCTCATTGATTTTTGATTATTAAACCACATTTGCAACCCATGAAAAAATCCCACTTAATTGTGGGATTTTTAAAATGTATAATTGGATTTGGTTTTCTACTATTTTATTGAGAATTTTTGGATCTGTGCTCATCATAAATATTGGCCTTTAATTTCCTTTTTTAGTTGTGTCTTTATCTGGTTTTGATTTCAGGGTAATGCTGGCCTCATAGAATTAATTTGGAAGTTTTCCTTCCTTTTCTGTTTTTTTGGAATTGTTTGAGAAGAACAGATATCAACTTTTCTTTAATATATTGTAGATTTGGCCTGTTAAACCATCTGCTCCTGGACTTTTGTTTTTCAGGAAATTTTTGATTATTGATTCAATTTCTTTGCTGGTTATTGGTCTGTTCAAGTTTTCTATTTTTTCTTGATCAAGTCTTGGTAATTTATGTTTCTAGGAACATAAACTTTCTTCCAGGATTTATTGGCTTATAGTTTTTCATAATATCCTCTTTTTTGTTGCACATTACACCTAATTTTATTCATGTTTCCTTTGGGTAAGGAAGGAGATCATTCAATAAAAACATACAGTAGAGGGAGGTGTTAAGATGGCAGAGGACTAGGGTACCATAATTTCAATTGGTTCCTGAAATTCAACTAGATAGTTATCAAGTCATTCTGAACACCTATGAAATCAAATAGAGATCTGAGAAAAGAACTGCTACAAATCTCTGAATAGAAAAGTAACCATGTTTTCCAAGGGAAGAGGTACAGAGATGGAAATCTGAGTTAATGTATTGAAAGATAAATCATGAGAAGCAGAGGTGCAAAGCAGTGGAGCACAAAATTGGAAATTTTAGAGGTTTGCTGCAGTGGGGAACTTCTCTGCCTGAAAGGTGCTCAGGTGGTGAAGTGGGGTGGTACCCAGGTGGGACACCATGATCTCAGGATGCCGAGAGTCACGAAAAGAATAGGGGTGACTGGGGCAGAGTTCCCAAGCATTGGAGCAGAGAAACAGGCTACAAACAGTAAGTCTAGACTCCAGCTTTCTGCTCGGTGTTGCCATAAACTGGGAACCACTGCGTGGTCACGTGACCACTCTCCTAGGAGAGGCCCAGCAAAAGGCAGAAGTGTGGCAAGACCTCTCTCCCTCCCCCAAGAGGAAGGGTGTGTTTACAAGCTGCAGGAGTCTATAAAGTTTGGAGACTCAAAAAGGGGCCTCTGTCTGAGATAAAAATACTCAGTGATAGGCTGGGGGAATATAGAGTTCAAATGAAAACAAGGGAGACAAGAGTAATAGCCTGCTTTTCTCTGAGGGCTCACTGAAGTGTAGGGGGTATAAACTTTCAGTTCCAGGGCTACACATGGAGGCCTCACCAGTTTCATCCCCTTCATTGGTGCTGAAAAACTTCAGGGAGCAAAACAGCACCACATAATGCAATCTGGAGCCACGTAAACTGAGCCCAGGCCCCTACCAAGAGGGTACAATTCCACCCAGGCAAAGATACTTGAAAATCAGCACAACAGGACCATCACTGAGAAGACCAGCAGGAATATCTGGCTAATACCAGTTTACTGATCATAGAGCACTGCAAATCATCAGCGCCTGGAGAAAACATTACATATTACTCATGTTTGTTTGTTTTTTATTATTCTTTAGTCTTTCAGTTTTACTTTTTTTTCTTTACAGCTATTTTCCATTTTTTAAAATTCTTAGGTCTTTTTTAGTTATGCTCTTACATATATATATTTCATTTTTTATTTTCTTTCATTGTATTCAATTTTGTTTTTGTATAAATATGTTTTTCTTTCTTTTTCTCTTTACATATTTTTTATTTTTTTAATTGGATTTCAATTTGCCAACATACAGAATAACACCCAGTGCTCATCCCATCAAGAGACTCCTCAGTGCCCATCACCCAGTCACCCCCACCACCTGCCCACCTCCCTTTCCACCACCCCTTTTTCGTTTCCCAGAGTTAGGAGTCTCTCATGTTCTGTCTCCCTTTCTGATATTTCACACTCATCTTTTCTCCTTTCCCCTTTATTCCCTTCCACTATTTTTTTATTCCCCAAATGGATGAGACCATATAACGTTTGTCCTTCTCCAGTTGACTTATTTCACTCAGCATAATACTCTCCAGTTCCGTCCACATCGAAGCAAATGGTGGGTATTTGTCATTTCTAATGGCCGAGTAATATTCTATTATATACATAAACCACATATTCTTTATCCATTCATCTTTCGATGGACACCGAGGCTCTGTCCACAGTTTGGCTATTGTGGACATTGCTGCTATAAACATCGGGGTGCAGGTGTCCCGGTATTTCACTGCATCTGTATCTTTGGGGTAAATCCCCAGCAGTGCAATTGCTGGGTCTTAGGGCAGATCTATTTTTAACTCTTTGAGAAACCTCCACATAGTTTTCAGAGTGGCTGCACCAGTTCATATTCGCACCAACAGTACAGGAGGTTCCCCTTTCTCCACATCCGCTCCAACATTTGTTGTTTCCTGTCTTGTTAATTTTCCCCATTCTCACTGGTGTTAGGTGGTATCTCACTGTGGTTTTGATCTGTATTATCCTGATGGCAAGTAATGCGGAACTTTTGCTCATGTGCTTGTTGGCCATGTCTATGTCTTCCTCTGTGAGATTTCTGTTCATGTCTTTTACCCATTTCATGACTGGATTGCTTGTTTCTTTGCTGTTGAGTTGAATAAGTTCTTTAGAGATATTGAATACTAGCCCTTTATCTGATACGTCATTTGCAAATATCTGCTTCCATTCTGTAGGTTGTCTTTGAGTTTTGTTGACTGTATCCTTTGCTCTGCAAAAGCTTCTTATCTAGATGAAGTCCCAATAGTTCATTTTTGTTTTTGATTCTCCTGCCTTCATGGATGTATCTTCCAAGAAGTTAGTGTGGCCGAGTTCAAAAAGGGTGTTGCCTGTGTTCTCCTCTAGGATTTTGATGGAATCTTGTCTCACATTTAGATCTTTCATCCATTTTGAGTTTATCTTTGTGTATGGTGAAAGAGAGTGGTCTAGTTTCATTCTTTTGCATGTGGATGTCCAATTTTCCCAGCACCAATGATTGAAGATACTGTCTTTTTTTCCAGTGGATAGTCTTTCCTCCTTTGTCGAGTATTAGTTCACCATAAAGTTGAGGGTCCACTTCTGGAGTCTCTATTCTGTTCCATTGATCTATGTGTCTGTTTTTGTGCCAGTACCACACTGTCTTGAGGACCACAGCTTTGTAGTACAACCTGAAATCTGGCATTGTGATGCCCCCAGCTATGGTTTTCTTTTTTAATATTCCCCTGGCTATTCGGGGTCTTTTCTGATTCCACACAAATCTTAAAATAATTTGTTCTAACTCTCTGAAGAAAGTCTATGGTATTTTGATAGGGATTGCATTAAACGTGTATATTGCCCTGGGTAACATTGACATTTTCACAATATGAATTCTGCTAATCCATGAGCATGGAGTATTTTTCCATCTCTTCGTGTCTTCCAAAATTTCTTTCAGAAGTGTGCGAGGTTTTTAGGGTGTGCATCCTTTACCTCTTTGGTTAGGTTTATTCCTACGTATCTTATGCTTTTGGGTGCAATTGTCAATGGGATTGACTCCTTAATTTCTCTTTCTTCAGTCTCATTGTTAGTGTATAGTAATGCCACTGATTTGTGGGCATTGATTTTGCATTCTACCACACTGCCAAATTGCTGTATGAGTTCTAGCAATCTCGGGGGGGGTAGTATTTTGGGTTTTCTATGTACAGTATCATGTCATCTGTGAAGAGGGAGAGTTTGGCTTCTTTGCCCATTTGAATGTCTTTTATTTCTTTTTGTTGTCTGATTGCTGAGGCTGGGACTTCTAGTACTATGTTGAATAGCAGTGGTGAGAGTGGACATCGCTGTCTTGTTCCTGATCTTAGGGGAAAGGCTCCCAGTGTTTCCCTATGGGAATGATATTTGCTGTGGGCTTTTCGTAGACGGCTTTGAAGATGCTGAGGAATGTTCCCTCTATCCCTACACTCTGAAGACTTTTGATCAGGAATGGATGCTGTATTTTGTCAGATGCTTTCTCTGCATCTAATGAGAGGATCATATGGTTCTTGTTTTCTCTCTTGTTGACATGATCTATCACATTGATTGTTTACGAGTGTGGAGCCAATCTTCCATCCCAGGGATAAATCCCACTTGGACATGGTTAATAGTTTTCTTAATGTATTGTTGGATCCTATTGGCTAGTATCTTGTTGATAATTTTTGCATCCATGTTCAACAGGGATATTGGTCTGTAATTCTCTTTTTTGGTGGGGTCTTTGGTTTTGGGATTAAGGTGATGCTGGCCTCATAGTACGACTTTGGAAGTACTCTGTCTCTTTCTATCTTTACAAAGAGCTTTAGTAGAATAGGTATGGTTTCTTCTTTAAACGTTTGATAGATTTCCCCAGGGAAGCCATCTGGCCCTGGACTTTTGTGTCTTGGAGGTTTTGGATGACTGCTTCAATTTCCTCCCTGGTTATTGGCCTGTTCAGGTTTTAATTTCTTTTTGTTCCAGTTTTGGTAGTTTGTGATTTTCCAGAAATGCGTCTATTTCTTCTAGATTGCCTAATTTACTGGTGTATAGCTGTTCATAATATGTTTTTAAAATCATTTGTATTTCCTTGGTGTTGGTTGTGATCTCTCCTTTTTCAATCATGATTTTATTAATTTGAGTCTTCTCTCTCTTCTTTTTAATAAGGCTGGCTAATGGTTTATCTATCTTATTAATTCTTTCAAGGAACAAACTCCTGGTTTTGTTGATCTGTTCCACAGTTCTTCTGGTCTCGATTTCATTGAGTTCTGCTCGAATCTTTATTAACTCTCTTCTTCTGCTGGGTGTAGGATGTATTTGCTGTTTTTTTCTCTAGCTCCTTTAGGTTTAAGGTTAGCTTTTGTATTTGAGTTCTTTCCAGTTTTTGAATGGATGCTTGTATTGCAATGTATTTCTCCCTCAGTACTGCTTTTGCTGTATCCTAAAGATTTTGAACAGTTGTATCTTCATTCTCATTAGTTTCCATCAATCTTTTTAATTTTTCCTTAATTTCCTGGTTGACCCTTTCATCATTTGTCAGGATGTCCTTAACCTCCACGTGTTTGAAATCCTTCCAAACTTCTTCTTGTGTTTTAGTTTTAATTTCAAAGCTTTATGGTCTGAGAATATGCAGGGGACGATCCCAATCTTTTGGTATCGTTTAAGACCTGATTTGTGACCCAGTATGTGGTCTATTCTGGAGAAAGTTCCATGTGATCACATATTCTTTCAGTTCCTGCCTATCTTGGAAGCTCTTTATCTCTCCTTCTATTCTTAACGAGAGCCTTGCTGGATAAAGTATTCTTGGCTGCGTGTTCTTCTCATTTAGGGCCCTGAATATATCCTGCCAGCCCTTTCTGGCCTGCCAGGTCTCTGTGGAGAGGTCTGCAGTTAATCTAATATTTCTCCCCATAAAAGTTAGAGGTTTCTTCTCTCTTGCTGCTTTAAAGATCTTCTCTTTATCTTTGGAATTTGTAAGCTTCACTATTAATTGTCGAGTTGTTGAGTGATTTTTATTGATTTGGGAGGGGATCTCTCTATTTCCTGGATCTGAATGCCTGTTTCCCTTTTCAGGTTAGGAAAGTTTTCAGCTATGATTTGTTCAAATACATATTCTGGACCTCTGTCCCTTTCGGTGCCCTCGGGAACCCCAATTAAACATATATTTTTCTTCCTCAGGCTGTCATTTAATTCCCTTAATCTATCCTCTTGGTCTTTTAATTGTTTGTCTCTTTTTTCTTCAGTTTCCCTCTTTGCCATCAACTTGTCTTCTATGTCGCTCACTTGTTCTTCTACTTCATCGTTAGGACCTCTAGTTTGGATTGCGTCTCATTCAATTGATTTTTACTTTCTGCCTGATTAGATCTAAATTCTGCAGTCATGAAGTCTCTTGAGTCCTTTATGCTTTTTTCTAGAGCCACCAGTAGCTTTATATTTGTGCTTCTGAATTGGCTTTCTGACATTGAATTGTAATCCAGATTTGTAACTCTGTGGGAGAGAGGACTGTTTCTGATTCTTTCTTTTGAGGTGAGGTTTTCCTTCTAGTCATTTTTCTCAGTGCAGAGTGGGCAAAAACACGTTGTATTGGGAAAAGGAGGAAAAGAGAGAAGAGAAAGAGGAAAAAAAAGAAAAAAAGGAAAGAAACATAAAAGAGGAAAAAAGAGAGAAGAGTAGGAAAGAAAAAAAGGGTGGGGGGAGGAAGCAAATAGAAAAAAAAATAACAGGGGGAGTATCCTCTGATTCTATATACTATAAATCCCTCGACTTCCTCTGGAACTTTCCAGTGCTGCTTGGTCAATAATTTGTTTTTCCCCTCTCCGTCTAGCTGGTCTTCTGGGGTAGGTGCCTCCTGGGCTGATTTTCCGGTTTTAGCACTTGGGGGTGTTGCTCAGCCCCGGCCTGGTACAGGGCTCAGTGTAAGTTGTTTAACCTGTCTATCCTTTTAGGCCCCTGTGAAGCTCAGTGGGGGTTGTTTATCCTGTGAGGCCCCAAGAGGAACAACAACAGTAGCAGCTGCCAACTCTTCAGCCCTGGAATCAGCTCCTGCAGTAACTACAAAGCTCTCAGTCTGCAGGTGCCTGGATGCTCAGGGGGCGGGGCTGCTGATCTGCTCAGCTCTGGGCTGCCCAGACGCTGGAGCGTCCTTTCTGTCCTGTGCCCTCCTGTCTTCTGCCTGTCCCGGGGGGGAGCCCTGGATCTTGGGCTGTGTCCTCGGCACCTTGTGCTCCCGGGCCTGTGCTGCTGGAATTGTGCTCCCGGCTGCACAGCTCCCTCTGTGTGGAGCCACCGCCTGAGCCGCCTTCAAGCTGCTCCCGGGTCCAGCCGTGGGCGTGCTGCAGCCCTTTAGGGAGGTCAGCCGCAGAGTGTGGAGCGCTCTCCCTGGGGAGCAGGTCCTCTGTTAGTGTCTCTGGGAGCCTGAGGGCATCCCCGCCCCTCCTGGGATCCTGCTCCAACTCCTTGTGAGTGCCTTTCAGTCTGGAAAGATTGGTGAAGCCCCTGCTTCTCCGGGACGGGGCTTTCCTGTCCTGGGGGCACTCGCCACGGCCTTAGCCAGGCTCCTCGCGGGGCCCCTCCCTCTTGGATGCCTTTGTTTCTTTATTTCTTCCCACCCCCTCGTCTTCCTACCTTGATAGAAGCGTTAACTCTCCTTACTGTAGCATTCCAGCTGTTATCTCTTTAAATCTCATGCCGAATTCGTAGGTTTTCTGGATGATTTGAAGGTTATCTAGTTAATATGGTGGGGACAGGTGACTTGAGCATCCTACTCTTCCCCCATCTTGCTCCACCTCCCCCAACCATCTGCCCAATCTGGAAGAAATTGATGCATTACTAGAAACATATAAACTACCAAAATTGAAACAGGATGAAGTAGAAAATCTGAACAGACCCATAAACAGCAAGGAAATTGAAGCAATCATCTGAAATCTCCCCCAAACAAGAATCCAAGACCAGATGTTTTCCCAGCAGAATTCTACCAAACATTTAAAGAATAATTAATACCTATTCTTCTGAAGCTGTTTCAAGAAATAAAAAGGGAAAACTTCCAAACTCTTTCTATGATGCCAGCATTACTTTGATCCCAAAGCCAGACAAAGACCTCACCAGAAAGGAATATTACAGACCAATATCCTTGATGAATTTGGATGCAAAAATTCTCACCAAGATACTAGCCAGTACAGTCCAACAGTACAAGAAAATATTATTCGCCATGATCAAGTAAGATTTATTCCTGGGCTGCAAACATTATTCTACATCCACAAATCAATGAATGTGATACTTAGTAAAACAATGGAGAAGAACCATATGATTCTCTCAATTTACAAAAAATAATTTGACAAAATACAACATCCCTTCTTGATTAAAACTCTGTACAGTATAGGGACAGATGAAACATACATCAATATCATAAAAGGCATATATGAAAACCCTACAGTGAATACCATTCTCAATGGGGAATAATTGAGAGCTTTACCTTTAAGGCCAGGAACACGACAGGGATGTCCATTCTCACCACTGTTTTTCAACACAGTATTTGAAGTGCTAACCTCAGTAATCAAGTAACAAAAAGAAATAAAAGGCATCCAAATCTACAAAGAAGTCAAACTTTCACTCTTCACAGATGACATGATACTCTATGTTGAAAACCCAAAAATGATTGCACCCCCAAATCGCTAGAACTCATACAGGAATTCAACAACGTGGCAGGATATAAAATCAATGCATTTCTATGCACTAACAATGCAACAGAAGAAAGAGAAATCAAGGAATTGATTCTCATTTTCCCCATTGCACCAAGACTTGTATGATACCTAAGGATAAAAGTAACCAATGAAGAAAAGGATCTTTACTCTATAGAATACTTATGAAAAAACTGAGGAAGACACAAAGAAATGGAAAAACAGTATATGCTCATGGATAGGAAGAACAAATATTGTTAAAATGTCTATGCTACCCAAAGGAATCTACACATTCAGCGCAATCCCTATACAAATATCATTAACATTTTTCAAAGAGCTAGAACCAATAATCCTAAAATTTGTATGGAACCAGAAAAGACCCCAAATAGTGAATGTAATGTTGAAAAAGAAAACCAAAGCTGGTGGTATCATAATTCTGTACCTCAGGGGTCCCTGGGTGGTTCAATAGGTTAAGTATCTGCCTTTGGCTCAGGTCATGATCCTGGAGTCCTGGGATTGAGCCCTACTTCTAGCTCCTTGTTCAGTGGTGAATCTGCTTCTCCCTCTGCCCCTTGCCCAGCTTATTCTATCTCAAATAAATAAATAAATAAATAAATAAATAAATAAAATTTTAGAAAAAAATTACAACTTCAAGCTATATTACAAAGCTCTAATTATCAAGACAGTATGGTACTGACACAAAAACAGACACTTAGATCAATGAAACAGAACAGAGAACCCAGAAATGGTCCCTCAACTCTGTGGTCAATTCATCTTCGACAAAGAAGGAAAGAATATCCAATGGAATGAAGATAGTCTCTTCAACAAATGGTGTTGGAAAAACTTGACTGCTACAGCAGAAGAATGATACTGAACCATTTTCTTATACCATACACAAAAATAAATTCAAAATTGATGGAATATCTAAATGTGAGATAGGAATATATCAGAATCCTACAGAGGAACACAGGCAGCAACCTCCTTAACTTCAACTGCAGCAACTTCTTCCTAGACAAATCTTCAAGGTAAGGGAAACAAAAGCAAAAATGAACTATTGGGACTTCATGAAGATAAAAAGCTTTTGCACCTCAAAGTAACTGTTGACAAAAGTAAAAGTCAACCCACACAATGGGAGGAGCTATTTGCAAATGTCTTATCATTTAAAGGGCCAGTATCCAAGATCTATAAGGAACTTATCAAACTCAACACCCAAAAAACAATCCAGTCAGGAAATGGGCAGAAGACATGAACAGACATTTCTCTAAAGAAGACTTACAAATGGACAAAAGACACATGAAAAAATGCTCCACATCACTCAACATCAGGAAAACAAAAATCAATACCGCAATGAGATACCACCTCACAGCAGTCAGAAGGGTAAAAATTAACAAGTCAGGAAACAATAGATGTTGGTGAGGATGTGGAGAAAGAGGAATGCTCTTACACTTTTGGTGGGAATTCAAACTGGTGCAGGCACTCTAGAAAACAGCGTGGAGGGTCCTCAAAAATTTGAAAATAGATTTACCCTAGGATCCAGTAATTGAACTACTAGGCTTTTATCTAATGGATAAAAGCAGTGATTTAATGGGGGCACCTGCATGCCCATGTTTATAGCAGAAATGTCCACAATAGCCAAAATATGGAAAGTGCTCAGATTCCATTGACGGATGAATGGATTAAGATGTGGTGTGTGTATATATATATATACAAAATATATAATATATAAAATATTATTCACCATCAAGAAAATGAAATCTTACCATTTGCAATGACATGGATGGAACTAGAAGATATAATGCTAAGTGCAATAAAGTCATTCAGAGTCATTCAGAGAAAGAAAATTATCTTATGGCTTCAATCATATGCAGAATTTATTTATTATTTAATTTTTAAAAGATTTTATTTATTTATTCATGAGAGACACACAGAAAGAGGCAGAGACATAGGCAGAGTGAGAAGCAGGATCCCTGGGGAGAAGGGACTCTGATGCAGGACTAGACTGCAAGCCCCCAGGATCATGGCCTGAGCCAAAGGCAGATGCTCAACCACTGAGCCACCTATGTGTTCCTCATATTTGTAAATTAAGAGGCAAAATGGATATACCTTTAGAAAGGGAGGGAAAATAAAATAATATGGAATCAGAGAGGGAGACAAATCATAAGAAACTTAACTGTAGGAAACAACCTGAAGATTGCTGGATTGGAGGTAGGTGGGGGCATGGGATAACTGTGTCTTATCTGGGTATTAAGGAATGAACTGGATGTAATGAGCCCTAATTGTTATGTGTAGCTGATGGATCACTAAACTCTACCTCTGAAATGAATAATATTCTGTATATTAATTAATTGACTTTAAATAAAACAAAAATTAAAATAACATAGTAAATGAAAATATGTCTTATGTACAATTTTTAAACTATAATAATATACCTTAATTACTTCCATGAACACAAGTTTTCTAATATTGACATAGTTTTTAGGAAAATGAACACAGGTGAGGCTTCTAGTAGTCTTCTACATTAAAATAATTCCTAATGCTTCTTTATAGGTCAATCAAGCACCCCCAAAGTACAAATGCCTATACATAGTGATCGTTTTACTTAAAATGAATACTTAAGTAAATTAAATATGTGGACAGCCTTTGGATGAGCTGACAATATATATTCAGCTAAGTAGGCAACAAGCCATAATGTCAAATGGGAAAAGTGTATTTGCAAATAATTTTCAAAAACTAAGTTAACTTTTTGTAACTAAATACAGGAAATACACAGATTTGCTAAGATAAATAAAATGTGATGTAGTTACACTTCAGTCTAAAGAATGCACACCAGAACATTTATAAAAAGTGTATTAATCTTATTGAGAAATTTAATACAATAACGCTGGCTAATGGAAGTATATATGTGAAACTCTATGTGTGCTATATGTTTTGCCACATACTTTTGTTACTTTGAGGTGCATAACACATGTTTACCAAATTGAGCATTCATTTTCAATTGTTACTAGTATCATGTGTTTTGAGAAACGTGTACAATATGAGAAACGTGTACAATATGAAAAACTTGAAAATACTCATTAACGAAAAATGTTTTAGGAAAAAATGTTTTTATACAATTATGTACAGTTTCACTGTGTACATTTTAAGCAAGATTTTTGTAAATGACATTCCAGTTAAAGTGAAAATCATCTCACATGTAAAAAAAAAGTCTGGATTTTAAAATTCTTTCTAAATGACACCACCTGACTCAAGTTAACAAATGACTTAAACACTAGTAATAAAAAAGACAGAACACATTTCATGAAGAGTACGAAGAGTAATATCTGCTGAGTATTTCAGTTTCATTTTCAGAATACTGGTGTCTTATGAGGAATCTGAGGGGAAGATTTCATAGCAGAAGCTAAGGTGGGCTGTATTGACTTAAGTGGGGACCCAATTGGACTGTGAAACTGTGGGATACCTATGGATTCAAGCTACTTGTTAAATAAGAACTCTCACTATTGTTCAGAAATCCTTCCTCATTTCAGCAAAGATGCAGCCTGCAGCCTACATATCAATGGCTTTATTACAATTATTAGGAGAAAGTAATAGATTTGGAGACCTGTACCTTTTTGTAACCAGTTCTTCATAAAGATGACCCTTATAGGGATAATGAAGATCCATGATCCGTGCAAGACCAAAGTCACATATCTTCAGCACCAAGTCTTCACTATTAATGATAAATTTAGCTGGTTTGAGATCTCAGTGCTGTACATCTGCAGAGTGAATATATTTGAGCCCACATATCAACTGATACCTGAAAAGCCTGACATGCTCTTCCAATAAAGGGCCCTGCTCCAGCACATTAGCCAAATTGGTCTCATATACTCCTGAACAATATAAAAACTATTCAGTTTGGTAAGATAGCCTGCATCATGTGTTAACTGGCTTCAACTAGGACAAAGAATTTCAAACACATGTTATTATTGTTAGTCTTCTAATAATTTTTATTTCACATACAGTATTTTCAGCACTCGGGGGATCAGTAGGACAGTGTCTTGATGCCTACCCCTTTGTCAAAGTAATTGTCTATGGCAGAAAAAAAACACACAAGCCATTGCCTCCACAACCAAATGGTTTTAATTCCATATACCTAGAGCCCAGATCAAATCCATGAATGTTCATGAGACTTTCAAATTTATCCGCCATTTTGAAAACTTTATCATTTCCTTTTCCTTTTGAATTGAGCTTGTGTACACAAGGAATAAAACTGACCTATAAAGGAGAGATCTTTCAAAAAAGGAAAAGAAAAATAATTTTACTTCCACAGCATGATGATTTCTTTATGTTCAATGCATATGCCACCAGGCCCATTGAATTGCTCTTAGATTTAAAGCTCAAAAAGTTCTACTCATATTGAGAATTAAAAAAGATTACAGTACTCATAGATCAAGAAAGGGGCAGCAACTCTGCAGACATTTAAAGAAAACACTCAAGAAATTCAAAAGGAATGAAATCGCACATTATGCATTCATATGTGCTGTGCTAAATGATTTAACATTCAACCAAAGTATAAATAAATATGCACATAATATCTATGAACATTCATTCTCCTTACAGTGCAGATACATTTAGTGCTGGACTGGTTCTGAGGAGCATCATTATAAGGTTCTGGTAGGCACTATTTCTGTTTTGAATCTTTTCTGCCTTTGTTGTTATATATTATAAGGAAACCCTGGTGGTTGTTGGTTAAAACAAGATGTCTTTTGTTATTGATCATGTGGCTCAAGCTCAACACAATCACAACAATTACAATCAAAGCTACCTTCCATCTTACTCAGATACAGCAGAAGTTGACTTCTCCAGCTTATTGAGGAAGTTCAGGACTTGCAGACAGCCCACAGATCTTGGCTGTTCTGGCCACAGGACCTACTCTGAGGCTCACTTTGCCAGTTACCACCATGTAACCCCAACCTAAGAGAGATAGTCCATAATATTATCTTAAAATTATTTGTAGTTTTGTTATTTTGCGTGTTATTTTTCCTCTTATTTATGTTTTTATTTGTGTGGGTCCTTCACATTTTCTTTTTGATAAGTCTGGAGGGAGATTTATAAATTTTATTGATTTTTTTCAAAGAACCAGCTCCTGGTTACATTGATCTGTTCTATTGTTCTTTAGTTTCTATATCATTTATTTCTGCTTAAATCGTTATTATTTCCTTCCTCTTGCTGGATTTAGGTTTCATTTGTTGTTCCTTTTCTAGCTCCTTTGTATATAGGGCTAGGTTGCATATTTGAGATTTTTCTTGCTTATTGAGGTAGGTCTGTATTGTTATTCTTCTCTCTTAGGACCACTTTTGCTGCACCCCAAAGTTTTTGGACCATTGTGTTTTCATTTTCATTTGTTTCCATGTATTTTTTTTATTTCTTTTTTGATTTCCTGGCTGAGCATTCATTGTTTAGTAGCATGTTATTTAGCCTCCATGTATTTGTGATCTTTCCAGATTTTTTATTGTGCTTGACTATGAGTTTCATAGCATTGTGGTCAGAAGGAGTACATGGTATGAATTCAAACTTTTGATATTTGTTGAGGCCTATTTGGTGACCCAGTATGTGATCTATTCTGGAAAATGTTCCATGTGCACTTGAAATAATGTGTATTCTGCTATTTTAGGATAGAATGTTCTGAATGTATCTGTTGCATCTATCTGTTCGAGTTTGTCATTCAAAGCCATTGTTCCCTTATTTTATTTATTTATTTATTTACTTATTTATTTATTTATTAATAATAAATGTATTTTTTATTGGTGTTCAGTTTGCCAACATACAGAATAACACCCAGTGCTCATCCCATCAAGTGCCTCCCTCAGTGCCCGACACCCAGTCACCCCCACCCCCTGCTCTCCTCCCCTTCCACCACCCCTAGCTCTTTTCCCAGAGTTAGGAGTCTTCATGTTCTGTCTCCCTTTCTGATATTTCCCACACATTTCTTCTCCCTTTCCTTCCATTCCCTTTCACTATTATTTATATTCCCCAAATGAATGAGAACATATAATGTTTGTCCTTCTCCGACTGACTTACTTCACTCAGCATAATACCCTCCAGTTCCATCCACATTGAAGCAAATGGTGGGTATTTGTCATTTCTAATTGGCTGAGTAATATTCCATTGTATACATAAAGCACATCTGCTTTATCCATTCATCTTTCGATGGACACCGAGGCTCCTTCCACAGTTTGGCTATTGTGGACATTGCTGCTATAAACATCGGGGTGCAGGTGTCCCGGCGTTTCATTGCATCTGTATCTTTGGGGTAAATCCCCAACAGTGCAATTGCTGGGTCCTAGGGCAGGTCTATTTTTAACTCTTTGAGGAACCTCCACACAGTTTTCCAGAGTGGCTGCACCAGTTCACATTCCCACCAACAGTGTAAGAGGGTTCCCTTTTCTCCGCATCCTCTCCAACATTTGTGGTTTCCTGCCTTGTTAATTTTCCCCATTCTCACTGGTGTGAGGTGGTATCTCATTGTGGTTTTGATTTGTATTTCCCTGATGGCAAGTGATGCAGAACATTTTCTCATGTGTGTGTTGGCCATGTCTATGTCTTCCTCTGTGAGATTTCTCTTCATGTCTTTTGCCCATTTCATGATTGGATTGTTTGTTTCTTTGGTGTTGAGTTTAATTTGCAAATGACATATCAGATAAAGGGCTAGTTTCCAAGATTTATTTTATATTTAGATGATCTATGCATTGATGTAAATGGAGTGCTAAAATCACCTACTATTATTGTGTTTTCATCCATTAGTTCCTTCATGTTTATTATTGTTTAAATATTTGGGTGCTCCCATGTTTGGTACATGAATATTTACTATTGTTGTAACCTCTTGTTGGATTATCACCTTTATTATCATATAGTGGCTTTCTTTGTCTCTTGTTAAGTATTTGTTTTAAAGTCTAGTTCATGTAATAAAAGTATTGTTACTACATTTTCTTTTGACATCATTTACGTGAAAAATGTTTGTCCATTCCCTTACTTTCAATCTGCAGATGTGTTTAGGTCTGAAATGAATCTCTTGTAGGCAGCATATAGATGGATCTTATTTTTTTATCCATTATACCACAATCTTTTGATTGGAATATTTTGTCCATTTATAAAGTATTATTGATACATTTTTGCCATTTTATTTTGTGGTTGTTTATGGAGATATTTTTCTGATTCTTGCTGGTCTTTTTCATATTTTGCTGATTTTTATTTAAAGATGTATTTGGATTTCTTTCTCTTTATTCTTTGCATGTTGTTTAGTGATTTTTAATATACGGTTACCATCAGGTATGTATATAACCTCTTCTGCAAATAGCAGTCTATATTAAGTTGGTGGTCATTCAAGTTTGAGCCCATTTCTTCACCTCTTCTCCCCACATTTTAGATATATATTATTATATGTTATATCTTTTTTTTGTGTGGATTCCTTGACTGAATTTTTTAAAGAAATATTTGTTTTTATGGCTTTTGTGTTTCCTGCATTTATACTGTCACTTTTGATAGTATAATCCTTTCCTGCTCTGGGCAATGTTTAACTCATAGCCTGAATGTGGCAAGTTTTAACTAGTTGTTCTCTGGTCTGCTTGTGAAATGAGACCTGACACCATCTCTACTAGAACTGAGGCCCTGTAAAACTTTCTGTTTGGGAAACATAGTGTGGGCAGAGAATTGTCCTGGTCTTCTGGGGAAGGGACCCACCATACTGGGAATGAGGAAAATGTTCTTGAGTAGGGCTGTCTCACAGGAGCACAGGGGGCTGGGGTGTCATGTAATCAGGTTAGGCAACCAGTGTCCATACTGTGCCACTTCCCACAGGTGGTTCTATTTTCTGCTGAGGGGTGTGGATGGATATGGTCCCCACCAGCTCTTTTGTTCCTGGAGAGGTATCTCTGTGAATGCTGCCTCTTAAGGATGTGCTCTGAGAAGCAAATAATCTCCCCACCTTGGGGCCCCAGCACTCTTTAGATCACTGTTTCCATACTGTTCCTGGATTTTTTGCCTGACTTCTCTCCAGGAGCAGTGCAGTGCATTCTGGGCTCTATATCAGCTAAACCCACTGACCTTTAAAACCCTAAGCTTTAATCCCCACTTGTTGCAAGAATTCCCAAGATTCAGTCCCTCTCATTTTTTCACATCAGTGGCTTTGGGGAAATGTTATCCTCCTGTAATCAATCTCCTGTGTGCTTCTCCCTTCCTTGCCCTCTTTCTGACCACAGGTCTCTCCCTTGCAGAGCAGCCACAGTCTGTTTCTTCCCTAAATCATGACTCCACAGTTCTTGCTTTCTTTTATGTGGCTTCTTCCCCCCTTTTAGTTGTGGGATTTATGTCAGTTTTTAGGTCAATTTCTTTTGTATCTAGGATGATTTGATAGTTATCTAGCTGTGTTGGTAGGACGAGGTGAGCCTAGGGTCTTCCTACTCTACCACCATTTTCCTGTTTTCAATATTTATATTTGATCAAGGAATTGGTCTATTTATGTCAGGACAGAATTTCTCATTTATATTGTGCATACTATGCTTTCAATGTAATTGCGATTATCAAAGTCTTTGCAGTGTGATTTTGAGATCTCAACGTGGTATACATGATCTAAGACATTCTATTTCTTAGCAGTGGTTTAGTTTAGATCTCAGAGTCTTTGGTATGCAGATGAGTATTGGATCTCCATGCACACATAGTTCAGAAATAATACCAGGATTTCATAAGCGAATTTATATGTTCATTATCTTGATTTAGTCTCTCTTCCTAATCTCTCCTGTGATTTCCAGTTTTTATGTCTCTTCTTTTCAAACACTTGTACAGATACTTGAAACTTAGTCATTCCACTATATTGGGTATTTCCATTGTCTTGACTGTGTTTAAACTCAAGTGGTTGGAAGTCTGAGAAAATATCAGTGGTGTTGGCACTATTTCTTAAAACTAGGTCTCTTTTGATCAGGGACATTTTTGTGCTTTTGTCTTCATACTACAGATTGTGTGAGAGATAGGATGTGAAGGATTGGATAAAGGAAAATAAAATACAAAAGCAAAAAATCAAGTATTTTTATAATCTTTGAACAGTAAGAATTTTCTTTCTTGCTCCTTGATCTAGAACTAGAAGACTTCTCCTATTTTGCTCTGTGATGCACCAATTCCCATTTATATTTCAGGTTATATTGAGTTCCATTGGGGAAATACTAGAGAGAAAATTATTTAAAAAACAGTACTGATCAGTAGTGGTTTGAAATGTGATTTTCTTCCTCTGTCTTCCTGCTGAAATACTCTTCAAAATTCTTAAATACCTACATCAGGCATTTTGTTCAAGTATTATTGTGCTGTGTGAGAGAGAAAGTGTGGCATGTATTTATCATGTTTTACATAGAATAACCATCAGTTTTGTTACAGTAAGTATTTTGGTCTTTCCCTTTATGCTTAGGTACACCATTTCTATACCACTAATCACACTGGTAAAACATAAGATTTAAGTAGTTCTTGCTATCTATGTAGCAAAGCCCTAGAGTTTTGATGAACTTTGGTTAGGATTACCCATCAATCTACTGATTTCTTTTAGTAATCTTAAGAGACAAAGGAAATACATACTAAGATACTACTATGAAGTACAAGTAAAATCACAAACTTATGCTTTACAGTTTAAGCTTTTAACATTTATTTCATTTGTTTCTAATAATGTGTGTAATCTCTTAAAGTTTATAGCTCAAATTTTATTTATTAATGCATATTTTTTATTTAACTAGACACCATTATTATTGCATTAAAGTAAATCACACAACAAATTATTATAGCATTACTCCATTACAGGTCTTTTATACGTTAAAGACCTGTAATGTGACTTTAATATTGTTATTAGATCTTAATGTCATATAATAATACTCTGAAGATGAAATAGTTCTCATTTACTTTTCAGTGTAATAAATAGTAATGTGTCAAGGGATAGCAGATATTTTTGCCTTCTATTTAGATTGGCAAAATAGAAAATACAGGAAAGGAGGGAAAAATTTAGTCATCTGTGAATGAATGTCATTGGAAGTTATGATACAGACTTGCCTTCTTAATTAAAAAAAGATCTTGGCAAAATAAAATAAAAGCAGATAGTAATTGTCTAGCTTCCATGCTCTCTGGTCAGAGGTCTTCAAAACAGATTAGTTATTTTTTAAGAAAGATTTATTGATTTATTTGAGAGAGAGCCTGATTGGGAGGGGCAGAATGAAATGGAGAGAATCTTAAGTGGACTTCTGAGATCATGACCTGAGCTGAACCAGGAGTTGGATGCTTAACTGACTACATGACCCAAGCACCCCTAGATTTATTATTTTTTACTGCAATACACAATATAGTTTCCTGTATCATTGAAGTTCATCATATTAAATTCTTTCAAGTGGGAAAGATAGTTTATTTCCTTAAGACAATGTGCTATTGTTGTTATAGTTGCTGTTCTTCTTTTTTTTTTTTTTTTTGAGTTCAAAGACAGATTTTTTTTTTTGTCTTTTGAACAAGCATTTAATTAGAGGACAAGTTGAAGTGAGGGAAATGTTAACATCTAGAGACTCAATGCTTATTTCAAAATGAATGGTTGGAATAAATTGTGCCTTGGTTCTTTTGTATCTATAAAACTATAGAAATTTACTGTCTTACTGTTGCAAACATTCCTGGTCCCCATTTGTCTTGCTTTGCTTTTTCCATTTTATTCCTCCTCTTTATTGATTCCATAACCTCTTCTATAACAATTACTCTTACATAACAATTACTCTTACATAACAATTACTATCTGCTTTTATTTCATTTTGCCAAGATCTTTTTGTATATGTTTCTTTTGTTCAGTAACACTTTTGGTAATGATATTTAAGGGAATATAGTGAGAATATTTACATATCTATGTGTACATATAGTATTATATATAATTAATAAAATTATATATACATACAGTACAGTCATGTATATACATAATATATTGTATGTATAGTGTATTGCTATTATGTATAAGTGTATATATGTATATATAATTGTGTATATATAAAACATGTGTATGTATAGATGTCCATATGTGTGTGTGTATATATATACATATATAGAATTGTATATCATATATACATCCAACATGGCTGGAGCCTACTTCTCCTCAGGCTGTGTCTCTGTCTCTCTCTGTGACTCTCATGAATAAATAAATAAAATCTTTAAAAAATTATAGATAGAAAAATAAAAATATATACCCTAATGAAAAAATACAAAGGTGACATTCTCCATATAGTTTTGAAAGCTTTGTCAAAGAATATGATACACCTGAAATCCACATATTTTCCTGAAATTTGAGGAAATTATTAGATACTACAGAAATGATTCCTAGCTTTCTATTGAGACAAATATTGGTTTAAGAAATCTAAAATCACTTAACAAAACATATATTAAAATTTTCAGAATTCTGTAGCAGGTTGTTAAACAAGTGTAGCAAGTTGTTTACAAGAAATAAAATTATTGTTTTGATTTCATCGTTATACTCAAGAGCATACTTATTTCTGTCAAAATATTCTTCCAGTCCAGGATTGTACATTGGAGCTTTGTCGTTGTTGCTGTTGTTGTTGTTGTTGATGGAGATGTTCTATTTGGCCATAACCATTAGTCATGTGTAGCTATAGAGCACTTTAAATGTGGCAAAACAACTCAGAAACCAATTATAGACTATATTGTACAGTAGGATTGTAGACATTGTTGCAAACACAAATATAACTGTCAATAATGAGCCAGTATTTACTGTATATTGCATTGTATTAACATTTTATGTTTGTTTATCTCATTATATTCATTACAACCTCTTTATTTTTTTGTGGTGGAAGAGACCATGGTTAAGCTAAAGTAAGTTTTCCAAAGTCACATACTTATTGAATACCAAAAGTTGACTTAATTCCCAAGTATGTATCATTTGAGCGCCTATTTTGGAAAGTGCATTGTATATTTTTTTAAGTCAGAATTATCGAAGTAGAGTTTACATATAGTAAACTCACCACTTAGAGTATATAGCTCTATACATTTTGACACATATACAATTATGTAGTCTCACCAAAATGGATATGTAGAAAATTTCCACCATTCATAAAGTTTATTCTTGTCCCTTTGTGAACAATCCCTCCACTCATTCTTAGCAATTATGGATCTGTTCTTTTGTATTTATTGTTTTGCTCTTTCAAGAATATTATATAAACAGAACTATATGTTATATGTAGCTAACTTGATTGTGGCTTCTTTACATTCATCAATGTTGTTACCTTTATCAGTAGTTCTTTCTTTTTTATTGCTGTGCAATATTCCATTTTATGGACATGGAACTTTTATCTACTCACAAAGTGAAGGATATCTGTGTTGTTTCTAGTTTTTGTGAACTGTGAATAAATTTTCTATACATGTCTTTGTACAATATTTTGTGTGATTACCCTTGTATATTTTTGAAAAACACCATTCAGTAAGATTCTGAGTTAAATGGTGAATCCATACTTAATTTTATTAAATAATGCCTTACTGTTTTCTTTCTTTTTAAGTTTTTTAAAAGGTTTTTTAATTTATTTATTCATGAGAGACACACACACACACAGAGAGGCAAAGACAAAGGCAGATGAAGAAGCAGGCTCCATGCAGGGAGCCTGACGGGGACTCGATCCCAGGTCTCCAGGATCACACCCTGGACTAAAGGCGACACTAAGCCACTGAGCCACCTGGGCTGCCCTGCTTTACTGTTTTCATTACTAGTTGAATCATTTTGAATTCCCATTGACAATGAATGAGTGTTCTACTTGATTCATATCCTTACTGTTGGTTTTAAAAAAAATTATTTAGGACATTCCAATGGGTATGTTCTATTATCTAACTGTTATTAATTTGCATTTCCTGAATGACAGAGGATGCTGAGCATTTTTTATGTGCATGTTTGCCATCTTTATATGTTTGATGAACTGTCATCTAGAGTTTTTGTCATTTCTTAGTGGGTTAGTTTTTTCTCATTATTGAGTTTATGTGTTTTTGATATAATTCCTTTATCAGATATGTCATTTTCAAATATTTTGTCTGTTTCTGAGTTATCTTTTCATATTTTAACTGATTTATGAGAATCAAAGCTTTAAATTTTGATGAAGCCCAAGCTATAATTTTATTTTTATTTTTCTATTTTTTTAAATAATAAATTTATTTTTTTATTGGTGTTCAGTTTGCCAACATACAGAATAACACGCAGTGCTCATCCCGTCAAGTGCCTCCCTCAGTGCCTGACACCCAGTCACCCCCACCCCCCGCCCTCCTCCCCTTCCACCACCCCTGTTCGTTTCCCAGAGTTAGGAGTCTTTATGTTCGGTCTCCCTTTCTGATATTTCCTACTCATTTCTTCTCCCTTCCCTTCCATTCCCTTTCACTATTATTTATATTCCCCAAATGAATGAGAACATATAATGTTTGTCCTTCCGCAATTGACTTATTTCACTCAGCATAATACCCTCTAGTTCCATCTACATTGAAGCAAATGGTGGGTTTTTGTCATTTCTAATTGGCTGAGTAATATTCCATTGTATACATAGACCACATCTGCTTTATTCATTGATCTTTTGATGGACACCGAGGCTCCTTCCACAGTTTGGTTATTGTGGACATTGCTGCTATAAACATTGGGGTGCAGGTGTCCCGGCGTTTCATTGCATCTGCATCTTTGGGGTAAATCCCCAGCAGTGCAAGTACTGGGTTGTAGGGCAGGTCTATTTTTAACTCTTTGAGGAACCTCCACACAGTTTCCCAGAGTGGCTACACCACTTCACATTCCCACCAACAGTGTAAGAGGGTTCCCTTACTCCGCATCCTCTCCAACATTTGTGGTTTCCCGCCTTGTTAATTTTCCCCATTCTCACTGGTGTGAGATGGTATCTCATTGTGGTTTTGATTTGTATTTCCCTGATGGCAAGTGATGCAGAGCATTTCCTCATGTGCTTGTTGGCCATGTCTATGTCTTCCTCTGTGACATTTCTGATAATGCTTTTGCCCATTTCATGACTGGATTGTTTGTTTCTTTACTGTTGAGTTTAATAAGTTCTTTATAGATCTTAGAAACTAGTCCTTAATCTGATAGGTCATTTGCAAATATCTTCTCCCATTCTGTAGGTTGTCTTTAGGTTTTGTTGACTGTGTCCTTTGATGTGTAAAAGATTCTTATCTTATGAAGAAGATAATCTTATCTTCTTATGAAGTCCCAATAGTTCATTTTTGCTTTTGTTTTGCCTTCGTGGATGTATCTTGCAAGAAGTTACTGTGGCCAAGTTCAAACAGGGTGTTGCCTGTGTTCTCCTCTAGGATTTTGATGGAATCTTGTCTCACATTTAGATATTTCATCCATTTTGAGTTTATCTTTCTGTTTGGTGAAAGAGAGTAGTGTAGTTTCATTCTTCTGCATGTGGATGTCCAATTTTCCGGCACCATTTATTGAAGAGGCTGTCTTTCTTCCAGTGGAAAGTCTTTCCTCCTTTATCGAATATTAGCTGACCATAAAGTTGAGGGTCCACTTCTGGATTCTCTATTCTGTTCCATTGATCTATGTGTCTGTTTTTGTGCCAGTACCACACTGTCTTGAGGACCACACCTTTATAGTACAACCT
Organism: Canis lupus dingo; assembly: GCF_003254725.2. NCBI lineage: Eukaryota > Metazoa > Chordata > Mammalia > Carnivora > Canidae > Canis > Canis lupus. Next base: position 67,433,504 of record NC_064281.1, read on the forward strand.
GACATCGGGCATTGTGATGCCCCCAGCTATGGTTTGGTGTTTTAAACTTCCCCTGGCTATTCGGGGTCTTTTCTGATTCCACACAAATCTTAAAATAATTTGTTCTAACTCTCTGAAGAAAGTCAACGGTATTTTGATAGGGGTTGCATTAAACGTGTAAATTGCCCTGGGTAACATGGACATTTTCACAATATTAATTCTGCCAATCCATGAGCATGGAATATTTTTCCATCTCTTTGAGTCTTCCTCAATTTCTTTCAGAAGTGTTCTATAGTTTTTAGGGTATAGATTCTTTACCTCTTTGGTTAGGTTTATTCCTAGGTATCTTATGCTTTTGGGTGCAATTGTAAATGAGATTGACTCCTTAATTTCTCTTTCTTCAGTCTCATTGTTAGTGTATAGAAATGCCATTGATTTATGGGCATTGATTTTGTATCCTGCCACGCTGCCAAATTGCTGTATGGGTTCTAGCAATCTTGGGGTGGAGGCTTTTGGGTTTTCTATGTAGAGTATCATGTCATCGGTGAAGAGGGAGAGTTTGACTTATTCTTTGACAATTTGAATGCCTTTAATGTCTTTTTGTTGTCTGATTGCTGGGGCTAGGACTTCCAGTACTATGTTGAATAGTAGTCGTGAGAGTGTACATCCCTGTCTCATTCCTGATCTTAGGGGAAAGACTTCCAGTGCTTCCCCATTGAGAATTATATTTGCTGTGGGCTTTCCGTAGATGGCTTTTAAGATGTTGAGGAATGTTCCCTCTATCCCTACAGTCTGAAGAGTTTTGATCAGGAATGGATGCTGTGTTTTGTCAAATGCTTTCTCTGCATATAATGAGAGGATCATATAGTTCTTGGTTTTTCTCTTGCTGATATGATGAATCACATTGATTGTTTTACGAGTGTTGAACCAGCCTTGTGTCCCGGGAATAATTCCTACTTGGTCATGGAGAATAATTTTCTTAATGTACTGTTGGAGCCCGTTGGCTAGTATCTTGTTGAGAATCTTTGCATACGTGTTCATCAGGGATATTGGTCTGTAATTCTCCTTTTTGGTGGGGTCTTTGTCTGGTTTTGGAATTAAGGTGATGCTGGCCTCATGGAACGAATTTGGAAATACTCCATCTCTTTCTATCTTTCCAAACAGCTTTAGTAGAATAGGTATGGTTTCTTCTTTAAACGTTTGATAGAATTCCCCTGGGAAGCCACCTGGCCCTGGACTTTTGTGTCTTGGAGGTTTTTGATGACTGCTTCAATTTCCTCCCTGGTTATTGGCCTGTTCAGGTTTTCTATTTCTTCCTGTTCCAGTTCTGGTAGTTTGTGGCTTTTGAGAAATGCGTCCATTTCTTCTAGATCGCCTAATTTATTGGCGTATAGCTGTTCATAATGTTTTTAAAATCGTTTGTATTTCCTTGGTGTTGGAGTGATCTCTCCTTTCTCATTCATGATTGTATTAATTTGAGTCTTATCTTCTTTTTGATAAGGCTGGCTAATGGTTTATCTATCTTATTAGTTCTTTCAAAGAACCAACTCCTGCTTTTGTTGATCTGTTCCACAGTTCTTCTGGTCTCGATTTCGTTGAGTTCTGCTCGAATCTTTATTAACTCTCTTCTTCTGCTGGGTGTACGATCTATTTGCTGCTTTTTCTCTAGCTACTTTAGGTGTAAGGTTAGCTTTTGTATTTGAGTTCTTTCCAGTTTTTGGATGGATGCTTGTATTGCGATGTATTTCCCCCTCAGGACTGCTTTTGCTGCATCCCAAAGATTTTGAACGGTTGTATCTTCATTCTCATTAGTTTCCATGAATCTTTTTAATTCTTCCTTAATTTCCTGGTTGACCCTTTCATCTTTTAGCAGGATGGTCCTTAACCTCCACGTGTTTGAAGTCCTTCCAAACTTCTTGTTGTGATTGAGTTCTAATTTCAAGGCATTATGGTCTGAGAATATGCAGCGGATGATCCCAATCTTTTGATATTGGTTCAGACCCAATTTGTGACACAGTATGTGGTCTATTCTGGAGAAAGTTCCATGTGCACTTGAGAGGAATGTGTATTCAGTTGAGTTTGGATGTAAAGTTCTGTAGATATATCTGAAATCCATCTGGTCCAGTGTATCATTTAAAGCTCTTGTTTCTTTGCAAATGTTGTGTTTAGAAGACCTATGGAGTGTAGAAAGCGCTAGATTGAAGTCACCAAGTATAAGTGTATTATTATCTAAGCATACCTTAACTTTGGTTATTAATTGATTGATATATTTGGCAGCTCCCACATTAGGGGCATATATATTGAGAATTGTTAAGTCCTCTTGTTGGATAGATCCTTTAAATATGAGATAGTGTCCCTCTTCATCTCTCACTACAGTCTTCGGGGTAAATTTTTGTTTATCTGATATAAGAATGGCTACCTCTGCTTTCTTTTGGGACCATTTAAATGGTAAATGGTTCTCCAACCTTTTATTTTCAGGCTGTAGGCGTCCTTCTGTGTAAAATGAGTCTGTTGTAGACAACAAATAGATAGGTCCTGCTTTTTTATCCAGTCTGAAACCCTGCGCCTTTTGATGGGGTCATTAAGGCCATCCATGTTCAGAGTTACTATTGAAAGATATGAGTTTAGTGTCATCATGGTATCTATTTAGTCCTTGCTTTTGTGGATTGTTGTACTGGACTTCTTCTTAAAGAACATAAAGAACTCTTTAAGAGTCCCCCTTAAAATTTCTTGCAGAGCTGGTTTGGAGGTCACATATTCTTTCAGTTCCTGCCTGTCTTGGAAGCTCTTTATCTCTCCTTCTTTCTGAACGAGGGCCTTGCTGGATAAAGTATTCTTGGTTGCATGTTCTTCTCATTTAGGACCCTGAATATATCCTGCCAGCCTTTTCTGGCCTGCCAGGTCTCTGTCGAGAGGTCTGCTGTTACCCTAATACTCCTCCCCATAAAAGTCAGGGATTTCTTGTCTCTTGCTGCTTTAAGGATCTTCTCTTTATCTTTGAAATTTGCAAGCTTAACTATTAAATGTCGAGGTGTTGAACGGGTTTTATTGATTTTAGGGGAGGATCTCTCTATGTCCCGGATCTGAATGGCTGTTTCCCTTCCCAGATTAGGAAAGTTTTCAGCTATGATTTGTTCACATACATATTCTGGACCTATGTACCTTTCGGCGCCCTCTGTAAACCCAATTAAATGTAGATTTTTCTTCCTCAGGCTGTCATTTATTTCCTTTAATCTATCCTCATGGTCTTATAATTGTTTGTCCCTTTTTTCCTCAGTTTCCCTGTTTGCCATCAACTTGTCTTCTATGTCACTCACTCGTTCTTCCACCTCATTAACCCTCGTCGTTAGGACTTCTAGTTTGGATTGCATCTCATTCAATTGATTTTTAATTTCTGCCTGATTAGATCTAAATTCTGCAGTCATGAAGTCTCTTGAGTCCTTTATGCTTTTTTCTAGAGCCACCAGTAGCTTTATAATAGTGCTTCTGAATTGGTTTTCTGACATTGAATTGTAATCCATATTTTGTAACTATGTGGGAGAGAGGACTGTTTCTGATTCTTTCTTTTGAGGTGAGGTTTTCCTTCTAGTCATTTTGTTCAGTGCATAGTGGCCAAAAACAGGTTGTATTGGGAAAAGGAGAAAAAGAGAGGAGAGAAAGAAGGAAAGAAAAGTGAAAAGGAAAAAAGAAAAAAGGAAGAAAAAAAGAGAAGAAAAAGCGAAAGAAAAAGAAAGAACGGACAAAAAAGGGTGAGGGAAGCAAGCAGAAATAAAAAAAAAAAAACTCGGGGGAGTATCTTCTGTTTCTGTGCACTTTAAGTCCCTTGACTTCCCCTGGAACTTGTCCGTCTAGTGGGTCTTCTGGGGGAGGGGCCTGTTGTGCTGATTTTCAGGTGTTAGCACTTGGGGGAGCTGCTCTGCCCCCTACCTGTTGCAGGGCTCAGTGGGTGTTGTTTACCCCATGAGGCCCGTGGAGGAACAACCATGGTGGTGGCGGCCAGCTCTGGAGCCCTGGATTCAGCTCCCGCAGTAACTAGGGAGTTCTCCATCTGCAGGGCCTGGATGCTCCGGAGACGGGGCCGCTGATCCCCTAAGCTTGGGGCAGGAGTTTCCTTGCTGTCCTGGGCCCTCCTGGCCTCTGCCTGTCCCGGGGGGGAGGTCGGATCCTGGGCTGTGTCCCCGGTGCCCTGTGCTCCCAGGCCTGCGCTGTTGGATTGGCGCTCCCGGCCGGGCAGCCCCCTCTCCGTGGAGCCGCCGCCGGAGCCCCTCTGAGCTGCTCCCGGGTCCAGCTGTGCACACGCTGCAGCCCTTTAGGGAGCTTGGCCCAGGGGTGTGGCACTCTCCTGGGCGGGCAGGTGTCTGTTAGTGTTCTTGGGAGCCTGAGGACATCCCCGCCCTCCTGGGGTCCTGCTCTAATTCCCTGCGAGCCCCTTTCCGCCCGGGAAGATTGGTGCAGCTCCTGCTTCTCCGAGACAGGGCTTTCCTGTCCTGGGGTCACTGGCCCCGGCCTTAGCCCGGCTCCTCGCGGGGCCCCTCCCCCTTGGATGCCTTTTGTTTATTTCTTTTTTTCCCCCTCTTCTTCCTACCTTGATAGAAGCGCGAACTCTTCTCACTGTAGCATTCCAACTGTTCTCTCTTTATTTTATTTTATTTTTTTTTATGATAGTCACAGAGAGAGAGAGAGAGAGGCAGAGACACAGGCAGAGGGAGAAGCAGGCTCCATGCACCAGGAGCCTGATGTGGGATTCGATCCCGGGTCTCCAGGATCGCGCCCTGGGCCAAAGGCAGGCGCCAAACCGCTGTGCCACCCAGGGATCCCCTCTCTCTTTAAATCTCAGGCAGAATTCGGAGATTTTCAGGATGTTTTGAAGGTTATCTAGGTAATTTGGTGGGGACAGGTGACTTGGGGACCCTACTCTTCCACCATCTTGCCCCTCCTCTCAATCTATAATTTTAAAAATTATGTTCGTTTTCATTTTATCTAAGAAATCTTTGCTTTCTCTAGGGTCACAAGATTTTCTTCTATGTGTCCTTCTATAATTTATAATTTTGAGGTTTACTATAGGTCCATTATACAGTTGACCGTTGAACAATGTGGTGGTTAAGGGTAATGACCTCTTGCACAATCTAAAATCCATGTATAAGTTTTGACTCCCCCTGAACTTAGCTATTAATAGCCTATTGTTGACCAGAAGCCTATCAATAAAGTTGATTAATGCATTTTGTATAGGTATTATATACTATATTCTTACAATAAAGAAAGCTAGAGAAAATAAAATATTATTAAGGATGGACATATAGTACTATACTGTATTTATCTAAAGAAATCCATGTATAAGTGGACCCACACAGTTCAAACCCATGTTGTTCAAGGATCAATTAACATTATTAATTGGCTAGGATGGTTACAACAAAGTAGCAGAACCTACTTGGGTTAAACAACAGAAATCAAGTTGTTCACAGTTCTTGTATCTGGAGTCTAAAATCTAGGTGTCAGCACAGTTTTTCCTTTTGAAGGCTGTGAGGAAATGATTTATTCCATGCCTGTCTTCTTGGCTTAGACAGCCTTATCTGTATGTTTATTCACATTTTCTTACCTTTATGTATGCCCCTATGTCCAAATTTTCCCCTTTTGGAAGGATGCCAGTCATATTGGGTTAGAGCCCACCCTATCTGACTTCATTTAAACTTGATTACATCTCTAAAGACCACATCTGCAATGATTTATCCTAAGGCAAAATTCCTTTTCAGCTGTTACCCTGTGAAACCAGACAAGTTATCTGCTGCCATAATATAATGATGGAACAGAGTATACATTTCCATTCTAAAATGGATATATCAGAAGGGAGAAAAGGGTCAGTAGGAAAAAATGGCAAGTGTAAAACCTAATGGGAGAAATTGAATTAGTTTTTAAGGCTTGAGAATAATCCTTGTGGCTCCATGCTCTGTCTTCTGGGCCCACTGGGTGGCAAGCCCAACTCTTGTTCCTCTATAGTGACCCATCCCCTCAGCCTGTACCCTTTTGGCATCAGGTGGCATTGGCATCCTCACTAGACTGCATCTATGACTGTCCTCAAAGTAATTCTTTCTTTATTTTGTCCCATCTCTGTTTTCTTCAATTCAGTCTGGCATTGTTTATCATGGTATAACATTCTCAAAACTTTTGTTAGCCACTCTTGTAATTCATGGAATTCAAGCCATCAAGCAAAATAGTCCTTCACATCCTTCCTATATAACCAAATTTATATTCCTTTCTATGCTAAAATGATGTCCTGTATCCCTCAGTCACAGCCTATTCTGTTTAGCAGACAGTTGTCCAGTCATATCATTGGCCTTGTTTTGACAGCATACTATCTGGATAGGCTGAGAGTTTTCCAGATCTTCAAGTTCTGGTTCCTATTTGCTCAACAATTCCAACTTTAAGTTACTTCTCTCATCTCTCATTTTTCTCTAAGCAGTAAGCAAAAACCAGGCTGCCCCTCTAGCACTTCTGTTTAAAAATATCAACTAAATACCCAAGTTCATTGCTTACAAGTTCTACTTTTCATCCAACAGAACACAATTCACACAAGTTCTCTGTTACTCTACAACAAGGATCACATTTCCTCCCATTTCCAATAACATCTTCCTCATTTCCATCTGTGATCTTATCAGAAACACCTTTAACATTCATATTTCTAACAATGTTTATGAAAAACTGAATACTCTTAAATATGATAGAATCTTTCTGTAAAGCTATTTTCTTTTATTTTTGGGCTGTTAACAGAATTGCCTTTAATATCCATATTTCAACAAACAGTCCCTTCATTGTAATCTAGGCTTTTTCTAGTATGTGCCTTAAAATTCTTTCAGCTTCTACTCATTACCTAATTCCAAAGCCACTTCCACATTTTTATGTATTTGTTAAAGCAGAGCCCCATGTCCTGGTAGCAAAGTCTATGTTAGTTTGCTATGGCTACCATAACAAAGTACTACAGACCAAGTAGCTTAAACAACAGAGATTTATTATCTCACATTTCTGGAGGCTAGAAATAAAAATCAAGGTGTTAGCATGAAGAGATGCTCAATGTTGCAGATCATTAAGGAAATGCAAATCAAAACCACAATGAGATACCACTTTACACCTGTCAGAATGGCTAAAATAAAAAAGCACAAGAAGTAAAAAGTGTGGGAGAGAATGTGGTGAAAAAGCAACCCTCATACAGTATTCATAGGAATGTAAATTGGTACAGTCCCTGTAGAAATCAATATAGAGATTTCTCAGAAAAATTGAAAGCAGAAATATATATAATCTAATAATTCTACTACTGGGTGTTTACCCCCCCAAAATAAAAACACTAATTAAAAAGGATATATGCATTCCTATGTTTCTTGCAATATTATTTATAATAGTCAAGATATAGAAACAACTTGAGTTTTTAGACAGATGAATGGGTAAGGAAGATGTGATATATAGATATATACATATTGAAATATTATATTACATAAGCTTGTTAACTCTTTTTTAAGATTTTATTTATTCATGAGAGACACACATGCACAGAGAGAGAGAGAGAGAGAGAGAGAGGCAGAGACACAGGCAGAGAGAGAAGCAGACTCCATGCAGGGAGTCCGACGTGGGACTCGATCCCAGGTCTCCAGGATCACACCCCAGGCTGAAGGTGGCGCTAAGCCACTAAGCCACCAGGGCTGCCCATCTGTTTCTTTCTTAAATTCCACACATGAGTGAAATCATATAGCTTTTGTCTTACACTGACTGACTTACTTGGCTTAGCATCAATGCTCTCTATCTCAATCCATGTTGTAGTAAATGGCGAGATTTCATTTTTAATGATTGAGTAATACTCCATCAGATATGTATAACACATCTTTACCCATTCATTATTTGATGGATAGTTGAGCTCTTCCTATAATTAGGCCATTGTTGATAATATTGCAATAAAAATTGAAGTGCATGAATCTCTTTGGATCAGTATTTTTGGATTCTTTGGGTAAATACCCAGTAGAGCAATTGCCAGATGGTAAGGTAATTTCTATTTTTAACTTTTTGAGAAACCTACATACTATTTTTCAGAGTTGCTGCACCAGTTTGCATTCCCACCAATAGTTTTAGAAGATTCCCCTTTCTCCACATCTTTGCCAACATCTGTTGTTCCCTGCATTGTTAATTTTAGCCATTCTGACAGGTGGGAAGTGATATTTCATTGTAGTTTTGATTTGAAGTTGCCTGATAATGAGTGATGTTGAATGTTTTTTCATGTGTATGTGGGCTGTCTGTATGCCTTCTTTGAGAAATGTCTTTTCATATCTTCCACCCATTTTTAAGTGGATTATTTGTTTTTCAGGTGTTGAGTTTGATAAATTCTTTATAGATTTTGCATACTAACACTTCATCAGATTTGTCATTGACAAATATCTCCTCCCATTCCATAGGCTACCTTTTTGTTGATTGCTTCATTTGCTGTGCAGGAGCTTCTTGATGAAGTCCCAATAGTTCAGTTTTGCTTTTGTTTCCCTTGTCTCATGGGACACACTAATAAGAATTTGCTATGGCCAATGTTGAAGAGGTTACTGTATGTGTTCTCCTCTAGGATTATGATGGTTTACTGACTCACATTTAGGTCTTTCATAGATGTTGAATTTATTTTTGGCATAAGAAAGTGGTCCAACTTTACTGTTTTACTTGTTGGTGTCCACTTTTCCCAACACTATTTGTTGAAGAGACTGTTTTTTTTCCCCCGTTGAATTTTCTTTTCTGCTTTTTTGAAGATTAGTTGACCATAGAGTTGTGGGTCCATTTCTGAGTTTTCTATTCTATTCCACTGATCTATTTGCCAGTTTTTATGCTAGTACTACACTGTCTTGATCACTACAGCTTTGTAATATAACTTAAAGTCCAGAATTGTGATGCTTCCAGCTTTGCTTTTCTTTCTGAAGATTTCTTTGGCTATTCACAGTCATTTCTGGTTCCATAAAAATTTTAGGATTATTTGTTGTAGGTCTTGAAAAATGCTCTTCAGGGATCCCTGGGTGGCGCAGCGGTTTGGCGCCTGCCTTTGGCTCAGGGCGCGATCCTGGAGACCCGGGATCAAATTCCACATCGGGCTCCCGGTGCATGGAGCCTGCTTCTCTCTCTGCCTGTGTCTCTGCCTCTCTCTCTCTCTCTCTCTCTCTCTGTGACTATCGTAAATAAATTTAAAAAAATTTAAAAAAAAAGAAAAATGCTCTTCATATATTAATAGGGATGGCATTAAATGTATATATTGCTTGGACAGTAGACAACTTTTAACAATATTTATTCTTCCAATCAATGAACACAGGATGTTTTTCTATTTCATTGTGTCATCTTCAATTTCTTTCATAAGGGTTTGATAGTGTTCAGAGTATAGCTCTTTTAACAATTTGGTTAGGTTTATTTATTCCCAGGTTTCTTACAGTTTTTGGTGCAATTCTAAATGTGATTGACTCCTTGATTTCTATTTCTGCTGCTTCTTTATTGCTGTATAGAAATGAATCAGATTTCTTTTTATTTTGTATCCTGAGATTTTCCTGAATTTGTCAATCATTTCTAGGAATTCTTTTTTGGTTGTCCGTTCAGGTTTTTTACACAAAGGATCATGTTGACTGCAAATAGTGAAAGTTCGACTTCTAGCTGATTCAGCTGCCATTTAATTATAATTTACTGTGTTGTTGTTGTTGTCTGATTGCTGAGGCTATGACTTACAGTACTATGTTAAATAACAATAGTGAAAATGGACATCCCTGTCTTGTTCCTGACTTTAGAGGAAAAGCTCTCTTTTCCCCCATTGAGGATGATATTAACTGTGAGTCTTTTATATATGGCCTTTATGATGCTGACGTATGTTCCCTCTGAACATACTTTTTTGTGGGCTTTTATCAAGAATGGATGCTGTATTTTCTCAAACACATTTTCTGAATCTACTGAGAGGATCATATGGTTCTTGTTCTTTCTTTTATTAATGTGGTGTATCACATTGTTTGATTTTCAAATATTAAAACATCTTTGCAACCACAAAATAAATCCCTCTTGATTGTGGTGAAAGATTCTTTTATTGTACTTCTGACTCAATTTGATATTGGTTAGTAGAGAATTTTTGCATCTGTGTTCATTAAGGATATTGGCCTGATATTCTCTTTTTGTTGGGACATGTCTGATTTTGACATCAAAGTAATGCTGGTCTTGTAGAATGAGTTTGAAAGTTTTGCTTCCATTTCTGTTTTTGGAATAGTTTGAGAAGAATAAGTATTAATTATTCTTTAAATGTCTGGTAGAATTTGGGCACCTAGATGGCTCAGTTTGTTGAGCATCTAACTCTTGATTTCTGTTCAGGTAATGATCTCAAGGTCCTGTTGTGGGTCCAGTGTCAGGCACTGTATTCAGCGAGGAGTCTGCTTGGGATTCTCCCTCTCCCTATTCTTCTGCCTCTCTCCCTGCTCTCTGTTTCATAAATAAATAAATAAATAAATAAATAAATAAATAAATAAATAAAATTTTTAAATCTTGGTAGAATTCTCATGGAAATTCATCTGGCCCTGAACTCTTGTTTGTTGGAAAAGTTTTGGTTATTGAAAGGATTTATTTGCTGCTTACCAGTCTGTTCAAGTTTTCTATTTCTTCCCGGTTCATTTTTTTAAAGATTTTTATTTATTTATTTATGAAAGACACAGCAAGAGAGAGAGGCAGAGACATGGGCTGAGAGAGGAGCAGGCTTCCTGCAAGGAGCCTGATGTGAGACTTGATCCCAGATCCCGGGATCACACTCTGGGCCAAAGGCAGATGCTCAACCACTGAGCCACCCAGGCATCCCTTCTTGGTTCATTTTTGATAGCTTATATGTCTTTAGCAATTTATCCATTTCTCCAAGATTGCCCAATTTGTTGGCATATAATTTTTCATAATATTCTCTTATAATTGCTTGTATTTCTGTGGTGTTGGTTGTGAACTCTCCTCTTTTCATTCCTGGTTTTATTTATTTGGGTCCTCTTTTCTTTTTGACAAATCTGGCTAGGGTTTTATGATTTTATCATTTTTTTCCAGAAACCAGTTACTGGTTTCATTGATCTGTTCTACTCTTTTTGTTGCTATTTTTTCTATGTCAATTATTTCTGCTCTAGTCTTTATTTCCTTCTTTCTGATGGATTTAGGCTTAATTTGCTGTTCCTTTTCTAGCTCCTTTAGGTGTAAGGTTAGGTTGTGATTTTGAAATTTTTCTTGCTTCTAGAGATAGCTCTGTATTTCTATCTGTTTCCATCTTAGGAATACTTGCTGCAGCCCAAAGATTTTGGACCATGATGTTTTCATTTTCATTTGTTTCCATGTAATTTTTAATTTCTTCTTTAATTGCCTGGTTGGCCCATTCATTCTTTAGTAGGAGATTCTTTTACTTCCAGGTACTTATGGTCTTTCCAAGTTTTTTCTTGTAGTTAACTTTATGTTTCACTGAGTTGTGGTCAGAAAATATGAATGGTATGATAGTAGTCTTTTTATTTGTTGCGACCTGATTTGTGACCTACTATATAATCTATTCTGGAGAATGTTCCATGTTTACTCAACAAGAATGTGTACTCTGCTGCTTTAGAATGAAATGTTCTGAATGTATTTGTTAAGTCCACTTGTTCCAGTGTTTCATTCAAAGCCATTGTTTCTTTGTTGATTTTCTGCTTAGATAATCTATTGCTGCTAATTGGGTCTCCAAATCCCCTAGTATTATTATATTATTATCAATCGATTTCTTTACATTTGATATTGTTTTATATATTTGGGTACTTCAAATTGGGTGCATAAATTTTTATATTTGTTAAATCTTCGTGTATATACCCCATTATCATGATATAGTGCCTTTTTCATCCCTTATTATAGTTTTTGTTTAAGATCTAGTTTGTCTGATACAAGTATTGCTATTGTGGTTTTCATTCGACATTCATTTGTATGATAAATGGCTCTCTAGCCCCTCACTTTCAATCTATAAGTGTCTTTAGATCTAAACAGTCTCTTGTAGGTGGCATATAGATAGGTCTTGGATTTTTGTTCATTCTGAAATCCTGTGTCTTTTGATTGGAACATTTAGTCCATTTATATTCAGAGTAATTATTGATAGATACAAATTTAGTGCCATTTTATTACTTGTTTTGTCATTGTTTTTGGAGATTTTCTAGTTTTTTTTCCTTGCTTTTGGTCTTTCTTTCCCACTCAAAAAGTCCCCTTTAATTTTTCTTTCAGGGCTGATGTAATGGTCACAAACTCCTTTAGTTTGTGTTTGTTTGGGAAGCTCTTTATCTCTCCTTTTATTCTGAATGACAACCTTCCTGGATAAAAAATGCTTGGTGGCACATTTTCTTTCCATTCAGCACATTAAATATATCATGCCACTGTCTTCTGGCCTGCTAGGTTTCTGTGGAGAGATTTTCTGATAACCTTATTTGTCTTCACTTGTAAGTTAGACTTCATCTGTCTTGCTGCTTTTAGAATTTTTTTAAATCTCTCTATTTTGCAAATGTAACTACAACATGTCTTGGTGTTAGCTTGCTTTTGTTGATTTTGATGGGAGTTTTCTGTGCCTTCTGGATTTGGATATTTTTTTCTTTCCCCAGAGTAGGCATATTTTCACCTATAATTTGCTTAAATAAACCTTCTGGCCCATTTCCCCTCTCTTCTTCTGGTACTCCTATGATATGAATGTTATGCTTTATGGAGTCGCTGAATTTCTTAAGTCTACATTTGTGATCCAATATTTTTCTTTCTTTCTTCTTTTCAGTTTCTTTATTTTCCATAATTTTATCTCTTATATCATTTATTCATTCTTCTGCTTCTTCCATCCTTATGCATTACATCTAGCTCATTTTGCATCTTAGTTATAGTGTTTTTTTATTTTAGCCTGACTAGTTCTTAGCTTTTTTTTAAAAAAAATATTTTATTTATTTATTCATGAGAGACAAAGAGATTGAAGGAGAGGGAGAGAGAGAGAGAGAGAGAGAGAGAGAGGAGAGAGAGAGAGAGAGAGAGAGAGAAATAGAAAGGAGAGAGAGAGAGAAGCAGAGACACAGGCAGAGGTAGAAGTAGGTTCCCACAAGAAGCCCAATGTGAGATTCGATCCTAGACCCTGAGATAACATCATGAACCAAAGGCAGAGGTTCAATTGCTGAACCACCCAGGCGTCCTAGTTTTTATGTCTTTTATCACTGTGGTAAGTGACTCCTTTTTCTCAAGCCCAGTTAGTATCCTTATGATTTTTGCTTTAAATTCTGGATCAGGTATATTACTTGTATCTGTTTTGATTAGATCCCTGACTGTGACCTTTTCTTGTTCTTTCTTTTCTAAATAATTCCTCCTTCTCGTCATTTTTTTCTATGTCTCTGTCTTCTCCTCTGTCTTAGGAAAGCCTGTTTCATTTCCTGCTCCTGAGAGCAATGGCTTTATGAAGAAGGGATCATATACTGTCTAGGGCCTGACACATCATGAAGTGTCTGTGGTGTATGTTGTGTGCACTCTGCTGCTGTGCTCTGACTGCTCTTTTCCTCAGGTCAGTCCTCTGTAGAATTTCTCCTTGCCTACAGTGGGAATGTTTGGACCTTGTCCACTGTGTCATGAGTTTCAACTAGGTGTGCTCTGGTCTGCTTTTTTAAAAGAGATTTGATGCTATTTGTACTTGAGCTGAAGTTTTGCAGAACATTATGGTCAGTAGATTTGGTGTATGTGGGGTTTTGTGCTGGTCTTCTGGGGTTGGGGACTGCTCCTATGGTTGTCAGGCACACTTTTCTGAGAATAGTAGCATCTACAGTGTGTAGGGCTATAGGGCTTGATTAACAGGTTTAGGTCACCACTGATGGCACTGTGCTGCTTACTGAAGTTAGTTTTTTCTGAGGGGTGGCAGAGGAAAATGGCACCAGCCAGCTCCCTAAGTCACTGGAGAGGGGAGTTCACACCCACTGCTATCTGCAAAGCCCTCCCAAAAGAGCAAACAATTTCCCCTCATGTGTCCCAGGCATCCTTCAGATCGCTGTCTTCACCTTGTGTTCAGGCACATCCGAGGCAGGCGGGATGAATTTTAAAACTCCAAACTTTAGGGACAACCTAGCATAGTGAGGAGTAATGCTTGTTCTCTGGATGAGGGTCTCATCATCCTGAGACTAATGCAGATTTCTCCCAGAAGGACAGTCACACCAAAGTACAGGGAAATGGGGTTTGGAATAAGCACAAGAAAGAGCCAATTCCAGGTTAGCCACCCTCAGCAGATGTCCTGCGTCTATGCTGAGGGGCATGGGAGAGAAATGGCACCCACCAGCTCTTTTGTCCCCTGAGAAGCAATGTCATCTCTCCCAGATGTGTTCCAGGAAGAGGGAAATGTCTTTCCCAGTGTGTCCCAGAGGATCCTCATATTGCAACATTTACCCCTGGGCTATCTCCCCTCCTTCTCCACAGGAGTACTGCACCACCCCAGTGCATCACAACAGCCATAATGTAGAGCTCTAAAGCTCCAGTGTTTGAGCCCTGCTGGTTGTAAAAAATCATGAAAACCAGCCTCCCTCTTTTCCTAGTCAGTGTCTTTGAGGAGTTGTTTTCTTTGTGCAATCTCCTGTGTACTGCTTCCCCATCTCTCTCTCTCTCACCTCTCTCTCTAAACAGAACTCCTTCTCTCTGTTACACCCATGATCTGTTTATCCATTAAACCATGTCTCTGTACCTTCTACCTTCTACAGTATGGCCTCTTCTCTTTCTCTAGTTATAGTTTGTTTTGTCAGTCCTCAGATTGATACTTTGGGTATTCAGAATGGTTTGATATTTATCTAGCTGTGTAGCTGTGTTCAGGAGATGAGGCAAGCCTAGGGAGGGTCTCCTAAAACTCTGACATCTTAGCTCCCTCTCCCAAACCTTTATCTTTATACAATTTTCCTCTAAATCACTATCCTGTTACCATTCATTATAAAATTTTTTTTTCACTTAAGAATTAAATGGTGTCTTGTTTGGTATAATCCATGGGCACTCAGCATTTTACTCAAAGACAAACTACAGTATAGTAATATTTTTAAAAAATGTCTTTATTTTTTTTCAAATCAGAAACCTGATCTGTTGAAGAAAAAAATGGGTAGTTGTTTTTATTAAGGCTCCTTGACCAAATAATTATATGACTTAGATGAATAGATGAATACTTATCACTACTCAAGTACAATTGTTTTTTTTTTCTTTTTTCAAATTTTTATTTAAATTCTACTTAGCATACACTGTCATACTATTTTAGGTGTAGGATTTAGTGAGTCATCACTTAAATACAATACACAGTGCTCACTTTTTGAGGAAGCCCATACTGTTTTCCATAGTAACTGCACAGTTTTATCTTTTTAAATATCACACATTCTATCACGTATTTTCTCCCTTATAGTTCAATTCTTCATATGGATTTGTATTTTCTTTTTTTTGTAGTTTTCTTTTTTTTAAAAAAAAGAATTTTATTTATTTATTTATTTATTTAATTATTTATGAGAGAGAGAGAGAGAGAGAGAGAGAGAGAGGCCAACACATAGGCAGAGGGAGAATCAGGTTTCAGGCAGGAAGCCCAATGTGGGACTCGATCCCAGGACTCCGGGATCACACCCTGAGCCAAAGGTAGACACTCAACCACTGAGCCACCCAGGCATCCTGGATTTTTAGTTTTCTATGAAAATATGTATGATACTCTGAGGTGAATTTCTTTCAACTGGAAATCTTTTTTCAATGCTAAGGAAGAAACATGGTCATCAAATATAACCAAGATCTTGAAACTATTTTTGTAAAATAAGGAAGAGAAGATGAAATATTTACTGGTTTAATATGTCATTTAGGAACACTATCACATGAAGGCATAAAATAATTTTATGCAAAATTTTCTTTAGAAAAAGCCACATCCAGGGCACCTGGGTGTCTCAGTGGTTAAGTATCTACCTTTGGCTCAGGTTGTGATTATGGGGTCCTGGGATTGAGGCCTACATTAGGCTCCCTACTGGGAAGCCTGCTTCTCCCTCTACCTGTGTCTCTTCCCCTCTCTGTGTGTCTATCATGAAGAAATAAACAAAATCTTAAAAAAGAAAAGACAAAGACACATCCATTGAATTTGGATTTATATGGGTTAGACTTGGGTAACTGACCTATATAATAGTCTATCTTTTATACATTTAATCAAGTATTTCTGAAAACCAGAACAACATTCCCAGGTAAATACAGTTATGAAATTATTTTTATTGGAGTCAGCAGGGAGAAGGGAGGTTATGAAAGAAGTGTTTATTTTAATTAATGTATATTTGGCACACAATGTTACATTAGTTTGAGGTGTACAGCCTAGTAACTCAACTCTAGATATTATACTATGCTCACAAGTATAGGTACCATGTGTCACCATACAATGCTATTATAATATCATTGACTATATTTCTTATGCTGTACTTTTCATACCAATGATTTATTCACTCCATAACTGGAAGGCTTTATCTCATTATCCTTTACCTATTTTGTCTATCTCCTCAGCTCTCTCTCTTCTGACAACCATAAATTTGTTCTCTATTTATTGGTCCATTTCTGCTTTGTTTGCTTGTTTAGAATCAACATATAAGTGAAATCATGTGGCATTTGTCTTTCTCTGTCTGACTTATTTCACTTATTTCACTTTCATACCCTCTAGGTCCATTCATGTCATAAATAGTAAGGTCAGGGAAATATAGTTTTAGTATGGTATTCCTAATATCTATAAAATACATCATCCTATTTACTGAAAGATTATCTATATGGAAGAAACTACTTTGAAAATCATCCTATGGTCTTTGTGGCATAAACTTTTGAGTCTTCTTCAAGCCATGTATCCTGACTGATACTGCTATTAAAAAAAATCATTGTCCAAATAAACCATAGTCTATAGGATTTAAGACTTGTATAATGCCCAATTATTAGCTTTTCCCCACATAAGCTGCGCAAGTGAATTGCTGCATGAGCAGGAACATACAGAATCAGTTGTACTTAGGCTGGTAATACAATATTTTGCCGCAGTCAGTGTACCATGAAAAGTTGCGTTACAATTGCTATAAAAGTTTAATCACATTGAAAAAATGAAAATGATTAGCATTCTGCTAATGTGGGCCTGTATTAAATACGCATAATACCAACTCACTATAAACAAAGAAGTTACAATGCAGTGAAAGGTAGATAGGAAGAGAAACTGTGTCCTTTTAAAGTTCTAAGAGTGAAATATAAAATATTCCAAGTGTTAGTCAAAAAGATTTAAAAAACACTTTTCATTTCACAATTATATTAAGAAATATTTTAAATATTATTCAAATTTATTAAGTGAACTTATTAAGTATTATTTTAATTTTTAAAATATGTAATACATATTTTAATGGATATTTAAATATTTAATATTCCAGTTGCCAGGCAAAGATTACAAATGCAAAATTTTTTATTTAATTTTAATTAAACTGATAAGTGAAAATCCCATTTTTTAATAAATTTGTTTTTTATTGGTGTTCAATTTGCCAACAGATAGAGTAACACCCAGTGCTCATCGCATCAAGTGCCCACCTCAGTGCCCGTCACCCAGTCACCCCCACCCCCCGCCCACCACCCCTTCCATCACCCCTAGTTCACTTCGCAGAGTTAGGAGTCTTTCATGTTCTGTCTCCCTGACTGATATTTCCCACTAATTTTTCTCCTTTTCCCTTTATTCCCTATCACTATTTCTTATATTCCCCAAATGAATGATACCATGTTTGTCCTCCTCCGATTGACTTATTTCACTTAGCATAATACCCTCCAGTTCCATCCATGTTGAAGCAAATGGTGGGTATTTGTCATTTCTAATGGCTGAGTACTATTCCATTGTATACATATACCACATCTTTATCCATTCATCTTTCAATGGACACTGAGGCCCCTTCCACAGTTTGGCTATTGTGGACATTGCTGCTATAAACATCGGGGTGCAGGTGTCTCGGAGTTTCATTGCATCCGTATCTTTGGGGCAAATCCCCAGCAGTGCAATTGCTGGGTCATCTGGCAGATCTATTTTTAACTCTTTGAGGAACCTCCACACAGTTTTCCAGAGTGGCTGCACCACTTCACATTCCCACCAACAGTGCAGGAGGGTTCCCTTTTCTCCACATCCTCTCCAACATTTGTGGTTTTCTGCTTTGTTAATTTTCCCCATTCTCACTGGTGTGAGGTGGGATCTCATTGTGGTTTTCATTTCTATTTCCCTGATGGCCAGTGATGCAGAGCATTTCCTCATGTGCTTGTTGGCCATGTCTATGTCTTCCTCTGTGACATTTCTGTTCATGGCTTTTGCCAATTTCATGATTGGATTGTTTGTTTCTTTGCTGTTGAGTTGAATAAGTTCTTTATAGATCTTGGAAACTAGCCCTTTATCTGATAGGTCATTTGCAAATATCTTCTCCCATTCTGTAGGTTGTCTTTGAGTTTTGTTGACTGTATCCTTTGCTCTGCAAAAGCTTCTTATCTTGATGAAGTCCCAATAGTTCATTTTTGCTTTTGTTTCTCTTGCCTTCATGGATGAAACTTGCAAGAACTTACTGTGGCTGAGTTCAAAAAGGGTGTTGCCTGTGTTCTTCTCTAGGATTTTCATGGAATCTTGTCTCACATTAAGATCTTTCATCCATTTTGAGTTTATCTTTGTGTATGGTGCAAGAGCGTGGTCTAGTTTCATTCTTCTGCATGTGGATGTCCATTTTTCCCAGCACCATTTATTGAAGAGGCTGTCTATTTTCCAGTGGATAGTTTTCCTCCTTTGTCGAATATTAGTTGACCATAAAGTTGAGGGCCCACTTCTGGAGTCTCTATTCTGTTCCATTGATCTATGTGTCTGTTTTTGTGCCAGTACCACACTGTCTTGAGGAACACAGCTTTGTAGTACAACCTGAAATCTGGCATTGTGATGCCCCCAGATATGGTTTTCTTTTTTAAAATTCCCCTGGCTATTCGGGGTCTTTTCTGATTCCACACAAATCTTAAAATAATTTGTTCCAACTCTCTGAAGAAAGTCAATGGTATTTTGATAGGGATTGCATTAAATGTGTAAATTGCCCTGGGTAACATTGACATTTTTCACTACATGAATTTTGCCAATCCATGAGCATGGAATATTTTTCCATCTCTTCGTGTCTTCCTCAATTTCTTTCAGAAGTGTTCTATAATTCTTAGGGTATAGATCCTTTACCTCTTTGGTTAGGTTTATTCCTAGGTATCTTATGCTTTTGGGTGCAATTGTCAATGGGATTGACTCCTTATTTTCTCTTTCTTCAGTCTCATTGTTAGTGTATAGAAATGCCACTGATTTCTGGGCATTGATTTTGTATCCTGCCATGCTACCAAATTGCTGTATGAGTCCTAGCAATCTTGGGGTGGAGTCTTTTGTGTTTGCTATGTAGAGAATCATGTCATCGGCGAAGAGGGAGAGTTTGACTTCTTCTTTGCCAATTTGAATGCATTTTATTTATTTATTTTTTTGCCTGATGGCTGAGGCTAGGACTTCTAGTAATATTTTTCATAGCAGTGGTGAGAGTGGACATCCCTGTCGTGTTCCTGATCTTAGGGGAAAGGCTCCCAGTGCCTCCCCATTGAGAATGATATTTACTGTGGGATTTTCATAGATGGCTTTTAAGATGTCAAGGAATGTTCCCTCTCTCCCTACACTCTGAAGAGTTTTGATCAGGAATGGATGCTGTCTTTTGTCAATGCTTTCTCTGCATGTATTGAGAGGATCTTATGGTTCTTGTTTTTTCTCTTGCTCATATGATGAATCACATTGACTGTTTTACAAGTGTTGAACCACCCTTGCATCCCAGGGATAAATCCTACTTGGTCATGGTGAATAATCTTCTTAATGTATTGCTGGGTCCTCTTGGCTAGTATCTTGTTGAGAATTTTTGCATCCATGTTAATCAGATTATTGGTCTTTAATTGTCATTTTTGGTGAGGTCTGTGTCTGGTTTTGGAATTAAGGTGATGCTGGCCTCATAGAACGAATTTGGAAGTACTCCATCTCTTCCTATCTTTCCGAACAGCTTTAGTAGAATAGGTATGGTTTCTTCTTTAAACGTTTGATAGAATTCCCCTGGGAAGCCAGCTGGCCCTAGACTTTTGTGTCTTGGGAGGTTTTTGATGACTGATTCAATCTCCTCCCTGGTTATTGGCCTGTTCAGGTTTCCTATTTCTTTCTGTTCCAGTTTTGGTAGTTTGTGGCTTTCCAGGAATTTGTCCATTTCTTCTCGATTGCCTAATTTATTGGCATATAGCTGTTCATAATATGTTTTTAAAATCGTTTGTATTTCCTTGGTGTTGGTAGTGATCCCTCCTTTCTCATTCATGATTTTATTAATTTGAGTCTTCTCTCTCTTCTTTTTAGTAAGGCTGGCTAATGGTTTATCTATCTTATTAATTCTTTCAAAGAACCAACTCCTTATTTTTTGATCTGTTCCACAGTTTTTCTGGTCTCTACTTCATTGAGTTCTGCCCGAATTTTTATTAACTTTCTTCTTCTGCTGGGTGTAGGATCTATTTGCTCTTTTTTCTTTAACTCCTTAGGTGAAAGGTTAGCTTCTGTAATTGAGTTCTTTCCAGTTTTTGGATGGATGCTTGTATTGCGATGTATTTCCCCCTCAGGACTGCTTTTGCTGCATCCCAAAGATTTTAAATGATTGTATCTTCATCTCATTAGTTACCATGAATCTTTTAAATTCTTCCTTAATTTCCTGGTTGACCCTTTCATCTTTTGGCAAGGTGGTCCTTATCCTCCACGTGTTTGAAATCCTTCCAAACTTCTTGTTGTGATTTAGTTCTAATTTCAAGGCATTATGGTCTGAGAATATGCAGGGGACTATCCCAATCTTTTGCTATCGGTTCAGACCCAATTTGTGACCCAAAATGTGGCCTACTCTGGAGAAAGTTCCATGTGCACCTGAAAAGAATGAGTATTCCATTGCGTTTGGATGTAAAGTTCTGTAGATATCTGTGAAATCCATCTTGTCCAGTGTATCATTTAAAGCTCTTCTTTCTTTGGAGATGTTGTGCTTAGAAGACCTATCGAGTGTAGAAAGCACTAGATTGAAGTCAACAAGTATAAGTGTATTATTATCTAAGTATGTCTTAACTTTGGTTATTAATTGATTGATATATTTGGCAGCTCCCACATTCGGGGCATATATATTGATGATTGTTAAGTCCTCTTGTTGGCTAGATCCTTTCAGGATGATATAGTGTCCCTCTTCATCTCTCACTACTGTCTTCGGGATAAATTTTAGTTCATCTGATATAAGGATGACTGCCCCTGCTTTCTTTTGAGGACCATTTGAATGGTAAATGGTTCTCCAACCTTTTATTTTTAGGCTGTAGGTTTCCTTACATCTAAAATTAGTCTCTTGTAGACAGCAAATAGATGGGTCCTGTTTTTTTATCCATTCCTAAACCCTGCGCCTTTTGATGGGGCCATTAAGCCCATTCACGTTCAGAGTTACTATTGAAAGATATGAGTTTAGTGTCATCATGATACCTATTCAGTCCCTGGTTTTGTGGATTGTTCCATTGGACTTCTTCTTAAAGAGGAATTTTAAGAGGACCCCCCACTTAAAATTTCTTGTAGAGCTGGTTTGGAGGTCACTTATTTTTCAGTTCCTGCCTGTTTTGGAAGCTCTTTATCTCTCTTTCTATTCTGAATGAAAGCCTTGCTGGATAAAGTATTCTTGGCTGCATATTCTTCTCATTTAGGAACCTGAATATATCCTGCCAGCCCTTTCTGGCCTGCCAGGTCTCTATGGAGAGTTCTGCTGTTAATCTAATATTTCTTCACATAAAAGTTAGAGATTTCTTATCTCTTGCTGCTTTAAGGATCTTCTCTTTATCTTTGGAATTTGCAAGCTTCACTATTAAATGTTGAGGTGTTGAATGGTTTTTATTGATTTTAGGGGGGATCTCTCTATTTCCTGGATCTGAATGCCTGTTTCCCTTTTCAGGTTAGGAAAGTTTTCAGCTATGATTTGTTCAAATACATTTTCTGGACCTCTGTCCCTTTCTGTGCCCTCGGGAACCCCAATTAAATGTAGGTTTTTCTTCCTGAGGCTGTCATTTATTTCTCTTAATCTATCCTCACGATCTTTTTTTGTCTCCTTTTTCCTCATTTTCCCTCTTTGCCATCAACTTGTCTTCTATGTCACTCACTTGTTCTTCCACCTCATTTAACCTCGTCGTTAGGACCTCTAGTTTCGATTGCATCTCATCTAATTGATTTTTAATTTCTGCCTGATTAGATCTAAATTCTGCAGTCATGAAGTCTCTTGAGTCCTTTATGCTTTTTTCTAGAGCCACCAGTAGCTTTATATTTGTGCTTCTGAATTGGCTTTCTGACATTGAATTGTAATCCAAATTTTGTAACTCTGTGGGTTTCTGATTCTTTCTTCTGAGGTCTGTTTTCCTTCTAGTCATTTTGCTCCGTGCAGAGTGACCAAAAACACATTGTATTGGGAAAAGGAGAAAAAGAGAGAAGAGAAAGAAGAAAAATAAAAAAATAAAAAAAGTGGAAAAAAAGAGAAGTAAAGAAAAAAGGATAAAAAAAGGGGGGGGAAGCAAAGAGAAATCAAAAATCAAAAAACAAGGGGGAGTATCCTCTGATTCTGTATACTGTAAATCCCTTGACTTCCCCTGGAACTTTCCAGGGCTGCTTGGTCAATAATTTGTTTTTCCCCTGTCGGTCTAGCTGGTCTTCGGGGGGAGGGGCCTGCTGTGCTGACTCTCAGGTGTGAATTCTTTGGGGAGCTGCTCAGCCCCCTGCCTGGTGCACGGCTCAGTGATAGATGTTTAAGGTGTTTATCCGGTGAGGCCACTGTGAGGCTCATTGGGGGGTTGTTTATCCTGTGAGGGTCCAGGAGGAACAACAACAGTAGCAGCGGCCGGCCAGCTCTCCAGCCCTAGATTCAGCTCCTGCAGTAACTATGGGGCTCTCAGTCTGCAGGGGCCTGGATGCTCCGGGGGTGGGCCGCTCATCTGCTCAGCTCGGGGCCCGCCTGGCTGTAGGGATGTCTTGTCCCGGGTGGAGGCCGGATCCTGGGCTGTGTCCCCGGTGCCCTGTGCTCTCGGGCCTGCGCTGTTGGAATCGCGCTCCCGGCTGTGCAGCCCCCACCGCGGGGAGCCTCTGCCCGAGCTGCATCTGAGCTGCTTCCGGGTCCAGCCGTGCGTGCACTGCAGCCCTGTAGCGAGCTCGGCCACGGGGTGTGGCACGCTCTCCCCTGGGCGCAGGTGTCTGTTTGTGTAACTGGGAGCCTGAGGGCATTCTCGTCCCTCCTGGGGTCCTGCTCCAACTCCCTGCGAGTTCCCTTCTGTTTGGGAAGATTGGTGAAGCTCCTGAGCCTTCAGAACGGAGCTTTCCTGTCCTGGGGACACTCGCCAGGCCTTAGCCCAGCTCCTCGTGGGGCCCCTCCCCCTTGGAGGCCTTTTGTTTCTTTATTTCTACCCGCCCCCCGCCCCGTCATCCTACCTTGATAGAAGCATGAACTCTTCTCACTGTAGCATTCCAGCTGTTCTCTCTTTAAATCTCAAGCCGAATTCGTAGATTTTCAGGATGATTTGAAGGTTATCTAGGTAATTTGTTGGGACAGGTGACTTGGGAACCCTACTCTTCTGATACCTTGCCCTGCCTTTCTAAATGAAAATTTCTTAATCACAATTTTCATATTAGGAAAAGTTTTAAACTAACATGAACTTATTTCAGACTTTGATATATGTAGCTACTGAGTTTTCTGAAGACTAGTTTTTATTTTAAAAATTTTGCAAAAATCAAATATATTTCTTTTTGTCCACTTACATCTTTACATTGTATGTGCACTCTATCTTGATTGATAGGTGAAACAACCATGAGTGTTTAAAGGATAATTTTTCAAATCTATTCTGTTGCAAATATCTATAGAATTTTAATTAAATGGGTTGAATTTTACCTTATATAGGTCTTCAGTGACTGAAATATTCTATTGCCCCTTCCCCACTTTTACCCTTTGGCAACAAAGTTAAAATGGTTCCTGTCAACTGTTAAGTAAAACTTTATGTTCATAAGTTCTAAAAAGGAAAAGCTTGTTACCTTTAAAGTTGTACATAGACAAAGGATATGAAATAAGATGGAAAGGGATCCCTGGATGGCTCAGAGGTTTGGCGCCTGCCTTTGGCAAAGGGCATGATCCTGGAGTCCAGGGATGGAGTCCTACATCAGGCTTCTTGCATGGAGCCTACTTCTCCTCTGTCTGTGTCTCTGCCTCTATCTCTCTCTCTGTGTATCTCATGAATAAATATATAAAATGTTTTTTATTTAAAGAAAGAAGATGGCATCTTTAATCAGATAACTGTTGAGACTGTCAGTTGTGCTTGGTTTTTGCCACTTTTATGATTGCAGTTGGTTGACTGTTTTTGAAATTTGGAGAATTCTTACTTCTCCATGGGCAACATGGACAACAGCCTTGCCTAGCTTTCTTACTCAGATTCTTATGAAAAAGAATCTTTAAAGAAGATAATCACTATATATTAAAGATATGCTTTCTGTATTTTATATATTTGCCTTACTAGTGGTTTTGTAACATAAGGGATGGGAAAACAATCCTCCATGTCCCCTGTCATACTGGTCTGAGTTTCCTTTGAAACTGGACTGCCAAACATATTGTAAATCCTCTGAGTCTCAAAAATATTTTAATCTGAACCTTTTATCTTCAGGATTTTAAAATTTGATTTGTTCCAGAAAACAGTTACAAAATTCTTTTATTATTTTCTCCACTGTGCCCTCTGTTTGTGATTGTGACAGGCTGTAAAAGGTCTAGGGTAGAAGACTGAGGAGCGTGAGCAGTTGAAGAGAGAAAAAATGGCCCTGAATAATCTTTTGACAAACAAAGAAAATGAAAGGAAAGAGGAAGAATATCTTAATCTACTCCATGTTTTTCAAAGACAAGTATATTTGAAGAGATCTCCAATTCTGGGCAGCTGTCTGTTTTCAGTACAGAGAGTCCTTAATCTTTCTGATTGATATTCACCTTTTTTACAGGCTAGAGTGGCTTAAGAACTATGGGTCTGTCTTTTAATAAAGTTGAAATGTTTAAGGTCTGTTAAGAGGTTGCTATATATAATGTTTCCTTTGACCTTTTCCTTCTTTTCTAAAATTATTTGCTAATCTAATTTGAAAACTCAACCTTCTCATAAGAATCACTAATCTTTGTGGTGATAATTTTCTTTAAAATTTTATTGGGTACAGTCTTTTGATAGTTGATGAGAAACTGTCACCTAGAAAACTATTCTGTATAAATAAACTAGAAATTTCTTGTTCTATTTTATTTTAAAGCATTAAAAGATGTAGATACTTATAGAAAGCCTATACCTGCTAAGAGAAATGGCACATTGAGATAATTTTTAGGATATTTCTTTTTTTTTAATTTTTAGGATATTTCAAGAAATAAAATACAATACCCTAGATTTTCACAGTGATAATCAATAAGAATTTGACAAAAGTTAATTTAGGGAGGCATGAATTATCCAGACAAGTTCTTGATAAATTAAATAGTATAACTTTTCACCCAGATTTTATATAATGAGGCATAGTGTGTGTGTGTGTGTGTGTGTGTGTGTGTGTGTGTGTAAAACACATAATTGCTAAACTTTTAAGAATCAATTTATGAAACTAAAAAAAAGAACTTTTTTGTACTATTATTTTAATAACAAAAAGCAGCATGAAAAGAATAGAACTTTGGAGTCAGATGAAACTTTGTTTAAAGCTCTGCCTTATTAATTATTCACTGCGTGATCTTGCCCAAGCTAATCAGTCTCTTCCACTCTCACATTCCTTATCTGTATAACTGGCATAATAGTCCTTGTGTTTTTGTACATTTGTTTTGAAGATTACATGAGATGATATATATAATAATCCTAAAAGGTGCTTCACCTATAGTTGTGGGTATTCAATAACAGTTTTTTTCCCCACTCTTATATTGGGTATATCTAATACTGAGCTACATGGAAGCAAGCTGTTCTAGTACATGGAAATGTATATTCACAATAATATAACTTAAAATTAAAGTCCTTTGCTTCTAATAAAATTTGTAGTCACTTCAGTGACGTTTTTCTTTGAAGATCATGTCATAGGAAAATTTTATTTTTGAGTTTCTTTTTATATTATTTGAAAATATATTGGAACACCTGGGTGGCTCAGGGCGTGATCCTGATCTGGGGATCGAATCCCACATCAGCCTTCCTGTGACGAGCCTGCTTCTCTCTCTGACTATGTCTCTGCCTCTCTCTGTGTCTCTCATGAATAAATAAATAAAATCTAAAAAAAATGAAAATATACCATGGATGTCATGTGATTGTGGTACTTATAAATGAAGAAAACCCATACATACCTACTATTGCAATATTAGCTAACAAAGTAGGAATCTGTTCACTAAACTTTGTTAAATGCTTTAACTTTGTTAAAGTAATAAAGAGCTATTAAAGCCTCAAGAAGAAAGCCAATTCATTTTAGCTACGATATTACATAAAGCTGAAGTATTATATAAATACTAAACAGTGCCAAATGGATTTGGCTGAGATCAAAAGCCAAATATATTTCTTTTCTTTTATCTTTAATGTTACATTTCCTATGAGTATGACTTAGTCAAATGTCTATTAAATTTAGGTTTTGATCTCAACTCCCTTTGGAGTAAACAATTTTTAATCTTTAAATTTCTCTTCTAGAGACAATCATTCCATTGTGTGTTAATGTTCCAATAGTGTGGGAGTAAATAGGATTCTCTGATATATGTAATAGAAGATCTGACAATCATTTTTTTGTGTCAGAGATAAGAATAAAAAAAGAACATTTTTCGGAAGCTACTAATTGGGGGAAAAAATCCCTCCAAGTCATTGGAAACATGTTAACTGGTCAACCTGCTGTTTTTTTTGGGTAGTTTGAAGAATATGCCTTGCAGTTTGGTAAGAGGTACCTGTTTGTTTGTAATGTAATTTTCTCCTCATCAGTCATAGCTACTACATGATTAATCAAGGAAAACACTTTTTCCTCCATAGATATTTTTAAAAAATAAAAGTTTGCTTAAAAATATCTTAAAACCACTAGGAATGATTATACATTTTTCATTCTTCCTTTCATATATTAAGTAAACTATAGAGAAATTTTCATGATATATTAAAGACCGAAGAGAAATAACAAACATGGTGTGTTTGATATCAGTGTATATATGTGCAGGTGACTACTGTTTACCCATATGTATAATTGTATTTTAAGTATCAAGATCTTTATATAACCTTTTCTAAACCTTTATTCTTTAGAATGGTAAGTTCATTAGACACACGTTTATCAAGTACTGCCTACTTGCAAGATATATTCAAGATCCTGCTATGAGTACAAAACTGAGTAAAGCATAGTAATTGCCCTATAGCAGCCTTCACAGCCTTCATTTGAGGTGGGGGTGTGAGGCCTATTTGTAGGCATAATCATAATAAAAGGTAGAAAGAGACAAATATGTTCACATAAATATGTGTATTTAAAGTAAAATAAGAAAGTTCCAAGAAGAGAGTTATTTCCAGTTGTGAGAATTAAAGATTTCGGGATTGATGGTGTTTAAGTTTTATTTTAAAGATTTACTGGGCTGCAGTTAGCAAGAAAAGGATAAAAACATTCCAGGGATAAAAACATTCCAGGCGAAAAAGTCAATCTTCGAAGACATGAATATGAAGTGGTAGTGAGTTTGTCTGGGTGACAGAGTGTTTAGTCTGGTTAGAATAGTGGATGTATGATTTAAAAAAGAAAAAAGTTGAAGCTCTGTCTATGAAAATCAGTAGGGATAGATTGTGGGAGGATATAAATACCAAATTAGAAATTTTGGACTTGATTCTGTGGGCAGTGGTAAACGATTAAATATTTTTGTGAGGGTGAGGAATGTTATAGTACTGCTGCTTATGAAAAATATCACTAAGACAGTTTGGGATAGACTGGAGGGGGGAAAATGAGAGGCAAGGTGATCACTTAGGGAGTTCTTTAGCTGAGAAGGAATGTAGACCTATTAAAATGGGATTATGAAATTTTTGCAATCATTTTAGAGTAAGGATTTTGATTTTAGACTCATAATGTATGAAATTGAAGTAATACAATTTAAAATCTGCTTTGGAAAATTAATGTTGTGTTTGAAATTATTGGCAGCTGGAATTCAAATTAACAAGCAATATGCACTTTATCTATATAATCTGATTATTTCATGTGGAACTTTCTAAAGTTCCAATGCTCCCAATTCAATTGCAACTAGCCAGAGCAAAAATCTTTTTAAAAAAAAATGTCAATCATACCTGACATATATGGCAATTGTTAAAAAAGTATGGTACATATAACTGAACTAATATCCTGTGGTCCTTAAAAAAAGTAGAGCGTAATAACTGGTTAAGACAGAGTTTAATTTGACAGAGTTTAAGTGCGTCATTATGGAAATTACCAACAGAAGTAATGATGATATAGATTACCTTGAAATTACACCTTTTGACTCTGGAAAGCCCAGATTTATGTCAATCTTCTTGTACAAATTATGATAGTCATTATGAAAACAGCCTTCCAACAATATCCAAGACCTAGGAGGATAACAAAGGAAAAATAAGAAATCAATTGAGGTGAAAGGGAATATAAACAGAACATAGTTTAGTGAACGGCAATGGAATGATGTTTGTTCTCATTATATTGCTTCTTGACATACTATCTTAGTCCCAGGAGCAATAGCCAGGGAAATTGACAAACACACAAAAAGTGAAGTTCCTTGTCTTGTCGTCAAGATAGTGTAGCATTCCTAACGTTGTGCTGGGCCATTCTATCCTCATCTGTCTCCCAGATGTGTATGTTTGCTTATCTGTAGCTAAGCAGTTTTGAAGTCAGACATATTATTACTAAGATGTTTGGAATTCTGATGGGAATAAAAGGTTAGAAGAAAGATAAATTTCTTTATGACCTCTGTTTCAAATCATCCATTAGTCCTCAGCTCCTTGCAGAATGCTTTTTATTATGTATGCATGTTGGCGTGTGTGTATGTGTGTATCTATCTTTCCTCTATTAATGATCTGGTCTAATTTTTAAATTTAGAATTATTTTTCTGTTACTTAAGCACTAACACATATATATAAGATAATAACATTTTTGAGTAGGAATGAACAGAAGTCATAACACTCCTTTGCATCCATCTATTCTACTGGACCATAATGAAATACTGGATGCCTGTAGTTCAAACATCTTAGGGTCTTAACAGAGCATAATATTTTCTACAGCAATTTTAGGAGAAAATAATGTTCATTAGATATTTCTTAGTGTTGAATGGCAATAGTACATAATTTCCTAAACCTTGCCTATCTTGGGAATGATATTACTGTCAGAAGAATGGCACCTCTATTTAAAGTAAAACTGTCATGAAAAGATACTCAACATCACTCATCATCAGGGAAATACAAATCAAAACTACAATGAGATATTACCTCACACCTGTCAGAATGGATAAAATTAGCAACACAGGACACAACAGGTATTGGCAAGGATGTGGAGAAAGGGAAACCCTCTTGCACTATTGGTAGGAGTGCAAACTGGTGTAGCCACTCTGAAAAATAATATGTAGGTTTTTCAAAAAGTTAAAAATATAATTACCTTACCATCCAGCAATTGCACTACTAAGTATTTACCCAAAGGGTACAAAAATATTGATTTGAAGGGACACATACACCCCAGTATTTATAGTAGCATTGTCAACAATAGCCAAATTATGGAAAGAGCCCAAATTTCCGTCAACCAATGAATGAAAAAGAAGTCACTATATATATACATATACTATATACATATACTATGTATAGTATATGTACTATACATATACTATGTATATGTATATATATACATGTATATATATATATATATATATACACACAATGTATATATACATAATATATGTATGTATATATATATAGTGACTTCTTTTTCCATTCATTGGTTGACGGAAATTTGGGCTCTTTCCATAATTTGGCTATTGTTGACAATGCATTGTTACACAATGCATTGTTATACATATGTATATGTACATTGTTATACATATGTATATGTATATATATAGTGAATGGACCTAAAATATATTATGTTAAGCCAAAAAGTCAGTCAGAAAGACCAATACTATATGATTTCCTCACATGTGGAATTAAAAAAGAAACATATTTGAAAAAGAAAAAATGGATTAAAAAAACAGATGAACATAGGAGGAAAAATAAAGAAGCAAACCACGGACACCTGGGTGGCTAAGCAGTTGAGTGTCTGCCTTTGGCTCAGGGTGTGATCCCAGGATCCTGGTATTGAGTCTCTCATCAGTCTCCCTGCAAGGATCCTGCTTCTTCCTCTGCCTATGTCTCTGCCCCTCTCTCTGTGTCTCTTGTAAATAAATAAAATCTTAAAAGAAATAAGATACATCTTTAAAAAAAGAAGAGAAGCAAACCATAAAGTAGACTTTTAACTATAGAGAACAAACTGAGGATTGCTGGAAGGAAAGTGGGTGGGGATATAGGTTAAATGATATTATGGAGGGCACTTTTTGTGATGAATGCTTAGTGTAGTAATTGGTGAATTACCAAATTCTACTACTGAAACTAGTATTATGCTATATGTTAACTAACTGGAATTTAAATAAAAACTTAAAAAATAAAATAAAATAAAAATATTTTGAAAACTGTACCCTCCATTAAGATTCAAGAAGATTATTTTAACTGCTACATAATATTTAATCATATGAGTGTATCATAATTTCATATTAAATATTGAATTATTTCCCCATTTTCATTGATTGCATGTAACTGTAATAAAAATTTTCTACATTAGATAAATAAAGTGAAATTGGATATAATATAGAATTCTTAGCCATGCCTCTCTACTGCCAGTTTTTTCTGGTACTAGAAATGTAAATGGTGTAGTTTTAATGTGTAAATAACAACACCAGAAAGCTTTTATTATATTTATTAAAAGTGCCATAGACTGGTGAGTTTCAAAAGTGACAAAAGTCTTCAGTCACTATACTGCATTTTATGAGGCAAAGTAACATAAGCTTTAAAGAATAATCTTGCCATATATCTTGTGTCCATTGAAGATCCAAGAATAAAAGCCAGTTTCTCATAATATTTATTTACTAGCCCTTATAACTCATATAACAATTGCTCATGGTGTTGCTTTTGTCAGGTGGCTTCAAGTAATTGTGGATTCAGATAGCTAATATAGTTATCAATATTTATCTTTCAAAGTATGCAGCATCATATATATATAATTACATATGATTATTATTATAGTGGGCATGATTTAGACATTCTCTTTTATCTCTTGTTTTTGGAGGTTTAGATTTAGACTCTTAGATTTAAAAAGAATTTATTTCACATTGCCTTAAATATAAAAATGAAAGCCCCGGAGATGTTGCAATAAATTTATTCAGCATTTATATCAACACACCTATGGTTAACATCATATGTTCTTTAAATTGAGAATAAGACAAATTTCTAACACAAAATTATTCCATGATTATGTTAAATATAACACATTTTTTTTGCTTTCTAAAACAGATGCTTGACATATAGTGCTTCAGGGGGCATAAGCATAAGCTGATCATAAAGAATGGCACCATCAGACAGTGAATGAGTAAAATAAAGGCAGAGCTATTGCCACTTTCAGTGTTTGACAACCATCTCTGTCTTTGCCCACTACTTACATTTGTTATTAAATCTTGGCTGGAAGGTTAGGAAGAATGTGACTGTGGAGAGACTGCAAAATATACCTACTACTAGAGAATCATGAACAATTGCTAATGTTGGGCAAGTGGCCCTTATTCTTCCTCCTGGTGCTGTCCCTTCACAACACCCATTTGGTTATTCTCCAGTCATTCATTAGACACCACCATGAACCCAATACAGTGTCAGGCACCAAGAATTGCAAAAGGTAAGAATAATACAGTTTCTTCCAGTAAGGAGCGTACAGCCTAGGTCATGGAGACAGGATTTAGATGTAAAATTCATAAATGACAAGTCAATAAATTGTTATCTTGGAAGTAAAGTATTCCATGCAGACTTATTGAAAGTTAACATTGGATTGAACCTCATTTTTAAAATTTTTATTTAAATTCTATTAATTAACATATACTCTATCATTAGTTTCAGTGATAGAGTTCAGTTTTGTCAGTGACATATAACACTCAGTGGGCCTTACACCAAGTACTCTCCTTAATGCCCATCACCAGTTACCCCATCACCTCACCCACCTCCAATCCAGCAACCCTTAGTTTGTTTCCGATAGTTAAGTCTTTTATGGTTTGTCTCCCTCTCTGATTTCATCTTGTTTTATTTTTCCCTCCTTTATTTTTCCCTCCCTTACTCTACGATCTGCTGTTTTGTTTCTTTAAACTATACATATGAGTGAAATCATTTGACAGTTGTCTTTCTCTGACTATTTCACTTAGCATAATATCCTCTAGTTCCATCCATGCCATTGCAAATGGTAAGATTTCATTTTTTGATGGTTGAGTAATATTCTATTGTGTGTGTGTGTGTGTGTGTATATATATATATATATATATATATATATATATATATATATCTCACATCTTCTTTATCCATTCATGTGGATAGACATATGGGCTCTTTCCACAGTTTGGTTATTGTGGACATTGCTGCTATAAATATTGGGGTGAAGGAGCCCCTTCAGAATACTACATATGTATCTTTGTGGTAAATACCAGGTAGTGCAGTGCTGGCTTATAGGGTAGCTCTATTTTTAGCTTTCTGAGGAACATCTATACTGTTTTCCAGAGTGGCTGTACTAGCTTCCATTCCCACCAACAGTGTAAGAGGGTTCTCCTTTCTTCACATCTTCACTAACATTTGTTGTTTCCTGACTTGTTATTTTAGCCATTTGACTTGTGTGAGGTGGTATCTCATTGTGGTTTTGATTTGTATTTCCCTGATTCTGAGAGATGTGGAGCATTTGTTCCTGTGTCTGCTGGCCATTTGTATTTTCTTCTTCTTCTTCTTCTTCTTCTTCTTCTTCTTCTTCTTCTTCTTCTTCTTCTTCTTCTTCTTTCTTCTTTACCTTATTTTACTTATTGAAAGTATAACTTATCAGAAAAATATATATTTCTACCTCTCAAACTAATAATACAATTTATGTAAAAGAAATTGAAGTTAAGGTAAAAAATGAAAACTAAGCATCTGTCTTTGGCTCAGGTTGTGATCTCAGCATCCTGGGACTGAGTCCCACATCAGGCTCTCTGCTCGGCAGGGAGTCTGCTTCTCCCTCTGCTTCTGCCCCCCCCCACCTCCTGCTCATGCTGGGTCTTTCTCCTTCACTCTCTCTCAAATAAATAAATTAATTTAATGAAATATTTTTAAAATATCAAGATAATACCATGCATATTTTCTGACCACAGCACTATGAAACTTGAAGTCATCCAGAAGAAAAAAATGGAAAGGCCACAAATACATGGCAGTTAAATAACATGCTACTAAACAATGGATGGGTGAACCAGGAAAGCAAAGAAGAGATAAAAAGTGAATGGAAACAAATGAAAATGCAAGCACAATGGTCCAACACTTTGAGATACGACAAAAGTGGTCCCAAGTAGAAAGTACAGAGTAATACAGGCCTACATGAAGAAGTAAGAAAAATCTCAAGAAAATAACCTAATTTTACACCTAAAGAAGCTATAAAAAGAAAAACAATCAAAACAAAACCAGCAGAAGGAAGGAAATAATAAATATTACAGAAGAAATAAATGATAGAAACGAAAAAAGCAAAAATAAAAACCAATAGAAGATATCAGTGAAACCAGGAGCTGGTTCTTTGAAAAAAAATTTTTAAAAATTGAAAATTTATAATGATACTTTTCAAAATGAAAAGAAAAACGACTGAAATAAATAAAATCACAAGTGAAAAAGGAGAAATAACAAGTCAACACCACAGAAATACAAACAGTTGTAAGAGAATATTATGAAAAACTATATGTCAACAAACTGGAGAACCTGGAAGAAACAGATAAATTCCTAGAATTTAACATAAATAAACATATAAACTACCAAAACTGAAACAGAAAGGAATATAAAATTTGAACAGACTGATAACCAGCAAAGAAACTGAGTCAGTAATCTAAAAACTCCCAAGAAATAAAACTCCAGGGCCAGATGGATTCAAAGATGAATTCTACCAAACATTTTAAAAAGAGTTAATACCTATTCTTCTCAAACTGTTACAGAGACTAGAAAAGGAAATAAAACTTCCAAACTCAGTGAACATGGCTAGCATTACCTTGATTTCAAAACCAGGCAAAGACCCCCACTAAAAAGGAGCAGTCCAGGCCAATATTCTGAATGAACATGAATGCAAAAATTCTTAACAAAATACTAGGAAATTGAATCCAATAGCACATTAAAAGAATCATTCATCATGACCAAGTGGGATTTATTACTGGGCTGTAAGGGTGATTCAATATTCACAAATCAATCAGCTTGATATGCTAAATTAATAAAAGAAAGGATAAGAATCAGCAATCCTTTCACTAGATGCCCAGAAAACATTTGACAAAATACAGTATCCATTCATGATAAAAAAATCTCAACAAGGTAGAGGTAGAGGGAACATACCTCATCACAATAAATGCTATGTACAAAAACCCCAGAGGTAATATCTCCCTCAAAAAAGGAGTTTTTTCTCTATGGTCTGGAACAAGACAGGTATGTCCACTCCACCATTGTTATTTAATGTAGCACCAGAAGTCCTAGCCACAACAGACAACAAAAAGAAATAAACAGCATTCAAAACAGCGAGAAGTAAAATGTTCACTATTTGTAGATGACGTGATAATCAATATAGAAACTCCAAAATAGTCCAATGAAAAATTGCTAGAATTGATTCTCTAATTCAGTAATGTAGCAGAATACAAAATCAACACACAGAAAAATGTTGTATTTCTATACACCTGTAATGAGGCAACAGAAAGAGAAATCAAAGAATCAATCCCATTTAAAATTGCATCCCAAACCATAAGATACCAAAAGATAAGCCTAACCAAATTGGTGAAAGACCTATACACTGAAAAGTTTGACACTGATGAAAGAAATTGAAGATGATACAAATAAATGGAAAAACATTCCATGCTCATATTTTGGAAGAATAAATATTGTTAAAATGTCTCCACCGCCCAAAGCAATCTGCATGTTTACTGCAGTCCCTATCAAAATTTGAGCAGCATTTCTCACAGACCTACAACATACAATCCTAAAATATGTACAGAACTACAAAACACGCTTAAGAGCTGAAGAAACCTTGAAAAAGGAAAGCAAATGTGTGGACATCACAATTCCAGACTTCCAAGCTATACTAAAAGCTGTAGTGATCAAGATAGTATGGTACTGACCACAAAATAGACAAATAGATCAATGAGACAGAATTGAAAGCCCATAAATGAACCCACAGCTATATGGTCAATTAATCATTGATAGAGCAAGAAGGAATACCAAGCAGAAAAAGACAATCTCTTCAACAAATGGTGTTGAGAAAATTGGACAACAACATGAAAAGTAATGAAAGTGGACAAATTTCTTTCTTTCACCATACACAAACATAAATTCAAAATGGATTAAGGACCTAAATATGAGACAGAAAACCATTAAAATCCTAGAGAACACAGGCAGTAACCCATTTGGCATCAGCCATAGCAATTTCTTACTTGCATATGTCTCCTGAGGCAAGGAAGAAATGGCAAAAATAAATTATTTGGGCTTCATCAAAGTAAAAGCCTTCTGCATATCAAGGGTAACAATCAACCAAACTAAAAGGCAATCTATGGAATGGATGAAGATATTTGCAAATAAAATATCTATTAAAAATTTGCATGTAAAATTTGTAAAAACTGATAAAACTCAACACCCAAAAAAACAATAATCCAATTAAGAATGGTCAGAAGTCATGAATGAATATTTTTCCAAGAAGACATACACATGACCAACAGAGACATGAAAAGTTGTTCATCATTATTTATCATCAGAGAAATACAAATCAAAATAACAATGACATAACACCTCACTCCTATCAGAAGGCTAAATTCAACAACACCAGAAACAGCAGGAGTTGGTAAGGATGCAGAGAAAGGGAACCCTCTTACACTGTTGGTGGGAATGAAAACTGGGGCACTCAGTCTGGAGAACTGTATGAAAGTTTCCCAAAAAGTTAAAAATAGAACTATTAGGCAATTTCATTAAGTACTAACTGAAATAATACAAAAATACTAATTCAAAGGGTGTATGCACCCTAATGTTTATAACAGCACTATCAACCATAGCCAGATTATGGAAAAAAACCTTAGTGTGCATTGACAGATAAATGGATACAGAAGATGTGTTGTATATATATATGCAATTGAATAGTACTCAGCCATAAAAAGATCATATCTTGTTATTTGCCATGACATGGATGGAGCTAGAGAGTGTTATGCTAAGTGAAATAAGTCATTTGGAGAAAGACAAATACCATATGTTTTCACTCTTATGTGGAATTTAAGAAACAAAATAAATGAGAAAAGGAGTGGGGAAGAGAGAGAAGTAAAACCAGAAACAGACTCTTGAGTAGAGTACAAATTGATGGTTACCAGAAGGGAGGTGGGTGGGGAATAAGTAAATATGTGATGGGGATTAAGGAATACAGTTGTGATGAGCAACAGGTGTTGTATGTAAGTGTTGAATCACTAAATTTTACACTTGAAACTAATATTACACTGTAGGATAACATTCTGGAATTTAAAAATTTTAAAAATTAAACATAAAAAATAAAAATATAAAATAAAATAATCATATTTTTTGTTCTCTTTTTGAATGGCTTTATCACATTATATGATTTGTGAATATTGACCCACCCTTTCATCCCTGGAATAAATCCTCCTTGATTGTAGTGAATGGTTTTGTAATTTATTGTTGGATTCAGTTTGTTAATAGTTTGGTGATGATTTCTGCATCTATGTTCATCAAAGATATTGGCCTGCATTTTCCTTTTTTATAGTGTATTTAACTGATTTTATTATCAATGTAATACTGGACTCCTAGAATGAATTTGAAAGCTTTCCTTCCTCTTCTGTTACTTAGAATAGTTTGTGAAGAATAGTTATTACCTCTTCTTTAAATGTTGATAGAATATATCATTGATACTTTTTGATCCCAGAATTTTGTTTCTTGGAGGCTTTTTTTTAATTACCAATTCAATTTCATTGCTGGTAATTGGCTGGCTCAAATTTCCCATTTTTAAATTCAGTTTTGGAAGATTATGCATTTCTAAGACATCATTTTTCATAATATTTTCTCACAATCCTTTGTATTTCTGTGGTGTTGGTGTTGTCTGTCCTCTTTCATTTTTTATTTTATTCACTTAAGTCCACTCTCCTTTTTATGCTTTATGATGAGTCTAGTTAAAGGTTTATAAATTTTGTTGATATTTTCAAAAAAAAACATTTCTGAATTTTATTGATTTATTGTTCTTTAGCTTCTATTTCATTTATTTTTGCTCTGATATTTATTATTCACTTCCTTCTACAGGCTTTGGACTTTCTTTGTTCTCTTTTTAGCTACTTTAGGTGTTAAATTAGGTTGTTTATTTGAGATTTCTCTTGCTTCTTGAGATAGACTTCTATTGCTATATAGACTGACACAGTGTTTTAACTTTTGTCTCCAAGTAATTTTGTAATTTCTTCTTTGATTTTTTTGATTGACCCTCTCATTGATTAGTAGCATGTAATTCATCTTCCATGCATTTTTGTTCTTTCCAGAGTTTTTCTTGTGATTGATTTCTAGTTTCATACCTTCGTATTCAGAGAGGATGCATGCTATGATTTTAATCTTTTTGAATTTGTTGGGACTTATTTTGTAGCCAAAAGTGATCTCAGGAGAATGTTCCATTTGAACTTGAAGAGAATATGTATTGTGCTATTTTTGGATGGAATGTTTTAAATATATCTATTAGAGCCTTTTGGTCCCGTGTGTCACACAAAACCATTATTCTCTTGTTGATTTTCTGTCTGGATCATCTATCCATTGATGTAAGTTGAGTGTTCAAGTCCTCTACTATTAATGTATGACTATTTTCTTCCTTCATGTCTGCTAATAGTTGCAGTATGTATTTCGGTGCTCCTGTATTGGGTCTATAAATATTTAGAACCATTATCTCTTCTTGTTGGGTTGTTGCTTTGTAATTATTTAGTGTCCTTTGAATCTTGCCACAGTCTTTATTTTAAAGTCTATTTTCTCCATATAAGTATTGCTACTTCAATTTTCATTTTGCTTTCATTTTAATAAATATTGTTCCATGTTTCTACTTTTAATGTGTATATGTCTTTACATCTGAAGTGAGCCTTTGTATGCAGCATATGAATGTGTTTTGCTTTTTTATCCATTCAGTACTTGGTAACTTTTTATTGGAATACTTAGTCCATTTACATTCAGAGTAATTTTTGGATGGTTATATATTTTTTGCCAGTTGGTTATTTGTTTTACTGTACTTTTGCTACACGTCTCTGTTCCTTTTTCCTTCTGCTTTCTTCCCTTGTGGATTGATAGCTTTCTTTTGTGATAT
This sequence comes from Canis lupus dingo, assembly GCF_003254725.2. Lineage (NCBI taxonomy): Eukaryota > Metazoa > Chordata > Mammalia > Carnivora > Canidae > Canis > Canis lupus. Next base: position 67,472,142 of record NC_064281.1, read on the forward strand.
ACTTGGCTTTCATTTTCCTTATTTTATTTAATTTTTTTAAATTGGAGTTCAATTTGCCAACATATAGCATAACACCCAGAACTCATCCCCTCAAATGCCCCCCTCAGTGCCCGTCACCCAGTAACCCCCACCACCCACCCACCTCCCTTTCCACCTCCCCTTATTCGTTTCCCAGAGTTAGGAGTCTCTCATGTTCTGTCTCCCTCTCTGATATTTCCCACTATTTTTCTCTCCTTTCCCCTTTATTCTCTTTCACTATTTTTTATATTCTCCAAATGAATGAGACCATACAATGTTTGTCCTTCTCAGATTGACTTATTTCACTCAGCATAGTACCCTCCAGTTGTATCCACCTCAAAGCAAATGGTGGGTGTTCATCGTTTCTAATGGATGAGTAATATTCCATTGTATACATAGACCACATCTTCTTTATCCATTCATCTTTCAATGGACACCAAGGCTCCTTCCACAGTTTGTCTCTTGTGGACATTGCTGCTATAAACATCAGGATGCAGGTATCCTGGTGTTACACTGCATCTGTATCTTTGGGGTAAATCCCCAGCAGTGCAATTGCTGGGTCATAGGGCATATCTATTTTTAACTCTTTGAGGAACCTCCACACAGTTTTCCAGAGTGGCTACACCACTTCACATTCCCACCAACAGTGCAGGAGGGTTGCCCTTTGCCACATCCTCTTCAATATTTGTGGTTTCCTATCTTGTTAATTTTCTCCAATCTCACTGGTGTGAGGTGGTATCTCATTGTGGTTCTCATTTGTATTTCCCTGATGGCCAGTGATGCAGAGCATTTTCTCATGTGCTTGTTGACCATGTCTATGTCTTCCTCTGTGAAATTTCTGTTCATGTCTTTTGCCCATTTCATGACTGGATTGTTTGTTTCTTTGCTGTTGAGTTTAATAAGATCTTTATAGATCTTGGATACTAGCCCTTTATCTGATAGGTCATTTGCAAATATCTTCTCCCATTCTGTAGGTTGTCTTTTAGTTTTGTTGACTGTTTCTTTTGCTGTGCAAAAGCTTCTTATCTTGATGAAGTCCCCAATAGTTGATTTTTGCTTTTGTTTCCCTTGCCTTCATGGATGTATCTTGCAAGAAGTTGCTGTGGCCGAGTTCAAAAAGGGTGTTGCCTGTGTTCTTCTCTAGGATTTTCATGGAATCTTGTCTCACATTTAGATCTTTCATCCATTTTGAGTTTATTTTTGTGTATGGTGCAAGAGAGTGGTCTAGTTTCATTCTTCTGCATGTGGATGTCCAATTTTCCCAGCACCATTTATTGAAGAGACTGTCTCTTTTCCAGTGGATAGTCTTTCCTGCTTTGTCGAATATTAGTTGACCATAAAGTTGAGGGTCTATTTCTGGAGTCTCTATTCTGTTCCATTGATCTATGTGTCTGTTTTTGTGCCAGTACCACACAGTCTTGAGGAACACAGCTTTGTAGTACAACCTGAAATCTGGCATTGTGATGCCCCCAGATATGGTTTTCTTTTTTAAAATTCCCCTGGCTATTCGGGGTCTTTTCTGAATCCACACAAATCTTAAAATAATTTGTTCCAACTCTCTGAAGAAAGTCCACAGTATTTTAATAAGGATTGCATTAAACATGTAAATTGCCCTGGGTAACATTGAAATTTTCACTATATTAATTCTGCCAATCCATGAGTATGGAATATTTTTCCATCTCTTCGTGTCTTCCTCAATTTCTTTCAGAAGTGTTCTGTAGTTTTTAGGGTATAGATCCTTTACCTCTTTGGTTAGGTTTATTCCTGGGTATCTTATGCTTTTGGGTGCAATTGTCAATGGGATTGACTCCTTAATTTCTCTTTCATCAGTCTCATTTTTAGTGTATAGAAATGCCACTGATTTCTGGGCATTGATTTTGCATCCTACCACACTGCCAAATTGCTGTATGAGTTCTAGCAATCTCGGCGAGGGGGGGGAGTATTTTGGGTTTTCTATATACAGTATCATGTCATCAGTGAGGAGGGAGAGTTTGACTTCTTCTTTGCCCATTTGAATGCCTTTTTATTTCTTTTTGTCGTCTGATTGCTGAGGCTGGGACTTCTAGTACTATGTTGAGTAGCAGTGGTAAGAGTGGACATCGCTGTCTTGTTCCTGATCTTAGGGGAAAGACTCCCAGTGTTTCCCCATGGGAATGATATTTGCTGTGGGCTTTTCGTAGACGGCTTTGAAGATGCTGAGGAATGTTCCCTCTATCCCTACACTCTGAAGAGTTTTGATCAGGAATGGATGCTGTATTTTGTCAAATGCTTTCTCTGCATCTATTGAGAGGATCATATAGTTCTTGTTTTTTCTCTTGCTGATATGATGAATCACATTGATTGTTTTATGAGTGTTGAACGAGCCTTGCATCCCAGAGATAAATCCCACTTGGTCATGGTGAATAATCTTCTTAATGTATTGTTGGATCCTATTGGCTAGTATCTGGTTGAGAATTTTTGCTTCCGTGTTCATCAGGGATATTGGTCTATAATTGTCCTTTTTGGTGGGGTCTTTGTCTGGTTTTGGAATTAAGGTGAGGCTGCCCTTTCTGGCCTGCCAGGTCTCTGTGGAGAGGTCTGCTATTAGCCTAATACTTCTCCTCATAAAGATTTCTTGTCTCTTGCTGCTTTAAAGATCTTCTCTTTATCTTTGGAATTTGCAAGTTTCACTATGAAATGTCGAGGTGTTGAGCGGTTTTTATTGATTTTAGAGGGGGGAAATCTCTCTATTTCCTGGATCTGAATGCCTGTTTCCCTTCCCAAGTTAGGAAAGTTCTCAGCTATGGTTTGTTCAAATACATTTTCTGGTCCTCTGTCACTTTCAGCGCCCTTGGGAACCCCAATTAAACGTAGATTTTTCCTTCTGACGCTGTCATTTATTTCCCTTAACCTATTCTCATGATCTTTTAATTGTTTTTCTTTTTTCCTCAGTTTCCCTCCATGCCATCAACTTGTCTTCTATGTCACTCACGTGTTCTTCTACATCGTTAACCCTCATCATTAGGACCTCCAGTTTGGATTACATCTCATTTAATTGATTTTTAATTTTGTTCTGATTAGATCTAAATTCTGCAGTCATGAAGTCTCTTGAATCCTTTATTCTAGAGGCACCAGGAGCTTTATAATTGTGCTTCTGAATTGGCTTTGTGACATTGAATTGTAATCCAAGTTCTGTAACTCTGTGGGAAAGAGGACTGTTTCTGATTCTTTCTTTTGAGGTGAGTTTTTCCTTCTAGTCATTTTGCTCAGTGCAGAGTGCCCCCCAAAAAGTTGTACTGGATAAAGGAGAAAAAGAGAGAAGAGGAAAAAGAGAAAAAAAGAAGAAGAAAAGAAAGGGGGGTAAGCAAACAGAAAATAAAAAACAGGGGGGAGGAATATCCTCTGATTCTATATACTCTGAATCCCTCGACTTCTCCCGAAACTTTCCATTGCTGCTTGGTCAGTAACTTGCTTTTCCCCTGTACTTCTAGCTGGTCTTCTGGGTGAGGGACCTGCTGTGCTGATTTTCAGGTGTGTGCACCTGGGGGACCTGCTCAGCCCCCTGCCTGGTGCAGGGCTCAGTAGGAGTTGTTTATCCTGTTTATCCTGTGAGGCCACTGTGACGCTCAGTGGGAGTTGTTTATCCTGTGAGGCCCCAGGAGGAGCAACAACAGTGGGGGCAGCCAGCTCTCCAGCCCTGGAGTCAGCTCCAGTAGTAACTACCGCAGCTCCCAGTCAGCAAGTACCTGGATGCCCCGGCGGGTGGGGGGCACGGATCTACACAGCTCAGGCCGCCCAGCGGCAGGACCATCGGTGCTGTCCTGTGTGCTCCTGGCCTCTGCGTGTCCTAGGGGGAGCACCGGATCTTTAGCTGTGTTCCTCAGCGCCCTGGGCTCCGGGGCCTGCGCCACTGGAATCGCGCTCTGGGGCGTGCAGCCCCCTCCCGTGGAGCTGCAGCCAGAGCTGCTCCCGGCCGCTGGGTGCGCACTGCAGCCCTTTAGGGAGCTCGGCTGCGGGGTGTGGCGTGCTCTCCCCCTGGGCGCTGTTTCTCTGTTAGTGCCCCTGGGAGCCTGAGGGTATCCCCGCCCCTCCTGGGATCCTGCTCCAACTCCCTGTGGGCGCCTTTCCGTCCAGGAAGATTGGTGAAGCTCCTGCTTCTCTGGACAGGGATTTGCTGTGCTGGGGGCACTCCCCGTGGCCTTAGCCTGGCTCCTCGTGGGGGGCTCCTCCCCCTTGGATGTTTTTTTATTTCTTTATTATTTTTTTTCCTGTCTTCCTACCTTGATAGAAGCGCAAACTCTTCTCACTGCAGCATTCCAGCTGTTCTCTCTTTAAATCTCAGACCAAATTCGTAGGTTTTCAGGATGATTTGAAAGTTGTCTAGGTAATTTGGTGGGGACAGGTGACTTGGGGACCCTACTCTTCCGCCATCTTGCCCCCTCCTCCCATTTTCCTTATTTTTGCATATCTATTAAAAGCTTTTGATTTTTCACTACCATTTAATTTTCTAAATTTTTAATTTTTTTTAAGAAGGGAACTTGTGATAAACCCAGTGTTTTATGGAAGTGTTGATTCACTAAATTCTATACTTGCAACTAATATTACGTGGTATGTTAACTGGGTTTAAATAAAAACTTGGGGAAAAATAATTTATAAATAGGATTCTCTACATAAAGCAATCTATATCAGGTTGATGGGGACATAAATTTGAACCCATTCTAGCACTAGTTTTTGCTCTCACCCCATTTTTATGTATATATATTATTTATATCCTTCTATTAATCACTTGGATGACTTTTTAAGTTTTTAATTTCAATTCCAATATAGTTAACACCCTACGATATTAGTTTCAGGTATACAATATAGTTATTCAACAATTCTGCACATTGCCCACTACTCTTCATAATAACTGTACTCTTTAATCCCTATCCTTTGTTTAACCCATTCCCTACCTACCTCCCCTCTGGAAATCATCATTTGTTCTCTATATTTAAGTGTCTTTTTCTTGGTTTGCCTCTGTCTTATGCTTTTCCTTGTTCATTAGTTTCTTAAATTCTATGTATGAGTGAAATCATATGGCATTTGTCTTTCACTTAACTGATTTTGCTTAACATCATACTCTTTAACTTCATCCATGTTGTTACAAATGGCAAGATTTCATTTTGTTCATGGCTGAATAATATTCCATTGTGTGGAATAAACTAAAATAGGGTTGAACATATTTTTTGGATTAGTGTTTTCATATTCTTTCAGTATATAGTAGTGAAATGACTGAATTGCAGGTTAGTTTGAGTTTTTAAAATAGAGAGTATAATGTATTTTTTTAAGTTTGTATTAAAATTAAATTAATTAACATACAGTATAATAGTTTCAGATGTACAATATGGTGACTTAATACTTCCACACAACACCTGGTGCTCATCACAACAAGTGTACTCCTTAATCTCTATCACCTATTTAACCCATTCCCCCATTCAACAGCCCTCTGGTAACCATCAGTTTGTTCTCTATAGTTAAGAGTCTATTTCTTGGTTTGCCTCCCTCTTTTTCCCCCCTTTTTTCTTTTCTTTTGTTTTTTAAATTCCACATATAAGTGAAATAATACGCTATTTATCTTTATCTCACATATTTCACTTATTATTACTCTCTAGCTCCATCCATGTTACTGGAAATGGCAAGATTTCATTATTTTTCATGGCTGAGTACTACTATTCCATTGCATATATATGCCACATATTTTTTACCCATTTATCAGTTAATGCTCACATGGGTTTTTTTCCATAATTTGACTATGATTGATAATGCTGCTATAAACATGAGGTGCATGTTTCCCTTTAAATTAGTATTTTTGTATTCTTTGTGCAAATACCTAGTAGTGTAATTGCTGAATCATGGGGTAGTTCTATTTTTAACTTTTTGGGGAATCTCCATACTGTTTCCAGAGTGGCTGCCCAGTTTGCATTGCCCCTGATGGTGAAAGCGAACTTCCCTTCCTCAACATCCTTGCCAATACAGAATAGAAAACTCAGAATTAAGCTGATAGCTATATGGTCAAGTAATGTTTGAAAAAGCAGGAAAGAATATCCAAGGTGTAAAAGATAGTCTCTTCAAAAAATAGTATAGGGAAAACTGGACAGCTACATGCAAAGGAATGAAATTAGGCCACTTACTTACACCATACACAAATATAAATTCAAAATGGATTAAAGACTTAAATGTGAGAAAGGAAGCCATAAAAATCCTAGAGCACAGGCAGTAACCTCTTTGACATCAGCTATAGAGACTTATTTCTCAATATGTCTCCTGAAGAAATTAATAGAAAAGCAAAACTTAACTATTGGGACTACATCCAAATAAAAAACTTCTGCACAGCTGAGGGAACAATCACCAAACTAAAAAGCAACCCATAGCATGGGAGAAGATATTTGCAAATGACATATCTGATAAGGTGTTTGCATCCAAAATATAAAGAACTTATAAGACGCGACTTATAGTTTAAAAATGGGCAGAAGACATGAATAGACTTTTTCTCAAAGAAGACATACAGATGGCCAACAAACCCATGAAAAGATGTTCAACACTGCTGATCATCAGAGAAGTACAAATCAAAACTACAGAGTCATTACCAAACACCCATGAAAATAGCTAAATAAACAACACAAGCTTAGTTCTATTTTTATCTTTTTGAAGAACTTCCATAGTGTTTTCCAGAGTGGCTGCACCAGTTTGCATTCCCAACAACAGTGCACAAAGGCTTCTTTTTCTCCACATCCTCATCAACAGTAGTTGTTTCTTGTGTTTTTTATTTTAGCCATTTTGACATGTATAGTTTTGATTTGTATTTGCTTGTCAGTGATTGATGCTGAGCATCTTTTCATGTGTCTATTGGCCATCTGGATGTCTTCTTTGGAAAAATATCTGTTCATGTCTTCTGCTCAATTTTTAATTGGATTATTTTTGGGTGTTGAATTCTATATATTTTAATATATATTTTGAATAGTAACCTTTTATCAGATATATAATTTGCAAATATATTTTCCCATTTGGCAGTTTGTCCTTTAGTTTTGTAGATTGTTTTTTGTTTCTTTTGAGTTTCTTTGTTTGTTTTGCTGTGCAGAAACTTTTTATTTGGATGTATTCTCATTATTTTATTTTTGCTTTTCTTTCGTTTACCAAAAGAGACATATCAAAAAAAATGTTGCTATGGCCAATGTCAGAGAAATTATTTCTTGTGTTCTTTTCAAGGATATTTAACATTTCCAGTCTCACATTTACTTTTTTAGTCCATTTTGAATTTATTTTTGTATATGGTGTAAGAGAGTGATCCAGTTTTTTTTAATGTATCTGTCCAGTTTTCCCAATATTATTTGCAGAAGAGGCTGTCTTTTCCTCATTGTATATTATTGCCTCCTTTGTTGAAGATTAATTGACCATAGAAACATGGGTTTCTTTCTTGGCTTTCTATTCTTTTCTATTGATCTATGTGTTTGTATTTCTGCCAGTGCAATATTGTTTTTATTATCATAGCTTTGTAATATAACTTGAAGTCTGGAATTGTGATACATCCAGCTTTGTGTTTCGTTAGTTTGTTTGTTTAAGCTTGCTTTGACTATTCATGGTCTTTGTGCTTTCAAACAAATTTAGTATTTTCTTGTTGTGTCAGAAATGTTGTTGGTATTTTCAAAAAGATTGTATTAACTCTTTGGATCGTTCCAGGTAATATGTACATTTTAGAAGTCTTGGTTTTCCCAATCCATGAACATGGAATGTTTTCCATTTGTTTGCATCATCTTCAGTATCTTTCAGCAGTTTTATATTTTTCAGACTACAGATTTTGCCTCCTTGGTTCATTTATTCCCATCTATTTTTTTGTATATTTCTTTTACTGGAGTTCAATTCGCTATAGTATAACACTCAGTGCTCATCCTGTCAAGTGACCCCTTAGTGCCTGTCACTCCATCCCCCCTGCCCACCTCCCCTTTCACTACCCCTTGTTTGTTTCCCAGAGTTAGGAGTCTCTCATGCTCTATTTTGTATTGTATTTGCATTGTAAATGGAATTGCTGTCTTAATTTTTATTTCTGTTGCCTCATTATTAGAGTATAGAAATGCAACAGATTTGTTTACACTGAATTTGTATCCTGCAACCTTACTGAACCTATTTATCAATTCAAATAGGTTTTTGGTGGAATCATTCAAGTTTTCTATAAATATTGTCATTTCATCTGCAAATAGTGAAAGTTTTACTTCTTCCTTGATGAGTTGGATGCCCTTTATTTCTTCTTATTGTCTTATAGCTGTGGCTAGGACTTCCAGTTGTATGTTGAATAAAATTTGAAAGTGGAGACATCCTTGTCTTGCTCCTGAAATTTGAGGAAAAATTCATTTTTTTCTCAATTTAGGATGATATTAGCTGTGGGTTATTCATATATGGTCTTCTTAATCTTGAGGTATGTTCCCTTTAAACCTATTTTGTTGAGGGTTTTATCTCGAATTGATATTGTAGTTTGTCAAATGTTTTTCCTGGTCTATTGAAATGGTCATACAGTTCTTATCCTTTCTGTTATTGATGTGATATCACATTGATTGATTTGCAAATATTGAACCACCCTGGCAACCCAGAAATAAATCCCATTTGATTGTGGTGAATGATTCCTTTAATGTATTGTTGAATTTGGTTTGCTATTATTTTATTGATAATTTTTGCATCTATGTTTATCAGGAATATTGCTCTGTCCTCTTTTTTTTTTTAGGGGAGTCTTTACCTGATTTCAGTATCAGGGTAATTCTGGCCTCATAGAATGAATTTGGAAGTTTCCTTTCCTTTTGTATTTTTTTGGAATAGTTTGAGAAGTATAGATATTAAGTCCTCTTTAAGTGTGGTAGAGGGCAGCCCGGGTGGCTCAGCGGTTTAGCGCTGCCTTTGGCCCAGGGCATGATCCTGGAGACCCGGGATTGAGTCCCACGTCAGGCTCCCTGCATGGAGCCTGCTTCTCCCTCTGCCTGTGTCTCTACCTATTTCTCTCTCTCTCTCTCTCTTTCTCACAAATAAATAAATAAATAAAATCTTTTAAAAATTTTAAAAAATTAAATGTGTGGTAGAATTTGTCTTTGAATCCATCTGGTCCTGTACTTTTGTTTGTTGGGGATTTTTTGATTATTGATTCAATTTCTTTGCTATCAGTTTATTCAAATTTTCTTTCTTCCTGTTTCAGTTTTGGTAGTTTGTATGTTTCTAGGAATTTATCTGTTTCTTCTAGGTTGTTCAACTTGTTGGCATATAGTTTTTCATAATATTCTCTTATAGTTGTATTTTTGTGGTATTACTTGTTATTTCTCCTTTTCCAGTTGTGATTTTGAATATTTGAGCCAACTCCTCTCTCTATTGATAACTCTGGCTGGATATTTATAAATTTTGTTGGCTTTTTAAAAAATGAACTTCTCATTTCATTGATCTGTTCTGGATTTTTGTTTGTTTGTTTCTATATTATTTATTTCTGCTGTAATCTTTATCATTTCCTTCCTTCTACTGGTTTTATACTTTGATTGTTTTTTCTTTTCCTAGCTCCTTTAGGTGCAAGATTAGGTTGTTCATTTGAGATTTTTCATGCTTCTTGAGGTAGGCTTTTGCTGCTATTAACTCCCCTTATAAACACTTTTGATGCATTCCAGAGGTTTTGGACCATCATGGTTTCATTTTCATTTGTTTCCATGCACTTTTTCTCCTTTGATTTCCTGGTTGAGTCATTTATTGTTCAGTAGCATGTTATTTAATTTCCCTATATTTTTTCTTGTGATTGACTTGTAACTTCATAGTGGTGTAGTCAGAAAAGATAAGTAATATAAACTTTTATCTTTTTGAATTTGTTAAGGCAGGATTTATGGCCAAATATCAGCTCTATTCTGGAGAATGTTTCATGTGTACTGGAAAAGAATGTGTATTCTGCTTTTTTAGGATGTAATATTCTGAAAGTATCTGTTAATCCTCTTCATCCAGTGTGCCATTCAAAGTCATTGTTTCCATGTTGATCTTTTTAGATGATCTGTCCATTGGTTTAACTGGAGTGTTAAACTCTCCTACTATTATTGTGTTACTATTGATTAAATTCCTTTATTTTTGCTACTTACTGTTTTATGTATATGAGTGCTCCTATGTTGGATGCATAAATATTTATGATTGTTATATCCTCTTATTGGATTTTCACCTTTATTATCATAAGTGTACCTCTTTGGCTCTTATTGCTGTCTTCATTTAAACATCTTTTTATCTGATGAAAGTATTGCTACTTTGTTTTTTTTTGTTGTTGTTGTTGTTATCCATTTTGGTGATGGATGCTTTATTCTACTAATTTTCAGTCTGCTGGTGTCTTTATGTCTAAAATGAGTCTTTGTATATGGATGGATCTTGGGTTTTTTTTTTTTAAATCCATTCTGTCATCCTTTGTCTTTTTATTGGAACATTATCCATTTACATTCAAAGTAATTATTAGTAGATATGTATATATTGTCATTTTATTATTTGTTTTGTGGTTGTTTCTGGGGATTTTCTCTGATCCTTTCCTGTATTTTACTCGTGTTTTGCTGATTTTCTTTGGTGATATATTTGTATTTCTTTCCCTTTACTCTTTGAATATTTATAGTGGGTTTTGATACATGTTTACCATTGTTTGTTTATCTCTTCCTTATATAGCAGTCTATATTAAGTTCATGGTTGTTTATGTTTGAATGCATTGTTTTCTCCTCTCCTCCCCACTTTTTAAAAAGTATACATTTTGATATTTTATGTCCATTTTTTTGGCATAAGTACCTTGATGGAATTGTTTACAGAAATATTCACTTTCTCTTTTTTCTCTTCTACATTTATACTCTCATTTTTTCTTTCCTTTGTACTCAAAGAGTCCCCTTTAATATTTCTTGCAGGATGGCTTAGTGGTTAAAAACTCCTTCAGTTTTTGTTTGTCTAGGAAATGCTTTACCTCTCCTATTCTATAGCATTTTTGGATAGAGCATTCTTGGCTCCAAATTTTTCCCATTGAGCACTTTGAATATGTCATGCCCCTCGCTTCTGGCTTGCCAAGTGTCTGTTGAGAAATCACCAGCTACCCTTATGGGTTTTCCCTTGTAAGTTAAGGACTACTATTTTGTCATGACGTTTTAAAGTAAGATATTTTTCCTTTATCACTCTATTTTGCAGACTTAACTACAATATATCTTGATGCTGGCCTGATTTTGTTGATTTGGGTGGGAATTCTCTGTGCTCTATCAATCTGGATGTGTGTTTCCTTCTCCAGATTAAAGAAATCTTCAACTATTATTTATCTGAATAAATTTTCTGTCCCTTTTTTCTCTCTCTTCTTCTGGTACTCCCATAAAGCTAATGTTATTACATTTGATGGAATCACGGAATTCTATATTTCTATTCTTATTTTGTGTAATTCTTTTTTTCTCTCTCTTGTTTTTTTTTTTCTCTCTCTCTTGTTAAGCTTGATTACCTTCCATTTCTCTGACTTCTAGGTCACTAATTCGTTCTTCTGTTTCTTCCTTTCTGCTATTCATTCCTGTTATTCATTCATCAAGTGTGCTTGTCTTTTTGTTTATGGAATCCTTTATCTCTACTATGTTATTCCTTATATCTGTGCTAATGTTCTTGCTCATGTCTTCCACTCTTTTTGTCAAGTCTAGTGAGTAGTATTATGATCATTGCTTTAAATTCCCCATCAGGCATGTTATATCTGTTTTTCCTAGATCTCTGGCCATGGCCTTGTCATGTTCTTTTATTTGGTATAAATTTCTTTGTCTCCTCATTTTATCTGTCTCTCTGTATCTATTTCTGTGTGTCATGAAAGTCAGCTATGTCTTCTGATATTTAAGGTAGTGACTTCATGAGGAAGAGGTCCTGGATTCTCTTGCAATACAATGTCCTGTGTTCTCCAGAACCTGACACTTTGAAGAGTATCATATGGATGTTGCTTATGCCCTGTTGTGTCTAAGTCACTTTTCATTTTAGCATAATCATCTGCACTGACTCTTTGCCTATTGTGGGCTATGCCTACTGTCTGTGGTGTCAATGGGACCTAGGAATGCCAGGCCTTAGTGAACGTGCCCACTGGAGAACTTAAGAGCAGGGCAGCAGTGTTAAAAAAATTTGTTGGGAAAGTCCTATGTCAGATCCCCTAAGTGCTCTGATGGCTAAAGGCTGTGTCCTGAGGCTGCTGGGAATGCAAGGCTGGGCAGGGCATTGGCTTGGCACAGCTGTGCTAGGCACACAATGGTGGCTGCGGGGTTTGTGGTTGGATGTTGCACTTTGGCTGCATAGACCAAATGTGAAGCCTTAACAAAATTTTTCCTGAGCCTTAGGCTGAGGCCAAATGTGTCTCTTTAACCCTTCCTCCCACAGGTTCTGTGTTTATCCTGTGAGTGGTGGAGTGGAAAGTCACCTGCTAGCTCTTTCATTTTCAAAAAAGTCCCCCAACATGAGATGAAATCAAGATGGACAGATCTGTCTCCTGTTTTCCCCATCATTTTGTAAACTGCCATTTTCACGTTGCCTTTCCACAAAGGCTACTGTCCCTTAATGGGTGGCAGCCCAGCTATCACTCACCCTTCTAGATTATCTAGTGCTGAGGCACTGACTTTTTAAAACTCTAGGCTGCAAGTCCCACTGATTTTATAATCTCATGGAATTCAGCCCCTCTTGTTTTTATTGTTAAATGTTATGGAGATTAGTCTTCCCTATATAAACTCTCTGGTACAAGGGCCCATTTCTCTGCTCTTTCTGTGCATGCAACTCCATTCCTTTAGTGGGTAGCATCCCTCCTTAGAACTCTGATCATCCTCCCTCCATCTTTCTGATCTTCTTAACATTTCAGAAGCAGCATCTTTTCTATATTTAGTGGTGGAGGTTTGTTTTCCTCCCAGTCTGGATTGCTCTCTGATTTATTGACATGGATATGGATGATATCTATTTGTAAACGTGGGGTGGGGTGAGCTCATGTCCTCTTATTCTGCTGTCTTTCCACAATCCTCTCTCCTCATTAACTCTTATTTGAACTACTTCAGTACTTTAACAAATACATCCAGGTCCCATCACAAAACTTGGATATTGTTTCATATCTTCCTCTAAATACCTGAACTATGACAGCTTTCTGTGAAACTATTCCCTCATTTTTCAAAAGGAAGACATTGAACTAGGTAGCTCTTAAGTATATATGTAGGGCTATCATATTTTGATTCTTTACTACCTAATGTTACTTTCTGAATTTGCTCACTGATTTTTTTCTTCAGTGATATAACACAGATAGCATTTGGTTGAAAAAATGCATAGATATAGGAACTTTCTATGTTTTCTACGAATTAAAAATATAAGGGAACACTTGCTCACTAATTGTCTTAGTGCCATTATATGAGACACATCTTATCTGAAATTCTGTCTATAAAATATTTTGTTGACTTTGTTTTTACAGGGTACAAATACATATAGTTACAAAAATCCACTACTATACCTCAAATAATTAAACAACTACTAATTCAGTAATTATCATAGTTAAGATCCAGTTATGGATTGCTGGTCAGAGTAGCTATATAAATTCTTGAAACTTCCCTGATACATTTTTTGTCAAGAGGCACTCAGCCCTGGGAGTCCTAATCTGGGTCCTTTGGTTTAAATCACTACCATCATATTTTCTGTCCAGTTATTGTTTGATGTTAACCAGGTTATTGGGGGACTGAAAATTTGTAAAGCTAAATATAACAAGAAAACTTCTAGGATCATCTATACTATAAAAAGTACAAATGTATGTCATCAATTCTGAGACTAAAGCAATTTCTTTCAGATTCTTTTTTTGCCATGATTCATAGATAAGCTAATGTGGTGAAAATTTTACTTCATTTGGAGTTTTCCATGCATTGTAAAGAGTGCAGAGTGGCAAAACAGATTCTTCCAAACATACAGTTACATGTTCTAGGTTGTATTTTCTCTTACACCTTCTTTTCCTTGATTTGTATTTGCCTGGGAGAATAGATTTCCCTGAATTCTAAAACACTGTATTTTAAGTCTGCCAGTTTTCCCCCCCTTTTTGCCCATGGCACCAGTGCACCAATAGATGGCTATAAATTTAGATAGTATATAATAATTAAGTTGACTTCATTAGACATTTTGGATGGCATTGTTGGAACATGGCTTGTTCTATTTTTAGTACCCATCTCCTTATATCTTTATGGTACTGCCTGAGATATACTTCCTAGGAGAAATAATTTCAAGCTTAAGCACTCACATTTTCTCTTTTAATCTTTTTTATTTCTACCTCTTTGTACCATTATATATAGTTTTAAAAGTAATTGCCTTATATATATTTTAAAATTATTTAAATTCAATTCAATTAACATATAGTATATTGTTCGTTTCAGGGGTAGAATTGAGCAATTCACCAGTTGCATAAAACATCCCTATATAATGATATGTATATCATGATATCATATATAGAGAGAATATATATATAGAATACACATATTCTTCACTATATATATGTGTATATATATATACATATATATATTCATCTCATCTTCTTTATCCATTCATCTCTTGATGGACATATCCTTTGGTATTTTGTCTATTGTGGGCATTGCTGTTATAAAAATTGGGGTGCATTACTTATATTAATACAAAAGAATGTAATTATACTATGGGGGCTGGCCTGCTTTCAGAGGTTGCATGCCATGTTTTCATTTGTTTGGTCCCTCAGTGTATAAGCATGAGAAGAGTAAAAGGTAGAAAGACGATGTGAAATCATTTTCTCCCTCCTCTCTTCCCCTCCCTGCTAAGGTGATTCTCACAGTGAAGACAGCTCATACTTTAGCAGAAGTCCCAACAACACATTTATTAGAAAGTAATTCCTTTAAGTATTTCACAGTCCTTCCTCTGACAATGTTATTTTAGATAGAATTTAACGTACATTTAATGATTTTTAGAGGTTTAAACAGTCTGTTGTAAGATGAGGTCAAAACAAGAGTTGAAAATTACTTTGTCAAAGAATATTATGTATAAATTAGACATGAGTTTTATTTTAGCTTGTGCCATGTAGCATAGGTCTGTTAAAGAAATGTATCCAACTTTCAATTACATTAGAAATGGTCCCCATTTTAAAAGGTATGGTTCTGGTTTTAGGTATAACAGCTGCAGCAATGGCTGAAGCAATGAAACTGCAGAAGATGAAGCTTATGGTAATGAACACTCTTCAGGGAAATGGAAACCAAAATGGAAATGAATCAGAGCCTGATGATCTTAATTCTAATATTGGTAAGTGTCTTCAGGACTACAAGGCAGGTGACTCTTACTAATGTATTCTGAGATTGGAGAGAAGAGGGATGAGGGCTAGAATAGAGAATAATTTGTATACTTTGATCATAAGCAGTTATTGCAGAAGGATGCTTAACTCATCCTCTAAGTAGTACATTGAAACTAGAAAAAACATTACAAGTCAGAATTAAATTTCAGGAAACATTCAGTTATCTTCATTACTTTTTTTGTAGTGGAATTAATTACTAATTTTATAGTGTTAGCTATTTTACCTTCTGCCTGTGAAAAATTGTCCCCTTCAGTTTCACTCCAGAATTCTTTCTTCAACTTTCAAAAATTTACCACTGAGAGGCAGTTCTGAAATTCCACCTTGGCCCATCTGCAGTCATTTTAGGACCAATACCTCCTTAGCTAATTAAAGGTGCTGGCATACTCAGGGCATTGGCAGGGGCTAATGAAAAGAAGTAGAACAAGGAGAAAGCAAAGAAGAAAAGACAGAAGAAAATAAGAGAAGAGGAAGATGTCTGTGAAGTGAAATATCCCTTCCCTTCTTGATAGTTGTATTTCCTCCTTTACCCTGTGATAATTTTAGTTTGGTTTTGATCATAAGACCACCTGTAAGATGTCTTTTGGCAGTAACTTGGATCACAGCTATCAACATACATTAATGGATGTGCAAATGATTAAATAAATAAATATGGTTTAATTTTATTGCAAAATAAGAAAGGGTAACCAAACATGGTCTTAAGGAGCCATAGGTTTCTGATCTAATTTTTCAGCTAAACTTAATATATTGTGATAGGCAGATTCGTAGCAGCCTTATCTTTCTTCTTTTAGGCTCCTAGGAGTTCAAATATGATGGGACCTTATTTTAGAGGAAAAAAAGGGAATAATTAAAGAGGGAAATAACTGATGCCAATCAGTATAATAAGCCGCTCCGACTTTAATACAATGTATTTCTCCTCATCTAAAATTGAAATGTTTATGGTGAATTCCAGAGTGAGAGTTGGGCTTCAACTAGTGCTCACAGCAGGGAATCAATGAACAAATGCATTCTTTAATTGAATTTGTGGTAGCTGTAAGCAACACATAGAAAATACTAAAGTAATACTAAACAAAGAATAACAACAATATGAAGTTACCAATTATTATGTACTAAGTATGTCCAACGTTTTTATTTAGTTACAAGCATTTTTTATTTTGATATGATTGATATATAACATTGTGTAAGTATAAAATGTACAATGTATTGATTTGTTACACTTATCTATTACAATATGATACCACCATAGTGTTAACTAACACTGCCATCACATCTCATTATTACTTTTTTTTTTGTAGTAAGAACCTATAAGATCTAGTCTCCTGGCATCTTTCAAGTATATAATACAGTATTTTAAACTTTAATTTCAGTGTTGTGCAGCATTTACTCATCTATCTCCTGTGTTAATCCATTTAATTCTCACCAAATTTGATAAGAGTATTTTCAATACTTCCATTTTGCAGATCAGGAAACAGAGGTGCAGTGTGGTTCGGCTTTGCTCATAGCCCCAAAGCTAGTAAGTGTCAGAGGTATATTTCAATCCCATGTCTGGTTAAGTCCAAAGGCTGTTTCAGTCACATTCTTCCTCCTCTTTAATATTGTTTTGAAGCAGAGATTTTATTCTATCAAACCCTTCAAATAAAAGTTGTTTTTATATGAGGTTGCACTGATAAACTCATGATCAGTTTCCTAGTCCTAACACCTTTTATTTCATATTGGCTTTCAAATCTTCTGGTGTCTTAGAATGACCATTATTTGACAGGAAACCACTTGTATATAGAAATAATTGTTAAAAAATAATTGCTGTGCTAATAAAAATTAATGGGAGTTCAAGCAGTAATTTTTGTCATGTTTTTCTTAGGCATACTAGTTTATGAAAAAAACTGTACAAAATTTGTAGGTTATTCCTTTATAATAAGTCAATAAAGACATTGGAGAGATGTACCGGTGACCTAATTTCTAACTTAGAAGTAGTTAATTTTCCTGGCTAAATATGATCTGTCCTAACTCCGTATACCCATAATTGTGATAAAATAAAGTATTAGGTTTTCATTTGTGTATAATATTATACTTGATGCTATAGAAATGAAATTAGAGTAGTCATAGTGCATGACCTTGCAGAGATTGTAATCTATCTGCATCTTGATGTAATGAAGGTAAGCAGATATAAAAAATAATTATAATGATGATAATAAGAATAATATGTATTTAAATGAAGAAGTCCCTGAGGTTTTCAAAGTCTATAAATGAACACTGCTACCATGTCTGTACATGCATACATACTAGATTCTGTTACAAGGAGGGATCCCCTCAGCCGTAACTTTCCCCCATGAGGTATTAGAGAGCCGGTAGCCCTCAGCAATCTTTGCCACTGAAGACTGCAGCTGCTCTCACTGCCACCACAGACAACCACAGATTTGTCTGTCAAAGAACTTCACAGTCTTTGCCAATGGTGATCTCAGCTGATGGAATTGCACAAAGACAACACTGCTCTGCCCTCCCCATTCCTAGATCTGGAGCTGCCATTGTGCTTTCCTGGAGCCAGAGCTGCCACAATCCATTTAGTCAATGTCTTTGCACCCACCTGCCTGTGAAGGTCTTTCCCTATTGAAGTGAGTCCATAGAGTCTGAAAGAGGTGCCTACTGCTTCAAATGTGCAGACAGCAATGCAAAGTCATATGGAATATGAAAAATCAATAAAACACCACTGAAAAGGAACAAAATAGCGTTTTGTTTTGTTTTGTTTTGTTTACTAAAATAGCCCTAAAGAAGTGGATATGTGTGGTTAATTGCCTGACAAATAATTCAAATAGTAGTTGTATAATAATTTCTTTAAGGAAGCTGAGTGAATTATAAGAGAACACAAGTAAGTAATAAAGAAATCAGGAAAACAATACATAAACAAAATGAGAATTTTAACAAAGAGATAGAAATCAATAAGGGAATCTGGCAGAAATTCTGCAGTTGAAAAATACAATGAAAGAAACAGGAAATACAGTATAAACATCAATATCAGGCACAATCAATCAGAAGAAAGAAACTGAACTTGAAGATAGGTCATTTGAAATTTTCTAGTCAGAGGAGAAAAGGAAAAAAAATAAAGGGGAAAATAAAACTACAGGATTTATAGAATACCAGGATGTATTGTTTCTTTCATGCTAATATATGCTTTATGGGGGTTCCAGGAGGAGAAAATAGAGAAAAAAGGGGAGATAAAACTTTTTTAAAGAAATAATTATTGAAAAGTTTCTAAAACTGGGGAGGGAAATTCACATTCATGTTAATGAAGCTCAAAAATATGATCAGTCCCAAATGACCACACTGAGATACATTATAATCAAATTGTCAGAGATCAAGGGCAGAGAGAAAGAGTTCAAAAGTATCAAGGGAAAAATAAATTTGCTACATATGAAGGAACCACCATAAGACTGTAAGTATTTCTGAGCAGAAACTTTGCAAGTGAAGATGACAGAAGAGTATGATCCCCAAGTCACCTGTCCCCACCAACTTACTTGATAACTTTCAAATCATCGGCCATCATACGGATTCGGCCTGAGATTTAAAGAGAGAACAGCTGGAATGCTACAGAGAGAAGAGTTTGCGCTTCTATCAATGTAGGAAGACAGAAAAAAAATAAAGAAATAAAAAGGCATCCAAGGGGGAGGGGGCCCCGCCAAGGAGCTGGGCTAAGGCCTGATGGCAAGAGCCCCCAGGACAGGAAAGCCCAGTTCCAGAGAAGCAGAAACTTTGCCAGTCTTCCTGGACAGAAAGGCGCTCACAGGGAGCTCTGGCAGGATCCCAGGAGGGGAAGTGGAGCCCCCAGGTTCCCGGGGTCACTACAGAGGAAGTGCACCCAAGAGGAGAGCACACCACTCACCGTGGGCCGAGCTCCCTAAAGGGCTGGGGCGCACGCCCAGCGAGGCCCCAGGAGCAGCTCAGGTGGCAGCTCAGGTGGTGGCTCTGCCCAGAGGGGGCTGGGCACCTCGGGTGTGCGATTCCAGTGGTGCAGGTCCCAGAGCACAGGGCGCCTGGGGACACAGCCCAGGATCCTCCCCGGGACAGGGGGAGGCCGGCAGGACACAGGGCAGCAAGGACGCTCCTGCTGACGGGTGGCCCCGAGCTGTGCAGATCGGCACCCCCCGCCCGCTCCTGGAGCATCCAGGCCCCTTGCGGACTGGGAAAATGCAGTAGTTACTGTGGGAGCTGACTCCAGAGCTCTAGAACTGGCCGCTGCCACTGTTGTTGTTCCTCCTGGTGTCACCTTGTACCTGGGACTGAGCAGGGCCACCAGGAAGCAGGGGCCTCACAGGATGAACAGCTCCCACTTCTGCATGTGGATGTCCAATTTTCCCAGCACCATTTATTGAAGAGACTGTCTTTCTTCCAGTGGATAGTCTTTCCTGCTTTGTTGAATATTAATTGACCATAAAGTTGAGGGTCCACTTCTGGAGTCTCTATTCTTTTCCATTGATCTATGTGTCTATTTTTGTGCCAGTACCACACTGTATTGATGACCACATTTTTGTAGTACAACCTCAAATCTGGCATTGTCATGCCCCCGGCTCTGGTTTTCTTTTTTAATATTCTCCTGGCTATTCAGGGTCTTTTCTGATTCTACACAAATCCTATGATTATTTGTTCCAATTCTGTGAATTACATCCATGGTATTTTGATAAGGATTGCATTAAATGTGTACATTGTCCCGGGTGCATTGACATTTTCACAATATTAATTCTTCCAATCCATGAGTATGGAATATTTTTCCATCTCTTTGTGCCTTCCTCAATATCTTTCAGAAGTGTTCTGTAGTTTTTAGGGTATAGAAGATGCTCTGCATCACTTGCCATCAGGGAAATACAAATAAAAACCACAATGAGATACCATCTCATACCAGTAAGACAAGTGAAAATTAACAAGACAGGAAACAACAAATTTTGGAGAGGATGTGGAGAAAGGGTGACACTCTTGCACTATTGGTGGGACTGTGAACTGGTGCAGCCACTCTGGAAAGCTGTGTGGAGGTTCCTCAAATAGTTAAAAATAGAACTGCCCTACCACCCAGCAATTGCACTACTGGGGATTTACCCCAAAGATACAGATGCAGTGAAATGGCAGGACACCTGCACCCAATGTTTATAGCAACAATATCCACAATAGCTAAACTGTGGAAGGAGCCTTGGTGTCCACTGGAAGATGAATGGATAAAGAAGATGTGGTATATGTATACAATGGAATATTACTCAGCCATTAGAAATGATGAACACCCACCATTTGCTTTAATGTAGAAGAAACTGGAGGGTAGTATGCTGAGGAAGTAAGTCAATCATAGAAGGACAAACATATGGTTTTATTCATTCGGGGAATATAAAAAATAGTGAATGGGATTATAGGAGAAAGGAGAGAAAATGAGTGGGAAATATCAGAGGGGGTAACAAAACATGAGAGACTTCTAAGTCCGGGAAATGAAAAAGGGATAGTGGAAGGAGAGGTGGGCAGGAGGATGGGGTGACTGGGTGATGGGCACTGAGGGGGGTACTTGATGGGATGAGCACTGAGTGCTATATGTTGGCAAACCAAATTCCAATAAAAAATGTACAAAAAAATGTCTAGTCAAGTGGCATTTACTCCAGGTATGCAAGCGTTGTTCAATACTAACAAATCAACCATTGTGGTACATCATATTAACTACAACAAAAAAGGATAAGACCCATATGACTGTTTCAATAGATGCACAAAAGGCACATGGCAAACTACAATATCCATTCATGATAATAACCCTCAAGAAAGTCAGTTTAAAGGGAACATATCTCAACATAATAAAGGCCATATATGAAAACCCACAGCTAACACCTTACTCAATTGTGAAAAACAGAGCTTTTCTTCTAAGATCAGGAGCAACACAAGGTTATCCACTCTCCATTTTTATTCAGTGTATTATTGGAAGTCATGATACCATATATAGAAAACTCTAAAGATTCCACTTAAAGAAAACTTCTAGAACTTACAGTTTAATTCAGTAAAGTGGTAGTACACAGTAATAAACAGAAATCTGTGCATTTCTATACATTAATAATAATGTAGCGGAAAGAAATGAAGAAATAATCCCATATAAAATTGCTCCGAAAATAATAAAATATCTGGGGATAAACTTAACCTCCTTAGGTGAAAGATCTATACTCTGGTATGTTGACAAATTGAATTTAAATTAAAAAATGAAATATCTGTACTCCAAAAGCTAGAAAACATTGATGAAAGATATTGAAGATGACACAAGTAAATGGAAAGTTATTCCATGTTCATGGATAGGAAGAATCAATACTGTCCATTAAAATGTCCATACTACCCAAGGCAGTCTACACATTTAATGCAAACCCTATCAAAATGCCAACAGCATTTTTGACAGAAGTAGAACGTATAGAGTTCTGTGAAAAATGGTGGAGGAGGAGGAACCTAAGCTTAATATTGTCCCTTGAATACAACTAGATAACACCCACATCAGTATAAATAACCCAGAGAACAACATGAGGACTGGCCGAACAAGCTCCACAACCAAATGTAGAGAAGAGACCACATCAAAGAGGATAGAAAGGGTGGAGACACAGTGGGGAGCTAAATGAACTTGTGGGTTATTTCTGGGAGGTAGCCATGGATTCAGAGAGGGGAGAAAAATTCCTCCCTGTGTGAGGAAAATTCCCATAGTATTGGCTCTGACAACCAGAGGGACCAAATTTCATGAGTTCTTACAACAGCAGGAATTAAAGCCTGGGATGTTAAAAATCAGCAGGCTTGGCTCTCGGAGAGCCAGAGAAAACTGAATTCCTGCCTCTAAAGGAGCACAAAAAACTTTGTGAGATACAGCATAGAAATAGCAATTTGAAAAATACCTGGAATATATGGAAGTGTTAGTTGCTAATAACAGAGCATGTCCCAGAGTGACAGTTTTCATTGGGAGACTCCTCCAGGAATGAAGGAGTTGGCAGGCTCCACTCCTTTCCCCACCTCCCAGCATATACACCCTAGCATAAGCATTCATGTTGTAATTTAGTTACACAGAACCCCACCCCCTCTAGGTGGGCCTGGCTCAGTGCCTGTGTTATGGGCCCCCTCACCTGTGAGACCCATGAAAACATTGTCATGCCACATCTCTCAATTGCACAGTTTGTCGGCCTTCAACCTCATGCCAGTGGTCAGTCACCTTCTGCTGCTGATGCCACAACTTGCTAAAATTGTGAGCCCCATTCATGTACTTTGTGAATCAGACCCCAGCTATTCCTGGTCTTGACAGTGGTGACATGATCCCCGTAGAACAAGACTGGTGCAGAAAACTTGCAGGCGTTGTGTGACCCACCCACATTCAATTTGCAGATCATCCCTCAGCTATTCTAGGGTCAGCAGCACATGCATAGCCTCTGTGGAAGAGGACAGATGCACAAAATGCATAGACACTATGTGCCCTGCCTGAGTGGCCCCAGCTGGCCCTAGTCTACATGTACAGCATCTGTTAGTCCCCTGTGGAAGAGGACCAGTGCACAAAACTAGCTGGCACAGTGACCTCCATCTGTGTGCACTTTGCAAAGCAGACCAGGCTGGCCCTGGTATCCAAAGCAGAGACACACCCTCTCTGACAAAAGACCAGCACCATCTTGTTAAAAGTGTAAATCACACCCACTACTTTCAAGAGCAGGAGATATAGCTGACTTTCCTAACATAGAGAAACAGACACAGAGAGATAGACAAAATGAAAAGACAGAGGAACATTTTCCAAATGAAAGAACAGAACAAAACCACAGCAAGATACCTAAGTGAGATATAGATAAGTAATATGTCTGATAGAGGATTTAAAATAATGATTATAAGAGAGGGGGAAGAGAGATGATGGTAGAGCAGTAGGAAGAACCTAGGCTTATCTTGTCCCATGAACACAGTAACTATCAAACCATTCTAAATACCCCAGAAAGTAGTTTAAAGACTGACAGAACAAACTCCATTCTAAAGGGAGAGCAGAAGACACATCGAAGAAAGTAGGAAATATGGAGACACGGTTTAGGGAAGAAACAGTATGTGCTGAGGAGGAGTGGGAGCCTTGGTCACAGAGAGGGGTGAGAGACAGAGGAGCACACAGGGGAACACACAAGAAGAACATTTTCCCAAAGCCATTGGCTGGGAAAAGAAGGGCTTATTTTTGTGAGTTCTTGCAGCCACAAGGGCTTAAAGAGTAGAGTTTTAAATGTAAGAAGGCATGGATGGGATATAGCCCTGAGGGCACTACCATATTCCTGGAGAGATAAAGAACCTGTGGCCAGAAGCCATGGAAACAGTTATCTGAAGTATGTCTGGGACACATAGTGGGGACACTATTCCCTCTGTTGGAATGCAACCCTGAGAGGAAGCATCCCAGATGTCTCTCTAAGGACAAAGGGAGATGGCCATTATCATTTTCCTGCCTCCCCCCTCAGCATAAAGTGGGAGCCACCTGACAGAACCAATGGAGCACCCTCAGTGACTGCCTAATTTGACTAAACCAAGTATGACACCCCTTTGCTCTGGGTAGACTTTCTTAGTCAAGACTGCTTCATTCCCAGTGTGTGGGTCCTATCACCAAAGACCAGCAGAAACTACTGCCTACACCACGTATCCTGACCAGGGAGTTCTACAGGGCTTCAGTTCTAGTGAAAGTAATATCAGTTCTTATTCCACAAGCAGACAAAAGTACACTTAATTAAAATTCTCCAGGGATCCCTGGGTGGCGCAGCGGTTTGGCGCCTGCCTTTGGCCCAGGGCGCGATCCTGGAGACCCGGGATCGAATCCCACGTCGGGCTTCCGGTGCATGGAGCCTGCTTCTCCCTCTGCCTGTGTCTCTGCCTCTCTCTCTCTCTCACTGTGTGCCTATCATAAATAAATAAAAATTTAAAAAAAATTCTCCATATTCTAGCCAAAGACCAAGCACTGCCCACTGCAGTCAATGAGAAACTCTGCAAACAACTGACCTGAAGGATAGAGCAGCCTGAACACAGCAGCAGTATGCATGCAAAACATAACTAAGACAATCCCTGAAGCACCAGCCTCTGGAAACTATATGACCTTTTTTTCATAAAGACATTACTCTCACAAGAAGGACATATAATGGGATTTTCTGACACAAGGAACACAAGACACAATGCCAAGATGGAGAAATTCATCCCAAATGAAACAAGAGATCTAAATGAAATAGATATAAGTAACATGCCCGATGGAGAATTTAAAGCAACAATCATAAGGATGGATACTCACTGGGATTGAGAAAAGAATGGAGACTTCAGGGAGGTCCTTATGACAGAGATAAAAGAGTTAAAAATAAATATTCAGAAATGATAAATGTGATAACTGAGTTTGGAAACAGGCTTAGTGCAAAGGACACAAGGCTGGTAGAATTAGAGGAATGAATAGTGATATGGAAGTTAATAAAACTGAACAATAGAGAAAGAGAAATATAGAACACAAGAATAGCCTTAGGGAACTCAGTGACTCCATCAAACACAACAACATTCGTATTATAGGAGTCCTAGAGGAAGAAGAGAGAGATGAGGGGACATAAAACATATCTGAGGAAATAATAGCTGAAAATTTCCCTAATCTGGGGTAGGAAACAGACATGCAAATCCAAGTGGCAAAGAGAACTCCCATCAAAATTTAGAAAAGCAAACTCATATCAAGACATATGGAAATTACATTTGCAAAATATACTGATAAGAAAGTATCTTAAAATCAGCAAGACAAAGAAATCCTTAACTTACAAGGGAAGATGCATAAGGCTAGCTGGGGATTTCTCAACAGAAACTTGGCAAGCCAGATGGGAGTGGCATAATATATTCAAAGTGCTGAATGGAAAAATCTGCCGCCAAGAATATCCTGTTCATAAAAGCTATTATTCAGAATAAAAAGGAGAGATCAAGAATTTTCCATACACACAAACACAAAAGGAGTTTGTCATCACTAAACCAGGCCTGTAGGAGATATTAAAGGGTCTCTTTGAGTGGAAAGTAGAGACCAAAAGTGACAAAGGCAAAAAAAGAACAGAGAAAATCTCCAGAAACAATTATAAAACAAATAATAAAATGTCATTAAATACATATCTATCAATAATTACTTTAAATATTGGGCCTCTGGGTGGTTCATTCATTTAAGCATCCAGCTCTTGATTTTGGCTCAGGTCATGATCTCAGGGTCATGGGATTGAGCCCTGTGTTGGGCTCTGTGCTGAGTTTGGAGTCTGCTTAAGATTCTCACTCTTGGGATCCCTGGGTGGCGCAGTGGTTTAGCGCCTGCCTTTGGCCCAGGGCACGATCCTTGGAGACCCAGGATCGAATCCCACGTCGGGCTCCCGGTGCATGGAGCCTGCTTCTCCCTCTGCCTGTGTCTCTGCCTCTCTCTCTATCTCTCTGTGACTATCATAAATAAATTTAAAAAAGGAAAAGATTCTCACTCTTCCTCTCCCTCTGCTGCTCCCCAACTCGTAATCTCTCTCTTAAAAAAATAATTACTTTGAACGTTAATAGACTTAATGTTTCAATTAAAAGACATAGAGTATTAGAATGGATAAATAAAAAACAAGAACCATCTATATGCTACCTATAAAATATTCATTTTAGGCCTAAAGACACTTGCAAATAGCAGTGAAGGGGTGGAGAAACATTTATCATGCAAATGAGCATCAAAAGAAAGCTACAGTAGCCATATTTGTATCAGAAAAAATAGACTTTAAACCAAAGACTGTAAAAAGAAGTGAAGAAGGGTACTATATCATAATAAAGGGCATTATCCAACAAGAAATTTTAACTGTTGTAAATGTTTATGCACTCAACATGGGAGTAGCCAAATATATAAATCAATTAGTAACAAATGTAAAATAACTCATTGATAATAATATAATAATAGGAGAGAGCATTAAGGCACACTTACTTCAATAGATCACCTAAAGAGAAAATCAACAAGGAAATGATGGCTTTTAATGACACACTGGACAATATGGACTTCACAGATATATTTAGAACATTCCATCCTAAAATAGCAGAATACACATTCTTTTCCAGTGCACATGGGACATTCTCCAGAATAGATTACATACTAAATCACAAATCAGGCCACAATAAGTACAAAAAGATTAAGATCACACCATGCATATTTTGGTCCACAAAGCTATGTAACTTGAGGTCAACCACAAGAAAAACTGGAAATACTACAATACATGGAAGTTAAATAACATGCTATTAAACAATGAATGTGCCAAACAGGAAATGAGAGATGAAATTTAAAAAAAATAGAAACAAATGAAAATGGAGCAAAACATTTGGGATGCAGCAAAAGCAGTCATAAGAAGGACATAGAGAGGGACACCTGGGTGGCTCAGCGGTTGAGCATTTGCCTTCAGCTCAGGTGTGATCCCAGAGTCCTGGGATCGAGTCCCACATCGGGTTCCCTGCATGGAGCCTGCTTCTCCTTCTGCCTATGTCTATACCTCTCTCTGTGTGTGTCTCTCATGAGTAAATAAATAAGATCTTAAAAAAAGAGGGACGTATATAGCAATATAGGTATATGTTAAAAATGAAGAAAAATATCAAACATCCTAACTTGCACCTAAAGGAGCTAGAAAAAAATGAAGCCTAAAGCTATAAGAAGGAGGAAATTATTTTTTAAATGGAGCATAAGTAAATGCTCTAGAAACAAACAAAAAAGCAATAAAAAAGATCACTGAAAGGAGGAGCTGGTTACTTGAAAAAAAATAATGAAATTGATAAATCCCTAGCCAGACTTGTAAGAAAGAATAAAGGATCCAAATACATAAAATTACAAGTGAGAGGAGAAATAACAACAAATACCACAGAAATACAATTATAAGAGGATATTATGAAAAATTATATACCCCAAAATCGGACAACCTGGAAGAAACAGAAAAATTCCTAAAAACATATAAACTACCAAAATTTAAACAGAAAGAAATAGAAAACTTGAATAGACCTATAACCAGCAAAGAAATTGAATCAGTAATCAAAACCCCCCAAAATCATAAGTCCAGAGCTTAATGGTTTCAAAAGTTAATTCTAGCAAACGTTTAAGGAAGACTTACTGTTCTCAAACAGTTCCAAAAAAGTAGGAAATAAAGGAAACTTCCAAATTCCTTCTATGAAACCAGCGTTACTATGATACAAAAATCATATGAAGATTCCACTAAAAAAAGAAATTATAGGTCAATATCCCTGATGAATGTAAATGCAAAAATTCTTAATAACATACTAGCAAAGTGAATCTAATATTACATTAAAAGAATCTTTCACCACAACCAAATGGGATTTATTCCTGGGCTGCAAGTGTGGTTCAATATTTAAAAATCAATCAATGTGATATATCATATTAAAAAAAGAAAGGAAAAGAACCATATGAACCTTTTAATAGGTGCAGAAAAAGTATTTGACAAAGAACAGCAACCACTCATGATAAAAACCCTCAACAAATCGGGTTGGAGTAAACATATTTTAAAATAATGTAGACCATAAACAAAAAATCCACAGCTCATATCATTCTCAATGGGGAAAAACTAATTTTTTCCTCTACAGTGAGGAACAAGAAAGGGATGCTCACTCTCACCACTGTTTTTTACATAGTAGTGGAGTCCTAGCCACAGCAATTCCACAGCAAAAACAAATAAAAGACATTTAAAATGACAAGGAATAAGGAAAATTTTCACTATTCACAGAAAACTCAATACTCTATAGAAAACCAAAAAGTCTCCACCAGAAATTGCTAGAACTGATATGCGAATTCAGTAACATTGCAGGATAAAAGTCAATTTACAGAAATAGGTTGCATTTCTATATACTAATAATGATGCATTTGAAAGAGAAATCAAAGAAATACCATTTGCAATTGAGCCAAAAACAACGAGATATGTAAGTATAAACCTTAGCAAAGAGGTAAAAGACCTACAACATGGAAAGTCTAAAACACTGATGAAAGAAATTGAAGATGATACAAAGAACTGGAAAAATATTCCTTGCTCAAGGTTCTTGTGATTAGAAGAACAAATACTGTTAAAATGTCTGTATTACCCAAAACATTCTACACATTTAAAGCAATCCCTATCAAAATACCAACAGAATTTTTTACATTGCTAGAACAAACAATCCTAAAATTCTTATGGATGCACAAAAGACCTTGCATAGCAAAAGCAATCTTGAAAAAGAAAAGAACAGCTGGAAGCATCACAATTGCAGACTTCAGGTGATATTACAAAGCCGCAATGACCAAGACAGTATGATACTGGCACAAAAATAGACACAGGTTAATGGAACAGCATAGAAAATCCAGAAATGAACCAACTATATGTTCAATTAATATTCAATAGAGCAGGAAATGAGATCCAATGGGAAAAAGGCAGTCTCTTCAAGAAATGGTGTTGGGAAAACTGGATAGCAATATGCAAAAGAATGAAACTGGGCTACCTTCTTACACCATACAGAAAAATAAATTTAAGATGGATGAAAGATAAATGTGACATAGGAAACCATTAAAATTCTAGAGGAGAACACGGGCAGTAATGTCTTTGACATTGATTGCAGCAGTTTCTTTCTAGATATGTCTCCTGAGGAAAGGGAAACAAAAGCAAAAATAGACTACTGGGACTTCATCAAAATAAAAACTACTGTACAGTGAAGAAAACAATGAGCAAAACTAGAATCTACCTATGGAATGGGAGAAGATATTTGCAACTGACATATCTGGTAAAGGATTCTTATCTTAAATATATAAAGACATTCTAAAACTCAACACCCAAAATACAAATAATCCAATTAAAAATAGGCAGAAGGCATGAATGGATATTTTTCAAAAGAAGATAAACAGATGGCCACCAGACATATGAAAACATGCTCAACATCATTCGTCATCAGGGAAATGCACATCCAAACTACAGCAAGGTATTACCTCACCCCTGTCACAGTGGCTAAAAACATTCAGGAATACAAAAAAACAATATCTCTTGTCAAGGATGTGGAGAAAAGGGAAGGGTGCACTTTTGGTGGGAAATGAAACTGGTGCATCACAGATGTTGCTCAAAAAGTTAAATATAGAGCTACCCCATGATCCAACAATTGCACTGCTAGATATTTACCCAAAGAATACAAAATTCTAAATTGAAGGAATAAATGAACGCTGATGCTTATAGAAACATTATTTACAGTAGCCAAAATCTAGAAAAAGCCCAAGTGTCCATTGACTAATGAATGAATAAAGAGGAAACAGTAAAAAAAAAAAAAAAGAGGAAACGGTATATATACCCAATGGAATATTACTCAGCCACAAAAAAGATAATATCTTGCCATTTGCAATGACATGGATGGAGCTAGAGAGTATTATGCTAAGCAAAGTAAGTCAGTAAGAGAAAGACAAATACTATATGATATCACTCATATGTGGCATGTAAGAAACAAAAGAAAATGAGCATATGAAAAAG
Source organism: Canis lupus dingo (assembly GCF_003254725.2). NCBI lineage: Eukaryota > Metazoa > Chordata > Mammalia > Carnivora > Canidae > Canis > Canis lupus. The sequence goes on from NC_064281.1 coordinate 67,501,962, forward strand.
GAGAGATACAAACCAAGAAATAGGCTCTTAGCTATAGAGAAAAAACTCATGGTTTCCAGATGGGAGGTGGGTGGAAAGGTGTATTAAATATGTGTTGGAAATTAAGGAGGGACCTTGTTATGATGATGACCAAGTGTTCTATATATTCAATTGCTAAATTCTATATATGAAACAAGTCTTACATTGTATGTTAGCTAGCTGGAATTTAAATAAAAACTTAAAAAAAGAGAAAATAACAATCATAAGAATACTTGTTGGACTTAAGCTAAAAATGGAGAACTTCAACAAGACCCTCAACAAAGAGTTAGAAAACAAATAGTATAACAAACCAGAGATGGAAAACACACTAAATAAAAATTAAAATATGCTAGTTGGAATAAAGAGCAGTATAGAGGTAACATAAGAATGAATTAGCAACCTGCAGGACAGAGTAATGGAATGTAATCAAGTCATAACATTCACATTATAGTTTTCCAATAGAAGAATATAAAAAATGGGGCCGAAAATATTTTTATAAAGATAGAAGCTGAAAACTTCCCTAATCTGGTGAAGGAAAAAGAAATCAAGTTCCAGAAGGCACAGAGACTCCCCAAGAAATCATCCCAAGTAATTCCACACCACAACACATAGTAATTAAAATGGTAAATGTAGAGGTAAAGAGAGGATTTTAAAAACAGCAGAAAAAAGATTTACATAAAAAGGAAACCCATAAGGCTATCAGCATACTTCTCAACAGATATTTTGCAGATCAGAAGGCAGTGGCATGATATGCTCAAGGTGTTGAATGAAAAAAAAATCTGCAGCCAAAAGAATGCTCTATCCAGCAAGGCTATTATTCAGAATAAAGGGAGATATAAGAGTGCTTCAGACAGACAAAAAGTAAAGGAGTACATGACCACTAAACCAACACTGGAAGAAATATTCAAGGGGACTTTCAGTAGAAAGACCATAAATAAGAATAATAAAAAAGGCAAGAAGCACAAAAGCAATAAAGTAAGTATATCTGTAAAATTCAGTCAATGGACTCACATAAAAAATGAAATAAAGTATGACACCATATACCTAAAAGGTAGGGAGAAGAAACCTAAAATATTGTTTCAAATTTAAGTGAGCATCATCTTAATATAAACAGCTATATGCAGAATATGTTGTATACAAACCTAATGGTAACCACATATTTAAAACCAGTAATAGATATTGTAAACATGAAGAGAAAGGAATCCAAGTATATCACTAAAGAAAGCCAATTTATGGTGAGAGAAGAGAGCAAGAGAAGAAAGCAACAGGGAAGTTCTATAAAACAAACCACAAAAATCCCACAAATTTTCAATAAATTCATACTTATAAATATTTACTTTGAATTTAAATTGATCAAATGTTCCTATCAAAACACAAAGAGTGATGGAATGGATATAAAAATGACCTATCTATATGACACCTAGAAGAGCCTCATTTCAGACCTAAAGACACCTGCAGATTGAAAGGATGGAGAAGCATTTATCATGCAAATAGATGTCAAAAGGAATCTGGAATACTTATATTGGATAAACTATAATTTAAAACAAAGACTATAACAAGAGACAGGGAAGGGCACTATATAATAATAAAGGGAACAATCCAAGAAAATATAACAATTATAAATTTTTATGCTTCCAACATGGGAGTACCCAAATACATAAAACCCAAATACATAACAACAAATGTAAAGGAACTAATTTGATAGTAACACAATCATAGTAGGGGACTTTAGCACCCCACTTACATCAATGGACAGATTATCCAAACAGAAAACCAACAAGAAACAGTGGCTTTGAATGACACACTAGACCAGGTGGATTTAATAAATATATTCAGAATATTCCATTCCATTTTCTTTTATTTTTTATTTTATTTTATTTATTTTATTTTATTTATTTTATTTTATTTATTTATTTTATTTTATTTTATTTTATTTTATTTTATTTTATTTTATTTTTTGGACAAAGAAATCTAGTTTATTCCTCTTTGCACAGAGCAGTCTATGAATGTGGCTATCTCTTGACTCTATAAATCTGACAAAAAATGCCCCCTCAAATATGCCCAGTTATTCGCCCCACTTCTGTCTTGGAGAACTGGCAGTGGGTGGGATGGAAGGCTTAAGTCTCAAGAATGTCTTTTTGAGATATTTTTGTGGGAAGTTTTGGGTCAAGAGGAAAGATTAGACTCAAGAGTGGGTGTTACATCCTCCATCTTACTGGGGAAATCCAAATCCCAAAGGTTTTCTGAAGAAAGGCATTTCTCTCAGTGACCTAAGGAAGAAAAGAGCCCAGATCTGCTACCTGGATGTAAGACTAAGGCAGAGAGAAGACAAGGTTAAGTGGCAGAGATTGCAGACCCAAGACAGAGGAGTGAAATGCATGTGGGGGAACAAAGTAGACAGAGCCCAGAGGACCCATTCGTAAGTCCCACCTCCTCCCCAGTTCTGAGCAAAAACTTCTTCTCAAGACTAAAATGGAGTTTTAGTTCATGGACTGGCTTTGCTCCGGGCACAATAAGGACAAGCCAGGCAAAGATCTTATGGGTAGTGAAGGTGGAGAGTCAAGGTAGTGGACCAGGAGACAGACACTCACACAATGAACACTCACAAACCATAGTGGTTTTGAAGCTTTAAGGCAGATTCAGGGTAAAGAATGCAGCTGTGACTGAAATACAAAGTCTTATAAGCCCTATCCAACAAAATGTAAATCCTGCTTCTACTCTGTCCCCTGCCCATGAGCTATTTCCGATCTTTTTTCCAAGGCTGGAGGACAGGGCAGTAAGAAGGAATGGGAGGAGATGCTGAGGCTGCAAGTGGGGCTGTGGCTGAGATTGGATATGCCACCCCTACTCATCCTATAGAAAAGAATTCTCTCTCTCCCTCCCCTTGCTAACATATGGGCTGTTGTGATGAAGGGCCAGTAAAGGCAAAGGGAGGAAAACACTCAGCACATTTTTTTCTCCTGCTTTAATCTCAAGTGTAACTGCAGCAACATGAGTTGAGAAGAAAATGTGAGGGGTAGGAGAGCATGAGAGTATAATCCAGTGTAAAAAGGAAAAGGGTGCTTCCCCTACCCTATATTTGAATCTGCTGGGAGCTTTACTCTCAGACTGAGAGTAGATAAAGTGAGATAGAATAGAAAGCATACATGGGGACTTGGAGGAACAATCACAGACAGAATGGAGATTTAAGGATCCCTTATGATCCCTGAGATGATCCTGAGAGCATAAGTTGGGGGACTGGATGAGAAGTCATAACAACATGTGGATTTTTTGAAGAGGTAAGGAGCCAGGAACAGTGAGGTTTTCACTAAAGGAGTGACCACTTGATCTATTCTTTGGCTGATTGAAGCACCTGAGACATGGTCTGCTCTGTAAGGGGGACATCTTCAACCCTTACTGCCATCCGGTGTACCACTTGCTGGGAATCACTCTCTACGATCACCCTTCCATCTATGATTTCATCCACAGCCAAGAAGAGCCCCTCTAAGTTCTCCAGCAGAGCTTGCTTTTCTACATTTTAGCTCAGCATCTGGCTCAATTACTCAAGGGGCAATTCATAACAGCCATGAGCATCAGCTCATATTCATAGAAGCTGCCAATCACATAGAAATAAAAATTGATACTGCTTTTGTATATTACTGTCAGGCCTTCCAAGAGGATGATTTCGCTGTCAGTCTGACGGGTCTTGTTGAAAATGTTCTTCTCAAAGGCCTTTTGCTCCTTGAAAATGGTGTAGGTAGAATGTGGCAAAAACTTGATCTCCATCATTTTCCAGAATCAGAATGGCTTTGGAGTATACAGGGAAGGTTCCAAAATCAATGCTTCCATCTTATCCCACAGCTGGACTGAACATTCCATTCTAAAACAGAAGAATGCACATTATTTTCAAGTGCACAGAGAACATTCTCCAGAATAGATCATATAATAGGCCACAAAACAAGTCTCAACAAATTAAAAAAATCAAAGTTATATCATGTGTCTTTTCTAACCATAATATTACCATGAAAGAATCTATAAGACATGAACAGAAATTTCCCCAAAGATACATACACACAGCCAACAAGCTCATGAGAAAATGCTCCACAACACTTGCTATCAGGGAAATACAAATCAAAATCACAATGAGATACCACCTCACACCAGTGAGAATGGTGAAAGTTAACAAGACAGGAAACAACAAATATTGGAGGAGATGTGGAGAAGGGGGAACCCTCTTACACTGTTGGTGGGAATGTGAACTGGTGCAGCCACTCTGGAAAACTGTGTGGAGGTTCCTCAAAGAGTTAAAAATAGATCTTCCCTATGACCCAGCAATTGCACTGTTGGGGATTTACCCCAAGGATTCAGATGCAATGAAACGCCTGGACACCTGCACCCCGATGTTTATAGCAGCAATGTCCACAATAGCCAAACTGTGGAAGGAATGCAAACTGGTACAGGCACTCTGGAAAAGGACAATCATCATATGATTTCACTCATATGTGGAATATAAGAAACAGTGAAAGGGATTATAAAGGAAAGGTGGGGAACTGAGTGGGAAAAATTAGAGAGGGAGACAAACCATGAGAGACTCCCAACTCTGGGAAACAAACAAAGGATTACAAAGGGGAGGTGGTAGGGGAGGATGGGGTAACTGGGTGATGGGCACTGAGGAAAGCATGTGATGGGATGATCACTGGGTGTTTGTTATATGTTGGCAAATTGAAATCCAATAAAAATATACCAAAAAGGAACAATTTCATCTATAATAGCAACAGAAAGTATTAAATATTTAGGAATATACTTAATGAAAGAGAAAGTAAAATTACAAAATATTAGTGAAGAAAATTAAATAGGACACAGATAAATGGGAAAATATCTCATAGTCATATATCGGAAAATATTGTTAAAAAGTCCATATTGCCCAATGTGATCTACAAAATCAATTTTGATTCTATTTTTAAATTTTTTATTTATTATTTATGATAGTCACACACAGAGAGAGAGAGAGAGAGGCAGAGACATAGGCAGAGGGAGAAGCAGGCTCCATGCACCGGGAGCCCGATGTGGGATTCGATCCCGGGTTTCCAGGATCGCGCCCTGGGCCAAAGGCAGGCGCTAAACCGCTGCGCCACCCGGGGATCCCCTCAATTTTGATTCTTATCAAAATTCCATGGCATTTTTCATGAAAATAAAACAAGAAATTCTAAAATTTTTATATAACCACAAAATATCCAGAATATCCAAAGTATGGTTGAGAAAGAAGAAGAAAGCTAGTGGCAGCACAGTGCTTGATTTTAAAATATAATATAAATCTTTCAGAATCAAAAAGTGTGGTACTGGCATAAAATCAGACCCATAGACCAATGGAGCATAAGAGCACAGAAATCAATCTATGTATTTACAATAAACTGACCTTTAGCAGAAGTTCTGCGAACACAAAATGGGGAGAGGATAATCTCCAATAAATATGCTGGTAAAATGAGTTATCCATATGAAAAATCATGAAATTGAACCATTATTTCACATGATATACAAAAATCAACTCAAAATGGATGAAGACTAAAATGTAAGACCTGAAAAAAATAAAACAACTAGAAGAAAATATAAGAAAAAAAGCTTCTTGACATTGATCGGGGCAATGACTTTTTTGGTTATGATACCAAAAACACAAGCAACAAAAATAAAAATAGACAAATGGGATTTCCTAAACCTCTAAATCTTCTATATAGCAGAGGAAATAATTAACAGAGTAAAAATGCAACCTATGGGATGGGAGAAAATATTTGTAAATTATATATCTAATTAGGGGCTAAAATTCAAAATATATAAGGAACTCAATTCAATAGCTAAAAGAAACCCCAAACAATCCAGTTGACAAATGGGCAATGAACCTGAATAGCCATTTCTCAAATGAAGACATACAATCACCAACGGGTATTTTAAATGATGCCCTACTTCACTAATCATCACAGAAATGCAAATCAAAACCACAACATATCATCTCACACCTGTTAGAATTGCTATTATTAGAAAAAAAAAGATGATAAGTATTGACAAGGTCGTGGAGAGAGGGAACTCCTACACATTGTTGGTAATGTAAATTGGTAAAACCATTGTGGGAAAGAGTATAGTGTTTGTTTAAAAAATTCAAAATAAAACTACCTTATGATCTAACAATGTCACTACTGGGTATGTATCCAAAGAAAATGAAATCAAGACCTCAAAATGACATCTTCATTCCTGTGTACACTGTGGTATTGTTCATAATAGCTAAGGTGTGAAAGCATTTTAAATGTCTTTCTAAAGATGAATCAATAGAGAAAAATGTGATATATACTGGAATATTATTGAGCCATAAAAATGCAAATCCTTCCATTTCCAATAAATGAACTTGGAGGATGTCATACAAAGTGATAAAACTATAGGCAGAAAGGCAGGTACAACATGATCTTGCTCACATGTGGATTCCAAAATAGTGAACTCATGGAAGCAGAAAATAGTGCTTACAAAGGGTGGCAGGGTGGGGAAATGGGGAGATGTTGGTCAAAGTATACAATGCTTCAGTTATGCAAGATAAACTTTTTGAGATCTGATGTACAACAATGTGACTATAGTTAACAATACTGATTGTTAACTGTAATCAATACTGATTACAAAATTGAAATTTGCTAAGATCTTAAGTGTTTCACCACAAAACAAAGAAAATGCTAATTATGTGTGAGGTGACAGACATATTCATTCACTTGATTATAAATTATTTCATGATTTCAAAATGTATATGTACATCAAATTATCAAATCTTAAAGTATTACTAGATATATTTATTAATATGATAAATATATAATATTAAATATATATAATTGTATTTATCAATTATAATTCAATATATGTGAGAAAAGTCTGCATAAATGAAATCTCTACTCACTGAAAAATAATAAGCTACAGTTTCACAGGTGATCATTTCAAATGGAAATTCATATCAAGAATTTTGGATCTGAAATTGTTTTTGATAATCCAAGGACTAGTGTGTCTTTGAAACTCTTTGGGTATCTGTCTCAGGATGTAAATTGGTGATGTTATTTAATTTGTTTGAGATCAAATGCTATGATTGATTTTTCCTTTTGATTTCCATGGTTATAAACTTTTGATTTACTTTAGTGTCTTCCAAGAAGTGAAGGAAGCAGGTATGTATCAACAAGGGAGATATCAATTTGCAGCATTTAGGATCTGATTAATGTTACTGGGCATGGTCTTCCTGAATTTTTGTGGTTCAAGTAGAAATGGAAAATCAGACATTCAAACCAAAGGTAAGCTAGATATTAGAGAATCACTAAGGCTCTATTCATGAGATAAGTACTGGATCCAATTAGGGCAAGAAAAATCAGTCAATGCAGTAATAATATTCAATCAAGTGGGTTGTGAAGTATTATATAAGGAGAGCATATTGAATGTTTTATGTGATTTGTGTGGTGACCTAGATGCTGAGCATTAGATTATGATCTATGGTGGTTATCTTCAGCTTCAGTTGCACATAATTCCAGTGATGTCTTTGACGTGACTTGTAAATGATAGACATGTCATAAGAATCCAGTATGTGAGTGAAATGAACAGTGTGGATAATGACCATTAATAAGACTCCCTATAAGAGATTATTCTTGAATATAATTCTTTACTAAATTCAGTTTTAATCCATAATGTATAACGTTCCAATAATAAAAAGTCAATATGTTAATACAATGGGGAGAAAAGACAAAAATGACTGGCTTTCAAATGCTTATGATCTAGGAAAATAAATATAAAAATGAATCAATGTATATAGTCAATGGAATGTATTAAAAGCAATGAGACGTACAAAGTACTATGTGAAAATAGAGAAAAGGGAAATTCTTTATGAATAACAGATTCAGAAAGAAAATCCAAGAGTAGTGTGTGACATTAGAAGTGGTCTTTGAAGGATCTGAAAGTAAAAATGAGAAAAATGGATGGCCTTGAATGATGTAAGGAGATTTTACAATAAATTCCCCAAGGCAGTCATTTTACAATAGTGGTTCTCAGAACTCTCAGCCTGTCTCTAGGAATTGGGTGAGAGTTGAGGATTTGGCTTGAGGAAATATTATGTTTAATAACTGGAAATTTTGGATTAATTACATTCCTAGATTAACTATAAAGCACATGTTATTTACAATCTACTGGCAAGTATTTTTTAAAATTAAATTTTAGAGTACTAAGTGGTTTGAAATAATTAAGTGCCACACCTTCACACTACAGATGATGTAGTGTGACAGGAAACTGTCCTTAATTTGGCCCATCCAAAGTTCTATTTACAATGTAAATACTAGGTCTCAGGTCAGACTTGACCTGACCTCAGGATCTACTGTAGACATTACTATTTTGATTATATCTCTGATGAGTTTTCTTTTTGATAATATATTCTTTCTCCTAAATTAAGTGTGTTATAGAAAAGAAATGTTTGAAGTTCTGAAATTGGATCCAATTAATGAAGCCTTAAACTATGCTAGACCTGCAAATAATGAAAATGATTGAAAATGATTTAGAACTTTCATTTTTTAAGTATGATTTTGGCTCTCAATTAAATCTGACTGAATCTTTCTTATTTTTCCCTAATGGGCAGCATTTGTTATTATAAGGTAAATTTTTAAACAAAAGTAAATAATCTCTCTTCCCATTTATCTGTATTCATGTGAATATTTTATTTTAGAAAAAGATTTTTGGCACTGAAGAACCATTTTCACAGTGACCCATATAACCAGAAGACTCAAAAAAGGGGGAAGTTTTTTTTCTTTTCTAATTTCAGAAGATCCTTCTGAAAGGATCAAATAAAAAAACATGCTATTTTTTTAAAATGCCATATTGTGGCAAGCTTGCTATCCAATTTCATCATTGATATTAGCTGCTAAATCCCCAGAAAGCAAAGTATGGCAGCTGTAAAAATATTCAATATTCAATTAAAATGCTGTGTTGGTGTTATCTAGTTATTTTAATAAGTCATAATTTATTTTCTCTGCACATTTCTCATAACTTCTAATTCCAATCCTCCCATTGACTGCTTGACTACAGCCATTTAATTGTGGAATTCTTGGCTTTTATTTATTTGTGATAGGTTTTATCAAAATGTGGAGTGAAATATCATCTTCTTCATACAGAAATGTAACATTTTCCAAATGGATATGAGATCAGTCATTGCATATTATGCTCTTCAAAGCACAACTAGGTATTCACAGAAAACATATTCCAAGACCCAAGGTAATTTCCAAATCTATTGATGTATCTTGAAATAAGCAGGACAAAAAGCCTGTATTTAGTTGAGATGTTTGAATGTGAGTGAATAGGAATTTCCCTTCTGTGAATTCTTATATCTCCTGTTTGGTTAAAATTGGTATTTTTAGATGACTCTGTAAGAGAAGGAAAAGAAAAAGGGAGCAGTGATAATAAAATTAATAAGATGAGACATAAAAAGGAAAAAAAAGCCTAGGTGTTAGAAAAATCTTAGGCAAAAGCAGTAGTTTCTCTTCTGAAGACAGACCTATACTTTCTTTGATTTGAGATTTTGTTTAATAGCTTCTCTAATGGCTGCACCATGACTCTGCATCAAGATTTCAGCATGAATAACAACCTGTTCGTGTTTCATTTAGCTCCAAATGAGAAATTCTGTCTTTTATTGTTTTAGGAAATTAGTCTGTGTATTATTGCTCCTAGAGCTTTATAATTAATCACTAAAGGTTATGGCTGTGGAGAGTTGGTGGGAAATAGATGCCTGAATGATTATAATTGTAGCTGTCAAATCAGAAATATAGTTATACAGCAGCAGGTCATTTTTTTCCATAACAAAGACGTTGAGTGTTGCCCATTTAGAAATAAATGGAAGTAGAAATAAGCAGAGTATTTTTCAATTACATTGCTTATTTCAGGAAGAAATGTGCACAGTGACTTCACTTCCTCTGGAAAATCCAAGATGATAATCATGTAAATCTTTATCCTCTAAGTCCCTGATTATTCTTTTTTTTTAAAGATTTTATTTATTTATTCATGAGAATACACAGAGAGGAGAGAGAGAGAGAGGCAGAGACACAGGGAGAGGGAGAAGCAGGCTCCATGCAGGGAGCCTGCCGTGGGACTCGATCCCAAGTCTCCAGGATCACGCCCTGAGCTGTAGGCGACACTAAACCGCTGAGCCACCGGGGTTGCCCGATTATTCTGACTTTTGTGTTGGTTTAGGTTCTGAGCAGATGTTGAATATTTTACCTTTTAGGGAACATATTTTATAGTGGAAAGAGTCAAAGTATATATGGTGGATTAACTTGCAAAGTTGAATTAGAAAATCCCGAAGTTACCTTCATTTTCTATGTTATCCAAACACCTCTTTAGATACGGAGCAAGATGGTTCTAGAAAGTCAAGTGAAGCATGTTTGTTATTAGATCCTGATACCAAGAACTGGTTTTAGATGGCTTTTCTCATAGAATTGTAAACTTTGGGTACTTTATCAATCTTACTTTGATGCCTATGGCCCAGTAAAAGGAATACAAGCCAGAGGACCCATTGTTTCTTATTTGTTTGTTTTCCCATTATTTAAATTTAAATTCAATTAGCCAACATACATCATTAGTTTCAGATGTAGAGTTCAATAATTCATCAGTTGCTTGTAACACCCAGTGCTCATCACACCACTTGCTGTCCTTAATGCCCATCACTCCCTTACCCAATCTCCCCATCCACCTTCTCTCCAGCAACCCTCAGTTTGTTTTCTATTAGTTAAGAGTCTCTACACTCAACGTGGGTCTAGGACTCACAATCCCCAAGATTAAGAGTCACATGCTTTACTAAATAAGCTAGCCAGATGTCTCCAGAACCAATTGTATTTTTTAAAACCCTTCTAAAAACTTATTCCAGGAATAAGCAACTCTGACTAATGGAGGATTATTTATTATGTCTACTCTTAATAACTCAGGTAGTGGATTAAGAACTTGTTCTGTCAGTGTTAAGGCAGTCTGTATAAAAACACCTTCAAATTAAGCCTAATCATTATCTCTTTTTAACAATGAATAATTTGAAATGATGTGATCTTTTAGAACTTTTTTTTTGGCAGGGTATAATCATACTTTGTCATTATTCTTAATACTTCTCTTTCCTCCTGCCCCCAACTAGACCATTAATTAGATCAAAGGGCAGAATTCCACCTCTGAGGAAGAATCTAGCCAGTGTTGGATCTACTGTCTTAATTCTTACATGTTATGCTCTTTAAGCATTTTTGTGTTTTTGTACATTAATTCTGAATATGTATTTCTGCTACAGTTTTGTTCTGTGATTTGAACAAGCCCTCTTCTATTTTTGTGCCTAAGTGACAATGAAGGAGTTTGAGATAATAATTATTGTTTTTGAATTCTAATCTTAATTTCCATGATACTTGATCATCTTTCTGTTTCCATTATCTGTATTGTTTTTATGTTATAGGTACTCTCCTGAATCCAGTGCTCTGAAATTCCATACCATATATTTATTGTGTCTTCCATTTAGCAATGTCACTTCAGATTCTGAACCCATTGTCAGAAGTTTTATTCTAGTGTCACTTGATCAAAATGTCCTATGTTTGTGTTCAGGACACTGACAAAAATGTTGGACCACCCTTGGGATCTAGGAGATATTTTGTATCATTGCCCAAAACTGATACTAATTCATGAGTGACCACTCTTTGAGTGCTCCTCTCCTGCCTTCTGGGTACTCTAACTAGCCATGTGACCTGCCTGGGTTTTCACACATTATTGATGAGCCAATTGTTTAGACTGGTCACAAAATCTTGATAAAGTCAAAATAAATTACATCTATTGCTTCCCCTCTATCCTCAGGCTGTCATACTGTCACAGAGGAGATAAGATTCATCTGACAAGTCTTGATCTTTAGGAAGTTATGCTGGATATTACCCACCATACTATTCTCTTCCACATATTTGCAAATTGATTTGCAGTATCTTCTAAGAAACACAGGTGTTCCTTACAGATTAAAGACAAACAGGCGACAACATAAAACAAAAATCTAAGCAATAGCTCTTAAAATAGACCAAGAAAAATAGAATTTTAATTCCTTTTTTTGAAACCTTTGGGGATATTATTGGAAATGGGTTGTCATATGTATGTTACTTGGGAGATTGTTTTCATAAATGGGGTTTACAATAGCTGAATATTGGTATATTTTATTTTTAAAAAGGTCATTTGTAAATGAATTGGAACTTGAAAAAAATCAATAGTGATTTGCTTAGCTTATTACCATGCCAGATTTCAAAAGCTGATTTACAGGACATATCTGACTCTTAAGAGTGTATGTGTATGTAAAAAATTAAAATAATAGTAATCATGTATTGTTATTTTATATTTTTATTTCCATTATAAAGGGCAGTTTATTTTTTAATTTAAATTCAATTTGCCAACATATAATTAGTTGCCAACATTATTAGTTTAAGAAGTCAGTTCTATATAACACCCAGTGCTTATCATATCACATGCCCTCCTTAATGCTCATCAGCTAGGTACCCTTTCCTCCTACCCACCTCCCCTTCAGCAACCCTCAGTTTGCTTTCTAGAGTTGAGAGTCTCTCAGGGTTTGTCCCCCTCTCTGATTTTTCCTCATTCAGTTTCCCTGCCTTCCTTACGGTCCCTTACACTATTTTTTGTATTCCTCAAATGAGTGAAACCATACGATAATTGTTTTCCTCCAATTGACTTATTTCACTTAGCATAATACCCTCCAGTTCCATTCATGTTAACGTAAATGCTAGATATTCATGCTTTCTGATGGCTGAGTGATAGATGATAGATGATAGATAGATAGATAGATTTATATGGAATATATAAGCCTAATCATTATCTCTTTTTCACAAACTATTCTCTTAGTTTCAGGTGTAGAGTTCAATAATTCATCAGTTGCTTGTAACACCCAGTACTCATCACGCCACTTGCTATTCTTAATGACTATCACTCCATTTTATATATATATATATATATATATATGTATGATATATATAATATGTATTATATATGTGTATATATATTATATGTATTATTGGAAATGGGTTGTCATATATATATATATATATATATATATATATATATATATATATTCCATACAAATCTTAGGATTTGAGAGAAAGACAATTAACATTCCATTGTATATTGTAAATATGTACCACATCTTCTTTATCTATTGAAGGACATCTCAGCTCTTTCCAGTTTGGCTATTGTGGACATTACTGCTATGAACATTGGGGTGCAGGTGCCCTTATGTTTCATTACATCTGTATTTTGGTGGTAAATATCCAGTAATGCAATTGCTGGGTCATAGGGTATCTCTATTTTTAACTTCTTGAAGAACCTCCATACTGTTTTCCAGAGTGGCTGTAGCATCTTGAATTCCCACCAAAAGTGGAAGAGGGCTCCCCTTTCTCTGCATCCTCACCAACATTTGTTGCTTCCTGTCTTGTAAGTTTTAGTCATTTTAACTGGTGTAACATAGTATCACATTGTGGCTTTGATTTGTATTTCCCTGATGCTCAGTGATGTTGAGCATTTTTTCATATGTTTGTTGGACCTTTGTATGCCTTCTTTGGAAAAATGTCTTTTCATGTCTTCTGCCCATTTCTTGATTGGACTGTTTGTTTTTGGGTGTTGAGTTTGATAAATTCTTTATCGATCTTGGATACTAGATATGTCAATTGCAATTTAAAAAAAGTGAGGGTCAATTTCTGGTTCTCTGTTCTATTGACCTATGTGTCTGTTTTTGTGCCAGTACCATGCTGTCTTGATGATCACAGCTTTGCAATACAGCTTGAAGTCAGGCATTGTGATGCACCCAGCTTTGGTTTTCTTTTGTTCAACATTCCTCTGGCTCTTCAGGGACTTTTCTAGTTCCATACAAATATTAAGATTATTTGCTCCTACTCTGCGACAAATGTCAACGGTATTTTGATAGAGATTGCATTGAATGTATCGATTGCTCTGTGGGTAGCATAGATACTTTCAAAATATTTATTCATCCAATCCATGAGCATTAAATGTTTTTCCATCTCTTTGTGTCTTCCTCAATTTCTTCATAAGTAGAAAAAAACTGTGGTTTTTAGAGTACAGGTCTTTTATCTCTTTGATTAGGTTTATTCCTAGTTATCTTCTCTTTTTTTTTTAGTATAATTGTAAATGGGATTGATTCCTTAATTTCTCTTTCTTCAGTCTCATTGTTAGTGTACAGAAATGCCACTGATTTCTGCACATCAATTTTGTATCATGCCACATTGCTGAATTGCTGTATGAGTGCTAGCAATTTTGGATTGGAGTCTTTTGGATTTGCATGTAAAATATGTTGTCATCTGTGAAGAGTGAGAGTTTGACTTCTTTGCTAATTTGAATGCCTTTTATTTCTTTTTGTTTTCTAATTACTGAGGCTAGTACTTCTATTACTGTTTTAAACAACAGTGTTGAGAGTCAGAATCCTTGTTGCATTCCTGACCTTAGGGGAAAAACTCTCACGTTTTCCCCATTAAGAATGATATTTGCTGTGGACGTTTCATAGATGGCTTTTATGATATTGAGGTATCTTTCTTCTATCTCAACACTTTGAAGAGTAAAGGATACTGTATTTTATTAAATGCTTTTTTCTGCTTCAGTTGACAGCATCATATGGTTCTTCTCTTTTTTTTTCGTTAATGAGATCCATCACGTTGATTGATTTGTGAATGTTTTTTTATAATAAATTTATTTTTTATTGGTGTTCAATTTGCCAACATACAGAATAACACCCAGTGCTCATCCCTTCAAGTGCCCCCCTCATGTTGAACCCATTTTGCATAACAGGAATGAATCCCACTTGGTTGTGGTGAAAATCCTTTTAATGTACTGTTGGATCCCATTGGCTAGCAATTTGGTGAATATTTTGACATTTATGTTCATCAGGGATTTTGGTTTGTAATTCTTTTTGATGAGGTCTTTTTCTGGATTTGGGTCAAGGTAGTGCTGACCTCATAGAATGAGTTTGGAAGTTTTCATAAAGGGCAGTTTAATCTGCATAAAGTTTTAGAGCTGGGCACATGAAATATTCTTCCACATTTAATGAATCTTTACATTTAGTGAACATATTAGTGTAAGGGACATGGGAATAAGCACTATTTTTTTCTAAACTGCAATTTTCTATTATTTTATGATACTTAGTGTCATTATTTCTGCAGTATGAATATTATCAGTGTATGTAATGACCTTTTGCATGAATTGAACTCAAGTTCAATAAATATTTGTGTCTCTATTAGAAAGTGAAAAAGGTTTTGAGCTTCCAAAGTGAAGGTTTTTTTGTCTTTAAGAATCAGCTTTTATTATACGCAAATCTTTGAAATTAATCATTCAGAAAGATTCTATTATTTTGTGACTCAGATTCATGTTAGTATATCAACTGCAAATATTCTTATGCACATTGGAACTAGAAAACAATTATATAACATTTCTTTGTCAAAATATAATTGACATATAACATTATATTAGCTTCATCTGTATAGCATAATGATTTGACATTTGTATATGTTGTGAGATCCCCACAAGAAATCTAGTTAACACCTGTCTTCATACATAGTTACAATAAATTTTTTTCTTGTGATGAGAACATTTAAAATTTACTCAGTTCACAACTTTCAATATACTGTTATCAGCTATAAGTACCATGTTGCACATTACATCATCATGACTTACTTATTTATAATTGAAAGTTTGTACCTTTTTTACGTCTTCATTGATTTTGTCCATCACTTAAACCCTGCCTCTGGCAAACCCCAGTCTGTTTTCTGTATATATAAGCTTAGGTGTTTTGTTTTGTTTTTTAGATTCCACATAATGTGGGGATCCCTGGGTGGCTCAGCAGTGTAGCGCCTGCCTTTGGCCTAGGGCATGATCCTGGAGTCCCAGGATCAAGTCCTGCATCAGGCTCCCTGCATGGAGCCTGTTTCTCCCTCTGCCTGTGTCTCTGCCTCTCTCTCTCTCTCTCTTTCTCTCTGTCTCTCATGAATAAATAAATAAAACCTTTAAAAAAAGATTCCATATAACATGAAATAACACAGTATTTGTCTTTCTCCATCTGACTTATTTCACATAGCATAATGCCATCAGAGTCCATCCATGTTGTCACAAAGTGAATTTTTATGAGAGTTTTATTAAAATACAATTCACATGTAACAAAATTTACTCTTTTAAAGTGTACAAGTCAGTGGTATTATTATATTCATAGATTTGTGTAACTATCACCATTATATAATTCCAGAAATTTTTCATTACCTTCAAAAAAAAAAAAAACCTGTAACCATTAGTTGTCACTCCCCAATTCTCCCCTAACTCCCCCACCCCTGGCAAACATTAATCTAATAATTCATTTACTGCATGAATTTGCCTATTTTAGTTATTTCTTATAAGTAGAATCATATAGTATGTGACCTCTTAGGTCTGGATTCTTTGACCTGACATAATGTTTTCTTTTCTTTCAGCTTTGTAAGTTTTTTTTTTTTAATTCCAGTTAATATACAGTGGTATATTAGTTTCAGGTGTGCAATATAGTGATTCAACAATTCTATATATAACCTGGTGCTCATTTTGACAAGTGTACTCCCTAAATATCATTGCTTATTTAACCCATATCCCATTTCTCTCCCCTCTGATAACCATTAGTTCTTTATAATTAAGAGTGTTTCTCGGTTTGCCTCTCTCTTTTTTCCCCTTTGCTCATTTGTTTTGTTTATTAAATTCACATATGAGTGAAATCATGTGGTATTTTTCTCTGACTGACTTACTTTGCTTAGCATCATATTGTACAGCTCCATTCCTGTTGTTGCAAATGTCAACAGTTTATGCTTTTTTTACAGCTGAATAATATTGCATTTTATATATATCTCACATCTTCTTTATCCATTCATCAATCAGTGGACACTCAGGCTGCTTCCATATCTTGGCTAGTGTAAATAATCCTGCTATAAATATAGGGGTGCATGTATGCCTTTGAATTAGTGCTTCTGTATTCTTTGGATAAATACCCAGTAATGCCATTGCTGGATCATAGGGTAGTTCTATTTTTAACTTTTTGAGAAAACTCCATACTGTTATCCAGAGTGACTGCACCAGTTCACATTCCCACCAAAGGTGCCAGAGTGTTCCCCTTACTCCACATCCTTGTCAACACACATCTTGTTTCTTGTGTTCCTGATTGCTGATTTTAATCATTGTGACAGGGATTTGATTTGCATTTCCTTGATGATAAGTGATGATGAACATCTTTTCTTTATTTTTATCTTTTTAATTTTTAAGTTCTAGTTACTTGACATACAGTTCAATATTTTTTCAGGAGTAGAATTCAGTGGTTCATCATTTACATGTAAAACCTAGGGCTCATCATAACAAGTGTCCTCTTTAATACCCATCACCCATATATCCAATCCCCCACCCACCTTCCTCCATGAAGCCTCAGTTTGTTCCTTATAGTTGAGTCTCATGATTTGTTTCCCTCTCTTTCTCTTTTCCCCCTTCTGAAATTTCATCCATTTTGTTTCTTAAATTCCACATATGAGTGAAATCATATGCTATTATGCTAAGGAAAATAAGTCAATCAGAGAAAGAAATACCAGATGAAAATCTTTACATGTGTTTATCACATTTGGATATTTTCTTTGTAAAAATGTGTCTACGTTTCCTGCCCATTTCTTAGTTGGGTTATTTGTATTTTGAATTTCCTAAGTTCTTAATAGATTTTGGATATTAACCCTTTATCAGATATGTAATTTGCAAATATCTTCTCCCATTCCCTATGTTGCCTTTTAGTTTTGTTGATTGTTTCTTTCACTGTACAGAAGCTTTTTATTGTGATGTACTCCCAATACTTTATTTTTTAGTTTTGTTTCACTTTTGTTTCTAGACATATCTAGAAAGTAGTTGCTATGGCCAATGTCAAAGAATTTACTGCCTGTGTTCTCTTCTAGGATTTCTAGGATTTCAGGTGTTACATTTAGGTCTTTAATCCATTTTGAATTTGTTTTTGTGTATTACATAAGAAAAGGGTTCAGTTTCTTTCTTTTGCATGTTGCTGTCTAGTTTTCCCAACACCATTTGTTGAAAAGACATCCTTTTATTCCCCATTGGATATTCTTTCCTTCTTTGTCAAAGGTTTCATCAGAGTTTTTTAGATATATTTCCTGAATACTCTGTACTCTATCCTTTTTCTGCAAATTTCATGATATTCCAACTTTATAATTCCCCTTTTTACAGAAAAGCTGATACTGCTGTATAGCAGTAACTCAGTGCCCCCAAAAATGTTGAGAAGAGCAAAGATTGTGACTTAAAGAGAAAGAGAATTTAAGAAGTGATATATATGCTAGTTTAGTTGATGTAGACAGAGGAACTGACCTTTGACTTTTTAAAATTTTATAGTTATCAATATGCAACAGAGAAATAAATCATATCACAAAGGGATTGTTATAGCAGTATCATAATCAAAACCAATGCTTTTGTATGATCTTTCTAGAATTAGCCTAGCCTTCCAACCCTTGCTTACTGTTCACAGCTGGAGGTCAGATTGTTTAAGGGACAAAAGGTTAGTTCAAGAAGAGTGCAAAGACTATTACTACCAGAGATAAACACATGACTATTTAACTCCAGGTAGGGGGAGGGTTGCACAAGGCTTTCCTGCTGAAATAGCATGAACATGAGCACAAGATAAGAAGAAATTACATACTGGGAAGTTTGCCAGTGTCTGAATGGTCTTAAAATACATTGTTCATCGATTCAGGTATGTCCTCAAGGGAATTATTACTCTCATAGGACTTTTCCTTTCTCTCCTGGCTTACAATATGGAGAGACAAAAAAGCCTCAATCTTAAGCCCTAAAATAGTTAAATAAGAGCCCTTTCAAGGGAATTATTACACCCAAAACTAAACTTTGTTTTTTGTGAGGCAAAGAACTTTATTAATCTTGTTTCAAACTTTATTCCCAGGCTTTTTCAGCTTAATTAGCTGCAAAGAATGAATTGTGTATAAGCAAAAAACTGAAAAGAGCTGTAGTGTCCAAGGGGCTTGTGCTTAAAAATATTAAAGATCTAGATTTTATCAGATCCAAGAACAAAATTTTAAAAAGCAGTCATAAAATAGCAGTTCCCAGTAACTTCTTAAAGTTTTATCTTGTTCTGAAGTTGACTCAATTCAGTTTACTTAATTCTTGGAAGTTTCATCAAAATTCTCCACAAGATCTCCAACTTAATCACCTTCCTCCTCTCTGATAGCAAGTGGTGCTTTTCCATCTGCACAGTATTTGGGCAGAGCTTCATCCAGTCTTCTTAAACTACTCGGACTGCCTGTATCATGTTGGTTTAAGATACTGGGTAGCATTTCGCTCAGCTGCTTTGTCTCAGCATGGCCTGTAATAGTGAAAGTGTTCACTGACTAGGATGCGTGAACTTTAGGACTGTTAAAGTGGATCGCTGTTTCTTGGTTTGTGAACATATTCACTTCTTCAATACCTAGAGATGTTCTTTACCTCTAACTTCTTTAAGAAGGACTGAAGTTTTTATTTGTTGTTTGTTTGCTTTTTATCATATGTTGTAGTTGTTCTATGAACCACCCCTCTTCTTTTGACAAGCAGTTCCTTTCCCACTAATACACACTTGTGCTTGCAGTTTTATGAGTTTCTCCTGGTTCAAGATAGTTTCTTTCATCTTCTTGGAGTGGAAAAGAGACCACATGGGTCACTAGTATTGGTGCTCAGGAGGTCTCAGGAGGACCAACTGAGATGAGGTGCACACACACACACGGGGACACAGATGGAAACCAGAGGGCATGCACATATATTTATATTTATGTGTTATACATGCATACATATATTCTTTATCTGTATATAAACATTTATATTATGTTAGTGATGAAAGGATAATACTTAACCATAAGTAATTATCAAAATGCTCTATATTTTTGCTTAAATTTTATTGACAATAAGCCGCAAAACACACGGACAAAAAATGAAAACCAACACCTGAGTACACACAGTGAAAATCAGTAGCTCTCCAGGAATAAAAGAATAGAATTGGAGAAACTTCCTAGAAATCTCAATTAAAGCCACTAGTTCTTTGTGTAGAAATGCAATATAGAAACTTAATGTAGGCACTCTGTAGAAAATTTCACTCATGTGTGAGAGCTTTGATTTCTGACTTACTGAGGGAAATTGATTGGGCATGGATTCTCAAAGGACACTTTTCCTTTAGCAAATCAGATTTAATTAATCAAGTAGTAGAACACACTTCACCAGAGCTTGCTTATCTGCAAATAATAGTTCCAGATAGATTCCATGGTCTCTGGGAATTCACAATGTTTCTGGCATTGCCAACTTTCTTAGTACCTGTGTAATGCAAAGCACAAAAGCTTAAATAATTTCCCTAGGGTATTGTAATTTTCACATTTATCAATTGTTTATATATTAGTGTGAATGAAATTGTGAGAGTTGGTGCTGGGGAAAGGAAGGAGTTCCCTGAGGAAAGCCTAATGGATAGAGATTGTGTAAAACTAAGAGAAAAGAGGAGGTTTGGGGGCCCAAATACTTAACTCTGCCTGTTTCACATTTTACTTCTTTTTTGAACCCATAACATTTTCTAAGGAAGGGTATTCCTCAATTTTCTTGAAGATGCTTGACTTCTCTTTCTTGCCGAGAAAATGAAAGTTATTTCACAAGAATTATTCTCATATGCAAATTGAGTCCACGTCTACTTTACCTAATGCATTACCAAACCAGGCTTCTATTCATGACCCAGCTAGAGAGGCTTGACAATCTGATTCAGATTTCAGTCATGAATAGCTACAAGTTCTTCCTCTAGGAGAGATCCTAGATCCTAATAAGATCCTAATATTTATCTTAAATGGCTTGCAGAAATTTGCAAAGAAACCTTTACAATACTGTAGGACTTATTTACATCTAAATAATTTGTTGCCACAAAGCAAAAGTTCTTTTCCAGATGCTCAGGATTTATATTTTTATGGGACAGCATCTTCTCTGAAAAACATATACCTTAATCTAAAAATAGAACACAAATGCTCTTCTTTTCAGATTTTCTGGCTTTAGACTGCCCTATACTGCTGGAACACAATCAATGAAGCATCAGCATCAGTGCATTGTTCTGGAGATCACACCTGATTTCATAAAGGACTAAGAAAGGAACAAAATGTTTTCCTTGTGTAAGCTCTGAAGTTAACATACATGATTTTTTAATGTATGTATTTTTGCTTTCCCAAGAGAAACACCAATCAGTACTACATAGTTCATTGGTATTTCCTTAGAAGTTTAAATATTTTGAGTGTAGACCTTTTGTTTTGTGGGGAGGAAGTAATTAGGGTGACTTTTGAGGAATCAAAACAATGGAGGATATAAATTTTTATTGTTTTGTATCCTTTTTTCTGACTGTATTTGCCATGGAGTTTTCTTATAAATGTTAATGTTTTAAAAAACCACAAATAAATCACTCAGAGGAATATTTAAGAAACCACCAAGAAGGAAAAAAACTCATTGATTTCATGGAATGCTGTCAAGTCAAATAAGCATCATGAATGACACGGGGGCAGAATTGATACTTTTGCACTGACATGTTAGAACAAAAGCCCATGCAATATTTAGAAAACTGAGAAATCTGTCAGCTGTATGATTGCTAAATTAGCAGAAGCAGGAGAATGCTGCTCAAGTTGAAAAGAAATGCGTAGGCACAGATCCATATTGTAACCTTTCATGTTCTACACCCACCATGAATAGTCAACTATTATGTGGTCAGCATTTTTGAGTTTTTTCTCTTTTAAATTTTCAAGTGCTTCAAAAGGCAAAAGAAGTTAAGTCTTTTATTCTAAAAAAGCAAAACGTCTAGTCTGTTATTTTAGTGTTAAAGATGACAGGATAAAAAAAAATACTGTTTTTTATCTTTGGGAGTGCTGTTCAGGTTTCCCAGGAATGTTTTGGGGTTGTTAAGGCATGTTTTATTTTTACACATTTATCCCATGAACAAAATATTTTCTTAACCATTTTCTTTCCAACAAACAGGAGAAAATGTTGTTTTAGTGCCATAACCACACTAGCATATCATTTATAAACATGGAAGGTTTTATTCTCTACTAATATAAAAATGATATGTACATATCAGCATTTAAATTATTTAAAAATACATATTGCCAAAATATAATTATTGACCTCCTCATGCCCTTGTATTGCTACTGTGAGGCAAGTAAGAAGCCAATACTCTTCCTATTATCATAGAAAACAAAGGCACAAACAATTCTAGTGCCTTCCTTAAAGTTACACAGTTTAACAATAGGAGAAAAATAGTGATAATAAAAACAAGACTTATGCTTTCAGTCTAGTATGTCTAGGATTTTCTATGCTATGGTTATACCCTGACTTTTCTGTGTATTTACAAATTTAATTGTCTCTACATCAGAAAATTTAATAAAAATCTTCCATTCCATATTAGCTTAATAAAATCTATTTTCATAAAATAGATTTCATTCCATTTTGGCTGATAATTTATAGTCAATGAAGGACAAAAAATCGCATAACTAGCTAACCAGGAATAATGGTATAAAATTGGAAAATAAGATTTTTGGTGTCACTAAATTTTGGAAAAGTCTCAAGGAGTTTGCAAAAGTTGAACTCTTAATAAGGTGGTCCAATTTAAAATCACATCTTACTTTGGTCGAAAATTATGAACTTTTTGATATTATCTCTGGAAATAGTGAAGATAATTGATTTTTTTAAAGATTTTATTTATTTGAGAAAGAGAGTGAGAGGGAGGGACAGAGAGAGAAGAAGAGAGAAAGAATCTCAAGCAGACTCTGCACTGAGTGCAGAGCCCAACATGGGACTTGATCTCATGACCCTGAGACTGTGACTTGAGCTGAAATAAAGAGTCATATGCCTAACTGACAGAGCCACCCAGGTGCCCCTAGGAGTTATTTATAAAACACAAGTTATCCTCTGATTTCTGGGTCTCTAGACTTTCTATGGAGAGAGATGTGCATACTTTGGCATATTGGTGTTTGAACTTTCTTTCTGTAAGTTCTTGTGGGTTTTGTGTTCCATAAAAGACTTCCTTGAAAGGAGTATCGGTTTACACTTTTTTTATTTTCAGAAAACTCATAATTATCACCATTATCTGGAAGTTCTACTGACAAAATCACAGTAATTGAAACACTCAGGGAGCTCAATTGATATTTTCAGTCTACCTGTGGAATGGTCTGAAGCCTAACTAACACTTGTGCCTAGCTTCTTTGTTTCTTAATGATGTTTCCAACTCTATCCTCTACTTTTGTTTTTCACTAACCTCTTTTTACTGAATTTCCGAGCTGTGTATACTTTAGGAATTAATTACTGAATATATTAATAGTATTTCATATACTGCAATAATGTTTCTGGAAGTGTGTGAGTCAGAGAAATAGAAAAGAGAAAAGGAAGAGAGACATGTCCTTCCTAGGCAAAATCTTCCTGACTATTTCTGGTTATCTTCCATTTTGTATGTTATCAATATCTGTTATAGTTACTTATAAAAATGTGTTTGGTACATACTTCATTTTATAAAGTATTTGTGTGGATTGTAGGTAATTGGATTACATTGATAAGGCTGAAACCTGCCTTCAAGTGAGAAATAAAAACCATCAGGATGGTTTAGAAATAAGGAAAAATAAGAGAATGCATTTGAAATTAAGGTGCAAGGTTGGAGAGGAAGCCAAATGATTACTGGATGTTAGTTGGTTAGGAAACCTGACTTCTAGAACAATGTCTGCCAAGAAGCAATTATCTTCCTGTACCTGACCCTCTGTTTTTTTTA
Organism: Canis lupus dingo; assembly: GCF_003254725.2. Taxonomy (NCBI): domain Eukaryota; kingdom Metazoa; phylum Chordata; class Mammalia; order Carnivora; family Canidae; genus Canis; species Canis lupus. Next base: position 67,525,828 of record NC_064281.1, read on the forward strand.
TTTTTATTTATTTATGATAGTCACACAGAGAGAGGTGAGAGAGAGGCAGAGACACAGGCAGAGGGAGAAGCAGGCTCCATGCACCGGGAGCCCGACCTGGGATTCGATCCCGGGTCTCCAGGATCACGCCCTGGGCCAAAGGAGGGCGCCAAACTGCTGCGCCACCCAGGGATCCCTGACCCTCTGTTTTTTGATATATAAAAACAGAAAGTGGAACTAGATGACATTTAAGGTCAATATCAGCTATAGTAATTCTATCTTTGGGTATAGGGTAACTGGTTATTCTGGAGCTCTAAATTCAGAAGGGAGCAAGAGAAGTATTCTATACATATGTAAAGGTGGCCATTTAGTTCTGAGACTGCTTTTATTTGTTTATTTTTTGTTTTTTATATAAATTTATTTTTTATTGGTGTTCAATTTGCCAACATATAAAATAACACCCAGTGTTCATCCCATCAAGTGCCCCCTCAGTGCCCATCACCCAGTCACCCCCACCCCCCACCCACCTCCCCTTCCACCCCCCCCCAGTTCATTTCTCAGAGTTAGGAGTGAGACTGCTTTTAAATAAATTTTAGAAAACTAGTAATTCAGATATGCTTTGTCAGTCCTCTGTTTCTTTTCTACAATTCTAGTGTAGAACTAACATCTTCTTAATAAATATTAGGTAATACTGATTTGCTATGTAATACATCTCAAAAGCACATGGAAAATAATAGCCCTGGTCTAAAGCCCCCTGTCTTCACAATAAAAGGGTAAAATAATTAATATAATATATGATAGAAGAATAATTTGGCTTATTATTCTTAAAAGAGTTAAAACTAAAATGAGAAGACTTCTCTCTTCTTTGCATATAGGACCAGATCAATTATATATATATATATATATATATATATATATATATATATATATATTCCTTCAGTTTAGAAAAGCTCTCATCTCTTTGAACTATATGGCTTAAAATACTATAAATAGCCAAAATTAAAAGTCTCTTTGATCTATATAAACTGACTTTCCATTAGAAAAGCTGTATCTAAATAAAATGCTATTGATTGTGTATTTCAGTCATTCAGCAATACTTTAAGGGTATAGTTTTCCCCAGAAGCATTAAAGTTAATGGGCATGGCACACATTCATTGAAGGAAACTATATATACCTCTTAGTTTGTATTTCAGACATTTAGGCATAGTCTATGATCTACTTTACTTGATTTATCTAGTCTATAACCTTTCTTGCATTCTAAAAACTGGCACTGAGTTTTAATAGCAGAAAAACTTTGTCTCATTGAATCAAAATTACCTACTTGCAAGTAATCCATTTTCATATGTAAGCTTTGTTATACTAAATTTACTTTGAAGTATGTGGAACATGTCTTTGTAGAGCACAAGAAAATACCTCTAGGTACCTCCCAAGTAATAGGGAAGGAACCTTTCCGTTTCTTGCTATTTTTACTATATAAATGCAATGGAACAAAAACTAATGACAAAATGCAAGTAGCACAGTTAAACTGTTTAGAATGAAGCATTTTTACACGTCGGTCATCTTGTTGACCTTCCACAAATTTATGGTGTCTGAATACCGAGGTCTAAATCTTCAAAGCTTGAAAACCAGAGGTGCAACATAAACTAATCTTCATTTTTTTCTCTATCCTCTTACAGCAGCACTAATGGAAATGTATTTTGTTTAATGACTCTGAAATCCTCCTTGTAATTAGATGTGGGAATTGGTCTTACTTTGTAACAGATGATACTGGAATAATAATATGAGAGATGCTATACTGAGACCACGATCCTTCTAAATCTATATCATTTTTCATTTTATTGACAGGAGATGTGTGCAAGAACAAAGAAATTGATTTTTAAAAGGAGGAAAATAGGATCTAATAAAAACTTCCAATTCAAATATTTTAGTATTGCTTTCAATACACTAACTGTAGTGGGGAAGGAAAGGGCATGCACTTTGTGTTTAATTTTAGGAAACAAGGGTTTTAGACTTGTTGCTTTATTCCTGATAATGATCTTTGAATGTTATTGCAAATACTAAATAGTGAAGTTTAAATGCCAGAGACCATATTACTGAAGCATGCATTATACATTAGTATGATCACACAAAATGGTATCTTCTATTAAAGAACAATTTTATCTTCAAACAAAGAATTTAAAGAGTGGACAGACTGAGTACAACAGCTATTCTGTACATCATGTTTTTCAATGTCAGTAAATGCTATAGCCACAAATTATTGTGGTCACTAAAGATTTAGTAATGTTTGTAGGTCTCAGATCTTTTTCCATTTAATGCTAATGAACTCCAGGAGCCACAAAAAATTTTACAAAGAAATGCATTATGGCTAAGTTTCATCTTTCCTTCATTTTTTTGTATATTTTTTATTGGAGTTTGATTTGCCAACATATAGCATAACATCCAGTGCTCATCCCGTCAAGTGCCCCCCTCAGTGCCCATCACCCAGTCACCCCATTCCCTGCCCACCTCCCCTTGTACTAACACTTGCTCATTTCCCAGAGTTAGGAGTCTTTCATGTTTTGTCACCCTCTCTGATTTTTCCCACTCATTATCTCTCCTTTCCCCTATAATCCCTTTCACTATGTTTTTATATTCCCCATATGACTGAAACCATATAATGATTATGCTTCTCCAATTGACTTACTTCACTCAGCATAATACCCTCCAGTTCCATCCATATTGAAGCAAATGGTGGGTATTTGTCATTTTAATGGCTGAGTAATATTCATTGTATACATATACACATCATCTTTATCCATTCATCTTTTGATAGACACTGAGGCTCCTTCCACGGTTTGGCTATTGTTGACATTGCTGCTATAAGCATTGTGTTGCAGGTGTTGCAGTTTTTCACTGCATCTGTATCTTTGGGGTAAATCCCCAGCAGTGAAATTGCTGGTTCATAGGATAGCTCTATTTTTAACTCTTTGAGGAACCTCCACACAGTTTTCCAGAGTGGCTGCACCAGTTAACATTCCCACTAACAGTGCAAGAAGGTTCCCCTTTCTCCACATCCTCTCCAACATTTGTTGTTTCCTGTCTTGTTAATTTTCACCAAGATACAAGGCAATAGAATCCAACAAAACATTAAGAAGATTATTCACCATAACCAAGTGGGATTTATCCCCAGGATACAAGATTGGTTCAATACTCCAAAGACAATCAACTTGATAGATCACATCAGCAAGAGAAAAAAACAAGAACGATATGATCCTCTCAATAGATACAGAGAAAGCATTTGACAAAATACAGCATCCATTCCTGATCCCAACTCTTCAGAGTGTAGGGATAGGGAACATTCCTCAGCATCTTAAAATCCAACTATGAAAAGCCGACAGCAAATATTATTCTCAATGGAGAAACCCTGGGAGCCTTTCCCCTAAGATCAGGAACACAAAAGGAATGTCCACTCTCATCCCTGCTATTCAACATAGTACTAGAAATTCTAGCCTCAGCAATCAGACAACAAAAAGAAATAAAAGGCATTCAAATTGGCAAAGAAGAAGTCAAACTCTCCCTCTTCCAGACGACATGATACTGTACATAGAAAACCCAAAAGACTCTACCCCAAGATTGCTAGAACTCATACAGCAATTCGGCAGTGTGGCAGGATACAAAACCAATGTCCAGAAATCAGTGGCATTTCATCTATCCCTCAAAACACATGCATTATTGATATTTATGGTAGTAAGAATGTTTGGACAATTTCTTGGAGATTTCAATTAATACATACTTAATAGTATATGATGATCAATTGTTATTGCATTCCTTTGCTTTCTAATTCATGTATTGGGCTCTTAGTGGATCCAAGGCTTGGCAAAAGAGAGAAAAACTACTGTGAGGAACTTCCTTGGAAGCTCAAATTTGTTTAGTAATTAAGCTCACAAAGCAGGTTCATACCTCTTTATTTCCTTTAATTATCAAAAAACCCTGTAAAGTAAGTAGAACAGGTATCATTATCTTTTTCGTAGTTGAAGAAACCAAAGCCCAAAGAGGATCAGCAATTTGGCTAAGTTCTAAAAGATAGTATATAATCAAATACATCACTTTAAACTTCAAAGATGACATTCTTTCATGGAAAAATACCTCATGGTGAAGAAATTAAAGCAAGAAAACATATGGTTTCATCAATACACAAGTCAATAGATTTTTGTGACTTCCTAATGGGTAGGAACACAATGTAATTAGACAGGAAATTTCCCCAAATGGTGAGTTCATAACTCTGCTCATATTGCAAAGCAATGGAGTATATTTCAATTTGATAATAGTGAACAGAATCTTTTATTTGTTATGAAAACTAGTCTTTTTTTTTTCAGGAAATATTAGGCCATCTCTACTCTTTCCTTGCAAAAGAAATCAAAGATAATATTAGTGACAAAACAACAATTATAAAATCCTTGTTTCTTAAGATTAAAAACAAGGGATGTGCAGTTTACCCCCCTTCTTGCAATATATTGCAAACACCAACATATTTATATTGGAGATTATCATTAGCTTTTCTTTTTCTACCTCTTAAAAACAATGTCTTTGTTATTGGCACACATGTTATCTATAAGAGCTAGTGAAATGACCTGTTTGAATTCAAAAGACTAGGTATTTTAGCTGCTTCATTATGAGATACCAGAAAGCTCCTTATACTTATTCAGCAATGTGATAATTGTCTAATTTTCCTGTTTATATTCTTTAGCATAAAAAGTCTCATATATAAAGTTGGTATGATAAATATATAAAGGATAGATAAATTATATCAACTTTAGTAGATATTTCTGACACATAGTTGGTAGTCAATAAATATTTACTGGATACTGATTATGTAGTATGCCATTTCATTACATATATATATAATGCTGAAAGTCCTATGGATTAATATATTGTAGGACATATTGTAATTCTAGCTCTTTCTTCGTTATTGACAAAGATTCTTTTGTCAACTAAAAACAAAGAACCACAATTCACTGCAATGTCCAAAATAAATACATAAATGGAAATTTTATAACTAACATTGTTTCGTATTCTAAACAGCCTACAGGAATGTATGCTTAAAGATAAAATAGGTAAAAAGAACAATTCTTTAAATAATGAAAGAAGGGAAACTGAGTGCAGAAAAATTAGAAGAAGGTAAACCATGAGAGACTCCTAACTCTGGGAAACAAAGGGTTGCAGAAGGGGAAGAGCATGGGGGGATGGGGTAGCTGGGTGATGGGCTCTAAAGTGGGCACTAGATGAGATGACCACTGGGTGTTATACTGGACGTTGACAAATTGAATTTTAATAAAATAGTTTTAAAAAGAACATTTTTAAATACGTTTTGATTTAGAAACTTCAAAGGAAAACAAATTTGTTGTGATTTATTGCTGCAGGAAAAGTCAATCAGTCTATTACAGTAATTCTTAACAATGGATTATTTGGGGATGCTCCAATTTGAAAAATAGGCTTTGTCTTAATGATGGGAACATTAGTACAGGGAACTTCAGGTATTAGGCATGGTAGGTAATATAAAAGAGTGATCATAGTGAATTTGGAGAAAATTCAAAAATCAGAAAGTACTAGAGTATAAGATATATTTTATATTACAATTTTTATTTAAATTCATAGTTGATAGTGTGATACTAGTTCAGGAGTAGAAATTAGTGATTCTTCACTTACATGAAATATCCAATGCTCATCAGAAGTACCCTCCTTAATATTGATCATCCATTTAGCCCACTCTCCTACTTCCTCCACCTCCTCACCAGCAGCCCTCAGTTTGTTTTCTACACTTAAGAGTCTCTTTTATGGTGTGCTTGCCTCTCTTTTTTCCCCCTTTCCCTTATGTTCATCTGTTTTATATCTTAAATTTCACATATGAGTGAAATCATATGATATTTATTTTCTCTGATTTATTTCACTTAGCATAATACACTGTAGCTCCATACATATCACTGCAAATGAAAGATTTCATTCTTTTTAAAAAGATTTTATTTATTTATTCACAAAAGACAGACAGACAGAGAGAGAGAGAGAGAGAGAGAGAGAGAGAGAGGTAGAGACACAGGTAGAGGGAGAAGCAGGCTCCATGCAGGGAGCCTGATGTAGGACTTGATCATGGGACTCCAGGATTATGGGCCAAAGGCAGGCACTAAACCGCTGAGCCACCCAGGGATCCCAAGATTTCATTCTTTTTGATGACTGAGTAATACTCCATTGTATATTTGTAAATCTTCTTTATCCATTCATCTGTCGATGAGCACTTGGGCTCTTTCTATAATTTGGCTATTGTTGACAGTGTTGCTGTGGTGTATGTGCCCCTTCAAATCAGTATTTTGTATCCTCTTGGTAGATACCTAGTAGTACAATTACTGGGTCATGCAGTAATTCTGTTTTTAACTTTTTGAGGACTCTGCATGCCATGCACCAGTTTGCATCGGTTTGCATTCCCACCAATGGTACAAGGGGGTTCCCCTTTCTCCACATCCTCATGAACACCTATTGTTTTTTGTGTTGTTGATTTTAGCCATTCTAACAAGTATGAGGTGATACCTCATTGTGGTTTTGACTTGTGTTTTATTGCTGATGAGTGGTGTGCATCTTTTTATGTATCTGTTGGCCATCTGGATGTCTTCTTTGGAAAAAAGTATATTCTTGGCTTCTGCCCATTTATATTAGATTGTTCAATTTTTAGGGATTGAATTTTATAAGTTCTTTATATATTTTGGATACTAACCCTTTATCAAATATGTCATTTTCAATCATTTTCTCTGATTCCTTAGTTAGCCTTTTAGCTTTCTTGATTGTTTCCTTAGCTGTCTAAAAGCTATTTATTTTGATGTACTCCCAATAGTTCAATTTGCTTTTGTTTCCATTGCTTTCTACAATGTGTCTAATAAGATGTTGCTACAGCCCATGTTGAACAGGTTGTTGCCTATGTTCTCCTCTAGGATTTTGATAGATTCCTCTATCAGATTTAATTCTTCCATTCATATTAAATTTGTTTTTGCCTGTTGTGTAAGAAAGTGGTCCAGTTTCATTCTTCTGTATGTAGCTGTCCAGTTTTCCCAACACAATCTGTTGAAGAGGCTGTCTTTTCCATTGGATATTCTTTCCTGGTTTGTTAAAGAATAGTTGACTATAGAATTGTGGGTCTGTTTCTAGGTTATTCTGATCTATTGATCTGTGTGTTTGCTTTTGTGCTAATACCATACTGTCTTGATAACTACAGCTTTGTAAAATAACTTGTGCTGCCTCCAGCTTTGTTTCTCTTTTTCAAGATTGCTTAAGCTGTTTGAGGTTTTTGTTGTTCCATACAAATTTTAGGATTGTTTCTTACAGCTCTGTGAAAAATGCTGGTTTTATTCTGATAGGTATTACATTAAATGTGTAGATTGCTTTGAGTAGTATAGACATTTTAATATTTATTCTTCCAATCCATGAGCATGGAATGTTTTTCCATTTCTCTGTGTCATTTCCAATTTATTTCATAAATGTTCTATAGTTTTTAGAGTACAGATTTTTTACCTCTTTGGTTGGGTTTATTCCTAAGTATCTTATGTGTTTTGGTGCAATTATACATGGGATGGATTCCTTGATCTCTCTCTTCCTACTGATTTATTATAAGTGTATAGAAATGCAACATATTTCTGTACACTGATCTTCTATTCAGTGGCTTTGCCGAATTCATGTTTCAGTTATAGCAATTTCTTGGTAGAGTATCATGTTGTCTGTAAATAATGAAAGTTTGAGGGAAGTATGGGGGGACTCAGTTAAGTGTCCAACTCTTGATTTCAGCTTAGGCCATGATCTCAGGGTAGTGAGATCAAGCACCATGTTAGATCACACTCAGCAAGAAGTTTACTTGGGTTTCTTTCTCCCTCTCCCTAATTCTCTCTTGCTTGTGCTCTTTCTGAAAGAAAGAAAGAAAGAAAGAAAGAAAGAAAGAAAGAAAGAAAGAAAAGAAAGAAAGAAAAACTTTGAATACTTCCTTGCTAATTGGGATGCCTTATTTTTTTCTTTTTGTTGTCTGACTGCTGAAGCTAGAATTTCCAGTATATTGTTAAATAACAATGGTAAGAGTGAACATGCCTGTCTTTCCTGACGGTAGAAGAGAAACTAATATTTCCCCATTAAGGATATTAGCTGTGAATCTTTTGTATATGGCCTTTATGGTGTTGTATATATTCCTTCTATCCCTCCTTGTTTGCAGGTATTCATCAAGAATGAATATTGTGTTTTCAAATGCTTTTTCTGCAACTATTGAGAGGATCATTTGGTTTTTATCCTTTCTTTCATTAATGTAGTGTAGTATCATGTTGATTGATTTGCAAATATCGAATTGCCCTTGCAGCCCAGGAATAAATCCTACTTGGTCATGATGAATGATTCTTTTAATGAACTGTTGAATTCGATTTGCTAGTATTCTGCTGAGAATTTTTGCATACATATACATCCAGGTTATTGACCTGCACTGCTCCTTTTTAGTGGGGTCTTTGTTTGGTTTTGAAATCAAGGTGATGCCAGCCATGTAGACTGAGTTTGGAAGTTTTCTTTCCTTTTCTAGTTTTTGGAACAGCTTGTGAGGGATAGATATTAAGTCTTCTTTAAATGTTTGGTAGAATTATTCACCTTTGAGTCCATCTGGCCCTGGAGTTTTATTTCATGGGAGTTTTTAGATTACTGACTCACTCTCTTTGCTGGTTATCAGTTTGTTCAAATTTTCTAATACTTCCTGTTTCATTTTGGTAGTTTAATTGTTTATTTTTTTCTATTTTTTAAATGTCTTTTTTATTGGAGTTCAACTTGCCAACATATACTATAACACCCACTGCATATCCTGTCTAGTGCCCATCACCCAATCCACTGCCCACCTCACCTTCCACTAACCATTGTTGGTTTCTCAGAGTTAGGAGTCTTTCATGTTTTGTCACCCTCTCTGATTTTTTCCCACTCATTATCTTCCCTTTCCCCTATAATCCCTTTCACTACTGTATGAGTGAAACCATATAATGATTGTGCTTCTCCAATTGACTTACTTCACTCAGCATAATACCCTCCAGCTCCATCCACATTGAAGCAAATGGTGGGTATTTGTCGTTTCTAATGGCTGAGTAATATTCCATTGTATACATAGACCACATCTTCTTTATCCATTCATCTTTCGATGGACACGGAGGCTCCTTCCACAATTTGGCTATGGTGGACACTGCTGCTATAAACTTTGGGGTCCAGGTGTCCCAGTGTTTCACTGCATCTGTATCTGTGGGGTAAATCCCCAGCAGTGCAATTGCTGGGTGGGAAGGTAGTTCTATTTTTAGCTCTTTGAGGAAACTTCACACAGTTTCCCAGAGTAGCTGTACCAGTTGACATCCCACCAACAGTGCAAGAAGGTTCCCCTTTCTCCACATCCTCTGCAACATTTGTTGTCTCCTGTCTTGTTAGTTTTCTCCATTCTCACTGGTGTGAGGAGTAATCTCATTGTGCTTTTGATTTGTATTTCTCTGATGGCAAGTGATGCAGAGCATTTTCTCATGTGCTTGTTGGCCATATCTATGTCTTCCTCTGTGAGATTTCTGTCATGTCTTTTGCCCATTTCATGACTGGATTGTTTGTTTCTTGGGTGTTGAGTTTAATAAGTTTGTTATAGATCTTGGATACTAGCCCTTTATCTGATATGTCATTGCAAATATCTTCTCCCATTCTGTAGGTTGTCTTTTACTTCTGTTGACTGTTTCTTTTGCTGGGCAGAAGCTTTCAATCTTGATGAAGTCCCAATAGTTCATTTTTACCTTTGTTTCTCTTGCCTTCATAGATGTATCTTGCAAGAAGCTGCTGTGGCCAAGTTCAAAAAAGGTATTGCCTATGTTTTCCTCTAGAATTTTGATGGATTCTTGTCTCCCATTTAGATCGTTCATCCATTTTGAGTTTATCTTTGTATATGGTGTAAGAGTATGGTCTAGTTTCATTCTTCTTCACGTGGCTGAACAATTTTCTCAGCACCATTTATTAAAGAGACTGTTCTTTTTCCAGTGGATAGTCTTTCCTGCTTTGTCGAATATTAGTTGACCCTAGAGTTGAAGGCCCATTTCTGGGTTCTCTATTTTGTTCCATTAATCTAGGTGTCTGATATTGTGCCAGTACCACACTGTCTTGATGATCACACCTTTGGAGTACAGCTTGAAATCCGGCATTGTGATGGGCCCGGCTCTAGTTTTCTTTTTTCAATATTCCCCTGGCTATTCGGGTCCTTTCTGATACCACACAAAACTTAAGATGATTTGTTCCAACTCTCTGAAGAAAGTCCATAGTATTTTGATAGGGATTGCATTGAATATGTACATTGCCCTAGGTAGCATAGACATTTTCACTATATTAATTTTTCCAATCCATGAGCATGGAATATTTTTCCATCTCTTTGTGTCTTCCTCAATTTCTTTCTGAAGTGTTCTGTAATTTTTAGGGTATAGATCCTTTATCTCTCTGGTTAGGTTTATTCCTACTTATCTTATGCTTTTGGGTGCAATTGTAAATGGGATTGACTCCTTAATTTCTCTTTCTTCAGTCTCATTGTTAGTGTATAGAAATACCACTGATTTCTGGGCATTGATTTTTGCATCCTGTCCCATTGCCGAATTGCTGTATGAGTTCTAGCAATCTTGGGGTGGAGTCTTTTGGGTTTTCTACATAGAGTATCATGTCATCCATGAAGAGGGAGAGTTTGACTTCTTCTTTGCCAATTTGAATACCTTTTTTGTTGTTGTTGTCTGATTGCTGAGGCTAAGACTTCTAGTGCTATTTGAGTAGCAGTGGTGAGAGTAGACATCCCTGTCGTTTTACTGATCTTAGGGGAAAGGCTCTAAGTTTTTCCCCATTGAGACTGATATTTGTTGTGGGCTTTTCATATAATCGTGAATGAAAGAGGAGAGATCACAATTATTGCCAAGGAAATACAAACGATTTTAAAATGTATTATGAGCAGCTATACACCAATAAATTAGGCAATCTAGAAGAAATGGATGCATTTCTGGAAAAACACAAATTACCAAAACTGGAACAGGAAGAAATAGAAAATCTGAACAGGCCAATAACCAGTGAGGATACTGAAGCAGTAATCAAAACCCTCCCAAGACACAAAAGTCCAGGGCCAGATAGCTTCCCAGGGGAATTCTATTAAACTTTTAAAGAAGAAATAATACCGATTTTACTAAAGCTGCTCCGAAAGATAAAAAGGGATGGAATACTTGTATGAGGCCAGCATCACCTCAATTCCAAAACCAGACAAAGACGCCACCAAAAAGGAGAATTACAGACCAATATCCCTGATGAACATGGATGCAAAAATTCTCAACAAGATACTAGCCAATAGGATCCAACAGCACATTAAGAAGATTATTGACCATGACCAATTGGGATTTATCTGCAGGATGCAAGGTTGGTTCAACACTTGTAAAATAATCAATGTGATAGATCACATCAACAAGAGAAAAAACAAGAAGCATATGATCCTCTCAATAGATGCAGAGAAAGCATTTGACGAAATACAGCATCCATTACTGATCAAAACTCTTCGGAGTGTAGGGATGAGGGAACATTTGTCAGCATTTTAAAAGCATTTTAAAACAAAAATATGTTTGTTTCTAAGAATATATCTGTTTCTTCCAGGTTCTCTGATTTGTTGACGTATAGTTTTTCATAATATTTTCTTACAACTGTTTGTATTTCTGTGGTATTTCTTGATATTTCTTCTTTTTAACTTGTGATTTTATTTATTTCAGTCGTTTCTCTTTTTTGGAAAGCCTAATTATACGTTTTCATTTTAATGATTTTTTCAGAGAACCAGCTCCTTGTTTCATTTATCTGTTCTATTGGCTTTTATTTTTGCTTGTTTTTGTTTCTATCTTTTATATCTGTGATGTTGGTTGTGATCTCTACTATCTCATTTATGATTTTATTTATTTGGGTCCTTTCTCTCTTTTTTTGACAAGTCTGGCTATGGATTAATAAATTTTATTAATTCAAAGAGCCAAGTTCTAGTTTCATTGATCTATCCTACTTTTTTTCTGTATCATTTATTTCTGCTATAATCTTTATGATTTCCCTCCTTCTGTTGGCTTTAGCTTCATTTTTTTTCCTAGCTTCTTTAGGTGTAAGTTGTGTTTTTTAGACTTCTTGCTTCTTGAGATACACCTGTATTGCTATAGCCTTCCTTTTAGGACCACTTTTGCTGCATCTGAAAGGATTTTGGACCATTGTGTCTGCATTTTAATTTGTTTTCATGTCTTTTTAAAATTTCTTTTAATTCCTGGTTAACCCATTCATTCTTTAGTAGGATGTTCCCTACCCTCCATGTATTTGTGGTCTTTCCAAATATTTTCTTGTGACTGACCTCATATTCATAGCATTGTGGTTGGAAATATGCATGACATGATCTCAATCTTTTTGTATTTGTGGAAGCCTGATTTGTGAACCAGTATGTGATCTATTCTGGAGAATTCCCATGTGCACTCAAAAAAGAATGTGCATTCTGCTGCTTTAAGATGAAATATTCTTAATATATCTAATAAATGCATCTGGTCAAGCATGTGATTCCAAGCCCTTGTTTCCTTGTTGATTTTCTCTTTAGATGATCTGTCCATTTAAATAAGTGGGCTTTTAAGGTCCTCTACTATTATTGTATTATTATCAATGAGTTTCTTTGTTATTAATTGTTTTATATATTTTGGTGTTCCCAATTTAGGAGCATAAACATTTACAATTGTTAGATCTTGTTAGATAGATCCTTTTATTATGATATAATGCCCTTCTTCATCTCTTGTTACACTCTTTGGCTTAAAATATAGTTTGTCTTATATAAGTATTGGTGCTTCAGGTTTCTTTTGAGGTTCATATGCAAGTTCACTTTCAATCTGTGGTGTTTTTGAATCTAGTATGAATTCCTTGAACCATGTAGGTGGTTCTTATATTTTTAATCCATTCTGATACCCTATGCTTTTTTAGAGATTTTATTTTTCTATTCATGAGAGACACATGGTGGGGGAGAGAGCGAGAGAGAGAGAGAGAGAGAGAGACACAGGCAGAGGGAGAAGCAGGCTCCATGCAGGGAGCCCTAAGTGGGACTTGATCCCCGGCACTCTAGGACCATGCCCTGGGCTGAAGGCAGTGCTAATTCACCTGGGCTGCCCTACCCTATGCTTTTTGATTGGAGCATTTAGTAGATTTATTTTCAGAGTGGTTATTGATAGATATGAATTTATTGCCATTGTACTACTGTAAAGTCAATGTTTCTGGAGATTTTCTCTGTTCCTTTCTTGTATTTGTTGCTTTTGGTCTCTGCCATTCAAAGAGCTAACTTCTATATTTCTTGCAGGGCTCGTTTAGTGATCACAAACTCCTTTACTTTTTGTTTGAGAAATTCTTTATGTCTTCTTTTGTTATGAATGTTAAACTTGTTGGAGAGAATATTCTTGTCTGAATATTTTTCCCATTCAGCATGCTGAATATATCGTGCCACTCTCTTCTTGCCTGCCAGGTCTCTGTGGTGAGATCTTCTGAGTTTCAAAACTCAAACCTTATTTGTGTTTCCTAATAATTTAGGCATTTCCTTTCCCTTGCTGCTTTTTGGAGTTTATTCTTATCTCTGTATTTTGAAAATTTTACTATGATATGTCTTGGTATTGGCCTGCTTTTGTTGATTTTGATGGGAGCTCTCTCTGACTCCTGAATTTGAATGTCTGTTGTCTTCCCCAGATATGGATTTTTTTTTGCTATAATTTGTTAAACTAAACCTTCTACCTCCTATTCCCACCCTTCCTGTTCTGAGACTCCTTGATCTAATTGTTATTACTCTTTATGGAGTCACTGAGTTCTATAAATCTACACTTGTGATCCAATATTTTTCTTTCCCTTTTCATTTCTGTTTCATTATTTTCCATAATTTTATCTTCTGTAACAGTTATTTTTTCTCTGTTTTTTCCATCACTGTGGTTATTACATCCAGTCAGTTTCACATTGCATTTATAACATTTTTTACTTTGGCCTGACTACTTTTTAGGTCTTCTCTCTCTCTCTCTCTCTCTCTCTCTCTCTCTGTCTGTCTTTTCTTTCTATGGTATGGGACTCTCTTGTGTTTCCTATGCTTTTCTCATGCCAAACTAGTATCCTTATGATTGCCGCTTTAAATTTTGGATCAGGAATATTACTTATAGCTGTTTTGATTAGATCCCTGGCTATGACCTTTTCTTCTTCTTTTTTTTTTTTTTTTTGAGATAATCCCTCAATCTCGGCATTTTTTCTAGGTCTTTGTCTTCTTCTGTATGTTAGAAAAGCCTATTGTTTCATGCTCCTGAGAGTAATGGCTTTATTAAGAAGAGGTTGTATACTGTTTAGGGCCTTGTGTTTCAAAAAGTGCCTCTGGTGTATGCTGTGCACACTCTGCTGCTGTTTTGACTTCCTTTTCATTCAAGTCAGTTCTCTATATAGTTCCTACTTGCCTACCATGGAGAGTGTTTGAACCTTGTCCAGAGTGTGGTAAGTTTCAAATATGTGTGCTCTGATCTGCTTTTTAAAAGAGGTCTGATCCTATTTCCACTAGTGCTCTGTGGTCAGTAATCCTTGTGTGTGGGGGTGTTTGTGCTGTTCTGGGGGAGGGCCTGATGCTCTGGTTCTCAGGCACACTTGCCCTAGTAAAGAAGCACCTGCAGCGTACAGATGTGTGGCTCAGACCACCACTGTTGGCTCTGTTCTGCTCACCGAAGTCAGTCCATTATGATGAGTAAGGGAGGAAAATGGCACCAGTCCTCTCTCTTGTCACTTTCTTCTATGTGCTGTCCAGAAAACCCTCACAGAAGATCAAATAACCTTCCCTCATGTGTCCCGGGTGTCCCTCAGATCCCTGCCTTTACCCTTTCTGTGTCAGGGCCATATGCCCACCCAGCATCACTGTGCATCTGTGTTGTATCTCAAAAACACAAACTGAGTTTCAAAACTCAACCTTTAGGGACCCAGTGCAGTGAGGATCCATGCTGGTTTTCTAGGGAAGGGACTCCTCACACTGGGGCTCTTGCAGTTTGTTCCAGAAGGGCAGTTGCACCAATGTGCAGGTGCTTCGAGTTTAGAGTAAAGCACAGCAAAAACCTGAGTCCAGGTTAGCTGCCCTTGTCAGGTGTCTCTACCCCTAAGCTTAAGTGGTACCATCTACTCTGAGGCCTCTGCCTTCCTCCACAGGATCGTTGCAGTGTTCACCAAGCTCTACACCAGCCATGGTGCAGACTTCTAAACCTCCAGTTTTTGTGGCCCACTGATTGTAAAAACTCACAATAGTTAGCTGTTTGTTTTCCTAGTCAATGGCTTTGGGGAAGTGTTTTCCCTGTGCAACCCCCTGTGCACTGCTCTCTCTCTCCCTTTCTCTGCCTCTCTCTCTTGCCTTTTCTCTGTATCAGGGATTCCTCCCTTCTGCAGCACCTGAGATTCTTTTCTCTCCTAAATCACATCTCTGCACCTACTGTCTTCCTCTTCTCTCCCTTTAGTTGTGTGTTTGTTATGTGAGTTCTCATATTGATTTATTAGGTGTTCAGAAGGATTTGATATTTACCTAGCTATATTTGAGGGATGAAGCAAGGATAGGGTACTCCTCCTACTCCACCATCTTAACTCCCCCTTTTGAGTATAAGATACTTTGATATGTTGCTAACAATTTTGATAGCATATGTCAGGATTAATGAAAGAGAGCAGTGGTGGGTGTTGGTCAGTAGACATAAAGCTAGAAGAAAATGGAACAACATAAACCAAACCAATGGGGACCTAGATATCTAAAAGCAAAAGTCGAGTATTGGTTGTAATGGAGTCCTTGGAAATCTGTGAAAAATCATGATAGCAAATATAAAAGAGACTAAAATAAAATAAAATTCAGAAATGTCAGATTAGAATGGTCAGTAAAATAAGCAATTAAAAATATCCAAGAATAAGCCTAAGCATATCTACATTTTTTCACCTATTTGTGGAAGTACTCAGAGAATTTCCTCATGTTCAGTTGAAGTTAGTTATACAAACTATACTGAATTCGAATATTCCTAAAGATAAAAATGTAATGTAAATCAGAAAGGAAACAACCTTAAAACTCTAATACTAAGGAAGTATAAGTGTGAGATTATACTCTTAGCCATCTAAGACATCATAACAAATTTAAAATTTTAAAGGCATTATAAATATATTGCCAAAAATACCTTAAAAATAAGTAACAGAATTGTTATTTTTGCTCAGGTATAGATCCACCCAACCCATCTATTCTTTTTTCCTTTAATTCATGTATTCATTCAATAAACATTTATTGATTGCCTACTCTGTGGTACTGATGTTAAGGACAATAAGATGCAGTCTTTTCCCTGGAGATACTCATAAAACTGTTGTGAAGATAAAATGAAATAATTGGTTCAAAAGTGCTTTCAAAAGTTAAAAGTACTTTACAAATGCTAGGCATTTTTATTGTAAACTCCCAGTATGTGTGATGATTATTTAATAAGCTTAAATAGTGTTTACAGATAGCTCATTTGAGTTAATTAGGCCTTGTGACCATCTTTTTCTTAATTTTTAAGTTAATTTTGGGAAATAAGTATGGGAAAAGTCTTAGTAGCAAGACTTTTATAATTATAATAATATAGTTATCTAGACTCTATGGAACTTTTTGTTTATTTCTCTCTCTTTTTAAAATATTTTATTTATTTATTCATGAGAAAGGCAGAGACATAGGCAGAGGGAGAATAAGGTTCCTTGTGGGGACCCTGATGTGGGACTCGATCCCAGGACCCCAGGGTCATGCCCTGAGTCAAAGGTAGATGCTTAACCACTGAGCAACCCAAGTGTCCCTGGAATTTATGTTTCAAAGCAGTTTTATATCCTTTTATCATATTTCATGCTGTGAAAATCATATGTGAGGGGTAATTATTTACTTATTTTAAGAATGGAGATTGCTTTTCTCTCAGAGAGGTGCATCCTTTATATCCCCTGTAAAATCTAGTTTCCAATTGGAGCTTGATCCCTATCCTGGCCCTGTGTCCTAGTGAGGATGCACCTCTCTACCTATATTTTTGACTGATGAATAGAAACAGATTTTAGCAGGTCAGTAACTGATAGAATGATCTCAACTCTCATCTATGTGAACCTTAGTTTCCTTCATCTAAAAAATGATCATTTAGTGGATGATAACACTTCATCCACTAAATGCTGATGCTTTAAGCTCCTGAGTGTGCAAGGGGGGAGTCAACCTTGAAGAGCTAAGCATGTGGGGGAGGGGAAACATTCATTTAAAGAGTTCCAGCTGAAATATACTGCTAGTATAAGTGCAAATTAGAATTTGTTTATCTTCTTATCTATTACATGAAGGAATAAGGTATGGACAATACTATGACTGAACTAACCAGAATATTTTCACATACCACTTTTGTGGTTAAGTTGTCTTTTCTTTGGAGTCAGTGCTATCTAAACATTTGGTACAGATGCAATTGCTGGTGACAGAAATAAATGGGAATAGGGCATTTTCAAAAAGATATATTAAAGATGTCAATAGTAACAGCCTCACAATCCAAATGCCTAATGCATTGAATGTTTTAGTGATATAATTGAATTTTATTTAATGCAGTGACAAAAAATCCTATGCTATATATATTATGTGAGTATAAAATGGATTAGATAAAGCTAGAAATAAATATAATTATTTTCTAGCACTACAATCCTCAGTGCTCCTAATTGTATATATATGATAGCTTCTAATTCAGTTAGGATCAACTATATTCCACATTAGCTTGTCTGTTTAAATCCATGCATTGTACTAGAAAAAAGCCCATTAACTTAATAATATCAATTTAGTTAGTTCTAGCTCATTAACACTGACACCAAAAGTGTTGTAGAAGAAGACTTTGGATAATTTTGTTCCTTACATAATTCGTTAGAGCCTTAAAGACCTCTTGCCACCATCTACTCTTTCCTTTACACTCTCAGTCACAGCCAAAATTCATCACTGGTTCATTTTTACATGTACATTCAGAAGGCATCATTTATTGCTGTTGTTTGAAAGTCAGCTTTTCAGACTAAAAGAGAAATCACTTGACCTTTCCTAGCCACAATCTCTCATTTGACAACTTTGAAAGTCACAATTCACTATAAATGTCCAAATATTCTACCAGAAAAGAAGCCTGTAAAGGTTTCACTGTTGAGCTTTTCCTATCTTGAATTAATTTTTACTGATGTATACATATGTCATTTTTTAAAGATTTATTTATTTATTTGAGAGAGAGAGTGTGTGTAAGTGGGGCGATGGGCAGATGGAGAGTATCTTCAAGCAGACTCTCCCCTGAGCATGGAGTTGTTTGTGGGGCTCAATCCCACAACTCATGAGATCATGATATGAGTTGAAACCTGACACTTAACTGATTGAGCCACTCAGGTGTCCCTGTATGGTTGGTTTTCATCTTGTACAGCTGAATGGTCAAAAGAGCAGACTAGAATGATGTTCAATATAAATCAAGACCACTCATTAAGATGTTGAGATTATTAAGGATAAATAACATCCTTATGTTATTTATGAATAGAACATATGAATAGAAACATATGTTTTTAAATATTTTATTTATTTATTCATCAGAGACACACACAGAGAGGCAGAGCATAGGCAGAGGGAGAAGCAGGTTCCCTACAGGGAGCTTGATGCAGGACTTGATCCCGGGACCCCAGGATCACAACCTGAGCCAAAGGCAGGCGCTCAACCACTGAGCCACCCAGGTTCCACTAAAGGGAATATTTTGAGTATCCAGTACCTATTTTTTCTGGCTTAGGAATGGCTTATTACACAAAGTACAAATGAGCTACTTTTTTCTTATTTAAAAATACAAGATTGCTAAAAAATCTTTAGGAATTTTTATTCCTAAAAAATAACAGTTTCAAGCTAGTTTTGTACACTCTGAGCAATCTGGACACATCATGTACTTTTGTCCCATCAGTATTTGCTTAAAAGAAGTCTTTCCCTACAAATTAGTGTTTCACATCCTACTGTTAAATAATTTGCTTCTTAGAACCAAATGCAGTATCCAAAGGCTATTGTGTGTATTTTCTCCCTTATTATCTTTTAAAAAATATTTCAAATATAAAAATATGTAATATATATGTAAATTATAAAGTATAATATGTCAGTGAACCCACTATCCAACTCAATAACTGAAACATTACCAAAAACTTGCATCTATTTATGTGCTTATCCCTTTACCTATACTTCTGCCTCCCCACCAAATGTAAGCACTCTCCAAAATTTTGTGTTTAACTTCTTCTTGTTTTCTATACTGCTTATTTGAAAATAAATATTTATTTATTTATTTATTTATTTATTTATTTTATTGGTGTTCAGTTTACTAACATACAGAATAACCCCCAGTGCCCGTCACCCATTCACTCCCACCCCCCGCCCTCCTCCCCTTCCAACACCCCTAGTTTGTTTCCCAGAGTTAGCAGTCTTTACGTTCTGTCTCCCTTTCTGATATTTCCCACACATTTCTTCCCCCTTCCCTTATATTCCCTTTCACTATTATTTATATTCCCCAAATGAATGAGAACATATAATGTTTGTCCTTCTCCGACTGGCTTACTTCACTCAGCATAATACCCTCCAGTTCCATCCACGTTGAAGCAAATGGTGGGTATTTGTCATTTCTAATAGCTGAGTAATATTCCATTGTATACATAAACCACATCTTCTTTATCCATTCATCTTTCGTTGGACACCTTTCGAGGACATCTTTCGAGGTTGTGGAGAAAAGGGAACCCTCATACACTGTTGGTGGGAATGTGAACTGGTGCAGCCACTCTGGAAAACTGTGTGGAGGTTCCTCAAACAGTTAAAAATATATCTGCCCTACGACCCAGCAATTGCACTGCTGGGGATTTACCCCAAAGAAAATAAATATTTAATTTTAGAAACAATTTATAGAATTATAGAATGTCACAGCTGGAAATAACCTGTGAGATCATCCAGCTTGACTCTGTCACTTTACATAAAGGGAAACTGAGATCCCTGGCAGGTAGAATGAGGCTATCTGGCCATTGGGTAGAAATTTATTCATCATTTGGGAGGTTGGAAATACATTAATGTTCTATGAGTCTACTATCTATTCAGTAATGACTGCAATCATAATAATTGATATTCAAATACTTAGCAATAAAACTAGGTGCTGTAGTTTTTAAATAGGAAGTCTTTGTAACTTAAAAATGTAAAAATTATATAAAAACATATTTACAGAAAAATTGCCTATAAATCATAATTACATATATTGTATTTTAGTCTCTGAATTCTATTATAAACCCAGAACATCATTTCCATTAAAAACTTTAACATACGCAGTAAATTCTTCTAAAGGGCACATCTCAATAAAATGATTTCTGATGAAAATCTGCTCTGATTTTCTTTGGAATTATATTACTGCATACATTATATATATAATAAACTATATATAATATTATATATATTTATATATAATATAAATACATATAATAGTTACATATATAACTATTATATATTACATATATTATAACTATATATAACTAATATTTATATATAATATAAATACATATAATAGTTTCAGACCAGCTAAGCAGATTAATTTCCAAAATAGTCTCTAGAAATTATAGCATATTATTCTTTTGATATCACAGTCATCTCCTTATAGAATTGATAACCTAAGACTTCTTTCTGATGGCTCGTCATTGTCACACTCCATATGTTGGTTAATGGACTCATTTGAGGGGAATTGTGAATAAAATGGTATTGATTTAGCTAAGGAACATTACAATGGAATATTACACAGCCATAAAAAGGATGAGATCTTGTTATTTGTGACAACATGGATGAACCTAAGGGTATTATGCTAAGTGAAATAAGTCAGACTGAAAGAAAGAAATACCATATGATTTCACTCATATGTAGAATCTTAAAAAAAATGAATAGACAAACAAACAAAAAGCACAATCAGACCTGTGAAAAGAACAAACTAATGGTTGTCGGGGGGAATGAGCAAAATTTGGGAAGGGGAGAGAGAGATACAGGTTTCCAGTTATTGAATGAACAAATCATGGGAATAAAAGGCACAGCATAAGGGGAAAAAAGGAATAACATTTAGCAAAGGTTTCATGCTTTGTAAACACAGTATCATGTATCCCTAATTGTTTACTAACTAAGGCTATTTAAGCTGGAGCTTCATACCTTCCTACTGAGGAAATTAAAGGAATTCTGAAGTCTTTTTTTAAGATTTTATTTTTTTACTTATTTTATTTTTTTGTATTTTTTATTGGAGGTCAGTTTGCCAACATATAGCATAACATCCAGTGCTCATCCCATCTTTTTTAAAAAAGATTTTATTTATTTGAAAGAAAGGGGGAGGAGCAGAGGGAGAGGGACAAGCAGACTCTGTGCTGAGCATGGAGCCAGGTGCAGGTCCAATCCCATGACCCTGAGATCATGAGCAAAATTAAGAGTCAGATGCTTAATCAACTGATCCAACCAGGCACCCCTTGAACTCTTATAAATTGAATATTCAGTATTTATCTGTTCTTAAATTCATAGTTTTGTCCACAGTTGAATCTCACTAATTTGTGTTAATGGGGAAGTAGTTAAGTCTGAAATGTAGATAGGCACTGACTAATAGAACTTCCTATAATGATGAAAATAATTTTCCATGATGTCCAATATGATAACTACTATCCACATGTGACTTACATAGCACTTGAAATATGGCTAGTGTGATTGAGTAATTGAATTATTAGTTTTATTTACTTTAATAATTTAAATAGCAACATTTGACTAATGGCTACCATTTTGGGCAGCTCAGATAGAAACTATCAAAAGGTTAATTTGGTGATATTCAAGAAATAAGTATATAACTGTAAAGATTCATCCTATTAGACACATTTGCCTGAGTTGATAAGCATTTGTAATTAGTATGCTGTTTGTTTTGACATAAATAATTTTAGGCTAGTTTCTTATGTGAGTGAAACAAATCAAAATTGAGAAAGTGTTTATTTTCTTGATACATCCTTTTTTATAATGTGGGGAGAAATCCATCACCCTACACTCTATTAGTGCAGCTACATATTCTAAATTTATTAGTGTAGATATATTGTTTTCTCACAAGGACTAACAATAGAGAGGCACACAGTGATACAATTTTTTTTATTAAACATAAGGTATAATAATAATTTCAACATCAAAATAGAACAAAACCTACCAATCAAAATACTAGACCTCAAAATATTTAGTTCCTATGATAGAGTCTTAACTACATACCTGGTGTAACCATTTCTGTGACTAGGAAAAGGGATCTTAGAATTAAGTTAATCAGTGCCTAAACATTATCTGTGGTTTTTTACTGAGGTGCCATTTTCATTTAGGAAGCATAATAATGACCTTAATATGAATATGTAGGTTTCATCCATGAAAATATTGGTTTTTACAGTCTCTAAAGATCCATTAGAACTGGTTTGTAGGGGGACCTGGGTGGCTTTGTGGTTGAGTGTCTGCCTTTGGCTCAG
The DNA here is from genome assembly GCF_003254725.2 of Canis lupus dingo. Taxonomy (NCBI): domain Eukaryota; kingdom Metazoa; phylum Chordata; class Mammalia; order Carnivora; family Canidae; genus Canis; species Canis lupus. The sequence continues at coordinate 67,548,379 of NC_064281.1, forward strand.
GTTGTGATCCTGGGGTCCTGGGATCTAGTTCCACATCAGGGTCCTTGCAGGGAACCTGCTTCTCCCTCTGCCTACATTTCTGTCTCTCTCTGTGTCTCTCATGAATAAATGAATAAAATCTTTAAAAAACAACTGGTTTGTAAAGCAGGCCCTACATTTTCATTGAAAACTCTCAAAAAGAATGGTTATTTGTCGCTATATTCCTAAAATCAAAAGAGAATCTTTTTTCATTTACTGTTGGCTTCTAATCATGTGAAAAAGGAAACATTACCATTCTGTCCTAAACATTGGGCCACAATTAAGGCAAAATAGGTTTAGATCCTCAGTGTACTCAGGTTGTAAACAGTAGCCTGACATCAACTGAAAACAAGGAAATAGGGTGTAGGTTGGATTATTCCTACAGTGTAACAAGTGTAGTAGTCATGTATGATGTGGACATTAAAAGACCATGTTAAAACAACTTTACCAAAAAACCAAAACAGTTATCAGAAATGAAAAGTGAATTATCAAGTTTTAAAATGTTCAAGAGCTTTGGGAAGTGTGTATTTGTCATTATGTTTAATTTGCACATACTTCACTGAGGAAAAAGCCAGGGGAGCTAGGCTGAGAACACAGCTGTACAGGCAGCTCAACTAATTGCCTCTCCATCCTCAACCTCATTTATCTTCATTTCTTCCCAATTATATCAAATTATCAATAGTCTCTGTTGTATCAGTCTTAATCCCCTTTATTCAGGCAGCATTAGATAGTGGCAGATGAATTCTTGGAGGCAGTCAGAGTAAATAACCATGAAATGCCACCTCTGGCAGATGGCATTGCTCACAAGAAATGTGACAAAACATTAGGAATTTATAACTGGGCATTGGTATGAGGATGCAAGCTGTTAATATTTTTTTAAAGATATCAAGGTGGTACATGGTAAAAATGTACTGCATATTTCAAAGAAAAAATACAAAGGTGTAGGTGTTCATATCTCAAAAGATTAATACATTTTTAGATGGTATGTTCCCATTGAACACTGTAACCATGATATCCTTTCATGCCATATTTTATGATAATAAATGGCCTATTTTCATATGAAGCAAGGAATACACATTCTGCATTTAAAGATAGAATATCATTTATTTTTCTTTCTTATCAACAGACTGTGCAATATTTATTGTGTCTATTTCCAAATTGAAAATATGCTTTAAAATTGTAAAAAAAAGAAATGTCAATAAGAAAACAGTGTTTGGAAACATTTAAATTCTTTATTTGGAAAAGTAAGACAGAATAAAAATCATATTTGTGTCGTTTACAAAATAGAAGTAATAGAAATCTAAAGCGTTTCTCTTCAACAAATGTGTTGATTTGCCAAAATAATTACATAACACATTGTTTTTATGAATTTAATCTTCAGAATCATATGATCTTTAGATGTTATTACAAAGATGCAACAGTTGAAATAATAACGATCTTTAAAATGAAATATAAAATAATAAAATAGGACACTTATTGTATCTTATTATCAAGTCAAAGATCTTTTAGTAAGAGCTAGTGGATTTATATTTGACCTTTTCTATGACACAACCCTGGTTAGGGAGTGGGTGTCTCTGACATATTAACACTAGATGCTAAATTCAATGGAATGATGAAAAATTGGAATGATGACCCCTTTCTTCAGTGACAGAGAAGGGGTAAAGGGGACAAAACTATGAAGCTGCCTGCTTCCATGGCATCCCAAGGTACCAAATCTCTAAGCCCTTTTATCTTCTCCTTTTTAGGCTACTCTTGGGTAACTGTATCTTACATCGTCGTCTGTCTCCTGCATTGTCTTATCCAAGTTAAATCTCAGAAATATTCTTTCTCATCTCAGTTTCTTCAGTAGTTTAAATTTTGCATATTTTCTGTATAAAATGTATCTAAGCTGCATGAAGTAAACATGTATGAATTGAGTTGTTAATTGAGCTCAGAAAATAATAATTTCTAGCTTTTTTTCCCCCATACTTACTCTTGAGGCTTCTTAATTCGAAACCGAAATTTCAAGGCTACTTTTATATTGTGCAGCATTAGGTTGGGACAGTTTAGGAAATTTTCATGAAATCATAGGCTAAGTTGTCCCCACACTGATGTATCAACTGTTCATCTCACTTTTATTTAGAGTTTGAATCCGTGCTGTTTTTTTGCTCTACAACCTGGACAAAACATATTATTACCATTGACAACTTAATGCAAAAACATATTATAGACAAATCCAAACTTTTAAGATGTCTATGGTATTGTAATGTCAATAGCTCTAGAGCTACTAATATTTTATAACACTTTGAAAAGTTACTTTTAAAATGTAACATACTTTGCTTTCAGTGTGAGGCATAGGTGATATTATTTTTTCTAAATGTATTTATTATGTCAGATTGTCAACCTTGGAAACAAAAGTTTGTAAATTGGCCAAAAGTACCAGACATCTTTTGCTATTTTTGCTTCACTGCCAGTGCTAAAAAGCTGAGGTGTGTGGTGTGTCAGTGCATATTTAACTTTTCATTCTTACAGGAATGAGTCTGAGCTTAATGGTGTTTATGTGTTGGGATATAGTAGACTGAGAACAATAAATATATTATAAATAATAAATTGAATTATGCAACTGAATGGGCAAAATAGACTCATTTGTTTAAATTCTATTCCTCTTTTATTAGCATATCATATATACCATGAAGAGGCAAATTTAAATAATTCAATAATGTAAAAATTCAATTTTTATAAATTTTTAAAAAATTTTTTATTTATTTATGATAGTCACACACAGAGAGAGAGAGAGAGAGAGAGGCAGAGACACAGGCAGAGGGAGAAGCAAGCTCCATGCACCGGGAGCCCGACGTGGGATTCGATCCAGGGTCTCCCGGATCGCGCCCTGGGCCAAAGGCAGGCGCTAAACCGCTGCGCCACCCAGGGATCCCATAAAAATTCAATTTTTAATTAAAAATTTCAAACATTAAATTGTATTATTTTTAATATTAATTTTGCACCTCCATATTTGCTGAATTTTGAAAATGAATATTGAAACATAACCAAGAGGTTCTTAAACTTTTATAACTATTGCACTGCTCTTGACAAAATAAAACTTGTTAAAGATAACCAAGGATCATCTCATTGCAGAATATATAATCATATTTTGAAACATTTGCCTAATATGTATAAATGTGTGTATATGTATGTGTATTAAAAATTGCAGCTAAATGATTAACACATTAAGTATTTTTACACAATATTTTATTTCTTTCTTTGAAAAATGTATTCAAAGGAATAATCTGGAGTCAAACTATCAGACAATTTTTTTTTACCTTCCTGCCTATGGTGCATTGAATGGAAATTTGGAAAGCAAATAAATAATGCTTCTCCTTGATCACTAAAAAAATTAGGATATCTGAACTGCATTCACCACTATTTTCATTTAAAAAATCTTAGTGGCTTTTCCAACAAGTAAATTTATTTTATTTATTTAATTCATTATGACTTGATTTTAAAATGGTATTTCTTTATCTAGGACTCGGCTCACAGACAGTTGAAATCATGTGTTTCACACTCATAAATCTGTATGTATGTCTGACTCCATTCCATCATGCTTAATATGATTTTCTTGAATTTGTTTCTTTACGATATGGTAAGCATATAATATCAAAAGAATGCCACTATGAAAAGTATGTGCTCTTTTTTCCCCCATCTATCTATATCACTATATACTTCTCTCGACTTAAGGTATTTCTATTGTATTTTGAATTAGATATATTTTCATAACTTTAAGCCCATGGCTTTTGGCATCTTTTTCTGAAGATGCTTTCTCAGTTTTCTTCACAAAGTGTCTCATTTTGCTCCTCAGAGTCTAAACAGTATCATGCACATTCACAGTCAAAGCTTCAGTTAAAAGTATTAGTGTCAATATGCCTTGTATAAACACTATTGATAATAGTAGCTTGATGTGTGTGTTCTAGAGTCTGTTTTGATTCAACTCCTTACTGGCTGTGTGAGCTTGGACAAATTAATCTTTTTGAGTTAAGGTTTTTTTCTATAAAGTGTAACTGATTATAGTACCTACCATATAGGGCTGTTGTAAGGATTAGATGAATAGTTTCTGGAACATATCAAGTGCTCAATGTGCTTTGAACATTTTTCTGGAACAATTTAGGGTCTCAATAAATATGATTCCCATTGATATTAGATTTATATAATTTTTTCTAAGTAGTGACTCACAACGACTAATTGTAGTTTTAATTACTCAACATAGTTGAGTAAATAAATTGCATTTATTAACCGCTTTGATACCATCAGCAGTAAGTCATAAGTCCTTTCATATTAGAAGTGAAAGACTCATTCCATATATCCATAGGCACACTGAATGCAGGCCTAGTAAAATTTTCTTGTCAATTCTATAATTGTTACATGTTGTTTTGTTAATTGTTATATATTGTTATTGTTATTTTCATTCTATAATTATTTATTTCCATCTTCTGTACCATTTCCTTCTTTTTTTCCTTTTCATTTTTTAAAAGTTATGTTGCTCTACACTCTCTTTTATTCCATCTAAAGTTGTTTGATTTATTTAATGCTTTAGCTTAACAAAATATATGTCTCTTTCCCTTTGTATATTATGCTAGGCTCCTGCCTTATATTTCAATTCATTAACTTTTCCTCAGCTTTATAGATTTTAATGAATTTGAGTCTTCAGCTAAAAACATTAAAATGTAATCTGTCTCTCTAAAATAAATAAATGAGGGGCAAATGGGTGACTCAGTGGTTGAGTGTGTCTTTGGCTCAGATCGTGATCCCGGGGTCCTGGGATTGAGTTTCACATCTTCTTCTGCCTATGTCTCTGCCTCTCTATGTGTGTCTCTCATGAATATATAAATAAATAAATAAATAAATAAATAAATAAATAATCTTTGAAAATAAAAATCTTTTTTAAAAAAATGGGGCTCCTAGGTGACTTAGTCAGTTAAGCATCTGACTTTGGCTTAGGTCATGATCTCAGGATCCCAGGATCCAGCACCATGTGGAGCCCCTGGTGGAGCCCCATCAGGCTCCATACTCAGTGGGGAATTGCTTCTCCCTCTGCCCTGCCCATTGTTCTGCCCCCTTCTCATGTTCTCTCTCTCAAATAAATGAAAAATCTTTTATAAAATAAAATAAAATGTAATCTTGTTTCTCTAGTGTAGATTTTGGTCTTTATTTGAGTAAAATGACTTTTTTTTCTCCTGAAGTTCTCTTTTCCTCTGTATTTTGCACTTTCACATTGTCTGCTTCTTTCTTCTATATTTTATTATATCTTGCATTTGTTTTAGAGTGACATAAATTTTTTTTGAAAAAAGTTGTAATCCATTTTCTCTACCAAATTTCTTCTCATTTTAGTATGTATTCCATCTTATTAAATATGTTGCTTTTTCTGATGGTTCTTCTTTTGAGAAATACTAAGATTAATACCTACTGTATGCCAGCCAAATTCAATCTCCTTTGTACAGGGAGAAAGAGAAAAAAGAATCATCTCTTTTTGCTTTACCAAGAGGATATCAACATACATTGTTGTTTAGATCTCATGTACCCTCTTTAATACACAGTTTTTTTAAATGAAAAAAAATACATATATACACTTTCTGAAATGCCCAATATTTTTGTACCTTCTTTTATCTGCTTCTGAAATGAAGTTTGATTTAGCTAATATATCTTTCAAGAAAAAAATGTAATACACATTTCAATATTCAAAGGAGCTGGCTGGCACCATTTCCCTCCATCATCCCTCAGCATAAACACAGAACCAACTTCAGTAAAAAGCACATCCCTGACCCTGGCTGCTTAACCAGCTTACACCAGGTGCAACACCTCTGCACTCTGTTGGTATTGCCCTTCTCAGTCAAGTATGTCTCAGTCCCAACACAGTGGGCCCTTTCCCCAGAAGACAGCAGAAACCCCTGTCCACACCACTTCCCCCAACCAGAGACTTATGCAAGGCTTCATTTCTAGTGGAATTAACACCAGGTTTTATTTAACAAGCACACCAGAGCGCACTTAGTTAAAACTTGCAACACTCTGGCCAAGGACCAAACACTGCCCATGACAGACAAGGAGATCCTCTGCAGGCAACAGGCCTGAATGACAGAGCAACTTAAACACAGAAGCAGAGTGCATGCAGCACACACAAGAGACACTCCCTGAAGTGCCAGATCCTGGACACTATATGACGTTTTCTTCATAAAGCCATTACTCTCAGGAGCAGGAAACATAACAGGCTTTCTAACACAGAGAAGACAGAGACTTAGACAAAATACCAACATAGGGGAATTCATCCCAGAATGAAACAACAAGATAAGGTCATGGCCATAGATCTAAACAATACATATATACCTAATATGTCTGATGGATAATTTAAAGGTGTAATCATAAGGACACTCATTCAGCTTTAGAAAAGAATGGGAAACTTCAGGGAGGCCCTTACTACAGAAAGAAAAGAGCTAAAAAAACAATCATTCAGAAATGAAAATTGCAATAACTGAGATTAGAAACAGACTGTATACAATGAACACAAGGATGGAAGAAGCAGAGGAATGAATAAGTGATATAGAAGACAAAATAAATGAAAATAATGAAGCCAAACAAAAGAGAAAGAAGAATTATGACTCACAAGAATAGATTTAGGGAGCTCAGTGACTCCTTCAAATGTAATAACATTCATATTTTAGGAGTCCCAGAAAAAAGATAAAGAATAGGGGGCAGAAAATTATTTGAGGGCATAGTAACTGAAATCTTCCTTAATCTGGGGAAGAAAACAGATATTCACATCCAAGAAGCAGAGAACTACCATTAAAATCAATAAAAGCAGGCCAACACCAAGATATATTGTAATTAAATTAGCAAAATACAGTAATAAAAAATTCTAAAAAGTAAGACAAAAGAAGTCCCTAACTATAAGAAAAGACCCATCAGGACAGCTGCAGATCTCTCAACAGAAATGTGGCAGGTCAGAAAGACTGGCATGATATATTCATATGCTGAATAGGAAGAATCTGCAGCCAAGAATACTCTACTCAGCAAGGCTATCATTCACAATTGAAGGAAAGATAAACAATTTCCCAGACAAACAAAAACTAAAGGAGTTTGTGACCACTAAAACATCCCTGCGAAAAATATTAAAGGGGACTCTGAGTTGAAAGGAAAGATCTAAAGTGAAAAAGAAAAGAACAGAGAAAATCTCCAGAAACAATGACAAAACAAGTAATAAAATGGCACTAAAGACATATCTATCAATAATTACTCTGAATGTGAATGGACTAAACGGTCTGATCAAAAGAAAGAGGGTGTCAGAATGGATAAAAAATAAGACTCACTTATATTCTGCCTATAAGAGACACTTTCTAAACATAAACACACCTGCAAATTGAAAGCGAGGAGATGGAAAACATATATCAGGCAAATGTACTTCAATAGAGAGGTGGAGTAGCCATATTTATATGAGACAAAGTAGATTTTAAACTGAAGACTGTAACAAGAGATGAAGAAGAATACCATATTATAATTAAATGGACTATCCAACAAGAAGATCTAACAATTGTAAGTATTTATGCCCCCAATATAGAAGCACCCAAATATAAAACAATTAATAGTAAACATAAAGAAACTCATTGACAATAATACAACAATAGTATGAGACTTTGATTTTACATCAATGGACAAATCGTCTAAGCAGAAAATCAGAAAGGAAACAATGGCTTTGAATGATGCTCTAGATCAATTGGACATAACAGATATATTCAGAACATTCCATCCTAGAATAGCAGAATACACATTCTTTTCAAGTGCACATGGGATATTCTCTGTAATAGATCATATTCTAGATCACAAATCAGGCTTCATCAATAAGAAAAGTATTGAGATAATACCATGCTTATTTTCTGAACACATTATGAAACTTGAATTCAAGCACAAGAAAAAATTTGAAAAGACCAGAAATACATCGAGGCTAAACAACATGCTAATAAACAATAAGTGGGTCAACCAGGAAATCAAGGAGGAAATTAAAAAAATACATGTAACATATTAAAATGAAAATGCAATATTTTTAAAAACTTTGGGAAGCAGCAAAAGTAGTCCTAAGAAGGAAGTATATAGTAATACAGACCTAAGTGAAGAAGCAAGGCAAACCTCAAAAAAAAAACCCTAACCTTACACTTAAACGAACTAGAGAAAGAACAACAAATGAAACTTAAAGCCAGTAGTAGAAGTAACAACTAACAATAAGAGAATATTATGAAAAACTATATGCCAACAAACTGAAAAACCTGGAAAAAATGGATAAATTCCTAGAAATATATAAACTACCAAAAGTGAAACAGGAAGAAATAGAAAACTTCAATAGACTGGAAACCAGCAAAGAAATTGAGTCAGTAATAAAAATCTCTCAACAAACCAAATTGCAGGGCCACATGGCTACCCAGGGGAATTCTACCAAACATTTAAAGAGTTAATACCTATTCTTCTCAAACTATTCCAAAAAACAGAAATGGTAGGAAAACTCCCAAAATAGTTCTATGAGGCCACCATTACCCTGATACCAAAACAAGACAAGAACTCCACTAAAAAAGAGAACTGCAGGCCAATATCCCTGATAAAATGGATGCAAAAGTTCTCAATAAAATACTAGCAAAATGAATACAATAATACATTCAAAGAATCATTGATCATGATCAAGTGCGATTTATTCCTAGGCTACCAGGGTGGTTCACTACTCACAAATCAATTAATATGAGGGGATAGGTAACTGCTTGATGGGCATTAAGGAGAACATTTGATGTAATGAACACTGGTTGTTATATGTAACTGATGAATCACTGAATTCTACCACTGAAACTAATAATACACTATATGCTAATTACATTAAATTTAAATATAATTTTTTAAAGTGCAAGAACCATAATATCCTCTCAATAGATGCAGAAAAAGCATTTGACAAAGTCAAAGTCTAGAACAAGACAGTGATGTCCACTGTCACCATTGGTATTTAACATAGTACTGGAAGTCCTAGCCACAGCAATAAAACAATAGGAAAAATAAAAGGCAACCAAATCAGTATGGAGAAAGTCATACTTTCATTATTTGCATATCACATTGTATTCTATGTAGAATACCCAAAAGACTCCACCAAAAATTTGCTAAAACTGATACACGAATCAAATAAAGTCTCAGAATATGGGATCCAATGTACAGAGATATGTGGCATTTCTATACCCAATAATGAAGCAGGAGAAAAATAAATCAAGCAATCCATATTTACAATTGTCTAAAAAAAAAAAAAAAACAGAAGATACCTAAGAATAAAACTAACTAAAGAGGTAAAAGATCTGTATTCTGAAAAATATGAAACACTGATGAAAGACATAGAAGATGACACAAAAATGAAAAAATATTCCATGGTCATGGTTTGAAAGAACAAATTTTGTTAAAATGTCTACATTAGGCAAAGCAATCTACACATTCAAAGCAATCCCTATCAAAATACCACCAACATTTCTCACAGAGCTATAACAAATAATCCTAAAATTTGTATGGGATCCCAAAATACCATGAATAGCCAAAGCAATCTTCAAAAAGTAAAGCAAAGATGAATGTGTCACAATTCTGGACATCAAGCCATATTAAAAAGCTATAGTGATCAAAAGATTATGGTACTGGCACAAAAATAAACACACAGACCATAGAACAGAATACTAACCACAACTGTATGGTCAATTAATCTCCAAAAACACAGGAAAGAATATCCTATTGAAAAAAGACAAGCTCTTCAGCAAATGGTGTTAGGAAAACTGGACAGTCACATGTAAAAGAATGAAACTGGACTACTTTCTTACATCACAAACAAAAATAAATTCACAATGGATGAAAACACTAAATCTGAGACAGGAAACCATTAATACAAGAGAAGAATACAGCCAGTCACCTCTTTGACATTGGCTGTAGCAACTTCTTACTAGATATGTCTCCTGAGGCAAGGAAAACAACAGCAAAAATAAATTCTGGGACTCCATCAAAATAAAATCTCCTGCACAATGAAGACAACAATCAACAAAAACTTAAACCTATGGAACAGGAGAAGATATTTGCAAATTATATATCTGAAAAAGGGTTAGAATCCAAAATCTAGAAAGTATTTATAAAACTCTACATCCCAAAATCAAATAATCCAGTTAAGAAATCTGCAGAAGGCATGAATTTTTATGGAGAATACATCTAGATATCCAACAGAAACACGAAAGGATACTCAGCATCATTCACTATGAGGGAAATACATATCAAAACTGCTATGAGATATCACCTCGGAGCAGTCAAAATACCTAAAAGAATAACACAAGAAACCATAGGTGCTGGTGAGGATGAGGAGAATGGAAATCTTCTTACACTGTTGTTGGAAGTGCAGACTGGTGTAACCACTCTGGGGAAAAGTATAGAGATTACTCAAAAAATTAAAAATAGGCCTTCCTTAGGATCCAGCAATGGCACTACTAGGTATTTACCCAAAATATACAAAAATACTAGTTACTTCAAGGGGATACATGTACCCCAGAGTGTATAGTAGCACTATCAAAAATTGCTAAATGTCCATCAACTGATGAATAAAGAAGATATGGTTTACATATACAATGGAATATCACTCAGCCATCAAAAATGATGAAATCTTGCCATTTGAAAAGATGTGTATAGAGCTAGAGGGTATTATGTTAAGTGAAATACGTCAGAGAAAGACAAATACCATATGATTTTACTCATCTAAAATTTAAGAAATAAAACAGATGAACATAGAGGAACGGAAATAAAGAGAAGGAATTAAACCATAAAAGACTCTTAATTATAGAGATCATACTGAGGATTGATGGAGAAAGGTGAGGAGGGGATGGGCTATATGGGTGATAGTATTTGTTGAGTTGAGCACTGGGTGTTAATGTAAGTGATGAAAGACTAAACTCTACTCCTGAAATCAATTTTATTTTATATGATAAGTAACTAGAACTTAAATAAAACTCGAAATGAAAAAAAAGACAAATTCCATGATTACACTCATTTGTGAAATTTAAATAACAAAAAAGATAGGCAAACCAAGAAACAGGCTATTAACTATAGAGAACAAACTGATGGTTACCAGAGGAGAGGTGGGTGGGGAAATAGGTTAAATAGGTGATGGGTATTAAGGGGGCATTTGTGATGAACACCAGGTGTTGCATATAACTGTTAAATCATTAAATTCTACACCTGAAAATAACATTAGACTCTATGTTGACTACCTGGAATTTAATTAAAAATTTGGAAGAAACAAAAAAGTGGGCAGAAGACCTGAATCAACATTTTCCAAAGAAGACATACAGATGGCCAACAGACACATGAAAAGATGCTTGACATTACTAATCATCAGGGAAATGCAGATCAAAACCTCAATGAGATATCAGGTCAGACCTGTTAGAATGGCGATAATCAGAAAGATAAGAAATCACAGGTATTGGTAAAGTTGGTAAGAAAAAGAAACCCTCCTACAATGTTGATGAGAATACAGGCTGATATAGCCACTACAGTAAACAGTATGAGGTTCCTCCAAACATTAAAAATAGAAACACTATATGATTTAAGAATTCCACTTGTGGGCCTTTCTGCCCCTGGATGCTGCCGAGTAAGCATCATTAAAGTCTCCCGTCCCACCGCTGTCATGTCTAAGAGTCTCCCAAAGAGCCTGAGCAGATGCGGAAGCTCTTCATTGGAGGTTTGAGCTTTGAAAGAACCGATGAGCGTCTGAGTCTGAGAACCGATGAGAGTCAACCATTTTGAGCAATGGGGGACACTTACGGACTGTGTGGTAATGAGAGACCCCAACACCAAGCGCTCCAGAGGCTTTGGGTTCATCACGTAGGCCACCGTGGAGGAGGTGGACGCAGCCATGAACGCTCGTTGCACAAGGTGGACAGAAGAGTCATGGAACCAAAGAGGGCTGTCTCCCAAGAAGATTCTCAAAGACCTGGTGCCCACTTAACTGTGAAAAAGATTTTTGTTGGTGGCATTAAAAAAGACTGAAGAACATCATCTAAGATTATTTTGAACAGTATGGGAAAATTGAAGTGATTGAGATCATGACTGACCGAGGCAAAAAGAGAGGTTTTGCTTTTGTGACCTTTGAAGACCATGACTCTGTAGACAAGATTGTCATTCAAAAACACCATACTGTGAATGGCCACAACTGTGAAGTAAGGAAAGCCCTATCGAAGCAAGAGATGGCTAGTGCTTCATCCAGCCAAAGAGGCCGAAGTGGTTCTGGAAACTTTTATGGTGTTCATGGAGGTGGTTTTGATGAGAATGACAACTTTGGTCGTGGAGGGAACTTCAGTTGTCGAGGTGGCTTTGGTGGCAGTCGAGGTGGTGGTGGATACCGTGGCAGTGGGGATGGCTATAATGGAATTGGTAATGATGGAAGCAACTTTGGATGAGGCGGAAGCTACAACGATTTTGGCAATTACAACAATTAATCCTCAAATTTTGGACCCATGAAAGGAGGAAATTTTGGAGGCAGAAGCTCTGGCCCCTATGGTGGTGGAGGCCAATACTTTGCCAAACCAAGAAACCAAGGTGCCTATGGCAGTTCCAGCAGCAGCAGCAGCTATGGCAGTGGCAGAAGGTTTTAATTACTGCCAGAAAACAAAGCTTACCAGGAGAGGAGAGCCAGAGAAGTGACAGGGAAGCTACAGGTTACAACATATTTGTGAACTCAGCCAAGCACAGTGGTGGCAGGGCCTAGCTGCTACAAAGAAGACATGATTTAGACAATACTCATGTGTATGGGCAAAAACACGAGGACTGTATTTGTGACTAATTGTATAACAGATTATTTTAGTTTCTGTTCTGTGGAAAGTGTAAAGCATTCCAACAAAGGGTTTTAATGTATATTTTCTTTTTGCACCCAAGCTGTAGATTGCAAAATGTAATAGTCTGATCATAATGCTGAATAAATGTATCTTAAAAAAAAAAAAGAATTCCACTCTTGGGAACTAGGGGCAAGAAGGTGGAAGAGTAGGGTCCCCAAGTCACCTGTCCCCACCAAATTACCTAGATAACTTTCAAATCATCCTGAAAACCTATGAATTAGGTCTGAGATTTAAAGAGAGAACAGCTGGAATGCTACAGTGAGAAGAGTTTGTACTTCTATCAAGGTAGGAAGATGGAGGAAAAAAATAAAGAAATAAAAAAGCATCCAAGGGGAAGGAGCTGGGCTAAGGTCCCACCGCGAGTGCCCCCAGGACAGGAAAGCCCAGGCCCTGAGAAGCAGGAGCTTTACCAATCTTCCCAGACAGAAAGGCACTCACAGGGAGTAGGAGCTGGATCAGGAGGGGCAGGGATGCCCTCAGGCTCCCAGGGGCACTAACAGAGGAACTGCCCCCCGGGGGAGAGCCCACCACACCGGCAGCCGAGCTCCCTAAAGAGCTGAAGTGCATGCCAGAAAGGGGCAAGGGAACAAGCAGCTCTATTGCGGCTCGGCAGCGGTTCCCCGTGGCTGAGCTCCTTAAAGGGTTGGAGCGCACCCATCGGGGCCCTGGGAGCCGCTCGGTTGCCGGCTCAGGCGCTCCCTGAGACCGTGATTCCAGCAGAGCAGGCCCCGGAGCCAGGGCACGGGGGGACACAGCCCAGGTTCTGGCACTCCCCCCCGGACAGGCAGAGGCCAGGAGGGCACAGGAGCAAGGACGCTCCTGCCGCCAGCGGCCCCGAGCTATGCAGATCGGCACCCCCCGCCCCCGGAGCATCCAGGTCCCTGTGGCCTGGAAGCTGCAGTAGTTACTGCGGGAGCTGACTCTAGAGCTGGAGAGCTGGCCACCGCCACTGTTGTTCCTCGTCCTGGTGTCCCCTGGTACCTGGGATTGAGCAGGGGCCTCACAGGATAAATAGCTCCCACTGAGTGATGCACCTGGCAGGGGGCTGGGCAGTTCCCCACGTACACACATTCGAGAACCAGCACAGCAGGCCCCTGCCCCAGAAGACCAGCCGGAAGGACAGGGTAAAAGCAAGTTATTGACCAAGCAGCACTGGAAAGTTCCAGGGGAAGTGGAAGGGTTTACAGTATATAGAATCAGAGGATACTCCCCTTGTTTTTTGTTTTCTGTTTGTTTGCCCCCCACCTTTTTCTCTCCTTTTTCCAGTACAACTATTTTTTGGGCACTTGGCACTGAGCAAAATGACTAGAAGGAAAAACTCACTACAAAAGAAAGAATTAGAAACAGTCCTCTCTCCCACAGAGTTACAGAATTTGGATTACAATTCAAATCAGAAAGCCATTTCAGAAGCACAATTATAAAGCTACTGCTGGCTCTAGAAAAAAGCATAAAGGATTCAAGAGACTTCATGACTGAAGAATTTAGATATAATCAGGCCTAAATTAAAAATCAATTAAATGAGATGCAATCCAAACTGGAGGTCCTAACGATGAGAGTTAATGAGGTAGAAGAACAAGTGAGTGACATAGAAGACAAGTTGATGGAAAGGAAGGAAACTGAGGAAAAAAGAGAAAAACAATTAAGGGATCATGAGGATAGGTTAAGGGAAATAAATGACAGTCTCAGAAGGAAAATCTATGTTTAATTGGAGTTCCTGAGGGCGCTGAAAGGGACAGATCCAGAAAGTGTATTTGAAGAAATCAGAGCTGAGAACTTCCCTAACTTGGGAAGAGAAACAGGCATTCAGATACAAGAGATAGAGAGATCCCCCCTAAAATCAATAAAAACTGCTCAACACCTCAACATTTAATAGGGAAGCTTGCAAATTCCAACGATAAAGAGAAGATCCTTAAAGCAGCAAGAGGCAAGAAATCTCTAAACTTTATGAGGAGAAGTATTAGGTTAACAGCAGACCTCTTCACAGAGACCTGGCAGGCCAGAAAGGGCTGGCAGGATATATTCAGGGTCCTAAATGAGAAGAACACGCAGCCAAGAATACTTTATCCAGCAAGGCTCTCATTCAGAATAGAAGGAGAGATAAAGAGCTTCCAACATAGGCAGAAACTAAGAATATGTGACCACCAAACCAGCTCCCCAAGAAATATTAAGGGGGACTCTGTAAGAGAAAGATGAAGACCAAGGAAACAATCCACAAAAGAGGGACTGAAGAGGTATCATGATGACACTAAACTCATATCTTTCAATAGTAACTCTGAACGAAAATGGGCTTAATGATCTCATCAAACAGCTCAGGGTTTCAGACTGGATAAAAAAGCAAGACCCATCTATTTGCTGTCTACAACAGACTCATTTTAGACAGAAGGACACCTCCTGCCTGAAAATAAAAGGTTGGAGAACAATTTACCAATCAAATGATCCTCAAAAGAAAGCAGGGGTGGCCATCCTTATATCAGATAAATTAAAGTTTATCCCAAGGACTGTAGTCAGAGATGAAGAAGGACACTATATCATACTTAAAGGATCTATCCAACAAAAGTACCTAAAAATCATCAATATTTATGCCCCAAATGTGGGAGCTCACAAATATATCAATCAATTAATAACCAAAGTTAAGACATACTAAGATAATAACACACTACACTTGGTGACTTGAATGTAGTGCTTTCTACAATCAACAAGTCTTCTTAGCACAACATCTCCAAAGAAACAAGAGCTTTAAATGATACACTGGACCAGATGGATTTCACAGATATATACAGAACTTTACATCCAAACGCAACTGAATACACATTTTTCTCAAGTGCACCTGGAACTTTCTCCAGAATAGACCACATACTGGGTCAGAAAGCAGGTCTTAACTGATACCAAAAGATTGGGATCGTCCCCTGCATATTTTCAGACCTTTGAAACTAGAACTAAATCACAAGAAGAAGTTGGAAGGATTTCAAACACATGGAGGTTAAGGACCATCCTGCTAAAAGATGAAGGGGTCAACCAGGAAATTGGAGAAGAATTAAAAAGATTCATGGAAACTAATGAGAATGAAGATACAACCATTCAAAATCTTGGAGATACAGCAAAAGCAGTCCTGAGGGGGAAATACATCGCAATACAAGCATCCATCCAGAAACTGGAAAGAACTCAAATACAAAAGCTAACCTTGCAACTAAAGGGGCTGGAGAAAAAACAGAAAATACATCCTATACCCAGCAGAAGAAGAGAATTAATAAAGATTCCAGCAGAACTCAATGAAATAGAGACCAGAAGAACTGTGGAACAGATAAACAAAACCAGGAGTTTGTTCTTTGAAAGAATTAATAAGATAGATAAACCATTAGCCGGCCTTATTAAAAAGGAGAGAGAAAAGACTCAACTTAATAAAATTATGAATGAGAAAGGAGAGATCACCACCAATACCAAGGAAATACAAACGATTTTAAAAACTTATTATGAGCAGCTATACGCCAATAAATTAGGCAATCTAGAAGAAATGGAAACATTATTGGAAAACCACAAACTACCAAAACTGGAACAGGAAGAAAGAAAACCTGAACAGGCCGATAATCAGGGAGGAAACTGAAGCAGTCATCAAAAACCTCCAAGACACAAAAGTCCAGGGCCAGATGGCTTCCCAGAGGAATTCTATCAAAGGTTTAAAGAAGATACCATACCTATTCTACTAAAGCTGTTCAGAAAGATAGAAAGAGATGGAATACTTTCAAACTCATTCTATGAGGTCAGCATCACCTTAATTCCAAAGCCAGACAAAGACCCCACCAAAAAAGAGAATTATAGACCAATATCCCTGATGAACATGGATGCAAAAATTGTCAACAAGATACTAGCGGATCCAACAATACAGTAAGAAGATTATTCACCATGACCAAGTGGGATTTATCCCCAGGATGCAAGGCTGGTACAACACTCCTAGAGCAATAACCGTGATTGATCATATCAGCAAGCAGAAAAGGAACCATATGGTCCTCTCAATAGATGCAGAGAAAGCATTTGACAAAACACAGCATCCATTTCTGATCAAAACTCTTCAGAGTGTAGAGATGGAAGGAACATTCCTCAGCATCTTAAAAGCCATCTATGGAAAGCCCACAGCAAATATCATTCTCAATGGGGAAACACTGGGAGCCTTTCCCCTAAGATCAGGAACAAGACAAGTATGTCCACTCTCACCACTGCTATTCAACATAGTACTAGAAGTCCTAGCTTCAGCGATCAGGTAACAAAAAGAAATAAAAGGTATTCAAATTGGCAAAGAAGAAGTCAAACTCCCCCTTCCCAATTGACATGATACTGTTCGTAGAAAACCCAAAAGACTCCACTCTAAAATTGCTAGAACTCATACAGCAATTTGGCAGTGTGGCAGGATACAAAATCAATGCCCAGAGGTCAGTGGCATTTCTATACACTAACAATGAGACTGAAGAAAGAGAAATTAAGGAGTCAATCCCATTTACAGTTACACCCAAAAGCGTAAGATAACTAGGAATAAACCTAACCAAAGAGGTAAAGGATCTATACCCTCAAAACTACAGAACATTTCTGAAAGAAATTGAGGAAGACACAAAGACATGGAAAAATACTCCATGTTCATGCATTGGAAGAATTAAAATTGTGAGAATGTCGATGTTACCCATGGCAATGTACACATTTAATGCAACCCCTATCTAAAATACCACGGACTTTCTTCAGAGAGTTGGAACAAGTAATCTTAAGATTTGTGTGGAATCAGAAAAGACCCCGACTACCCAGGGGAATAATAAAAAAGAAAACCATATCTGGGGGCATCACAATGCCAGATTTCAGGTTGTAATACATTGCTCTGGTCATCAAGACAGTGTGATACTGGCACAAAAACAGACACATAGATCAATGGAAGAGAATAGAGACTCCAGAAGTGGACCTTCAGCTTTATGGTCAACTAATATTCGACAAAGCAGGAAAGACTATACTGGAAAAAAGACAGTCTCTTCAATAAATGGTGCTGGGAAAATTGGACATCCACATGCAGAAGAATGAAACTAGACCATTCTCTTACACCATATTCAAAGATAAACTCAAAATGGATGAAAGATCTAAATGGGAGACAAGATTCCATCAAAATCCTAGAGGAGAACACGGGCAACACCATTTTTGAACTTCGCCAGAGCAACTTCTTGCAAGATACATCCATAAAGGCAAGAGAAACAAAAGCAAAATGAATTATTGGGACTTCATCATGATAAGAAGCTTCTGCACAGCAAAAGAAACAGTCAACGAAACTAAAAGACAACCTATAGAATGGGAGAAGATATTTGCAAATGACCTATCAGATAAAGGGTTAGTATCCAAGATGTATAAAGAACTAATTAAACTCAACAGTAAAGAAACAAACAATCCAATCATGAAATGGGCAAAAGACATGAATAGAAGTTTCACAGAGGAAGACAGAGACATGGCCAATAAGCACATGAGAACATGCTCCGCATCACTGGCCATCAGGGAAATGCAAATCAAAACCACAATGAGATACCACCTCACCCCAGTGAGAATGGGGAAAATTAACAAGACAGGAAACAAATGTTGGAGAGGATGTGGAGAAAGGGGAAACCTCCTGTGGGAATGTGAACTGGTACAGCCACTCTGGAAAACTGTGTGGAGGTTTCCTCAAAGAGTTAAAAGTAGATTTGCCCTATGACTCAGCTATTGCACTGCTGGGGATTTTCCCCAAAGATACAGATGCAGTGAAACGCCAAGACACCTACCCCCGATGTTTATAGCAGCAATGTCCACAGTAGCCAAACTGTGGAAGGTGCCTCGGTGTCCATCGAAAGCTGAATGGATAAGGAAGATGTGGTCTATGTATACATTGGAATATTACTCAGCCATTAGAAATGACAAATACCCACCATTTGCTTAGACGTCGAGGGACTTGGAGGCTGTTATGCTGAGTTAAATAAGTCAATCGGAAAAGGACAAACATTATATGGTCTCATTCATTTGGGGGATATAAAAATTAGTGAAAGGGAAAGGAGAAAAAATGTTTGAAAATATCAGTGAGACCCCTAACTCTGGGAAATGAACAAGGGGTAGTGGAAGGGGAGGTGGGCAGGATGTTGGGGTGACTGGGTGATGGGCAGTGTGGGGGGCACTTGGTGGGACTTGGTGGGATGAGTAGTGGGTGTTATGCTATATGTTGGCAAATTGAACTCAAAAAAAAAAAAGAAAAAAAGAAAAAAAACTTGAACTCCAAAAAAAAAAAAAAAAAAAGAATTACTCTCGTGTATTTATGGAAAGAAAATGAAAATGCTAATTTGAAAAGATTAGAATTGCCAATGGCTAGCCACTTACTTTTCTGTGAGCTCCCATTTTTCCTTGCCATACCTTTGGTATTTGAGTGGTGTGCATATCGGTGATGATCCATATCTTAGATATTACTGAAACATAATATCGTACTTACTCTTTAGTTAAGATAAAAATAAAAATTGAAATTTTAATATTTTGCTTTATCTTCATAAATTATTTTTTATATTTTTTGAGATATGCATACCTCAGAGACCTTAAGGTATATTTCACAAATGTGTATGTCACAGGTTATGAATTCTAGTACTTATCTCTTTAAAATAAATACTTAGCAGTTTTTCTCAGCTGTTGTTCAGTATTTTAGAAATATAACAGAAAAATGGAAAAGGCAGATGTTGGTATTAAATGATCATTTATTGCAAGTGACTTGGTAACACAGTGTCATTTATACAGACCACATGCTATTAAGGTTAAAAAAGGAACCCAAATTCAAATAAGAAAGTATAGTTAACACCTTAAACTTGTGTTAGTTTTTAAGGATCCTTCAACTTGTACTACTTACGTGAGCAAGAAATGAATACAAATTTCAAAATACTATCTTGTCACACACATAAAAAAAGTTCTGAACTAATCATGATGCCCAGTGTATATGAAATTGAAGAATTTTTTTTGAATTTGGCTTCAGAAAACACAAAATTATACCAGAATATAAAAGGACAATCTGAAAATCTGTGGGGTTCATATGAGAGTGATTAAGATAAGCCTATCATTTTGAATTACAAAATAATATCACACAAAATGGTATTATTTTCTTCCTATGTCTATAGCAAAATTCCTTTTAACCAGGGTCTTTTTCAAGTTATACAAATGAACAGTTTGCAAGAGTTTCTCCAACCCTCTCATCATAATCAGCAGGTCATGTGGGAGAACACTGTGGCTTCATTATATGTGATTTAATTCCCTATATATCTGAACTAATCTTTGAAACTCAATAACACAGTGGATGTTCAGGTTTTAGCCACTGTGCTTTAAATGGCACACAGGGAATATGTACATCTTGTAGTATCTTCATTTAGAAACAAATGTATTGGGACTATGTTTGAGTATTATATTTATTTAGTGAAACATGTCAGCCTAATTCTTTGAATGATGTATAATACATGTGCAACTTCTGTGAGTAAGCCTGTGGTGAATATTTAATTTTTAATTATTTAAGTTTATTTTTAAAGTAATAGTTTCCCATGAAATCCAGATATAAACTTATTCAGTAACTATTAATTTTTTAAGCTTTTGGACCTGACTCCATATTCTTTAGGATGATGATGAGAAAAGAGTAGAGATGTTCATTTTTCTTAGCGTAATTCAGATACATTGAAACAGCAGTTGTAGACCTTGCTGGTCCATACTCACTCTCCTCTGCTAATGTTTATTGTATGTAAACTTCAATGTGGCCATTGAACAAATATATGGCTTTCTTGCTTTGTGGATACTGCTCTGCTCAGTTTTTTCTTCTGCTTTACCAATTTCACTTTCTAATACTTTCTCTTATTTATTTTTGTTTTTGATAGCTTACATTGGCAGCAGTGACAAGGGTCACTTTGAGAAGATTCTTGAAGTAGACAATTCACTTAAGAGGCTCTTAAGATAGTAAAGGAAGAGAGTAAGGAGGGTCCAAATGAAAGTTGTGGCAGTGGGAATGGAAAGATAACCAATGCAAGTTTGATATCAGGAACTTTGCTACTTTAGCAGCGACTGAAGAGATAGAGAGATGGTAATGATACGTATTAAACAGAGATCTTTGAGGGCAAAGACTGTTATCTCTGTATTCTCAGTAACTGAGAATAGCACCTGACACATATTAGGAACTCAAACTTTCCAATTAAAACAATTAAATTGTGCAAATGCCAGATAGAATCAAGGAGTGACATCTCTTTCATTGAATTTAATATTGACAATTAGATATGTTGAAGATATTTGGATACTCTGTGTATTAAACTGTTTTGTAGAAACTAACCAGTGACTCCTTGTCCTTTAGACTAGCACTAACGTAATTTTCTGCAATGAAGGAAATGACCAATATCTACCCTCCCCAGTATGGAAGTCATTCGCCAAGTACCATTTGAGCACTTGAAGTATAATTGAGGAGCTGGATTTATTTTACTTTTTCATTTTAATTTATTTAAATTAAAATTTAAATAGATGTGAAATGTATCTACTATATTGGAGAGTGCAATCATAGAGGTCCGTCAATGAGTGTTCATTGTAACTCTGAGAAAACTTGAAACTTCTAGCCTATAGCCTTAGAATGTGGCTGTTCCTATAGAAGTACTTCAAAGCAAAAGAGAAGACAGACTGATAAAAAGACCTCTTCAACATTTTTACTGAATATTTGTTATCTATTCTATCTATTCTATAACTGTCTTTCAAAATTCCAGATGCAGTGCATGTATTGCAGTAACAATCTGGTCCAATATACAAAGTCGCTAATTATTTGATTTTTGAATGCATATATGAAAATCAAAAAAGGGGCACCTGGGTGGCTCAGTTGGTTAAATGTCTGCCTTTGGCTTGGGTCATGATCCCAAGATTCTTGGATTGAGTTCTTCACTGGGTTCTCTCTCTCTCTCTCTCTCATGCTTTCTCTTTCTTTCTCTCTCTCTCAAATAAATGAAATATTTTTTAAAAAGAAAACCAAATAAAAGCATAATATGAGAAAGTTTGTAGAATATGACACCTCTTCACATATTCTAGTTTCCCATTAATAAATTCAATTTTGGAATGTTTTAAACTCTGAATTAGGGTCTGTCTCTGTATCTATCTATCTATCTATCTATCTATCTATCTATATGTATGTATGCAGACACACACATATACATATATCCTATCATTATTTAGAGAAAATAATGATGCTTTTACTGGTTTAATTATGACTTAATTTTGTTTTGTGTTTTTTTGTTTTTGTTTTTGCTTTTTACTACTAAGAGATACATACTGTTTCAATTCATGAAGCAATGTGCTTTCGGCTAGAACTCTAGCTAATCAAAATAGTCTATGAACGAGAAAAACAACTTGACTTAGATAATATGATACATAGACTTTGACTTCTTTCCATTTGGCTGCGTGTTCTGTGCCTTATGTATATAAGATTACTCAAAACATGATCAATTTAGGTCCATATTTTCAAATAATCTGAGTTATTTATTTTTTGTGGCTACAGAAATCTGAAACTAAGGACACTTGGTTATAAACAGTTATGTTTTTCATATCCAACCTCATAGTTTTAGTTTTATGAATTATAATTTCTCATTATATATGTCTTTTGCATTTCTTCTTTCTAAATCTATAGTAGCAACTCCTACTATATTTTACCTCTCAAATTTCTTTTTTTAAATTAATTTATTTATTTGAGAGAGAAAGAAAGAGAAAGAGAGAGAGGAAAGAGGTCATGGGGAAAAATAGACTCCCTGCCCAGCAGGAAGCCAGATGTGGAACTCAGTCCTGGGACTCCAGGATCATGACCTGAGCAGAAGGCAGACACTTAACCAACTAAGCCACCCAGGTGCCCACCTCTTAAATTTTAAAAGACAAATTCAACTTGAGTCAGAAGCAGAGATCCTTTTTAAATGTGAAACCTTTGCATATGATTCACTTAAACCTAGTAGTCTTAGAAAATCCAACCCACAGGGATCCCTGGGTGGCATAGCGGTTTAGCACCTGCCTTTGACCCAGGGCGTGATCTTGGAGACTCGGGATCGAATCCCACGTCGGGCTCCCAGTGCATGGAGCCTGCTTCTCCCTCTGCCTGTGTCTCTGCCTCTCTCTCTCTGTGTGACTATCATAAATAAATAAAAATTAAAAAAAAATCCAACCCACAGAAAAAGTAGCCTATGATTTTATAGATAATTACTAACACATAAATGGGGGATGATGAATACTGATTACTAAATTATGTAGATAACCTTCACTGTGATTTCAGTCAATGCTTTATTTGCACTTTTTACTCATTCTTAATAGCAAAGCACATTAAGAAAGTGAGGACCAGTGTTCTGATAAAATTAGAGTGCTAAGGTTAATAGTGATATTTGGTATTTTTATTTAGAACCTTAATGTTGTATTTCTTTTGCATACATTTGAATTACTTTTAGGTTTTGACTTGTAGTCCTATGATAATTTGTTTGAAACACATAATATTTTCCATTACTTTTCATGAACCTGGCTATAATAAGTATTCTGTTTTTAGATGTGTTGCAGAATGGAGCTTGGAAGAGTAATAGACAAAATTGTGGTGAATTAAAGTACTACATTGTCTTCATATGCTCCTGCTCCCTTTTCTAAATTATTACTTTCAAGTAAATCAATATAAAAGTCCTTTCAATCTCTGAAATTTTATGTGTCTATTATAAAGTCCCCACGACTCAGAGGTTTGTGCCCTCTGGCCACTTTGCCCACAAGAAAAAGCAGCAAAAATGAACAATCCTCTGGGAACCCTAATATTTAAAAAAATTTTTTTTAGATTTTATTTATTAATTCATGAGAGACACACAGAGAGAGGCAGAGACATAGGCATAGAGAGAAGCAGGCTCCCTGCAGGGAGCCTTATGTGGGACTTGATCTCAGGACCCCAGGATCATGACCTGAGGCACAGACAGACATTCAACCACTGAGCCACCCTGGTGTCGTTTAAAATGGGTTTTAAAGAACAACATTTAAAATTGCAGACTTAGGGGTTTCTAACTAAGGCAAGGAAAGGTTGACAAATGTTTTGTCAAATTAACATTTCCCCATAGCTCATCACTTTATTATTCTTACAGTGATTCTCATTATTATTACTAGGCGGGGGATTATAAACATGTAATTCCTTCTAGTTTTCACATCGAAAAGGCTGGGATTTAATTAATTAACTATAGGGACACCTGGAGGCTCAGTGGTTGAACATCTGCCTTTGGCTCAGGGCATGATCCTGAAGTCCCAGAATGGAGTCTCACATCGGGCTCCCTGCATGGAGCCTGCTTCTCCCTCTGCCTATGTCTCTGCCTCTCTCTCTGTGTCTCTCATGAATGAATGAATAAATAAATAAATAAATAAATAAATAAATAAATAAATAGTTAACTAATTATAGTATTAACACTGTAACAGTCTCAATTTCATAGCTTTCAGTTTTACTACACTTTGAGCTGCAAAAGTGATAAGTAGTTGACACAGAAACACTGAAATAATTTATTCAATTCATGAGGAATTACTGCACATTCCTTTTAAAAACGTTTTTAATTCCAGATGGTTATTATACTATGTTATATTAGCTTCAGGTGTATGATAGAGTGAATCAAAAATTCATGTATTACCTGGTGCTCATCATGACAAATGCACTCCTTAATCCCCATCACCTATTTAATCCTCCCCCACAACCCTCCACTCTGGTAATGATCTGTTTGTTCTCTACAATTAAGAGTTTGTTTCTTGATTACTATTTTTTCCCTTTTCATTTGTTAACTAAATTACACAAGTGAAATCATATGGTACTTGTCTTTCTCTGACTAATTTTGCTTAGCATAATACCCTCTAGCCCCATCCATGTTGCTGCAAATGGCAAGATTTCATTCTTTTTATGGCTGAGTAATATTATATATATATATGTGTGTGTATATATATATACATATATATATAGTGTGTGTATATATATATATAGGGTGTGTGTGTATATATACATATATACATATATACACACACACACATATATCACATATTCTTTATCCATTCATCAATCAGTGGACAATGGACACTTGGGCTGCTTCCATAATTTGGCTTTGTAAATAATCCCACTATAAATTTAAACATGTATCCCTATGAATTATTGTTTTTGTATTCTTTGGGTAAATACCTGGTAGTCCAATTGCTGGATGTTAGGGTAGTTCAATGCTTAACTTTGTGAGGAACTTCCCTACTGTCTTCCAGAGTGGCTGCACCAGTTTGCATTCCTGCCAATAGTGCATGAGGATTCCTTTTTTTTCACATACTCACCAATATCTGCTGTTTCTTGTGTTGTTAAACTTAGACATTCTGACAAATGGTGAAGTGATATCACATTTTGGTTTTGATTTGCATTTCCTTGATGATAAGTGATGATGAGCATCTTTTCATATCTGTTGGCCATATAGATGTCTTCTGTGGAGAAATGTCTGTTCATGTCTTCTACCCATTTTTAATTGGGTTATTTATTTTTGAATTTTGGGTTTTATAAATTCTATGTTTTTTGGTTATTAACCACTTATCAGATATGTCATTTGCACATATCTTCTCCCATTCTGTAAGTTTCATTTTATTTTTGCTGATTCATTCCTTTGTTGTGCAGAACCTTTTTCTTTTGAAGTTTCAATAGTTTATTTTTACTTTTGTTTCTGTTGCCTAAGGAAACATACCTAGAAAGAAGTTGCTAAGGCCAATGTCAAAGAATTTACCACTTGTGTTCTTTTCTAGGATTTTTATGGTTTCAGGTCTCAAAATTCAGATATTTAATCTATTTTGAATTTATTTTTGTGCATGGTGTAAGAAAGTAGCCCAGTTTTGTTCTTTTGCATGTGGCCGTCCTGATTTCCCAACACCATTTGTTGAAAAGACATTCTTTTTCCCATTGGATATTCTTTCCTGCTTTGTCCAAGATTAATTGACAATACATTATGGGCTCATTTCTGGATTTTCTAGTCTGGTCTATTGATCTACCTGTCTGTTTTTTTTTCAAATACTGATTTGATTACTATATCTTGGTAATATAACTTGAAGTCCAGAATTGTAATGCTTCTAGTTATGCTTTACTTTTTCAAGATTGCTTTGGCTATTCAGAGTCTTTTGTGGTCCCATATAAATTTTAGAGTTGTTTATTATACCTCTGTGAGAAATGATTTTGGTATTTTGATAGGATTTGAGAAGAATGTGTAGATTGCTTTGAGTAGTATAGACATTTTAACATTTGTTCTTTAATCCATGAGCATGGAGTGTCTATTTCTTGTGTCATTTTCAACTTCTTTCATCAGTGTTTTATGGTTTTCAGTGTGTAAGATTTTACCTCTTTTGTACATTTTCATATGTGTACAGGTATTTCACCTCTTTTGTTGTGTTTCACCCTTTTGTTACATTTATTCCTTATTATTTTCAGTACAATTGCAAATGAGATTGTTTTCTTAATTTCTCTATCAGCTGCTTCATTATTGGCATATGAAAATGCAACAGATTTCTGTGCATTGATTTTGTATCCTGTGACTTTACTGAATCCATTTATTTGTTCTAGTAGTGTTTTGGTGGAGTCTTTTGAGATTTCTATATACAGTATCCTGTCATTGGTGAATAGCAAAATTTTTACCCCTTCCTTGCGGATTTGGTTGCCAGCTATTTATTTATTTATTTATTTACTCAATTACTTACTTATTTATTTATTTTTCTGGATTGCTGTGACTAGCACTTCAAGTTCTATGTGGAATGCAAATGGGAAAAGTGGTTTCTGACCAAAGGGAGAAAGCTCTTAGTTTTTCCCCATTTAGAATTATACTAGCTGTGGGATTATCATATATAGTCTTTATTATGTTGAGGTATGTTCCTTCTACATCTACTTTTTTGTGGGTTTTTATCATGAATGTTTGTTGTACTTTATCAAATGTTTTTTTCTGTATCTACTGAAATGATCATGTGGTTCTTACCCTTTCTCTTATTGTTGAGATGAATAACATTGATTGATTTGTGAGTATTGAATCACCATTGCAACCCTAGAATAAATCCCACTTGATTGTGGTGAATGGTTCTTTTAATGTATGATTGAATTTGGTTTGCTAGTGCTTTTTTTCATGTTGCTAGTACCTTGTAAAGGAGTTTTGCATCTATGTTCATCAGGTATATTGGCCTGTAGTTCACTTTTTTATGATATATTTATCTGGTTTTGATATTGGGATAATGTTGGTCTCATAGAATGAATTTGGAATTTTTGCTTCCTTTTCTATTTTTGGAATAGTTTGAGAAGTATAGGTATTACTCCTCTTTAATCTTTTTGTAGAATTCACCTGTGAAGCCATCTGATCATGGACTTTTGTTGGTAGTTTTTTGATTACTGATTTAATTTCTTTGCTAGTTTTCAGTCCGTTCATATTTTCTATTTCTTCCTGTTTCAATGTTGGTAATATATGTGTTTCTAGGAGTTTATACATTTCTTGTAGATTGTACAATTTGTTGACAGAGTTTTTCATAATACTCTCTTCAAATTGTTAGTATTTCTGTGGGGTTGGCTGTTATTTCTTCTCATTAGTGATTTTATTTATTTGAGCCCTTTCTCCTTATTTTTTAAAGTCTGGATAATGATTTATCATTTTCATTGGTTTTATTTTTAAAGAACCAGCTCCCAGTTTCTTTGATCATCAATTTTTTTTAAGTTTCTATATCATTTATTTCTGCTTTAATCTATTATTTCCTTTCTTCTGCTGGTTTTACATTTTGTTTGTTGTTTTTCTAGTTCTTTTAGGCATAAGATCAGGTTGTTTATTTGAGATTTTTCTGTCTTCCTTAGTTGGCCTATATTGCTATAAACATCCCTCTTAGAAGCACTTTTGCTCCATCCTAGAAGTTTTGGACCATTGTGGTTTCATTTTCATTTGTTTCCGCGTCTTTTTAAAAAATATTTTATTTATTTATTCATGAAAGACACACATAGAGAGGCAGAGACATAGGCAGAGGCAGAAGCAGACTCCATAAAAGAAGCCCAATACGGGACTCAATCCCAGGACCCTTGGATCATGACCTAAACCAAAGGCAGATGCATAACCACTGAGCCACCTAGATGTCCCTATTTCCATGCCTTTTTAAAAGTTTTCTTCTTTTGTTTCCTGGTTGACTTATTCATTATTTAGTAGCCTATTATTTAACCTCCATGTATTTGTGTTCTTTCCAGATTTTTTTTTTTTTTTGTGGTTGACATGAAGTTTCATAGCATTGTGGTCAGAAAAGTCATATGGTATGATTTCAATCATCTTAAATGTGTTGAGGCTTGTTTTGTGGCCAACATGTGATCTATTCTGGAGAAGATTCCATGTGCACTTGAAAAACTGTATATTCTGCTGTTTTAGGAGTGAATGCTCTGAATATATGTGTTCAATCCATCTGTCCAGTGCCATTTTTCTTTGTTAATTTTCTATTTTTAAAAAAGATTTTATTTATTTATTCATGAAAGACACACAGAGAGAGGCAGAGACTCCCCTGTGGGGAAACCGATGTGGGACATGATCCTGGATCCCAGGATCACGACCTAAGCCAAAGGCAGACACTCAATGGCTGAGCCATGCAGTCATCCCGTTAATTTTCTATTTGGATGCTCTGTCCATTGATATAAGTGGGGGGTTAAAGTCCCATAGTATTATTGTTTTATTATTGATTAGTTCCTATATTTTTATTATTAACTCTTATGCATTTGGTTGCTGCTATGTGGGTGCATAAATATTTACAATTATTATATTTTCTTGTTGGATTGTCCCCTTCATTATTTTACAGTGTTCTTTGTCTTTTATTACAGTCTTTGTTTTTACATCTGAAATGAGTCTCTTGTAAGCAGCACATAGATCCATTCTGACACTCTACATCTTTTGATTAGAGCATTTATCCCATTTATATTCAAGTAATTATTAATAGATACATGTTTATAGTCTTTTTATTATTTGTTTTTTCTTGTTTCTGAAGATTTTCTCTGATCCTTTCTTCTGTTTCATGGTTTGCTGATTTTCTTTTGTGATATATTAGTATTCCTTTCTCCTTATTCCTTGAATGTTTATTAGTGGTTTTTGCTATATGGTTACCACTAGGTTTGTATATAACCTCTTCTATATATAGTAGTCTATATTAAGTTGATGGTCATTCAAGTTTGAACCCATTCTTTACCCCTCTCCTCCTCATGTTTTAGGTATATGTTCTTATACTCTATCTATTTTTATTTTTTGAGTTCCTTACCTGATTTTTTTACATAAATATTCATTTTTACTACTTTTGTGTTTCCTACTTTTACACTATCACTTTTGATCTCTCCTTTCCACTCAGTCCCCTTTAATATTTCTTGCAGGGCTGGTTTAGTACTCATGAACTCCTTCACTTTTTGTTTGTCTGAGAAACTCTATCTCTCCTTCTGTTCTGAATGATAACCTTACTGTATAGAGTATTCCTAGCTGCAGATTATTCCCATTCAGCACGTTGAATATATCATGCCACTCCCTTCTGGCTTGCCAAGTTTCTGCTGAAAAATCTCCTGCCAGCCTTATGTGTGTTCCCTTATAAATTATTGTATTCTTTCGTCTTGCTACTTTTAATTTTTTTCTTTATCACTATATTTTCCCAATTTAATTACAGTATGCCTTGGTGTGTAGTCTGCTTTTGTTGATTTTCATGGGAGTTCTCTGCCTTTTGATTCTGGATGTCTGATTCCTTCCCCAGATTAGGGAAGTTTTCAGCTATTATTTCTTCAAATAAATTTTCTGCTAGCTTTTCTCTCTTCTTCTGGTGCTCCTATAATATGAATGTTATTTTGTTTGATGGAGTCACTGAGTTCCTCAGTCTATTCTCATTTTGTATAATTTTTTATCTCTTTTGTTCAGCTTGATTACTTTCTATTGCTCTGACTCTATGTCATTAATTCATTCCTCTCCTTCCAGCCTGCTGTTCATTCCAGGAAATGTGTTTCTCATTTTGTTTATTGAGCCCTTTATCTCTCATGTTATTATCAGTCTCTATGTTAAGGTCTCACTCTTTCATGTTAATGTCTTCCATTCCTTTCTCAAATTCACTGGGTATCTTTACAATCATTACTTTAAATTTTCAAACATGTTATTTATATCTGTTTCACTTAGTTATCTGGCCATATCTTATCTTGTTCTTTCATGGGGCTAAATTTCTCTGTCCCTTCATTTTGTTTGCTTCTCTGTTTCTCTGTGTTAAGAAAGGCAGTTATGTCTTCTGCTCTTGAAAGTAGAGACTTTATGAGGAAAATATCCCGGAATGCCCTGCAGTGCAGTGTCCCCTGGTCACCAGAATTTTGCACTTTAAGAAAGTATCCTATGCATGCTGTTTATGTCCTGCTCTTGTGTCTGAGTCATTTTTCCTTCCAGTGAAATCATCTACACTGGCTTTATGCCTATTGTGGGCTGCCATTTCTATCTGCAGTGTTATTGGGACCTAGGAAGGCCAGCTTTGAGAAGGCATGCCTGCTAGGGAACCTGAAATTGAGTTTTGAGGCAGCCTTGTTAACAAAAATTTATGCTGAGCTATTAGTCCTCTGCTGGATCTCCCCTAGCAATGTGACTGCCGAAGTCTGCACACCAGTGTGGCTGTGGGTGTATTAAGTGAACTTGGTAATGGCTGGATGTAGCTGGGCATGGCACAGCGATATGGGTTGATGCTGCAAGTTGACTTGGCATAGCACATTGTGGCAGCTGTGCACCTAGCAGATGCGTGTGGTGCATATGCATCTTAACAAAATTTTTTGTGAGCCCAGAGCAGGCTTTGAATGGATGAGTTCTCAAGAGAATTTCTGGGCATGGTGTACTGCTTGTATATTAGGTAGAAAGTTTCTATACTGCCTAGGCTCCCACAGTTGGGCTTTATTTATGCTTGGAGGCAGGTGAGGTGAATGGCATCTGCCAGGTCCCTCATTTTCAAAGAAGTCCCCCAACACACTCGAAAATCTGTATGAACATATCTGTCTCCCATTTGTCTTCAGTATTGTGTAAATTGCTTTTTTAATTGTTGCCTTTTTTGCAGACTGCTATGTCTGTAGGGGTGGTGACCTGCTATCATTCATCCTCCCAGGTAACCCAATGCTGAGTAGCTGACTTTGAAATCTCCAGGACTCAAGTCATACTGGTTATACAAACTCAGGGGATATAGCCCTTCTGGTTTTCAAATCCAAATGTTATGGGGATTAATCTTCCCCTTGTGAACTACCTGGTATGAGGGCTCATTTCTCTACCTTCTCCCTGCATACGTCTCCCTCCCTTTTGCAGGCAGTCTTTCTGACTGACCTACACTTTCAGATGCAACTTCTTCTCTGTATTTAGTTGTGTACATTGTTCTGTCAGTCTTTGAATTTCTCTTTGGTTTATTGACTTGGATGTGGAAGATATATAGTTGTAAACATGGGACTGTGTTAGCTCAGGATCCTCCTACTCTTCCATCTTCCCACTATCACATCAGATTTCCTGCACTTTCTACATTATCTTTCTCTACTTAAGACTGTTTTGGTTTAGGTTTATAATTAACATAAATCTTCTAGAAGTAAAAATGAAGGCTTTGATGAGGTTTCTCTATCTTCCCTAAGCCATGGCCTACTTGGTTTCTTAGACATCCTTTGTTGAAATGCTATCCAAAAAAAAAAAAAAAAGAAATGCTATCCAGTTTTTCTCTTCACCAGAGCAATTACTTCACAAAGCTAGTATGATCTGGTTCAGTAAAGGGTGCATACTCTAGTGTTATGGGCTGAATTATGTCTCTCTCTAACATCCATATGTTGAAGCACTAACTCTCCATACCTCAAATTGTGATTTGGAGATAGCATCTTTTAAAAATGTGTTTAAGTAAAAATAAGGTCATTAGAGTAGGCCTTAATACAATATGACTGGGGACCTTATAAGAAGTGAAATCTTGACATACAAAGAGATTCCAGAGATGTGTACATACAGAGGAAAGACCATGTAATGACACAGAGAGAAGGAGGCTAACTGCAAGCCAAGAAGAGAGGCCTCAGGAGAATCTAAACCTGCTGACATTTTGATCTTGGACTTCTAGCCTCCAAAACTGTGTGAAAATAAGTTTTTCTTATTTAACTGCCCATTCTCTGTTGTCTTAGTCCTTTTGGACTTTCATAATAAAAATACCATAGAGTGGCAGATTCAGTATATGTCGAGTACCTATTTTCTGGTTCATAGATAGCCATATCCTCACTATGTCCTTCCATGGCATAAGGGGTCTCAGGAGTTCTTTGGGGTCTATTTTAAAAAGGCATTTATCCCATTCATGACCTCTTAAAGGCTTGACCTACAAATACTGTTACATTGGAGATTAAGATTTAACATATGAGGGGTACCTCGGTGGCTCAGTTGATTGTGTTGACTTTTTATTTTTGCTCAGGTTATGATATCAGGGTCATGAGACAGAACTCCATGTTGGGCATAGAGCCTGCTTAAGATTCTCTCTCTCTGTCTCTCTCTCTCTGTCTCTCTTTCACTCTTCCTCTCTCCCCTGCTCATGCATACTCCTTCTATCTTAAAAAAACATATGAATTTTGAGAAACACAGTATTCAATCTATAATATATCATATTTTGTTATTACACCCATAGAACACTAATATATTTAGAGATAGATAGATAGATAGATAGATAGATGATAGATAGATAGATAATAGATAGGTAGATAGATAGATAGATAGATAGATAGATAGATAGATAGATAGAAAAAGGCAAGTGGATATCCAAGTCCTCCACACAGTGTTAAAACAATTTTAGCCCTAGATTAGATAGGTAAAAATATTTTTTTTTAACTTTAAGGGCAGTGTATGTTAAAATCAGATGTAATAAATTAGAAAAGAGGGGGGAAGACAAAGGACAAAACAGATTCTGAATTAAAGAGACCAAACTGATGGTTACCAGAGGGGACACAAGAGGGGAATGGGGGAAATAAGGGATGAGGATTAAATAGTGCACTTATCATAATGAAACTAAAATAAAATAAATGGTATATCAGGTATTATTTTAATGTTTTATACATCACATACTTCAAATTATCAAGGGTGTCCCTCATTCCTTGGTAACTTGCTTCATATATAGTTGCCTTCAGGGCACACGAAAATTACATTATGAGTATACTCAGTGAACCTAGAAATAGCTGGTAACCACTCTCTATCATTTTTAACACAGTAGTTAAAAGAAAGAGTTATTGGAAAACATTAATCTAAAACTCTCAACGGAGTATACACAAATACCTTGGAATCCCTAATAAGGTTTTTAAAAATATTTCTATTCAAGTTTATTTGAAATATGCACTCATTATAAATCTACTTCTTAATTCCCATCACTTATTTAACCCATGCCTCCATCTACTTCCATCCGGTAACCACCAATTTGTTGTCTATAAATAAGAATCTCTATATTGGTCTGTCTCTCTCTCCCTTTCTCCCTTTGCTCATTTGTTTCTTAAATTCCACATATGAGTGAAATCATATGGTATTTGTCTTTCTCTGACTCATTTTGCTTAACATTATACTCTCTAGCTCTATCCATGTCATGGCAAATGGCAAGATTTCATTTCTTTTGATGGCTGAATAATATTCCATGGTATGTTTATACCACATTTTCTTTATCCATTCATCAGTCAAAGACACATAGGCTGTTTCCATAATTTGGTGATTGTGTGTGGATAAAACTTCTATGAACATCAGGTACATGTATCACTTTGAAATATTATTTTTGTATTATTTGGGGGTAAATACCCAGTAGTGTGGTTCATGGATTATAGGGTAGTTCTAAATTTCATTTTTTGAGGAAATTTCATACTGTTTTCCCCAGTGGCTGCACCAGTTTACATTCCTACCAACAGTGCAAGAGGATACCTTTTTGTCCATACTCTTACCCACACTTGAGGTTTCCTGTGTTTCATATTGTAGCCATTCTGACAGATATGTAGTGATATTTCATTGTGGTTTTGATTTGCATTCCCCTGATGATGAATGATGTTAAACATATTTTCATGTGTCTGTTGGCCATCTGGATGTCTTCTTTAGAGAAATGTCTATTCATGTCTTTTACCCATTTTTTAATTGCAGTATTTGTTTTTTAGGTATTCAGTTGTAACATACCATTTAATATTACATGTGGATTAAAGATTTTTAGTTTATAAAAATATTGACATGTTAGCCTTAATACTGCTGTGTGCTGTTGCTGCTGTGATTGTACAATACCACAGTAATATCAATGATATAAATTAGTGCCTTCTAAATGAACCTTTCTTGGTCAATGTTTTACCCATTATTATATAATGTACAGTTCTGGAATGGTAAGGTAATTCATATCTTGGACATAGTGTTAAAATGATGGTGTGGTTCTGTTTTTGCTCAGCAATTGATCTTTCAAATTTTTCCATTTTCTAGTATTAATCATGTTTATTGGCCCAATATTACTATCAAGAATTGTTCAGTGTTGCAATGTGATTTCTGTAGTTGCATATTAAAATCTCTTCCTTCATCTCACCATTCCTGTTCATTACAGCATAACAGTTTCTTATTGATTTTAATTGGAATTTCATATTTGTTAATGCAAAATTATGTCAATGTATCAACCATAAATTATTTCCCTGCTCCTAGGCAGTCACTATACAACAGCAAACATCTGGATGAAAAGAGAGAATAATTGGTGTAATCATAGGAGGGTGGTTTTCAATGAATATACCAAGCTTCAGCATGGTCAAGAGAATGCTTTCTGGCTCATTAAGCCAGTCTATGATATTCAATCTTATTTCCTACCTTCTAAGCTTCCATGCATGTAAACTGAATGGCTTATATAAAAACCAGAACAATTAATTACTTATTTCTTTCACATTTGATTGGAAAATTTTTATTCATATAGGCAGGGTCAGGTACCCCTTAGGCTTTATAAAGGCTGCTAGAGAATCTGATGTTTTCTGTTTGGTTTGTTGGTTGGGGTTTCTCTTTGTTTTTGTGTGTTTGTTTGTTTTGGTCTAGTATTCCTCTAGTTGGAAATTGGCCAAGACTCACTTTAGAATTAAAGATTGACTTCAGCTACAACGGGACTTGAGTCCCAAGGAGGAGATAGATTCCCAGAGCTGGAGTAAGAGTAGATGAATGCAGGGGTGCCTGGGCGGCTCAGTCAGTGAAGCATCTGCCTTCAGCTCAGGTCATGATCAGGGTCCTGGGATCAAGTGCCTGCAATAGGCTCCCTGCTTCATAGGGAGTCTGCTTTTCCCTCTCCATCTGCCTGCCCACTGCATGTTCTCACTCTGTGTCTCAAATAAATAAAAAATATTTAAAATTTTTTTTTATTTTAAAAAAATAAATAAAAAGATGAATGAATAGAAAGGTTAAAAAAGAAACCTATCAGAGATTCTAGGAGTACTTGGCTTAAAAAAATTTTAAATCTTTAGAAAGAATACCAATTGGCCCTGAAAGCAATTCCATAAAAAGTCTAGAACCTTACAAATGGCTTTTGTAAATGTGGTGGATAAAAGCAAAAGTATAAAGAAAATGTTCAATCTTTTTGGCCCAGAAATTCCACTCCTAGGAATTAATTGTTTCTAAGAAAAAATTCAAATGAATGTTGTTGATACTGTTGATTCAGAATAGTGACAAGTTTAGAGCAAAATCAAAATCCAATATTTAGTAAACTATGAGTACAATAACTCAGTAGACTACTTTGTAGCCTATACATATTATTTTATAAATGTGATACCTGAAGCAACATGGTAAAGTGTTTCAAAAGTAATAATTGGTATCCATATGAACAAAGCACTAAAAAAAGTGAAAATATTTACGACGTTGAATATTAAGAATATGAGCATGAGGGACGCCTGGGTGGCTCAGTGGTTAAGTATCTGCCTTTGGCTCAGGGCATGATCCTGGAGTCCTTGGATTGAGTGCCACATCGGGCTCCCTGCATAGAGCCTGTTTCTCCCTCTGCCTATGTCTCTGCCTCTATCTCTCTCTGTGTCTCTCATGAATAAATAAATAAAGTCTTTGAAAAAAAGAATAGGAGCATGTGATTTTTATCTTTTTGTATAAATGATTAAATGCACACATTTTACAAAGTGTCCAAGATTCTCATACCCACACCTCTTCACAAAACAGAGTCAGTGTTTTAGGCAATATATGGGATAGAGAAATTCAAGTGGAGACAGTAATGACACTGTTCCAGAAAGGGAATGGGAACAGAACTACTGACCTCTGAATGAGTGAACCACTTTACGCAAACAAACGGGGCAGCCCACACAACTATTTTCTTTTCTTTTTCCCCCCAATTTTATTTAAATTATAGACAGTTAAGTTATAGTGTAATACTGGTTTCAGGAGTAGAAGTTAGTGATTCATCAATTACATATAACACCTAGCTCATCACAACTCATGCCCTACTTTATGCCCATCACCCACCCATTTCATTCAATCAACCTTCAGTTTTTTCCTCTGTCATTAAGAATCTCTTATGGTTTGTTCCCCTCCCCTCTCTCCTCTTCCCCTCTTCCTATATGTTCATCTGTTTTCTTTGACTGAATTGTTTGCTTAGTATAATATACTCTAGCTCAATAAATGTCATTGCAAATGGCAAGATTTCATTCTTTTTGGTGGCTGAGGGATATTCCATAATATATATATATATATATATATATATATATATATATATATATATCCCGCATCTCCTTTTTCCATTCATCAGTCAGTGGACATTTGGGCTCTTTCCATAATTTGGCTATTGTTGATAGGGCTGCTATAAACATTGTCTTGCATGTGCCCCTTTGAGTTATTTTTGAATCCTTTGGATTACTATCTAGTAGTGAAATTGCTGGATCATAAGTTAGTTCTATTTTTAACTTTTTAAGAACCTCCATACTGTTTTCCAGAACTGGCTGCAACAGTTTGCGTTCCCACCAATAGTGTAAGAGGGTTTCCCCTTTCTCTGCATCCTTGACAACATTTGTTGTTTCCTGACTTGTTAATTTTAGCCATTCTGACACTGTGTAATGTGATATCTCAATGTTGTTTTGATTTGTATTTCCTTGATGATGAGTGAGGCCGAGCATTTTTTCATGTGTCTGTTAGCCATCAGTATGACTTCTTTGGAGAAATGTCTATACATGTCTTCTGTCCACTTCTTAACTGGATTATTTATTTTTGAGGTATTGACTTTGATACGTTCTTTACAGATTTTGGATACTAGCCATTGATCAGATATGTCATTCACAAATATTGTCTCCTATTTTGTAGGTTATCTTTTAGTTTTGTTTATTGTTTCCTTTGTTATGCAAAATATATTTATTTTGGCAACGGGTTTGCCACCAGAACACAGGTGTCATGAAAACCACCACTAAACTTAAACCAAAATGGGAAGGGAAAAGACTCACATCAACATCGTCATCATTGGACACGTAGATTTAGGCAAGTCTACCACTACTGGCCATCTGATCTACAAATGTGGTGGGATCGACAAAAGAACTATCAAAAAATTTGAGAAGGAGGCTGCTGAGATGGGAAAAGGCTCCTTCAAGTATGCCTGGGTCTTGGATAAACTGAAAGCTGAACGTGAACATGGTATCACCATTGATATCTCCCTGTGGAAATTCGAGACCAGCAAGTATTATGTGACCATCATTGATGCCCCAGGGCACTTTATCAAAAACATGATTACAGACACATCTCAGGTTGACTGTGCTGTCCTTATTGTTGCTGCTGGTGTTGGTGAATTTGAAGCAGGTATCTCCAAGAATGGGCAGACCCGTGAGCATGCCCTTCTGGCTGACACACTGAGGGTAAAACAACTGATTGTTGGTGTTAACAAAATGGATTCCACTGAACCACCCTACAGCCAGAAGAGATATGAGGAAATCATTAAGGAAGTCAGCATGTACATTAAGAAAATTGGCTACAACCCTGACACAGTAGCATTTGTGCCAATTTCTGGTTGGAATGGTGACAACATGCTGGAGCCAAGTGCTAACCTGCCTTGGTTCAAGGGATGGAAAGTCACCCGTAAAGATGGGAACCCACACTGCCTGAAGCTCTGGATTGCATTCTGCCACCAACTCGTCCAACTGATAAGCCCTTGCATCTGCCTCTCCAGGATGTCTACAAAATTGGTGGTATTGGTACTGTCCCAGTGGGTCGAGTGGAGACTGGTGTTCTTAAGCCTGGCATGGTGGTCACCTTTGCTCCAGTCAATGTTACAACTGAAGTAAAGTCTGTTGAAATGCACCATGAAGCTTTGAGTGAGGCTCTTCCTGGGGACAATGTGGGCTTCAATGTCAAGAATGTATCTGTCAAAGATGTTCATCATGGCAACGTGGCTGGTGACAGCAAAAATGACCCACCAATGGAAGCAGCTGGCTTCATGGCTTAGGTGATTTTCCTGAACCATCCAGGCCAAATCAGTGCTGGATCTGCACCTGTGCTGGATTGTCACACAGCTCACATTGCTTGCAAGTTTGCTGAGCTGAAGAAGATACGTCGTTATGGAAAAAAGCTGGAAGATGGTCCCAAGTTCTTGAAATCTGGGGATGCTGCCATTGTTGATATAGTTCCTGGCAAACTCATGTGTGTTGAGAGCTTCTCTGACTATCCTCCTCTGGGCCATTTTGCTGTTTGTGACATGAGACAGACAGTTGCTGTGGGTGTCATCAAAGCAGTGGACAAGAAGGCAGCTGGAGCTGGCAAAGTCACCAAGTCTGCCCAGAAAGCTCAGAAGGCTAAATGAATATTATCCCCAATACCTGCCACCCCAGTCTTAATCAGTGGTGGAAGAATGGTCTCAGAACTGTTTGTGTCAATTGGCCATTTAAGTTTAATAGTAAAAGACTGGTTACTGATAACAATGCATCGTAAAACCTTCAGAAGGGAAGAATGTTTTGTGGACCATTTGGGTTTTTTTGTGCGTGTGTAGCAGTTTTAAGTTATTAGTTTTTAAAGTCAGTACTTTTTAATGGAAACAACTTGACCAAAAATCTGTCACAGAATTTTGAGACCCATTA
Organism: Canis lupus dingo; assembly: GCF_003254725.2. Lineage (NCBI taxonomy): Eukaryota > Metazoa > Chordata > Mammalia > Carnivora > Canidae > Canis > Canis lupus. The sequence continues at coordinate 67,587,367 of NC_064281.1, forward strand.
AAACAAAAGTTTAATGAGAAAAAAATCTATTTATTTTGATAATGTCCAAATAGTTCATCTTTGCTTAACTTCTATGACGTGTCTAGTAAGACATTATTACAGCCCATGTCAAATGGGTTGATGCCTATGCTCTCCTCTAGGATTTTGATGTATCCCTGTTTCACATTTAGGTCTTTCATCCATAGTGAATTTATTTTATTTATTTATATTTATAAAAAATATATATTATATTTATAATATTTATTTATTGTGTAAAAAAGTGGTCCAGTTTCATCCTTTTGCATGAGGCTCTCCACTATTCTCAAGACCATTTGTTGAGGAGACTGTTATTATCCTCTTCGATATTCTTTCCTGCTTTGTCAAATGAGTTAGTCATATAGTTGTGGATCCACTTCTGGGTTCTCTATTCTGTCCTATTGATCTATGTGTCTGTTTTTGTTCAAGTACCATACTCTCTTCACAACTACAGCTTTGTAATATAGCTTGAAATCCAAATTGTGTTGCCTCCAGTTTTGCTCTTCTTTCCCAGATCTGCTTTGGCTATTTGGGGATTTTTGTGGTTTCATACACATTTTAAGATTCTTTGTTCTAGCTCTGTAAAAAATGCTGGTGGTATTTTCAAAGTGATTGCAATCAGTGTGTTGATTGCTTTGGGTAGTATACACATTTTTACAGTATTTGCTCCTCCAATTTATGAACATGGAACTTTTCCCATTTCTTTGTGTCCTCTTCAATATCTTTCATAAGTGTTATATAATTTTTAGGGTACAGATACTTTATTTTATTAGGTTTATTCTTTTGGTGTAATTGTAAATGGGATCAATTCTTTTATTTCTTTTTTTTACCCTGATGCTTCATTAGAGTATAGAAATGCAACAGATTTCTACATATTGATTTTATATTTTGTGACTTTACTGAATTCACATTTCCATTCTAGCAATTTTTTGGTAGAGTCTTTTGGGTTTTCTATATAGAGTATCATTTCATCTGCAAATAGTAGAAGTTTAACTTTTTCCTCACTGATTTGGATATCTTTTATTTCTCTCTGTTGTCTGATTCTTGACGCTAAGATTTCTAGTACTGTACTAAATAGCAATGGTAAAGGGGACATCCTCTTTTGTTCCTGACCAAAGAGGAAAAGCTTTCAGTTTCCTCCATTGAGGATAATATTATCTGTGGGTTTCTTGTACATGGCTGTTATGACGTTGAAGTATTTTTCCATCTATACCTACTTTGGTGAGGATTTTTATCAAGAATGAATATTGTAATCTGTGGAATGCTTTTTCTGTATCTATTGACAGTATCCTATGATTCTTATTTATGTATTTATTCTTAAGGATTTTTATATATTTATTTGAGAGAGAGAGCGCATAAAGGGGAGGGGCAGAGGAAGAGGGAGAAGCAGACTCTTCCCTGAGCAGGGAGCCTGAAGTGGGGCTTGAACCCAGGACCCAGGGATCATGACCTGAGCTGAAGATAGATGCTTAACTGACTGAGCCACTCAGGCACTGAGAACATCATATGATTCTTATCCTTTCTTGTATTAATGTGGCATATCACACTGATTGATTTGTGAATATTGAACCACTCTTGCAGACCAAGAATAAATCCCAATTAATCATGCTGAATAATTATTTTACTGTACTTTTGGATTCAATTTGTTAGAATCTTGAGAATTTTTGTGTCCATGTTCATCAGGTATGTTGGCCTATAATTTTTCTTTTTTTATAGCGTCTTTGTCTTGTTTTAGAATCAAGATATTGCTGACCTTCTTTAATAAGTTTGGAAGTTTTCCTTCCATTTCTATATTTTGGAACACTTTGTAAAGGTATTAACTCTTCTTTAAATGTCTGGTAGAATTCTCCTGGGAAGCCATCTGGCCCTGGACTTTTGCTTGTTGGGAGATTTTTAGTTGCTGATTCAATTCTTTGCTTGTTAAGGATCTGATGAAAATTTCTATTTCTTCTTGTATGTTTTCAGAAATATGCCCATTTCTTCCAGATTGTCCAGTTTTTTGGCATATATTTTTTCATAATTTTTGCTTTTAATTGTTTGTATTTCAGTGGTATTGGTTGTGCTCTCTCCTTTTTCCTCATGATTTGTTTATTTGGTTCTTTTTTCTCTTTGCTTTTTGCTAAGTCTGGCTAGGATGTTATCAATTTTATTAATTTTTTGAAGAACAAGATCTTAATTTCATTGCTCTTTTATACTGTTTTGTTTCTCTATTGTTTCTTTATGCTCTACTGTTTATTATTTTCCTTCTTGCTGGCTTTAGGCTTTACTTACTCTTCCTTTTCTAGTTCCTTTAGGTGTAAGATTAGGTTGTGCATTGGAGACTTTTTAATTTCTTCAGGTAGGCCTTTTTTTGCTCTTTATTTCCCCTCTTAGGATCTACTTTCCTGCTTCCAAATGTTTTGGACACTCATGTTTCCATTTTCATTTGTTTCCATGTATTTTTTTTTATTTCTTTAATTTCCTGGTTAATCAATTCACTCACTTTTTTAAAAAAATATTTTTTTTTATTTATTTGAGAGAAAGAGCATGAAGAGAGGTAGAGGGAGAAGCAGGCTCCCCGCTGAGCCAGGAGCCCTATGTGGGGCTCCATCCCAGGATTCTAGGATCATTACCTGAGCCAAAGGCAGACACTTAACTGACTGAGCCACCCAAGGGCCTCTAATGCATTCATTCTTTAGAAGGATATTCTTCAACATGTGCTTGTGGCCTCTCCAAATGTTTTCTTGTGATTGACTTCCAGTTTTATAGCATTGTGGTCTGAAAATATTAATGGTATGATCTCAGTCTTTTTACACTGGTTGAGACCTGATTTGTGACCCAGTATGTGATCTGGAAATTATTCCATGTACACTCTAAAAGAATGTGTATTCTGCCGCTTTAGGATGAAATGTTCTGAAAATATCTGTTAAGTCCATATTGTCCAGCGTGTCATTTAAAGCCATTGTTTTTGTTAAATCTTGTGGATAGACTGGTTTATTATGACATAGCCCTTTTTCTTGTTTTGATACAGTCTTTGGTTTAAAATCTAATTGGTCTGATATAAGTATGGCTCCTCCAGCTTTCTTTTGATCTCTGTTAGCATGATGTATGGTTCTCCACCCTCTCACACTCAATCTGGAGGTGTCCTTAGGTTTAAAGAATGTCCTTTAAGCAACATATGGATGAAGCTTGTTTTTTTTGTTGTTTTGTTTTGTTTTGTTTTGGTTTGGTTTATTGTTGTTTGTTTTACCATTCTGATTACCCTACATCATTGATTTTTTATTTATTTATTTATTTATTTATTTATTTATTTATTTATTTTACCCTACGTCTTTTAGGCGAGATTGGGTGCGTTCAGGGTGGTATGGCCGTAGACCCCTACGTCTTTTAATTGGAGAATTTAGTCTATTTATATTCAGAGTAATCACTGATAGATATGAATTTGGTGCCATTGTATTACATAGAAAGTCACTATTCTTGCATATTGTTTGTGTTCCTTTATAGTCTTTGCTGCTTTTGACCTCTTTTTCCTGCTCAGAGGGTCTCCTTTAATATATCTTGTAGATTTGATTTAATGCTTATAAACTCCTTAAATTTTTGTCTGAGAAACTCTTTATCTCTCCTATTCTGAATGACAGCCTTGTTGGATAAAGTATTCCTGATTACATATTTTTGCCATTCTGCACATTAAATATACCATGCAACTCTCTTCTGGCCTGCCATGTTTCTGTGGACAGATGTGTTGTGAACAAGATATGTCTTCCCTTGTATGTTAAGGACTTTTTTTCCCCTTGATACTTTCAGCATTCTTTCCTTGTCTGTGTATCTTGTATATTTGACTGTCTTGGTGATGGTCAGCTTTTGTTGAATTCTCTGTGCTTCTTGGATTTTGCTATCTGTTTCCTTTCCCAGATTAGGCAACTTTTTGTCTATATTTTGCTTAAATTAAACTTCACCCCCACTTTTTTTTCCCCTTCTTCTGGGACTCTTATGATATGAATGTTAGTATGCTTTAAGAAGTCACTGAGTTCCATAAGTCCACATTTGTGATCCAATTACTTTTCTTCCCTCTTCTTTTTACCTTTATTATTTTCCATAATTTTATATTCTAAATCAGTGATCTTTTTCCTCTGCTTCTTCAATCCTCACAGTCATGGCATCCAGTAGGGTTTGCATCTCAGTTATAGCATTTTTAATTTTGACCTGACTAGTTTTCAAGGTTTTTTTTTAATTTTTTTAATTTTTATTTTTTTATTGGAGTTCAATTTGCCAACATATAGCATAACACCCACTGCTCATCCTGCCAAGTGCCCCCACAGTGCCCATCACCCAGTCACCCCAACTCCCCGCCCACTTCCCCTTCCACTACCCCTTGTTCATTTCCCAGAGTTAGGTGTCTCTCATGTTTTGTCACCCTCACTGATATTTTCACTCATTTTCTCTCCTTTCCCTTTACTCCCTTTCACTAATTTTTATATTCCCCAAATGAATGAGACCATGTAATGTTTGTCCTTTTCCAATTGACTTATTTCACTCAGCACAATACCCTCCAGGTCCCTCCACATCGAAGCAAATAGTGGGTATTTGTCATTTCTAATGGCTGAGTAATATTCCATTGTATACATAGACCACATCTTCTTTATCCATTCATCTTTCGACGGACACCGAGGCTCCTTCCACAGTTTGGATATTATGGACGTTGCTGCTAGAAACATGTTTTTTTTTTTTTTAATCTCTGCAGTAAGAGATTCTTTAGTGTCTTCTATGCTTTTCTCATACCCAGCTAGTATCCTTTTAATTGTTTTAACATCTGTTTCATACATCTTATATCTGTATTGAATAAATTCCTGGCCATCACTTCCTCTTCTTTCTTTTAAGGTGAATTCCTACATCTTGTCATTTTGTCTAGGTCACTGTTTTTGTTTGTTTGTCTGTTTGTGATTGTTAGGAAAGCATTTTATAGTCTTGCTCCTGAGAGTAATGGCTATATTAAGAAGAGATCTGCAAAAGTGGGGAGGGGTCTTATATGCGCTCTGCTATTGTTTTTTGGTTGCTCCTATTCTCAGGTCAGTCCTCTGCAGAGTTTCTACTTGCCTGTAGAGAGGGGTGTTTGGACCTTGTCCACTGTGTGGCAAGTTTTGACTAGTGTGTTTTGTCTTCAATAAAAGAATCCAGATCAAAAAGGAAGCTATATATTATTTCCTGTAGAGCTGGAGCTTTGTAGCACTCTATGATCAGTAGCCTTGGGGCATGTGAGGGATTTGATCTTCTGGGGAAAGGGTCTGCTGGGCCAATTTTCAGACCAATTTGCCTTAGTAAACATGCACTTGTAGGATATAGGTTGGGGGGAGCTTAATGTAAGCAGCAGCAGTCTCCATTGCAGGGTGCTGTGTTTCTCACTGAAGTTGGTCTGTGCTGCAGTGCAGAGGGTGGGAATGTCATTGCTCCTCTGTCTCCTTCCCGGAGTAAGGAGTTTGAATCCATCACTCATCAGGAAGCGCTCACAGAAGAGTAAACAAGCACCCCTCCTGTGTCCCCAGCTTCCATCAGATCCCTGTCTTCACCTTTTCTGTGTCTGAGTTGTCTGCCTGCCAGGCAGCATAGTATTCCTGTGTTTTATCTCAGGCACGCAGATGGGTTTCAAAACTCCAAATTTTAGGGACTCACATGGTGCAGACCTGCAGTGATCCTCTAGGGCAGAGTCACTGCACTTTCCCCATTTGCTAGTTTGTCCCAGTAAAGCAGTTGCATGCAGTGGTTGGGAGTTTATGGTAAATTATAGCAAAAAGCTGGCACCAAAGTTTGCTGTCCCCAGCCAGTGTCTTTGTTCCTATGCTAGGGAACAGGGCAGCACATTGTCACCACCAGTTCTTTTATCCCCAGAAAGGCCATGCCACCTGGCCCAAATACACTCCAAGAAGGGAAACTCTCTCTCTCGATATAATCCAGGGAATCCTCAGACCACATTTCCCACTCCCATGTGTCTGCCCTCCTTCTTCACAGCAGCATCACTAAACCTACCAAGCAGGACCCTGGCGATGTCACAGACTTCTAAAGTTTCAGACTTTGTGCTCCATTGCTTGTAGTAATTTGCAGTTGTCATACCCTTGCCTTTTCCTAGCCATTGTTTTGGGGGAAGTTTTTCTTGTGTAATCCTCTGCCTGCTGCTTCTCTCTCCTCCTCTCTCTTCACTCTATCTTCTCTCCTCTCTGTAATCATAGCTCCGTGCCTTCTGTAGCACCTGCAATTCTTTTCTCCCCAAAATCAACTCTCTGCATCTCCTACCTTCCATGAAATGGTCATTTTTCTACCTATAGATGTCCAGTTTTGTTCTCTCAGTCCTCAGATGGATGTTTTTGTTGTTAAGAATGATTTGATATTTAACTAGCTGTGTTTGAAGGGTGAGGCAAGCTTAGGGTCCCCTACTCTTCCACCATTTTAACTCAATCCCTAACCATTTTTTTCTTTTTTCTTTTTTTTTTTTGGCAGTTTTATACCTTTATTTGACAATCAGCGATTAGTTCTCATCCACATTAACGGTCTGTAGATTTTTGAAAGTGGTGACAGGTATGTAGGTAACCAGCATGTAGAGCTTGTTTGGTGAATCTTCATCCTCGTTAACGTTTTCTGGACAACTGCACATGGATACAGTATGGAACATTCCTTATTCCTTTGGTCCAGACAGCTTTGTTGAGCCTGGCATTAATGCGCACATCTGGAGTTCCCATCTCCATCGTGGCAAATTTCCGGATCTCTTTGAGTGCCCGAGGATCACACTTCGTGAAATCTACTCCATGGATACATTTGTTAATGTTGATGGTGTATTCTATGGTCACTACCTCCTTGATGGCAGAACGGCCCTTCTTCTTCTTGCCACCCTTCTTTGCAGGAGCCATTCTGGCAGGCCCTAGTTGGAAAGCCCATTTTCTTTTCTAAAGCCAGATTGTTTGCTATTGCAGTGATTGGAAATCAATCCCTTACCCTTCTTTTTTGAAACATTCTCCTTAAAAGGATGTCCTAGAGATAATTCTGTGGTTGTTTTGTGTATGGTTTTAAGCAGTGGTTCTGTCTTCACAGTATTCTAAGTCCTAGATGAAATAGCTGTCATCGTAGATCATTATGGTAATATAGTAGTCTGCACCTATACACTCTTTACGTCATTCTCTAGTATGGAAGATCAAAATAAAGTAGAATTTCAAATTGGGGGCCATGGCTTTATGTTTTATCCTATTTTGTACAAAATCCTGCTATGTATGAAGAGCTTATCCTTTGCAGGACTGGATCTGAGAACAAAATAGCTGATCATTTCCTTTCTTATCCCGTATTTTTCCATATTATTATGTTCTTATGTGTGCTCTTTTTGAGTAAAGAAAACTGTTCTTCATTAAAACCTAGCATATGTATGTTAAAGCATCAAAATGGGAGACAGTAATGGTTAGTTAATGGCCTACCACAAACTTTCAAAAGCTATCCATTATGACTCCTGACTTATTTAGACTACCTGTAACTATATCATTATTGAGAGTTGTTTATTCTTCTCAGAAGCAGCTTAAGTACAAGGCTATTGAAAGTTTTTGGAATGATTATAAAATTGAGTTACCTATGTTTAATAATAATTTTCTAAGAAGTAAGATTAATAATTTCAACCCTAAAAAGGAATTTTCGAAAAGTCTTCTCATAGAAAGTTGCCAAATTGCAATCTGTTCATACAAATGTTTTTCAGGTGGAAGTGAATCCTCCTGGGATAAGGATAAGATGCAATCTTCTCTTGCTGCTCCTGGACCCCAACATGGACTTGCTCATACATCCCTGGCTAACCAGCCAAGCTTTGGGGGTGCTCCTGCCCTCAATCCACTGCAGCAGAACCACTTACTGACCAATAGTATGTATGCTGTCCTTTCAAAAATTGGTGTGTTGAGAAAAATACCACACAAGACCCACTGGATAACTTGGGCTATAGGGATAATGTATTTTTCTTCCATAGCTTTAATAGTTTGAAATCAGAAGGATAGATTGAAAGGGATTCATCTGAAAGTGTAAAGTTCATAGAGTAAAGACAGATTGAGAGGGCATGTAGCAAATTAAAGATCCATAGGAGTCTATGTAACAGAGTAATTAAGAAAGATGTCTGTAGTCACATAAACTTGAGTTTGAAATCCACATCGTTTGAATTCCATATAACTGTTGACCTTGGAGAATGCACCTAAATTTTTGAAGTCTCAGTGTCCACAACTACAAAGTAGGAACAAAAATATACCTATTAAGTAAGGTTATTATGAGAGTTAAAAATAATAAAAGAAAAGCTATTAGTGACTTGCATATAGTAAGTACTGTATGAATTAGAAGAATTACTGATACTCAGTAATCAAACTTCAGGAATGTGTACAAATTCAGGTGTAGATGATTTTTTTGTTGTTGTTTTTAGGAACTGCAATAACTCAGAAGTCTTTCTGCAGGAAATTGTGTCTTATATACATTACTTGACTAAAACCCTATTTTTTCTTTTTTTAAAGATTTTATTTATTTATTCATGAGAGACAGAGAGAGGCAGAGACATAGGCAGAGGGAGAAGCAGGTTCCATGCAGAGAGCCTGATGTGGGACTCCATCCAGGCATTCTGGGTGGGATCACTCCCTGAGCCAAAGACAGATGCCCAAGTGCTGAGCCACCTAGAAGTCCCTCTTATTTTTTTTAAACCTACTTTTCTCCTAAGCAGAAATCTGAGAGAAAACTTCAATTACTCCTTTCCTTGAGATTTTCATTCCCTCACTAAACCCTAGGATTAAAATAACGGAACAGTCAAATTCTGAGGTATCTTAATATGATGTTTTAAATATTAATTAAATTAATCAGTTTTAAGCATATAAAATAAGTTATGGTATCTTTAAAATTATTACAAACTCAAGTGTGAAGTGTCTTATAAAATAGGAATGTTAAGCAACGGCCAATAAATAATGGCAAGAAATTTATGAATATTATGTTATAAGAAGACAAAAAAGGACTGATTATGGTAGACTTACTTCTTAAAGTAAGAGAACTTAGAAGACTTCTGGTTTCTGATTGGACATGTAAAGAGGTTTGAAGTTGTCACTCTTCCTCAAAGCAAGAGCAACAATTCGTTTAAATCAATCAGAGATAGGCAGATACAGAGAATCAGAGCTTATAGGGAGCAGAAGCCACAGCTGGAGTCAGGTAGAAACCTTTAAATTTCTGGAGATTCAGTGAGGACCTAGCTTGAGAGATAAAAACCACTGGGGGCCAATTCTTAGTGGGTCCCTGCACTTTCATGAGTCTTAAACTTCAGCAGCCCCTTAAGGTTCTCTGGATGAAAATCTGAGAAACTTCCCCTCTTGTCTCTGGCTGGGGGGCAAGAAAAGTACCCATTTCAAAATATTCCCAGAGTGTTCTATTCTTAACAAAGGCCTGCTCTCAAAGGAAACTATTTTACCAGAGTTAAACAATTTATTTTACCAGAGCCTAACTGATGTGGGGGAAAGGATATATTAAAATCCAACACCCTGTAGCCATTGATGTGAGGTTAGGGAGATGCACATCTCCAGCCCCTTTAACATTTCCTGTGGGGAAAGAGAAATATTCAGCTCTATCCCCCTCTATCTTTCTTCTCTCACTTGAGGGAAAAAGCTAAAATTACTTGTGAAGATCATAGCTCAAGGACACATGCTCACTAAGAGACTGAAATCTAATTATATGTTTCTCCTTCTTACTCATTTTCCCACCACCATAATAGGTTTTTTTTTTTATAAGAACCGGGATTACAAATGAAAAAATTAGTCTTCAGACCCAATTGAATTTGGCTTCTTTAGGGTACACCAAAGATAACTCCATCACTAATACAACAGCTACAGCAAACAGTAAATTTAACCTAATGCCCTGACAGATAAAAATAAAGCCTCCTACGTAAAGCCTGTTTACCTCAGTTGCCTTCAGCCAATGCACCATTTCGGCTTTAAAGCAAAAATTGCAAGGCATGAAAAAGAAAAAAAAAAAACAGTCTAAAGATATGAAGCAAACATCACAATAAGAATTAGATATAACACATATTTTAGAATTATCAGACCTCAATTTAAAATAACTGTAGTTAATATACTGAGAGAGTGGAAAACATACAAGAACACATGGAAATATTAACACCGAAATAATTATACTTGAGAAAAAATAATATGTGGGAAATAGAGGCAGAGAGACGAATTTTTTTGTATATTTTTATTGGAGTTTGATTTGCAAACATATAACATAACACCCAGTGCTCATCCCGTCAAGTGACCCCTTCACTGCCCATCACCCAGTCACTCCATCTCGCTGCCCACCTCCCCTGCCATTACCCCTTGTTCATTTCCCAGAGTTAGGAGTCTCTCATGCTCTGTCATCCTCTCTGATATTTCCCACTCATTTTCTTTCCTTTCCCCTATAATCCCTTTCACTATTTTTTTATATTTCCCGATTGAGTGAAACCATATAATGATTGTGTTTCTCCAAATGACTTACTTCACTCAGCATAACACCATCCAGTTCTAACCACATTGAAGAAAATGGTGGGTATTTGTCATTTCTAATGGCTGAGTAATATTCCATTGTATACATAGACCACAACTTCTTTATCCATTCAACTTTTGAAGGACACTAAGGTTCATTCTACAGTTTGGCTATTGTGGATATTGCTGCTATAAACATTGGGGTGCAGGTGCCCAGTGTTTCACTGCACCTGTATCTGTGGGATAAACCCCCAGCAGTGCAATTGCTGGGTCATAGGGCAGTTGTATTTTTAACTCTTTGAGGAACCTTCACACAGTTTCCTAGAGTGCCTGTACCAGTGGCTGTACATTAACACCAACAGTGCAAGAGGGTTCCCCTTTCTTCATATCCTCTCCAACATTTGTTCTTTCCTCTCTTGTTAATTTTCACCATTATCACAAATGGGGGTGGTATCTCATTGTGGTTTTGATTTGTATTTCTCTGATGGCAAGAGATGCAGAGCATTTTCTCCTTTGCTTGTTGGCCATGTCTATGTCTTCCTTGGTGAAATTTCTGTTCCTGTCTTTGGCCCATGTCATGATTGGATGGTTTGTTTCTTTGATGTTGAGTTTGATAAGTTCTTTATAGATCTTGATTACTAGCCCTTTATCTGATACATCATTTGCAAATATCTTCTCCCATTCTGTAGGTTGTCTTTTACTTTTGTTGACTGTTTCTTTTGCTGTGCAGAAGCTTTTTATCTTGATGAAGTCCCAATAATTCATTTTGCTTTTGTTTGTCTTGCCTTCATAGATGTATATTGCAAGATGTTGCTGTGGTTCAAAAAAGGTGTTGCCCGTGTTCTCCTCTAGGATTTTGATGGAATCTTGTCTCCCATTTAGATTTTTCATCCATTTTGAGTTTATCTTTGTGTATGGTGTAAGAGAATGGTCTAGTATCATTCTTCTGCATGTGGATGTCCAATTTTCCCAGCACCATTTATTGAAGATACTGTCCTTTTTCCAGTGGATAGTCTTTCCTGCTTTGTCAAATATTAGTTGTCCATAGAGTTGAGGGCCCATTTCTGGGTTCTCTATTCTGTTACATTGATCTATGTGTCTGTTTTTGTGCCAGTACCATACTGCCTTGATGATGACCACTTTGTAGTACAACTTGAAATCTGGCATTGAGATGCCCCCAGCTCTGGTTCTCTTTTTCAATATTCCCTTGGCTATTCAGGGTATTTTCTGATTCCACACAAATCATAAAATAATTTCTTCCAACTCTCTGAAGAAAGTCCATAGTATTTTGATAGGGATTGCATTGAATATGTACATTGCCCTAGGTAGCATAGACATTTTCACTATATTAATTTTTCCAATCCATGAGCATGGAATATTTTTCCATCTCTTTGTGTCTTCCTCAATTTCTTTCAGAAGTGTTCTGTGGTTTTTAGGGTATAGATTTTTACCTCTCTGGTTAGGTTTATTCCTACGTATCTTAGGCTTTTGGGTGTAACTGTGAAGGGGATTGACTCCTTAATTTCCCTTTATTCAGTTTCATTGTTAGTGTATAGAAAGGCCCCCTGGTTTCTGGGCATTGAATTTGTATCCTGCCACACTGCCAAATTGCTGTATGAGTACTAGCAATCTTGGGGTGGACTCTTTTGGGTTTTCTACGTACAGTATCATGTCATCTGCGAAGAGGGAGAGTTTGACTTCTTTGCCAATTTGAATGCCTTTTATTTCTTTTGTTTCCTGATCACTGAGGCAAGGACTTCTAGTACTCTGTTGAACAGCAGTGGTGAGATTGGACATCCCTCTCATGTTCCCTATCTTAGGGGAAAGGCTCCCAGTGTTTCCCCATTGAGAATGTTATTTGCTGTGAGCTATTCTTAGATGGCTTTGAAGATGGTGAGGAATTTTCCCTCTATCCCTACCCTCTGAAGAGTTTTGTTCAGGAATGGATGCTGTATTTGTCAATTGCTTTCTCTGCATCAATTGAGAGGATCTTATGGTTCTTGTTTTGTCTCTTGTTGATATGATCTATCATGTTTATTGTTTTATGAGTGTTGAACCATCCCTGTATCTCAGGGATAAATCCCACTTGGTCATCGTGAGTAATCTTCTAAATGTATTGTTGGATCCTATGGGCTAGTATTTTGTCGAGAATGTTTGCATCTGTGTTCAACAGGGATATTGGTTTATAATGCTTTTTGGTGGGGTCTTTGTCTGGTTTTGGAAGTAAGGTGATGCTGGCCTCATAGAACCAGTTTGGAAGTATTCCATCCCTTTATATCTTTCAGAACAGGTTTAATAGAATAGGTATTGTTTCTTCTTTAAACATTTGACAGAATTCCCCTGGAAAGCCATGTGGCCCTGGAATTTTGTGTCTCAGGAGGTTTTTGATGATTGCTTCAAATTCCTCATTGGTTATTGTCTTGCTCAGGTTTTCTATTTCCTCCTGTTCCAGTTTTGGTAGTTTGTGTTTTTCCAGAAATGCATCCATTTCTTCTAGATTGCATAATTTATTCATGTAGAGCTGCTCATAATATGTTTTTATTTTTTTTATTTTTTTTAAATTTTTATTTATTATTCATTTATGATAGTCACACAGAGAGAGAGAGAGGCAGAGACACAGGCAGAGGGAGAAGCAGGCTCCATGCAGGGAGCCCGATGTGGGATTCGATGCCGGGTCTCCAGGATCGCGCCCTGGGCCAAAGGCAGGCGCCAAACCGCTGCGCCACCCAGGGATCCCTCATAATATGTTTTTAAAATCATTTGTATTTTCTTGGTATTGGTTGTGATCACTCTTTTTTCATTCTTGATTTTATTATTAGAGTTCTTTCTCTTTTGCTTTTAATAAGGCTTGCTAATGGTTTATATATCTTAATTATTTCAAAGAACGAACTCATGGTTTTGTTGAGCTGTTCTACAGTTCCTTTGGTCTATATTTCTGTTTGGTGTAGGTTTTATTTGCTTTTCTTTCTCCAGTTCCTTTAGGTGCAAGGTTAGCTTGTGTATTTGAGTTTTCTCCAATTTTGGGGGGGAATGCTTGTATTGCAATGTATTTGCCTCTTGCGACTGCATTTGCTGTATCCCAAGGTTTTTAAACGGTTGTATCTTCATTCTCATTAATTTCTTTTTTTAATAATAAATTTATTTTTTATTGGTGTTCAATTTTCCAACATACAGAATAACACCCAGTGCTCATCCCGTCAAGTGCCCACCTCAGTGCCCATCACCCATTGACCCCCATCCCCCAACCTCCCCTTACATCACCCCTAGTTCGTTTCCCAGAGTTAGGAGTCTTTATGTTCTGTCTCCCTTTCTGATATGTCCCACACATTTCTTCTCCCTTCACTTATATTCTCTTTCACTATTATTTATATACCCCAAATGAATGAGAACATATACTGTTTGTCCTTCTCCAATTGACTTAATTCACTCAGCATAATACCCTCCAGTTCCATCCACGTTGAAGCAAATGGTGGGTATTTGTCATTTCTAATGGCTGAGCAATATTCCATTGCACACATAAAACACATCTGTTTTATCCATTCATCTTTCGATGAACACCGAGGCTCCTTCCACAGTTTGGCTATTGTGGACATTGCTGCTAGAAACATCGGGATGCAGGTGTCCCGGCGTTTCATTGCATCTGTATCTTTGGGGTAAATCCCCAACAGTGCAATTGCTGGGTCGTAAGGCAGGTCTATTTAGAACTTCTTGAGGAACCTCCACACAGTTTTCCAGAGTGGCTGCACCAGTTCACATTCCCATCAACAGTGTAAGAGGGTTCCCTTTGCTCCGCATCCTCCCCAACAAATGTGGTTTCCTGCCTTCTTAATTTTTCCCATTCTCACTGGTGTGAGGTGGTATCTCATTCTGGTTTTGATTTGTATTTCCCTGATGGCCAGTGATGCAGAGCATTTTCTCATGTGCATGTTGGGCATGTCTATGTCTCCCTCTGTGAGATTTCTGTTCATGTCTTTTGCCCATTTCATGATTGGATTGTTTGTTTCTTTGCTGTTGAGCATAACAAGTTCTTTATAGATCTTGGAAACTAGCCCTTTATCTGACATATCATTTGCAAATATCTTCTCCGATTCTGTAGGTTGTCTTTTAGTTTTGTTGACTGTATCCTTTGCTGTGCAAAAGCTTCTTATCTTGATGAAGTCCCAATAGTTCATTTTTGCTTTTGTTTCTTTTGCCTTCGTGGATGTATCTTGCAAGAAGTTTCTGTGGCCAAGTTCAAAAGGGGTGTTGCCTGTGTTCTCCTCTAGGATTTTGATGGAATTTTGTCTCACACTTAGATCTTTCATCCATTTTGAGTTTATCTTTGTGTATGGTGAAAGAGAGTGGTCTAGTTTCATTCTTCTGCATGTGGATGTCCAATTTTCCAAGCACCATTTACTGGAAACTTTCTTCCAGTGGATAGTCTTTCCTCCTTTATCGAATATTAGTTGACCATAAAGTTGAGGGTCCACTTCTGGATTCTCGATTCTGTTCCATTGATCTATGTGTCTGTTTTTGTGTCAGTGCCACACTGTCTTGATGACCACAACTTTGTAGTACAACCAGAAATCTGGCATTGTGATGCCCCCAGCTATGGTTTTCTTTTTTAAAATTCCCCTGGCTATTCGGGGTCTTTTCTGATTCCACACAAGTCTTAAAATAATTTGTTCTAACTCTCTGAAGAAAGTCCATGGTATTTTGATAGGGATTGCATTAAAGGTGTAAATTGCCGTGGGTAACATTGACATCTTCACAATATTAATTCTGCTTCCCATGAGCATGGAATATTTTTCCATCTCTTTGTGTCTTCCTCAATTTCTTTCAGAAGTGTTCTATAGTTTTTAGGGTATAGATCCTTTATCCCTTTGTTTAGTTTTATTCCTAGGTATCTTTTGGTTTTGGATGCAATTGTGAATAGGATTGACTCCTTAATTTCTATTTTTTCAGTTTCATTGTTAGTGTATAGAAATGCCACTGACTTTTAGGCATTGATTTTGTATCCTGCCAGGCTGCCAAATTGCTGTGTGAGTTCTAGCAATCTTGGGGTGGCGGCTTTTGGGTTTTTTATGTACAGTATCATGTCATCGGCGAAGAGGGAGAGTTTGACTTCTTTGCCAATCTGAATGCCTTTAATGTCTTTTTGTTGTCTGATTGCTGAGGCTAGGACTTCCAGTACTATGTTGAGTAGCAGTGGTGAGAGTGGATATCCCTGTCTTGTTCCTGATCTTAGGGGAAAGGCTCCCAGTGCTTCCCCAATAAGAATGATATTTACTGTGGGCTTTTCGTAGATGGCTTTTGAGATGTTGAGGAATGTTCCCTCTATCCGTACACTCTGAAGAGTTTTGATCAGGAATGGATGCTGTATTTTGTCAAATGCTTTCTCTGCATCTAAGGAGAGAATCATATGGTTCTTGGTTTTTCTCTTGCTGTTACGATGAATCACATTGATTGTTTTACAAGTATTGAACCAGCCCTGTGTCCCGGGTATAAATCCTACTTGTTCATGTTGAATAATTTTCTTAATGTATTGTTCGATCCTATTGGTCAGTATCTTGTTGAGAATTTTTGCATCCATGTTGATCAGGGATATTGGTCTATAATTCTCCTTTTTGGTGGAGTCTTTATCTGGTTTTGGATAAAGTTGATTCTGGCCTCATAGAACAAATTTGGAAGTACTCCAGCTCTTTCTATCTTTCCAAACAGCTTTAGTAGAACAGGTATGGTTTCTTCTTTAAACGTTTGATAGAATTCCCCTGGGAAGGCATCTGGCCCTGGACTTTTGTGTCTTGGGAGGTTTTTGATGACTGCTTCAATTTCCTCCTTGGTTATTGGCCTGTTCAGGTTTTCTATTTCTTCCTGTTCCAGTTTTGGTAGTTTGTGGCTTTCCAGAAATGCGTCCATTTCTTCTTGATTGCCTAATTTATTGGCGTATAGCTGTTCATAATATGTTTTTAAAATCGTTCGTATTTCCTTGGTGTTGGTAGTGATCTCTCCTTTCTCATTCATGATTTTATTAATTTGAGTCTTCTCTCTCTTCTTTTAAATAAGGCTGGCTAATGGTTTATCTATCTCATTAATTCTTCCAAGAACCAACTCCTGGTTCTGTTGATCGGTTCCACAGTTCTTCTGGTCTCGATTTCATTGATTTTGCTTGAATCTTCATTAACTCTCCTCTTCTGCTGGGTGTAAGATGTATTTGCTCTTTTTTCTCTAGCTCTTTTAGGTGTAAGGTTAGCTTTTGTATTTGAGTTCTTTTCAGTTTTTGAATGGATGCTTGTATTGCGATGTATTTCCCCCTCAGGACTGCTTTTGCTGCATCCCAAAGATTTTGAATGGTTGTATCTTCATTCTCATTAGTTTCCATGAATCTTTTTAATTCTTCCTTAATTTCCTGGTTGACCCTTTCATCTTTTAGCAGGATGGCCCTTAACCTCCATGTGTTTGAAGTCCTTCCAAACTTCTTTTCGTGATTTAGTTCTAATTTCAAGGCATTACGGTATAAGAATATGCAGGGGATGATCCCAATCATTTGGTATGAGTTCAGACCCAATTTGTGACCCAGTATGTGGTATTTGAAGAAAGTTCCATGTGCACTTGAGAAGAATGTGTATTCAGTTGAGTTTGGATGTAAAGTTCTGTCGATATCTGTGAAATCCATCTGGTTCAGTGTATCATTTAAAGCCTTCGTTTCTTTGGAGATGTTGTGTTTAGAATACCTATCGAGTGTAGAAAGCTCTAGATTGAAGTCATCAAGTATAAGTGTATTATTATCTAAGTATGTCTTCACTTTGGTTATTAATTGACTGATATATTTGGCAGCTCCCACATTCGGGGCATATATATTGAGGATTGTTAAGTGCTCTTGTTGGATAGATCCTTGAAGTATGATATAGTGTCCCTCTTCATCTCTCACTACAGTCTTCGGGGTAAATTTTAGTTTATCTGATATAAGGATGGCTACCCCTGCTTTCTTTTGAGGACCATTTGAGTGGTAAATGATTCTCCAACCTTTTATTTTCAGGTTGTAGGTGTCCTTCTGTCTAAAATGAGTCTCTTGTAGACAGCAAATAGATGGGTCCTGCTTTTTTATACAGTCTGACACCCTGCTCCTTTTGATGGGGTCATTAAGCCCGTTCATGTTTAGAGTTACTATTGACAGATATGAGTTTAGTGTCATCATGATATCTATTCAGTCCTTGTTTTTGTGGATTGTTCCACTGACCTTCTTCTTAAAGGGGAATTTTAAGAGTCCCCCTTAAAATTTCTTGCAGAGGTGGTTTGGAGGTCACATATTCTTTCAGTTCCTACCTGTCTTGGAAGCTCTTTATCTCTCCTTCCATTTTGAATGAGAGCCTTCCTGGAAAAAGTATTCTTGGTTGCATATTCTTCTTATTTAGGACCCTGAATATATCCTGCCAGCCCTTCCTGGCCTGCCCGGTCTCTGTGTAGAGGTCTGCTGTTACCCTAATACTCCCTGCCCATAAAAGTGAGGGCTTTCTTGTCTCTTGCTGCTTTAAGTATCTTCTTTTTATCTTTGGAATTTGCAATCTGAACTATTAAATGTCGAGGTGTTGAAAGTTTTTTTTTTTTAATTTTAGGGGGGGATCTCTCTATCTCCTGGATCTGAATGCCTGTTTCCCTCCCCATTTTATCAAAGTTCTCAGGTATGATTTGTTCAAATATGCTTTTTGGCCCTCTCCTTCTCAGCGCCCTCTGGAACCCCAATTAAACATAGATTTTTCCTTCTGAGGCTGTCATTATATTCTCTTAACCTTTTGTCATGGTCTTTTAATTGTTTTTCTCTTTTTTCCTCAGTATCCTTCCTTGCCATCAACTTGTCTTCTATGTCACACACTCTTTCTTGAACATCATTAACCCTCATCATTAGGTCCTTCAGTCTGTTGCATCCATTTATTTGATTTTTAATTTTGGCTTGATTAGATCTAAATCCTGCAGTCATAAAGTGCCTTGAATCCTTTATCTTTTTCCAGAGCCACCAGTATCTTTATAATTGTGCTTTTGAATTTGTTTCCTAATATCGAATTGTAGTGCAAATTCTGTAACTGTGTGGCAGAGAGGACTGTTTCTTTCTTTTTTTTAATATTTATTTATTTATTTATTTATTTATTTATTTATGAAAGCCAGAGAGAGATAGAGAGAGAGAGAGAGAGAGAGAGAGAGAGAGAGCAACAGAGTGACAGAGAGGCAGAGACACAGGCAGAGGAACAAGCAGGCTACATGCAGGTACCCCGATGTGGGACTGGATCCTGGGACCCCATGGTCACAACCAGGGCTGAATGTTGTGCTAAAAAGCTGAGCCACTGCGGCTGCCCAGAGTGTACTGTTTCTCCCTCAGGACTGCTTTTTCTGCATCCCAAAGATTTTGAATGATTGTATCTTCATTCTCTCTAGTTTCCATGAATCTTTTTAATTCTTCTCTAATTTCCTGGTTGACCCTTTCATCTTTTAGCAGGATGGTACATAACCTCCACGTGTTTGAAATCCTTCCAAACTTCTTCTTGTGGTTTAGTTCTAACTTCAAAGTATTATGGTCTGAAAATATGCAGAGGATGATTGCAATCTTTTGGTATCAGTTAAGACCTGATTTGTGACCCAGTATGTGGTCTATTCTGGAGAAAGTTCCATGTGCACTTGAGAAGAATGTGTATTCAGTTGCTTTGGATGTAAAGTTCTGTAAATATCTGTGAAATCCATCTGGTCCAGTGTATCATTTAAAACTCTTGTTTCTTTGGACATGTTGTGCTTAGAAGACCTATCGATTGTAGAAAGTGTTACATTCGAGTCATCAAGTAGAAGTGTATTATTATCTAAATATGCCTTAACTTTGGTTATTAATTGATTGATATACTTGGCAGCTTCCACATTCTGGGCGTAAATATTGATGATTATTAGGTTCTCCTGTTGGATAGATCCTCTAAGTATGATATAGTGTCCCTCCCTCTTCATCTCTTACTACGGTCTTTGGTATAAATTTTAGTTTATCTGATATAAGGATGGCTACCCCTGCTTTCTTCTGAGGACCACTTGAATGGTAAATGGTTCTTCAACCTTTTATTTTCAGCCTGGATGTGTCCCTATGTCTAAAATGTGTCTCTTGTAGACAGTAAATGGATGGGTCTTACTTTTTTATCCAGTCTGATACTCTGCACCTTTTGATGGGGTCATTAAGCCCATTCATGTTCACAGTTACTATTGAAAGATACGAATTTAGTGTAATCATGATACCTATTCAGTCCCTGTTTTTGTGGATTATTCCCCTGGACATCCTCTTTCTACTACAGAATCCCCCTTATCATTTCTTGCAGAGCTGGCTTGGTGGCCACATATTCTTTCAGTTTCTGCCTATCTTGGAAGCTCTTTATCTCTCCTTCCATTCTGAATTATAGCCTTGCTGGATAAAGTATTCTTAGCTGCTGTTGTTCTCATTTAGGACCCTGAATATATCCTGCCAGCCCTTTCTGGCCTGCCAGGTCTCTGTGGAGATGTCTGCTGTTACCCTAATACTTCTCCCTATAAATATTAGATTTCTTGTCTCTTGCTGCTGTA
Source organism: Canis lupus dingo (assembly GCF_003254725.2). Lineage (NCBI taxonomy): Eukaryota > Metazoa > Chordata > Mammalia > Carnivora > Canidae > Canis > Canis lupus. The sequence continues at coordinate 67,607,418 of NC_064281.1, forward strand.
AAGATTTTCTCTTTATCTTTGGAATTTGCAAGTTTCACTATTAAATGTTGGTTGACTGAACAGTTTTTATTGATTTTGGGGGGGGATCTCTTTGTCTCCTGGATCTGAATGCCTGTTTGTCTTCCCAAGTTAGGAAAGTTCTCAGCTATGATTTGTTCAAATACATATTCTGGACCTCTGTTCCTTTCGGCGCCCCCAGAACTCCAGTTAAACATAAATTTTTCCTTCTGAGGCTGTCATTTATTTTCCTTAACCTATCATCATATTCTTTTAATTGTTTTTCTCTTTTTTCCTCAGTTTCTCTCCTTGGCATTCACTTATCTTCTATGTCACTCACTTGTTCTTCTCCCTCATTAACGCTCATGATTAGGACCTCAAGTTTGGATTGCATCTCATTTAATTGATTTTTAATTTCAGCCTGATTAGTTCTAAATTCTGCAATCGTGAAGTCTCTTGAATGCTTTTTTTAATAAATTAATTTTTTATTGGTGTTCAATTTACCAACATACAGAATAACACCCAGTGCTCATCCCGTCAAGTGTCCCCCTCAGTGCCCGTCACCCATTCACCCCCACCCCCCGCCCTCCTCCCCTTCCACCACCCCTAGTTCGTTTCCCAGACTTAGGAGTCTTTATGTTCTGTCTCCCTTTCTGATATTTCCCACATATTTCTTCTCCCTTCCCTTATATTCCCTTTCACTACTATTTATATTCGCCAAATGAATGAGAACATATACTGTTTGTCCTTCTCCGATTTATGCTTTTTTCTAGAGCCACCAGTATCTTTATAATTGTGCTTCTGAATTGACTTTCTGACATTGAATTGTAATCCAAATTCTGTAACTCTGTGGGAGAGAGGACTGTTTCTGGTTCTTTAGAGGTGAGTTTTTCCTTCTAGTCATTTTGCTCAGTGCAGAGTGGCCAAAAATAAGTTGTACTGGAAAAAGGAGTAAAAGACAGAGGAGAAAAAAGAAAAAAAGAAAAATAAATAAAAAAGGAGAAGAAGGGAAAAAGAAAAAAAGAGGGGGAAGCAAACAGAAAACAAAAAACAAGGGGTGGTTTTCTTTGACTCTATATACTGTAAATCCCTCGACTTCCCCTGGAACTTTCCAGTGCTGTTTGGTCAGTAACTTGCTTTTCCCCCGTCCTTCTAGCTGTTCTTCTGGGTGAGTGGCCTGCTGTGCTGATTCTCAGGTGTGTGCACCTGGGGGACCTGCTCAGCCCCCTGCCTGTTTCAGGGCTCAGTGGGAGTTGTTTATCCTGTGAGGTCCCAGGAGGAACAACAACAATGGCAGTGGCCAGCTCTCCAGCCCCAGAGTCAGCTCCCATTGTAACTACCACAGCTCCCGGTCTGCAATGGCCTGGATGCTCCTGGGGCGGGGGCGGAGGTGTGGGCCGCCGATCTGCACAGTTCAGGGCCACCCTGCAGCAGGAGTGTCCTCGCTGTCCTATGTCCTCCCGGCCTCTGCCTGTCCCAGGGGGAGTGCTGGATCCTGGGGTGTTTTCCCCGGTATCCTGGGCTCTGGGTCCTGCGCTGCTGGAGTCACGCACCTGGGGCCGCAGCCCCCTTCGCAGGGAACCACTGCCGAGCCGCAATAGAGCTGCTTGTTCCCTTGCCCCTTTCTGGCATGCACTTCAGCTCTTTAGGGAGCTCGGCTGCCGGTGTGGTGGGCTCTCCCCCGGGGCGCAGTTCCTCTGTTAGTGCCCCTGGGAGTCTGAGGGCATCCCTGCCCCTCCTGGGATCCTGCTCCAACTCCCTGCAAGCGCCTTTCTGTCTGGGAAGATTGGTGAAGCTCCTGCTTCTCAGGGCCTGGGCTTTCCTGTCCTGGGGGCACTCGCGGTGGGACCTTAGCCCAGCTCCTTCCCCTTGGATGCTTTTTTATTTCTTTATTTTTTCCCCCATCTTCCTACCTTGATAGAAGCTCAAACGTTTCTCACTGTAGCATTCCAGCTGTTCTCTCTTTAAATCTCAGACCGAATCCATAGGTTTTCAGGATGATTTGAAAGTTATCTTGGTAATTTGATGGGGCCAGGTGACTTGGGGACCCTACTCTTCCACCATCTTGCCCCCTCCCCAAGTGTACTATTTCTAATTCATCCTTTTGTAGTGAGTTCTTCTTTCTAGTTATTTTGCTCAGTGCAGCGTGGCTGTATGAGCAGACTGCTTCAAGAATATCAACCACAACCTAAGTAAATTTGACCCTAGATGATTCTGCCCACTTCAGACACCAGAAATTGATATCAAAGATCAGAACAAAATAAAAGGACACTAAAGTGAAAGAGAGATGAAAATTTTAAGAAGCAAAGTAAATCTTAGAAATCAGAAACACTCAAACAAAATGAACCTCTTGATGGGCTCATTAGTAGACCAGAGAATGTCAACATTTGAAGACTTTCAATAGAACCTTCCCAAAATGGAAAAAAAAAAGTGAAAAAAAACATTGAAAAAAAAACCAACAAACCTGAGAGCTGTATATTAAGAATTTTGCAACGGTTGCAAAAGGTGTCACATAAATGTAATGGGAATACCAAAATAAAAGGAATGAGGGAACAGAATAGAAGAAACATTTAAAGTATCAATGACTGATAATTTTCTTGAATTAATGAGAGACACTGAGCAAAAGATTCAGGAAGCTCAGAGATTAGTAAGAAGGATAAATATTTTAAAAATCTACATTTATACATATAATACTCAAACTGCAGTATCAAAAACAAAGAGAAAATCTTTTTTTAAAACACCAGAGAAATAAATCCTCCTTACCCATACAAGCACAATGATAAGAATTACGTTGAACTTAACAGAAACCAAGCAAACAAGAATAGAGTGTGTGAAATAGGTACAGTGTTGAGAGAAAAAATAAAATAAAAACCCAACGTAGAATTCTGAATCCAGTGAAATTTCCTTTTAGTAGTGAAGAAGTAAATAAAGACTTTCTCAAACAAAAATTGAGGGAATTTTTACCATACCAAAGATCTACCTTAGAAAAAACTGTTAAAAGAAGGTCTATAGAGAGAAGGAAAATAATTTAGGTCAGAAACAGAACTACATAAATGAAGAATGTTATAGAAAGAATAAATTAAGGTAAATATTTTTTTCTTACTCTTAATCTGTTTTAGAAATAATACTATATTCGGGATCCCCGGGTGGCGCAGCAGTTTGGCGCCTGCCTTTGGCCCAGGGCGCGATCCTGGAGACCCGGGATTGAATCCCACGTTGGGCTCCCGGTGCATGGAGCCTGCTTCTCCCTCTGCCTGTGTCTCTGCCTCTCTCTCTCTCTCTCTCTGTGACTATCATAAATAAAAAAATTTTAAAAAAAGAAATAATACTATATTCAAAATAATAATATTAACAATATTTTGGCAAGTGATATAAATGGCAATAATGTTATAAGGGATAAGAGGGAGGGATTGAAATTATTCTGTTAAAAGATACTTGCACTACACATGAAATGGTATAGTGTTATTTGCAAGTGAATTTATAAGTTGTAAATGAAAACTGAAAACTCCAGATGAACCCCATAAGGTTTTTTAAACAAGTAAAATTAGTATGCTAAGAGAAGAAAGAGAATAATATAAAATATTAACAGCAGAGAATACAAGAATGGAAGACAAGGTTTACAAAACAAAACAAGGGCAATGACTAGAAAACACTAACAAATATTGTAACTACCTATCCAATTATTAATAATCACTTTAATTATTGGTTTATATACACTTATTAGGGACACCTGGGTGGCTCAGTGGTTAAGCGCCTGCCTTCAGCTCAGGGAGTGATCCTGGAGTCCTGGGATAGAGTCCCACATCGGGCTCTCTGTATGGAGCCTGCTTGTCCCTCTGCATATGTCTCTGCCTTTCTTTCTCTTTGTGTGTCAAATAAATAAATAAATAAATAAAATTTTTGAAAAGAGACACACTTATTAGAGATATAGATTTCCCGATGTACTCCAGTGATCAGGGCTGTTGATGCTTTTGGCCATTACTTACAATATACCTCTTATATAATTATGTATCAAGCAAAAACAACCAAATCAAAACAAAAATTAAAAAAATGAAAACTGTCAGAGTAGATAACTTAAGACCAAACTATTTGTTGACTATAAGAAACTAAATTTAAATATAAAGACTACACGTTGATTCAAAGTAAGGGAATGGAGAAATATATACTATGCTAAAATCAATCAAAAGTTGGTGTAGCTATATTAATTTCAGACAAAGCAGATTTCAGATCAAGAAAAACTGTCAAGGATAAGAGAGGTATGGTATAATGACAGGTCAATTCTCCAAGAAGACATTTACAAGCCTTAATGTGTTTGCTCCTATTAACAGAGTGTCAAAATATATAAGGTAAACACTGATAAAACTGTCAGAAAAAAAACCTGATGAATCCACTCTGATAGTTGGAGACCTCAATACTCTTCTATCTGAAATGGACATATTAAATTGATAGAAATTCAGGAAGTGCATAATTGAACTGAAAAACACCATTAATCAACTGGATCTAATGGACATTTATAGAATATTTTATCCAACAACAGAAGGATATACATTCTTCTTAAGTTCACCTGGAACATTTACCAAGATAGATTTGTTAGAGACAAAAAGCAACCTTAGCTTTGCAATAGCCAGACATCCAGGATTCTGTAAATCTTCTTTAACATATGAAAATCCCGGGGATCCCTGGGTGGCGCAGCGGTTTGGCGCCTGCCTTTGGCCCAGGGCGCGATCCTGGAGACCCGGGATCGAATCCCACGTCGGGCTCCCGGTGCATGGAGCCTGCTTCTCCCTCTGCCTGTGTCTCTGCCTCTCTCTCTCTCTCTGTGACTATCATGAATAAATAAAAAAAAAAAAACATATGAAAATCCCTTTAGAAACTTCCTTTATTTCTACCCCCCAACCTAAAAGTATATAATCAATTGCTCCTCACAATCATATTGCAGTTCTTTCTGCCCATGAGTTCTTTCCCTGTGCCTAAAAAAAGCACATTTTCACACTGAATAAAAAAGACAAATTACATTTCAAGTGATTACAATAATAGAAATCATACAAAATATGCTCTTAGTTGCAAATTCAATTAAGTTAGAAACTAATAACAAAAGACAGCTGGAATATACAAAATATGCAGATATTAAACATCATATAAAGATGGGCATTACATAATAATATAGGGATCATTCCAATAAGAAGATATAACAATTTTAATTATCTGTGCATGCACCCTGGGACACCTAACAGAAAAGTAAAAATAAGGAAAAAAAGAGATTTTGATGTTAATACAGCAATAAGACAAGACCTTAACATCAAGGAAGACAATCAATAAGGAAACAGTGTCTTTGAATGATACATTAGACCAGATGGATACAACAAATACATACCACATTCCATTTCCAAACAACACAATACACATTCTTTTCAGGTACACATGGAACATTCTGAACAGATTATATGTTATGCTGCAAAACAAGACTCAATAGATTTAAAAAGACTGAAATATTATCACACATCTTATCACAATATAAAAATTAGAAATCAATCACAAGAAAAAAATTTGAAAAAATGCAAACATATGAATGTTAAACATAGTAAACAACTAATGTGTCAGCAAAGTAATCAAAGAAGAAATTAAAAGATACATGGAAACAAAACCACAAAGGATAATAAGAGAATATTATGAAAAATTATATACCAATGAAATGGACAACCTAGAAGAAATGTATAAATTCCTAGAATCATACAATCTTTCAAAACTGAACCATGAAGAAATAGAAAATCTAAACAGACTAATAACAAGTAATGAAACTAAATCAGTAATGAAAACACTACACTCTCCCCTCCAAAAACTCCTGGACCAGATGGCTTTAGAGGTGAACTCTGCCAAACATTTTTTTAAAGATTGTATTTATTTATTCATTACAGAGACAGAGACATAGGCAGAGTGAGAAGCAGGCTCCCTTCAGGGAGCCTGATACAGGACTTGATCCCAGGACCTCAGGATCACAACCTGAGCCAAAAGCAGATGCTCAACTACTGAGCCACCCAGGTGCCCTCAACCAAACATTTAAAGAAAAGTTAATACCTACTGTCCTTAAACTATTCCAAAAAATAGAAGAGGAAGGCATTTTTTCAAATACATTATACAAGGCCAGCATCACCCTGTTATCAAAACCTGGCAGGCACCATTAAAAAAAAGAAAGAAAGAAAGAAAACTACAGGGTGATATCCCTATTGAACATTGATGCCAAAATAATCAACAAAATACTAGCAAGCCACATTCAACAATTTATTAAAGGATTATTCAGCAAGATCAAGTAGGATTTATTCTGGGGATGCAAGTATGTTTCAATACTCACAAACCAATCAACATCATACACCACATCAACAAAACTGAGAATAAAACTCATATGATAATTTCAATAGATGCATTAAAAGCATTTGACAAAATTTAACATCTGTTCATGATAAAAACTCTCAACAAAGTGGTATTGTAGAGGGAACTAGCTCAAAATACTAAAGCCATAGATGAAAACCTCACAGGTAACACCTTAATGAAGAAAAGCTGAGAGCTTTTCTTCCAAGATTAAGAGCAAAAAAGGATGTCTAATCTTGTCACTTTTATCAACATAGTATTAGAAATCCTAGTCACAATAATTAGATAAGAAAAATAAATATTCAAATAGATAAGGAAGAAGTAAAACTCTTATTACTTGCAGATGCCATGATACTATAAGAAAACCCTTAAAACTCCAACAAAAAACTACTAGAAATAGTAAATTAATTCAGTAAATTTACAGGCTACAATAATAAAATGCAGAAATTGGTCGCAATTCTTTCTTTTGTGTGTGTGTGTGTTAAAACTTTACACACACATTTATTTTATTATTTTATTTTTTTGTATTTTGTATTGGAGTTTGATTTGCCAACATATACTATAACACCCAGTGCTCATTGTGGAGGCTGAGAAAAATTAAGGCCATCCCACCTAAAGTTTAGCATTAGCACAAGTACAGCCATCTTAGGCCCCTGTGAATAAGAGCTGAACTGTACAGGAAAAACTGCAGAATGTCCTTGGCAGGGAATCCCATATCAGAAAGACAGCAGAGCCCAGCCTGTGGTAGAAAGTCCCATATTAGAATGAGAACAGAGCTCAATGCTCTTGAAAGCCCCATATCAGAATGTAAACAGAACTTTAGAAATTCCTCCACCCCTTCTGAAAATCCCCTAGACCAGCCTATAAAAAACCCAGCTGTAACCCACTTCGGGGTCCAAGTCCCTGCTCCGCTGTGTTGGGTATACTTGGACCTAAGCTCGAGCTTGCTAATAAACCCTCGTGCGCTTGCATCGGTGTTGGCTCCTTGGCGGTTTCTCGGATTTGCAATCTTGGGCACAATATTCATCCTGTCAAGTACCCCCCTCAGTGCCCATCACCCAGTCACCCCATTCCCCTACCCCCCTCCCCTTCCACTACCCCTTGTTTCCCAGTTAGAAGTCTCTCATGGTCTGTCACCCTCTCTGATATTTCTGACTCATTTTCTTTTCTTTTTCCCTTTAATCCCTTTCACTATTTTTTATATTCCCCGAATGAATGAAACCATATACTGTTTGTCCTTCTCCAACTGACTTAACTTCACTCAGCATAATACCCTCCAGTTCTTTTCACGTTGAAGCAAATGGTGGGTATTTGTCATTTCTAATGGCTGAGTAATATTCCATTTTATATATAGACCACATATTCTTTATCCATTCATCTTTCAATGGACACCTAGGCTCCTTCCACAGTTTGGCTATTGTGGACATTGCACAGCAATGCTTTACACACATAACAAAGAAGCAGAAAGAAATTTTATGAAAATTCCATTTACAATTGCACCAACTAGAATAAAATACCTAGGAATAAAATTAAAGAAGTAAAAGGCCTGTACTCTGAAAACCACAAAATACTGAGGAAAGAAGCTGAAGAGACACAAAAAAATTGGGAAGATATTCCATGCTCATGGATTGGAAGAACCAATGTTGTTAAAATGTTCATACTACACAAAGCAATCTAGAGATTCAATACAATCTCTATAAAAATACCAATAGCACTTTTCACAAATCTAGAACAAATAATATCAAAATTTTGCAGCACCGTAAAAGACACTAAATATCCAAAGCAATCATGAGACAAAACAAAGCTGGAGGTATAACAATTCCAGGTTTCAAGATCCACTACAAAGCTATAGTAATCAAAATAGAATGGTACTAGAGCAAAAATAGACATAGATTAAAAGAGCACAATAGAAAAACCAGAAGTAAACCTATGATTATATGGTCAATTAATCTATGACAAAGAATGCAAGAATGTACAATGTGAAAAAGACAGTATCTTCAATAAATGGTCTTGGGAAAACTGGACAGTTACATGAAAAGAATGAAATTGGACCACTTTCTGACACCTTTCATAAAAGTAAGCTCAAAGTGGATTAAATAACTAAATGTGAGACCTGAAACTATGGAAATCTTTGAAAAGAACACAGGTAGTAATTTCTCTGACATAAGCTGTAACATTTTTCTAAGAGTGTCCCCTAAGGAAAGGGCAATAAAAACAAAAAATAAATGATTGAGACTACATCAAAATAAAAAGCTTTTTCACAGCAAAGGAAAACATCAACAAGACAAAAGGCAGTTTACTGAATGGAGGAATATATTTGGAAATGATATGCCCAATAAGGCAAAAGTACCCAAAATATATAAATAACTTATACAAAAAAAAAATAAATAAAAAAAAAATAAATAACTTATACAGAACTTAGAAGATGATGGCAGAGGACTCTAGTCTCACCTCATCCCACAAACACAACTATATAACTATCAGATCATCTTAAATATCCCAGAAGTCGCCAGAAAACTGAGAGAACAAACTCCATAACTAAAGGCAGAAAAGAGGCCACATAAAGAAGGTAAGAAGTATAGAGCTAAGGGTTAGGGGAGAAGCAGATCACAGCTACTGCAGAGGAGGTGGGGAGCCATGGTCTTGGAGAGGGGCACAAGAGAGTGGAACAAATGCAGGAACACTTAAGGAAAACATTTCCCCATAGCCATTGAAAAAAGAGGGACTGAATTTTGTGAGTTCTTGCAACCAGCAGGGCTTAAATTCTGAAGTTTGAAAGGTCAAGAGGTGTCCCTGGGATAGAGCCTGGAGGGCACTTCAGTGATCTGAAGAATGCCTAGGGCACACAGTAGAGAGACTTCACTGTTTGCTGAAGAGTTCCCTGATTGACAGCATTCCTGGAGACTGCTCTAGAAACAAAGGAGCTGGCTGGCACCATTTCCCTGCCAAGTATCTCAGAATAAACACAGAGCCACCTGCAGGAAGCACTGTAGTGCTAACACTGGCTACCTACCTTGCTTAAGCCAAGTCCCATCCCCTGTGCTCTTGCTCTTGTGGATCTACCCTACCCAGTCAAACATGCCTCATCCAAGCACAGAGGTCTTCTTACCCAGAAGACTAATACAAACCACAGCCCACACCACCTCTCCTCTACCAGAAAATTTTACAGGGGCTCAGTTCTGGTGGAGTTAGTGTTAGGTCTCATTTCACAAGCCGACCAAAACACACCTAGTTAAAATGGACCACATTTAAGCCAGGGACAAAACACCACCCACAGCAAGCAAAGAGAACCTCTGCAGATTAATGGCCTGAAGGAAAGAGCAGCCAAAACACAATGGCAGAGTACATGTGGCATTCACCAGAGAGATATTCTTTGTTATAAAAGGCCCTTCACACTACATGACCTCTTCTTCATAAGGCCATTACTTTCAGGAGCAATAGACATAACTTCATTTTCTAATACAGAAGAAAGCAGAGACATAGACAAAATGCCAAGATGGAGGAATGAAAAATAAAAGTTAAAGCCAGCCAGTGATCTAATTGGGAAAAAAATGTATAATTAACATGCCTGAAAGAAAATTTAAAGCAACAATGATAGGGAAATCACTGAGCTTGAGAAAAGAATAGAAGACATCAGTGAGACCCTTAGCACAGAGATAAAAAAAAGTTAGAAAAGAATAAATCAGGATTAAAAGCCCAATAAATCATATTAAAAACATGCCTGATGCAATGAACAACAGATTGGAAGAAACAGAGGAGCAAATTAATGACCTGGAAGACAAAGTAATGGAAAGCAATGAAGTTTAACGGAAGAGAGAAAGAATTATGGAAAATGAGAATATACTTAAAAGAACTCAGTAACTCCATCAAATACAGAAGCATTCATATTGTAGGAGTCCAAGAATAAGAGGGAGAAAAGTGGGCAGAAGATTTATTTGAAGAAATAAAAGCTGGCTACTTCCCTAATCTGAGGGAAGAAACAGACATCCAGATTCATGAGGCACAGAGAATCCCCACCAAAATTTATAATAGCAGGCCAATACCAAGACATATTGTAATTAAAAGGGGGAAATTTTGTGATGAAGAAAGTATCTTAAAAGCAGCAAGACAAAAAAAAAAAAGCCAACTTACAAGGAAAGACCCATAAGACTAGCAGGATATTGTCCAACAGAAACTTTGCAAGGCAGAAGAGAGTGGCATGATATATTCAAACTACTGAATGGGAAAAATCTTCACCCAAGAATATTCTATCCAGTAAGGCTACCATTCAGAATAGAAGGAAAGGTAAAGAATTTCCCCAGACAAACAAAATCTTAAGGAGTTCATGACCACTACACCAGCTCTATGAGAAATATTAAAGGGGACATTTTGAGTGGAAAGGAGAAACTAAAAATTACAGTATAAAAGTAGGAAACACAAAAACAGTAAAAATGAAATTTTTGTAAAAATCAGTCAAGGAACTCACACCAAAAATGTTATAAAGTATAACATATACCTAAAACATGGGATGAGGATGAGAAAAGAATAAGAACAAAACTGAATGACCATCAAATGAATATAGATTTCTATTTGTAGAACGGGATATATACAAACCTCATAGTAACCATAGTGCACAAACCACTAATAAACGTGCAAAAAAGAGAAAGTTATCTGAATATATCACTAATAAAATGTCAACAAAACATGAAAGAAAGACAAGAAAGAATCAGAGAGAATCTCCAGAAACAACCAGAAAATAAGTTTTAAAAAGACAATAAATATACATAGCTATCAATAATTACTTTGAGTGTAAATGGACAAAATGCTCCAATCAAAAGACAGAGGGTGTCAGAATGGATAAAAAGGACCAATCCAAATGATTCTTTCAAGAGGCTCGTTTTTCACATAAGTTGCTGGAAGATTGAAAGTGAGAGTTTGCAGGAACATTTTTCATTCAAATGGATATCAAAAGAAAGCCAGAGTAGCCATACTTATATTAGACAAACTACATACTAAAAATGGTAATGAGATGGGCATTAAGGAGGGCACATGATGTGATGAACACTTGGAGTTATATGCAACTGATAAATTACTAAACTTTACATCTAAAACTAATGATGTACTATATGATGGCTAATTGGATTTAAATTTAAAAAATGGTAATGAGGGGCACTATAAAATAATAAAGAGGAGAATCCCAATAGAACATATAAGAATTATAATATTTATGCATACATGCAACCATCCAAATATATTAAAAATTAATAGCAAGCATAATGGAGCTAATTAATAATGCTACAGTAATAGTAGGGGATTTTAGCATCCCAGTTAGATCCATGAACAGATCATCTAAAAAGAAAATCAACAAGCAAAGAAAACCTTTGAAAAACACACTGGCCCAGATGGACTTAATAGATATATGCAGAACATTCCATCCTAAAATAACAGAATCTGCATTCTTTTCAAATCAACTAGGACATTTTCCAGAATAGATCACATTGTAGGTCAAGAAAAAGGCTTTGACAGGTACAAAAAGATTGAAGTCATACCATGCAACTTTGCTGACCACAAAGCTAGGAACATAGTAGTCAACCACAAGAAAAAAACCTGGAAAGATCACAAATACATGAGAAAAGCTGATTAAAATATATACTAGTGAGCAAATGGTGGGTATTTGTCATTTCTAATGGCTGAGTAATATTCCATTGTATACATAAACCACTTCTTCTTTATCCATTCATCTTACGTGGATGGAAATGGAGGGTATTATGCTGAGTGAAATAAGTCAATCGGAGAAGGACAAACATTATATGGTCTCATTGATTTGGGGAATATAAAAAATAGTGAAAGGGAATAAAGGGGAAAGGAGAAAAAGTGAGTGGGAAATATCAGAAAGGGAGACAGAACATGAGAGACTCCTAACTCCGGGAAACGAACTAGGGGCGGGTGGAAGGGGAGGTGGGCAGGGGTGGGGGTGACTGGGTGATGGGCACTGAGGGGGGCACTTGCTGGGATGAACACTGGGTGTTATTTTATATGTTGGCAAATTGAAGACCAATAAAAATAAATTTATATAAAAAAAACAAATGAGGTAGAATAATAACTATCAGAATGTATTTTATGCTAGAATAAGTATTATTTTGTTAGCTTTTGTTTTTTATGTATCAACATATGTATTGGGTTGCAACTTAGAATGTTTCTTAATACAAATATATATATACTAGTAAACAATGAATGATCAACCAGGAAATCAAAGAAGAAATTTAAAGATATATAGAAACAATTGAAAATGTAAACACAATGCTCCAAAATCTTTTGTATGCAACATAAGTGGTCCTTAGAGGCAAGCATATAGCACTACAGCTGTACCTCAAAAAACAAAAAATCACCAATAAAAAAAACCTTACACCTAATAGAGATCCAATTAAATAAAATCACAAATGAGAGAGGAGAAAGAACCAACAATACAGAAATACAATCATAAGAAAATATTATGAAAAAATATATACCAACAAATTGGTCAATATGGAAGAAATGGATGAATTCCTAGAAACATATAAATTACCAAAACTGAAACAGGAAGAAGTAGAAAACTTGAACAGACCTATAACCAGCAGAGAAATTGAATCAGTAATTAAAAACTCCCAACAAACAAAACTCCATGACCCGATGGCTTCACAGGTAAATTATACCAAACATTTAAAGACTTAATTCCTATTCTTCTCAAACTACTCCAAAAAATAGAAAAGTAAGTAAAAATTCCAAATTCATTCTCTGAGGCCACCATTACCCTAATACCAAAACCAGATAAAGACACCACTAGAAAAGAGAACTTTAGGCAAAAATCCCTGATGTAAATAGATGCAAAAATCCTCAATAATATACTAGCAAATCAAATCTAACAATACATTAAAAAAATTTTTACAACTAAGTGGGATTTATTTCTAGTTTGCAATGGTAGTTCTATATTCACAAATCAATCAAGGTGCTATATCACATCAATAACAGAAAGAATAAAAACATTACAATTAACAAACTCAATAGATGCAGAAAAAGCATTTGACAAAGTACAGCATCCATTCATTCAACCTCAACAAAGTAGGGTTAGAAGGAACATACCTCAATATAATAAAGGCCATGTACACAACAGCTAGCATTATCCTCAGTGAGGAGGGGTCAGGAAGAAGGCAGGAATGTCCACTCTCATCACTGTTATTTAACATAGTATGGGAATGCCTAGATACAGCAATCAGAAAGCAAAAAGAAATAAAAGGCATCCAGATTGACAAGGAAGAAGTAAAACTTTCAATATTTTCAGAGGGCATGATACTATATATAGAAAACTCAGAAGACTCCACCAAAAATTTGCTAAAAGTGATAAACAAATTCAGTAAAGTCACAGGACACAAAATCAACATACAAAAAGCTTCTGCATTTCTATACACTAATAATAAAGCAGAAAAAAAAGAGAAATTAAAGAACCAAATCTCAGTTACAATTGTAGCAAAAATAGTAAGATATCTAGAAATATACCTTACCAATGAGGTGAAAAAACCTTTACACTGAAAAATATAAAATATTTATGAAAGAAATTGAAGATGACACAAAGAAATAGAAAGACATTCCATGTCCATGGATTGGAAGAACAAGTATTGCTAAAACGTCTATACTACCCAAAGCAATCTACACATATAATGCAATCCCTGTCAAAATACCACCAGCATTTTTCACAAAGCTAGAAAAAATGATCCTAAAATTTGTATGGAATCACAAAAGTCTCCAAATAGCCAACACAATTTAAAAAAAAGAAAAGCATAGTTAGAGGCATTACAATTCTGGACTTCAAGTTATATTACAAGTTATATTTAGTAATCAAAATAGTATGATACTGGCAAAAAATAGACACATAGATTAATGTAATAGAATAGAAAACCATGAAATGAATCCACAAATATATAATCAATTAATCTTTGACAAAGCAAGAAAGATTATCCAATGGGAAAAAGACCGTCTCTTCAACAAATGGTGTTGGGAAAACTGGACAGCCACGTGCAAAAGAAAGAAACATGAATACTTTCTTACACCATACACAAAAGTAAATTCAAAATGGATTAAAGGTCTAAATGTGAAACCTGAATCTAGAAGAGAACACAGGAAGTAATTTTTTGATAATGGCCTTAGTAACTTATTTCTAGATATGTCTCTTGATGCAAGGGAAAAAATAAAGACATATATATGGCTATATCATAATAAAAATTTCTTGTGACTATATCATAATAAAAATTTCTGCACAGCAAAGGAAATAATCAACAAAGCTAAGTTGCAACAATGGAATGGGAAAGGATATTTGCAAATACTATATCTGATAATGTGTTAGTATCCAAAATATGTAAAGAACTTATAAAACTCAATGCTGAAAAAACTAATAATCCAATGAAAAAATGGGCAGAAGACACAAATATATATTTTCCAAAGAAGACATATAGATGGCTAAAAGACATGTGAAAAGATGCTCATCGTTATCTATCAACAGGGAAATGCAAATCAAAATTACTATGAGATATCACCTCACACCTATCAGAATGGCTAAAATCAACAACACAAGAAACAACAGTTGTTGGCAAAGATATCAAGAAAGGGAATTCTCTTATACTCTTGGTGAGAATGTCAACTTGTGCAGGTACTCAAGAGAAAATTATTGAAATTCCTCAAAAGGTTAAAAATAGAATTTCTCTGTGATCCAGCAATTGCACTTCTAGGTATTTACCCCAAAAATAAAAAATAACTGTTTCAAAGGGATACATGCACCCGGATATATATATAGCAGCAGTATCTACAATGGCCAAATTATGGAAATAGCCCAGTATCCATGGACTGATGAATGGATAAAGATTATATATATAATGAAAAGAATGAAATTTTGCCATTTGCAACAACATGGGTGGAGCTAGACAGTATTATGGTAAATGAAGTAAGTCAGTTAGAGAAAGACAAAGAGCATGTGATTTCACTTATATGTGGAATTTATAAGAAACAAAACAGAGGGGAAAGAAAAAGAGAGACAGAGGCAAACCAAGAAACAGACTATTAACTATAGAGAACAAACTGTTGCCAGAAGGGAGTTCGGTGGCAGGATGGGTTCAATGGGCGATGGGGATTAAGGCAGTACAGTTATTGTGGTGAACATTAGGTGATGTATGTAAGTGCTGAATCACTTCATTTTATACATGAAACATATTACACTGTGTATCAACTAACTGGAATTTAAATGAAAACTAAAGAAAAAATTATACAACTCAACACCAAAACACAAACAAGCAAGCAATCTAATAAAAAATGGGCAGAGACACTGAATAGGTATTTTCCCAAAGATGCATACAGTGTCAATGTACACATGAAAAGATGCTCAACATCATCAATCATCAGAGAGAGGCAGATCAAACTATAGTCAGCTATCACCATACACTTGTCAGAATGGCCAGCATCAAAATACAAGAAATAGGTTTGGTGAGGATATGGAGAAAACAGAACCTCTATGCACTGTTAGTGGTAATGCAAATTTGCACACCAATTTGGAAAACAGTATGGAGGTTCCTCAAAAAATTAAAAATATTAATATAATATCTAATAATTCCACTATTGGATATTTGCCCCAAAAATGAAAACATTAAGTCAAAAGATATATTCAGCCCTATCATATATATTCACCACCACATATATATTATATATATATATATACATATATATATAATATATATATATTCAGTCATCTTATTCAATGATAAAAAAGGATGTGATCTTGATATTTGCAAAGCAGGGAGGGACCTAAGGGTATTATGCTAAGTGACCTAATCAGAGAAATATAAATACCATATGATTTTACTCATTTGTAGAATCTTAAAAAATAGAAATAAACAAATGAAAAACAGAATCATTCTTGTTAGTAGAGAATAAGCTGATGGTTGCTGGTGGGGAGATGGACAAAATGGGTGACAGGGCTGGGAGATACAGCCTTCTAGTTATGGAATGAAAAATCATAGGAATAAAAGGTACATCATGAGGAATGTAGTCAATGATAATGTAATAGTGTTGTATGGTGACAGATGGTAGCAATACTTGGGGTGAGCATAACATAATGTATAAACTTGTGAAATCACTATCTTGCACACCTGAAACTAATGTAACATTGATTAACTGCACTTGAAAAGAAAAATTTTTTCAAAAAACAGTCTTGGAAGAACTGTAAATGTTTCTAAGTGAAACAAAGCCAGTCTGAAAAAAATAGTTTATGACTCCACCTATATGGCATTGAGGGATAGATATATCTATAAAGAATTAAAAACGAAGGGGGAAAAACCCAAGGTAATAATGAAGGGATGAATCTGTGGAATGCAAGAGATTTTAGGGCAGTGGAACCTGTCTGTATGATACTGTAAAACATGATACACGGTATTATGCATTTGTGAAAAGCCATAGGACATAGGACGTGCAATACAAAGAATGAACTCAAATACAAACTATGGACTGTAATTAGCAAGAATGTATCAATATTGGGTGCCTGGGTGGTTCAGTGGTTGAGCATCTGCCTTAAACTCAGGGTGTGATCCCAGGGTCTGGGATCGAGTCCCGCACCGGGCTCCTTGTGGGAGGCCTGCTTCTCCTTCTGCCTATGTCTTTGCCTCTTTCTGTGTGTCTCTCATTAATAAATAAATAAAATCTTAAAAAAAGAATGCATCAATATTGATTCATTAGTCACAGCAAATATACCATACTAATACAAGATGTTAATAAGCAGAGAAACTGCTGGTGGAGAGGGGATATATGGAATTTCTCAGTAATTTCTGCTGATTTTTGCCATATAGCTAAAACTTTTCTAAAAAGGAAGTCTATTGATTTAAAAAGGAAGAAATTTTACCACACCTAAATAAATAGGGTTAAAGAGGTAGTTTCCAGACAGGGGCATGAGTAAGAGTAAGGCTAGGGTGAATTCAAATTGTAGAGTGCTACAATTAGTCTAGTGAGGCTAAAGTAGAGCATACATAGAAGAATATTCTGAGATAGTGAAGCTAGAAAAGTAACTTCACATGGAACCAAAGAGCTTATATTTTATTTTGGAGATATTAAGTAGCCACTAAAGTCTTAAAATTGGAGTGGAAAGGCAAGTGAAATGGCATAGGAGAACCAACTGAGAAAACAGGGTACCAAATTGTTATGATAGGATTAGTACTTGACTGTAGAAATGGCAAGATATTACAGAGGTCAACATGACTTGGAAATTAGGGAGTGTGGGATTTTAGAAGGAGTATTAGAGTATTACTGAAGTTTATAGCCTTAGTAGCTAGGAAGAAGTGGTGCTATTCATTTACATAAAATTTATAGGAGTTACTGGAATACCAGGATGCTTTAGAAATATGCTTATAGTAGCTAGCCTGATGACCTTGAGGTTAACAGGAAAGAGATGACTATTTCGGTGATTTAAAAAAATAATTTAATTACCATACTATTAAAAGTCTATGTATTTCTGGCATGTTACTAAAAGAGCCAGGTTGTTAGAGTGTGGTGTACTTTTGATGGCTCTTAATTTAATGTTTTCAACTTTGGGTAAATGTTGACTTACATAATTCAGTTTTTGTATATGCTTTGCATGTGCAGCTCATGTGGGGTCACTGTTAAACTAGCCAGTGATGTAAATATTAGCTTAGAGTCTAGGGTATTATAGTCAACCGACAGTTATTTCAGGTCATGATCTGAAAGTGTAACTTTTAAGTAATTCATGGTCTATTGAAATGTTTGATGAATTGTATTTTAAAACTATCAATAGGCTGTTAAACTCTGTAATCTGTATTTAGTTTGCACATCAATTGGACTGTAAGTAGGCATATGACTTGATATGGCCAGATGGTATCTGAATGATGCTGAAAATCTTTGGAGACTGAGGACAGATTATTACACTGTTAAGGGAAATGTAAATTGATCAAAGGCTTATTTAAGTATTGTGTGATTAAAGGAGGCACTGATGGCTACTTTTCATTTCCAGTTTGATCAATTTTCTACTAAAACTGAGTACACAAAGAAGAATTGAGATCTATAATTATCTTGGGTAAATGAGAATCTTGTATAGAAACCTATTTATGTCATTCATGGTTACTATTATGTTGAGTATAAAGTAAAGCTTTTGGGAAAAGATAAACAGTGATTAATTTAATATGTGTTACGTAACATCTTATTATAGCAAAGTCATATGATGAGTATAGTATAAAAATGCATATACATCAAAGTAATTCTGGAAGGCTAACTGAAAAATGTGTATTTTAAAAGGGGATGCAGAGGCCATTTTTAAATTCAGTGTTTACACTATATTGAGGCTTCTTTAATGAATTAATACAGTAGGAAATTTTAAAACTGAAAAGTTGGATTTGGCAGATTGTTCCTTATAAGTATTTAGATATAGTGAGCCATAAGTAAATTGATAGGGGGGAGTTTAAAATATTTTATTAAAATTCTGTGGGAATTAGCGGTCATAGGAAGTACAGAGTATGTTCCCCTTCTTGATTTCCATGCAGAATTTAAGTTTCTAACCTTTTTAAATCCTTGTGAAATTCTATTAATACATTTTACGGCTGAATTTATCACAAATATTGGTGAATGTTGTGTTCTTTATATAGGAGTTTTTTCAACTGAGATGATTACTTTAGTGTTGCATGGGACCTGTTAAGTATATATTTGATTCTATTGCACAACTTTATCTTTTTGTTGTTGTTAATGGCTTTAGTTCAACTATCAGTGTTGAGGCCAGGAGACAGATGTTAAATCAATTAACGGCATTATGTTTAAACCTGCTTTTTGTCCTAAACGTATGTGTTTTGAGAGTTTGTGTTACTGTTACTATTGTTTTGAGAAATGAGATTTAGTGGGACTCTGAATATACTTCCTATTGCTTTGTTGTTGTTCAATAGCTATTGTGATCTTTGAAGCAAGGAAAAAAGAAGATGGCAAAGAGGATAAAAAGATATTATTAATAGTGAATAATTGTGTGTGATATCAACATAAACACTATCCATTGTAGATTTCTATAATCTATAACAATGTAGGAAAAATTATAGACGAGGATGTTTCAGACTATCTGTTAAAAATTATTAACAAATACCAACATCATTGAGTAGTATCTAGAATTCTATTATTTTTATGGAAGATAAAATAGTTTCTGGGCTTCTGCCCAAATGAAGACAAGATTATTGTTGAGGCAACAGTTTAAGATACATTGTAAAGTACTATGGTTTACTTATCGTAGTGATGTTAATATCCATAATGTTAGACAAACCCTCACTAGCCTCTGCTCAAAGATGTATCCTCACAAATCCCAACCTCATCAGGGGTAAGTAGACAACTATTTTAATTTGTTAGCTTTTCCATGATGACATATCTGCAGATACCACAAGTGTAACATGGATAAGACTGGTTTAAATATCCAGTAGTGCAATTGCTGGGTTGTAGGGTAGCTCGATTTTCAACTCTTAGGGGAACCTCCATACTATTTTCCAGAGTGACTGGACCATCTTGTATTCCCACCAGCAATGTACGAGGGTCCCCTTTCTCCACATCTTCACCAAAATCTGTCGTTTCCTGACTTGCTAATTTTAGCCACCTCACTGGTGTGCGGTAGTATATCATTGTGGTTTTGAGTTGTATTTCCTTGATTCCGAGTGATGTTGAGCATTTTTTTCATGTGTTTATTGGCCATTTGTATGTTTTCTCTGGAGAAATGTCTGTTAGATGTTTTCTGCCATTTCTTGAATGGATTATTTATTCTTTGGGTGTTCAGTTTGATAAATTCTTTATAGACTTTGGATATATTAGCCTTTTATCTGATATATCATTTGCAAGTATCCTCTCACATTCTGTCAATTGTCTTTTGGTTTGTCAATTGTTTCCTTGCGGTACAGAAACTTTCTATCTTGATGAATTCCCAGTAGTTCATTTTTGCCTTTGTTTCCCTTGATTTGGAGACATATCTAGTAAGAATTTGTTCTCTAGGATTTTGATGGATTCCTGTCTCTCATTTAAGTCTTCTATCCATTAATAATAAACAAACAAACAACAAACTTATGGTGGCTATTTATTATACTTTCTTAAATTCAAAATGTGTTTGTACATTGTATATTTAAATATATGGAATATGTAAATAAGGAAAAAAGGAAAGCGTGTGAAAACTATTTTATCTTGCATAAGAAAGCAAACAGAATTCTAGATACTACTCAATGATGTTGGTATTTGTCACCAAATTAAAAATAGGTTGAATATTTTGATAGGGGAGTTACTCATTATTGATAAAGTTTTAAATTAGAGCCATACTATTCATTTTAGAGATTATAACTAAAAGGGTAGGACATATTCCAAGGGGTACCTGGGTGGCTTAGTTGGTTAAGAGTCAGACTCCTGGTTTCAGCTTAGGTAGTGATCTCAATAACGTGAGATTGAACCCCACATCGGGCTTCATGCTCAATGTGGAATTTGCTTCAGATTCTCTCTCCTGCTTCTCTCCTTACTTGCATGCTCTCTCTCTTAAATAAATAAATAAATAAACAAATAAACAAATAAATAAATAAATAAAATCATTTTAAAAAGAACATATTCCAAGTCCTATTTACTTCAATAATTCTGAAGCCTAGAGAATATACATCCTGTCTTACCAGCACCACTATTATATTTTTAAAGAAGGTATTAAGTTATAAGCTAACACATCAATATATTATAATTATTAAAAATAAAATTATTTCTTAATTAACAAAATGTCGTTTTGCTTAAAGATTTTTATTTGTTTTTATGAGTAAAAAATTGCGTCTTATAAATATTTTTAGAGTGAGAGCAAGAGCAAGGAATAGGTAGATAAAAGTTTATGGATATAAGAACAATTTTAAAAATATAAAGCAATATTCAATCCTAGGTACCATTAATTGCCTAAAGAGATACTAGGATATAATAAAACTTGATTTAAAAGAAAAGCCAACAAGAATGAATTCAGACACTTTTTCTTACTATTTCATAGCATCAATTTTGATGTGATTTTCCTTTTCCAAATGTAGTAATTTAACATGCACTGTATCTTTTAGGACTGGATCTGCCATTTATGATGATGCCTCATCCCCTACTTCCAGTCAGCTTACCTCCTGCATCAGTTGCCATGGCAATGAATCAGATGAACCATCTCAATACTATTGCCAACATGGCTGCTGCAGCCCAGATTCACAGTCCACTCTCCAGAGCTGGGGCCTCTGTTATAAAGGTAAGAATCATGATTTGGAGGAGGACACAGGTTTTAATTGTATGTAAGTGTTGAGAAAATAATAGCAATACCACTGAATCTTCAGTATAAACACACAGCTCATTGACTCAGTTGTTTATCATATAGTATTGATTTTATTTCTGACTAGGCCTGCTAAGGTGTTTTGTTTGTTTGTTTGTTTGTTTTTATTCCATGACTACAGATCTCACTTTTAATTCTAGTTTCATGTCTTGCAATCATGAATACAGTTGTGGGAGGCATCGCTAAACAATGGAAGAGTAGAATAATGTACAAAAAATCATTACCATTTGTAGGGTGAAATAAACACTGCACATTTTTGGTGTTTGGGAGGTAGTTCTGGGGTAATATATACCATACAGGACTTATAGTTAGAAAGACCGAAGTTTCAATTCCAATCCTGTCACTTTAGCTCAATAACCTTGGATATAACATTAAAACTGCATGAACCTGTTTCCTCAACTGTAAACTAAATGTTATAGTAATAATCTATCCCACTTATTCATTGGCTGTCCAGAGATAATGTGAGTAAAATGTAGGCTAAAAACTTGAAACATTAAGCATTTTTATGATAAATTATAGCATTATCATTATCATCATTATACTATTTTTTTCAAAATTTCATGACCACTGAGTAATGAAACATAAATAATATTTTGTAACCTGTCCTGATGTCTTCTATTAGTCTGGCATAGGGCCTTTCTGCCCTCTCTCTAAGTGTCATGGGAACTTGGTTTTTAAATTTTTTTTCTTTTGGCAAGGAGATAATAAAAGGGTATATAGAATCAAAAGAGTAGTTAATAAGAGCAACCCATTGACTGGTTCCTTTGTTTCTTTATTTATTCAACAAATATTATACCCTTAATGTATACATGTTGTATTGAATGATATGAGATATAGGTAAAGAATACATAGTTCTTGACTTCCAGTACTCACAAACAAAATGTGATACAAACAACAAGTACCGATTTAGCTTGCACTAACAAGACGACTGTGATGAATGGCATACAGCATCACCAAATATTATAGAAATTTAGAGGAGGGAGTTATTATACTTCGCTTGGCAAAAAGAGGAGGAAAGGATCACGAAAAGCATTACAGTTGTTGGATTTGAACTGGACTTTGGTAATTTTGATAAGATTATAATAAGTGTACATAGGGAATTGTGAAAGAAAGGGAGAAGAAATGTGAGATCCTGGACAATTTTGTTTCATTTTAAATTAGCTTCCAGTTTTGGGGATTTTTTAAATAATGAAAAAAATTTGAGGAAAGGACAAGAAAAATTGATAATTTTTATTAAACTCCAAATATATTTCCACTGCTAAGTATAAATAAGCTACCTGCAAAGATTGTGGCCCTCAATAAATCAGTCTATCCTAGCTAATCAGAACTTTGTTGTCTGAATATTTGATTAGAGGCTAAACCAGGAAACAGAGTTATCTTTGAGAAAAAAAAATCATCCATGAACATATTTAAAAGATGAAATAAGTTTTCCATGATTTTGAAACTGGGTGATTACTAATATGTACATTACATATATAATTTATATAATATGTATTGATATATCATTAATATTATTATAATATATATTATTAATATTATATATTATAATATATAATTTATATCACTTTGTCCATTCATCGGTTCATGGACACAGGCTGTTTTCATAATTTAGCTATTGTAGATAAAGCTACTATAAACACTGGGGTGCATATATCCCTTTGAATTAGTATTTTTGTATTCCTTGGGTAAATACCTAGCAGTGCACTTGCTGAGTTGTAAGATGGTTGTATTTTTAACTTTTTGAGGAACCTCCATACTGTTTTCCAGAGTGGCTGCTCTAGTTTGCATTCCCACCAACAGTGCGAGAGGGTTGCCCTTTCTTCACATCCTTGCCAACACCTGTTGTTTCTTGTGTTGTTGATTTTAGCCATTCCGACAGGTGTGAGGAGACATCTCATTGTAGTTTTTATTTGCATTTCCCTGATGGTGAGTGATGTTGAGCATTTTTTCATGTGTCTGTTAGCCATCTGTATGTCTTCTTTGGAAAAATATTCATTGATGTCTTCTGTCCATATTTAACTGTATTATTCTTTTTGGGGTATCGAGTTTATAAGTTCTTTATACATTTTGGATACTAATCGTTTATCAGATATGTCATTTGTATATATATTTTCTAATTCCTTAGTTTTCCTTTTAGTTTTGTTCACAGTTTCCCTCATTGTGTAGAGGCTTTTTATTCTGATGTAGTTCCAATAGTTTATTTTTGCTTTTGTTTATCCTGCCTCAGGAGACATATTTAGAAAGAAGTTGCTATAGTCTATATCAAAGAAGTTATTTCTTGTGTTTGCCTCTAAAGTTTTAAAGGTTTCATGTCTAATATTTAGGTTTTTATTCCTTTTTGAGTTTACTTTTATGTTTGGTGTAAGAAAGTAGTCTAGCTTCATTCTTTCACAAGTTCCTGTCCAGTTTTCCCAATACCACATGTTCAAGAGACTGCCTTTTCCCCATTGCATATTCTTTCCCTCTTTGTCAATGATTAGTGCTAGATATGATCGTAGGTTCATTTCTGGGATTTATCTTCTGTTCCTTTGATCTATTTATCTGTTTTTAAAACAGTACCATACTGTCTTGATCACTTCAACTTTGAAATCTTTTTTTTTAAATTTTTATTTATTTATGATAGTCACACAGAGAGAGAGAGAGAGAGGCAGAGACACAGGCAGAGGGAGAAGCAGGCTCCATGCACCGAGAGCCCGATGTGGGATTCGATCCCGGGTCTCCAGGATCGCGCCCCGGGCCAAAGGCAGGCGCCAAACCGCTGCGCCACCCAGGGATCCCCGATCACTTCAACTTTGTAATATAACTTGATGTCTGGAATCTGGAATTGTGATGCCTTCACCTTTGCTTTTCTTTTTCAAGATTGCTTTGGCTATTCAGGATCTGTTGGGGTTCCATACAAATTTTAGGATTGTTATAGCTCTGTGAAAATTACTATTGGTATGTTGAGAGGGATTTCATTAAATGCATAGATTGCTTTGGGTAGCACAGACATTTTAACAATATTTGTTCTAATCCATTAGTATGGAATGTTTTTCCATTTCTTTGTGACATCTTCATTAATGTTTTATTGCTTTTAGAGTACAAGTCTTTCATCCCTTTGGGTAGGTTTATTTCTAGGTATCTTATGGATTTTGGCGCAATTGTAATTGGGATTTATTCCTTAATTTCTCTTTCTGCTGATTCATTTTTGCTGTATAGAAATGAAACAGATTTCTGTACATTGATTTTGCATCCTGTGACTTTACTGAATTTATCACTTCTAGCAGTTTTTGGTGGAGTGTTTTGGACTTTTTATATATAGTATCATGTCATCTGCAAATAGTGACAGTTTTATGTCTTCCCTGCCAATTTAGGTGCCTTTTATTTATTTTTATTTCCCAATTGCTGTGACTAGGACTTCCAGTAATGTGTTAAATAACAGTGGTGAGAGTGGACATTCCAGTCTTGCTCCTGACTCTGGAGGAAATTCTGTCAGGTTTACCCACTGTGGATGATAATATCTGTGAGTTTTCATACATGGCCTTTATTATGTTAAGGTATGTCCCTTTTTTTCTTTAAAGAGTTATTTATTCATTTATTTATTATTTATTTATTTATTTATTTATGAGAAAGAGAAAG
The DNA here is from genome assembly GCF_003254725.2 of Canis lupus dingo. Lineage (NCBI taxonomy): Eukaryota > Metazoa > Chordata > Mammalia > Carnivora > Canidae > Canis > Canis lupus. The sequence continues at coordinate 67,632,742 of NC_064281.1, forward strand.
AGAGAGAGAGAGAGAACATTGAGTGGGGGAGAAGCAGAGGGAGAGCATCCTCAAGTAGACTCCCTGTTGAGTGTAAAACCCAACTCAGGGCTTGATCTCAGGACCAATTAGGTCATGATGTGAGCCATGTATAAGAATATAAGAGTCAGACAATCAACTGAGCCACCCAGGTGACCCAAGGTATGTTTCTTCTAAGTCTACTTATTTGAGGTTTTTATCTTAAATGGATGTTGTGCTTTGTCAAATGCTTTTCCTGCATCTGTTGAGATGATAGTATCATTCTTATCCTTTCCACTATTGATGTGATACCTCATGTTGATTGATTTGTGAACATTGAACCACCCTTGCAACCCAGGATTAAATGCCATTTGATCATGGAAAATATTTTTTAATGTATTGTTGGATTCACTTTGCTAGTATTTTGTTGAGAAGTTTGCATCTGTGTTCATCAGGGATATTCACCTGTAGTTCTCCTTTTTAGTGAAATCTTTACCTGATTTTGGTATCAAGATCATGCTGGCCTCATAGAATGAATTTGGAAGTTTCTCTTCCTTTTCTATTTTTTGAAATAGTTTAATAAGTATAGGTATTCAATTGTCTTTACATGTTTGATAGAATTTGCCTCTGAAGCCATCTGGCCCTGGATTTTAGCTTGTTGGGAGCTTTTTGATACGGATTCAATTTCTTTGCTGGATATTGGTATGTTCAAGTTTTCTATTTCTTCTTATTTCAGTTTTGGTAATTTATATATTTCTAGGAATTTGTCCTTTTTTTCCAGGTTGTCCAATTTGTTGGCATATAGTTTTTCATAATATATTCTTAAATTGTATTTCTGTAATGTTGATTTTTATTTCTTCTCTTTCAATTGTGATTCTATTTATTTGGTTCCTTTAGTCTTTTCTTTTTGTTAAGGGGAGCTAGAGATGTATCAATTTTATGATTTTTTTCAAATATCCAGCTCCTGATTTGTTTTATCTGTTTTTTTTTTTTTTTAGTTTATCATTTATTTCTGCTCTAGTACTTACGATTTCCTTCCTTCTGCTGGCTTTAGATTTTATTTGTTGTACTTTTTCTAGCTTTTAGGTGTAAGGTTAGGTTTATTTGAGATTTTTCTTGCTTCTTGAGTCCTATAATGCTATATACTTCTCTCTTAGAACCACTTATGCTGCATCCCAAAGATTTTGGACCATTGTGTTTGTTTTGTCATTTGTTTTAATGGTTTTTAAAAATTTATTATTTGATTTTATTGTTGACTCATTCATTGTTTAGTAGCATGTTGATTATTTATAGTCGTTCCTTTTTTTCATTTTTGTAGTTCATCTCAGGTTTCATAGCACAATGGTCAGAAATGATGCTATAATTTTTGAGGCCTGATATGTGACCTAGTATATGTTCTATTCTGAAGAATGTCTCATATATGCTTGAAAAGAATATGTACTTTCCATTTTAGGATTGAATGTTCTGAATATATCTGTTCAGTACATCTGTTCTAGTGTCATTCAAAGCCACAGTTTCCTTTTTTTAAATTTTATTTATTTATGAGAGAGAGAGAGAGAGAGGTGCAGAGATACAGGCAGAGGGAGAAGCAGGCTCCATGCAGGTAGCCTGACCTGGGACTCGATCCCAGGTCTCCAGGATCATGCATTTGGCTGAGGGCAGCACTGAACTGCTGAGCCACCCGGGTTGCCCTCCTTCTTGATTTTCTGTTTAGATGATCTGTGCATTGATGTAAGTGGAGTGTTAAAGCCCCCTATTATTATTGTATTATTATCAATGAATTCCCTATGTTTGCTGTTAATTGTTTTATATAATTACATGCTTCCAAATTGAGGGCATAAATATTTACAATTGCTAGACATTTTGTTTTTACTTGTCTGGGTATATCTCTCCTTCTATACTGAAAGATAGTTTTCCTACATACAGCAGTCTTGGTACCAGGTTTATCCCATTTAGCACTTTGAATATATTATGCCATTCTCTTCTGGCTTGCCAAGTTTCTGTTGAGAAATCCCCAGCTAGCCTTCTGGGTCTTCCATTGCATGTTATGGACTTCTTTTGTTTTGCTGGTTAAGATTATTTATTTACCACTATATTTTGCAAAATTAAGCATAATATGTGTTGATGTGGGTCTACCTTTGTTGATTTTGAGGAGTGTTCTCTGTGCCTCCTGGATCTAGGTGTCTTTTTCCTTTTCCAGATTAAGGAAGTTTTCAGTTATTATTTCTTCCAAAAAAATTTCTGTCCCCTTTACTCTTTATTCTTTTTATGGGACTCCTATAATACAAATGTTATTATGTTTGATGGAGTCACTGAGTTCCCTAAGTCTATTGTCATGTTTCATAATTATTTCTCTTTTGTTCAACTTTATTATGTCCCATTATTTTCTTTTCTAGATCACTAGTTCATTCTGCTTCTTCCAGATTCCTGTTCATTGTATCAAGATTATTTCTAATCTTTATTGCCTTCTTCATGTTTGATCAATTCATTTTTAAATCTTTTATCTCTGCAGTAGGGTATCAGTGATGTCTTCTATTCTTTTCCCAAGCCCAGTGAGTATTCTTATGATTATTGCTTTAAATTCTCAATCAGGCTTGTTACCTTTATTATTATTATTATTATTATTATTATTATTATTATTATTGCTTGTATCTGTCACCATGGCCTTATCTTGTTCTTTCATTTGGGATAAATTCCTTCATCTTCACATTTTGTCTAAATATCTATCTTCTCTGTTAGAAAAGGCACTTACGTCTCTTGCTCCTGAAAGTAATGGCCTTATGAAGAAGTCATGTAATGCCCATTGCCTGGTGCTTCAGGAAGTGTCTCCAGTGTGTGCTGTGTGTGTTCTGCTATTGTGTTTTGGCTGCTCTTTCCTTCAGGCCAATTGTCTGTATAGTATTTACTTGCCTGCTGTGGACAGTGTTTGGCCCCTGGCCTGAATGTATCAAGTTTTATGCAGGTGAGCCCTGGTCTTTTTGTTAAATGAGATCTGACATAACTTCCACCAGAACTGAGGCCCTGTGGAACTCTCTGGTCAGGAGACGTGGTGTGGGTGGGTGTTTTTGCTCATTTTCTTTGGAAGGGGCACTCTGTGGTGAGACTGAGGCAAGTTTAACTGAGACAGGAAGACCTGCTACAGAGCACGGGGTTAAGCTTGGTGAAGCAAATTAGCAACTTATTGTTGGTTCTGGGCTGCTTCCTGCAGGTAGCTTTGTGTTTACGCTGAGGTGCCAGTGAGACAGATGGCACCAGCCAGCTCCACTGTTCTAGAAGAAGCTTCTCTGTGAATGCTGACACTCAGGGAAATGCTCCAATAAGAGCAAATAATATCCCCACTCTATTCCCAGTCATTCTTCAGATCAATGTTTCCATGATATCTGCCCCTGGGTTATTTGCCTGCCTCCTCTCCAGGAGAAGGGCAGTGCCCGCAAGGCTCTATCCTAGCCAAGACTTCTGATCTTTAAAACTCTAGGTTTTAAGCCCTGATGGTTGCAAGAACTCACTGAATTCATCTCAGTTCATTTTCTAGATCGATGGCTATGGGGAAATGTTCTCATTGTGTGTTCCCCTGTGTGGTCTTCTCTGATGGTCACTTCTCTGCAATCATAGCTCCCTACTTTCTGTAGCACCCAGGATCTATTTCTTCTCTAAACCACATCTCTGTACTCTGCTTCCTTTGATGTAGCCTCTTCTATGCCTTTAGTTGTGGAATTTGTTCTGTCAGTATTCATGTCTATTTCTGGGGTATTTAGGATGATTTGATAATTATCTAGTTGTGTTCATGGAATTAAAGGAGCCTAGGGTCCTCCTACTCCACCACCATCTTCCTCTTCTATTTACAGTTTTTTTTTTTGTCCCAGCATTTTGGCATAAAAAAAATGGAAATTTTAGCTAGTATTATTCATTGTTTTGCAAAATATTTGAAATGAGGTCACCGTACCTTTTATATGATGTTGACCATCTAAGAGTCAATTGACCTCCCAGAATACCATTAGAAAATTTAACATTTTGAAAGGAATTTCATAATTATGAAATTTGATTTCTTTCTGACAAATGCACTGTGAATTTGGGAAAGTCATAACAACCTGATTAACCCTCTTTGCTGTGTATTATATTGTCTTAGCTTAGTAGTTTGCTATAACAAAATACCATAGACCAGATGGTTTAAATATGATAAATTTATTTCTCATAGTTCTAGAGACTGGAAAGTCCAAGATCAAAGTGCCTTATGATTCCTGGTGAGAGCTCTTTTTCTCATTTGCATATTACCACTTTCTCACTGTAGTTCTCACATGGCAAAGACAGACAGGAAGCAAAATTTCTTATATCTCTTCTTATAAGGGTATTAATCCCATCATGAAGGCTATGCCTCCCCATGACTTCATTAACCCCCCAAAATTCCATGTCCAAATTGTTGTGCCCAAGATTGCGAATCCGAGAAACCACCAAGGAGCCAACACGGATGCAAGCGCATGAGGGTTTATTAGCAAGCTCGAGCTTGTCCAAGTATACCCGACACAACAGAGCAGGGACTTGGACCCCGAGGCGGGTTTCAGCTGGGTTTTTATGGGCTGGTCTAGGGGATTTCCAGAAGGGGTGGAGGAATTTCTTAAGCTCTGTTCTCATTCTGATACGGGGCTTTCAAGAGCGTTCTGCGGTTTTTCCTGTAACTGAAGTAGGGTAAAGTTCGCTCTTATTCACAGGGGCCTGAGATGGCTGTACTTGTGCTAACGCTGAACTTGAGGTGGAATGGCCTTAATTTTCTCGGCCTCCACACAAATACCATCACATTATGGTTAGAGTTGCAACATATGAATTTGGGAGAAATAATCAGTTCACAGAATATACAATTTAATGTGATTAGAGTGCCACCTGTGCTAGCAACTCTACAGTTAATGATCTCCTGGTATTTATATTATATCCTTATTTCCAGCATTTTTATTTTATTTTATTTCTTTTAAGATTTTATTTATTTATTCCTGAGAGACAGAGACAGAGAGAGACAGAGACAGAGACACAGGCAGGGGGAGAAGCAGGCTCCATGCAGGGAGCCCGACGTGGGACTCGATCCCGGATCTCCAGGATCACACCCTTGGCTGAAGGCGGCGCTAAACCGCTGAGCCACCTGAGCTGCCCATTTCCAGCATTTTTTTTTTTTTCAATGAGCTCCCTGGTTTTTATTTGTTTTTTTTTTTAATTTATTTTTTATTGGTGTTCAATTTACTAACATACAGAATAACCCCCAGTGCCCGTCACCCATTCACTCCCACCCCCCGCCCTCCTCCCCTTCTACCACCCCTAGTTCGTTTCCCAGAGTTAGCAGTCTTTACGTTCTGTCTCCCTTTCTGATATTTCCCACACATTTCTTCCCCCTTCCTTATATTCCCTTTCACTATTATTTATATTCCCCAAATGAATGAGAACATATAATGTTTGTCCTTCTCCGACTGACTTACTTCACTCAGCATAATACCCTCCAGTTCCATCCACGTTGAAGCAAATGGTGGGTATTTGTCATTTCTAATAGCTGAGTAATATTCCATTGTATACATAAACCACATCTTCTTTATCCATTCATCTTTTGTTGGACACCGAGGCTCCTTCCACAGTTTGGCTATCGTGGCCATTGCTGCTATAAACATCGGGGTGCAGGTGTCCCGGCGTTTCATTGCATTTGTATCTTTGGGGTAAATCCCCAACAGTGCAATTGCTGGGTCGTAGGGCAGGTCTATTTTTAACTCTTTGAGGAACCTCCACACAGTTTTCCAGAGTGGCTGCACCAGTTCACATTCCCACCAACAGTATATGAGGGTTCCCTTTTCTCTGCATCCTCTCCAACATTTGTTGTTTCCTGCCTTGTTAATGTTCCCCATTCTCACTGGTGTGAGGTGGTATCTCATTGTGGTTTTGATTTGTATTTCCCTGATGGCAAGTGATGCAAAGCATTTTCTCATGTGCATGTTGGCCATGTCTATGTCTTCCTCTGTGAGATTTCTGTTCATGTCTTTTGCCCATTTCATGATTGGATTGTTTGTTTCTTTGGTGTTGAGTTTAATAAGTTCTTTATAGATCTTGGAAACTAGCCCTTTATCTGATATGTCATTTGCAAATATCTTCTCCCATTCTGTAGGTTGTCTTTTAGTTTTGTTGACTGTATCCTTTGCTGTGCAAAAGCTTCTTATCTTGATGAAGTCCCAATAGTTCATTTTTGCTTTTGTTTCTTTTGCCTTCGTGGATGTATCTTGCAAGAAGTTACTATGGCCGAGTTCAAAAAGGGTGTTGCCTGTGTTCTTCTCTAGGATTTTGATGGAATCTTGTCTCACATTTAGATCTTTCATCCATTTTGAGTTTATCTTGGTGTATGGTGAAAGAGAGTGGTCTAGTTCATTCTCCAGCATTTTTAATAAAGATTTTATTCATTCATTTGAAAGAGAGACAGAGAGAGAGCAAGAGCAGAGAGAGAGGCAGAGAAGGAGGGAGAAATAGATTCCCTGCTGAGCTGGCAGCCTGATGTGAGGAGGCTTCATCTCCCGCCTCAAAGATCATGACCTGATCTGAAGGCAGATGCTTAACCATATGAGACACTCAGCTGCCCCTATTATCAGCATTTTAAAACTCAGTTGCAGAAAAATAAATTTATATCAGAAACAATATACACAGAAAGAGATTAGGAGCATTATACAAAAAGTCCAAAATATGTGTTTAGTTTATTAAAATTTATGAAAGTTCACCAAAAGACCTACCAATTTATTCATATGTTCGAATTATTCTTATTGTTTACATATCTTTTTATTTGCTTTCAAGTAAAACTTTACCTTTTCCTCATATCATTTAAAAATGTTCCTGGAATTTAAAAAAATGCTATGATATTAAAAGAAAGTTTTGTATCCTAAATGCAGCTACTCTTCTTTAGCATAGTTTATGTTAAGCTGATACCTGTGCCTTGCCACTGATGATCATGAGACTGTGATCTCTATCTCCTTTGGAAGCTGGTCTTACATCACGTGATTTGAGTATTAGTACTATATGATAAATAGAGGTTATCAAGTTAGTGAATGACTGATCTACAAACCATATTTAATTACCAGCACTTAACATTTTAATTAAAGGTCTGGAAGCAACTATTTTAATATTTCTGCACTTCAATTTTCCTTCCTGCAAAATTGATCTCACTTTCTTTACATTTATTTCTGTGTTTATACATTTCTTCTGATTGAGTCTACATCAAAAAACTCTTTAGGTTAATGTATAAGTCATGTTAACTCCTCATTTTAATTCAGTCCAGCCCAATTGGCATTTGTTAGCAAGCCCATTTGTTAACTAATTGAATCAGAATAAGCCACTGATACCTAGTTTTAAAAGTTTTGGGGTCCATCTATATTTTTTGTTTTCCAACAATTGAGTCCCGATTATGTATCAAGAAGTTTTAAGGTTTATGATCTAATGAGGAGAGACAAACAATAAACAGACTTAATAGTTTTATAATTTTTGATTGGAATTTAAATAGACAAATGAACTCATGTACTTGAAAACATGGTTTTGCAGATTTTGTTTTATACTTTGTAAGACCTGGGTTCCTAATCATAGCAAGAATGGAAACTAATATAAAGATTTGAATTTTCCTACAGACTTTGTTTAATATTTTAATAGATGTTTTGTTACTGCACTAATGTTGGTTTCCAATTTTTCAGGTTCTTTAAAGGGAACTACATGGGATGCAGACAACTATAATTGAGTGCATATTTACCTAACATGTATTTTTATCATATGACACTCTATTTGTATTCCTTTGAATGCTCAAAAACTCAAATGACTACAGCATTTAGTGTACTTATTCATATACTTAATATTTGTCTAGTCAGATAATGTTGAATATTACAATGAAATAAAACCCCCAGATTCCTATAAAGGACTTAAACATTCTATGTTTTTTATTTGAACCAGCATCCAATAGTATGCCTGTAAACCAGATCTAAAAATAAATAAATAAAAATGAAAAGCTCTGACTTATAACACTTTCCAATTTCTGTGTTGTAAATATTTCCATCAGGAGTGATTTCAAGTTACCATCATTTTAATACCTGACTCACAAAATTGCTGTGGATATTTAATAATTGGCCCTAGTTTGAACAGGCTTCACTTCAAGATAAGACTTTCCTTTTAAAGCATTATATGAAATATGAAATGTTTATCAAATCAAACTCTTCATGCCAATCTCCCTTCATATCCATTAAACAAAACCAAAACTTTTGAAACCACTTTGTCTACTAATTTCTATTTCTTCAGAGTAACATAACATGTTAACTAAAAGTTTGAGAAACCTCTATGAAAATTAATGACTAAGCAGTTTGTTTCACCATTGAAATTATACCATCTTAACAAAGAATGATGTCAAACTGAAAGGAACATGTTTGCCTTTGAGTATTTTTCTTCTACCAGTGTGTAAATGTTTCTACCTCAGTGTGAGAAACATTTGGTAATTAGAGATGTGGATTCCTGCAAATGCCCTCAAATAGTGAAAACTAACATGAAGAATAGACATGGCTGTTTATTCACCACCGCTGTCATCTTTTAAAAATTTTCTTTTCACAGGTAGGAGAGAAAAAACATAGCTTTTTAGGGATCTGAGAAGTGAGGTGACTTTTAGAAACTTGTACTTCTAAATTTTATATATACATATATAAAATTTTTATATATATATATGAATATATATATATATAAATTTGCTTATAGTTTAATACAATTCCCTATCTCCATGGATGTAAACCATGTAACCATTATAAATAACAATGTTTTTTAAAATATTTTATTTATTTAAGAGAGAAAGCAATCATGATGGAGGGGAAGGGCAGAGGAAGAGGGAGAAGCAGACTCCTGTTGAGTAGGGAGCCTGTGAGGCTTGATCCCAGGACCCCAGGATTATGACCTGAACTGAGGGGAGATGCTTAACTGACTGACACACCCAGGGAGTCCAGCAATGAGTTTTAGATACATAGACATATCCGTGTAACAACACTGTTCAATAGAGCAGCCACTAGACATATATGGCTATTTCAATTTAAATGAATTAAAGAAAATGAAAACTTCAGTTGCTCTGTTGCAAGTAGTCACATTCCAAGTGCTCAAAAGTCACACATCACTTGTGACACATATTAGACAATGCAAGTGCAGAACATTGCATCACTGCAGAACATTTTATTGGATAGCACTGTTTTAGAGCATTAAGTAGGGTGGGCAAAAGGTTGTGAATCACTGGTGATCTTTGAGGAAAAGGGTAATACAGACTAAAAAAATCAAGTATATTGCAATTAGCCTTGCAGTTGGCTAAAAAGGACAGTTATTGCTGAATACTGGCTTACTGTATTATTATTATTTCATCATTTTTTCGTTAGAAAAGAGGGCAAGAACACAGAATTCACTGATTTTGCAAGATTTGATATGTGCAAATGAGTATGTCACATTGCTTTGTCAAAAACACTAAAATGAAACATATGTAAGCTCCACCTTCAGAATAATTTATAGAATTATATACTGTTTCTGGCTAGAACCATCATAGTTTATTAGCGAAGTTAGATCAATTAAGAAGCAGATTTCATTGGAGGCAGTACGTCCTAATGGGTAAGAGTATGGGCTCTGAAGTCAGAATGCCTGCCTGTATTTGATTTTTGGTTTCACCATTCCTTTTTATGTGACCTTAAGCAAATTAGTATACCTGTATCTCAGTTTGCCTCATCTTCCTGTGAAATGGCTAGAGTAATTATACCTACCTCATAGTGTTAACATGAAACTAAATGAGACAAGGCTTGTCAACACACTTAGAACACTGTTTGGCATTTAGTAAATAGCCAGTGTATATTAGAAAATATTGTTTTATTTTACTATGTTTTATATTCAAGGATCCATATCAATAAGTAGAAACCAATATCATGGCCAAGATCTAGCCTGAGAAAAGAGTCACTTCCTTTATATACATTCCTCTGTGTAACCCTTATCAGTACCAGAACTAAGGGTTCCCTCACCATTAGATACATATACATGTATTGGACTCTCTCTCTCTCTGCAAAGCATTTATTTGTTCACCTGTCATGGCTGCTTTGATCTCCACGCAGGAAAAAAGAGTTAGGAATTTGGTGGGGACTGGAAAGGAGTGTCCATTCTAATACCCAAATTGATCTGATTTGTATTTTATTTTGAGCCATCTTTGAATGTTTATGGGGAATTGTTTAGTCTTTAGTTTGAACTATGAACATATACATCTCATGTGAAAATATCCATGGACCTTCTTTCCATCCCCAATTGGTACATTAGATTCTTAATAAATATTTGTTGCATGAATTAAAAATGATTAATTGGATATTAAACTTTGGGGAGAATTTCTAAAATAAATGATAGTGATGCAGAATTTAATTTCAAAACTAGAAAAGACATTACAAGTTGCAATTTTTTTTCTTTTTTTGGTTTTTGTTTTTACAAAAATTAGTTGGAAATATTGTTACTCCAAGCACAATTCTTTAGTTCTGCTGCAGATCCCTTTACCATTGGCTCCACTAGTAGCATTTGTATTTCATAACTCATGTAGCTATAACAGGAATTGGAATCTGCATTATGATCAGTAGGCTTGCAAGGCTATTCATCATTCAGTTATATCACTGAGTGTGGCAAGATCCTGAGAGCAAAATAGGTAAAATATACCTGACTGGTATAAAAACCTATTTCCTATTTGACATTTAAGTACCTTTTTTTTTTTTTATCTGTGGGAAACTGTTTTTAAATTTTTATTTTAATTGCAGCTAGTTAACATAAAGTGTTATATTAGTTTCAGGTGTACAATATAGCGATTCAACAATTCCATACATCATGGGATACTTTGTAATATCCGTGTGGCATAGTTTTCTCTGACAAGAAATTTGAGAAATTTACATAGGACGCAGTTATTTGGCTGTTTACCAGTACCATCTGACTAGCTCTGTTTTTTGTTTGGCCAAGCAGCTGGCAATTAATGAATTGATAGGAAATGGTCACAAGGCAGTGGCATTAACATGTGAACATCTGGTATTAAAATTAACACAGGATTCTTTATGATAATTCAAATTCACTAAAAAAATCACTGGTTGAGGCTTTATTTTGAATTATACATCTGAAACTAATATTATACTTTATGTTAACTAACTGGAATTTAAATAGAACTTGAAAAAGAAAAACAATGCTCTATGAGAAGACAAAGCAATTACTATCTTTTAGAACATGAGGTGAAGATATATTGAATGAGAACTGAAGGGTGTGTGTGTGTGTGTGTGTGTGTGTGTGCGCATGTGTCTGCGTGTCTGTGTGTCTGTGTGTTTGGGTGGGTGGTGGTGGTCCAAGCCCAAAACACAATTTGGAAACTCTGCATTTTCCCACTGAATTAATATATTTTCCCACTCAAGGGCATTTGTAAGCCATGAGTAGATATTATGACTGATTCCTTAAAATGTCACCCTCTTCCAGAACAAGTTGATCATATTGAAGGTGCGAAAGGATCCTTTGCCCTAATATAACTTATATCACATGTAGACTGTGCCTATGATTTTGCAGTGTTTCATGGTTTTGTGTTCCAGCTGCAACCTCAATGTGCCTATATTATCTAAATTCATGAAAATCCTGCCATAGTCACCTATGTTAACATTCATAATTGTTAATCATGGAATACAGACTTTTTTATAATAAAAACTTGTTTATTTTAGAGAGATAGAGCATGAGCAGGGGGCGGGGCAGAGGGAGAGGGAGAGAGAATCCACAGATTCCCCTTTGAGCACAGAGCTTAATGTAGGGCTTGATTCCAGGACCTCGAGATCATGACCTGAGCTAAAACCAAGTGTTGGCTGCTTAATTGGCCACCCAAGTGCCCCCAGAGAGTAAATCTTAAATCAATTTGTAAAGATCCATAAGTTGTCATGTTTCCAATGTTGTTCAGAGATACCAAATTTGGGCATCAGATTCTTCCTCAGGATTAATAATAAGGTAAATTAACAGCAACAATGAATAAACTTTTCATTTCCCTGTCCTTGATTTTATTATTAAAGTCTGTCAAGTTTCAATCTGTTCTGTTTCTGCAAAACTCTGGTGACAATAGAGAAGGAGCACATCAATTAAATATGAAATATCATGACAAATGCATGAATAAAAAATATCTAGCACTCAGAGAAACTTCCAAAAGCCACTCCTCAGTAGTGAAGCCATTAAATCCTTTAGGAACTCATTAACAGATTACTATTTGGAAGCATAATTATAGAGAGTTGAATTCCAATTAAATAAAAATTATAAAAAATTATATAATAATCACACTGACTATTTGATAACAATATAATAAGATGTCAGTGGTAACAATTTAACATTGATTGATACAGTTGTTAGTAAAAGTCAACTATACACATGTACACACACATATAAACACATGTTTAATATGCATTTATTAGTACTTCACACATTCCATGTATACTACCATATTTCCAAGGATGTAAAGGAATATATTGAGATGAAATAAAGAATATACATGAAAATCGGCAGAGTTGATACTTAAGTGCCAAAAAACTAAATCCTAAACCAAATTGATTGTGTTAAACCTTGTATAAAAATGAATTTTCTAAGCATTGACCCTATTCTTTATTAAGGTTCAAATGTACTTTCAAATGATTTAATATGATGAATGTCTCCTTTGACTACTTGTGATATATGCCCCCCGAAAGGGGAAAAGTATGATAAAAGAGGGCATAGTATGTACTAAATAATAACATTTTCTGTAATGTTTCTTATTAGGCATAAGCCCTGAACTATAAACATACATGCTAGAATTTGAGTTATTATCACAGATAATTTTACTAATTGCAGGGGGAAATGGGCATTTGATTAAGTATTTATCAATCTTGGAAATGTCTCCCCTTGGCTACTTTGAATCTAGAGAAGAACTGTAGTGTTTCAGAAGAGCTACAGCTGTTGTCAATGGGGCCCAAATGAAATACATGAAGTGTGACAGGGTTGTAAAAGTCATAAATACCAAATAAAATGAACTCATCAATGACTATAAGTGATTGGAGTTTTAGAGTTGCAATTTTCCTTTTTAAATGCCCTTATTGATTTGTTGCAATTACCGTTAACCCTGTATTTGGCAAATGATGAGGACATTATCACTTGTGTTCTCATTTGTAATAAAACAGATTAACTTGCTGTGAAATTTTAACTAGGCTGAGACACAAGAGTAGCCACCTAATGAACCAAAGCACATTGCAATTAAATAGCTAAATAGATGCATACCGATTACAAGGATGAAAAATTGATCTGTTTATTGCAAATAAATTGTTCATAGAACTATTAGTTACTTTAAGAGAAATTAAATATTCCCAGTTCCACACAGACATATATATTTTTAAACCCACCTAACTCTTAATCAATATAAGGCACTGAAGTTATCTAATACAGTTTACATGGTGAAAAAGTCAGACCTCTGTGATGCCTTAGGAAAACAATAACAATGAACTGAACCTTGACTGAATTTGGAAAGTGTAATATCTTAAAGGAGAAATATTACTTTATGAGAATATTATGAGAAATATTACTTTATGAGAATATTACTGTCACCCTAAATCATGTTTTCAAAGTTATTTATCACCTAATATGGTGTTGAAAATGTCAAAGAAAGAGTTGAAGAGTAGGTTGAGTTTATATTATTTGATCATTTGCTAATCTTAATCATTTGAGGGAATCTTCCTTTGTAGTATTGTATCTTTTCTCATTTTCGTAGCATTTTCTATTTGTGTAGATGTTCTTTCAATTTTTTTTTTAAATTCAAAATGAGCTTTAATTTTTTATTAGGTGGAGTGAACAAGAGCAATGATCACTGTTAGTTGGATTCTCTTGTTTTTCCAAATCATCGATTTTATGAATCATTTAAAAATTTTCCATTTTTATTATGGCAGCATATATTTCTATGTGTATGATTCCTGTTTGCCACCATACAGTGATTTTTTTCAGTTCTAGTTTAGCCTACTAACTGCTGTACATTGTCCCTGTCCATTCATTCAGATGTCCATCAAACTTAAAAGTAGGACATTGAATTACATATTTTTTCAACACATTTTCAATGTTACAATTCAAAGACAAATACTGAATGTTTTACAATTTATGTACATATTTTGGCATAGAATCATTGAGTCTATGCAACAGTGAAAACCAAAAACTAATTTTGATCTTATATCAAAAATTCCTTGCATAGGTGTTGTCTGTGTACATATGCTATTTAAAGAATATATTTTCAGTCATGACAATTTTGGTTTAATTTCACAACTAATAAACTACTAGTTTATTAGAAAGTAAAGGAATCAGTACAAGAGCTGTATATACTTTGCTGTCTATCCTTGTCCCATCACTCCAGAATACAAGGGTAATTGTTTAGAAAATAAAAACTCTTCTGCTTTGCTTATATGTTCATTTTGTACTATAAATGTAGCTTTACAACTAGATATTTATCTTTAGTGTAAATATAAATGAAATGTATATTAAAAACATTGAAACATTGTTTTTGAGGTATGAAACCAGTTATAGAGCATTTAAAGTGCAACATAAGTTTATTATAATTATCACTATTTAATTAGGAATAATACTGCAACTAATATACGCAAAGTCTACTATTCATTTTATTAAAATTATCAGATGTTAATTATATGCTAAACAGTAATATAAAACACCATTAAAAATAAAACTACTTCATTGAAGACTGTATTAGTGTTTTCTTGCTGCTATAGCAAAATATGATAAATTTAGTGGCTTAAAACAATGCACATTTATTTTCTTATGGTTCTGTAGGTTGGATGTCTAACATGGGTATCACTGAGCTAAAATCTAAAAGTGTTGGCTGGGCTGCATTTCTTTCTGTAGCTTCCAGGGATGAATCCATTTCCTTGCATTTTTCAGCTTCTAGAAGCCACCCACATTTCTTGGTTCATGGTTCCATAATATTTCCCTCTGACCTTTCCTTTCGGCCTCTAAGTATAATTTATCTATCTCAAGATTCTCAATCACATCTGAAAAATCCATTTACTATGTGATGTAACATATACACAAGTGATGTAACATATTCAGAGGTCTCAGTCATTAGGATGTGGAGTTAACATTTTGGGGGCCCCTATTCTGCCTGCCACAATGATAGACATTGCAAAATGTTGACTTCTACTAATGAAATAATAAGCTTTAACTCTCATGCTATTACTTTTGTATTTAAACAAACAATAGTTTTCTTTAAGGAATTTATAAATTTTAGGTCTCATGCAAAATCAATATGAAAATGCACAAGCACATTTTTGACAAACTAATTCTTAATATTATGATGATTAGAATGCTGATGTCATTACAGATAATTAGAACTTTTAAGAAGCCTGTTATGGATGAATTAAATATTTTATAGAACAAACATTCTCTGTCCCAACTTGCCTATTACCCAGTCACATTTATTGCATATATGCATAAACACAGCAATTTGGTTCTTTTACTGATCAATTTAGTTGAATGATTGTCAGATTTACTCATCAAGTTGTGATGCATAAACATAGTGAATAATTTCAGAGTTTTATAGCATTATCCAGAGTCACAAAATTTTTGAGAACTACAACAGTTACTGTAGAGGTATGTAAAATGAATGTTTTATTTTTATTCAAACTTATTATTTAAAACCATAAAAATCTAAACAATACAAATATTGATACTGATAGGTTTTAGTGTGAGTTTGGAAAATTCATCATTATGTCCTGTGTCTACCAAACCATTTTGGTGGCAGAATTCAACATATATTCCTGAGGTCTAATAGAGTGCATGTATATTTTCTCCATAATTTTTATTTGTGCAGAAAGACTCAATATGTACCAGATGCCACTATCGGTGAGTTTTATTCCTTGGCTCTCAAGTGTTTACTTTTGGGAGATCTTAGAGAGTAGGACCACCCTCTAGGCTTTGGTATATTCTTTATGTAAATATAAAAGTTTATAATAACACCAATCCTCACTACCCACCTATGTTCGTAATTCTTCATGAATTTTCTAGGAAAGGAAATGGAAACTAGCCTTTCTTGAATCTCTATATATATCCAGCATGACACTGAGCCCTTTCATGTTCTCTTATTTAGCCCTCATAATATCCTACTAATTTCACAAGAACAAAAATTATGTATTTGTCTAAAGATACACATTTAAGATCAGGTATTATGAACATGCATACTTTGGGGATAAGTGAAAAGTCAAAATTTCAAATGTTATGGACTCAACCAACATAAAAAAAAACCTTGGTGAACAGGTGACATTTCCTTTCGTGTCAGGAACGGATCCCAGAGAGTCCTTCTCCTGTTGCCTCTCTGGAAGAGAACCATCATCCTGGGAGTCAGGCTTCCTCCCACCCCAGCAGCAGTGTGTCCAGCTCTCCCTCTCAGATGGATCACCATTCAGAGAGGATGGGTAAGTGTCTCATCTAAAACAGAAATTAGATATATTCTTTCAGGAAATTCTTCATTATTAAGAAAGAAACTGGGGGAGTTGATCTCTCCTTAAAAAAGGGGGGCTTTTTGAAGTGGTCATTTTTTATTGCTGAACAACAAAATGAAACTTAAAGTGTTACAAGTTTCTTCTCTGGAAGGGACTTCGTTTACTGCATCACTGGATTCAATGGGAACAATATGATGGGATATTTTTAAGCGTATATGTTAAGATAGTTCAATATATTGGTATTTAACAGTTCAGGTGATATAATACATTTGCTACATTCACTGCATCTTTGAATAATGAAAGATAAAATATCTTTTAAACAGTTGATCATTTAAGAGTGACTAAAATGTGAATCAATATATAATTTGCTGTAATCTCAATAATTTAGATCACAAGTATTTAACATTTTGTTGCTTTTTATTATCTCAGAAGTCTTATACCATAGACACTATTCCAGAAATACTATGCTTTTGTCAGTGATGTGGCATATTGGAGACTTGAATTAGCCATGGTTCTGGCACTGACTAGCTATGAGATCTTGGGTATGTCACTTAACCATAATGAGTTTATTTACTTAATATATGGAAATAATTACTGCCATGCCTAACACACTGGATTTTTGTGAGGTCAAATGAAATATATATGGAAAAATACTTTAGAAATTTAAAATGCTAATGAAGTGTGAGGGATAAGCACTGTTTTTTGCTGCGTCTTTACCATGATTTTTTAAAAGATTTTATTTATTCATGGAGACAGAGGGAGAGAGGGGCAGAGACACAGGCAGAGGGAGAAGCAGGCTCCATACAGGAAGCATGACGTGGGACTCGATCCCAGGTCTCCAAGATCACACCCCGGGCTGCAGGCGGCGCTAAACTGCTCCACCACCAGGGCTGCCCTGTCTGTCATAATTGCTTATCATTCCTTGCTGCCTGATTTTACTCAGGTATACAGATGTTACCAAGTGCATTCACTTGTAACAAGTTCTCATTTAGTATATAACAATTATGAACCAAACAAGATGGTAAAATCTTTATTTTCTGTATCTACAGAACCTAATTTCCTAAATATCCATCTCCTCTAGGAAAAATGATTTCTGCTCCGCTTTTAGTCTTACTCTATAGGGATGTTCCTTATATGCACTCTAAGATTTTATGCTTCATAATAGTGACTGCTTGAAGCCTCTCCAAAGTGGTGTTTTTTTGTTTTTTGTTTTTTTGTTTTTTGTTTCTGTTGTTGTTGTTTTTTTGTTTTGTTTTGTTTTGTTGGGGAAAGTGGTATTTGAGAGATTAGCAGAGGTGTTAGTTTCTGAAACTCTCCTGGGGAAGGATGAATATTATTTCTCCCTTCTGGAAATTCTTCCACGTCTCAGTCTGCCAATATTATTTATTGTTTGCAGCTTATAGTAAGCCCAGTGAGTCTTAAATCTGGCTTCCCATTATAACCACCTGTGGGGCATTTACAAATCTGGATGCCCAGGTTACATGCTCCAATTCTGATTTACCTAGTCTGGAATAAAACCTGGAGGCACTTTTTTTTTTTTTTCAGTGTCTCATAAGATTCTAATGTGTAGCCAGAGTTAAGAATCACTGAGCTAGAACTTGAGGTTAGTGGTCTTTTTTTTTTTAATTTTTATTTATTTATGATAGTCATCAGAGAGAGAGAGAGAGGCAGAGACATAGGCAGAGGGAGAAGCAGGCTCCATGCACCGGGAGCCCGACGTGGGATTCGATCCTGAGTCTCCAGGATTGCGCCCTGGGCCAAAGGCAGGCGCTAAACCGCTGCGGCACCCAGGGTTCCCGAGGTTAGTGGTCTTAAGGGAGTGAATTTAATTCCTGGAAGAGGTAATGGGTCTTCTAGCTTTATTTTGTCATAGCTTTTGGTTGTTATAATACTGTGTGCAACTGATTTAAGGCAGTCTGAGCAAGACAAAGAGATATAGCCAGATGACCATTAATGAATCAAGAAACCAAAACACATATTATTCTGTTAGGATAATCTTTGTATTGATGAGGGGAGGGGCCAAAAAGAGAGAGAGAAATAAATATTGAGAGTTGGCTAAAAGCAGCATAGGGAAATATACTATGTGATAGATATATTGTAAGGGAATGGTATCTTACATTTAGAAGTAAAATCAAATATTTCTAAAGCAATGTGTTATTCTAAAAAAAATACATTAACCACATAAAACATTTCTAACCTCGCTGGTAGTAATTAGGCTGTCTATGCACATTCCCAGTTGTCTGAGCATGATAATGAGATAGACTATAGCAGCAACAAAAAAAAAATTGAGAAATTTTGGTGTAATGTGACCATATTTTATTTAATAAAGCAATACAATGTTTTAATAAAATATAACAAAAAAGAATTAAATGATAAACTATGAAAATTGGCATGTTTTTCCTCTTTCAATAGAACTGTTTTTGTGAAGAAGTATTTATAATAATTACCAGAAAGTTATACTTAACCAATTAATTTTGCTATATGTATTTGCAAAATACTCTGTAAAGTGAGTTGAATCTGTAATTATTTTAAACTCAGGAAATTAAGTAGTAATTATTTCTAGAAACATTTTGGGAAGTAGATTATTAATTATGCAGATAAATAGCTAATTTGCTATGTATTTTAAAAGAGCAAACTTTTAAAGTGATTTAAAGAAAATCTGTGGGCAATTATATATGCTGTATATATTAATTCCAATTTAAAAATTCACATGGTTGAGCAGCTTATTGATTTTTAAATTATATATTCATCAAACCAGCACAAATGATTCCACTATTTCAGAATTAGAGATGTATACAATTCATGCTAATTGTTATTGGAGTAAAATAGATATTTATGTAATACTTTTCTACCTTTCTTTTGGATGTTTTGCAAGAAAATTACTGAGTTTTATCTTTATTTATAGCTATAATGTCCAACAATAGAGAGGAACTTATTGTTGATCAGGATAATGGACCAACCATCAAAAAATTCCAAAAGGATAATAAAAGTAAAATTATTATTGCTTATTTGATGGGCATATAAATATTGGATAGTAACTAAATTAACATGCCAGTGCTGTATATTGCATCCACATTTCCTAATCAGAATATATTTACACTGGCTTTAGATAAATTCTTTTAGTAGTAAAAAAAAAAATCCTTACCTAAAGTTTATTTAATGTTAATAAATTACTTTTCTTTTTTTTTTTTTAATTTTTATTAATTATTTATGATAGTCACAGAGAGAGAGAGAGAGAGAGAGAGGCAGAGACACAGGCAGAGGGAGAAGCAGGCTCCATGCACCGGGAGCCCGATGTGGGATTCGATCCCGGGTCTCCAGGATCGCGCCCTGGGCCAAGGGCAGGCGCCAAACCGCTGCGCCACCCAGGGATCCCCTAAATTACTTTTCAACCTGAAGTTTTTCAGTGCCTGTGGTTGGAAAGTTCACTTTAAGTCCTATTATTATGCCTGATCAGAAACATCTGACTCTTTTTATTATATATGCACTTTGTTAACTATGTTTAAATGACTTAGAATTTGATAATTACATTTGAAAAACTGGGTTGCTGTCATGGAGAAAAGATGTTTCTCTCAACCATAAAAAAGAGATTTTTTAAATATATGCTTACTTGGGCATTTCAAATGAAAGCTTAGCAAGTTACTCCAACCAAGTATTTATTTACCTAGAATTTTGATAGATATGATACCAATCTAGTTTTCGATCCACTGAGGTACATGTATCATCTCTGCACAGTATCTAGTTTTTTTTTTTCCTTTGGATATCAGTTTAAATAAGGTAGGGAGAGTAAGAATTTCAAAGTCATGTTATCTTTGTATGAAAACTGAGTACAATTTTGTTTAAAAGGCTAAAAGATAGGGATCCCTGGGTGGCGCAGCGGTTTGGTGCCTGCCTTTGGCCCAGGGCGCGATCCTGGAAACCTGGGATCGAGTCCCACGTTGGGCTTCTGGTGCATGGAGCCTGCTTCTCCTTCTGCCTGTATCTCTGCCTCTCCGTGCGTGTGTCTCTCATGAATAAATAAAGTCTTTTTTAAAAAAGGCTAAAAGAGAAAAAAAGAAAACATATTGGCGTATCTTATAGGCTATACATTATGTCTAACATGAATTAAACAGTAACTCTAAGCTAAAGAACATAAACTAACATGTAATTTATCAGATCATCAAGCAATCAGTTTGTACTTCAGTATAGGGTGCATTTTTCTAACCCTACTAAAAATACTCCTAATATATAGAAAAAAAAAAAGACTCCATAAGCTGAATAGTTAATGGAGAAATTTATCTTTCTTCTCTATACCGAACTTGCTTCCTAATTACATAAATGGGCATTTTAGTTAGAATTTGGAATCATGTATGATTTTAATTTCATTGATCCATTGTTGATTTCCTTGCCACACGTTTAGTCATTTCTTATCCAAACTCTGAAAGGCTATACCCTCTGGATCTCTGACATGTAAATGATTGATTTCAGAATACTTTCCAGAATGGAAGAAGTCAGTTTAAAATACCTAAACTCTTACAAGTAATATAATTCTAGTTAAAGATCAAATTTCATTCTTAGCCCAGCAACAATTTGTTCCTGAGACCTCCTTCCCACCAAGTCAAAACTATTTGAAGGACAGTGTAGTAGTAAAGCAACTTTTCTAGGAAAATCTCAAGCTGTACATGATACATGTGATTCAATCAGAACTGCAAACCCCATAAGTCAAAATGGCATTTAGGCCTGGTCTGTGTGCTGCAGTGCTCAAGTACACACTATTGTGTCTTATGAAAAATCAGCTGAAATGCTAGTACAGATGTACAATAACTGATTTTCATAAAATGTGCAGTAGTATGTACTGGCACTTCTGAATCTTTTAATGTAGAATGGGAGTTTTACTCATTTCAATCAAATAGGTTGATCACACATTCTGATGAGGATATTAGTAGATAAGAGTGGCATATTACGCTGCATCCAGGCTAAGTGGAAAGCTTTCTTTTAAATGAGTTTTTCAATGTCAAATTCTGCCAGTTATATATGTGATATTAAGGTAAAATATATTTTCTTCAATAGATTCATTAAAAGGAAATGAAGTTAAAATAGAGGTCTCAACATTATTAAATATGACA
The DNA here is from genome assembly GCF_003254725.2 of Canis lupus dingo. Lineage (NCBI taxonomy): Eukaryota > Metazoa > Chordata > Mammalia > Carnivora > Canidae > Canis > Canis lupus. The sequence continues at coordinate 67,654,349 of NC_064281.1, forward strand.
AATAAGCAGTTTACACACTTGTGGCAAACATGTTTTCACATCTGTTTTGAGTAGTATCATCATGATTTAAAAGTGATTTATAGCTCTGGAAATTATAAAATGCCAACTTTGCTATTATGTGGAAATTTCAGAAAACTGAAGAAATATCATTAGAGTATGCTTCATGTAGCCCACCTCTTGCTGTACCTTGTAAAATTGGGTGACAGTACATGTCTCAATAATTTGCATTTTCTCTTGAATTTTCATATGCAGACATTTAAATCTCTGTATAGTCTGGGATTTTCCTGGCAGTGATGTCCTTTTAGACTTTGACCAAAATTACTTAACTAAAATTGGTATTTTAGTTTTGACTCAAGTATTTTGAGTAAACTGACTTATCAGCTAAGAGAAGCTTTTGATTTTATTTTTCCACAGACTTTGTCAAAGAAATTGAGTAAATTAATTGCATGTTACAGCATTGTGTTACATGGTTTTTAACTGTCAGTTCTGGAATTCCTTAAAGCAGTCATGACTATTCATTGTAGTTAAAGCATGTGGAAGCAGAAACACAAAGCAGGCACAAAGATCCTCTTCCTATGGCAGTCAGTGGTCTACTAAGCCACTAATAGGAATAGAGGTTTTTGATATTTTGCATTTTGTATTGAATTTATTTATTGAAAACTTTACATGTGCAAGAAGCACTGATGATGAAATCTGAAATTCTATAGAAACAGTGGAACAATAAATTTATCATCTAGCCCAAGACTGGAGTCGACTGACCCATTGTATTTTATATCTATCAGTCCACAGGCTACAGATGAAAAGCTAATAATTTTAATTTACTATGATCATAAGAATCTAAAGTACATCTAGTATATCTCATCTAGAATAAAAATATCATATTCGTTTTTATACAAATGGACTAATTTCAGTTTAGAGGAAGATTGGGCTATGTATTGACACTATAATAATTTAAATGTCGTCTATTCAGTCGAGTGCTTTTTTTTTATTCCTGAGACAATGTTAGATACTATATTAACTTTTCAGACCAAGTGGCACTATTTAGGTTTTTGGAAATGATTATTGACTCTGATTAAAGTGGAAAATATATCTTCTGAATAATACGTTACCTTGAATAAGAGAGACAAATGTATTGGGCCAACTAAAATACAAAAATCATTACAAATAAATTTTATCATGAAGCCAAAATACACAAAAAAAGAAATATATAGTTTCATCCATTTTAAGCTTTTCAGTGATTCTAAATAGAAATGAGAGGGAAAAGGGATATATATCACTGGAAATTTTCTTTTAGCAAGAATCATGCCTTAGATAAACCTCATTGGCTATACTTTCACTGCCTAAAGCTGGGAAAATTTCTTTGAATTTCTTTCATTTATTTTTTTATTTAGAAATAATTGTAGATTGACAATAAGTGCAAAAAGAATATAGAAAGGCCTTGTGTTTCCTTCAACTAGTTTATCCCAAAGGCAATATCTTATATAAGTATAATACAATATGAAAATCAGAAAATTTACAGTACTGTAACCAAAGACCTTATTCATATTTCACCAGTTTTATGTATACTTACTGGTGTGTATATCTGTGTGTGTGTCTTTCTATGGAATTATATTGCACATATAGATTTGTATAACCAACACCACAAATCTATACATGTTCCATCACCACAGGGTTCTCTCCTGCTATTCCCTTATTGTCCATCTCCACCTCAGATCCCTAATTTCTGAGAACCACTAATGTGTATTCCATCATTCTAAGAATTTTCTAAAAATGGAATAATACATTATGTGACTTTTTGAGATTAGCTTTTATTCCACTCAGCATAATTCTCTTAATATCCATCCATATTGTTGCATGCATCAATAATTTTTCCATTTTCTTGCTGAATAGTTGTGTAACCATTCATCTATTTTAGGACATCTTGTTCCCAGTTTTTTTGGGGGAATTATTATTATTTATTTTTTAAAGAGTAATGTCACAGTTTTTATTTTTATTTTTTAAAATTTTTTTATTGGAGTTCAATTTTCCAACATATAGCATAACACCCAGTGCTCAGTTTTTCCATGTTATTAATAAAGCTTCTATGAACAATTATATACAGGTGTTCATGTAATATAACTTTCATTTCTCTGGGACAAATGCCCAAAATTGCAATTGCTGGGTCACATGGTATGTGTATGTTTAGTTTATAACAAACTGCCAAATTGTGTCTGAGAGTAGCTATTTTTATATTCCCACCAGCAATATATCAGTCGCTCAAGTTTTCCACATCCTTGCCAGCATTTTGTGTTGTCCTTTGTAAATTTAGCTGCTCTCATAGGTGTGTGTAGTGATGTCATTGTGATTTTAATTTGAATTTCTTTAATGGCTAGTGATATTGAGCCCCTTATCTATATCCTTTTTGTTTAAATGTCTCATCATGTCTTATCCCCTTTTTCTAATTGGTTTGCTTGTTTTCATATTGTTGAATTTTGAAAGTTCTTTATATATTCTAGATACAAGTCCAGTAGGCAAAGAGAACTCCCATCAAAATCCAATAAAAGTAGGCCAAAATATACCAAGACGTATCAAAGTAAAATTTTCATAATATAGAGATAAGGAAAATGTCCTACAAGCAGGAAGGGTAAAAAAATATCCCTAACTTATAAGGGAAGCCAAATAAGATTAGGAGCACATTTCCCCACAGAAACTTGGCAGGTGAGAAGACTGGCATGGTATATTCAATGTGTTGATTGGGAAAATTCTACAGCCAAGAACTTCATCGATCAAGGCTGTCCTTCAGAATAGAAGCAGAGATAATGAGTTTCTCAGACAAACAAAAACTTAAAAAGTTTATGACCACTAAACCAAACCTTCAAGAACCATTAGAGACTCTGAGTTGTAAAGAAAGACAAAAAGCAACAAATACTAGAAAGAATCAGGGAACATTTCCAGAAAAACGGACTTTATAGGTAATACCATAACACTAAATTCATATCAACAATTACTCTGAATGTAAATGGACTAAATGCTCCAATCAAAAGACACAGGGTATCAAAACCAAGACCCATCTATATACCATCTACTAAAGATTCATTTTAGACCTAAAGATGTCTCCAGAATGAAAGTGAGGGGATGGAGAACCATTTATTATGTTAATGGACATCAAAAGAAACTCAGAGTACCAATGCTTATATCAGATAAACTAGATTTTAATCCAAAGGCTGTAACAAGGGCAGCCCGGATAGCTCAGCGGTTTAGCACCGCCTTCAGTCCAGGGTGTGATCCTGGAGATCCCGATCGAGTCCCGTATCAGGCTTCCTGCATGGAGCCTGTTTCTTCCTCTGCCTGTGTCTCTGCCTCTCTCTCTGTGTCTCTCATGAATAAATAAATAAAATCTTTAAAAAAAAAGGCTGTAACAAGAGTTGAAGAAGGGCACTATATCCTAATAAAGGGGTCTATCCAATGAGAAGATCTAAATTGTAAATATACCCCCAACTTGGGAGCAGCCAAATATATAAATCAGGTGATAACAAACATAAAGGAACCCATTGATAATAATAATAATACAATAAAATTAGCGGATTTTAACACGCCACCAATGGGCAGATCTTCTGAGCAGAAATTCAATAAGGACAAAGGACTTTGAATGACACATTGGACCATATCACCTTAACAGATATATTCAGAATATTTCATCCTAGAAGAGCAGAATACACATTCTTTTTGACGCATGAACATTCCCCAGAATAGATCACATACTTGTTCACAAATCAAGCCTTAACAAATACAAAAAGACTGAAGCCATACCATGCATTTTTCCAGGCCAGAACTCTATGAAACTTGAAGTCAATCACAAGAAAAAATTTAGAATGACCAAAAATATATGCAGGGTAAACAAAATCTTAATAAGAATGACCTAGTTTAAAGAAAAAATTTAAAAAGTACATGGAAACAAAAATGAAAATATAATGGTCTGAAGCATTTGAGCTGCAGCAAAGGTGGTCCAAAGAGGGAAGTATATAGCAATGCAAGCTTACCTCAGGAAGCAAGAAAAATCTCAAACATACAACCTAACATTTCACCAAAAGGAGCTATAAAAGGAAAGAAAATAAAGCCTAAAGCCAGCAGAAGAAGATAAATAATTAATATTGGAGCAGAAAAAAAGATTGGAGCAGAAATAAATGTTATGAACAGAACATATCAGTGAAACAAGGAGCTCATTCTCTGAAAGAGTTAATAAAATTGATAAACCCCTAGCCAGACTTATCAGAAGGAAAAGAAAAAGGATCCAAGTAGATAAAATCACAAATGAGAGAGGAGAGATCACAACCAACAGCACAGAAATACAAACAATTATAAAAGAATATTATGAAAAATTAAATGCCAACAAATTGGGGAACCAGGAAGAAATGGATCAATTCCTAGAAACCTATAAATTACAAATGCTGAAACAGGAAGAAATACAAAACCTGAACAGACCCATAACAAAGAAATTGAATCAGTAATCAAAACTCTCCCAAAAAACAAAAGTCAGATAGCCAGATGACTTCCTATATCATAAAGGTTGCACACAAAAAACGCACAGGTAATATCATCCTAGTTGGAGGAAAACTGAGAGATTTTCCTGTATGGTCAGGAAGAAGACAGGGATGTCCACTCTAAGCACTTATTAAACATAGTACTGGAAGTCCTAGCCTCAGTAATCAGACAACAAAAAGAATTAAAAGGCATCCAAATCAGCAAGGAAGAAGTTAGACATTCACTATTCATAGATGAGATGATGTTCTAGGTATAAAACACAAAAGCCTTCACCAAAAAAATTACTGGACATGATAAACAGATTCAGAAAAGTCGCAGGATACAGAATCAATGTGCATAAATCTGTTGCATTTTACACACCAATAATGAAGCAGCAGAAAGAGAAATCAATGAATCAATCCCATTTACAATTGCACCAAACCCATAAGATACCTAGGAATAAACCCAACCAAACAAGTAAATGTCCTGTACTCTGAAAACCACAAAAAACTTATGAAGGGAATTGGAGATGATACAAAGAAATGGAAACACATTCTATGCTTATAGATGGAAAGAATAAATATTGCTAAAATGTCTATACTACTCAAAGCAATCCACACTTTTAATCCAATTCCTGTCCAATCCAATCACCAGCATTTTGAAAAGCTAGAATAAATAATCCTAAAATTTGTATGGAACCACGGAAGTCTCTGAATAGCCAGAGCAATCTTGAAGAAGAAAAGAAAAGCTGAAGGCATAAGAATTCTGGACTTCAAGTTATATTACAAAGCTGTAGTCATCATGCAGTATGGCACTGGCACAAAAACAGAAACATTGATTAGTGGAACAGAATAGAAAGCCCAGGAATGCACCCTTAGCTATATGGTCAACGAATCTTTGACAAAGCAGGAAAGAATATCCAATGGAAAAAAGACTGTCTATTCAACAAATGATGTTGGGAAAACTGGACAGCAATGTACAGAAGAATGAAACTAGACCACTTTGTTACACCACACAAAAATATATTCAAAATGGATGAAAGTCCTAAATGAGAGATTTAATTATAAAAATCATAGAAAAGACCACAGGCAGTATCATCTCTGACATCTGTCAAAGCATTTTTTTTCCTAGTGAAGTCCCCTATGGCAAGGGAAACAAAAGCAAAAATGAACTATTGGGACTTCCTCAAGATAAAAAGCTTCTGCAGAGCAAAGAAAACAATCATCAAAACTAAAAGGCAGCCTACAGAATTGAAGACCACATTTGCAAATGACATATCTGATAAGGTATTATTATTCAAAATATATAAAGAACTTATCAAACTCAATACCCTAAAACCAAATAATCCAGTTTAAGAAATGGCAGAGGACATGAATATACATTTTTCTAAGGAAGACATACAGATAGCTAGCAGACACATGAAAAGATGCTCAATGTCACTCATCATCAAATAAATATAAATTAAAACCATGATGAGGATACCTGGGTGGCTCAGTCAGTTAAGCATCTGCCTTCAGCTTAGGTTATGATCTCAGGGTCCTAGGATCAAGCCCCGCATCAGGTTCCCTGCTCAGCAATGAGTTTGCTTCTCCCTAATCTTCTCCCTTTGTGTTCTCTCTCTCTTTCTCTCTCTCTCTCTCTCAAATAAAGAAATAAAATCTAAAACAAAACAAAACACAATGAGATACCACCTCATACGTCTCAGAATGGCTACAATTAACCACACAGGAAACAACACATGTTGACGAGGATGCAGAGAAAGAGAAACCCTCTTACACTGTTGGTGGGAGTGCAGGCTAGTGCAGCCACTCTTGGAAACAGTATGGAGATTCCTTAAAAAGTTAAATATAGAACTACCCTAAGACCCATCAATTGCACTACTAAGTATTTACCCAAAGGACCAAAAATACTGATTTGAAGGGGCACATGCATGTGTGTGTGTGTGTGTGTGTGTGAGTGTGTAGAGAGAAAGAGAGAGATAATAAAATGAATGAGTTCAGCAATAAAATGAATGAGTTCTTGCCATTTGCAATGACATCAATGGATAGGATTTCTCATAGTAAGTGAAATAAGTCAGAGAAAGACAAATACAATTTTATTTCACTCATATGTGGAATTTAAGAAACAAAACAGATGAACAAAGAAAAAATAAAAAAGGGGGGAGAGGAAAATAATAACAAACTCTTAACTATAGAGAAGAAACTGAGAATTGCTGGAGGGGGTGGTGGGAGTGATGGGTATTAAGGAAGGCACTTGTGACGAGCACTAGGTGCTGTATGTAAGTGACTTTTCCTCCAATAAGTAATGGGCTGTTATCCTCTGGCTACCTTACAGGATTTTCTTTGATAGTTTTAAATTTTGGCTATGATGTGTCTGATGAGGATTTCTTTGTATATATTCTTTTGGAATTTATTCAGTCTTGAATCTGTTGGTATATCTTTTGAGAAATTTGGGAAGTTTCAGACTTTATTTCTTTGAGTAGCTTTTTAGTCTTGCCTTCTTTCTTCTTTCCTGAGACCCCAATGACACAAATGTTGGGTCTTTGATATAGTCCCACATACGCCTTTAGCTCTTTCTCTCACATGTTTTTTGTTTTGTTTTGTTTTGTTTTTAGTACATTTTTTCCCTCTTTTTCATATTAGGTAATTTCTGTTTTTCTCTCTTGAAATTCACTGATTCTTTCCTCTAACCTCTCCATTCTTTCCATTGAGCCTTCCTATTGAGTTTTGAAATTCTGGTTATTACAGTTTTCAGTAGTTATTAATTTATTGCCTCTTGAAATTTTTATTTTTATTTTTTTTGCTGCAACTTTCCATTTCTTTACTGATATTTATATTCTTTCATTTGTTTCATGTATCTTTGTAATTGTTTACTGAACTTTTTTATAATACTGCTTTAAAATCCCTTTCAGAAAGCTAAAATGTCTGAGAAATCTTAGTGTTGGTGGCTGTTCACTGTCTTTTATCATTCAAGTAGAGATATTCTGAGTTTCTTGGTTTGACAAGTGATTTTTTTAATTGTCACCTGGAAAATGTAGGTATTGTGAAACTCTGGATCTTATTTAAATCTTGCATTTTCTCTTACCTTTGTTGACAAAGCCCCACTGGAGTAATGGAGGCAAAATTGCCTCATTTTTACCAAATGTGGATGGGAGTCCAGATTCTCCATTATGTTTCCATTGATATCTTGGAATGAAGTGGTACTAAGTTAGTGTTGGGTGGAGCAGGAGTTCAGGCTCTTCATTCTAGTGATACCACTCTGTCTGGAAGGGGTTACCACTCTCCCATGTGGCTTTGCCTCCCACTGTTGGAGCAGGTAGCCTCATTCCCACTTGGCTATGGTGATAATCTTGACTTTCCAGTATCTTTTGTCTGATATCACCCCAGGTAGGAAGGTGAAAGGTATCGGTTAGAAGATGGAAGTCTAAGCTTTCCATGTAGTCTCCACTGGCACTGTGTGTGTTTGTGGGGGCTGAGTGGTCTCATTACTGCTAAGCATGCCTGAATCTCTACTGAGGTTCTTCTCTAACACCAGCCTTGCTGGATGAAGGAGGGAAAGAGTTTGAAAGGCATTGGCACACCTCATTACAGCCTGGCAAGAGTGAAGGTTAGGTTTTCCATTTGGCCTTTGCTGGTATGGTGGGGGTGGGACTGTAGATTTTTCTAGGATATTTGTTTGAAGTAGAGTAGTTCTCTAAAAGTTTTTAGTATTGCTAAGCTACCCATTCCTAATCTTTTGGCTAGAGAGAGCTTGCTATTCTTGAGGAGTGTATGTGTATGTGTGTGTGTGTGTGCATATATGCTCACATGCGTGTGCATGCCTATGGGTGTTTCTGAATTTCTGTCTTTTCTATTATTCAGTCAGGGACATATGAGAAAAAAAAAGGCCAGGGGTATCATTTCCATGTTATTCACTAGGTTCCAATGACACTAACTGATCTTCCTTTTTCTGTGTATTTTCAGAGTATTCTTATGTTTTATCTAGAAAATGCCCAGAGGTTTTAGTGGTACTTAGAGGAATACTATGTATATATATATATATATATATATATATATATATATATATATACTCCATCTTTGGAGGTAGAAGCCTCTCTACCGTTCCTTTATTTTTTAAACAATATTGAATTATACCCCATATATAACAGAGCTCACCCATTTATTTATTTTTTTTAAATATGGATTTTTTTAAATTTTTTATTTTTTATTTATGATAGTCACAGAGAGAGGGAGAGGCAGAGACACAGGCAGAGAGAGAAGCAGGCTCCATGCACCGGGAGCCTGATGTGGGATTCGATCCGGGGTCTCCAGGATCGTGCCCTGGGCCAAAGGCAGGCGCCAAACCGCTACGCCACCCAGGGATCCCAAGCTCACCCATTTAAAGTGTGAATTTTAGTGTTTTTTTATTGTACTATCAAGGTTGTGCAAACATCAGTACCATCTAACTCAAGAACATATTCATTAACCAAACCAAAACAAAACAATCCTGTACCTATTAGTTGTCACTGCCCATTCCCCTTCCCTCAGCCTCAGGAAACCACTAATCTGATTTTCTTTCTGTAGATTTGCCTAATCTCGATATTTAAAATGGAAATGATACAATATGTGTCTTTTTGTGTCTTGTTTCTTTCACTTTTATGATTTCACGGTTCATCCAAGATGTAGAATGAATCAATATTTTCTTTTTTGTGTCTGAATATTATTCTATTATATGGATATACTACATTTTGTTTATCCATTCATCAATGGATGGACATTTGGAATGTTTCCACCCTTTGGCTATTATATATAAAACTACTATAAATGTTTGTGTAATTTTTTTGTATTCACTTATATTTTATTTCTCTTCTGTATATACCTAAGAGATGAATTGCTCAGTCATATGGTAACTTTACATTTAACCACTTCAGGAACCACCACACTGTTTTCCAAAGTGGCTACAGAATTTTATATTCCTACCAGCAATGTGTAAGTGTTCCAGTTTCTTCCCATCCTTTCCAATGCTTGTTATTATTTTCCTTTTTAGTTATAGCTATTCTAGTGGATATGAAGTATTAATTTGTGGTTTTAATTTTCATTCCTTAATGAATAATGACTTGAGGCATTTTTTGAGGCATTTATTATCCATTTGTTTATCTTTTATGGAGAAACATCTATTTATGTCCTTTTGCCATTTTTAAATTGAAATGCTTGCCTTTGTTGTTTTCAACTTTAAAAAATTCTTTATATATTCTGGATATATAAGACCCTTATCAGACACAAGGTTTGCAAATATTTTATCCTATTCTACAGATTGTCTTTTCACTTTCTTCACAGTATTTGTCAATGAATAAAAGGTTTTAATGAAGTTTATCTATTTTTTCTTTTGCCAGATATACTTTTGTTGTCATATATGAATCCTTTGCAAAAATCAAAGGGTATTCCTTGAAAATATAGTACTGTTCTTCGATTCTTAAGGAAAAAAACATACTACCTGAAAATGGACTCCAATTCTTTGAGATAAGAGTGTTATAGTTTTAGCTCTTATACTTAAATCTATGATCACTTTTGAGTTAATTTGTGTGTTTGGTGTTAAATAGGGAACCAATTTAATTATTTTGCATGCAGATATCCAATTTTACTAGCACAATTTATTGAAAACATTTATTTCCTTAATGGATTATGTTAGCAACCTTGTCAAAACCATAAAGTAAGGTTTATTTCTGGACTCTCAGTTATATTCTATTATCTATGTCTATCCTTATGCCAGTATGCAATGGCTGGAATACTGTAACCTTATAATAAGTTTTAAAATTTGGGAATTTGAGTCCTCAAACCTTATTCTTTTCTTTTAAAGTTTATTTTGGAAATTCTGGGTCCCTTTTACATTTACATAAGAATTTCACAATTGAATTCTGCTAAAAAGCAACTGGAATTCCAATAGAAATTATACTGAATCTGTAGAACAAATATTAGGAATATTGTCATCTTAACACTACTAAGTATTTTGATCCATGAACATGAAATGTCTTTCCATTTATTTTGGTTCTCTTTAATTTCTTACAATACTTTATAGTTTTCAGAGTATGTTTTAAATTTATTTTAATGTTTATTCCTAAGTACATTATTTTTCAATATTTTTTATTTTTGTTTTTTTTAATTTATTTTTTATTGGTGTTCAATTTACTAACATACAGAATAACCCCCAGTGCCCGTCACCCATTCACTCCCACCCCCCACCCTCCTCCCCTTCCACCACCCCTAGTTCGTTTCCCAGAGTTAGCAGTCTTTACGTTCTGTCTCCCTTTCTGATATTTCCCACACATTTCTTCTCCCTTCCCTTATATTCCCTTTCACTATTATTTATATTCCCCAAATGAATGAGAACATATAATGTTTGTCCTTCTCCGACTGGCTTACTTCACTCAGCATAATACCCTCCAGTTCCATCCACGTTGAAGCAAATGGTGGGTATTTGTCATTTCTAATAGCTGAGTAATATTCCATTGTATGCATAAACCACATCTTCTTTATCCATTCATCTTTTGATGGACACCGAGGCTCCTTCCACAGTTTGGCTATCGTGGCCATTGCTGCTATAAACATCGGGGTGCAGGTGTCCCGGCGTTTCATTGCATTTGTATCTTTGGGGTAAATCCCCAACAGTGCAATTGCTGGGTCGTAGGGCAGGTCTATTTTTAACTGTTTGAGGAACCTCCACACAGTTTTCCAGAGTGGCTGCACCAGTTCACATTCCCACCAACAGTGTATGAGGGTTCCCTTTTCTCCGCATCCTCTCCAACATTTGTTGTTTCCTGCCTTGTTAATTTTCCCCATTCTCACTGGTGTGAGGTGGTATCTCATTGTGGTTTTGATTTGTATTTCCCTGATGGCAAGTGATGCAGAGCATTTTCTCATGTGCATGTTGGCCATGTCTATGTCTTCTTCTGTGAGATTTCTGTTCATGTCTTTTGCCCATTTCACGATTGGATTGTTTGTTTCTTTGGTGTTGAGTTTGAGAAGTTCTTTATAGATCTTGGAAACTAGCCCTTTATCTGATATGTCATTTGCAAATATCTTCTCCCATTCTGTAGCTTGTCTTTGAGTTTTGTTGACTGTATCCTTTGCTGTGCAAAAGCTTCTTATCTTGATGAAGTCCCAATAGTTCATTTTTGCTTTTGTTTCTTTTGCCTTCGTGGATGTATCTTGCAAGAAGTTACTATGGCCGAGTTCAAAAAGGGTGTTGCCTGTGTTCTTCTCTAGGATTTTGATGGAATCTTGTCTCACATTTAGATCTTTCATCCATTTTGAGTTTATCTTTGTGTATGGTGAAAGAGAGTGGTCTAGTTTCATTCTTCTGCATGTGGATGTCCAATTTTCCCAGCACCATTTATTGAAGAGACTGTCTTTCTTCCAATGGATAGTCTTTCCTCCTTTATCGAATATTAGTTGCCCATAAAGTTCCGGGTCCACTTCTGGATTCTCTATTCTGTTCCACTGATCTATGTGTCTGTTTTTGTGCCAGTACCACACTGTCTTGATGACCACAGCTTTGTAGTATAACCTGAAATCTGGCATTGTGATGCCCCCAGATATGGTTTTCTTTTTTAAAATTCCCCTGGCTATTAGGGGTCTTTTCTGATTCCACACAAATCTTAAAATAATTTGTTCTAACTTTCTGAAGAAAGTCCATGGTATTTTGATAGGGATTGCATTAAACGTGTATATTGCCCTGGGTAACATTGACATTTTCACAATATTAATTCTGCCAATCCATGAGCATGGAATATTTTTCCATCTCTTTGTGTCTTCCTCAATTTCTTTCAGAAGTGTTCTATAGTTTTTAGGGTATTGATCCTTTACATCTTTGGATAGGTTTATTCCTAGGTATCTTATGCTTTTGGGTGCAATTGTAAATGGGATTGACTCCTTAATTTCTCTTTCTTCAGTCTCATTGTTAGTGTATAGAAATGCCACTGACTTCTGGGCATTGATTTTGTATCCTGCCACGCTACCGAATTGCTGTATGAGTTCTAGCAATCTTGGGGTGGAGACTTTTGGGTTTTCTATGTAGAGTATCATGTCATCGGTGAAGAGGGAGAGTTTGACTTCTTCTTTGCCAATTTGAATGCCTTTAATGTCTTTTTGTTGTCTGATTGCTGAGGCTAGGACTTCCAGTACTATGTTGAACAGCAGTGGTGAGAGTGGACATCCCTGTCTTGTTCCTGATCTTAGGGGAAGGCTCCCAGTGCTTCCCCACTGAGAATGATATTTGCTGTGGGCTTTTCATAGATGGCTTTTAAGATGTCGAGGAATGTTCCCTCTATCCGTACACTCTGAAGAGTTTTGATCAGGAATGGATGCTGTATTTTGTCAAATGCTTTCTCTGCATCTAATGAGAGGATCCTATGGTTCTTGGTTTTTCTCTTGCTGATATGATGAATCACATTGATTGTTTTACGGGTGTTGAACCAGCCTTGTGTCCCAGGGATAAATCCTACTTGGTCATGGTGAATAATTTTTTTAATGTACTGTTGGATCCTATTGGCCAGTATCTTGTTGAGAATTTTTGCATCCATGTTCATCAGGGATATTGGTCTGTAATTCTCCTTTTTGGTGGGGTCTTTGTCTGGTTTTGGAATTAAGGTGATGCTGGCCTCATAGAACGAATTTGGAAGTACTCCATCTCTTTCTATCTTTCCAAACAGCTTTAGGAGAATAGGTATGGTTTCTTCTTTAAACGTTTGATAAAATTCCCCTGGGAAGCCATCTGGCCCTGGACTCTTGTGTCTTGGGAGGTTTTTGATGACTGCTTCAATTTCCTCCCTGGTTATTGGCCTGTTCAGGTTTTCTATTTCTTCCTGTTCCAGTTTTGGTAGTTTGTGGCTTTCCAGGAATGCGTCCATTTCTTCCAGATTGCCTAATTTATTGGCATATAGCTGTTCATAATATGTTTTTAAAATCGTTTGTATTTCCTTGGTGTTGGTAGTGATCTCTCCTTTCTCATTCATGATTTTATTAATTTGAGTCTTCTCTCTCTTCTTTTTAATAAGGCTGGCTAATGGTTTATCTGTCTTGTTAATTCTTTCAAAGAACCAACTCCTGGTTTTGTTGATCTGTTCCACAGTTCTTCTGGTCTCGATTTCGTTGAGTTCTGCTCGAATCTTTATTAACTCCCTTCTTCTCTTGGGTGTAGGATCTATTTGCTATTTTTTCTCTAGCTCCTTTATGTATAAGGTTAGCTTTTGTATTTGATTTCTTTCCAGTTTTTGAATGGATGCTTGTATTGCGATGTATTTCCCCCTTAGGACTGCTTTTGCTGCATCCCAAAGATTTTGAACGGTTGTATCTTCATTCTCATTAGTTTCCATGAATCTTTTTAATTCTTCCTTAATTTCCTGGTTGACCCTTTTATCTTTTAGCAGGATGGTCCTTAACCTCCACGTGTTTGAGGTCCTTCCAAACTTCTTGTTGTGATTTAGTTCTAATTTCAAGGCATTATGGTCTGAGAATATGCAGGGGACAATCCAATCTTTTGGTATCGGTTCAGACCCGATTTGTGACCCAATATGTGGTCTATTCTGGAGAAAGTTCCATGTGCGCTTGAGAAGAATGTGTATTCAGTTGAGTTTGGATGTAAAGTTCTGTAGATATCTGTGAAATCCATCTGGTCCAGTGTATCATTTAAAGCTCTCGTTTCTTTGGAGATGTTGTGCTTAGAAGACCTATCGAGTATAGAAAGAGCTAGATTGAAGTCACCAAGTATAAGTGTATTATTATCTAAGTATTTCTTCACTTTGGTTAATAATTGATTGATATATTTGGCAGCTCCCACATTCGGGGCATATATATTGAGGATTGTTAAGTCCTCTTGTTGAATAGATCCTTTAAGTATGATATAGTGTCCCTCTTCATCTCTCACTACAGTCTTTGGGGTAAATTTTAGTTTATCTGATATAAGGATGGCTACCCCTGCTTTCTTTTGAGGACCATTCGAATGGTAAATGGTTCTCCAACCTTTTATTTTCAGGCTGTAGGTGTCTTTCTGTCTAAAATGAGTCTCTTGTAGACAGCAAATAGATGGGTCCTGCTTTTTTATCCAGTCTGAAACCCTGCGCCTTTTGATGGGGTCATTAAGCCCGTTCACATTCAGAGTTACTATTGAGAGATATGAGTTTAGTGTCATCATGATATCTATTCAGTCCTTGTTTTTGTGGACTGTTCCACTGAACTTCTTCTTAAAGGGGAATTTTAAGAGTCCCCCTTAAAATTTCTTGCAGAGCTGGTTTGGAGGTCACATATTCTTTTAGTTGCTGCCTGTCTTGGAAGCTCTTTATCTCTCTTTCCATTTTGAATGAGAGCCTTGCTGGATAAAGTATTCTTGGTTGCATGTTCTTTTCATTTAGGACCCTGAATATATCCTGCCAGCCCTTTCTGGCCTGCCAGGTCTCTGTGGAGAGGTCTGCTGTTACCCTAATACTCCCCATAAAAGTCAGGGATTTCTTGTCTCTTGCTGCTTTAAGGATCTTCTCTTTATCTTTGGAATTTGCAAGCTTCACTATTAAATGTCGAGGTGTTGAATGGTTTTTATTGATTTTAGGGGGGGATCTCTCTATGTCCTGGATCTGAATGCCTGTTTCCCTTCCCAGGTTAGGAAAGTTTTCAGCTAGAATTTGTTCAAATACATATTCTGGCCCTCTGTCCCTTTCGGCGCCCTCGGGAACCCCAATTAAACGTAGGTTTTTCTTTCTCAGGCTGTCGTTTATTTCCCTTAATCTATCCTCATGGTCTTTTAATTGTTTATCTCTTTTTTCCTCAGTTTCCCTCTTTGCTATCAACTTGTCTTCTATGTCACTCACTCGTTCTTCCACCTCGTTAACCCTCGTCGTTAGGACTTCTAGTTTGGATTGCATCTCATTCAATTGATTTTTAATTTCTGCCTGATTAGCTCTAAATTCTGCAGTCATGAAGTCTCTTAAGTCCTTTATACTTTTTTCTAGAGCCACCAGTAGCTGTATAATAGTGCTTCTGAATTGGCTTTCTGACATTGAATTGTAATCCAGATTTTGTAACTCTGTGGGAGAGAGGACTGTTTCTGATTCTTTCTTTTGAGGTGAGGTTTTCCTTCTAGTCATTTTGCTCAGTGCGGAGTGGCCAAAAGCAAGTTGTATTGGGAATAAGAGAGAAAGAGAGGAAAGAAAGAAGGAAAGAAAAGAGAAAGAGAAAAAAAAGGGAAAAAAAAAAACGAAAAAAAAAAGAGAGAAGAAAAAGAGAAAGAAAAAGAAAGGAGAAGAAAAAGGGGGTGGGGGAAGGAAACAAATCAAAAACAAAAAAAAAAAAAAAAAAAAAAGAACCACGGGGGAGTATCTTCTGATTCTGTGTACTTTAAGTCCCTTGGCTTCTCCTGGAAGTTGTCAGTCTAGCTGGTGTTCTGGGGGAGGGGCCTGTTGTGCTGATTTTCAGGTGTTAGCAGTTGGGGGAGCTGCTGTGCCCCTGCCTGGTGCAGGGCTCAGTGGGGGTTGTTTACCCCATGAGGCCGCAGGAGGAACAGCCCCAGTGGCGGGGCAGCTCTGGAAACCTGGATTCAGCTCCGGCAGGAACTCCGTCTGCAGGGCCTGGAGGCTCCGGGGCGGGGCCGCTGATCTGCTCAGCTGGGGCAGGAGCTTCCTTGCTGTCCTGGGCCCTCCCGGCCTCTGCCTGTCCCGGGGGAGGCCGGATCCTGGGCTGTGTCCCGGCGCCCTGTGCTCCGGGGCCTGCGCTGGTGGATTCGCGCTCCCGGGCCGCGCAACCCCCTCCGTGGAGCTGCCGCCCGAGCCCCCCCGAGCTGCTCCTGGAACCGCGCAGCCCCCTCCGCACGGAGCCTCTTCCTCTGCCCGAGCCCCTCCGAGCTGCTCCCGGGGCCGCGCAGCCCCCTCCGAGGAGCCGCCCCCCGAGCCCCTCCGAGTGCGCGCTGCAGCCCTTGGGGAGCTCGGCGCACTCTCCTGGGCGCGCAGTTGCTCTGTTACTGTCCCAGGGAACCCGAGGGCATCCCCGCCCTCCTGGGTCCTGCTCCAACTCCCTGGAGCCCCTTTCTGCCCGGGAAGGTCGGTGCAGCTCCTGCGTCTCCGGGACGGGGCTCTCCTGTCCTGGGGACACTCGCCCCGGCCTCAGCCCGGCTCCTCGCGGGGCCCCTCCCCCTTGGAGGCCTCTGTTTCTTTACTTCTTTTTCCCCGTCTTCCTACCTTGATAGAAGCGCGAACTCTTCTCACTGTTGCATTCCAGCTGGTCTCTCTTTAATTCTCAGGCCGAATTCATAGATTTTCAGGATGATTGGAAGGTTTTCTAGGTAATTTGGTGGAGACAGGTGATTTGGAGACCCTACTCTTCCGCCATCTTGCTCCTCCCCCTCTATTTTTCAATATTTTTTAAAAAGATTTTATTTATTTATTCATGAGAGACAAACACACAGAGAGGCAGAGACATAGGCAGAGGGAGAAGCAGGCTCCCCACCAGGAGCCTGATGTGGGACTCGATCCCAGGACCCCAAGATCATGACCTGAGCCAAAGGCAGATGCTCAACCACTGCGCCACCCAGATGCCTCATTTTTTTTCAATATTTTTTATTCAACTGTAAATGGAATTGTTTTCTTAATTTCTATTTTGAACTGTTCACTGCTAATGTATAGAAATGCAGTTGATTTTTTATATTGATTTTGTATTCTTCAACCTTGGTTATTAGTTATAATGGTTTTTCTGTAGATTCTTTAAGATTTTCTACGTATAAAATCATGACTTCTAAAAATGTAGTTTTACTTCTTTTCCAATCTGTACATCTTTCTTTTTCTTATCTAATTCCCCTGGTTAGAGCCTTTAGTATAATGTTGAACAGTAGCAGTGAGAGTGGAAATTCTTGTCTTATTCCTGAAATTAGGGGGAAAGCATTCAGTCTTTCATCATTAAGTATGATGCTATCACTGGGTTTTCAATAGATGCCTTTTATCAGGTTGAGGAAGTTTCCTTCTGCGACTATTTTGTTGCATGATTTTTACCATGAAAATTTGTTAGATTTTGTCACGTTATTGTTCTGCTTTTATTGAGATCATCATTTGGATTTTGCCCTTTATTTTATTAAAAAGTGCATTACATTAATTTTTAAAAAATTTTTAATGAAAATTTCATTCATAATAATAAGTAATTTTATCATTTTATCATAAGAATATTTTTTAAAGATTTTAAAAATTTATTCATGAAAGACACAAAGAGAAAGGCAGAGACATAGAGCAAGAAGCTGGCTCCCTGCAGGGAGCCTGATGTGGAACTTGATCCCAGGACCCAGGATCACAATCTGAGCCAAAGGCAGACGCTCAACCACAGAGCTACCCAGGTGCTCCATGATAAGAACAATTAACATGACATCTATCTTCAACAAAATTTTAAGTGCACAATACATTATTTTTCACTATAATACTATAGGCACAATGTTGTACACTGTATCTTTAGAATTTATCTTGCATAACTGAAACTTTGTATCCATTGAACAACTTTCCATTTCCCTTTCTCCAGTCCCACACAATCATGATTCTCCTCTTTGTTTCTATGAGTTTCACTATTCGAGGTACCTCCCATTGTGGAATCCTATAACATTTATGTTTCAGACTGGCTTATTTCACTTAGCATAATGTCCTTTAGTTTCATCCATGTTGCATATGCCAGGATTTTCTTGTTTTTAAGGCTGAATAATATTGCATTGTGGATATGTATCACATTTTCTTTATCCATTCATATACTTATGGAGATATATGTTGTTTCCATATCTATGGTATTGTGAATAATCTGTAATGAATTTGGAATACAAATATCACTTCAAGTTTTTAATTTTGATTTTTAAATATATACCCAGACATGGGATTGCTGCATCATATGGTACTTATATTTTATTTTTCTTAAGGACCCTCCATATTGTTTTCCATAGTGACTGCATCATTTTATGTTCCCACCATTAGTGTACAAAGATCCAATTTCTCCATATCCACACAAATATTTGTTATATTTTCTTTTTAAGTTTTATTTAAATTTCAGTTTTATTTAAATATTAGTTTTAGGTGTACAATACAGTGATTAAGCACTTCCATAGAACATGCTATATTTATCACAAGTGTGCTCCTTAATCCCTATCACTTATTTAATCTATCCCTCCATCCACCTCTTCTCTGGTCACCATCAATTTGTTCTCTATAGTGAAGCGTCTGTTTCTTGGTTTGCCTCTATCTTTTTTTTTCCTCCTTTACTCATTTATTTTGTTTCTTAAATTCCACACGAGTGAAATCATATACTCTCTAGCTCCATCCATGTTGTGGCTAATGACAAGATTGCATTCTTTTTTATGGCTGAGGAATATTCTACTTTAGATATGTATAATTTCTTTATCCATTTATCAGTCAATGGATATTTGGGCTGTTTCCACAATTTGCTTATTGTAGATAATGCTGCTAAAAACATTGGGATGCATGTATCCATTTCAATTAGTATTTTTGTTTTGTTTTTTTGTTGTTGTTGTTGTTGTTTTGGTAAATACCTAGTAGTGAAATTACTGGATCATAGGGTAGTTCTATTCTTAACATTTAGAGGAAACCCCATGCTGTTTTCTAAAGTGGTTGCACCAGTTTGCATTCCTATCAATCATTCAAGAGAGTTTCACTTTCTCCACATGCTCACCAACATCTTTCACTCCTGTGTGGTTAATTTTAGCCATTCTGACACGTGTGAAGTGATCTTATTGTAGTTTTGATTATCACCTTTGTGATTATGAGTGATGTTGAACATCTTTTGTATTCCTATTGGCCATCCATATGTCTTCTTGGAAAAAATGTCTATTAAGGTCTTTGCCCATTTTTTACTGGATTTTTGGTTTTTGGGTGTTAGGTTTTATAAGTTATTTATATATTTTTGGATACTTACCCTTTATCAGATAAACACTTGTTATGTTTTTTTTTTTGTGTGTGTGTGTGTGTTTTTGTTATGTTTTTAAATAACTATCATAACAGGTGTAAGGTTATATCTCATTTTGATTTTGATTTGAATTACTTTGATGATTAATGATATTGACCATATTTTTATATACCTGTTGACCATTTGTATGTCTCTTTTGGAGAAATGTCTGTATAAATAAATTTTATTTTTTAAAAAACAGATTATTTATTTTACTTTTTACTTGAGTTGTAAGAGTTCTTTAAATATTTTGAATGTCAACTCCTTATCAGATATATGTAGTTTGCAAATATTTTCTTCAATTCTATGGGTTGTCATTTTAGTATGCTGAGTTTTTCTTTGACAGTATAGAAGTATTTTTGTTTGAGGTATTCACACTTGCCTTTTTTGCTTCTGTTGCTTGTGCTTCTGGTGGTATAGTCAAGAAATCATTGCCATGCCATGTTTTCCCCTATATTTTCATCTAAGTTTTACAATCTCAGTTTTTAAGTATTTAATTCTTTTTGAGTTTATGTAAGATGCAAGATAAGGATCTAATTTTATTATTTTTCATGTGGATATCCCATTTTCACAGCACCATTTGTTTGAAGAGTCTATCCTTTCTCCATTATGTATTCTTGGGGTCTTGGTCAAAGATCAGTTGAGCATATATGAGCAGATTTATTTCTGGAGTCTTTATTCTGTTCCATTCATCTGTGTGTCTGTATTTATGCCAGTACCATACTGTTTTGATTACTGTGGTTTTGTAGTATAATTTTAAGCCAAGAAGTATATTTCAAGCTTTGATTTTTTTTCTCTCAAGATTGCTGTGGATATTTGGGATATTTTGTGATTCCATATGAATTTTAGGATTGTTTTTCCTGTTTCTGTAAAAACTGTCATTGAGTATTTGCTAGAGATTGGATTGAATCTGTAGATCACTTTGAGAAGTATGGACATTTTAACAATGTCATGTCTTCCAATTCAAGAACATGAGATGTCTTTCCGTTTATGTGTGTCTTCTTTAATTTATTTCAACAACATTTTGTAGCTTTCAGTGTACAGGGTATGTTTTTTAACAACCTTGATTAAATTTATTCCTAGACATGTTCTTTTTGAAAAAATTGTAATTGGGATTGTTTTCTTAATTTCTTTGTCTGATATTTCTTTATTAGTATGTAGAAACACAGTGGACTTTTGTATGTTCATTTTCTATCTTGTTACTTTAATGAATTTGTTTATTAGTTCTCACAGGATTTTGTGGAGCTTTTAGGGTTTTCTACATATCAGATCATGTCATCTGCAAAAATAGATAGTTTTAATATTTTTGTATGTTGAAATTACATTTTGTCTTTGGATAAGACATTCTTGGCTATGGTGTATAACCATTTTTACAAGCTATTGAATTTCAATTGCTCATACTTTGTTGAGCATTTTTGCACTAATATTCATAATTGCTTTTTCTCTATGCCTTTTTTTTCCTTTTCTTGTGATATCTTTGTCTGGCTTTGGTATCAAGGAATTATTGCCCCATAGAATGAGCTGGAAAACTAGTCTTATATAATTAGTTGGAAGTGTTTTCTACCTTCATTTTATCTCACAGATTTCATTAGTGGAGAAATATATTGCATAATTTGAGGTACTTCTTTGACAAATAATTAATTTTTTACACTGATGAAAGAAGGGTAGATAAAGCATGTACACAACACCTGAAACATCAATAGGCAAATGTGATATGAGGATTAATTCTCTAGAAGTTTTTTTTTGTTAAGGATTAAACTTAAAGCATCCAGATAGGGTGAAAAAGGTACAAACAATGAGCTGAGAAACCAAGGTATATATTAGATTTAAATATTTTTAAGTGTGATGTTATTTTATAACAACTACAACATGTTTTGCCCTATTATTATTTTGGATTAGTTGTGACCTATGAGCTAGAGACTATTATTCACGTCATTTTCAATGTAAATAGTTCAAGGCATGATTTTCTATTTGTCCTAAAGGATGTTTTTGATGATAAATATACATCTTTATATCTATTTCTATTACAATCTTATCTCAAGACTAGACATCAATCTCTCCTTTTTCCCATTTTGTAAGATCATGGCAAACAAAGCCTTTAACATTAATAATTTAACATTGCAGATTAAAATGACAAGGTGTTTTGAAATAAACTAACTTAATCTCAGTTCCTATTACCCATATCTGAAAATCACATTAGAAAGGAATCTAATGCTATTTGTAAGGATGTAGTTATTATGACGACCACTTCTGGGAATAACTTGACAATCTCAAATAAGGCAGATCAAGCTAGTAGTTTTTACACCTTTTAGAAACCCCCTTTTGGATCTTTTTTTTCCTTTGTATCAAAATCCATCAGGGTCAACTGCAACACTTTTGACACTGTCTGACATATTTTGATCAATATAACAGAATTTCACTTTTAAAAAATCACTTGCACCTGATATACAGATTTGTTATAGGTCTCAAAGCATACTTATTTAAACCATCAGCTGGAAAACCAGTAATAACACATAAAACAAACTGAACATAATCAGAGTGTATTTATGTTCTCTTTAACCTACAGCCTTTCTTAAATGATGAATAAACCATGGTGAGTGTGTGTGAAAGTATGTCTGCATGGGCACACATACACACATGTATTTTTATGAATCTAAATTCCAAAAGCAACTTTTGAGATTGTATTGAATTAAAATATGAGAGCTCAAATAATATAAACTTACTTGTTATTACTAATTTTACATTAATAGTCTCATATACATAAAGCTCTGGCCTAAGAGATTTCCTATGGAATTATTAGAGTTGTATTATTCAGTTACATGTCTATATTCAGGTTTAAACTAATTGAAAATATAGTCATTTGAGTACAAAAGTAAACAAAATGATCAGTTTTCTTGATTCTTCCCTATTATAAAACATAGCACTTTTAAATACATTTTACTCTTCTTTTTTTTTTAAAGCTTTCATAGTTACCTATCATTCTAGGGGTGCCTGGGTGGCTCCATTAGGTAAGCATCTACCTTAGGCTCAGGTCATGATCTCAGAGTCCTGGAATGGAGCCCTGCTTTAGGTTCCCCACACAGTGGGGAGCTTGATTCTCCCTCCCCCTCTGCCCATCCCCACTGCTCATACTTTCTCTCTCTCTCTCAAATAAATAAATAAAATGTTTTTTTTTAAAAAGCCTTCCATAGTTATCTATAATTCTAGCAATATTTGTTATTCAAGGATAAAATATACTGTTAATATTTATGAAACTGATATATTCTGGTCCAAAATAAGTGATTTATAATTTCAGTGACAAATCAAGTAGTCATAGTAATGTATCTTTATTTATTCTAATTTATTTTTTAAAGATTTCATTTATTTGTTCATGAGAGACACACAGAGAGAGAGAGGCAGAGGGAGAAATAGGCTCCATTCAGGGAGTCAGATGTGGGACTCCATCCTAGGTCTCCGAGATCACACCCTGAGCTGAAGGCAGATGCTCAACTGCTGAGCCACCCAGGTGTCCCTATTTGTTTTAATTTAAATATTCTTGTCATTTTGACAAGAATTTATTTGAGATAAGAGTACTACATGTTAATATAATCACAGAATAATGTGTATTTTTAAAAGTAAAAAAACTTCAATTTATACAATTTATAGGCTGAATCTTCAAATAATTAATATTTTAAAGGTTTTTATTTATTCATTATGAGTGCACTTGTCTGCATAATCATAGTTTACAGGTCCCTAAGTACATTTTTAAAAGTATTTAAAAGTCTTTTATGAATGAAAGTGTAGTTAGATATATTAGTTACTATGTAGATATTTATAAACAGAAAAATCTTGATGATTTCAACGGTGACAAAAGATCAAAGCTGATTTTATTAAAGTATTATAATACTGAATGTTATAGAAATTGAATTAGCATTTGATATGGCAATGATAGAATAAGAAAAATAGTTTACACATGCATACTTTTTTTTCAAGGTTACTATTTGGGTCCTTTCTGTGATTTCAGTTGATTATTTATATAAATAATGTTTTTTCTGTCTCACATTAATTCAGGCTTTGGAAATTCTATGATGAAGGATATCTTGTCCTCAAGTAGCTCACCAATATGGTTATAAGTCTTTTGAAATAAGTGATATATTCTCTAAATAGAGATTATTTTCTGTGAGCTTTGTATTTAGCATAAGAGTCTATACATTTACATGAATATTTCTAATAGATATATTTAATATTATTTGTTTTTAGAATATTTAAAAATGTTCTAGCATATTGGTAGGTGTCTTCTAAAGTAACATTTTCATAAATGTGTTATACAGTGAGCTTAAACTTACAGTAACCCATGTTTATTCATTTATTCATTCATTGTAAACATATATTGAGAGTTCAGCTTTCAACAATATCAAGTTAGATACACTGAAGAGATCTCCTGCTACAATATAATTAAATCTTCACTAAAGGAACATACTTTTTAATGCATTGTTGGACTCACAAACGGTAATTCCTAGTGAACAAGAAAAAAAGGAAAGAAAAAGACAGGAACAGAGAAAGGCAGAAAAGAATGATGAAAGGAAAGAATAAAGTATGCATGGAATTGAAACCAAGAGTCCAAGAAAGTTGCTCTAAACAATGACTGGGTGACAGGCACTGAGGTGGGCACTGAGGTGGGCACTTGACAAGATGAGCACTGGGTATTATTTTATATGTTGGCAAATTGAACACCAATAAAAAATAAAGTTATGAAAAAAATAAAGGAAAGCTTGGCTGCCATCAAGATAAAGTAAGGTGGGGATGCTGAACTGGAGATTCCTGCATCAAGCCAGTTCCCTATATCAGTAGCATCACCTAGCTCCTAACATAAACAAAAAATTTTTCTCTGAAGAAATGCATCTTCATTGTAGGTTCTTGGAATTCTCACAATTTAATTTAACCAGATATGGGAGGAGGGGCAAGATGGCAGAAGAGTAGGGTCCCCAAATCACCTGTCCCCACCAAATTACGTCGATAACCTTCAAATTATCCTGAAAATCTATGAATTCGGCCTGAGATTTAAAGAGAGAACAGCTGGAATGCTACAGTGAGAAGAGTTTGGGCTTCTATCAGGTAGGAAGATGGGGAAAAAGAAATAAAGAAACAAAAGGCATCCAAGGGGGAGGGGCCCCGCGAGGAGCTGGGCTAACACTGGGGCGAGTGCCCCCAGGACGGAGAGAGGCCCTTCCCGGAGAAGCAGGAGCTGCACCAATCTTCCCGGGCTGAAAGGCGCTCCCAGGGATTTGGAGCAGGACCCAGGAGGGCGGGGAAGCCCTCAGGCTCCCTGGGACAGTAACAGAGGAACTGCCCCCAGGGAGAGCGCGCCCACCTCCCTGAAGGGCTGCAGCGCCCTCAGCTGGACCCGGGAACATCTCAGAGGGGCTCGGGCAGCGGCTCCACGGGGGAGGCTGCGTGGCCGGGGAGCAGCTCGGGGGAGCTCGGGCGGAGGAAGAGGCTCTGGCGGAGGGGGCTGCGCTGCCCGGGAGCAGCTCAGAGAGGCTCGGGCATGGCTCTGCAGAGGGGGCTGCGGATCGGGAGCAGGAATCCAACAGCACAGCCCCAGGAGCACTGGGAGCAAGGACACAGCCCAGGATCCGGCCCTCTGCCTGGGACAGGCAGAGGACCGGAGGGCCCAGGACCACAGGACGCTCCTGCCCCAAGCTGAGCAGATCAGTGGCCCCTCCCCGGAGCTTCCAGGCCCTGCAGACGGAGAGCTCTGTAGTTCCTGCGGGAGCTGACTCCAGGGCTCCAGAGCTGGTCACCGCCACTGCGGTTCCTCCTCATGGGGCCTCACGGGGTAAACAACCCCCACTGAGCCCTGCACCAGGCAGGGGGCAGAGCAGCTCCCCCAGTGCTAACACCTGAAAATCAGCACAACAGGCCCCTCCCCCAGAAGACCAGATAGACGGACAAGTTCCAAGGTAAGTCAAGAGACTTAAAGTAGACAGAATCAGAAGACACTCCCTAAGGTCTTTTTTTGTTTTGTTTTGTTTTGTTTTGTTTTTGCTTTTTGATTTGTTTGCTTCCCCCACCCCTTTTTTCCTTTCTTTCTTTTTATTTCTTTTTTCTTCTCTTTTTCCGTTTTTTTCTTCCTTTTTTCTTTTTTCTATTTCTCTTTTCTTTCCTTTTTTTCTCTCTCTCTTTATCTCCTTTTCCGAATACAACTTGTTTTTGGCCACTCTGCACTGAGCAAAATGACTAGAAGGAAAACCTCACCTCAAAAGAAAGAATCAGAAACAGTCCTCTCTCCCACAGAGTTACAAAATCTGGATTACAATTCAATGTCAGAAAGCCAATTCAGAAGCACTATTATACAGCTACTGGTGGCTCTCGAAAAAAGCATAAAGGACTCAAGAGACTTCATGACTGCAGAATTTAGATCCAATCAGCCAGAAATTAAAAATCAATTGAATGAGATGCAATCCAAACTAGAAGTCCTAACGATCAGGGTTAACGAGCTGGAAGAACGAGTGAGTGACATAGAAGACAAGTTGATGGCAAAGGGGAAACTGAGGAAAAAGACAAACAATTTAAAGACCATGAAGATAGATTAAGGGAAATAAACGACAGCCTGAGGAAGAAAAACCGACATATAATTGGGGTTTCCAAGGGCGCTGAAAGGGACAGAGGGCCAGAATATGTATTTGAACAAATCATAGATGAAAACTTTCCTAATCTGGAAGGGAAACAGGCATTCAGATCCAGGAAATAGAGAGATCCCCCCTAAAATCAATAAAAACCGTTCAACACCTCGACATTTAATAGAGACGCTTGCAAATTCCAAAGATAAAGAGAAGATCCTTAAAGCAGCAAGAGACAAGAAATCCCTGACTTTTATGGGGAGGGGTATTAGGGTAACAGCAGACCTCTCCACAGAGACCTGGCAGGCCAGAAAGGGCTGGCAGGATATATTCAGGGTCCTAAATGAGAAGAACATGCAACCAAGAATACTTTATCCCGCAAGGCTCTCATTCAGAAAGGAAGGAGAGATAAAGAGCTTCCAAGACAGGCAGGAACTGAAAGAATATGTGACCTCCAAACCGGCTCTGCAAGAAATTTTAAGGGGGACTCTTAAAATTCCCCTTTAAGAAGAAGTTCAGTGGAACAATCCACAAAAACAAGGACTGAATAGATATCATGATGACACTAAACTCATATCTGTCAAAATTAACTCTGAACGTGAATGGGCTTAATGACCCCATCAAAAAGCGCAGGGTTTCAGACTGGATAAAAAAGCAGGACCCATCAATTTGCTGTCTAAAAGAGACTCATTTTAGACAGAAGGACACGTACAACCTGAAAATAAAAGGTTGGAGAACCATTTACCATTCAAATGGTCCTCAAAAGAAAGCAGGGTAGCCATCCTTATATCAGATAAACTAAAATTTAAGCCGAACACAGTAGTAAGAGATGAAGAGGGACACTATATCATACTTAAAGGATCTATCCAACAAGAGCACTTAACAATCCTCAATATATATGGCCTGAATGTGGGAGCTGCCAAATATTTAAACCAATTAATAACCAAAGTGAAGACATACTTAGATAATAATACACTTATACTTGGTGACTTCAATCTAGCTCTTTCTATACTCGATAGGTCTTCTAAGCACAACATCTCTAAAGAAATGAGAGCTTTACATGATACACTGGACCAGATGGATTTCACAGATATCTACAGAACTTTACATCCAAACTCAGCTGAATACACATTCTTCTCAAGTGCACATGGAACTTTCTCCAGAATAGACCATATACTGGGTCACAAATCGGGTCTGAACCGATACCAAAAGATTGGATCGTCCCCTGCATATTCTCAGACCATAATGCCTTGAAATTAGAACTATATCACAACAAGAAGTTTGGAAGGACCTCAAACACATGGAGGTTAAGGACCATCCTGCTAAAAGATGAAAGGGTCAACCAGGAAATTAAGGAAGAATTAAAAAGATTCATGGAAACTAATGAGAATGAAGATACAACCATTCAAAATCTTTGGGATGCAACAAAAGCAGTCTTAAGGGGGAAATACATCGCAATACAATCATCCATTCAAAAACTGGAAAGAACTCAAATACAGAAGCTAACCTTACACATAAAGGAGCTAGAGAAAAAACAGCAAATAGATCCTACACCCGGCAAAAGAAGAGAGTTAATAAAGATTCGAGCAGAACTCAACGAAATCGAGACCAGAAGAACTGTGGAACAGATCAACAGAACCAGGAGTTGGTTCTTTGAAAGAATTAATAAGACAGATAAACCATTAGCCAGCCTTATTAAAAAGAAGAGAGAGAAGACTCAAATTAATAAAATCATGAATGAGAAAGGAGAGATCACTACCAACACCAAGGAAATACAAATGATTTTAAAAACATATTATGAACAGCTATATGCCAATAAATTAGGCAATCAAGAAGAAATGGACGCATTCCTGGAAAGCCACAAACTACCAAAACTGGAACAGGAAGAAATAGAAAACCTGAACAAGCCAATCACTAGGGAGGAAAATAAAAAACCTCCCAAGACACAAAAGTCAAGGGGCAGATGGCTTCCCAGGGGAATTCTATCAAACGTTTAAAGAAGAAATCATACCTATTCTACTAAAGCTGTTTGGAAAGATACAAAGAGATGGAGTGCTTCCAAATTCGTTCTATGAGGCCAGCATCACCTTAATTCCAAAACCAGACAAAGACCCCACCAAAAAGGAGAATTACAGACCAATATCCCTGATGAACATGGATGCAAAAATTCTCAACAAGATAATAGCCAACAGGATCCAAGAGTACATTAAGAAAATTATTCACCATGACCAAGTAGGATTTATTCCCGGGACACAAGGCTGGTGCAATACTCGTAAAACAATCAATGTGATTCATCATATCAGCAAGAGAAAAACCAAGAACCATAGGATCCTCTCATTAGATGCAGAGAAAGCATTTGACAAAATACAACATCCATTCCTGTTCAAAACTCTTCATAGTGTAGGGATAGAGGGAACATTCCTCAACATCCTAAATCCATCTATGAAAAGCCCACAGCAAATATCATTCTCAATGGGGAAGCACTGGGAGCCTTTCCCCTAAGATCAGGAACAAGACAGGGATGTCCACTCTCACCACTGCTGTTCAACATAGTACTAGAAGTCCTAGCCTCAGCAATCAGACAACAAAAAGACATTAAAGGCATTCAAATTGGCAAAGAAGAAGTCAAACTCTCCCTCTTCACCGATGACATGATTCTCTACATAGAAAACCCAAAAGCCTCCACCCCCACATTGCTAGAACTCATACAGCCATTTGGTAGCGTGGCAGGATACAAAATCAATGCCCAGAAATCAATGGCATTTCTATACACTAACAATGAGACTGAAGAAAGAGAAATTAAGGAGTCAATCCTATTTACAATTGCACCCAAAAGCATAAGATACCTAGGAATAAACCTAACCAAAGATGCAAAGGATCTATACCCTAAAAACTATAGAACACTTCTAAAAATATTCCATGCTCAAGGATTGGCAGAATTAATATAGTGAAAATGTCAATGTTACCCAGGGCAATTTACATATTTAATGCAATCCCTATAAAAATACCATGGACTTTCTTCAGAGAGTTAGAACTAATTATTTTAAGATTTGTGTGGAATCAGAAAAGACCCCGAATAGCCAGGGGAAGTTTAAAAAAGAAAACCATATCTGGGAGCATCACAATGCCACATTTCATGTTGTACTATAAAGCTGTGGTCATCAAGACAGTGTGGTACTGGCACAAAAACAGACACATAGATCAATGGAACAGAATAGAGAACCCAGAAGTGAACCCTGAACTTTATGGTCAACTAATATTCGATAAAGGAGGAAAGACTATCCATTGGAAGAAAGACAGTCTCTTCAATTAATGGTGCTGGGAAAATTGGACATCCACATGCAGAAGAATGAAACTAGATCACTCTCTTACACCATACACAAAGATAAACTCAAAATGGATGAAAGATCTAAATGTGAGACAAGATTCCATCCAAATTCTAGAGGAGAGCACAGGCAACACCTTTTTTGAACTCAGCCACAGTAACTTCTTGCAAGATAAATCCACGAAGGCAAAAGAAACAAAAGCAAAAATAAACTATTGGGACTTCATCCAGATAAGAAGCTTTTGCACAGGAAAGGAAACAGTCAACAAAACTAAAAGACAACCTGCAGAATGGGAGAAGATATTTGCATATGACATATCAGATAAAGGGCTAGTTTCCAGGATCTATAAAGAACTTCTTAAACTCAACACCAAAGAAACAAACAATCCAATCATGAAATGGGCAAAAGACATGAACAGAAATCTCACAGAGGAAGACATAGACATGGCCAACATGCACATGAGAAAATGCTCTGCATCACTTGCCATCAGGGAAATACAAATCAAAACCACAATGATATACCACCTCACACCAGTGAGAATGGGGAACATTAACAAGGCAGGAAACCACAAATGTTGGAGAGGATGCGGAGAAAAGGGAACCCTCTTACACTGTTGGTGGGAATGTGAACTGGTGCAGCCACTCTGGAAAACTGTGTGGAGGTTCCTCAAAGAGTTAAAAATGGATCTGCCCTCCTACCCAGCAATTGCACTTTGGGGATTTACCCCAAAGATACAGATGCAGTGAAACGCCAGGACACCTACGCCCCGATGTTTATAGCAGCAATGTCCACAATAGCTAAACTGTGGAAGGAGCCTCGGTGTCCATCGAAAGATGAATGGATAAAGAAGATGTGGTTTATGTATACAGTGGAATATTACTCAGCCATTAGAAACGACAAATACCCACCATTTGCTTCAACATGGATGGAACTGGAGGGTATTATGCTGAGTGAAGTAAGTCCATCGGAGAAGGACAAACATTATATGTTCTCATTCATTTGGGGAATATAAATAATAGTGAAAGGGAATAGAAGGGAAGGGAGAAGAAATGTGTGGGAAATATCAGAAAGGGAGACAGAACATAAAGACTCTTAACTCTGGGAAATGAACTAGGGGTGGTGGAAGGGGAGGAGGTTGGGAGGTGGGGGTGAATGGGTGACGGGCACTGAGGGGCACTTGACGGGTGACCACTGGGTGTTATTCTTTATGTTGGTAAATTGAACACCAATAAAAAATAAATTTATTAAATCAAAAGGGAAAAAATAAATTTAACCAGATATGAACTCTCAAGAAAAAATCTTCAAATACCCAAAGAATCAAACCACCATATTAGATATTCACAGGATCAACAAACCATAGATTTATATCCCTAAGGACTTCAGATATATAGTTATCTCATACTTTATATGAACTCCCTTAAGAAAGAAAAAAAATGAGGTTAGTGAGTAAGAAACTAGAGATTTTCCAAAATTGCTCAACATATGTTTCTTGATTGAGGGTTAGTAGCCACTCTGAAGAAATCATCTATCAAATCATCTAGCTAATGTAAATGTGCCCAGTAAATGTTTATGTAACCCAAATCCTGGGTAGAAAAGAAATCCCATATTTTATTAATAGCCTAGCTGGATTGGGTTATACTAAATGAGAATGCAGTATTTTTTACATCCGTGCATTAACTGTACTCTACATTTGGAATCTTTATCTTGGCTGAATTCAGTAACCTTTAAATTACTAATGGTTTACTTCTGTGAATGTAGAATTACGTGTTAAACATCTGTTCTCTTGGATTTATTTATTGAAATCCAGACAATACAGAAAGAGATATAAAATGCAAAAGTATATGAAAATATAATCTTTACTGTTTCAAAAACGATGTAGAAATTGAAAGACACTGAAGACAGAAGCCATAGTGCCAATTATTATTTTAACTACTTTAATACACTTCTTTGATTAAATTTGTACTCAGCATGCTGCTTTGAAAACACAATCTAATTTGTTTACTTCTCTTTCTGTTTTAATCTATATAGGATTTTAGCATCAATTTTCTGTAAGACAGAGTTCATTTCCTCTCAAGGAAAGCAATTGAGAGTTTAATAAATAAACAGTCAATAGAGACAGGAACAGCTTCAAACATGGACTCCATTTTGTTCGCTATTTTAAAATATAGGATACTATTATAAAAATGCTCATATAGATCCATTTTGTAGATACATAAGTATATGTTAGGCTTGATATCATTCTATCTCTATCCATATCCATATAACTAATACACTGCTTCCAAGCAAAAGAAAGGGAATGCATATTAACAGATAAACGCAAGTTGCTATTCATCTTTTGAATATTTGTCATAATGCCTCAAGCATTAAAAATTAAAAGGAATTAAATGGAAGAGAAATAAAAGAAACTATTTTTAAAATATTTTTAGATTGATTGATTGATTGATTGATTGATTGATTTTAGAGAGCAAAGCAGCGCAGAGAGAGAGCACAGGAGTGGTGGGGAAGGGCAGAGGGAGAGGGAGAGGCAGGCTCCCCGCTGAGCAGAGAGCCAGATGTGGGGCTCAAGCCCAGGACCCTGAGATCACAACTTGAGCTAAAGGCAAATGCTTAACCGACTGGGCCACCCAGGTGCTCTTTTTAAAAGATTTTTTTTTTAATTCTCAAAAATACAATAAAGAATTTAAAAAATTCTCATTAAAGGTAAAAAAGATGAAGAAACAAATGAAAGATTCAAACTATCGTGAATTCAAGCCATCTTGATAACTGCAAATGGATCAAAAAAGAAGTGCCTATGTCACCTCATGAACTCACCAAAGCTCCCTTAAACAGCAATAACCTGAAAGCCATTACTTAGTTCAGTGGAAACAAATGACTGACAGAACCTATATCTTTAAATAAGTATCAATAAGCAATTATTCTTAAATAACGATTTTTTATATAAATGTTCGTGAATCTCATTGCTCAGTGGGTGTTGAAATAAGAGAAAGCTAACTTTTTTCCCAATCCCTTCATATTCTTTCTTTGAAAGTTTTTAATTTATAAGATGCTTTGCTAGTCCCTGAAATTGGGAAGCCATCTCCCAGGTAACGGGAAAAACTGAGGAGTATTTTCTATTCTCTATGATGAGTAGAAATATTAGAGATCTGTTTGCATGTTGCTATTTCCGAGTAAGAAAGACATAATCTTTGTTAAGATGTCAACATCCCACTTAAAGAAATATTATCAGAAGCAAAGTAAAGTAGGAAACTTACATCTAAGTCCTTTTCCCAGCTTTCCTACACACTAACCATTGTATCTAGTCATAATTGGTCCTTGATAATGTTGAATGAAATAGTGAAATAATTAACCAATAATACACTAGACAAATTAAAGTTTCTAAGCCTTAGTTTCCTTATCTGCAAAATGGGAATATGTGGCATCTCAGTGTTGAGCTCAGCATTGGTATTAATGAATTTGAGACTATTTTTTTACACTGTCAATTTAGAGTTATTTATTTGGAGAGTAGTGCTGGGTTTGATTTTGTTTTAAAAATGAGTTCTAGGGGCACCGAGATGGCTTATTTGGTTAAGCACTGGACTCTTGTTTCAGCTCAGATTTTGATCTCATGGATTGTGGGATCGAGCCCTGCTCCATGCTCACCACAGAGTCTGCTTGGGATTCTCTCTCCTTTTTTTTTTTTTTTTTTTTGGGATTCTCTCTCCTATCCCTCTGTCTCTCTCTGTTTCTGTCTCTGTCTCTCTCATAAATAAATAAACAAACCTTGAAAACAGTAAAATGAGTTCTAAAGATATAGTTTCTCCATTTTTTCAAAGATGTTGTTTATTTAGCCTCTGCCTTCAACTCAGGTCATGATGATCTCAGGGTCCTGGAATTGAGCCCCACATAGAGCTCCCTGCTCAGTGGGGAGCCTGCTTTTCCCTCTCCCTCTACCCTTCCCCACCACTCCTGTGCTCTCTGTCTCTCTGCATCCTCTCTCTCTCTTTCTTTCTCTCTCTCAAATAAATAGATTGAAAAAAAACTTAAAAAATAATTTATTTTATTTCTCATCCATTTAAATTCCTTTCAATTTTTAAATTAAATAAAGAGCGAGAGAGAGAGAAAGAGAGAGAGAGAGGGCACAAGTGGGGAGGAGGGTGAGAGGGAGAGGAAGAAGCAGAATCCCTACTGAGCAGGGACCCTACATGGGGCTCAATCCTAAGCCTCTGGGATCATGACCTGAGCTAGAGGCAGGCATTTAACTGACTGAGACACCCAGGCACCTCTGATTTCTCTATTATTACTACTATTGCTATTATTAATTATTAATTATTATTATTATTTTATGATTATTAGTAAAATAAACCATTGAAATCAGATTTTTGAGCTCTTAGAAAAATAGAAACAGATGTATATTAATTGTTTTAATCTCTCATGTGCCATACATCAGTATAATTAAATATCTTCAATGTTTGTCAGTGTAGGTGTTTCTGCTTCAAAATACTTAGCTAAAATTCCTTTTCCAGATAGTAGCCAGAATTTCATTTTCAGGAAAAAAAAACCTTCATATTTAGGCATATGGATTATATTCCTACTTGTTTTAAAATATCTGCAGTTTCATATATTTTAATTGATCCAAGTCAAATGATTATCTTCCATTTGCCTCAGTGAGGCACATAACAAATAAGAATGGCCACATTTTTTTTGGTGGCTGCATTTTTTATAGTCACAGATAATAGAAAGATGATCCTTATGAGGTCCAAAATTTATTTGTCTTTATTCATCTTTTCAAGGAAAATTAAAGCAAAATCTCTAGAAGTTATTTCCTGTATGAAATGATAAAGAGTATATTATGTTTCTATTGTTATAATAACAAATTACCTCCAACTTGGTATCTTAAACAATAAAAATTTATTATCTTACATTTCTGTAAGTCAAAACTTAGGTATGGGCCTCACTAGCCTAAAATTAAGGAGTTGGCAGTCTGTTTTATTTTCTAGTAACTCTAGGGGAGAATCTATATCCTGGTATTTCAAATTGCTGGCAGAATCAGTCCCTGTGGTTGGTTGTAGGACTAAGGTTCCTGCATTTTTTCACTGGCTGTCTCTGAAGGCTGTTTCCAGTATCTACAGGCCATCTATGTTCCCTGGTTTATGTCTCCCCTCCTTCATCTTCAAAGCCAGCACTGGTGGATTTAAACGTTCTCATGTTGCATCTCTCTGACTTTCTTACTTAATCATTCAAGTGATTACACTGGGCCCATTCTGATAATACAGAAGTTATTTGATCTCATGTCCATAAGCTTAATCACATCTAGAAAATTATTTTTTCCCATGAAAAGTCACTCAATTAAAAAGAGAAAGGCCACACAAAAATAAAATCATAAGTGAAAGAGAAGTAACAACCAACACCACAGAAATACAAAGATTATATTACTGTTAAAGTTATATTAAAACAAATTGAAAAACCTAGAAGAAATGAATAAATATCTAGAAATGTTAAGTCTTCCAATATTGAGTCAGCAAAAAATAGAAAAATCTGAATAAAAATATAACTAGCAATGAGAATTAATTGGTAATCAAAAATACCCTCAAATAAAAATCCACAACCAGATAGCTTCACAGATGAATATTTCTAATATTTAAAGAAAAGTCAATACTTGAACTCCTCAAACTATTCCAAAAAATAGAAGAGGAAGGAAAGCTTCCAAATACATTCCACAAGACTAGAGTAACACTGATATAAAAATGAGACAAAGACAACACACACAAAAAAATACTACAGGCCAATATCCCTGATTAACATACATGCAGAAATCTTCAACAAAATATTAGCAAACTGTATTCAACAATACATTTGTAAAGAACATTCACCATAGTCAAGTGGGATTTTTTCCAGGGATGCAAGGATGGTTTAATATTCACAATTTAATCAACAGCACACCATGTTATGAAAATGAAGGATAAAGGGACACCTGTGTGGCTCTGTGGTTGAGCATCTGCCTTTGGCTCAGGGCATGAGCCACAGTTACAGGATTGAGTCCCACATTGGACTCCCTGCATGGAGCCTGCTTCTGCCTCTGCCTCTGCCTCTGCCTCTCTCTCTCTCTCCCCCTGTGTTTCTCATGAATGAATAAATACAATATTTTAAAAATGAGGATAAAAATCATATGATTATCTCAATAGATGCAAAAAAAACTAGAATTTGACAATGTTTAATATCCATTCACAATAAAAACTCTCAACTAGGTGGTTTTAGAGGGTACATACTTGAACATAGTAAAGTCCATGTATGAAAAACCCATACCTAACATCATCCTCAAATGTGAAAAATTGAGAACTTTTCCTTTAAGATCAAGTAAATGGCAACATTGTCCTACTCTCATCACTTTTATTCAACATAGTGTTAGAAGTCCTAGCCACAGCAATAAGACATGAAAAAGAAATAAAAGGTATCTAAATTGGTTAGGAAATCATTAAACTGTCACTATTTGCAGGTAACAGTATATAGAGAAAACACTAAATACTCCACCAAAAATATTGGAAATAATAAATAAACAGTAAAGTTTCAGGATGCAAAATTGATATACAGAAATCAATTGTATTTGTGTACAATAATAACAAAGTTGCGGATGTTGAAGAAGACAATCACATTTATAATTACAGTTATAAATTGCACCCAAACTAATAAAATATCTAGGAATAAACTCAACCAAAATAGTAAAAGACCTGTACTCTGAAAATGACAAAACTTTGATGAAATAAATTGAAAACAACACAAACAATTGGAAATATATTCCATGCTCATGGTTTGGAAGGATTAATATTATTAAAATGTTCATACTACCCAAAGCAATCTACAGATCAATGAAATTCTTGTTAAAATACTAGCAGCATTTTCAACAGAACTAAAACAAATAATACTAAAATTTGTATAGAACCTTGAAAATACTCCAAATAGCCAAACTATTCTTTAGAAAGAGAGACAAAGCTGGAGGTATCACAATTAAAGATTTTTAAGATATACTACAAAGCTGTAGTAATAAAAACAGTATGTTTCTGGCACAAAAATAGCCAAAAAGGTCAATGGAACAGAGTAGATAACCTAGAAATAAACCTACACTTATATGGTCAATTAATCTGTGACAAAGGAAGCAAGAATATACAATACAGAAAGACAATATCTTTAATAAATGGTGCTGGCAAACGGGACAGCTATATGCAAAATAATGAAACTGAACCACTTACATCATATACAAAAATAATCTTAGATCAATTAAAAACCTAAATATGAGACCTGAAACCATAACATTCTGGAAAAAAACATAGGCAGTAATTTCTTTGACATCGGACTTAGCAACACATTTCTGGATATGTCTTCTCAGGTAAAGGAAACAAAGACAAAAATAAACTATTGGAACAACACCAAATAAAAATATTTCTCACAATGATGGAAACCATCAACAAAACAATTGGAAGAAGATTTTTGCAAATGAGATATCTAGCAAGGGGCTATTACTCAATACATATAAAGGATTTGCCCAGCCCAGCACCAAAAATCCCCAAATAATCCAGTTAAAAGATAGAAGATCTGAATAGATATCTTTTCAAAGAAGACATACAGATAACCAACAGATACATGACAAGATGCTCAGCATCACTAATCATCAAGGAAATGCAAATCAAACCACAATGAGATATCACCTCACAGCATTCAGAATGGCTAGAGTCAAAAAGAGAAAAAATAACAAGTTTTAGGATGTGTAGAAAAAGGAACACTTGTGCACTGTTAATGGGAATGTAAATTTGTGCAACCACTGTGAAAAACAGTATGGAGGTTCCTCAAAAAATTAAAAATATCATCTGATCTGGCAATTCCACTATTGGGCATTTGCCCAAAGAAAATGGAAACATCACTTTGATGACACGTGCACCCCTATGTTTATTGAATCATTATTTACAATAGCTGAAGTATGGAAGCAACCCAAGTGTCCATCAATAGATGAATAAAGAACAAGTGGGATATACATATAAGGGAATATTACCACCCATAAAAAAAGAATGAGATCTAGCCATTCAAGATAACATGGGTAGAATTAGAGAGTGATATGCTCTGTGAAATCAGTCAGAGAAAGACAAATACCATTTAATTTCATTTATATGTGGAATGTAAAACACAAAACAACCAAAAAGCAGAAATAGACTCATAAATACAAAGAATTAACTGATGATTGTCAGAGGGTAGGGTTGTTGGGCACATATGCAAAATAGGTGAAGGAGATACAGGCTTCCAGTTATTGAGTGAATAAATCATTGGGATAAAAAGTACAGTATAAGAAATATAGTCAATGGTATTATAATAGTGTTGTATGATAACAGATGGTAGCTACATTTGTGGTGAGCATAATATAACTCAGGGTTATCTAAACATTATGTTGTACTCCTGAAGCTAATGTAACAAAAATTAAAAATAATAGTTAAAAAAAAAAGAAAAGAGTAGGTTTTATCTCCAGTTCACAGGATATATTCTTATCTAGTAAGTCTCAGTCACTCTTTACATACCAAGAAAGTGTACCAAGTTATTAAGTTTAATTACATTAAAGAGCATGTCTTGCCGTTTAATAAGTACAAAGACAAAGGGAGGATGTGACACAGTATATTGCAGGAAAAATTATTCTGGCCTTGGAATGAAAAGGCCTGGGGATTGCCTGGGTAGCTCAGTTGTTTAAGCATCCAACTTGACTTTTGGCTCAGGTCATGATCTCAGGGTCATGAGATCAAGTCCCACTTTGGCCTCTGCACTGGGTGTGAAGACTGCTTAAGATTTTCCCTCTCCCTCTGCCCTTCCCTGCCTCTATGCTCATGCTCTCGAAGGAAAGAAAGAAAGAAAGAAAGAAAGAAAGAAAGAAAGAAAGAAAGAAAAGAAAGAAAGAAGAAAGAAAGAAAGAAAGAAAGAAAGAAAGAAAGAAGAAAGAAAGAAGAAAGAAAGAAAGAAAGAAAGAAAGAAAGAAAGAAGAAAAAGAAAGAAAGAAAGAAAGAAAGAAAGAAAGAAAGAAAGAAGAAAGAAAGAAAGAAAGAAAGAAAGAAAGAAAGAAAGAAAGAAAAGAAAGAGGGGGTCCCTGGGTGGCGCAGCAGTTTAGCGCCTGCCTTTGGCCCAGGGCGCGATCCTAGAGACCCGGGATCGAATCCCACGTCGGCTCCCGGCGCATGGAGCCTGTTTCTCCCTCTG
Source organism: Canis lupus dingo (assembly GCF_003254725.2). Lineage (NCBI taxonomy): Eukaryota > Metazoa > Chordata > Mammalia > Carnivora > Canidae > Canis > Canis lupus. Next base: position 67,692,926 of record NC_064281.1, read on the forward strand.
CCTGTGTCTCTGCCTCTCTCTCTCTCTCTCTCCTCTCTCTCTCTCTGTGACTATCATAAATAAATTTAAAAAATGTAAAAAGAAAGAAAGAAAGAAGAAAAAGAAAGAAAGAAAGAAAGAAAGAAAGAAAGAAAGAAAGAAAGAAAGAAAGAAAGAAAGAGAAAGAAAGAAAGAAAGAAAGACAAACGCCTGGGTTATGGTTCCACACTCTTTCTTGTCAGATGTTTGAATTTGGATAAATCACTTAGTATTTCTCAGCCTTGCTTACATCATAAGTAAAATGGGCGTTATACTTACTTCATTGTGTTAAGAAGGTTAAATGAAATGATGTACATGAAAGTGCTTTGTACTATACACATGTTAGATATAAATTTTAAGTCTAAAAAGGTTGGTGAGGGCTCATTGCCAGTAGTAGAACACTTGATAATAAGAATTATTCCAGGGTAAAACCACAGAACACCATATTTAATGCATAGTATTAATATGAATCTTGACGTTTTTACTCTCTTCTGTTTCTTTTATATATGAATTGCTATTTAAAATGAGATTATTCTAGGCCTTTTTTAAAAGACTTTATTTATTTATCTGAGAGAGAGAGAGAGAGCGAGCACAAGCAAGGAGAGAGGCAGAGGGAGAGAGAAAGGAAGAAGCAGACTCCCTGCTGAGCAGGGAGCCAGATGTGGGGCTCAATCCCAGGACCCTGGGATCATGACCTGAGGCAAAGGCAGACGCTCATCCCAACTGAACCAGCCAGGCACCCCAGATTATTCTAGACCTTAATCACATTCTAGGAAAATCCATTTTATACTTGATCCACAGTGACCTTTTGTTTAATAATGTGTAATATACTTGTATGACTGTGTGTTATGTAGTAAATGTACAGTAGTAGTCTATGTGACCCCTACTATGTCATTTTGCTCATTTTCTTTTCCTTAGGGCCTTTTCTAAACGTTAAGGATGCTTGAAAGTTAATGTCTTTTAGAAGTTAATGTCATTTCATTCTTGAAACCTTTATTTTATGAATTGACTTTTAAAAAAAAGATTTTATTTATTTATTCATGAGAGACACACAGAGAGAGGCAGAGACATAGGAAGAGGGGGAGGCAGGCTTCCCACAAGAAGCCTGATGCAGGACTCAATCCCTGGATCACACCTTGAGCTGAAGACAGACTCTACACCCCTGAACCACTCAGGTGTCCGATGAATTGGCTTTATTTTAATCTTCCTTTTACTGGCTCCTGTTCTTCTGTATTTCTTTGGTAAGCTCCTTTTCTCCTTTAATTTCAGATTTTTCTAAACATTTTTCCTCAGAACCCTTTTTTCCCTAAACACCTACTTTCTTGGAAACACTGTCTATGTCTGTGTCTTTAACTTACAACTCTAGGGAAATGACTCTGAAATCATGTCATTTCTCTGCTAATATTCTTCAACACCTTACATATGTTTTCTAGATAAAAACTTTCCTGAATCTAGCATTCAGATTCTTAAAGACAGTAGTATCCTGAAAAGTGTTTATCAGTGAATCAATCAATAGCTCTGTTGCACAGCATTTGACAAAATGGTGTAAATTCTCCTTCTGTGACCAGTTTCAAGCTTGTAACAACATGATGTCCCTGAATGCAGACATGATAAGAGATGTCAATAGTCAACTTCAGAAGCTGGTGTGAGGCCAGTTCCAATATACCACTGCCTTTTTACCACCTGTTTTCAAATTCTATCTCCAGCCTTATCTTGTCTTTTTGCCCCAAATTAGATTAAAAATGTTTGCTATATGTGCACCATACATTTCTACTTATATGACTTATGCATTGTTATGTTGTTCATGCCATTGACTAAATTTGGTAAAACCTTGCACTCCACGTTTATCTACTAAAATGCTAATAAGCTTTTCTAGGCCCAATTACTTGAAGATTTTCCTGGTATTCACATGAACTTACTCTATATTATACTCTTCTGTGAGTTGTGTTTACTAATTGCAAACCTCTGTATCTTTATTTTCACCACTAAGGGTCTAAATATCTTTACTCCCGGGATTTGTTCTTCCTCCCTGTAGTTCTTCCTCCCAGCCTCTTGGTTACCCTTAATACTACACCTGAAATGAATTAATTGCTGATGGGCAGATCAATCTCTCAATCACAGCTCGTTAATATGATTTAATATTTTAGTGGTATATTTAAACTCTCTCTCCTCATTTTGTAAAGTAGCAGAAACATGTTTCCGGAAACATATCACCTATACCCACCAAAACCAGTTTAATCTTGTATAGACTTGACCTATATGCAATGAATTCTTGCTGCAGACAATTGTTTTTAATCATTAATTTAACATTAGGGATTTAATTGACCATAGAATGTCATTATTGTGGGAAAATTAATACCACTGAACTCCTGTGCTTTATCTAATTTTGGGTTACATAAGATGTGAACAAGAGTTAATTCATTGGCTAGAACCTCACAAGCAATATTTATTTCCTATAAGGATGCGAATTTGTATTTTACTTGTGGCATTGTTTAAACATGTATTTTTTTCCTACCTCGCTAGTTTAAGCAAAATATCACAAAGAAAGGAATGTCCCTTAAGTATTTAAATGATATTTGCATTTTCCCTACAAAGCATCAAAGAAGGAGGGCACCTGCCAGAAATGTGGGTGAGTGGATACTCTCAGAATCCATTTGTATAAATAGAGTGCAGATTTTTAGGGAGTTTTCCCTTCAGGTACTATTAACTGAATTATAAGGTAGCACACTGATGTCAAATCTTAATTTGACCTTTTGTGTTATTTGCCACTCTGAATTCTCTGGCAAATTTAAATATGAGAACACTCAGGTGGTCTAGGCCATATGTATCTTTTTTTAAGTCCCAATATATTTACCATCCAGTGTTATATTAATTTCAGGCGTATAGTATAGTGATTCAAAAATTCCATATATTACTGGCTGCTCATAAAGATAAGTATACTTTTAATCTTCTTCACCTCTTTCACACATGGCCCCATCTACCTCCCTCCCCTCTGGTAACCAATTATTTGTTTTCTATATTTAGGAGTCTGTTTTTTTAGTTTGTCTTCTTTTTTTCCTTTGCTCATTTGTCTTTCTCTGGCTTACTTTATTTAGCATTATACTCTTTAGATCAATCCGTGTCATTGGAAATTGAAAGATTTTGTTCTTTCTTGTGGCTGAATCATATATAATCTATTTATCTATCTATCTAGTGTATGTGCTATAGTGTATGGTATATACACTCCATTTTGTTTAACCATTCATCTACCAATGGATACTTAGGTTGCTTCCATAATTTGGCTATTATAAATAATGCTGCGATAAACATAGGAGTGTATGTATCCCTTTGAATTAGTGTTTGTATTTTTTTTTGATAAATACCCAGTAGGGCAATTGCTGGATCATAGGGTAGTTGCATTTTTAACTTTTTGAGGAAACTCCATACTGTTTTCCAGAGTGGCTGTACCAGTTTGCATTCCCACAAACAGCACAAGAGAGTTCCCCTTCCTCCATATTATCACCAATATCTGTTGCTTCTTGCGTTGTAGATTTTAGCCATCCTGACAGGTGTGAGGTGATATCTCAGTGTGTTTTGATTTGCATTTTCCTGATGATGATGTTGAGCATCCTTTCATGTGTCTATTGTCCATCTGTACGTCTCCTTGGAAACATGTCTTTTTATATCTTCTGCCTATTTTTAATTGGATTATTTATTTTTTTGGTGTTGAGTTATATAAGTTCTTTATATACTTTGCATATGAACACTTTATCAGAGATGTGTCATTTGCAAATATTCTCTCCCATTCAGTAGATCTTATTTTCGTTTTGTTGACTGTTTACTTTGCAGAAGATTTTCATTTTCATGTACTCCAAACAGTGTAATTTTATTTTGTTTCCTATGTCTAGGAGACATATTTAGAAATATGTTGTAATGGTTGATGTCAGAGAGATTGCTGCCTCTACTCTCTTCTAGGATTTTTATGATTTCAAGTAACACATTTAAATCTTGAATCCATTTTGAGTTGATTTTTGTGTTTGGTGTAAAAAGGTGGCTCAGATTCATTCTTTTGCACCTAGCTGATCAGTTTTCCCCATAACATTTGTTGAAGAGACTTTTTCACATTGCATATTCTTGCTCCTTTGCTGAGTATTAATTAATCCTCTAATTGTGGATTTATTTCTGGGCTTTTTATTCTGTTTTAAAGACCTATGCATCTATTTTTTTTATCAGTACTCTATTCATTTGATTACTACAGCTTTATAATATAACTTGAAGTCAGGAATTGTGATGCCTCCAGCAATGCTTTTCTTTTTCAAGATTGCTTTGGTTATTCAGGATCTTTTTTGTGGTTCTGTACAAATTTTAGGATTGTTTGTTGTACCTCTGTAAAAAATGCTGTTGGCATTTTGATAGGGATTGAATTAAATGTGTAGATTGCTTTGTATAGTATGGACATTTTAACAATATTTGTGCTTCTGATTCATGATGAGTATGGAATGTTTTTTTATTCTTTGTCTTCCAGAGTTTTCAGAATACAGATATTTTACCCTTTGGTTAGGGTTATACCTAAGTAGCTTATGTCTTTTGGTGCAATTGTAAATGGAATCAATTCCTTGATTTCTCTTTCTGCTGATTCATTATTGATGTGTAGAAATGTAATAGATTTCTGTACATTGAATTTATATCCCATGACTTTGCTGAATTATATCACTTCTAGCAATTTTTTGGTGCAGTCTTTTGGGCTTTCTACATAGAGTATTACATAATCCGCAAATAGAGCATCTTTGACTGCTTCCTTGCTGATTTAATGCCTTTCATTTCTTTTTTTTTCTGTCTGATTGATGAGGCTAGGACTTCCAGTACTATGTTAAGTAACAATAGTGAGAATGGACATCCTTGTTTTGTTCTTGACCTTAAAGGAAAAGCTCTCAGTTTTTGCCTGTTGATGATATTAGCTGTGGGTCATTTGTATATGTCCTGTATGATATTGAGGTATGTTCCATCTATCCCTACTTTATTGAGGGTATTTGTCAAGAAGGGATGCTATATTTTGTCAAATGCTTTTTCTGCATCTATTGAGAGGATCATGTGATTCTTATCATTTCTTATTAATGTTGTTTATCACATAGATTGATTTATGAATATTACAGCCTAGAAATAAATTCCACTGGATTGTGGTGAATGGTTCTTTTAATATATTGTTCAATTTTATTTTCTAGTACCATGTTGAGAATTTTTGCATCCATGTTCATCAAGGATATTGGTCTGTAATTCTTTTCAGTGAGGTCTTTGTCTGGTTTAGAATCAAGGTAATGCTGGCCTTGTAGAATGAGTTTGGAAGTTTTCCTTCCATTTCTATTTTTTGGAAGAGTTTGAGGAGAATACATATTAACTCTTCTTTAAATGTCTGGTAGAATTTCCGTGGGAAGCCATCTGGCTCTGGTCCTTTGTTGGGAGATTTTTGATTAATTTTTTTGCACATTATGGTTCTGTTCATATTTTCTATTTTTTCCTGTTTCAGTTTTGGTATTTTGTATGTTTCTAGGAATTTTTCCATTTCTTCAGGTGGCCCAATTTGTTGGCATATTATTTTTCATAATATTCTCTTATGATTGTTTGTATTTCTGTGGTGTTGGTTGTGATCTCTCTTCTTTCATTCATGATTTCATTTATTTGGGTCCTTTCTCTTTTCTTCTTGAAAAATCTGGCTAAGGGTTTAGCAATTTTTTTCTTCAAAGAATCAGCTCTATGTTTTGTTGACCTTTTCTATTGTGGGATTTGTTTGTTTCTATATCATTTATTTCTTCTCTAAACTTTATTATTTCCCTTCCTCTGCTGGATTAGGCTTTATTTCCTGTTCTTTTTGTAACTCTTTGAAGTATATGGTTAGTTTGTATATTCGAGACTTTTGTTGCTTCTTGAAGTAGGCCTGTACTGCTATATATTGCCCTCTATGACAGCCTTTGCTGCATCCCAAAGGTTTTGGACTATCAAGTTTTCATTTTCATTTGCTTCCAAGTATTTTTTTTTATTTCTTAGTATTCCGGTTAACTCATTCATTCTTTAGCAGAGTGTTCTTTAACCTCCATGTATTTGTGATCACTCCAATTTTTTTCTTGTTGACTTTAAGTTTAATAGCATTGTTGTCTGAAAATATACATGGTATGATCTCAATCTTTTTGTACTTATTGAGGGCTGATTTGTGACCCGGTATGTGAGCTATTTTGGGGAATGTTCCATTTACCCTCAAAAACAATGTGTATTCTGCTGCTTTAGGATGAAATGTTCTGATTATCTCTGTTAAGTTGTTCTGGTCCAGTGTGTCATTCAAAGCCATTGTTCCCTTGTTGATCTATTTAGATGATCTTCCCATTGCTGTGAGGGGGTGCTAATGTCCCCTACTATTATTGCATTATTATCAATGAGCTTCTTTATGTTTTTTATTAATGTTTGTATATATTTGTGTGCTCCCAAGGCAGCATAAATATTTACATTTGTTAGATCTTCTTGTTGGATAGACACCTTCATTATGATATAGTATACCCTTTTTCATCTCTTGTTACAATCTTTGGTTTAAAATCTAGTTCAGCTGATATGAGTATGGCCACTTGGCTTTTTTTTTTTTTTTTTTGACATCCATTAGCATGATAAATGTTTTGCCATTCCTTCACTATCATTCTGGAGATGTGTTTAGGTCTAAAATGAGTCTTTTGTAAGTAGCATATTGATGGGTCTTATTTTTTTTATTCATTCTAATACACTATGTCATTTGATTGGAGCATTTAATTTACTTACATTCAGAGTAATTTTTAATAGATAAAAGTTTAGTGCCATTGTATTACCTGTAAAGTTGGTATATCTGGAGATTTTCTCTGTTCCTTTCTAGTCTTTATTGTTTTTGTTCCTTCTTCCCCACTCAAAGCATCCCCTTTAATATTTCTTGCAGGGCTGGTTAATAGTCATAAACTCCTTTAGTTTTTGTTTGGGAATCTCTATCTTTCCTTCTATTTTGGATAACAGCCTTGCTGGATAATTATTCTTAGCTGCTGTTTTTTCTATTCAGCACATTGAATAAACCATACCACTATCTTCTGCCCTGCCAAGTTTATTTATTTTTTATTTTTTAAATGATTTTTATTTATTTATTCATGAGAGACAGAGAAAAGCAGAGACACAGGCAGAGGGAGAAGCAGGCTCCTCTTTGGGGAGCCTGATGTGGGACTCGATCCCAGGACCCCAGTATCATGACCTGAGCCAAAGGTAGATGCTCAACCACTGAGCCACCCAGGTACCCCTGGCCTGTCAAATTTCTGTGGAAAGATCTGCTACTAACTTTATCTTCTCTTGTAATTTTGAGATTTCTTTCCCCTTGCTACCTTTAGGAATTTTTCCTTATCTCTGTAGTTTGCAGATTTTACTACAATATGTCCTTGTGTTGGCCTGTTTGTTTGTTTGTTTTTTTATTTTGGTGGAAGTTTTCTGTGTCTCCTGGATTTGAATGTCTGTTTCCTTACCAACATTAGGGAGGTTTTCGGCTATAATTTGCTCAAGTAAATGTTTTGCCTCTTTTTCTCTGTCTTGTTTTTCTGGGACTCCTATGATATGAATGCTATGCTTTATGGAGTCATTGAGTTCCTTATGTCAACATTCATGATCCAATACTTTCATTTCCCTCTTCTTTATAGCTTTATTATTTTCCACAATTTTATCTTCTATATCACTAATTTGTTCATCTCCTTCATTCATCTTCAATGTCATTACAGTCAGTTTTACATCCTGGTTATAGCATTTTTCATTTCAGCCTGACTAGTTTTTAGTATTTTATCTTTGCAGTAAGGGACTGCTTTTATGTCTTGTGTCTTCTATGCTTTTCTAAAGTCCTGCTAGTATCCTTATAATTGTTATTTTAAATTTTGGCTCAGGCATATTACTTATATCTGTTTTGATTAAATCAATGACCCTAACCTCATTACGTTCTTTCTTTTGGAAAGAAATCCTCCATATTGGCATTTTGTCTAGGTCACTGTGTGTGTGTGTGTGTGTGTGTGTGTTAGGAAAGCATGTTAAATTTTCTGCTCCTGAGAGTAATAGTGATATTAAGAAGAGGTAATATAATGTCCAGGGCCTGGCACTTCAGAAAGTGTTTCAGAGTGTTTAATCTGCTGATGTATTTTGTCTGCTTTTTCCCTGTGGTCTGTCTTCTGCAGAGTTTCTCCTTGCCTGCTGTGGGAATGCTTGGACCTTGTCCAGTGTGGTTGCATTTTAACTAGTTGTCCTTTGGCATACTTGTTAAAATAAACCTGATCCTATTTGCACTAGAGCTGAAGTTTTGCAGGACTCTATGATCAGTAGACTTAGTGTATTCTTGTTTTTGGGGGGAGGCGCTGTGCTGGTTCTAAAGCCAACTTCCCCTAGTAAAGATACACCTGTAGGCACAGTGGGGCAGGGGTTGGTGTAATTGGTGTGAGCCTCCACTGGGGTGTGCTGTGTTCCTTAGTGAAGTCTGTCTCGATCTGCAGGGGAGAAAAATGGCATCACTCCACTCTCTCATCCTTAGAAAGAAGAGTTTGCACTTGCTACTGTTCAGAAAGCCATCACATAAGAGCAAACAATCTCCCCTCTCGTGTCCCAGGCTTCCTGAAGAACCCTGCTTTCACTCTGTGTCCAAGCCATGGGCCTGCCTAGTGGCTCAATACCCCTGTGTTTTATTTCAGGCATGCAGCTGGTTTTCAAAAATTACAAATTTTAGGGACCTGTTGCAGCACAGACCTGTGCTGGTCCTCTAGGGAAGGGTCTTCCCCCACTGTGGCTGTTTGTCCCAGAAAAGCAGCTGCATGACTGTGAAGAGTCTTGGTGTTTATGATAAAGAGGAACCAAATTTAGCTTCCAAGCTAGCTGCCTTCAGCAGTTGCTTCTGCTGCTATCCTAAGTAATGGGGCTTCTCAATGACATACACCTTCTATTTTGTCCTCTGAGAGTCAGTGCCACCTCTCCCAAATGCACTATAAGAATGGGAACTGTTTCTCCCTATGACCCAGGGATCCTCAGATCAAGCATTTTGCTCCCAGGCCTCTGCCCTCCTTTCCCACAGAAGCACCTCTAATCCCACCAGGTGCAATCCAGCAATGGCACAGACTTTATAACTTCAGACTTTAAGCTACCCTACTTATAAAAACTTGCAATAATCAGCCCCTCTCCTTTTCCTAGTCAATGTTTTGGGGGAAGAGTTTTTTTTCTTGTGCAATCTCCTGCATGCTGCTTTCTCTCTTTATCACTCTCTCTCTTTTCCTCTTTCCTCTCTCCATAATCAGTGCTCCCTCCATGCCACAGTACCCACAGTTCTTTCTCCCTCTAATCAGTTCTCCACACCTCCTATCTTCCACAATGTGACTGTTTTTCTCCCTCTATATCTGCAGTTTGTCCTTTTAGTCCTCAGATTGGTTTCTTGGGTGTTCAGAATGATTTGATATTTACCCAAACGTGTTCAAGAGACAGGCAAGTGTAGGGTCCCCTTACTATTCCATCATCTTAACTCCAAGCCACAATAAACTTTTCTGTTAGAAATGCTTTTGCTGCATCTCAAATATTTTGGATCATTGTATTTTTATTTACATTTGTCTTTATGTATTTGTATTTTTTTTAATTTCTTGGTTAACCTATTCATTGTTTTATGATCTACTATGTCATCTATTCTGGAGATTAATTCATACTTGAAAGGAATGCATATTTTGCTGTTTATGATAGAATGTTCTGAATAGATCTATTAAATCAATCTGGTCCAGTGTGTCATGAAAGCTACTGTTTTCCTCTTATTTTTCTTTACTTTTTTCTCATTTAAATTCCAATATAGTTAACATACAGATTTATATTAGTTTCAGGTGTACAATAAAGGGGCTCAACAATTCCATGTATCACTCAGTGCTCATCACAACAAATACACTCTTTGTTGATTTTCTTTTTCAAGTGCATATGAACTAATCTTTCCCTTGATGTAAGAGGAGTGTTAAAGTCTTGTACTATTATTATATTACTGTCGATTAGTTCCTTTATATTTGTTATTAACTATATTATGTGTTTGGGTTACTGATGTTGAGTCTTGGATTGTTCTGTTTATGATCATAGTGTTCTTTGTCTGTTTATAGTCTTTGTTTTAAAGTGAATTTTGTCTGATAGGAGTATTGTTACTCTGGCTTTCTTTTCACAACCATTTGCATTATAAATGTTTTTTCTTCTCCTCACTTTCAATCTTCATGTGTCTTTAAGTCTGAAGTGAGTCCCTTTAAGCAGCATATAATTTTTTTTCATTCCATCACCCTATGTCTTTTGATGTGGGCATTTAGTCCATTTACATTCAAGGTAATTAATTAGTATGTATTCACTACCATTTGGTTATTTGGTTTGTGTTTGTTTTTGTTAAACTTCTCTGTTCCATTCTTCCTTTACTTTCTTCTCTTACTATAAGTTGACTTTCTTTAGTGATATATCTGGATTTCTTTCTCTTTATTCTTTGCATATTGACTTGGGGTATCATTAGGTTTTTATACAACATATTCTGTATATGGTAGTCAATCTTAAGTTGATGGTTGCTAAGTTTGAACCCATTCCTTAGTCCTTTCCTCACGTTTTAGGTTATGTGATGTCATACTTGACTTCCTTTTACTCTGAGTCCCTTGACTGATCTTTAAAGATATACTTATTTTTACTGCTTTGTGTTCCTACTTTTCTTAATCTTATGCTCTTTCCTTTCTACTCACAGATTCCCCTTTAACATTTCTTGTAGGCTGCTTTTGTGTCCATGAACTCCTTTAACCTTTGAGAAATTCTTTATATTGTCCTTCTATTCTGAAGGACAGCCTTGCTGGATAGAATATTCTTGGCTGCATATTTTTTTCCTTTTCAGCACTTTGAATATATCATGCCATTCCCCTCTAGCCTCTAATGTTTCTGTTGAAAAATATGCTGATAGCCTTATGAGGTTTCCTTTGTATATAACTGTCTTCTGTTCTCTTGATGCTTTTAGAATTCTTTATCATTGCTTTTTGCCATTTTAATTGCTATGTGTCTTGTTGTATATGTCCTTGGGTTGATTTTGTTGGGGGAACTCTGTGCTTTCCTAGTCTGAATTTCTATTTCCTCACTCATATTTAGGAAGTTTTATGCTATTATTCCTTCAAATAAATTTTCTGCTCCCCTTTCTCTCTTCTTCTTCTTCTGGGATCCCCATAATGCATACATTATTATGCTTGATGATGTCACTGACTTCCCTAAGTGTATTCTCTTTTGCATATTTTTTTCTCTTACTTGATCAGCTTGATTAATTTTCATTAGTCTATTCCTCCAGGTCATTGATTCATTCTCCTGTATATTTTAGCCTGCTATTTATTCCATGTAGTCTATTTGTAATTTCATTTATTATGTTCTTCTCTGATTGGTTCTTTTTCATCTCTGTGGTAAAGGTGTCACTGATGTCTTCAACCCTTTTCACACATTCAGTGAGTATATGATAATTTGTAAAAATTCTCTATCAGGCATATTACTTACCTCCATTTTGCTTAGGTCTCTTGCTATGATTTTTTTTTTCTTGCTATGATTTTGTCCTGTTTTTTCATTTATGAGATATTCCTCCGTGTCTTCATTTTAATTAACTTTCTGTGTTTGTTTCTTTGTGTTAGGAAAGTTACCTATGTCTCTTGGTCTTGAAAGATGTAGTCAGGCTATGCACTTTTAACAAGATAGTTGTGGTTCTTTTCCATATGATACACGGTTCCTGTCAAGACCAGGGCTAATTATTGGTGCTCCATAACACAGGTGTGGGCAGGAATGTAGTGCCCATAAGTTGTGTATGCAGGTCTTCTTCCACAGGGTATACACCTCCACTGCAGAGGCCCAGGTTGGCTAGGGCACTCCAGAAAGAACATGCTAGCAGGGTGTGTAGCTTTAACAAGGTGCAAACACCCTTCCTGGAAGGTGACCAGCTGCTGCTGCTAGGACCAAGGCCCAGCAAAGCATGCAATTGGAAGATACATTGTTGGCAAGTTTTGTGCCAATCTTCTGGTGGAGAGTACCTTTAGAGCTGCACTGAGTCAGGCCAAACTGGGGAGGGGGGGCAGGGAGTGATGTAAGCAGGGTAGTTACTTAATCAGATGTATCTACATTGAAAGAATTAAGTGATCAACAAATGTACACAAAACATTTAATAGATGGGTTCTGTTCAAAGAAGTATCTAAGAATATTGGTGAACAGAAAATATAGGCAATTTTGCCACTTTGACACAGCTAATAGGCATTACACCAGAATTTGAACTCAGTTGTGCAATTGCCCTATAGCACACTTCTGGTCCATGAGATATCTTTAGGGAAGTGAGCCTGCCTTTTTTCCCAATGAAAAAGGGTTCATCCATTAGAAACTTGTAGCTGAAATGGCAAGAAAAGTCAGTGGGATCCAATTGTGGAGTATCAGGATTTTCAGGGTAAAGGGTTGATATTTTACTTTATAGGCCTTAGAATAATGTGATCAAAATATTGTTTTTTGAGTGGTAAGTCTATTGGTCATTTGCAGGATGGATTATAAGGGGAGAAAACAAAACCCATGTTTGCTCAGAAAATTGAAATTTGTAAATATGCTGTAGTTTAAGTAAATAATTAGAAAGGAAAATTTTCTTAAGATCGTATATTTCACAATCAAAAGAATGTGCTACTTTGGATTATTTTCTATGTTATATTTTCCTTCTCTTTTATGAATAATTAAGAGTTGGCTCTGTTATTATTATAACATATAACAAATATTTTCCCTGTAGGATAGTATATGGAATAGTATTTTTACATGACACATCATTCACAGCTTTAATTCAAACTTAAACATGAGTCCTCTCATCATGTTTGATATTTCTAAAGTGATTAATGAACTTTTGTAATACCAATAAATTATCAATGTAAACAACAAAGATAAAGATATTGTGTTAGGGAGAATTTCATGATTAGCAATGTCAACTTCTAAAAATATTATATTAAAAAATAATAAAATAAAAATATTATATTTACCTTTCCTATTTAAGAATACAAATTTTTCAAATTTGTTCTAGGTAAAACACTGAAAACTGTCTGTTGTATTTACAGTCCATGTTTTTCTAATTGTCTCTTCCTGTGTAGAAGCAAATTTCAGTAATATCTAGAGTTTGCTTGTAATTATTTGAAAATAATTGATCTTGCAGAAGGTTCAGAATAGTAAGACAGAATTAAATAATAAATCAATACATCTTAAAATAAGATTATTTGTAGTATTTTCCAAGTAATTTTTAGAAAAATTTGAGGTTATTTATATTACTAACTCATTTGAGACAAGATGGACTATTATAATATTAGTTTATGCTTTTTTTAAAATTCTAGGAACATACATCTATAATCATGTAAGAATAAAGTCATATAATCATATAGGGATTGAGGACATAGTAGACATACTCATGTTCTTGGCAGTATCAAGAGTAGATTGGGATAGTCATTTCATTATATGGGTCACATTTATTGGCACCTGTGGCTCAGTAGGTTAAGCATCTGCCTTCAGCTCAGCTCATGATCCCGGAGTCCTAGGATCCAGGCCCACATCAGGCTCTCTGCTCAGTGAAGGGCCTGCTTCTCCTTTTCCTCTACCTGCCACTCTGGCTACTTGTGCTCTCTCTCTGTGTCAAATAAATAAATAACATTTTGAAGGTCACATTTATTTTTTTAATGGCAAGATGCTATCATTGATTTTGACACACAGAATGATACCGGAAGCTCTGTGTGATTCCTTAGATAGTCTAGTAGTAGAAACCTTTAGGTAAAATGATCCTTTAGTCTGCTTTCATTTTATACAGGGAATACTCAGTGAAATCACTTGCAATTTTAAACACATGTACACATACAAACATACACTCATCAGTGACTATATTTTAGGAATTCACTTATTTTTTCACTCAAGCACTAATATGCACATATATTCATGTGGGTGGCTACATTTTCACAGCACAATTATGGAGTATCATTCCTGACTCTAAATATACTGTGGAGCCCTAAAAGAAGAACCTTAATTCAAGGTGTCTAAGAATTCTCAAATGTTAGTCCCTTAGCTTCAGAACATCTTGTGAAGAAACATGAACTTTTGTCTGCTTTTGAATTGAGATACTTGTAAGCAATTGACTTGAATTGCCTATGGCTTTCCCAAATCATATTAGCCTATTTTTCCCAGTCAATTGCAAACATAAAACAAAATCCTTCCTTTTCTCCTTGTCCAACTCTCACTTTCAAATGGTAAATAAATATAAATAAATTAATTAATTAATTCTTTTACTTGGAGATGTCTAGAGAGTGTATCTCACCTGACACTTTCTATCACTAGACCAGTTGACAAGGTCAAACTATCAAATGTAGCCAAATAACTTAGTTTTCAGAGGAAAATAACACATTTTGATGCAGAATTTAACTATATAGAAATAATTGATTCTGTATTTTTTTAGTTCTGGGATATTCTGGGGCCCTAATAATAAGAGCAACTAAAATACAAAACATTCCTTGAAGGCTATGTACTTATTTTCTGTTGAAGTGCTAGTGCCTGATACAGAGTCATATTCCCCACTTGTACTCAACAAATACTATTTAAATATAGATGATAGCCCGGTGGCTCAGCGGTTTAGTGCTGCCGTCGGCGCGGGACATGGTCCTGGAGACCAGGGATTGAGTCCCCGGTCAGGCTCCCTGCATGGAGCCTGCTTCTCCCTCTGCCTGTGCCTCTGCTTCTGTGTGTGTGTGTGTGTGTGTGTGTGTGTGTGTGTGTGTGTGATGAATAAATAAATAAAATCTTAAAAAAAATTAAATATAGAGAACTTTGTAAAGTGTTCAGTGCATAATTCCTTGGAAAAGGCTATTGTCCACAAGCATTGAAATCTTAATGTATAGCATTGGTGCATGCTTACATTCCATATATTGGCTATTTTATTTTTGTGTTTATATTGACATTTACTAGCGAACACTTGAAAAACAGTACAAAAATTGTCAAGGTCTTATTACATGAACATTATGGAAATGTTATATGGCTTCCTTAACTGAGGCTCATAGTGACATATTATCTAGGACTTGAGTTCAGTTTTGTTTACAAGTCAAGTTGATGCTGAGTCCACTAATGTTTTACTTACATTGCTTTTGTTAGCTGAATTGATTTGATTATTAAATTGATTTTGGATGTCTTTCATTTGTTATTGATCTAAAGTGAGAATGAAAATATTTCATGTTTAACTGTATTACCTTTAATTGCTAAACAAAATATACAAAAAATTAAAGGTAAACAATGAAAAGCCTTTCTTCATTACAATTCATTAAAATATAAATTCAAACAAATATCTGAAGAAACTCTAAGGTTTATGTGGACAAGAATGATACTAAAGTTAATACCATTGTGTTTGCTTTGCAAGAATAATTTGAAGTTAATATTGATGCTACGGTATGAAACTATTTAAGTGGGAAGATAATGTTAACTCAGCAGTATCATTGCTGTCATCTTTGTTTAAAGTCATAAAACCAGACTGCTATTTGATTGACAACCTTGTCAAAGAGTGAATGAAGACTGACACTATAATATTGAAAACGCAGCATTTATAAAACTTGTAAGCCAAGTTTTTTCCATGACATTGCTTCTTTTGTGGAAGACTGCATTTTACGCTTAAAAAAAAATGTGTATGCTGTTAGATACAGTTAAACCTGTATTTTTGTATCTTCTCTTCCTGGATCCCTTTCACCTAATCAACCACAAATGCTGATGAAAGAATTAGTAGAACAACTATTTATCTTATTTAGTTGTCTTGATAACAAGACTGACTAGTAATCAGTCTCAGTTACCTTCCTGGGTTTACAAACCTAGTTTTTATTTTGTGGAGCTTAATTTCAATCTTATAGAAGTATTCATGCCATACAAGCAAACTGTAAATATAAATTTTTAAAAAAATTAGGCATGAGTGCTTTGTTTTACTCTTCATCAGGGAATAGTGGTGATATAATACTACATTTGGAAAGGGTAGGAGATATAGAGGAAGAAAGGCATTGTCAGAATTCAAGTTCCCTTTTTAATTACCAGAAATATACCAGGTTATATTTCTACTCCTATTGTATAGAACTAGTGTTCTGATATGGCTTCACCAAACACAAAATGTGAGATAGAATCCTGGGCTGAATTACTTTAAGGGAGTCACATCACTGTCAGTAAAAGCATTTATGGAATTCCTAAGGACAGATTTTCTTCTCTGCTATATGGGACAGTCATATTTCTAGTGTTGTTGTATTAAGGAAATCATCATATAACCCCCATGCACACTGAATATTTGATCAAGTGATTCTGTGGAAACATAAGACCTACACAAGGCTATCTTCTGTCAAGGATCTTAAAATATGAGAAAATTAAAATTTCTTTCACAAATGCAATCTTAAAATATTTCTAATTATAGTAATGATTCTTTCTATTCCAAAGGACCAATATATAGGGGTAACCAGCTCAGCTCATTTTTATTTTTTTAAACCTCAGGAACCAATTTAATGTTCTGAAAACGGTTCTAGTTTTTATTCTAATTCAGTAGGGACTGAGAGAGTTTAACATAATGTCTCAGAATCTTAGCTTGAAGTATTAATACCTGGATATTAGAACATGTAGGTAATTAGCTTAATTTTCATTGCTTGCATTTCTTTATGGGATTTTCAGAGTAAGATTTAGGTATTGGTTTTAGTGCAGCAAAATTGCATTGTTCCTGAAGGAAAAACTCTCTTAGAATGAAATGCTGAAAATTAATTTGTTTTGTATATAATACATATGCTTTAGGCTTGGTTTAAATCACAGATATGACTTTAAATCTGTGTATTTTATTGCAAACAATTGTTCATTTTCTTTCAAAGTATTTTTATTATCATGATTTGATCATTTTTGCACTTTTACGATTGACATTTACAACTTGAACTAAACTTGTAAATGTCAACATAGTATAAATGAGAACAATTCCAAGACCATGGTATTTTTTCAATATTTATGTCCTTTGTCTGTTTACTATTTCCACACATTCCCAGAGTCACCTATCAGTGTCATTGGGAAGAGGCAATAAAACTCATTAGACTTATATCTCACTGTCAGCACCTTTACCATCACATTACCACCACCGCATATAAGAGCCTTTTAGCATCAGCTTTTGTTATTTTTTATTCCCTTTCTGATCATGTCCATTTATTTTTTTGTGATTTATTCCTATCTTTCATCATTGTAAAAAATGTTTAAGTTAGGCATTTATAAACTAGTTAAGTTCTACTTGGAAAATAAATATTCCTATGGTATTTCAATTAATAAATTAATCTTAGAAAAGCTATTAAATTTTCCCTGAGAATTGTATTTGCAAATGAAAATTATTCCTTTATAAATAACAGTTAAATACCTCCATGGTGCTTTTTGAGCTTAGGATAGTTCCTTAAAAAGATATGTTACTGCCATCCTTCTAAAACATGAGCCTTCATTTACTGTTTCCTTTCATCTGTTTAAATAATTACTCTTCTTTCCTGTCTTCAATAATCTATTCTGTTCATTAACATTTCTGTAAAATTAAGTTTGAAAGGTGCTTTGAATGTTCAGATAGACTGCAGTGCACATTTGGCTACTAAAATCAACCTACTTAAGGCTGAACTAATGTTTAACACTCACAGCTATTTGAAGTAGTTCACTACTAAGTTTAATGATGCTGCTAAGGGCATTGTTCATATTACATGCCATTATATTTTTGGGGAGTTGTTATTCCAGTAATAGAAACTATCAATGGCATTTCTGAACAGTGGTTTGAATCCCTTACGTAGTGCTTTCCCACTAACAAGCTACAAATTGTAATTTCAATGGAAATAGTAAGTGGAAGTCATTACCTGATATCTATTCCAAGGAAATTCATTGAGAAAATTAATTATATCAATGATAATATTATTTATAACTGTGTGTATGTGCTTGCTTACATGCCCACAAATGAGATCCATTTATATATGCATGATGATTATAAACTCATGAGACAGGTTTTTTTTGTATATGAAATTTAGAGAAATCAACATTATTATATTATTACCTTATGCAAAACAGAATGGAATAAAACAACAGACAATTATTGTGAATCTACAATGTCTGCACAGGAGTGTTCTAGGTGCTCTTTGAATGTAAAGGAGTGATTATGAGAGAAGAGGCCTAAGGACTGAGCCTTTAGGCACCCATAATATGTCTTGGAGATAAGAAGAACTTGTGGATGAAACTCAGAAGGAATGGTAAATGAATAGGAAGAAAACTCATAGAAGGGTATCTCAGAATTAAAATGATGTACATACATTAATGGCATGATTTGCTGCTAAGTCAAGTAAGATTGGGGCTAATAACTGACCACTGGATATAGCAATGGAAATAACTGGCCACTTTTATAAGAGTACTATCTGTGGACAAGTGGGAACAAAAGCTTAATTGAAGTAAGTTTTCAAGAGAATTGGCTACCACAAACATAGACAACTCTTGAAATGATTTTTTCTCTAAAAGGTAAGAAGATAAATGGTGTCAATAAGAAGCAAATCTTTATAGGAATGCATAGGAGAAGTCATGGATAGAAGTTCGAACTCCCCTCCGTCTTTCCATAACCAAAATAGACCACTAAGTACTCCTTAATACCAGACTACCACATACACTTAGGTCATGGGTTTTGAGGAAGGGTAGGAAAGAGGAGGCAGAAAGGAAGAGAGGCAGATAATCACTTGGAAGTGGGGTGACAGATTTGAAATAAGAAAAATACGCATCTTGGCTCTTTCCCATACCTTCAAATTGGAGCAGAGATCAATACCAGAAGTTTCTGTAATAGTAAGTAGGAGAGTGGAGATGCACATGCACATATGAACCTAAAGAGCAAGCTGCTGCCCATTAGATTTTGAGTGCTTGGTAATGATTATATCACAGCTGATACAACAGCAACCTGCAGGGACCCAGGAACGAGCCAGGAACAATTAGTGTTGGTGTCGTGGTTATCATTGTGATAAGGAGGCAGCCAAACTAATTAATCTAAGTGATGGATGAGGATGTGGATGGAAACAGCATGTCCAAATTATTGTGATGAAAATTCTTACTGATTATGTGATAAAAACATGGCATCTCAAATATTCACAGTAGTCTTGGTTAAGTGTTTATAAATTACTTATAAATACTTGTAACATTTTTGTATTAGTATTTTATGTGCCAATTATGACAGAACATTGTGGCTATTGGATTTGGAAACCTTTTTTATTTAATGAAAAGGAACTGTGAATAAATTTTAGACTAACATAGTAAACAATATTTTCCTGCTTTCATCATAATTGCCTTTAAATTAGTTGATAATTTATTTGAGAGAGAGCAGAGAGAGTGAGAGAAAACATGAATGGGGGGAGGGGCAGAAAGAGGGAGAAGCAGGCTCGCAGCTAAGCAGGGGGCCCGAGGTTGGGTTCAATTCCAGGACCCCAGGATCATGACCTGAGCCAAAGGCAGACTCTCAACCACTGAACCACCCAGGTGCCCTGTTTTTCCCCCTCTTGATAAAACATCTACTTAAAGTTGAATGATATTCTAAGAATATGTAGGTGTTACTCATTTTTTAATGTAGGCTTGCTTTACTCCTAAGGTACATCTAATTACACATTTCTTCTTTCTGATTTGTCCTTTTTCTGACTTGTTCTTTCTGATTTTGTCCTTGTGGGGCTAGCTTTCCAACTTGTGAGAATTTTTTAATATAAATTTATTTTTTATTGGTGTTCAATTTGTCAACATACAGAATAACACCCAGGGCTCATCCTATCAAGTGCCTCCTTCAGTGCCCATCACCCAGTCACCCCCACCCTCCCGCCCACCTCCCTTTCTACCATCCCTAGTTCGTTTCCCAGAGTTAGGAGTTTCTCATGTTCTGTCTCCCTTTCTGAAATTTCCCACTCATTTTTTCTCCTTTCCCTTTTATTCCCTTTCACTATTTTTTATATTCCCCAAATGAATGAGACCATACAATGTTTGTCCTTCTCTGATTGACTTATTTCACTCAGCATAATACCCTCCAGTTCCATCCACGTCGAAGCAAATGGTGGGTATTTGTCGTTTCTAATGGCTGAGTAATATTCCATTGTATACATAAACCACATCTTCTTTATCCATTCATCTTTCGGTGGACACCGAGGCTCCTTCCACAGTTTGCCTATTGTGGACATTGCTGCTATGTGAGAATTTCTTTTTTTTTATGTGAGAATTTCAAGATGTCTTTTTAAAAAGATTCTATGTATCTACATTTGCAGATTTATATTTAAGGGTTTTTTTCTAGTCCAAAGCTTTATTCTCAACTTATGTAACACCAGACCATTTTTATCATGCATCTAAAAATATGTGTAGCCATGATTAATGATTCACAAAACAAGAACAAAGCTCTTATTGTTATTGCAAATGTATAAATTTTAGAGTTTTCTCTGTGGTTTGAGTAATAGAAAAGAACAGTGGCCCCCATAGGGCAATTTTATCTTCCTCATGAAAGGAGACCCTTATCTCTGATGGACATTTTTGCAAGGCTTTCCATTTTCAAGTACTTCATAGTAGGTTAGTTCTTAAAAGGGTGGTTGACAATTTTTATTTTGTCTTATTTGCATGGTTAACACAGGCATATTTCCCCTAACTTTTGGGTAGTAACAACCTTTTGAAAACTATAGAAGCTCAAAAGATTATATCTTAGTATTAATAATTTGTTTTTCTTTTTTGAACTTTTTTATTTAAATTCAATTAATTAACATATAATGTATTATTGGTTTCAGAGGTAGAGGTCAGTGATTCATCAGTCTTATGTAATACCCAGTGCTCATAATTTTTTAATTGTAAAAACAATGGAGCTAATTTCAAATGCTATGTACAATTTGGAAAACATCCCTGTTTTTAAATTGTCTTTAATTACAATTTAAAAATATTATTTTTATTAAAAAAGTATAAAAAATAGTCTAGTATCTTAAGCCCCAAGTAAAATCGTAGAGCTCTATCTATCCTGGTTCTTCTAAATGAAATTGAACAGGTTTGAGATACACTGAATGGAGATAAGAGACAAAAGACAGTTAAATTTTATAAGTTCATGTGTAAATACCTTGTTTGTATACAGAGATACTGTAGCAAAGAATTAATATTGTCTTCTGCATATAAGGGCCAAAATGACTTATAAACCTAGCTTTTTCTTAAGGTATTAGAAATGTCACCTATTTCACAAATGATGAATAACTTGACAAAAATAGAGGGGTGAAATCAAATGAAGGAAAATAAATAATAATAATTGAATTAATTAATTTCCCAGTTGTAATTCAATTTAGAATAATAATATTAAGTGCTACAGAAATTTATTTGTATAGAAAGAAATATTTCACACATGTACCTTATTTGTGATTCTATCACATACACATATACACACACAATTTGGTCATTAAAATTGAAGTGGACAAATCAATTCAATCTGAAAACATGTCAACTCTGTAAGATAATTGATTGGTTTCTTATTCCTCTCAATTTGCTAAATACTTTATACCAAATTGGTTCAGTGAAAAGAATCAAACTGGTTGTTATGCATAGAAACAGCCTATGTTGCATACTACTATAGTCTCTTTTAAAACTGTAGTATTAAAGATTAAATTCTATTTTTTGTATATAATAAAGAACAAGTACAGAAGAGCTTAGAAACCACAAATTAAAATTTCACTTTTTCAAAATGTTAGAAGTTGAAATGAAGAATAACTTCAGTTTAAATTATAAATAGCATGTTGTTATTAAGGATGAAAAACACTTATGTAATCAACTGTAAGAATAAGAGTAAGAACCTAGTTCCTACCAAGTGTAGAATGTTGCTTAAGGAAAATATTAAGTAATGGTAGGAAAATGATACATTTTCTTTTCCACCTATAAAAACCTATTCTGTTTGGATTTAGGAAATTAAGATCTGTTCAGGATTGAATCAATACCTCAAATTCCTAACCTCATTAATGACTTTCTGACAACTAGACATGTCCACAGCTGTCACAATCTCATTCCATCCACAAAACAAATGTTATCCTGTTGAGTGCCCTTTCCTTAAATTGAGGATCTTGGGAAGTTTCCAAAGAGTCAAAGTCTAGGACTCTATGCTTCTGTGTTCTAAGTCTTCATGAGTGCTCTTTAAATAGCCCTAACCTCTTTAAAACATTCTTGTTGTCTCCCATTCTATGTAATTTAGAAATCAAACTACAAATATGTATTGAATGAACAGTGCGTATGGCAAAATAGTAGTCTCTGCAGAGGAAAAAGAGAATAAGTAGACAACATTCCATGCTCTCAAATTATTCAATGTCTAAATGTCTAATTAGGGACCTTAACCATTAATATATAAATATTTAATTACTAATAAAAGCTGTCAATAACACTGTGAGGGATATATTTTTAGTAGAATAATATGCTTCTATATGTGTGGTTCAGAAAATTAACTATAGGATTGAAGAAAAGTGGAAGGTTATTATGGGCTGAAATAGTCAGGAAAAGCTTCAATGGAGGATATTAATTTAGATCTTAAGTGAAATATAATATGTAGAAATGTGGAGGATATGGGCTAATATTCTAGATATGTGTGTTGAAGAAAATTATAGAAATGAGAAAGCTTTGAGAGTAGTAGGCAGCAGGGAGTTAAGTAGGTTGATTAAAACTGAAATTTTTGTAGAGGAGTATTTGCAGGTGAAATACAAAAGGTAGGATAAAATTATGGAGATCCTTCAGGGTCTTTTGTTTTTTTCACAGAGGATAACATTTATTTTGAGCATTTTAATCTAGTGTTATTGTACAAAAGTGGCATAAAACAGGGAAGACCAAAGCTATGGATTCCAGGTAACTATCCAAGTGTGCGGTAGTTGGAATAGGAGATATTCTAAAGGTAGTATTAAGAAGATATGTTTACAGATTAGATATGATGAGAGAGGCAAAAGAGAGAAGAGTCTAAGTGATTAGGAGGACTCAAGCCTTGGAAAGAGTGAATATGATTAAGAATCGCGATATGAAGTCATATTTGGTTGAGGCCTGTAGTTGGATAAGTGATCTTAATAAAGTGATGGGTTTGCTTTCTGAATAGTTTCATGTAATGATATAATATCCTGATGAATGTGTCCAGTGAAAAGTAGAAAGTGAAAAATTGGAGCTAAAAGTAATTGCTAAAAACAGATTGGAATAGATCTAGGTACTCTCTCTTTCAAAGAAAAACAAAGAGAGTAATATAACTTTTTTTCTTCCATAGTGTGGACATCTTTAAAGGCAGGGAAGAATAAATATTTATGACATGTTTAAGATGTTTCAATATTTTGCCAGACATAACATAATTGAAAAAAAGTCAGCTGGATAAAAAAGTAATTGGTGGAGGTATTACATTTCATGATTATATCTGTATTCATTTGGACAAACAATTGGGAATCACAAAAAATTTTGAGGAAAAGTGCTAGTTAAAAAAAATTGGTTGAAATGCATAAAAGAATAAATTCTTTGGTATAAAGCAAGGAGGTGTAAAGTGCCCTTTTATTTTACCTTGAATTATAGGAGAGAACACACACACACACACACATGCTTACCATTCCCAAATATGAAAATTTATGAGGACTGAGTAGAAGGCAATATTCAATAGTGAGGAACTTCATTTTTAATTAATTCCTAAGACTTTCTAAAAATAATAAAGCATAAGAATGAAAACAAATATCCCCAAATTTCAACCCCAGAAAACCTGAATTTAGGATTTGACTGTCTTTGCTTCTAATTTAAATTTTAATCTACTCTACCATAAGGAACATATTGGGCATTTTTCCCTACTCTGGCTTATTTGGAACTTACCCAAACATATACAGCATGTTAAATAGGTATAATTTCATTTTTCTTTGCTAAGTTACAGTCATCAAACAATATCCTGTGCATAAGCATAAAACTTATGTTTAAGGGAAAATGAATTTTCTGGTTTCATTTTGGTAAACATTGTAATATTGCAAATTTGTGGGCAGCTTTTTAAGTATCATACTTGCATACAGATTGCATTGCACTTAAAATATTTTTAAAATTTCACGAGCAAAGCTTGTGAAAAGTCAAGAATATTGAAAGAATCTGAACTTTAGTATGTAAGACCTATTCTATTCCAGCTCTTAAAACTTTTTAAACAAGTGCTATGGGAAGCCATTTCCTTTATATGGCTTTTAAGATGTTTACAGTAAAACATTTTTCCCTGTGATTGAATTTTTCAAAGTACTAAAATACTGTAGAGAGATATGTTTTCCATCAGTTTTATGGCTCCCTAGATGCATTTTCTACAAACCTTGTATCTGCTTGGACACAAGCAGTATTGCAAAAATATGCCATGCCATTTGAACAAAGTATATAGCTTTGAAACGGTATGCACAACATACAAATGGGAATGTCAGTATCATAAGAGTAATACAGTTTAAGTGATACTCTTTTATTAAAGTGGACCTGAGCAATTTGTTCCTATTTTATATATCTATTTTATTAGGAGTATTTTACATCTGCAAAAATACTACTGTTGTGTCTATACTTTTTGGATTCAGTGGATGACATGGAATATATTTCTGGTCTAAGACATAATAGTAGAATTGTCCCTTACAATATGATTCATCCCATAGGAAAATAAATTAAAAATAATTATCTGGTACCTGAAAATGCAGCTTCTGTATATTTTAAATGTTTGGAAGAGTTGACAAAATTTAAAGAGCTGTGAAGTGTGTTGAATAGAATTTTGCTAATCACAGAGCCCATATTCTAGGCAAGTGGGGAAGATACCATTATAGCTGAGTCAATAGAGCAATATATACCATAATTCAAACTTGAATAGTATTATTTCATTGCTTTTACACTCTGATAGTTTTTCTTATAACATCAGACTGTCTCAGAGACAGTGTAGGTAAATATTAGGTCGTTTCTTAGGTTTTCAGTAAATTCTCTCAAGATTCTGTGATACAGTTTGTACTTGAGAATCATAGGCTAACTATAGCACATTTCACTATCTTTTAATACAGGTACTTTAAATGAAAATAAGATGGAATCCATTGTCAGTAACCAAGGAGGTAATTTCAATGTCATGTAAAAAATATGGTATTTTCACATTGGAGAAATGCAAAATAGGAACTGAATAATGGTTGGGAGGTAACAGGGGACACAGGCAGTAGCAAAGTGATTTTCCTAATGATCAATTCAGATTAGGAAAATGACAATCTCTAAGGGAATTAGGTAGATACAGCTGCTCAGGGGGTGGAGGCATGTTCCTTAAAGTCATCTAAAGTGAACATGAAGACAAATACAGATCAAATGCAGAAATGGAAAACATATGGTACTAAACTGAATATAACTACACTGGAAGCAAATGTTATAATATTGATCCTTAAAGCACTTAACCAAATAACTGAATCATTAAAATAGAACAATTTCATAAAATTGAAATCTGGGACAGAAAGTTCAAATGATTTGTTCAAGTCGGTTTCCAAGATTTTAGTGTTATAAGATATTAGATATTAGTTCTTGATTTCCTATTTATTTCCATTTTTTCACATTACAAGTTTCCTTGTAACTCTGGCTGAGTTCACAATATTTAAGCATTCATAAAAATAGAAAATGTTAGATAACTGCATTTCACATTCATTCTTGATTTTTGTCAGCCTTTCTGGAAATTAAATCTTTAAAATAATTTTTCCTCTAAAAAGTATCATTTACTTTGAGGATGTATAAGGATAGGATCAGATACAGAAAGAAAAGAGGAGAAAATCATAATGTGGTACTGTCACTGGAAGTAGACGGCTGAGAAATTATTCATGCAGTTTGGATCAGTTTCTGCAGTTTTAGAGAAATTTGGATTACCCAAACAAATTTTCCCTTTTTATTTCAAGCTTTGAAATATATAAATGTATATCTGCTTGCAGGCTAATAAAAATATCAAACTCTATTTTGTCTGTATAGACCTACACTCAGCATAGATATAATCTTATATAATGTTATATTCAGTAAATGTATTATATTCTGCATTCAGACTAAAGCCCTTATGATAGAAGGTGAAAATAAAATCCTCAAGTACTAGAGTTATTAGCAAAAGTGAAAAATATCTGCAGTATCTTGTTTCAATACCTGCCATTCCATAAATATTTGTAACAATTCGTGGGTAAAGGAATTTCAACATTAATAAAATAAGGATCAATTTGCCAGGAAAATTTAAGAGACATTTTCCTGTTTTTTTTTTTAATAGAAGGCATAATCTCATTAATTTTCAATTTTCCATATGGATAAAAGTGTAGCCTAAATTAAATTTAAGGGAAAAAGAATGTGACTCAAATAATGTGAGCCTGAAGTCTTCCAACTACCTTTGAATTAATCTGAGAGACTTTAGTTACAGAATTGCAAGTTTTTGTCTGATATTAGGAAAACAAATACAATAAAACCTTAATTGATGATTGCTACATTAACTAAGTCCTTTAAACAATTTACTAGATGAAATTGAAGAAAAGGAAATTTCATGGGCAAATCAATGTATACTCAATGCAGTTTTTTTATCTTAAACATTCCATATCTACAAAGATAGCATAGCTTCAGATCTAACGAATTTTAACTGAGGATCAAGTATATTAATAGGTAATTCCACTTTTTGTTTTCTCTTTTTTTAAAATGTTTTTATTGGAGATCAATTTACCAAAATTCAGCATAACACGCAGTGCTATTCCCGCCAAGAGCCTCCCTCAGTGCCCATCACCCAGTCACCCCAACCCCCTGCCCACCTCCCCTTCCACTACCCCTTATTCATTTCCCAGAGTTAGGTGTCTCTCATGTTTTGTCACCCTCACTAATATTTACACTCATTTGCTCTCCTTTCCCTTTATTCCCTTTCACTAATTTTTATATTCCCCAAATGAATGAGACCATATAATGTCTGTCCTTCTCCGATTGACTTATTTCACTCAGCATAAAACCCTCCATTTCCAACAATGTCAAAGCAAAGTGTGGGCATTTGCGTTTCTAATGGCTGAGTAATATTCCATTGTATACATAGACCACATCTTCTTTATCCATTTGTCTTTTGATGGACACCGAGGCTCTTTCCACAGTTTGGCTATTGTGGACATTGCTGCTATAAACATCGGGGTGCGGGTGTCCCGGCGTTTCATTGCATCTGTATCTTTGGGGTAAATCCCCAACAGTGCAATTGATGGGTCATAGGGCAGGTCTATTTTTAACTGTTTAAGGAACCTCCACACAGTTTTCCAGAGTGGCTGCACCAGTTCAAATTCCCACCAACAGTGCAAGAGGGTTCCCCCTTCTCCACATCCTCTCCAACATATGTTGTCTCCTGTCTTGTTAATCTTCCCCATTCTCACTGGTGTGAGGTGGTATCTCACTGTGGTTTTGATTTGTATTTCCTTGATAGCCAGTGATGCGGAGCATTTTCTCATTTGCTTGTTGGCCATGTCTATGCCTTCCTCTGTGAGATTTCTGTTCATGTCTTTTGCCCATTTCATGATTAGATTGTTTCTTTACTGTTGTGTTTAATAAGTTCTTTATAGATCTTGGATACTAGCCCTTTCTCTGATAGGTCATTTGCAAATGTTTTCTCCCATTCTGTAGGTTGTCTTTTAGTTTTGTTGACAGTTTCCTTGGCTGTGCAGAAGCTTCTTATCTTGATGAAGTCCCAATAATTCATTTTTGCTTTTGTTTCTTTTGCCTTCATGGGTGTATCTTGCAAGAAGTTACTGTGGCCAAGTTCAAAAAGGGTATGGCCTGTGTTCTCCTCTTGGACTTTGATGGATTCTTGTCTCACATTTAGATCTTTCATCCATTTTGAGTTTATCTTTGTGTATGGTGCAAGAGAGTGGTCTAGTTTCCTTCTTCTGCATGTGGATGTCCAATTTTCCCAACACCCCTTATTGAAGAGACTGTCTTTCTTCCAGTGGATAGTCTTTCCTGCTTTGTCAAACATTAGTTGACCATAAAGTTGAGGGTCCACGTCTGGAGTTTCTATTCTGTTCCATTGATCTATGTGTTTTTGTGCCAGTACCACACTGTCTTGAGGACCACAGCTTTATAGTACAACTTGAAACCCGGCATTATGATGCCCCCGGCTCTGGTTTTCTTTTATAATATTCCCTTGGCTATTCAGGGTCTTTTCTGATTTCACACAAATCTTAAGATGATTTCTTCCAACTCTCTGAAGAAAGTCCATGGTATCTTGATAGGGATTGCATTAAACGTGTAAATTGCCCTGGGTAACATTGACATTTTCACAATATTAATTCTGCCAATCCATGAGCATGGAATATTTTTCCATCTCTTTGTGTCTTCCTCAATTTCTTTCAGAAGTGTTCTCTAGTTTTTAGGGTATAGATCCTTTACCTCTTTGGTTAGGTTTATTCCTAGGTATCTTATGCTTTTGGGTGCAATTGTAAATGGGATTGTCTCCTTAATTTCTCTTTCTTCAGTCTCATTGTTAGTGAATAGAAATGCCACAGATTTCTGGGCATTGATTTTGTGTCCTACCACACTGCCGAATTGCTGTATGAGTTCTAGCAATCTTGGGGTGGAGTCGTTTGCGTTTTCTATGTATAGTATCAAGTCATCTGTTAAGAGGGAGAGTTTGATTTCTTCTTTGCCAATTTGAATGCCTTTTCTTTCTTTTTGTTGCCTGATTGCTGAGGCTAGGACTTCTAGTACTGTGTTGAAAAGCAGTGGTGAGAGGGAACACCCTTGTCGTATTCCTGATCTTAGGAGAAAGGCTTCCAGTGTTTCCCCATTGAGAATGATATTTGCTGTGGGCTTTTCTTAGATGGCTTTTAAGGTTATGAGGAATGTTCCCTCTATCCCTACACTCTGAAGAGTTTTGATCAGGAATGGATGCTGTATTTTGTCAAATGCTTTCTCTTCATCTATTGAGTGGAACATACGGTTCCTTTTTTTTTCTATTGTTGATATGAACTATCACGTTGATTGTTTTATGAGTATTGAACCAGCCTTGCATCCCACGGTTAAATCCCACTTGGTCATGGTGAATAATCTTCTTAATGTATTGTTGGATCTTATTGGCTAGTATTTTGTTGAGAATTTTTGCATCCATGTTCATCAGGGATATTGGTCTATACTTCTTTTTGGTGAGGACTCTGTCTGGTTTTGGAATTAAGGTGATGCTGGTGTCATAGAATGAGTTTAGAAGTACTCCATCTCTTTCTATCTTTGTGAACAGCTTTAGTACAATAGGTATGGTTTCTTCTTTAAAAGTTTGATAGAATTCCCCTGGGAAGCCATCTGGCCCTGTACTTTTGTGTCTTGGGAGGTTTTTGAGGAGTGCTTCAATTTCCTCTCTGGTTATTGGCCTGTTCAGGTTTTGTATTTCTTCCTGTTCCAATTTTGGTAGTTTGTAGTTTTCCAGAAATGCGTCCATTTCTTCTAGATTGCCTAATTTATTGGCGTATAGCTGCTTATAATATGGTTTTAAAATCGTTTGTATTTCCTTGGTGTTGTTGGCGATCTCCACTTTCTCATTCATTATTTTATTAATTTGAGTCTTTTCTCTCTTCTTTTTAATAAGGCTGGCTAATGGTTTATCTATCTTATTAATTCTTTCAAAGAACCAACTCCTGGTTTTGTTTATCTGTTCCGCAGTTCTTCTGGTCTCTATTTCATTGAGTTCTGCTGGGACCTTTATTAATTCTCTTCTTTGCTGTTTTTTCTCCAGCTCCTTTAGGTGCAAGGTTAGCTTTTGTATTTGAGTTCTTTCCAATTTTTGAATGGCTGCTTGTATTGCGATGTATTTCCCCCTCAGGACTGCTTTTGCTGTATCCCAAAGATTTTGAACGGTTGTGTCTTCATTCTCATTAGCTTCCATGAATCTTATTAATTCCTCTCTAATTTCCTGGTTGACCCTTTCATCTTTTAGCAGGATGGTCTTAACCTCCACGTGTTTGAAATCCTTCCAAACATCTTGTGGTTTAGTTCTCGTTTCAAGGCATTATCGTCTGAAAATATGCAGGGTAGAATCCCAATCTTTTGGTATCGGTTAAGACCTTATTTGTGACCCAGTATGTGGTCTATTCTGGAGAGAGTTCCATGTGCACTTGAGAAGAAATTGTATTTAGTTGCGTTTGGACGTAAAGTTCTGTAAGTATCTGTGAAATCCATCTGGTCCAGAGTATCATTTAACGCTCTTGTTTCCTTGGAGATGTTATGATTAGAAGATCTGTCAATTATAGAAAGCGCTGTGTTCAAGTCTCCAAGTATAAGTGTATTATTATCTAAGTATGTTTTAACTTTGGTTATTAGTTGATTGATATACTTGTCAGCTCCCACATTCGGGGCATAAATAATCTTGATTGTTATGTCCTTTTTTTTAAATTTATTTATTCATGATAGACATAGAGAGAGAGAGGCAGAGACACAGGCAGAGGGAGAAGGAGGCTCCTTCACGGGAGCCCGACTCGGGTTCGATCCCGGGACTCCAGGATCAGGTCCTGGGCCAAAGGCAGGCGCCAAACCACTGAGCCACCCAGGGATCCCCTGTTACGTCCTTTTTTTGGATAGATCCTGTAAGTATGATATAGTGTCCCTCTTCATCTCTTACTACAGTCTTTGGGATAAACTTTAATTTATCTGATATGAGGATCGCTATCCCTGATTTCTTTTGAGGACCATTTACATGGTACATAGATCTCCAACCTTTTACTTTCAGGCTGTAGGTGTCCTTCTGTCTGAAATGAGTCTCTTGTAGACAGCAAATAGATGGGTCTTACTTTTTTATCCAGTCTGAAACCCTGCGCCTTTTGATGGGATCATTAAGCCCATTCATGTTCAAAGTTACTATTGAAAAATATGAATTTAGTGTCATCATGATACCTATTCAGTCCCTGTTTTTGTGGATTATTTCCTTGGACTTCCTCTTTCTTGTACAGAGTCCCCCTTAGTATTTCTTGCAGAGCTGGCTTGGTGGTCACATATTCTTTTAGTTTCTGCCTATCTTGGAAGCTCTTTATCTCTCCTTTTATTCTGAATGATAGCTTTTCTGGATAGAGTATTCTTGGCTGCGTGTTCTTCTCATTTAGGACCCTGAATATATCCTGCCAGCCCTTTCTGGCCTGCCAGGTCTCTGTGGAGAAGTATTCTCTTTACCTAATACTTCTCCCCATAAAGTTTAGGGATCTCTTGTCTCTTGCTGCTTTAAGGATCTTCTCTTTATCTTTGGAATTTGCAAGTTTCACTATTAAATGTCCAGGTGTTGAACAGTTTTTATTGATTTTAGGGTGGGAATCTCTCTATTTCCTGGATCTGAATGCCTGTTTCTGTTCTGAGGGAAGTTCTCAGCTATGATTTGTTCAAATATACTTTCTGGTCCTCTGTCACTTTCGGCGCCCCCGGGAACCCCAATTAAATGTAGATTTTTCCTTCTGAGGCTGTCACTTATTTCCCTTCACATATCCTCATGATGTTTTAATTGTTTTTGTCTTTTTTCCTCAGCTTCATTCCTTGTCATCAGCTTGTCTTCTATGTCACTCACTTGGTCTTCTACCACATTAACCCTCATGATTAGGACCTCAAATTTGGATTGCGTCTCATTTAATTGATTTTTAATTTCAGCCTGATTAGATCTAAATTCTTCCATCATGAAGTCTCTTGAATCCTTTATGCTTTTTCCTAGAGCCACCAGTAGCTTTATAATTGTGCTTCTGAATTGGCTTTCTGACATTGAATTGTAATCCAAATTCTGTATCTCTGTGGGAGAGAATACTGTTTCTGATTCTCTTTTGTGGTGACTTTTTCCTTTTAGTCATTTTGCTAAGTACAGAGTGGCCAAAAATCAATTGTACTGGAAAAAGGAGAAAAGGAGAGGGAAAAAGGGAGGGGGGAGGAAACAAACAGAAAACAAAAAACAAGGGGGAGTATCCTTTGATTCTGTATACTGTAAATCCCTCGACTTCCCCTGGAGGTTTCCAGCGGTGCTTGGTCAATAACTTGCTTTTCCCCTGTCCTTCCTGCTGGTCTTCTGGGGGAGGGGCCTGCCGTGTTGATTCTCAGGTATGCGCACCTGGGGGAGCTGCCCCGCCCCCTGCCAGGTGCATGGCTCAGTGGGAGCTGTTTATCCTGTGAGGCCCCTGGTCAGTACCAGGTACAAGGTGACAGAAGGAGGAACAAGAACAGTGGTGGCGGCCAGCTCTCCAGCTCTGGAGGCAGCTCCCACAGTAACTACTGCAGCTCCCAGTCCCCAGGGGCCTGGATGCTCAGGGTGGGGGTGGGGTGGGGGTTCCGATCTGCTGGGTGCAGCCAAGGGGCAGGGGAGTCCTTGTTGCCCTGTGTGCTCCCGGCCTCCCCCTGTCCTGGGGGGAGCGCCGGATCTTGGGCTCTGTCTCCCAGCCCCCTTGGCTCCAGGGCTTGCGCTGCTGGAATCGTGCTTCCAGTGCCTTGCAGCCCCCTCCACGTGGAGGCGCTGCCTGAGCTGTTCCCAGACCCTGCAGGGTGTGTGCTCCAGCCCTTTAGGGAGCTCAGCCAAGGATGTGTGGCACACTCTCCCCGGGGGCGCACTTCCTCTCTTAGTGCCCCTGGGAGCCGGAGGATATCCCTGCCCCTCCTGGGATTCTGCCCGAGCTCTCTGTGCCTTTCTGTCCGGGAAGATTGGTGAAGCTCCTGCTTCTCAGGGACTGGGCTTTCCTGGGGGCACGCTCTGCGCAGCCTTAGGCCAGCTCCTCGTGGGGGCCCCTCCCCCTTGGATGCTTTTTTATTTATTTTTTTCCTTCTTCCTATCTTGATAGAAGCGTGAACTCTTCTCACTGTAGCATTCCAGCTGTTCTCTCTTTATATCTCAGGCTGAATTCGTAGATTTTCAGGACGATTTGAAAGTTACCTAGGTAAGTTTGTGGGAACGGGGGTCTTGGGGACCCTACTCCTCCACCATCTTGCCCCACCTTCTCTCTTTTTTTAATTGAAATTCAATTTGCCAACATATGGTGTAACACCCAGTGCTCATCCCATCAAGTGCCCTCCTCAGTGCCCATCACCCAGTGACCCTTACCCCCAGCCCACCTCCCCTTCCACAACCCTTTGTTCATTTCCAAGATTTAAGAGTCTCTCATGGTTTGTCTCTCTCTCTCTAATTTTTCCCACTCAGGTCCTTCATTGAGCCCTTTGAGGTGGTTCTTCCCACTCTAAAATAGGGACACTA
Organism: Canis lupus dingo; assembly: GCF_003254725.2. NCBI lineage: Eukaryota > Metazoa > Chordata > Mammalia > Carnivora > Canidae > Canis > Canis lupus. The sequence continues at coordinate 67,726,170 of NC_064281.1, forward strand.
AGGTTTAGAGATATAACATCCCAAAATACAGAGAGATCTAATCATATTCATTGTGTTGTGAGTAAAATAACAGACTCCTACATTTTAGGGGGAAAATGTTTTAAAAAAAGAAAGTGGGGATATTTGGTGATTAACCCTTGAATAACCACTGAAATTAAGCTGAAAAATACATCTGTGAAAATTCTTTAATTGATTGAGATTTTTTGGAATTATTTCTCTTTGTCACACAGGCAAAGTATAATTGTCTAATATAGTTATTAGAAGAAATCACTACCACACACTTTAATTTAAAATTCTGTGAACTCGTCTTAATTTTCATCACAATACCATGCCCACCAAGTATTCACTAAATGTTTCTGATAAATGTCCTTAAGTTATTGCATTTAGAAACAATAATTTGAAGCAACATTATAACTAGTTTGATTGGTGATCTTTGTTCTGGCTTGAAGTAGTTAATGAATTTAGGAAAAATAATATCTGCTTTTACCAAGGCAATCCTGTGGATTTGGTAGCAATTATGGAGACCAATTAGAAATTGAAACACAGCTCTTTTTTTTTCAATTTAAATTCAATTAGCCAACATATAGTACATTAGTGAAACACAGTTCTTACTCTATAGAAACTTACAGCAGAATAGGAAAATAAAGGCACAATCAAATACATAGTAATACATAATAAGTAGAAAATGCCCTAAGAGAGTATCCAAATGTGCTTTGAGTGTTCAGAAAACAAATGGATTAAGAATTTATAAGTTACATCATAGGATTGAATACAATGAAATCACTAAAAGAATACTGTGTACCAAGATGCCTGGGTGGCTCAGCCCGGGATGCCTGACTCAGCAGTTGAAAGTCTAGCCTTCAGCTCAGGGAATAACCTCAGGGTCCCGGGAATTGGTTCCCACATCAGGCTCCTCACAGGGAGCCTGCTTCTCCCTCTGCCTTGGTCTCTGGCTCTCTCTCTCTGTATCTCTCATGAATAAATAAATAAAATCTTTAAAAAATACTGTGTACCATGAATGTATGTTTACAACAAAAGTATTTCCACAATATACTGTCAAATAAAATAAAGTTTCATAAATAAAAAAATTAGATACAAATATTGAAAATAAAGAGAGTAAAATGGAAACAAGCCCTCCAATGTACCTATAAATGAAGATGAGGAAGAACAATGTTGAAACATGAAATAAAATGGCATATTAATATGTTCTACTGATTGTGTTTACCCTGCCCCTTTAACTGTATCTTATAAATTATCATTTTATCCAAAAAAAAAAGAGCTTGTTCAATGGATAAAGTAAGTTCTCAGGGCAATAGACAACATCTAAAAGGAGGATTGTACATTTGGCAAAGGTTGTTGAGTGGAGCATTACTGATAGATGCCTGCTTCTTTGATAAAATTGTAGAAGTTTTCAGAGGGCTTCAACAGGTTTGAGAGTCTTAATGCCTCCATTACACAAGAAAGAAAAATGTGAAAAACACAGTGCTTTGCCCTAATTATTAATACTTATTTTAAAAATTCAGCTTTGTAAAATAATTAAATTAAATGATATTATGAACTGGCTAGGTTTATAACAGTGTTGCTATTATGATTGCTCATCTATTAAGAAAACATTTCATAATTTTTATCATAAAATTATGGTGCCTTAGTTCCTCAGTTGCTTATTTCTTAGCTAAAACAAAAAAATCAACATATATTCTCACCAGTGTGTGTATGGAGGCATTCATGTATGCATGTGCATGTTTGTGTGTCTGTGAGAGGGAAGAGAGAGAGATAACCAATGATAAAAGAGTATTCTTAATTTTCTATAATTGGTATGGAGGTAAAATAAAAAATATGACTATGCACAGATTATAAATAGGTATAATTGCCATTATTAGTGAGGATATCTATATAAATGTCAAACCTGTATATCTATTCATTTCTTATTAAAGATTTTATAGGAAATGACAAATTATAAACTGCTATATAGACTATTATTGACAAGTTTTCTATGACAGTGTAATTCTGATTTTGAACTATCTTTATTTTTAAACCTTAATCCTACCAGAATACTCAGTTTCCACCTTTCCTGAATATAGGGAAATACTATGTAAGGATTAATCCATAGGAGTGTGATTTTCCTTATTAAACAATTGCTTATGTTAAATTCATCCTTGGAAAAGAATTTTGCTTTAAACTTTGTAGACTCACATTTGTTTTTTTTTATTATTTTGTTTCCCAATTCTATGTTTTTTTTAAAGGTTTTATTATTTATTCATGAGAGACAGAGAGAGAGAGAGAGGGAGGGAGAGAGAGAAAGAGAGAGAGGTAGAGACACAGGCAGAGGGAGCAGCAGACTCCATGCAGGGAGCCTGACGGGGGACTCAATTCCAGGTCTCCAGGATCAGACCTTGGGCTGAAGGCGGCACTAAACCACTGAGCCACCCCGGCTGCCCAATTCTGTTTCTAAATAGTTTCCATTATACACTTCCTTTCAGTGCAGTGTAAATTGATTTTTAGAATCTCTAGGTCTGTAGAAGAGGCTCATTGATGTGTCTTTAATTTCATGCAATTCTTAAAGCTGTGAAAATATATATTTAAAATATAGTTATCATTTTGAAAAGATTTTTAAAAATTGTACAGGCTAGCTTAAAAAGATATTGTGATAAGAGGGAGTGATCTGGGAGAGCTAGATTCTTGTCTCACAGAGTGGAAGAATGAAATCTCGTGGACAACAGAGAGTGAGCAAAAGATAGAGGTTTATTGAGCAGAGATACAGAGAAAGCTCTCAGAAGGGACAGGGGCCCCAGTAGGGTTATCACTGAGAGCTTTTAGTGGCAGTCTTTTATTGAGAAACTAGCCAAGGAGCCCGAGGCCTTGAGATTCTTGTGCAGTCTTGGTTTGAGCAGGGACTATTGATAACACCTCAATGACATATTTGTTTGTGGTCTGGTGAGTTTCTGTGATTACTTAGTAGCCATTAAAGGGAGATACTCCCTAACATTTTGGAGCTAGGGAGCCAGGCTTATTATTTTCTATATTTTTACTGTCTTATCTCTGTTTTCTTGGGATAGGTAGAAGCCTGACTCTGGGCCTTTTGGTGTCCTTGTGGTTTAAGGGAGCCCACAGATTTCTGGGAGCCTGACTCTGGGCCTTTCCCTTATCTTTCCCTGCCTAGCCCCATCTACCCCTAACTCATTCCTACATCAGCAGTATTAATCATGTTTAAAGGTAGCAAAATTTGACTTTTATATAATCCAATGGTTTCTCAAGCTGTGGTCCCCAAACCAGTAACATCAACTATCAATTTGGGCACCTAGAAATTCGAGTAGACAGGCCCTACCCCAGGCCTAATAAATCAGAAACTTTGGGAGTTGGGAACTTTTTAAAAAACAGGACATTCTGATACATAATACAGTTAAAGAACTCATGCTGTTAAAGTGCTAGATATTAGGATCATGTTCCATTGTACCTTCCACCAAACCTCTCTAGTCAGATATGTTAAGTCAAAACAACAACAACAACAACAGTGATTTTAAAGTTAGCACCTGAATTTCCAGGTCAGAACAATAAATTTGTCTTCCTGATTTGTGCCAGATTTAGAAGAGAGCTTTCTAGTTGATGGAAAGTCTTGCACATTTCCTGGCAGAGAAACAAAATGAGAAATCTGCTTTATAGCCTCTGCAGTCAGCCTGATCAGCCTGATGACCAAACCCCTAGTAAGGGTAAAAGCAGGGTTATATTGAAGCTCTGAGGCCATTTTAAAGATAAGTCAGCATAATAAAACATTATCACCTGAAACAGTCAGCTAATTGATGGAAATGTGTGCCCTCCCCAGAATCTTTCCTAAACACATGCTTCCTTCCCATTTTACCTCTATGCCCACTCCTGCCTCTTGTTTGTCAATTTCTAATGCAGATTGTTACATTCTTACTCTCCATTCAGTTAATGTTATCTCTGCAGCCTTATTCACAGAAGTAGCCAGGGTAGTTTTCTGGAGAAGGGACTTGCACATGGCTCTGGTACTGTTTGTTTTTTTATGTTAGAAATTTTTGTCTGTCTTGCAGTTTTCAGAGCAAATCCTGGTCTGTGTGTAAGATTGCTTTTCATTCTGGATCCTCAGCCTTTTTTTTAATTTCTAGGCTCTAGTAAATATAGATATACTTCTAAAAATCAGTCAAGTTTGCTTTATTTTTGATGCAATAATATATCATCTCAAAGATGATGGGAAAGTATGTGTGTGAGCCAACTATTTATATTTTACTATTTTTTGCTCAAAGGACTATAATATGTAGACAAGTTCAATAAATATACAGTAGGCATGTTATGACAACTATATCAACTATTTTTCAAAATTACAAACTTTCAGTTTGTCACATTATATATATAGTAATCATTGACTTTATTGAAAAGGCTGAGATTTGACCAGAAGCTCCTCACCTCCACCCTCTTTCTTCCTTTCTGACCATATACTTATATAAAAAAATTCAAATTACATATTCATTTACAATATTGTCTTTTTAAATGGAAAAAGATAATGGAATCATTTTGATGAGTAAAAATATTACCTCAAGATTTAAGATTACCATTTGGCACATCCAAAGTCAGTACATGTGCCGTAGACCCAGGATAGTTACTATTTAGATACTGAGAAAACAGCATTGGACAAATTTTTAGAAAAACAAAGTTCCCATTTTCCTAAAGAATATATTGTAGTGAGATAAAATAGATAACAAAAATAGTTAATAAGTAAGTTATATTGTATATTTTTGGTGATACATTTTCCAGGAAAAAAGAAAACATGTTAAAGGAGTGAAAATAGGAGTGCAAGTTGCAATATTAAATAGGGTGTTCAGTATAGATTTCAATAATAAGGTGGCATTTGAGCAAAGAACTGGAGTTAAGTACCCAAAATTAAATGCATAAGATCTATAAAACATACCTTGTAAAGTATTATGTTCTAAATCACAAAGTATCTTATTAAGCTTATTAAACTCTCTAGTAGAAGCTCAGTGCAGAAAGATGCCAGTATCACATGCTCCTACCCCCTCAGTTCTGACAGTCAAAAATGTCTCCAGCCATTGCCAAATGTCCTTTGGACTACAAAATTACCCCCAGTTGAGACACTGACCTTGACTTAAGAAGTCTCTTCAGACCTTTGATAACTGAAAAAGTAACATTGGCATAATTTAGGGTAAAGCCAGGCTTATACAATTACTACCTAAGAAAAGTATTTTGCCACATGTTTTATGAGGTGTTGATGGATGCTTAGGTGTTCAAATATTTTATTTTAGGCTCGTCTCCCACTCCTGGGAATTTTCAATCGCTCTTTAATTTTTCTAAGATTTTATTTATTTACTTGACAGAGAGAGCACAAGCAGAGGGAGAGAGAGAGAAGCAAGCTCCCCACAGATCAAGGAGATCATGTAGGGGTCAATCCCAGGACCCTGGGATCATGACCTGAGCGGAAGGCAGGCACCTAACCATCTGAACCATCCAGGCACCTCACCATTTAGTTTATTTAACAAACAATTATTTTGCATTTCCTTTGGGTCAGGTATTGTTGTAAAAGCTTTACAAATAGTAGCTCATTAATCTTTATAACAAACAACCTTATGAGATAGGTATTATTATCTGAACTTTACAGATGAGGAAATTGAGGCACAGAAAAATTAAGTAACTTTCTCAGGGGCTAGTAAATCACAGAACAGAGTTTCAAACCTACACAGTCAGAGTTTGGCATCTTTTGCTGTTCATCATTATGCTCTCGGCTGCCTAAACTAATATGTAACATATGCTTATATTTAGCACTAGCTTTTTAAAGGACCTGAGTTGTTTGCTTTAATATACTTTGCAAACAAAAAAGAGAACAACATGTCCAGTGATATTTGAATCAGATAAACAACATATTATTATCATCTTAAAGATTTGTTTATTAGAGAGAGAGAGTATATGCATGCATGGGGTGTAGGGGCAGAGGGAGAGGAAGAAAGAGAATCTGAAGCAGACTCCCCACTGAATGAGAAACCTGAAAGGAGGCTGGATCTCATGACCCTGATTTGATTTTTTAAAAAAGATTGATTTTATTTATTTGAGAGAGAGAGGGCACGAGAGAGCACAAACAGGGGGAGGGAGAGGGATGACACAGACTCTCCATTGAACAGGGAGCCCTATGTGATGCTCAATCCCAGGACCCTGATATCATGACCTAAGCTGAAATTGACTGAGCCACCAGGTGCCCCAAGAACAAATTATTCTTTTAGTATAATGATGACCCATGGAGTATTTTTGGACAAACATTGAACAATCATTTGCTATTTATCCGAAAATCAAATTTCACTAAGCACCTTGTAATTTATCTGCTAACCCTTGCTTTAATTAAAACTGTTTATTATTGTTTAACCCAGTTTGTTCACTATTAGTTTGAGTAAGAAACACTGTTGGCATACCTAATATCTTAGGGAAATCCATGGGACTTTAAGGATAGTGGGAACACTTCTCAGCTATAATGAATGGATTAGTTTAAGTGCTTACTCCAGACTGAAGTATTCTTCCCTTTGAGAGGCACTTAACAGCCTAAGTCACATGATTTCACACTTAATTGTCTGCTTCTATAACTCATTGACTTTTATTCAAGGTGTATCAGCTCCTGAACAGCAAGCGCTGGGTATCATACTTCTTCCAATCCTTCACTGGATATAATATTTGTTATCAGGATAATATTTTATCTGAAAGTTGACTTCTTTCTAATTCATAATTTATAAAGGGACCTATTATGTCAAATTGATCATATAAAGATCCAGAGTAAAACAGAGCCATTCTAGTTTTAGAAGTATCATATCATACTTTCTCAGGCTGGTGACCCTTCATCTGCTCACTACTAGTTTTTGGTTTTCATTTGTCAGCATAATTTCTTTTTCATTTCCCTAAAGAAATGTAACAATTTAGGGATCAAGTTTTTCTTTTCCACATTCAGGAAGGGCAACATTTGAATCATTCATTGTTAAACTCAGACGATGAACACTTTCTTATATTCATGCAAGTCACATCATTACACAGCAGTTGGTCATTTTGTTGTTATTGTTCATCTGTCTGGAAGAGGGAAGCAGGTGTCTTGCTTCTGCCAAATGTAATACTGATGGCACCAACAAAAGAAAGTCTCTTGACAGCTCTATTTAGGGGAAAGCACGCAAATCAAATAGAGAAATATAATTTATTTGTTAAAGAATAAAAGCTGATGACCTGATGGCAGGTGGCTGCATTTTTCCACTGCTGAGTGAGTCAGTGGTGTTCATTTTCTAATCCTGTATTATAATCCTCAAAGCCCAGAGGAAAGAAGAAACACTGAACTATGAAAAAGTGGGAAAATAAGCACTACGTTCATATAGAAAGTCTAGCAGTCTTGATTTTAATTCTTAGGGGAATTTCTTCATTCTGAGTAATTATCAAATGTTTATCTTTTTTCTACAAATAAAGTTCTTGTCAAGTTTAACATCTATTCATCCGGGCCCTAAGGAAGAAATTAAAATTAAGAGTTTGTTCAGCAAATAGATTTCCAAGTGCTATACAAATTATAGCAAGTTTAGCCAACAGGCTCAATAAAAGCAGTCTCCACTTTGCTTCAATGAATGAAGAGGTTGCTGATGTCCTCAACTAGATAACAGTTGTCCTATCTTTATCTTTTAGTTTATACCATTGCATCATATGTGTTGATAAAGGTTTTAATATACACATTTTGAACACCAGCCTTTTAAATCAAAATGCTCAGCCAAAACCCTTTCTCCCTGGCTTACAAAGAGTTACTCTTATTTACCTGACAATCTATGGTTCTAGTACTTGTCTATATTTAATTTCATTAACAATTAGGATTTATCAGGTCTATGGGAAACATTTGTACATAATAGTGAATGTCTTTAAATTCTGAGCAAAATGTTGATGTCATTCAGATGTGAAGACCTATTACAAGATTGAAATAGATTTCTAATGCATTTGTTATACATTTTTGTAGCGTGGAATTTAAATCAGAAAAAAAAAGACAAATGGTTTGATATTTTCACTCATTTACACCAAAACATAATACACTTCGACTAGCTTTAGGCTATTATGGACCTTAACATGCAATGTGACCTTGGTCTGAAAAAGCATGTTTGGTTATCACAGAAACTTAATCATAAGAAGTCATAAGTAGAATCCTTCTTCTTTACTGCCTTTTTCTAGGTCTAGGAAATTTATTGCTTGTGGGACAAGTAGGATATGAACAATGGGCCAAATAGAGTCCAGGGTTATCTCATCTGTGTGAAAACTGCTTCTGAAAATCGATGTGACCCCTGCTACACTGTCATCCCAATTCCCACCCTCTGTGTCCTATTTGTCTTTTGGTAGAAGCTTAGATCTGTGTGCTGTCTCTATGTGTCTCTCTTGGGCCAGATTATCAAAATGAATCATTGCCTGCATACCTCTTATATTTCTATTTATTTTCCTGGTGTTGACTAGGTCCGATGAAATATGATTCTTTGTGCATTTGATCCTCACTGTGGCAAGCAACACCTAATTCAACTGTGTCCATCTCTTTTAAAAAGAGTAATGCTATTTTGAAACTTCAATCTACTATACAGCAACATTACAAAGTATAGACCATGCGACCTGTTTTCATAGTCCATAATAATTTTCCTTTCAGCCAACTTAATAGCATTTATTTCATCTCCAAATAGGTGACTTCTAGGAATTTTAATATAGTTTTAATTTTGTTTTATGCATGATGAATGTATTGCTTTTCTTTTTGCATATCTTGTTTGTAGAAAACTCCTCAGATTCTTATTAATGAGGTTACTTGTATATAGAGTGATACAGAACAAAGGATCTATTAATTTTAAGAATTCTGCCCCAGATAGAAAATATTTATTCAGGGGAAAGATTATATTATCTTAGACTCAGCAGGATGTCAATGTTCTAACTTTGTAGCAGTTCGTTTTGTAAAAATAGATCTTCCAGACTAAATAAATTCATACTTTAAGATTTATAAACAACAGTGCAAAAGCATAAAACCTCTCCAGTTATTATCAATAAATCATTATGAAGTTATTTTTTTAAAGATTTTATTTATTTATTCATGATAGTCACACAGAGAGAGAGAGAGAGAGGCAGAGACACAGGCAGAGGGAGAAGCAGGCTCCATGCACCCGGAGCCCGATGTGGGATTCGATCCCGGGTCTCCAGGATCACGCCCCGGGCCAAAGGCAAGCGCCAAACCGCTGCGCCACCCAGGGATCCCCATTATGAAGTTATTTGATCCACTTATAAAGTGCAGAAAACAAAATACTATCTAAATACAGACTTCAAACCATAGAAATAAGACATAATATTGCTTGGTTAGGTGTTGAGAAATGTACTTTAGAAGCACTAGAGATGCTGCCTAAGACATTTTAGAATTTAGTTTCTTAATAACATATTTCAAATGTTCAAACATTGTAGTTGAAGTAGATCATAGAATTTCTAATATTGTGCTCACTCCCTCTGGAATAGTTACCTCTTCCAAAACCACCACTGGGAAGGAAGGAAGGAAGGAAGGAAGGAAGGAAGGAAGGAAGGAAGGAAGGAAGGAAGGAAGGAAGGAAGGAAGGAAAGAGTTTAGGGTTAATTTCACAACAGTGGAGTTGTACAAGACACATGCATCATGCATTTATAATCAAAATATTATTTTTTATGTTTTATGATAAAACAATTCCTGAGAATATGTTTATTATAGATTCCTGTGCTAAAAGAAAATTAATAGGTTAATTTATACATTTTATTGAATTCCTTTTTTAAAAAAACATTTTATTTATTTATTTGAGAGGGAGCAAGAGAGAGTACAAATGGGGTGGGAGGTGCAGAGGGAGAGGGAGAAGCAGACTCCCCACTGAGCAGGGAGACCTATGCAGACTGATCCTAGGACCGTGGAATCATGGCTTGAGCTAAAGGCAGATGCTTAACGACTGAGCCACCCAGGTGTCATTTTATTGAATTCTTCAAGACCAATAAACAAATGCTTTTTATAACATTTTGGATTCAAATAATATGGGGGGGAGGAGCAAGATGGCGGAAGAGTAGGGTCCCCAAATCACCTGTCTCCACCAAATTACCTAGAAAACCTTCCAATCATCCTGAAAATCTATGAATTGGGCCTGAGAATTAAAGAGAGACCAGCTGGAATGCAACAGTGAGAAGAGTTCGCGCTTCTATCAAGGTAGGAAGACGGGGAAAAAGAAGTAAAGAAACAAAGGCCTCCAAGGGGGAGGGGCCCCGCGAGGAGCCGGGCTGAGGCCGGGGCGAGTGTCCCCAGGACAGGAGAGCCCCGTCCCGGAGACGCAGGAGCTGCACCGACCTTCCCGGGCGAAAAGGGGCTCGCGGGGAGTGGGAGCAGGACCCAGGAGGGCGAGGATGCCCTCGGGCTCCCTGGGACAGTAACAGACACCTGCGCCCCGGGAGAGTGCGCCGAGCTCCCTAAGGGCTGCAGCGCGCACGGCGGGACCCGGCGGGACCCGGAGCAGCTCGGAGGGGCTCAGCCGGCGGCTCCGCGGAGGGGGCTGCGGGGCGGGAGCAGCTCGGAGGGGCTCGGGCAGAGGAAGAGGCTCGGTGCGGAGGGGGCTGCGCGATTCCAGGAGCAGCTCGGGGGGCTCGGGCGGCGGCTCCGCGGAGGGGGCTGCGCGGCCCGGGAGCGCGAATCCACCAGCGCAGGCTCCGGAGCACAGGGCGCCGGGACACAGCCCAGGATCCCGCCTCCCCCGGGACAGGCAGAGGCCGGGAGGGTCCAGGACAGCGAGGACGCTCCTGCCCCAGCTGAGCACATCAGCGGCCCGGCCCGGAGCCTCCAGGCCCTGCAGACGGAGTTCCTGCCGGAGCTGATCCAGGTTTCCAGAGCTGCCCCGCCACTGGGGCTGTTCCTCCTGCGGCCTCACGGGGTAAACACCCCCCACTGAGCCCTGCACCAGGCAGGGGGCACAGCAGCTCCCCCAACTGCTAACACCTGAAAATCAGCACAACAGGCCCCTCCCCCAGAACACCAGCTAGACTGACAACTTCCAGGGGAAGCCAAGGGACTTAAAGTACACAGAATCAGAAGATACTCCCCGGTGGTTCTTTTTTTTGTTGTTGTTTTGTTTTGCTTTTTGATTTGTTTCCTTCCCCCACCCCCCTTTTTTTTTCTCCTTTCCTTTTCTTTCTCTTTTTCTTCTTTTTTTTTCCGTTTTTTTTCTTCCCTTTTTTTTCTCTTTCTCTTTTCTTTCCTTCTTTCTCTCCTCTCTTTTTCTCTTTTTCCCAATACAACTTGCTTTTGGCCACTCTGCACTGAGCAAAATGACTAGAAGGAAAACCTCACCTCAAAAGAAAGAATCAGAAACAGTCCTCTCTCCCACAGAGTTACAAAATCTGGATTACAATTCAATGTCAGAAAGCCAATTCAGAAGCACTATTATACAGCTCCTGGTGGCTCTAGAAAAAAGTATAAAGGACTCAAGAGACTTCATGACTGCAGAATTTAGAGCTAATCAGGCAGAAATTAAAAATCAATTGAATGAGATGCAATCCAAACTAGAAGTCCTAACGACGAGGGTTAACGAGGTGGAAGAATGAGTGAGTGACATAGAAGACAAGTTGATAGCAAAGAGGGAAACTGAGGAAAAAAGAGACAAACAATTAAAAGACCATGAAGATAGATTAAGGGAAATAAACGACAGCCTGACTAGAAAAACCTACGTTTTATTGGGGTTCCCGAGGGTGCCGAAAGGGCCAGAGGGCCAGAATATGTATTTGAACAAACCCTAGCTGAAAACTTTCCTAATCTGGGAAGGGAAACAGGCATTCAGATCCAGGAAATAGAGAGATCCCCCCCTAAAATCAATAAAAACCGTTCAACACCTCGACATTTAATAGTGAAGCTTGCAAATTCCAAAGATAAAGAGAAGATCCTTAAAGCAGCAAGAGACAAGAAATCCCTGACTTTTATGGGGAGGAGTATTAAGGTAACAGCAGACCTCTCCACAGAGACATGGCAGGCCAGAAAGGGCTGGCAGGATATATTCAGGGTCCTAAATGAGAAGAACATGCAACCAAGAATACTTTATCCAGCAAGGCTCTCATTCAAAATGGAAGGAGAGATAAAGAGCTTCCAAGACAGGCAGCAACTAAAAGAATATGTGACCTCCAAACCAGCTCTGCAAGAAATTTTAAGGGGGACTCTTAAAATTCCCCTTTAAGAAGAAGTTCAGTGCAACAATCCACAAAAACAAAGACTGAATAGATACCATGATGAGACTAAACTCCTATCTCTCAATTGTAACTCTGACCGTGAACGGGCTTAATGACCCATCAAAAGGCGCAGGGTTTCAGACTGGATAAAAAAGCAGGACCCATCTATTTGCTGTCTACAAGAGACTCATTTTAGACAGAAGAACACATACAGCCTGAAAATAAAAGGTTGGAGAACCATTTACCATTCGAATGGTCCTCAAAAGAAAGCAGGGGTAGCCATCCTTATATCAGATAAACTAAAATTACCCCAAAGACTGTAGTGAGAGATGAAGAGGGACACTATATCATACTTAAAGGATCTATTCAACAAGAGGACTTAACAATCCTCAATATATATGCCCCGAATGTGGGAGCTGCCAAATATATCAATCAATTATTAACCAAAGTGAAGAAATACTTAGATAATAATACACTTATACTTGGTGACTTCAATCTAGCTCTTTCTATACTCGATAGGTCTTCTAAGCACAACATCTCCAAAGAAACGAGAGCTTTATGATACACTGGACCAGATGGATTTCACAGATATCTACAGAACTTTACATCCAAACTCAACTGAATACACATTCTTCTCAAGCGCACATGGAACTTTCTCCAGAATAGACCACATATTGGGTCACAAATCGGGTCTGAACCGATACCAAAAGATTGGGATTGTCCCCTGCATATTCTCAGACCATAATGCCTTGAAATTAGAACTAAATCACAACAAGAAGTTTGGAAGGACCTCAAACACGTGGAGGTTAAGGACCATCCTGCTAAAAGATAAAAGGGTCAACCAGGAAATTAAGGAAGAATTAAAAAGATTCATGGAAACTAATGAGAATGAAGATACAACCGTTCAAAATCTTTGGGATGCTGCAAAAGCAGTCCTAAGGGGGAAATACATCGCAATACAAGCATCCATTCAAAAACTGGAAAGAACTCAAATACAGAAGCTAACCTTACACATAAAGGAGCTAGAGAAAAAACAGCAAATAGATCCTACACCCAAGAGAAGAAGGGAGTTAATAAAGATTCGAGCAGAACTCAATGAAATCGAGACCAGAAGAACTGTGGAACAGATCAACAGAACCAGGAGTTGGTTCTTTGAAAGAATTAATAAGATAGATAAACCATTAGCCAGCCTTATTAAAAAGAAGAGAGAGAAGACTCAAATTAATAAAATCATGAATGAGAAAGGAGAGATCACTACCAACACCAAGGAAAGACCAACAATTTTAAAAACATATTATGAACAGCTATACACCAATAAATTAGGCAATCTAGAAGAAATGGACGCATTCCTGGAAAGCCACAAACTACCAAAACTGGAACAGGAAGAAATAGAAAACCTGAACAGGCCAATAACCAGGGAGGAAATTGAAGCAGTCATCAAAAACCTCCCAAGACACAAGAGTCCAGGGCCAGATGGCTTCCCAGGGGAATTTTATCAAACGTTTAAAGAAGAAACCATACCTATTCTCCTAAAGCTGTTTGGAAATATAGAAAGAGATGGAGTACTTCCAAATTCGTTCTATGAGGCCAGCATCACCTTAATTCCAAAACCAGACAAAGACCCCACCAAAAAGGAGAATTACAGACCAATATCCCTGATGAACATGGATGCAAAAATTCTCAACAAGATACTGGCCAATAGGATCCAACAGTACATTAAAAATATTATTCACCATGACCAAGTAGGATTTATCCCTGGGACACAAGGCTGGTTCAACACCCGTAAAACAATCAATGTGATTCATCATATCAGCAAGAGAAAAACCAAGAACCATATGATCCTCTCATTGGATGCAGAGAAAGCATTTGACAAAATACAGCTTCCATTCCTGATCAAAACTCTTCAGAGTGTAGGGATAGAGGGAACATTCCTTGACATCTTAAAAGCCATCTATGAAAAGCCCACAGCAAATATCATTCTCAGTGGGGAAGCACTGGGAGCCTTTCCCCTAAGATCAGGAACAAGACAGGGATGTCCATTCTCACCCCTGCTATTCAACATAGTACTGGAAGTCCTAGCCTCAGCAATCAGACAACAAAAAGACATTAAAGGCATTCAAATTGGCAAAGAAGAAGTCACACTCTCCCTCTTCGCCGATGACATGATACTCTACATAGAAAACACAGAAGTATCCACCCCAAGATTGCTAGATCTCATACAGCAATTCGGTAGCGTGGCAGGATACAAAATCAATGCCCAGAAATCAGTGGCATTTCTATACACTAACAATGAGACTGAAGAAAGAGAAATTAAGGAGTCAATCCCATTTACAATTGCACCCAAAAGCATAAGATACCTAGGAATAAACCTAACCAAAGATGTAAAGGATCTATACCCTCAAAACTATAGAACACTTCTGAAAGAAATTGAGGAAGACACAAAGAGATGGAAAAATATTCCATGCTCATGGATTGGCAGAATTAATATTGTGAAAATGTCAGTGTTACCCAGGGCAATATACACGTTTAATGCAATCCCTATCAAAATACCATGGACTTTCTTCAGAGAGTTAGAACAAATTATTTTAAGATTTGTGTGGAATCAGAAAAGACCCCGAATAGCCAGGGGAATTTTAAAAAAGAAAACCATATCTGGGGGCATCACAATGCCAGATTTCAGGTTGTACTACAAAGCTGTGGTCATCAAGACAGTGTGGTACTGGCACAAAAACAGACACATAGATCAGTGGAACAGAATAGAGAATCCAGAAGTGGACCCTGAACTTTATGGTCAACTAATATTCGATAAAGGAGGAAAGACTATCCATTGGAAGAAAGACAGTCTCTTCAATAAATGGTGCTGGGAAAATTGGACATCCACATGCAGAAGAATGAAACTAGACCACTCTCTTTCACCATACACAAAGATAAACTCAAAATGGATGAAAGATCTAAATGTGAGACAAGATTCCATCAAAATCCTAGAGAAGAACACAGGCAACACCCTTTTTGAACTCGGCCATAGTAACTTCTTGCAAGATACATCCACGAAGGCAAAAGAAACAAAAGCAAAAATGAACTATTGGGACTTCATCAAGATAAGAAGCTTTTGCACAGCAAAGGATACAGTCAACAAAACTCAAAGACAACCTACAGAATGGGAAAAGATATTTGCAAATGACATATCAGATAAAGGGCTAGTTTCCAAGATCTATAAAGAACTTATCAAACTCAACACCAAAGAAACAAACAATCCAATCATGAAATGGGCAAAAGACATGAACAGAAATCTCACAGAGGAAGACATAGACATGGCCAACATGCACATGAGAAAATGCTCTGCATCACTTGCCATCAGGGAAATACAAATCAAAACTACAATGAGATACCACCTCACACCAGTGAGAATGGGGAAAATTAACAAGGCAGGAAACAACAAATGTTGGAGAGGATGCGGAGAAAAGGGAACCCTCATACACTGTTGGTGGGAATGTGAACTGGTGCAGCCACTCTGGAAAACTGTGTGGAGGTTCCTCAAACAGTTAAAAATATACCTGCCCTACGACCCAGCAATTGCACTGTTGGGGATTTACCCCAAAGATACAAATGCAATGAAACACCGGGACACCTGCACCCCGATGTTTATAGCAGCAATGGCCACGATAGCCAAACTGTGGAAGGAGCCTCGGTGTCCAACAAAAGATGAATGGATAAAGAAGATGTGGTTTATGTATACAATGGAATATTACTCAGCTGTTAGAAATGACAAATACCCACCATTTGCTTCAACGTGGATGGAACTGGAGGGTATTATGCTGAGTGAAGTAAGTCAGTCGGAGAAGGACAAACATTATATGTTCTCATTCATTTGGGGAATATAAATAATAGTGAAAGGGAATATAAGGGAAGGGGGAAGAAATGTGTGGGAAATATCAGAAAGGGAGACAGAACGTAAAGACTGCTAACTCTGGGAAACGAACTAGGGGTGGTGGAAGGGGAGGAGGGCGGGGGGTGGGAGTGAATGGGTGACGGGCACTGGGGGTTATTCTGTATGTTAGTAAATTGAACACCAATAAAAAATAAATTAAAAAAATAATATGAAACTGTTAATTCTATAAAATAATTGCTTAGCATTTTTATCAGTATAGATTTTGGGAAATTGGAAGTTGTAAAAGAAAAGAATTTGGAAAAGGTGATCTCTATTAAAAACATTTTATTCAGAGATAATGCTGTCCCATTACAAATCTCACAGAAGTTTCCCAGAATTCTATGCCACAGCTTTCCATACAGTAAATAGGGCATGTCATTTGCTATGCAGCAAACAATGATGACTATGAAATCTGTGTGGTTCAAGACTGCATACTAGATGTATAGGCTGCTTGCAATTACAAAATTAGCTATATCTGTACAATAAATCCATATTTCTATCACCACTGGAACCAGAACCAATAGCTAGATTTTTGTGGAAATTGTTTAGGTCCAGATTCAAGCCTAGGTTTTTCTTTTCTTGGATGATTTTTGTAATATATGGGGTCACTGAAAATTTTTCTGACCAGGGATATGCATATTTTCAAACTTTGTTTGTGGCCCATTACTGAAGTAAAGAGACTGTGGTGAGTAGAGTAATTTTGTCTGAGGTACTATGATTTACCCCTCATGCACTGTAGTTGAAGGCATTTAAGAATTCCAGGGTTTGGGGACACCTGGGCAGCTCAGTTGGTGAAGCAACAACTCTTGGTTTCAGCAAGGGTCATAATCTCAGAGTCCTGAGATCGAGCCCTGCGTCAGGCTCTGTGCTAGGTTGGGTGTATGCTTGAGATTCTCTCTCTTCCTCTTCCTTTGCCCCTTTCTCCCATTCTCTCTCTTTCTCAAAAAATAGGTGAATGAAAAAAAAAGAGAGAACACCAGGGTTTGTTTGATTACCTTCCAAGATCACTTCTTTGTAGCCTTTTATACTTACCTATGTTAAAAAAGAAAAAAATCTCCAGTTTCTAATTGCAGGGAAAACTTTGCTATCTGGTTCATACATCTCACATAAAAGATTTGCAATCAGAATTCAAAGATATAGTCATGTAGTTAGGTTCCCAGTGTAAGAGAAAATTCCTTTTGTAATTAGATAGATCTGTTCAAGACAAATTTGAAACATTTTATTAAACAAAAATTCTATTGGAAGCTAAGAAAGAATCTTGTTAATGTAATGAAGATGTGAGAGAAGATAATATAAAAATAAAAGGAGAAAATACAGCTTGTGTTTATATGCCACAGGTGATATTTTTTCATAAGTAATATTCTTCAAAATAAAAGGTAACACCAGAAATAATCAAAATTCCTGTCAGCTAGTAAATAATTAAACAGAGGGCAATGTATCCATGTAATGGAATACTTTTCAGCAATATAAAGGAAGAAACCACTGAAACATGCTACCACATGGATGAACGTCAAAAACATTCTGCTAAGTAAAAGAAGCCAGACATAAAAGACCACATATTGCATCTATTTGTATAAAATATCCAGAATAGGCAGTCCTATAGAGATAGAAAGTAAATTAGCTGTTGCCAAGGGCTGGGGCTGGGGCAGGAGATTAACTGTAAGTGGGCATCAGGAGTATTTTTGTGGTGATCAAGCTGTTCTAATATACATTTGTGATGTATTTTACATCTAATTACTCACAATTATAGGAAACTACTCTGTACTACTCTCATATCCACTGAAAATCATTGAAATGTACACTTAAGATAGGTGAATTTTATTATGTATGAATTATACTTTGATAAAGATATTAAAGAATGGAGATGATAGATAGATGATAGATAGATGACAGTTTTTTAAAAAAATGCAGTGTATGCTTTACAAGAAGGTGATCTGGTTATTTAATTTATAGGTATTCATAAACATATCATAAATTTGTTTCTCCAAGTCTCATGCCTCTTTAGCAGCAAATGTTGTTTCATTTTCACTGATTATTTACTGAAACATTTATTTTAAGAAAGTAGAGGCAGCTGGGGGATAGGTATGAGTTCCAATTGAGAGTTTTCCATCATCTAGTTATAGAAATAAAATATTTATAGATGCTATTAGAGGTAAAGGAAACACAGTGAAGTTTTTGAGCTCTTAATTCGTGAATGCTCTGATATTAATTTTCTTTTTGCAGAAGAGGTACCATTTCAAATTCCAACAATGAAGTCACCCTTGGACAAGATCCAACTGACTCCTGGGCAGGCATTGCCTCCTGGATTTCCTGGACCACTCATTTTCGCTGATAGTCTGTCCTCCGTGGAGACACTGTTGACCAACATTCAGGTCAACAATATTTCTATAAACAAAATAAATGTAATACAAGACATTAGCATCTACATAAATTATTTCACATTTGAGAAACTAAAACAGATAAGATGAACTGCATGTCATTTTCTGTACTTTGACAGGGTCTGCTGAAAGTGGCTTTGGATAACGCTCACATCCAGGAGAAGCAGATTCAACAAGAAAAAAAGGAACTGCGAATGGAGCTCTATAGAGAGAGAGAAATTAGAGAAAACCTTGAAAGACAACTTGCAGTTGAGCTTCAAAGCAGAAGTAAGTTTAACAAGTTCAATTACAGAATAAACATTTTGTTGTAAATATATTCAATAATAGTAGAAATATTCTTAGGGATAGCTTGGAACTACTGAAAAAAATGACAGGCTAAGAATCAAATACTGTGTGCAATTCACAAGGTAAGATATTTATACTCTTTCTCTTTAATTATAAAAGATAATGAAATATATCTGACTTCAGGCCACTTGCAGATTTAGAAAACATGAATATTCTTAGCTTCCTCACAATTTCATAAAATATTCCTGGATGCAAATAATCTAATAATTTCTTGTAGACGAAATGCTCTTTGCCAAGAACAGTGATAGATAAATAAGATAAATAAAACTCAGTCCTTGTCTTTGAGAGATTTACATTTTAGAGGGCCAGCACAACCAACCAGTTAATTCAAGACAATGTGGCAAGAACAATGAAGCACAGTATATATGGCTATACAGAGAAGGGGTAGTTAGTTCAGTTTGGTGGGGAAGTGAATAGTTGAGGAAGGCTCCCTGTTGCTGACACTTGAACCTGAGTATTGAAGATTGGCAGGCTAAGTAAGGGCAGGAAAGTATCTGAGTGATTTGGACATTCTCAATAGAGGTATCAGTAAGCATAGGCATGAAGGCAAGAAGCTTTATACATGGGCAACTATAAACAGATTGTTATTACTCTGAATTTAATGAAGTGAATCATGGGAGATGATGTAGAAAGATGAAAGTAGAAGCTAAATTGTGAAGGAAATTTTTAACCATGTAAAATTTTAGCTTGGATTTTATCCTATAGGTAATGGGAAGTAATAAAGAAATAAGCAGGGGGATGATCTGGTCTGATATCAATTAAACCACTTTAGTGTTGGGAATAGAGAGAGGGCTTGGAGTAAGACTACAAACAAGGAATTTATGTAAAAGGAGTTTGCTCTCATCCTGGCAGTGGAGATGAGGACTGAATTTGGATAGCATAAGTAGGGATGGAGATAAAAGAGAGAGAAAGGAGAGATAATCTTCACAAATAGAATTAACTTTCAAACCATGGGTAGACATTAGGTCATGTACAGATGTGGATAAAGACACTAGTTCATATAAAAACCAGGAAAATTTTAAATCTTCACTTCAGCCAATAATTTTCACCTTTTCCTTACATTTACCTTAAATACTAAATAGCAGCAAGAGTGTCGATTGTGAATTTCAACTTCTTCTCTTCTCTGCTTATTCTTCTATGGAAGGGTAACAAAGTAAATGCTAAATAAAATAGAGAGTGAGAAGGGGAAGGAAAAAAAGAGAAAATCCACAAGATAGATAATGCCTCCTTAACCAAGGAAGAATAATTCCAGTTGAGTGAAATCCACTAACTTTACCTTATTCCAAAGTTGTATATTATATTCCAAAATTTTTGGCAAGCAATTGAAAACTTACAGTATATTTTCCTTAAGGCCCAGGAATCATTATTAGTCCAGTTCAAAATATAAATTCAGTCACTTCATTTAAAAAGAATTAAATGTCTTTAAAAAATAAAATCTTAAAAAAATGGAGGAAACCTGGTTGGCTCAGTTAGTAGAGCATGTGACTCCTGATCTCAAGACTATAAGTTCAAACCCTACATTGGGTGGAGAGTTCAAATAAATAAACAAACAAATAAATACAATCTTAAAAACAAAAGAATTAAACCTCTCATTATCTTGTCAAAATCATTAAATACTATTAAGCAAAACCTAACTTGTCTTTTTAAAGTTTAGAAAAATCCATTTATATCTGGTGTTTGATATGCAAAATAATTATAATTAACAATCATAAAAACACACATTTTTAGTAGAATGATTTTTTATACTAAAGAACTTAATAATCATATGTCAAATATAACATTCCCAGATTAGCATATGTGTAACTACTACATAGAGTAAAATTGGCTTCTAACTTTTAGAGTTATACCAATTTCTGTTCATTAACTCCTCTTAGATTCTTGAGGTATATCTTTATAATTACTATCACATCTATTATCTTTTAAAAAGGTCTAGACAGGGACACCTGGGTGGCTCAGCAGTTGGGCATCTGCCTTCCAATCAGGGCATGATCCCGGGATCCTGGATCAAGTCCCACATCAGGCTCCTTGCAGGGAGCCTGCTTCTCCCTCTGCCGATGTCTCTGCTGTGTCTCTCATGAATAGATAAATAAAATCTTTAAAAAAAGGCTAGACATGATAGGGGCACCTGAGTATCTCAGTTTGTTGAGCACCGGCCTTCAGCTCAGGTTATGATCCTGGGGTCCTGGGATCAATCCCCAAGTTGAGCTCCCTGCTCAGCAGAAAGCTTGCTTCTCCCTCTCTTCTCCATCTTTCTCCCTTTCCCTCTACCCATGCTCCCCCATCACCCTTCGTGCTCTCCCCCCATTCCTGCTCCTGCTCTCTGACACACCATGTTGTCTCACTTGCACTCTCAAATAAAATCTTTAAAAAAATAAAAAGGCCTAGACATGGTTGACGTAATATTATATCTATTATCAAATTTATTCTAAAGTATTTGTATTTAATAAATGTAGCACATTATGATGTAATAATAATACCACTGCTACTATCATTACATACCACATTATCACTACTACTATCATTACTGTCACTACTACTACTACTACTACTACTACTACTGGTGGGTAATGCTTATCAATTGTTATGTGCTAAGCACTGTTTTTAACATTTTACATCTAATTACTCACAATTATAGGAAACTACTCTGTTATCCTCAATTGATGTAGAAAAATTATGTACTTCATCTCTATGAAGCTCAGTATTCTCATCTATTACAATAGTTGAACTGGATAATAACTTAAATTCCTTTCTAGTTCCCTAAATATCTCATATCCACTATAACTAACTTTTTATTACAAAAGGGGAACTTTTTATCTGAAGTCATATGATAGAAAAGAAAGAGGGGGAGGAATTGATCTTATGCTTAGAAGTAACAACAGTCCAAGTATATCAAAAGAATAGTAACTATATATTCGTATAAAACTACATGTGTAAATATTATATTATTTAATGCTATCATTAAATGCATGTAGTTAGTGAAAGTAGAAAATAATTTTCTACCACTTCTACCATTGCCATACAATTGGATGTTTATTATAAAGCATATGCACTGGAAAGGTGAAAGCAAAAAGAAGTAAATTGTATGTATAATTCTGGTTATAATAAAACTATTATTTTATATATAATATTATATATTATTATCTTTTTTTCCAATTAAAATGTAATGAGATATAGTCCCAGAAAATGCTCAGTACATATTAGGTCCAAAATACATGAAAGTTATTATTATTTATTTATATATTTAAAAATGTAATATGCTAATGCTGTGGGATTGTTGAACACGGTGGTCAAGAGAGAATTCTTGAGACATTTTATGGTGCAACTTAATAAGTTTATTGAAGTAGCACGAGGACAGGACCCACGGGCAGAAAGAGCTGTACTTTTTGCTATATGAAGCTGGTGGTTATAAGCTTAGTACTCAAAGGGGAGGAGATGTGCAAGGATTATTATAGCATAAATGTCTTCTTCAAATAGCTTCACATAAAACTGCTTTCACAAGATTTCTCAGATGCTAATCATTCAGTTCATATTAGCTATGAGTGGGTTTACCCACAGTCATGAGATCCTTTAAAAGTGTAGCAGTCAGCACATATGTGATCACTATCAAAACAACGCAGTCTATAGGTCAGTCTTCTGAGCTAAAGGTGAACATTTTTTCTGCTTCTATCTCTCCTCACTGTGCCATTGTAATATACATAATCATAAATTTCAAGAAAAACTATATTATAGAATACTTTTGAGCCAATAATTTTACTGGAAGCAAAATTGTGTATTATCAAGGACATTAAGTTATAAATTATTTTTAATAAATTAAGATTTCTGATTTAAGTAATTTGTTAAATGCTTTATATTAATGATGATAAATAAGTATAATTAAAATAGAAAAACAGCTTTATGTTGAACCTCATTTAATAATCTTTTACCCAAACCAACAGAAACCAGGGGTGCCTGGGTGGCTTGTCAGTTAAGCATCAGATTCCTGGTTTTGGCTCAGGTCATGATCTCCTGAGTTGTATGATAGATCCCACACTCAGTGGGGAGTCTGCTTGAAGATTCTCTCCCTCTGCCCTTCCTCACTCTCAAAATAAATAAATCTTTTAAAAAAATAACAGAAACCATACATTCTCAGTGTCTTTGTTTCAAGTTTTCCAATTTTGTTATTACCTCAAAGCTCTGAATTTTTGTTTCACATGAATGTAAATTTACATGGGTGTCTAATTCTTTTCAAGTTGCTGAAGGTTACTTATTTATTTATTTATTTAGATTTTATTTATTTATTTGAGAGAGAGAGAGAGAGAGAGAGAGGCAGAGACACAGGCAGAGGGAGAAGCAGGTTCCATTCCATGCAGGAAGCCTGATATGGAACTCCATCCTGGGTCTCCAGGACCACATCCTGGGCTGAAGGTGGTGCTAAACTGCTGAGCAACTGGGGCTGCCCAGCTGTAGGTTATTTATGTGAAAGACATTGAACTGTGAAATAAATACAAGTGAAACAAATTAGCATCATAATTAGTTTAAAATATATTTTAATTATATGTGAACACTTTAAACATTTTTTAAATGCCAAAATTTTAAAGTTTGCATATTTCTTGAATGTTTTTCTACTTTCACAATAAAAAATATCTTCAATTTTTAAAAACTGATTCAGGGGGACCTGGGTGGTTCAGTGGTTAAGCATCTGCCTTTGGTCAGGTCATGATCCCAGGGTCCTGGGATCAAGTCCCACATCAAGCTCCCACTGGGGAGCCTGCTTCTTCCTCTGCCTGTGTCTCTGTCTCTGTGTTTCTCATAAATAAATAAATAAAATCTTTAAAAAAGTAAAATTAAAAAGAATGATTCAGAAAGACTGTAAAGATTGGTAGGCTTAAAACCCTTCTATGAGCCAATATATTGAAGGAACCCAATAATTCTATCTAAGAAATTATCAAACATTTAATGCTATCACTAAGTGCATGTAGTTAGTGAAGGTACAAAATAATTTTCTACCACGACTACCATTGCCATACAAATGCATGTTTATTATAAAGCGTATGAACTGGAAAGGTGAAAGCAAAAAGAAGTAAATTGTATGATTTAACACTCTGGTTGAACCTAATGAGATCTGGAACCAAAATAAACTAATGATATGCATTTATGTCTCTCTCAGTATCTATTTATGGTTTATAATCCACCAAAATAGGCAACATTATTTTATTGACTAAAGTTTTGCCAACTAATTACCTTTTCACGTTTCAGCTACCATGCAAAAACGTCTGAAGAAGGAGAAAAAAGCCAAGAGAAAACTGCAGGAAGCCTTGGAATATGAATCAAAGCGCCGGGAACAAGTGGAACAAGGATTTAAGCAAGCCACTACTAGTGACAGTGGCCTGAGAATCTTGAAAGGTAGTATTTGTTTTTTTTTGTTTGTATGTTTTGTTTTTTTTAATAAATTAATTTTTTATTGGTGTTCAATTTACCAACATACAAACACCCAGTGCTCATCCCGTCAAGTGTCCCCCTCAGTGCCCGTCACCCACTCACCCCCACCTCCCGCCCTCTGCCCCTTCCACCAGTCCTAGTTCGTTTCCCAGAGTTAGGAGTCTTTATGTTCTGTCTCCCTTTCTGATATTTCCCACACATTTCTCCTCCCTTCCCTTATATTCGCTTTCACTATTATTTATATTCCCCAATGAATGAGAACTTATCATGTTTGTCCTTCTCCGATTGACTCATTTCACTCAGCATAATACCCTCCAGTTCCATCCACCTTGAAACAAATGGTGGGTATCTGTCATTTCTATTTCTAATGGCTGAGTAATATTCCATTGTATACATAAACTACATATTCTTGACCCATTCATCTTTCGATGGACACCGAGGCTCCTTCCACAGTTTGGCTATTGTGGACATTGCTGCTAGAAACATTGGGGTGCAAGTGTCCCAGCGTTTCATTGCATCTGAATCTTTTGGGTAAATCCCCAACAGTGCAATTCCTGGGGCGTAGGGTAGGTCTATTTTTAACTCTTTGAGGAACCTCCACACAGTTTTCCAGAGTGGCTGCACCAGCTCACATTCCCACCAACAGTACAAGAGGGTTCCCTTTTCTCCACATCCTCTCCAACATTTGTGGTTTCCTGCCTTGTTAATTTTCCCAATTCTCACTGGTGTGAGGTGGTACCTCATTGTGGTTTTGATTTGTATTTCCCTGATGGTAAGTGATGCAGAGCATTTTCTCATGTGCATGTTGGCCATGTCTATGTCTTCCTCTGTGAGATTTCTCTTCAGGTCTTTTGCCCATTTCATGATTGGATTGTTTGTTTCTTTGGTGTTGAGTTTAATAAGTTCTTTATAGATCTTGGAAACTAGCCCTTTATCTGATAGGTCATTTGCAAATATCTTCTCCCATTCTGTAGGTTGTCTTTGAGTTTTGTTGACTGTATCCTTTGCTGTGCAAAAGCTTCTTATCTTGATGAAGTCCCAATAGTTGATTTTTGCTTTTGTTTCTTTTGCCTTCGTGGATGTATCTTGCAAGAGGTTATTGTGGCCGAGTTCAAAAAGGGTGTTGCCTGTGTTCTCCTCTAGGATTTGGATGGAATCTTGTCTCACATTTAGATCTTTCATCCCTTTGGAGTTTATCTTTGTGTATGGTGAAAGAGAGTGGTCTAGTTTCATTCTTCTGCATGTGGATGTCCAATTTTCCCAGCACCATTTATTGAAGAGACTGTCTTTCTTCCAATGGATAGTCTTTACTGCTTTATCAAATATCAGTTGACCATAAAGTTCAGGGTCCACTTCTGGGTTCTCTATTCTGTTCCACTGATCTATGTGTCTGTTTTTGTGCCAGTACCACACTGTCTTGATGACCACATCTTTGTAGTACAACCTGAAATCTGGCATTGTGATGCCCCCAGATATGGTTTTCTTTTTTTAATTCCCCCTGGCTATTCGGGGTCTTTCTGATTCCACACAAATCTTAAAATAATTAGTTCTAACTCTCTGAAGAAAGTCCATGGTATTTTGATAGGGATTGCATTAAACGTGTAAATTGCCCTGGGTAACATTGACATTTCCACAATATTAATTCTGCCAATCCATGAGCATGGAATATTTTTCCATCTCTTTGTGTCTTCCTCAATTTCTTTCAGAAGTGTTCTATAGTTTTTATATAGTTTTATAGATCGTTTTATAGTTGTATAGATGTTTATAGTTTTATAGATCCTTTACCTCTTTGGTTAGGTTTATTCCTAGGTATCTTCTGCTTTTGGTTGCAATTGTAAATAGGATTGACTCCTTAATTTCTCTTTCTTCAGTCTCATTGTTAGTGTATAGAAATGCCATTGATTTCTGGGCATTGATTTTGTATCCTGCCACGCTACCAAATGGCTGTATGAGTTCTAGCAATCTTGGGGTGGAGGCTTTTGGGTTTTCTATGTAGAGTATCAGGTCATCAGCGAAGAGGGAGAGTTTGATTTCTTCTTTGCCAATTTGAATGCCTTTAATGTCTTTTTGTTGTCTGATTGCTGAGGCTAGGACTTCCAATACTATGTTGAATAGCAGTGGTGAGAGTGGACATCCCTGTCTTGTTCCTGATCCTAGGGGAAAGGCTCCCAGTGCTTCCCCAATGAGAATGATATTTGCTGTGGGCTTTTCGTAGATGGCTTTTAAGATGTTGAGGAAAGTTCCCTCTATCCCTACACTCTGAAGAGTTTTGATCAGGAATGGATGCTGTATTTTGTCAAATGCTTTCTCTGCATCTAATGAGAGGATCATATGGTTCTTGGTTTTTCTCTTGCTGATATGATGAATCACATTGATTGTTTTACGAATGTTGAACCAGTCTTGTGTTCCGGGGATAAATCCTCTTGGTCATGGTGAAAATTTTCTTAATGTGCTCTGGATCCTATCGGCTAGTATCTTGTTGAGAATTTTTGCATCCATGTTCATCAGGGATATTGGTCTGTAATTCTCCTTTTTGGTGGGGTCTTTGTCTGGTTTTGGAATTAAGGTGATGCTGGCCTCATAGAACGAATTTGGAAGTACTCCATCTCTTTCTATCTTTCCAAACAGCTTTAGTAGAATAGGTATGATTCCTTCTTTAAACATTTGATAGAATTCCCCTGGGAAGCCATCTGGCCCTGGACTCTTGTGTCTTGGGAGGTTTTTGATGACTGCTTCAATTTCCTCCCTGGTTAATGGCCTGTTCAAGTTTTCTATTTCTTCCTGTTCAGTTTTGGTAGTTTGTGGCTTTCCAGGAATGCGTCCATTTCTTTAGGTTGCCTAATTTATTGGCGTATAGCTGTTCATAATATGTTTTTAAAATCGTTTGTATTTCCTTGGTGTTGGTAGTGATCTCTCCTTTCTCATTCATGATTTTATTATTTTGACTCTTCTCTCTTCTTTTTAATAATACTGGCTAATGGTTTATCTATCTTATTAATTCTTTCATAAAACCAACTCCTGGTTCTGTCGATCTGTTCCACAGTTCTTCTGGACTCGATTTCATTGAGTTCTGCTCGAATTTTAATTAACTCTCTTCTTCTGCTGGGCGTAGGGTCCATCTGCTGTTTTTTATCTAGCTCCTTTTTGTGTAAGGTTAGCTTTTGTATGTGAGTTCTTTCCAGTTTTTGAATGGATGCTTGTATTGCGATGTATTTCCCCCTTAGGACTGCTTTTGCTGCATCCCAAAGATTTTGAATGGTTGTATCTTCATTCTCATTAGTTTCCATGAATCTTTTTAATTCTTCCTTAATTTCCTGGTTGAACCTTTCATCTTTTAGCAGGATGGTCCTTAACCTCAACGTGTTTGAAATCCTTTCAAACTTCTTGTTGTGATTTAGTTCTAATTTCAAGGCATTATGGTCTGAGAATATGCAGGGGACAATCCCAATATTTTGGTATCGGTTCAGACCCGATTTGTGACCCAATATGTGGTCTATTCTGGAGAAAGTTCCATGTGCACTTGAGAAGAATGTGTATTCAGTTAAGTTTGGATGTAAAGTTCTGTAGATATCTGTGAAATCCTCTGGTCCAGAGTATCACTTAAAGCTCTCGTTTCTTTGGAGATGTTGTGCTTAGAAGACCTATTGAGGGTAGAAAGAGCTAGATTGAAGTCACCAAGTATCAGTGTATTATTATCTAAGTATTTCTTCACTTTGGTTATTAATTGGTTTAAATATTTGGCAGCTCCCACATTCGGGGCATATATATTGAGGATTGTTAAGTCCTCTTGTTGGATAGATCCTTTAAGTATGAGATAGTGTCCCTCTTCATCTCTCACTACAGTCTTCGGGGTAAATTTTAGTTTATCTGATAGAAGGATGGCTACCCCTGCTTTCTTTTGAGAACCATTTGAATGGTAAATTGTTATCCAACCCTTTATTTTCAGACTGTAGGTGTCCTTCTGTCTAAAATTAGTCTCTTGTAGACAGCAAATAGATGGGTCCTGCTTTTTTATCCAGTCTGAAACCCTGCGCCTTTTGATGGGGTCATTAAGCCCATTCACGTTCAGAGTTACTATTGACAGATATGAGTTTAGTGTCATCATGATATCTATTCAGTCCTTGTTTTTGTGGATTGTTCCACTGAACTTCTTCTTAAAGGGGAATTTTAAGAGTTCCCCTTAAAATTTCTTGCAGAGCTGGTTTGGAGGTCACATATTCTTTCAATTCCTGCCTGTCTTGGAAGCTCTTTATCTCTCCTTCCATTTTGAATGAGGGCCTTGCTGGATAAAGTATTCTTGGTTGCATGTTCTTCTCATTTAGGACCCTGAATATATCCTGCCAGCCCTTTCTCGCCTTCCAGGTCTCTGTGGAGTGGTCTGCTGTTACCCTAATATTCCTCCCCATAAAAGTCAGGGCTTTCTTGTCTCTTGGTGCTTTAAGGATCTTCTCTTTATCTTTGGAATTTGCAAGCTTCACTATTAATTGTCGAGGTGTTGAACGGTTTTTATTGATTTTAGGGGGGGATCTCTCTATTTCCTGGATCTGAATGCCTGTTTCCCTTCCCAGATTAAGAAAGTTTTCAGCTAGGGTTTGTTCAAATACATATTCTGGCCCTCTGGCCCTTTCGGTGCCCTCTGGAACCTCAATTAAACGTAGGTTTTTCTTCCTCAGGCTGTCGTTTATTTCCCTTTATCTGTCTTCATGGTCTTTTAATTGTCTGTCTTTTTTTTCTCATTTTCCCTCTTTGCCATCCACTTGTCTTCTATGTCACTCACTCCTTCTTCCACCTCGTTATCCCTTGTCATTGGGACTTCTAGTTTGGATTGCATCTCATTCAATTGATTTTTAATTTCTGGCTGATTGGATCTAAATTCTGCAGTCATGAAGTCTCTTGAGTCCTTTATGGTTTTTTCTAGAGTCACCAGTAGCTGTATAATAGTGCTTCTGAATTGGCTTTCTGACATTGAATTGTAATCCAGATTTTGTAACTCTGTGGGAGAGAGGACTGTTTCTGATTCTTTCTTTTGAGGTGAGGTTTTCCTTCTAGTCATTTTGCTTAGTGCAGAGTGGCCAAAAACAAGTTGTATTGGGAAAAGGAGAAAAAGAGAGAGAGAGAGAAGGAAATAAAAGAGAAAAAGAAAAAAGGAAGAAAAACAGGAAAAAAGAGAAGAAAAAGAGAAAGAAAAAGAAAGATGAAAAAAAGGGGGGGGGAAGCAATCAGAAAAAAAAAAAAACAACAACACACGGGGGAGTATCTTCTGCTTCTGTGTACTTTAAGTCCCTTGACTTCCCCTGGAACTTGTCCGTCTAGCTGGTCTTCTGGGGGAGGGGCCTGTTGTGCTGATTTTCAGGTGTTAGCACTTCGGGGAGCTGCTCTGCCCCCTGCCTGGTGCAGGTCTCAGTGGGGTTTGTTTACCCCGTGAGGCCCCTGGAGGAACAACCCCAGTGGCGGCGGCAGCTCTGGAAACCTGGTTTCAGCCCCTGCAGTAACTGCGGAGCTCTCCGTCCAAAGGGGCCTGGATGCTCCGGGGCGGGGCCGCTGATCTGCTCAGCTTGGGGTCGCCTGGTGGCAGGAGCGTCCTTGCTGTCCTGGGCCCTCCTGGCCTCTGCCTGTCCAGGGGGGAGGCCAGATCCTGGGCTGTGTCCCGGCGCCATGTGCTCCTGGTCTGCGCTGTTGGATTCGCTCCCGGCCTCGCAGACCCCACCGCGGAGCCGCCGCCCGAGCCCCTCCGAGTCCTGCCGTGCGCGCTGCATCCCTTTAGGGAGCTCGGCGCACTCTCCTGGGACCGCAGGTGTCTGCTAGTGTCCCAGGGAGCCCGAGGGCATCCCCGCCCTCCTGGGGTCCTGCTCTAACTCCCTGCGGGTGCCTTTCACCCGGGAAGGTCGGTGCAGCTCCTGCTTCTCCGGGACGGGGCTCTCCTGTCCTGGGGTCACTCGCCCCAGCCTTAGCCCGGCTCCTCGCGGGGCTCCTCCCCCTTGGATGCCTTTTGTTTCTTTATTTCTTACCCCCGCCCCGCCCCGTCGTCCTACCTTGATAGAAGCGCGAACTCTTGTCACTGTAGCATTCCAGCTGTTCTTTTTTAAAATCTCAGTCCGAATTCGTAGATTTTCAGGATGATTTGAAGGTTATCTATGTAGTTTGGTGGGGACAGGTGATTTGGAGACCCTACTCTTCCTCTATCTTGCCCCTCTTGAAAGGTAGTATTTGATTTGACTTTAACTCTCAAGGTACAGAAAGAAAAAAAAAACCAACCTGATTTATTTTTTTATAATATATATATATATTTTTAATTTTTATTTATTTATGATAGTCACACAGAGAGAGAGAGAGAGAGAGGCAGAGACACAGGCAGAGGGAGAAGCAGGCTCCATGCACCGGGAGCCCGACGTGGGATTCGATCCCCGGTCTCCAGGATCGCGCCCTGGGCCAAAGGCAGGCGCCAAACCGCTGCCCTACCCAGGGATCCCAAAAACAACCTGATTTAAAAAGAGAGAGGAAGAGAGAAAGAAAGACAGAAAGAAGAAAGAAAGAGAGAGGGAAAGGAGGGAAGGAAGGAAAACCTAGAAAAAAAAAGAAGGAAGGGAGGGTGAAAAGGAAGGAGAAAAGGAAGAAAGGGAAAGAGGAAGGCAGGGAGGAAGGGAGGAAAGAAGGAAAAGAAGGAAGGAAGGAAAGAAGGAAGGAAGAGGCTTTGTTCAACAATAATTTAAAAATCAATTTGAGGCCAGGCTCTTTAGGTTATGAATTAAATGTGTCAAAATAATCCCTATTCTGGGAGATACAAATATCCTAGGAATAACATGAAACCCTGCTGACTTTTGCAATAGAAACAGTAATGCTGATAACCTTCTTGTTTTTAAAATGTAAGTATTTTATGTCCACTCATTTTAAAATATGCTGATAATTGGTCTACTCTTTTTAAATAAGTTATAGGATGCTGATTTATTTAATGTAGATTGTATCAGTGTTGGGGGTTTAAGGAGGGCCTGGATGAAAAAAAATGTTCTAAGTACATTCCTAGGGACGTCTGGGTGGCTCAGCAGTTGAGCATCTGCCTTTGGCTTAGGGCATGATCCCGGAGTTCCAGGATCAAGTCCCATATTGGGCTTCCTGCATGGAGCCTGCTTCTTCCTCTGCCTGTGTCTCTGCCTCTTTCTCTCTGTGTCTCTCATGAATAAATAAATAAAATATTTTTTAAAAAATTTAAGTACATTCCTGGAGATTCTGTTAGAAGAAATGCTTCTGTCATGAATTTTCTTAATTCCAATATTTTTCTGATTACACTGTCAATTATGAAACTCCACAACATCATCTCATCTCATAGAATATTCAGGTTCTTCTTTCATTGCACACTAACAGCTTGTGTTTTTAACTGACATGTTAAATATACATATGTATATTAACTGCTATGTGTGTGTAGCAAATATAAACTGAAGAATTTTACACAAACATGCACACATACCCCATATACATGCATGACACACACATAAGACTAAAAGGGTGCTTCAGTGTCCTATACTAAGAATGAGTAAGGGATTTTTTTTATAAATGTGAATCATATTCTTTCTTTCCAAAAGTTCAATTTCCTTTTCACTGTGACTGTCTTGGATCATTGTGTTCACAATCAATAGAAATAGTGTTACATTATTACCTCATCTTAACCATGCCTCATTGAAACACAGAAAAGAAGGAGTAATTATACATTAATATCTTACAAAATGGGACATCTCAGTGGGAGCCAGCATCCTTGCTTATCAAAGGTTTTAAAAATAACATTACTTGAGTAGCATGGGACATATGTTCTGTGCACTCATTATTATCATTCGAGGCCCTTGTCATTCTGAGGTGGCTTGAATTTTTTTACATATTTAAAATTCACCCATCCAGGTCTAGCTTTTCTATTATAGAGGAAAAACAGCTGTTTCTACAGCATGGTGGGTATCTTGTATTCAAATCATTTTATTCTCATATTAATCTTTGATGGCATTGGATGATATATTGGCATCTGTTGCCACATTACCCAAGGGTGCCCAAGCAAATGTGTATATATAGAAATGCTCATATAAAGCTGTGCTTCATGGATATGGATAGCTTTTAGATAATCACATCTCTTATTTAAAATTGAAAATAAAAACCTAACTTCTTATTTCTTTTTCTCATTTTTTTTCAGAAACAGTTCATGTATCTCTCTCTGCCTTTATAGCCAGTACTACATAAAGACCACAAACCACAACTGTGTTCTGATGTTCAGTATGCTTAGCATAGAGATATTCTCATCATCTATCATATTTTACAATTAAAAATATACCATAAGAATAGGGAACTTCCATTTATGTAATTGCATCAGTCTTTTTTCTTATTCTATAGTCAGGTCGTGTTACCTGATAGTATGAAGTAATTTTTATGGATAGATTATTTTCCTGAGAATTATCTCTAGAGAATGAAATAAAGAAGTATTTACTATATACTTGAAAATATATGTGAAATTGTAGAATTCAGCCATAGTTTATAATTCTCCCTCTTACCATTAAAAACAGACATACAAAAACAAAACCAAAAATGCCATCCAGAGTCTTGTGTTATTGATAGGACCAAATTACTGGTTTCACTTTAAATAGAATCAGAAAAAACAGAATTGTACCTTAATCTTGAATGTCCCTTCTTTCAGATACTGGAAATCCAGATGTTGAAATAGAAAACAATGGGACTCCTCATGATAGTACTGCTGTGCAAGGTACAGTAAACAGCATACTTCTCTCTATAACTGTGTGATATGGGGTGGGTATGTGCTCCTATATTGGTATTCTTTGTATGAATAAAATAAATAAGTTTAATTCTTCTTACTTTATGTCAGAGGCAGAAATCTTCAGTGATACATATATACATATAAAAAATATATATACATACATATATATGGACTAATAATTTTACATATACAATGTGGGCAAATTTCTTATATGTTTAGCTGTTACAAGTATGTATATTTATGTTTTAGGCATATTCTAAAAATGCTTAGCTGTGAATATAATTTACCTTTATGAGGTGTACAAAAATATACTTCAAAGAAATCTCACTACTGTTTGTAAAACTCACAGGTAAAATAATCATAACCTATCACTATGTTTAAAGCGTTCAAGGCAACACTTTTTATCAACCTTTAAATTCCAGTGCTAAATATAGATAACTTTAGAAACAATCTAAATATGGAAATAAAACCACGACTTTTAATTCATGATTTTCAAGATTCCCATAAATGCCTAGATCCTTTAAAGTATATAAAAATATTTAGTAGTAAGAAAATCGGTGAAAAAATTCAGTATAGAATTTCATTGGAGTGCAAAACAACCTGAAAATAGAAATTGAATTTAACCACTGGAGTTTTTCTAGTCTGATTCTAATGCAGTTTTCTAGCCCTCTGTATGCAGATTACTTTTGTTTTCATGTTTAATATGAAAAGATGTCTCACGCTAATAAAAAAGAAAAGACATCTCCATGAAAAAGTGATTTCCTAACTTCAGAAAGCAAGACAACAACCATGGATATGTTGTTGATAGAGGATTAACTAATCAATGCCTTTTCGTTATGTGATGTCTGGATCTACATGAAGGCAACAGAACTGGATGTGAAAAAAAGATCCATTCGTGTTCATTTGAGGGTCTCCATTTATGTGGCAGCTTTAGAATATTTAGAAACCCTGTTTCATGTAGATTTGCCCATCATTTTTACAGAACAAAGAATGTCAGAGCTCATGGATCTTCTGTTAATACCTGTCTCTGCTGAAGTTGAGTAGACCTAATTAATGCATTAATTTTGCTACGTGTGAAAATCATGTACGTTTATTTCATTCAGTGAAGATTTTGCTATTTCTTATTCTTCTTTTGCTTGCCTGCTTTCTTCCCTCAATTTAAAAGGTGTGTCTATGTGACCAAAACCAATATGGATGAGACGCTGTATTTATCCAATTAATTCACACCACAGTTAAATTTATGAGGAAAGCCCCACTAGTTGTGGGCTACCACTAGTTGAGTTTGCTACCACATATCAGGCCAAGGTAGAACCCTAAGCCTGAAGTGTTTAATGCCTTCTTAATTTGTGGCACACAAATATAATCCCAGTCTTTCATGGAATATTGAGCTCGATTGTGCCTCTCCTTTGATAGGATGTAAGGTCAGCTTTGGAACTGAGGATGTTAAAGCAAACATACCATCAGTGGTTTATATATTTCTTATCCTTTAATCCTATATTTCAATTCATTGCTGTTTGTTTAATGTATATTATTCCTTTAATTTGCAGCAGTAACATCTTTCCCAACTCTGAAATAAATACAAGCTTTTTTTTTTTTTTTTTTTTTACTGTTCTAAAGTTATTTCATTTCCATGCAACAAAAAACACATACCTTATTCATGGGAAGTTAGTTAGATGATATAAATTAAAAGCCTTCCATTTGATTTAAATTTTCTTATTTTAAACAAGTCTGTAAAGAATGGCTTTTGAATATTAATTTGTGGCTAGGGGTAGGGAACATTTAATATTTATTTTCATTGAGCATACTTTTAGTAAGTTCTATTCTTGCTGGCTAAACATGAGAGAATAGTACACCTTTAAAAGGATTAATGGGATTTATTTTAAAGCAAGGAAATCAACTTTTATTATTTTTTGAAATTATAAATCAAATTGTCTAATATATGTCTAATATATGTCATTAATAGTGTCAATATATGGTAAAAGTATGGCATATTAATGATTACTTGTTGAATGTCTGCATTTTAGTTTATGTTAAATAATCTTGATAAATGTAATGAAAATGGAAAAGTACACATTCTCATCTCTCATAGCATAGTATTAAAGCACTACAAATAATAAAGTTCCCATCATCAGTTTATGGAAAACTAGAGTGAATTATTTGTGTTAATATGACAGTAAAATCATAGTTTAATATCTAAAGTAAGTTTATTTTTTGAGCAAAAAAGAAAAAAAGATTTATTAGACAGTGAAATAGGTGCCTGAAAATATTATCAGAACTATCTTGAGTATAGGTCACAAAATCAATCAGTTCAAGTAACTACCTGAAAAGTCCCAATAATATTACTTATTATTTAATAGGCTCGGAATTGATAAAATACTTTTATATGCATATACGAACTTCAGAAAATGTATAATGCCAGAAAACATAAAATGAAACATTAGCCAATATTTTTTCATTCTTCCTAATGGATTTGCTCTTGTGTATTATAATTTTTATCTTTCAGGACATTTTTTTGATACTGATTTCATCTTTTCATTTCCCTCAATTACCCATTTTTTATTTGGGAAAAAATAATCATTTGCTAGCATTGTTTATGAGGATGAATTCATGCATGCCAATCTAATGCCATTTCCAAAACTC
The DNA here is from genome assembly GCF_003254725.2 of Canis lupus dingo. Classification (NCBI taxonomy): domain Eukaryota; kingdom Metazoa; phylum Chordata; class Mammalia; order Carnivora; family Canidae; genus Canis; species Canis lupus. The sequence continues at coordinate 67,761,832 of NC_064281.1, forward strand.
ATCTTTTCATAGCAAACAATTCCAGCACCAGTGAATTCTTCTTTTTCTGTTGTCAATAGCTCTGCTGGAGAGAAATCTATCAATCTCCCAGTGCTCTCTCTTTTGAAATTAAATTAGTTCCAATGGGATATCTCCTTAAGAGAGTTCAAAGAGGACTAGGAAGGATGTTGCTTGGCCAGCTTTAAAAGTAATAAAGTCACATACAGTTTTATGATAATTATCACTTGGACTTTATTTTTTTTATTATTTTTTTTTCACTTGGACTTTAGTACAAAGATTCTTTGCACTAAGATTCTTTTTTTTAATTTTTTAAGATTATATTTATTTATTCATGAGAGACACACAGAGAGAGAAAGAGAGGCAGAGACACAGGCAGAGGGAGAAGCAGGCCCCATGCAGGGAGCCTGACACAGGACTCGATCTTGGGTCTCCAGGATCAGGCCCTAGGCCGAAGGCAGTGCTAAATCGCTGAGCCACCCAGGCTGCCCTGTACTAAGATTCTTATATATATTCTAAACCTCTTTAGCTTAGTTATTTCATGTCCTTTATGCTTTGAATGTTGTTTGATAGACAAGGTATGCATAAATCACCTTCTGTATCCCTTATCTTAGAAGGCTATTATAGCAGCTCCCTCTGAATATTTTAAAGTGATCAAACAATGAATACATACTCTGATGGCTCTGTCCACTATTGCTGGAGGTGAAGGATTCGGTGAAGCATATACACTAACATTCTCCCACCCAGATTCACAGAACTCAGTTGAGGGCCTGCAAGACAGCACATTAGCCATCTTATCAACCAATCTCTGTTTCACGTAAAATAAACATACTGGGTGTCATTAAGTGCACCTTCAGATCAATGGTTCTTGCAAATGACTTTCAAGTACCATTTGCGTAGTGCATTTTTGCTGATAAAAGCAAATTGAATTAGCACAACTACAAGTGCACTGATAAAAACTAAAACTGAACTGAACGGCAGTACCATCAGCTAACAAAGTAATATTTTCTCTTTACCATGTTCTGCCATTTAGTTATTATTCTATTGGAAATCTAATTATAACCCTTTTACTCCCTAGTCAAACTTCACAGTTTTTGCAAGCTTAGCACTGACAAGTGATTTCATTATATTTGATTGCCTGTGCCCAGATTGACTTAACTTCATGTAGAGACCTCTCAGTTTCTCAGATTCCCTATTTGCACGTTATAGCAACATCCTTTAATTAATCGGCATTAACAGCAGTAACATTAACTGCTGAACAGAAAATAACATCATTTTATGATCACAGGGAGAATTCTTTTGCGTGTTTATACCTGAGTTAACTTTTATATGTCTATATTTCATTGTTTAGGGCTACTGGTATAGTTGACAGTGCATGTTTCTTAAATTTTTGAGAATTGACATCATCATCTTACTAATAACAGATAAAATGAACCTAGGATATGAAGCTCTTAAGTTCTAGAAAACATACAACAGCCTTCATGAACTGACTTTCTAGATAAAAAAAAAAGTTCAAGGGAGATAGCATCATAAAGTGCAAGGTCTAAGTGACACAATGCTCCTGTTCCTGACATTGTATTTGTTCGGGGAAAACAAAACAAAACAAAACTTAAAAAGCAAACAAACTAGGAACTGCTTTTGCAAGGGTAATGTCCATCTGTATGACCAATTTTTACATTTGTGGGGGAGTTTTGTTTGTTTTTGTTTTTGTCTTGCCTACGTGTTTGACCATGACACAAAATGATTCACCACTGGAAGGTATTTTTCCATAAATATGGTGGAATCAAATAATTTTCCTTCCTTTTGCTACTAACACAACAGAAGTAGATATTAAATCTCATCTGCATGCTAAATGTAAACCAAAATTTGGTGCAAAAGATAAACCTATTAAATGTTTCCCTGCTGACCCATTTTTGCTAAAAAAAATTTGAAAGCTTATTCAGAGAATATGGACTAATCATTCTAAAATACAAAAAGCATGATCTCATCAATGCAGCACTTGGTGAAGATGCCACTGAAGAATTTTTTTTTGAAAAATTAACAGATTTTACTATATAATTTTTTTAAACAGAAAAGCCTTCTATATGGTGAAACACAGAGTCAGAGTTAAAAGAAAGCAAAGAGTAGTAGGGAATGGTTGCAGCATATTCAACCAAGAACTATTGCACCAAACATATGAAGAATTTCTACAGATATGTAACAAAAACACAAAGATGCCATAGACTCCAGGTCAATGGGATGGCCAGGTAATTTCTAGAAGAAAATGACTATAGTGGTGGCCTTGGAGGTGAGTTGGTTAGATCTCCCTTCAAGAGAACTTTCGATTAGTAGAGAAAAAGCTGATTGACAGCCTTAAGCTAGAGGATCTTTGGATCCACCGTGGTGGACATGCTGGGCCATGCTTCCTGTAGGCTGTTCCCAGCCAGTGACAGAGCATGGTGGGATCCTGGAACAAGGCCACCTTGGAAACTCGCCACTAGTCTGCTTGAGCCACTGATGAATTAAAAGCAAGGTGACTAAAGTGCCATTTGGCTCTAAAAGCAACAGACACAGTTTAATACTTCTATGCTAAAAAAACCCCACAATTATTATATATTACAACATGATTTAACATACATGTCTGTAATATAGAAAATCTAATATATATTTATACTATGAAATATATTTGAATATGTATATTCTCATCTACTCTCTCCAAATCAATTTGAGCAATGTCTACCCTTCCTTGATTTTTGAAACTTCCTTATAGTCCATCTTTGCAGCTCACTTGGTAACCCAGGATAACATCCCTCCTATGAGCTTCAGATGGCGTGCCAATATTTATTGGAAACACTTACCCATGGACTAAGGTTGTCATTGCAGAATCTGGTAGGATAGCAATGAAAGTGATGTTAGGAGCAAGTAAAGAGACTGGAAAAACTAAATTGCATATGATTACCAGCCGTGTATATGGCTTGACAAGAAAAACTAAAAGGAGATCAGATAGAATTTCTCTATAGGCTTTTCTACTCATTTCCACCAGATTGCGCTCTACATCTTTCTCTTGGGACTCCACAACTTCCGACTCTATCCTCATCAGTCATTAATTGTCCTCCCCTTTTATGTCTTATACTATGTTGAAAGGTATACGTAGGCACTTTAATATTCCCTTGTAAAGTGGAAATGTTCTTTTGTAAAGTGTATTAGCATGTCAGAGATTAGATTGTGGGAAGTGGGTCTTCTCTCCTCTTAAGTGCAGGAGCCTTTTACTACTCAGAGAAACTTTAGTGCAACTGCCATCATAGAGTGAAAAAAGACTAGGTAGTACACACCCCACAGAGTAGATTTTAGCATCTTTCTCTAAAGCAGCAGTATTATTTTTCCTGTAAGATTCATTAGGTGGCTCAAGTCATTTTATTTTCTCCCCCAGGAAGTATTTCTCTCATTTTCTTCATCCTTCACAGGATTTTTATCTTGATTGATGGTACCTCCCAGACCACATCATACCTTTATCTGTGAAATACCTGTCAGATTGTAGCACACATTATGTTTTTAGTTCTTTCTAAGGAGGATGTAAACAGCTTATATTATTTGAGAATTTACGGCTTGGTTGTCAAGGGGTGGCTTGCACCACCTACCACTACATTGTTAAAAGAATATTTGCAATGACTGAAAGGCTGCCACATGATGCTAACATAAAATCCCATCTACAAATCTAAGACTTACAATTCCAGTTATATCTCACCTACACAATATATGGATTTGGAGTCGTAGTGATAGCAAGACAGTGAGACTTGCAAGCCAAAATAGGTTGCTCTGCTACTCAGCATTTTGGAAGTCTATAGAAATAATTCATCAATCAAATATTTTTCTGACTATTATCTAGGAAGGATTGTTTAGCCTAACTCTGTAACTGCTTAACCAGTTACTTTATGTTCCATTCTCTGTACTTAGACAATATATTTTTAAGTTGAAATTTCTCTCTATCCCTCCCCAAACCCAGATAAGCTTGAGGAAAATGCAAAAGGAAAGCCTTTCTCTGACCCAAAATTCCTGTTTCACATTTGTGTCTTATTTTTTAAAATATTTTATTTATTTATTCATGAGAGAGAGAGAGAGAGAGGGAGAGAGAGAGAGAGGCAGAGACACAGGCAGAGGGAGAAACAGGCTCCACGCAGGGAGCCCGATGTGGGACTCGATCCCCGGTCTCCAGAATCACACCCTGGGCTGAAGGCAGCGCTAAACCGCTGAGCCACCCGGGCTGCCTCACATTTGTGTTTTAAATAAAAACACACGGCATTTTCATAGAAGGTTGTAATAACATGCTATTGTTGTCATACCATTTTTTAAAAATAAGTAGTAGAATAAAATGAAAAAAAAAGCAGAATGATGTTGCAGTCACATAAATGTGTTGTGGTTCTATGCCAATATGCTTATTGGATAATCCTAAAACAGGAATATTGAGAAAAAGAAAGGCAAGATCTAGTGTTTGTATACCCTGGTAAACTCTGTGCCATTCTTTTCTTTTTGGGACTTTAAGGAGGGGGAGGGCTTAATTTAAAAATGTAACTTACTGAGTGACTTAACTGAAACTTCTGAGAATATATTCAGGCATGGCTTCATCCAGGAACTCAAAGAATACATCAATTTAAGATATTCCCTTCCCATTCCATCCAGTGTCCCTACCCATGGAAGACTTTTTTTTATATTTGGCTAAGTTTTTCTGCTCCATTTAACAACATGTGGCAAGCCTAGGCTTATTTTTAGTTATTTCATTAGTAACAATTCCATCAGAAAGAAGATTTTGTCTTTGTGCCACTCTTAATACACATCCTCTACCAGGATTATCCCTGTATGATAGTTAAGAAAGGTATGATTAACCCCCATTTCTTAAGTAGGGAAATATCCTTGGAGAAGTTGATTGGCTTGCTATTGATAGTGGGTTCTAAAACATAGGAATCTTAACCCCCTCACCCATTAACCTCATTGTCAATTCATGTTGATATTATCACTTTCAATCCATCCTGTTATAAACTCTCATAGTCAGCTAGCTAGGATGTTTAACTAGACTGTAATATTATCCTATGCAAAACAATGCATTGGGACCTAGGTGGAAGAAAGATTTTCTAGTTTTAAACAAAAATAGTCTAAAACCAACTCTAATTAAATAATCACCTTTGCCTTAAAACTTTGCAGAGAGTGGGATAGTAGTTATAAAAATTACACAGATAAAGCTCTCTTTCCTATTTAAAACTGTGTAGAGAAGCTGAAATAAAAATAGGAAGAAATATTTCTATTTGTGGCAAAACTCACATCATCTATCAGAACAAACCTTAACAGATCCTCAGTTATATAACTTAAGCCAGAATTCTTTACTGTGGTCCATTAGCATAAAGTGTTATTTGTTTGCTATAAGGAACTTCTTTCTCATTTATAATAACCATATAGCAATCAGTTTTGGAAATTAAAGTAAATGTAAAGAAAATCATTCTTTAAATTTTATACAGACCTTCTTGACATCCCCCCAATCTGTTGACCCCCCCAGGTTTATAATTTACTTGTTTAGTGCATGAAAATTAACCTTAGTAATAATCTGCATACTTAAATTGAAATCTACTTTATATCAATAATGCAAATGATTATTTGGACAACATTTTCACCAATTTCTCTTTTAAGTTTAAAGAAAAAAGCCTGTTTATAAACATGTCTTCACTATTTCCTTATTATAAAGGAATAATAAACATAAATGTTTAAATGCTCTTATTTTTTAAAAAATACAAATGAATATCATGTTGATCTCAACATTGGAGAGTAGCCATTTAAATGAGTGAAGCAAAAAAAAATAAAAAAATAAAAAATAAAATAAAATGTGTGAAGCAAAATCTGCAACTCAAATTTCAAATTTCACAATCTCCTGGTAACTGCATTCCAACTGTCTATGGGAAATGTTGGATGTGGCTATTTTTAATGTTCAAGTAAACATTTAATGTTTTCCCATTACTTCCATTTTTATTTTCCTCCATATTTTGATTGTACATTTTGATTCCTTTGAAATGTAGGATTATGGTGTTTTTCTATTAGTTAAACATACAAAAGGAGTAGTTAAAAGTTATAAAAAGAACTTAATTGTATTTCTAAATATTATATTAAAATATTTACAATATTCATCCTAAATAAAACTCAAATAAATTTGTCCTTTATTTACAAAATATTTTGTGATTTATACACTTATGGAAGATGGGTAATATAACCTTAGATTTTTAGAGGAATGACATAGAAACATAAGCAACTTTTCACCATTTATAAGAAGTAGTTTAAAAATATGGCATTCCATATGTGACACAAGTGCTTAGAATGGCTTAATGTGGCTCCTAACATAGTCAGTGTTCCATAAATACTAGTTTTCATTTATTCTGTCTTTTCCTTTCTTTTCTCTGCAGGAAAGTAGAATTCAAGTACATCTAGAGCTCTTAGTGTGACTCAAATTTGCAAATCTGTGTACTAGACACATGCACTTTCACTGACATTTTATAAGTGGTCTTTGGAAGACACAATGTAGGAAGAGCACTTGTCTAGTAGTCAGAATTTTTCAGTCACTAACTGGCTAACTCAGTTACTAAGCTTGAGAAGTAATTTAACTTCTCTCTGCCTTAATTTTAGTAAAATAGTAATTATAGTATTTGCCTAATTATTCTCTTCAATAAGTTAGATCCATACTTTCTGACAAGTATGACAAATACTGGATTTTATTATTACTGTGCCCAATAAAATACATATGAAGTTAGCATTTGTTTTCATGTGTAGATTTTAGTAGGAATGAAATATTTGGCATGTAATTGACGTATAAAACTTCCTTTAAAACGTATTCTCTTCCGTATACAGTTACAGTAAATATATTTTTTATAATTTATCCTCATATGAGAATAGAAGTGTATCCATTCCACCTTTTTAGGGTGGGTCTTACAAAGACCAGGGATTAAATAATAGTGAAAAAGATAAAGAATTAATTCACAAACAAAATGAGTTAAAAGTGAGCAAGAAAGTTTCATGTTCCATTGTGATACAATTCGCAAAGAAAAGAAAACCTGTACTGATCTTTGTTTTGATTGGAGTATAAATATCAGAAATTTTGGGGAGCTAATAGTCAAGTGATTATGATTTTCAAGAAACTTTGATTTTTTTAGGACTTATAAAATCAATGTAAGACCGTGTTAAACAATGACTCTAAAACAATGCTTTCTCTAGACAAAGAGTAATCAAATGCTATACTATTCTATTATCTGCCCCATTCTTGCATTAGTCTACTTTTCCTATTCTCAAATTAGTAGCTCCATATTTAACTGGACCCCAAATTATTATCACTTATTTGATTTGCAAGTGCAAATCTCCAATGCCACATTCTGAATATGTTTCCACAAACAGGTAGAGCTCATAATTGACTGAATATTTAATTTGGATTGAACCTAAGAGTGAAGTGGAGCAGTAACCAGCACATTGTTTTATCTCTTTCTTATTCAGGCTAGAAAAGCATGGCCTTTCAGATGTGATCTTATTTAGTACCAAATAACATAGCGCCCATTTGAAGATTAGAAACACATCACTAGTTAAGCGATGTAAAGAAAACATAAAACTTACTACTTAGCTGGAGAAATCATTTACAAAATATTGTCATTAGTTCATGAATAAGGCAGATACCCCAAAAGAAAGTTTTGATAGCCCAAAGTATGCCTGTGATGAATCCTATCAGTTCTTAAGGAAATCTCATTGTCTTTTTTATAGTTTTTACTTAAATTCCAGTTAGTTAACATCAGTGTAATATTAGTGTACAACTTAGTGATTCAACAGTTATATACAATACCCAGTGCATATCAACACAGGTGCACTTTTTTTTTCAATTTTTTATTTAAATTCCAGTTAGTTAACATACAGTGCAATGTTGGTTTCAGGAGTAGAATTCAGTGAATCATCACTTGCATACAACACCCAGGGCTCATCATATCAAGTACACTCCCTAATCCCATTGTTTATATAAGTGATTAAGTGGTGAAGAAACACTTGGAAGAAAACATGAGCTCTGAGTAGGAAAAATAGCTTTTTCAAAACATAAATTAAACCTTCAAAAGCATAATAGACTAATTTCTTTGCAGCTTTTTTATTTTTTATTATTATTTTTTAAATATTTTATTTATTTATTCATGAGAGACACACAGAGACACAGGCAGAAGGAGAAGCAGGCTTCACACAGGGAGCCCGACGTGGGACTCAATCCCAGGTCTCCAGGACCAGGCCCTGGGTTGAAGCCAACGCTAAATCGCTGGGCCACTGGGGCTGCCCTTCTTTGCAGCTTTTTAAAAAGCAAATACAGGCTTCCAATTATGGAATGAACAAGCCACAGGAATAAAAGACAAAGCATAGAGAATAGTCAATGATATTGTAATAGCCCTGTGTGGTGACAGATGGTAGCTACACTTGTGGTGAGCATAAAACAACATATAGAGGTATTGAATCACTATGTTGTACACCTGAAGCTAATGTAACCCCATGTGTCAACTATATTTAATATGTTGGCAAATCGAACTTCAATAAGATAAATAGATATATGGAGATATAGAGATATATAACAAAAAATAAACAGTGAAAAGTTACTTTTAAATTACCATCCTGTCAGGGAAGGAAATCTCATCCAGAGGGGAAACTGCAATCATTAACAAAGATTTTGATTCAGGGAAAATGGTGTGGCCATTTATTCATGTTTTAGATCATGAAGGGGGAAAAACATTTCTTAATGCCTGGCTTGTTAAGCTAGTCATGCATTTCACTGCAGGTTGTAAAAACAGTAGAACATGCACAAGAGGCTCATAAGCATATTTTAGAGTTAGGAAATATCATTTACACTATTTTTATATTGTCAGTATCACCCCTAGATAATAAGAATAAGCTTTAAACTACTGTAAATCTACAGTTTTGCTCACCTTTGTATGATTTCATTTTTAATAGAATGAAACTCACATCAATGAATATATGTTTAAGGGCTAAGCCTAATAAAGTAATACATTTACTACACAGAGATTTATTCAAATCTTGAACATATATAGCACAGCAAAATACTATAAAGCCAGTTTGTGGTTTTCAGTGAAGTTCATTGAGTAGATGGATTGAGGATTTTCTTTGTCGTAATAAAATTTTGACCAGGTCTTATTGTTTTTTCTGTGCAGCCTGAACACTGATGCCGGAACTCCAACTGATCATAGGCACGAGTAGAGTGCTGTAGCAGTTACCTGCTTATCTAGTGCTGTAATTCTTTAGAATTAATACTCAAATTCTTAAAATATGGAATCTTCAATTAGTATTTGTTCACTAGGGATAAATAGAACCTTGCACGTACTGGGAAAATGTGCTAGTGAATAGGTTTCATAAGTTTTTAGGGGATAATCATAATGATGATTGAAAATGATACTTTACACTTTTATAACCCCTTTCTTCCATGGAGTTCATAGTGCTTCATAAATGTTATCACATCAATCCACACAGCATTGTAGTGGGGTAAGTAGGTGCTATAATGTTTGAGACAGAGAAAATGCTATTTCTAAATAGTGTGGCAGAAACTTAAATGTAGGCACATCCACTTTAAGCTGTGATTACTGTGAAATAGCTTTATATTTGGCTGACCTGGGATTTAACAGGAAATATGTGAGGAGGTAACTCATTTGTGCAAATGACCAATATTTGTTATCACTGAATTGGAGCTCACTTTTCTAAACAAAAACAAAAACAAACAAATAAAAAACACACTTGTAGTGTTCTTTAAGGGAATATAGACAGATCTAGTTTGCAGATTTTGCCATATCTAGTTCTTCCTTTGAACTTTTGAGAGTAAAGCAAGTCATTTAATCCCTTTATACTAGCACATTCTTTATTTATAAAGAAGGCAATGATAAAAACACATACCCAAGCTGCTAAAAATATCCCCTTTATTCTTTTCTGCTCTCCTCCCATCTCCAATCCTGCTTCCTCTTTATTAAGCTATCAACAACTAAACAGACTGAAAAATCTATAGACATAAGAAAGGCAGATATGATGGACCACTCACATCATGGTTATTTTCTATTGTTCACTCTATGATCTAGATATGACCAGATGCCTAAGATGTTCCAGTAATTAGAATCAAATGGATCATTTGGCTTGAATTGTCCAGGAAATTGCCTTACATATCTTTAACCATTTACTAAATGGAGATCTGGACAAAGGCTGGTGGCAAATACCTGTCATTATTTTTATGCCTCCTGAGAATGTAATAGAGCAGTATTCCAATGTGTTAAGTGGCATTCTAGTGATCAAAAAGTTTCAATGTCTCATCCTAATATGCCCTCCTTACACCAAGCAAAATATAATCTATTATGTTATTTTTACATCTGCCCTACAATTAATTGATGATGTGACAAAAGCACCACTCATCCTATGCAAAATTCCAACTGCGTTTTTAATCCATTCTCCAATAATCAGTTCCCTTTTTTGCACAACAGTACATACAATGGCCACCTACTCTACACAGTTTTAAATGTTACATTAATTCATATCAATGTGACATTCGAGTCATTCCATGCTCTAAAGGAATCTCTTAAGGCACAGGAATTTGACTTCCTGTGTTCTTGATAGACTATAGAAAGTCTACGTCCATAGAGTAGGTGTGCCGCTTCAATCTACTTCAGGGAAACAATGCCAAATTAGAAATAAATCATGGGTAAGAAAAACAATCATGGATTGAGGCAAATATAATTTTTTAAAAAATTATTAATATCAGATATCTGAACTGCATAACAAATAGGTGTGATTAAAAATACAGCATCCAGAAATGTCTCATTATTATCTGATAGTCAAACGTGTACTAAACTATAGGGGAAATTGAAGAGCATTTTCAAATTAACTAAGTCACTTAAAAACAAACAAGAGTCTTTTAACAAATAGATGTGTTTCATTGTGCTTGACTGAACTATAAGAAATCTTTTTGTTGTTGTTGTTGTTGTTTCTGGCCTTTTCCCACATATCTGCCTTTTTTGTGACACGTGATTTTAGCTTTTTACTTTCATAAGCTTCAGATGTATGCTACAGAAGGCAAGTCTCACACTTTCTGGGTTTGAAACAACCAGGCATGTTCTTTAAAGATAATTCAATTGATCAGCAGAGGCTCACCTCCTGTAGGAAGGGGGCCACACCAGACTCCTGTGCCATGGTGTATGCCTATATCAGGCAATGCTGTGCTAACAGAAGGACTATATGGACCTTCATTTTTATTTTAAAAGATCACATTTGTGTATATCAAATCCCCCTTTGACTTATCTGGTAAATCTTAAAGCAATAAACTGCAGCAGCTCTTTCCAAATGTTAGTGTTTATTGCTCCTTATAAATTCTCAAGCTTCCTAACATTCTTCTAAAGAGGTTTTGTTGGTTGCTCTCCCTGATCTTTAATTTTGTTTATATCTAGAATGAATATTAGATAATCTCTTTTGGAACTCAAGTGCAAACCTTCTTAAAAACATGAAACATTTAATTACTAATTGGCTATTTCCTGTTCCAAATGAAATGAGCACGCTGGGTTTGGATTGAAATTCAGCGACAGCTCTCCTCTATTTATGGTTCCAGATGTTTTTGTTTTATCTAGTTTACTTTGACAGCTACTACTAAATGATAAATCACTCATATTATAGCGAAATGCATTTTGAAATTGAAATGTGGCAAACATTGAGATTGCTGTAAGCATCAATGTCAATTAGCAGGTCAATATTGGCTCCTTCCTTATGATCACTCAGTATTGATATATGTAAAACAGTAACAATCTCAGCCATTATACAGCATGCTGCACAAGAGTCTATTTTGCTAGTATCATCTAAGTTAGGAGAAAAAGTTTTACCACTATGAAATCTCAATTTATTGTATTCTGGGTGGGAAAATTAATTCATATTAATACTGTCATTTTCTTGTTAGCCTAGTTTTTCTTTGGATTTTTGAGCTTCTGTAGAAATAGCTCCTAGGTAGGCCTTCTAAACAAGCATATTTAATGAAGGGTATGGGCAGATATGTTTGTCTTTTTTTTTTAAGGCAGTAATTAAACATAATAAGAGAGATTTTTCAGAAATCATTTTTCTAAAGGGAAATGGTGATTGCTTTTTACCATTTGTTACTGTGCTTATGGGCCTTTTTTATAAGATTATTTTGTTTTGTTTCAAGTTTGTAATGTTCACAATTTATATTGCATGATTTTAGCTTTAGCTACATTGTATAAAATTCAATCCTGTTTTCCATTTGATGCTGAAGAGCTTTCCTTTGACATTCAGGCTGTTTACACAGAAGATGAGGTAGACTGGAAAACAGCAACGATCTGGCGAGTTTTCATAATGACTATTCTTAGATGCCACAAAGGAATTTGACCAATTTTCTGGGGTGACAGACTACTAAACAGTTCCCCCAAATTCAAACATTGTTTTCTTCCGGTCCTAGGTAAAGTTCAAGTGAATTCTACAGGATTTTTGGCAAAATATCTGGTTGCCCTCTAATGAAGTTTGGCCCTCTAGGTCATCTGACTAACATAGACTTTTATTCTTCTATTACTTTACCATTATCTTTATTTTTGGTTCTGAAGTATTATCCAGATAATTCCACTCACTCAACACAATATCTATATAGAGAAAAAAAGAAATATTTTAAAGATTTTATACACAAGGCTTAAAAGATATATTTTCCTCCTGACAATGCTAAATTTTGACCAGACTGAATTAATATCTTAGACTAAGCATATCAGTCCAAAAATGATAATGTACTTTCCTTTCTATGTAAATTTTATATATTCGGCTCACAAATAGAGACTTTCATTGTTTCTTAAGCATGGGTGATGGACTTGTACATCCCACTTTATTTCCTGGTTCTTCTTTTGTGACCAAAGTCAAATTTTTATGATGTAGTTGGATAGAGACTCAGGTCATAAGCCATGACTATCAAAAAGAGCAAGGTTAGACAAAAGGAGGTAGAATTCCTTTTGGAAAATTGTTTCCAAGTATAATTTTATCCATACAATCAAATATGGATAGTATGCATTCTTTTGATTGCCAACATTTAAGTTTGACCAAACACATGGTTAAATTGGTAATCAGAACTAGTCCCCCTTCATGCAGTATACATAGTCTCAGGGTTAGTCTGGGGAGGGGAAATTCTAAATGTACAAAGCTATCATTACCTTAGATGATAGCCAGACACTCTTTTCTCCTTGTTGTGGTAAATCATAGGGATCTTGAACATATCATTATATGCAAAACGTGACAGTCATGTGGATAACTGTAGATATCACATTTTATGAAAGAAGTCTTCTCAGTCTTCAAGGTCTTAAGTGCAGTGAGAAGAACAGATGCTGTACCAAAAAATGAGAGATCTTTGAAAACTTACCCAATAACAATAGATGTGTTAAGAAATTTTAAATTTTACCAATATTAAATCAATCCTGTTACATCAGATCATTTAGGTTCCTGAAAATAGAAGTTCAATATTTTTAAGCACATATCAGAATTATTCCTCAGAAGAACTAACTTGTTTTCTTTTTTTTAAAGGAGGTAACTATTACTGTTTAGCAATGGCACAACAGTTTTATTCGGCCTGAAAGGTCCTCGCTGGCTTTACATAAATGAAGATGCTTGTGATTCCAGTTTATCTCTGAAACTATTCAACATGGAATTATTGCAATTGTGTTTATCAACAAAGCTTTGTTTACTGAAGCATCTATTCAGTCTGTTACATTAAAATAGGAACATGTGTACAGTTTAAATGCAATGATGTAAACTCTTTCCTTGCATTCGATTGATCAGTTTAAGAATATGAGCTAAATCCTAATCTAATGGGTAAAGTAACCTGACCATATATGATGCTTTTCTATGCTCACTTCAGCTTGATTTTTGTCTTTTAAGGAAAAACAATGCAGTAATGTGTTAGAGACTAGAAACATATGTATGGTTTCTCTGTTCTGCCATATATAAGTTAAAGTACACCTTCTTTGTTAAAAATGTACTTGCTAAACCTCAGTATAAATAAAAGCATTTTGATTTTGTCAGTTGTCACTGAGTTTTTATTTTCAAATTGCCAACTGCAGTCATTGAAGTAAAGTTATAATGCAAATCAAAATTCAGGAACTAGGTTGGTATTTGCAAAACTTTCTCTGGTTTGGTTATTTCCAAACAAATATGAACATCCATCTTATTTCAGTTCACTAGTTTAAATAGGCCAATATTCTTGTCCTAAATTGTTCAATTGAATCACACCAGATTGCCATTTCCTGGCTGTGTGTGCTTAGTGAACTTGCTTTTAGGAGGAAGGGTTGTATTGGGAAACAGAAAAAATGTGGTAAATAAAAAACTGTAAAATCATTTCTGAACATCTGTTATTTCTAAAAAGTTTCTTCTTGAGAACCACCTTCAGTGAATAACAAGAAAATGGAAAGGGCATGTATCTATTCTGGCCCAAAGAAATTTCTGTACATCCAAATATTCATTGTAGTCTAATGAAAAACCAAGGCTAGATTTTTAAAAAGCTTAATGAAAACCAAAACCAAAACTGTGGCCCTACCCTAGTTAATCTAAAATGTCTTCACCTTCTCTTTGGTTTATTCCCACTAAAATCCTTGAGTCTATCTAAATTCTGGTTCATCAAAGAGCCTCTCAGTTACTCCTACACATTGCTACTTCTACTCTTCACCGTGCCTTATAAAAGATGTGTTGCATTCCACAGCTGGCTCACCACAGACTGTAGGTCTTCTAATTTGGAATCATATTGCTTACTTCCAGATGTTTGTTCTCACCATCACCTCTTTATCACCCTTATTTATGGAAGTTTTAAGAGTCCTAAGATGACTGTAAGCTCATCCTCTGCTTTGGAAGAGAAATATCCCTCAGAGTTTTTGGTGGCTAAACAGGCCTGCTCTGGTAGTATGACCTCCTTCCACCATAACACAATAAAAAGGGTACCAAAGAGTCAATCACATGATATGCAGGATTGCATAATTCAAAGTTGAACGCAATGACCAGAGGAAGCATGTGCCCTTTGCTGCCCAACCCTCAGGGTTCCAGGTGCTCAATACTGTCTGTGGTTTAACCTCATCTGGAAGCAGTTATCCACACTGGCTTAACGTTGTTGGGGCAATTTGATTCTGAGTCTGGTGGATAGCTGGTACTTCCTAGGAAGTAGAAGCAACTATAGGATTCTTCTGATTATTTGAAGCTTACCTCATTGGCCCATCTGAGGAGAATGGGAGCAGAAAATACTGGAATTGAAACCCACTCTGCACCCTCATGTTTCCTGGGATAGGATTGCTTTCTATTTCAATGCGAACCCTTGACCACCCTTCCACCACCTCCTCCTCACCACTACCTCCCCCTCCTCTGACAACATAAGAACCTTAGTCTTGAGAAAAGAGCACAAGACAGGAATTCCTTCATTGCAGGGAAGTGGATTCACTGTATATCAATTATTTCTTAGGTATAAGCTGTCTTCTAGGGTTGGGAGGATCAGCATTACATCATTTCCCTCTCCTTGGAGATTGTATAATTTACATTTATCCTGAGACTGGCTAGAGAGGCTTGATTAGCTGCATGCAAATTTCAGGGACTGTGATCTCCAGTTCACTGCTTATGCACTAGTGGTGGGGGGAAACAACTGCTCCTACCTCCAGGCATAATCATAAGACTGTCATTCTTAATGATAATTCTAGTATAAGGGTCTTCTCATCTCTTTTAAAGTACCTAAAATTTTTGGAGATCCAATTGTCACTCTTCCCAACTACTACGTGTATAAATGAATGCTGAGGGATTTGGTCATGAAGGCTCCCCTTCATCAACAAACACCAACGTTGTGCCTTCTTACTCAGGGAAAAGTGTCTCTGTGGATGATGATCCAAAAATAACTTATAATAGAATCTTAGACTAAGGAGTGTATGGGAGGACCTTTGAAGATCATCAGTAGCCTGATATCTCAAAGGGAGGCACATAATTAGTATTTGAACAATTACAATGCCAAGAAGATAATTCTTTCATTAGCAGCTTTTAGTATAGAAAAGTGTAAACTGATAGTGAACCAAAATTTTGTCATTTCAACTTGAACTTGATAGAGAAAAACTAGCGCAATCATACACATAGGTAAGTGATTCCTCATTAAAAATGATAGAAATCCATCAGATGTTAGATGTTATAGGTAATGGAAACAAATCAGCATGGTTTCTTCGTGTTTGCACTCATGTTCATGCATGTATGCCCACACACAGTATATAGACACAAAACACAACTTTTCTTTCTCAATGAGTTATTGAAATCAAATCTGAACCTTTTATAAATTTTACATGGTTCAATTGTCTCTTGGATAATATGAGCAGCTACATTATGAGATTGTAAAAAGAAAGGTAGGTATGCAGCTAGTAAGCTATCATCAGAAAAGGTGGAAGTAATCTTATATATAAAATGCCTAGATGTCGATGATAATTCTGAAGCTCAGCTCCTTAATGTTTTAAACAAAGTCCCCTCTATTGACCTCATACTATCCATGTGAGATTTCCCCTTTTATGCATTATCTCAGTTACATTGCAATCTTTCTCTAAAGTTTCTAGTTTTAAACTAAATGATAGAACTGAGAACACAGCCTGGGGCAATGTTTTAAGTCCTGATACATTAGACATATGGAAGACGGAAATTTCAGGAAAGTAAACACACTGATTTAGTAAAAGTAAGACTGCCTAGGATATCCAGGAATATTTATTAAAATTTTTGGAATTGATTTATGCTCCATCAACAATTTCCCTTACCTATCTGGGTTTTTTAATTTTTATTTTTTAAAAATAATTTATTTATTTATTTATCTGAGGGAGAGAGAACTGTCAGGAGCCATAAGCAGGGGCAGGGGAAGGGCAGAGTAAGGGGGCAGAGAAAGGGGGGAAAGAAGGGGAGGGAGTCAAAGGAGGAAGAGGGACAAGCAGACTCCCCACTGAATGGGGAACCCTGCATGGATCTCTTTCCAGGATCGAAAGATCATGAACTGAGCTGAAGTCAGATGCTCAACAAACTAAAACACCCAGGCACTCTCTCCCTTACCTATTTGAATCAGAGAGTTGTGACAGGATGCACTACAATAAATGCAAATGCAGTTAAACCTTAATAATGAACTTTCCAGGCCATGACTTGTTAATTAATTGTGTTATGATGGGGGGAATGTTTTCTCATCTTTAGACGACTTTTCTTGAAGCAAATTAAACACATTATACTCAGTTAATTTTATGCTAAAAAATACAATAAGTAGCAATAAACATATAACAGGAACTCATTAGAGAGATTAATCTGAGGGCAGTGTGGGATGGATTGAATGGAGATGGTACAGGAAGAGACACAGTTACCTGTCATAAAATAACACTTTTAAGAGGAGGGGCAAGATGGCGGAAGAGTAGGGTCCCCAAGTCACCTGTCGCCACCAAATTGCCTAGATAACCTTCAAATCATCCTGAAAATCTAGGAATTTGGCCTGAGATTTAAAGAGAGACCAGCTGGAATGCTACAGTGAGAAGAGTTTGCGCTTCTATCAAGGTAGGAAGACGGGAAAAAGAAATAAAGAAACAAAAGGCATCCAAGGGGTAGGAGCCCCGCGAGGAGCCGGGCTGAGGCCGGGGCGAGTGTACCCAGGACAGGAGAGCCCCGTCCCGGAGAAGCAGGAGCTGCACCGACCTTCCCGGGCGGAAAGGAACCCGCAGGGAGTTAGAGCAGGACCCAGGAGGGCGGGGATGCCCTCGGGCTCCCTGGGACAGTAATAGACACCTGCGCCCCGGGAGAGTGCGCCGAGCTCCCTAAGGGCTGCAGCGCGCACGGCGGGACCCAGAGCAGCTCGGAGGGGCTCTGGCGGCGGCTCCGCGGAGGGAGCTGCGCGGCCCAGGAGTGCGAATCCAACAGCGCAGACCCCGGAGCACAGGGCGCCGGGACACAGCCCAGGATCCGGCCTCCCCCCGGGACAGGCAGAGGCCAGGAGGGCCCAGGACAGCAAGGACGCTCCTGCCCCGAGCTGAGCAGATCAGCGGCCCCGCCCCGGAGCATCCAGGCCCCTTTGGACGGAGAGCTCCGGAGTTCCTGCGGGAGCTGAATCCAGGGCTCCAGAGCTGGCCGCCGCCCATGAGGTTGTTCCTCCTGGGGCCTCACGGGGTAAACAATCCCCACTGAGCCCTGCACCAGGCAGGGGGCAGAGCAGCGCCCCCAAGTGCTAACACCTGAAAATCAGCACAACAGGCCCCTCCCCCCAGAAGACCAGCTAGACGGACAAGTTCGAGGGGAAGTCAAGAGACTTAAAGAACACAGAATCAGAAGATACTCCCCCGTGGTTTGTTTTTTTCTTTTTCTTCTTGATTTCTGATTGCTTCCCCCACCCTTTCTTTCACCTTTCTTTCTCTTTTTCTTCTTTTTTCCTTTTTTTCTTCCTTTTTTCTTTTTTCTTTTTCTCTTTTCTTTCCTTCTTTCTCTCCTCTCTTTTTCTCCTTTTCCCAATACAACTTGCTTTTGGCCACTCTGCACTGAGCAAAATGACTAGAAGGAAAACCTCACCTCAAAAGAAAGAATCAGAAACAGTCCTCTCTCCCACAGAGTTACAAAATCTGGATTACAATTCAATGTCAGAAAGCCAATTCAGAAGCACAGTTATAAAACAACTGGTGGCTCTCGAAAAAAGATAAAGGACTCAAGAGACTTCATGATTGCAGAATTTAGATCCAATCAGCCAGAAATTAAAAATC
The DNA here is from genome assembly GCF_003254725.2 of Canis lupus dingo. Taxonomy (NCBI): domain Eukaryota; kingdom Metazoa; phylum Chordata; class Mammalia; order Carnivora; family Canidae; genus Canis; species Canis lupus. The sequence continues at coordinate 67,780,599 of NC_064281.1, forward strand.
AATTGAATGAGATGCAATCCAAACTAGAAGTCCTAACGACGAGGGTTAATGAGGTGGAAAAAGGAGTGAGTGACATAGAAGACAAGTTGAGGGCAAAGAGGGAAACTGAGGAAAAAAGAGACAGACAATTAAAAGACCATGAGGACAGATTAAGGGAAATAAACAATGGCCTGCGGAAGAAAAACTTATCTTTAATTGGGGGTCCCGAGGGCGCCGAAAGGGCCAGAGGGCCAGAATATGTATTTGACAAATCCTAGCTGAAAACTTTCCTAATCTGGGAAAGGAAACAGGCATTCAGATTCAGGAAATAGAGAGACCCCCCCCCCAAAATCATTAAAAACCTTTCAACACCTCGACATTTCATAGTGAAGCTTGCAAATTCCAAAGATAAAGAGAAGATCCTTAAAGCACCAAGAGACAAGAAAGCCCTGACTTTTATGGGGAGGAGTATAAGGGTAACAGCAGATCTCTCCACAGAGACCTGGCAGGCCAGAAATGGCTGGCAGGATATATTCAGGGTCCTAAATGAGAAGAACATGCAACCAAGAATACTTTTTCCAGCAAGGCTCTCATTCAAAATGGAAGGAAAGATAAAGAGCTTCCAACACAGGCAGGAACTGAAAGAATATGTGACCTCCAAACCAGCTCTGCAAGAAATTTTAAGGGGGACTCTTAAAATTCCTTTTAAGAAGAAGTCCAGTGGAACAATCCACAAAAACAAGGACTGAATAGATATCATGATGACACTAAACTCATATCTGTCAATAGTAACTCTGAACGTGAATGGCCTTAATGACCCCATCAAAAGGCGCAGGGTTTCACACTGGATAAAAAAGCAGGACCCATCTATTTGCTGCCTACAAGAGACTCATGTTAGACAGAAGGACACCTAAAACCTGAAAATAAAAGGTTGGAAAACCATTTACCATTCAAATGGTCCTCAAAAGAAAGCAGGGGTGGCCATCCTTATATCAGATAAACTAAAATTCACTCTGAAGCCTATAGTGAGAGATGAAGAGGGACACTATCTCATACTTAAAGGATCTATCCAACAAGAGGACTTAACAATCCTCAATATATATGCCCCGAATGTGGGAGCTGCCAAATATTTAAACCAATTAATAACCAAAGTGAAGAAATACTTAGATAATAATACACTGATACTTGGTGACTTCAATCTAGCTATTTCTACCCTCGATAGGTCTTCAAAGCACAACATCTAAAAAGAAATGAGAGCTTTAAATGATACACTGGACCAGATAGATTTCACAGATATCTACAGAACTTTACATCCAAACTCAACTGAATACACATTCTTCTCAAGTGCACATGGAGCTTTCTCCAGAATAGACCACACACTGGGTCACAAATAGGGTCTGAACCGATACCAAAAGATTGGGATCGTCCCCTGCATATTCTCAGACCATAATGCCTTGAAATTAGAACTAAATCACAACAAGAAGTTTGAAAGGATTTCAAACACGTTGAGGTTAAGGACCATCCTGCTAAAAGATGAAAAGGTCAACCAGGAAATTAAGGAAGAATTAAAAAGATTCATGGAAACTAATGAGAATGAAGATACAACCATTCAAAATCTTTGGGATGCAGCAAAAGCAGTCCTAAGGGGGAAATACATCACAATACAAGCATCCATTCAAAAACTGGAAAGAATTCACATGCAAAAGCTAACCTTACACATTAAGGAGCTAGAGAAAAAGCAGCAAATAGATCGTACACCCAGCAGAAGAAGAGAGTTAATAAAGATTTGAGCAGAACTCAATGAAATCGAGACCAGAAGAACTGTGGAACAGATCAACAGAACCAGGAGTTGGCTCTTTGAAAGAATTAACAAGATAGATAAACCATTAGCCAACCATATTAAAAAGAAGAGAGAGGAGACTCAAATTAATAAAATCATGAATGAGAAAGGAGAGATCACTACCAACACCAAGGAAATACAAAAGATTTTAAACACATATTATGAACAGCTATATGCCAGTAAATTAGGCAATCTAGAAGAAATGAATGCATTCCTGGAAAGCCACAAACTACCAAAACTGGAATAGGAAGAAATAGAAAACCTGAACAGTCCAATAACCAGGGAGGAAATTGAAGCAGTCATCAAAAACCTCCCAAGACAGAAGACTACAGGGCCAGATGGCTTCCCAGGGGAATTCTATAAAACGTTTAAAGAAGAAACCTTACCTATTCTACTAAAGCTGTTCAGCAAGATAGAAAGAGATGGAGTACTTCCAAATTCGTTCTATGAGGCCAGCATCACCTTAATTCCAAAACCAGACAAAGACCCCACCAAAAAGGAGAATTACAGACCAATATCCTTGATGAACATGGATGCAAAAATTCTCAACAAGATACTAGCCAATAGGATTCAACAGCACATTAAGAAAATTATTCACCACGACCAAGAAGGATTTATCCCCGGGACACAATAGTGGTTCAACACTCATAAAACAATCAATGTGATTCATCATATCAGCAAGAGAAAAACCAAGAACCATATGATCCTCTCATTAGATGCAGAGAAAGCATTTGACAAAATACAGCATCAATTCCTGATCAAAACTCTTCAGAGTGTAGGGATAGAGGGAACTTTCCTCGACATCTTAAAAGCCATCTACGAAAAGCCCACAGCAAATATCATTCTCAATCGGGAAGCACTGAGATCATTTCCCCTAAGATCAAGAACAAGACAGGGATGTCCACTCTCACCACTGCTATTCAACATATTATTGGAAGTCCTAGCCTCAGCAATCAGACAACAAAAAGACAGTAAAGGCATTCAAATTGGCAAAGAAGAAGTCAAACTCTCCCTCTTTGCTGATGACATGATACTCTACATAGAAAACCCAAAAGCCTCCACCCCAAGATTGCTAGAACTCATACAGCCATTTGGTAGCGTGGCAGGATACAAAATCAATGCCCAGAAATCAATGGCATTTCTATACACTAACAACGAGACTGAAGAAAGAGAAATTAAGGTGTGAATCCCATTTACAATTGCACCCAAAAGCATAAGATACCTAGGAATAAACCTAACCAAAGAGGTAAAAGATCTATAACCTAAAAACTACAGAATATCTCTGAAAGAAATTGAGGAAGACACAAAGAGATGGAAAAATATTCCATGCTCATGGATTGGCAGAATTAATATTGTGAAAATGTCAATGTTATCCAGGGCAATTTACAGATTTAATGCAATCCCTATCAAAATACCATGGACTTTCTTCAGAGAGTTAGAGCAAATTATTTTAAGATTTGTGTGGAATCAAAAAAGACCCCGAATAACCAGGGGAATTTTAAAAAAGAAAACCATATCTGGGGGCATCACAATGCCAGATTTCAGGTTGTACTACAAAGCTGTGGTCATCAAGACAGTGTGGTACTAGCACAAAAGCAGACACATAGATCAATGGAACAGAATAGAGAACCCAGAAGTGGACCCTGAACTTTATGGCCAACTAATATTCAATAAAGGAGGAAAGACTATCCATTGGAAGAAAGACAGTCTCTTCAATAAATGGTGCTGGGAAAATTGGACATCCACATGCAGAAGAATGACCTAGACCACTCTCTTTCCCCATACACAAAGATAAACTCAAAATGGATGAAAGATCTAAATGTGAGTCAAGATTCCATCAAAATCCTAGAGGAGAACACAGGCAACACCCTTTTTGAACTTGGCCACAGTAACTTCTTCCAAGATCCATCCATGAAAGGCAAAAGAAACATAAGCAAAAATGAACTATTGGGACTTCATCAAGATAAGAAGCTTCTGCACAGCAAAGGATACAGTCAACAAAACTCAAAGACAACCCACAGAATGGGAAAAGATATTTGCAAATGACCTATCAGATAAAGGGCTAGTTTCCAAGATCTATAAAGAACTTATTAAACTCAACACCAAAGAAACAAACAATCCAATCATGAAATGGGCAAAAGACATGAAGAGAAATCTCACAGAGGAAGACATAGACATGGCCAACATGCACATGAGAAAATGCTCTGCATCACTTGCCATCAGGGAAATACAAATCAAAACCACAATGAGATACCACCTCACACCAGTGAGAATGGGGAAAATTAACAAGGCAGGAAATAACAAATGTTGGAGAGGATGCGGAGAAAGGGGAACCCTCTTACACTGTTGGTGGGAATATGAACTGGTGCAGCCACTCTGGAAAACTGTGTGGAGGTTCCTCAAACAGTTAAAAATATACCTGCCCTACGACCCAGCAATTGCATTGTTGGGGATTTACCCCAAAGATACAAATGCAATGAAACGCCGGGACACCTGCACCCCGATGTTTATAGCAGCAATGTCCACAATAGCCAAACTGTGGAAGGAGCCTCGGTGTCCAACGAAAGATGAATGGATAAAGAAGATGTGGTTTATGTATACAATGGAATATTACTCAGCTATTAGAAACGACAAATACCCACCATTTGCTTCAACGTGGATGGAACTGGAGGGTATTATTCTGAGTGAAGTAAGTGAGTCGGTGAAGGACAAACATTATATGTTCTCATTCATTTGGGGAATATAAATAATAGTGAAAGGGAATATAAGGAAAGGGAGAAGAAATGTGTGGGAAATATCAGAAAGGGAGACAGAACGTAAAGACTGCTAACTCTGGGAAACGAACTAGGGGTGGTGGAAGAGGAGGAGGGCGGGGGGTGGTAGTGAATGGGTGACGGGCACTGGGGGTTATTCTGTATGTTAGTAAATTGAACACCAATAAAAAATAAATTAAAAAAAATAAAAATAAATAAAAATAAAGTATAAAATGCAATGATTTGCTATAAAAAAATAACACTTTTACATTTTCTTCTACATATTTCTAATTTAAAAGCAGTTTTCCTTTAATTAGAGATGGCACACTTGCTACCAACTTTTATAGATGTTTAAAATCTTAATTATGAAAATGTCAGTTATTCTGTCGGTTGATCAATATGAAGTAAATGTTCTTAGCAAGGTTTAATATTTAGACTTAAGCTTCTACAAACATTAATAAAATCATTTGCCACAGAAAGTTTTATTTGAAATAGAACATTTCAACTAAAGACTCAATTAACTTAATTCTTTCACCTTTACTCATACAGTCAATCCTTGAATGTTTAATTGCATAACAAAGGATCATCCTTCATGTATAAACTATGGCTCCAGCTTGTCTCACCTTTTTTTCCTACCACCCAGTTTCACTCCGTTTGCTACTTTTAGATGTTGGCTGTTCTACCACCTGAGAAGGCATGCTCCCTCTGAACCCTCATCCACTCTCTGTCACCTATACTTTCTTGTCCAGGATAACCCCAAAGTCAGTACTTCTACAACATTAACAGCCCCATGAGATTCCTTACTCTCATCACTCAATACATTGAAATGGAGATGAAATAATTCCATATCTTGCTATTAAGGATACCATGGTTGTTATATTCTTTGGGCTTATGATGGAACTCATAAGGAGGACAATTTTTTCCCATGGACAATATTATTAGATTTGATAGGTAGCTGGGAGTTTTAAAGCACTGATGTTTCTATCTACAGATCAACTATTCTAGTAGTTCAATTGTATTTTTTTTTTTTTTGGTTTAAGAAAGCAAACGTTACAAATGACAAGATTGGATCCCTGGGTGGCTCAGCGGTTTTGTGCCTGCCTTTGGCCCATGGCGCGATACTAGAGTCTCGAGATCGAGTCCCACGTTGGGCTCCCGGCATGGAGCCTGCTTCTCCCTCCTCCTGTGTATCTGCCTCTCTCTCTCTCTATGTCTGTCATAAAATAAATAAATAAATCTTAAAAAAAAAACAAATGACAAGATTGATATAAAAATGTATTTTTTATTCTGAACAACTGAATCATCACTGAAACTCTTGAACACTTTCCAGTTGGAAATCAGAGGTTGCCTAGCAGTAATAACATGTAATTAGACTGTAACAGGAAAGAAAGTGAGGCACATAAATAGATTTTCCCAATTATTAAAATATGTTTTAATTTAATAATCACCATGCTGTACATTATATCCTAGAACTTATTTATACCTGGAAGTTTTACCTTCTGACCTCTTTCACTCAGTTTGTCCATCCCCATCCCCATCTCTGGAAACCACCAATATGTTATCTGAATCTATCATCTTAGGTTTTTAGAGATTCTACATCTAAATGAGATCATACAGTATTTTTCTTATATATATATATATATATATATATATATATATATATATATATATAATTTCATTCATCATTGATGGACATTTAGGTTGCTTCCATGTCTACCATAAATAAAGCTGCATAAACATGGGGATGCAGATATCTTTTCAAGATAGTGATTTCATTTATTTTGGATAAATACCCAGAAGTGAGGTTTTTGGATCATATGGTAATTCTACTTTTAATTTTTTGAGGAATCTCCATTCTGGTTTCCATAGTGGCTGTGCCAATTTACATTCCCAACAGTTTACAAGGGTTCCTTTTATTCCACATCCTACCAAACTCTCATAATTTCTTATCTTTTTGATAATAGCTATCTTAAAAAATATAAGACAGTAGCTCATTATGATTTTGATTTATATTTCCCTGATGATTAGTGATTTGGGGCACCTTTTCATGTATCTGTTGGCCATTAAGATATCTTCTTTGGAAAAATGTCTGTTCAGTTCTGTCCATTTTTAAATTGGTTTCTTTTTCTGATATTGAGTTGTGTGGGTTCTTTATATATTTTAGATATTAATCCTTTATCAGATATATGCTTTGCAAGTATCGTCTTCCATTCTTTAGGTTTCTTTATCATTTTGTTGATGGTTTCCTTTGCTATACAAAAGCTTTTTGGTTTGATGTAGTCCCACCTGTTTATTTTTGCTTTTGGTGTCAAATTAAAAAATAAATTATTTCTAAGACCACTGTCACAGAGATTATCCCACATGCTTTCATCTAGAAATCCTATAGTTTCAGGTCTTATGTTCAAATCTTTAATTGATTTTGAGCTGAATTTTGTGTATTCTGTAAGATTATGGCCCAATTTCATTCTTCTGCATGTGGCTGCCCAGTTTTTCCAACACCATTTATTGAAGAAACTATCCTTTCCCTATTATATATTCTTGACTTCTTTGTTGCAAATTAATTTATCATATATGTATGGGTTTATTTCTGGACTATCTGTTCTGTTCCATTCTTTGATGTGTCTGCTTATATGCCAATACCATATTGTTTTGATCACTAAAATTATTTTAAAGATTTAAATATCAGAGGGGGGTTATTTGGGATAAAAAAATCAATCACACAGAAGCACCTGGGTGGCTCAGAGGTGCAGCATCTGCCTTTGGCTCAGGTCTCAATCCTGGGGTCCTGAGATGGAGTCCCACATCAGGCTCCCCACAGGGAGCCGGCTTCTCCCTCTGCCTATGTCTCTGCCTCTATCTGTGTGTCTCTCATGAACTGCCTATTTCTCTGCCTCTCTCTGTGTGTCTTTCATGAATAAATAAAATCTTTTTAAAAATAAATCACATATGTACCATGTATGCTTTATTTTCAAACTTCTGACACCTGATTTGTATTTTCTTTATGATCCAGGATTATAATTTTGATGTTTTCTTTTTTAAGATTTTATTTATTTATTCATGAGAGACACAGAGATAATTTATATTTATATATATTTTTATTTTCAATATACAAAATGTAATAAATGTGCCTACATGGAATTTGCATGGAATTTGCGAGTTTAATTTTTGAGAGAAACCATATAAGTAATTAAGCTAATATAGATTATTATCTATATTGTGTTGTGAAAATAAAGACTTCTCTAAGTATAACCCCTAAGACAGAAACCATAAAGGAAAAGATGGAGGAATCTTAGCAATCAACCACATCTGCATAGTAAACACACTATAAAACAAAAAAGTTAGGGGTACCTGGGTGACTCTGACAGTTAAGCATCTGCCTTTAGCTCAGGTCATGATCCCAGAGTCCTGGGATGGAGCCCCACGTTGGATCAGCGGGAATCTGCTTATCCTTCTCCATCTCCCTCCAACCCCACTCATTCTCTGTCTCTCTCTGTCTCTCTCTCTCAAATGAATAAATAGAATCTTTAAAAAAAAGTTAAAGAAAAATAATAGGTAAAACAAAAAGAAAAGAAAAGACAGGCAGGCAATATATTTGCAATATAGGCTGATAAAGGGGTAGTAACTTTATCATATAAAGAGTTATTGCCAAATAATAAGAAAAAGTCAAATGAAAAGTGGACTAACCACTTTATTAAAAAATTCAAATTTGAAGCATACTCAACATCACCTTTAATAAAATACAAATTGAAATGAGAAACCCTCTCTTACATATAGTATTAACAGAAAGGAAAAATAATAATTCTGTGTAGTGTTAATGAATATTATGTGGAAAAATTAACTCTCACATTGCAATAGAAAATGTTTACTGTTAAACTTTTTGGAGGAAAATTTACCAATGTTTGAAAAAGCTTCATAAATTCACATATCTTTGACTTAGTAATAATCTTTAAAAATTTATTCTATAAAATCTTTGCCATAACTATATAAAAATGGATACAAAAGATTATTCACATTAGCACTTTTTTGTATCAAGAGAAAATGAAATAAACTTTAAATGTCCAGCAATAGGTATTAAATAAATAATGATACCTCCATTGAGGGGACTTCTCTGAAGCCATGGATATTTTCTATATATGATAGACATAAGAAAATGTTCACAATACATAAATAAATGAAAAAAGTCAAACTATGAAACTGTGGGTACCATAATCACACAGAAACACACACAGACACATACACCTGTATGTCTATAATTACTACATTGTAAGGTTGGAAGTGTTACTGTATAAAAGATGATTTTTTTCTGTTCTTAAAATTTTTTAACTGTGCTGTAATGTATATGGAATGTTATTATAGATGCTTACTTTTTAATAAGAATATGTATTAATAAGAATTGTGTTAAGAATATCCAGAACTAGTGTCAGCCATATTTTATTATTCAGGTTGGGTTCTAATTCATAGATAACTCTCTAAATAAAAGACACTGATTTACAAAATGTGCAAAAGTTTCCAATTGCATTGTTATTTTCATAAAATTTATTGTTCTTTTCTCATTACAAAAACAATATCATTTTATTGTTGATGATTTTCAAAGTATGTAAAAGACAAATCAAATAAAAACTGCCTACAATTTTACCACCAATATATAATCACTTTTATTATATTTTTGAGTTATACCCTTTTCATCTTATTTTTGTTATTAAAATAAAGATACAGATGTGGATCTAAAGCTTTTAAAAGTTGGAGGCTTATTGTACATACAATTTTGAATACAGCAAGTGTTTGGGTCTTGTTATCCACTCTGGCATTTTCTCTCTTTTAATTAGTGTATTTAGACCATATTTAATGTTTTTTATATTGAATGTTATTATTAATATAGTTTGTTTCATCTACTACATATATATCTATGTTCAATTCATTGTTCCATTTTTTTCTCTTGTCATTTTGCCTTCTTCTTTTCTTCTTTGCCTTAATTAAGCATTTTATATGATTAAATTTTGTCTTCATCCTTAGCATTTCAAATATATATATTTTTTAATTCTAAGTGAATGTCCTAGAGATTGCACTGTACATTTACAACTAATCCAAATCAACTTTTAAATAACACTATTCTTCTTCATGGGTAGTGTAAGTACTTTATAACATATTATTCCAAATTCCTCCCTTCCATATCTTATCATATTATTATTCATTTCAGTTTTCCATAAACTATAATCATTGAATACATTGTTGCTATTATTATTTTGAATAAATAGCTGAGACTGTCAAATCATTATTTTTATCTTTGCATTTATGCTTTAGATGTATCTATGGACATATTTTAAAGCTCACTGATTCTTTCCATAGTCATGTTTACTCTATTGATGAACCTATTGAAAACATTCTTTGCTTCTTTTTATATTATTGTTGATTTCTAGCACATATTTTTTATTCTTTTTTATCATGTCCATCCCTCTACTCACATTACTTATGTGCTTTCCCATGTTATCTTCTTTTTCTATTGGGGCCATTAGCATATTTATCATAATTATTTTAAATTCTATTGATAATTGCAAAATTTCTGTCATACTTTAGTCTGATTTTTAAAAGATTTTATTTATTTATTTGAAAGAGTGTGTGTGTGAAAGAGAGAGAGAGAGAGAGAGAGAGCAGGAGCAGGGGGGAGAGGTAAAGGGAGAGACAGACTCTGTGCTGAGCAGGAAGTCCATTGCAGGACTCTATCACAGCACCCTGGGATCATGACCTGAGCTGAAGGCAGATGCTTAACCAACGGAGCCATCCAGCCACCCCTTTAGTCTAATTTTGATCCTTTTTGTCTTTTCAACTGTCTTATTTGCCTTTTAGCATGTCTTGTTATTTCTTGTTCAGTCAAACCTGATATATTGGTGAAAGGTTTTGTTTTTCTGGCTGAGAGATAGTCTGTGTTTACCATTTGCTGTAGCTACCCTTAGGAATGGCTAAATTTTTCTCTAGTGTGCTTGTTTTTATCTCCATTGTTGTCTTTGGATTTTCCTAAGAGAGTCCATTTTAAATAGAGTCTGAAACTTGTAGTCCTTTAAGTTGTAGTCCACTATTATCATACAGTAGCCAGAATTATATGATGGTATGGTGTGAAGGAGAGGAGGAATTCTATACTCCTATGGCTAGTCCTCAGTAATTTAAGAGCATGTGTCACTGTACTGTGACTTTCACAAGTGCTTCTTATATTTTTCTTTCCTTCGATGAGTCAGAGCAACCACAGGAGACTGAAGTTGGTTATTTCCCTTCCTCCAGGTTAGTTAGGGTCTATCTATTCATTTGAGAGAGACAGAGAGAGCACAAGCAGGGGGAAAGGCAAAGGCAGAGGGAGAAGTAGACTCGCAGCTGAACTGGGAGCCGGATGTGGGGCTCAATACCAGGACCTGGAGATCATGACCTGAGCTGAAGGCAGATGCTTAACCATCTGAGCCACCCAGGTGCCCTTAGTTAGGGTCTAGTAAAAAAAATAATAAGTGGGATTAGTCTCTAATGAATAGTTTCTTTTAAAGATGTTCCATAATTAAGAAGAACAGAATCCTCTGATGTTTTTCAAAACAGCTACTTTTCCCTTTCCTGTGCCATAAGCTGAGGGGATTTTCCTCCAAAGTTCATCCAGTGGACATGGAGGGGCTTCAGAAGATAAAATTTATAACATTTTGAAAGCCTTGCTAAGACTAGACATGCCAAGTTTTTAATTCTCAAGTTAGGCTACCCCAAGCCTCCAGTAATTCATCAATTAGAGTTTAAGTGTTACAACCAGTACTAACTTTAATGGTAGACTTCTGCTACTGGTAAGCTGTAATTATCTGCATCAATTTCTCCAATTTTCCTGGCAATTGTTTGCCCTCTGATCTCAATTTTCTGATGAATATAAGAAGAGTTGTTGACTTTCAGATCACCTTCTTCTTGTGAGGACAATAGCAACAACTTGTAATCTCTTTACCCATCAGATCCAAACCCTGAAGTCTCCTTGTACATACTATTTTAGAATCTCTTTTATTCACATAGCAATATATAACATCACTTTTTACAATATGTTTTTTAAAGATTTTATTTATTTATTCATGAGAGACACAGACAGAGAGAGGAAGAGACAGAGGCAGAGGAATAAGTAGGCTCCATGTAAGGAGCCTGATGTGGGACTTGATCTCAGGACTCCAGGATCACACCCTCTGCTGAAGGCAGACACTCAACCATAGCCACCCAGGTGTCCCAATACAATATGTTTTTTAATGACTTTATTCTATTGCACAATTCAGAGGTACAATAACTCAACTTATGTCATATTGTTAGATATGTAGGTTGTTTAAAATAATATCATTTTGAGCAAAATGGCAGAATAGAAAGTCCCCTGCTCATATCCCTCCACAACAGCAATTTGACTTACATTCATGGAAAAAAAAGTGCCTTTGTGGGAGATTTGAGACCCATGTAGGAGACTGTGAAACACTAATCCAGCCCAAGGCTAAGCAAGGTGATTTTAGGAAACAGGCTCATGCCCAGGTCACAAGACCCTTTTTGTAATCTTGAATAAAGACCTAGAAACCCTGTGTACTTAGCTGCAGCCCCATTTGGCTTTGGTCCTGCCACCAGCACAATCTGCCATGAGACCTTGGAGGAGCCTCACCTGCCCCTGCTTCAGGTAATAGACTAACTGAATCTGGTCCTGGCTATGGGCACTGAAGAGTCCTAGCCTCACTCAACTGTGATATGGGAGCAGTTCTGACTACCCAGGGACTCAGCAAAAGACATACCCATCCAGGCCCCAGTAGACAGGCCTACTGACCATGGTCTGATTGCAGATCCTGAAGCAGACCTGTGTACTGGATTTAGCCTTTTTTAGACATTGACCATGGTCTGATTATAGACCCTGAGGCAGACCTGTGACCTGGATATAGCCCTTTTTAGACATAGTCCAGGGAGAGTTTTACCTGCCCAAGAACTTGACAGAAGACATGTCTCTCTGTAACCATGGAAAGAAGATGGAAGACTTCAGTCCCAGGTGTTGACCCTGATGTTGCACTGAAATTTGGTTCCAGTCTTTCTCAGTTATGGCCTGAATCAAGGCCTGTCACCCAGTGACTTACTGGGGTTACCCACCTGGTAACAGGCCCACCATATGTGGACCCAACTTCCCTGAAGGAGACTTATGTCCAGCACTAACCCTACTGACCAAGTCCTGGAGGCAATCCTGTTCATCTATCACTGAAGGAGGATCCAAGGCCACCCAAATGCCAAGTAACAGTTGTACAAACCATAGATCCCACTACAGATGTGTTTGTTGACAGCCATGTGACCTGACTCAAGCCCTGCTTAACTGTGATTCTGGAAGCAATCCCATCAGTCCAGGGACCTGACAGGAGGAAGTCTTTACCTGCTGAACCAGTCTGTAAATATGGGAATGAGTATTTGCACTTTCAAATGCACGAACAACACAAGACTACATGGATCACAAAGATTCAGGCAACTATATCATCACCAAAGGAAACTAATAAACTTCCAGTAATTGACTCCAAAGAAATATCTACAAATTACTTGACAACAAAATAAAAAAAATAATTTTCTTAAAGAATTTCCAAGAGATGCAAAAAAAAAACCCCTCAAAAACCCCACAGATAGACAACTAAATGAAATTAAAAAATGAATGAACAAAATGAAAATCTAATAAGGAAGTGAAAACTGTACAAAAGAACCAAACAGAAATTCTGTAATTGATTAACAGAAATTCTGTAATTGATTAATATAATTATTGAGATTTGAAAATTCAATAGAAGTCTTCAACAAACAGACTCATTCAGAAGAAGGAAACAGTGAATTCAAAGGAAGTTATTTGAAATTAGAGGAACAAAAAGAACAAAGAATGAAAAAGGGTGAAGAAAAAAATACAGCCTATGGGGCACTGGATGAATGAATATATTTTTAAAAATATTTTATTTATTTATTTGAGAAAGAGAGACAGAGAGAGACAGTGAGAGTAAGAGCACTAGTGTGGGGCATGAGGTAGAGGGAGAGGGAAAAGCAGACTCCCAGCTATGCAGGAACCCCCCCCCCCATGGAGGGCTTGATCCCAGGACCCTAGGATCATGACCTGAGCCAAAGGCAGACACTTAAATGACTGAGCCACTCAGATGCCCCTGAATTAATATATTTGCTGTGGGAGTCCCAAACTTGTAAATTAGAAAAGGACAGAAAGCATATTTAAAACATAATAATAGCTGAAAACTTCCTTAATCTTGGAAAATATATGGACATTCAGATTCATGGAGCTTAAAGAACTCCAAGAAAGATAAACTCAAAGAAGATCATTCCAAGATACATTATAATGAATTTGTCAAAATTATAAGGTAAAGATATAAGTTGGAATGCAGCAGGAAGAAGCAACTCATCATGTACAAGAGAACCTCAATATGGCTATCAGCAATTTCCTAAGCAGAAAATTTGCAGGCCAGTATGGAGTAGAATTATATATTCAATGATTTGAAATAAAGAATACAACCTTGACAAATAAGAATACCGTACCTGTCAAAGAGAAACAAGATATTACCAGACAAACAAAAGCTGAAGAACTTAATCATTACTACTTCTGACTTATAAAAAATGCTAAAGAGAGTTTTTCAAATTGAAATAAACTAATGCTAGTAACAACATGGAAACACCGGAAAGCATAAAACTCACCAGTAAAGGTCTAAGTACATAGGCAAATTCAGAATTCCCTACTACTGTGATGATGGAGTGTAAATCACTTTTAACTCTAGTATAAATTTACAAAAACAAAAGTATCAGTGTGTCTGGGTGGCTCAGTCAGTTAATCTTCCAATTCTTCTCTGCTTCTCCCTTGCCTCTGCCCCTCTCCCTGCTCATGTGTTCTCTCTTTCTAAAAATGAATAAACAGACCTTTTTAAAAACCTCAAAGTATCAGAAATAGCTACATCCACAATAAATTATTGACTGATACACAATAGAAAAAGATAGAAATTCTTATGTCAATCACATAAAAACTAGGGGAAGGAGAAGTGGAAGTGTGGAGCTTTTGTATGGGATTGAAAATCAGTTGCTGTCATCTTAAAATAGACTATTATAATTATGGTTTTTAAAATATTTTATTTACTTCTTCATGAGAGACACACGGAGACAGAGAGGCAGAGAGAGGCAGAGGGAGAAGCAAGCACCCCTTGGGGACGCTGATGCAGGACTCAATCTCCAGACCCAGGATCATGCCCTGAGCCAAAGGCAGATGCTCAACCTCTGAGCTATCCAGGTGTCCCTATAAATATGTTTTATGTAAGTCTTATGGTTACCAAAAAGAAAAGAAAAAAATTTCTAGTAGATACACAAAGGATAAAGAAAAAGGAACCAATGCATACCAGCACAAAATTATCAACAAATCACAAAAGCAACACAACAAAAGAGGAAGATGGAAAAAATAAGAACTAAAATACAGTAGGAAAACAACTAAAATAATAGCAACTGTACAGCCTTACCTATCAATAATTACTTATGTAATCATACTAAATTCTCCACTCAAAAGACAAGAGAATCTGAATGGATTAAAAAAAAAAAACAAACAAACCACATTCCATCAATGCTTTGCTTACAAGAGATTTAATTTTTTCACATTTTATTTATTTTATTTTTTAATTGAAGAAATATTTAACTTCTAGTTAGTTAACATACAGTGCAATGTTGGCTTCAGGAGTAGAATTCAGTGATTCATCACTTACATACAACACCCAGGGCTCATCACAGGAAGTGCCTTCCTTAATACCCATCACCTATGTAGCTCATGGCTGACCCACCTCCCTGCATCATAAGAATCTCTTATGGTTTGCTTCCCTTTCTCCTTTTTTTTTCTTTTTTCCCTTTCCAATATACTCATCTCTTTTGTTTCTCAAATTCCACATATGAGTGAAATCATATGGTATTATTTTTCTCTGACTGACTTATTTCACTTAGTATAATACAGTAACTCCATTTATGTCCTAGAAAATGGCAGGATTTCTTTTTATGGTTGAGTAATATTTGATTGTAATGTATAATAATATAGTATGTATAATAATATATATTGTAATGTATAATATTGTAATGTATAATAATATATATTTAATATATAGCATTTATATATAATACTATTTATATATATTTATAATATAATACTATATATGCATAAAAAATCTTATTTATCCTTTCATCAATTGATGGACCTTTTGAACCTCCCCATAATCTGACTGTTGTTAATAATGCTGCTATAAACATGGGCCTGCATGTATCCCTTTAAATCTGTATTTTTGTAACATTTCGGTAAATACCTAGTAGTGCAATTGCTGGGTCACAGGGTGGTTCTGTTTTTAACTTTTTGAGGAACTTGCTTACTATTTTCTAGAATGGCTGTGCCAGTTTCAATTCCCATCCAACAATGCACGGGGGTTCCCCTTTTACACATTCTCGCCAACACCTGTCATTTCTTGTATTGTTAATTTTAGCCGTTTTGACAAGTGTGAGATAATATATCACCATGTTTTTTTATCATCATGTTTTGATTTGTATTTCCCTAATGATGAGTACTGTTGAGCATCTTTTCATGTGTTTCTTAGGCAACTGGTTGTATGCTTTGGAATATTGTTTGTTCATGTCTTCTATTCATTTCTTAACTGGATTATTAGTTTTTAGATGCTGAGTTTGATAAGCTCTCTATTGATTTTGGATATTAACCCTTTATCAGATATGTCATTTGCAAATATCTTCAACATTCCAGAGACCACCTTTTTGTTGATTGTTTCCTTCACTGTGCAGAATATTTTTATCTTGATGAAGTCCCAATAGTTCATTTATGTTTTTGTTTCCGGGGCCTCTTGAGACACATCTAGTAAGAAATTGCTATAGCTGATGTCAAAGAGATTGCTGTCTATGCTGTCTTCTAAGATTTTGATAGTTTCTTGTATCACATTAGGTCTTCCAACCATTTTGAATTTATGTTTGTATATGTTGTAAGAAAGTAGTCTAGTTTCATTCTACTGTCCAGTTTCCCAAACACCACTGCTTAAAGATATTGCATTTTCTCCAATAGATATTCTTTCCTGGTTTGCCAAAGATTAGTTGACCGTACAGTTGGGGTAAATTTCTGGATTTTCTATTCTGTCTCATTGACCTGAGTGTCTATTTTTTGTACCAGTACCATACTGTCTTGATGACTATAGCTTTGTAATATAGCTTGAAATCTGGATTAATGATGCCTGTTTTTTCTCTTTCAGCGTTGCTTTGCCTATTAAGAGATATTTGTGTTTCCATAAAAATTTTAGGATGGTTTGTTACACCTCTGTGAAAAATACTGGTAGTATTTTCATAAGCATCGCATTAAATATACAGATTGGTTTGAGTAGTTTAGGCATTTTAACAATGTTTGGTCTTCCAATCCAAGAGCATGAAACGGCTTCCCATTGTTTGTGTCCTCTTCAATTTCCTTAATAAGTCTTCAATAGTTTTCAGAGTATAGCTCTTTTATCTCATTGGTTAGGTTTATTCATAGGTATCTTATTGTTTTTGGTGCAATTGTAAGTGAAGCTGTCTTCTTTTTTCCCCCTTCTTTTGGTGTATCTTTTTATTGGAGTTCAATTTGCCAACATATAACACCCAGTGCTCATCCCATCAATTGCCCACCTCAGTGCCCATCACCCAGTCACCCCCATCCCACTGCCAAGTTCCCCTTCCTCTACCCCTGGTTCATTTCCCAGAGTTAGGAGTCTCTTATGTTTTGTCACCCTCTCTGATTTTTCTCACTCATTTTCTCTTCTTTACCATATGATCCCTTTCACTATTTTTTATATTCCCCATATGAATGAAACCGTGTGATGAATGTCCTCCTCTGATTGACTAACTTCACTCAGCATATTACCCTCCAGTTCCATCCACACTGAAGCAAATAGTGGGTATTCATCCTTTCTAATGGTTGATTAATATTCCATTGTGTGCATTCCACTCTTTATCCATTCATATTTTGATGGACCCCAAGGCTCCTTCCACAGTTTGGCTATTGTGGACATTGCTGCTATAAACATTGAGGTGCAAATGTCCTGCTGTTTCACTGCATCTGTATCTTTGGGGTAAATCCCCAGCTGTGCAATTGCTGGGTTGTAGGGTAACTCTACTTTAGCTCTTTGAGGAACCTCCACACAGTTTTCCAGAGTGGCTGTACCAGTTCACATTCCCACCAACAGTGTAAGAGGGTTCCCCTTTCTCCACATCCTCTCCAACATTTGTTGTTTCCTGTCTTGTTAATTTTCACCATTCTCACTGATGTGAGGTAGTATATCATCACAGTTTTGATTTGTATGTCCCTGATGGCAAGTGATGAGGAGCATTTTCTCATGTGCTTGTTGGCCATGTGTACGTGTTCTTTGGTGAAATTTCTGTTCATGTCTTTGCCCATTCTATGATTGGATTGTTTGTTTCTTTGCTATTGAGTTTAATAAGTTCTTTATAGATCTTGGATACTAGCCCTTTATCTGATATGTCATTTGCAAATGTCTTCTCCCATTCTGTAGGTTGACTTTTACTTTTGTTGACTGTTTCTTTTGCTATGCAGAAGCTTTTTTATTGATGAAGTCACAATAGTTCATTTTTGCTTTTGTTTCCCTTGCCTTCATAGTTGCATCTTGCAACAAGTTGAGGTGGGAGAGACCAAAAAAGTTGTTGCCTATATTCTCCTCTAGGATTCTGATGGATTCTTGTCTCACTTATAAATATTTCATCCATTTTGAGTATATCTTTGTGTATGGTGTAAGAGAATTGTCTAGTTTCATACTTCTGCGCATGCCTGTCCAATTTTCCCAGCACCTTTTATTGACTGTCGTTTTTCCAGTGGATAGTCTTTTCTGCTTTGCCTAATATTAGTTGACCATAATGGAAGGCCCATTTCTGGGTTCTGGATTCTGTTGCATTGATCAATGTGTTTGTTTTTATGCCAGTACCAATGTCTTGATGATTACAGCTTTGTAGTACAACTTCAAATCCGGCATTGTGATGCTCCCGCCTTTCGTTTTCTTTTTCAACATTCCCCTGGCTATTTGGGGTCTTTTCTAATTCCACACAAATCTTAAGATAATTTGTTCCAACTCTCTGAAGAAAGTCCATGGTATTTTGTTAGGGATTGCATTAAACGTGTAAATTGCCCTGGGTAACATTGACATTTTCACAATAGTAGTTCTTCCAATGCATGAGCATGGAATATTTTTCCATCTCTTTGTGTCTTCCTCAATTTTTTTCAGAAGAGTTCTGTAGTATTTAGAGCCTAGATCCTTTACCTCTTTGGTTAGGTTTATTCCTAGGTATCTTATGCATTTGTGTGAAAGTGTAAATGGTACTGACTCCTTAATTTCTCTTTCTTCAGTCTCATTGTTAGTGTGTAGAAATGCCACTGATTTCTGCGCATTGATTTTGTATCCTGCCACAGACCAAATTGCTGTATGAGTTCTAGCATTCTTGGGGTGGAGTCTTTTGCGTTTTCTATGTAGAGTATCATATCTTCTAAAGAGGGAGAGTTTGACTTCTTCTTTGCCAAATTGAATGCTTTTATTTCGTTTTCCTGCCTGATTGCTGAGGCAAAGACTTCTAGTACTCTGTTGAATAGCAATGGTGAGAGTGGACATCCCTGCCGTGTTCCTGATCTTCAGCCAAAGGCTCCCAGCGTTTCCCCATGGAGAAAGATATTTGCTGTGGGCTTTTTGTAGATGGCTTTTAAGATGCTGAGGAGTGTTCCCTCTATCCCTACACTCTAAAGAGTTGGGATCAGGAAATGGGTTGTATTTTGTCAAATGCTTTCTCTGCATCTATGGAGAGGATCATATGGTTCTTGTTTTTTCTCTTGTTGATATGATCTATCACATTGATTGTTTTATGAATGTTGAATCAGCCTTGCATCCCAGAGATAAATCCCACTTGGTCAAGGAGAATAGTCTTCTTAATGTACTGTTAGATCCTATTGGCTAGGATCTTGTTGAGAAGTTTTGCATCTGTATTCATCAGGGTTTTGTGTCTGGTTTTGGAATTAAGGTGATGCTGGCCTCATAGATTGAGTTTAGAAGGATTCCATCCAATTTTATCCTTAGGAACAGCTTTAGTAGAATAGAAATTACTTCTTCTTTAAATATTTGATAGAATTCCCCTGGGAAGTCATCTGGCCTTAGACTTTTGTATCTTGGGAAGTTTTTGATGACTGCTTCAATTTCCTCCCTGGTGATTGGCCTGTTCAAGTTTTCTATTTCTTCCTGTTTCAGTTTTGGTAGTTTGTGTTTTTCCAGAAATGCATCCAATTCTTCTAGATTGCCTAATTTATTGGCGTATAGCTGTTCATAATATGTTTTTAAAATCATTTGTATTTCCTTGGTTTTGATGGTAATCTCTCCTCTTTCATTCAGGATTTTATTAACTAGAGTCTTTTCTCTTTTGTTTTTTAATAATGCTGGCTAATGGTTTATCTATATTATTAATTCTTTCAACTACTGAACTCCTGGTTTTGTTGATCTGCTCTACAATTTTTCTGGTCTCTATTTCATTGAGTTCTGCTCAAATATTTATTATCTCTCTTCTTTTCCTTGGTGTAAGTTTTAATTTCTGTTCTATCTCCAGATCCTTTAGGTGCAAGGTTTGCTTGTATATTTGAGTTTTTTCCATTTTTCTGAGGGATGCTTGTATTGTGATGTATTTTCCTCTTAGGACTGCTTTGCTGTATCCCAAAGATTTTGAACTGTTTTATCTTCATTCTTACTAGTTTCCATGAATCTTTTACATTCTTCTCTAATTTCCTGGTTGTCCCCTTCATCTTTTAGCATGATGTTCTTTAACCTCCACTTTTTTTAATTTCTTCCAAATTCCTTCTTGTGATTGAGTTCTAGTTTCAAAACATTATTGTCTGAAAATATGCGGGGGACAATCCCAATCTTTTGGTATCAGTTGAGACCTGATTTGTGACCCAGTATGTGGTCTATTCTGGAGAAAGTTCCATGTGCACTTGAGAAGAATGTGTATTCAGTTGCCTTTGGATGTAAAGTTCTGTAAATATCTGTGAAATCCATCTGGTCCAGCGTATCATTTTTAGCTCTTGTTTCTTTGGAGATTTACTGCTTATTATATCTGTCATTTGTAGAAAGTGTTATGTTGAAGTCTCCCAGTATTAGTGTATTATTATCTAAGTATGTCTTTACCTTGGTTATTAATTGATCGATATACTTGGCAGCTCCCACATTAGGGGCATAAATATTCATGACTGTTAGGTCCTCTTTTGGATAGTTCCTTGAAGTAAGATATAGTGTCCTTCTTCATCTCTTACTACAGTCTTTGGGATGAATTTTAATTTATCTGATATGAGGATGGCTACCCTTGCTATCTTTTGAAGGCCATTTGAATGGTAAATGCTTCTCCAACCTTTTATTTTTATGCTGGAGGTGTCCTTAGGCCTAAAATGAGTCTCTTGTAGACAACAAATGCATGGGTCTTGTTTTTTATCCAGTATGAAACCCTGTGTCTTTTGATGGGATCATTTAGCCCATTCACGTTCAGAGTTACTATTGAAAGATATGAATTTAGTGTCATCGTAATACCTAATAAGTCCCTGTTTTAGTAGATCATTTCTTTGGGCATCCTCTTTCTTTTTCAGAGTTGCCATTATTTCTTGCAGAGCTGGTTTGGTGGTCATATATTCTTTCAGTTTCTGCCTATCTTGGAAGCTCCTTATCTCTCCTTCTATTCTGAATGAGAGCCTTGTTGGGTAGAGTATTCTTGGCTGCAGGTTCTTCTCATCTAGGACCCTGAATATATCCTGCCCTTTCTGGCTTGCCAGGTCTCTGTGGAGAGGTCTGCTGTTAATCTCATATTTCTCCTCATATAAGTTAGGGATCTCTTGTCCCTTGCTGCTTTAAGGATCTTCTCTTTATCTTTGGAATTTGCAAGTGTCACTATTAAATGTCGAGTTGTTGAATGGTTTTATTGATTTGGGGGAGAGTACCTCTCTATCTCCTTGATATGAATGCCTGTTTCCCTTCCCAAGTTAGGGAAGTTCTCAGCTATGATTTGTTCAGTTATGCCTTCTGGTCCTCTGTCCCTTTTGGCGCCCTCTGGAACCCCATTTAAAGTAGATTTTTCCTTCTGAGGCTGTAATTTATTTCCCTTAACCTTTCCTCATGGTCCTTTAACTGTTTTTCTCTTTTTTCCTCAGCTTCCTTCCTTGACATCAATTTGTCTTCTATGTCACTCACTCGTTCTTCTACCTCGTTAACCCTCGTCGTTAGGACCTCCAGTTTGGATTGCGTCTCATTTAATTGATTTTTAATTTTGGCCTCATTATATCCATATTTTGCAGTCATGAAGTCTCTTGATTCCTTTATGCTTTTTTCCAGAACCACCAGTAGCTTTCTAATAGTGCTTCTGTGTTGGCTTTCTGACATTGAATTGTAATCCAAATTCTGTAAGTCTGTGGCAGAGAGTAGTTTTTGATTCTTTTCTTTGAGGTGAGTTCTTCCTTCTAGTCATTTTGCTCAGTGCATAGTGGTAGTATGAGTGGGCTGAGTCAAGAATATCAACCACTACCTAAATAAATTTCACCCTAGATGATTCTGATGATAAATTGAAAACAAAGATCAGAACTAAATAAAACAAAAGGACCACTAAAGTGAAAAACAAATTTTAAAAAAGTAGTAAAAAATAAAAGGCCAGGAATCCTAAATATGAAGAGAAAAAAAAGAAAAGAAAACAAAAAAAGAAAAAAAGGAGAAAAAAGGGGGTAGACTGGGAGATGATGCTGGTGAAGTAGTTGTAGTTGAGGGAGAATGTAGTCTGCCTGAGGGATCATAGAGGGTGATCCTCTTGTTTCTGAGTATATTAAGTTCTATATATTAGAAGATTCTCAGTCTCAAATTTATATAAACCAGAAGTACTAGTAGAGGGCCCCAACATTGACCACCAAAACATAAATGAGATAAAAGATAGGGCCAAATGACAATGAGAAATCTCACAGAATGAACCAGCACAGTATACCTCTTGGTTCTGGGTGCATACTTGTCATCTTTTAACTTCTGCCTTTGGAGAACAAAATGAGGTAGAGAAAACAAAAAACACAAAACAAAAAATATATCTCTTATAACTCCCAAAATTAACTTGAGTATGTTGAGGGGAATCTAGAATTGGAAAATATATCTAGGACCTGTAATTGTAGATATATGAATGTCAAAATGGAAGAATCTTAAGAATGAAGAGGTGGTAAAAATTGTATTTAAGGTGGGAAAAGAGAAAAAAAATTGGAAATTTACAGTCTGATATAAAAACGAATTGTGGGATCCCTGGGTGGCTCAGTGGTTTAGCTCCTGCCTTCGGCCCAGAGCATGATCCTGGAGTCCAAGGATCGAGTCCCACATTGGACTCTCTGCATGGAGCCTACTTCTCCCTCTGCCTGTGTCTCTGCCTCTCTCTCTCTCTCTCTCTCTCTCTCTCTCTCTCCGTGTCTCTTGTGAATAAATAAATAAAATCTTAAAAAAACAAAAACAAAAACGAGTTGTACTTGAAAAAAGAAGAAAAAAAAAGGAGGGGTATCCCTGGTTCTATATACTGTAAATCCCTCAACTTCCCCTGGAGCTTTCCAGTACTGCTCAGCCAAGAACTTGCTCTTCCCCTGTCCTTCCAGCTGGTCTTCTGGGGGAGGGGCCTGCTGTGCTGATTCTCAGATGTGTGTACCTGGAGGATCTGCCCCGCCCCCTGCCAGGTGCACGGCTCAGTGGGAGCTGTTTATCGTGTGAGGCCCCTGCTCCCTGGTGGCCCCACTCTTTCCCAGGCACAGGGTGACACAGGGAGGAGCAACAACACTGGCAGAGGCCAGCTGTCCAGCTCTGGAGTCAGCTTTCACAGTAACTACCCCAGTCTCCCAGTCCTCACTGGCCTAGATGCTCCAGAGCAGGGAATGCTTTTATGCACAGCCTGGTGGCACCTGGGGGCAGGAGAGTCCTAGCTGTCCTGTGCTCTCCTTACCTCCGACTGTTCTGCGGAGAGTGCAGGATCCTGAGCTGTTTCCGCTTGGTGCCCTGGGATCCGGGGCCTGTGCTGCTGAAATTGCACTCCTGCGGCCTCATCTCCCAAAAGCATCAGGGCGCAGCCCCCATCCATCCAGAGCCAGCACCTTAGCTTCTCCTGAGGCCCCACTGGGCCCACGCTCCAGCCCTTTTCAGAGATGACCCCACAGTCTGTGGCATGCTCTCCCCTGGGCACACTTCCTCTGTTAGTGACTCTTGGAGACTGGAGGCTCCACTACCCCTCCTGAGATTCTGCCTGTGTTCCCTGCTAAGCGCCTTTCCATCTGGGAAGAATCCGGTGCAGATTTTTAAGGTTCTCACTTTCCCAGGGCTGGGCTTTCCTGTCCCGGGAGGCTTTCACCATCTGCCTTAGCCCGGCTCCTCGTGGGACCCCTTCCCCTTGGATGCCTTTTATTTCTCCCCCACCCCCCCACCCCCCCACCCCCGTCTTCCTACCTTGTTAGAAGAGCAAACTCTTCTCTCTGTAGCATTCCAGCTATTCTCTCTTTAAATCACAGGTTGAATTCGTAGGTTTTCAGGATGAAAGTTATCTAGGTAAGTTGATGGGGACAGGTGACTCGGGGACACAACTCCTCCACCATCTTGCCCCCCCCATTCATTCTTTAGTAAAATGTACTTTAACCTCCATGTATTTATGGTCTAACTTTTTTTCTTGTGGTTGACTTCAAATTTCACAGCATTGTGGTCTGAAAAGATGCATAGTATGTTATGAATATTTTCATACTTGTTGAGTCCTGATTTTTAATCCTGTATGTGATCTATTCTGAAGGATGTCCCATTAGCATTGAAAAAAATGTGTATGAAGCTGCTTTATGATGAAATATTCTGAATATATCTGTTAAGGCCATCTGGTTCAGTGTGTCATTAAAAAGCCAATGTTTCTTTGTTGATCTTCTGCTTAGGTGATTTGTCCATTGAAGTAAGTGGGATGTTAATGTCTCCTACTATTATTGTATTATTATCAACAAGTTTATGTTTGTTATGAGTTGTTCTTTATACTTAGGTGCTCTCATGTTAGGGGTATATTTTCCTTCATTAGATCTTCTTGTTGCACAGACCCCTTTATTATGACATACTGCCCTTCTTAATCTCTTGTAACACTCTTTGTTTTAAATTTTTTTTTTACTAATAAATTTAATTTTTATTGGAGTTCAATTTGTCAACATACAGAATAACACCCAGTGCTCATCCCATCAAGTACCCCCCTCAGTGCTCATCACCCATTCACCCCCACCCCCTGCCCTCCTCCCCTTCCACCACCCCTAGTTCATTTCCCAGAGTTAGGAGTCTTTATGTTCTGTCTCCCTTTCTGATATGTCCCACACATTTCTTCTCCCTTCCCTTATATTCCCTTTCACTATTATTTATATTCCCCAAATGAATGAGAACATATCATGTTTGTCTTTCTCCGATTGACTTATTTCACTCAGCATAATACCCTCCAGTTCCATCCTTGTTGAAGCAAATGGTGGGTATTTGTCGTTTCTAATGGCTGAGTAATATTCCATTGTATACATAAGCCACATCTTCTTTATCCATTCGTCTTTCAATGGACACCGAGGTTCCTTCCACAGTTTGGCTATTGTGGACATTGCTGCTATAAACATCGGGGCGCAGGTGTCCCAGCGTTTCATTGCATCTGTATCTTTGGGGTAAATCCCCAACAGTGCAATTGCTGGGTCGCAGGGGAAGTCTATTTTTAACTCTTTGAGGAACCTCCACACAGTTTTCCAGAGTGGCTGCACCCATATTATGAACAACTATACGCCAATAAAGTAGGCAACCTAGAAGAAATGGACGCATTTCTGGAAAGCCACAAACTACCAAAACTGGAACAGGAAGAAATAGAAAACCTGAACAGGCCAATAACCAGGGAGGAAATTGAAGCAGTCATCATAAACCTCCCAAGACACAAAAGTCCAGGGACAGATGGCTTCTCAGGGGAATTTGTTTTAAAATCTATTGTGTGATATATGTATGGCTAGCCTGGCTTTCTTTTGACGCCCATTAGCATGATAGATGGTTCGCCATCCCCTCACTTTCAATCTGCATGTGTCTTTAGGTCTAAGATGACTCCTATGGGCAGCATATCAATGGGTCTTGGTTTTGTTATCCATTCTAATACCCCATATTTTTTATTAGACCATCTGCCCATTTATGTACAGAATTATTGATAAAGATGAATTTTGTGCCATTGTATTATCTCTAAAGTTGATGTGTCCAGAGATTTTTCTCTGTTTATTTCTGGTCTTTATTGCTTTTGGTCTTTCTCATTCAAAGTGTCCCCTCTAATATGTCTTGCAGGGCTGGTTTAGTGGTCATTAATCCATTTAGTTTTTGTTTGTCTATGGCTTGAACACAACCCTGAGATCAAGACCTGAGCTGGGATCAAGAATCAGTTGCTCAATCGACTGAGCCACAAAAGTGCCCCTGTCTGAGTAACTCTTTTTCTCTCTATTCTGAATGACAGTTTTGCTGGATACAGCATTCGTGGCTGCGTATTTTCCCCATTCAACATATTGAACATATCATGCCACTTTCTTCTTTCCTTCCAAGTTTCTGTTTTGAGATCTGTTGCTAAAATTATCTTTCTTCCCTTGTAGGTTAGGGATTTCTTTTTTTTTGTTGATTTCAGGATTCTTTCCTTTCCTCTATATTTTGCAAATTTACTATAATATGTCTTGGTGTTGGTAAGCTTTTGTTGATCCTGATAGAAGTTCTCTCTGATTCCCAGATTTTTATGGCTGTTTTCTTCTCCTGATTTGGAATGTTTTCATCAATAATTTCCTCAGATAATCTTTCTGCCCCATTTTCTTCTCTTCTTGAGAGTTCTATAATATGAATCTTAATATATTTTATGGATTTGATTATTTCCCTAAGTCTACATTTGTGATCCAACGTCTTTCTTTCCCTCTTTTTTTCAGCTTCATTTTTTTCCATAATTTTATCTTCTAAATCAGTGATTTGTTCCTCTGCTTCTTCCATCTTTGTGGTCATTACATTCAGTTGGTTTTGCATCTCGGCTATAGCATTTTTAATTTCAGATTGACTAGTTTATATTTTTTTTATCTTTGTAGTAAGGAACTTCTTGGTGTCTTCTATGTTTTTCTGTAGCCTAGCTAGTATCCTTATGATCGTTTTAAACTCTGGTTGAGGCATTTTACTTATATCTGTTTTTATTAGATCCTTGACTATCACCTCTTCTTGTTCTTTCTTTTGGGATAAATTCCTCTTTGGAATTTTGTCTAGGTTTCTATCCCTTTGTGTGTTAGGAAAGTCTATTACATTTCCTGCTTCTCAGCATAATGGCTATATTAAGAAGATATCATATACTGTCCAGGACCTGATGCTTCAGGAAGTGTTTCTGGCATATGCTATGTACACTCTGCTGTGTTTTGCTTGCATTTCCCCTCAGGTTAATCCTATCCAGAATTTTTCCTTTCCTGTAATATGGAGTGTTTGGGCTTTATCCACTGTGTGGCAAGTTTTAACGTATGTTTTGATATGCTTGTTAAAGAAGGCAAATCCTACTTCCTCTAATGCTGAAGTTTTGCAGCACTCTATGGTCAGTAGACTTGGTGGGTGCTAGGAGTTTGTGCTGTTCTTCTGAGGGAGGCCTGCTGCTATTCTCTCAGACACACTTGCCCTAGTGAAAAAGAAGCTGCATAGTGCAGGGTGGTGGGATTTGATATGAGTCCCTTGTTAGTCTCCTATAAGTCCTTAAGTTTTATCTAGCCTTTTTAAAATTACTTTTCTTGTAGTATGTCTGCCTGGATAATTTCAAATGATCTATCTCCAAGTTCACTGATTATTCTGCTCAATCAATTCTGTTTTTGTTGAAACTCTCTATTCAGTTTTCCTGTTTTCTTTATATTCATCAGCTCCAGAATTTCTGTTTTTTTTTAATGGTTTTTATCTCATTGTCAGTATTTTCATTCATTTTTATATCATCTTCCTGATTTTGTTTAGTTGTCTCTATGTATTGTAACTTATTAGGCCTCTTTAACATGATTTAAAAAAATCTTTGCTAGTAATCCTAGATTTCTATTTCATTAAATTTAGTTACTGGAAATTTATATTCTTCATTTTGATTTGTCATGTTTTCTTGATTCTTTGTGTTCCTTCTATCTTTGTGTTGGTGTCTATACATTTGAAGAAACAAGCCTTCTCCCAATAATTATGGACTGAATGTAAAAAGAAAGAGTCATTTCAGGAGAGATTCTGGGAGACTTTCAACCCATTTTTAAGAATGTACACACTAACCCCATCTTCCTACATCTTGGGAGAATTTTCAGTTTTGTGCACAATTTGCAATCTTGTAGAGCCATGCCATTTACAGTAGACAGGCTGTTCATTTTACCTCTAGGTCCACTGAAAGGCTGTTGTGTTGGATGAACACTACACTTCTTTCTTACCCTTCTAGTGGACTTTCAAGGTTGTGTGTCTTGTCTCCATTTTGCAGAGCCTTGCCTGATGCAGTAAGCCACACACTATTTTTTTCTTTGTTCTTAGTTGCTCCTAGATATCTGAACTATGCTAGTTCCTTCAGAACTCTGGAAGGGAGTGAGACAGAAGCACACCATTCAGGAAACATCCTGAAGAAACAGGAATATTCTATTTATACTCCACTCTCTCTTTCCACTGAAGCGATATCATAGGACAACACAATATCTCAGTACTGTGCTTGGGGGAAGGTCTGATATAAGTAAATTGAAAATACTTTTATTACCCACTTCAATGTAGTTATTCTTGATTTTGTTCCTCTGTTTTACTGCAAATTCTAAAGCGGATTCTCAACCCCTCATAAAAGTGTTATGGTCTGCATATCATTGTTAATCAGTATTTCTATGGGGGAAATAAGTGTGGGGAGATTATATTCTGTCATATTGTTAACATATCTTTTTCATCTATTCTGTATTTATATTTTTCCATTTTATTGTTTTAAATACTTATTATTTGTATCTTCTTTTTGTCCCTGAGAATATTTGTTCTGCCAATCAGTGAACATAAAATATCTTTCCATTTCTGTTATTGAAGAATTTCTTTTATCAGTGTTTTATAGTTTTCAGAGTATGTATTTTTACCTCTTTTATTAAGTTAATTACTAAATTTTTTTATTCTTTTTGGTGCATTTGTCAATGGAATTATTTTCTTAATTTCCCTTTTTGCTACTTCATTATTAGTGTATAGAAATGCAACAGATTTCTGTATATTAATATTGAATCCTGTGACTACTGAATTAATTTTTCAGTTCCAGTAATCTTTTGGTGAAATTTTTAAGGTTATCTGAATAGTATCTTGTCATCTGCAAATAAAGAGTTTTACTTCTTTTTCTAACCAATATAAATGCCTTTAATTTCTTTTTTTCTCTAATTGGTGTGTCTAGGACTTCCAGTATTAGGTTGAATAAAACTCAGAATGGACATCCTTGTAGGGGGAAGGTTTTTAGTTTTTATTTCATTGAGTAGAATATTAGCTCTGGGTTTTTCATATATGCCTTTTATTTTGGTGAGGTATGGTACAATCAACCTACTCTGTTGAGTTATTATCATAAGACTATGTTACACTTTATCAACTTTTCTTCATAGCTTTTTCTCCATCTATGGAGATTATCATTTTTTATCCTTTTTCTTCATTTTCCTTTTGTTAATTTTTAATTTAAATTGCAGTTACTTAACATATAGAGCAATATGTCTCAAGTGCAATTTAGTGATTTAATACCTATATGTAACACCCTATGATCATCACAAGTACACTCTTTAATCTCCATCACCTATTTTACCCATTCACCCACCCACTTTTCCTCTGATAACTATCAGCTTGTTCTCCATAGTTAAGAGTCTGTTTCTTGGTTTGCCCCCCCCTCTCGCTATGCTCATGAATATTATTTCTTAAATTCAACATATTAATGAATAATATGGTATTTGTCTTTCCCTTACTGACTTACTTCACTTAACACAATACTTTCTAGATACACCCACATCTGCAAATAGCAAGATTTCATTCTTTCTTATGGCTGAGTAATATTCCACTTTATCAGGGGTTCCTGAGTGGCTCAGTCAATTGAATGTTTGCCTTCAGCTCAGTTCATGATCTCAGGGTCCTGGGATCAAGTCCTTCGTTGGGGGGTGTCCCTGCTCAGTGGGGAGTTTGCTTCTCTCCCCCTGCTCCTGCACTCTCACTCACTTGTGCTGTCTCTCTCCCTTTCAAGTAAATAAATAAAATCTTTAAAAAATTCCACTTTATCTACTCATAAGTCTTCTTTATCCACTCACAAGTCAATGGACATTTGGCCAGTTTCCATGTTTTGGATAATGTAGATAATGCTGCTACTCACATTGGGGTGTATTTATCCCTTTGAATTAATATTTTATTATTATTTGGGTAAATACTTACTAGTTAAATTGTTAGGCAATAAGGTAGTTCTATTATTAACTTTCTGAGGAAACACCATACTGTTTTCTAGAGTGTCTGTACCAGTTTGAATTATTACCAACAATGCAGGAGGGTTCCCCTTTCTTCACATCCTTGCCAAAACATATTGTTTCTTGTGTTGTTAATTATGGCCATTGTGATGGGTGTTAGATGATATCTCATAGTAGTTTTAGCTTGCATTTCCCTGATGAACAATGATCTTGAGCATCTTTTCATGTGTCTGTTGGATATCTGGATATCTTCTTTGGGAAAAAATGTTTATTGATGTTTTCTGCCCAATTTTAAATTGGATTAAATTATTTGTGTTTTTTTTAATTTAAGTTTTATAAGTTCTTTGTGTATTTTGGATACTAACACTTTATCAAATATCATTTGCAAATATCTTCTCTCATGCTGAATGTTCCTTCTCAGTTTTGTTGATTGCTATTTTCACTGTGCAGAAGTTTATCTCTTGATGAAGCCCCAATAGTTTATTTTTGTTACATATTAACCTAAAACAGTAGAATAAACATTATTTATAAGTACATATGAAATATTCTCCAGAATAGATAATATATTAGGTCAAAAAACAAGTCTCCACATATCCACAAGGATCAAAGCCATACCATGGATCTTCTCCAACCAGAACCCTATGAAACTAGAAGTGAACCATAAGAAAAATTTGAAAGACCACAAGCACTTGGTAGTTAAGCAACAATAAATGACTCAACCAGAAAATTAAGGAAATGAAAACATACATGGAAACAAATGAAAACAAAAACACAGTGGTCCAAAGCTTTGTAATGCAGCAAAAGCAGTCCTATGATGAAAGTATACAGTAATACAGGCTTACCTCAAGAAACAAGAGAAACCTCAAACAATCTAACATTACACCCAAAGGAGCAAGAAAAAGAACATCAAACAGAACTGAAAAACAGCTGATGGAAGGAAATAATAAAGATTAATGCAGAAATAAATGACATAAAAGCTAAAAAAGCATTGGAACCCATCAATGAAATATAAGCTAGTTCTTTGCAAAGCATCAATAAAATTGATAAGCTTCTAGCCAGATTTTCAAAAAGAAATGAGCATTGACCCTAAAAAACAAACCACAAATGAGCCAGGAGAAATAACCAACACCACAGAAATATCAACAATTATGAGAGAATATTATGAAAAACTATATGCCAATAAGTTGGACAGCCTAGAAGAAATGAATAAATTCCTGGAATCTTATTAACTACCAAAACTGAAACAGGAAGAAAATAGAAAACCTGGATAGTCCAATAAGCAGGAAAGTATTAGAATCAATAATCAAAAACTCCAATCAAAATCCATGACCAAATGGCTTCACAATGGGATTCTACCAAATATTTTAAGAGTGAATACCTATGTTTCTCAGTATTTCAAAAATAGAAAAGTCAGGATAACTTCAAATTCGTTGTATGAGGCCAGTATTACTCTAATAGCAAAATCAGATAAAGACACCACAAAGAAGGAGAACTACATGCTGATATGTCTGATGAATAAAGAAGCAACCAAAGAATAATTCTATACAAAATGCTAGGAAACTGAAACTGACAATACATTAAGAGAATCATTTTACCTTAATCAAGTGGGGTTTATTCTTGTGTTGCAAGTGTGGGCCAATATTTACAAATAAGTGTGATACATCATATCAATAACAGAAAGAATATGAACTATGTGATCCTTTCAGTAAAATGAAGAAAAAGAATTTGACAAAATACATCATCCACTCATTACAAAAACCCTCAGCAAAGTAGGTTTATAGGGAAACAACCTCAACATAATAAAGGCCATATATGAAAAACTCACAGCTAATATCCTCAGTAGGGAAATCTGAGAGCTTTTCCTTAAGGTCAGGAACAAGACAAGTTGCCCACTCTCACCATTGTTGTTCAACATAGTACTGGAAATCCTAGCCACAGTGATCATAAAACAAAAAGAAATAAAAGGCATCCAAGTTGCTAAGGCAAAACAAAACTTTTGCTATTTTCAAATACCAAAATATCAAGATAGGCTATATAGAACTTGTAGAGACTCCACCAAAAAAAATGCTAGAATTGATAAATGAATTCAGTAACATTGCAGGATACAAAATCACTGTAAAGGAACCTGTTGCACTTGTATACACCAATAATGAAGAAACAGGAAGAGAAGTTAAGAAAAAAACCCATGTACAATTGCACCAGTAATTACAATCACTCTGGAAAACAATAAGGAGTTTCCTCAAAAAGTTAAAAATAGAACTACACTATGATCCTGTAAACACACTATTGGGTATTTACCCCAAAATACAGAAACATTAATTCAAAGGGGTACATGCACTCCTATGTTTATTACAGCATTATTTATAATAGCCAAATTATGAGATCAGCCTAAGTACACATGATCAAAGAATATGTGATGCATATATAATATATATATATATAATGAGATATATAATATAGATATATACCTATATAATGTAATATATAACATATATCATAGATCTATGTAATATATAATATATGTATATTATATGATGAGATATATAATACATATATATTATATGAGATATATAATATATATTATAATATCATATCACATTATATGTATTAACCAGTCATAAAAAAGAACGAAATCCTTTTCAGTACCATGGATAGAGCTAGAAAGTACAATGTTATGTGAATGAACCCAGTCTGAGAAAGACAAGTACCATATGATTTCACTCATATGTGAAATTTAAGAAAACAAACAAAGGAGCTAAGTGTTAGAGAGAGAGATAGGGATAAAAAGACTCTTAACTATAGAGGACAAACTGGAATGAAGGTGGGTGGGAGTTTGGGTGAAATAGGTGATGGGGCTTAACGAGTACAAATATCATGATGAGCACTGAGTAATGCATGGAAATGATGAATCCCCATATTGTGCACCTGAAAGTAATATAACACTATATGTTAAGTATACTGTAATTTAAATAAAGTATTTAATAAAATATTGTCTTTCAAAAAACCATAAGGAATCAATAAACATACCCCCAAATGTATGTTTCCTTGGGCTCAATCTTATTTCATTTTTGGGTACATGTGTTTTCTTTTCATTTCTGGACTTCAATTGTCCCTGTCCTTTTAGGTGGCAGGGAGGTTAGCGAGGAGAGTGGGGTTGGTTTAATCTAGTAAAAATACTCCCTCTGTCCCCATGTTGGTCACTGAAAGTTTCTGTTACATAGAATAAATACTTTTGAAAAATAAGCAGCATCTAATTCCTGTGTGAATAAAGGAATCCTAAATTACTTAAAATCATTATTTGAAAAAGAAAAATTAATTGTAAATAACTAGAAGTCAATTAAAGCAGCCATCAGCAAGTAATGAAAATATTTTATAGTTTTGTTTCAGTTAACTGCCTCATTAATGATTTATAGATGTGCATATAGCTGGGGGAACAATAGCATTATTTAATATACCCAGAGACTAATTGCATATTTAAAAAAAAAGCTATG
The DNA here is from genome assembly GCF_003254725.2 of Canis lupus dingo. NCBI lineage: Eukaryota > Metazoa > Chordata > Mammalia > Carnivora > Canidae > Canis > Canis lupus. The sequence goes on from NC_064281.1 coordinate 67,814,175, forward strand.
TTGCTCAAGGGAAAATCTCTAAAATTACTTATCGCCTTAACTTCAACCATAGTAAAATGCAAAGCATTTAGAAAATGACTGTGATGTTTTAACATGTTTTTGACTCATAATGTTGCCAGGTTTTTAAAGAAAAAATAAGATTTTCCATCATATTAAATTATTTGCATACTTCTCCAGTGCACAGTATGCATAAACATTGGGCTTATCAAACAAATAAAGTAAGCAATTTATTTTTTAGAACAATTCATAAAATATTTCCTTTTTGTGCATCTGTTATGTATGAAGAGTGAGAATTTGTACAGTAAAATAATTGATACACAAAACCATTCTTCTTCTTCTTCTTCTTCTTCTTCTTCTTTTTATTATTCAATGCAGACAATTTTAAGATAAAAGCCATAGAACATCATTTTCCACCATATTATTTCTAGTGCTTTAGGTGAATATTTTTACCACATCCAGTACTTTTTACCTCCAAATTTTTCCAGATCTATTTTAACATTACCTTTTCCAATCCTTACCCATTTTTTCTTTGGTACAGTTACTGTGTTTTAACTGCCTTAAATGATACTATAAATCACTGGTGACTTCTTGACTATTTTTGTTTCTGCATTTGATAAGCATACATATAACTTTGGAATGAAGGTTCTTAATTCTGGCTTTATATTTATAAATAATGTGTACTCATAATTTCAGAGATCTCTATGTACTGCTGTGAAAATTTAATGTAAATTGATTTCTGGTTTTCCAGGGATTGAAAAAAAAAGAATGGAAATTGATTTTAAAAATTTAAGAGAGAAGTTAAAAAGCTATACATTTTTGGTTATTAACACACTGCCTATGAAATGTATCCCATTGCTTAATTAGACAGAAGTACAAGTTGTTATTGGCTATAAGATTCTTACTAAATGCAATTAGACCTCGCTCTCTTCCTGTCAAAAGTTCTACTAAGTCAGATTTTAGGTGGAATTAAAATAGCTTGTAACTCATACACAGTACTTTCCCACTGAAGAGAATAATAGAAGGCATACATGATCACTAGGAAAACAAAATGTAAATGCATAAACTCAACTGAGAATCATAAACTTAAAATAGGATTTTGTATTGTCCATTAGGACTGAATTTTTATTTAAACCTTTGGCATTAGACCAAATCAGTGTCTTTTCTGTTTCACAGAAAATTCATAACTCTTATTAAAACCAAATATATATTTAGAAATCATGGAGGATATACAAGATGATCAATATGCTGTTTTCATTTCTATTTTATATGATTAGATGATAAATATTCTCTGCATGTTAACATTAATGCCATATGAGTTCATATCTAAAGATCAAAATGGCATCACATGAATAAATTTTAATATTTTGATATTAATAATATAGTGGATAAGACAAAAATTAAGTAATAATGAAAAATAAGCATAAATTATTCCAAAGAAGCATCACAGATTTTGGTTTGTGGCTTTAAATAAGATTTCTGAAATTATTTGCATGCATAAAACATGTTCAATGGGAAGAAATTATAATTTTCATATAATTTTGTGTGATTTAGATTTCCACTATTTTTAAAAATATTTTATTTATTTATTCATGAGAGACACAGAGAAGAGAGAGGCAGAGACAGAGGCAGAGGGAGAAGCAGGCTCCATGCAAGGAGCACAATGTGGGACTTGATTCCGGGTTTCCAGGATCAGGCCCTGAGCTGAAGGTGGCGCTAAACTGCTGAGCCACCTGGGCTGCCTGATTTCCACTATTTTTTAAAAAGATTTTATTTATCCATCCATGAGACACAGAGAGAGAGGCAGAGACACAGGCAGAGATAAAAGCAGACTCCCCACAGGGAGCCCAATGTGGGACTCTATCCTAGGACCCCAGGACCACCCCCTGAGCCAAAGGCTCAACACCTGAGCCACCCAGGAGTCCAAGATTTTCATTATTTTTTTATGAGAGGCAAATTTCATGTCTCACAGCCAATTTTCAGTAGTTCAAAAGGTATTATTTACAATTAGACTTTAAAAAAATCACTCAACCATGGGACATGAAGCCATTTTCTCATTTCCTAATAACTCTAGACTTGGACCATATAAAAGCAAATTTTCAGGTTTTCAGTTTTCAATGGAAAGGAAAACACTACTTGAAAATATTCCCCCCTTAATCCTCAGATTTTTTCATTAAAAGAACAAGTAATAAAATAACAAATATTAATAAAAACAGCAAAAATATAAGAAAAAGATAAAAAGTAATACAAAAAAGCTAGTAAACCCTAGACAAGGAAATAGGCACAGACCAATGTAATTAGCTTCAAAAAATGACAGCTAAGAAAAAAAAAAAAGAGGTAACAATGTGGCAGGACACACCTTAGAGAGGGACACAACAAGGCCTATTTCATCCTTATCGGTGAGAAACTGTAATGGTGATTCCACAAAAACCTGAGAACTTTTACTAATTTTACCAAATGTGTAATAACAGACTATTTGGATATCCTTACTTTGACTCTCTTAGGAAAAAAAGATGCTGGAGAGATACTTGTGAAACAGAGGAAATTACGAGACTGGATTTTTCTGTCAGAAAGAAAGATTCTAAGAATAAGAGAACAATTAGTTGAGTAAATTTTATGTTGAAAGCTACATCAAGAAAATAAATACACTTCACAACTAGGTCATCTTGGTACAGCAGATATAACAAATCTTGGGAAAGAAAAGCCAATTTCAACATTGTCCTTTCTTCTCTCCATGGATGCAGACTACATAAAAGTATGGATAGAACAAAACTAACTGTCTTTAAATAACCTCTTCTTGGAAAACTTAACTATCAGAAGCATTGGCAAGGAGTTAAAGTCATCCATATTATATGAGAAATAGAAAAAAAAAGATTTAGACAAACTTAAAGGAGCTCCATAGTGTGAAAAGCTAAAAAGATTTGTCATGGAAATTATGGAATGTGTTACCGAAAAAAGAAAACAAAATAGTGAGATACTTTTATTTTTTATTTTTTAAAGATTTTATTTATTTATATGAAAGGGAGAGAGAGAGTGTGTGTGAGCATGAAGCGGGGGGAGCAGAGGGAGAAGCCAAGAGAGAAGCAGGCTCCCCACTGAGTGGGGAGTCTGAAGAAGGGCTGGTTCCCAGGACCTTGAGATCCTGACCTGAGCCAAAAGCAGAAGTACTTAACTGACTGAAACACCCAGGTGCCCTGAGACACTTAATAAAAGGGACAGAGAAAGAAACTATACTAGAAGAAAACATAACCAAAGGAACATAAAGTCACCACAAATACTTTGTATTTTAGAACAAAATGGATTAAATAAAATGAAGAGGTAAAAAGTGAGAGGAAAAAAATGAGGTTGTTGACTTAAGATAATAAATCAAGGGCCAAAACATTTTTATATAATTAACAAACCAGAAAGAGCAAAGAATAAATATGGATAAAACAAATTAATAACAAGAAAAAAGTTTAGATATAATTATTAGTTAACATAGTTGTGAAAGACCAAGGAATCAGAAAACAATATAGAAAAGACAAAATCTGCTGTGCAAATTGGTGTTTCTAAAGTAAAAAAAAACCTCAGCGTATTAATGAGGAAAAATATTAAAATACTTGATAAAATTAAGTTTACATGCAATTAACAAAGAGTTATAGATGATTCCAGAAAAAAAAAATGATACTGACTGGTCACACTAGTATATATTTCATGGTGAAATGATCAATCTTCAAGATAAAGAAATTCTTTTTTCTTAATGAAATAAAATGCGATTCAAAATCCTTTACCCAGAAAAAAAAATGTTGAAACATGAAAGCAATAGTCATTCTAAAATATAAAATAATTAGAGAAGTAACACTACTGAAATCTTGAAAAAAACTCTACTTGATGATAAAACCAAGTGAATTAAGAGATAAATAAAAATAAAGAACAAACCATACAATTATACAACTGTGAAAATTATGGTAAAAGTGGAGAATATAAATGCTATAATCTTGGTGGTATAAAAAATATAAATATCAATTCAGGAAGCGGAAAGGAGGAAGGAAAATCTATAAGAATTCCAAAGTCTATCTTTTACAGCAGAGCCAATTGGTAATGTGTAAACTTTAAAACAGGAGTTAAAGATACAAAATGAAAACAACTAGTTTTAAAAAGTCGTTTAAAAAAAAATAAATAAATAAATAAAAAAAGTCGTTTATATTTAGAAATATATATATCAAAAAACAATTTCCTTTCTAAGAATCATTTCCTTGAGGTATAATTGACATACAAAAATATGGACATAATTAATGTGTAAAATTTGATGAGTTTGGGGATAAGTATACATGCATTACACTCTCACCACAACTTGTGATTTAAACATATCCATCACTTCCAAAGGTTCCTTTCAATTTCATCATTATTATTATTGTTATTATTATTATTAATTTTCTCACATGTGATAAGAACATTTAACATAAGAATCACCCATTTTTAAAATTTTTAAGTGATTACATAAAAGGTATTAATTTCTAATACGATAATGTATTGTTAACTACAGGCACATGTTGTATAGGAAATCTCTAAGACAGACTAAGTGAAATAAGCCAGACACAAAAAGGCAAATACTTCATGATACTACTTACATGAAAAATCTAAAATAGTCAAACTCATAGAAGCAGAGTAGAATGGCAGTTGCTAGGGGCTGGGAGTGTAGAAGGAAAAAAACTAGGAGTTACTATTTGAAGGAAATAATTTCTTATGATGAAGTAATATTTATGTGAACCTTCAGCATTTACTTCAGTTCCACTTCAGTTTGTTTGGTTAAATTCATATATACTTACCAACTTATTTTTTAAAGAAATGAAAGTGTTAGAATCTGATATTTATAAAACAATTTTATTATCAATTAATTTATAATATAGCTATGTCTCTATTTGTCTGTCATCTGTTATCTGTCATCTATCATTTATCTATATTTACCAACCTATCTCTCCACCTATCTATAAATTCATCTATCTTTATATTTTTATAATTCATTGCCTGGAATGATATCAGCTGGTGGTAAAACATACTGTGTTTTTTTCTTTAAAGATTTTTTTTTAATTTATTCATGAGAGGCAGGGAGAGAGAGAGAGAGGCAGAGACACAGGCAGAGGAAGAAGCAGGCTCCATGCAGGGAGCCCGACGTGGGACTCAATCCCAGGTCTCCAGGATCAGGCCTTTGGCGGAAGGCAGCGCTAAACCGCTGAGTCACCCGGGCTGCCCCTTTTTATTCTTCAAAGTTATTTTTTGATGTACACAATGTCATCTCCTGTGACATAACTTTCTATTCAATTCTTCAGAAGTATCTGGCAATTTTAATTTTTTTCTTCTTTTAAAGTTTTTACTTAAATTCCAGCTAGTTCGCATACGGTGTGATATTAGTTTCAGGTGTACAATTTAGTGATTCAACACTTCTATATAACATCCAGAGCTTATCACAAAAAGTGAACTCCTTAATCTCCATTATGTATTTAACCTATTCATTCAACTCACCTCCCTTTTGTAACCATTACTTTGTTCTCTATTGTTAGGAGTCTGTTTCTTGGTTTGTCCCCCTCTCTCTTTATTCCATTAGCCTCTTTGTTTTGTTTCTTAAATTCCACATATGAGTGAACATAATATATTTCTCTTTCTCTGACTTTTTTCGCTTAGCATAATACTCTCTAGCTCCATTTACGTTGTTTCAAATGGAATGAATTCATTCTTTATTATGGCTGAATAATATTGCATTATAAATACATACCACTTCATCTTTATCCATTTATTAGTCAATGTATATTTGTGCTCTTTCCAAAATTTGACTATTGTTAATAATGCTGCCATAAAGATCATGGTCCATGTCTTCCTTTGAATCAGTATTGTTGTATCCTTTGGGTAAACACCTAGTAGTACAATTACTGGATCATAGGGTAGTTATATTTTTAAATTTTGGGGGAACCTCCATACTGTTTTCCACAGTGGCTGTACCAGTTTTTATTCCCAACAGTGTAAGAGGGTTCCCTTTCTTGACATTTTTGACACCATCTGTCATTTCCTGTATTGTTAATTTTAACCATTCTGACAGATGTGAGGAGATATATTATTGTAGTTTTGATTTGCATTTCCCTGATGATGAGTGATGTTGAGCATCTGTGTTTGTTATTCGTCTGTATGTCTTCTTTGGGAAAATATCTCTTCATATCTTTTGTCCATTTCTTAACTGGATTATTTTTGGGAGTTGTTGAGTTTTATAAGTTCTTATATGTTCTGGATACTGACCCATTATCTGATATGTCACTTGGTGGTCATTGCTCGAATTTTCTATTTCTTCTTGTTTCAGTTTTGGTAGTTTATACATTTCTAGGAATTTATCCCTTCTTCCAGATTGCCCAAATGTTAGTATATAATTTTTATAATATTCTCTTATAATTGTATTTCTGTGGTGTTGGTTGTGACCTCTCCTGACTCATTTGAGATTTTATTTATCTGGGTCCTTTCCTTTTGATATGTCTGGCTGGGGTTTTTTCAATTTTATTTATTCTTTCAAAGAACCAGCTCCTGGTTTCATTGATCTGTTCTACTGTATTTTAGTTTCTGTATCATATATTTCTGCTTAATCTTGATTATTTCCCTTCTTCTGGATTTAGGCTTGTTTATTGTCCTTTTTCTAGCTCCTTTAGGTATAAGGATAATTTGTTTATTTGAGGTTTTTCTTGCTTCTTGAGGTAGGGCTGTATTGCCATGTAATTCCCTCTTATCAATGCTTTTTACTGCATCTCCAAGGTTTTGGACTTTTGTGTTTTTATTTTAATTTTATGTATATTTTTAATTTCTTCTTCCATTTCCTGGATGACCCATTCATTCTTACTAGGATGTTCTTTAACCTTCATATTTGTGATCTTCCCAATTTTTTCTTGCAATTGACTTCAAATTTCATTGAATTGTGGTCAGAAAAGTGTCATGGTATGATCTCAGTCTTTTTGTAATAGTTGAAACCTCATTTGTCACCTAGAATGTAATCTATTCCAGAGAATAGATTCCTCTAGTGAACTCAAACAAAATGTGAATTCTGCTGCTTTAGGAAGATTATATCTGTAATCCATCTTGTCCAGTGTATCATTCAAAGTCATAGCTTGTTAATTTTCTGCTTAGATGATATGTCTGTTGATATAAGTGAGGTCTTTAAGTCCAGTAATATTATTGTATTATTATCAACAAGTACCTTTACATTTGTTATTGTTTTATGTATGTGAGTATTCCCAAGTTAAGGGCATAAATATTTACAATTGTTAGATCTTATTTTTGGATAGACACCTTTATTGTGTTATAGTGTCCTTCTCCATCTCTTGTTACAGTCTTTGGATTAAAATCTACTTTGTCTAATACATCTATGGCTATTCCACATTTCTTTAATGTCCAATGGCATAATAGATAGTTTTATTTCTTGTTTTGTTGTTCTTTCTGGAGATTTTCTCTGTTCCTTTCTATTCATTGTCACTTTTGGTCTTTCTTTCCCACTCAAAGAGTCCTCTTTATTATTTCTTGCAGGGCTGGTTTAGTGGTCACGAATTCTTAGGCAAGAATTTATTTACTTTTTGATTTTATTTTGTTTTTGTTGTTGTTTTTATTTACTTGAGAAAGACTTTATCTCCCCTTCTACTCTGAATGATAGCCTGGCTGGATATAGTATTCTTGGCTGCAGTTTTTCCCATTCAGCATGTTGAACACATAGTGCCCTTCTCTTCTGGCCTGCCAACTTTCTGTAGAGAGATTTTCTATTAATCTTATTGGTCTTCCCTTTCAAGTAAGGGACTTCTTTTGACTTACTGCTTTTAGTATTTTTTCTTTATCTGTATATTTTGCAATTTTAACTACAATATGTCTTAATGTCGGACTGCATTTATTGATTTTGAGAGGAATTCCCTGTCCCTCCTGCATTTGGATATCTGTTTCCTCCCCCAGATTAGGGAGGAAATATACCTTGTGCCACTTTTCTCTCTCTTCTTCTGGAACTCCTATGATATGAATGTTATTATGCTTGATGGAGTCACCAAGTTCCCTAAGTCTACTTTCATGATCCAAGATTCTTTCTTTCTTCTTTTGTTCAACTTCATTATTTTCCATAATTCAGTCTTCTTTATCACTTACTTGTTCCTCTGTTTCTTCCATCCTTGAGTTCATTATATCCCATTGGTTTAGAATCCTGGTTATTGCATTTTTCGTTTCACCTTGATTCATTTTTTGCTCTTTTCTCTCTGTGGTATGCACCTCCCTGATGTCATCCATGCTTTCCTGAAGCCCAGCAAGCATCCTTATGATTTTTTATTTAAATTATGAATTAGGAATATTACCTATATCTGTTTTTATTAAATCCCTGTCCATGACCATTTCTAGTTTTCTTTTGGGATGAATTTCTCCACTTGGTCATTTTCTCTCTGCTAGGAAAGCCTGTTATATTTTCTGCTCCTGAGAGTCATGGCTTTATGAAGAAGAGGTCATACTGTGTCCAGGGTCGTGTGCTTCAGGGAGTGCCTCTGGTGTGTGCTTCTTGCATTCTGCTCTATTCTACAGGCCAGTCATCTGCAGAGTTTCTCCTTGCCTTCATTGGACAGCATTTGGTCCTTGGGCAGAGTGTGGTGAGTTTAAGTAGGTGGCCTCTGTTCTACTTGTTAAAAGAGACTCAATGCTATTTCCTGTAAAACTGAAGTTTTGCAGAACTCTATGCTCAGTAGACATCACACATGTGGGCATTAGTGCTTGTCTTCTTTGGGAGGGTCCAACTCTGCTGGTTCTTAGGCACACTTGCCTAAGAAAAGCAGTACCAGTAGAATGCAAGGCTGCAGGAATTGTCACACGCAGGTTAGGCAGTCAGTGTTGAAGCTGTGATATTTACTGAAGTTGACTTATGCTTTGAGATTGGGTGGCATTAGCACCAGCCAGTTCTTTTGTTTCTGGACAGGGGAGTTCATGCTTGCTGCTGTCAGGGATATCCTCCTGGAAGAGTGAATAATTTCTCTTTGTACATCCTTGGCTCTTCTCAGATTGCTGTTTTCACACTGTCTGTGTTGAGTGTGCTTCCCTGCCTGGCACAGCTCAATGCACTCTGGGCTTCATCCCAGTCAGGCTGGCTGAGTTTTAAAACTCCAAACTTTTAGGACCTGATGTGGCAGGGACCTGCTCTGATCTTCTCAGGAAGCATCTCACCATGCTGGGGTTGATACAGGTTTAACCCAGAAGGGCAGTAGCACCACAGCACAGGAGTGTGGGGTTTGTCGCAAAGCACACTACACAGCCAATATCTAGGTTAGCCACCCTCAGCAGGTGTCTCTGTGCATATGCTGAGGAACAGGGGAGGGAAAAGGCGTCTTTTGTCCCCAAAGAGGCAGTGCCTCCTCTCCCAGATGAACTCCAGGAAGATGGAATGGTCTCTCCCAGTGCATCTTAGCCAATCCTCAGATAGTGATGTCTGCCCCTGGGGTTACCTGCCTGAATTTTCTACTGCAGCATACTCAGAGCTCCATACCAGCCATGCTACAGACCTCTAAAACCACAGTCTTTTGAGCAATGCTGATTGCAAAAACTCAGGAAAATCAGCCTCTTTCATTTTCCCAGTCAATGACTTTGGGGGAGTATTCTCCTTGCTCAACCCCTGTGCTCCTCTCTCACATCTTTCTCTGTGACTAGGACTCTGTCTTCTCCACCTGCAATATGTTTCTCTCCCAAACCAGGTGTGCTCTTCTCTTTCACACATCTACCATTTAGATGAAGACAAAATTAGTCTTGCCACCATTTTATATGACAATTTTCTAATATTTGAAAGAGATATAATATTTATATTTAATTTTCTCTTTTCCAGGTTAACATATAAGATTACTTCAAAATTTCCAACATGGGCATCATTATGAAATATTTCAAATGCTAAACATATAGAAAATAATATTATGAACAACCATGTACCTACTTCAACTTTTTAAATACTGTAACAAATTTACTTCCAATTACTTTTAAAAGAAATGTTACAGATAGGGTTATAGTGCCGTGTAACTACCTTTTTCATTTGTTTTCCTCCTCATAGGTGATGGCTATATTGAATTTTATTTAATTCTATATTCATCATTCATACATATAAGAGTTATGTAATCACTTTTATTATATATCTGTGCATTCATTGGTGATATAATGAATTGCTTTGATGTTGTAAGACGTTAGATACATAATGTCATTCTGTCCTTACATATGCAATTTATGTATTTTATCTAATATTATATTAAAGATTTATCCATATTGATGCATTGAATCTAGTTCATTCATTATCACTGCTAGATAAATTTCATTGGATATAAATATCAAAGTATATATATCCACTTTCCAATTAATGCATTTTTAGGTGCACTTATTCTCTCAACAATTATTTATGGAGTCTTTACTATGTATGAAACATTTTTCTAAGTGTTGGTTATTGATATTTATTTTCCTTTCTGTCACCAACAATCTTACTATGTACATTTTTATACATACATCATTGTGCAAATGTTTGAGTATTGTATAGGTTAAATTAAATTCTTTGAAAGATGGAAATCTCAAGTTGTTATATATGTGTTTTGGCTTTACTAGATATTGAGAATAGTTGTATCAATTTATACTCACACATTCTTTATTTTAGATATTCTGTTTTCTCCATCATTGCCAACATTTATTCCCTGATTAATTTTTTGCCAATCATGTGAAATCATATCTTCATTTTAAAAGTTGCATTACTTGCTTACTAATAACATTGAACATTTTTAAAATGTTTGTCATTCTTTCTCTTTAGATTTACTCATTTTATTTATATTTATGTTACTATTCAGAAGTGTTCTTTTCTGCCAGTAATGTGCACTCCAAATGTAGTAATTTATGACTTTAATTTTGCTTTGATGTTTTATTGTGAAGTTAATTAAAAGTTAGTGTCATCAGTTTATCATTCTTTTTCATTTTTGTTGTGAATTTTCTTTGTGTATAAATCCTACCTTACATAAAGGACATGAAGATAGTATCCTGGATTCCTCTTCAAATATTATAAAGATTTTTTCACATCTGTTTTTTATTTTTTAATTTTTTGTGTTCTTTTCTTTTTTTTTGGTATATTTTTTATTGGAGTTCAATTTGCAAACATATAGCATAACACCCAGTCAAGTGCCCCCCTCAGTGCCCATCACCCCAACTCCCTGCCCACCTCCCTTTCCACCAGAGTTAGGGGTCTCTCATGTTCTGTCATGTTCTGTGATATTTCCCACTCATTTTCCCTCCTTTCCCCTATAATCCCTTACACTATTTTGTATATTCCCCGAATGAATGAGACCATATAATGTTTGTCCTTCTCCAACTGACTTACTTCACTCAGCATAATATTCTCTAGTTCCATCCACGTTGAAGCAAATGGTGGGTATTTGTCATTTCTAATGGCTGAGTAATATTCCATTGTATTTATAGACCACATCTTTTTTATCCATTCATCTTTTGATGAACACTGAGACTCCTTCCACAGTTTGCCTATTGTGGACATTTCTGCTATAAACATTGGGATGCTGATGTCCTGCCTTTTCTCTGCATCTGTGTCTTTGGGGTAAATCCACAGCAGTACAGTTGCTGAGTCCTAAGGCAGTTCTATTTTTAACTCTTTGAGGACCTCCACACAGTTTTCCAGAGTGGCTGCACCAGTTCACATTCCCACCAACAGTGCAAGAGGGTTCCCCTTTCTCCACATCCTCTCCAACATTTGTTGTTTCCTGTCTTGTAAATTTTCTCCATTCTTACTGGTGTGAGGTGGTATCTCATTGTGGTTTTGATTTGTATTTCCCTGATGGCAAGCGATGCGGAGCATTTTCTCATGTGATTGTTGGCCATGTGTATGTCTTCTTTGGTGAAATTTCTGTTCATGTCTTCGGCCCATTTCATGATTGGATTGTTTCTTTGCTGTTGAGTTTCATAAGTTCTTTATAGATCTTGGATACTAGCCCTTTATCTGATAGGTCATTTGCAAATATCTTCTCCCATTCTGTAGGTTGTCTATGAGTTTTGTTGATTGTTTCTTTTGCTGTGCAGAAGCTTTTTATCTTGATGAAGTCCCAATCATTTTTGCTTTTGTTTCCCTTGCCTTCATAGACGTATCTTGCAAGAAGTTGCTGTGGTCAAGTTCAAAAAGGGTGTTGCCTGTGTTCTTCTCTAGGATTTTGATGGAATCTTGTCTCACATTTAGATCTTTCATTCATTTTGAGTTTATCTTAGTATATGGTGTAAGAAAATGGTCTAGTTTCATTCTTCTGCACGTGGCTGTCCACTTTTCCCAGCACCATTTATTGAAGTGACCATTTTTTTTCCCAGCAGATAGTCTTTCCTAAACCAAAGAGGTAAAGGATCTATACCCTAAAAACTACAGAACACTTCTGAAAGAAATTGAGGAAGACACAAAGAGATGGAAAAATATTCCATGCTCATACATTGGAAGAATTAATATTGTGAAAAGGTCAATGCTACCCAGGGCAATTTACTCATTCAATACAATCCCTACCAAATACCATGGACTTTCTTCAGGGAGTTGGAACAAATCATCTTCAGATTTGTGTGGAATCAGAAAAGACCTCGAATAGCCAGGTGAATATTGAAAAAGAAAACCAGAGGCGGGGGTATCACAATGCTGGATTTCAAGTTTTCTACAAAGCTGTGGTCAACAAGACATTATGGTACTGGCACAAAAACAGACACAGAGATCAATATAATAGAATAGGGATCCCAGAAGTGGGCCCTCAACTCTATGGTCAACTAATATTTGACAAAGCAGGAAAGAGTATCCACTATAATTGTGCTTCTGAATTGGCTTTCTGACATCAAATTGTAATCCAGATTCTGTAACTCTGTGGCAGAGAGTACTGTTTCTGATTCTTTCTTTGGTGGTGAATTCTTCTCTCTAGTCATTTTGCTCAGTGTAGAGTGGCTAAAAACGAGTTGTACTGGAAAAAGGAAAAAAAAAGAAAAGAAAAAAGAACAAAAACAACAACAAACAGAAAAAAAGAAAAACAACAACAACAAAAAAAAAACAAAACAAGGAGGGGTATTCTCTGGTTCTATATACTGTAAATCCCTCGACTTTCCCTGGAGCTTTCCAGCGTTGCTCAGCCAAGAACTTGCTCTTCCCCTGTCCTTCCAGCTGGTCTTCTTGGGGAGAGGCCTGCTGTGCTGATTTTCGGGTGTGTGCACCTGGGACAGCTGCCCTGCCCCCTGCCAGGTGCACAGCTCAATGGAAAGTTTTATCCTGTGAGGCCCCTGTTCCCTGGTGGCCCTGCTCTTTCTCAGGCACAGGATGACACAAGGGGGAACAACAACACTGGCGGCAGCCGGGTCTCCAGGTCTAGAGTCAACTCCCGCAGTAACTACCGCTGTCTTCCAGTCCGCACTGGCCTGGATGCTCCCGGGTTGGGGGACACTGATCTGCAGAGCTTGGGGGCACCTGGCGGTAGGAGCGTCCCCCCTGTCCTGTGCCCTCCCCACCTCCGCCTGTCCTAGGGGAGTGCAGGATCCTGGGCTGTGTCCCCCGGTGCCCTGGGATCCGGACCACAGCTCCCGAAGGCAGCAGGGCGCAGCCCCTCCACCTGGAACCTCTGTCTGAGCTTCTCCTGAGGCCCCGCCCAGCGCCTGCTCCTGCCCTTTACCCAGATCAGCCCGTGGTGTGTGGCATGCTCTCCCCCGGGGTGCACTTCATCCGTTAGTGACCCCAGGAGACTGGAGGCTCCAGTGCCCCTCCTGCAGTTCTTCCCGAGTTCCCTGCTAAGCACCTTCCCATCCGGGAAGATTCCGGTGCGGATTTTTAAAGTTCCTGCCTCTCCAGGACCAGGCTTTCCTGTCCTGGAGGCTTTTGCCGCCAGGCCTTAGCCTGGCTCCTCACGGGCCCCTCCCCCACTTGATTCCTTTTTTTTTCTGCCCTCTTACCTTGTTAGAAGTGCAAACTCTTCTCTCTGTAGCATTCCAGCTGTTCTCTCTTTAAATCTCAGGTCGAATTCATAAGTTTTCATGATGATTTGAAAGTTATCCAGGTAAGTTGGTGGGGACAGGTGGCTTGAGGACCCTACTCCTCCACCATCTTGCCCTGCCCCCCATGTATATTTTTTTAACTTTTCCAAACTTGCTTATTTGTTCATAAATTAGATATTTATATACAGAACTTCTGTAAGAATTTATTTATATATATATTCCTGAGAAGAACACTGCCACTTTATAGTCACAAATGCAGGCCTAGCCTTTACAAAGACATCAGCAACAATAAACCAAGGGGAGAAGGACACAAACTCCTAGTAAGAGATGAAAAAAATGATTTTCACAATGTGTTCTCCTTTCTCTATTCAATGAACTATTATATTTAAAATGTTTAATAGAGACAAATTAATTTATCTTATTTTTCATATAGCTTAAGTCAAACTGTGGGAATAAGATTTTGTTATTCATGAAAACATTCATAAATGTAAATGAAAACTGAAAAGAGACCTTCTAAAGATTATCCATTGCAAAATGAATGGTAGAGAAGGCAAATGTTTGTGTGTGTGTGTGTGTGTGTGTGTCTGAGTCTGTATGTGTATGTGACATTAAAGTCTTTGGTAATTGTTCTAAAAATAACTAGAAAACATTAAAGAAAATGTTGGTGAGAACAGCACTTGTGCCATGCTTTTTTCATATTCACCCCCAGCTCAGTGTGACAGAGATTCTACTCTAAGCAATTGTGGTCAAGGATATAGAAATTCCTATGCCATACAATTTCACTCCAGGGCTCTGGTAAGCCCTGGAAGGTGCAGGTCATTATCATTTTATATTTCTCAATCTCTGAGGAGATGTTACATTGCAGGTGAGTGCAGCTCAAGGGTCAGAGATTCCCTTCTTCCATATAGACTACAGCTATGTGACAGAAGCAAACTGAGAATACTGGGGTCCTAGTAATCTTCCTCATTCTTATGGTACAGTTTCCTTTTGAGGAAATGCAAGGAGAGACCAGAGGCTGCCACCCCTGTCCAGTGACACAGTCATAAATTAGGTGTGTCAATAAGAAAGAAACATGCTACTGGTCTTATCCAATCTCCAGAGTAGTAGCACAGACATTTTATGAAGAGAAAGTAGCAATCCATACAAGGTAACTGACTATATTTGTAACAGAGTGTAGAGAAGTTCAAGTTTTATGGTACTATAGAAAATAATGTAGATTTTAGTATACTTTATGTCTCCATTATTTTCTATTATTATTATCTCTTAAGCAACTAGGAGAGTGGTGTCAGCTCCATGAGAACAGTGAAATAACTCAAAGGTTAGCTGGTTGATAGGAAACAATCAGGGATGGAGCTAAATAGAAATTTTCTCTGGTTAGAAAAAAAAGGTCAACATGGCCTCAAAAACCACCCTTATAAAGGGGACTGTGGCTATATCAGATTGTGGAGTAATTCATGCCCCCAAGGCACTGTAGAAAACAATAAAATATCCAAGTAGCAATTATGAAGGCTAACAATTGAGTCTAAAAGATACTAAAAGATACTAGTAAAAGATATCTTAACAGAGCTATCAGAAGAAAAGACAAGTAAAATCCTGATGAAACTACCATGATTCAATGGTGACAGTGCACCTGCCCTTATGAGGAGAGACACCAGAGGCTTCACACTGTGGAGTAAATAAACATCACTAAAATATTCCACTAAAATCACCCCAAATTGAACAATATAAAGCACCAGGAAGGTTGGAGGAGTTGAGATGGTGGAGGAGTAGGGGTCCTAAGTTTGTTTCATCCCTCGAATATAACTAGATAGTTATCAAATCATTTTGAACACAAGAGGAATCAACCAGAGGTCTGAGAAAACAAATGCTGCAAATCTATAAGTAGAAAAGTGACCACCACTTGGAAGGTAGGAAGTGGGGAGAGCTGAATCAGGTATGATATAACTGAGGATATGGCAGTAGGGAGAGCCTGCTTAAGGAGACTACCACAAAATATTATAAGAAGCAGAGTGCCAAATCACAACTTTTAGTGTGCTACATGTGGGACATGCCTGGCTTAAAGGTATTCAGGTGGTAAAACGGGGTAGAATCCCAGGTGTGACAGCACGGTCTCAGGATCCGCAGAGTTCCAAGAAGAATGGATAGTGCCTAATTGTGGCAAGTTTCTCAGGTATAGGATCATGGAAGCCAGCTGAGAACAGCAAGTCTAGGTGCTGACTTTCTGCTCTGTGTTGCCATAAACTGTCAACCACTGTGCAGTCATACAACTACTTTCTTGGAATAGGTGGAGCAATAGGCGGAAGCAGGGTAAGACTCTCCCCAGGAAGGGTCCATGCCACAGAAATCCTTAAAACTGGAGTTTTGAAGTTCAGTTGCTTGCTTGAGATAAAAGCACTCAAACAGAGGGAGGGTGAGCACAGAGTTCTGACAGAAACCAGGGAGACAAGAATAATTGATTGTTCTTCTGTGAGGGCTCACTGAAGAGTGAGGGACCCAAATTATCAGCTCTGGGGCAAGAGAACTGGGTGCTGCCATATTCATTTCACCTATCAGCATTGAAAGCCCTCAGGGAGCAAAACAGCACCACCTAGTGGAGTCTGGAGCTACATACACTGAGCCCTGCCGCCCTGTGCACTGGAGGCTCATTTCACCAGAGCCAGTCCATTTGAGAATCAGTGTTACAGGCCCCTCTTCCAGAACACCAACACAAACATATCACTGGTGCCAAGTTTACTGATCTTAGAGGGCTGAAAAGTTTCAGCTCTAGAGGAAAACAGTATATAATATTCTTTGTATTCTTTAAAATAGTTTATTTATTTGAGAGAGAGAGAGAAAAAGAGAGAGAGAGATAAGAAGGGGAGGGGCAGAAGGGAAGCAGACTTCTCACTGAGTGGGGAACCTAACGGGACCCTGGGGTCATAACCTGAGTTGAAGGCAGATACTTAACTGACTAAATCACCTAAAAGCCCTTTGTATTTTATTCTTTAGTTTTTAATTATTTGTTAGTTATTTTCTTATTTTTCAATTATTTTTAATTTTTATATATATTTTATATAATTTTTGTTTTTGTTTCTTTGTATTGCATTTTCTTTCTTTCTTATTTTGGGATCTAGTTTCTTTTAAGAAGCATGCCAATACACACCCAGGATCAAGTTTTATTTTGTTTGTTGTTGTTGTTGTTGTTGTTGTTGTTGCTGTTGTTAGTGCTATATATTTTTCTTTATTCCTGTCTTTTCTGGACAAAATGATGAGATGGGGTAAGTCACCACAAAAGAAAGAACAATAGCTAGTATTTACAGCCAGGGATTTAATCAATGCAGATATAAGATGTCTGAACTAAAATTTAATGCAATGGTTATAAAGATACTATCTGGGCTTTAAAAAACATAGAAGGATCTAGAGCACCACATACTACAGAGATAAAATAACTAAAATCCAGTAAGGCAGAAATTAAAAATTCCATAACCTACAGAGATGCAATCCCAAGTGGAGGCCACAAAAATGAAGGTGAATGATTCAGAAGAGTGAATTGGTGATATAGAAGATACAATTATGGAAAATAATGAAGCCACAAAGAAGAGGAAAAGAAAACTATAAGATCATGAAAGTAGACTTAGGGAATTCAGCAATTCCATAAAATTAAATAATATCCATATCACAGTAGTTCCAGAAGACAAAGAGTAAGAAAAAGATGAAATATTTATTTGATTAAATTATAGCTAAGAACATCCTTAATTAGGGACATAGGCATTCAAATCCAAGAGTCACAGAGAAATATCTTCAAAAACAAAAATAGGTCAATACCACAACACATTATAGTGAAACTTGCAAATTACAAAGATAAAGAGAAAATTCTGAAAGCAGCTCAGGAAAAGAGGGCTTTAACCTATATGAGTAGACACAAAGCTGTCAGCAAACCTGTATGTAAAGACATGGCAGGACAGAAGGGACAAACAATATATTTAACGTATTAAATTGGAAAAATATGCTGCCAAAATCACTTTGTCCATCAAGCCTGTCATTCAGAATAGAAGGAGAGATAAAGAATTTCCAAGATACACAAATAAATTAAAGAATTCATGAACACTAGACTAGCCTTAGAAGACATATTAAAGGGGAAACTTTGAGCCGAAATGGAGACCAAAAGTAACAAGGACCAAAAGTAACAGAGAAAATCTACAAGAACAATGAATATACAAGAAATGCAATCCCACTAAATTTACATTTTTTCAATAATTACTCTGAATGTAAATGGACTAAATGCTTAATTAAAAAACATCTTTTTTTTTTTATTCTAGCACACATCTGGATCCCAAGGTTTTAAGGGAGACATTTATGGATACCATATGCCAGTTCTTAAAAAAATAACGAAGTATGGCAGGGGTCAGGGGAGGCTGTTCTAAGCCAATGTTGTCCCTTCTTGTTGGACATCCTTGGCCTAATCATAAAGAGGGTCACATGAGCAAAATATCCCAGGGGACTCCTTGTTTCCTCTCAGGACCTCTCTCAAAGCTTTATATTCACATCGTTCTCTGCTGAAAGCCTATTGGGATACCTTCCCAGAGATTTTTCTCCTCTTCTGAGTGCCAGCCTCTCCCTGCCAGGCCCTCGTAGGCCCACAGATTCTTATATCAGACAAACTAGATTTTAAACAAAAGACTGTAATAAGAGTTTAAAGAGGGCACTATATCATAATAGCAGGGTTATTCCAACAATAGGATATAACAATTGTAAATATTTATCCCCTTAAACTAGGAGCATCCAATATATAAATGAATCAATAACAAACTTAAAGAAACTCATTTATAATCATACAATAAGTGTAAGGGGCTTTAATACCCTATTCACAGTAATGGATAAACCATCTAAGTAAAAGATCAACAAACAATGGCTTTTAATTGGACACAATGGACCAGGTGGACTTAACAGAGGTGGACTTAACAGATACATTCAGAGCATTTCATCCTAGAGGACCACAATGCACATTGTTTTTGAGTACATGGTCTATTCTTCAGAATAGATGACATACTGAGTTACAAATCAGGACTCAACTGGTACAAAAAGATTGAGATCATACCATGCATATTTTAATACCATAGTGCTTTGAAACTTGAAGTCAGTCTCAAGAAAACATTTGCAATAACCACAAATACATTGAAGTTAAAGAACATGCTAGTAAGGAATGAATGAATCAACCAATAAATTAAAGAAGAATTAAAAATATACATGGAAGCAAATGAAAATGAAATCATGACAGTTGAGAACCTTTAGAATGAGCAAAGATGGTCTGAAGGGAGAAATATATAGCAATAGTAATAACAGGCTTTCCTCAGGGGGCAAGAAAAATCTCAAATATGCAACTTAACCTTATATCTCAGGGGGCTGGAAAAAGCACAGAAAATAAAGACTAAATCCAGCAGGAGAAGAGAAATAACAAAAATTAGAGGTGAATACAATGATAAAGAAATTTAAAAAACACAGAAAAATGAAATGAAGAGATGGTTCTTTGAAATAATTAATAAGATTGATAAACCTCTAGCCAGACTTATCAAAGAGAAAATAAAAAGGACCAAAATGAATAAAACCATGAATGAACAAGGAGAGACCCCATCAAAACCAAAGACACAAAAACAATAATATTATGAACAATTATATGCCAACAAATGAGGCAATCTGGAGGAAATGGATGCATTCCTGGAAACACTGAAACTACCAAAACTGAAACAGGAAAAAACAGAAAACATCAATAGACTCATAACCAGCAAATAAATTTTTAAAAAATCAGAAATCTCCCAAAAGACAACCTTCTAGGGCCAGGTGGCTTTCCAGGGGAATTCAGCCAAACATTTAAAGAAGTATTAATATGTATTCTGGAAGTGTTCCAAAAAAATAGAAATGGCAGGAAAACTTCCAAACTTATTCTATGAAGCCACCATTACCTTGAACCCAAAATCAGACAAGGACCAATGAAAAATGAGAATTACAGGCCAATATCCCTGATGAATATGGATGCCAAAATTCTCAACAAGATACAACTAACTACTATTCTTCAACAGTACATTAAAAGGAGTATTCACTATGACCAAATGGGATTTATTCCTGGGTTGCAGGGGTGGTTCAACATCCACAAACCAATCAACATGCTGCACCACATTGATGAAAGGATAAGGGCAGTCCTGGTGGCTTAGTGGTTTAGCGCCACCTTCAGCCCAGGGCATGATCCTGGAGACCTCAGATAGAGTCCCACGTCAGGCTCCCTGCATGGAGCCTGCTTCTCCCTCTGCCTGTGTTTCTGCCTCTCTCTCTCTCAATCTCTCTCTCTCTCTCTCTCTCTCTCTCTCTCTCTCTGTGTGTGTGTCTAATAAATAAATACAATCTTTTAAAAAAAAAGAATAAGACCATAATATCCTCTCATTAGTTGCAGAAAAAGACATTTGACAAAATGTAGCATCATTTCTTTATAAAAACCCTTCACAAGGTAAGGATACAGGAAACATACCTCTACATCATAAAGGCCATATAAAAAAGACTCATGATGAATAACATCTTCACCATTGGGAAAACCTGAAAGCTTTCCCCAAGGTTAGGAACATGACAGGGATGTCCATTCTCACAACTGTTGTTCAACACAGTATTAGAAGTCCTACTTCAGCATTCAGACAACAAAAATAAATAAATTGCATCCAAATCAGCAAAGACATCAACCTTCCAATCTTTGCAGAGGACATTATAAAATCTAGAAAACCCAAAAGATTCCACCAAAAAAATTGTTAGAACTGATACATCTGTTCAGTAAGGTTTGAAGATATAAAATAAATGTGCAGAAGTCAATTGCATTTCTATACAATAACAATGAAACAGCAGAGAGAGAAAACAAAAAATCAATCCAATTTACAATTGTACCAAAAGTAATAAGATATCTATGTATAAACCTAAACAAATAAGTAAAAGATTTGTAGTTTGAAATCTATAGAACACTTATAAAAGAAATTGAGGAAGACAAAGAAATGGAAAAATATTCCATGCTCATGGATTGGAAGAAGAAAAGTTGATAAAATGTCTACGCTACCCAAAGAAATCTTACATTCAATGCAATCCCTATCAAAATTCCAACAACATTTTTCACATAGCTGTATCAAGCAATTGTATAGTTTGTATGGAACCAGAAAATACCTCAAATAGCCAAAGTAATAAACAAAAAGAAAACCAAAGCTGGAAGCATCACAATTCTGGACTTCAATCTGTACTACAAAACTGTAATCATAAGGACAATATTATACTGGCACAAAAATAGACACATAAATCAATGGAACAGAAAACAGAACCCAGAAATAATCCCTCAACTCTATGGTTAACTAATCCTCAGCAAAGTAGGAAAGAATGTTCAATGGAAAAAAGACAGTCTCTTCAACAAATGGTACTATGAAAATTAGGCACCCACATGCAGAAGAATAAACTGGACCACTTTCTTATACCATATATAAAAATAAATTCAAAATGGATGAAAGACCTAAATGTGAGACAAGAATCCATCAAAATCGTAGAGAAAAACACAGGCAGCAACGTCTTAGAACTTGGCCACAGCAACTTCTTGCTAGACAAATCTTCAAAGACAAGAGAAACAAAAGGAAAAATGAACTATGGGGACTTCATCAAGATAAAAAGCTTTTGCACAGCAAAGAAAATAGTCGACAAAACCAAAAGACAACCTACAAAATGGGAGAAGATATACACAAATGTGATATCAGTTAAAGGGTTATTATCCAAAATCTATAAAGAATAACAAGCTCACCACCCAAAACCAAAAATTCCAGTCAAGAAATGGGCAGAAGACATGAACAGACATTTATCCAAAGATGCAAAAATGGCTAACAGACACATGAGAAAATGCTTATCACCACTTGGCATCAAGGAAATACGAATCACAACTATAATGAGATACCACCTCACACATGTCAGAATGGCTAAAATTAACAAGTCAGGAAACAACAGATGTTGGTGAGGATGCTGAGAAAGAAGAACCCTCTTATACTGTTGGTGGTAATGCAAGATGGTATAGTCACTCAGGAAAACAGTAAGGAAGTTCCCCAAAATGCTAAAAATAAAACTTCCATATGACCTACCAATTGCATTGCTATGTATTTATCCCAAGGATGCAAACATAGTGATTTAAGGATGCACATGCAGCCCAATGTTTATAACAGCAATGTGCACAATAGTCAAACCCTGAAAAGGGCCCAGATGTCCAAAAACAGATGAATATATAAAGAAGATGTGATTTTCATGTATACATGATGGAATATTACTCAGACATCAAAAGGAATATAATCTTTCCATTTGCAACAACATGGATGGAATGCAAGGGTATTACGTTAAATGAAATAAGTCAGTCAGAAAAAGACAAACATCATATGATTTCACTTATATGTGGAATTTAAGAAATAAAATAGATGAACATAGGGGAAGGGAAGGAAAATAAAATAAGATAAAAACAAAGAAGGAGGCAAACCATAAAGACTTTTAACTATAGGGCACCAACTGAGGGTTGCTGGAGGAGAGGTTAATGCAAAAAGGGGGTAATTGGGTGATGGGCACTAAGGAGGGCAGTTGATGTAATGAGCATTGCGTATTATACGCAATTGATGAATCACTAAATTATATCCCTGAAATTGATAATATACTATATATTAGCTAAATTGAATTTATATAAAAATGAAAATGAAAAAAACTCACTAGGAAATCCATATACAGTTGATACAAAATATTTTTAAATGTCCTTATTCAACAGAAGTATATGAGACATCCATTGAAACAGAAAAATTTGAAAAATACACATAAAATATAAGAAGACAGAAACTGCAAAATAGGTATCATAAATTTGCTTAAAGAACAAAGGAAACTGTTCTTTAAACAGTTTAGCATTTTTAGCATTTAAGCATCTTCTGCTTAAAGTTTATAGGTAGGTACAATGACAAAATCTCATCAAATAGAGAATATCAATAAAAAGAAATTTTTTAGAAAGGGCAAAATATAAATACTATAACTGAAATGTATAATAAGTAAAAGAAATATCACTAGAGGATGCAACAGCAGATACTGTTTAGGAATATTAGAATATGAAGATGGATCAGAAAGATGATAAAATATGCAGAATAGAGAGAAAAAAGGGAAAGAAAATCATCAGAAATGCAGAGAAATGTAGAACACCATTAAGTACACCAACATTTCTATAATTGGAATAACAGGAGAGGAAGAAAGAACAAGAAAATATTTCTGAGGAAATAGTGTCTGAAAACATCCTGAATTTGATGTAAAACAGTAGTACCCACATTGAAGATTCTAAGCCAGTTCTAAGTAGGATAAACAAATCCACTACCAGACACATTTAGTACAACTTTTAAAATATAGTTCAGTAGGATAAGTGTCTGACTCTTGGTTTTGGCTTGGGTAATGATCTCATGGGTCATAGGATCCAGTTCCACATTGAGTTCCACACTGAATGGGGAGTCTGCTTGAAGATTCTTTTTCTTCATGCCCCCCCCTCAAATAAACAAATCTTTTAAAAATTAAAAATATTAAAATATGAAGACAAAATATTGAAACCAGGAGAGGAAAAAAAAAGACTCATCATATGCGGGAATCCCAAAAGAATTAATCACAATCTGTAGTTTATTTTTCATCAGGAAACATGGAAGATAAACCCATGGTTATGACATATTAGAAATGGGAGGGGGGGATGTACAACTTTTCACCCAAGAATTTTATATCCAAAAAAAAAAAAAAACTTTCAAAAGTGAGGGTGAAATAAATACATTTCCAGACAAACAAAATTTGAGAATAATCATTGCTTGCAAAACTGTTCTATAGGAAATAATGAAAGTTATTCAGGTTGAAAGCAAGTGGATCCAGACTGTAATTCAAATACACACACACACACACACACACACACAAACACACACACAAAGTATTAATCATTAGGAACATTAATTATGTAATTATGAAAGAGAGCATATATACATTTATTTTCCCCATTCCTTCTTAACAAGTTTTTAAAAATTATATAAAAATACATGTATAATTTTTCATTCAGATCCATAACATAGAAATGAAATATATTTGAAATTAACTGCATAACAGAGGTAAGTGGGAACATGGAAAAGGCAGGAAGAAAGGATACTAGATGGTAACTGGAACTCACAAGAAGAAATCAAGAAAACCAGAAGTAATAAATAGTTAATAAAACAAATTCTTTCTATATGAGGTTGCTCTCCATTCTCAGGATATTTAACAGACATAAAATTGTATAAAGAAATAACTATAACAATTTTGGGGGTTTGTAACATATATATGCCACATATATACTTGTAACAGTTATATATATAACAGTGGCAAATAGAGAAAAAAATAGAACTATATAGGAGGACTATACCTATTTCCCACTGAATTTAAGTTAGTATAAATCTGATGATATATGAATATACATATGTGGTAATCTCTTGAACAACTACTAAAAAATTGAGAATCATAGCAAAAAATTACTAAACAAACTCAAATATTAAATTAGAAAATATTCAATTACTGTAAAAAAAGCAATGAAGGAAGAATAGAAAAACCAAAAGACATGAAACCTATAGAAAACAAAGAAAAATCAATCCAATTATAACAATATTAAGTGTAAATGGATTAAATAATCCAATAAAGAAAACAGAGAGTTAGATTGAATAAAAAGGCATTATACAATTAAATATTGTCTATATAAAATATATTTTATATTTGAAGGTACAAATAGATTGCAAATGAAAGGATGAAAATGTAAAAATCATGCAAATAGCAATAGTAAGAAGGCTAAAATGGCTATACAAAACAAAACAAACCAGGACTTTAAAACTGGAAAAAAAAGTTACTAAAAATAAAGATGGAGATTTATAGTGATTAAAGGACCAATTCATTAGGAAGATGTAACAGTTATAAATATATACACTACAAACAACAGAGCCCAACAAATACATGGATAGATTTAATGGTTGAAATAGACAATTTGAAAATAATATATGGAGATTTTAATACCTCATTTTAAATAATGGATAGAACAATTAGACAAAAGACCAACAAGAAATAAAATACCTAAATAACACTATAAATCACACAGACCTAACAGATATCTATAGAATACTCCACCTGATATCAGCAGAATATAATCCAAGATAGATCATATGCTAGTATAGTTAAAAAGCCTCAATATACTTAAAAGACTTGAAATCATATACAGTATGTTCTCAGAACACAAAATTGAATGAAATTAAAAATCAATAACAAATTCTGAAAATTCATAAATATGCAGAAGTTTAAAAAAGATATTCCTAGGGCAGCCCTGGTGGCTCAGTGGTTTAGTGCTACCTTCAGCCCAGGGCTTGATCCTGGAGACCCAGGATTGAGTCACACGTCAGGCTCCCTGCATGGAGCCTGCTTCTCCCTCTGCCTGTGTCTCTGCCTCTCTCTCTTTCTGTGTGTCTCTCATGAATAAATAAATAAAACCTTAATGATCAAAGCAGAAATTGATGTAGAGAACAGCAAATTAATAAAAAATAATTGACATCAAAGTTGGTTCTTTGTAAAGATCAACAAACTTGACAAACTTTTAGATTGAATTAACAAGAACAAAATGGTTCAAATGATTAAATAAATCGGAGAAACAACTACTGATCTTCTAGAAACAAATTACATGCCAATATGGTAAATGACTTAGATGTATGAAGAAATTCCGAGAAAAGCATACAGAAATGAAACTGACTGAAGGAGAAATATAAAACCTAAATGAAATTTTAGCAAGTAAAGATATTGAATTATTATGTGAAATATAAAAAGCAAAACAAATGAATAAAAAGGTAGAATCAGGGATGGCAGTGGCGAAATGGGAAAAAATGATGAGGAGGAATGGGAGATACAGTCTTCCAGTTACAGAATGAATAACTCATGGGGATAAAATGCACAACATAGAAAATATAGTAAATTATACTGTAATAGTGTTGTATGGTAACAGATGGTAGCTACACTTCTGGTAAGCATAGCATAACCTATAAGAAGTTGAATCACCATGTTAGACACCTGAAACTAATGTAACATTGTGCATCAACTATACAAAAAACAAGAACAATAACAACAAGAAAAACAAACAAAAGCCCAGGCACAGATGATTTCACTGGTAAACTGTACTAGACATTTAAGGAAGTATTAATACCAATATGTCACAAACTCTTCCAAAAATTAGAAAAAAGGAGGACATTTTTCAACTCATTCTTTGAGATGAATGTAACCCCAATATCAGAAGAAAGGCAAAAAAGAAAGATAAAACTAAATACCAAACTTTCATCATATAGATGCAAACTCCTAAACAAAACACAAGCAAACCAAATCTAACAACATATTTTTTAAAAAGCCACTGTGACCAAGTGATAGTTATTCCAAGCAGGCACATTTGATTTAAAATATAAAAATCAACATAGTACTTTAAAAACTAAAATCACATGGTGATGTGGACACACAAAAATAATTTGACATAATTGAACAGCACTTCATGACAAAAATACTCAACATACTATGAATAGAAAACTTCTTCATTCTCATAAAGAAAAAAACTATGGAAAACCTATAGGTGACATAATATTTCATGGTGAAAGACCAGAATACATAATTTCCCTCTAAGATTGGAATAAAGTAAGAGTGTCTGCTACTGCCACTTCTATAAAACATTGTACTAGAGGCTCTAGCCTTAGAAATTAGACAAGAGGGGTGCCAAGCAGGCTCAGTGGTTGAGCCTCTGCCTTTGGTTCAGCTCATGATCCCAAGGTCCTGGGATCGAATCCTGCATCATGCTCTTCACAGGGAGCCTGCCTCTCCTTCTGCCTATGTTTCTGCCTCTGTGTGTGTGTGTCTCATGAATAAATAAATAAAATCTTTTAAAAAAGAAATTAGACAAGAAACAAAGGGAATACAAATTGGAAAGGAAGAAGTTGATTTTTATTTGCAAATAACATCTATTATGTAAATAGATATAAGGAATACACACACACAAATACACAGAAACTATTAGAGATAATATGAGTTCAGAGAGAAAGGAAGAGGGAAGAATAGTAGGGGATCCTCATTTCATTTGGTTCCTTTAATTCAGCTAGATATCTATCAAATCATTCTGAACACCTGTGCATTCAACATGAGATCTAAGACAAGAATTTCTGCAATTCTACAAATAGAGAAGTAACCGCTTTTTGCAAGGTAGGAGGTATGGAGAAGTGAATATGAGGGGATATATCAGAAGATAAACCTCAAGAGTATAGTGGGAGGATGGAGGCACCCAAGCCAGGAGACTCAACTTCCCTATCGTTTGTAAAAATATATTTATGGAAGTTTTTTAGAGTCATAAAAATAATCTTTACCAATTAAAAAAAAAGATAAACCTCAGAGGGATCCAGCTTCTGGAAAGAGATATAGCAGTGGAGTACAAAATTGAAACTTTTAGAAGTCTGCTCCGATGAGGGATGTCCCTACCTGTAAGGTGCCCAGGTAGTGACGTGGGACAGAATCCTAGGTGAGACAGTCTGGTATCAGGATTCCAGGGGGTCACAGAAGGAATGGAGGTGCTTGAGTGCATATGCGTTCCCAAGCATTGGAACACGGAAGGTGGTACATTCAGCAAACATGGAAATGGGCTCTCAGTTTGATGTTGCCATGAACTACAAATGGCAGCTCGATTGGGTAACCACTCTCCAAGCTGGGGCCTGGCAAGTGGTATTACCACAACAAGACCCTCCTCCTTCCATCAGGAGGAACAGTGCAAGTGTGCACAGAATCAGGCAACTGCTCCAGATGCAGGGGCTCAGCAGTGGCAGAACTGTGGTGAGAACCTCCCATTTCCCCAGGAGGATTGCTGAGGGTGTGTGCCACAGGAGTCTGCTGAGTTTGGTGCACACAAAAGTGACTGACTGCTATTCCCTGAGGATACACTGAAGAGTGGGGGCCACAATCCTTCAGTTCTGGGGCTAGAGATCTGGGCACTGTCATTTCTTTTTTTCTTTTCTTCATCCTCTAAAGTAACCTGGAAACCTTTCAGTGAACAAAAACAACTTATACTGATCCCCGCTGCCTGTCAAGGGGTGGGGAAACTCAACCCAAGCAAAGACACCTGAGAATCAGTACAACAAGCCCCTCCCCAAGAGACTACAGGAACATCAGGCTAATGCCAAGTTTATGGAACAAACAGAACTGAAAAACTCCTGCACTAGGGGAAAATTGTATACACATGATTCTTTAGTCTTTCAGTTTAACATTTTCTTTTTCTTTTTTTCCCTTTCAACTAGTTTCTTGTTATATCAACTCTTGTTTAAATTTTGTTTTCAGTCTTCATATTTACATTTACATTTTATAGATATGTTCTTCATTTTTGGCTTTTTACCACTGTATTCAATTTTTGTATATATTTATATATATATATGTTTTTCTCTTTTTTAAAAGATTTTATTTATTTATTCATGAGAGAGAGAGAGAGAGAGAGAGAGAGAGGCAGAGACACAGGCAGAGAGAGAAGCAGGCTCCATGCAGGGAACCTGACGTGGGACTTGATCCTTGGTCTCCAGGATCACACCCTGGGCCGAATGTGGCACTAAACCACTGAGTCACTGGGGCTGCCCTGTTTTTCTTTCTTTACAATTTTGGGACCTACTGCTTAAAACAAACAGAACAAAATACACATAGGACCAAGTGTATCACACTGTCTTATCCACCTGTTAGATGATATCCTCTTTTTTTCCTTATTTTTTATCTTTTGGTTTCTGATCTATTCAGAATTGTCTAGTGTATATTTCACTGGGGTCATGATCAATATTTTTGATTTTGTTCTCTCGTTCATCTGTTCCTCTCTTGACCAAATGACTACAAGGAGAAATTCACAACAAAAAAGATAATGAGATATAATACATTCTGCCATAGATTTAATTGATATGGATATATGTAAGATGCTATATGTAGAATTCAAAATAATGATTATAAAGGTACTAACTGGGTTTGAAAAAAAAGCATAAAAGATGCTAGAGAATCCCTTAGTACAGGAATAAAAGAACTAAAATCGAATTAGACCCAAATTAAAAATGCTTGAACTGAGATGCAGTTTAAAATAGATACTCTAGGGATGCCTGGGTGACTCAGCAGTCAGGCATCTGCCTTCAGCTCAGGGTGTGATCCCCTGTTTGAGGATTGAGTCCTACATCGGGCTCTGTGAGGAGCATGCTTCTCTCTGTCTGTGTCTCTGCCTCTCTCTGTGTCTCCCATGAATAAATAAATAAAATCTTTTCTAAAAATAAGATAAAATAGAAACTCTAATGCCTAGGGGAAATGAAGCAAAAGAGAAAATCAGTGACATAGAAGAACAAATGATGGAAAATAAGGAAG
The DNA here is from genome assembly GCF_003254725.2 of Canis lupus dingo. Taxonomy (NCBI): domain Eukaryota; kingdom Metazoa; phylum Chordata; class Mammalia; order Carnivora; family Canidae; genus Canis; species Canis lupus. The sequence goes on from NC_064281.1 coordinate 67,843,608, forward strand.
CTGAGGAAAAGAGAAAAACAACTACTGGATCATGAGGGAATGTTTCAAGAAATAAGTGATACCACAAAGTGAAACAATATTAGAATAATTGGGGTTCCAGAGGAAGAGGAAAGAGAGAGAGAGAGAGGGATAGAATGTATCTTTCAGCAAATAAAGTCTGAAAATTTCTCTAGTCTGGGGAAAGTAACTGGCATTCAAATCTAGGGGGCACAGAGAAACCCTCTCAAAATTGATAAAAATGGATCAACATCCTGACATACAATAGTGAGGTTTGCAAATTTCAGAGATAAAGAAAAAAAAATCCTGAAAGCACCTCAAGAAAAGAGGTCCTTAAAATACAAGGATAGAAATGTTAGACGGGCAGCAGACCTATCCACAGAGACATGGTAGGTCAGAAAGGGTGACATGATATATTCAAGGCACTTAATGAAAAACTCATGCAGCCAAGAATACTTTATCCAGCAAAAGTATCATTTAAAGTGGAAGGAGAGGGCAGCTCAAGTGGTTTAGCAGTTTAATGCCGCCTTTGGCCCAGGATGTGATCCTGGGGTCCCGGGATCAAGTCCCACATTGGGCTCCCTGCATGAAGCCTGCTTCTCCCTCTGCCTATGTCTCAGCCTCTCTGTCTCGCTGTGTCTCAAATAAATAAATAAATAAATAAATAAATAAATAAATAAAATCTTTTAAAATAATAAATAAAATTGAATGAAATGGAAGGAGAGATGAAGAACTTCCAGGACAAGAAGAAAATAAAAGTTTATGACCACTAAACCAGCCCTGCAAGAAATATTAACAGGGATCTTGTAAGTGAAGAGAGATCCCAAAAGTAATATAGATCAGAAAGGAACAGAGATTACATACATAAATAGTACTTTACAGGTAATACAGGACACTAAATAAATATATTTTAATGCTTACTCTGAATGTATGTGGGTTAAGTGCTCTAATCAAAAGACACAGGATATAAGATATAAGATTGGATAAGGTAGCAAGGCACATCCAAATGCTGTCTATGAGACACTCATTTTAGACCCGAAGACACTACCAGATAGAAAGTAATGGGTGATAACAATCTATCAGCTAATGGACATTAAAAATAAACTGTCACAGCAATACTTATATTAGACTAATCAGATTTTAAACCAAACAGTACAGTAAGGCATGAAGAAGGACAATATATAATATGTAAAGTGTCTATCCAACAAGAAAAGATAACAATTATAAATATTTAGGTTCCTAAATTTGGAGCAGCAAATTATATAAATCAATTAAACGCAAACAAAATTAAACACATTGATAATAATACAATAATTGTAGGGGACTTTAACATCCCACTCACAGCAATGGACTGATCACCTAAGTATAGGATCAACAAGGAAACAAGGGATTTGAATGACATACTGGACCAGATGGACTTACAGATATATACAGAGCATAAAATCCTAAAGCAACACAATACATATTCTTCTTGAGTGTACATGGAACATTCTCCAGAAGAGAGAACATACTGGTCACAAATCAGGTCTCAAATGATACCAAAGACTGGGATTATTCCCTGCTTATTTTCAGACCACAATGCATTGAAACTTAAACTCAATCACAAGAGGAAATTTGGAAAGAACTCAAGTACATGAAGAATAAAGAATGTCTTATAAAGAATGAACAGGTCAATCAGGAAATTAAAGAATATTTTTTAAATCATGGAAATAAATGGAAATGAAAACAAAACTGTTCAAAACCTTTGAGGAATAGCAAAGGCAGTACTAAGAGATAAGCAGATAGCAATACAAGGCTTTATCAAGAAACAAGAAGTCTGAAATACACAACCTAACATAGATTAGGGGCTAGAGAGAGAACAGAAAATAAAGCATAAACCAAATGAATGAGAAATAATAAAGATTAGAGCAGAAAACAGTGAAACAGTGAAATAGAAACAAAAAACAAAAAAGAAGTTTAACCCAGATCCATGAAACTAGGAGCTGGTTCTTTGAAAGAATTAATACAATCAATAACCTCCTAGCCAAACTTATCAAAGGAAAGAAAAAAAATCAAAATTAATAAAATCACGAATGAAAGAGGAGAAATCACATCCAACACCATGTAAATACAATTATAAGAAAATTTTATTTGCAACTATATGTCAAAAAATTAGGCAATCTGAAAGAAATGGGTGGATTCCTAGAAACATATAAACTCCCAAAAACTGAAACATAGAGACATGGAAAACAGACCCATAACCAACAGGGAAATTAAAACTGTAATAAAAAATCTCCCAACAAACAAGAGTCCAGTTCCAATGGCTTCCTAGGGTAATTCTACCAAATATTTAAAGAAGACCTAACGCTTATACTTCTGAAACTGCTTCAAAGCATAGAAGAAAAATTCCAAACTCTTTCTATGTGGCCAGCATTACCTCATTCCCCAGAACAGAAAATGACTCCCTCGAATTAAAGGTCAATATCCCTGATGAACATGGATGCCAAAATTCTCACTAGATACTAGCCAATAGGATCCAACATCAATTAGAAGAATTATTCACTATGAACCAATTATTCCTGGGATGCCAGGGTATTTCAATATTCACAAACAATGTATTATATCACATTGCAAAAAGAAAGGTCAATAATCATATGATCGACTTAACAGATGCATAAAAAGCATTGGAGAAAGAACAATATCCTTTCTTTTTTTATAAATTTATTTTTTATTGGTGTTCAATTTATCAACATATAGAATAACACCCAGAGCTCATCCCATCAAGTGTCGCCCTCAGTGCCCGTCACCCATTCAACCCCACCCCCCACCCTCCTCCACTTCCACCACCCCTAGTTCTTTTCCCAGAGTTAGGAGTCTTTATGTTCTCTCTCCTTTTCCGATATTTCCTACCCATTTCTTCTCCCTTCCCTTCTATTCCCTTTCACTATTATTTATATTCCCCAAATGAATGAGAACATATAATGTTTGTCCTTCGATTGACTTATTTCACTCCGCAAAATACCCTCCAGTTCCATCCACGTCGAAATAATGGTGGGTATTTGTCATTTCTAATGGCTGAGTAATATTCCATTGTATACATAAACCACATCTTTATCAATTCATCTTTCGATGGACACTGAGGCTCCTTCCAAAGTTTCGCTATTGTGGACATTGGTGCTATAAAGATCGGGGTGCAGGTGTTCCGGCATTTCACTGCATCTGTATCTTTGGGTTAAATCCCCAGCAGTACAATTGCTGGGTTGTAGGGCAGGTCTATTTTTAACTTTGAGGAACCTCCACACAGTTTTCCAGAGTGGCTGCACCAGTTCACATTCCCACCAACAGTGCAAGAGGGTTCCCCTTTCTCCACATCCTCTGCAAATTTGTTGTTTCCTGCCTTGTTAATTTTCCCCATTCTCACTGGTGTGAGGTGGTATCTCATTGTGGTTTTGATTTGTATTTCCCTTTTGGCAAGTGATGCAGAGCATTTTCTCATGTGCTTGTCGGCCATGTCTATGTCTTCCTCTGTGAGATTTCTGTTCATGTCTTTTCCAATTTCATGATTGGACTGTTTGTTTCTTTGGTGTTGAGTTTAAGAAGTTCTTTATAGATCTTGGAAACTAGCCCTTTATCTGATACGTCATTTGCAAATACCTTCTCCCATTCTGTAGGTTGTCTTTTAGTTTTGTTGACTGTATCCTTTGCTGTGCAAAAGCTTCTTATCTGGATGAGTCCCAATAGTTCATTTTTGCTTTTGTTTCTTTTGCCTTCGTGGATGTATCTTTCAAGAAGTTACTGTGGCCGAGTTCAAAAAGGGTATTGCCTGTGTTCTCCTCTATGATTTTGAAGGAATCTTGTCTCACATTGAGATCTTTCATCCATTTTGAGTTTCTCTTTGTGTATGGTGAAAGAGAGTGGTCTAGTTTCATTCTTCTGCATGTGGATGTTCAATTTTCCCAGCACCATTTATTGAAGAGACTGTTTTTCTTCCAATGGATAGTCTTTCCTCCTTTATCGAATATTAGTTGACCATAAAGTTCAGGGTTCACTTCTGGGTTCTCTAGTCTGTTCCATTGATCTATGTGTCTGTTTTTCTGCCAGTACCACACTGTCTTGATGAACACAGCTTTGTAGTACAACCTGAAATCTGGCATTGTGATGCCCCCAGATACGGTTTTCTTTTTTAAAATTCCCCTGACTATTCGGGGTCTTTTCTGATTCCACACAAATCTTAAACTAATTTGTTCTAACTCTCTGAAGAAAGTCCAAGGTATTTTGATAGGGATTGCATTAAATATGTAAATTGCCCTGGGTAACATTGACATTTTCACAATATTAATTTTGCCAATCCATGAGCATGGAATATTTTTCCATCTCTTTGTGTCTTCCTCAATTTCTTTCGAACTGTTCTGTAGTTTTTAGGGTATAGATCCTTTACCTCTTTGGTTAGGTTTATTCCTAGGTATCTTATGCTTTTGGGTGCAATTGTAAATGGGATTGACTCCTTAATTTCTCTTTCTTCAGTCTCATTGTTAGTGTATAGAAATGCCACTGACTTTTGGGCATTGATTTTGTATCCTGCCACACTGCCAAATTGCTGTATGAGTTCCAGCAGTCTTGTAGTGGAGGCTTTTGGGTTTTCTATGTAGAGTATCATGTCATCAGCGAAGAGGGAGAGTTTGACTTCTTTTTTGCCAATTTGAATGCCTTTAATGTCTTTTTGTTGTCTGATTGCTGAGGCTAGGACTTCCAGTACTGTTGAATAGCAGTGGTGAGAGTGGACATCCCTGTCTTGTTCCTGATCTTAGGGGAAAGGCTCCCCGTGCCTCCCCATTGAGAATTCTATTTGCTGTGGGCTTTTCGTAGATGGCTTTTTAAGATGTTGAGGAATGTTCCCTCTATCCCTACACTCTGAAGAGTTTTGATCAGGAATGGATGCTGTATTTTGTCAAATGCATTCTCTGCATCTATTGAGAGGATCCTATGGTTCTTGTTTTTTCCCTTGCTGATATGATCAATCACATTGATTGTTTTATGAGTGTTGAACCAGCCTTGCATCCTGGGGATATATCCCACTTGGTCATGGTGGATAATCTTCTTAAAGCATTGTTGTATTCTATTGGCTAGTATCTTTTTGAGAATTTTTGCATACGTGTTCATCAGGGACATTGGTCTATAATTCTCCTTTTTAGTGTGGTCTTTGTTTGGTTTGGAATTAAGGTGATGCTGGCCTCATAGAATGAGTTTCAAAGTATTCCATCTCTTTCTATCTTTCCAAAGAGCTTTGTAGAACAGGTATGGGTTCTTCTTTAAACGTTTAATAGAATTCCTCTGGGAAGCCATCTGTCCCTGGACTTTTGTGTCTTGGGAGGTTTTGGATGACTGCTTCAATTTCCTCCCTGATTATTGGCCTGTTCAGGTTTTGTACATCTTCCTGTTCCAGATTTGGTAGTTTGTGGTTTTCCAGAAATGCATCCATTTCTTTTAGATTGCCTAATTTATTGTCGTATAGCTACTCATAATATGTTTTTAAAATCTTTTGTATTTCCTTGGTGGTGGTAGTGGTCTCTCTTTTCTCATTCACGATTTTATTAGTTTGAGTCTTTTCTCTCTTCTTTTAGATAAGGCTGGCTAATGGTTTATCTGTCTTATTAATTCTTTGAAAGAAACAACTCCTGGTTTTCTTGATCTGTTCCACAGTTCTTCTGGTCTCTATTTCATTGAGTTCTGTTCAAATCTTTATTAATTGTCTTCTTCTGCTGGGTGTAGGATGTATTTGCTGTTTTTTCTCTAGCTCCTTTAGGTGTAAGGTTAGCTTTTGTATTTGAGTTCTTTCCAGTTTCTGGATGGATGCTTGTATTGCGATGTATTTCCCCCTTAGGACTGCTATTGCTGCATCCTACAGATTTTGAAAGGTTGTATCTTCATTTTCATTAGCTTCCATGAATCTTTTTAATTCTTCTCAAATTTCCTGGTTGACTCTTTCATCTTTTAGCAGGATGGTCCTTAACCTCCACGTGTTTGAAGTCCTTCCAAACTTCTTGTTGTGATTTAGTTCTAATTTCAAGGCATTATGGTCTGAGAATATGCAGGGGACGATCCCAATCTTTTGGTATCAGTTAAGATCTGATTTGTGACCCAGTATGTGGTCTATTCTGGAGAAAGTTCCATGTGCAAGTGAAAAGAATGTGTATTCAGTTGCGTTTGGATGTAAAGTTCTGTAAATATCTTTGAAATCCATCTAGTCCAGTGTATCATTTCAAGCTCTTGTTTCTTTGTAGATGTTGTGCTTATAAGATGTATCGAGTGTAGAAGGCTCTACATTGAAGTCACCAAGTATAAGTGTATTATTATCTAAGTATGTCTTCACTTTGGTTATTAATTGATTGATATACTTGGCAGCTCCCACATTTGGGGCATTTATATTGATGATTGTTAAGTCCTCTTCTTGGATAGGTCCTTCAAGTATGTTATAGTGTCCCTCTTCATCTCTGACTACAGTCTTCGGCATAAACTTTAGTTTTTCTATATAAGGATGGCTACCCATGCTTTCTTATGAGGACCATGTGAATGGTACATGGTTCTCCAACCTTTTATTTTCAGACTGTAGGTGTCCTTATGTCTAAAATGAGTCTCTGGTAGACAGCAAATAGATGGGTCCTGCTTTTTTATCCAGTCTTAAATCCTGTGCCTTTTGATGGGGTCACTGAGCCCATTCACATTCAGAATTACTATTGAAACATATGAGTTTAGTGTCATCATGATTACTATTCCGTTCCTGTTCCTGTGGATTGTTCCATTGGACTTCCTCTTTCTTTTACAGAGTCCCCCTTAAAATTTCTTGCAGAGCTGTTTTGGAGGTCACAGATTCTTTCAGTTCCTGACTATCTTGGAAGCTCTTTATGTCTCCCTCTATTATGAATGTGAGCCTTGTGGGATAAACTATTCCTGGCTGCATGTTCTTCTCATTTAGGACCCTGAATATATCCTGCCAGCCCTTTCTGGCCTGCCAGGTCTCTGTGGAGAGGTCTGCTGTTACCCTTATACTCCTCCCCATAAAAGTCAGGGATTTCTTGTCTCTTGCTGCTTTAAGGATCTTCTCTTTATCTTTGGAATTTGCAAGCTTCGCTATTAAATATCGAGGTGTTGAACGTTTTTTGTTTATTTTAGGGGGGTTCTCTCTATTTCCTGGATCTGAATGCCTGTTTCCCTTCCCAGATTAGGAAAGTTTTCAGCTATGATTTGTTCAGATACATATTCTGGCCCTCTGGCCCTTTCGGCACCCTCGGGAACCCCTATTAAACGTAGATTTTTCTTCCTCAGGCTGTCACTTATTTCCCTTAATCTATCCTCATGATCTTTTAATTGTTTGTCTCTTTTTTCCTCAGTTTCCCTCTTTGCCATCAACTTGTCTTCTATGTCACTCACTCGTTCTTCTACCTCGTTAACCCTTGTTGGTAGGACCTCTAGTTTGGATTGAATCTCATTTAATTTTTAATTTCTGCGTGATTAGATCTAAATTCTGCAGTCTTGAAGTCTCTTGAGTCCTTTATGCTTTTTTCTAGAGCCACCAGTAACTTTATAATAGTGCTTCTGAATTGGATTTCTGACGTTGAATTGTAATCCATATTTTGTAACTCTGTGGGAGAGAGGACTGTTTCTGATTCTTTCTTTGAGGTGAGTTTTTCCTTCTAGTCATTTTGCTTAGTGCAGAGTGGCCAAAAACAAGTTGGTTTGGGAAAAGGAGAAAAAGAGAGAAGAGAAAAAAGAAAAGAAAAAGAAAACAAAAAGGAAAGGAAGGGTAAAAAGAGAGAAGAGAAGAAAAAAAAGGGGGGAAGCAAACAGAAATCAAAAACAAAAAATAAGGGGGAGTATCCTCTGATTCTGTATACTGTAATTCCCTCGACTTCCCCTGGAACTTTTCAGTGATGCTTGTCAATAATTTGTTGTTCCTCTGTCGGTCTACCTGGTCTTCTGGGGGAGGAGCCTGTTGTGCTGATTTTCAGGTGTTAGCACTTGGGTGAGCTGCTCAGCCCCCTGCCTGATGCAGGGCTCAGTGAGTGATGTTTAAGCTGCTTATCCGGTGAGGCCAATGTGAGGCTCAGTGGGGATTTTTTAGCCCGTGAGGCCCCAGGAGGAACAACCATAGTGGCGGTGGCCAGCTCTCCAGCCCTGGATTCAGCTCCTGCAGTAACTATGGAGCTCTCAGTCTGCAGGGGCCTGGATGCTCCGGGGGTGGGGCCGCTGATATGCTCAGCTTGGGGCAGGAACATCCTTGTTGTCCTGTGCCCTCCTGGCCTCTGCCTGTCCCATGGGGAGGCCGGATTCTGGGCTGTGTCCCTGGCGCCCTGTGCTCCTGGGCCTGCACTGTTGGATTCGTGCTCCCAGCCGTGCAGCCTCCTCTCCACGGAGCCTCCGCCTAAGCCACTTCCAAGCTGTTCCCGGGGCCACGCAACCCCTCCCGCGCGGAGCCGCCACCCGAGCCCCTCTGAGCTGCTCCCGGGTCCAGCCGGGCGCGCGCTGCAGCCCTTTAGGGAGCTCAGCGCACTCTCCCCGGGGCGCAGGTGTCTGTTAGTGTCCCAGGGAGCCTGAGGGCATCCCCGCCCTCCTGGGATCCTGCTCTAACTCCCTGCGAGTGCCTTTCTGCTTATTATGGTTTTTGGTTTAAAATTTAGTCTAGCTGATGTAAGCATGGCTACTCCAACTTTCTTTTGATGTCCCTTAGCATAATAAATAAGTCCCCATCCCCTTCACTTTCAATTTGGAGATGTCTTTATGTCTAAAATGAAATTGTTATGGGGCAGCTGGGTGGCTCAGTGGTTGAGCATCTGCCTTTGGCTCAGGTCATATTCCTGGGGTCCTGGGATCAAGTCCCATATTAGGCTCCCCACAGTGAGCCTGCTTCTCCCTCTGCTACATCTCTGCCTCCCCTCTGTGACTCTCATAAATAAATAAATAAATAAATAAATAAATAAATAAATAAATAAATATCTTTTTTAAAAAATAAAATGAGACTCTTATAAATAACATATCAACATTTTTTAAATCCATTCTGATACCCTATGCTTTTTGATTGGAGCATTCAGTCTGTTTACATTCAGAGCAATTGTTGATACATATGAATTCCTGTAGTACTGTGTGTTCCTTTCTAGTCTTTGTTGCTTTGGTCTCTCTGTTCTCAAAGGTCCATTTCAATATTTCTTGCAGAGATGGTTTGTGATCATGAGCTCCTTTAGTCTTTGTCTTAGAAACTTATTTTCTCTTTGTCTATTCTGAATGACAGGCTTGAAGGATAAAATATTTTTGGTTGCATATTTTTCCCATTTAGCACATTCAATGTCTCATATCACTTCTTTCTGGCCTGTTAAGTTTCTGTGGACAGATCTACTACTAATTGTGTGTCTGTCCTTGTCAGTAAAGGACCTTTTGCCCTAGCTGCTTTCAGAATATCCTCTTATCTTTGTACTTTTTAAGTTTCACTATGATTTATCTTGATGTGACCTGTTGTTGTTGTTTCATTTGTTTTGTTCTGTTTGTTGTTTTTTTATTTTGAGGGAAATTCTCTGTCACTTTTGGACTTGAATGCTTTTGCCCTTCCCCATAGTTGGGAAGTTCTCAGCTGTAATTTATTCAAAGAAACTTTCTGCCCCTTTTTCCTGCTTTTCTTCTGGGGCTCCTACAATACAGATATTATTGCAGTTTATGGAGTCGGTAAATTCCTTAAATCTACAGTCATGATCTAATAAATTTATTTCCCTCTTCTAGTCAGCTTCATTATTTTCCATAATTTTATCATTTTTTATCACCTACTCATTTTTTTCTGATTCTTCCATGATTATTGTGATCACATCCAGTCAGTTTTGCATCTCAGTTATAACATTTTTACATTTTAGCCTAACTTAGATCCTTTCTCTCTGCAGCAATTGCTCCTCTGGTGTCTTCTATGCTTCTTTCAAGCCCAGCTGATATTCTTATGACTGTTTTAAATCATTGTTCAGATCTATCTCTTATATTTGTTTTGAGCAAACCCTGAGTGTGATTTCCTCTTGATCTGTGTTTCCCCAAGAGGTAATCATACAGTGTCTGGGGCCTGGCACTTCAGCAACTGTTTCTGATGTATGTTGTATACACTCTGCTATTGTGTTTTGGCTGCTCGTTCCCATAGTTCAGTCCTCTGCAGAGTTCTCCATTGTCTGCAATGGGGTGTTTGGACCTTGGCCTAGGTGTGCTTTGATTTGTTTGTTAAAATAAGTCAGGAAAAAAGACTGATCCAAAATGAGAAGAGGAACAGGAACAAAAACAGATTACAAACAAACAAAAAACTACCAGCCTGATTCCAAGAAAAAGAAGGAAGGAAAAAAAGAAAGCCTGGTCTTATTTCCACCAGAACTGATGCTGATGTTTTTAAGCACTCTGATCAGTAGATTTGGTGCATGTGTGTTTTGGGGGGGTGCTGTCCTGATCTTCTTGGGAATAAGCCCACTGAGATAGCTCACAGTCAGACCTGCCTTAATAAAGATGAACCTGCGGGGTGTGGGAGGGATTTAGTGTAAGCTGGTCCAGCTTACACTTGGGATGCTGTGTTTCTCGCTGAAGTCTGACAGTGCTGGTGACTGGATGGGGGAATGGAATTACCCAGACTCTCTTCCTTGGAGAATAGAATTCATGCCAACTATTGCTTAGAAAGCTCTCACAGAAAAGCAAGCGATATCTCCTTCTGAGTACCAGGTTCTGTCAGGTCCATGCCTAAAACATCTCTGTGCCCAGTGTTGTTGGCATGCCTGGCACCATAGTTCTGTGCTTTACTTCTGGTACCTGGCTTGGATTCAAGACTCTGAATCATCAAATGACACAGCATCATGTAGACCCACTCCCCTCCTCTGGAGGAGAGCCTTGCCATGTTGTGTCTGGTGATGTTTCATCAAAGAAAAGCAGTGACACAGCTGCACAGGTTCTTGGGGATTTTTTAGAAGCACAGCAAAATGCACTCACCAGGTTGTCTGTCCTCTGCACAAGCCTCTTCACACTGCTGATGAATTGCTATTTGATGGCATCTGCTGGATGTTTTGTCCTTGGAAAGGCAATATGCCCTCTTCCAAATGTACTCCAGGAAGAGTACATTTGCTCTTAGTGGGAACCATGGCACACCATTCTGTCTACTTCTGGGCCTCTGCCCTCCTCATCAAGAGCACCACTATGCATCATCAGCTCAACTCCAGGAGATAGCATCAACTTCCACAACCTCATAATTTAAACTCTGTTGTTTGTTAAAACTTGCAATAGCCAGTTTCTCTTGACTCCCCAATCAATTCTTTTGATGAAGTGTTTTTCTTGCACAAACCTGATGCGCTGCTCTTTCCCCCACCTTTTCTCTCCTTTTTTTTTTCATGGAAAGGGCCCCCTCCTATCCATGTCACAGATTTTTTTCTCCCCCAATTCACATCTCCATATCTCATACCTGTCACTTTCTCTCTGCAGATTGTTCTCTTAATCCTAAAATCAATTCCTTAGGTGTTTAAAATGATCTTATATCAATCTAGGTGTATTAAAGGGATGAGGCAAGCCCAGGGTCCCACTACTACTCTTGATTTTAACTTCCTCCTAATTGTATTATTCCATTTAATATTCACATCTTAATTGGAGAGCTCCATTATTATCAGAGAGAAGTTAACTGACTTGCTCAAGTTTATTGAGAAAGTAAATAAAGAAGCTAGACATCAAACAAAGACAATTTACTTTTGGAACTTATGTGATTTGGAACTTATGTGATTAGTCACTTTATTATTTACAACTAACTAAAATGGAATTCTGACTTTAAGAAACTTTAAGCATGTGGTAGATATTTTAATGAGAAAATATACAAATGAAATATAATTTTGGGCCTTTTCACTCAACAAATATGAACTAAATGCCTTCTATATATCTAACAATGTGTTTGTTATTAGACATGGGGAAATGCTAAAAAAATAAATGAAGCCCTGCCCTCAAGAAGTTATATTATAGTGGCATAGATGGGAAAATACATATAATAAACTGTTTGAACATAATAAGCACTATGAAAAAGATAATATGGCAAAGGAAGTGTTAAATGTCAAAATGGATTTGGAAATTATAATTTTAAATTGGATGGTCATGGTTGTCCTCATTGAAAATGTGACATTTGAAAATATACTAAGAGGTAAAAAGGGATGCCTGAGTGGCTCAGCGGTTGAGCATCTATCTGCCTTTGACTCAGGGCATGATCCCAGGGTCTGGGATCGAGTTCCACATCGGGCTCTCTGTGAGGTGCCTGCCTCGCCCTCTGCCAATGTCTCTGCCTCTCTCTCTTTCCATCTCTCATGAATAAATATATAAAATCTTAAAAAAAGAGGTAAAAAGTAGTCATGTTAGTATCTAAGGGAAACAATTGCATGGTAGGAGAAAAAAAGATGTGACAAATCATTAAGACAGTATATTTATTGGCTTTTTTGAGCAATTGTAGTAGATTGGTGAAACTAGAACAGTGACCTTGGGTAGGGGAGCAGGAGATGGAATCAGAAAAGTAACAACCTTGTAGATCTATGCACAACATTTAAAGTATTTTCGCTTTATTTTGAATAAGTTGAGAAAATCCTGGAAGGTGTCAATAGAGGTGTGAAGTGATCTTTTGTAGGATTTAAAGGGATTATTTTGGATATTATGTTTAGGATAGATTTTTTTTTTTCCAGAGGAAAGAATAAAACCTGAGGAATCAGTTAAGTGACAATGTTAATAATCTATGTTAAAGATAATGATGGCTTAGACCAAGGTAATATTATATAAGTGCAAAGAAGTGGTCATATTATGGTATATTTTGAAGGTATATCCAAGAGAATTAATGAATGGCTTGGATATGATATGGGTTTGAGGGGGAAAAAGTGATTATTTTTTAAAAATGGATTCAAAACTTAGATTGCTAAAAATAGAAATAAAATTGATAAAACTCTAGCTAGGCTAATTAAGATAAATAGAGGAGGGACACCTGGGTTGCTCAGTAGTTGAGCATCTGCCTTCAGCTCAGGGTATAGTCCCAGATCGAGTCCCACATTGGGCTCCCTTCAAGGAGTTTGCTTCTTCCTCTGCCTATGTCTCTGCCTCTCTCTGTGTGTCTTTCATTTATAAATAAATAAAATCTTTTAATAAAGGTAGAAGGAGGGAAGATATAATATCAGAAATAACAGTGTCCTTATTAATCATAGACATAAAACATAAAATAATATTATAAACAATTTTATATAAAGCTATTCAATACATTAGATGAAATACACATTTCTTAAAAGCTAAAAATACCAAACAGATGTAAGAAAAGATAGAAAAATTAATAGACTTATGTATATTAAATAAATTGAATGCATAATTTAAAAATTTCCCAGGAATAAAACTCCAGACCACATGACTAGAGTTGTAAATTTTATTAAATATAAAAGGAAAAAATAAATATAAAAGGAAGACTTAAGACCAATCATATTTTTTATCTAGAAAATAGAAAAGTAGGAAGCACTTGTGGATTACTTTTTCCTTTCCAAGAAATATTTCTGATTGACTTGTACCAGAAAATTTTCATCAACTTTAAAAAAGATAGTTTCCCAGTTTTGAAAACCAGATTAGGTCCATTGTTTCATCCTAGCCAGATAAAATCATAAGACTGTCCTCTCTCAGGTCCCACAATACTTCACACATTGCTTTATTATACTTACCTTGACCTTCTCGAAGACAAGTAGAAACCTGGGGACTTCAGCCCAGCATTAGATGTAGAATCTTGCACTCTTCCCCTATACATAGAAGTGAACAGAGTTGGCCTGAGAGTAGTCCAACTGTGGAGCCAAGGCTGGCTAGAGAGACAGAATTCAGGGGAGAGAGAAGAAAGTAAGGCCATGCAAAGAAGTATTAAATCTAAGCAACTAGGCAAAGAAAGTGAAAAACATTGGAAATGGAAAATATATCAGAATAAAAAAATAGAAAGCATATCTTGAGAGGTAATTGCTGGGGAAATTTCTAAAGCAAAACTTTACTTAGGTACCTTTATGGGTTTTACAAGGAGGCAGACATAACTGAGTCCAGAGTCTGTCTCAAGACCATGTGGCTTAAAATGTTGAATTATAATGGTATATTTACATGCTGCTTTTCCTTCTAGACTGAGATCTTTGAGTTCAGAGGCCTTTTTGTAGTTCTGCATATACCTAAAACTCAACACTGTGTTTGGTAACACTTCATTTCAATGAATTCCTGCATGCATGCATGAATGAATGAATGAATGATGACAAACTATGAAAAATCATTTTACATAGTTTCTATTTTTACCATATAAAATATTTTAGCAAAATGATAATAATTCAATTAAAATAATCATATACAAAGGATTAGAATCAGTAAGAAAATAAGCATTTGCAAAAAATGCCTTCAAATCAGTTAAAATATTTCTGCTTATTTAATAACTCTGCTTGCATATTTTACTAAATGCTTGTTTTATTTCTCTTCCAAACAAGCCCCATGTCTTTAACTGCCACGTGTTTGATTTATTTATTTTACATTCTATGTACTAGGCAAACTAGGTCAGAGACTGGCAACACATTGCAAGTTTTTTGTTTTGTTTTGCTTGGGTTTGTTTGGTACAACTATTCATGTTTCCTATGGTAAAAACTGGCATAAGGAAGGAAGCTTATAAATAATATTCTCTCCAAAAGGCAAGACAACTTAGTCCCTTATGACCATTTTCACTAGAAAAAAAATTATTCCAAATTAATAATTTAATTTCACACATGGCTATGTGAAATAAATCTCCTAACAGGGTTTTTCTATTTTATTTATATTATTACAAGCCAAATATTAAGCAAAAGTGTTATTATTCTTGTACATAATAACCCACAGAAAAAGCAAGTAGATATGACTGGTCATTGGTATTTTAAATTTGAAATTCTAGTTACATACGAGTCTTAAAATAGAACATCACTTTTCTATTAAACAATACGCTTTCCTTTTAATTTCTGATTCCAACCACCAAATATCATTTTCTTACTACATATTTTACACTATATTGTGTAAATATAAACTACAAATGCCTTTTACTTGTGACTACTGGCCTTTCAAGTGTCAACTAAAAATGCATACTGCCCAAGTAACGATTCATACTTTGAACAGAAAGCAAGTTTTGAATGAAAAACTTCTATTGACTTTGCTCTTAACCAAATAAAAAAAGTACAAGTACTGTAACTAGAAGTGATTTTAGCACATTTATCATTTGAGATGGTGAAAACATTCATTCAGTAATATTGCTATATTATTTAGTGTTTGCTCACTTCAAAAAATTAGATGGTAAGTATCACATCCATTAAAATGTAATTTGGAGATTTTTAAGATAGAGTAGCAAAGGGACCTTGAACTTCCCTTGTTCTTTAAATACAACCTTCAACTATTTTGAACAACTAGGAAAGGACTGGAGAAGTACGGAAAAAATCTGCACACTTGTAGCAAGAGAATTTGTCAGAGGTGAGGTTCAGATACCTAAATTTGGGGATAGTGAAGCTATATGTCTGGAATGGGAAAGAAACCTGGTTCATGGAAAAAAGTCAGGAATAGGGAGAAAGTTGAAAATAGTGCAGCTATTTGTAACTGCATAATAAACCATAGTGAATGGATCCCTGGATTGCTCAGGAAGAGATTGCTCTCCTTTTTGGAGGGCATTTAAACGATCATAGTTGCCTTCTCCAGAGACAAAGGGACACATAGGGAATCAATGAGTGGAGTTCAGCAGTGGGGTCAAAGGGACCTGCAGAAGGGAGGAAACCTCTTAACTTTTTGGTGTGAGCCATAATAGGCATAAACTTCTGTGTGGCACTGATTGGCTGCTTTTCTGGAACTGACTGAAAGGAGCACGGAGACTGGAGCAGATTGCAGATAACCTGGTTGTGCCACTTTATGCTGTGAGCCACAATAAACTCAAGCTTCTGCAATGTTTTTTCTGGCACAAAGTGACTAAGGCCTGAGTCCAGTACAGATGACTAATAACCTGGCTTCAGATTTGCTGAGTGTTACAATGAACTCTAACCTCTGCATGAGCATTTTTTGATGGCTTTTTGGGGACAGAGCTGTGCTGGGCACACCCTAAGCTACCATGCCAGGGGATGGAAGTGGGCAAGCACATTGCCATGTGCCTCAAAACTTGGAATTTTGAATCCTAGCCACTGGCCAGAGATAAAATACAGGAGATATGTGGCTCTGGGCATGACAATCACCTGGACACAAACAGGTTAGGGAAGGAAACTGATGCTGATGAAGGCCTGGATCACAGGAGATTGTCCTCTTTTCTAAGAGGCCTCCTAAGCAGCGGCTGCTGGAAATTCTGCTTCCCAGGAACAAGAGGGTAAGGTGATGCTATCTATATTCTATCTCCTTTGCCACCCCACCCTCCTCCTGCACACTAACACAGACTCCAGAGAGAACCATAGCGCCTCTAGTGGAGGCTTGAGTCCCATACACTAAACCCTGCCCCCCTGACATGGCATGAGCATCTTTAGGAGGCCAAGTCAGCTTTTGAGCCAGGGCAGCAGCCCTCTTCCTCAGAACACCAACATAAATACCCACATGTACCAAGTCTACTGATTAAAGAAAGCTCCAAAACATCAGCTTCCAGCTTAACTTCACAATAAACTCAGCATACCTACATAAAACAGCACAGTGTACGCAGTGTACACTAGAAACATTTTCTAAGATATTGTTGATTATACTATTATTGCTGTTTTTGATATTTTTATTTTTCTTTCTTTACTCTTTCCTTGACAAAATAAGTAGAAGGAAAAATTCACAGCAAAAGAAAGAACCAGAGGAAGTACTGTCTACATATATTTGATCAAAATGGATATAAGTAAGATGTCAGAACTGGAATTAAAAACAATTATTATAAAGTTAAAAGCTGGGCTTGTAAAAAGCATAAAAGACACTAGAGAAACCCTCATTGCAGAAATAAAAAAACTGAAATCTATTCAGGCAGAAATTAAAAATGCTATTAGAGAGATGCAGTAAAAAATAGAGGCTCTACTGCTAAGGTAACTGAGGCAGTAGAGACAGTCAGTGATACAGAAGGGAAAATAATGGAAAGTAAGGAAATTAAGAAAAAGAGAGAAAAACCACTACTGGATCGTGAAAAGAGACTTTGAGAAATCGGTGATAACATAATGGTCAATAATATTCGAATAATAAGGGTCCCAGAAGATGAAGAAAGAGATGGGGGCAGAAGTTTATTTGAACAAATTAGAGATGACAATTTCACTAACCTAGGAAAGGAAAAAAGTATTCAACCCGGGAAGCACAGAGAACCCCCATCAAAATTAATATAAATAGGTCAACACCCTGACATATAATAGTGAAGCTTGCAAATTTCATAGATAAAGAAAAAATTCTGAAAGCAGTTTGAAAAAGAGGTCTTTAAACTGTAAGGGTAGAAATATAATACTGGCAGCAGACCTGTCCACAGACACCTGGTAAGCCAGAAAGGACTGTCATGTTATATTCAAGGTGCTAAATGAGAAAAATATGCAGCCAAGAATACTTTATCCAAGAAACTGGCATTCAGAATGGAAGGAGAGACAAAGAGCTCCCAGGACAAACAGAATCTAAAAGAGTTTGTGATCACTAAAGAAGCACAGTGATAACTTAAAGGACAAAAAGTGAGGCTAAAAGTAACAAGGAGGAGAAAAGGACGAAGACAATCTACAGAAACAGTGACTTTACAGGTAATATAACGGCACAAAATCTTTCAATAATTATTCTGAATATGAATGGACTAAATGCTCTAATCAAAAGACACAGAATATGAGATTGTATAAAAAACAAGACCGTCAATATGCTGTCTACAAGAGACTCATTTTAGACCCAAAGACACTTCCAGATTGAAATAAATGGGGTGGAAAATCACTTGTCATGAGAATGGACATCAAAAGCTGGGGTAGTAATCCTTATATCAAAGTATATTTTAAAACAAATATGGTAATAAGGAGGCAGGGCAAGATGGCGGAAGAGTAGGATTCCCCAAGTCACCTGTCCCCACCAACTTACCTAGATAACTTTCAAATCATCCTGAAAACCTACGAATTTGGTCTGAGATTTAAAGAAGGAACAGCTGGAATGTTACAGTGAGAAGAGTTGTGCTTCTGTCAAGGTAGGAAGACGGAAAAAAAATAAAGAAATAAAAAAGCATCCGGGGAGCGGAGGCCCCCACAAGGAGCCGGGCTAAGGACACACGGTGAGTGCCCCCAGGACAGGAAAGCCCAGGCCCGGAAGCAGGAGCTTTACCAATTTTCCTGGATGGAAAGGTGCTCACAGGGAGCTCCGGCAGGATCCCAGGGGGGGCAGGGATGCCCTCAGGCTCCCAGGGACTCTAACAGAGGAACTGCGCCCCAGGGAGAGCGTGCCACACACCCCGGTCGAGCTCCCTAAGGGGCTGCAGCGCACGCCCGGCTGGACCCTTGGAGCAGCTCAGGCAGCGGCTCAGGCAGCGGCTAGCACAGAGGGGGCTACTCGGCCCGGGAGTGTGATTTCACTGGTGCAGGCTCCGGAGCCCAGGGCGCTGGGAGACACAGCTCAAGATCCAGCGTCCCCCCAGGGACAGGCAGAGGCTCGGAGGACACAGGGCAAAAGGACGATCCTGCCACCGGGAGGCCCCTAGCTGTGCAGATCAGCGCCCCACTCCCACACCCGGAGCATCCAGGCCCCTGAAGACTAGGAGCTGTGGTAGTTACTGTGGGAGCTGACTCCAGAGTTGGAGAGCTGGCCGCAGCCACTGTTGTTGTTCCTCCTAGCATCACCTTGTACCTGGGAATGAGCAGGGACCTCACAGGATAAACAGCTCCTGCTGAGCCCTGCACCTGGCAGGGGGATGGGCAGCTCCCCAGGAGCTGAGAATCAGCACAGCAGGCCCCTCCCACAGAAGACCAGCTGGAAGGACAGGGGAACGGAAAGTTATTGACAAAGCAGTGCTGGAAAGTTCCAGGGGAAGTTGAGGGACTTACAGTATATAGAATCAGATGATACTTCCCCTTGTTTTTTGTTTTCTGTATGTTCCCCCAATCCTTTCTTTTCTTTTTCTTTTTTTTTTTCTTTTTCTCCTTTTTCCAGTACAATTTGTTTATGGCCACTCTGCACTGAGCAAAATGACTAGAAGGAAAAACTCACCACAAAAGAAAAAATCAGAAATAGTCCTCTCTCCCAGAGTTACAAGATTTGGATTACAATTCAATGTCAGAAAGCCAATTCAGAAGTAAAATTATAAAACTACTGGTGGCTCTGGAAAAAAGCATAAATGATTCAAGAGACTTCATGATTGCAGATTTTAGATCTAATCAGGCAGAAATTAAAAATCAATTAAATGAGATGCAATCCAAACTGGAGGTCTTAATAATGAAGGTTAATGGGGTAGAAGAATGAGTGAGTGACATAGAAGACAAATTGATGGCAAGGAAGGAAACTGAGGGAAAAAAAGAAAAACAATAGAAAGATCATGAGGATAGGTTAAGGGAAATAAATGACAGCCTCAGAAGAAAAAAAAATCTTGTGTAATTGGGTTTCCAGAGGGCACCGAAAGGGATAGAGGTCCAGAAAGTGTATTTGAACAAATCATATCTGAGAACTTCCCCACTTGGGAAGGGGAACAGGCATTCACATCCAGGAGATAGAGAGATCCCCCCCTAAAATCAGTAAAAACCACTCCACACCTTGACATTTAATAGTGAAACTTGCAAATTCCAAAGATAAAGAGAATCTTAAAGCAGCAAGAGACAAGAAATCCCTGAGCTTTATTGGAAGAAGTATTAGGATAACAGAACACCTCTCCACAGAAACCTGGCAGGCCAGTAACGGCAGGCAAGATATATTCAGGGTCCTAAATGAAAGGACATGCAACCAAGAATACTTTATCCAGCAAGGCTCTCATTCAGAAGGTGCAGAGCTTCAGACTGGATAAAAAAGCAAGACCCATCTATTTGCAATCTACAAGAGATTCATTTTAGACCTAAGGACACCTCCAGCCTGAAAATAAAAGGTTGGAGAACCATTTACCATTAAAATGGTCCTCAAAAGAAAGCAGGGGAAGCCATCCTTATATCAGATAAAGTTTATCCCAAAGATGCTAGTAAGAGATGAAGAGGGACAGTATATCATACTTAGAGCATCTATCCAATGGGAGGACCTAAGAATCATGAATATTTATGCACCTACTATGGGACCTGCCAAGTATATCAAGCAATTAATAACCAAAGTTAAGACATACTTAGATAACAATACACTAATACTTGGTGACTTAATATACCACTTTCTACAATTAACAGATTTCTGAGCACAACATCTCCAAAGAAAAAAGAGCTTTAAATGATACACTGGACCAGATGGATTTCACAGATATTTACAGAGCCTTACATCCAAATGCAACTGAATACACATTCTTCTCAAGTGTACATAGAACTTTCTCCAGAATAGACCACATACTGGGTCACAAATCAGGTCTTAAATGCTACCAAAAGATTGGGATCGTCCCCTGCATATTTTCAGACCATAATGCTTTGAAACTAGAACTAAATCAAAAGAAGTTTGGAAGAATTTCAAACACCGGGAGGTTAAGGACCATCCTGCTAAAAGATGAAAGGGTCAACCAGGAAATTAGGGAAGAATGAAAAAGATTCATGAAAACTAGTGAGAATGAAGATAAAACCGTTCAAAATCCTTGGGATACAGCAAAAGCAGTCCTGAGGGGGAAATACATCGCAATACAAGCATCCATTCAAAAACTGGAAAGAACTCAAATACGAAAGCTAACCTTGCACCTAAAGGAGCTGGGGAAAAACTGGAAAATAAATCCTACACCCAGCAGAATAGAATTAATGAAGATTTGAGCAGAAATCAATGAAATAGAGACCAGAAGAACTGTGGAACAGATTAACAAAACCAGGAGTTGGTTCCTTGAAAGAATTAATAAGATAGATAAACCATTAGCCAGTTTTATTAAAAAGAAGAGAAAAAAGACTCAAATTAATAAAATCAGGAATGAGAAAGGAGAGATCACTACCAATACCAAGGAAATACAAACAATTTTAAAAACATATTATGAGCAGCTATACGCCAATATATTAGAAAATCTAGAAGAAATGGACACATTTCTGGAAAACCACAAAATACCAAAACTGGAGCAGGAAGATATAGAAAACCTGAACAGGCTGATAACCAGGGAGGAAAATGAAGACCTCTTCATCAAAAGCCTCCCAAGACACAAAAGTCCAGAGCCAGATGGATTCTCAGGGGAATTCTATCAAACGTCTAAAGAAGAAACCATAGCTATTCTACTATAGCTGTTCAGAAAGATAGAAAGAGATGGAATACTTCAAAACTCATTCTATGAGGCCAGCATCACCTTAATTCCAAAACCAGACAAAGACCCCACCAAAAAGGAGAATTATACACCAATATCCCTGATGATCACAGATGCAAAAATTCTCAACAAGATACTAGCCAACAGGATCCAACACTACATTAAGAAGAATATTCACCGTGACCAAGTGGAATTTATCTCCAGGATGCAAGGCTGGTTCAACACTCGTAAAGCAATCAATGTGATTGACCATATCAGCAAGAGAAAAAAAAAAAGAAACAAATGATACTCTCAATAGATCCAGAGAAAGCATTTGAAAAAATACAGAATCTATTCCTTTTTTTAATTTATTTTTTATTGGTGTTCAATTTACTAACATACAGAATAACCCCCAGTGCCCGTCACCCATTCACTCCCACCCCCTGCCCTCCTCCCCTTCTACCACCCCTAGTTCGTTTCCCAGAGTTAGCAGTCTTTACGTTCTGTCTCCCTTTCTGATATTTCCCACACATTACTTCTCCCTTCCCTTATATTCCCTTTCACTATTATTTATATTCCCCACATGAATGAGAACATATAATGTTTGTCCTTCTCCAACTGACTTACTTCACTCAGCATAATACCATCCAGTTCCATCCACATTGAAGCAAATGGTGGGTATTTGTCATTTCTAATAGCTGAGTAATATTCCATTGTATACATAAACCATATCTTCTTTATCCATTCATCTTTCGTTGGACACTGAGGCTCCTTCCACAGTTTGGCTATCGTGGCCATTGCTGCTATAAACATCGGGGTGCAGGTGTCCCGGCGTTTCATTGCATTTGTATCTTTAGGGTAAATCCCCAACAGTGCAATTGCTGGGTCATAGGGCAGGTCTATTTTTAACTGTTTGAGGAACCTCCACACAGTTTTCCAGAGTGGCTGCACCAGTTCACATTCCCACCAACAGTGTAAGAGGGTTCCCTTTTCTCCGCATCCTCTCCAACATTTGTGGTTTCCTGCCTTGTTAATTTTCCCCATTCTCGCTGGTGTGAGGTGGTATCTCATTGTGGTTTTGATTTGTATTTCCCTGATGGCAAGTGATGCAGAGCATTTTCTCATGTGCATGTTGGCCATGTCTATGTCTTCCTCTGTGAGATTTCTCTTCATGTCTTTTGCCCATTTCATGATTGGATTGTTTGTTTCTTTGGTGTTGAGTTTAATAAGTTCTTTATAGATCTTGGAAACTAGCACTTAATCTGATATGTCATTTGCAAATATCTTCTCCCATTCTGTAGGTTGTCTTTTAGTTTTGTTGACTGTATCTTTTGCTGTACAAAAGCTTCTTATCTTGATGAAGTCCCAATAGTTCATTTTTGCTTTTGTTTCTTTTGCATTCATGGATGTATCTTGCAAGAAGTTACTATGGCCGAGTTCAAAAAGGATGGCCTGTGTTCTTCTCTAGGATTTTGATGGAATCTTGTCTCACATTTAGATCTTTCATCCATTTTGAGTTTATCTTTGGGTATGGTGAAAGAGAGTGGTCTAGTTTCATTCTTCTGCATGTGGATGTCCAATTTTCCCAGCACCATTTATTGAAGAGACTGTTTTTCTTCCAATGGATAGTCTTTCTTCCTTTATCGAATATTAGTTGACCATAAAGTTCAGGGTTCACTTCTGGATTCTCTATTCTGTTCCACTGATCTATGTGTCTGTTTTTGTGCCAGTACCACACTGTCTTGATGACCACAGCTTTGTAGTACACCCTGAAATCTGGCATTGTGATGCCCCCAGATATGGTTTTCTTTTTTAAAATTCCCCTGGCTATTCGGGGTCTTTTCTGATTCCACACAAATCTTAAAATAATTTGTTCTAACTCTCTGAAGAAAGTCCATGGTATTTTGATAGGGATTGCATTAAAAGTGTATATTGCCCTGGGTAACATTGACATTTTCACAATATTAATTCTGCCAATCCATGAGCATGGAATATTTTTCCATCTCTTTGTGTCTTCCTCAATTTCTTTCAGAAGTGTTCCATAATTTTGAGGGTATAGATCCTTTACATCTTTGGTTAGGTTTACTCCTAGGTATCTTATGCTTTTGGGTGCAATTGTAAATGGGATTGACTCCTTAATTTCTCTTTCTTCAGTCTCATTGTTAGCGTATAGAAATGCCACTGATTTCTGGGCATTGATTTTGTATCCTGCCACGCTACCGAATTGCTGTATGAGTTCTAGCAATCTTGGGGTGGAGACTTTTGGGTTTTCTATGTAGAGTATTATGTCATCGGCGAAGAGGGAGAGTTTGACTTCTTCTTTGCCAATTTGAATGCCTTTAATGTCTTTTTGTTGTCTGATTGGTGAGGCTAGGACTTCCAATACTATGTTGAACAGCAGTGGAGAGAATGGACATCCCTGTCTTGTTCCTGATCTTAGGGGAAAGGCTCCCAGTGCTTCCCCATTGAGAATGATATTTGCTGTGGGCTTTTCATAGATGGCTTTTAAGATGTCAAGGAATGTTCCCTCTATCCCTACACTCTGAAGAGTTTTGATCAGAAATGGATGCTGTATTTTGTCAAATGCTTTCTCTGCATCTAATGAGAGGATCATATGGTTCTTGGTTTTTCTCTTGCTGATATGATGAATCACATTGATTGTTTTACGGGTGTTGAACCAGCCTTGTGTCCCAGGGATAAATCCTACTTGGTCATGGTGAATAATTTTCTTAATGTACTGTTGGATCCTATTGGCCAGTATCTTGTTGAGAATTTTTGCATCCATGTTCATCAGGGATATTGGTCTGTAATTCTCCTGTTTGGTGGGGTTTTGTCTGGTTTTGGAATTAAGGTGATGCTGGCTTCATAGAACGAATTTGGCAGTACTCCATCTCTTTCTATCTTTCCAAACAGCTTTAGGAGAATAGGTATGGTTTCTTCTTTAAACGTTTGATAAAATTCCCCTGGGAAGCCATCTGGCCCTGGACTCTGTGTCTTGGGAGGTTTTTGATGACTGCTTCAATTTCCTCCCTGGTTATTGGCCTGTTCAGGTTTTCTATTTCTTCCTGTTCCAGTTTTGGTAGTTTGTGGCTTTCCAGGAATGCGTCCATTTCTCCTAGATTGCCTAATTTATTGGCGTATAGCTGTTCATAATATGTTTTTAAAATCGTTTGTATTTCCTTGGTGTTGATAGTGATCTCTCCTTTCTCATTCATGATTTTATTAATTTGAGTCTTCTCTCTCTTCTTTTTAATAAGGCTGGCTAATGGTTTATCTATCTTATTAATTCTTTCAAAGAACCAACTCCTGGTTCTGTTGATCTGTTCCACAGTTCTTCTGGTCTCGATTTCGTTGAGTTCTGCTCGAATCTTTATTAACTCCCTTCTTCTCTTGGTTGTAGGATATATTTACTGTTTTTTCTCTAGCTCCTTTATGTGTAAGGTTAGCTTTTGTATTTGAGTTCTTTCCAGTTTTTGAATGGATGCCTGTATTGCGATGTATTTCCCCCTGAGGACTGCTTTTGTTGCATCCCAAAGATTTTGGACAGTTGTATCTTCATTCTCATTAGTTTCCATGAATCTTTTTAATTCTTCCTTAATTTCCTGGTTGACCCTTTCATCTTTTAGCAGGATGGTCCTTAACCTCCACGTGTTTGAGGTCCTTCCAAACTTCTTGTTGTGATTCAGTTCTAATTTCAAGGCATTATGGTCTGAGAATATGCAGGGGACGATCCCAATCTTTTGGTATCGGTTCAGACCCGATTTGTGACCCAATATGTGGTCTATTCTGGAGAAAGTTCCATGTGCACTTGAGGAGAATGTGTATTCAGTTGTGTTTGGATGTAAAGTTCTGTAGATATCTGTGAAATCCATCTGGTCCAGTGTATCATTTAAAGCTCTCGTTTCTTTGGAGATGTTGTGCTTAAAAGACCTTTCGAGTATAGAAAGAGCTAGATTGAAGTCACCAAGTATAAGTGTATTATTATTTAAGTATTTCTTCACTTTGGTTAATAATTGATTTATATATTTGGCAGCTCCCACATTCGGGGCATATATATTGAGGATTGTTAAGTCCTCTTGTTGAATAGATCCTTTAAGTATGATATAGTGTCCCTCTTCATCTCACACTACAGTCTTCGGGGTAAACTTTATCTTATATAAGAATGGCTACCCCTGCTTTCTTTTGAGGACCATTCGAATGGTAAATGGTTCTCCAACCTTTTATTTTCAGGCGGTAGGTGTCCTTCTGTCTAAAATGAGTCTCTTGTAGACAGCAAATAGATGGGTCCTGCTTTTTTATCCAGTCTGAAACCCTGCGCCTTTCGATGGGGTCATTAAGCCCGTTCACATTCAGAGTTACTATTGAGAGATATGAATTTAGTGTCATCATGATAACTATTCAGTCCTTGTTTTTGTGGAATGTTCCACTGAGCTTCTTCTTAAAGGGGAATTTTAAGAGTCCCCCTTAAAATTTCCTGCAGAGCTGGTTTGGAGGTCACATATTCTTTTAGTTGCTGCCTGTCTTGGAAGCTCTTTATCTCTCCTTCCATTTTGAATGAGAGCCTTGCTGGATAAAGTATTCTTGGTTGCATGTTCTTCTCATTTAGGACCCTGAATATATCCTGCCAGCCCTTTCTGGCCTGCCAGGTCTCTGTGGAGAGGTCTGCTGTTACCCTAATACTCCTCCCCATAAAAGTCAGGGATTTATTGTCTCTTGCTGCTTTAAGGATCTTCTCCTTATCTTTGGAATTTGCAAGCTTCACTATTAAATGTCGAGGTGTTGAACGGTTTTTATTGATTTTAGGGGGGGATCTCTCTATTTCCTGGATCTGAATGCCTGTTTCCCTTCCCAGATTAGGAATGTTTTCAGCTAGAATTTGTTCAAATACATATTCTGGCCCTCTGTCCCTTTCGGCACCCTCGGGAACACCAATTAAACGTAGGTTTTTCTTCCTCAGGCTGTCGTTTATTTCCCTTAATCTATCTTCAGGGTCTTTTAATTGTTTGTCTCTTTTTTCCTCAGTTTCCCTCTTTGCTATCAACTGTCTTCTATGTCACTCACTCATTCTTCCACCTCGTTAACCCTCGTCGTTAGGACTTCTAGTTTGGATTGCATCTCATTCAATTGATTTTTAATTTCTGCCTGATTAGCTCTAAATTCTGCAGTCATGAAGTCTCTTGAGTCCTTTATGCTTTTTTCTAGAGCCACCAGTAGCTTTATACTAGTGCTTCTGAGTTGGCTTTCTGACATTGAATTGTAATCCAGATTTTGTAACTCTGTGGGAGAGAGGACTGTTTCTGATTCTTTCTTTTGAGGTGAGGTTTTCCTTCTAGTCATTTTGCTTAGTGCAGAGTTGCCAAAAGCAAGTTGTATTGGGAAAAGGAGAAAAAGAGAGGAGGGAAAGAAGGAAAGAAAATAGAAAGAGAAAAAAAACGAAAAAAAAAAAAGAAGAAAAAGAGAAAGAAAAAGAAAGAATGGAGAAAAAAGGGGGGTGGGGGAAGGAAATAAATCAAAAAGCAAAACAAAACAAAAAAAAAAGAAAAAAAAAGAACCACGGGGGAGTATCTTCTGATTCTGTGTACTTTAAGTCCCTTGGCTTCCCCTGGAAGTTGTCCGTCTAGCTGGTCTTCTGGGGGAGGGGCCTGTTGTGCTGATTTTCAGGTGTTAGCAGTTGGGGGAGCTGCTGTCCCCCTGCCTGGTGCGGGGCTCAGGGGGGGTTGTTTACCCCGTGAGGCCCCAGGAGCAACAGCCCTAGTGGCGGGGCCAGCTTTGGAAACCTGGATTCAGCCCCCACAGGAACTCCGGAGGTCTCCGTCTGCAGGGCCTGGAGGCTCCGGGGCGGGGCCGCTGATCTGCTCAGCTGGGGCAGGAGCGTCCTCGCTGTCCTGGGCCTCCCGGCCTCTGCCTGTCCCAGGGGGAGGCAGGATCCTGGGCTGTGTCCCGGCGCCCTGTGCTCCGGAGCCTGCGCTGGTGGATTCTCGCTCCCGGGCCGCGCAGCCCTCTCCGTGGAGCCGCCGCCGGAAACCCCCCCGAGCTGCTCCTGGAACCGCGCAGCCCCCTCCGCACGGAGCCCCTTCCTCTGCCCGAGCCCCTCCGAGCTGCTCCGGGTCCCGCCGGGTCCCGCCGTGCGCGCTCTAGCCCTTAGGGAGCTCGGCGCACTCTCCTGGGCTCGCAGTTGCTCTGTTACTGTCCCGGGGAGCCCGAGGGCATCCTCGCCCTTCTGGGTCCTGCTCTAACTCCCTGCGAGCCCCTTTCCGCCCGGGAAGGTTGGTGCAGTTCCTGCTCCTCCGGGACGGGGCTCTCCTGTCCTGGGGACACTCGCCCCGGCCTCAGCCTGGCTCCTCGCGGGGCCCCTCCCCCTTGGAGGCCTTTGTTTCTTTATTTCTTTTTTCCCGTCTTCCTACCTTGATAGAAGCGTAAACTCTTCTCACTGTAGCATTCCAGGTGTTCTCTCTTTAATTCTCAGGCCGAATTCATAGATTTTCAGGATAATTTGAAGGTTTTCTAGGTAATTTGGTGGAGACAGGTGATTTGGGGACCCTACTCTTCCGCCATCTTGCCCCTCCTCTACAGCATCTATTCCTGATCAAAACACTTCAGAGTGTAGGGATAGAGGG
This sequence comes from Canis lupus dingo, assembly GCF_003254725.2. Taxonomy (NCBI): domain Eukaryota; kingdom Metazoa; phylum Chordata; class Mammalia; order Carnivora; family Canidae; genus Canis; species Canis lupus. The sequence goes on from NC_064281.1 coordinate 67,871,550, forward strand.
AACATACCTCAGGATCTTAAAAGCCATCTACGAAAAGCGCACAGGTAAAATCATTGTCAATGGTGAAACACTGGGAGCCTTTCCCCTAAGATCAGGAACAAGACAGGGATGTCCACTCTCACCACTGCTATTCAACAAAGTACTAGAAGTCCTAGCCTCAGCGATCAGGCAAGAAAAATAAACGAAAGGCATTCATTTTTTTATAAATTTATTTTTTTTTGGTGTTCAATTTGCCAACATATAGAATAACACCCAGTGCTCATCCCGTCAAGTGCCCACCTTTGTGCCCATCACCCAGTCACCCCCACCTCCTGCCCACCTCCCCTTCCACCATCCCTGGTTCGTTTCCCAGAGTTAGGAGTCTTTCATGTTCTGTCTCCCTTTCTGATATTTCCCACTCATTTTCTCTCCAATGAAAGGCATTCAAATTGGCAAAGAAGTCAATCTCTCCCTCTACGCAGATGACATGATACTGTACATAGAAAACCCAAGAGGCTCCACCCCAAGATTGCTAGAAGTCATACAGTAATTCCACAGTGTGGCAGGATACAAAATCAATTCCCAGAAGTCAGTGGCATTTCTATAAAATAACGATGAGACTGAAGAAAGAGAAATGGAGTCCATCCCATTGACAATTGGACCCAGAAGCATAAGATAGCTAGGAAGAAACCTAACCAAAGTGGCAAAGGATCTATACCCTAAAAACTACAGAACAGTTCTGAAAGAAATTGAGGAAGACACAAAGAGATGGAATAATATTCCATGCTCATGTATTGGAAGAATTAATATTGTGAAAATTTCAATGTTATTGAGGGCAATTTACACATTCAATGCAATCCCTATCAAAATACCATGGACTTCTTCAGAGAGTTGGCACAAATCATCTTAAGATTTGTGTGGAATTAGAAAAACCCCAAATAGCCAGGGGAATATTAAAAAAGAAAACCAAAGGTGGGGGCATCACAATGCCAGATTTCAGGTTGTACTATAAAGATGTGGTTATCAAGACAGCATGGTACTGGTACAAAAACAGACACCTAGATCAGTGGAACATAATAGAGAATCCAGAAGTGGACCCTCAACTTATGGTCAACTAATATTTGAAAAAGCAGTAAAGACTATCCACTGGAAAAAAGAAAGTCTCTTCAATAAATTGTGCTGGGAAAATTGGACAGCCACATGCAAAAGAATGAAACTAGAATATTCTTTTAGACCATCCACAAAGATAAAATGGATAAAAGATCTAAATGTGAGACAAGATTCCATCAGACTCCTAGAGGAGAACACTGGCAACCCCCTTTTTGAACTTGGCCACAGCAACTTCTTGCAAGATACATCCATGAAGGCAAGAGAAACAAAAGAAAAAATGAATTATTGGGACTTCATCAAGATAAGAAGGTTCTGCACAGCAAAAGAAAGTCAACAAAACTCAAAGACAACCTACCGAATGGGAGAAGATATTTGCAAATGACGTATCAGATAAAGGGCTAGTTTCCAAGATGTATAAAGAACTTATTAAACTCAACACCAAAGAAACAATCCAATCATTAAATGGGCCAAAGACATGAACAGAAGTTTCACAGAGGAAGACATAGACATGGCTATGGTATACATTCCATGGTATGCAATGGAATATTACTCAGCCATTAGAAATGACAAATACCCACCATTTGCTTTGACGTGATTGGAACTGGAGGGTATTATGCTGAGTGAAGTAAGTCAATCAGAGAAGGACAAACATTATATGGTCTCATTCATTTGGAGAATATAAAAATAGTGAAAGTAAATAAAGGGTAAAGGAGAAAAAATGAGTGGGAAATATCAGAGAGGGAGACAGAACATGAGAGTCTCCTAACTCTGGGAAACAAACAAGGGGTGCTGGAAAGGGAGGTGGGCTGGGGGTGGGGGTGACTGGTTGACCGGCACTGAATGGGGGCACTTGATGGGATGAGCACTGGGTGTCATGCTATATGTTAGCAAATTGAACTCCAATAAAAAAAAACACATGATATATCACAGCAGTAAAAGAAAGAATAATAACCATATGTTTCTTACCTACTTTTTACCTATGATATAATCTCTAAGTCCCTGCCTTCAAAGAAACCTGAGGAAAAAATTGTTAATGGAAACAGCATCTTTGAAAAGTATTTTGATGTTTGGTGTGAGAATATACAATTGAAATTGAAATAAGCTGTATAGATCAATTACTATTGAAGAATCATAAAGTAGCAGAGGCTGGGTCATAGTACCTAGCATCAAATTGACCATGGTTACCCTGATAGGCAGTACGTTTGGCATGATGGGATGGTTTGACACAGAGACATGCTCGATGGTAGTATATTGTCCATGATAAACCTAGAGTCTGAATAGATTGGTATCCAACTAAAGTCTTTTATTTATAAAAATGAGAAACCTTCTGCCCCTGGTGAAAAGAATCTTAGAATCTAAGAATCTAATCTAAGAATCTAAATAAATTGTTTTGCCCACACCTATAACCAATAACTAAGTCACTTCGTAGACACATAGCGCCTTGAATTCAGAATGCCAGATATGTTTCTAATATCATTAAAAGTACTTGCTGAGAACTTTCAACCTCTCCTTCTCTGTAAGAACATGAGGATATTTACAAAGTAATCTGCACTATGCATGGAAAAACTAACAACACCTAAGGGGATTTTTAAATACTGACTCTGAGCCAATAAAAAGTATTTTTGGGGGTGGTGCCTGGGGGGATCAATCATTAAGTATCTGACTCTTGATTTTGGCTAAGCCATGATCTCAGGGCTGTGATCAAACTCATCATTGGGCCACACTGGGATGAAGCCTGCTTGGGATTCTCTCTCTCTCTCTCTCTCTCTCTCGGCCCCTTCCTCCTCTCAAGAAGAAAAAAGAAAAATTCTTTGAGATATTAAATTCTACCAAAGTGTATCAGGTGAGATTCAGTGTTCTGGTCTGAATCAGTCTCACTTTATGCTTAATGTAACCTCAAAATCATTCCATGGCAATTTCCACTGATATATTGTTCTTAGGATAGATATGTTGAGCATAATCATGTTACATAAAAGTCAAAGCAATTGAAATATGAAGAGAGTAAGGAATTTACCCAAATTAACACATCTAGGCAGTTATAGATTTAGGATTCAAATCAGGAAGTCGTTTACTGTACTCTGAACCACCATACTATAGTATCTTGCAGGCAGCGATTTTAGGTGGAGAGAAAAAGCAAGAGAAACTTCCAGCAGGTCTAGACTGTAGTATAGGTAAATAATTTTTATGATACCAATGTTCCATTAGAAAGGAGTCTGTGGCATAGCAAAATGCATACCATAAACATGCCCTATATCTCAATAGAAAAATTACAGCTCAAGTACCCAGAGTTTTAGGGGAAATAAAACATACTATATAACATGCAAATATTTCCTTTTGAGAATCAGTTTTTTGTCTTACTACAAGGTCATATAGAGACTGAATTCCTTGACATAGAGCATCTGGTGATCATGTATTTCATGCTATCCCTAAAGAGCTTAAATGGAAGTAGTATATATCTGACTAAATCCAAATTGGTTCTGAAAATAGCACTACATGAGCAGTATTCTAGTGTGCCTAATTGTACTATGTTGCTACCATACATTCCACTCACTGCAATGGCCTCCTAAAGAGTTCCCAATGACTAATACAATGCAGGAGCAAATATTCAAGTCTGGTTTATAAATGACAATGAACAGTAGACTTCAAATGGTGGAGGGAACATTGCTATGCCATTGCAACTCTAATATGGAATGGGCTTTGAAGGGGAGTGGGGAAAAGAAACTCAGAGTTGGCATAAAATTTCTATATCTCACTGTATACTGTGCATGGAAGGAGATTTGGGAAGCATCTAGTAGGTGATCTGGATCTTTGGAGCCTTAAATGGCAATAAGGAAATTAAAGAAGTCATATATGGGAGGGAGGGGCAAGATGGCGGAAGAGCAGGGTCCCCAAGGCACCTGTCCCCACCAAATTACCTAGATAACCTTCAAACCATCCTGAAAATCTACGAATTCGGCCTGAGATTTAAAGAGAGAACAGGTGGAATGCTACAGTGAGAAGAGTTCACGCTTCTATCAAGGTAGGAAGAAGGGAAAAAAGAAATTAAAAAAAGGCATCCAAGGGGGAGTGACCCCGCGAGGAGCCGGGCTAAGGCCAGGGCGAGTGCCCCCAGGACGGGAAAGCCCCGTCCTGGAGAAGCAGGAGCTTCACCAATCATCCCAGGCAGAAAGGCACTCGCAGAGAGTTAGAGAAGGACCCCAGGAGGGGCGGGGATGCCCTCAGGCTCCCTGGGACGCTAACAGAGCAACTGCGCCCCGGGGAGAGTGTGTCAAGCTCCCTAAAGGACTGCAGTGCGCACACACCTGGATCCGGAGCGGCTCGGAGGGGCTCGGGCAGGGGCTCCACAGAGGGGGCTGTGCGGCCAGGAGCACAGGGCGCCAGGGACACAGCCCAGGATCCGGGGACACAGCCCAGGATGCGGCCTCCCCCCGGGACAGGCAGAGGCCAGGAGGGCCCAGGACAGCAAGGACGCTCCTTCCCCCAGCTGAGCAGAGCAGCGGCCCCGCCCGGCGGAGCATCCAGGACCCTGCAGACTGAGAGCTCTGTAGCTACTGCAGGAGCTGAATCCAGGGCTCTAGAGCTGGCCTCCACCACTGTAGTTGTTCCACCTGGGGCCTCACACGGTAAACAATCCCCACTGAGCCTCACAGTGGCCTCACAGGATAAACAGCTTAAATATACTGAGCAGCTCCCCCAAGTGCTAACACCTGAAAAACAGCACAGCAGGCCCCTCCCCCAGAAGACCAGCAAGACAGACAGGGGAAAAATAAATTATTGACCAAGCAGAACTGAAAAGTTCCAAGGGAAGTGAAAGGATTTACAGTATACAGAATCAGAGGATACTCCCCCCCCCCCCGGTTTTTTGTTTGTTTGTTTGTTTGTTTGTTTGTTTGTTTGCTTTGCTTTTTGATTTCCGTTTGCTTCCCCCTTTTTTCTTTTTCATTTCTTTTGTTTTTCTTCTCTTCTTTTGTCTTTTTTTTCTATTTTTTCTAGGTATTTTCTTTTTCTTTCCTTCTTCCTCTTCTTTCTTTTTCTCCTTTTCCCAATACAACTTGTTTTTGGCCACTCTGCACTAAGCAAAATGACTAGAAGGAAAAACTCAACTCAAAAGAAAGAATCAGAAAGAGTCCCCTCTCCCAGAGTTACAAAATTTGGATTACAATTCAGTGTCAGAAAGCCAATTCAGAAGCACTATTATGAAGCTACTGGCGGCTCTAGAAAAAAGCATAAAGGACTCAAGAGACTTCATGACTGCAGAATTTACATCTAATCAGGCAGAAATTAAAAATCAATTGAATGAGATGCAACCCAAACTAGAAGTGCTAACGACGAGGGTTAATGAGGTGGAAGAACTAGTGAGTGACATAGAAGACAAGTTGATGGCAAAGAGGGAAACTGAGGAAAAAAGAAACAAACAAAAGACCATGAGGATAGATTAAGGGAAAAAAGTGAAAGCCAGAGGAAGAAAAATCTACGTTTAATTGGGGTTAGCAAGGGCGCTGAAAGGGACAGAGGTCCAGAATATGTATTTGAATGAATCATAGCTGAAAACTTTTCTAATCTAGGAAGGGAAACAGGCATTCAGATCCAGGAAATAGAGAGATCCTCCCCTAAAATCAATAAAAACCGTTCAACACCTCGACATTTAATAGTGAAGCTTGCAAATTCCAAAGATAAAGAGAAGATCCTTAAAGAAGCAAGGGACAAGAAATCCCTGACTTTTATGGGGAGGAGTATAAGGGTAACAGCAGACCTCTCCACAGAGACCTGGCAGGCCAGAAAGGGCTGTCAGGATATATTTAAGGTCCTAAATGAGAAGAACATACAACCAAGAATACTTTATCCAGCAAGGCTCTCATTCAGAATGGAAGGAGTGATAAAGAGCTTCCAAGACAGGCAGGAACTGAAAGAATATGTGACCTCCAAACCAGCTCTGCAAGAAATATTAAAGGGGACTCTCAATATTGCCCTTTAAGAAACAGTCCAATGAAACAATCCACAAAAACAGGGAATGAATAGATATCATGATGACACTAAACTCATATCTGTCAATAGTAACTCTGAACATGAATGGGCTTAATGATCCCATCAAAAGGCGCAGGGTTTCAGACTATAAAAAAGCAGGACCCATCTATTTGCTGTCTACAAGAGACTCATTTTAGACAGAAGGACACCTACAGCCTGAAAATAAAAGGTTGGAGAACCATTTACCATTCGAATGGTCCTCAAAAGAAAGCAGGGGTAGCCATCTTTATATCAGATAAACGAAAATTTACCCCGAAGACTGTAGTGAGAGATGAAGAGGGACACTATCTCATACTTAAAGGATCTATCCAACAAGAGGACTTAAAATCATGAATATTTATGCCCCAAATGTGGGAGCTGCCATATATATCAATCAATTAATAACCAAACTGAAGAAATACTTAGATAATAATACACTTATACTTGGTGACTTCAATCTCATGCTTTCTACACTCGATAGGTCTTCTAAGCACAACATCTCCAAAGAAACGAGAGCTTTAAATGATACACTGGACCAGATGGATTTAGACATATTTAGAGAACTTTACACCCAAACTCAACTGAATACACATTCTTCTCAAGTGCACATGGAGCTTTCTTTCTCCAGAATAGACCACATACTGGGTCACAAATCGGGTCTGAACCGATACCAAAAGATTGGGATCGTCCCCTGCATATTCTCAGACCATAATGCCTTGAAATTAGAACTGAATCACAACAAGAAGTTTGGAAGGACCTCAAACACGTGGAGGTTAAGGACCATCCTGCTAAAAGATGAAAGGGTCAACCAGGAAATTAAGGAAGAATTAAAAAGATTCATGGAAACTAATGAGAATGAAGATACAACCGTTCAAAATCTTTGGGATGCAGCAAAAGCAGTCCTAAGAGGGAAATATATCGCAAAACATGCATCCATTCAAAAACTGGAAAGAACTCAAATACAAAAGCTAACCGTACACATAAAGGAGCTAGAGAAAAAGCAGCAGATTGACCCCACGCCCAGCAGAAGAAGAGAGTTAATTAAAATTTGAGCAGAACTCAATGAAATCGAGACCAGAAGAACTGTGGAACAGATCAACAGAACCAGGAGTTGGCTCTTTGAAAGAATTAACAAGATAGATAAACCATTAGCCAACCATATTAAAAAGAAGAGAGAGGAGACTCAAATTAATAAAATCATGAATGAGAAAGGAGAGATCACTATCAACACCAAGGAAATACAAACGATTTTAAAAACATATTATGAACAGCTATACGCCAATAAATTAGGCAATCTAGAACAAATGGACGCATTCCTGGAAAGCCACAAACTACCAAAACTGGAACAGGAAGAAATAGAAAACCTGAACAGGCCTATAACCAGGGAGGAAATTGAAAAGTCATCTAAAACCTCCCAAGACACAGAGTCCAGGGCCAGATGGCTTCCCAGGGGAATTTTATCAAACGTTTAAAGAATAAATCATATCTATTCTACTAAAGCTGTTTGGAAAGATAGAAAGAGATGGAGTACTTCCAAATTCATTCTATGAGGCCATCATCACCTTACTTCCAAAACCAGACAAAGACCCCACCAAAAAGGAGAATTACAGACCAATATCCCTGATGAACATGGATGCAAAAATTCTCAACAAGATACTGGCCAATAGGATCCAACAGTACATTAAGAAAATTATTCACCACGACCAGGTAGGATTTATCCCTGGGACACAAGGCTGGTTCAACACTTGTAAAACAATCAATGTGATTCATCATATCAGCAAGAGAATAACCAAGAAACATATGATCCTCTCATTAGATGCAGAGAAAGCATTTGACAAAATACAGCATCCATTCCTGATCAAAACTCTTCAGAGTGTAGGGATAGAGGGAACTTTCCTCGACATCTTAAAAGCCATCTATGAAAAGCCCACAGCAAATATCATTCTCAACGGGGAAGTACTGGGAGCCTTTCCTCTAGATCAGGAACAAGACAGAGATGTCCACTCTCACCACTGCTATTCAACATAGTATTGGAAGTCCTCGCCTCAGCAGTCAGACAAGAAAAAGACATTAAAGGCATTCAAATTGGCAAAGAAGAAGTCAAATTCTCGCTCTTCCCCGATGACATGATACTCTACATAGAAAACCCAAAAGCCTCCACCCCAAGATTACTAGAACTCATACAGCAATTCGGTAGCATGGCAGGATACAAAATCAATGCCCAGAAATCAATGGCATTTCTATACACTAACAATGAGTCTGAAGAAAGAGAAATTAAGGAGTCAATCCCATTTACAATTGCACCCAAAAGCATAAGATACCTAGGAATAAACCTAACCAAAGAGGAAAATGATCTATTCCCTAAAAACTACAGAACATTTCTGAAAGAAATTGAGGAAGACACAAAGAGATGGAAAAATATTCCATGCTCACGGCCTGGAATAATTAATATTGTGAAAATGTCAATGTTACCCAGGGCAATTTACATATTTAATGCAATCCCTATCAAAATACCATGGACTTTCTTCAGAGAGTTAGAACAAATTATTTTAAGATTTGTGTGGAATCAGAAAAGACCCCGAATAGTCAGGGGAATTTTAAAAAGAAACCATATCTGGGGGCATCACAATGCCAGATTTCAGGTTGTACTACAAAGCTGTGGTCATCAAGACAGTGTGGTACTGGCACAAAAACAGACGCAGAGATCAATGGAACAGAATAGAGAACCCAGAAGTGAACCCTGAACTTTATGGCCAACTAATATTCGATAAAGGAGGAAAGACTATCCATTGGAAGAAAGACAGTCTCTTCAATAAATGGTGCTGGGAAAATTGGACATCCACATGCAGAAGAATGAAAGTAGACCACTCTCTTTCACCATACACAAAGATCAACTCAAAATGCATGAAAGATCTAAATGTGAGACAAGATTCCATCAAAATCCTAGAGGAGAACACAGGCAACACCCATTTTGAACTCGGACACAGTAACTTCTTGCAAGATACATCCACGAAGGCAAAAGAAACAAAAGCAAAAATGAACTATTGGGACTTCATCAAGATAAGAAGCTTTTGCACAGCAAAGGATACAGTCAACAAAACTAAAAAAACTAAAAGACAACCTACAGAATGGGAGAAGATATTTGCAAATGACATATCAGATAAAGGGCTAGTTTCCAGGATCTATGAAGCTCTTCTTAAACTCAACACCAAAGAAACAAACAATCCAATCATGAAATGGGCAAAAGACATGAAGAGAAATCTCACAGAGGAAGACATAGACATGGCCAACATGCACATGAGAAAGTGCTCTGCATCACTTGCCATCAGGAAAATACAAATCAAAACCACAATGAGATACCACCTCACACCAGTGGAATGGGGAAAATTAACAAGGCAGGAAACCACAAATGTTGGAGAGGATGCAGAGAAAAGGGAACCCTCTTACACTCTTGGTGGGAATGTGAACTGGTGCAGCCACTCTGGAAAACTGTGTGGAGGTTCCTCAAAGAGTTAAATATAGACCTGCCCTCCGACCCAGCGAGTGCACTGTTGGGGATTTACCCCAAACATTTAGATGCAATGAACTGCTGGGACACCTGCAACCCGATGTTTCTAGCAGCAATGACCACAATAGCCAAACTGTGGTAGGAATCTCGGGGTCCATCGAAAGATGAATGGATAAAGAAGATGTGGTTTATGTATGCAATGTAATATTACTCAGCCATTAGAAACAACAAATACCCACCATTTGCTTCAACGTGGATGGAACTGGAGGGTATTATGCTGAGTGAAGTAAGTCAATTGGAGAAGGACAAACATATGGTCTCATTCATTTGGGGAATATAAATAATAGTGAAAAGGAATATAAGGGAAGGGAGAAGAAATGTGTGGGAAATATCAGAAAGGGAGACATAACATAAAGACTCCTAACTCTGGAAAAGGAACTCGGGGTGGTGGAAGGGGAGGAGGGCGGGGGGTGGGGGTGAGTGGGTGATGGGCACTGAGGCGGACACTTGATGGGATGAGCACTGGGTGTTATTCTGTATGTTGGTAATTTGAACATCAATAAAAATTATTTTATTAAAAAAATAAATAAATAAATCCATCCTGATACCCTATTGTTTTGCTTAGAGGATTTAGTTCATTTACATTCAGATTAATTATTGATAGATATGTGTTTAGTGCCATTTTATTAATTGTTCTATCATCGTTTTTGATTCTTTATTGTCTTTGACAGTTTTGGTCTTTCATTTCTCTCAAACAGTCCCCTTTAATATGTCCAAATTATGGAAGTCACCCAAGTGTCCATCAATAGATGAAGGGGTAAGGAAGATATGGTATACAAAATGGGATATATGTATTAAAAAATGAAATCTTGCCATTTGCAACAGCATGGATGGGAATGATGGGATAATGGTAAGGAAAATAAGTCAGTCAAAGAAAGACAAATATCATATGGTTTCACTTATGCATGAAATTTAAGAAATAAAACAAATTTAAAAAGATAATAAAAGAGTCAAACCGGAAAATAGACTGAATTATAGACAACAAATTGAGGTGGTTGGGGATATGGGTGAAATAGGTGGAGGAGATTAAGAGTACATTTATCTTGATAAGGACTGTATAATATATAATTGCTAATTTAGTATATTGTAGAACTGAAACTACTATAACACTGCATGTTAACTATAGTAGAATTAAAAAAATTAAAAAGTTATAGCCCTTGGAATAGATGAATTTCATGGGGAATAGATTGCCTTCCTGGTTCAGATGAATCAATATGCCCCCAAACCAGTGTCTCAGTGATGGGGCCAGAGAACCATAGCAGGGGCAGGCCCATGCAGACAGCCAGCCATGTGGGATTGCCTCACTAAGCAGTGGATATGATATGCTACTCCATAAGATCTAGAAGGTAGAGCATCAAGCCAATGAAAATTATTCTTGAGTTCTTAATTCAAATGAAGTTTTCCCTGTTAGATTTTTTATTTACTTGGCACCTGTCACTCTTTTTTCCCTACATTTCTTTTATTTTGTAATGGGAATGTCTAATCAATGTGTTTCCCATCATTGTATTTCAGAGGCACATAACTTACATAATTTCACTGGCACACAGTTGGATTGCATTTTTTCCTCAGGATGAGTTACTGACTTGATGTATCTCTCTTAGATGATAGATGAGACTTTGGACTTAAACTTGGGAGTTTATACTGTATGATAATCAAAAGAAAGTGACACTAGCAAAAAAATCTATAGAAACACAAATGAGATAGGATAGAAAGTCCAGAAATCAACTCTTGTACATATTCTCAAATTATTTTTGGCAAGAGTGCTAAGTGTACTGAATGGAGAAAGGACAGTCTTTTCAACAAATAGTCCCGAGGAAACTGGTATCTATATGTCAAACAATGAAATCATATCTTTATCTTGTACTATATAAAATTAACTTAAATGAATCAAAGACTTGGGCAGCCCAGGTGGCTCAGCGCTGCATTCAGCCCAGAGTATGATCCTGGAGTCCTGGGATCAAGTCCCACGTCAGGCTTCCCTGCATGGAGCCTGCTTCTCCCTCTGCCTGTGTCTCTGCCTCTGTGTGTGTGTGTGTGTCTCTCATGAATAAATAAATAAAATCTTTATTAAAAAATGAACCAATGACTTAAGCAAATGAGCCAAAAGTGTAAAATGTACATAATTATAAAACATATAAGAAGAGGAACTTCTTAATGACATTGAGTTTGGGGAAGATATTTCAGGTAGGACACCAAAAGAACATGCATCAAAAAGTAGACAAATTGGGCTTGATCAAAATGTAATTTTTTTAACATCAAAAGACACTATCACAACAGTGAAAACACAACTCACAGAATCGGAAAAAAAAAGTTTCTAAATCATATATCTGATAAAGAATTGATTTACATATAGTATAAAGATCTCTCACAACTCAACAATGACGACAACAAAAAAACTTCACACAACTCAACTGAAAAAATGAGTAAAGAACTTAATAGACATTTTCCTCAAAGAAGATATGCAAATGTTCAATAAGTACATTAAAATATTTTCAATGTGAGTAATCATTAAGAAACAAAATCAATTCTGAAAAAAAAAAAAAAACAAAATCAATTCTGTAATTAAATATCACTTAACATCTTTTAGAATTGCTATCATTAAACAATTGTTTTAGCATGGATGTGTAATAATTGAAATACTAATTCATTACTGTAGGAGTGTGTAATTGTGCAGCCAGTATGGAAGATATTATGTTGGTTTCTCAAAAAAAAAAGGTAGAATTGCAATGTGATCCACAAATTCTGCTTGAGGTATACATACAAAGTAATTGAAAGTAAGGACTGAAACAGATATTTTACACCAATATGAATAAGCAGCATTATTCACAAAAAAAAACAGAGTAGAAATACAAATATCCATCAATGGATGAACTGATAATCAGAATGTGATATATACATATAATGAAATATTCAAACTTAAAATGAAATTCTGATATATGTTACAAGGGTGAACTTTGAAAACTCATGTAAGTGAAATAAGCTAAACACAAAAGGACAAATATTACACAATTCCACTTTTATAAAATACTTAGGGCAGTCATATTCATAGAGACAGAAAGTAGAATAATAGTCACCAGGACCTGAAGGCAGAAGATAAAGGGGAGTCATTGTTTAATGAGTACAGAGTCTTAATTTTGAAATATGAAAAGGGTCTTAAGGATAGTAGTGATAGTTACACACTAATGTGAATATTCTTATTGCTACTGAATTGTACACTTAAAAATGGTTAAACTGGTAAATAATTTATCTGTATTTTATCATCATAAAAATTGATGCAATTTTAAATAGTTCCAGGAAAGACTGTAAATTTCAATGTGAAAAGTGCCAGGAAAAAAAATTGACCTAGGGAAATTGCTTTTGAAAGAAATATAAATGACTATAAATAGGAGAAACGCAGTCAGAAATAAACAAGCAGGAATTTGTGTGAAGAAAATTAGTAGGTAAGGGCGCTCACATCAATTATGTTATATGTAAAAGAGATGTTATCTATAGAGTGTGAGGTAAGCAGGGATGGGACTTGGGTTTGCACCTTGGAGGAAGGGATTTCAGTGGCTATAAATCTTAGAAATTTTCTATATAATTTATATGTACGTGTGTATTTATTTGTTGCTTTTCCTCAGTACAATTCAACAGCAACACAGCACTCGCTTTGTTAAAAACCATCAAAAGCATTTTAGATAATTCATTTTACAAATCTGAACATGGGGAGGCGGGGCAAGATAGCAGAAGAGTAGGATCCCCAAGTCACCTATCCCCACCAACTTACTTAGATAACGTTCAAATCATCCTGAAAACATACGAATTCAGGCTCAGATTTAAAGATAGGACAGCCGGAATGCTACAGTAAGAAGAATTCTGGCTTTTATCAAGGTAGGAAGACAGAAAAAAATAAAAAAAGCATCCAAGGGGGAGGGACCCCGCAAGGAGTCAGGCTAAGGCAGCAAGAACCCCCAGGACATGAAAGCCCAGTCCGGCAGAAGCAGGAACTTTATGAATCTTCCCGGACAGAAAGACACTCACAGGGAGCTCAGGAAGGATCCGAGGAGGGGTAGCGATGCCCTCAGGCTCCTAGGGGCACTAACAGAAGAGCTGCGCCCCAGGGGAGAGCGTGCCACTCACTGCCTGCGGAGCTCCTTAATGGGTTGGAGAGTGCACCCAGCGTGACCCTGGGAGCAGTTCAAGCAGTGGCTCCACGTGGAGGGGGCTGTGTGGCTCTGAGAGCAGGATTCCAGCAGTGCAGGCCCCGGAGCTCAGGGTGGCGGAGACACAGCCCAGGATCCCGCGCTCCCTCTGGGACAGAAAGAGGCCAGGGGGACACAGGGCAGCAAGGAAGCTCTGGCCACCAGGCAGCCGTGAGCTATGCAGATCAGCGCCCCCACCCCTGGAGCATCCAGGCACCTGCAGACTGGGAGACTACGGTAGTTACTGCTGGAGCTGACTCCGGGGCTGGAGAGCTGGCTGCCTTCTCTGTTGTTATTCCTCCTGGTGTCACCTTGTACTTGGGACTAAGCAGGGCCACCAGGGAGCAGGGGCCTCACAGGATAAATAGCTCCCACTGAGGCATTCACCTGGCAGGGAGCAGGGAAACTCATGCAGATGCACACAGGTGAGAATCAGCACAGAAGGCCCCTCTCCCAGAAGACCAGCTGGAAGGACAGGGGAGAGCAAATTCTTGACTAAGCAGCGCTGGAAAGTTCCAGGGGAAATCTAGGGACTTAGAGTATATAGAATCAGAGGATACCCCTCCTTGTTTTTTGTTTGTCCCCCTCCTTTTTTTCTTTCCTTCTCCTTATTCCAGCAAAACTTGTTTTTAGCCACTCTGCACTAAGCAAAATGACGAGAAGAAAGAAATCACCGCAAACGAAAAAATCAGAAACAGTACACTCTCCCTCACAGTTACAGAAATTGGATTATAATTCCATGTCAGAAAGCCAATTCAGAAGCATAATTATAAAGCTACTGGCAGCTCTGTAAAAAAAGAATAAAGGATTCAAGAGACTTCCTGACAGCAGAATTTAGATCTAATCAGGCCGAAATTAAAAATCAAATAAATGAGTTGCAATCCAAACTGAAGATCCTAATGAAAAGGATAAAGAGGTAGAAGAACGAGTGAGTGACATAGAAGACAAGTTGATAGCAATGAAGGAAGCTAAGGAAAAAAGGGAGAAAAACAATAAAAAGATCATGAAGTAGGTTAGGGGAAATAAATGACAGCCTCAAAAGGAAAAATCTACCTTTAATTGGGGTTCCAGAGGTCGATGAAAGGGATAGAGGACCAGAAAGTTCATTTGAAAAAAATATAGCTGAGAACTTCCCTAACTTGAGGTGGGAAACAGGCATTCAGATCCAGGAGATAGAGAGATCCACCCTAAAATCAATAAAAACCATTCAACCCCCCGACATTTAATAGTGAAACTTGCAAATTCCAAAGATAAAGAGAAGATCCTTAAAGCAGCAAGAGACAAGAGATCCCTAAACCTTATGGGGAGAAGTATTAGGTTAACCGCAGACCTCTACACAGAGACCTGGGAGGCCAGAAAGGGCTGGCAGGATATATTCAAGGTCCTAAATGAGAAGAACATGCAGCCAAGAATACCTTGTCCAGCAAGGCTCTCATTCAGAACAGAAGGAGAGATAAGGAGCTTCCAAGACAGGCACAAACTGAAAGAATATGTGACCACCAAACCAGCTCTGCAAGAAATATTAAGGGGGACTCTGTCAAAGAAGGAGGCAGACCAAGGAAACAATCCACAAAAACAGGGACTAAATAGGTATTATGATGACACTAAATTAATATCTTTCAATAATAACTCTGAATGTGAACGGGCTTAATGATCCCATCAAAAGGTGCAGGGTTTCAGACTGGATAAAAAAGCAAGACGCATCCTTTTGCTGTCAAAAAGGTACTCATTTTAGACCTAACACAACTACACCCTGAAAATAAGAGGTTAGAAAACCATTTACCATTCAAATGGTCCTCAAAAGAAAGCAGGGGTAGCCATCCTCATATCAGATAAAGTTTATCTCAAAGACTGTAGGAAGAGATGCAGAGGGACGCTCTATGCTACTTAAAGAATCTATCCAACAACTTAAAATCATGAATATTTATGCCCCAAATGCGGGAGCTGCCATATATATCAATCAATTAATAACCAAAGTTAAGACATACTTAGATAAAAATACACTTATACATGGTGACTTGAATGTAGCACTTTCTACAATGGACAGGTTTTCTAAAAAAAACATCTCAAAAGAAACAAGAGCTTTAAATGATACACTGGACCAGATGGATTTTACAGATATTTACAGAACTTTACATCCAAACACAACTGAATACACATACTTCTCAAGTGCACATGGAACTTTCTCCAAAATAGACCACATACTGGGTCAAAAATCAGGTCTTAACCGATACCAGAAGATTGGGATCGTCCCCTGTATATTTTCAGACCATACTGCTTTGAAACTAGAACTAAATCACAAGAGGAAGTTTGGAAAGATTTCAAACACGTGGAGGTTAAGGACCATCCTGCTAAAGATGAAAGGCTCAACCAGGAAATTAGGGAAGAATGAAAAAGATTCATGGAAACTAATGAGAATGAAGATATAAACGTTCAAATTCCTTGGGATATAGCAAAAACCATCCTGAGGGGGAAATACTTTGCAATACAAGCATCCATCCAAAACCTGGAAAGAACTCAACTACAGAAGCAAACCTTGCACCTAAAAGGAGCTGGAGAAAAAAAACAGCAAATAGATCCTACACCCAGCAGAAGAAGAGAGTTAATAAATATTCAAGCAGAATTCAATGAAATAGAGAAAAGAAGAACTGTGGAACAGATCAACAAAACCAGGAGTTGGTTCTTTGAAAGAATTAATAAGACAGATAAACCATTAGCCAGCCTTATTAAAAAGAAGAGAGAGAAGACTCAAATTAATAAAATCATGAATGAGAAAAGAGAGATCACCACCAACAACAAGGAAATACAAACGATTTTAAAAACATATTATGAGCAGCAATATGTCAATAAATTCGGCAATCTAGAAGAAATGGACGCATTTCTGGAAAGCCACAAACTACCAAAACTGGAACAGGAAGAAATAGAACACCGGAACAGGCCAATACCCAGGGAGGAAATTGAAGCAGTCATCCAAAACCTCACAAGACACAAAAGTCCAGGGCCAGATGGCTTCCCAGGGGAATTCTATCAAACGTTTAAAGAAGAAACCATGCATATTCTACTAAAACTGTTCGGAAAGGTAGAAAGAGATAGAATACTTTCAAACTCATTCTATGAGGCCAGAATCACCTTAATTCCACAACCAGACAAAGACCCTACCAAAAAAGAGAATTATAGACCAATATCCCTGATGAACATGGATGCAAAAATTCTCAAAAAGATACTAGCCAATAGGATCCAACAATAAATTAAGAAGATTATTCACCATGCCGAACTGGGATTTATCCCAGGATGCAAGGCTGGTTTAACACTCGTAAAACAATCAATATGATTGATCATATTAGCAAGAGAAAAAACAAGAACCATAGCATCCTCTAAATAGATGCAGAGAAAGCATTTGACAAAATACAGCATCAATTCCTGATCAAAACTCTTGAGAGTGTAGAGATAGAGGGAACATTCCTCAGATTCTTAAAAGCCATCCAGGAAAAGCCCACAGCAAATATCATTCTCATTGGGGAAATACTGGGAGCGTTTCCTCTAAGATCAGGAACAAGACAGGGATGTCTACTCTCCCCACTGCTATTCAACATAGTACTGGAATTCCTAGCCTCAGCTATCAGGCAACAAAAAGAAACAAAAAGCATTCAAATTGGCAAGAAGTCAAACTCTCGCTCTTCGCCGATGACATGATACTCTACATAGAAAACCCAAAAGACTCCACCCCAAGATTGCTAGAACTCATACAGCAATTTGGCAGTGTGGCAGGATACAAAATCAATGCCCAGAAGTCAGGGGCATTGCTATACACTAACAATGAGACTGAAGAAAGAGAAATGAAGGAGTCAATCCCATTGACAATTGCACCCAAAAGCATAAGATACCTAGGAATAAACCTAACCAAAGAGGTAAAGGATCTATACCCTAAAAACTAGAGTACACTTCTAAAAGACCTTGAGGAAGGCACAAAGAGATGGAAAAATATTCTGTGCTCATGGATTGGAAGAATTAATATTGTGAAAATGTCAATGTTACCCAGGGCAATTTACACGTTTAATGCAATCCCTATCAAAATACCATGGACTTTCTCCAGAGAGTTGGAACAAATTATTTTAAGATTTGTGTGGAGTCAGAAAAGACCCTGAATAGCCAGGGGAATTTTAAAAAGAAAACCAGAGATCGGGGCATCACAATGCCAGATTTCAGGTTGTACTACAAGGTGTGGTCTTCAAGACAGTGTGGTACTGCCACAAAAACAGACACATAGATCAATGGAATAGAATAGAGAATCCAGAAGTGGACCCTTAACTTTTTGGTCAACTAATATTTGACAAAGGAGGAAAGACTATCCACTGGAAGAAAGACAGTCTCTTCAATAAATGGTGCTGGGAAAATTGGACATCCATATGCAGAAGAATAACACTAGACCACTCTCTTGCACCATACACAAAGGTAAACTCAAAATGGATGAAAGATCTAAATGTGAGTCAAGATTCCATCAAAGTCCAAGGGGAGACCACAGGCAACACCCTTTTTGAACTTGGCCACAGTAACTTCTTGCAAGATACGTCCAGAAAGCAAGAGAAAAAAAAAGTGAAAATGAACTATTGGGACTTCATCAAGATAAGAATTTTTTGCACAGCAAAAGAAACAGTCAACAAAACTAAAAGACAACCTACAGAATGGGAGAAGATATTCGCAAATGATGTATCAGGTAAAGGACTAGTATCCAAAATCTATAAAGAACTTATTAAACTCAACAGCAAAGAAACAAACAATCCAAACATGAAATAGGCAAAAGACATGAACAGATATCTCACAGAGGAAGACATAGACATGGCCAATAATCACATGAGAAAATGCTCCGCATCACATGCCATCAGGGAAATACAAATCAAAGCCACAATGAGATACCACCTCACAGTAGTGAGAATGGGGAAAATTAACGTGGCAGGAAACAACAAATTTTTTAGAGGATGTGGAGAAAGGGGAACCTTCTTGCACTGTTGGTGGGAATGTGAACTGGTGGAGCCACTCTGGAAACTGTGTGGAGATTCCTCAAAGAATTAAAAATAGATCTGCCCTGTGACCCAGCAATTTAACTGCTGGGGATTTACCCCAAAGATACAGATGCAATGAAATCCCGGGACACCTGCACCCCGATGTTTTAGCAGCAATGTGCACAATAGCCACACTGTGGAAGGAGACTCGATGTCCATCGAAAGATGAATGGATAAAGAATATGTGGTTTATGTATACAATGGAATATTACTCAGCCACTAGAAATGACAAATAGCCACCATTTACGTCAACGTGGATGGAACTGGAGGGTATTATGCTGTGTGAAATAAGTCATTCAGAGAAGGACAAACATTATATGGTTTCATTCATTTGGGGAATATAAAAAAATATTGAAAGAGAATAAAGGGGATAGGAGAAAAAAATGAGTGGGAAATATCAGAAAGGGAGACAGAACATGGGAGACTCCTTACTCTGGGAAATGAACAAGGGGTGGTGTAAAGGGAGGTGGTCTGGGGGTGTGGGTGAGTGGGTGACGGGCACTGCGGGGGACACTTGATGGGATGAGCACTGGGTGTTATGGTATATGTAGGCAAATTGAATTCCAATAAGAAAATAAATTAAATAAAAAGTCAGTACACTTAAGAAACACAAAAATAATTTCGATGAGCTTAAACTAACTATAAAGCTCTCAGATTCAAAAAAAATAAAATAAATATATGTATATTCCTATATATAATATATATATTCCTATATATATAGGAACATATATGGTTGAATATATATAATTAATATATATATTCCTCTATATATTCCTGTATATTTAGACAATGCCCCTTTTCATCAAAAT
The DNA here is from genome assembly GCF_003254725.2 of Canis lupus dingo. Taxonomy (NCBI): domain Eukaryota; kingdom Metazoa; phylum Chordata; class Mammalia; order Carnivora; family Canidae; genus Canis; species Canis lupus. The sequence goes on from NC_064281.1 coordinate 67,891,261, forward strand.
GTGTATATAAAATTGCTAAAAATAATTTCAATTGGTTTAGTTAGAAAAACTATGTTTGCCTCTCAGTAGAGAATATTTGGTTTTTCTGATTCTCATGGACATCCTTCAAGATGCATCTTCTGTCTCCATTAGGACACATAGATTTTGAGGGTCTAAGGCACTTGCTCAAGATCTAAAAACTATTTTGTTTCTTTTTTTAAAAAAATATTTATTTATTTGAGAGTGTGTGTTCAAGCATACAAAGGGGCAGAGGGAGAGTAACTCATGCAGACTTCCGGCTAAGTGTGGAGTCTGATGTGGGGCTCAGTCTCATGACCGTGAGGTCATAACCTGAGCCAAACTCTAAAGGCAGATTCTTAACCAACTGAGCCAACCTTGTGCCCCACAACTATTTTGTTTCTAATGTTAAAGGTAAACCTGCACAACTATGGCTCAAAGTCCTTGTACATTCCACTATATAGTATCTTTTTTTCTCAAAAACTATAATCATCCTGTGTACTAACATCAAAACTTTTGCAATATCTCCAGTCACTGCATACTATTATTTATTTAACATTTTAAAATTAACTATAGAGCATCTTATCTTTGGAGTGGTAGAGAGTTTTCTTCTAAGAGTCATAAAAGTCTTAAAAACTGAAATCACTAGTTTGATGGATGAGTTCCATTTCTAACATACATTCAAATAAATAAATGAATAAATAACTTTTAAGAAATATGTCAATGTAGTGACACCCCTCGTGGCTCAGTCAGTGAAGTATCTGACTCTTGATTTTGGCTCAATTCATGATTTCAGGGATGTGAGATCAAGCTCCATATGAGCTCCATTCAGCATGAAGTCTCCTTGAGATTCTCTCTCTCTCCTCGCCCCTCCTCCTCACTCATGGTCTCCCTCTTAAATAAAAATAAATAAGGAAAATCTTTAAAAAATGTGTCAGTGTAATACCTAAAATCACCTTGCATAGCCTCAGAGAAATAATTGCCATACTTGGGAAAATTGCCAGCCACCTATCTTGCACTGACTTGCATTCAGATATTGATGCCAGGGAGACCATTCAAAATGTAGGCCCATTTTTAATTTTAAGTGTACCCTTGAAATTTGGAATTAGGAGTTATCAAGATATAAAAATTGATATTATAAGAGTGTATGATTTGTTGGTTAAGGAAAAATATATATAGAAAATAAGAATAAATCTTGGCAAAGTTTTATCATTAGGAGAAACAAAGATAAAACATATTTTTATTAGAGTCTATACAAAAAGAGGACAAAATATTCCATGGAATCATAGGTTCTTTGGCAAAAAAACAAAAATAAAAAAGGTAAGGTGAGGAATTGAGGAAGTGCCACAGGATTTAAGTTTATGTTTAGGCATGCTTATCTATAGAATAGGGGTAAAATACATTGTAAATTATTAAGGTGTGAGTTGGCAGTAATTATAGGTACCATAGACCCACTGTTTAAGGACTATGAATATATTAAGGCAAGATTTTCTTGGGATAAGTGAGATGGAGCATGTTTATAGATTGGCAATAGAGTGGAAAGAGATTTAAAATATAATGGAAAGAGAGATGTAGTTAGAGAAAAGTGTCAGAGGAGACAGAAAGTAAAGAATATGATAAAGGGTACAAGTAGAAATTTTAGCAGGAAAGAATGATGCATTTTGTTTTATTATGGGAAAATATGGTAAAAATTTATATCTTAGGTGGAGAAAAACAAAATTTGCAGAATGACTTGATCTTATCTGTAGAATTATCTGAGGAAAATAAAAACATGGTAATTTTGGGAGCTTGGTGAATGGAAAATGTTTGAAAATCTGTTTTGGGAAATGTAACAGGGTGTCAACACTGATAAATAAAAGGATTGCCAAGCAACAGTGATGACTCAGCTGAGGTTAGATAACATGAAATTGCAGTGGATCCAATTAGCATAGTTTCATGAATTTCTATAGCAATGTAACACTATAGAGAAGTGGGATCCAATAAAGCCGAGTGGTAGTTCACCCGAGGTTGAAAAATGACATGCCATGGGCAATAAAAGGAGAAGGAGACTAACAAGAGAATTATTCAAACAATTGGGCATGTTCATATAAAGTCAGAAGACAAATTCAATTGGGAAAATTTTGAGGGAGCTAAATATTTCATCAGAATGTGAGTAAAAGAAATCTCAGTGGGAGTGAAGAAGTATAGATATGTGTTTGGGGTGCAAAGAGGAAATTTCAGAACTTGGGATCTTGGAGAAGTGTATGCCTAAGTAATGATGGATGGTAAAAAGTATGGGCTGGTGGTGGAAAGTCAAAGTGATAATCTTTTTGTAGATAGTTCATAATAGAGCTGATAGCCACTGAAGATGAGAAATAAAGAACATAATTTAAGAAGTTATGTCATAAACTGTCATCATTTTTCCTTGAACATTGGTGTATTGAGGTCAGATCACTTGGAACACTCAGAAAATCCATCTAAAGATTGTAAGAAAGATCTCCACAGTTGAAGGGAGACAGAATGACAAGTGAGAAATTCATGGAAGTGAATTAGGGGAGAGAAAACCTGCAGTGCCATGTAGGTAAGGAAGCCATTTCCAAAGGAAAGAGAAAGGGGTTGACAGAGTACAGCATTGGTACCACATAAGAAAAAAATCTCTCCTTACCATGGACTGACTATAAGTGAAGGAAAATGAGTGTCACCAGTACTTTACAGTCTGTGGAGCTCAATTTCTGAGGTTTTGGAAGTATGTAACTTTCACCAGAGCTGTGGCTAGCACTTCTGGGGAAAAGGTGCTGACCTGAGATAGCACAAAATGGCATAGGGATTTCCTAGGTTGCACTGGAAGAGAACATTACCCTTTTTGGAATACAATTGGAAGAAGGTATATTGGATGTCCAAGGAAAAAAGACTGTAGGGACCAGCAAATTGCTTCTCATAGGCAGAGAGCAGAATCACATGAAGAGGGTGGTAACGTGGTGGCTGGCTGCTTTTCGTGGTGCTACAACATTCTTTCTATGCACCATACAAGTGTGGGACTGTTTTTCCAGAATGAAGGCTACTAGATAGCATGGCAGGGAGGCTCTACTCTAGAGGACAGAGTGGATCTGCATAGCACCTGTCATTCAAGCTTTGGAGTTTTGAACCCTAGCCACACCAAAGATAAAATGTGGGAGACCCATGGCACCAGTGTGCAGATAGCCCTTGCTTTCCTTTGAGTGGTTTCTGAACAGCCAGGGGTGTTAAATTCCATGTCCCAGGAGTAGAATGAGGTGGCACCATTTTACCATCAGTAACAACACTGTTATACCTCATAGAGCAACACAGGAGCCTCTAGTGGAAGTGGGTGCCACTTACAGCAAACCATGCCTCTGTACTTGGCAAGTGAATTTTTATAGGGGCAGGATCAACTCTGAGCCAGTGCAGCAGGTCACTCCCCCAGGACAGCAATACAGACAGTAGACCACATGCACCAAGTCTACTGCTCATACAGAGCTTCAAAGTGCCCCCTTTAGTTCTGGTGGAAATAGGACCAGGCTGTATTTACTTTTCCTTATTTCTAATTTTTTTTTCTTTCTAATGAGGCTTAGAATTTTTCTTGTAAGTGGGTTTTTATTATTTTTTATTTATTTATTTTATTTTTATTTTTAAAGGTATTTTTAAAAGATTTTATTTATTTATTCATGAGAGATGCAGAGAGAGACAGAGAGAGACAGAGACAGAGACAGAGAGACACACACACACAGAGGCAGAGATGCAGGCAGAGGGAGAAGCAGGCTCCATGTAGGGAACTGAACATGGGACTCTATCCTGGAACTCCAGGATAATGCCTTGGACTGAAGGCAGGCGCTAAATTGCTGAGTCACCCAGGGATCCCCTATTTATTTATTTTTAAAAGATTTTATTCATTTACTCTTGAAAGACACAGAGAGAGACAGAGACACAGATGGAGAAGCAGACTCCATGTAGGGAGCCTGAGCAGGACTCGTTCCCGGGTCTCCAAGATCATGCCCTGGACTGAAGGTAGTGCTAAACCACCGAGCCACCCGGGCTGTCCATAAGTGGGTTTTTAAATTTCCCTTTCTCTCTCTTTTTTTGGGGGATCATACTTCTGTTTTTTCTTTCCCTTTTCTATATTTTCCCCTTTCTTTCTATTTGTAATCAGGCTTATAGGTTATTTGAGCTTTTTTTTTTTTTACTTTCTTTTCCTTCTCTCTCTCTCTCTCTCTCTCTCTCTCTCAGAGGGCCATGAGTCTTGCTTGCTTCCTTCCTTCCTTGCCTTTCCTTTCCCAGGCTTTTTCTCAGTAAATAAAACAAAGCACAGCTAGATGAAGGTTTAAACATTCTACATTGCAAGCAAGGAAGATCACTGCAGAAGACTGTCAGTTGGAAAGAGGGGAAAAAAGGAACAGCATAGTGAACACAGCATACACCAGAATTACTTACTGAAGTATTAGGCACTGGAAAGTGTATAACCTCTTTTTAATACAGTATTACTCTGAGGTAGAGGAGAAATAACAAACTTACATAACACACAAAAGATAGAAAATTAGCCAAAATGACAAGACAAAGTATTCTCCCCAAAAGAAAGTTCAAGAAGATTTCACAGCCAGGATCTTGCTCAAAACAGATATAAGCAATATATCTGAAAAAATAATTTAGATCAACAGCCATGAGATAAAAGATAAAGGACCTAAATACTACTCAGGCTGAAATAAAAAATGATATAATTGAGATGCTACAGTGACTTGATGTAACCACAAAAAGGAGTGAAGAAACAGAGGAGAAAATAGATGAGGTAGAAGAAATTATATAAAATGCTGAAACTGAAAAGAAGTATACTATTAGAACATGAAGGTAGACTTAGGGAACTCAGTGATTTCATAAAGCAAAATAATATCTGCATTATAGGAGTCCAAGAAGAAGAGCAAGAAAAGGCAGAAGTCTATTTGAACATATTATAGCTGAAAATTTCCCTAATCTGGGGAAGGGAAAAGGCATTCAAGTCCAAGAGCCACAAAGAACTCTCTCAAAATCAACAAAGACAAATCAACAGTGTGAAATACAATAGTGAAACTTGAAAAATACAAAGAAAAAGAGAAAATTCTGAAAACAGCTAGGAAAAAGAGTCCTTAACCTGCAAGGATAGACACAAAGGTTAACCACACAACTGTCTACAGATACCTGGCAGGTCAGAAAGGAGAGGCATGATACATTCAGTGTTCCACATAGGAAAATAAGTAGTCAAGAGTATTTTATCTGGCAAGGCTGTGATTCAGAATAGGAGAGATAAAGAGTTTCCAAGACAAGCAAAAACTAAAGGAGTTTGTAAACACTAAACCATCTCTGCAAGAAATATTAAAGGGGAAACTTTGAGTAGGAAAGGAAGACTAAAAGAACAAACACTAGAAAGAAACAGAGGTAATCTACAGGAACAGTGTCTTTACAAGTAATACAATGACACTAAATTCATATCTTTCAATAATTACTCTGGATATAAATGGACTAAATGGTCCAATCAAAAGACAGGTTATCAAAATGGATAAAAATCAAGCTCCATTGATATGCTGCTTATAAGAAACTCATTGTAGACCCAGGAACATCACCATATTGAATATGAAGGGTAAAGAATCATTCATCATTCTAATGGGCATGAAAAGAAAGCTGAAGTAGCCATCTTTATATCAGACCAACTATTTTTTAAATGAAAGTCTGGGGACACCTGGGCAGCTCAGTGGTTGAATATCTGCCTTCAGCTCAGGGCGTGATCCCAGGCCCAGGAATCGAGTCCCACATCCAACTCCCTGTGAGGAGCCTGTTTCTCCCTCTGCCTCTGTCTCTGCCTCTCTCTCTCTCTCTGTGTCTCAAATAAATAAATAAATAAATAAATAAATAAATAAATAAATATTACAAAAAGAAAGTCTGTAATAAGAACTAAAGAAGGAAATTACAACAAAAGTGTCTATCCAACAAGATCTAACAATTATAAATATTTATGCCACTAAATTGGAAGAAGAAAAATATAAAAATCAATTAATAACAAATTTAAAGAAACCCATTGATAATAATACAATAATAGTAGATGACTTAAACACTGTAATCACAGCAAAGAACAGATCATCTACAAAGATGAAGGAGGTAACAATGTCTTTGAATGACACACTGGGCTTGAAGGACATCATGATAAATTGAAAGTATTTCACCATAAAGCAACAGAATAGACATTCTTTTCCAGTGCACATGGAACATTCTCCAGAATAGGTCATATACTGGGTCACAAACCACTTAGGCCTCATCAGTACAGAAAGATGGACATCATATCATGAATATTTTCAGATTACAATGCTACAAAATTTGAGGTCAACCACAAGAAAAATTTGGAAAGATGATACATACGTGGAGGTTAAAGAGCATCCTACCAAAGAATGAATGACTCAGGAAATTAAAGAACTAAAAAATCAACATGGAAGCATATGAAAACAAAATGCAACAGCTCAAAACCTTTGGGAGGCAGCAAAGGAAGACTTTTGTGGGAACAAATGAAGCAATACAGGCCTTCCTCAAGAAGTAAGAAATGTCTCAAATACACAACCTAACTTGGCACCTAGAAGAGATGGACAAGTAACAAAAAACAAGGCCTAAACCCAGAAGGAGAAGTGATATAATAAAGATTAGAGGAGAAATCAATGACATAGAAATCAAAAGAACAAGGGAAAAGATCAACAAAACTAGGAGCTTGTTCCTTGAAAGAATTAATAAGATTGATAAACCCTTGGCCAGACTTGTCAAAAAGAAAGAGAAAGGACCTAAATTATAAAATCATGAATGAAAGAGGAGAGATCACAACTATCACAGAAGGGCAGCCCCGGTGGCTCAGTGGTTTAGTACTGCCTTCAGCCCAGGATGTGAACCTGGGGGCCCGGAATTGAGTCCCACATCAGGCTCCCCACATGGAGCCTGCTTCTCCATCTGCCTGTGTCTCTGCCTCTCTCTCTTTATGTGTCTCTCATGAATAAATAAATAATCTTTAAAAAAACAACCATCACAGAAATACAGAGAATTATAAGAGAATATTGTTAGCAATTATATGTCAACAAATTAGGTAATATGGAATAAATGGATGCATTCCTAGAACCACCTAGAACTACCAAAACTGAAAGGAAGAAATAAAAAATCTGAACGGGCTGGTCACCAACAATGACATTGAACCATAGAGAAAATCTCCCAAAATCAAGAGTTGCAGACCAGATGACTTCCCAGAATTCTACAAAACATTTAAAGAAGAATTAATACCTATTTTAATACCTATTTTTAAAGCTATTTCAAAAAATAGAAATGAAGAAATGAAGGACTCCTGGGTGGCTCAGTGGTTAAGCATCTGCCTTAGTCTCAGGGCGTGGTCCTTGGGTCCTGGGATCAAGTCCCACATTGGGTTCCCTGCATGAAGCCTGCTTCTCCCTCTGCCTATGTCTCTGACCCTCTCTGTGTCTCTCATGAACAAATGAATAAAATCTTTAAAAAAATAGAAATGAAAGGAAACTTCCAAACTCACTCCATAGGCCAGCATTACCTTGATCCCAAAGCCTGACAAATACTCCACCAAACAGGAGAATTAGAGACCAATATCCCTGATGACCATGGATGCTAAAATTCTCACCAAGATAATAGCCAATAGGATCAAACAGTACATGAAAAGGATTATCCAATGCCACCAAGTAGGACTTATTACTGGGCTGCAAGAGAGTTCAACATCTGCAAATCAACCAATGTGATATATTGCATTAGTAAAAGAAAGGACAAGAACTGTATGATACTCTCAATTGATGCAGGAAATGCATTTGACAAAATACACCATCCTTTCTTGATTAAAACTCTCCACAATGTAAGGGTAGGGGGAACATGGCCTGATATCATAAAAGCCATCTATGAGAAGCCCACAGAGAATATCATTCTCTCTCTTTTTTTAAGATTTTATTTATTTATTCATGAGAGACACACACACAAAGAGAGGCAGAGGCAGAGGGAGAAGCAGGCTCCATGCAGGGAGCCCGATGTGGGACTCAATCCTGAGACTCCAGGATAACACCCTGGGCTGACGGTGGGACTAAACCACTGAGCCACCCGGGATTCCCTAGAATATCATTCTCAATGGCAAATACCTGAGATCTTTTCACCTAAGGCAGGAACACGGCAGGGATGTCCACTCTCACTGTGCTGCTGGGTGACCAAGAAGCTGTCCAGATGAGTGTACCCGTACCTGCCCCTGGAAGTATCTAGGCCAGTGAGGACTGGGGGACTGCAGTTAGTTACTCGCCAGGAGCCCATCTCCAGAGCTGGAAATCTGGTCACCACCATTGTTGTTTTGGGTCTTTGTTTCACCTTGTGCCTGGGAGAAGTGGGTCTGCTAGGGAACAAAGGCCTCACCGGATAAACAGCTCATACTGAGCCCAGCACCTGGCAAGGGATGGGGCATCCCCACCCAGGCGTAGACACCTGAGAATCAGCAGAGCAGGCCCCTCCCAAGAAGAACTGCTGGAAGAACAAGGGAAGAGCTAGTTGATTGACCAAGTACCACTGGAAAACTTTCAGGACTGAGGGAAAATAGTATATAGAAGTAGGGTCTTTTTCTTTTTTTCTTCTTTTGCCTTTTTCCATTATGATTCATTTTTATATCAGACTAAAAATTTCCAATATTTTTTTTCTTTTCCCACTTTAACTGCAATATTTTACCAGCCCTACATTTTTTTTTCTGTTTTGACTTTCACATTTCTAAAATTACATATCTTACTTATATCTTGCACTTCTGTATTCCCTTTAACATATTCAATTTAATTTGGGAGATATAAGAGATGTGGGTTTTTGTTTTGTGGGGTTTTTTTTGTTTGTTTTTTCTATCTCATTTTGTTTTACAATAGTAGAAGTTAATACCTTCTACCCAACATACACCCGGATGTTGAATACTGTGCTGGTTCATTCTGTGAGATTATATTCTCTCTTCCTTCCCAATCTGTCCCTTACTTTTATCTTGTTTATGTTTTGGTGGTCAGAGTTGGGGCTTTATATAAGTACTGCTGGTTTATATAAATTAGGGATTGAGCACCTTCTAACATACAGAACAAAATACGTTCAGAACCAAGAAGATCACCCTGTAGGACCCCTCAGGTAGACTACATTATTTCTCCACTACCACTTCTTCACTATCACCATCACCTGTTTTTTTCTTTTTCCTCTTTTCTTTATTTCTTTTTTTTTCTTCTCCTTTGTTTTGGTTTTTGGTTTCTTATTTTTTACTACTTTGTTTTATAATTTGTTTATCACTTTATTGTTTCATTTGTTTCATTTTGTTCTGTTCCCCTTTTCTTTTCTTTTGTTTTATTTTGTTCTCTTCCCCTTTTCTTTTATTTTCTGGTCTCTGACCTTTTCAGAATCATCTGGGGTGTGTTTTAATTAGGACATGGTTGATACTTTTGACTCAGCCCACTCATACAGCCACTCCACACTGGACAAGATGACTAAAAGGAAGAAGTCACCACAAAAGAAAGAAACAGTACTCTCAGCCATAGAGATACAGAATTTGGATTTCAATACAATGTCAGAAATTCAATTCAGAAGTACAATTATAAAGCTACTGGTGGCTCTGGAAAAAAGCATAAAGGACTCTAGAGACTTTGTTACTGTGGAGTTGAGATCTAATCAGGCCAAAATTAAAAAAAAATAGATTAATGAGATGCAATCCAAACTGGATGTCCTAACTGCTAGGGTTAATGAGGTGGAAGAGTGAGTGACATAGAAGACAAGTTGATGGTAAGGAAAGAAGCTGAGCAAAAAAGAGAAAAACAATTAAAAGCCCACGAGGAAAGGCTTAGGGAAATAAATTATAGCTTGAGAGGGAAAAATATACGTGTAATTGGGATACCAGAAGAGGCTGAGAGAAAGAAGACCACAAAGTATATTGAACAAATCACAGCTGAGAACTTCCCTAATCTGGGGAAGGAAACAGGCATTTAGATCCAAGAGATAGAGAGGACCCCTCCAAAAAGTCAATAAAAACCATTCAACACCTTGACATTTAACAGTGATAATTGCAAATTTCAAAGATAGAGAAAATTCTTTATTTTTTTTAAGATTTTATTTATTCATTCATGAGAGACACACAGAGAGTTGCCTGAAGTTGTTCTTACTCCTGTTTTTGCTGTTTTTTTCCCTCTTTTCCTTCTTTCCTCCTTTCTTTTGTGGACACAACAGCTAGAAGGAGAAGTTCACCACACAATAAAGAATCAGAGAGGGTAGCCTGGGTGGCTCAGTGGTTTAGCCCCGCCTTCAGCCCAGGGCCTGATCCTGGAGACCCAGGATCGAGTCCCATGTCAGGCTCCCTGCATGGAGCCTGCTTCTCCCTCTGCCTGTGTCTCTGCCTCTCTCTCTATCTCTCTCTCTCATGAATAAATAAAATCTGTTTAAAAAAGAATCAAAGGTAGTACTCTTTGCCATGGAATTAATCAATATAGGTTTAAGTAAGATGTTGGAACTAGACTCCAAAACAGTGATTAAAAAGATACTAGCTGGGCTTAAAAATAGCATAGAAGATACTAGAGAATCCTTTACTGTATAAATAAAAGAACTAAAATCTAATCAGGTCCAAAACAAAAATGCTATTACTGAGATGTAGCCAAAAATGGAGGATCAAACTGCTAGGATAAGTGAGGCAAAAGAGAAATTAATGTTATAGAAGGCAAAATGATAGAAAGCAAGGAATCTGAGAAAAAGAGAGAAAAATAACTACTGGATAACAAAGAGAAAATTCAAGAAATCAGCAATTTCATAAAGCCTAATAATACTCAATAACAGGGGTCCCAGAAGATGAAGGTGGGAAGAAGGTTTATTGAACAAATTATAGCTGAGAATTTCCCTAATCTGAGGAAGGAAACAGGCATCCAGTTCTAGGAGGGACAGAGAACCTCCCTCAAAAATCAATAAAAAATTTAAAAAATCAATAAAAATAGGGCTATACCTCAAGATATAATAGTGAAGCTTGCAAATTTCAGACATAAACAGAAAATCCTGAAAGGAGATCTAGACAAGAGGTCCTTACCCAGCAAGGATAGATACATAAGGTCAGCAGAAGACATGTCAACAGTAATCTGGCAGGTCAGAAAGGACTAGCATGATATATTCAGGGTGCTAAATAAGAAAACATGCAGTCAAGAACACTTTATCCAGGAAGGCTGTCATTCAGAACAGTAAAGGGTTTCCAGGGCAAACAAATCTAAAGGAATTCATGAATACTAAACCAACCCTGCAAGAAGTATTAAAGGAGATACTTTGAGCCTAGAAAGAGTGCAAAAGTAACAAAGATTAGAAAGGAACAGAGACAATCTACAGAAACAGGGACGTTACAGGTAAGACAATGGCACTAAATTCATATCTTTCAGGAATTACTCTAATTATAAAAGGACAAAGTGCTCCAATCAAAAAGCACAGGGTATCAGATTGAATAAAAAAAAAGCATTGATATGCTGTCTTCAAAAGATTCATTTTAGAACCAGAGACAACCACAGACTGAAAATGAAGGAGTGTGGAACCATTTACCATGATAATGGACATCAAGAGAAAGATGGAATAAAATCCTTATATCAAACAAACTGAATTTAAATCAAAAAGTATAATAAGAGATGAAGAATGAGCCTATATCACAATAAAAGGATCTACCCAACAAGAAGATCTAAGAATTGTAAATATCTTTGCCCCTAATTTGGGAGCAGCCAGTAATATAAAGCAATTATTAACAACATTATAAAAAACATTCAGAAACACAATAATAATAGTACAATAATAATAGGTGAGTTTAACAACCCACTCACAACAATGGACAGATCATCTCAGCAGAAGATCAACAAAGAAACAAGGGCTTTGAATGATACACAGAACCAATTGGACTTAACAATACTTTCAGAGCATTTCATCCTAAAGCAACAGAACACACATTCTTCTATAGTGCAAATGAATATTCTCCAAAATAGATCACATAATGGGTTGCAAATCAGATCTCAACAGGTACCAAAGGACTGAGGTTATACCAAGCATATTTTCAGGCTACTATGCTTTAAAACTTGCATTCAGTCACAAAAGAAAATTTCAAACGTCTACAAATAAATGAAGGTTAAAGAGCCACCTACTAATGAATGAATGGGTCACCTTGGACATTAAAGAAGAATCTAAAAAATTCATGAAAACAAATGGAATTGAAAACATGGCAATTCAGAAACTTTGGGATGCAGCAAATGCAGTTCTACAAGGAAAGTATATAGCAATACAGGGATTTCTCATGAAAAAAGAGAAATATCCAACACAAAAGGTAATATTACACCTAAAAGAGCTGGAAAAATAGCAAATGAAGCCTAAGTCCAGCAGGAGAAAGAAATAATAATGATTAGAGCAGAAATCAATAATACAAAAATGAAAAGAATAGAACAGATCAAGAAAACTAGGAAGTGGTTCTTTGTAAGAATCAATAAGATCAATGAACCTATAGCCAGATTTATCAAAAAAAGAGAAAGGACAAATATAAATAAAATCATGAATGAAAGAGGAGAAATCAGAACCAACACTGAAGAAAGACTGACAATTATAAGAACACATTATGAGCAACTATATGCCAACAAATTAGGCAATCTGGAAGAATTGGATGCATTCCTCGAAACATATAATCTGCTAAAACTGAAGCAGGAAGAAATAGAAAACCTGAACAGACTCAAAATCAGCAAGGAAATTGAAGCAGTAATAAAAAATTTCCTAACAAATAAGAGTTTAGGACTTGATGGCCTCCCATCAGAATTCTATTAAGCATATAAAGAATTACATCCTATTCTTCTAAAGCTGTTTTTTTTTAAGAAATGGAAGGAAAGCTTCCAAACTCATTCTATTTGGCCAGATTTGCCTTTATCCAAAGGCCAGGCAAAGACTCCATAAAACGGAGAATTAGAGATCAATATCCCTGATGACCAAGGATGTCAAAATTCTCACCAAAATAATAGCAAATAGGATACAAAAGTACATTAAAAGGACTGTTCACCAATAACAAGTGGATTTTATTTCTGTGCTACAAGGATGGTTCTACATCTACAAATCAAAAAACATGATACTTCCTATTAATAAAAGAAAGGACCAGACCAGAGAAATGTGATCCTCTCAACTGATGCAGAAAAATTATTTGATAAAGCACAGCATTCTGTCTTGTATAATACTCTATGCAGTTTGGGGAAGAAAGGAACATACCTCACAACTTAAATTCCATTTATGAAAAATCCACAGAAAGTATCATCTTCAGGTCAGGAACATGACAGGGATGTCCACTCTCACAGCTATTGTTTTAAGTTGATACTGGAAGTCATAACCTCAGCAGTTAGAAAACAAAAAGAAAGTAAATGCATCCAAATTGGCAAAGAAGTCAAACTTTCACTCTGCCCAGACAACATGATTCTTTTTGTAGAAATTTGAAAAGATGACACCAAAAAATTCTTAGATTTAATATTGGAATTCAGCAAAGTTGCAGGATATAAAATCAGTGCACAGAAGTCAGTTGCATTTCCAAATACTAACAATGAGGCAAAAGAAAGAGAAATCAAAGAATTGATCCCATTTATAATTGTACCCCAGAACATAAGATATCTAGAAATAAATATATCCAAAGAGGTTAAGAATCCGTACTCTGAAAATTATAGAACACTTACTAAATAAATGAAGAAGACACAAAAAAATGAAAAATTGATTCCATGCTCATGGATCTAAGAAAAAATATTAAAATACCTATGCCACCCAAAGAAATCTACATATTCAAAGCAATACCTATCAAAATACCACCAACATTTTCCACAGAGCTGGAACAAACAACCCTAACATTTCTAAGGAACCACAAATTAACCCAAATAGTCAAAGGGAGGTTGAAAATGAAAACCAAAGTCAGAGTCATCTCAATTCTGGACTTCAAGGTGTAGTAGAAAGCTGTGATCATCAACACAGTGTGGCACAAAAAGAGACTCATCTATCAATGGAACAGAATGGAAAATCCAGAAATTGACTGTCAACTATATAGTCAAAAAATCTTCAACAAAGCAAGAAAGAATATTCAAGGGTGGGGGGCAGGCTCTTCAAGAAATGGTGCTAGGAAAATTGGACCGCCACATGCAGAAGAATGAAAGTGGACCACTTTCTTACACCATACACTAAAATAAACTCAAAATGGATGAAAGATGTAAATGTGAGAAAAGAATCCATGAAAACCCTAAAGGAGAACACAAGCAGCAACCACTTTGACTCCAGCAACAGCAATTTTTTCTAGACATGTTTTCAAAGGCAAGGGAAACAAAAGTAAACATTAACTATTGGGATTTCATTAAGATAGAAAGTTTTGCACAGAAACAGAAATAGTCAACAAATGTAAGAGGCAGCCTACAGAATGGGAGAAGATATCTGAAAATGTCTTATCAGATAAAGGCCTTGTATCCAAAATCTATAAAGGACTTATCAAAATCAAGACCAAAACAAACAAACAATCCACTCAAGAAATGGGCAGAAGACATGAATAGACATTTCTTCAAAGAAGACAAAAAAATTACCAACAGACATGAAAAAATTCTCAGTGTCTCTGAGCATCAGGGAAATACAAATCAAAATCACAGTGAGGTACACATCACACCAGTCAGAATAGCTAAATTTGACAACTAAGGAAAAACAGGTGTTGGCAAGGATGTGTTGAAAGAGGAACTCTCTAACTCTGTTCTTGGGAATGAAAACTGGTGCAGCCATTCTGGAAGATAGTATTAATGTTCCTCAAAAAGTTAAAAATAGAGCTACCCTATACCTAGCATTTTCACTATTAGGTATTTATCCAAATTATACAAACATAGTGACTCAACGGGCATCTGCACCCCAATGTTTACAGCAGCAATGTCCACAATAGCCAAAATATGGAAAAAGCTCAGGTTTTCACAGACAAATGAGTGGATAAAGAATATGTGATATATATATTGGAATATTACAAAGACATCAAAAAGAATGAAAAACTCTTGCCATTTGTAAGGACATGGATAGAAGTATTGGGTCTTGTGCTAAGCGATATAAATCAGTCAGAGAAAGATAAATATCATATGATATCACTCATATGTGGAATTTAAGAAACTAAATAGATTAATATAGGGGAAGGGAAGGAAAAATAATATGAAAACAGAGAGGTAAACAAACCATAAGAAATTGTTATCTATAGGAAAGAAACTGAGGGTTGCTGGAGGGGAGATGGATGGGGAGATGGGATAACTTAATAATGAACATTAAGGAGGGCACTTGATGGAATGAGCACTGGGTGTTATTTGCAACTGATCCATCACTAAATTCTATCCTGGAAACTAAAACAAACAAAAATTTCCTCTTGCAATCTCTTTTCTAAATTTTTATTTAAATTTCAGTTGTGTAACATACAGTTTAAATGTTCATTTTAGGTGTACAATTCAGTGACTCAACACTTCCATACAATACCCAGTGCTCATCACAAGTGCACTCCTTAATCCTCATCATTATTTAACCAATCCCCCACCAACCTCCACACTGGTAACTGTCAGTTTTTTATCTATAGTTAAAAATCTGTTTCTTGGTTTGCTTCTGTGTTTTTCTTTTTTTTCCTTTTCTCATTTGTTTTGATTTTAAATTCCACACATGAGTAAAATCATATGGTATTTATCTTTCTCTGACTGACTTATTCTGCTTAGCATAATATTCTTCAGCTTCACCTGTGTCATTGCAAAAGGCAAGATTACATTCTTTCATATTGCCTAATAATAATCTGATTATTATTCATCAATAAGTGGACACTTAGGCTTTTTCCATAATTTTTTGGTAGATAAGGCCGCTATAAACATTGGAGTGCATGCATCACTTTGAATTAGTATTTTTATATTCTTTGGGTAAATAGTTGTGCAGTTGCTGGATCATAGCATAATCTTATTTTTAACTCCTCTGGCAATCACTTTGCCAGTGTCACTCCTTTCCCTATAGTTTAAAAGCATCATGGGACTAATCCTGTAGAAACCAGGGTAAAATGAGTGTGAATCTTGTGGAAACCAGTGTATAATGAATATGATAACATTTACATAGAATATCTTAATGCTTAAGATTACACCTATTTTTATTTTTATTTATTTATTTATTTTGGTTGTCTGAAAGGTAAGCTCATGAAAAGCATTTTTCCTACAGTGTCAACCCTGTGAAGTGAGATTTTGCTCATGTACATTTCTTTTTTTTTTTTTAATTTATTTATTTATGATAGTTACAGAGAGAGAGAGAGAGAGAGAGAGAGAGGCAGAGACACAGGCAGAGGGAGAAGCAGGCCCCATGCACCGGGAGCCTGATGTGGGATTCGATCCCGGGTCTCCAGGATCGCGCCCTGGGCCAAAGGCAGGCGCCAAACCGCTGCGCCACCCAGGGATCCCCCTCATGTACATTTCTGCCTGACACTGAGAAAAGTGACACTGAGTAAGTTAGATCAGCAGTGTATATATTTTGCTATTATAAGTATAGATGTGCCACTAATTTACTAAAGAAAGATGCAATCTGATATTATGTAATAACTTTCTTACCATTGCTTTATTTAAAAATATAGTTGAAGATTGTCAAACCAGTAGCAAATAGTAGTTATTACTATTATTTTTTCCTGTTTACTTGCATGACTAAGCAACTATTTATATGAGCACATCAGAAATGAAATATTCCATCTAAATGCTAAATAACAATAATACACAGTTTGCATCTTGTAAATCCATACCTCTTATACACTAGAATTTGAAATTCTAATGAAGTAGTTTATCCTGGTTCAGATCCAATATAAAGTTAGTTTTATTTTCCATTTCAGCATATATAGGTAAAAAACGGACAATCTTTAAATGTAAAATGCATAAAATTGAAAACATTAAGAGGGAGTTAATATTAAAAAAAAAAGAAAACCATATGATAATTGCACCTGGCTAAATCCTTGAAAGAGTCTCTGATTTGAAAATGATAGCTATTCAATGAAGTGGATGAATTTAGCCAAACGTTAAATAATTTTCATTGAAAGGAAAAACAAATAGTAACATTTATAATGGATATACATATTAAGAGATTATATAGGAAAATATGCAAATAACCAATGTCTTTTCTTAAAAGCAACATTTATTTTTCTATGCAAGTTTTTAGAAAAATTTAAACAAGTTTCATGCCTAAATGAATCTTTAAAAAAGAAATATACTCTTTGGTTAAGAAGACAGGCACTACATTATATGGTTTCACTCATACAGAGAATATAAAAAATAGTGAAAGCGATTATAGAGGAAAGGATGGAAAATGAGTGGGAAATATCAGAGAGGGTGACAGAACATGAGAGACTCCTAACTCTGGGAAATGAAAAAGGGGTAGTGGAAAGGCAGGTGGGTGGGGGGTTGGGGTGACTGGGTGATGGGCACTGAGGGGGGAACTGGACGGGATGAGTACTGGGTGTTATACTATATGTTGGCAAATCAAACTCCAATAAAAAATATACAAAAAAATAAGACACACACTAAAATATTCAAAATATGCCCATGCTGTTAATATGATGAGAACATAAGTATATCAAGAAAACAGTAAATGTAAGTCTGAAACTAAGAAACAATCTAACAAGGGACACCTGGGTGCCTCAGGTCTGATCCTGGGGTCCTGGGATCGACAACCACATCAGGATCCCCACAAGGAGCCTGCTTCTCCCTCTGCCTATGTCTCTGCCTCTCTCCCTGTGTCTCTCATGAATAAATGAATAAAATATTAGAAAAAGAAACAATCTACAAAAAGAAAAATTAAATTGGCTAAAAACAGGGATGAAAGGTAATATAATATGGTTTCTCTTTATTTCAAAATTAGCAGATGTATTATTATTTCTTCTGATGCTAGACTAGGAAGAAAAATATTTAAGGAAATATTATCCAACTGTAATGCCTGTTGGCATTGAAATAAGATGTCAGTGTGCTTGCCAAACATGTACTATTGACTCTAACATTTATGAACACAAACAGACTTTTATAAAGTTTACTAACTATATTTCCATGTCTTCCTCTTTTCTTTATGCACTTCTAGCTTTTTTGAAACCAAGAACAGTAAATCATAGCAAAAGACAGCAGTGTATGCCAAAAAATATGAGAATCTAGGACATATACCCTATGCTAATTCTCAATGTTCCAACATCCATTTTTCTTCTCCCCCCAGGTTCTGAAGGTGGTGTTTAGAGCTGTTTCAAATTTATTTGAAAAATGTTTCAAATTATTGCCCCTCCAAAATACCAAACAGGCAATATTTTTTAATTGAATGGGGAAATGAGGTCAGGGAAAGTCACTATGTATTAAAAAACAAAACAAAACTACTTTTCTTAGCGGAGACACTTTTTTATATTGAGTTCTACAGAGATTAGCATACATAGGGAGAAATTCAGGGAGAATCTTATTTTTTTTAAAAAAAATATTTATTTATTTATTCATGAGAGACACAGACTGAGAGAGAGAGAGGCAGAGACACAGGCAGAGAGAGAAGCAGGCTCCTCACAGGAAGCCTGATGTGGGACTCAATCCCAGATCCCTGGATCATGACCTGAGCTGAAGGCAGGCGCCCAACTGCTGAGCCACCCAGGCATCCCAGGGAGAATCTTATTTTTTCATCATCAAACTTTTAAAATTTTTTCTTGAAAAGTTGGTTTATGCTGAATATTGTTGACTCAATATAATGTGTATAAATATGTGATTACTGAGACCTAACAGCATGAAACTTTATATGTTAGAAAAATTACACTATAATACAATCATCAATTTTGCATTTGAAGGCTGATATTAGAGTAAGATTCCTAATGTAATTATATTTTCCACATGGTTGGCTGAGAAATTTTCTGCATTAAGTGCTTTTTCAGGATTTTTGTCATACTCAAATTCTATGAGTCAAAATTACACTTTTAATCTTATAGAGTTCACATAAACTCTAGTTTCTGGAACTAAATTTATGATGTCCTATAAATGTGGGGTTAGTAAAGGAAACAAAATTATTTTCTGGTCAATTTTTAAATGTGAAATAATCAGCAGTTTATTAGGGTTTTTTTTTGTTATTGGAAACATTAAGAATTTGATAAAGAGCCAAGGGAAAAATAATTTCGAAAATATGAATGACATTTTAGACAGAGATTTACTACCACAGGATATATTTTGGGAAACTAGCCTTTGCTTGCTCCCTGAAATAACAAAGCTGGCTATAAAAGAACAATGAGAGTACAGGGAATTGTTGATAGTGGAAACAAACCGTGTCATGTGATTTTCCATTCTATAGTGTAAGATTATCAAATGTTAAAATTTCTCACCATTCTTTTATTGAGCTAAACATACCTGTGGCAGAAACTTGAAATGGAGATTTAATATTCTGAATTTATGATGTGAGTTTTATTTGGAAATCTAACTTAGTTGAGATATTTTTTACAAAAGAGATATGGGTATCTATAATGAATTACTAGGAATTCAAATTTAATGACTCAAGTTCTTGGGTTTTCTCTTGCTGACATGATGAATCACATTGATTGTTTTACGAGTGTTGAACCAGCCTTGTGTCCCGGGGATAAATCCTACTTGGTCATGGAGAATAATTTTCTAAATGTACTGTTGGATCCTATTGGCTAGGATCTTGTTGAGAATTTTTGCATTCATGTTCATCAGGGATATTGGTCTGTAATTCTCCTTTTTGGTGGGGTCTTTGTCTGGTTTTGGAAGTAAGGTGATGCTGTCCTCATAGAACGAATTTGGAAGTACTCCATCTCTTTCTATCTTTCCAAGCAGCTTTAGTAGAATAGGTACAGTTTCTTCTTTAAACGTTTTATAGAATTTCCCTGGGAAGCCATCTGGCCCTGTACTTTTGTGTCTTGGGAGGCTTTTGATGACTGCTTCAATTTCCTCCCTGGTTATTGGCCTATTCAGGTTTTCTATTTCTTCCTGTTCCAGTTTTGGTAGTTTGTGGCTTTCCAGGAATGCCTCCATTTCCTCTAGATTGCCTAATTTATTGGCGTATAGCTGTTCATAATATGTTTTTAAAATCGTTTGTATTTCCTTGGTGTTGATAGTGATCTCTCCTTTCTCATTCATGATTTCATTAATTTGAGTCTTCTCTCTCTTCTTTTTAATAAGGCTGGCTAATGGTTTATCTATCTTATTAATTCTTTCAAAGAACCAACTCCTGGTTCTGTTGATCTGTTCCACAGTTTTCTGGTCTCAATTTCGTTGAGTTCTGCTCGAATCTTTATTAACTCTCTTCTTCTGCTGGGTGTAGGATCTATTTGCTGTTTTTTCTCTAGCTCCTTTATGTGTAAGGTTAGCTTTTGTATTTGAGTTCTTTCCAGTTTTTGAATGGATGCTTGTTGTATTGTAATGTATTTCCCCCTCAGGACTACTTTTGCTGCATCCCAAAGATTTTGAACTGTTGTATCTTCATTCTCATTAGATTCCATGAATCTTTTTAATTATTCCTTAATTTCCTGGTTGACCCTTTCATCTTTTTGCAGGATGGTCCTTAACTTCCACGTGTTTGAAATCCTTTCAAACTTCTTGTTGTGATTTAGTTCTAATTTCAAGGCATTATGGTCTGAGAATATGCAGGGGACGATCCCAATTGGTTCAGACCCAATTTGTGACCCAGTATGTGGTCTATGCTGGAGAAAGTTCCATGTGCACTTGGAAGAATGTGTATTCAGTTGAGTTTGGATGTAAAGTTCTGTAGATATCTGTGAAATCCATCTGGTCCAGTTTATCATTTAAAGCTCTCATTTCTTTGGAGATGTTGTGCTTAGAAGACCTATCGAGTGTAGAAAGCGCTAGATTGAAGTCACCAACTATAAGTGTATTATTATCTAAGTATGTCTTAACTTTGGTTATTAATTGATTGATATACTTGGCAGCTCCCACATTCGGCATATATATTGAGGATTGTTAAGTCCTCTTGTTGGATAGATCCTTTAAGTATGATATAGTGTCCCTCTTCATCTCTCACTACAGTCTTTGGGGTAAATTTTAGTTTATCTGATATAAGGATGGCTACCCCTTCTTTCTTTTGAGGGGCATTTGAATGGTACATGGTTCTCCAACCTTTTATTTTCAGGCTGTAGGTGTCCTTAGGTGTAAAATGAGTCTCTTGTAGACAGCAAATAGATGGGTCCTGCTTTTTTATCCAGTCTAAAACCCTCCGCCTTTTGATGGGGTCATTAAGCCCGTTCACGCTCAGAGTTACTATTGAAAGATATGAGTTTAGTGTCATCATGATATCTATTCAGTCTTTGTTTTTGTGGATTGTTCCACTGGACTTCTTCTTAAAGGGGAATTTTAAGAGTCCCCCTTAAAATTTCTTGCAGAGCTGGTTTGGAGGTCACATATTCTTTCAGTTCCTCCTGTTTTGGAAGCTCTTTATCACTCCTTCCATTCTGAATGAGAGCCTTGCTGGATAAAGTATTCTTGGCTGCATGTTCTTCTCATTTAGGACCCTGAATATATCCTGCCAGCCCTTTCTGGCCTGCCAGGTCTCTGTGGAGAGGTCTGCTGTTACCCTAATACTCCTCCCCATAAAAGTCAGGGATTTCTTGTCTCTTGCTGCTTTAAGGATCTTCTCTTTATCTTTGGAATTTGCAAGCTTCACTATTAAATGTCAAGGTGTTGGACGGGTTTTTTTATTTTTAGGGGGGGGGGATCTCTCTATTTCCTGGATCTGAATGCCTGTTTCCCTTCCCAGATTAGGCTGGCTAATGGTTTATCTATCTTATTAATTCTTTCAAAGAACCAACTCCTGGTTTTGTTGATCTGTTCCACAGTTCTTCTGGTCTCTATTTCATTGAGTTCTGCTCGAATCTTTATTAATTCTCTTCTTCTGCTGGGTGTAGGATCTATTGTCTGTTTTTTCTCCAACTCCTTTAGGTGCAAAGTTAGCTTTTGTATTTGAGTTGTTTCCAGTTTTTGTATGGATGCTTGTATTGCGATGTATTTCCCCCTCAGGACTGCTTTTGCTGTATTGCAAAGATTTTGAACGGTTGTATCTTCATTCTCATTAGTTTCTATGAACCTTTTTAATTCTTCCTTAATTTCGTGGTTGACCCTTTCATCTTTTAGCAGGATGGTCATTAACTTCCATGTGTTTGAATTCCTTCCAAACCTCTTCTTGTGAGTTAGTTCTAGTTTCAAAGCACTATGGTCTGAAAATATGCAGGGGACAATCCCAATCTTTTGGTATCGTTTAAGACCTGATTTGTGACCCAGTATGTGGTCTATTTGGAGAAAGTTCCATGTGCATTTGAGAAGAATGCGTATTCAGTTGCATTTGGATATAAAGTTCTGTAAATATCTGTGAAATCCATCTGGTCCAGTGTATCATTTACAGCTCTTGTTTCAAAAAAAAAAACAGAAAAAATTAAAAAAAAATAAAGCTCTTGTTTCTCTGGAGATGTTGTGCTTAGAAAATCTATCAAATGCAGATAGCGCCATGTTCAAGTCTCCCAGTATTAGTGTATTATTATCTAAGTATGTTTTAACTTTGGTTATTAATTGATTGATACACATGGCAGCTCCTACATTCAGGGCATAAATATTCATGACTGTTAGGTCCTCTTGTTGGATAGATCCTCTAAGTGTCATATAGTATCCCTCTTCATCTCTTACTACAGTCTTTGCAGTAAACTTTAATTTATCTGATATGAGGATTGCCACCCTAGCTTTCTTTTGAGGACAATTTGAATGGTAAATAGTTCCCCAACCTTTTATTTTCAGGCTGGAGGCATCCATAGGTCTAAAGTGAATCTCTTATAGACAGCAAATAGATGGGTCTTGCTTTTTTATCCAGTCTGAAACCCTGCATCTTTTGATTGGGAACATTCGGCCCACTCATATTCAGAGTTCTTATTGAAAGATATGAATTTAGTGTCATCATAATACCTATTCTTCCCTGTTTTTGTGGATTACATCTTTGGGCTTCCTCTTTATTTTACAGAGTCCCCCTTAATATTTCTTGCAGGTTTTTTGGTCACATATCCTTTCAGTTTCTGCCTATCTTGGAAGCTCTTTATCTCTCCTTCTATTCTGAGTGAGAGCCTTGCTGGATAAAGTATTCTTGGCTCCAGATTCTTCTCATTTAGGACCCTGAATATATCCTGCCAGCCCTTTCTGGCCTGCCAGGTCTCTGTGGAGAGGTCTGCTGTTTATCTAATATTTCTCCCCATATATTTTAGGGATCTCTTGTTTCTTGCTGGTTTAAGGATCTTCATTTTATCTTTGGAATTTGCAAGTTTCACTATTAAATGTGGAGGTGTTGAATGGTTTTTATTGATTTGAGGGGAACCTCTCTATCTTCTGGATCTGAATGACTGTTTCTCTTCCCACGGTAGGGAAGTTCTCAGGTATGATTTGTTCAAATACACTTTCTGGCCCTCTGGCCCTCTTGGCGCTCTCTAGATCCCCAATTAAACATAGATTTTTTTTCCTTCTGAAGCTCTCATTTAATTTCCTTAACCTTTCCTCATGGTCTTTTAAATGTTTTTCTCTTTTTTCCTCAGCTTCCTCCTTGCCATCAACTTGTCTTCTATGTCACTCCCTCTTTCTTCTACCTCATTAACCCTCGTCGGTAGGTCCTCCAGTTTGGATTGCATCTCATTTAATTGATTTTTAATTTCATCCTGATTATATCTAAATTCTTCAGTCATGAAGTCTCTTGAATCCTTTATGCTTTTTTTTTCCAAAGCCACCAGTAGCTTTATAATTGTACTTCTGAATTGGCTTTCTGACATCAAACTGTCATCCAGATTCTGTAACTGTGGCAGAGAGTAATGTCTCTCATTCTTTCTTTTGTGGTGAGTTCTTCTTCTTTGTCATTTTGTTCAATGAAGAGTGGCTAAAAACAAGTTGTACTGGAAAAAGGAAGAAAAAAAAATACAAGGAGGGGTATCTTCTGGTTCTATATACTGTAAATCCCTCGACTTCCCCTGGAGCTTTCCAGCACTGTTCGACCAAGAACTTGCTCTTCCCCTATCCTTCCAGCTGGTCTTCTTGGAGAGTCGTCTCCTGTGCTGAATCTCAAATGTGTGTACATGGGGGAGCTGCCCCACCCCCTGCCAGGTCTACAGGTCAGTGGGAGCTGTTTATCCTGTGAGGCTCCTGTTCCCTGGTGGCCCCGCTCCGTCCCAGGCACTGGGTGACCCCAGGATGAACAACAACATGGTAGCGGCCAGCTCTCTAGCTCTGGATTCCTCTCGTACATTAACTACCAGTCTCCCAGTCCCCACCGGTCTTAATGCTCTGGGGGCGGGGGGCGCTGATCTGCACAGCTTGGGGGTACTCCGTAGCAGGACCATCCTCACTGTCTTGTGCCCTCCCCACCTCCTCCTCTCCTCCGCAGGATTGTGGGCTGTGTCTTTTCGCACCCTGGGATCTGGGGCCTGTGCTGCTTGGATTCATGCTCCCGGGGCCACAGCCTCTGAAGGCAGCAGAGTGCATCCCCCTCCATCCAGAGCTGCCACCTGAGCTTCTCCCGAGGCCCTGCTGGGTGCACGTTCCAGCCCTGTACCAAGATTGCCCCACAGTGTGTGGCATGCTCTCTCCAGGGGCGCATTTCCTATGTTAGTGACCCCGGGATACTGGAGGCTCCACTGTTCCTCCTGTGGTTCTGCCGGAGTTCCCTGCTAAGCGCCTTTCTGTCCGGGAAGAATGTGGTGCTGAGTTTTAAAGTTCCTGCTTCTCCAGGACTGGGCTTTTCCATCCCGGGAGGCTTTTGCTGTGGCCTTAGCCCAGCATCTTGCAGCGGCCCCTCCTGCACTTGATGCTTTATTTTATTTTATTTTTTTCCGTCTTCCTACCTTGTTAGAAGCCAAACTCTTCTCTCTGTAGTGTTCCACCTGTTCTCTCTTTAAACCTTAGGTCGAATTCATAGGTTTTCAGGATGATATGAAAGTCATCTAGGTAAGTTGGTGGGGAAAGATGACTTAGGTACCCTACTCCTCTGCCATCTTGCCCTATCCCCCAAATAAATCAAATCTTTAAAAGAAATGTTTATATCTTATGTTTTCTTCTAATCTTTTTATGATTTATGGACTTATATTGAGGTTTGTAATCCATCTTTAGTTAATTTTTCTGTAGGTGTAAGATAATAGTAAAATTTCATTCTTTTGCACTTGGCTGTCCAGTTATCCTAGCACCATTTATTAAAAAGACTGTAATTTCCCAATTGTATAGTCTTGGCTCCTCTGTGATAATTTAATCGACCATATATGGATGGGTTTATTTCTGAGCTGTCCATTCTGTTACATTGATCTATGTGTCTGTTGACGTGCAATTTTACATCAATTTCTGACGTAAAACACAGTGATTCATCTCTATACATTATGCTATGCTCACGACAAGTGCATCTCTATACATATGCTACGCTCACCCTACACTATTAAAATATCATTAACTATATTTCCTATGCTCTCCCTTTATCACCATGAATTATTCATTTCATAACTGGAAGCCTGTATCTCCCACTACCCTTCATTCATTTTGCCCACCACCCATCAGCCATACAATCCAATAATTCCACTACTAAATATTTACCCAAAGAAAACAAAGACACCGACTTGAAAAGATATTCACTTCTATGTTTATCACAGCATTATTTATAGTAGAGATATGGAATCAATATAGTGTCAATCAATAAACAAATGGATAAAGAAGACATGACTTTTATATTACACACACACATACATACTTGCTTTGGCTCTTCAGGGCTTTCTTGTGGTTTCATACAAATTTTAGGATTGTTTTTCCTATTCTGTGAAAAATGCCATTGGAATTTTGATAGGCATTGCTTTCAATCTTTACATTGTTTTTTGTAGTATGGACATTTTAATAACAATAATTCTCTCAAGCCATGAGTGTGAAATATATTTCCATTTATTTGTACCTATTTCAGTTTATTTCATCGGGGTAATATAGTTCTCAGTGTACAGGTCTTTCACCTTCTTTGTTAAATGTGTTCCTAGGGATCCCTGGGTGGTGCAGGGGTTTAGCGCCTGCCTTTGGCCCAGGGCGCGATCCTGGAGACCCGGGATCAAATCCCACGTCGGGCTCCTGGTGCATGGAGCCTGCTTCTCCCTCTGCCTATGTCTCTGCCTCTGTGTGTGTGTGTGTGTGTGTGTGTGACTATCATAAATAAATAAAAATTAAAAAAATGTGTTCCTAAATTTATTTTTTGATGGAATTGTAAATGGATTTTCTTTCCTAAAAACAACTGATTTCTGTATATTTATTTTGTATCTTTCAACTTTACTGAATTCATTTATCAATTTTAACAGTTTTCTACTGGAATCTTCTGGGTTTTCTACATATACTATCATGTCACCTGTAGACAATGTTAGTTCTCCATTCTTTTACAGCCATACTCACTTCCCTTTTCTGATCCGTGGCTCTGACACTTAGTAACAATGTTATTTTATATTTCTGAAATATTTCCATTTAAAAATATATCAGTTGAATCACTTAGCATGTACATATTTAGGATTTTGTTTTTCATTCAGCATAATTCCCTAGAGATTCATCCAGGTTGTTGCATTAATCAACAGCTTTTAACTTTATATTGCTGAGTAGAACATTATGGCATAAATTATCCACTCTTTATTTAACTATTCACCTATTGAGGGACATATGGGTTGCTGATGGTTTGGGGCTATTATGAATAAGCTGCTATAAACATTTATGTTCAGAGTTTTGTGTGGATATGTCTTCATTTCTTTGGGATTAGTACTCAGGAGAGGAATTTCTTGGTCATATAGTAGCTGAATGTTATGATTAATAAGAAACTGCAAAACTAGTTTTCAGAGTGATTGTAGAATTTTACTTTTCAACCAGCAATATATTAGTGGTCAAGTTTCTCTACATCCTCACCAGCATTTGGTATTGTCTCTCTCTCTATATATATATATTAGAGACAATACCAAATATTGTCTATATATATATATATTAGAGATAATACCAAATATTTATATATATATAAAATAGTACTCTTTAACTGTAGTTCTCTTTTAAACTTCAATGATAAATTAGTGATGTTGAGCATCTTTGTATGTGTTTATTTGATATCTACATATCTTTTTTCTTAAAGATTTTATTTATTTATTCATGAGAGACAGATTGGGAGAGACACGGGCAGAGGGAGAAACAGGCTTCTCGAGGGGAACCCAAGTTGAGACTCAATTCTGGGACCCTGGGATCATGACCTGAGCCAAAGGCAGATACTTAACCAGTGAGTCACCCAAGTGCCCGATATCTACACATCTTTTTTTGTAAAATATTTGTTCATTTTTTAAATTTTCTGCATAAGTTGTTTGTATATATAAAAATGTTTTTTGTGAGTTCATTTTATATTCAAAATTCTAGTCTTTTTTCCGATATGTGGTTTGCAACTATTTTTTCCTACTCAAGCTTTATTCAATCATCATCACCTAAGCTTTTGCCAAGTACATTGTTTAAATTTTAATGTCTTAATTTGTATGTTTTTTCTATTAATTATGTTTTTACTGTCAAGTATTAGATAATTTTTCCTAATTGTAAATGCAGAAGATCTTCTCCTGTACTGTTTATAAGTTTTATACTTTTATTTTTCACATTAACATCAGGGTCCTTTTTACTTGATCTATTTTCATTTGAAGTATGAAGATTAGTTTGATTTTCTTTGTTTGTTTGCTATGAATGTTTATTGCTCCAGCACCATTTATTTGTTGAGAAAGATATTCTTGGTTTATTGAATTAGTCTTACACCACTGTAAAAATTATTTTTGAATATTTTTGTAAGTTTATTCCTGGGTTCTTCAGCTAATACCCTATAGTCTTCAATACTGTACTATATAGTAGGTTTAAACATCAGACAGAGGAATTCTTTCAACTTTATCTTTTTTTCTTTTTCTATATTATTTTAGCTATTTTAAGTCCTTTCTATAGAGATTTTGGATAAGCTTGTCTATGTCTACAGAACATTTGCTGAGATTTTTATAGGAATTTTATCTAATCTATATATTGATTTGGTAAGAATTGTCATTATCTTATACTGAGTTGTCCAATCCATGAAAACAGTATATTTCTCCATTATCCAGGCCTTCTTTGATTTATTTTATCAATATTTTAAAATTTTCAACATACAATTCTATATATCTTTTCATTAGTATATATCTATTTCTTTATCACTGGAGCAATTATAAATAATTTTGGATTTTTAATTTTAGCTTCAATATTTTTATTGTTAGCATATGAAAATATAGTTGATGTTTGCATGTTGATCTTATTTCCTACAACCTTACTGATTTTACTTTTTAGCTCTAGGAGAGGTTTTTGGGGTTTTTTGTGTGTGTACATTTCTTGGGATTTTCTAGGTAGACAATCATGCTATTTTTATGTAGGAACAGTGGTATTCCTTTCTTTTTATAAAATGTGATTTTTCTTGTTATTTCTCTTTCTTGCCATATTGCAGTGTCTAGAAGTTCCAGTAAAATGTTGGATAAGAAAGGAGAAAGTGGATGCTATAGGTTCAGTTCAGTTGTGTCCTCCCAAAATTCATATGCTGAATTCCTAAACCCATACCATAGAATTTGGCTATACATGTGGATAGAGTCTTCAAAGATATATTTTCAATTAAAATGAGATCATAAGGTGATCCCTAATCCAAACTGATTTGTATTCTAAAAATAGGAGAATAGGATATACATACAGAGAGGGTAGGATATGACAATACAAACAGAAGATGCCCGTCTAGAGTTCAAGAGAGAGGACTTGGAAGACATGAAGCCTGCTGACACTTTTATCTCAGAAGTCTAGCCTCCATAATTGTGGGATGATACATTTTTAGATTTTAGGCAACCTAGTCTGTAATATTTGAAATGGAGGTTCTAGAAAACTAATACAATGAACATCATGCCTTGCTTCTAAATCTTAGAATGAGTATTGAATACGATTTTACCTGTACATTTTTTATATATGGCCTTTAGCAAGTAGAATAAGTTCTGTTTTATTCTTGTACGGTTATAGTTTTTTTTTTTTGTCATGCAAGGGTGTTGGGTTTTAAAAAGCTTTTTCTATGTTAACTGATGTCATCATATAAGCTTTTTTTTTGCATTAGCTTATTAATATGGTGAATTCTTTTCTTAACTTTTGATTTTTGAATCAGCCTTGTATCTCTGGAATAACTTCCATTTATAAAGTTGTAAAATTATTTTTATGCATTGTTAGATTTAATTTACAATTTTGTTTAATTGTTTTGCCTATACATTTCTGAAAGATATTGATCTATAGCTTTCTCCATTTTCCTCTTTGTCTTTTTTTAAATGAGGGTAATACTAGTCTCATTAAATGAGTTGGAGTGATCCCTCTTCTATTTTATAGAATAGATTGTGTACCACTGGTATTATTTCTTCTTTAAATACTTGGTAGAATTCACCAGTAATATTATTTGGGCTTGTGGATTTTTCCTTTAGAGCTTTTTTAATTATAAACTCAATTTCTTTAAGGTGTACACATCTATAGAGATCATCTATTTTAACTTTTTAAAAAATTGTTGTTCATCATTTACATATAATACCCAGTGCTCATCATAAAAAGTGTCTTCCTTAATACCCATCACCAATCTATCCCAATCCCCTACACACCTCCCTCCATCAACCTTCAGTTTGTCCTCTATAGTTGAGTCTCTCATTTGTTTCCCTCCTCTCTCTTTTGTCCTCTCCTGATTCTTTATCTACTTTGTTTCTTAAATTCCACATATGAGTGAAATCACATAGTATTTGTTTTTCTCTGATTGATTTATTAAACTTAGCATAATACACTCTAGCTCCATCCACACCACATTAATAAGAGAAAGGATAAGAAATATATGATCCTGTCCTAAATGCAGAAAAATTATTCAACAAAATACAGCATCCATTCTTGATAAAAACCCTTAATAGAGTAGGTATAGAAGGAACACACTTCAACATCATAGAAGCTACTTATGTTAGACCTACAGCCAATATCATCCTCAATGGAAAAAAAACAGGGCTTTTCCTTTACATTCAGGAATAAGACATGGATGTCCACTCTAATCCTTTGTATTTAATGTAGTACTATAAGTCCTAGCCTCAGCAATCAGACAACACAAAGAAATAAAAGGTATCCAAATCAGCAAGGAAGAAATAGAACTTTCATTATTTGCAGACAACATAATACTCTATGTAGAATACCTGAAAGAACCTTTAAAAAAAAAGGTTAGAACTAATACATGAATTCAGTAAAGTAACAGGATATAAACAATGAACAGAATTCTGGTGCATTCCTATACACCAATAATGAAGCAACAGAAACAGAAATCAAGGTATCTATCCCATTTACAATAGCATCAAAAACCATAATATATCTAGCAATAAACCTAACCAAAGAGGTAAAAGATCTATAATCTGAAAACTATCAAATACTTATGAAAAAGTTGTTATTGTTGATAATGCTGCTATAAACATTAGGGTGCATGTATCTCTTTGTTCCAGGGACATCCATACTGTTTTCTAGCTACAAGTTTTCAGCTATAATTTGTTTGAATAAACCTTTGGCCATTTATCTTTCACTTCATCTTCTGGGACTCCTATGATATGAATGTTATTACATTTTACTAAGTCACTGAGTTCTCTAAGTCTACCTTTGTGGTCCACTATCTTTCTTTCCCTCTTCTTTTCAATTTTATTATTTTCCATAATTTTATCTTCTATATCACTGACTTACTCCTCTGGTTTGTCCATCCTTGTCATCTAAACTTAATTATCTCCCAAAGGTCATATTTCCAAATATCATCACATGGGGAGTTGGAGCTTCAAGATATGAATTTCAAGAGATAATGCAGTACATAGCATTATTTCAGGGAAATTGATTAATTTCTTCGAAGTTGTCAAATATAGGAGTGCAAAGAAGTTTGTAGTATCCCCTTATCTTATTATAGGTTCCAGGATCTGCAGTGATATCATCTGTTTAGTTTTAATCTTGTTAATTTGTATCTTCTTTTTATCATTCTTGCTAGATGTGTTTCAATTTTATAGATTTTTTTATATATTATTTTTTGTTTTTGTTTTCTTGTTTTTTCTCTAGTTTTCCTCTTTTTCAGCTTCAATAATAAATATTGGTTCTTATCTTTATTTCTTTCCTTCTGTCTAATTTGAATTGAATTTGCTTACCTTTTAATAATCCTTGAAGAAGGAATTTAGATGATTGATTTGGGTTCTTTTATATTCTTCTGATATAAATATTTAGTGCTCTAAATCTCTCTGTCAGCACTGCTTAACTGTGTGCCATACATATTTTGATGTGTTGCATTTTTATTCTCATTTAGTTCTTTGTAATTTTAAACTTTCTTTTGATACCAGCTCTTGGACCCATGGATAATGTATGTGTGTTGTTTAATTTCCACATATTTAGATACTTTCATATTGTATTTGTGTTATTTCTGGTTTGATTCCACTATGTTTAGAAAACACCCCCTGTATTATTTCAATAATTTCAAATTTGCTGAGGTTCCTTTCATATCCACAAATACAGTCTATCTTGGTGACTTTTCCATGTGTTCTTAAAAAAATGTGTATTTTACTGTTGTTGGATTGAGGCTTCTATATACATTATAGTTGATTAATGGTGTATGCAATTCTCCCATACCCTGCTGATTTTCTTTTTTTAAGATTTTTTATTTATTTATTCGGAGAGAGAGAGAGAGAATGGCAGAGACACAGGCAGAGGGAGAAGCAGGCTCCATGCAGGGAGCCTGACACGGGACTCGATCTCAGGTCTCCAGGATCATGCCCCAGGCTGAAGGCGGTGCTAAACTGCTGAGCCACCGGGTCTGCCCCTCTGCTGATTTTCTAGTTGGGAGTGTTCTATGAAATCCTCAGAGTGATGTGTTGAAGTACCCAATAATAATAGTGAATTTGTCCATTTCTATCTCTGCTATATCATTTTTGGCTGTGTGTGCTTAGAGGCTCTTTTTTTTTTTTTTTTTGGTGCCTACAAACTAAAGTTGTTTTATCTTTCTTGTGAATTGGCAGTTTTATCATTGCTTGTCTCTTTGTTTCTACTATATGTCTTTGCTCACAAGACAACTTTATCTGATATTAATATAGCTACTACTTGTTTTTCTTAAATAAATGATTGTTTGATATATCTTACTCCACATATTAACTTTCAAATTATCTATGTTTTTGCACTTGAAGTGAGATTCTTGTATTCAACACATTGTTGGATTTTTTTAAATTGGTATATTGCCTTTCAATTAGTATATTTAGGCCATTTACATTTAAGGTAATTAATGATATATTGGGATTAAAGTCTCCAATTTTGACTTATGTTGTTTATTACCCTTGTTTATCTTATTTTATGTATTATGGATTATTTAAGCACTTTTAAGGATTCTATATTGATTCACTTAGAGTTTTTTAGACATATCACTTGGTATAGTTTTCTTAGTCATTGCTTTAGGCACTACATTATATGCACACAACTTATCACGGTATATTGTTTTCCATATTTTACTACTTTGAGTGAAGTATAGAAAGTTTATCTGCATTAAGTTTCATATAACCTGCTTACTTTTTATTTTTATCTTTATTTAATTTCTTTTTTGATGGGGGAGGGGGAGAGGGAGAGAGAAAATCCCAAGCAGGCTCCATGCCCAGAGCAGAGCTAGATGCAGGGCTGGATCTCATGACCTGGAGATCATGATCTGAGCTGAAACCAAGATTCAGATGTTTAACCAACTGAGCAACTCAGGGGCCCTCCTCCCCACTTTTTAAATATAACTTTTTAAGTATTTTCTTCATAAATAGAGAGAAACACATCAGATGATATAATTTTTTGCAACTACCAAAAATAGTTTTAAATATTCAAAGAAGTAAGATAGTCCATTATACTTACATGTTTACTTCTGTTTTTACCCATCCCATTGTCCTTGTTTCCTTTCCCAAGTTCAAAACCGACTGAACTTCCCTGACATGGAATGTGATAGAATAAGATCTCGTGCCCTACTTTGCAACACATCATTAAGACTCATTGCTGCGGGATCCCTGGGTGGCGCAGCAGTTTAGCGCCTGCCTTTGGCGCGGGGCGCGATCCTGGAGACCCGGGATCGAATCCCACGTCGGGCTCCCGGTGCATGGAGCCTGCTTCTCCCTCTGCCTGTGTCTCTGCCTCTCTCTCTCTCTCTGTGTGACTATTATAAATAAATAAAGATAATTTTAAAAAAAGACTCATTGCTGCCTATTGCAGATGGAGGTGTAGGCTACTGGACCTCACTTATATTGTCCTGGTGGGTGAATGGGAGTACCGACTGGCTTGGCAAATAGGGAATTAAAAATCAGCTGCTTACTCAGATAATATCCATCCAAAAATTGAACTGCTGCTGTTTCTGCTAGGCAAGGAACAGCACATTACTTCTCTTTCCTAGGTCCCGCTAATACCATCCTGCCAGGAAATCAGACTGCTACCTGCTTTTTGTGGGAACTAGTGGAGTAAGGATACGGGGAGTTGTAGAAAAAGTATTGCCAAAAAGTTTTTCTGTTGTTAAGCCACATTTTTCTGGGTCTAGTGATAAAAGGGGCTTAATGGTGCCTGAATAAAATTTGGCCAAGAGTTTTGTCAGTTACAGGGAGAAGATGACCATTTGCAAGCCAAA
This sequence comes from Canis lupus dingo, assembly GCF_003254725.2. NCBI lineage: Eukaryota > Metazoa > Chordata > Mammalia > Carnivora > Canidae > Canis > Canis lupus. Next base: position 67,924,987 of record NC_064281.1, read on the forward strand.
GATAGAAATCTAAAAAGAAATCAACTCTGCTGACACATTAGTATTCAACTTATAGTTTCCAGAATTGTGAGGGAAAAAAATTCTCATGTTTAAGGTATCCAATCTGTGGTACCTTGTTATGGAATCTCTAGCAATCTAATAAACTGTGATTCATGGAATGCAGAAAAACAACCATATATTCAGTGGATTACAGTCAGAGATATAGATAGAGGCTAATATGGCCAGATGGCATGATACTCAAGGGGGCATGGCTTTTTAAAATGTGATTGAAGAAATAGTTTAGAAGTGATGTTAGGCATGCCTACCCAATATTGTACTGGAACTTCTAGCTAGAACAATTAGGTAAGACAGATAAATAAAAGACATCCAAATCAAGTAGAAGGGAGCAAAATTGTTGCTTTTTGCTGATATTATTTTATATAAAAATTTATAAAGAATAAACCAAAAAATGTTATAACTAATGACATAAGTAAAGTTGAAAGAGAGAAAATCAACAGAGAAATCAGCTGCATTCTTTTACATGAATGAAGAAACATTTAACAAAGAATTTTATTTTTTTACTTTTTTATTTTTTTAAATTATTTTTTGTTGGAGTTCAATTTGCCAACATATAGCATAATACCCAGTGCTCATCCCGCCAAGTGCCCCTCTCAGTGCCCATCACCCAGTCACCCCAACCCTCCGCCCACTTTCCCTTCCACTACCCCTTGTTCATTTCCCAGAGTTAGGTGTCTCTCATGTTTTAACAAAGAATTTTAAAAAGAATTATCCCACTCATGATAACATTAAAATTAATGAAATATTAAAAATAAATTTAACCAAAGAAGTGAAATACTGAAAGAAAATTGCTTTGCTAAAAGAAATCAAAGAGAATACAAACAAATGGAAATACATCTCTTGTTCATGGATTAAAAGAGCTAATATTGTTAAAATGTCCATACTACCCAAATCCATCTACAAATTTGATCTAATCGCCATCAAAATACCAAAGATATTCCTCATAAGAATAGAAGAAACAACAATAAAATTTGTGTGAAACTACAAAAGATCCCAAATAGACAAAGCAATTCTGAGAAAAAAAAAGAACACATCTAAAGGTAACTTCCAGATTACAAACTATACTACAAACCATAGTAATAAAAACAAATGGCACAAAAATAGACACATGGATTAGTAAAAAGAATAGAAATCCTGTTGTATTCAGTCAACTAATATTCAGTAAGGGATACCAGAGCACCCAATGGAGAAGGGAAAGTTTCTTCAACAAAATGGGTTGGGGAAAATGGAAAAAAAAACACATGCAGAAAAATAAAATTGGAACCCTATCTCACACTATTCACAAATTTAACTGAAATGGATTAAAAAATTAAACATAAGATTGATACCATTAAACCTCTGGAGGAAAATATGGGGAAGGAATTCTTCATAGTGGTCTTAGCAATGATTTTATGAACATGATGCCAAAAGAACAAACAAAAGTAAAAATAAATAAATGGGACTACATCAAAATCAAAAGCTTCTGCTCAGCAAAAGAAACAACAAAATGAATGTATAGAATGGAAAATATATATATATAAAGAACTCATGCAACAACAACAAAACAAAAACAACTCTATTAAAAATGAGAAGAACTAAGTAGACATTTTTCCAAAGAGAACAGCAAAATGGCCAACAGACACATGAAAATATGTTCAACGTACTAATCAGGGAATTGCAGATTTAAGCCCTAATGATATATCACTTCACACATCTGAGAATGACTATCATCAAGAAGACAAGAGACAACTGGTGTTGTAAAGGATGTAGTAAAAGGGGAAACCTTATGCAATGTTGGTGGGAATATAAATTATTCCAACCACTATGGAAAACAATAGGGCAGTTTTTCAAAAAGGTAAGAATAAATTCACCATATGATTCATGAATTCCACTATTGGGTAAATAATCAAAGGAAAGTAAAACAGTATTTTGAAGAGATATATGCATTCCCATGTATACTGCAGGACTATTTGCAATAACCATAATATGGAAACAACAAAACACCCATCAATGGATGAATGGATACAAAATATGTGGTATATATACACAATGGAATATTATTCAGACATGAGAAAACGTGGTATCTTGCTATTTGCAACAACACAGATGGACATTGAGAACATTATGTTAAGTGATATGAATTAGAGAAAGATACTGTATGACATCATTTATATGTGTAATCTAAAAAAGTAATATCAGCAAAAAACACAACAAAATGGTGTTTACTGGGGCATGAGGATTGGTCGGATAAGATAGATGTTGTTTAAAGATATAAATTTGCAATGAGTAGTAAATAAGTCATACATGGTATGTAGATAATATTGTACTATAATTATGTAATGTAATAAATGTCTTTACAATTGCAGTCATATCACAACATGTAAATGTATTATGTCAGATGTGTTATACACCTTAGATTTACATATATGATGCCATATATGTTCAATAAAAATAATTAGAAAAGAAAAAGAAGTGATGTGTGGAACAAAGACCATATTTAATTTACCTGCTTGATCAAGATTGAATAATAAAAACCATAATAATGATGCTAACAAAATCAACAACAACAATAAAAAATAGTGACAATTACTTTATATTCCAGGCTATCTTCTATTATTTTAGTCATTTTGTACAAATTGACACATTCAACTCTCAAAACACTCTTATTACTATTGTTTCACTGATAAAAAAAACTACAAAAGTTTTATTTTTTTCCCAAGGTTATATGGCTATTCAGTCACAGGGATACAATTCAAATCAAGATATTCTGGATCAATGTCTACTCTCTGAATAGGCTATAAGGTAAATAATGTGAAGGAGAAAAAGTAACCTCCCTTAGCTTTTTAAAAAATTCTTACATCTAATGAAATCCAGAATCTGGATTCACCTAAATATATGCTTCCAAGTTTGTACTCATTTTGTAATTTATAGTTGTATTAAGCCAAATATTGACTAAGTGATAAACTAATTAATTGTGGTAATCTAATATATTGCAGTTTATACTATTACTTTGTTTATTAAATTAGATAAAGGAAGTGCTAACCCATAGTATAGTATGAAAAGTAGAATATTAGTTCTAAGAATTCATCATTCTTTCTTTTAACTTACAACATTATAGACCCAAAACAGTTTCATAATATAATAGTTGCATGTATGGTCCAGGAAGTGAAATATATTTTTTATTAAGGTCTGGAATTCTGTTCTGTCAGGAAATAAATATTTACATATAGAATTGGTAGTCTGAAGCATGTGCATATTATTCCCTTATAAACATGTGTAAATTTAAATCTGTTTTTGTAAAATTAATAAAAGATTACACATTTTATAAAGTCTTTATTAATTGTAAGAACAAACTGCCCAGTTTCTTTAAGTAATTTACATGAACTGTACAATAAAATTCTGTTTTAAAGATCAGATAGCTTGCAGGAGAAGAAAGTTATTTTGAGTGTATATTAAAATGCACAGCAACAATCCTAAATCAAAATTTTTGCTTCCTGGCTGAAAGTCTGTGGCTATGTCTACTGGCACTCAGAGATCGCCAAAGTCAAGCTACAAAGTTAGTAGGCTAGGAGTGGAACATTAAAAATATTGGTTATTCTTATCACCAGCATTTCACAATGAATGAGGTTAATATACCAGTAACCTACAGCTGAAAAGATTTCAGACTTTTTCAGGTACCATTTACACAGAAAAAAAAAAAAAACACAAATACATCTCATGGAAAAATAAAAGTACAGAAAAATGAATTTTTGTTTTGTGTATTATAAAGAAATATATTGATTCAAATATGGTATAAAGGACATAAAATTCAGGTAGGAGCTATAAATTTACCATAGTAAGAAGTATACTTTAATTAGAAAGACAGGAGAGCCCCGTCCCGGAGACGCAGGAGCTGCACCGACCTTCCCGGGCGGAAAGGGGCTCGCGGGGAGTGGGAGCAGGACCCAGGAGGGCGGGGATGCCCTCGGGCTCCCCGGGACAGTAACAGACACCTGCGCCCCGGGAGAGTGCGCCGAGCTCCCTAAGGGCTGCAGCGCGCACTGCGGGACCCGGCGGGACCCGGAGCAGCTGAAGGGGCTCGGGCCGCGGCTCCGCGGAGGGGGCTGCGCGGCCCCGGGAGCAGCTCGGAGGGGCTCGGGCAGAGGAAGAGGCTCCGTGCAGGAGGGGGCTGCGCGGTTCCAGGAGCAGCTCGGAGGGGCTCGGGCGGCGGCTCCGCGGAGGGGGCTGCGGCCCGGGAGCGCGAATCCAACAGCGCAGGCTCCGGAGCACAGGGCGCCGGGACACAGCCCAGGATCCCGCCTCCCCCGGGACAGGCAGAGGCCGGGAGGGCCCAGGACAGCAAGGACGCTCCTGCCCCGAGCTGAGCAGAGCAGCGGCCCCGCCCCGGAGCCTCCAGGCCCTGCAGACGGAGTTCCTGCCGGAGCTGAATCCAGGTTTCCAGAGCGGCCCCGCCACTGGGGCTGTTCCTCCTGCGGCCTCACGGGGTAAACAACCCCCACCGAGCCCTGCACCAGGCAGGGGCACGGCAGCTCCCCCAACTGCTAACACCTGAAAATCAGCACAACAGGCCCCTCCCCCAGAAGATCAGCTAGACGGACAACTTCCAGGAGAAGCCAAGGACTTAAAAAACACAGAATCAGAAGATACTCCCCGGTGGTTCTTTTTTTTGTTTGTTTGTTTTTGTTTTTGTTTTTGTTTTTGTTTTGTTTTGCTTTTGATTTGTTTCCTTCCCCCACCCCCTTTTTTTTCTCCTTTCTTTTTCTTTCTCTTTTTCTTCCTTTTTTTTTTCGTTTTTTTTTTCTTTTTCTTCCCTTTTTTTTTTTCTCTTTCTCTTTTCTTTCCTTCTTTCTCTCCTCTCTTTTTCTCTTTTTCCCAATACAACTTGCTTTTGGCCACTCTGCACTGAGCAAAATGACTAGAAGGAAAACCTCACCTCAAAAGAAAGAATCAGAAACAGTCCTCTCTCCCACAGAGTTACAAAATCTGGATTACAATTCAATGTCAGAAAGCCAATTCAGAAGCACTATTATACAGCTACTGGTGGCTCTAGAAAAAAGTATAAAGGACTCAAGAGACTTCATGACTGCAGAATTTAGAGCTAATCAGGCAGAAATTAAAAATCAATTGAATGAGATGCAATCCAAACTAGAAGTCCTAACGACGAGGGTTAACGAGGTGGAAGAACGAGTGAGTGACCTAGAAGACAAGTTGATAGCAAAGAGGGAAACTGAGGAAAAAAGAGACAAACAATTAAAAGACCATGAAGATAGATTAAGGGAAATAAACGACAGCCTGAGGAAGAAAAACCTACGTTTAATTGGGGTTCCCGAGGGCGCCGAAAGGGACAGAGGGCCAGAATATGTATTTGAACAAATTCTAGCTGAAAACTTTCCTAATCTGGGAAGGGAAACAGGCATTCAGATCCAGGAAATAGAGAGATCCCCCCCTAAAATCAATAAAAACCGTTCAACACCTCGACATTTAATTGTGAAGCTTGCAAATTCCAAAGATAAAGAGAAGATCCTTAAAGCAGCAAGAGACAAGAAATCCCTGACTTTTATGGGGAGGAGTATTAGGGTAACAGCAGACCTCTCCACAGAGACCTGGCAGGCCAGAAAGGGCTGGCAGGATATATTCAAGGTCCTAAATGAGAAGAACATGCAACCAAGAATACTTTATCCAGCAAGGCTCTCATTCAAAATGGAAGGAGAGATAAAGAGCTTCCAAGACAGGCAGCAACTAAAAGAATATGTGACCTCCAAACCAGCTCTGCAAGAAATTTTAAGGGGGACTCTTAAAATTCCCCTTTAAGAAGAAGTTCAGTGGAACAGTCCACAAAAACAAAGACTGAATAGATACCATGATGACACTAAACTCATATCTCTCAATAGTAACTCTGAATGTGAACGGGCTTAATGACCCCATCAAAAGGCGCAGGGTTTCAGACTGGATAAAAAAGCAGGACCCATCTATTTGCTGTCTACAAGAGACTCATTTTAGACAGAAGGACACCTACAGCCTGAAAATAAAAGGTTGGAGAACCATTTACCATTCGAATGGTCCTCAAAAGAAAGCAGGGGTAGCCATCCTTATATCAGATAAACTAAAATTTACCCCAAAGACTGTAGTGAGAGATGAAGAGGGACACTATATCATACTTAAAGGATCTATTCAACAAGAGGACTTAACAATCCTCAATATATATGCTCCGAATGTGGGAGCTGCCAAATATATAAATCAATTATTAACCAAAGTGAAGAAATACTTAGATAATAATACACTTATACTTGGTGACTTCAATCTAGCTCTTTCTATACTCGATAGGTCTTCTAAGCAAAACATCTCCAAAGAAACGAGAGCTTTAAATGATACACTGGACCAGATAGATTTCACAGATATCTACAGAACTTTACATCCAAACTCAACTGAATACACATTCTTCTCAAGCGCACATGGAACTTTCTCCAGAATAGACCACATATTGGGTCACAAATCAGGTCTGAACCGATACCAAAAGATTGGGATTGTCCACTGCATATTCTCGGACCATAATGCCTTGAAATTAGAACTAAATCACAACAAGAAGTTTGGAAGGACCTCAAACACATGGAGGTTAAGGACCATCCTGCTAAAAGATAAAAGGGTCAACCAGGAAATTAAGGAAGAATTAAAAAGATTCATGGAAACTAATGAGAATGAAGATACAACCGTTCAAAATCTTTGGGATGCAGCAAAAGCAGTCCTAAGGGGGAAATACATCGCAATACAAGCATCCATTCAAAAACTGGAAAGAACTCAAATACAAAAGCTAACCTTACACATAAAGGAGCTAGAGAAAAAACAGCAAATAGATCCTACACCCAAGAGAAGAAGGGAGTTAATAAAGATTCGAGCAGAACTCAACGAAATCGAGACCAGAAGAACTGTGGAACAGATCAACAGAACCAGGAGTTGGTTCTTTGAAAGAATTAATAAGATAGATAAACCATTATCCAGCCTTATTAAAAAGAAGAGAGAGAAGACTCAAATTAATAAAATCATGAATGAGAAAGGAGAGATCACTACCAACACCAAGGAAATACAAACGATTTTAAAAACATATTATGAACAGCTATACGCCAATAAATTAGGCAATCTAGAAGAAATGGACGCATTCCTGGAAAGCCACAAACTACCAAAACTGGAACAGGAAGAAATAGAAAACCTGAACAGGCCAATAACCAGGGAGGAAATTGAAGCAGTCATCAAAAACCTCCCAAGACACAAGAGTCCAGGGCCAGATGGCTTCCCAGGAGAATTTTATCAAACGTTTAAAGAAGAAATCATACCTATTCTCCTAAAGCTGTTTGGAAAGATAGAAAGAGATGGAGTACTTCCAAATTCGTTCTATGAAGCCAGCATCACCTTAATTCCAAAGCCAGACAAAGACCCCGCCAAAAAGGAGAATTACAGACCAATATCCCTGATGAACATGGATGCAAAAATTCTCAACAAGATACTGGCCAATAGGATCCAACAGTTCATTAAGAAAATTATTCACCATGACCAAGTAGGATTTATCCCTGGGACACAAGGCTGGTTCAACACCCGTAAAACAATCAATGTGATTCATCATATCAGCAAGAGAAAAACCAAGAACCATATGATCCTCTCATTGGATGCAGAGAAAGCATTTGACAAAATACAGCATCCATTCCTGATCAAAACTCTTCAGAGTGTAGGGATAGAGGGAACATTCCTCGACATCTTAAAAGCTATCTATGAAAAGCCCACAGCAAATATCATTCTCAATGGGGAAGCACTGGGAGCCTTTCCCCTAAGATCAGGAACAAGACAGGGATGTCCACTCTCACCACTGCTATTCAACATAGTACTGGAAGTCCTAGCCTCAGCAATCAGACAACAAAAAGACATTAAAGGCATTCACATTGGCAAAGAAGAAGTCAAACTCTCCCTCTTCGCCGATGACATGATACTCTACATAGAAAACCCAAAAGTCTCCACCCCAAGATTGCTAGAACTCATACAGCAATTCGGTAGTGTGGCAGGATACAAAATCAATGCCCAGAAATCAGTGGCATTTCTATACACTAACAATGAGACTGAAGAAAGAGAAATTAAGGAGTCAATCCCATTTACAATTGCACCCAAAAGCATAAGATACCTAGGAATAAACCTCACCAAAGATGTAAAGGATCTATACCCTCAAAACTATAGAACACTTCTGAAAGAAATTGAGGAAGACACAAAGAGATGGAAAAATATTCCATGCTCATGGATTGGCAGAATTAATATTGTAAAAATGTCAATGTTACCCAGGGCAATATACACGTTTAATGCAATCCCTATCAAAATACCATGGACTTTCTTCAGAGAGTTAGAACAAATTATTTTAAGATTTGTGTGGAATCAGAAAAGACTTCGAATAGCCAGGGGAATTTTAAAAAAGAAAACCATATCTGGGGGCATCACAATGCCAGATTTCAGGTTGTACTACAAAGCTGTGGTCATCAAGACAGTGTGGTACTGGCACAAAAACAGACACATAGATCAGTGGAACAGAATAGAGAATCCAGAAGTGGACCCTGAACTTTATGGTCAACTAATATTCGATAAAGGAAGAAAGACTATCCATTGGAAGAAAGACAGTCTCTTCAATAAATGGTGCTGGGAAAATTGGACATCCACATGCAGAAGAATGAAACTAGACCACTCTCTTTCACCATACACAAAGATAAACTCAAAATGGATGAAAGATCTAAATGTGAGACAAGATTCCATCAAAATCCTAGAGAAGAACACAGGCAACACCCTTTTTGAACTCGGCCATAGTAACTTCTTGCAAGATACATCCACGAAGGCAAAAGAAACAAAAGCAAAAATGAACTATTGGGACTTCATCAAGATAAGAAGCTTTTGCACAGCAAAGGATACAGTCAACAAAACTCAAAGACAACCTACAGAATGGGAGAAGATATTTGCAAATGACATATCAGATAAAGGGCTAGTTTCCAAGATCTATAAAGAACTTATTAAACTCAACACCAAAGAAACAAACAATCCAATCATGAAATGGGCAAAAGACATGAACAGAAATCTCACAGAGGAAGACATAGACATGGCCAACATGCATATGAGAAAATGCTCTGCATCACTTGCCATCAGGGAAATACAAATCAAAACTACAATGAGATACCACCTCACACCAGTGAGAATGGGGAAAATTAACAAGGCAGGAAACCACAAATGTTGGAGAGGATGCGGAGAAAAGGGAACCCTCTTACACTGTTGGTGGGAATGTGAACTGGTGCAGCCACTCTGGAAAACTGTGTGGAGGTTCCTCAAACAGTTAAAAATATACCTGCCCTACGACCCAGCAATTGCACTGTTGGGGATTTACCCCAAAGATACAAATGCAATGAAACGCCGGGACACCTGCATCCCGATGTTTCTAGCAGCAATGGCCACGATAGCCAAACTGTGGAAGGAGCCTCGGTGTCCAACGAAAGATGAATGGATAAAGAAGATGTGGTTTATGTATACAATGGAATATTACTCAGCTATTAGAAATGACAAATACCCACCATTTGCTTCAACGTGGATGGAACTGGAGGGTATTATGCTGAGTGAAGTAAGTCAGTCGGAGAAGGACAAACATTATATGTTCTCATTCATTTGGGGAATATAAATAATAGTGAAAGGGAAAATAAGGGAAGGGAGAAGAAATGTGTGGGAAATATCAGAAAGGGAGACAGAACGTAAAGACTGCTAACTCTGGGAAACGAACTAGGGGTGGTAGAAGGGGAGGAGGGCGGGGGGTGGGAGTGAATGGGTGACGGGCACTGGGTGTTATTCTGTATGTTAGTAAATTGAACACCAATAAAATATAAAAAAAAAAAATTAGAAAGACATAAAGGGATGCCTGGATGGCTCAGCAGTTGAGCATCTGCCTTTGGCTCAAGGCGTGATCTGAGCATCTGGGATCCAGTCCCTCATCAGGCTCCCTAAGGGGAGAGTGTTTCTCCCTCTGCCTATGTCTCTGCTCTCTCTCTGTCTGTGTCTTACATGAATAATTAAATAAAAATCTTTAAAAAAAGAAAGAAAGACATAAAGGATTATAAAGGTGAATATTCATAGAAAAGTATTGAAGCCTATTTCATTGGAAGATATTTTGACAATATGCATTAACTCCTCTTGTTTCTTGTATATTACATGGTTGAAACCTTAGTCAATTTTCATTTAATTAAATGGTTTAATTGAAATGATAGTGGAGGGGCTCCTGGGTTTCTCAGTCTGGTAAACATCTACCTTCAACTTGGTTCATGATCTCAGGGTCCTAGGATCAAGCCCCTCATTGAACCCTACATTGGGGTCCCTGCTTCTCCCTCTTCCTATGCCTGCCACTCCCACTGCTTGTGCTCTCTCTCTCTCTGTCAAATAATTAAATTAAAAATCTTTTTAAAAATGAACATAAAAATGTGAGCAAAAATACCAAGTGCATTTTGCAGAATTTATTTGCAAACAAGGTAGTCTTCTTGGCACTGGAAGTATCAAACATTCACCAAAAAAAGTATTAGAGCTAGTAAATGAAGTCAGTAAACTGAAGGATACAAAACTAATATATACAAATAAACATAAATATGTTGCATTTCTGTAAATTGAAAATAACTAACATAAAGAGAAATTAGGTAAATAATCCCATTTATAATTGCATCAAAAAGAAAGAAATAACCAGGAATACATTTTACCACAGAGGTGAAAGACTAATATGATATTGATGAAAACTAATATGATATTGATGAAAGAAATTGAAGATGCCACAAATAAATTGAAAGATACAGTGTGTTCATGGATTGAAAGAATCAATATTGTTAAATGATCATACTACCCAAAATAACCTATAGATTCGATCCAATCCCTATAAAAATACCAATGCCATTTTTTTACAGAACAAACACAAATTATCCCAAAACTTGTATGAAAACACAAAATAGTCCTGAAAAGCCAAAACGATCTTGGAAAAGAATAACAAAACTGTTGGTACCATGTTCTCTGAATTAAAATTACACTACAAAGCTATAGTAATCAAAACAGTATGGTGCTCTCATGAAAACAGACATGTAGATCAATGGAACAGAATATAGAGTCCAGAAGTAAACCCATATTTATATGGCTAATTGATCTTCCACAAATAATGCAAGAATATACAATGGGAAAAGACAGACTTTTCAATAATGGTGTTGGAAAAACTAGACAATATGCAAAAGAATGAAACTGGACTTCTTTCTTACACAATGTAGAAAAATAAACTCAAAAATGGACTAAAAATGTAAATGTAGGACCAGAAAACAAAAAATCTGGAAGAAAATTTAAGCAGTAACCTCCTGAATGTAAGTCTGAGCAATATTTTTGTGGCTGTGACTCATCAGGAAAGGAAAACAAAAGCAAAAGTAAATAAAATTGCATCAAACTAAAAAAAACTTTAACAACAACAAAAAGCTTTTGCACAGTGATGGCCATCATCAACAAAATGAAATGAAAAGGCTGAATGTAAGAAGATATTTCTCAACAATATAATCAGTAAGGGGTTAATATCCAAAATTTATAGAAGACTCACACAACTTAATATCAAAAAACAATCAATCCAATTAAAAATTGGCAGAAGAGGATGCCTGGGTGGCTCAGTGGTTGGGCTCAGAGGGTGATCCTAGGACCTGGATCAAATCCCACATAGGGCTCCCTGCAAGGAGCCTACCTCTCCTTCTGCCTGTGTCTCTGCCTCTCTTTCTCTCTGTGTCTCTCATGAATAAATAAATAAATCTTTTTAAAAAATTGGCAGAAGACCTGAATAGACATTTCTCCCAAGAAGACATGCAGACATCCAATAGACACATGAAAAGATGCTCAATATCATTAATCATCATGGAAATGTAAACCAAAACCATAACGTCAACTCACATTTGTCAACATGTTAAGTCTCTCTCTCAAATAAATAAATAAATAGAATAGGTATGATTTCTTCTTTAAACGTTTGATAGAATTCCCCTGGGAAGCCATCTGGCCCTGGACTCTTGTGTCTTGGGAGGTTTTTGATGACTGCTTCAATTTCCTCCCTGGTTATTGGCCTGTTCAGGTTTTCTATTTCTTCCTGTTCCAGTTTTGGTAGTTTGTGGCTTTCCAGGAATGCCTCCATTTCTTCTAGATTGCCTAATTTATTGGCATATAGCTGTTCATAATATGTTTTTAAAATCGTTTGTATTTCCTTGGTGTTGGTAGTGATCTCTCCTTTCTCATTCATGATTTTATTAATTTGAGTCTCCTCTCTCTTCTTTTTATTAAGGCTGGCTAATGGTTTATCTATCTTATTAATTCTTTCAAAGAACCAACTCCTGGTTTTGTTGACCTGTTCCACAGTTCTTCTGGTCTCCATTTCGTTGAGTTCTGCTCGAATCTTTATTAACTCCCTTATTCTCCTGGGTGTAGGATCTATTTGCTGTTTTTTCTCTAGCTCCTTTATGTGTAAGGTTAGCTTTTGTATTTGAGTTCTTTCCAGTTTTTGAATGGATGCTTGTATTGCGACGTATTTCCCCCTCAGGACTGCTTTTGCTGCATCCCAAAGATTTTGAACGGTTGTATCTTCATTCTCATTAGTTTCCATGAATCTTTTTAATTCTTCCTTAATTTCCTGGTTGACCCTATCATCTTTTAGCAGGATAGTCCTTAACCTCCACGTGTTTGAGGTCCTTCGAAACTTCTTGTTGTGATTTAGTTCTAATTTCAAGGCATTATGGTCTGAGAATATGCAAGGGACGATCCCAATCTTTTGGTATCGGTTCAGACCCGATTTGTGACCCAGTATGTGGTCTATTCTGGAGAAAGAAAGTTCCATGTGCACTTGAGAAGAATGTGTATTCAGTTGAGTTTGGATATAAAGTTCTGTAGATATCTGTGAAATCCATCTGGTCCAGTGTATCGTTTAAAGCTCTCGTTTCTTTGGAGATGTTGTGCTTAGAAGACCTATCGAGGGTAGAAAGCGCTAGATTGAAGTCACCAAGTATAAGTGTATTATTATCTAAGTATTTCTTCACTTTTGTTATTAATTGGTTTAAATATTTGGCAGCTCCCACATTCGGGGCATATATATTGAGGATTGTTAAGTCCTCTTGTTGGATAGATCCTTTAAGTATGAGATAGTGTCCCTCTTCATCTCTTACTACAGTCTTCGAGGTAATAAATAAATAAATAAATAAATAAATAAATAAATAAATAAATAAAATATTTTAAAAAGGAAATAAAAGGCATCCACATCAGCAGAGAAGCAGTTAAATTTTCACTATTTGCAGAGACCATGATACTCCATAAAGACATCCTGAAGACTCCACCAAAAGACTGCTAGAACTGATATACAAATCCAATAAAGTCACAGGATATAGACTCAGCATCCAGAAATCTGTTGCACTTCTATATATCAATAATGAAGAAGCAAAAAGAGAAATTCAGGAATCAATCCCACTTACCATTGTCCAAAAAAATCATAGTATATGAAGGAAAAAACTTTCTAAAGCATATAAAAGAGTTGTACTCTAAAACTCTTCAAAGTAACTGAAGATGACACAAAGAAGTGGAAAGAATTTACATGCTCATAGATAGGAAGAAAAAATATTGTTAAAATGTCTATACTACCCAAAGCAAATTACACATTTAAAGCAATCTCTATCAAAATACCAAGAGCAATTTTCACAGAGCTAGAACACTAACTTATATGTTTATATGGAACCATGAAAGATCCCAAATAACAAAGCAAAGTTGAAAATTAAGACCACATCTGGGGGAATCATAATTGCATACTTAAAGTTACATTACAAAGCTGCAGTGAGCAAAACAGTATTATAATGGTTCAAAGATAGACACATAGATCAATGGAACACAATACAAGACCCAGAAGTGCAACCACAACCATACAGTCAATTAATCTCCGACAAAGCAGCAAAGTATATCCAATGGGGAAAAAAACATTTGTTAAAATAATTTTGTTGGGAAAACTGAGCAGCAACATACAAAAGAATGAAATAGGACCTTTTCCTCCATGATACACAAGATAAATTCAAAATGAATTTAATAGCTAAATGTGGGGCCTGAAACCATAAAAATCCTAGAGGAGAACAAAGGCAGTAACCTTTGACATCAGCCTTAGCAATTTCTTTCTAGATATGTCTCCTGAGTCAAAGGAAACAGAAGCAAAAATAAACTGTTGGAACTTTGTAAAGATAAAAAGTTTCTAAGCAGTGAAAAATATAGTCAACAAATGTAAAAGGCAACCTATGGAATGTGAGAAAATACTTGCAAATGTCATATTTAAGTATCCAAAATACATAAAGAACTTACAACTCAGAACCCTAGAACTGAATAATGAAAAAAATGGGCAGAAGACATGAATAGACACCTTTCTAAAGAAGACATCCAGATGGCCAACAGACAAATGAAAAGATGCTCAACATAACTCATCATTTAAGAAATACAAATCAACACCACAATGAGATGTCATCTTACACCTGTCAGAATGGCTATAATCTACAACAGAAGAAACAACAGGTGTTTTCATAGATATGGGGGAATCATTCTTGCACTCTTGGTGGGAATACAAACCGTTGCAGTCACTCTGGAAAACAGTATGGGGATTCCTCAAAAAATATAAAGGAAAAAAAGAAAGAAAAAAAGAAAAAAAAAGAAATGCCCTATAATCCAGCAATTATTTATTCAAATAATATAAACATATTAATTCAAAGGAATACTTGCACCCCAATGTTTACAGCAGCATTATCTGCAATAGTCAAATTATGGAAATAACCCAAATGTCCATCTACTGATGAATGGATAAAGAAGATGTGATACATATATCCACCGGAATCTTACTCAGCCATAAAAAAGTATGAAATCTTGTCATTTGCAACTACATAAATGGAGCTAGAGATTATTATGCTAAGTGAAATATATCAGAGAAAGAGAAATACCATATTACTTCACTCATATCTGGAATTTAAGAAACAAAACAAAGGAGCAAAGGGAGGAAAGAGAGGGAGGCAAACAAAAGAAATAGAATCTTAGCTATATAGCGACAAACTCATGGTTACCAGAGGATAGGTGAGTGAAAGGATGGCTTAAATAGGTGATGGGTATTAAGTAGTACACTTGTGATGAGTACCAGATGTTGTATGGAAGTGTTGAATCACTATATTGTACACCTGAAATTAATATGATACTGTATGCTATCTGGAATTTAAATTAACAAAATTTTAAAACTTCATAAATTAAAGAAATAGCCTTTATTACATTGAGGTATGTTCACTCTAAACCTACTTTGTTTAGGGTTTTTTTAACACGAAAGGAGGTATTTTCTGAAGTGCTTTTATTCCTCCACCCATAGATATGATTATATCTTTTACCTTATTGGTGTCATGTATCACATTGATTGGCTTGTGACCATTGAGCCAAACTTGCATCCCAGGAATAAATCCCACTTGATTGTGATTATTTTTTAACATATTACTGAATTTATTTTGCTAGTATTTTATTGAAAATGTTTTCATCCATGTTCATCAGGGATATTGGCTTGTAGGTCACTTTTTTAGAGAAGTTTTTACCTGGTTTTAGTTTCATGGTTATTGGGCCCTCATAGAATAAATTTGGAAGTCTTCCTTCCTTTTCTATTTTTTTTTTGGAACAGCTTGGGAAGAATAAATATTAACTTTTCATAGAATGTTTGGGAAAATTAGAAATGCGAAGCCATTTGACCCTGGACTTTTGTTTGTTGGGAGTTTTTTGATTATTGATTCCGTTTTTTTGTCAGTTGTCAGTCTGTCCAAATTTTCTATTTCTCTCCCTTTCAGTTTTGATACTTGATATGTTTCTAGGAATTTATCCATTTTTTCCAAATTGTCTGATTTATTGATATATTTTCATAATATTTCCTTATAATTGTTTGTATTTCTGTGGTGTGGTTTTATTTCTTCTGTCTCATTTGTGACTTTATGCATTTAAATATTTTTTTCTTGAAAAGTTTGACTAGAGGTTTATCATTTTTTTAAAGATTTTAATTTATTCATGAGAGACACAGAGAGTGAAGCAGGATCCACTCAGGGAACCCAATGTGGGACTCAATCCAGGATCATGTGCTGGGCCAAAAGCAGATGCTCAACCACTGAGCCACCCAAGTGTCCCAAGGTTTATCAATTTTATTGAGTTTTCTCTAATGAAAAAGCTCATTGTTTCATTGATATAGCCTATTGTTTTATATTCTTTCTATATAACTTATTTCTTTCTCCAATCTTTGTTATTTTCTTCCTTCTGCTGGTTTTAGGTTTAGTTTTTTGGAATTTTTGCATTTCCTTCAGGTATAGGTTTAGGTTGCTCATTTCAGACTTTTCTTCCATCTTGAGGTAAGCCTGTATTGCTCATGATTCAGAGGAGAATTAGACCATGTGTGCTGCAGCAAGGAGAGAGCCCTGATCACAGTGAAAGTTGAGAAAGAGAGAGAGAACACTCCCCCCAAACCATTGACCAGGAAAATGAGAGTGGCTGATTTTCATGAGTTTTTACAACCAGCAGGGCTCAAAGACTAGAGTTTCAGAGATTTATGGCTTGGCTGGTGTGGAACCCTAAAGGAGTTGCAGTTCTCCTGTGGAGAAGGAGGTCATATAGCTCAAAAGAAGATGGCAAGATCTGAGGATTACATGGGATGCACTGGGAGACAGGTAACTCTTCTTGAAATGCATCTGGGAGAGGTGGCATTGACTCTCCAGGGACAAAAAAGCCTGCAGGAGCCATTAGCCACTTGCTTCCCAGCAGAAGCATACAGATACCTGTTGAGGGCAACTAACCTGGATACTGGCTCTTGGCTGTGCTTACTCCAAACTCCATTCCCATGCACACTGGTGTAGCTGCGCTTCTGGGAAAAACTGACATCAGTTCCAGCAGAGTGACACCCTTCCCCAGAGGACCAGCAGGGGTCCATGCTCTACCAGGTCCCTGAAGTTTTGAATTATAAAACTCAACTGGACTGGCTGGAATAGAACACAGATGCACTGAGCTGCCAGGCAGGGAGATGGGCCAGACATAGTGTGAAGGCAGAAGCCTAGGAACACTTGGGACATATGAGGAGAGATTGTTCCCTCTTCTTGGAGCACTTCCTGGACAGCAGCAGATACAAACAGAAAGGAAGGAGGGGAATAATGGCATTACTCTCCCCGGTCCCTTAGCATAAACTTTAGGAAGCAGCACAGGGCCAACAATGGTGGCCTAAAACCCTTATTACCCCACTTTCACTATGCAGGTACTACTTTTCTCATGCAAGTGTGTGCCTGAGAACCAGAACATTTGGCACATCCCCTAGAAGACCAGCAAAACTGCCCCACACTCACCATGCCTATTAACCATAGAGTTGTACAAAGCCTCAACGCATGGAAATAGCATCAGATCTTAATTAATAAGCAGACTAGAGAACACTCAGTTAAAACTCACCACACTCTGGCCAAGGTCCAAATACTCCCCACCACAGTCAAGGAGAGACTCTGCCGAGGATTAACCTGAGGGAAAAAGCAACCAAAACACAGCAGCACAAATCACACAACATACACAAGAGGCACTTATTGAAGCACCAGGCTCTGTACAGTATATGACCTTTTCTTTATTAAGCCATTATTCTTGGGAACAGGAAACATAATTTGTTTTCCTAACACAGAGAAGACAGACACTTAGACAAAATACCAAGATGGAGAAGTTCATCCAAAAGAAAGAACACAAAAAGATCACAGCCAAGACTCTAACCAAAAGATATATAAATAATATGCTTAACCCAGACTTAAACAATTATCATAAGGATACTAGATGGGCTTGAAAAAGGCATAGAAAACACTATGGCATCTCTTATCACAGAAACATAAGACCTAAAAACTAATTAGGGCAAAATGCAAACTTCAATACCCAAGATTCAAAACTGATTATATGTAATGACCATAAGGATGAAAAAAATCAGCGGAACTAATAAGTAATATAAAAGCTAAAATATGGAAAATAATGAAGCTGAAAATAAGAGGGAAAGAACAATATTAGATGACAAACCGTAGTCTTAGGGAACACAGTGACTCCATAAAGCATAATAACATTCATATCATAGGAGTACCAGAGCAGAGAAAGAGGGTAAAAGGTTTATTTGAGGAAACAATAGCTGAAAACTTTCCTAATCTGGGGAAGAAACACACATCCAGGAGGCACATAGAACTATCATAAAAATTGACAGAACCAGGCCAACAAAAAGACATATCATAGTCAAAATTTCAAAAATAGATGATGAAAAAATCCTGAGAGCAGCAAGAGAAAAGGAGCCCCTGACTTGAAAGGGAAGACAAATAAGGTTAGCAGCAGATCTCTCCACAGAAACTTGATAGGCAAGAAGTGGCATGATACATTCAACATTCTGGATGGGAAAATATGCAACCAGGAATAATCTATGAGGCAGACTGTTATTCAGAATACAAGGAGAGATAAAGAGTTTCCCAAACAACTAAAGGAGTGTGTGACCACTAAACGAGCTCTGCAAGATATAGGTCATAGGAATGGATAAGAAAACAAGATCCATCTATATGCTGCCTACAAGAGACTCACCTGAGATATAAAGACTCCGATAGAATGAAAGTGAGGGGTGGAGAAACATTTACCATGCAAATGGATGTCAATAAAAAAGCCAAAGTAACCATACTTCTATTAGACAAACTAGATTTTAAACCAAAGATTATAACAAGAGATGAAGGAGGGAACCATATCACAATAAAGATGTCTATCAAATAAGATCTATGCATAGTAGATATTTACACCCCCCAACTTGAGAGCACCCAAATATACAATACAATTTATAACAAACATAAAGAAACACATTGGTAATTATACAATAAGAGTAGGAGATTTTAACAGCCCACTTATATCAATGGACAAATCACATAAACAGAAAATCAGCAAGTAAAAAAAGGTATTTAATGAGAAATTGACCCAGATGGATTTAACAGACATATTGAGAACTTTTAATCCTAAAGCAGCCGAATGCACATTATTTTCAAGTGCACAGGGGGCATTAACCAGAGTAGATCACATACTAGTTCACAAATTAGGCTTCAATAAGTCAAAAAGTTTGAGATCATACCATGCATATTCTCTGACAACAATGCTATTAAATTTGAAGTCAACCACAAGGAAATATTTGGAAAGCCCACAAATTCAATGCGGTTGATAAACATCCTACTAGAGAATGAATGGGTCAACCAGGAAATTAAAGAAGAAAAATAAAATACATGGCAGCAAATGATAATGAAAACATGAATGTCCAAAACGTTTGGGATGTAGCAAAAGTGGTCCTGAAAGGGAAGTATATAGCAATACAGACCTAAATCAAGAAGCAATAAATATTTCAAACAGTCCAAACTTACACTTCAAGGAGATAGAATAAACAACAAATGAAGCCTAAAATCAGCAGAAGAAGGGAAATAATAAATATCACAGAAGAAATAAATGATATAGATAGAAACAAAAAATAGTAGAACAGATTAATGAAACCAGGAGCTGGTTCTTGCAATGAATTAATAAAATTAATAAACTCCTAGTGAGACTTATCAAAAAGAGAAAGGACTCAGATAAATAAATCATGAATTAGAGAACAGAAATCAATTGGGCAATCTGGAAGAAATGGATAAATAGCTAGAAACATATAAACTACCAAAACTGAAATGGGAACAAATAGAAAACTTGGACAGACTGATAACCAGCAATGAATCTGAGTCTGTAATGAAAAAAAAAATCTCCAAAAAATCCCCCAAATTCAGGGCCAGGTGGCTTCACAAACAAACTGTACCAAACATTAAAAGAAGAGTTAATACCTATTCTTCTCAAACTGTTCCCGAATACATAAATGGAAGGAAACTTCCCAACTCTTTCTTAGAGGCAAGCATTACCTTTATTTCAAAACCAGACAAAGATCTTGCCAATAAAGAGAATTACAGGCCAGTATCTTTGATGAAGATAGATGTGAAAATTCTCAACAAAATACAAACAAATATATTCCATTATTACATTAAAAGAATCTTTCACCACAATCAAGTGGGATTTGTTCCTGAGCTGCCAATGTGGTTCAATATTTGCAAATCAATTATTATGATGTATCACATTAATAAAAGAAAGGATAAAAGGCATAGGATCCTCTCTGGTGCAGAGTAAAGTAAAGTAAATGGAGAAAAAGTATTTGACAAATTACAGCTTCCATTCTTGATAAAAGCCAACAACAAAGTAGGGATAAAGGAAATGTACCTCATCATCATAAAGGTCATATATGAAAAATCCACACCTAATAAAATTCTTAATGATGAAAAATTGAGACTTTTTAATTTTTGGTCAGGAACAAGAAAGGGATTCCCACTCTCACCCTCTGTATTTAACATTGTACTGGAACTCCTAGCCACATTAACCAGACAACAAAAAGAAATAAAATGCATCCAAATCAGCAAGGAAGAAGTCGAATGTTCATTATTGGCAGATGATGTGATATTCTATGTAGAAAACCCAAAAGACTCCATCAAAAATTGCTGCAACTGATACACAAATTCAGTAAAGTCACAGGATAAAAATTCAATGTATAGAAATCTGTCAAAATACCATCCAAATTTTTCACAAAGCTGGAAAAATTCTAAACTTTTTATGAAACTTCAAATGGCCAAGAATAGACAAAGAAACATTGGAAAAGAAAAGTGAAACTGGAAGCATCCTAATTCTGGACTTCAAGTTATATTACATAGCTGTAATCATGAAGACAGTATGGTTCTGGCAGAAAAACAGACACATAGATCAATGGAACAGAATAGAAAACCCAGAAATGAACCCACAACCATATGGTCAACTAATATTTGGCAAAGCATGAAAAAATATCCAATAGAAAAAAGACAGCATCTTCAACAAATATTGTTGGGAAAACTGGACAGTAACATCCAAAAGAATAAAAGTAGACCACTTTTTACACCATACACAGAAAATATATTCAAAATGTGAGAAAAACCTAAATGTGAGACAAGAAACCATCAAAATCCTAGAGAACTCAGGAAACGACTTCTTTGACATTTGACATAGCTATTTCTTGCTAGTTATGTCTCCTGAGACAGGGGAAACAAAAACAAAAATGAACTCTTGGGATTTCACCAAGATAAAATGCTGGGCAGCCCGGGTGGCTCAGCAGTTTACCGCTCCCTGCATGGAGCCTGCTTCTCCCTCTGCCTGTGTCTCTGCCTCTCTCTGTCTCTCTCTGTCTCTCATAAATAAATAAATAAATAAATAAATAAATAAATAAATAAATAAATAAATGTTTTATTTAAAGTCCACGACTTAACATATAGTTTAAATATTCGTTTCAGGACGAGTTACTGGGTGTTATATATAAGTGAATATATATATATATATATATATATATATATATATATATATATATTCTATATGTTCTGGCCTTCCAGAAGAAGGTCTTTCTTTATCTTTCATGGAGATGGAGGGCACATTTGATGACACATTCCCAGCGATCCCCAAGTCGGGCACACAGACTGGCATTAGAGAAGGTCCCAATGTCCTCCAGTTATGCTGTTGTTTTTATTTTTTATTTTATTATATTTTAAAGATTTGTTTATTTATTTATTCATTTCTGATAGACATACAGAGAGAGAGAGAGAGAGGCAGAGACACAGGAGTGGGGAGAAGCAGGCTCCATGCCGGGAGCCCGACGCGGCACTCCCCGCGACTCCAGGATTGCGCCCTGGGCCAAAGGCAGGCGGTAAGCCACTGAGTCACCCAGGGATCCCCTGTTGTTGTTTTTAATGAGCTTCTCCTTGGGACATGTGAGTGTTTGCGTATGTGTCAGGAGGAGTCGTGTTCTTTAAAAAGGTAGAAAAAAAATTTTTAAGTGTTCATCAAAAGTTCCCTCCCTAATATACATAACCCATTTAACACATCCACCTGCACACCTCCCTCCATCAGCTCTCAGGCTCTTCTCTATAGTTAAGAGTCTGTTTCATAATTTGCCTCTCTTTTCCTCTATATTTTCACTAGTTTCATTTCTTAAATTTCACATATGAGTAAAATCACATATGGTATATGTCTTTCTCTGACTGACTTATTTTGCTTAGCATAATACAATCTAGCTCCACCCACGTAATCGCAAATAGCAAGATTTCATTGTCTTTATATATATTATATCACATCTTCCTTATCCATTCATCAATCAATGGACATTTGTTCTTTCCATAATTTGGCAATTGTTGAAATGTTGCTATAAACATCAGAGTGCATGTGTCCCTCCAAATCAGTGTCTTTGTATCCTCTGGGTAAATGCTTAGTAGTGTATTTGCTGGATTATAAGATAGCTCTATTTTTAACTTTTTGAGAAACGCCATACTGTTTTCAGACTGGCTGTACCAGTTTGCACTCCCATCAACAGCATAAGAGGGACGACTTTTCTCTGCATTCTTCCCAACATCTGTTGTTTCCTGTGTTGTTAATTCCAGCCATTTCGAGAGTTGTGGGGTGATATCTGATTGTAGTTTTGCTATGTATTTCCCTGATGATGAGTGATGTTGAGCATCTTTTCATATGCCTGTTAGCCATCTGTACATCTTCTTTGGGAAAATATCTATTCACGTCTTCTGCCCATTTCTTAACTGGATTATTTGTTTTTTGGATATTGAGTTTTCTCCATTCTTTATAGATTTTGGATACTAACCCTTTATCAGATTTGTTATTTGCAAATATCTTTCCCCATTCCAAATGTTGCCTTTTAGTTTTGTTGGTTGTTTCCTTTGCTGGGCATAAGAATTTTATCTTTTTTTAAAAGATTTTATTTATTTACTCATGAGAGAAGGAGAGAGAGATTGAGAGAGAGAGAGAGAGAGAGAGAGACCTACACAGGCAGAGGGAGAAGCAGGCTCCATGCAGGGAGCCCAACGTGGGACTCGATCCCAGGTCTCCAGGATCTGGCCCTGGACCGAAGGCGGCGCTAAACCGCTGAGCCACCCGGGCTGCCCTAAATAAAACCTTAAAACAAATAAACAAAAAAAGACTAAAATTAGTGTAAAATTATCAAGAATTATTTGTTTGCTCGAAACAAATATCTTGCCATTGCAATTTATGCAATCATTATTTTCACCAATTTATACGAACTGAAACTTTCTTCTTGCTAGGAATTACTTAGAAATACCTTAACATTGCACCTTGCTTTAGTTAGAAATCTTCAAATCAGGGCACCTGAGTGGCTCAGTCGGTAAGTGTCTGCCTTCAGCTCAGGTCCTGTTCCTTGGGTCCTGGGATCAAGCCCCGTGTCAGGCTCCCTGCTCAGCTAGGGATTTGTTTCTCTGCCCTACCTGAGCTCATTCTGTCTCTCTCTCTCTCTCTCTCTAATAAATAAATAAATAAATAAATAAAATATTTTAAAAAATCTTCAAATCAGTGACAAAATATAACAAAAATAACTACAACTGCATAAAAAAAAGTAGGAAAAAGTTTGTGAATTACTAGCTTTTCTTTAATCAATAAACTTAAAAGGGCACAGAAACTTGAAATAATGTCTGTGATGTTTTGCTAAGTTACTAAAACCAGCATATAATAATATATGTAGTATGATCCTATATTTGTATAAAGCAATATCAAGCATCTAAATGCACATGTATGTTTGTGTAAGGATCAGAAAAGATATGAACGGGAGAGGCATCAGGTTTTTGACAATAGTTATTTTTTGACAGATAAAATAAGAGCATGAAAAAGAACTTGTTCATTCATTTTATGCACTTACTGCCTTTTAGGACGTGAGTGCAAGCTCCATGCCTTATATATCTAGCTTCCTCACTGCTCTATATCTAGTACCCAAAAATAAATATTTTAAATGAATAAACAAAGTTTAAATTGTCTTAGAAGATAGATAATTTTTTATTTTATTTTATTTTATTTTTATTTATTTATTTTTTTTTTGGAAAGTTTTCTTTTTTTTTAATTTATTCTTTATTGGTGTTCAATTTACTAACATACAGAATAACCCCCAGTGCCCGTCACCCATTCACTCCCACCCCCCGCCCTCCTCCCCTTCTACCACCTCTAGTTCGTTTCCCAGAGTTAGCAGTCTTTACGTTCTGTCTCCCTTTCTGATATTTCCCACACATTTCTTCTCCCTTCCCTTATATTCCCTTTTTATTTTATTTTTAAAAGATTTTATTTATCTATTCATGAGAGACACACACACACACACAGAGACAGGCAGAGACACAGGCAGAGGGAGATGCAGGCTCCATGCAAGGAGCCTGATGTGGGACTCGATCCCGAGACTCCAGGATCATGTCCTGGACTGAAGGCGGTGCTAAACCGCTAAGCCACCAGGGCTGCCCAATAGATAATTTTTTAAATGCAAATGGTGTGCTAGGTTTCTTTTTGTTAGCCATTAATTACCATGAATACACATTATTTTATAGTGACAAATCTGGTAATAACTTTGACCGATTTATGACTTCTGAGACCTACATCTCTCAGATGTCTTGTATTACCTCCTTCAGTAGTATAAAATATTACTTCATAAATAGTACTATATACCAATCATCTGATAAATGATCAATTACAGCAAATATGATTCCAAGTTCATTCTTACTTAAAAATGATAAAAGACAAGCCATTTAATTACCTTTCTTCTATTTTTCCATTTTTAACATTTCTGTATATTTTTATTCACTCTGTGGTAATATTCCAAGTGTTACCATTTAAAGGGTTTAGGTCATCGTGTTTGGGAACCTGCAGTTACCAAATGTAACTTCCATTTGGATTATATATGGATTCTTCCATTTGGATCTTATACAAATTCTGTCACCCACTTCACTTTACAGAAGGAAAAACTGAAGTTCTAAAAAGTAATTTGCTCAAAACTTCACAAGTAATAACTCTTCCTGAAAGTACTCTCAAAAGTGTAACTTACAAATTATCAGTGAAACTTTTCACCAACATTCCCTGCTTAGAAGATCAGGTAATGTTTGTGATTTGTAATGTCATATGCCTTAACAGTGTTTTTTGACCTTTTCCTTTATCACATCAAACTAATATACCTATAATCTAGTATCTCAATTTAAGTAGTTGAAGGGACTGAGCATGGCATTGGGTGGTACGTATTTAATTCTCATTTATAGACCACATATTAAAAATACAACTTTAATTCATAGAGGATGTCAAAATATCAAATTGTGACACGTACAATTTTACACAGCACAATCACATGTAATTAGAAATATGTTAATATTAACAACATTAACAGAGATAATAAAATTCTATGTGACACATGTATTTTGTGTTATAAACTTGGGCTGTGAGCATTCACCTAGTCAGAATGGCAGATCAAATAGGCCATTTATGCATATTCTTGAAGAAAACAGAAAAGCAGCATAGTCTCTGTACACTAGGATTTTCATACATTGTCAACATTTTATTTTGTGTAGTTCAGTTTTTGTACTTGTTCTTATGGTTTGTCTTTCCTGTTTCAAACAAACAGAAGTCTGAAAGAATCTTATTTTTCTTTACTTCCTGACAATATAACAATACCTTAGTGTAGGTAGCAATTGGACACCAACTCCAAGTCTTTAATAAATCCCATTCACGATTAAAGTTAAATTCTTTTTTAGGACAATGATCCTATCCTCCACAACATGAGGAAGCAATATGAGTTCATAAATATTTGTAAATACTTAAAAATTGGATTCAAAATGGAAACTAATATTTAGAAGCTCCTGAAAACACATACAAATGTAGACACACATATGTGCGCACACATACAGACAAAGGTGTAGAGGGAAACAGTAAGTGGGGGAATTATATTTTACAGAAGGTTAGGGTTTAGTGTATTTATTCATTTATTTATTTATCATCTATCTAACTTTTATTTAAATTAAATTAGTCAATATTAGAACATCATTAGTTTCAGATGTAGAGTTCAGTCATTCTTCAGTGGAATATAACATCTAGTGCTCATCACATCATGTGCTCTCCTTAATGCCTGTCATTCAGTTACCCTATCCCCCATTCACCTCCCCTCAAGCAGTCAGTAGCACCCAGGTTTTTCCAAATAGTCACCATTTTTCTTTTGTCTGCATAGACTTTTTCTCAGTAGCTGCCTTCAACTTTTGTTGCATTATTTCAGATTCCCTCTGTTTTCTATGACAGGTGGTCAAGCTATCCTCTTTTTTTGTTCCCTTACTAACCCTGGGATTCCTGTTGCTATAAATATCAGGGTGCAAGTGCCTCTTCAGATCACTACATTAGTATCTTTAGGGTAAATGCCTAGAAGTGAAATTAGTGGGTCATAGGGTAGCTCTATTTTTAGCTTCTTGCCAACAGCATAAGCATAAGAGGCTTATGCCAACAGCATAAGAGGATTCATTCCTTTTCTCCACATCCTTGCCAAAATTTGTTGTTTCCCAACTTGTTAGTTCTAGCCATTCTGACTGGTGTGAGATGGTATTTCATTGTGGCTTTGATTTGTATTCCCCTGATGCCAAATGATATGGAGCATTTTTTCATGAGCCTGTTGTCCATTTGTAAGTAAGCCTTCTTTGGGCAAATGTCCATTCATGTCTTCTGCCCATTTCTTGGTTGGATTATATGTTTTTTGGGGTGTTGAGTCTGATAGGCTTGTTATAGATTTTTGATATGAGCCCTTTATCTGATATGTCTTTCTTGAATATCCTCTTCTTTTCCATAGGCTGCCTTTTAGTTTTGTTGCCTTTGCTGTGCAAAAGCTTTTTATCCTGATGGAGTCCCAGTAGTTCATTTTTGCTTTGGGATCCCTCATCTTTGGAGATGTCTCTAGGAAGATGTTGCTGCTGCTAAAGCCAAAGGACTTGCTGCCTGTGTTCTCCTGTAGGATTTTGATAGATTCCTATCTCACATTTAGGTCTTTCATCCATTTTGAGTTTATCTTTGTGTATGGTGTAAGAGAATGTTCCAGGTTTATTTTTCCACATGTGGTTCTCCAATTTTCTCAACACCTTTTGTCGAAGAGACTGTCTTTTGTCCATTGGATATTCTTTCCTGCTTTGTTGAAAATGAGTCAACCATAGAGTCGAGGGTCTTTTTCTGGGTTCCCTATTCTGTTCCATTGATTTATATGTTGGTTTTCATGCCAGTACTAGAATGATTTGATGATTACAGCTTTGTAATATAGCTTGAAGTACAACTATATGTGATGGACTTGTGATGCTACCAGGTTTGGTTTTCTTTGTCAACATTCCTTTGACTATCTGGTGTCTTTTCTAATTCCATTCAAATTTTTGGATTCTTTGTTCCAGATCTGTGAAAAATGTTTATGGTGTCTTGACAGCAATTGCAATGAATGTGTAGATTGCTCTGAGTAGCATTGATATTTTAACAATATTTACTCTTCCAATCCATGAGCATGGAAGACTTTTCCATTTCTTTGTGTCTTCCTCAATTTCTTTCATAAGTGTTCTGTAGTTTGTAGACTATAGGTCCTTTACTTATTTGGTTAGGTTTATTCCTAGGTATCTTATAGTTCGGTGCAATTTTGATGAGATCAATTCCTTAATTTCTCTTTCTTCTGTCTCACTGTTAGTGTGTAGAAATGCAGGTGATTTTTGTGCATTGATTTTTTATCCTGCCACTTTACTGAATTGTTGTATGAGTTCTAGAAATGTTTTGGTGGACTCTTTAGGGTTTTCCACAAAAAGTATCATGTCATCTGTGAAGAGTAAGAGTTAAAAAAAAAAAGAGTGAGAGTTTGACTTCTACTTTTTACTTAATTTTGGTCCTTTCTCTTTTCTTTTTGATAAGTCTGGTTAAGGGTTTGTCGACCTTATTAATTATTTCAAAGAATCAGCTCCTGGATCCATTGATCTGTTCTAGTGGGGAGTTTTTGCTGCCATTTCATTGATTTCTGCTCTGATCTTTATTATTTCTCATCTATTGATTGGCATACATTTTATTTGCTATTCTCTCTCCAGCTCCTTTAAGTGTATGATTAAGTTGTATATTTGAGACTTTTCTTGTTTCTTAAGAAAGTCTTGTATTGCTATGTACTTCCCTTTTAGGACTACATTTGGTGCATCCCAAACTTTTTAAACAATTGTGTTTTCATTTTCATTTGTTTTCATGAATTCTTAAAATTCCTCTTTAATTTCCTGGTTGACTGATTCATTCATTTTAGGATGCACTTTAACCTCCAGGTATTTGGATTCCTTTAACATTTCCTCTTGTTATTGAGTTCACATTTCAAAGCATTGTACTTTGAAAATATGCATGGAAAAATTTCAATCTTTTGGTACCCATTGAGACCTGATTTATGACCCAGTATGTGATCTACTCTGGAGGATGTTCCATGTACACTCAAGGAGAATGTGTATTCAGCTGCTTACAATGGAATGCTCTGAATATATCTGTGAAGTCAATCCAGTCCAGTGTGTCATTCAAAGCCCCTGTTTCCTTGTTGATCCTCTGCTTAGATGATCTGTCCATTGCTGTGAGCAAGGTGTTAAAGTCTTCTACAACTGTTGTGCTATTATCAATAGATTTCTTTAAATTTGTTACTAATTTGTTTATATAATTGACTATTCCTATGTTGAGTGTATTTAGAGTTGTTAGGTCTTCCTTTTGGATAGACCCTTTAAGTATGATATAGTGTCTCTCTTCTCCCCTTACTACAGTGTTTGATTTTAAATCTAATTTGTCTGATATAAGGATTGCTAACCCAATTTTCTTTTGATATCTACTAGCATGATAAATTGTTCTCCACCCCCTCAGTTTCAATCTGGAGATGACTTTGGGTCTAAAATGAATATCTTATAGACAGTATATGAGTGGGTCTTGCTTTTTTTTTAACCTAATATGATATCCTGTGTATTTTGATTGGAGCATTTAGTCCATTTACATTCAGAGTAACTATTGAAAGATACGCATTTAGTGCCATTGTATTACCTGTAAAGTCACTATTTCTGTGTATTGTCTCTATTCCTTTCTGTTCTATGTTACTTTTGGGCTCTCTCTTTGCTTAAAGGATTCCCTTTAATATTTCTTGCAGGGCGGGTTTAATGATCACAAATGCATTTCGTTTCTGTTTGTCCTGGAAGCTCTTTCTCTCTCCTTGTATTCTGAATGACAGCCTTGCTCAATAAAGTATTCTTCACTGCATGTTTTTGTCTTTTAGCACCCATGCCTGTCAGTTCCAGCCTGCCAGATCTCTGTGGGTAGGTATCCTGACCATCTAATATTTCTACCCTTGTAATTTACAGACCTCCTCTCTCAAGCTGTTTTCAGGGTTTTCTCTTTATCTCTGAAATTTTCAAGCTTCACTCTTATGTGTCAGGTGTTGATCTATTTTTATTGCTTTTAAGGGGTGTTATCTCTGCCTCCTGGACTTTAATGCCAGTTTTCCCCCCTAGATTAGGGAAGTTCTCAGCTATGGTTTGCTCATATATTCTCTCTCTCTCTCTCTCTCTCTCTCTCTCTCTCTCTCTCTCTCTTCCCTCTCTCTTTTATCCTATGGGACCCCAATTATTCTAATATTGTTTCACTTTATGTTATTGCTGATTTCTCATAAGCTTCCCCTAATGATCCAGTAGTTGTTTTTCTCTCTTTCCCTCAGTTTCCTTACTTTCCATCGTTTTGTCTTCTATGTCACTGTCTATCTCTTTTGCCTCATTTACCCTAGCCATTAGAGTGTTCATTTTATTTATTTATATAAAACAGACAGAGAGAGAGAAAGAGCACAAGTAGAGGAGAGGACAGAGGGAGTGGATAGGGAGTGGATAGGGAGCTTCTATCCACAGTGAAGGGAGCCCAATGCAGGGCTTGAACCCAAGACCTTGGGATCATGACCTGATCTGAAGGCAGACACTTAACCTACTAAGCCACTCAAGCACCCCAAGTGTTCATTTTAGAATGCATCTCAGTTACAGCATTTTTAATTACAGCCTGACTTTATTTTAGTCCTTTTATTTTTGTACTAAATATTATCTAGGGTTTTTTTTATGTTTTTCAAAGCCCAACTAGTATCTTTATAATTGTTATTCTGAATTCTAGCTCTGACAACATACTTATATCCATATTGATTGAATCTATGACAGAGAATACTGCCTCTGGTTCTTTCTTTTGTTATGAATTTCTCCTTCTATTTATTTGGTCCAAAGAAGAATAGATGAAAAGAGAACAAAATAAAAAAAAAAATCACAAGGTGATACACTTGGTCCTAGGTGTATTTTGGTCTATTTGTTAAAAGACAGTAGCTCTAAAAAATAAATTTGAATACAGTGAAAGGAAGCCAAAAATGAAGATATATCTATAACATGTAATTATAAATTGAAAAATAAAAAAAAAGCGTAAAAAAGTTGATAAAATAAGAAACTAGTTTAGGGACACCTGGGTGTCTCAGTCAATTAAGTATCAGCCATTGGCTCACATCATGATCCCAGAGTCCTGGGATTGAGCTTTGCAATAGGGTCCCTGCTCAATGAGGAGCCTGCTTCTCCTTCTCCTCCACCCTTCTGCTATCTCTGTCACTATCTCTGCCTCTCTCTTTCTCTCTCTCTGTCTCAAATAAATAAACAAATTTAAAAAAATAAGAAACTAGTTGACAAGGAAAAAAAGACAAAAAAAATTAAACTGAAAGACTAAAGAATAATGAGAAAGCCCCTCAAATTTTATATACTATTTTCTTCTAGCTCAGGAGTTTTTCAGCTCTGTGTGATGTGTAAATCTGGTATTTGCCTGGTAGTCCTGCTGATCTTCTGGGGGGAGGAGCCTGTTGCACTTATTCTCAGGTAACTTTGCTTGGGAAGAGTTGAACCACACCTTGCCAGGGGGCTGGGCTCAGTGTAACCCAAGCTGTTTTGGGTTTCCCTGTGTGTCTTTGTTCCCTGAATGCTTTCCCTGTAGCTTTAGAGGATGAAAAAGAAAATAAAAAAAAGAAGAAATGGCAGCTCTCCAGCCCCAGAGGTGAACAATGGAGACCCCCAATCTTCAGTACACCCTCAGGGAAAAGCAATCACTTTTGTGAGCGCCAAATTCTACAGACTCTTACAGTATGAACCTGTGCTGATCCTCCCAGAGGAAGGAGGAGGGTCTCACAATGGTTCTGCGGCTTACTAGACCACTGCTTAGAGAGTGACCACTGAATTGTGCCATGGTTTGCAGTTTATGACAACACTGAGCTGAGAGCCCACTCCAGGGCTCACTGATTGTAGCCAGCTTCCCTGCTCCAATGCTTGGGCACTCTGCTGCACTTAGGAACCCCTGAGTGACCCCAGGTATCCTAAGACCACACCATCCCACTTAGGATTCTGCCCTGTTTTGCTGCCTGAGCCCCTTTCAAGCAAGAACATCCCTCACTGGGGCAGATTTCTAAAAGTTCTGATTTTACACTCTGCTTCTCTATCACTTTCCAGTAACCAGCAATTATTTTATTAGATCTCAGGTTGAATTCACAGGTGTTCAGAATGAATTGATAGATATCTAGGTGAATTCAAGGGACCAGATGAAATGAGGGTCCCCTACTCTTCCACCATCTTCCATTCTGTCACTGGGGGTTCAAAGTTTTTAAAATAAAATATAGTATAAATCAGTTTGGAATCAAGAAAAGGAAATATATATATAAAGATGAATTTCAAAAACAGTAAAAAGTTATATTGTCATGATTAAGATTGATAGTTGAGATATATAGGCCATAGTGAATAATAGTTTTATACATTAAAATGCTTTCTTATCACACACATTAGTCACCATTTACATGGAGAATTGAAAGATTCGGGCATTGCTACTGACCTGTGAGTACCAAATGACAAGAGTTATGGAAAGTATTTTTTTGTTGTTGTTTTTCTTGTTTTATTGTCTCTCATTTTGGCATGTACAGCATTTATTTATTTTTATTAGAGTGAGAGAGAGAGAGAGAGAGCACGTGTGTTCAAGCCCATCTAAAAGAGGCGAAGGAGCAGAGGGAGAGAGAATCTTAAGCAGGCTTCGTGCCCAGTTCAGAGCCTGACATGAGGCTCCATCTCACAACTCTGAGATCATGACCTGAGACAAAATCAAGAGTGAACACTTAACTAACTGAGCTACCCAGGCACCCTAACATGGCACTTATTTTTGAGTTAAGTTTCTCAGAAGCTTAAATTTTAGCATAATAAATAAAACGAAGTAGAAAAATGTTTGGATTAAGAAGTTTCAAAGGCTTTAAAACTATTCAAAACACAAATATGAGAATAACCATTGAGATTATTAGAAAGTACTGTTTAAGTGGTTGTGAATTTTTTCAGGACAGATTTTCAGGGGAATTATATAATTTCAACATTTCTAAAGGGTGTGTGTGTGAGAGTGAGTGTGTGTGTGAAGGATGCTGAAGTAAAGATAAAGATGATTATTCGGGTTTTTTTTTTTTCCTCTCTCTCTCTCTCTGTTAGGATTCAGGAAGAAATATACCTGCTTTTCTAGAAGAAGGGGTAGAGGAGAATTCAGATAAATTTGAGTATGTGAAGCCCCGAAGAGCTCTATTCCCAACTAGTCATTTATATTCAGACTTTATTTTTTGTGTGCTGTCTTGGATTTCTCTCCATCCCATTCCATTATCATTTTAATGCTTATGTTTCTGGCCCCATTATGGAAACCTAAGCTTTATTAGCACTGTTGTTTTAACAGTGAAGTTAATGTTGATCTCAGGCAATTTTAGAAGAGCAATTAATTTGGTTAAGTTATTCAGGTATAAGAACCTATATGCCTTCTGTTACATTCTAGGCATTAAAGTACTGAATGTAATATCTTTTTTACTCTAGAACTTTTTAAAATTGTGTTTGCATATATGTGTTTCTACTTTTATGGGAAACAGATTAGGATGATGAAATGAGACCAGCATTTTCTGAGCATAGGACCAAGTGGAGACTTTTCTCATTTGAGTTATTATGTAACTTGGGGCAAGAGCTATCTACTTCAAGGCCTATCAGAAATGATCATAAAAGCCAATTTATGACAGACAGTAAAGCAAAACTATTATTGCCATAGACTTCAAAGTCAGACTTCCTTCCTTGAAATCCTGTCTCTGCCACTTACACCTTATAACTTTGGAAATTTTACTTAATTTTTTTGTACTTCAATTTCATCATCTGTATAATAGAAATGATATTAGTATGTTATGGGGAACCAGATCTGCTGTGTTCAAAGCCCTTGATCTTTCTATTACACCATTCTGAGATAACTTAGGTGAAAGCTCATTGAGACAAAACAATAGGAGTTAAAAACATCAACAGAATGAGAAAAAAATAAGGTGAAAGCTCATTGAGACAAAACAATAGGAGTTAAAAACATCAACAGAATGAGAAAAAAATATAATGATCAAAAGAATGGGTAAATAAAAATAAAGAAGCATTAAAAAACCCTCATTTTCCACCTCACTGAATAAGCCAGCTATTTCAAAAGAGATCCTGTTTCAAACTTTCTTTAAAACAAAAAACAAAAGTGAATATCAAACCATAGCAGGCAGGAAATGCCAAAGATGTTAACCTTCCTCTGGAAACACATGACTCCCATTGTTGGAAATGTAAATCTGGGAACTTTTGTAGGAAGGACATGAACATATCTTAGTTATCACAAGTTTCCATAAATACCCAGGTTTAAATCATGTGAGACTTTAGATTGCAGTCAGAACTACAGTGCTAGTAAATTAAAGAGAGAGTAAACTTACTTTTTAAAACATTTGGTCAACGCACCTACTTAGAAGTCTAGGTTTTAACATAATGCTAAATTTAAATATATATATATAATATAAATAATAATTTATATTATTAAATTATTAAATAAGTATAGTAATTATATATATATATTTTCTATAACTGTAGGACATCAAAGCCACTGATTCTGGAGTCCCAGGATTGAGTCCCACATCAGGCTCCCTGCATGGAGCCTGCTTCTCCTGCCTGTGTCTCTGCCTCTCTCTCTGTGTGTCTCTCATGAATAAATAAATAAAATCTTTCAAAAAAAGAAAAGAAAATGTTATATTAAAAAATCTGAAACAAAAAAACCCAAACGGATCATTGGCATTGCATTGATGAAACTGCTTAAGTGAATCTTCCTACTCTTTAGAACTTTAAAGATCTGTCTGACATTTTGAGCATAAATATTTGTCAAAGTGATCACCAAATTGATTTATTATGCTAGCATGGTCAGCATCTGCAGTATTCTGGTATTATGGGATATTTCATTATTATTTTAGCCTGTTTCTTTTTACCCTTAATCAATAAGAATAGAAGAAGAACATTCAAGTTAGAAATAAAGAACTGGGCATCCCAGGTGGCTCAGCGGTTTAGTGCTGCCTTCAGCCCAGGGCGTGATCCTGGAGACCCGGGATCTAGTCCATGTCTGGCTCCCTGCATGGAGCCTACTTCTCCCTCTGCTTGTGTCTCTGCCTCTCTCTGTGTCCCTCATGGATAAATAAATAAATCCTTAAAAAAAGGAAAAAAAAAGAACTTGGTAATAATTAAATGTGTTAGTTTTGAAAAATGAATGGAAACAGTCTAAATCATAATTTATTTTGAGCCAGAAAATTTTATACGGATATATGTGTGTGTTGTATGTTTACTGATGTATTATAATCTACATTTGTAAGTGTATTTTAAGTATTCTTGCCATTATTTCAGAAATAACCGATCTAAACATATAGATAATCCCTATCTTTTCTCCAAGTATCTCAAACAATTAAGCTTTCTTATTAATGAATTAATATTGTAGCATTGCATATTCAAAAATAACTGTAAAAATGCCAATTAATGTTGGCTAAAATCATTGTCTTACTTTAAGTTGTAATTCTTGAATTTGATTACCTTCAAGATAAAAGTAAATATACTTAGTTGTAACAAAATAAAAAAGATATATCATAGATAGTATGAGTGTATATTGTCTATGTTGATTTTTCCATTTTGTTTTTATATTCTTGTTTTAAACAAAAGCAACAGTTTTTATCATGCCAAAAAGGTATTATATGATTGTCATGGACTACAGTTCCTAATATATCTTTGAACCCCTTTTTGTTTATAGGGTACTATTTTGCAAATGGCATTTTGTAAGAAATCATGTTACATTTCTTCGCTTATAGTCTTTTTTTTTTTTTTTTTTGTCTTCCTACAGTGTCAACCTTATTCCACCATATAGCAAGGGCTACGTAATTGTAAAGCAGGGG
The DNA here is from genome assembly GCF_003254725.2 of Canis lupus dingo. Taxonomy (NCBI): domain Eukaryota; kingdom Metazoa; phylum Chordata; class Mammalia; order Carnivora; family Canidae; genus Canis; species Canis lupus. The sequence continues at coordinate 67,960,289 of NC_064281.1, forward strand.
TCAGGATTCCAAACTCAATGACATTTCACCATGTGATTAACTTGGCTTCATACAGGGCACACAAAGCAAACCTCAAGAAAAGTCACACAACAGACTAGGCATCTGGATGGTTCAGTTGGTCATGAGACTTCAGCTTAGGTCATGATCTTGGGTCCTGCTTAGCAAAGAGTCCACTTCTCACACTCCCCCTGCTCTTTCTCCTGCTTGTGCTCTCTCTTTTTCTCTCAAACAAATAAAACCTCCTCCCAAAAAGGATAACATAGAACAAACCAAATTCAAAGTCAGTCTGTGGGCCCACAGTTGATATGAGGTCACTGTCAGGCCTGGGTCAGCCCTCAGTACTTACTGCTTCTTATATTCAAGCCATGAAGGATCTCAGTTCTGTTTAGATTCATCAGGTAGAGCCTACTGAGGCAGCTGCGTTTTTTTTTAAGTGGTCAGTATAAAGGGGTCAGTCTCTAAAGAGTCTGACAGTTGCAAAGAAAACCCTCCATTTTAAAAGGGATCTAATCAGTCTTGGGTCCCTGCAGACCTCCTCTGCTTCTGCTTCTTATAAGTTCCCGGATGGCGTCAGCTGGTGTGATCTCTCTGATATCTGAGAGCTGCAGTTCCTTCAATGCCTACATCACTGCTTGACACAGGACCCTTCCTGACATAAATGACACCATCTTTTCCCCCCAATATTTTTTTAAAATTTAAATTCGGGCAGCCCCAGTGGCTCAGGGGTTTAGTGCCGCCTTCAGCTCAGGGTGTGATCCTGGAGACCTGGGATCCCACGTCAGGCTCCCTGCATGAAGCTTGCTTCTCCCTCTGCCTGTGTTTCTGCCATTCTGTGTGTGTGTGTGTGTGTGTGTGTGTCTCATGAATAAATAAATAAAATATTTTAAAAATAAATAAATAAAATAGAATTTAAATTCAATTAATTAACATATAATGGATTATTAGTTTCAGAGGTAGAGTTCAGTGAATCTTCATTCTTATATAATACTCAGTGCTCATTACATCACATGCCTTCCTTAATGTCCACAACTCAGTTACCCCATGCCCCCTACTCCTCTCTCTTCGAGAAAACCTCACATTGTTTCTTATGATTTATCTCCCTCTCTGATTTTGTCATTTTATTTTTTGCTCCCTTTCCCTATAATCTTCTGTTTTATTTCTTAAATTCCACATGTGAGTGATATCATATGATAATCTTTGTCTGATTAACTTATTTTGCATAGCATGATACCCTCTCATTACATCAACATGCTTGCAAATGGCAAGATTTCATTTTTTGATTGCTGAGTAGTATTCCATTGTACATATATATCACATCTTCTTTTTACATCCATCTGTCAATGGACAACTGGGCTTTGATCATAGTTCATGTATTGTGGACATTGCTACCATAAACATTGAGGTGCAGATCTGCCTTTGGATCACTAAATTTGTACCTTTGAGATAAATACATAGTAGTGCAATTACCTGTCAGAGAGTAGCTATATTTTCCAATTTGAGCAGGACCCGTGCTGTTTTCTAGAGTGGCTGAACCAGTATGCATTATCACCAAGAATGCAAGAGGGTTCCCTTTGCTCTGCATCTTCACCAACATCTGTTCTTTCCTGACCTGTTGATTTTAGCCATTCAGACCAATGTGAGGTCGTTTCTTACTGGTTTTGATTTTTATTTCCCTGATGCCAAGTGATGTGGAGCATTTTTTAAAGATTTTATTTATTTATTTATGAGAGAAATAGAGGGAGAGGCAGAGACACAGGCAGAGGGAGAATGAGGCTTCCTATGGGGAGCCTGATATGCGACTTGATCCAGGTACCCCAGGATCATGTCAACCACTGAGCCACCCAGGCGTCCCGATGTGGAACATTTTTTCATAAGTCTGTCAGCCATTTGTATGTCTTCCTTGGAAAAATGTCTGTTCATGTTTTCTGCCCATTTCTTGGTTGCATTATTTGTTCTTTGGGTGTTGAGTTTGGTAGGTTCTTTATATATTTTGGATACTAGCCCATTATCTGATAAGACATTTGTGAATTTATTCTCCCATACTATTGGTGGTCTTTTATTTTTGTTGACTGTTTCCTTTGCTGTGCAAAAGTTTTTTATACTGATAAAGTCCCAATAGTTCATTTTTGCTTTTGTTTTCCTTGCCTTTTAAGACATATCTAGCAAAAAGTTCCTGTGACAGAGGAAACAGAGGTTACTACATGTGTTCTCCTCTAGAATTTTAATGTACTCCTGTATCACATGTTGGTCTTTCATCCATTTTAAGTTTATCATTGTTTATGGTGAAAGAAAATGGTCCAGTTTCATTCTTCTGCATGTAGTTGTCCAACTTTCTCAACACCATTTGTTGAAGAGATAGTCTTCTTTCCATTAGATATTCTTTCCTGCTTTGTCAAAGATGAGTTGACCATAGAATTAAGGGTCCTTTATTTTGTTAATGTAGTGTATCACAGTGATTGATTTGAGGATGTTGAACCACTCTTGAAGCCTAGAAATAAATCACACTTGGTCATGGTGAATAATCGTTTTTTTTAAAATATTTTATTTATTAATTCATGAGAGACACAAATAAAGATGCAGAGACATAAGCAAAGTGAGATGCAGGCTCCCCAGGAACATCCCAATGCGGGACCCCAGGTACATGCCCTGAGCTAAAGGCAGATGCTCAACCATTGAGCTGCCCAGACGTCCCATGAATAATCATTTTCATGTACAGTTAGATCTTATTGGCTAGTATCCTGGTGATAGTTTTGGCATTTATGTTCATCAGGGCTATTGGTCTGTAATTCTTGTTGGTGGGCTCTGTGTCTGGTTTTAGGATCAAGGTAATTCTGTCCTCATAAAAATAATTTGGAAGTTTTCCTTCCACTTCTATTTTTTTTTTTTTGAAATAGCTTTAGAAGAAAAGGTATTATTTCTTCTTTAAATGTTCGGTAAAATTTCCCTGGGAAGCCATCCAGCCCCAGTTTCTTGTTTGTTGGTAGATTTTTGATTATTGCTTTAATTTCCTTGCTGTTTACGGGTCTGTTCAGATTTTCTATTTTTTCCGCTTTCAGTTTTGGTATTTTATACATTGATAGGAATGCATCCATTCTTTCCAGATTACCTAATCTGTTGGCATATAGTTTGCTCATAATATGTTCTTATAATTGTATTACTTGGGTGTTGGTTGTGATATCTCCCCTTCCAATCATGATTTTGTTTATTTGGGTCCTTACTCTTTTCTTCTTGATAGATCTGGTTAGGGGTTTATCACTCTTATTGATTCTTTCAAAGAACTAGATCCTAGTTTCCTTGACCTGTTCTCCTGTTCTTTTGGTTTCTATTTCATTGATGCTATAATCTTTATGAATTTTCCTCTCCTGCTGGGTTTGGGCTTTATTTGCTCTTCTTTCTTCATCTCCTTTAGGTCTAAGATTAGCTTTTGCTTTTGAGACTTTTCTTGTTTCTTGTGAAAGGCTCGTATTGCTATGAACTATCCCTTTAGGACTGCCTTTGTTGCATCCCAAATGTTTTGAAGAGTTGTGTTTTCATTTTCATTTGTTTCCATAAATTTGTTTATATTCTTCTTTAATTTCCTGCTTGATCCATTCATTCTTTAATATGATGCTATTTAACCTCCATGTATTTGAGTTCTTTCCAAATTTCCTTTTGTGAGAGTTCAAGTTCAAAGCATTTTATTCTGAAAATATTCAGGGAATGACCCCAGTATTTTATTACTGGTTGATATGTGCTTTGTGACCTAGTATGTGATCTATTATGGAAAATGTTCCATGTGCACTCCAGAAGAGTGTGTATTCCCATGTTTTAGGATGGAATGCTCTGATTATATCTGTGAAGTACATCTGGCCCAGTGTTTCATTTAAAGCCCATGTATCCTTGTTAATATTATGTTTAGATGATCTGTCCATTGCAGTGAGTGGGATGTTAAAGTCCCCTACTATTATTATATTATTATTGATATGTTTCTTTAATTTTATTATTAATAGGTGTATATAATTGCCTGCCACTATGTGAGGGGTGTAAATACATATAATTGTCAGATCTTCTTATTGGATGCCCCCTTTATATAAGGCCCTTCCTCATCTCTTCTTACAGTCTTTGGTTTAAAATCTAATTTGTCTGATATAAGGATTGATACCCCAGCTTTCTTTTGATGACCATTAGCATGATAATTGGTTCTCCATCACCTCAGTTTCAATCTGGAGGTGTCTTTAGGTATAAAATGAGTATCTTGTCGATAGCTTACAGTTGTGTCTTGCATTTTATCTAATGATACCCTGTGTCTTTTGATTGGAGTATTTGGTCCATTTACATTCAGAGTTACTATTGAAAGATATGCATTTAGTGCCATTGTATTAATTGTAAAGTTGCTATTTCTGTGTATTGTCTCTATTCCTTTCTGATCTATGTTACTTTTGGCTCCCTCTTTGCTTAAAGGATCCCTTTTAATGTTTCTTGCAGTGAGGATTAGTTAATCACAAGTTCTTTTGCCTTCTGTTTGTCCTGCAAACGTTTTATCTTTCCTATTTTGAATGACAGCCTTGCTGGATAAGGTATTCTTGGCTGCATATTGAATATATCATGCTAGTCACTTCTGGCCTGCCAGGTCTCTGTGGATAGGTGTGCTGACAGTCTAATGTTTCTACCCTTGTAGTTTTAAGATGTCTTGAATGGCTTTCAGGATTTTCTCTTTGTCTCTGATTTTTGAATGCTTCACTATTTATGTTGAGGTGTTGATCTATTTTTAGTATTTTGAATGGTGTTATCTGTGCCTTCTGTACTTGAATGCCTCTTTCCTTCTCCAGATTAGGGAAGTTCTTTGCTATAATTTGCTTTAATATACCTTCTTCCGCTCTCTCTCTTTTCTCTTTTTCTTAAATCCCAATTATTTTAATATTGTTTCACTATAAGATCACTTATCTCTTGTCTCCCCTCATAATTCTGTAGTTTATCTCTTTTCCTTGACTCCTTTAGTTGCCATCATTTTAAATCTTATATCACTAATTCTTTCTTCTGCCTCATTTATTCTAGCAGTTAAAGCTTCATTTTTATTGCATCTTATTAATAGCCTTTTTTATTTCAACTTGATTAGATTTTAGTTCTTTCATTTCTCCAAAAACGGGTTCTTTAGTGTCTTCTATGCTTTTCTCAAGCCCAGCTAGCATCTTTATAATCATTAATCTGAACTCTAGTTCAGTTGTCTTACTTTTATCCATACTGATTAGGTTCCTGGCCATCAGTACTGCCTTTTGTTCTCTTTTTTAATGTGAGTTTTTCTGTTTTGTCATTCTTTTGGAAAGTGGTCATTTTTCTAGTTGTAAAATTGCAACTATTCTTTTCTTAGATCTCTGGCTGACTTCACAGTTGTTCAGAATAACTTGATGATTAGGTGAATTCCTGGGATCAGACAAAACTAAGGTCTTCTACTCCTCTGCCATCTTGGAAAAACTCTTTGCTTGTAGTCTTAACAGCATAATTCTTATAAAATAATAATTTTAATTTGAGTTTTATGCTATAGTTAAATTTAACTCACACAGCATATAGTCAGTGTCTTTTCTAAGATAGTAAATATAATTTTTCTTATTTATACCAATAATAGGCAGATATTGTTTCCCACTTTACACAAGACAGCATGGAAGAGAAAGAACAAAAAATACTAAAGAACTAGTTCTAACTGTACAAAATTTTGTTTCTGCAAAGAGTAAGTTTGAACTGCCCAAAACATCGTTTGTGCAAAGAATAAGTTCTTTTTACAATTATTTTTGACAAAAAAAATCAAAACATATATGTACATTATAGATTTTACAGCTAAATGGATTTACTAAATTCTGATTGTATACTTGAAAGATTGGAATCAAATGTGGGATATGAAAGTAGGTCTTTGTAGCACTTGTCCCATAGCTTGTATTGTCTCTATTAATTCTGAATCATTTTCATCTGATAAAAGTCAGGGAGATGCAGCACTAGTTGAAGAATTGAAGAAGGGGGGCATCTTATTTGACAGAAAAAAAATTGTGAGATTTTCATTATTTGAAGTTAATTCAGCATGAGTCACTTTATCTTTATAATATATGGTTGGATTGGAATGGAAGTCATTAGAGACTAGAGTTTAGAATGAGCCATTCATGTGGATATTCACTCTGTCCAGGGTAACTCAACAAAGAGAAGGATGAGATACTTTCCTCAAAGTGCTTTAGCAACAAAAATGCTTCCTCTAGCTATATGGATCTAGTATACCACTAAACAAAAGAATGAAGAGAAAAGAAAAACTGGAGATAAAGGATTTCTGAAAAGGAAAAAGAGGGATTGCCTGGGGGACTCAGTTGATTAAGCATTTGTCTTTGACTTAGGTCATGATCCCAGGGTCCTGAGATCGAATCCCATGTCATTCTCCCTGCTCAGTGGGAGTCTGTTTCTCCCTCTCTCTCTGTCCCTCACCCTGTTCAGGTGCACACACTCTATCTCTCAAATAAATAAATAAATAATCTTTTGAAAAAATGAAAATGAAATGATTAAGTATAGTTGAGACAACTGGAAAAAATATGTGTTAAAAATTCATTCAAATGTGTACATTGTGGTTTAAGTAGGCTTTTGTTGGCAATTTGGGAATCTAGTTACCATGCAGTGTATTGTTTTATGGGAAATGTACTTTAACCTTAAACATAAACAGTTAATATATTTATGTACTTTTTGAATGCAACCTTTGTTCAATTTAAGGGAAAATGAATTCCTATTATAAACTGAACATTATATGAAATGTATTAAACTAGAAGTCAACCAACTTTTTCTGTAAAGGACTAGATAGTACATATTTGTGACTGTGGAACATATGGTTTCTGTTACAGTGATTCAATCCTGCTGTTGTATTGTGAAAACAGCCATAAACAATATTTAAATAAATGAATGTGGCTCTATTTCAATAAAACTTTATTTAGGGAAATTGAAATTTGAATTCCCTATGATTTTTATGTATCACAAAATAGTACCCTTCTTGATTTTCCTCAACCATGAAAGATAGTAAAAAAAATATTCATCACTGTTCCCAGTTTCCTTTATACAAATTTAAATCTTTTTATCTATTTCAACCCCTAATTGAATAATGGTTTATTTGAATCTGAAGAACTTGGTCTATAAATACCATAGGTACTTCAGATTTACAAACATAGTTCCAAAATACTAGGATTTATTAAATACTTTTAATTGAAGATATTATCACAGTGAATGGAAGGCAGCAGGTCTGATATTATGCCAACCTCTTAACAATGATTCTTGCCTCCAGATATTTATGTCTTTGAGTGGTCCTCTCCCACATTGAATAGGACTGACACAAGTAGCCAATAGGACAATACAGAAATTATAGTGTGCACCTACTGAGTCTAAGTCATTAACGACATTGCAGTTTTTGCCTTGCTCTTTTTTTGAATCACTGGTTCTAGTGGAAACTAGCCATGCCATGGGAACACTCAAACATTACTGTAAAGTAGTCTAGACGGTGAGGTACTGAGTTGGAAACATCATTTTCAAAGCAAAGGTAAATGAGCTTTTGAGTGTGGTGTGTTTTCTAGTATATTATGTTTTATTCAGAACTATAATAAAAAGGGGGGTAACATACTTTGATTTATAATTGAGAAGACAGGGCAGCCCGGGTGGCTCAGCGGTTTAGCACCGCCTTCAGCCCAGGACCTGATCCTGGAGACCTGGGATCAAGTCCCACATCGGGCTCCCTGCATGGAGCCTGCTTCTCCCTCTGCCTATGTCTCTGCCTCTCTTTCTCTGTGTCTCTCGTGAATAAATAAATAAAATCTTAAAAAAATAATAATTGAGAAGACAATCATAGGAAATTTAATATTTGAAAAAATAATTTAGACAAAGGTTAATATTTGGTATAAAAACAGGAGATATCTTGATATAACAAGTATTATATCAAGGATGAGGTCTGCATTCTAATTCTCAATCTGTCACAACATTCAATACGATTTTTTGAAGCTGTGAGCCTTTAGTGTTATGGGTACAAAGGGATCTTTAGCACAGGTGGACTCTAGCAGTATCATGATGTCATGTGTAGACTTCCTGCCTTTATCAATCCGTCACTTCAGAATTTAGCACTGATTTCAGTGTCATCTGTTTAAAAAAATAAGAAAACACATATTTAAGAAAGAAAATATAGAATGTTTTAATACTTTAAATGAATAAGTTTTGTGCTCCAACACTTACCTGAAAGTTTAGCTAAATATTCTCCCTTTTAATAATAATGATACTCACTTCTTATGAGTGAATAGCAGTCCTTGTCTTTTCATTTATCAAAGGTATACTATGCCATAACTGTGTAGATTAGGTTAGATTTTTTTAAGACAAAGGTTTCTAAGATGGTATGTGACATGAGATCTGAATCAATGTGTTACTTATTAATCATAATTTAGTCATACTGTGCAAATTTACAATCTCACTTACCGAACTTTATTTCACAAGCACTTAATAAAAGTTGACACTTCCCAAACACTGGGGATAATATTAACATACATGTCTCATTTATTTCAACAACCTTTCAGTTTAAGGTTTCAAAGGAAGATATTCTTCACTAGAAAGTTTAATGCTAAATAATAAACCTTTACCATATTTCTTTTTTCTTAGACGTATTTTTAAATTTTGTAGATGCATGCATGTTAATGTATGCCCTCTTCAACATTGTAATAAACAAACTTAAGCAGACTTCTTTGCGGTATAATTCTCAAAGCCTTTAAAACATAAATTGAAATTTTGAGTCTCCTAGAAGAGAGTATAACATAAATCATTTACCAAATACATCTGACTACAGAGCCTAATTTAAGAAAAACTGACCCAATTCAAATCCAGAAACTAAAGAGTACATAACATCTGACAGGATTCACTTTACTTAAATTATCTGAACCATCCTTATCTCTGCCTCCACAAGTTGTCTGATTTTACTGAGGCTCCATTGCAATGATGATCCCAAACACTCACCTGTTTTAGTAAACAGTGCTATACATTAGAAATATTCTCTCACCACCAGAGCTAGGTGCTTTCAATATGAAATTTTCCATTAACAACTTATGTATCCTGTCTAAAGGACCCTGTCTCGATGGACCAAACTATTCTGAAGAATGGTTCAAGTGTAGAAATTAAGTTCTTGAATTGCAGTTGAAAATATAAATTTGATGCACTATTTTTTTTTTCAAATCAGTGATAGATGGAGGCGGGGCAAGATGGCAGAAGAGTAGGGTCCCCAAGTCACCTGTTCCACCAAATTACTTAGATAACTTTCAAATCATTCTGAAACCCTACGAATTCGGCTTGAGATTTAAAGAAAGAACAGCTGGAATGCTACAGTGAGAAGAGTTCATGCTTCTATCAAGGTAGGAAGATGGAGGAAAAAAAGAAATAAAGAAACAAAAGGTATCGAAGGGGGAGGGGCCACGCGAGGAGCTGGGCTAAGGCCAAGCGGCGAGTGCCCCAGGACAGGAAAGGCCCGACCCCGAGAAGCAGGAGCTTCATCAATCTTCCCTGACGGAAAGGCGCTAGCAGAGAGTTGGAGCAGGATCCCAAGAGGGGCAGGGACACTCTCAGGCTCACAGGGGCACTAACAGAAGACCTGCATCCCGGGGAGGGCACGCCACACCCCGCAGCCGAGTTCTCTAAAGGGCTGCAGCAGGCCCAGCTGGATCCCGGAGCAACTTCAGCAGCAGCTCGGGCAGAAGCTCCACAGCGGAGGGGGCTGCACAGCCCGGGAGCACAAGTCCAGCAGCACAAGCCCGGGAGCCCAGGGCGCCAAGGGACACAGCCAAAGACCTGGCGCTCCCCCCGACCCCCGGGACAGGCAGAGGCCCAGAGGGCACAGGACTGTGAGGAAGCTCCCGCCACCAGACGGCCCTGAGCTGTACAGATCAGTGGCCCCGCCCCCAGAGGATCCCGGCCCCTGCAGACTGAGATCTCCGGTAGTTACTGCAAAAGCCGACTCTAGGGCTGGAGAGCTGTCTGCTGTCACTGTTGTTTTTATTCCTGGGACCTCACGGGATAAAAAAGCCACACTGAGATCCACAGTGGCCTCACAGGATAAATACGTTAAACAACTTTCACTAAGCCCTGCACCAGGCAGGGGGCTGAGAAGCTCCCCAAGTGCTCACACCTAGAATCAGCACAGAAGGCCCGTCCCCCAGAAGACCAGCTAGAAGGAGAGGGGGAAAAACAAGTTATTGACCACGCAGCAGTGGAAAGCTCGAGGGGGAGTCAAGGGATTTACAGTATACAGAATTAGAGGACACTCCCCCTTGTTTTTTGTTTTCTGTTTGCTTCCCCCGCCCTTTTTTTCTTTTCTTCTCTTGTTTCTTCTTCTTCCTTTTTTTTCTCTTTCCTTTCTTCTTTCTCTCCTCTCTTTTCCTCCTTTTCCCAATACAACTTGTTTTTGGCCACTCTGCACTGAGCAAAATGACTTGAAGGAAAAACTCACCTCAAAAGAAAGAATCAGAAACAGTCATCTCTCCCACAGAGTTACAAAATTTGGATTGCAATGCATTGTCAGAAAACCAATTCAGAAGAACAAGTATAAAGCTACTGGTGGCTTTAGAAAAAGGCATAAAGGATTCAAGAGACTTCACAACTGAAGAATTTAGATCTAATCAGGCAAAATTAAAAATCAATTAAATGAGATGCAATCCAAACTAGAGGTCCTAACGAAGAGGGCTAACGAGATAGAAGAACGAGTGAGTGACATAGAAGACAAGTTGATGGCAAAGATGGAAACTGAGGAAAAAAGAGAAAAACAATTAAAAGATCATGAGGATAGATTAAGGGAAATAAGTGACAGCCTCAGGAATAAAAATCTACGTTTAATTGGGGTTCCCGAGGGCACCGAAAGGGCAGAGGTCTAGAATATGTATTTGAACAAATCATAGCTGAAAACTTTCCTAATCTAGGAAGGGAAACAGGCATTCAGATCCAGGAAATAGAGTGATTCCCCCTAAAATCAATAAAAACCACTCAACACCTTGACATTTAATAGTGAAGCTTGCAAATTCCAAAGATAAAGAGAAGATCCTTAAAGCAGCAAGAGACAAGAAATCTCTAACTTCTATGGGGAAAAATATTAGATTAACAGCAGACCTCTCCAAAGAGACCTGGCAGGCCAGAAAGGGCTGGCAGAATATATTCAGGGTCCTAAATGAGAAGAACATGCAGCCAAGAATACTTTATCCAGCAAGGCTCTCATTCAAAATAGAAGGAGAGATAAAGAGCTTCCAGGATACACAGAAACTGAAATATGTGACCACGAAGGCAACTCTGCAAGAAATATTAAGGGGGATTCTGTAATAGAGGAAACCAAGGGAACAATCCACAAAAACAGGGACTGAATAAGTATCATGATAACACTAAACTCATATCTTTCAATAGTAACTCTGAACGTGAATGGGCTTAATGACCCCATCAAAAAGTGCAGGGTTTCAGACTGGATAAACAAGCAAGACCCATCTATTTGCTGTCTACAAGAGACTAATTTTAGACATAAGGACAACTACAGCCTGAAAATAAAAGGTTGGAGAACCATGTAACATTCAAATGGTCCTCAAAAGAAAGCAAAGGTAGCCATCCTTATATCAGATAAACTAAAGTTTATCCCTAAGACTGTAGTGAGAGATGAAGAGGGACACTATATCACACTTAAAGGATCTCTCCAAGAAGAAGACTTAACAATCATCAATATATATGCCCGAATGTGGGACCAGCCAAGTATATCAATCAATTGATAACCAAAATGAAGACATACTTAGATAATACTACACTTATTCTTGGTGACTTCTATGTAGTGCTTTCTACAATCGACAGGTATTCTAAGCACAACATCTCCAAAGAAACGAGAGGTTTAAATGATACACTGGACCAGTTGGATTTCACAGATATTTACAGAACTTTATATCCAAATGCAACTGAACACATTCTTCTCAACTGCACATGGATCTTTCTCCAAAATAGATCACATAATGGATCACAAATCAGGTCTTAACTGATACCAAAAGATTGGGATTGTTCCCTGTGTATTCTCAGACGATAACGCTTAGAACTAAATCACAAGAATAAGTTTGGAAGGATTTCAAAACGTGGAGGTTAAGGACCATCCTGCTAAAAGATGAAAGGGTCAACCAGGAAATTAAGGAAGAATTAAAAAGATTCAAGGAAACTAATGAGAATGAAGATACAACCATTCAAAATCTTTGGGATAGAACAAAAGCAGTCCTGAGGGGGAAATACATCAAAATACAAGTAGCCATTCAAAAACTGGAAAGAACTCAAATACAAAAGCTAACCTTGCACCTAAAGAAGCTGGAGAAAAAGAGCAAATAGATCCTACACCCAGCAGAAGAAGAGAGTTAATAAAGATTTGAGCAAAACTCAACGAAATCGAGACCAGAAGAACTGTGGAACAGATCAACAAAACCAGGAGTTGGTTCCTTGAAAGAATTAATAAGATAGATAAACAATTAGCCAGCCTAATTAAAAAGAAGAGAAAAAAGACCAAAATAATAAAATCATGAATGATAAAGGAGAGATCCCTACCAACATCAAGGAAATACAAATGATTTTAAAAACATTATGACCAATTAGACGCAAAAAAAATTAGGCAATCTAGAAGAAATGGATGCATTCCGGAAAACCACAAACTACCAAAACTGGAACAGGAAGAAATAGAAAACCTGAACAGGCCAATACCAAGGGAGGAAATTGAAGCAGTCATCAAAAACCTCCCAAGAAACAAAAGTCCAGGGCTAAATGGCTTCCCTGGGGAATTCTATCAAACATTTAAAGAAGAAACTTTACCTAATCTACTAAAGCTGTTTGGAAAGATAGAAAGAGATGGAATACTTCCGAACTCAGTCTATGAGGCCAGCATCGCCTTAATTCCACAAACAGACAAACACTCCACCAAAAAGGAGAATTATAGACCAATATCCCAGATGAACATGGATGGAAAAATTCTCAACAAGATACTAGCCAATAGGATCCAACAATACATTAAGAAGATTATTCACCATGACCAAGTGTGATTTTTCCCCGGGATGCAAGGCTGGTTCAACACTCATAAAGCATTCAGTGTGATTCATCACATCAGCAAGGGAAAAAACAAGAAACATAGGATCCTCTCAATAGATACAGAAAAAGCATTTGACAAAACACAGCTTCCATACCTGATCAAAACTCTTCAGAGTATAGGATAGAGGGAACATTCCTCAGCATCTTAAAAGCCATCTATGAAAATCCCACAGCAAATATCATTCTCAATGGGGAAACACTGGTAGCCTTTCCCCTAAGGTCAGGAACAAGACACGGATGTCCAATCTCACCACTGCTATTCAACAAAGTACTAGAAGTCCTACCTTCAGCAATCAGGCAACAAAAATAAATAAAAGACATTCAAATTGGCAAAGAAGTAGTCACACTCTCTCTCTTCTCTGATGACATGATACTCTACATGGGAAACCCAAAAAACTCCAACCCAAGATTGCTAGAACTCATAGAGCAATTTGGCAGTGTGGCAGGATACAAAATCAATGCCCAGAAGTCAGTGGCATTACTATACATTAACAATGAGACTGAAGAAAGAGAAATTAAGGAGTCAATCCCATTTACAATTGCACCCAAAAGCATAAGATACCTAGGAATAAACCTAACCAAAGAGGTAAAGGAGGTATACCCTAAAAACTACAGAACACTTCTGAAAGAAATTGAGGAAGACACAAATATTTGGAAAAATATTCCATGCAATGGATTGGAAGAATTAATATTGTGAAAATGTCAATGTTACCCAGGGCAATTTACACCTTTAATGTTATCCCTATCAAACTATCATGGACTTTCTTCAGAGAGTTGGAAGAAATCACCTTAAGATTTGTGTGGAACTAGAAAAGACCCCGAATAGCCAGGGGAATGTTAAAAAAGAAAACCATAGCTGGGGGCATCACAATGCCAGATTTCAGGTTGTACTACAAAGCTGTGGTCATCAAGACAGTGTGGTACTGGCACAAAAACAGACACATAGATCAATGGAACAGAATAGAGAATCCAGAAGTGGACCCTCAACTTTATGGTCAACTAATATTCGATAAAGGAGGAAAGACTATCCACTGGAAGAAAGACAGTCTCTTCAATAAATGGTGCTGGGAAAATTGAACATCCACATGCATAACAATGAACCTAGTCCACTCACTTGCACCATACAAAAAAATAAACTCAAAATGGATGAAAGATCAAAATGTGAGGCAAGATTCCATCAAAATCCTAGAGAACACAGTCAACACCCTTTATGAACTCAGCCACAGTAACTTCTTGCTAGATACATCCATGAAGGAAAGGGAAACAAAAGCAAAAATGAACTATTGGAACTTCATCAAGATAAGAAGCTTTTGAACAGCAAAAGATACAGTCAACAAAACAAAAAGACAACCTGCAGAATGGGAGAAGATATTTGCAAATGACCTATCAGATAAACGGCTAGTATCCAAGGCCTATAAAGAACATTTTGAACTCAACAGCAAAGAAACAAACAATCCAATCATGAAATGGGCAAAAGACATGAAGAGAAATCTCACAGAGGAAGACATAGACATGGCCAACAAGCACATGAAAAAATGTTCTCCATCACTTGGCATCAGGGAAATACAAATCAAAACCACAATGAGATACCACTTCACACCAGTGAGAATGGGGAAAATTAACAAGGGGTGAAACAATAAATTTTGGAGAGGATGTGGAGAAAGGGGAACCCTCTTGCATTGTTGGTGGGAATGTGAACTGGTACAGTGACTCTGGAAAACTGTATGGAGGTTCCCACTCTGGCATGGTGAATAATCTTCTTAATGTATTGTTGGATCCTATTGGCTAGTATCTTGTTGAGAATATTTGCATCCGTGTTCATCAGGGATATTGGTCTATACTCCTTCTTTTTGGTGGGGTCTTTGTCTGGTTTTGGAATTAAGATGATGTGGCCTCATAGAATGAATTTGGAAGTACTTCATCTCTTTCTATCTTTCCAAACAGCTTTAGGAGAATAGGTATGGTTTCTTCTTTAAACGTTTGATAGAATTCCCCAGGGAAGCCATTTAGCCCTGGATTTTTGTGTCTTGGGAGGTTTTTGATGACTGCTTCAATTTCCTCTCTGGTTATTGGCCTGTTCAGGTTTTCTATTTCTTCCTGTTCCAATTTTGGTAGTTTGTGGTTTTCCAGAAAGGTATCCATTTCTTCCAGATTGCATAGTTTATTGGCATAAATCTGTTCATCGTAAGTTTTTATGATCCTTTGTATTTCCTTGGTATTGGTTGTGATCTCTGCCTTCTCATTCGTTATTTTATTAATTTGAATCTTTTCTCTCTTCTTTTTAATAAGGCTGGATGATGGTTTATCTATCTTATTAATTCTTTTTTTTAAGATTTGTTTATTTATTTATGAGAGACAGAGAGAGAGAGAGGGAGAGGCAGAGACACAGGAGGAGGGAGAAGCAGGCTACATGCCTGGAGCCCGACGTGGGACTCGATCCCGGAACTCTGGGATCGCGCCCTGGGCCAAAGGCAGGCGCTAAACCACTGAGCCACCCAGGGATCCCCTTATTAATTCTTTCAAAGAACAAACTCCTGGTTTTGTTGATCTCTTCCACAGTTTTTCTGGTCTGTGTTATATTGAGTTCTGCTCTAATCTTTATCAACTCTCTTCTTCTGATGAGTGTAGGTTTTATTTGCTGTTTTTACTCCAGCTCCTTTAGGTGCAAGGTTAGCTTTTGTATTTGAGTCCTTTCCAGTTTTTGTATGGATGCTTATATTGCAATGTAGTTCCCCCTCAGGACTGCTTTTGCTGTATTCTAAGATTTTGAACAGTTATATCTTCATTCTCATTAGTTTCCATGAATCTTTTTAATTCTTCCCTAATGTCCTGGTTGAGCCTTTCATCCTTTAGCTTGATGATCCTTAACTTCCATATGTTTGAAATCCTTCCAAATTTCTTCTTGTGATTTAGCTCTAGAGTCAGAGCATTATGGTCTAAAAATATGCAGGGGACGATCCCTATCTTTTGGTATCGGTTGAGACCTGATTTGTGACCCAGTATGTGGTCTATTCTGGAGAAAGTTCCATGTGCCCTTGAGAAGAATGTGTATTCAGTTGCATTTGGATGTAAAGTTCTGTAAATATCTGTGAAATCCATCTCTTCCAGTGTATCATTTAAAGCTCTTGTTTCTTTGGAGATGTTTTGCTTAGAAGATCTGTCGATTGTAGAAGTCGCTACATTCAAGTCACCAAGCATAAGTATATTATTATCTAAATATGTCTTAAGTTTGTTTATTAATTGATTGATTTACTTGGCAGCTCCCAAATTCGGGGCATAAATATTCATGATTGTTAGGTCCTATTGTTGGATAGGTGCTTTAAGTATGATATAGTGGCCCTCTTCATCTCTTACTACAGTCTTTGGGATAAACTTTAATTTATCTGATATAAGGATGACTACCTCTGCTTTCTTTTGAGGACCATTTCAATGGTAAATGGTTCTCCAACCTTTTATTTTCAGGCTGGAGGTGTCCTTAGGTCTAAAATGAATCTCTTGTAGATTGCAAATAGATGGGTCCTGCTTTTTTATCCAGTCTGAAACCCTGCACCTTTTTAATGGGGTCATAACACCATTCACGTTCAGAGTTACTATTGAAAGACATGAATTTAGTGTTATCATGATACCTTTTCAGTCCCTGTTTTTGTGGATTGTATCTTTGGGCTTCCTCTTTCTTTTACAGAGTCCCCCTTAATATTTCTTGGAGAGCTAGTTTGGTGATTACATATTCTTGCAGTTTCTGCCTATCCTGGAAGCTCTTTATCTCTCCTTCTATTTTGAATGAGAACCTTGCTGGATAAAGTATTCTTGGCTGCATGTTCTTCTCATTTAGGACCCTGAATATATCCTGCATCTCTTTCTGGCCTGCCATGTCTCTGTGGAGACGTCTGCTGCTATCCTAATGCTTTTCCCAATAAAAGTTAGGGATTTCTTGTCTCTTGCTGCTTTAAGGATGTTCTCTTTATCTTTGGAATTTGCAATTGTCACTATTAAATGTCGAGGTGTTGAGCAGTTTTTATTGATTTTAGGGGGGGATCTCTCTATCTCCTGGATCTGAATGTCTGTTTTCCTTCCCAAGTTAGGAAAGTTCTTAGCTATTATTTGTTCAAATAAACACTCTGGACCTCTGTCCCTTTCGGCGCCCTCGGGAATCCAAAATAAATGTTGATTTTTCCTTCTGAGGCTGTCATTTATTTCCCTTAACCTATCCTCATGATCTTTTAATTGTTTTTCTCTTTTTTCCTCAGCTTCCTTCCTTGCCATCACCTTGTCTTCTATGTCACTCACTCATTCTTCTACCTTGTTAACCCTCGTTGTAGGACCTCTAGTTTGGATTACGTCTCATTTAATTGATTTTCAATTTCGGCCTGATTAGATCTAAATTCTGCAGTCATGAAGTCTCTTGAATCCTTCATGCTGTTTTCTATAGCCATCAGTAGCTTTATAATTGTGTTTCTGAATCAATTTTCTGCCATTGAATTGTAATCCAAATTTTGTAACTCTGTGGGAGTGAGGACTGTTCCTGATTCTTTCTTTTGAGGTGAGGTTTTCCTTCTAGTCATTTTGCTCAGTGTAGAGTGACCAAAAAGAAGTTGTATGGGTAAAAGGAGAAAAATAGAAGAAAAAAAAAAAAGAAAAAAAAGCGGGGGGTGAGAAACAAACAGAAAACAAAAAACACGGGGGAGTATCCTCTGATTCTATATACTGTAAGTCCCTAGATTTCCCCTTGAACTTTCTTGCGCTGCTTGGTCAAGAACTTGCTCTTTCCCTGTCCTTCCAGTTGGTCTTCTAGGGGAGGGGCCTGCTGTGCTGATTCTCAGGTGTGTGAACCTGGGGGAGCTGCCCAGCCCCCTGCCAGGTGCACAGCTCAGTGGGAGCTGTTTATCCTGTGAGGCCCCTGCTCAGTCCCAGGAATAAGGTGACACCAGGAGGAGGAACAACAACATTGGCGATGGCCAGCTCTCCAGCTCTGGCGTCAGCTCCCAAATTAACTAGGGCATTTCCCAGTCTATAGGTACCTGGATGCTCCGGGGGCGGGGGCGCTGATCTTCACAGCTTAGAGCCGCCAGGAGGCAGGAGCGTCCTTGCTGTCCTGTGTCCTCCCGGCCTCTGCCTGTCCCGGAGGGAGCGCCGGATCTTGGGCTGTGTCCCCAGTGCCCTCGGCTCCGGGGCCTGAGCCACTGGAATCATGCTCCCGGGCCGCGCAGCCCCCTCTGTGTGGAACCACCGCCTGAGCCGCCTCCCCAGCTGCTCCTGGGGGCCCTCCAGGCCTTTAGGGAGCTGGGACCCTGGTTTGTGGCATGCTCTCCCCAGTGGTGCAGTTCCTCTGTTAGTGCCCCTGGGAGCCTGAGGGCATCCCCGCCCCTCCTGGGATCCTGCGGGAGTTACCTGGGAGTGCCTTTCTGTCCAGGAAAATTAGTTAAGCTCCTGCTCTTTAGGGCCTGGGCTTTCCTGTCCTGGGGGCACTCCCGGAGTGCCCTTAGCCTGGCTCCTCCGGGAGCTCCTCCCCCTTGGATGTTTTTTTATTTATTTATTTTTTCCGTCTTCCTACCTTGATAGAAGTGCAAACTCTTCCCACTGTAGCATTCCAGCAGTTCTCTCATTAAATCTCAGACTGAATTCGTAGGTATTCAGGATGATTTGAAAGTTATCTAGGTAAGTTGGTGAGGACAGGTGATTTGGGGACCCTACTCTTCCACCATATTGCCCCACCTCCGCAACACCCTTTTTGAACTTGGCCACAGCAAGTTCTTTCAAGATACATTTATGACGGCAAGGGAAACAAAAGCAAAAATGAGCTATTGGGACTTAATCAGGATAAAAAGCTTCTGCACAGCAAAAGAAACAGTCTACAAAACTAAAAGACAAGTACAGAATGGGAGAAGTTATTTACAAATGACATATCAGATAAAGGGCTAGTACCCAAGATCTATAAAGAACTTCTTAAACTCAACAGCAAAGAAACAAACAATCCAATCATGAAATGGGCAAAGACATGAACAGAAATTTCAAGAAAGAAGACATAGACATGGCCAACAAGCACATGAGAAAATGCTCTTCATCACTGGCCATCAGGGAAATAGAAATCAAAGCCACAATGAGATACCACCTCACACCAGTGAGAATGGGGAAAATTAACAAGACAGGAAACAACAAATGTTGTAGAGGATGTGGAGAAAGGGGAACCCTCTTGCACTGTTGGTGGGAATGCGAACTGGTACAGCCACTCTGGAAAACTCTGTGGAGGTTCCTCAAAGAGTTAAAAATAGAGCTCTTCAATGACCCAGAAATTGCACTACTCGGGATTTACCCCAAAGATACAGATTCAGTGGAACGCCGGGACACCTCCACCCCAATGTTTACAGCAGCAATGTCCACAATAGCCAAACTGTGGAAGGACCCTCTATGTCTTTCCACAGATTAATGGATAAAGAAGATGTGTCAACCATTCTTCAAAGAAGAATATTAGTCAACCATTAGATAGGATGAATACCCACCATTTTCTTCTATGTGGATGGAATGGAGGGTATTATGCTTAGTGAAGTAAGTCAGTTGAGGAAGGACAATCATCATATGGTTTCACTCATATGGGGAATATAAGAAATAGTGAAAGGAATTATAGGGGAAAGGAGAGAAAATGGGAAAAATCAGAAAGTATGACAAAACATGAGAGATTCCTAACTCTGGGAAACGAACAAAGGGTAGTGGAAGGTGACTTGGGCGGGGGATGATGTAAGTGGGTAATGGGCGCTGTGGAGGGCGTTTTATGGAATGTGCACTGGGTGTTATACTATATGTTGGCAAATCGAACATCAATTAGAAATAAATAATTAATAAGAAATAAGAAAGCAAAATAAATGAGTGAAACTTTCAATTCATAAAGATACAAGGCAGCTGAGGTAGCTAATAAGAAAAAAAATCTTTAAATTTCTGACAGGAACTAAGAGTTCTTGTTTAAAATGAAGGATGGGAGTTCAGAATCCAAGGCTAGCATGATTTCCTGTGAAATAAAAAGTCACAGCATTCTGGATAGCACCAAGGCATATATAGAGATAATGCTATTATTTGAAAATATAATTTTAACTTAAATAAATGATGACTAATAATTGCATACACATATGCATGCTTACATAAACACTGACTTTCACATGTATGATAGGGAAGAGGAAGGTGTTTGGAATAAAAATAAGAGTTCAAGTTCCATCTATCCAGTTATCAGCATGTCAAGTGCTTAGCATATTTTCTGGCACATGGTTAAAATTAACAAAGTGAACGATTTGTGATATTGAGGGCATGATTTGTGACATTCTCTGAAACTGATTTCTAGTAAAGTTTACAAATGATGTCTTCATAATTGCTTAAATTTACATTTCAATGGGCCTGTACATTTTCTATATTAAAATAATACAGGTTTCTGATTTTTTTAATGTGGTGGCAAGGATATTCCACGTCACTCTCTCCATAGGTGTCCATCATTAGGTTTTTGTATATATCTTCCAAGAAATCAAACATATACTTTCAAATATCCTATTTCTGACTGACTGATCAGAATTTTATTCTAATTTGATTCTTGGTCTTCCTTTCTTTGATACTAATATGGCTATCCATTTGCTAGTGTTACATATCTACTCAGATACTATAATTAAATTCCAAACCAAAAACAATATTATTTTTTGTAGCCGTTAAAAACAAAATAACATCCAACATGGGATGCCTGGGTGGCTCAGTGGTGTCTGCCTTCTCTCAGGGCATGATCCTGGAGTCCCAGGATCAAGCCCACATTGGGCTCCCTGCTTGGAGCCTGCTTCTCCCTCTGCCTATGTCTCTGCCTCTCTCTGTGTGTGTCTCTCATGAATAAATAAATAAAATCTTAAAAAATACATAACATCCAACAAATAAATACTCCAATCAAGAAATGCGCAGAAGGCATGAGTAAATATTTCTCCAAAGAAGACTTACAAATGGCCAACATACACATGAAAAAGTGTTCTGCATCACTTGGCATCAGGGAAATATAAATAAAAACCACAATTAGATTGCACCTCACTCTAGTTAGAATGGCTAAAATTAATAACTCAGAAAACAGCAAATGTTGGTGAGGATGTGTAGAAAGGGGAACCCTTTTGCACTGTTGGTGGAAATGTAAGGTGGTATATCTACTCTGGAAAACAGTATGGAGGTTTCTCAAGAAGCCAAAAATAAAGCTATCCTATGACCCAGCAATTGCATTACTAGGTATTTACACCAAAGATATAAAGTTTGGGATCTGAAGGGGCACCTGTACCACAATGTTTATAGCAGCAATGTCCACAATAACCACACTATGGAAAGAGCTCAGATGTCCATCAACAGAAGAATGGATAAAGAAAATTATATATATATGAATTATATTCATGAGAGACACAGAGAGAAAGAGAGAGGCAGAGACCCAGGCAGAGGCAGAAGCAGGGTCCATCCAGGGAGCCTGATGCAGGACTCAATCCCGGGACTCCATGATCAAGCCCTGGGCCGACAGCAGACGCTAAACCACTGAGCCACCCAGGGATCCCCTGTCTTGGAGAATTTAATGTCTGCTTGAGAAAAATGTATATCTTATTGCTATTTAGGGGATGCACAGACATCTATAGAGTCTTTTATATATATATAAAAGAGAGAGGAGGGATGGAAAGAGAGGAGTATTATTCAGTCATCAGAAAGGATGAAATATCACCATTTATATTTATATAGAACCGGACGGTATTATCCGAGTAAAATGTCAGTCAGAGAAAGACAATTATCAAATATTTCCACTCATATGTCGAATATCAGAAACAGTACAGAGGATCTTAGGGTAAGGAGGAAAAACTATTTAGTTTTCCTTCAGAGAGGGAGACGAACCATGAGAGACTCTTAACTCTAGGCAACAGAGGGCTGCCAGGTAAGAGTTGGGTGGGAGGATGGGGTAAATAAGGTGATGGGCATTAAGGAGGGCAGTGATATCATGAGCACTGGGTGTTATATGCATCTGATTAATTACTGGACTCTACATCTGAAACTAATAATGAACTGTATGTTGGCTAATAGAATTTAAATTAAAAAACACAAATATGCAAATAAAACAACAAAATCATGAGGAAAAATATACAAATATTCAGTAAATTCAGTGAGTGGGTTTCTATATAACAAACTCATTTATTTTTATTTGTATTTATTTATTCAGGAGATACAGACACAGAGAGGCAGAGACCTAGGCACAGGGAGAAACAGGCTCCTTGTGGGGAGCCCAATATGGGACTGAAACCCAGGACCCTGGGACCACGACCTGAGCCAAAGGCAGATGCTCAAGCAGTGAGCCACTCAGGCATCCCCAAATATTCAATAAATTCAGATCACTAAAAAGCACAATTACCAAAGTTAGTTCCTGTTAGTGACAACGAATTCCCAAATCATGATTTTAAGTTATTAGTAGGTAATAAATTTCCATGTTACAACATGAACATGAAGGATTTCTATGCACAATAATTAAGAAATAATAGCTACCAAAAATAATTCATTTTATGCGAAATAGCTCCTAAAATTGAAAGGATTTTTAGTGGAATGAGTCAAATAACATAAAAAAATAGGAATAAGTTAATCTGGTAGACAATGCACATTAGAGTAATATTTGTACTCATTTGTATTTTCTGGTACTTCAAAAGAAAATATCATCAATGCAAAAAGGTATTAAAAGTAAAACATAAGTATTTTTTACTGGTTTTGTATAAAATCATGGCACATATGTACCCTTACAACAATAGGTAATTCTAGTTGCCTTGCCTCAGGAAAGGCACAGTGGAATTGGTTTAGAAAAGAGTAATATAAATAATCAATTTGATGTGTGAGCCATCTATAGACAATTAAAAATCTGGACTTTTAACCTTTCAAAAATAAAATTTGAAATAATACATACCAAATCAAAATATTAAAAATAAAACACAAGAAAATGGTGAATAACTCTGTTTAAAAAGTATTAAATGATTTAGGACAATTTTATTTTATGTGGTGCTTCACAGAGTATATAGTTTATGGGAATTATTTCTCAATCTAGGTTTCACAACAGAAAAGTTTTATAGAGCATTAGCTATATTTATTAATTGTTTATTATATGAACCTGAAGTTCGTTTTCATCCATACACTTTAAGGTTAACTTCATGAAGGATATCCATGCCCACTACACCTGCAGCTGCCACAGAAAACATCCTCAAATAATCCTTGCAATTTTTATAGTGCATTAGTTGAATCTTGGATCAGAAATTAATATAATAATTATAAGGAAGAAATGAAAAAGCTATATTTAGCAGGTATAAAATTAAAATATATTTGTTCTATGCCATATGACTCTGGTTTGTTACTTCTAGCAACAGTTTCTACCAATCTTGCAGATTAGCTATAAATGATTTTTCTCATCATTACGGTTTTCTTAATGACATTTTCATTTTTCTAGCTCACTTTATTGTGAGAATACGTTATATAATGAGTATAACACACAACATATTTGTTAATTGACTGTTTATGTCATAGGCTTCTGGTCAATAGTGCTAAATAAACTATTTCATTAGCCTTGTTTGAGTTTCTGCATATACAGTTGATCCTTGAACAGTGTGAGGGTTAGGAGCACCAACCCTTGCACAGTCAAAAATCCACATATAACCTTTTATTCCTCCAAAACTTAACTATTAATAGCTCACTATAGTATTTTGTCTATTCTGATAGAAGTGTAGTATAAGTGTAGTGTATTATTATTATTGTTCAATTTCCTAATGAAATCTGATGTTGACCACCATTTTATATTCTTCTTCACCATCTGTATATCCTCTTCAATCGAGTATTTATTCTTTGGTCTAGTTTTTATTGGATTGTCTATATTCTTATTGTTGAGTTTTAGGAGTTCTTTCATGTATTTTGGATACCATTCCTTTACTGATTAGGTGTTTTGCAAAGATTTCCTCATACTTTGTCTTCTTATCCTCATAACAGTGTCTTTTTCAGAGAAGAATTTTTAATTATAATGATGTCCAAATTCCCATTTTTTCTTTGATACGTCATCCATTTGATGTTTTCTCTAAAAAGCTATCACCAAACCAAAGTTCATCTAGATTCTATCCCGTTGTCCTCTATAAATTTTATAATTTTGTATTGTTAATGGACGCAATTCACTCTCCAGCTACTCTAGCATCAAATATTTTCTTTTTCTTATGCATCATGCCACTTATTTTTCCTAAGTTTTTATTTTCAATATAGTTAGTTAACATACAGTGTTCTATTCCTTTCAGGCTTTAAATATAGTGATTTGACATTTCCATACACTACCCAGTGCTTACCACCACAAATACACTCCTTAATCCTCATCTATTTAACCAATCATCCCACCACCATCCCTTCCAGTAACCATCCATTTGTTCTCTATAATTAAGGTTCTCTTTCTTGGATTCTCTCCCCCCGCCCCCATCTCTCTCTCTCTCTTTCTCTCACTCTCTCTCCCCCCTTTGCTTGTTTTTCTGTTTGTTTGTTTGTTAAATTCTACTTATGAGTGAAATCATATGGTATTTGTCTTTCTCTGACTGACTTATTTCACTTAGCATAATGCTAATTAGGTCCAACCATGCCATTGCAAATGGCAATATTTCATTCTTTTTATGGATAATATTCCATTGTATTTCTATACCACATCATCATCATCATCCATTCATCAATCAATAGAAACCTGAAATGCTTCCATATTTCAGCTACTGTAAATTACACAGATATAAACATAGGAAGGCAAATACCTTTTTGAATTAGTGTTTTTGTATTCCTTCAGTAATTACCCAGAACTGTGAATCATTGAAAACTCAATAGCAATAGAGAAGGATACAGCATAGCATAGTGATTTAGAACATGCATTTAAATATCAGGCATATTTGATCTGAGCACCAAACCTCTCACTTATTTATCAATGTGACCTTGGAAAGATTTCTTGATCCTTCTATTACTCAGTTTCTTCATCTTTAGAGTAAACAATGGCATCCACTTCAGATTTCTATGAATATAAAACCAGATAATGCATAGAGGCACTTTGCACAATACCTTGCACATTCTAAGTACACAATGTGTGTTATTACAATAATCCAGGGATCTCTTCACATTATTCATTTATTAATTCAAGAAACATTACCGAGTGCCAGTCTAGCAGGATTCATGCCAAATTCCAAAGGTATAACGTCCTAGTTCCTGCCCTGAGGGAATTCACAGTTAACTAGAAGAGAGAGACAAATAAACATAGTTACAATACAGTGTGTATAGAAAGTAATGAGGTTAAAAAGGTAGAGCGGTGTGTTAACGTTAGGGAAGAAGGCAGGGATGACTTCATAGATCAATGATATTGGGTTAAGTTTTGGAAAATAAATTAACATCCAGGTGGAGGACAGTGGAGGCTGAAGGATAATGAGAAACCTGGACAATGAGTACTTTATATCTGAATATTTGCAATGGTCTACTTGATTTATTGATTTACATCCCCCTATATTTTTTCAAGCTTTTTAAAAATCATCGGTCTCAAACAACAAAGTTGCAGTAGATCCTTTCTGCATTTATGCTCCTGTTTTCATTATCTTTTTCTGCCCACTTTATTTGGGTTTACTATATTGCTTTTTTTTCTAACATTTTAAGATGAACATTTTAATGAGCACATTAATTTTAAGCATTTAATTTTTGCAATATATTTAAGTCTATGTTTTTCTAAAAAAACAATTATATCTCACTAGTTTATATATATATTTTATTAGCATTTATTAGTTTTTTAAAAGTTTTCATTAAAATTTTTCTTACATCATGAGCTAATAAGCATCATATATAATTTTTAATTACCAGATGGTGGGAGTGTTGTAAATCATATATTTTTGTTACTAATTTTTAGCTTAATTGTGTTGTGGTCAGAGATTTTAATATACCTGATACCTAGTCTCTGACATTTGTTGAGATTTTTTTTTATGGTCTTCCACATTATCAACTTTTGTGAATATCCCATGGTTACTTGAAAAAAAAGTCTATCCACAAATTGTTGGTTACATAACTGTATATGTTTGTCCATAAGTTTATTTGTGTTTCCCAGATCACCGTTTTTTGTCTATTTAACCTATCAATATTGACTAAAGACAGGTTGAAATTTTTTCCTCTGATAGTGAATTAATCATTTTAAGGCTATTTTTCTTGGATGTGTACATGGTTAAAGAACCTTTTCAACTATTTAATAACCCTTTGAATCTATACTAATTTTGTTTTGTCCTTAAGTCTTTTCTTTCTGATATTAATCAAGACACAATAGTTTCATTTTAACTGATTGTCTGATAAGTCTTTTTTCTATCATTTTACTTTCTTTTTATTTTATTTTATTTTTTATTATTTTACTTTCAATATATGAGTATTAACTGCAAAAAACATATATTTATATTTTTTTCTTTATTCCTACAGTAGACTGTAGTCCTACTGCATATCAATACTATGCAAAATCCAAACTTCTTATCTGAGGCCTTCTCTAATTGTTCTCCAGGCTCCAGATTTACCAATCTTATTTCTTACTTTTCTTGACTTATCCCACTACTTTCCTTTTTTGGTTATCTTTCCTCTGAACACAAGGTGTTTCTCTGTCTTTGTATATGCAATTCTCTTTCCCTGTCTTGTCCTTTATATTCCTCAAAATAAGTTTATTTATTTATTTATTTTTGTATATTTTTTTGGAGTTCGATTTGCCAACATATAGTACAACATCCAGTGCTCATCCCGTAAAGTGCCCCCCTCAGTGCGTGTCACCCAGTCACCCCATCCCACCACCATCCCACTCATTTTCTCTCCTTTCCCCTATAATCCCTTTCACTATTTTTTATAATCCCCATGTGAGTGAAAGCATATAATGTTTGTCCTCTGATTGACTTACTTCACTCAGCATAATACCCTCCAGATCCATCCATGTCTAAGCAAAGGGTGGGTATTTGTTTTTCTATTTATTGATTTATTTTTTCTTTTTTTATATAAATTTATTTTTTATTGGTGTTCAATTTGCCAACATATTGAATAACACCCAGTGCTCATCCCATCAAGAGCCCCCCTCAGTGCCCATCATCCGGTCACCCCCACCCCCCGCCCACCTCCCCTTCTACCCCTCCTAGTTCGTTTCCCAGAGTTAGGAGTCTCTCATGTTCTGTCTCCCTTTCTGATATTTCCGACTCATTTTTTCTCCTTTCCCCTTTATTCCCTTTCACTATTTTTTATATTCCCCAAATGAATGAGACCATATAATGTTTGTCCTTCTCCGATTGACTCATTTCACCCAGCATAATACCCTCCAGTTCCATCCACGTTGAAGCAAATGGTGGGTATTTGTCATTTCTAATGGCTGAGTAATATTCCATTGTATACATAAACCACATCTACTTTATCCATTCATCTTTCGATGGACACTGAGGCTCCTTCCACAGTGTGGCTATTGTGGACATTACTGCTAGAAACATCGGGGTGCAGGTGTCCCAGCGTTTCACTGCATCTGTATCTTTGGGGTAGATCCCCAGCAGTGCAATTGCTGGGTCATAGAGCATATCTATTTTTAACTCTTTGAGGAACCTCCATACAGTTTTCCAGAGTGGCTGCACCAGTTCATATTCCCACCAACAGTGCAGGAGGGTTCCCCTTTCTCTACATGCTCTCCAACATTTGTTGTTTCCTACCTTGTTAATTTTCCCCATTCTCACTGGTGTGAGGTGGTATCTCATTGTGGTTTTGATTTGTATTTCCCTGATGGCAAGTGATGCGGAGCATTTTCTCATGTGCTTGTTGGCCATGTCTATGTCTTCCTCAGCCATTAGAAACAACAAATATGGGATCCCTCGTGGCGCAGCGGTTTGGCGCCTGTCTTTGGCCTGGGGCGCGATCCTGGAGACCCGGGATCGAATACCACGTCGGGCTCCTGGTGCATGGAGCCTGCTTCTCCCTCTGCCTGTGTCTCTGCCTCTCTCTCTCTCTCTCTGTGTGACTATCATAAATTAAAAAAAAAAGGAAAGAAAGAAAGAAACAACAAATACCCACCATTTGCTTCAACGTGGATGGAACTTGAGGGTATTATGCTGAGTAAAATAAGTCAATCAGAGAAGGACAAACATTATATGGTCTAATTCATTTGGGGAATGTAAAAAATTGAAAAAATAGTCAAAGGGAATAAAGGGGAAAGGAGAAAAAATGAGTTGGAAATATCAGAAAGGGAGACACAACATGAGACTCCTAACTCTGGGACACGAACTAGGGGTGGGGGAAAGGTAGGTGGGCCCGGGTGTCGGCGGATGTGGGGGTGACTGCGTGAGGGGCACTGAGGGGGGCACTTGATGGGATGAGCACTGGGTGTTATTCTGTATGTTGGCCAATTGAATACCAATAAAAAATAAATTTACAAAAAAAATAAATAAAATCAATTTAGAGAAGAAAGGAGAATATATGTATTTTTACTATTTTATGATTATAGATTTACCCTTGTAATTATAATTTATAAATAAAATTATGCTATTTCATTTTCACGTGGATTATAATTATTGCCTTACATCACTTTCTTTCAGTCTGACAAAATTCCTTAGCATTTATTGTGAGTTGGGCTTGGAGGAAACATATTCTCTCAGCTTTTGCTTATTTGGTAATATCTTTATTTCACTTTCATTTTTTAAGATAGGTATACTGGAATTTTATTCTTGTTTCATATATCTTTTATTCTTCACTTTGTGTACATTATTCTATTTGCTGTCCTCTATTCTTTTTGATGAGAAATCAGCTTTTGAATTTACTGAAGTTCTTTTGTAAGTGACTAATTTTACTCTTGCTTATTTCTTTCTTGTCTTTTGTTGTTATAATTTTTAACATGATATATCTGTGAATCTCTTTCTGTTTATTCAGCATGAAATCACTGCTCAGGGGACAAAGAAGGACAGTTGGGGTACCAGTATTTTTAGTGGCACTACATGCATGGTAGAGACTCCACTGATAAGTAGAAAAAAACCTGGGAAGAATACCGCACCTCTCAGCCACACTTTCTCAGAACTCAACCTCAGCAACAAATATTTTCATTCATGATAATAAATGGTGAAATCCTGACACTTTAAAAAATATAGCCCTCCTACTGGGAGCCTGAGGGAGAAGGTGCTCTGTTTTCTGCTTTACCAGCATGGAATGGAATTTCCATATTGCTGAATTAGAACACATGAGGGAGGGAGTTAGTCTCTATTCAGGTATCACATTCTTTGCTTTTACCAAATTTTAATAGATTTTCTTGAGTAAATTATTTTTCATTTACTGTATCTACTTCAGACCATTTCCAAAACCCTAAAATGATTGTTTTGGTTTAATAACTTGTGAAAATTTCTTCTGGGAAATGGACTCATGGAGCTCATCTCATTATGCTGGAAATCCCTCAATTCGTGTTATTCTTGTGCATTTTTTGCTTTAACACAAAAAAGCCAAGTTGAACCTCTTTGATAATGCAATCAACTGAAAAGAAGTTTGCAAAATCATTCAGTTACTAGACATTAAGTGCAATAATCTCAACAATTTACTATGCGGTAATGAGGAACCTGAAAAAAAAGTTTGTCATTCATGTAACTGTGAAATAGCTTATAATCTTATTTGAAAACAAGAATTAGAAGATATATGAAATGGATAGATAATAAACAGTGTCTGAAAGTTATCTCAATTGAATGGCATAGATGGGAATTTTCCAAATGTATTCTGTAAAATGTTAGGATTTCAGAGGGAAATGTATTTATGGTGAAATAAATTTTAGAAATGCTGCTTATAAGAATACTTCTTAGAAATTTGCAATGCATGTTTGCACATTTAGTATTCCCATAAGTGCTCCAATAAAGGAACATCTTTAAAACTATCTTATCTAGTATTTCCTAAGATATTCAACCATTGAAAACACCCCAACCAAGAATATTTAGTAAGTGCCTATGGGACACAGATTAAGAAATCCTAATGAAGATTAAAAAGTGCTTGTTAAGATTTACCTTTCCTTTCAAATCACTTGTTTGATGTATTATTTCATATAATTTCCTGTATATCAACATTTATAATTATAGTTAACACATAAATTTTTAATTTCCTATTGTATTAAAATGGACTAAAGGGCTTATAAACTCATTGGGGACACCTGGGTGGCTCAGTGGTTGAGCATCTGCCTTCAGCTCAGGGCATGATCCCAGGGTGCTGGGATCGAGTTTCACATAGGGCTCCCTGCATAGAGCCTGCTTCTCTCTCTGCCTGTGTCTCTGCCTTTCTCCCCGTGTCTCATGAATAAAAAAAATAAAACCTTAAAAAAAAACAAACAAGATAAACTCATTGACTCTGAACAGGAAACAAGGGTGTAATATGTAGAATTTGATAAAACAGGTTGAGACAGAAAATAGGATCATTTATGTACTTTGAAGTCTTTGTTTAGTATGTCAACTAATCAGAAATTACATAAGGAATTAGGAGCAATAAATAGCTCTTGGGGAAGTAATAGGTAGATTTGTACCAAAGCAAAGAAAATGAAAGAAAAATAAGCTCATTGTGGTCATCAAGACAGTGTGGTACTGGCACAAAAACAGACACATAGATCAATGGAACAGAAGAGAGAACCCAGAAGTGGAACCTTAACTTTATGGTCAACTAATATTCGATAAAGGAGGAAAGACTATCCATTGGAAGAAAGACAGTCTCTTCAATAAATGGTGCTGGGAAAATTGGACATCCACATGCAGAAGAATGAAACTAGACCACTCTCTTTCACCATACACAAAGAGAAACTCAAAATGGAAGAAAGATCTCAATGTGAGACAAGATTCCATCAAAATCCTAGAGGAGAACACAGGCAACACCCTTTTTGAACTTGGCCACAGTAACTTCTTGCAAGATACATCCATGAAGGCAAAAGAAACAAAAGCAAAAATGAATTATTGGGACTTCATCAAGATAAGAAGCTTTTGCACAGCAAAGGATACAGTCAACAAAACTCAAAGACAACCTACAGAATGGGAGAAGATATTTGCAAATGACCTATCAGATAAAGGGCTAGTTTCCAAGATCTATAAAGAACTTATTAAACTCAACAGCAAAGAAACAAACAATCCAATCATGAAATGGGCAAAAGACATGAAGAGAAATCTCACAGAGGAAGACATAGACATGGCCAACATGCACATGAGAAAATGCTCTGCATCACTTGCCATCAGGGAAATACAAATCAAAACCACAATGAGATACCACCTCACACCAGTGAGAACGGGGAAAATTAACAAGGCAGGAAACAACAAATGTTGGAGAGAATGCGGAGAAAAGGGAACCCTCTTACACTGTTGGTGGGAATGTGAACTGGTGCAGCCACTCTGGAAAACCGTGTGGAGGTTCCTCAAAGAGTTAAAAATAGACCTGCCCTATGACCCAGCAATTGCACTCTTGGGGATTTACCCCAAAGATTCAGATGCAATGAAATGCCGGGACACCTGCACCCCGATGTTTATAGCAGCAATGTCCACAATAGCCAAACTGTGGAAGGAGCCTCGGTGTCCAACGAAAGATGAATGGATAAAGAAGATGTGGTTTATGTATACAATGGAATATTACTCACCCATTAGAAACGACAAATACCCACCATTTGCTTCAACGTGGATGGAACTGGAGGGTATTATGCTAAGTGAAGTAAGTCAATCGGAGAAGGACAAGCAGTGTATATTCTCATTCATTTGGGGAATATAAATAATAGTGAAAGGGAATAGAAGGGAAGGGAGAAGAAATGTGTGGGAAATATCAGAAAGGGAGACAGAACATAAAGACCCCTAACTCTGGGAAACGAACTAGGGGTGGTGGAAAGGGAGGAGGGCGGGGGGTGGGGGTGAATGGGTGACGGGCACTGGCGGGGGGCACTTGACGGGATGAGCACTGGGTGTTATCGTGTATGTTGGTAAATTGAACACCAATAAAAAAATTAATTTATTAAAAAAGTAATAAATAAAATATCTTTTACAAAAAAAAGGAGTGGGAAATCAAAGAAATAGGCAGAAGTTGGTAAAAGAATACAAACTTTGAGTCATAAAATAAATTAGGGTCTGAGGACCTAATGTATAATATGGTGGCTATAGTGGATTACACTGTATTGTATAATTGAAAGTTGCTAAGAGAGTAGACTTAAATGATCTCACACATAAAGTATATACATGAGGTGATGGCTATGTTAATCCAATGGAATAATCTTTTTACAATGTATACCAAATCACTACTTTGTACACTTTAAATATATTTGTTGATTATACCTTCATAAACCTGGAAAAAATGTTTTAAATGTATATGTATGTTTATTAACAAGGAAATATATTCATGATATGTCATTAAAAAAAAGAAAGAAAAATAAGCTCATGAAAATGTTGTTGGATCAGAAACTAAGATACTAACCTGGTTTTAGTTCATGTAGCTATGGATAAAGAATAATTTCATTTTTAGCCTCAGGTTTATACAACTAGATACCTAAAATGTAGCAGAGACACTAGTTAGCCAAGTGGCCAAAATGTAAAGAAAAAAAAGGAGGCTTGAGCCTCCCCACTTTTCTACAGTATTCCAACTCATTTGTTTGATATGTGTAGACTAGTGTACAATGTACAAAAATGATATAAACATGGTTAAATACACCTAAATAAAATTGAAGGGATACGTGTGAGCTCTAAGGAGGTGAAAAGATTTTAGGTACATAACTTTTCATGGATTAACTATCCACTATTAACTTTGATTAACTATCAAAGCTGATATTTTTACATATACTAAGCTTTTATATAGTTTGAGATCATATAAATAGAATCATGTGCTTTCCTTCTCTGTTGCTCTGACTTCTTTAACCATTTTTTTACCTTAATAAGCCTCCATTTATTCATCTTTCTATAAGTATAATAGCCACCTCATAGGATTATCACAAAAGATCATATGTACCTATATATATATATATATATATATATACAAATAAGACCACATATTTAAGACACCTGTTATATATTTGAATTTCAGTAAGTGTTAGTTTCCACATCCTCCCACTCCTACATACATCCTGAATGGACCTAAATATTTGTCCAGTAAAGAGAGTCAAAAAACATCAAAATAAGGACACCTAGATGGCTCAGTGGGTGAGTGTCTGCCTTCAGCTCAGGGTGTGATTCCAGGGTCCTGGGATCAAGTCCCACAACAGGTTCCCTGCATGGAGCCTGCTTCTCCCTCTGCCTGTGTCTCTGCCTCTCTCTCTCTTTCTCTGTGTCTCTCATAAATAAATAAATAAATAAATAAATAAATAAATAAATAAATAAAATCTTTATCTTTTTATTAAAAATATCAAAATAGAGGAGAGAAAACTATTATTTATTCAACATATATATCCTACAAAATGACTAGCTCTCAAAATTGAACATGCATGAGAACCATCTGGAGGGATTAAAAAAAAACTGGACTTAAATCCCAGAATTTCTAATTCAGTAGGTCTGGGGTGGGGCCAGAGAATTTTCGTCAGATGATGCTGGTGCTACTGGTCCAGAAAAACCATTGTGAAAACCACTGAGATAGGTAGTGGGGGAAGATTAGTTACAAAATAAATATTGGTTAAATTAATAATATTAAATACAAAAGTGGTTCTTAACCTTTTTGGGGCAATGGGTATTTTTTAGTCTGATGAAAGAATTCAGGAAATTTATAGACATTTATGAGATATATCCATGTATCCAGAGGTACACATATTTTAGGTTAAAAGCCTACTCTAGAATGCAACGTGCTATATTCTTAATCTGAAGGACTTCCTACTTTTGTTCCACCCCCATCAAAAGCAGGATTACAAAGCATATTCACAGTGACTTGAACACATTCTAAACACTGAAGATGTGTCTGTAATGATGAATGAATGAATAATCATCTCTCAGATCTCTGATATCCATCTGGAGATAGGCAATATATGTTGAACCCACACCACATACACTTGTAAGACAACATAAAATGGTAAAGAGCCAACAGTGTTGATCTAGAATAGAAGAACATGCTAAAAAGTCTTCTCTCTCTTACTTCCTATACGTTTTCTGTTTTGATGATATAGAAAGGTGTTGTTTCCTACCAAAACCAATTTCCCTGGGCATATTGTCCTATTCTGCCTTCTTCATGTGAGTCCTAAATGTCTTCTTAACACCTCACCCTTTACTCCATCCGTAGAATCTGGCAGACTCCTTGAACTTCGGTTTTGACATCCTTTAACTTCTTGGTCTGCTTTGGGCCTATAGCCAAGCAAAGTCATTATGCTTCATTTTGTTTTATATGTTGATGATTTGCATAGTAAAATAAAATTACCAGCTCATTTAACATTGGGTAATCAACAGATGTCTTATCCTAATAACTTACATTACACCTAAATCAAACTTAATTTAAGTCAGTAACCAAGATAAGAAACAGGCTCAGGGACCCACTACCAAGTCACTGAACCATTTATTTTCCTGTATACTGACAATTGACAGTTATTTTAGTTAATGTTATATTTATTTATTTTTTAATATTTTATTTATTTATTCATGAGAGACACAGAGAAAGAGAGAGATAGGCAGAAATACAGGCAGAAGGAGAAGCAGGCTCCATCCAGGGAACCTGATGTGGGACTTGATCCCAGGACCCTGGGATCATACCCTGAGTTGAAGGCAGATGCTCAATCACTGAGCCACCCAGGGATCCCCTGTCATATTTATTTCCAAAGAATGTATCACCCAACATTATTTAATATTAAATCAGTGATTCCAAAATTTTTGAAGTGAACATATTATCATTAATTTCCCAGTAACCCTTTTCCCCTACTAAGAAGTATTATACATTATATGTGTTATTTTTTAGAGGAAAGCAAATGCAAATTTACTTTATTTTCAGAACTTCAATATATTCCTTGAGAAAACTCAGAAAATGATGTAATATTATTGCAAATTAAATTGTCTCTATCAGAGGGCATCTGGTTGTCTCAGCTGGCTAGGCTTCTGCCTTGGGCTCAGATCCTGGTCTCAGGGTCTTGGGATCAAGCCCTATATCAGGCTCCCTGCTCAGTAAGGAGTCTGCTTCTCCTTCTGCCCCCCCTCTGCTTGTGCTTTCTCTCGCACAAACATGCTCGCTCACTCTCTCTCTCTCTCTCAAATAAATAAATAAATAAATAAATAAATAAATAAATAGATAAAATCTTTGAAAATTAATGTATGACAAAGGAGGAAAAGATAAACAATGGGGAAAAGACAATCTCTTCAACAAGTGATGCTAGGCATGACGTATCAGATAAAGGGCTAGTTTCCAAGATCTATAAAGAACTTATTAAACTCAACACCAAAGAAACAAAGAGTCCAATCATGAAATGGCAAAAGACATGAACAGAAATCTCACAGAGGAAGACATAGACATGGCCAACATGCACATGAGAAAATGCTCTGCATCACTTGCCATCAGGGAAATACAAATCAAAACCACAATGAGATACCACCTCACACCAGTGAGAATGGGGAAAATTAACAAGGTAGAAAACAACAAATGTTGGAGAGGATGCGGAGAAAAGGGAACCCTCTTGCCCTGTTGGTGGGAATGTGAACTGGTGCAGCCACTCTGGAAAACTGTGTGGAAGTTCCTCAAAGAGTTAAAAATAGATCTGCCTACGACCTAGCAATTGCACTGCTGGGGATTTACCCCAAAGATACAGATGCAGTGAAACGCCGGGACACCTGCACCCTGATGTTTATAGCAGTAATGTCCACAATAGCCAAACTGTGGAAGGAGCCTTGGTGTCCATGGAAAGATGAATTGATAAAGAAGATGTGATTTATGTATACAATGGAATATTACTCAGCCATTAGAAACGACAAATACCCACCATTTGCTTCAACGTGGTTGGAACTGGAGGGTATTATGCTGAGTGAAATAAGTCAATTGGAGAAGGACAAACATTATATGGTTTCATTCATTTGGGGAATATAAATAATAGTGAAAAGGAATAAAGGGGAAAGGAGAAAACATAAGTGGGAAATATCAGAAAGGGAGACAGAACATGGAAGACTCCTAACTATGGGATACGAACTAGGGGTGGTGGAAGGGAAGGAGGGCGGGAGGTGGGGGTAACTGGGTGGCGGGCACTGAGGTGGGCATTTGACAGGATGAGTACTGGGTGTTATCCTGTATGTTGGCAAATTGAACACCAATAAAAAATAAATTTATTATTAAAAAAAGAAGTGATGCTAAGAAAACTGGAAAGCTACATGCAAAGGAATGAAACTGCACCACTTTCTAACATTATACACAAAAATAAACTCAAAATAAATTAAAGACCTAAATGTGAGATTTGGTATCATAAAATGCCTAGAAGAAAATACAGGCAGTGATTTCTTTGACGTTGATCTTAACAATGTTTTTCTACCCTTGTCTCCTCAGGCAAGAGAAACAAAACCAAATTAAACTATTGGAACTATGCCAAAATGGAAAATTTTAACACAGTGAAGGAAACCATCAACAAACTGGAAAGGCAACTTACAGGATAGGAGTAGATATTTGCAAATGATCTATCCAATTAGGAATTAATATCCATATACAAAGAAATTATATAACTTTGGACTGAAGGGTGAAATAATCTTGATTAAATTGGGCAGACATTTTTCCAAAGAAGACAGTATGGTAAACACACACATGAAAAGATGCTGAAGATTACTAACTGTCAAACAAATGCAAATCAGAATTACAATGAAGTTTCACCTTACACGTATCAGAGTGGCTATAATCAAAAAGACAAGAAATATCAAGTGCTGTTGATGATGTGGAGGAAAATGAAACTTCATGTCCTATTAGTGGCAATGTAAATGGGTGCAGCTACTTTAGAAAACAGTATGGTGTTCCTCAAAATCTTAAAAATAGAAAAATCAGGGATGCCTGGCTGGCTCTGGTTGAGTGTCTGCCTTTGGCACAGGGCATAATCCCCGGGTCTAGGATCCAGTCACATCAGGCTCCCTGTGAGGAGCCTGTTTCTCCTTCTGCCTGTGTCTCTGCCTCTCTATCTGTGTCTCTCATGAGTAAATAATTAAAATATTTTAAAAAATAGAAAAATCATATTATCCAGTAATCACACTATTGGATATTTACCCCCATGAAAAAAATGAAAACACCAATTCAAAAAGATAGATGCAACTTTATGTTTATATATATAAAGAAAATTTAGGAATTCTTATTATTCCAACATCATCTACCTCCTTACTGAGATTCTGCTGATGTCTCCTTATTGGTTTTCTGCTTAGATGATCTGTCCATTGCTGTAAGTGGAGTATTAAGATCCTCTACTATTATTGTATTATTATTGATGTGTTTCTTTAATTTTGCTACTAATTGATTTATATATGTGGCTGCTCCCAATTTAGGGGCATAAATATCTATAATGGGTAGATCGTCTTGCTGGATAGACCATTTTATTATGATATAGTATCCTTCTTCATCTCTTATTACAGTCCTTGGTTTAAAATCTAGTTTGTCTGTTTTAAGGATGGCTACTCCAGCTTTCTTTTGATGTCCATTAGCATGATAAATGGTTCTCCACCCCCAAACTTTCAGTCTGGAGGTGTTTTATGGTCTAAAATCAGTCTCTTGTAAGCAGCATATCCATGTGTCCTATTTTTTTATTCATCCATTCTGGTACTTTATGTCTTCTGATTGGAACATTTAGTTCTTTTACATTCAGAGTAATTATTGAAAGATATTAATTTGGTGCCAATGTATTATCTCTAAAGTCACTGTTCCTGTAGATTATCTTTGTTCCTTCCCAGTCCTTGTTACTTTTGGGTTGTTTCTCTGCTCAAAGGATTCCCTTTAATATTTCTCACAAGCCTGGTTTAGTGTTCATGAATTCCTTTTGTTTTTGTTTGCCCCAGAAACTCTCTCTTTCTATTCTGAATGACAGCCTTGCTAAATTAGGTACTTGGCTGCATGTTTTTCTGTTTTAGCACCTTGAATATGTCAAGCCAGTCCTTTCTGGCCTGCCAGGTCTCTGTGGACAGGTCTTCTGCCAACCTTATGTGTCTACCATTGTAGGTTAAGGACCTCTTGTCTGGAGCTGTTTTCAGCATTTTCTCTGTATCTTTGAAATTTGAAAGCTTCACTATACTATGTCGAGGTATTGACCTATTTTTGTTGATTTTGAGGAGTGTTATCTGTGCCTTTTGGACTTGAATGCCTATTTATTTCCTCATATTAGGGAAGTTCTCAGCTACAATTTCTTCAAATAAACTTCCTGTCCCTTTCTTCTGTTCCTCATCTTCTGGGACCCTTAAAATGGGGATATTATTTCACTTAATGGATTGTTGAAATTCTCTAAGTATCCTTTCATAATCTAACATTATTTTCCCTCTCCTTTCAGTTCCCTTATTTTCCATCATTTTATATTCTATATCACTGATTCACTCTTCTGCTTCATTTATTTTTGTTTTTATGAATTCCACTTGGGACTGCATATCAGTAATAACATTTTTAATTTTGGCCTTGCTAGATTTTAGTTTTTTATTTTTACAGTAGGGGATAGTCTAGTGTTTTCTGGGGGCAGAACTGAGCAGAGATCAGAGACACAGGTAGACTGCAGACAACCTGCCTATTATTTTTTGCTGTCTGCTACAATAGATTCTGGCTTGTGGGTGACTGCTTTCCTGGGAGAGAACAGAGTAGGAGACTAAGACTTCTGCCTGTGTCTCCGCTCTCTGCTCAGTTATATTACAGAAAAGCAGTGCCTCTGCATGCATAGAGGTTTAAGTTTAAGCTTATTTTAGCTCACAGCAAAACGTTGCTAAGAGGTTTTCTGCCCTTTGTGCACACCTCTGAACCCACTGTTGAGCACTGCTCAATGGTTCCCAGCTGTCTTTTTGTCCTTGAAGAGGCAAAATATGCTTTCCAAATATCCTCTGGGAAGGAAAGTGATCTTTCCCTGTATGACCTCAGGGATTTCCTTACTGGGGCTTATTTTGCAGTCTCTACCTGCTCTGCTCTCACCCACTGTCTCCCACTGTCACCACTCCTCTTCCCTGGAGGAGAGTCTCATGGTGCACCAAGCACTATCTGGTTCCAAAAAAGAAGCCACATGGTACTTGCACAGAGGATAGAGTTTATTGTGATGCATAGAACAAAGCTAAAACCAGGTTATCGGTTGTCTGCACAAGAACATATTTTGCCTCTCTAAGGACAAAATATCTGGACAAGACTCATTCATACACAGGCTGAAATCTATTGTAGCAAACAAAGAAAAAGCAATAGTCAAGTTATTTGCAGTCTGCCATGTTCTCTTCCTCCAACTATGCAGATTTTTTCTTAATCCTCAGATCATATTCCTATTTGTTCAAAATAGCTGGATATTGATATAGCTGTGTTGGAAGGAGGAGGCAAGGCCAAGAACCGCTACAACTCCTAATGTAGATTTTTTTTTGGAGGAGTGTTAGGATTTGGAGCCGATGGCCAAGAAAAAAATCTCAAGATGTCTTCAGTGCAAACTTTTTTTTTTTTTTTATTAAAGCATGGAATCAGGACCTGTGGGCAGAAAGAGCTGTTGCCACTGCTGCCTTCTGCTTCCTGCTGCCTAGGATTGTGAGGGATGACTGATTATATATACTTTGGGGTTGGAGGAAGTAAAGATAAAAGGAAGTTCCAAAAAGACTTTCATATGTTAAAGAAGACTCAGGATCCTGGAGTAGTGTTATAATCTGCCTATCTCAATTCTTTTTCTTTTTTTTGGGGGGGGGGGTACAGTATACTTTATTAATAGTACATGACAAGGTAGGGCTCCCCAAGCCCCTCCCCTCCCTCTGGGTCTAGGATGTAAATTGGAGGTCAGGAGATTCTCAGTGTGTTGGGGGATTAAGTTGGGGCAGGGACTCCCCAGCAGCTGAGGGCCTCTCTCTTCCTCTTGTTCTTGCTGGGGCTGGTGGTCCAGGAGGCTCTTACTCCTTGGAGGCCATGTGGACCATAAGGTCCACCACCTGGTTGCTGTAGCCGAATTCATACCAGAAAATGAACTTGACAAAGTGGTCATTGAGGGCAATGCCAGCCCCGGTGTCGAAGGTGGAAGAGTGGGTGTCACTGTTGAAGTCACAGGAGACAACCAGGTCCTAAGTGTAGCCCAGGATGCCCTTGAAGGGGCCCTCTGATGCCTGCTTCACTACCTTCTTGATGTCGTCATATTTGGCAGCTTTCTCCAGGCAGCAAGTCAGATCCACAACTGACACATTGGAGGTGGGGACACGGAAGGCCATGCCAGTGAGCTTCCCATTCAGCTCAGGGATAACCTTACCCACAGCCTTGGCAGTGCCAGTGGAAGCAGGGATGATGTTCTGGGCAGCCCCTCGTCCGGCATGCCACAGCTTCCCAGAGGGGCCGTCCACGGTCTTCTGGGTGGCAGTGATGACATGGACGGTGGTCATGAGGCCCTCCACGATGCAAAGTGGTCATGGATGACTTTGGCTAGAGGAGCCAAGTAGTTGGTGGTGCAGGAGGCATTGCTGACAATCTTGAGGGAGTTGTCATACTTCTCGTGGTTCACGCCCATCACAAACATGGGGGCATCAGCAGAAGGAGCAGAGATGATGACCCTCTTGGCCCCACCCTTCAAGTGAGCCCCAGCCTTCTCCATGGTGGTGAAGACCCCAGTGGACTCCACAACATACTCAGCACCAGCATCACCCTATTTGATGTTGGCGGGATCTCGCTCCTGGAAGATGGAGATGGACTTCCCGTTGATGACAAGTTTCCCATTCTCAGCCTTGACTGTGCGGTGGAATTTGCTGTGGTAGAATCATACTGGAACATGTACACCATGTAGTTGAGATCAATGAAGGGGTCATTGATGGCGACAATATCCACTTTGCCAGAGTTAAAAGCATCCCTGGTGACCAGGCGCCCAATACGGCCAAATCCATTCACTCCGACCTTCACCATCATGTCTCGGGGACGAGGCTGGCACTGCACCAGAAGATGCGGCTGTCTGTCGAATGGGGAGGAGCAGAGATCTAAATTATTTTTCAATGGGCTACTGGTTATAAGGACATTTAATTTCATCTACATTTACCTCTGCCTTTGTTTCTTACATAATTCTGCTATATTAACTCTGCCCTAGCTGGGTAGTACAACCATTTTAACATTTTTCTTTCAATTCATGAGCTAGCATGAAGTGTTTTGCCATTTCTTTGTGTCATCTTCAATTTGATAAATTTGAAATAGCCCTTTTCAGTGATAGCCATATTTCTTAAACATTATTATACTTTTAGTACATTTCTAATGTCTAATTAGTTCATTGTTACTGACAACTGAGTATAGTATAGCTATACCACAAAGGTGCATGAAGAGTTGGCAAAAAATGATGTTACTACTATAGTGTTTGATCTGATTCAGCATCAATTTTTAATCCAATATTATTAATTTTTAAGATTTTATTTATTTATTCATGAGAGACACAGACTGAGAGAGAGAGACAGAGACACAGGCAGAGAGAGAAGTAGGCTCCACGCAGGGAGCTTGATGTGGAACTCACTCCCAGGACTCCAGGATTACGCCCTGGGCCAAAGGCAGGCGCCAAACCGCTGAGCCACCCAGGGATCCCCCTTAATCCAATATTATTATTTCAACATGATCCCATGTAGAATATTCTAAGTATCTTAGCAGATACATAACCACAGATTAAAATTAATTGAAGAGGTCAAGTAGTTTGCATATGCTATGAGGTATATATTTTTATTATCAAAGTTACACATGCACATTATAAAAAATTTCAAACTGCATAAAAGAATATAAAGTTATAATTAAGTGTCATCTATTTTCAAATATATTACTTTATATTGATAAATAATGAAACATTTTGTGGCCAAAGGAACAAATAAATAAATACTACAATTTTTTATGTGTATGAACAATAGTATTTTGAAAGGATAAAAGAATCATATTATACTCTGTGAAGATAAATAAAAAGGGGCTTAACCAAAAGGTACCTGATAATGCCAAGTATAGCTATAGATAATATAATTTTCCAAAGTTGATTGGACATGTATACACCTGAATTCAGTAAAGATTCCTTATATTTCTCTATTAAGAAACATTTTAAATTTCTGGGAAGAGAAATATTACTTTAGAAAGGAAAACTTAAAGTAAGATATATATTGGAAGCTATAAAACATTTAATTTTGTTTAGATAACATCAATGAAATATCATAGACAAAAGAATCAAGCTTATTAATTGCATACATTATTTTTATTCATTTTTTAATTAAAATTCAATTTGCCAACATATAGTATAACACCCAATGCTCATCCAATCACATAGCCCTCGTCAGTGCCCATCACCCAGTTATTCCATCCCCCAGCCACCTCCCCTTCCACAACCCTTCGTTTCCCAGAGTCAGAAGTCTCTCATGGTTTGTCTTCTTCTCTAATTTTTCCCACTCAGTTACTCTCCTTTCCCTCATAATCTCTTTCACTATTTCTTATATTCCATGTCTGAGTGAAACCATATGATGAATGTCCTTCTCCAATTGGCTTATTTCACTCAGCATAATACCTTCCAGTTCCATCTATGTAGAGGCAAATGGTGGGTATTCATCTCTTCTGATGGCTGAGGAATATTCCATTGTAAATATATACCACATCTTCTTTATCCATTTATCTGTTGAAGGACATTGTGACTCCTTCCACAGTTTGGCTATTGTGGACATCGCTGCTATGAACACTGGGGTGCAGGTGTCCCGGCATTTCATTACATCAGTATTTTGGGAATAAA
This sequence comes from Canis lupus dingo, assembly GCF_003254725.2. Taxonomy (NCBI): domain Eukaryota; kingdom Metazoa; phylum Chordata; class Mammalia; order Carnivora; family Canidae; genus Canis; species Canis lupus. The sequence goes on from NC_064281.1 coordinate 68,003,220, forward strand.
TACCCAGTAGGGCAACAGCTAGGTCGTAGGGTAGCTCTATTTTTAAGCTTTTGTTCTTATTTCTTGAAGAACCTCCACACTGTTTTCCAGAGTGGCTGTACCAGTTTTCATTCCCACTAACAGTGCAAGAAGGCTCCCCCTTCTCTACATCCTCCCTAACAATTGATGTTTCCTGTCTTGTTAATTTTTGCCATTCTCACTGGTGTGAGGTGGTATCTCATAGTGGTTTTGATTTGTATTTCACTGATGGCAAGTGATGTGGAGCATTTTCTCATGTGCTTGCTGGCCATGTGTATGTCTTCTTCATCACAGAGTTGGAACAAATAATATTAAGATTCGTATGGAATCAGAAATGACCCTGAAGGGCAGCCCTGGTGGTACAGTGGTTTAGTGCGGCCTGCAGCCCGGGGTGTGGTCCTGGAGACCCAGAATCGAATCTCACCTCAGGCTCCCTGCATGGAGCCTGCTTCTCCCTCTGCCTGTGTCTCTGCTTCTCTCTCTCTCTCTCTCTCTGTCTCTATGAATAAATAAATAAATAAATAAATAAATAAATAAATAAATAAAATCTTAAAAACGTATTCTGTTTAAAAATGACCCTGAATAGCCAGAGGAGTATTGAGAAAGAAAACCAATGCTGGGGGTGTCACAATGCCAGATTTCATGCTGTATTACAAAGCTGTGCTCATCAATACAGTATAGTACTGGCACAAAAATAGACATATAGCTCAATAGAACAGAAGAGAGAATGCAGAAATGGGCATTCAACTCTATGGTCAACTAATATTCAACAAAGCAGGAAAGAATATCCAGTGGAAAAAGGACAGTCTATTCAAAAAATGATATTGGGAAAATTGGACAGCCATGTGCAGAAGAACGAAACTAGACCATTCTCTTATACCACACACAAAGATAAACTCAAAATGGATGAAAGATCTAAATGTAAGACAAGAATCCATCAAAATCCTAGAAGAGAACACAGGCAACATGCTTTTTGAACTTGGACACAGTAACTTCTTGCAACACACATCTATGAAGACAAAGGAAACAAAAGCAAAAATGAACTATTGGGAATTAATCAGGATAAAAAGCTTCTGCACAGCAAAAGAAACAGTCAACAAAACTAAAGGACAACCTACAGAATGGGAGAAGATATTTGCAAATGACCTATCAGATAAAGGGCTAGTATCCAAGATCTATAAACAACTTATCAAACCCAACACTCAAGAAACAAGAAATCCAATCATGAAATGGGCAGAAGACATGAACAGAAATTTCCCTAAAGAAAACATACACATGGCAGACGTTTAGTTTGTATAGGCTCCATGGTGATTCTTGAAGTATCTTACTATTTATTGTTGTGATTTTAAGGGTAGAATGCAGTATTCTCCATATGTTATTTTCATTTCCTCATTGCATTTTCATGTCCTTTCTTTTTCTTATTTCTTCTCAAGATATCTATAAAACAGTTTTATGTATTTACATTTTTAAATTTGTGATAGGCAGTTTTTGAGTTGTAAAAATAATGATCTCACTGCACCTCTTATGTTTTTCCATTCTATTCTAGTAATCTTACAAGAATCAAATTTATAAAAATTATAGGAAATACAGAAAAACTGGATAAATGAAATTATGATTCAGATGTTTTATTTTATTTTATTATTTTTTAAATATTTTATTTATTTATTCACAAAAGACAGAGAGAGAGAGAGGCACAGACACAGGCAGAGGGAGAAACAAGCTCCATGCAAGGGGCCTGACGTGGGACTCGATCCTGGGACTCCAGGATCACACCCTGGGCCAAAGGCAGGCTCTAAACTGCTGAACTACCCAGGGATCCCCGATTCAGATTTTTTAAAAGTTGCACTGTTTTTGGATGCCTTTACTCTCAGTGCTTCAGAATGTGACTGTATTTAGAGATAAGACATTCAAAGAGGTAATTAAAATGAGACTATTTGGGTAGGTCCCAATACAATCTGACTAGTGTCTTTAGAAAAAGAGCAAATTTGGGCACAATGAAAGAACCCTAGCATGCGGCAGACAAAAGGCCATAAGAGGACAAGGCAAAAAAGTAGACATCTGGAAGCCAAAGAAAGACCTTAAAAGAAATAAAATTTGCTGATGACCTTGACCCTGGACTTCTAGCTTCTTGAACTGTGAGAAAATTCATTTCTATTGTTTATGCCACTCCATCAGTTGTATTTTGTTATAGAAGCCCTAACAAATTAATATGCCCAGTATTTCTAGGGCCATTAATTTGCAGCACAGTAAACAATTCAGCATATTAGACATCTCTATCTTTAAAATCCCTTGGACGCCACTGGGAATTTCTCATTGGTCATTTCTTTCATTATTGATCTGGATTCTGTCTCTTTGTGCACCTGATATTTTTCACATATTTTTCAGATTTCTCTTCTCCATTTTTTTTCTGGCACCTCATACCCACTCTTAGGCTGTGCCTAGAAATTCAGAACAACCCTCAATTCATTATGCAAAGTAATTCACTTCTCCAATTCTTTCCTCCTGCCATTTTCTTTTCTGTAATGGGCTCTTGTTATAGGAAGAAAACTCATTTAAGTTACTCTAGTAAATAAAGAGCAGAGGATTCCAGATATAAATTGTTCACCTAAAATAAATGTGCTTCTTATATCATAGAGTATCAAATAAATATATAAGTAAAACTCATGATTAACTACTATGAAAGAACAGAAAAGAGTATGACTAGAAAGCTATGTGATTTATTAAAGATATTTTAATAGGATGAGCTGATTTTGGATTATATATTTTAGAAGATACTTTTGAATAAGTGACTTTTAAGCTGAAATCTAAAGGATATTTATGGTTTAGTCAAGTGAAAAGTTGTCAAAAGTCCTATCCAAGAATAGAAAACCAAATCTGTGAAATCTCTGGTATGGAAAGAATTTGGTTTATTTAAGGGACTGAAGTCAGTGTGGTTAAAATTCAGTGAGCTGAAGATAGAATCAATCAAGGTGATGCTAGAGAATGCAAACATTAGGCAAGGCATCTGGGTGCACACATTACTTCTCTTTTCTAAATACCATTAAAGTCAATTTCAAAAAAATTTATATTTAGCGATATCCCAAAGAAAGATGATCTTGAATGGCTTCTTACTGATTGGGGTGTCCCATAGATGCATTTTTATGTTTTGCCCTGATAAGTATGAACCATATCAAGTAGAATTTTATCAGCCATAGCAAATTTTGTATTTTTAAAATTTATCTTAACTACAATGGAAAGTCTTTGAAATATGATTATCAATATCACCAGGTATCTCTCTTAGCATAGTTTCTATTTTCTTTACAATCTAATCCATTCCCTCCAGACAAGCTCCATCTTATCATGTTAGGAGAGATGTGCTCAAGTATGGTCTGACCAGCACAGCATAGATTTAGAATACCATGTTCCTTTTCTGTACTTCAAACTCTTGATAATTTACTGAAGATCATATTGGTTATTTTTGCAGTCACATTCAATTATTGAGTGAGAGAATCAGACTTTTAGAATGTCCAGGAACCATTAAAATATTTTAACCCAATTACCTAAGTCTGTAAATGAAGAAATTGAAGCTCAGAGGATGAATTTATAATAAAATCCTGAAGTAATTTTCATATTGTAATAAAACATCTCACTATATTTTTTATTTGTTCAATTGGAAGTATATATTAAATCTCTTTTGATAAGATTTGGTCATTTTTTCCAGTCCATTAAAATATTTTTGCATATTAATTAATTAAAACCATATGTTTGACTACCCTCTCAGCTTCACTGCATTTGTGAATGACCATCCCTGTCCCAATCGATCTTTCCCAACTACTACATATAAAACAAAATAAGGCAGAAGACAGATCATGGCCACACCATAAGAGATATTCTTCTACTGAGACCTTGTAACATTAATTCTTTTTTTTAATTTTATTAATTCTTTATCTAGTTATTCAACTAGTTACAGTTCCTTATGTGTTTCATTGACTTGCCTGTACATGTTATACAACCAAACTAGCTAATCTCTTTACTGTATTCCACATGACAGTCCTTTCTATTCAGTGTAATTAATTGCATATTCAATTTACTTAGCTTGGAATGATTTCACTCATCTCTCAAGATTTCTTTTTTTTAAAATTTTATTTATTTATTCATGAGAGACACACAGAGAGAGAGGAAGAGACACAGGCAGAGGGAGAAGCAGGCTCCATGCAGGAAGCCTGATGTGGGACTCGATCTTGGGTCACCAGGAACACTCCCTGGGCTGAAGGCAGCGCTAAACCGCTGAGCCACCTGGGCTGCCCTTAATATTTCTTTATCCTTTAATACTCAAACTTTCTTTATGTAGATTTCCTAAATGACTTCAATCCTCAGTGACTTGTCTTTTTAAGATTTGCCTTTTTTGAGGCAGAAAGAAAGAAAAAGAGAGAGAGAACACATGAGTGGGGAAGAGGCAGAAGGAAAGGGAGAGAAGTTGACTCCCCACTGAGCACAGAACTTGACTGACCCATGGCTTGATCTTAGGAACCTGAGATCATAACTTGAGCTGAAACCAAGAGTCAGATGCTAGTGGACTGAGTCACCCAGACACTCTGTGACTTCATTTTTTAAGGGAAGTTCATATCTTTTTTTAAAAAATTATTTATTTATTCATGAGAGACAGAGAGAAAGAGAGAGAGAGAGAGAGAGGCAGAGACACAGGCAGAGGAAGAAGCAGGCTCCACGCAGGAAGCCTGATTTGGGACTCAATCCAGGGTCTACAGGATCACGCCCCGGACTGAAGGTGGCGCTAAACTGCTGAGCCACCGGGGCTGCCCAGAAGTTCATCTCCTTTTCTATTTCTAGTATCCACTGTACTGCTCAATACATTTGTATACTATCTCTTTCTTCCTCTGTTTTGTGTGTAAATATTGTACCATTATAATTTTTTTAAGATTTTAAGAATTTATTTACTCATGGGAGATACAGAAAGAGGGGCAGAAACATAGGCAGAGGGAGAAGCAGGGTCCCTGCTGGAAGCCTGATGCAGAACTAGATCCTGGTACCCTGGGATCAGGACCTGAGTCTAAGGCAGTTGCTCAACCACTGAGCCACACAGGCATCCCGTATCATTAACTTTTTTCAAGACACTGGACTAGCCTCGTGAACTGTGATAAATAAATATCCATTATTTAAGTTACCCAGTCTTTGGTGTTTCATTTTAACAACACATGCAGACTAACACAATAGCTAAAATGCTCTTGAGAAACAATCACACTGGGACACCTGGGTGGCTCAGTGGTCAAGCATCTGCGGTTGGCTCAGGTCATGATGCTGGGATCCTGGGATTGAGGCCTGCATCAGGCTACCTGTGGAAAGCCTGTTCTCCCTCTGACTGTGTCTGCCTCCCTCTGTGTCTCTCATGAATAATTAAAATCTTCAAAAAAACCCAAAATAATCATACTAACTAAAACAAAATAATAAAACCTTCTGTATAGCTACAATAACCAGATTGTGTTTTATTGGCAGAAAAAGTCACACATAAATAGACCAGTGGAACAAAGTAGAGAACCCAGAAGCAGATACACAAAAACATGCCCACTTGGTTTTTGACAAAGTTATAAAAGCAAAACGAGGAAAGGATAATTCTTTCAACAAATAATGTCAGAGAACTGGACATCTGTAGTAAAAAAGAAATAAATTTGACCTACATCTCACACTATATACACAAAGCAACTCAAAATGAATAATGCAAGTAAATATAAAATATGGAACCATAAAAGTTTTAGGGAAAAAATAGAAAAAAGTTTTTGGAATCTAGTGCTAGACAAAGTTTGCAGAGTTGACACTAAAAGCATGATCTATAAAAGGAAAATTTGATGAACTGGATTTGGTCAAAGTTAAAAACTTTTGCTCTATGAAAGTGCTCCTTAGGAGGATGAAAAGACAAGCTACAGAGAAAATATTTGAAACCACATATCAGACAAAGGATTAGACCCTGGGAAAATTCAAATTTAAATCTCAATGAGCTATGAGGAAAAACTATCAAAAAGGCTAAAGTAAGAAAGAATGGCAACTCCAAGTGTTTGTGAGGAGGTGGAGAAAGCAATTTTTTGTTCATGACAGGTAGCTGATACATATTCATTGAATTAAATTATCTGTTCAAACCTGGATACATGTGCTTATGTCTCATTGAGCTGAATGCAAATATCTATAGAAATAGCAAATATATTGATGCTCAAAATTTATACTCAGTAATTTTCTAAGTTATTTATAGTTAATTTTATATTTAATTCAACAGTCAAATCTAAACCAGATCATTAAATTCAACATATATATTGAGTAATTCATGTGAAAGACAGGTTACCGAGATGCATAAAGTAGCATATATTAATATAAATGTCTTCTCTGTGAAATTGCTAAGAGAATATACACACTACATGTGTATATAATCATTGTTTGAATTAATTTTTAAAGCCAAATTATGATGATAGATAACTGATTTTGTAGGTCTGACTTGTTTTTTCTTTATAATAAATTTATTTTTTATAGGTTTTCAATTTGCCAACATATACAATAACACCCAGTGCTCATCCCGTTAAGTGCCCCCCTCAGTGCCCGTCACCCATTCACCCCCACCTCCCCCCCTACTCCCCTTCCACCACCCCTAGTTAGTATCCCAGAGTTAGGAGTCTTTACGTTCTATCTCCCTTTCTGATATTTCCCACATGTTCTTCTGCCTTCAATTTTATTCCCTTTCACAATTATTTATATTCCCCAAATGAATGAGAACATACGCTGTTTGTCCTTCTCCGATTGACTTACTTCACTCAGCATAATACCCTCCAGTTCCAACCACGTTGAAGCAAATGGAGGGTATTCGTCATTTCTGATGGCTGAGTAACATTCCATTGTATACATAGACCACATCTTCTTTATCAAATCATCTTTCGATGGACACCGAGGCTCCTTCCACAGTTTGGCTATTGCGGACATTGCTGCTAGAAACATCGGGGTGCAGGTGTCCCGGCGTTTCATTGCATCTGTATCTTTGGGGTAAATCCCAGGGCAATTGCTGGATCTTAGGGCAGGTCTATTTTTAACTCTCTGAGGAACCTCCACACAGTTCTCCAGAGTAGCTGCGCCAGTTCACATTCCCACCAACAGTGTAAGAGGGTTCCCTTTTCTCTGCATCCTCTCCAACATTTGTTGTATCCTGCCTTGTTAATTTTCCCCATTCTCACTGGAGTGAGGTGGTATCCCATTGAGGTTTTGATTTGTATTTCCCTGATGGCAAGTGATGCAGAGCATTTTCTCATGTGCGTGTTGGCCATGTCTATGTCTTCCTCTGTGAGATTTCACTTCATGTCTTTTGCCCATTTCATGATTGGACTGTTTGTTTCTTTGCTGCTGAGTTTACTAAGTTTTTTATAGATCTTGGAAACTAGCCCTTTATCTGACATGTCATTTGCAAATATCTTCTCCCATTCTGCAGGTTGTCTTTAGGTTTTGTTGACTGTGTCCTTTGCTGTGCAAAAGATTCTTATCTTCATGAAGTCCCAATAGTTCATTTTTGCTTTTGTTTCTCATGCTTTCATGGATGTATCTTGCAAGAAGTTACTGTGGCCAAGTTCAAAAAGGGTGTTGCTTGTGATCTCCTCTAGGATTTTGATGGAATCCTATCTCACATTTTGATCTTTCATCCATTTTGAGGTTATCTTTGTGTATGGTGAAAGAGAGTGGCCTAGTTTCATTCTTCTGCATGTGGATGTCCAATTTTCCCAGCACCATTTATTGAGGAGACTGTCTTTCTTCCAATGGATAGTCTTTCCTCCTTTATCGAATATTAGTTAACCATAAAGTTCAGGGTCCACTTCTGGGTTCTCTACTCCGTTCCATTGATCTATGTGTCTGTTTTTGTGCCAGTACCACACTGTCTTGATGACCACAGCTTTGTAGTACAACCTGAAATCTGGCATTGTGATGCCCCCAGCTATGGTTTTCTTTTTTAAAATTCCCCTGGCTATTCGGGGTCTTTTCTGATTCCACACAAATCTTAAAATAATTTGTTCTAACTCTCTGAAGAAAGTCCATGGTATCTTGATAGGGATTGCATTAAACAGGTATATTGCCCTGGGTAACATTGACATTTTCACAATATTAATTCTGCCAATCCATGAGCATGGAATATTTTTCCATATCTTTGTGTCTTCCTCAATTTCTTTCAGAAGTGCCTTAAGGTTTTTAGGGTATACATCCATTACTTCTTTGGTTAGGTTTATTCCTAGGCATCTTATGCTTTTGGATGCAATTGTAAATGGGATTGACTCCTTAATTTCTCTTTCTTCAGTCTCATTGTTAGTGTATAGAAATGCCATTGATTTCTGGGCATTGATTTTGTATCCTGCCACGCTACCAAATTGCTGTACGAGTTCTAGCAATCTTGGGGTGCAGGCTTTTGGGTTTTCTATGTAAAGTATCATGTCATCGGCGAAGAGGGAGAGTTTGACTTGTTCTTTGCCAATTTGAATGCCTTTAATGTCTTTTTGTTGTCTGATTGCTGAGGCTAGGGCTTCCAGTAAGAGGTTGAATAGCAGTGTTGAGAGTGGACATCCCTGTCTTGTTCCTGATCTTAGGGGAAAGGCTCCCAGTGCTTCCCCACTGAGAATGATATTTGCTGTGGCTTTTCATAGATGGCTTTTAAGATGTTGAGGAAAGTTCCCTCTGTCCCTACACTCTGAAGAGTTTTGATCAGGAATGGAAGCTGTTTTTTGTCAAATGCTTTCTCTGCATCTAATGAGAGGATCATATGGTTCTTGGTTTTTCTCTTGCTGATATGATGAATCACATTGATTGTTTTACGAGTTTGAACCAGCCTTGTGTCCCGGGAATAAATCCTACTTGGTCATGGTGAATAATTTTCTAAATGTATTGTTGGATCCCATAGGATAGTATCTTGTTGAGAATTTTTGCATCCATGTTCATCAGGGATATTGGTCTGTAATTCTCCTTTTTGGTGGGGTCTTTGTCTGGTTTTGGAATTAAGGTGATGCTGGCCTCATAGAACGAATTTGGAAGTACTCCATCTCTTTCTATCTTTCCAAACAGCTTTAGTAGAATAGGTATGATTTCTTTTTTAAACACTTGATAGAATTCCCTTGGGAAGCCTGGACTGGCCCTGGACTCTTGTGTCTTGGGAGGTTTTTGATGACTGCTTCAATTTCCTCCCTGGTTATTGGCCTGTTCAGGTTTTCTATTTCTTCCTGTTCCAGTTTTGGTAGTTTGTGAATTTCCAGGAATGCGTCCATTTCTTCTAGATTGCCTAATTTATTGGTGTATCGCTGTTCATAATATGTTTTTAAAATCGTTTGTATTTCCTTGGTGTTGGTAGTGATCTCTCCTTTCTCGTTCATGATTTTATTAATTTGAGTCTTCTCTCTCTTCTTTTTAATAAGGTTGGCTAATGGTTTATCTATCTTATTAATTCTTTCAAGGAACCAACTCCTGGTTCTGTTGATCTGTTCCACAGTTCTTCTGGTCTCGATTTCGTTGGGTTCTGCCCAAATCTTAATTAACTCTCTTCTTCTGCTGGGTGTAGGATCTATCTGCTGTTTTTTCCCTAGCTCCTTTATGTGTAAGGTTAGCTTTTGTATTTGAGTTCTTTCCAGTTTTTGAATGGACGTTGTATTGCGATGTATTTCCCCCTTAGGACTGCTTTTGCTGCATCCCAAAGATTTTGAATGGTTGTATCTTCATTCTCATTAGTTTCCATGAATCTTTTTAATTCTTCCTTAATTTCCTGGTTGACCCTTTCATCTTTTAGCAGGATAGTCCTTTACCTCCACGTGTTTGAAGTCCTTCCAAACTTCTTGTTGTGATTTAGTTCTAATTTCAAGGCATTATGGTCTGAGAATATGCAGGGGACGATCCCAATCTTTTGGTATCGGTTCAGACCCGATTTGTGACCCAGTATGTGGTCTCTTTTGGAGAAAGTTCCATGTGCACTTGGGAAGAATGTGTATTCAGTTGTGTTTGGATGTATAGTTCTGTAGATATCTGTGAAATCCATCTGGTTCAGTGTATCATTTAAAGCTCTCGTTTCTTTGGAGATGTTGTGCTTAGAAGACCTATCGAGTATAGAAAGCACTAGATTGAAGTCACCAAGTATAAATGTATTATTATCTAAGTATTTCTTCAGTTTGGTTATTAGTTGGTTTAAATATTTGCCAGCTCCCACATTCTGGGCATATATATTGAGGACTGTTAAGTCCCCTTGTTGGATAGATCCTTTAAGTATGAGATAGTGTCCCTCTTCATCTCTCACTACAGTCTTCGGGGTAAATTTTAGTATGTCTGATATAAGGATGGCTACCCCTGCTTTCTTTTGAGGACCGTTTGAATGGTAAATGGTTCTCCAACCTTTTATTTTCAGGCTGTAGGTGTCCTTCTGTCTAAAATGAGTCTCTTGTAGACAGCAAATAGATGGGTCCTGCTTTTTTATCCAGTCTGAAACCCTGTGCCTTTTGATGGGGTCATTAAGCCCGTTCACGTTCAGAGTTACTATTGAGAGATATGAGTTTAGTGTCATCATGATATCTATTCAGTCCTTGTTTTTGTGGAATGTTCCACTGAACTTCTTCTTACAGGGGAATTTTAAGAGTCCCCCTTAAAATTTCTTGCAGAGCTGGTTTGGAGGTCACATATTCTTTTAGTTGCTGCCTGTCTTGGAAGCTCTTTATCTCTCCTTCCATTTTGAATGAGAGCCTTGCTGGATAAAGTATTCTTGGTTGCATGTTCTTCTCATTTAGGACCCTGAATATATCCTGCCAGCCCTTTCTGGCCTGCCAGGTCTCTGTGGAGAGGTCTGCGGTTACCCTAATACTCCTCCCCATAAAAGTCAGGGATTTCTTGTCTCTTGCTGCTTTAAGGATCTTCTCTTTATCTTTGGAATTTGCAAGCTTCACTGTTAAATGTCGAGGTGTTGAACGGTTTTTATTGATTTTAGGGGGGGATCTCTCTATTTCCTGGATCTGAATGCCTGTTTCCCTTCCCAGATTAGGAAAGTTTTCAGCTAGAATTTGTTCAAATACATATTCTGGCCCTCTGTCCCTTTCGGCGCCCTCGGGAACCCCAATTAAACGTAGGTTTTTCTTTCTCAGGCTGTCGTTTATTTCCCTTAATCTATCCTCATGGTCTTTTAATCGTTTGTCTCTTTTTTCCTCAGTTTCCCTCTTTGCTATCAACTTGTCTTCTATGTCACTCACTCGTTCTTCCACCTCGTTAACCCTCGTCGTTAGGACTTCTAGTTTGGATTGCATCTCATTCAATTGATTTTTAATTTCTGCCTGATTAGCTCTAAATTCTGCAGTCATGAAGTCTCTTGAGCCCTTTATGCTTTTTTCTAGAGCCACCAGTAGCTGTATAATAGTGCTTCTGAATTGGCTTTCTGACATTGAATTGTAATCCAGATTTTGTAACTCTGTGGGGGAGAGGACTGTTTCTGATTCTTTCTTTTGAGGTGAGGTTTTCCTTCTAGTCATTTTCCTCAGTGCTGAGTGGCCAAAAACAAGTTGTATTGGGAAAAGGAGAAAAAGAGAGGAGAGAAAGAAGGAAAGAAAAGAGAAAAAGAAAAAAGGACGAAAAAAAGAAAAAAGAGAAGAAAAAGAGAAAGAAAAAAAGGGTGGGGGAAGCAAACAGAAATCAAAAAGCAAATAAAAGAAAAACAAAAAAGACAAAAACAGAAAAACAAAACAAAACAAAACAAAACAAAAAAACACGGGGATGTATCTTTTGATTCTGTATACTTTAAGTCCCTTGACTTCCCCTGGAACTTGTTCCTCTAGCTGGTCTTCTGGTGGAGGGGCCTGTTGTGCTGAATTTCAGGTGTTAGCAATTGGGGGAGCTGATCTGCCCCCTGCCTGGTGCAGGGCTCAGTGGGGGTTGTTTGTATGTTCATACAAATAGGCAAACTTTAGTAGAGATAAAGTTCTTTACTTTCTTAAATTTTTAACTATCTAAAACCAGTGTGTGTCTTTTTGTATGCATATTTATGTGCCTAACAGCCTAGAAATATGCCTTTGTGTCTATCTCTTATCTGTCCAAAGTAAAAAAAAAAAATCTTACTTACTATTTCACATGGAGTTGAGTCTTTGAAGTTTTTATCTATGGGGAATGATTTGATTCATGTTATATGTATATCTATTTCTCTGTGTTTTTACAAACACACATACATACCACATGAAGTCTTCATTGCAGAATTTGTATTTATGAAATGCTATACTGTTCTGTACTCAGAAATTTGTTTTGTTGCTACATTTAAATTTCTAAATTATTTTTCAAATTTCTTCCAGGAACTATTTTTTCTCTTTCAAATGGTTTAGAAAAAAATATATAATTGGGATGCCTGGGTGGCTCAGTGGTTAAGCATCTGCCTTTAGCTCAGGGTATGATCCCGGAGTCCCGGGATCGAGTCCTGCATCGGGCTCTCTGCATGGAGCCTGCTTCTCCCTCTGCTTATGTCTCTGTCACTCTCTCTGCATCTCTCATGAATAAATAAAGCAAATCTCTTAAAAAAAAGAAAACTAAAAAATAAATCAAATAAATAAGTAGTAAAACTTTCAGTATATACAGCCTAATATGTTACAAACTCACATTTTAAAACTGCATTTAAAGGCATTCAAATTGGCAAAGAAGAAGTCAAACTCTCCCTCTTCGCTGATGACATGATACTCTACATAGAAAACCCAAAAGCCTCCACCCCAAGATTGCTAGAACTCGTACAGCAATTTGCAGTGTGACAGGATACACAATCAATGCCCAGAAGTCAGTGGCATTTCTGTACACTAACAATGAGACTGAAGAAAGAGAAATTAAGGAGTCAATCCCATTTACAATTGCACCCAAAAGCATAAGATACCTAGGAATAAACCTCACCAAAGAGGTAAAGGATCTATACTCTAAAAACTATAGAACACTTCTGAAAGAAATTGAAGAAGACACAAAAAGATGGAAAAATATTCCATGCTCATGGATTGGAAGAATTAATATTGTGAAAATGTCAATGTTACCCAGGGCAATTTACAGATTTAATGCAATCCCTATCAAAATACCATGGACTTTCTTCAGAGAGTTAGAACAAATTATTTTAAGATTTGTGTGGCATCAGAAAGGACCCCGAATCGCCAGGGGAATTCTCAAAAAGAAAACCATATCTGGGGGCATCACAATGCCAGATTTCAGGTGTACTACAAATCTGTGGTCATCAAGACAGTGTGGTAATGGCACAAAAACAGACACATAGATCAATGGAACAGAGTAGAGAACCCAGAAGTGGACCCTGAACTTTATGGTCAACTAATATTTGATAAAGCAGGAAAGACTATCCACTGGAAGAAAGACAGCCTCTTCAATAAATAGTGCTGGGAAAATTGGACATCCACATGCAGAAGAATGAAACTAGACCACTCCCTTGCGCCATACACAAAGATAAACTCAAATGGATGAAAGATCTAAATGTGAGACAAGAATCCATCAAAATCCTAGAGGAGAACACAGGCAACACCCTTTTTGAACTTGGCCACAGTAACTTCTTGCAAGATACATCCATGAAAGCATGAGAAACAAAAGCAAAAATGAAACTATTGGGACTTCATCAAGATAAGAAACTTTTGCACAGCAAAGGATACAGTCAACAAAACTAAAGGACAACCTACAGAATGGGAGAAGATATTTGCAAATGACGTATCAGATAAAGGGCTAGTTTCCAAGATCTATGAAGAACTTCTTAAACTCAACAGCAAAGAAACAAACAATCCAATCATGAAATGGGCAAAAGACATGAAGAGAAATCTCACAGAGGAAGACATAGACATGGCCAACACGCACATGAGAAAATGCTCTGCATCACTTGCCATCAGGGAAGTCAAAACCACAATGAGATACCACCTCACACCAGTGAGAATGGGGAAAATTAACAAGGCAGGAAACAACAAATGTTGGAGAGGATGCAGAGAAAAGGGAACCCTCTTACACTGTTGGTGGGAATGTGAACTGGTGGAGCCACTCTGGAAAACTGTGTGGAGGTTCCTCAAAGAGTTAAAAATAGTTTTGCCCTATGACCCAGCAATTGCACTGTTGGGGATTTACCCCAAAGATACAGATGCAATGAAACGCCAGAACACCTGCACCCCGATGTTTCTAGCAGCAATGTCCACAATAGCCAAACTGTTGAAGGAGCCTGGGTGTCCATCGAAAGATGAATGGATAAAGAAGATGTGGTTTATGTATACAATGGAATATTGCTCAGCCATTAGAAATGACAAGTACCCATCATTTACTTCAACCTGGATGGAACTGGAGGGTATTATGCTGAGTGAAATAAGTCAATTGGAGAAGGACAAACATTATATGTTCTCATTCATTTGTGGAATATAAATAATAGTGAAAGGGAATAGAAGGGAAGGGAGAAGAAATGGGTAGGAAGTATCAGAAAGGGAGACAGAACATAAAGACTCCTTACTCTGGGAAACGAACTAGGGGTGGTGGAAGGGGAGGTGGGTGGGAATGGGGGTTACTGGGTGATGGCACTGAAGGGGGCACTTGATGGGATGAGCACTGGGTGTTATTCTGTATGTTGGCAAATTGAACACCAATAAAAGATAAATTTATTAGTAAAAAAATAAAAATAAAAATTGCATCATAAATTCAAACAATTACAAAGAATTCAATTTCTAGCATATTTGTAAGTATTGGCATTTCAAAATAAGTCTTTTAAATCACTCTTTCAAATATATCCAATGGAATCTCAATACTATGGTGTATTGATATTGCTATCATTCATTTAATAATACATGGAAAAACTTATCTTTAGCAGTAAAAATTTTATTTTCTCCTTGAATCCCTATTTTTTCATCCTTCTAAAAATTATTTCCTAAAATAAAATATTTTTAAACTATTCTATAGATTATCTTATTATAATTCCTGAAACAGAAATACATATAGAAATAAATTGTATTTTAAAAATTTCCTTTAACTACTTTTTTTTCATTGAGGGCATTATAATTATTAACAAAGATTAAAGAAAATAATATAGGTCCATTTTATATTTGTACAATATATTAAACAAATATTAAATTTATTGGGAATCAATCATTAGTAGAGACTGATGGGTGGTTGTGTTTTCACCTCCTACATCAACAATGCTAGAATGAGAAAGGAGTTAGCATCGTTTATTTCTGTTTCTTTGTTTTACAGATGTGAGCACTAAAAAAAATTGTTCACCTAGGTAAGTGGATGAATGTAAATGGAAGGAGTTTTGTTACAGCAATGCCATGCAATTCGTTGATCTCCTTGTGTTGACATCTGAAAACTGATTGAGACTATGCCTCAATGTTAATATTTTTTAGCCTTTTTCAACATTGTAATAATTAGAACAGGTTTGGTTTATTTTTAAAAATATTTTACTTATTTATTCATAAGAGACGCAGAGAGAAAGGCAGAGGCATAGGCAGAAGGAGAAGCAGGCTCCCCACAAGGAGCCCAATGCAAGACTCAGTCCCGGACCCAGGGATCATGCCCTGTGCTGAAGGCAGACGCTAAACCACTGAACGATCCCAGGACAGTTTTTCCTTAAAATCCTGTGTTTAGCTTTCCAAATCAGATACTGGTTTTCTTTGTACCACTTTAGTGCTGTCCAATGTAGCTTGTGCCAAGTTAACAGATACACCTCAGGATCATGATAGGTTGCTGATGTGCAGCATTTAATACACAGAAGCCTATGACTATATTATTTTTTTAAGTAGGCTCCTTGCCCAGGATGGAGCCCAATGCAGGGCTTGAAGTCATGACCCTGAAATCAAGACCTGAGTTGCAATCAAGAGTCAGATGCTCAACCAACTGAGCCATCCAGGTGCCCCATTATTATATCATTTTTCTTTAAGTTGTATAATCAGATAATTACAGGAAACAAATAAAACAATCTATTCCTAAATACATTTGAAAAAAATGCTTACTTCCGAAGAATTCTAATAGCTGACTGATTCAATTTGCAGGCCAGAATTTTGTTTAGAACACATCAACAGGGTGTATGGCTGCTAAGTTGACAGGTTCCAACTGGTTTGCAGGCTTCATACACAACCCCAGTATAGTAATTCATTATTTAGAAAGATATTTTAACTCATAATCAATTTGCAGCTTCATTTTAAAATTCTAGCACTTAGAGAAACAGTAATTAATGTGATAATAAATTCATTCATAATTTGTCATTCAATAATTCTACATATATTAAATATTTATTACATAAAAAGTAGATAGTAAAGCAATGGGAAGGCAATGATAAGTAAATATGGTTCCTATCCTCACAGTCATCTACTTCACTTCTGTTTGAATATGTTTACATCTTACTTTTATAATCAGAAATTTAAAAGAAACCCTTATGCTTCATAAAATATTATTCTCTTCAATTATTTTCTAAAAGATCTATATACTTTCTTAGTCATTCTACAATTCTGTCTAAGACCTAGGAAAATGGTCATAATCTGCATAATTTACAAAAGCACATTCTCGGTAGAATCATACAGAATATTGTGTTATAACTGTCTACATTTTGATAGGTACTAGTTAGTATTCAACTTCTTGAAAAAGGACATAGAGAAATAGGCTATATCTGGATCATAATATGCTCAGAAGATATATTGGCAAAATAATGTTGTAAACCTCTGGCATCAAAGAAGATATTTAGGTGGAGTATTTAGATGGATAAATTAAAACTAATTTTTGTACTACCAAAAGTTATTTTCACATCTATTATAACATTTTATTCATTTGATCTGCTATTTACACTGTGCTTACTGTATGTCTGACAGTGTTTCAAGCACAGTGGAGAATACAGTGGTGTAAAACTCAGAATTTTTTTTCAGGTTTTTATTTTTTACAAGATTTTATTTAAATACTAGTTAGTTATCATACAATGCAATATTAGTTTTGGGAGAATACCTTCATAATTCATCACTTACATAACACCCAGTCCTCATCATAACAACTGCTCTCCTTAATACTCATCACATATTTAACCCATCACCCCATGCATCACCACTGTGATAACTATCGGTTTGTTCTCTAAGTTAAGAGACTGTTTTCTGGCTTGCCTCTCATTTCTTCCCCTATGTTCATACATAGGTTTTGTTTCCTAAATTCCACATATGAGTGAAATTATATGCTATTTGTCTTTCTTTGACTGACTAATTTTGCTTAAGACTCTAGCTATATCCATGTCATTGCAAAGGGCAAGATTTTATTCATTTTTATGGCTCAGTGTATATATACTATATCTTCTTTATCTATTCATCAGTTGATGGACACTTGGGCTGTTTCCATAATTTGGCTATGGTAGAAAATGCTGCTATTAACATCAGGGTGCAGTATTTTTGTATTTTTTAGGTAAATACCTAGTAGTGAAACTGCTGGATCATAGATAGTTCCATTTTTAAATTTTGAGGAAATTCCATGCTGCTTTCAAGAGTGGTTGCACTAGTATGCAATCCCACCAACAAGGCAAAACAAAAGCGTTACCCTTTCTCCACATCTTCACCAATGCCTGTTGTTTCTTGTGTTGTTGCATTTAGCCATTCTGACAGATGCGAGGTGATATTTCATGACAGTTTTGACTTGTATTTCCCTGATGATGAGTGATGTTGAACATCCTTTCATGTGTCTGTAGGCCATCGGATGTCTTCTTTGGAAAAACGTCTATATCTTCTGCCCATCTTTAACTGGATTATTTGTTTTTTTGGGTGTTGTTTGATATGTTCTTACATATTTTGGATGCTTAACCTGTGTCAGATATGTCACCTGAAAATATTTTCTCCCTTTGTAAAGGTCGCCTTTTATTTATTTTTTTTTAATTTATTTTTTTATTGGTGTTCAATTTACTAACATACAGAATAACACCCAGTGCCCGTCACCCATTCACTCCCACCCCCCGCCCTCCTCCCCTTCTACCACCCCTAGTTCGTTTCCCAGAGTTAGCAGTCTTTATGTTCTGTCTCCCTTTCTGATATTTCCCACACATTTCTTCTCCCTTCCCTTATTTTCCCTTTCACTATTATTTATATTCCCCAAATGAATGAGAACATATAATGTTTGTCCTTCTCTGACTGACTTACTTCACTCAGCATAATACCCTCCAGTTCCATCCACGTTGAAGCAAATGCAATCCCTATCAAAATACCATGGACTTTCTTCAGAGAGTTAGAACAAATTATTTTAAGATTTGTGTGGAATCAGAAAAGACCCCGAATAGCCAGGGGAATTTTAAAAAAGAAAACCATATCTGGGGGCATCACAATGCCAGATTTCAAGTTGTACTACAAAGCTGTGGTCATCAAGACAGTGTGGTACTGGCACAAAAACAGACACATAGATCAGTGGAACAGAATAGAGAATCCAGAAGTGGACCCTGAACTTTATGGGCAACTAATATTCGATAAAGGAGGAAAGACTATCCATTGGAAGAAAGACAGTCTCTTCAATAAATGGTGCTGGGAAAATTGGACATCCACATGCAGAAGAATGAAACTAGACCACTCTCTTTCACCATACACAAAGATAAACTCAAAATGGATGAAAGATCTAAATGTGAGACAAGATTCCATCAAAATCCTAGAGAAGAACACAGGCAACACCCTTTTTGAACTCGGCCATAGTAACTTCTTGCAAGATACATCCACGAAGGCAAAAGAAACAAAAGCAAAAATGAACTATTGGGACTTCATCAAGATAAGAAGCTTTTGCACAGCAAAGGATACAGTCAACAAAACTCAAAGACAACCTACAGAATGGGAGAATATATTTGCAAATGACATATCAGATAAAGGGCTAGTTTCCAAGATCTATAAAGAACTTATTAAACTCAACACCAAAGAAACAAACAATCCAATCATGAAATGGGCAAAAGACATGAACAGAAATCTCACAGAGGAAGACATAGACATGGCCAACATGCATATGAGAAAATGCTCTGCATCACTTGCCATCAGGGAAATACAAATGAAAACTACAATGAGATACCACCTCACACCAGTGAGAATGGGGAAAATTAACAAGGCAGGAAACAACAAATGTTGGAGAGGATGCGGAGAAAAGGGAACCCTCTTACACTGTTGGTGGGAATGTGAACTGGTGCAGCCACTCTGGAAAACTGTGTGGAGGTTCCTCAAAGAGTTAAAAATATACCTGCCCTACGACCCAGCAATTGCACTGTTGGGGATTTACCCCAAAGATACAAATGCAATGAAACGCCGGGACACATGCACCCCGATGTTTCTAGCAGCAATGGCCACGATAGCCAAACTGTGGAAGGAGCCTCGGTGTCCAACGAAAGATGAATGGATAAAGAAGATGTGGTTTATGTATACAATGGAATATTACTCAGCTATTAGAAAGGTCGCCTTTTAATTTTGTTGATTTTTCTCTTCACTGTGCAGAAGCTTTTTATCTTCGTAAAGTCCCAATATTTTATTTTTGCTTTTGTTTCCTTTGCCTCAAACTACATATCTAGTGAGAAGTTGTTTTGGTCAATGTCAAAGAGATTACTGCCTGTGTAGTCCTCTAGGACTTTGATGGTTTCCTGTTTCACATTTAGGTCTTTCATGCATTTTGAATTTATTTTTGTATTT
Organism: Canis lupus dingo; assembly: GCF_003254725.2. NCBI lineage: Eukaryota > Metazoa > Chordata > Mammalia > Carnivora > Canidae > Canis > Canis lupus. The sequence continues at coordinate 68,022,872 of NC_064281.1, forward strand.
GGTGTAAGAAAGTGTCCCAGCTTTATTCTTTTGCATGCTGTTGCTGCCCAGTTTTCCCAACAGTAATTGTTGGAGAGATTTGTCTTTTTTTCTGTTGGATATTTTTAAATACTTGGTCAAAGAATAATTGACCATGTGGTTATGTTCATTTCTAGATTTGTAATTCTCTTTCATTAAAATATGCATCTGTTTTTGTGCCAGTATAATATTGTTTTGATCACTACTGTCTTGTAATATAACTTGAAGTCTGGAACTGTGATGCCTCTAGCTTTAATTTTGTTTTTCAAGATAGGTTTGACTATTAGGAATCTTTTGTGGTTCCAAAAAAAGTTTAATATTTTTTCTAGTCCTGTGAAAAATGGTGGTGGTTTTTAAAAAGATTTTATTTATTTATTCGTGAGAGATACATAGAGAAAGGCAGAGCCATAGGCAGAGGGAGAAGTAGGTTCCTTGCAGGGAGCCTGATGCAGAACTTGATCCCAGGATCCCAGGTTTACAACCTGAGCCAAAGTACACACTCAAGGACTAAGCCTCCTAGGTGGCCCTGATGGTGGCATTTTTGATAGGGATTGCATTAAATGTGAAGATTGCTTTGGGTAGTTTAGACATTTTAACAATATTTGTTCTTCCATTCTTGAGCATGGAATGTTTTTCCCCTTCTTTTGTCACCTTCAATTTCTTTCATCATTGTTTCATAGTTTTCAGAGTACAGATCTTTTCCCTTTGGCTAGGATTATTCTTAAGTATCTTATTATTTTTGGTGCAATTTTAAATAGAATTAATTCTTCAATTTCTCTTTCTGGTGCTTCATTATTGAACAGAAATGCAACAGATTTCAATGGTTGATTTTGTGTCCTGTGATCACTGAATTTGTGTATCAGTTCTAGAAATTTTCTTGTAGAGTCTTTTGGGTTCTCTCTCTTTTTTAAAAAAGATGTATTTATTTATTCATGAGAGACACACACACAGAGAGGCAGAAACACAGGCAGAGGAGAAGCAGGCTCCTCACAGGGAGCCCAATGCGGGACTCAATATTAGATCCAGGGATCACGCCCTGAGCCTAAGGCAGACATTCAGCCGCTGAGTCACCCAGGTGTCCCTCTTTTGGTTCTCTATATAGATTATCATGTCTTCTGCAAATAGTGAAAAATATGAATTCTTATTTACCAATTTGGAAGTCTTTTATTTCTTTTTGATGTCTGATTGCTAAAACTAACACTTTCAGTACAATGTTAAATAACAGTGGTGATTGCTGGCAATCAATATGTTGAAGTTTTCTATTTCATTTTTTTTTCAGTTTTGGTTCAGTTTATGTTTCTAGGAATTTAATCATTTCTTCCAAATTATCCAATTTGTTAACATATAATTGTTCACAATGTTCTCTTATGACTGTTGGTATTTTGATCTCTCCCCCTCTCATTAGGATTTTATTTATTTGAGTCCCTTCTATTTTCTTTTTGATAAATCTGGCTAGGGATTTTATCAATTTTGTTACTTTTTCAAACCATTTTTCTGATTTGATTTATCTATTCTACTGTTGTTTTTGTTTTTGTTTTAGTTTCTATATCATTTATTTCTGCTCTAATTTTTATTATTTCTTTCCTTCTGCTGTCTTTAAGCTTCATTTGTTGTTCTTTTTTATAACTCTTTTCAGTGTAAGGTTAGGTTGTTTATTTGAGATTTTTCTTGCTTATTGAAGTAGGCCTATAAAGCAATATTTTCCTTCTTAGGACCAGTTTGGCTGCATCCCAAAGGTTTTGGACTATAGTGTTATCATTTTCATTTGTCCATGTATGTTTTTAGTTTTTTCTTTGATTTTCTGATTGACACATTCATTGTTTAGTAGCATGCTGCTTAATCTCCATGTATTTGTGGTCTTTCCAATTTTTTTTTCTTGTGGTTGACTTCAAGTTTCATAGCATTAATAGCAACTCCAAGGTCTGAAAAGATGCATGGTATGAACTCAGTCTTTTTGTACTTGTTGAAGCCTGTTTTGTGACCTAATACATGATCTACCCTGGAGAATGTCCTATGTGCACCTGAAAATAAAGTGTTTCTGTTGCTTTAGAATGAAATGTTCTGTATATATACGTTAAGCCCATCTGGTCCATTGTATCATTCAAAGCCATTGATTCCTTGTTGATTTTCTGCTTAGATGATCAGTCCATTGATATAAATGGGTTGTTGAATTTCCCTAGTCTTATTATATTATCAGTGAGATCCTTTATGTTCTTTATTAATTGCTTTTATATATTTGATCAGCCTTCAATTGATTGGATAAAGCCCACACACATTAAGGAAGACAATTTACATTACTCAGTCTATTGATTTAAATGTTAAACTCATCCAGACACAGCCAAAATAATGTTTGACCAAGTTTCTGGGTATTCCATCACCCAGCCAAATTGACACATATTTACCATTACACCTACAAAAACAAGAGAGGAAAGGGAAATTTATAATTATATTTATAGAAAACTGCAGGTAACATACCTACCAAAACATTGAAAAAGATATTCAGTTTCTAAGCATTTAAAATCTATTGTAGGTAGAAATTTAAAAATCTCTTCAGCCTCTCCATACTATGTATGAAGAAACCATGATACAAAGAAGTGAAGTTACTTATTCAAGATCATACAGCTCATTAACTACAAAGCCAGAACTAAAACCAAAACCTTACAATTCTGATATTCTTTCTAAGAATACACTGGGATAATTTCTCCCTTAGCACCTGTTTACATTACATGGAAACTGGAAAAAATTCAAACTGAATTTCAAAATGACATTGTTGAAAGCATTTAAGACACATGACTGTTATAGAAATACTTCTCTCTGTACGATGTAATGATCCTGATTTAGATATCAAAGTACTTTGTGTATAGTTATTACTGAGCTATGTGACAATTTGGAGTTGATTCAAGACATGTCCTTTTTACTCCTGTCACAAAGACTTCTGAACAAAGAAAATAGACCTTTAACACTCCCTGTGAAAGTAAAGAGCATAATAAAGAGGTGTTTATACAGGCATAGAGCCAGAATAGACTATTTGTTTTCAAGCTATTGTCACTGAGAGAAGGTATCTTTTTTAACCTAACCAGCTTAGAAAAACGCTGCTCTCTTCCTTCAGGTATAGACTTAAAATACTATTAATACTTTCGCTAGTGGGGTGTGGGAGTGTTTAGTGATGGGTAACCAACACTTTCTTATTCTACTGAAACTGTTCAGGTTTTTAAGCAAATATTAATATAATAAGACCATTAACATTTTTTTAGATATTTTGTGAAAATAGCTACAAAGCTGCATGAGAGGACTGATGTGAATTATAAACCTGCATGTGAGGACTGATGACAAGATGTTGTCCCTTAATGAACCCTATAAAAATTTCCAAAATGACCTGAAAAAAGATCATCATGAATCTCCTGTTACAAATTATTCTAGGACAAAGTGGCATATTCTCAGAAGTGGGCTAATCTGGCAGAGGGTGGGGTGAGTAGAGGGAATATAGAAGGAAGTGAGTTTAAATACTGCTTTTGCTTACTTGTCTGCTTTTAAGCCTCAACTATTGTATTTAGGGTAAGGAAGAAGCTGGGTTAGATATTTGCAAGTCAGTGGGAGGGCTGTGAGCCTGCAAATCTAGCAGCTGCAGTGTGCTGTGGTAGCTGCTTTCCTATGCTAAGCTGATTTACATTAATGTCTGATCTCATCATCCTGTCAGTGTGAGTTCCCATCTACACTGTTAGCTTCAGTTCTCTGCTTCAACTAGAAAGCTAGAGTGCACCACAGGCAGTGGGGGAAGGGAGGAAAGCAAGAAAGACTGCTCTCAGCACTTAAGCTTTTGTTAATTCTGCAGAAGAGGCAGAGAAACAGGAGATAACAAAGGCCCCATTTCCTTTTTGTAAGAGAAGGCTTTTGTCTTTCCTCTTGCAACAATGTCAGTGTCTGGCAAGAAAGTTTCATGTGAAACAGATCCTAAGGCTGCACTGGTGGTGATTTAGTCATTCTTCGCAAGGGTCGCCCAACACTGAAAACAGGAAGGATATGAGCATAGAGGGAACCGGGTTCAGGGCAGGTTGAACAACCATGCTCAGGACAGAAACAGACTGAAAAAAAAAAAAAGAAACAATCCTTTCCACCCCAACATACTAACACCAGTGCCAGGACCTGCCCCGACCATCAAAGAGCCTTTCAGAATTGGCACTCACAAAACCTGATAGAACATCTTCGAGCAAATGAAGATACTCCTAAAGCAGTTTCAGAAGAGAATTTGTTTAAAGAAGCCTGTGAGAAACACTTACAAGATTTGGAGATGATTGCTGATGATAATACAGAAGATTCTACAGCAAGGTAGGAGTTTTCAGTCACATAACTGAAAACTGTAGACTAGGTTAACTTATTCTCTACAACTAACATTTAGTGTTTAAATAAAAGTGCTATAATTATCTGAATTTGTAAGTAGCCAATCAGGGTTTATAAGAAACCCCCTCCTCTAAGTCTATAAAGGAAAACAGTAATTTCACATATGTTTTGATAATTAACAGGAAATATGTTTTAGGGTTGTGAGTTTATTTTTCTGATTCCATTCCAATTCTGTTAGGATTTCTGTTTTAGTAATAAGAGATGATTATTATAATTACTAAATTTTGGAAATATCTTCTGTGGCTTCAATGTTTATATACTTGTGATTCTCTGTGCTAGTGTAATAAATCACATAAATAGGAACTCTTTCTGACTTCTGTGAGGGCAGTTCTGACAAAACAAAAGCTCTAATTGCTCAGCATATTCTTATCTGTTCCTCAGTACATAGTTACTGTATTTACACTCAATAAATACATCATCTTTATGTGATAGTAAAGAACAGCTTAATTTGGCATTTGATAATTATTTTAAGTAGTATTCATTTCATAGGTAATTTACAATCATGAAGATATTTTGCATAAAGCAAGTAATGAAATGGTGCTTATAGCAGCAATATCTGAACATAGGAAATAGAACATGTCAGCTATTTCAGGACATTAAAGGAAATAAGAAATACAGTATAGCTCATAAAATATTTGAGTTTGTCTTTATTTTTGTGTTTACTAGTACTGTTTGCATGGAAGAAAATTATGTTCTGTACTCTAATCTCGTCCAAAGTAGCAACCTAGTAGATTATTACTTGTTTTATTTCTTCATACCAGATTTTATTTTCCCCATATATATGTATACACAACTGATGACCTTGACAATATAATTGAAGTGTAAAAGAGCCATAGGAAAATAAATATTTTTGATATATTTTAAATTATATAATAGTTCAACATGAAGCTATGCTTATTTATTTGGAAATAATCTTTATTTATTTCCTGTACTGTGTCTCTACGTAAGTACAGAGGACTGCTAAATGTGCTTCTAGATATAAGGTTTCTTTTTCCCCCCAATATATCTGCCTGACAATTCTTTGCTTCCATAAATTCAAAACATAGTATCAGTAGAAAAAGCTACATAACATGAGAAATGGCAATCAACTGTGCAAAATGATGCTTTTGTAGGAACTCAGTCTTCTTGTTATAACGTAAACATGCACAAGACTTTGTGAAATGACATTAAGTATAATATTAGATTGAACATGATACAGACATTTTAAGAAATAGTGTATATACTAATTTTCCTAGATATTTTTGTGATTACCCAAGAAAATGCTATATAACTTCTGGGATAGTAGGTTGCAATTTTTAAAATATTTTATTTATTAATTCATAAATAAATAGATAGAGACAGAGACATAGGGAAGGAGAAGCAGGTTCCCTGTGGGGAGCCTGATGTAGGACTAAATTATTAACATGCAACATAACTGAATAACCTACAATTATTCCTAACGGATATTAAATCCAAAGTGTTAAAGTTGTATATAAGTGATGAATCACTAAATTCTACACCTAAACTAATTATATTGTATGTTAACTAACTGGAATTTAAGTAAAAATTTGGAGAAAGAAAAAAGTAAATAGTTATATTAATATATTGGTTTGCATATTTATAAACCCAAATATATTCCAATGTACTTGAATTGTAAATATGTACTTCCTTCAGGAACTGTACTGTATTATGATCCCATATTGTAAATATGCACATACCAATAGCCAGTCATTATCATTTTTTGTCTTAGTTGTCTACTAACTCTACATTTTTGCTTCATTACAACTACCTTGTTAGGTGTCCTTTCTTTTCATTATTTCATCCTTAGCATTCCAAAAGCCAGAACAAATATTTCAAGTGTGTTATGATCATGCTTCTTATAAGACATACATTGATTTTTGTTTGTTTATTCATTTGTTTTTAGATTCTAATTGTGAATGAGTAGATTCACATATTTGTTTTTCTCACTCTGATGTCTTTCACTTAGCAAGTTTTTTTATACTGCATTATTCAGTAGAAACTATTACTTAAAAGGAAATAAGGAACAATCTGCAATTTGTAGTTTATAGAAAGTTTAAGGTTAAATACCTTTGCCTATGGTTTAAAATGTACTGTACAAAATTATAGAAATTGTTTAATCATTTTACTAAATTTAGAACATTTTAACAAATAATTTAATATTAGTGCAATGATTCCAAACAATTTTAGTGATGGAACTATTGGTTGATTTTAAATCTTTGTTACTTACAACCTCATTCTTGAGAATGAGGTACCTTGGTTCTCATGGTTCATTTCTATCAGTGTAGTATTGCATATTCATTTAACTTAAAATTAACTAAAATGTGTTTAAGATTTGAAAAATTGGGGACTCCTTTCCATCTAGAGATCTAACAATATGTTAGGTTCATATTCCTTTAAATATTATGATTAAGCATGTCTATAGTTGTTATTTCTGATACTTGAAAGGCAACTATTTCATTTCTGCATTTGGAAATAGAACTAAAAGACAAAATGTGTTGTATTATTTAATATGTGACCTCAAGAACAACATATTAATATCAAACTGTAACACAGCTCATAAATGTCCAGTCACTTATACTTTAAAGTTTATTGCTTAAATTTGTCTGTCTTTTTTCTGATTTTTGTAAGACATCTTCTTAATAATAGTCTTATTGATGTCTTTCCTATGAATTTGTAAGGAAAAATTGCTTGTAGTGTTATATGCATATCAGTGTAAAATTCATATTTAAAGATAAAAAAAATGAAATCAAGGTGGAAGAATGGGGAACAATAAGGCCCTAATTAAAAAACAAACAATCAAACTCAAGTTGTAATGTCATATTCTGCAAGATAAACCTGGAACATTTTGTGGTGCCATAAAGTAAGAAAGCCCTCAAAAAATAATGATGGGGGCTATGTCACATCAAAGGGACAAAAGAACAAACTGAAAAAGCTCCCATTGACCAAAGCCAGAACGATTTTAACAACAAAATAAAATATTGTTTGATTATAAACAAAAGTAAAAAATATTCATAATTCCATATTGATTTGAACAAGTGATTGAATAGAGACATATGTATTATGCAGAAAAACTCCATATGATTTATGTACATAGTATGCCCTCAGGGAGGTGGGGTGAATATTGTGCTTTAAGTGTGGGCTGCACATAGACTTTTTTGTTAAAAGCAATACAGTATAGGGCAGCCCCGGTGGCGCAGCGGTTTGGCGCCGCCTGCAGCCTGGGGTGTGATCCTGGAGACCCGGGATCGAGTCCCACATTGGGCTCCCTGTGTGGAGCCTGCTTCTCCCTCTGCCTGTGTCTCCGCCTCTCTCTCTCTGTGTCTATGACTGAATAAATAAAATCTTAAGGAAAAAAAAGCAATACAGTATAGAACTGCTGAGGTGAGGGAGGGAGTAAATTTACAGTAGAGAAACCTGACAAATACTCCCTCAGCCAGGTAATTAAGTTTAATAACAGAAGTACTCAGTCATTTTGACAGTATATACCTTTGGTATGATGTGATGAGAATGGTACTTTATTTCTGTCCTTTTCTCCCACAAAACCTATAAGCTCCCCAGTCTAATCACGAGAAAAGCCAGCAGATGAATCCAAATAGAGGAACATTTAATAAGTACCTGGTTTGTAATCTTCAAACTATTAATGTCACAAAAAAAAAGGAAAGTCTGAGGGATGCCTGGATGGCTTAGTCAGTTGAGTGGCCGACTGGGTTTGAGCTCAGGTCATGATCTCAGGGTCCTGAGATGGAGGTCCACATCAGACTCCATACTCAGGAGGGAGTCATCTTGAGGATCCTCTCTCCCTTTGCCACTACCCTCACTTGCTCTCTCTCTCTCTTTCTGTAAAATGAATAAATAAATTTTAAAAAAGGAAAGTCTGAGAAATTGTCACAATCAAGAAGATCCTATGAAGACATGACAAATGTGATGTGGAAGAGAAAAAAATGACCTTAGGTAAAAACAGGAAATCTGAATAAAGAATGCATTTTAGCCAATAATAATGTGTCAATATTGGTTAATTAATCATAACAAAAGTGTCATACTAATATAAAATAATAATAGTGGAAACTGGGTATGGGGTTTATGGAGACTTTCTATGCAATTATTAGACTGTAGCAATTTTTATGTAAAAAAGCACAACACTTTAGCAAGTGCTATCCTAGTATATAGATTCCAATAATCAATACTAGAAGACCACCCCAGTTGTAAGAACTTATTTATTTTCTTTAGTTTTGTTCTTGGGCAACTGATTAAAAGGGTATTAAATCAAAAACAGTGGGCTGTTACCTCCTCCATGCAAAAATCCTATACATTGGTAAGAAGATAATATCCTAAAGGCATTGTATGGAAGGCAGCTAAAGTTATGAGAACATCTAAAAGCTATATGCAATTTCTAGTTTTATCCTGATCATAAGGATTGTGGTTATCATTTGGTGTGAACCAATTTTTAAGGGCATAGCAAATAATAAGATCATACTTGGGTATAATAATAAACTAATAGTATTTTTAAATTTAATCATTGAGTACACCATAGATATTAATGAAATGGCATATATTTACTGGTGCTTTCAAATGAAGCATAAACTTTTCTCCCCTCACTTCTTTACATTGCTGTCTATGGTTTATCTCTCAATATCACATATCAAGACAAGCTTCCTTATATATAAAAAATAACCCTCCATTCTAAAATGAAAAATATAACAATTAGGTATATTCTAATTTTTAAAACCTTTTTTTAAGTAGACCCCATGCTTATTATGGGGTCCAATGTAGGGCTTGAATTCATGACCCTGATATCAAGACCTAAGACAAGAGCAAGAGTCAGATGCCCAACTGACTGAGCCACCCAGGTGCCCCAGCCATTAATATATTCTGTTCATGGTGAAACTATTCCATTCATATCTTAATTTTACTAAACAGAATGGAAAATGCATAGCCCTGGTGATCAGGAAATATGATTTTTGTAAATATGCTTAAAAAAACTATGTAAGATAAGGTAACTTAAAGTGACAAAATTGAAATCAAGTAGTTTTCAGATACCTGATATTTTAGGATGAAACAGGTATTACTGAAATTTAAAACAAAAAGCATTACATGAGATTTTACTCTGAAACATAGTAAAATAATACCGTATTTTCCAAACCAATATATAGATATAATATTTACATATTACTAGAATTGGCACTGGAAGAGAGCAATACCAGTGATCATGTTTATTAAAACTATCAGAAGTAGGGGAGATAGGGGAAGATAGCAGAGTAGGAGGACCCTAAATTCATCTCATCCCATGGATACAACTAGACAACATATCATTGTAAACAATCCAGAAAATGACCCAATGATGGGCAGAATTAGCTCCACAACCAAAGGTAGAGAAGAGGTCACATTAAAGAAGATAGGAAAGGTGGAGATGTCATTTGAGGTCTACATGAACTATGGTCCTCTCTGGACAGGAGGGAGCCAGGAGAATGGTGAAAGGCAAGAAAGTGATGATAACACCAGAGATACCTCACAGGGAAGACAAACCCCCATAACATGTGGCTTTAAAAGTGAGAGTGTCTGAATATCATGAGTTCTTACAATGAGTACGACTTAAACCTTGGAGTTCTAAAAACCAATGAACTTGGCTCTGGAAGAGCTCTGAGAGTCTTAGGAAGCTGAGTCCCTGCCCATAAAGAGGCAGTATGTCAAACACCCTGAGCAGATATATTATAGAACCAGTAGTTAGGTAAATACTTGGGTCACATGGGAGGGAGAGTGACTTACTCATTGCAGAACATACCCCAGAAGAGATAAGGATATCGAAGAGACCCTCTAGGAACAAAGTAGCTGGTAATTTCCCCTCCTGCCCCTCAGGGTAAACACACAGCCACTTCTAGGAATGAGCACTATGCCCACATTCACTACCTAACATGCTCACACAAAGCCCTGACCTCCTCACCCTTCAGCTGATTCACCCTTTTCAATCACCTTTCCTCAGTCCCAGGGCCATGGGTTCCCTCCCCAAAAGACCAGCACAAACCTTACCAGTACCCTCTCTTGACCCATGCCTTTTGTGGGGCCTTAGACCTGGTGGTTACAGTCGCCATAGCATTAGCTGTGACAGCAGCAGTGGGTGCTGCAGAAGCCTGAGATGCATCTTGTAACAATATGTGCCCCGACCACACATGCTGTGCAGAGCCACTTAGTCCAACTCATACTGGTAGTGGGGGTTCCAGGTTTGGCAAGCAGACTAGCCTATGCATTGTTAAAATGCACCCCACACCTACTAGAGACTAAACACTGCCTACAACAGGTGAAAAGACTTCAGATAACCAGACTGAAGGCAAAAACAACCAGAACACAACAGGACACACAAAACACACACGAGTCACTCTTAAAGTGCCAGATCCTAGGGAGTAGGGGACACTGAACTGGAGGTTGCTACAGCAACTCTTCTCCATAAGACCATTGTCTTCAAGATCAGGAAACATATCTGGCATTCCTGCCACACAGAAACAGACACAGAAAGTTATACAAAATGAGGAGACAGGGAAATATATCACAAATAAAATAATAGAACAAATTCACAGCAAGAAACCTAAGATAAATGTATATAATAATATGCCTGATGGAGAATTTAAAGCAATGATCATAAAGATACTCACTGGACTTGAGAAAAGAGTAGAGGACATCAATAAGACCCTTAACAAAGAGATAAAAAAGAACCAATCAGAGATGAAGAACACAATAAATAAAATTAAAAATGCACTTGATAGAATAAATAGCAGAGGGGATGAAACATAAGAATGAATTAAAGACCTATAAAACAGAGCAATGGAAAGTAACCAAACTGAGCAAATGAGAGGAAAAAATAAGCAAATGGAGAATAGTCTTGCAAAACTGAGCGACTCCATTAAGCATAAAAACATTTGTGTTGCAGAAAACCCAGAAAAAGAAGAAAGAGAAAAGGGAGAAGGTATTTTATTTGAAGAAAGAGCTGAAAAATTATCCAATCTGGGGAAGAAAACAGATATCCAGATCCAGGGAACATAGAGATCCCCCAAAAAATCAACCCAGGGAGGTTCATATCAAGACATAAGTAATTAAAATGGCAAAAATTAGTGATAAAAAATTAAAAATAGCAAGAAAAAAGGAGAGTTAAATACAAGGAAAATCACATAAAGCTATCTGTAAGTTTTTAAGCAGAAACATTGCATGTCACAAGGGAATAGCATGTTATATTCAAAGTGCTTAAAGAGAAAAATCTGCAGCTAAAAATACTCTATCCAACAAGGTTATCATTTAGAATAGAAAACAAAAAGATAGTTTCTCAGAAAAAAAAAATAGTAAAATGAAAAATGAGTTTCTCAAAGAAACAGAAACAACAGGAGTTCATAAGCACTAAACCAACCCTACAAGAAATATTAAAGAGAACTGAGTGGGAAAAAGAACATAAATGTGAGTATTTTATATATATATATATATATATATATATATATGATATATTTATCTGTAAAATCAGTCAGGGGATTCACAAAATAAAAACATATAAAATATAACACAATATACATAAAATGTGGGGGTGGGAGTAAAGAAAGGGCTCAAACCTCAGCAACTATTAATATACACAGATTGCAGAGGATGTTATATACCAACTAATGGTAATTGTAGTTCAATAACTAGTAAGAGATAAGCAAAGAATAAGAAAGGAACCCAAGTACATCACTAAAGAAACCCAGCAAACCATGAAAAAGAAGGAAGAAAGAATGAGACAAACTATAGAAACAACCACAAAAAAGTAGCAACATGGCAATAAACACATATCTATTGATAATTACTGTGAATATAAATGGACTAAATCTTCCAATCAAAAGACATAGGGAGACAGAATTGATTAAAAATCAAACAAACAAGAATAATCTATATCCTGCTGACAAGAGACCCATATCAGACCTAAAGGCACCTACTGATTGAAAGTGAGGGAGTGGAGAAACATTTATCATGCAAATGGATGTCAAAAGAAAGCCAGGGTAGCAATACCTATATCAGACAAAACAAAATTTAACACAAAGGATGTAACAAGAGATAAAGCAGGGGCACCATATCATAATAAAGGGGAGAATCCAAAAAGAAGATATAACAATTGTAAATGATTATGTACCCAACATGAGAACACCCAGGTACATAAAACAGGGATTAACAGAGTTACTAATAATTAGTAGCACAAGCATACTTGGGGACTTTAACATCCCACTTATGTCAAAGGACAGATAGTCTAAACAGAAAATATAAAAGGAAACAATGACTTTGAATGACACACATGAGCACATGGATTTAAACAGATATATTCAGAGTATTCCAACCTAAAATAGCAGAATATACATTCTTTTCAAGTGCACATTGAATTTCTCTAGAATAGATCACATATTAGGCCACAAAACGAGTCCACTCACAAAAATTAGGCCACTCAACAAATTAAAAAATATTGAAGTCATACCACACATCTCTCATGACCACAACACTATGAAACTAGAAATCAACCAAAAGAAAAACAAACAAATAAACAAACAAAAAGGGAAGAAAGAAAGAAAGAAAGAAAGAAAGAAAGAAAGAAAGAAAGAAAAGAAAGAAAGAAAGAAAAGAACTGGAAAGACCACAAATACATGGAGGTTAAATAACATGTTACTGAACAATGAATAAGTCAACCAAAAAAAAAAAAAATCAAGGAAGAAATACAAAAGTACATGGAAATAAATGAAAATGAAAACAAAATAGTCCTAAGCCTTTGAGATGCAGCAAAACGTGGTTCTAAGAGGGAAATAAATAGTAATACAAGCCTATCTCAATAAGCAAGAAAAAATTAAAAACAACAAAAACAGCAATCTAACATTACAACTAAAGGAGATATAAAAAAGAACTTCACTCGTCATCAGGGAAATGTAAATAAAAACTACAATGAGATATTCACACCTGTGACCTCACACCTGTAAGAATGGCCAAAAAATAAAAAATAAATAAATAAAATCACAAGAAACCTCAAATGTTAGCAAAGATGTGGGGAAAAAAAGGAACCCTCCTGTACTGTTGGTGGAAATGCAAACTAGGGCAGCCATTGTGGAGAACAGTATGGATTCCCCAAACAGTTAAAAATAGAAGTACCTTTGATCTAGTAATCATAATATTTGGAATTTACCCCCAAAATACAATAACACTAATTCAAAAGAATGCTTCACCCCTATGTTTATAAGCAGAATTATTTACAATAGCCAAACAATGAAATCCATGAAATCCAATTCACCAATTGATGAATTGATAAAGAACAAGTAATGTGTATATATATATATATACACATATATAAATATGAATATTATTCAGCCATAAAAATGAATGAAATCTTGTCATTTGCAACAACATGAATGGAGGTAGAGAGTATAATTCTAAGCCAAGTAAATCAGTCTCTCTCTCTCTCTCTATATATATATATGTATATATATACCATATGATTTTACTCTTACATGGAATTTAATGAAGAAAACTAATAAGCAAAGGTAAAAAGAGAGATGGAAACCAAGAAACAGATTCTTCACTATAGAAAACAAACTGATTGTTACCAGAGGAAAATTGTGTGGAGGCATGGGTGAAATAGGTGATAGGGATTAAAATGTCCTTGTTGTGAGCACTGGGTGATGTATGGAATTGTTGAATCTCTATAATGTGCACCGGAAACTAATATAACAGTATATTAAATAACTGGAATTAAAATAAAAACTTAGTTAAAAACTAATCTCTGGGGTAAAATATGAGAATCCTTTGTTACTGTTGGTTAAACTTCCTTATTCTGTTACAATTAAAGTGACTTACCCTTCCATGCTCTCAAATGTTCCCATTCAAGATACAGACCTCATAACCTACTTACACCTTATTTCTATTAGTTCTTCAGTAGCCATACATTATACCTGGAAATATGTTTAGCAAGTCCTTAACATGATTGATTGGTTTTTATCCATACAACCAATAGCTTACTCAAGAGAAACTGTTAAATCTTTTGTCCACCTTTTCCCTGAAAAACTCACTGCTGTGAGCACAAGTGTCATATAGGTGTCCTTTTATGGCTAATGATTATGATGTAGTTATAATAACACTAATAAAAACAACTACATATGTAACAGTCATATAAAAACTTAGGCAACACAACTAATTTAGTCTGAAGTCTGTTGTAACGTTCAACCAGCCAGTTCCTTAACTAAGACGTTGGTATTAATTTATTGTTTCCTTCATTCAATATTTTTTAAACCCCTGCTGTATGCATTATGTTTTTTTAAGGCTCTATAAGGATTACAAGATAAACAATATGTATTGATTCCCACTAAAGGCTTATAATGTTGTTGGGGAGATAAAGTATATTCACTTGAAAGTTTTCAAGGGCATAAAAAAGGAGTATATTGCAAGAACAGTTTTAAGTTGCTTGATGATTGAGCCCTATTGGCATTCAAAGACAAGAAATAAGTCTGATTAGAGCAATACTAGAATACTTCATGGAGGAGAGATGATTTGAAATGAATCTTAAGGAATGGATAGGATTTTGATACAGATATAGGAAAGAATGAATTCTAGGTAGGAGGAACAATACAGAGTTTTTTTTCAAAAAGGCACTGCAGCATGAAAGTTGAAGGTATACTCAAAAGATAGATTTAACTTTGGTTGAAATGAATTATATATATTGGAGAATAGCACAAAACTAGGCAGGAAATGAAGGTCAGGCATAGATTATGTAGGCTTTAAAAGGCATAGTAGGACTCTGGACTTTATCTTAGAGGTCAAGGCAAATTAACCCCCAATAATTTGCTGAAATATTTTGTGTTTTTGAATACTTTAAGGAACCAGTTCTATTTGTTTTTCTCCTCTCAAATAGTTCTGTATCACAGGAAGAATAAAGTAATGAATGGTAGCAAAGAAAGAATGTTAATAAGTACAATACCTTAAGGAAAAAAGTGTGGTGATAAAAATAGAAAATATAGAACTCAGAGTGTCTGGGTGGCTCAGTTGGTTGAGTGTCAAACACTTTATTTCAGCTCAGGTCATGATCTCTGGGTTGTGAGAACAAGCCTCACATTGGGCTGCCTGCTCAGCAGTGAGTCTGCTTCTCTACCTCTCTTTCCCCCTCTAGCACTCCCTTTCTTTCTAAAACAAATAATTCTAAAAAGAAAATACAGGACTCAACATGACCTGTGGAATATCTACTTATGATTTTTAAATCTAAAAAAACTATGATATGTTAATCAATGTGCTTGATTCCAGGACTCCAGACAGTTCATGAATATATTTTAATAAGTAATCTTTATTTTTTTATAAAAGTATTCTAGTTTTTATTTTATTTCTATTGTGGTAAGAACACTTAACATAATATCTACACTCTCTGGGATGCCTGGGTGGCTCAGTGTTTGAGCATCTGCCTTTGGCTCAGGGCGTTATCCTGGATTCCCAGGATTGAGCCCCATAACAGGCTCCATGCAGGGAGCCTGCTTCTCCCTCTGCCTGTGTCTCTCCCTCTCTCTCTCTCTCTCTCTCTCTGTGTGTGTGTGTGTGTGTCTCACGAATAAGTAAATAAAATCTTTAAAACAAAACAAATCTACTCTCTCCACAAAATTTAGGTGCATAAATAGAATATTGTTAGCTGTAGACACAACGTTGTTTAGCATATCTTTAGAACTTACTCATCTTGTATAACTGAAACTATACCTGTTGAACAGTAACTCCCCATTCCCCATTTCCCCCAGGTTCTGGAAACCACCATTCCACTTTATTTTTATGAGTTTGATTATCTTGTTTACCTCTTATAAGTGAAATCATGTAGTTTTTATTCTTCTGTGACTAATTTATTTCACTTAGCATCATGTCCTCCAGATTCATCCATGTTATTGCGGAGGGCAGGATTTCTCTCTTTATTAAGGCTAATATCCCATTGTATGTATACATCACATTGTTTTATGCATTTTTCTGGCAAGACACTTAGGTTATTTCTATGCCTCAGGTATTGTGAATAATGCTGCAATGAAAATGGGAGTGTAGATATTTCTTCAAGATACTGATTTTGATTTTTTTATATATACTCAGACATGGAATTTCTGTATCATATGATAGTTCTATTTTTAATTTTTAGGAGGAAACTCCAAAATGATTTCCATAGCAGTTGCACCATTTTACATTTCTACTAACATTGTACAAGGATTCCAATTTCTCCACATCTTCACCAGTGCTTGTTATATTTTATTTTGTTATAATAGCCATTCTAAGAGGTACAAGGTGATATCTCAAGGTGGCTTTGATTTTTATTTCTTTGATGATTAGTGACCTTTAGCACTTTTTCATATGTCTATTGGCTATTTGTATGTCTTTGGAGAAATGTCTATTGAATACTTTGCCCATTGTTTAATCACACTATTTGTTTCTTTCCTAGTGAATTGTATAAGTTACTTTTATATTGAATTGCATGAGTTACTTTTATAGTTTAGTTATTAACCCCTTATTACATGGATGGTTTGCAAATATTTTCTCCCATTCTATTAGTTGCCTTTACACTCTAGATAGTTTGCTTTGTTGTACAGAAGCTTTTTGGTTTGATGTATTCCCACTGATCAATTTTTGCTTGTGTTGCTTGTTTTGGTGTTATACTCAAGAAATCATCTCCAAGACGATTCTCATGAAGCTTTTCTTTTGCTAGGGGTTTTACAGCTTCAGGCACTACATTTAAATCTTCAATCCATTGTGAGTTGATTTTTGTGTATGGTGTAAGATAAGGTCCAATTTCATTCTTTTGCATGTAGATATGCAGTTTTATTCAGGAGGCTATCCTTTTCCCATTGTATATTCTTTTTTTTCCCCATTGTGTGTTCTTGACACCCTCATCAAAGATCAGCTAACCATAAATGCATTTTTTCTTGCTTTTTAGTCCCGTTCCGTAAGTCCATATGTCAGTTAGTGCCTATACACTACTATTTTAGTTACTATAGCTTTGTAGTATATTTTGAATTCAGAAAATGTGATGCCTTCAGCTTTGTGATACCTTCTTCTTTCTCAAGATTGCTTTGGTTATTGGGGTTTCTATAGTTTCATATGAATGTTACGATTTTTTTCTATTTCTATAAAAAGGGCACTGAGATTTTGTTTTTGTTTTTTAAGATTTTATCTATTTATTCATGAGAGACAAACAGAAAGAGAGAGAGAGGCAGAGACACAGGCAGAGGGAGAAGCAGGTTCCATGCAGGGAGCCCGATGCGAGACTTGATCCCGGGTCTCCAGGATTACGCCCTGGCTGAAGGCAGGTGCTAAACTGCTGAGCCACCCAGGGATCCCCAGGAATTGAGATTTTGATAAAGATTGTAATGTATCTGTAGATAGCTTTGGATACTTTGGACATTTTAACAATATTATTATTTTTTTTCAATCCGTGAACCTGGGATGCCTTTTCTTTTATTTTTGTCTAGTTTCTTTCATCAGTGTTTTGTAATTTTCACCATACAATCTTTCACCTTCTGGTTAAGTTTACCCTTAAATGTTTTATTCTTTTTGATTTTTTTGTCAATAGGATTGTTTTTCTTTTTTTAAGATTTCTTTATTTATTTGGAGAGAGAATGAGAGAGAGAGAGAGGATGAGTGGGGAGAGGTCAGAGGGAGAGAGAGTGAATCTCAAGCAGACTTGCCTAATGTGGGTCTCAATCTCAGGACCCCAAGATCATGACTTGAGCTGAAACCAAGAGTTTGACACTCAACCAACTGAGCCATCCATGTGCCCAATGAGATTGTTTTTCTTGACTTCTTTTCAGATAAGTCATTGTTAATATATAGAAATACAACTGATTTTATATGTTGATTTTGTATTCTGCAATTCTACCAAATATATTGATTAATTCTAGTAGGCTTTTTTTTTTTGAGGAGTTTTTATGATTATATAAGATCATGACATCTACAAATACAATTTTTCTTCTTCCTTTCTAATTTGTATGACTTTTATTTATTTTTCTTCCTAATTACTCTGGCTAAAAGTACCAGCATGATGTTGAATAGAAGCGATGAGAATAGGCATCCTTACATTTTATTGATCTTAAAGAAAAAGCATTCACATATATTATTTTAATGTTGACTGTGATGTGAGTTGTGTCTTTTTCATATGTGGCTTTAATTGAGGCAAATTCTTTCTATAAATATTTTCTTTTGATAATTTAAAATACTTTTTATCTATTATCACATTTCCAAATTTTAATGTAATAAATGATAGATGTTTGTATCATCCATTAACATGTCATTTGCTTTTTTCAAGATTCCATGAAATGATATGTTAATCAAAAAACAGACAAGTTTTAGTATATTCATGTTGAGTATAATTGCTGTTTTTTTTTTTTTTTTTTGAGGGTTTTTTTTTTTTTTTTTTTTTTTTTTAATTATTTTTTTTTTATTGGTGTTCAATTTACTAACATACAGAATAACACCCAGTGCCCGTCACCCATTCACTCCCACCCCCCGCCCTCCTCCCCTTCTACCACCCCTAGTTCGTTTCCCAGAGTTAGCAGTCTTTACGTTCTGTCTCCCTTTCTGATATTTCCCACACATTTCTTCTCCCTTCCCTTATTTTCCCTTTCACTATTATTTATATTCCCCAAATGAATGAGAACATATAATGTTTGTCCTTCTCCGACTGACTTACTTCACTCAGCATAATACCCTCCAGTTCCATCCACGTTAAAGCAAATGGTGGGTATTTGTCATTTCTAATAGCTGAGTAATATTCCATTGTATACATGAACCACATCTTCTTTATCCATTCATCTTTCGTTGGACACCGAGGCTCCTTCCACAGTTTGGCTATAGTGGCCATTGCTGCTAGAAACATCGGGGTGCAGGTGTCCCGGCGTTTCATTGCATTTGTATCTTTGGGGTAAATCCCCAACAGTGCAATTGCTGGGTCGTAGGGCAGGTCTATTTTTAACTGTTTGAGGAACCTCCACACAGTTTTCCAGAGTGGCTGCACAAGTTCACATTCCCACCAACAGTGTAGGAGGGTTCCCTTTTCTCCGCATCCTCTCCAACATTTGTTGTTTCCTGCCTTGTTAATTTTCCCCATTCTCACTGGTGTGAGGTGGTATCTCATTGTGGTTTTGATTTGTATTTCCCTGATGGCAAGTGATGCAGAGCATTTTCTCATATGCATGTTGGCCATGTCTATGTCTTCCTCTGTGAGATTTCTGTTCATGTCTTTTGCCCATTTCATGATTGGATTGTTTGTTTCTTTGGTGTTGAGTTTAATAAGTTCTTTATAGATCTTGGAAACTAGCCCTTTATCTGATATGTCATTTGCAAATATCTTCTCCCATTCTGTAGGTTGTCTTTGAGTTTTGTTGACTGTATCCTTTGCTGTGCAAAAGCTTCTTATCTTGATGAAGTCCCAATAGTTCATTTTTGCTTTTGTTTCTTTTGCCTTTGTGGATGTATCTTGCAAGAAGTTACTATGGCCGAGTTCAAAAAGGGTGTTGCCTGTGTTCTTCTCTAGGATTTTGATGGAATCTTGTCTCACATTTAGATCTTTCATCCATTTTGAGTTTATCTTTGTGTATGGTGAAAGAGAGTGGTCTAGTTTCATTCTTCTGCATGTGGATGTCCAATTTTCCCAGCACCATTTATTGAAGAGACTGTCTTTCTTCCAATGGATAGTCTTTCCTCCTTTATCGAATATTAGTTGCCCATAAAGTTCAGGGTCCACTTCTGGATTCTCTATTCTGTTCCACTGATCTATGTGTCTGTTTTTGTGCCAGTACCACACTGTCTTGATGACCACAGCTTTGTAGTACAACCTGAAATCTGGCATTGTGATGCCCCCAGATATGGTTTTCTTTTTTAAAATTCCCCTGGCTATTCGGGGTCTTTTCTGATTCCACACAAATCTTAAAATAATTTGTTCTAACTCTCTGAAGAAAGTCCATGGTATTTTGATAGGGATTGCATTAAACGTGTATATTGCCCTGGGTAACATTGACATTTTCACAATATTAATTCTGCCAATCCATGAGCATGGAATATTTTTCCATCTCTTTGTGTCTTCCTCAATTTCTTTCAGAAGAGTTCTATAGTTTTGAGGGTATAGATCCTTTACATCTTTGGTGAGGTTTATTCCTAGGTATCTTATGCTTTTGGGTGCAATTGTAAATGGGATTGACTCCTTAATTTCTCTTTCTTCAGTCTCATTGTTAGTGTATAGAAATGCCACTGACTTCTGGGCATTGATTTTGTATCCTGCCACGCTACCGAATTGCTGTATGAGTTCTAGCAATCTTGGGGTGGAGACTTTTGGGTTTTCTATGTAGAGTATCATGTCATCGGCGAAGAGAGAGAGTTTGACTTCTTCTTTGCCAATTTGAATGCCTTTAATGTCTTTTTGTTGTCTGATTGCTGAGGCTAGGACTTCCAGTACTATGTTGAATAGCAGTGGGGAGAGTGGACATCCCTGTCTTGTTCCTGATCTTAGGGGAAAGGCTCCCAGTGCTTCCCCATTAAGAATGATATTTGCTGTGGGCTTTTCATAGATGGCTTTTAAGATGTCGAGGAATGTTCCCTCTATCCCTACACTCTGAAGAGTTTTAATCAGGAATGGATGCTGTATTTTGTCAAATGCTTTCTCTGCATCCAATGAGAGGATCATATGGTTCTTGGTTTTTCTCTTGCTGATATGATGAATCACATTGATTGTTTTACGGGTGTTGAACCAGCCTTGTGTCCCAGGGATAAATCCTACTTGGTCATGGTGAATAATTTTCTTAATGTACTGTTGGATCCTATTGGCCAGTATCTTGTTGAGAATTTTTGCATCCATGTTCATCAGGGATATTGGTCTGTAATTCTCCTTTTTGGCGGGGTCTTTGTCTGGCTTTGGAATTAAGGTGATGCTGGCTTCATAGAACGAATTTGGAAGTACTCCATCTCTTTCTATCTTTCCAAACAGCTTTAGGAGAATAGGTATGATTTCTTCTTTAAACGTTTGATAAAATTCTCCTGGAAAGCCATCTGGCCCTGGACTCTTGTGTCTTGGGAGGTTTTTGATGACTGCTTCAATTTCCTCCCTGGTTATTGGCCTGTTCAGGTTTTCTATTTCTTCCTGTTCCAGTTTTGGTAGTTTGTGGCTTTCCAGGAATGCGTCCATTTCTTCTAGATTGCCTAATTTATTGGCGTATAGCTGTTCATAATATGTTTTTAAAATCGTTTGTATTTCCTTGGTGTTGGTAGTGATCTCTCCTTTCTCATTCATGATTTTATTAATTTGAGTCTTCTCTCTCTTCTTTTTAATAAGGCTGGCTAATGGTTTATCTATCTTATTAATTCTTTCAAAGAACCAACTCCTGGTTCTGTTGATCTGTTCCACAGTTCTTCTGGTCTCGATTTCGTTGAGTTCTGCTCGAATCTTTATTAATTCCCTTCTTCTCTTGGGTGTAGGATCTATTTGCTGTTTTTTCTCTAGCTCCTTTATGTGTAAGGTTAGCTTTTGTATTTGAGTTCTTTCCAGTTTTTGAATGGATGCTTGTATTGCGATGTATTTCCCCCTTAGGACTGCTTTTGCTGCATCCCAAAGATTTTGAACGGTTGTATCTTCATTCTCATTAGTTTCCATGAATCTTTTTAATTCTTCCTTAATTTCCTGGTTGACCCTTTTATCTTTTAGCAGGATGGTCCTTAACCTCCATGTGTTTGAGGTCCTTCCAAACTTCTTGTTGTGATTTAGTTCTAATTTCAAGGCATTATGGTCCGAGAATATGCAGGGGACAATCCCAATCTTTTGGTATCGGTTCAGACCCGATTTGTGACCCAATATGTGGTCTATTCTGGAGAAAGTTCCATGTGCGCTTGAGAAGAATGTGTATTCAGTTGAGTTTGGATGTAAAGTTCTGTAGATATCTGTGAAATCCATCTGGTCCAGTGTATCATTTAAAGCTCTCGTTTCTTTGGAGATGTTTTGCTTAGAAGACCTATCGAGTATAGAAAGAGCTAGATTGAAGTCACCAAGTATAAGTGTATTATTATCTAAGTATTTCTTCACTTTGGTTAATAATTGATTGATATATTTGGCAGCTCCCACATTCGGGGCATATATATTGAGGATTGTTAAGTCCTCTTGTTGAATAGATCCTTTAAGTATGATATAGTGTCCCTCTTCATCTCTCACTACAGTCTTTGGGGTAAATTTTAGTTTATCTGATATAAGGATGGCTACCCCTGCTTTCTTTTGAGGACCATTCGAATGGTAAATGGTTCTCCAACCTTTTATTTTCAGGCTGTAGGTGTCCTTCTGTCTAAAATGAGTCTCTTGTAGACAGCAAATAGATGGGTCCTGCTTTTTTATCCAGTCTGAAACCCTGCGCCTTTTGATGGGGTCATTAAGCCCGTTCACATTCAGAGTTACTATTGAGAGATATGAGTTTAGTGTCATCATGATATCTATTCAGTCTTTGTTTTTGTGGACTGTTCCACTGAACTTCTTCTTAAAGGGGAATTTTAAGAGGCCCCCTTAAAATTTCTTGCAGAGCTGGTTTGGAGGTCACATATTCTTTTAGTTGCTGCCTGTCTTGGAAGCTCTTTATCTCTCCTTCCATTTTGAATGAGAGCCTTGCTGGATAAAGTATTCTTGGTTGCATGTTCTTCTCATTTAGGACCCTGAATATATCCTGCCAGCCCTTTCTGGCCTGCCAGGTCTCTGTGGAGAGGTCTGCTGTTACCCTAATACTCCTCCCCATAAAAGTCAGGGATTTCTTGTCTCTTGCTGCTTTAAGGATCTTCTCCTTATCTTTGGAATTTGCAAGCTTCACAATTAAATGTCGAGGTGTTGAACGGTTTTTATTGATTTTAGGGGGGGATCTCTCTATTTCCTGGATCTGAATGCCTGTTTCCCTTCCCAGATTAGGAAAGTTTTCAGCTAGAATTTGTTCAAATACATATTCTGGCCCTCTGTCCCTTTCGGCGCCCTCGGGAACCCCAATTAAACGTAGGTTTTTCTTCCTCAGGCTGTCGTTTATTTCCCTTAATCTATCTTCATGGTCTTTTAATTGTTTGTCTCTTTTTTCCTCAGTTTCCCTCTTTGCTATCAACTTGTCTTCTAGGTCACTCACTCGTTCTTCCACCTCGTTAACCCTCGTCGTTAGGACTTCTAGTTTGGATTGCATCTCATTCAATTGATTTTTAATTTCTGCCTGATTAGCTCTAAATTCTGCAGTCATGAAGTCTCTTGAGTCCTTTATACTTTTTTCTAGAGCCACCAGTAGCTGTATAATAGTGCTTCTGAATTGGCTTTCTGACATTGAATTGTAATCCAGATTTTGTAACTCTGTGGGAGAGAGGACTGTTTCTGATTCTTTCTTTTGAGGTGAGGTTTTCCTTCTAGTCATTTTGCTCAGTGCAGAGTGGCCAAAAGCAAGTTGTATTGGGAAAAAGAGAAAAAGAGAGGAGAGAAAGAAGGAAAGAAAAGAGAAAGAGAAAAAAAAAGGGAAGAAAAAAAAAAACGAAAAAAAAAAGAAGAAAAAGAGAAAGAAAAAGAAAGGAGAAAAAAAGGGGGTGGGGGAAGGAAACAAATCAAAAAGCAAAACAAAATAAAAACAAAAACAAAAACAAACAAACAAAAAAAGAACCACCGGGGAGTATCTTCTGATTCTGTGTACTTTAAGTCCCTTGGCTTCTCCTGGAAGTTGTCCGTCTAGCTGGTGTTCTGGGGGAGGGGCCTGTTGTGCTGATTTTCAGGTGTTAGCAGTTGGGGGAGCTGCTCTGCCCCTGCCTGGTGCAGGGCTCGGTGGGGGTTGTTTACCCCGTGAGGCCGCAGGAGGAACAGCCCCAGTGGCGGGGCAGCTCTGGAAACCTGGATTCAGCTCCGGCAGGAACTCCGTGTGCAGGGCCTGGAGGCTCCGGGGCGGGGCCGCTGCTCTGCTCAGCTGGGGCAGGAGCGTCCTTGCTGTCCTGGGCCCTCCCGGCCTCTGCCTGTCCCGGGGGAGGCGGGATCCTGGGCTGTGTCCCGGCGCCCTGTGCTCCGGAGCCTGCGCTGGTGGATTCGCGCTCCCGGGCCGCGCAGCCCCCTTCCGCGGAGCTGCCGCCCAAGCCCCTCCGAGCTGCTCCTGGAACCGCGCAGGCCCCTCCGCACGGAGCCTCTTCCTCTGCCCGAGCCCCTCCGAGCTGCTCCTGGAACCGCGCAGGCCCCTCTGCACGGAGCCTCTTCCTCTGCCCGAGCCCCTCCGAGCTGCTCCCGGGGCCGCGCAGCCCCCTCCGCGGAGCCGCCGCCCGAGCCCCTTCAGCTGCTCCGGGTCCCGCCGGGTCTCGCCGTGCGCGCTGCAGCCCTTAGGGAGCTCGGCGCACTCTCCTGGGCGCGCAGTTGCTGTTAGTGTCCCCGGGAGCCCGAGGGCATCCCCGCCCTCCTGGGTCCTGCTCCAACTCCCCGCGAGCCCCTTTCCGCCCGGGAAGGTCGGTGCAGCTCCTGCGTCTCCAGGACGGGGCTCTCCTGTCCTGGGGACACTCGCCCCGGCCTCAGCCCGGCTCCTCGCGGGCCCCTCCCCTTGGAGGCCTTTGTTTCTTTACTTCTTTTTCCCCGTCTTCCTACCTTGATAGAAGCGCGAACCCTTCTCACTGTAGCATTTCAGCTGGTCTCTCTTTAAATCTCAGGCCGAATTCATAGATTTTCAGGATAATTTGAAGGTTTTCTAGGTAGTTTGGTGGAGACAGGTGATTTGGGGACCCTACTCTTCCGCCATCTTGCTCCTCCCCCTCCTATAATTGCTGTTGTATTGAAGAATAGAATACCTTAACTGGAAGAGAAAAATATTGATTTTCAATAAAAAATTAATTATAAGATCAATCAAAGAAACCCTGCTGTATTTCCTTATGACAGTTTTATTAATCTTGAACTTTCATTATTAAATTCTATATATGTGAAAACTAAAATATAGAGTACATATGCTTGAGAAAGTTGTAATTTTGCAGAACAGTCATGATAGTATTATTATATAAAAAAGGCTAAATGTAGCTGATAATCTTATAAAACACTTAGAGACATGAAACCATACCTATTTTATCTTTTTTTAATTGAAATAAAGATACTCCAATGTATAAAATAGTAAAATATTTTGGTAAGCAATTAAAGGTGTTCATTTTCTCTGGAGAAGTAAAATCCAACTATAAAAACTCTAGGTCAGTACACTTTATGTACTCTAATCCTGAAGCACTTCTTATTCCATGTTAGTTAGGAAACCAGGATACTACATGATAAATTTCACTAAGTACAAGGAAAGAATGATCACAAGAGCAAGGCCACTGTGATAATACCCACCTCCTTAAAGATGGAACTTAGACCTTAAAGTTGACTCAATTTCCCCATTGCTCATAATAACCCCTTATTATTTTCACCTCCAAAATGTATCTGCAACATCTTTTCACAAGGAAAAGTAATTTAAGAGCTTCTTGCTGTCTTACAATGAATAAATTAACCAAAATTAGAATATAATCAAAGGACTAAGAACATTAAAAAGAGGTTATTAAATAAAAGGAACTTGAATTGGGGGTTATAGTCTGCTTGCCTTGCCAAGGTCACGAAACCAGAGGTCTGAATCTGGGATAAAGGTGGCAGAAAAAATTCAGAATGTAAAGCCAACGTTAAACAGCCCCTGCTAAATCTGTAAGGTTATAAAAGTTGTATCAGAGTGATAGAGGCATATCATGTTTAGATACTAGTTAAATGGATTACTACTGGGACAATTCACTTTCCTGATAGTGCTAAATAGGGTCTTGGACTTCCTTGTGCTCAAGAATGATCTGGGGAGCTTATTAAAAATGTAGTTATTCAGTATCCACCACCAGATAATTTAATTTATGTTTTGATTTAATTAAAACAAAGAACACATGGCCAGAAAAAAGGAGGATATGGGGAACTTTTATTCTGATATGGGTTTTATAATTAATGTCAAATATTCTAAGAATTAAATAGGAGACTACCTTAGATGAGTTATTTGATACTTTATTTAAAAATGTTCATTGAGGCACAAATTTAAGTAAGTGAGTCTGGTGTGCTAGAAAGTCACAGACATAAAAAAAAAAAGTCACAGACATGCACTTAGCTCCAAATAATGTAGGAAATAATAGGTTGAGACTCTCACTATAGATCTCCATTCTAAGCTAGATATAGGCAACATCAAAAACTCCTGTTATTCAGGAGATTTTCTTCCTCCTTTTTCTAACTCTTCTTTTTCTTTCTTTACTATTTTGATTCCTTTCCTAGAAAAGGATGAACAGGAGTAGAAATTTCTGTATGGAATTGAGTTGCATACAGAGTTGTGTCAGGAACCATCTATATCATGAAAATCATACCTGTATAACTGGATATGAACTATGATGATTATTGATATTTACTTCTGGAAACTACCATATTTACTTCAATAATTTTTGCCATGTATAGTTAAATAATTAGCAGAGCAAAAGCAATAGCTAAGGTGACAGAAATGCCTTCCAAAAGAGTGACAATTTTTTGGAGGACGATTACTATAATTACAACATCTAATTAAAAGAGACAATGATTTTTAATTTTCTTTAGTAAATTCATACTAATAAACTTTGGGAAATCAAATTGAATTGAATTTGAGTTAACTTTATTTTTTTTCCTTAAGGAAGACTTATTTTGTGGTAGCCCACTGAAGTCCCAAGATGAAATATAAGGGAAACCATATTCTGCCACACTAAATAATTTATATTGTTTTGAATATGAGTTTCAACTAATTCTACATCCTTCACCCCAATTCCTTTGCCCTTCTCTTTTTTATTTTTTTAAAGATTTTGTTTGTTTATTTATTTATTTATTTGAGAGAGAGAGTGAGTGGGGGGATGAGCAGAGGGAGAGAGAATCTGAAGTAGACTGCATGCTGAGCATAGAGCATGATGTGGGGCTTGATCCCACAACCATCAGACCATGAAACTGTAACCAAGAGTCTGACATTCAACTGATTCAACCACCCAGGCAACCCCCTCTTTTTAAATTATAAGGATTTATGTGAGAAATCTTGGAAAGAAGAGAGACAAAAGTCAGAAATCCCAAAGCTGCACTTAATCTTGTATTTAAATTTTCTCTCACTGGAGACTGTTGCCAAAATCTTTGACTTTCTCGGATTTCATTAGAGGGCATAGACTCTTTAAATACTAAAACAAAACAAACCACAGAAGATTCTTCATTTTATTTTCATATTTTGTGAATAATTATAGCTGAAATATGCTTTAACATTTTAGAAGGGAAGTACTGTACAGTAGATACAAGAACTTGTCATTTAAATGAGATTAGCATTGGGATCCCTGGGTGGCACAGTGGTTTGGCGCCTGCCTTTGGCCCAGGGCGCGATCCTGGAGACCCGGGATCGAATCCCACGTCGGGCTCCCGGTGCATGGAGCCTGCTTCTCCCTCTGCCTGTGTCTCTGCCTCTCTCTCTCTCTCACTGCGTGCCTATCACTAAAAAAAAATAAAAATAAAAAAATAAATAAATGAGATTAGCAAACTTAAAAAGAACCAAGGATATACATATTATATTCTGTAATATATATAATATGTAATATTATATTCTGTATAATATATATTATTTATATGCATATGAATGTACAATATTATGATACAGACATGTCCTTAGTAATGTTAAAACTTTGAGTCATATTTAGTTTAGAATGTTTTCATGCTGGTTTCTGTGGAATCTTCTATTCCTGAGACCTTCTCATCATTATCCAGTATCTGCTGAATTTAATGGAAGCTAGTAAGAAAGACATAAAACTATTTTTTCTCAATTCAATCTTTTTGTCATCATTTTTCTTTAAACATATGTTCTGATTTTCTACCAGAGTTTTCAATTCCTTTTATGTCTCCTGCATATGTGGAAAGTCTTGATGTCTTTTGCAAAATATGCTCATGTTAATTTCTTTCTCTTTGTTTTACTTGATGTTTGTGATTTTCACATAATGATTTAGAGGGCTTCAGCAACACTAAATACATTATTCTTTATTATTTTTCATAATTTTCCACTTCTCTACAAAACATCTAAAATAGTGTTATTATAAAAATATACCTCATTGATTTTCAGATTGAGCTATAATTGAAAAGCTGAAATGAAAATTTGCCAATTTCTATGAATTTTAAGTAGAAATCATGAAAAGTTCAGACCTAAATTTATATATACTCTCTTGCTCCTTTGCCAAATACAAAACACTGTCTTTGTGTCTCTGGATCAGCTTTATGCTGCTGTCTGCAAAGAATAATTGATAATTTTTATGAACAGGAAAGTGTGTCTTTGTAATTTAGGGTTTGTTATCCCTATAAGAATCAGTTTGTATTAAATTTGCTCAAAAAAAATTTGCTCAAAATATTAGACATTATTTGCTTTAGAAAATTAATGGTAATGAAAAAAACACACTGATGAAATTGCTAAAATATGGAAGATATAATCAATTGATATGAGCAATAGAAGGTATCTTCAAGTCATACTAACCAACTTAAAATGCCCATTGCTCTCTGGAAAAATAAAAGCTCTTTATGGACCTACATGACCTCAAGTGAATTATTTAACCCTTTTGTGCCTGTTTACTTTCATTTTTAAAATGAGAAATCGATGTGCACCTATTTCATATGGCTGTATGGAAGAGTAATTGAAGTAATACATATAAATTTATTGGAATGGTGCCTCACATATAAGTGTTCAATAAATGTTAACATCATTATTTTACATCTTCGAACAATTTTCATCATACTTCATTCATCTTATGCAGATTATTAAGTGTACTATAGTTTCTTATGTGTGATAAAAACTGTATTGCTTAATTATTCAGTAACATTTTATAATAAGTCATTATTATTTTACCAATTTCTTCATTTCATTTCCAATCTGAGGAGATTTCCATGTATCTTTATAATTGAGTCAATTACAAACATCTTTCCCACATTTGCTGAAGTGAATAGCATGGTAAAGTTTAGCAGGTAACATTTTGTAGTAATTCAAGCAATGAATAGAATGATAGAAATTTAATAATCTGTTTTAATACATTATTGTGCTAATTGGGTTTGGTAAAATTGACTAACAAAATATAACATATAAGATAATAAAAACTTTTAAGTCCTTTTTGGACATTTTAGGAGCACATTGTGGGAAATGAATGCAGTGAATATTTTAGAGTAGGGTTAAATATATTTTTTCTGTAAAGTGAGAGTAAATATATTGAGCTTTTCAGGCCATTCAGTTGCAACTACTCAACTGACTTTAGTATGAAAGCAGCACAGATAACATGAAAATGAATAAGTGGTACATAAATAAAACCATATTTATGGACATTGAATTTGGAATTACACATAATTTTCCTGTGTCCTTTTAATCTTTTAATTATTTAAAAATGTACAATTCATTTTTAGCTCACTAACTGTATTTTGTCAATTCTTGTTCTAGAAGCACTTAGTGAGACATAAAGGGAAAATTTTCTTTAAAAAAAAGGAAAGAAAAGAAAAGAAAATTCTGTAATGTTGACTTCAGCTGAGATAGTTTGACCCTTGAACCTTCCTGCTCTTGCGTCTTGCTCACTTTATCGAAGTGTTTTTATTTTACACTGTTTTTAGATTCAGGTTTTTTTTTTGCAAAGATGTTCTCCTTACTGTTAAAGAAGCTAAATAATTCTGACTGCAAGTTTTTTACACTGATACAAAACAGAAAATGAAGTTTAAAAAAGCATATTACTCTAAAAAACTTTCACATCTGGAAAACAAAAATTTCATGAAAGTTAAAATTCCCTTAAAACTACTATTTAATTAATACACTAAATAAATATTTATAATGCATAATATAGCTGAAGTACCTTGACAGAGAGAATAATATATAAAACAACTACTTTCCAATTGCTTACTTTATAGTAGAGAGCATAAAATATGTATACCCATAACTATACAGCAAGATGAAATGTAATAAGTGATATAATAGTGACATATAAAATAAGCCATAGATAATGTTAGTATGCTGTAACTAAATTAGTAAAGTTTGCTTACCCAAACTACACTTTTAGGAATAAAAAACAAAAATCTGTATCCTTAGTTCCAGAATGCTAACTATGGATGCATAGGATGTGTGTGTGTGTATTTGACATGTTTATTCCTTTGGGCAATAATTGGGTGCCTAGTAGTTTCATAAACAAACGGTTTCTCTATACTAGGGATATGTTTATGTTAAGGTAAAGTCTAGATACCAAAAGAGAGTGTACCTCCAACATTTGCTTTTAGAACCCAGTGACAATAGTGCTTCAGTTTTGCCTCTGGACTCCTCATGGTGGCCCCTTATGTAGGCAGTGTAATTTGAGGAGGACTAGAAAAATGCATGGGCCAAATATTCTGCCTTTATTCATCTCACTAATCTCCACATTTCTTTTTGGAGATTACTTCCTCTTTTTCAAGGCAGTCATTGTCCTCTCTTAAGCCATAAATAGTCCTGGCTTCTCTGCTACTAGGTTCAGCTAGGATCTTGTTTATTTGCAGGCCTCTGATCCTATTTTCTGTACGTTGTTAGGTTAAATTTTACTATAATCCAAATAAGGCAATGATGTATCAAAATAGATTATTTGTCTTTAATTTTAATATATTTGGCACACAATGTAATATTAGTTTTAGCTGTACAATAATGCTTGGACAATTCTACACATTATGCTATGCTCACAGAAGGGTAGCTACCATCACTTACCATACAATGCTATTACAATATCATTGACTATATTCCCTATGCTGTGCCTTTTATTCCTTTGTTTTAGTTATTCCATAACTGGAAACCTGAATCTTCTACTTCCCTAAACCCATTCTGCCTATCCCTTCACCTCCTTCTTTCTAGCAACCATCGGTTCTCAATATTTATAGGTCTGATTCTGCTGTTTGTCTGTTTTTTAGATTTCACATATGAGTGAAACCATAAGATATTTACCTTTTCCTTACTTGTTTCACTTACCATAATATCCCCTAAGCCCATTCGTGTTGCTGCACATATCAAGATCTCATTCTTTTTTTGGCTGTGTAATATTTCACTATATATTATATTTTGTTATATATGTATTTATCTCACATATATTTATCCATTCATCTATCAATGAACATTTATGTTGCCTCCATAACTTGGTTATTATAAATAAGGATACAGTCGACATAGGATGCAGTTATTTTTTATTTATTTTTTTAAGATTTTATTTATTTATTCATAGAGACAGAGAGAGAGAGAGGCAGAGACACAGGCAGAGGAAGAAACAGGCATAATACAGAGAGCCTGATGTGGGACTCTATCCAGGGTCTCCAGGATCACGCCCTGGGCTGCAGGTGGCGCTAAACCGCTGCACCACCGGGGCTGCCCGGGTGCAGTTATTTTTTGATTTAGTGTTCTCATTTTCTCTAGGTAAATACCAGTAATGGAATTATTGGACCATTTTCATTTATAATTTTTTATGAAATCTCTGTACCATTATCCACAGTGGCTGTACCAATTCACATTCCTACCAACAGTGCATAAGTGTTCCTTTCTCTCCATTTCCTCACCATAATGAATTCTTAAGTTTGTCATATTCTATCTACTGCCTCAATTACTAGAACATGTTACCTTGTAAACAGAACTATTCTGGAAACTCATGTTAGCAAATGAGAGAAATTTAATTTAATTTAATTTAAACCTGAGATAGAGTATATTTGGAAATATCCAGAAGACAGGAGAGGGACACTTGGGTGCCTTAGTCAGTTAAGCATCTGCCTTCAGCTCAGGTTATGATCTCAGGGTCCTGGAATCTAGCCCCACATTGGGCTTGCTTCTCAGCAGGGAATCTGCTTCTCCTTCTTCCTCTGTGCATTCTTTCTCTCATGCATGCTTGTGCATGCTCTCTCTCTCTCTCTCAAGTAAGTAAATAAATAAAACTTTTTAAAAATAGGAGATAAATGTTATCAAGAACAAATCTAGGGATCCCTGGGTGGCGCAGCGGTTTGGCGCCTGCCTTTGGCCCAGGGCGCGATGCTGGAGACCCGGGATCGAATCCCACATCGGGCTCCCGGTGCATGGAGCCTGCTTCTCCCTCTGCCTGTGTCTCTGCCTCTCTCTCTCTCTCTCTCTGTGACTATCATAAATAAATAAAAATTTTTAAAAAATTAAAAAAAGAACAAATCTAGAAATTAACAGCACATTTTAAAAATTAGAACCTTATATTAAAATATACTCAACATTTTACTTCTATTGAAATACATATATTATACATAGATTTCTCACTGAAATTATTTAGTTGTGCATTGATAACCAATTTACAGAAACATGGATATGTATACATTTATGGGATTTTTCTAATATAATTTTTATAATCACATCATCAAAATAATCTCAGTTGGGTTCTTGATCAAGACTCAGGTAATACTTTTACTAATGTAGTTTTCACTTGTTTAAAAGAAAGCCTTTATTTAAATTTGGAAAGGAAACAGGAAAAAAAAAAAAAGCCGACACAATGAAGACAACCTAGGGAATGGGAGAAAATATTTGCAAATTACTTATTTGATAAGAGATAAATAGCCAAAATATGTGAAGAACTCATAGAGAAAGCTAAGATGGAAGCATAGTAGGAGGATCCTAGTCTTGTCTCATAATTAAATAACCATCAAATCATTCTGAATACCCAAATAATCAATTTGGGGACTGATAGAACAAACTGAACAGCTAGAGATAAAAAAGAGGCCACATTGAGGACGGTAGGGAGGGCAGAGATATGGTTTGAGGGAGAAATAGATCACAGGTGCTACAGAAGGGAGAGAGCCCTGCTTGTAGAGAGGGAAAAGAGAGAGTAGAGGGCACAGGAATACCCACAAGGAGAACACTTCCCTAGAGGCATTGACTGGGAAAATGAGAGAGGCTGATTTTCATGAGCTTTTGCAACCAGTGGGTTTCAAAGACTAGAGTTTTAGAGGTCAGCATGCTGGGCTGGGATGGAGACCTAAGGTTGCTTCCCTAGTCCTGGAGAGAAGGCAGGCAAGCAACCTTGGAGTAGACTGTAAGATCTGAAGACCACTTAAAGTATACAGGAAGAGACTGTTTGCTTGTCTTGGAGTATATCTGTGAGAGGTGACATTCACAGAAACATCTCTGGAGACAAAAGAGCCAGCAGGTGATATTTCACTCCCCTGCCCCTCGGCATAGGCACAGAGACACCGGCTGAGGGCATCTAAACTGAACACTGGCTCTTTAGCATGCTTTGCTCCAAATCCCACACTCTTATTCTCTGGCATTGCTGCCCTTCTCAATTAAAGCTGCATCCTTTCAAGTATAGTGAGACCCTCCCATGGAAGACCAATATGGGCCCTCACCACAATACATACCTAAAGTTTGGAATTTTAAATGTCAGCAGACTTAGCTGGGACAGAGACCAAAGTGCATTACACTTCTCTAGGCAGGCAAGCAATCCAGAGGCAGACAACAAAATAACAGCAATATGAGAAATACCAGGGATCCATGAGAGGAAATTATTCATTCTTCTGAGTGTTTCCCTGAGAGGAGCAAGCGCAGATGCTCTGCTCCTGAGATATAGGAGCTGGGTGTCACCATTTCCTCACCTCTCCCTCAGCATAAACCAACTTCAGTAAACCAACACAGCTCCACCACTGGCTGCCTAAACTGGTTACACCAAGTCAACCCCCTTAAGCTCTGCTGGTACTGCTTTTCTCAGTCAAATGAGCCTGAGGACTAGGGCAGTGGGCCTGTCCCCTAGAAGACCAGCAGCGCAAGCCCCTGCAAGCACCACATCTACTAAACATAGAGCTCTGCAAGTCTTCAGTTCTGGAAGTAGTATCAAGTCTCACTTAGGAAGTAGAGTAGAGCACATCTAGTTAAAACTTGCCACACTCTGGCCAAGGTCCAAACACTGCCCCTTGCAGGCAAAGAGAACCTCCAGAAACTTGAGAAATAGGGCAGTCAAAACATAGCAGCAGAGTGCATGCAGCACATGCAAGAGACACTCCCTGAAGTACCAGGCCCTGGAACTATATTACTTCTTCTTCATAAAGCCATTACTCAAAGCATCAGGAACCATAACAAGATTTTCTATCACACAGAAAAAGACAGAGACCTAGACAAAATGCCAGTTGGAAGAATTCATCCCAAAAGAAAGAACAATAAAAGTTCACAGCCAGAGAGCTAATTGAAACAGATATAAATAGTATGCCTGATGGCAAATTTAAAACAAAATCATAGGGCAGCCCCGGTGGCACAGCGGTTTAGTGCCACCTGCAGGCCGAGGTGTGATCCTGGAGACCTGGGATAGAGTCCCACGTCGGGCTCCCTGCATGGGGCCTGCTTCTCCCTCTGCCTGTGTCTCTGCCTCTCTCTCTTTCTGTGTCTCTCATGAATAAATAAACAAAAAATCTTAAAAAAAATAAAAACAAAATCATAATGATACTTTTTAGGCTTGAGAAAAGCATGGAAGACATTGAGGAGACCCTTACCAAAGTGATAGAGTTAAAAAAAATCAGTCAGAAATGAAAATGCAATAATTGAGATTTATGAAAGACTGGATGCAGAGATCACAAGGATGGAGGAAGTAGTCATGAGAGACACCTAACTCTGGGAAATGAATGAGGGGTAGTGGAAGGGGAGGTGGGCAGGGGTGGGGTGACAGGGTGATGGGCACTGAGGGGGGCACTTGACTGGATGAGCACTGAGTGTTATACTATATGTTGGCAAATCAAACTCCAATAAAAATATACCAAAAAAGCATTTTTATATAGTAAAAAAAGGATGGAGGAAGTAGAGGAATAAATAAGTAGTATAGAAGGTAGACTAATGGAAAATGATGAAACTGAATGAAAAAGAGAAGAGTAATTATGAGTTATAAGAATAGACTTAGGGAACTCAGTGACCCCATCAAATATAATAGTATTTGTCTCACTGGAGTCCCAGAAAAAGAAGAAACAGAAAAAGGAGAAGAAGGTTAATTTGAGGAAATTATAGCTGAAAAGTTCCCTGATCTGGAGAAGGAACCAGACATCCATATCCAGGAGGCACAGAGAACGCATCAAAATCAGCAGAAGCAGGGCACCACTGAGACATATTGTAGTTACAATTGCACAAAATACTGAGATAGTATTAAAAGCAGTAAGGTAAAAGCCCCTAAATTATAAGGGAAGACTCATAAGTCTAGCAGAAGATCGTCCCACAGAAACTTGGCAAGCAAGAAAAAAGTAGCATAATATATTCAAATTGCTGAATGAGAAAATTATGCAAACAAGGATACTCTATCAAGAAAGGCTAACATCCAAAACAGAGAGACAGAGTTTCCCAGACAAAAACTGAAGGAGTTCATGATGACTAAAGCAGCCCTGCAAGATATATCAAAGTGATATCTTGCTTTGAGTGGAAAAGACCAAAAGTGACAAAGACTAGAAAGAAACAGAAAAATCTCCAGAAACAACGAAAAAACAAGTAACAAAATAGCAATAAATACATATCCACAAATAAGTACTCTGAATGTAAATGGACTAAACGTTCTAGTCAAAAGACATACACTATCAGAGTGGATTAAAAAAAGACCCATCTATATGCTTCCTATAAGAGATGCATTTTAGATCTAAGTATCCTGCAGATTGAAAGTGAGGAAGAGAAAACCATTTATCATGAAGTCAAAAGAAAGCCTGAGTAACAATACTTCTATCAGACAAACTAGATTTTAAACCAAAGACTGTAACAAGACATGAAGAAGGGAATCAGAACATAATAGGAAGAAAATGAATCAAGAAGATCTATCAATTGTAAATATTTATACCCTCAACTTGGAAGCACCCAAATATACAGCAATTAATAAGGAACATAAAGGATTAGAAATAATACAATAAGAGTAGGGAAATTTAACACCCCACTTACATCAATGAACTGATAATCTAAGCAGAAAATCAACAAGGAAACAATGGCTTTGAATGACACAATGAATCAGATAGGCTTAACAGGTATACTCAGAACACTTCACCCTAAAGCAGCAGAATACACATTATTCTCAAGTGTATATGGGACATTCTCCAGAGCAGAACACATATGAGGTCACAAATTAGGCCTGAAGAAGTACCAAAAGATTGATATCATACTATGCATATTTTCTGACCACAATGCCATGAAAGTGGAGTCAACCACATGAAAAATTGGAAAGATAAATACATGGAGGATAAACACTGGACTACTAAAGATGAAGGAGTCAACCAGGAAATCAAAGAAGAAATTAAAAAATACATTGAAAAAACTGAAAATGAAAACACGATGTTCCAAAACCTTTGGGATGCAGTGGAAGTCATCATGAAGTTACAGTATTTAGCAATAGAGGCCTACCTTAAGAAGCAAAATAATCTCAAACAACCTAACCTTATACCTAGAGGAGCAAGTAAAAGGATAAGAAAAAGGCTAAAAGCTAGCAAAAGAAGGAAATAATAGAGATTAGAGTAGAAATAATTATAAAAAACTAAAAATACAGGTCAATGAAACCAGCAGCTGATTCATTGTGTGTGTGTGTATATATATATTCAATATGTATATATATTTGATAAATACCTAGCCAGATTTATCTAAAAGAAAAGAGAAAGGACACAAACAAAATTTCAAATGAGAAAGGACAAAAAAAAAACTGAAACCAGAGAAGTACAATTATAAGAGAGTATTGTGAAAAATTATATGCCACCAAATTGGAAACATGGAAGAAAAGGACAAATTCCTAGAAACATATGAACTACCAAAACTGAAAAAAGGAAGAAATTAAAAAAAAATTGAACAGACTGATAACCTGCAAAGAAAGTGAATCAATAATCAAAAATCTCCTAGTGAACAAAAGTTCAGGGCGAGATGGCTTCCCAGGAGAATTTCACAAAATGTTTAAAGGGGAGTTAAAACCTATTATTCTCGGGATCCCTGGGTGGCGCAGCGGTTTAGCGCCTGCCTTTGGCCCAGGGCGCGATCCTGGAGACCCGGGATCGAATCCCACATCGGGCTCCCGGTGCATGGAGCCTGCTTCTCCCTCTGCCTGTGAATCTGCCTCTCTCTCTCTCTGTGACTATCATAAATAAATAAAAATTAAAAAAAAAAAAAACCTATTATTCTCAAACTATTTAAAAAATGGAAAAGGAAGAAAAATATGTAAATTTATTCTATGAGACAAGCATTACCCTCATACCAAAACTAGACAAGGACTCGACTGAAAATGTAAACTACAAGACAATATTCTTGATAAATATGGATACAAAAATTCTCAAGAAAACACTAGCAAACTTAATGCAATAATACATTAAAAGAATGATTCACAACAATCAAGTGGGATTTACTCCTGGACTGCAAGTGTGGTTAAATATTTGCAAATCAATGTGATACACCACATTAATAAAAGAATGTATAACCATATGATACTTTTAATAGATGCAGAAGAACATTTAACAAGGTACCATATCCATTCTTGATAAAAACCCTCAACAAAGTAGGGATGGGGGGGAGGAGCAAGACGGCGGAAGAGTAGGGTCTCCAAATCACCTGTCTCCACCAAATTACCTAGAAAACCTTCCAATCATCCTGAAAATCTATGAATTCGGCCTGAGAATTAAAGAGAGACCAGCTGGAATGCAACAGTGAGAAGAGTTCGCGCTTCTATCAAGGTAGGAAGACGGGGAAAAAGAAATAAAGAAACAAAGGCCTCCAAGGGGGAGGGGCCCCGCGAGGAGCCGGGCTGAGGCCGGGGCGAGTGTCCCCAGGACAGGAGAGCCCCGCCCGGAGAAGCAGGAGCTGCACCGACCTTGCCGGGCGGAAAGGGGATCCAGGGAGTTGGAGCAGGACCCAGGAGGGCGGGGATGCCCTCGGGTTCCCTGAGACAGTAACAGAGCAACTGCGCGCCCAGGAGAGTGCGCCGAGCTCCCTAAGGGCTGCAGCGCGCACTGCGGGACCCGGAGCAGCTCGGAGGGGCTCGGGCGGCGGCTCCGCGGAGGGGGCTGCGCGGCCCCGGGAGCAGCTCGGAGGGGCTCGGGCAGAGGAAGAGGCTCCGTGCGGAGGGGGCTGCGCGGTTCCAGGAGCAGCTCGGAGGGGCTCGGGCGGCAGCTCCGCGGAGGGGGTTGCGCGGCCCGGGAGCGCGAATCCACCAGCGCAGGCTCCGGAACACAGGGCGCCGGGACACAGCCCAGGATCCGGCCTCCCCCGGGACAGGCAGAGGCCGGGAGGGCCCAGGACAGCAAGGACGCTCCTGCCCCGAGCTGAGCAGATCAGCGGCCCCGCCCCAGAGCCTCCAGGCCCTGCAGACGGAGTTCCTGCCGGAGCTGAATCCAGGTTTCCAGACCTGGCCCCGCCACTGGGGCTGTTCCTCCTGCGTCCTCACGGGGTAAACAACCCCCACTGAGCCCTGCACCAGGCAGGGGCACAGCAGCTCCCCCAACTGCTAACACCTGAAAATCAGCACAACAGGCCCCTCCCCCAGAACACCAGCTAGACTGACAACTTCTAGGAGAAGCCAAGGGACTTAAAGTACACAGAATCAGAAGATACTCCCCGGTGGTTCTTTTTTTGTTTTGTTTTGTTTTGTTTTGTTTTGTTTTGCTTTTAGATTTGTTTCCTTCCCCCACCCCCTTTTTTTCTCCTTTCTTTTTCTTTCTCTTTTTCTTCTCTTTTTTTTTCTTTTCGTTTTTTTTCTTCCCTTTTTTTTCTCTTTTTCTTTTCTTTCCTTCTTTCTCTCCTCTCTTTTTCTCTTTTTCCCAATACAACTTGCTTTTGGCCACTCTGCACTGAGCAAAATGACTAGAAGGAAAACCTCACCTCAAAAGAAAGAATCAGAAACAGTCCTCTCCCCCACAGAGTTACAAAATCTGGATTACAATTCAATGTCAGAAAGCCAATTCAGAAGCACTATTATACAGCTACTGGTGGCTCTAGAAAAAAGCATAAAGGGCTCAAGAGACTTCATGACTGCAGAATTTAGAGCTAATCAGGCAGAAATTAAAAATCAATTGAATGAGATGCAATCCAAACTAGAAGTCCTAACGACGAGGGTTAACGAGGTGGAAGAACGAGTGAGTGACCTAGAAGACAAGTTGATAGCAAAGAGGGAAACTGAGGAAAAAAGAGACAAACGATTAAAAGACCATGAGGATAGATTAAGGGAAATAAACGACTGCCTGAGAAAGAAAAACCTACGTTTAATTGGGGTTCCCGAGGGCGCCGAAAGGGACAGAGGGCCAGAATATGTATTTGAACAAATTCTAGCTGAAAACTTTCCTAATCTGGGAAGGGAAACAGGCATTCAGATCCAGGAAATAGAGAGATCCCCCCCTAAAATCAATAAAAACCGTTCAACACCTCGACATTTAACAGTGAAGCTTGCAAATTCCAAAGATAAAGAGAAGATCCTTAAAGCAGCAAGAGACAAGAAATCCCTGACTTTTATGGGGAGGAGTATTAGGGTAACCGCAGACCTCTCCACAGAGACCTGGCAGGCCAGAAAGGGCTGGCAGGATATATTCAGGGTCCTAAATGAGAAGAACATGCAACCAAGAATACTTTATCCAGCAAGGCTCTCATTCAAAATGGAAGGAGAGATAAAGAGCTTCCAAGACAGGCAGCAACTAAAAGAATATGTGACCTCCAAACCAGCTCTGCAAGAAATTTTAAGGGGGACTCTTAAAATTCCCCTTTAAGAAGAAGTTCAGTGGAACATTCCACAAAAACAAGGACTGAATAGATATCATGATGACACTAAACTCATATCTCTCAATAGTAACTCTGAATGTGAACGGGCTTAATGACCCCATCAAAAGGCGCAGGGTTTCAGACTGGATAAAAAAGCAGGACCCATCTATTTGCTGTCTACAAGAGACTCATTTTAGACAGAAGGACACCTACCGCCTGAAAATAAAAGGTTGGAGAACCATTTACCATTCGAATGGTCCTCAAAAGAAAGCAGGGGTAGCCATCCTTATATCAGATAAACTAAAATTTACCCCAAAGACTGTAGTGAGAGATGAAGAGGGACACTATATCATACTTAAAGGATCTATTCAACAAGAGGACTTAACAATCCTCAATATATATGCCCCGAATGTGGGAGCTGCCAAATATATCAATCAATTATTAACCAAAGTGAAGAAATACTTAGATAATAATACACTTATACTTGGTGACTTCAATCTAGCTCTTTCTATACTCGATAGGTCTTCTAAGCACAACATCTCCAAAGAAACGAGAGCTTTAAATGATACACTGGACCAGATGGATTTCACAGATATCTACAGAACTTTACATCCAAACTCAACTGAATACACATTCTTCTCAAGCGCACATGGAACTTTCTCCAGAATAGACCACATATTGGGTCACAAATCGGGTCTGAAACGATACCAAAAGATTGGGATTGTCCCCTGCATATTCTCAGACCATAATGCCTTGAAATTAGAACTAAATCACAACAAGAAGTTTGGAAGGACCTCAAACACGTGGAGGTTAAGGACCATCCTGCTAAAAGATGAAAGGGTCAACCAGGAAATTAAGGAAGAATTAAAAAGATTCATGGAAACTAATGAGAATGAAGATACAACCGTTCAAAATCTTTGGGATGCAGCAAAAGCAGTCCTAAGGGGGAAATACATCGCAATACAAGCATCCATTCAAAAAGTGGAAAGAACTCAAATACAAAAGCTAACCTTACACATAAAGGAGCTAGAGAAAAAACAGCAAATAGATCCTACACCCAAGAGAAGAAGGGAGTTAATAAAGATTCGAGCAGAACTCAATGAAATCGAGAACAGAAGAACTGTGGAACAGATCAACAGAACCAGGAGTTGGTTCTTTGAAAGAATTAATAAGATAGATAAACCATTAGCCAGCCTTATTAAAAAGAAGAGAGAGAAGACTCAAATTAATAAAATCATGAATGAGAAAGGAGAGATCACTACCAACACCAAGGAACTACAAACGATTTTAAAAACATATTATGAACAGCTATACACCAATAAATTAGGCAATCTAGAAGAAATGGACGCATTCCTGGAAAGCCACAAACTACCAAAACTGGAACAGGAAGAAATAGAAAACCTGAACAGGCCAATAACCAGGGAGGAAATTGAAGCAGTCATCAAAAACCTCCCAAGACACAAGAGTCCAGGGCCAGATGGCTTCCCAGGGGAATTTTATCAAACGTTTAAAGAAGAAACCATACCTATTCTCCTAAAGCTGTTTGGAAAGATAGAAAGAGATGGAGTACTTCCAAATTCGTTCTATGAGGCCAGCATCACCTTAATTCCAAAACCAGACAAAGACCCCACCAAAAAGGAGAATTACAGACCAATATCCCTGATGAACATGGATACAAAAATTCTCAACAAGATACTGGCCAATAGGATCCAACAGTACATTAAGAAAATTATTCACCATGACCAAGTAGGATTTATCCCTGGGACACAAGGCTGGTTCAACACCCGTAAAACAATCAATGTGATTCATCATATCAGCAAGAGAAAAACCAAGAACCATATGATCCTCTCATTGGATGCAGAGAAAGCATTTGACAAAATACAGCATCCATTCCTGATCAAAACTCTTCAGAGTGTAGGGATAGAGGGAACATTCCTCGACATCTTAAAAGCCATCTATGAAAAGCCCACAGCAAATATCATTCTTAATGGGGAAGCACTGGGAGCCTTTCCCCTAAGATCAGGAACAAGACAGGGATGTCCACTCTCCCCACTGCTATTCAACATAGTACTGGAAGTCCTAGCCTCAGCAATCAGACAACAAAAAGACATTAAAGGCATTCAAATTGGCAAAGAAGAAGTCAAACCCTCCCTCTTCGCCGATGACATGATACTCTACATAGAAAACCCAAAAGTCTCCACCCCAAGATTGCTAGAACTCATACAGCAATACGGTAGCGTGGCAGGATACAAAATCAATGCTCAGAAGTCAGTGGCATTTCTATACACTAACAATGAGACTGAAGAAAGAGAAATTAAGGAGTCAATCCCATTTACTATTGCACCCAAAAGCAGAAGATACCTAGGAATAAACCTAACCAAAGATGTAAAGGATCTATACCCTAAAAACTATAGAACACTTCTGAAAGAAATTGAGGAAGACACAAAGAGATGGAAAAATATTCCATGCTCATGGATTGGCAGAATTAATATTGTGAAAATGTCAATGTTACCCAGGGCAATATACACGTTTAATGCAATCCCTATCAAAATACCATGGACTTTCTTCAGAGAGTTAGAACAAATTATTTTAAGATTTGTGTGGAATCAGAAAAGACCCCGAATAGCCAAGGGAATTTTAAAAAAGAAAACCATATCCGGGAGCATCACAATGCCAGATTTCAGGTTGTACTACAAAGCTGTGGTCATCAAGACAGTGTGGTACTGGCACTAAAACAGACACATAGATCAGTGGAACAGAATAGAGAATCCAGAAGTGGACCCTGAACTTTATGGGCAACTAATATTCGATAAAGGAGGAAAGACTATCCATTGGAAGAAAGACAGTCTCTTCAATAAATGGTGCTGGGAAAATTGGACATCCACATGCAGAAGAATGAAACTAGACCACTCTCTTTCACCATACACAAAGAGAAACTCAAAATGGATGAAAGATCTAAATGTGAGACAAGATTCCATCAAAATCCTAGAGGAGAACACAGGCAACACCCTTTTTGAACTCGGCCATAGTA
Organism: Canis lupus dingo; assembly: GCF_003254725.2. NCBI lineage: Eukaryota > Metazoa > Chordata > Mammalia > Carnivora > Canidae > Canis > Canis lupus. The sequence goes on from NC_064281.1 coordinate 68,066,006, forward strand.
ACTTCTTGCAAGATACAACCATGAAGGCAAAAGAAACAAAAGCAAAAATGAACTATTGGGACTTCATCAAGATAAGAAGCTTTTGCACAGCAAAGGATACAGCCAACAAAACTCAAAGACAACCTACAGAATGGGAGAAGATATTTGCAAATGACATATTAGGTAGGTAAAGGGCTAGTTTCCAAGATCTATAAAGAACTTCTTAAACTCAACAGCAAAGAAACAAACAATCCAATCATGAAATGGGCAAAAGACATGAACAGAAATCTCACAGAGGAAGACATAGACATGGCCAACATGCACATGAGAAAATGCTCTGCATCACTTGCCATCAGGGAAATACAAATCAAAACCACAATGAGATACCACCTCACACCAGTGAGAATGGGGAAAATTAACAAGGCAGGAAACAACAAATGTTGGAGAGGATGCGGAGAAAAGGGAACCCTCATACACTGTTGGTGGGAATGTGAACTGGTGCAGCCACTCTGGAAAACTGTGTGGAGGTTCCTCAAACAGTTAAAAATAGACCTGCCCTACGACCCAGCAATTGCGCTGTTGGGGATTTACCCCAAAGATACAAATGCAATGAAACGCCGGGACACCTGCACCCCGATGTTTATAGCAGCAATGGCCACGATAGCCAAACTGTCGAAGGAGCCTCGGTGTCCAACGAAAGATGAATGGATAAAGAAGATGTGGTTTATGTATACAATGGAATATTACTCAGCTATTAGAAATGACAAATACCCACCATTTGCTTCAACGTGGATGGAACTGGAGGGTATTATGCTGAGTGAAGTAAGTCAGTCGGAGAAGGACAAACATTATATGTTCTCATTCATTTGGGGAATATAAATAATAGTGAAAGGGAATATAAGGGAAGGGGGAAGAAATGTGTGGGAAATATCAGAAAGGGAGACAGAACGTAAAGACTGCTAACTCTGGGAAACGAACTAGGGGTGGTGGAAGGGAAGGAGGGCGGGGGGTGGGAGTGAATGGGTGACGGGCACTGGGGGTTATTCTGTATGTTAGTAAATTGAACACCAATAAAAAATAAATTAAAAAAAAAAACAAAAAACAAAGTAGGGATAGAAGGAACATACCTCAAGATAATAAAGGCCATATAGGAAAAACCCACAGACGACAACATGCTGAATGGGGAAAAACTGAGAACTTTTCCTCTATGGTCAGGAACAAGACAGGGATGTCCACTCTCAAGCTTTTTGTTTAACATAGTACTGCAAGTCTTAGCCTCAGCAATCAGACAATAAAAAGAAATAAAAGGCATTCAAATTGACAAGGAAGAAGTCAAATTTTGATCACTTGCAGATGTCATGATACTTTGTATAGAAAAGCCAAAAGATTCCACTAAAAGATTACTGGAACTGGTACACAAATTCACTAAGGTTACAGGATACAAAATTAACCTATTGAAATCTGTTGCATATCTGTAAACCAATAATGAAGCAACAGAAAGAGAAATCAAGGAATCAGTCCCATTTACAATTGCACCAAAAATAATAAATGTCTTAAGAATAAACCTAACTTACAAATCAAAACCACAATGAGATACCACCTCACACCAGTGAGAATGGGAAAAATTAACAAGGCAGGAAACAAATGTTGGAGAGGATGTGGAGAAAAGGCAACCCTCTTACACTGTTGGTGGGAATGTGAACTGGTGCAGCCACTCTGGAAAACTGTGTGGAGGTTCCTCAAACAGTTAAAAATAGACCTGCCCTACGACCCAGCAATTGCACTGCTGGGGATTTACCCTAAAGATACAGATGCAATGAAACGCCGGGACACCTGCACCCCGATGTTTATAGCAGCAATGGCCACGGTAACCAAACTGTGGAAAGAGTTCGGTGTCCAACGAAAGATGAGTGGATAAAGAAGATGTGGTTTATGTATACAATGGAATATTACTCAGCTATTAGAAATGACAAATACCCACCTTTTGCTTCAACGTGGATGGAACTGGAGTGTATTATGCTGAGTGAAGTAAGTCAGTCGGTGAAGGACAAACATTATATGTTCTCATTCATTTGTGGAATATAAATAATAGTGAAAGGGAATATAAGGGAAGGGAGAAGAAATGTGTGGGAAATATCAGAAAGGGAGACAGAACGTAAAGACTGCTAACTCTGGGAAACGAACTAGGGGTGGTGGAAGGGGAGAAGGGCGGGGGGTGGGAGTGAATGGGTGATGGGCACGAGGGGTTATTCTGTATGTTAGTAAATTGAACACCAATAAAAAATAAATAAAAAAAAAAGAATAAACCTAACTGAAGAGGTAAAAGATCTGTACTCTGAAAAGCATAAACCACTGATGGAAGAAGCTGTAGATGACACAAAGAAATGGAAAAACGTTCCATGCTTATGGATTGGAAGAAAAAATACTGTTAGCATGTCTATACTACCCAAAGTAGTTTACATATTTGATGCAATCCCTATCAAAATACCACAGCATTTCTCACAGAGCTAGAATAAACAAACCTAAAATTTGTATGGAATCACAAAAGACCCTGAGTAGCCAATGCGACCTTGAAAAAGAAAGGCAAAGCTGGAAGCATCACAATTTTGGACTTCAAGTTATACTATAAAGCTGTAGTGATCAAGACAAATATGGTACTAGCACAAAAACAACAATGTGGTCAATGGAACAGAATAGAAAGCCCACAATCATATGGTCAACTAATTTTTGACAAAGCAGGAAAGACTATCCAATAGAAAAAGAGTCTCCTGGACTACTTTCTTGCACTCATACAAATAAATTATTCAAAATGGATGAAAGACCCAAATGTGAGACAGGAAAACATCAAAATCCTAGAGGAGATAACAGGCAGCAGCCTCCTTGACATTGGCCATAATAAATCCTTTCTAGTTATGTCTTCTGAGGTAAGGAAAACAAAAGCAAATATGAACTTTCGGGACTTTAACCAAATAAAATCTTCTGCACAGCAAAGGACATAACCAACAAAACTAAAAGGCAATCTTTGGAATGGGAAAATACATTTTCAAATGACAACTAATGAAGTGTTAGTATCCAATATCTGTAAAGAAATTATCAAATTCAACCCAAAAAAGAAATAATCCATTTAAACAATGGGCAGAAGCAGGATGCCTGGGTGCCTCAGTGGTTGAGCATCTGCCTTTTGTTCAGGTTGTGATCCCAGAGTCATGGGATTGAGTCCCACATCAGGCTCCCTGCATGGAGCCAGCTTCTTCCTCTGCCTATGTCTCTGCCTCTCTCTGTGTGTCTTTAGTGAATAAATAAAATCTTAAAAAAAAGAAATGGGAAGAAGACATGAATAGACATCTTTCCAAAGAAGACATATAGATTGGTAACAAACACATAAAAAGTTATTCAACATCACTCCTCATTACAGAAATAGGAATGAAAACTACAATGAGATTTCACCTCACACCTGTCAGAATGTCTGAAATTAACAGGTGTTGGCGAGGATGCAGAGAAAGGGGAACACGCTTACACTGCTGTTGGGAGTATGAACTGATGCAGCCACTCGCAAGACAGTATGGATGTTCCTCAAAAAGTTAAATAGTACTACTTTACAAATTCAGCAATTGCATTACTGGGTATTTACCTAGAGGATTAAAATATACTGATTCAAAGTGACACATGCAGGGCACCTGGGTGGCTCAGTGGTTGAGTGTCTGCCTTTGGCTCAGGTCATGATACCATAGGATTGAGTCCCACATCGGGCTCCCTGTAGGAAGCCTGCTTCCCCCTCTGGCTATGTCTCTGCCACTCTGTTTCTCTCATGAATTAATAAATAAAATCTTTTTAAAAATTGACATATGCACCCTGATGATTATAGCAGCATTATCAACAATCGCCAAATTATAGAAAGAGACCAAGTGTCCTTTGATGAATGGATAAAGAAATTATATATATATATATATATATATATATATATATATATATATACATATATATACACACACATATATATATGCCAAAAAATAAGGAAAAAATAATGAAATCTTGTCATTTGCCACAAGGTGGATGGAGCTAGGAAGTATTATACTAAGTGGAATAAGTCAGTCAGAGGAAGACAAATACAATATGGTTTCACTCATATGTGGAATTAAAGAAACAGAACAACATAGGGGAAAAAAAGAGTCTCATCAGGAAAAAAATTCTCAATATTAGAGAACAAACTGTGTGTTACGGGAGGGGAGGTAAGTGGGGAGTGTGTGTTAAATAGGTGATGGATATTACAGAGGACACTGATTGTGATTGTAATGAATGCTGGGTATTGTATGTAAGTAATGAATCACTAAATTCTATACCTGAAGCCAATATAATGTATGTTAACTGGAATTTAAATAAACCTTGGAATATATGAACTCATACAACTCAATGAAAATAATAATAATAATAATAATAGTCTGATTTTTTTAAATGGGCAGAAAACTTGAATTGACTTTTTCACAAAGACACACAAATGGTCCACATGTACATGAAAAGATGCTCAATATCACCAATCATCAGGGAAATGCAAAGCAAAATCACATTGAGCTATCACTTCACACCTACTAGAATGGCTATTATAAGAAACAGAAGAGATGTCAAGTGTTGGTAAGAATGGTGAGAAAGGGCAACCCTTGTGCATATTTGGTGGGAGTGTAAAATCGTGCAGATATTATGGAAATCAGTTTGGAGCTGCCTAAAATAATTAAAAATAAAACTATTTGATCTAAAAATCCCACTTCTGGGTATGTATCTTTAAAAAAATGAAATCAATATCTTGAGGTGATAACTGTACTCCCATGTTCACTGTAGCATTAGTCACAACAGTCATGGTGTGGAAACAAGCTAAGCGTCCATCAACAGATAACTGAATAAAGAAAATGTAATATTTTTTCACATAATGCATATATAGTTTTATACTCTGTCTAAACATTTATATGTATATACACACACAATTTTATTGAACCATAGAAAAGGGGAAACACTAACATTTGTGATAATGATGAACTGTATGATCTCACTTAAATGTGGAATCTAAAAATCTAAAAAAACACCTGAACTCTTAGAAAATGAGAGTAGATTAATAGATTGTTGTTTGCAAGGAGCTGGGAGGTGGGGAAAATGGATTTTGGTAAAAATGTGCAAATTTCCGGTTATAAGATGAATAAGTTCAGAGGATCTAATATACAGCATGATGACTATAGTTAACAATACAGTATTATATACTATAAAGTTCTAAGAGAGTAGATCTTAAATGTTCTCATCACAAAAAATATAATTTTTTTTTAATTTATTTTTTTATTTATTTATGATAGTCACAGAGAGAGAGAGAGAGAGAGGCAGAGACATAGGCAGAGGGAGAAGCAGACTCCATGTACCGGGAGCCCGATGTGGGATTCGATCCTGGGTCTCCAGGATCGTGCCCTGGGCCAAAGGCAGGCGCCAAACCGCTGCGCCACCCAGGGATCCCACAAAAAATATAATTATGTGAGGTGATGAAGGTATCAAATAACCCTATTACACTAATCATTTTGCAATATATAAGTGTATTTACCTTCATATTACATACCTTAAAGGCACACAATTTTAGGGGTGCCTGAGTGTCTTAGAGGGTTAAGTGACAGACTCTTAATTTCAGCTCACATCATGATTTCAGGGTTGTGGCATCAAGCCCTCTGGTAGGCTTTGCTGAGATGGAGTCTGCTTGAGATTCTCTCCCTCTTTCTTCCTCTCTCCCTGTCTCATAAATAAATAAATAAATAAATAAATAAATAAATAGATTTCAATAAATAAATAAGATGTTACACAATGTTATAAGTCAATTATATCTCAATATAGCTGGAAATAAAGGTGCCAAAAATAAATATGTAAAGATATAAGCCAAAAGGAGGAAGGCAACTTTCTTTTTTTTTATAATAAATTTAGTTTTTATTGGTGTTCAATTTGCCAACTTACAGAATAACACCCAGTGCTCATCCCGTCAAGTGCCCCCCTCAGTGCCCGTCACCCATTCACCCCCCACTCCCCACCCTCCTCCCCTTCCAGCACCCCTAGTTCATTTCCCAGAGTTAGGAGTCTTTATGTTCTGTCTCCCTTTCTGATATTTCCCACACATTTCTTCTCCCTTCCCTTTTATTCCCCTTCACTATTACTTATATTCCCCAAATAAAAGAGAACATATAATGTTTGTTGGAAGGCAACTTTCAAATGAAGCAAGGCATGATTCCATTATCAGAAAAAAATAGAGATGTTAAATATAGTGTTTCAAAAAAAAAAAGGAATAGAGACAGTAGAAAAGTGCTCAACAGAGACTGAAGCATGGAGGAAATCAGAAGAGGTTGGTAAAAGGGTACAAACGTCCATCTGTAAGGTGAATATTGTCTAAGGATCTAATTTAACATGGTAACTATAGTTCATAACAACATATTGTATAGTTGAAATTTGCTAAGAAAATAGAACTTAAATGTCATCATCAAAAAATAATAAATTTTTATAGCAGCAATGTCCACAATAGCCATCGAAAGATGAATGGATAAAGAAGATGTGGTCTATGTATACAATGGAATATTACTCAGCCATTAGAAATGACAAATACCCACCATTTGCTTTGACATGTTTGGAACTGGAGGGTATTATGCTGAGTGAAATAAGTCAATCGGAAAAGAGCAAACATTATATGGTCTCATTCATTTGGGGAATATAAAAAATAGTGAAAGGGAATAAAGGGGAAAGGAGAAAAATGAGTGGGAAATATCAGAAAGGGAGACAGAACATGAGACACTCCTAACTCTAGGAAACGAACAAGGGGTGGTAGAAAGGGAGGTGGGCGGGGGGTGGGGGTGACTGGGTGACAGGCACTGAGGGGGGCACTTGATGGGATGAGCACTGGGTGTTATTCTATATGTTGTCAAATTGAACACCAATAAAAAATAGATAAATAAAATTTAAAAAATAATTTTTAAATATATATGTAAGGTGATAGATGTGTGATTTAGATGGAGGGAAGGAACTCTTTCACAACGTATACATATATCAAATCCTTATGATGGTCACTTAAAATATTTTACAATTTTGTCTGTTATTCCTCAGTAACACCAAGAAAGAATGCTAAACATATCTAATATTTTAGCATATCCTAGATGTTTTAACATTGAGGGTGCACTGACCTGTCTATTATAATCTAATGCCATATATCTTAATTATTGCTGAAAGTTCCTAGTGTGTAACTTTATAACAGTATTTTAAAAATGTCAAATGCCATAATTTAAAAGATGATATTTAAAAAGCCTTTGATTTCTCATGAGGGTTCAGTCAATACAATATATAAAGGCCAGTTATCATTGTTTTCTCATGAACTTATATTATTTGGCTATTTTACAGAAATATATATTTTTTTCTTAGAGAATTCACATGGAAAATATTTTTTCTTACGAATTAGCAAATGTTATCACCATGCATCTGTTCAATGTTTTGTATTAAGTAGTAAAGGACTCTATAACACTACCACAACTCTAATGATTTTATGACAGATAAAAATGATGCCACAAAAAGTAGTTTTAAGTTACTTTAGAAAAACGTCTAAGAAAATTTTATAATGGAATACAATTCTCACAATCAATTATAGTTTATTTTATTTTAAATATATTTTCTTTAAAGTAAAGGAAACTACATTCATCATAAGATGGTTCATTTTAAGGCTCTCTTACCTTGTATTCCTAGGGGTTTTTTCCCCTTTTTTTCTTAATTAATTAATTATTTATTTATTTAAAATACAGATACACAAAAAGCATTTTATTTCAGTTTTCATTTCTTCTTTTAAAGATTTTTACTTATTCATGAAAGAGAGAGAGAGAGGCAGAGACATAGACAAAGGAAGAAACAGGCTCCTCGCAGGAAGCCCATTGCGAGACTGGGTCCCTGGACAAGGATCACGCCCTAAGCCAAAGGCAGACGCTCAACCGCTGAGCCACTCAGGGGTCCCTTCATTTCTTATTTCAAATCTCTAGAACTACAGCAAGGAACATCACACAATCTTTTCTTTTTACTAATAATGGATAAAATGTGAGGCTGATCACCAACATCATCATAAAGATTAGCTACCATTTGTCACTGTGTCTTTGAAAACAAAAGATTCTAGTTACTTAATAATGTCATAGAATTGTAGAAATCTCACATAAAGGGTAGACTCTGATGTTTGTCACTACCTCATACATTTCTTTTTAGCTTTATTAATGAATGTTTCTATGTTCAGACCTTCATTCCAAAATTGTCATACCAACATTTTAATGCTCCATTTAATACATAGTCCTTGTCTAAGATGAATTTGTTTCATATCAGAATTGCCTAGAGAAAATGTTTTCAGTAATTTACACTGATCAGCTATCATAGTTGCTTTTCAGCTCTCCAAATTAAGTTTAATAGAACTGAAACCCAATAATTGCTAATTCTATATATTTACCTCTCTCCAGTACACTATTTTTTTAAATTCTATTCTTAATCCAATATTAGATTTTGCCTTTTATCTAAAGCTTTCCCTGAACACTCCAGCCCACAATGATCTCTTCTTTGAAATTATAGAACATACCATATGTGCCTTACATTCTACAACTCTTTTTCCTCATATCACCTGTTTTTCTAGACTCATGACTGTCTAAGATATTCTCTTACAGATATACTCCAATTTCAATATCATTAAGAGGAGAGTAACTATAATTAGTTTTAAAACTGCAAACCTAATCTGACCAATATAGAATCCAATACGTCTGTTATCACCCATACCTGTCCCCACCATTGTATCAGGAAACTTCTAGTAAAGTGTCCAAAGACTGTATTAGCCTATTTTGTCAACCATAGTACACTCTACTGATCCATAAGGCGATTGTTGTCATCTAATTTAGTAGGGCTTTTTAACATTTGAACTGTTAATGGAAAGCCAATTTTCCTGTTTCATGTATTAGTTTAGTCATCACTGTTTTATTTTTTATGGAAATGATTAAAAACAGAATTTGATTTTTTAAAGTATGATTTGAATTCTTATTAGCTTTGGATTCTATAAACTAAATTATTCATGGACCAATTAAACACTTTCAGTATACATGGGCATTAGTAGTTCTTAAAAATTCTATTTTAAGAAGGATTTGTTTTAACACATTTTAAAAACATCAGTTACATTTGCTGAACTGGATACACATACACTAATTACAATAGGAAGTGAAACATTAATCGCACTTATAATAAGACTTTTTTCTTTCTTCACAAATTGGGCTTGACTTGAAGAATCAGATTAATCTGTTCCCTATCTGTTGTCACAAAGAAAAGTTTACATTAACTATATTTTAATGATATTGTTGCATTTGGAATACATTTTTAAGTACATAAATAGACAATAGTAAATAACCCTCGTGTAATTGCCCAAATCCTGCAATCCCTTGAGATTGCTAGCTTGCTATGTTATATACATGAATATTAAGGCATATTCATACTCTTTAAGGACTTTTTTTTACAATTTTTAAAAATAATTTACTTATTTATCTGAAAGAGAAAATAAGTGGAGGCAGGAGCAGAGGGAGAGGGGCAAGCAGACTCTCCACTGAGCAGGAAGAGTCTGCAGGGCTCAATCCCAGGACTCTGGGTTCATGACCTGAGCCAAAAGCAGATACTTAACTGACTGAGGCACCAATGCACCCTCCTTTACAATTTTTAAGCCAAAAGTATTTTATAACATAATGCTCTGAGGTATCAGCCAAGTATATATTAAAATTATCAGGTATATTGAAGGCTCTGTATTGATCCCAATTTTTTAAGATACCGAGAGGCATTTCTGCAATCTATTTCTAAACAGATTATGATTGCTCTCACACAAAATAAAAATGAAGTCAGTTTCTCAATCTTTATTATAGAAATTAAATCCAATACTGGATCTTTATTATTTAACCAACAGCTATGCTACTAGTACTTCAGATCCTTATGTTCCTTTCATCAACTAATCAATTCCCACCTGTCCATTCATTTTCTATCCATCATCACCTTGTTCCATTTTCTTCACAAAACTAGTCACCATTGAAATTTTCTTGTTTATTTATTTGTTCATTTGTGTGCCTAACCCCCACCCACCCCAGAATGCAAGCTCTATGAGAGCTGAAAATCCACCTGTCTTGTTTGCCTAGGTATCCTAGTGCTCAAAAAATATTTGTTGAATTGTACTTTATCATAGAATTTAATTATGAATTAATTATCATCCAGAATTTCACAAGTTCAATTGATAACAATGTTATTTGGACAATATAGATGTGTATCAGAATTTCTGGGGTAGTGGCCCAGGTATCCATATTGTTTAAAAAGTTCACCAAGTGATACTGATATAATATTTCCACTGAATAAATCTGATTGGCATTTGAAAACCATCAGTCTAGTGTACAGGCCAATTTTCTATTCACTGTTTTTTTATTTTTTAAAATACTTTCTCTGTATTGCGTTAGCTCTTCTAAAAGCAATAATCCTAAAGTTTATGATATGGCAACCCACGCAAATGCCTTTACTGAATTTTAGTATATTTTCAGACTTAAGTTACCACCAACTTAAAATAGAGTGTTATATACTTAAGATCCTATAAATGAACTTTCTGTCAACCACAAACCAAAAACCTATAATAAATATGCAAAAAATAAAAAGAAAGAAAATCAAGCATAACACTATTGAAAGTCATCAATCTCAAGGAAAGAGAGCAAGAGAATATGAAGGAACAGAAAAATGTAAATGGTCTAAAAGACTCAATCAAAAAACATACAGTGGCAGAATATGTTTAGAAAAAAAAGACCCATTTATATATTGTTTAAAAAACTCACTTCAGACCTAAAGGCACATACAGACTAAAAGTGAAAGTGTGGAAAAAGATATACCATGCACATAGAAGCAAAAGTAAGTCAAGGTAGCAAGTTATATCAGACAAAATAGACTTTAAAACAAACACTCTAACGAGAGACAAAGTGGGCTATTACCTAATGATAAAGGGAAGATATAACAATTGTAAGTATCTATGCACCCAACATTAGAGTGCCTAAGTACATAAATCAAGTATTAACAGGGGCAGCCCGGGTAGCTCAGCGGTTTAGCGCGCCTTCAGCCCAGGATGTGATCCTGGAGACCCCAAATCGAGTCCCACATCAGGCTCTCTGCATGGAGCCTGCTTCTCCCTCTGCCTATGTCTCTGCCTCTCTGTGTGTGTGTGTGTGTGTGTGTGTGTGTGTGTGTGTGTGTCTCATGAATAAATTAAAAAATTCTTTAAAAAAATGAGGAATTGATAGTAATACAATAATATACTAGGGGACATTAACCCCCAACTAACATCAATGAATAGATCCTCTAGGCAGAAAATCAATCAGTAAACAGTGTCATTGAACAACACATTAAAGCAGATGAACTTAACAGATATATACAGAACATTCCATCCAAAAATAACAGATTGCATTTTTTTAAGTGAACATGGAACATTCTCCAGTACAGATCACACATTAGGCCACATATCAAGCTTCAATAAATTTAAAAATACTGAAATCATGCCATGCATCTTTTCTGACCACAAAAGTATGTATGAAACTAAAAATCAATCACAAGAAAAAAAAATGTAGGAAACACAAACACATGGAGGCTAAAAAAATGTGATACTAAAAAACTAATGCATCAACAAAATGGTCATAAATAAAAAATACACAGAGATAAGTAAAAATAAAAGCACAATGTTCCAAACTATTTGGGATGCAGTGAAAGCAGTTCTAAGATGGAAAATTATAGTGATATAGGCCTACCTCAAGAAGAATATTTAAAATAATCTCAAACTTAAAGGAATAGGAAAAGATCAAAGCCTAAGGTCAGCAGAAAGAAATATTAAGAATCAAAGCAGAAACAAATGAAATAGAGACAAAATAACAGGAAAGATAAATAAACCAAGAGCTCATAATTTGAAAAAAAATAAACAAAATTGATAAATCTTTAGAAAGAGTCATAAATAAAAAGCACAAATAAATAAAATCAGAGACTAAACAAAGGTAAATAACTGACACCACAGAAATGCAAAGATACAAAAGCCAACAGAAATACAAAAATACAAGAATACTATAAAAAATTTTATGCCAGCAAATTGAACAGCCTAAAAATAATTAATAAATTTCTAGAAACATTCAATCTTCCAAAACTGACACAGAAAGAAATAGAAAATCGTCACAAAATACTAGTAATGAAATTGATTCAGTAATCAAAGGAATTCCAACAAACAAAAATCAAGGACCATTTGGATTCACAGATGAATTCTACCAAACACTTAAATAATAGTTAGTACCTATTAGCTTCAAACAATTCCAAAAAATAGAAGAGGAATAAAAGCTTCCAATTGCATTCTATGTGGCCAACATTACCCCAATACTAAAACTAGACAAAGATACCACATATAAAGAAAGCCAGAGGCCAATATCCATGATGAACATAGATGTAAAAATTCTCAATAAATTATGAGGAAACTGAATTCAACAATTCATTAAAAGGATCATTCACCATGATCTAGTGAAATATATTCTGAGTATGTAATGCTGGCTCAGTATTTGCAAATTGATCAACGTGATACACCTTATCAAAAAAAATGAAGGATAAAAATCATATGATCATCTCAATAGATGTATAAATACCATTTGACAAAATTCAATGACTGTTCATGACAGAAACTCACAACAAAGTGGGTTGAGAGGGAACATACCTCAACATAATATAGGCATATATATAATAACCACAGCTAACATCATACTCAATGGTGAAAAACTGAGACCTTATTCTTTAAGATAAGGGACAAGACAAGGATGTCTCACCAATTTTATTCAACATAGTACTAGAAGTCCTGGCCACAGCCATCAGAGAAGAAAAATAAATGAAAGGTATCCAAATTGGCATGGAAGAAGTTAATCTGTAACTATTTGAAGGTGACATGATACTCTACATAGAAAACTCTAAAGACTCTGCCAAAAAAATAACAGAAATGATAAATGAATTAAGTAATGTTGGAGGAAACAAAATTCATAGCCAGAATCAGTTGCATATACATACTAATATTGAAGTAGCAGAAAGAGAAATTAAGAAAAAAAAACTCCATTTAAAATTGCACCAAAAGAATAAAATACTTAAGAATTAACCAAAGAGGTTAAAGACCAGTACTCTGAAAACTATAAAATATAGATGACACAATTGAAGACAACAGAAACAATGCAAAGATATTCCATGCTCATGGCTTAGAAGAATTAATAATGATAAAATGTCTGTACTACCCAAAGTGATCTACAAATTCAGTGTAATCCTTATCAAAATATCAACAGTATTTTTGAAATAACTAGAGCACTGCTAAAATTTAAATGTAACCAGGGAAGATCCCAAATAGCCAAAGCAATTAAAAAACAAAAAGAACTGGATGTATCGCAATACAGATTTCAAGATATATTATGAAGCTGTAATGATCAAAACAGTACTAGCACAAAAACAGACACATAGATCAATAGAACAGAATGGAGAGTCCAGAAGTAAACCCATACTTATATGATCAACTAGTCTATACGAGAGGAGGCAAGAATATATACCAGGGAAAAATAGTCTCTTCAAAAACTGGTTCTGGAAAAACTGGATAGCTACACGCGAAAAAAGAAAATGGACCACGGTCTTACACTATATACAAATATAAACCTAAAATGGATTACAGACCTAAGTATGAGGCCTGAAACCTTAAGACTTCTAAAAGAAAACAGGTAGTAATTACTTGACATTCTTTTTTTTTTTTTTTTTTACATTATTTCCCTAATATAATCAAATATCTAGTCAGTGTTCAAATTTCCCCATAACTTTTTCTTTCTTGCAATTTGTTTCTATTAGGGTCCAGGTCGGTTCTATTTAGTTGAACATGTCTCTAAGTCTTTTTTTTTTTTATTGGTGTTCAATTTACTAACATACAGAATAACCCCCAGTGCCCGTCACCCATTCACTCCCACCCCCCGCCCTCCTCCCCTTCTACCACCCCTAGTTCGTTTCCCAGAGTTAGCAGACATTCTTTGTCCCATTTGTCTAGAGAGGTCTCCTAAAGCAAAGGAAGAAAAGCAAAAATATTGAGACTACAATAAAATAACAATAAACTTTTACATTAACAAAACACAAAGATGACCTACTAAATGGGAGAAGACAGTTGCAAACAATAAGTCTGGTAAGGGGTTACTATCCAAAATAAATAATTTATACAAGTCAACAACAAAACAAAAAACAATCCAATTAAAAAAAAAAAAAGCCGGATGGCCTAAATAGACATTGTTCCAAGGAAGACATACAGATGGCCAAGAGATAACTGAAAAGATGTTCAACATCACTAACCATTAGGGGAATGGAAACCAAAACCACAAAGAGATATAATCTTAAATTTGTCAGAGTGACTAGAATTAAAAAGACAAGAAACAACAAGTGTTGGTGAGACTGTGAAGAAAACAGAACACTGTAATGGTAACAGTAACAGTACCCTGTTACTGGTCATGTAATTTGGTACTGCCACTATAGAAAACAATATGGAGGTTCCTTAAAATAATAAAAATAGGAATACCATTTTATCCAGTAATTCCACTACTGGCTATTTACGTGAAGAAAATAAGAACAGATATCTAAAAAGATAATTGCACCCATATATTTATTATAGTGTTTACAAAAGCTAAGATATGAAAGCAGCTCAAGTGTTTATTGATATATAAAAATGGATGAAGAAGAGGTGAAACACACACACACACACACACACACACACACACACACACAGAAGAATATTATCCAGCCAGCAAAAAAGGATGAGATCTTGCCATTTGCAACAACATGGATGGCCTTAGAGAACATTATACCCTCTAAATGAAATAAATGAAACAAGTCAGACAGATAAAAACATATGCTATATGATTTAATTTATATGTGAAACCTAAAAAGCAAAACCAATTAATAAACAAAAAGCAGAAACAGACCCGTAAATACAGAGGATAATCTGGTTGTTGCTAGAGGGAAGGAGGGTTAGGAAATAGGCAAAATGGGTGGAGGAGAGATGCAGATACAGGTTCTGAGTTACAGAAAGAATAAGTCATAGAGATAAAAGGTAAAAAGAATAGAAAAGAACTAACACTTTACTGCCATGGTTTTAGGTCTATCTCTGTTCTAGAGAACCAATAAAATGCCATTACTGATTTTCCTTATTCTTTTTGTCTCTTTGGACTCCTTCTTAGATGGTACTTGATGCTATTTTTTTTTTTACTTCCCTTCACACAGTGAAAAAGTTTCAAGTCTTTTTCTTAAGGGCTTAATGATGAGCGAGTCACTTGGAAATTTTTACTTATACATTCTGACCCTGTAGCTATGAACAATATGTGTGTACAGTCCTCATGATCTGTAGAGGGGATTTAAAACAGTTTACCCCAACAGTTCAGACTATGTCATTTATTGAAAAATCCCCTTAGTTGAAGGATAAAGTCTAAATTATATCCTTGTCTGAAGTTTTAAATAGCCTCATTCATTATCCTATAGTGATTATGAGGTACCTGAATATAATACCCCTGAATATATAAGCATGCATTTCCCACTTTTAGCCTTTTTATGACCAGCAGTTTACTTACCCACTTCACACAGCTTGCTTCCTTATCATTGAAATTAGTATAAGAATAGCGTTGTTGAGAGGATTAAATGAGTTACCTTATACAGACTACTTTGATAAGTAGCTGTAATTTAGGAAGTGATTATTCTATGTTAACTATGATTATTACTCATATTGAACTATATCTAGAATTCATTTCAGAACATAAGATTGCCTTAACATAAGGAATTGAAATTTTCATACCTGCCCCTTACCTGCCTGTGAAGAAAAATAATAGACAATTAATTTGTCTAATAATTAGACAATTAATTTGTCTAAGTATCTGCTTATATTTCTAGGTGGCACAAGTGTTAACAGACCTTTCTGGTATAAATCCTCTTCAAAGGTCCATGACAATTCCAGGCCTAACTTTTGTCTAACCTTATTCCCCTTGAATTTCTTCTCAATATTGAAAAAGTTAGTTTAACTTAAATTCAGTAAGTAAAATTAATTTTGATAATTTTTAGGCATATAGAATACATATGAAAAGGGGGTAAGTAGTGGTTAGTTCAAGGCAACAGTATTCCCCTTTGGTCCATATTTGTTTTAGTATATGTAGAAATAAATACAGGACAACACTAGTCTGTGAACTTTCTTGAAAATCTGACCATAGACCTTCTATAGAAATTGGTGGGCTGTTCACATGTTTTATGGTGCATTATAATCAGCGTAGTGCCTTGTACAATAAGCAGGCTTTCAATAAATATATGCTGAACTGAATGAATTGGTATTTTACATATAATTTTCCACAAGTATTAAGAAAATTACTTATTCCCATCATTTGGTATTTGGTGCAGAAGAATCATTCCATAGAAAAGAGCATTAACTTTATAATGCTTTCCTTGTGTAGAAAAATCCATTCATTCAAATTTGATTTCTTTTCACTTACTAGTCTTAGGAGATAGAATATTATAGTAATGGGATTCTGATATTTATACTGTTTTTAAAAGAAATAAAAATTATTTCAAATGCATATGACCTAGGAATACTAGTAGGAATACTAATTGAATATCTATGCAATACTTATTTGTAATGAGTACATCAAACTGTTCTTCTCTGTGCATGCTAGGGTTATATATTTTGTTTGTAAATTAATATTAATATTTCTAATATAGTTTGTTTGTTTGTAAATTAATATTAATATTAATATTTCTAATATAGTTTAAAACTGTTGCCCATGCAAAATGAGCAAACCATTTAGAATCTCTAAAAGTAAAAGAGAGAGAGAGAGAGAGAGAGATTTATTTGAGCACAAGTTAAGACAGCTACCCAGGAAACAGGCTCTTCACAGGGAAGAAAGTATTTCATAGGAAAACAAGTTTTCACAGGATTATATGCTTGTTTACATCTTATAAAAGCTCAAAAGGTTATAGATTAGCATATGGGCAGGAATGAGTTTTATCATAAAGGAATGCAGGGAGTAGGAGCATTGATTGATATCTCAAGGACAAAATTTTTTTTCTTTAGGCTACTCATTCACAAAGCAAATGTACAATGCATTCATGGTGGACTACAAATCAGGCGTTTTGGTTTGAACAAAGTTTATATACAGTCATGTTGACTTAGAAATAAATCTAATATGGCTTCCACTGTATATCGGGCCTTCAGAGAGTTTTTGTCTCATAATTTCCCCTTTTTTGAACAATAATCTTTTGACAGAAAGCGTTGATGATCATTTCTTGTCCCTTGATGCCAGGGTGATTGCTTTTCTGCCCTGGGTCTATCATATCTTTCAATGCTAGGCCCAATTTAGGTCACTTAGGAGTCTACATCAGGGGATTAGCAGTGTGGCCTTTGATAGAGAATAATATATATTTTTTCAGTGAGACCAAATTGTCATGAAAACATAGCACGTGTGCTTTGTGGTAAGTGGTGTACTTTTTGCCTTTGCATTTTTGTAACATTTATAGCATAAAAATCAGAAATAATAATAAAAATCCAATCAATAACTTTTAAAGTAATCAATGGGAAGTTGGCACAGAATTAGAAAGGTGAGAAAATATTCAAAAATTCATTAGCAGTATTTTGTACTCTTGAATTTGAATATCTGTTTATCTCCTTTAGTTAGTTGTGTTTTGTGATATGTCTGAGCTGATTGGTTTAATATGGTAATTAATTTTTCTGTTATTATATGTAATAATTTCTCTCATTAGTTTCCATGTATATTACATCATGTGGAGGTTCTAATTCTATCTCTGTAAAAATTTGGTCATCGACATCAATATTAGTATAATTTTTGTTAGTACTAGGCAATTCTGTTTGAGTTGGAAAGCCAGGATTATGCCATAAGGCAGTAGTATTATGATGGAAAGTACTCTGGTTACAAAATAAATCAAGGAGTTTTACAGAGATGTTTTGTATAAATTCCCCTCCAAAATCTTCCTTTTTCCATATACCATGTGTTAGTTTGTTGGGTGTAGCCATTATAGGCCACTTTGGAGTGGGTTCGGGGTTCCATTGTTGTTCAGGGCATAGCCATATATTTTGCCTGACTTTGCATATGTCAGTAAATATCGGAATCTAGTGAGAATAATTGGCTAATAAGGTCCATCTTCCCCAAAAGGAAGAAGTCTAGTGGTATTTACAATTGTTCTTATTCCTATTTTGACGTTGAGAAATGTCCTAAGTCTGATTGGCCATACATTTGGGGACCAAGGCAGCAGCTGAACATTTATGTAAGTTACAGAAGTCTTTATTGATTTTCCACAGATAAGGAGAGATGTACATTTTGGGTTTCTGCAGGTAATAAAGAAGGCCATTGACCCATAATTGCCACAGAATCTTCCCGGTTGTATGACAAAGTTAGATATAGGAGGTTACTGAATCCACCAAACCACTCCTAAAGGAGCATCTTTGATACCCATTTTAAAATTTTTCCTTACTTCCATCCACAAAAACATTTTTTTTGTGTGAATGCATAGGATATTTTGGCATGTTGAACAAATTGCCAATGATTTCTCCAGTTGTACCTGGGAAACTTTCTTAATGAATTATCATCTAAGTTTGTAGAGACACAATGGCTGATCTGTTGAGTGTTATATATACTGCACATTAAATATGAATTAGGTAGCACTTCTTGAAAGGTTTTTCCTAATAGATGTCCTTTGTAATATATATGCACCAGAGCTAAAGGACCATTAGAATATGTCCAAAATGTCATAAAGTTATTATATAGGTTATACTCATAATAAAGTACTAGGGTAGTATTGGGAATTATATTAGTTATATCAATGGGTAATCATAATATTTTTCAGGATGTAATAAAAGGGGCAGTGAAAGCACAAAAGTAGGTTTACTGTCTTGTTTTATTTTTATTTTATTTTTTGTCTCAGGTTTTTATTAAATTCTAGTTAGTTAACATATAGTGTAATATTAGTTTCAGTAGTAGAATTCAGTGATTCAGTCACAGCAAGTGCTCATCACTAGTGCCCTCCTTAATGCCTATCACCCATTTAGCCCATCCCCCCACCTCCCCTCAGCAACACTTAGTTTGTTCTCTATAGTTAAAAGTCTGTTTTATGGTTTGCCACTCGCATTTTTCCCTTATGTTCATCTATTTTGTTTCTTAAATTCCACATATGAGTGGAATCATATGGTATTTGTCTTTCTCTGACTTACTTTGCTTAGCATAATTCACTATAGCTCCATCCACGTCATTGCAAATGGAAAGATTTCATTCTTTTGTAGGTTAATATATATATATGAATATATTATACATAATATAAAATTATATATGTTACATATATAATTTATATATAAAATTATATATATTTATATATTTATAATATATAACATACTATTATACAATATAGTATAATATATATATTTATCTTCTTTATCTATTCCTAAGTCAACTTCTTTATCCATTCATAAGTCAAGGGACATTTGGTGTCTTTCCATAATTTGGCAATTGTTGGTAATGCTAATTTAGACATGAGAGTGCATGTGTCCGTTTGAATCAGTACTTTTTTATCTTTTGAGCAAATACCTAGTAGTGCATCGGTGGATTGTAGGGTAGTTCTATTTTTAACTTTTTTGGGGAATCTCTATTTTGTATTCCAGTGGTTGCACCTGTTTGCATTCTCATGAACATTGTAAGAGGGTTCCCATTTCTCTGTATGCTTGCATATACAAGATCTTTTACATTTGCTTTACTGGAACTTTATATAAGGAATTTCAGATTGAATCTTTAATAATCATTCAAGGCCAGAAGCTAAGCCAAATATTTGCCATCATATTTATCTTCAATGCCTGTAGATTTGGAAGAATCCTGTTTCTCAAGTTTCCCAAAATCTTCTTAGGTTCCTGCACCTGTCAGAAGGTGACATTCTTTACTCATCTTGTAAGGCTGCTAGGAACTCCATAAGCAAGATATCAGGCCAACATTATCAAAAGCCTTTACTGGCTGCACAAAGTCAACCTTAGTTCCTTAACGTTGTATGGTTGTATCTGAATATATGGGTGTCTCTCTGATATGACATTTCAATCAAAGTCTTGGTAATATAACTGTTTCAAATGGTGTCCTGTTAGAAGGATAACAGATTCTTATTGAACATATGCAAATAATTATAATTATCATGAAAGAAAGAATACCCAATGAGAGTC
Source organism: Canis lupus dingo (assembly GCF_003254725.2). NCBI lineage: Eukaryota > Metazoa > Chordata > Mammalia > Carnivora > Canidae > Canis > Canis lupus. The sequence goes on from NC_064281.1 coordinate 68,086,287, forward strand.
CTGAATTCTGGAGAGTTCAGGTAGGCAGAAAAGATAAATGTTTCAATTTGTTCACAAAGGAATATTTTACCATATTTCTGTAATAGTTATCTTAAGATAAAGTTTCCTTAAATCTGGAAGAGTAGACATTAGAAGACCAGCAATATTTCAAATAAAAGTTGTTTAAACTATAATCATCTTTTTAAATTTATTCAGTCTCAGATTACTAATTCTTGTTCCATTGGAATGCAGCTTTCCCTTTGGTTCTGGAAGTTTGTACCCAATTTAGTTTTATGGTCTTAAGGGTATCAGAACCCTGTATTTGCAAAAAGTCCTTTTCATGAATCCCCTTAAGGCTGAAGCACACTTTGCAAGAGCATCAGAACAATAACTATAAATGAAGAAAAAGACTCAAAAATGGACATGGTTAAAGATCTGATGTGAGTTCATTGTAATGCAGTTGATAAGAAAATCCAGTTATTTCTGTTACACACAGTGTTTCAATAATTTGAATGTCGAGTCACAACCTTATACCAGGACATATTAAGAATTTAGAAATCTCATATAATTTCTTTTTTTAAGATTTTATTTATTTATTCGAGACAGAGAGAGAGAGAGAGAGAGGCAGAGACACAGGCAGAGGGAGAAGCAGGCTCCATGCGGGGAGCCCAACGGGGGACTCCATCCCGGTCTCCAGGATCACGTCCTGGGCTGAAGGTGGCGCTAAACCACTGAGCCACCCTGGCTGCCCTCCCATATAATTTCTAAAACAATTATAGCATTTACCCATAAAATTTAACATAAAAAGGTTCATTATCACTTTTTTGATAATGCTTACCATGTAATTAACATTCCAAATAAGCCTAATTAGTCAAAAAAGACTTCATGTAGAATTTGAATTTAGGGGAAGTTTTGTTAAAGCAAATATCAGAAGATTTTAAAGCACATATCTAAATTGGATCACAGATCACCATAAAACTTAATATTTAATTATCTATTTAACCAAGCTAACAAGTGACTCTATACAAAGTTATATAGTAGTTAGTAAAAAACTAGCTCATTTAATACTGAGAAATTTTAACTTTCTTAAGTAATCAAAGACCTGATAAAGACGAAATAATAAAACTTTGGTTTTCTGGGCAGATAAAAAAAAGAAATAAACTTTGTTTATAATTTCTTATTAAGAACAGGCCAACAATCCAATAAAATTTGCCTCTTTAACTGAAAGGCCAAATTTCAATCTTATATAAGTGTACTTCTAAAATTAATTCATTCCAAATTAGTCCTGACCACACATAAAATTATTTTCCATAGTTCCCTTTACAAGCCTTCTACAACTTTCTTTTTCATTCAGGTTTTGTCCTAAGCCTTCTCTCTTTAAATAACCAGTCTCACTTTAAGACAAAATTACTATTTTCCCTCAACAAAAACGTATTCTCATGAATAAATGAGGAATATGAGGAATAATATGAGGAATAAATGAAAATTCCTCATTTATTTTGTATCAAAGATATATTTTGCTTTTCTTGCATAAAAAGTTGTTTCCCTTGTCATCTTATATTATTCTCCATTACATTTATCAAAATTCTTAGTACTTCGAATCCTTAATTTCTAGTAAAAACTAAGTAGTAATCAATTGTGCACTGTTAAACCAGAATTTTTTAGATTGGAAATTCATGAACACATGAATACAATTCTTAATTTCTAGAAAACATGTTTTTTCCCTCCATAGTACAACTTTCACAAAACTACAAAGCAAGTTTATCAACAAACCCTCAATTTCTCTGGAATAAGAAGCCCAAAACAGACAAAATTACATACAGTAATCAATGCTTTAGTATTCTATCTTATTTGGAAAAGACTTAGATATCCAATTAATTTAACGAATTTATCATTTAACTTAGCAAAATTTCAAAATTTGGTGACCAAATTTTTGAAAACTATAAACCTTTTAATTTATTTAACCTATTTGCTTTTAACAATTACCCATGAAAACGTTATGAGACCGACAAAATCAAGCATCCTTAAAAGTAATTTTTGTCTGAAAATTTGCAAGTGATAAATAACATAAGCTTATTTGACCTTGGTAAACCTTAGTAAAATAATAGATTTGTATTTAATGATGATAAATCTAAAGACATGTCTATTTATTTATTTATTTATTTATTTATGATTTTATTTTATTTATTCATGAGAGGCACAGAGAGAGAGAGGCAGAGACACAGGCAGAGGGAGAAGCAGGCTCCAAGCATGGAGCCCCACACGGACTCAATCCTGGGTCTCCAGGATCAGGCCGGGGCCTAAGGCAGCACTAAACCGCTGGGCCACTGGGACTGCCCAAGACATGTCTATTTTAATTAAACCAACAAATTTGAATCTGTTTTGTTTATTCATTATTTATTTATTTGTTACTTTTTGAAGATTTATTTATTTCTTTTAGAGAGAGAGAGAGCATGAGCAAGGTGAGGGACAGAGGGAGAGGGAGAGAAAAAAATGTCAAGAAGACTCCCTACTCAGTGCAGAGACCAACACAGCTCTATTGCATGACCCTGGGATCATGACCTATGCCAAAACCAAAAGATGGATGATCAACCAATTGAGCCACTTAGGCACCCCATTAGCTTATTTTAATAATTGTATGTTTTTCTATATCATGTGAATTAAAAAAAGAAACATTTGGATAAGTCTCTATTTTTCTGAGTTACAGAATGCCCAATTCTTATAAGTGCTTGCCTTAAACCAATTAAATAGAACTCCTTTACAAATTAATTTTAGCAGTACCATCCAGAGGTAGAAAAAAAATCTCACATTTATAAAACACATGGACTCATATATATGAACAAGAAACAAACAAATCTAGCATTTACTTCATTAACATTAGTGGAGAATGTTAATGGAGAATGTTGTGGAGAAGACATTAAGGGTTAAATTTCCAAATATCTCTCTTTCATTAAAGCAAATCTAATTGGAAGATAGCATGATAATTTATGGATCCATTAATTAGCCATTTTCCTATCTAATATGACCAGTTTTGTCTAAAAATTCCAAAAGCTGCAGCAACAAATAAACCAAATGAAGTCAAGTGCCTCCATGAGCATTGGTTCCTCCCAAATTCAGGGACTTTGCTGAAAGCCAAATAGCTTCCTAGCTTCTAGTTGCTTAATCTTATAGCTGGCTTTCTCTAATTGTGCATTCAGGAAAACTAACTTAGACATGTCAAAATAAGCCCATTTGGGCCATCTGGGACTCAGGTTATCATTCAATTTTTGCATTTAAGTAAGCACTTTCAAGTAGAGGCTCCACATGTGTTGTATATAGAGCCTGCTATAATTCCTGTCAGTGAATGTTGGTTTTCTAGGATCTGCAGGGCTTTAGCGCAATTCCCTATTTATTTTAGTGTTAGTTTCAGAATAAGGCTTGAATAAAATATAAGGATGGTAAGTGTAGTGGATTGAGAAGGTGCTGTGTTTTTTAAAATATTTTATTTATTTATTCATGAAAGACAGAAAGAAAGAGAGAGAGAGAGAGAGGAGGCAGAGGCAGGGGGAAGCAGGTTTTCCATGGAAATGGGAGTCTAATGCAGGGTTCAATCCCAGGACCCTGGGGTCACTACCTGAGCCAAAGAAAGATGCTTAATGGACTGAGCCACTCAGGTGCCCAGAGAAGGTGCTGTTTCTGAGTGTCATTTCCAAACAGCCATGGTACAGTCTTTTATGTGTTGTGGCTTATGCCAGTGAGATCTAAGAATATCGATGGGTCTTGGAGTACTGAGGATCAATCCTTATGTCTGTGTTCCTCAATGAACCAATTTTAGTTATGAGATAAAAAATTTCCATGGAACTGTGACATGTCTTCAGAAATATCCTCGGACACTTATGCAAGGCTTTCATTCACCTGAAAGTGTCATTCAGCCAGGAGCAAGTGCCCCTTCTCTTTGGAGCCAAATGATTCAATCTCTAAGGTTTCTAGCTAGAAAACTTTTCCAAGCCTTATGTTAATAACATCTGTTAGTATAATGCCAAATTAAAACAACCAACCCATCAACTCAAACCCCTCTAGGTTATTCCTAACTAGAAAATATTACCTGAAATCCTCAAAAGACCAAATAAAAGTCAGGACCTTCAACTCAAATTTAGGAGTTCCAGGTATCAGGAGAACACACTGATAACATCTGTGAAGGGCTGTAAAGTCAGAGGGGGCACAAAGGGCCTCTTTTTTTCTGATATCCTACTGACTATGCCAAGAAATGCTGACACAAAGTAAACAAACCTCTTATAATCTAAAAGTAAGAGTTGTAATTAAGCCTAAGTTGAGACAGCTTCCCAGGAAACATGGTATTCAAAGGGAAGGAAGAAAGTCGTCTGGAAAATGAACAGTTTTTACAAGGTTATATGATTTTTCTTACATCTTGTAAAATCTCAAAAGGTTATAGATTAGCATATAGGAAAGAATCATGAGTTTTATCATACATGATGTAGAGAATGGGAGCATTGATCAATATCTTAGGGACAAGGGAGGCTTGGGAAAATGGCAAAGTAGGAGGACCCTAAACTCACGTTGTCACACATTTACAACTAGATATCTCTCACATCTGAGTAACTAAACTGGAGAGTGGGGGATCCATGGATGGCTCAGCGGTTTAGCGCCTGCTTTCACCCCAGGATGTGATCCTGGAGTCCCAGGATTGAGTCCCAGGATCAAGTCCCAGGATCGAGTCCTATATTGGGCTCCCTGCATGGAGCCCGCTTCTCTGTCTGCCTGTGTTTTTTTTTTCTTTAGGTTTTATACAATTTATTTTTCTACCAACAAGATCATATAAAGACAAGGAAGCTATAAAACCACCGTGGAACCCACTTTGATCAGCTGCACTCAGGGTCCCACGCAGTCGTGTGGAAAGGGGCGCACAGACGCAGCTGCACCCTCACTCTGCAGCCGCCTACGCCGTGCAAACAGGGGCTGGGATCATGGGAGGTCCTGCTATGTGGTGGCTCTTCTCCAGCCCGTGTGAACGTGCTGTACCTCATGGGGTCCTGGGGACACACCTCTGCCCGACACAGCATGTGACCCGTGTGCCAGGGAGGTGGGTTTGCCCCTTTGCTGCTGTGGAACCACGGCAGGCAGGAGTACGTACGCCCCGAGCCATGGCTGTTTGGCACACACTCTGGCTGGTGGTCACTCTGGACCCTCTGTGCTGCCCAACCATGCCTCAGGGACATCGGGACACACACACACACACACACACACACATGCTTGGTCTGTTCCCTGACCTGAAATCTGTGGACCTGGTTGATTTGTTTGGGGGCCCTGGGGAGCCCGAGAGCCAATGACCCAGGGGTTCAGGGCTCGTTCACAGACACCCTCATTATTACCAAAACTGCCCAGGTGCTTAAATAAATACGCCACACAGACAGTGAGCCACATCACCACAACCCACAGCGGTGTGGCCTCTCTCTCTCCGTGTGTCTCTCATGAATAAATAAATAAAATCTTTAAAAAAATAAAAATAAACTGGAGAATGATCTAAAGACTGACAGAACAAACTCCACAGATAAATGTAGAGATGAATCCACATCAGAGAGATTAGGAAAGGCAGAAATTGGGATTGGAAGCTGCCTACTGGAGTGAGGGAGCTGTTGGCACAGAAAAGGGGAAGCACTAGGGATCCCACAATGGGAAAAGAAATCCCCCTAAACTCTACCCTTAAAACCTAAAGGGGCTGAATTCTGTTTTTGTATAAGCAGTGGGACTTGGAGCCTGGATATTTAAAAGACAGCTGACTCAGTATTAGGTGAATGGAGAGAGCAGGTGATAGACCTTGCCCTTAAGGAGACAAGAGCATGAGGAGAGGCAACATAGAAATCACAGCCTACAAAAAGAGGAAGATGTGTTTATATGGATTTCAGAGGACGTTAGGATACACCTCAGGGAAAAAGGAGCTGACTGACACCATTTTCCTCCTGCTTCCCAGCAGAAACACAGTGCTACCTATAGGAGGCAGTGTTGCAGAGACACTTGCTACCTAACTGCTAGCAGTGGACCCCGCCCACAAATTCTACTGGGGACATATCCACTACATGCCTAATGTCAGGGACCATGGGTCAGTAAAAATTTTGTTAAGGCCCTGCACACCCCACCCAGCTGCTGCCTCTGTTCCACACCACCAGCAGCCACCACACTTCCAGGGATCTGGCTAGGATTAATGGTTCAGTGCAAATTTTGCTAATTCTGTATGAGTCCTGCCCAGCCATTCAGCACACAGATGTCATGCTCAGCTTCTGCACATAATGACAGTATGCACTGTGCCCAGCCACCAGTTCACCATGTGAAGAGATATCTTACATCCCTGGCCACCACCACCATCTCCTCTATACGCTGTACTACCAGCAGCCACTGGGCTATAGGAGATCCAGTCTAGGACTAGCAGCTCAATGTAAATTTTGCTAACAATAATATCCCACACCCAAACCCTCTGCAGTCACACCCCCACAGAACTTCCCTACTGGATTACATTAACAGCACAGAGAGCAAGCAAAGCACACAAAAGGTGTACAGTTATTTCAGATATCTGAACTAAAAGGAAAAGCAACCCAGAGAAAATAGCAGGATGCAAGCAACACACATAGGAAACTCTCCTGAAGTGCCAAGTTCTGGTAAATGGGGAACATTGCACTGAAGAGCACTGTAAGACCCCCCCCCTTCATAAAGACACCGCTATCAAAAGCAGTAGATGTAGCTGACTTTTCCAACATACAGAAAAAGATGCAGAGAGGTACACAAAATGAAGAGACAGAGAAACATCCAAACTAAAGAACAAGACAAAAGCACAGCAGATCTAAGTGAAAGGGAAATAGGTAATATGCCTGACACAGAAATTAAAGAAATGATCATAAAGAAAATGGTTTCTGAACAATGTGAAGGACATCAGTGAGACTCTAGAAAAAAAATTAAAAATAGCATATCAGAGATGAAGAATTAAAAAAATGAAAATAAAAATACAATAGATGGAATAAATAATATGCTATATAGGAAGCAGAGGAATGTACCAGTGACCTGGAGGATAGCATAATGGAAAGCAATAAAGCTGAACAGATTAGAGACAAACAATACTGTGTAATAAGAAATAGACTTGGAGAACTCAGTGACTCCATCAAGTATAATAGCATTTGCATTATAGAGATCCCAGAAGGAGAAGAAAGAGAACAAAGGGCAGAAAATGTATTTGAAGAAATAATAGCTGTAAATTTCCTCCATCTGGGGAAGGAAATAATACAGATTCAGAAAGCACAGTAATCTCCCAACAAATGCAAGCCAGTGAACTCCATAACAAGATGGATGGTAATTAAAATGACAAAAAAATAGTGATAAAGAATTTTAAATGTTGAAAGAGAAAAGAACACAGGCAAACCACATAAGGTTATCAGGTGATTTTTCAGCAAAACTTTGCAGTCCAGAAGGGAGAGGCATAATTGTTCAAAGTGCTGGAAGAGAAAAATCTGCAGGAAATAATACTGTATCCAACAAGGCTGTGATTCAGAATAGAAGGAATAAAGATTTTCTGAAACAAACAAAAGTTAAAAGAATTCATGACCATTAAAACAGCATTACAAGAAAAGTTAAGGGCAATTCTCTGAAGAGAAAAAATAAGTAAAAGTAAGAATAGGAAGCACAAAAACACACAAAAAAATTAAGTATACCTATATAAATCAGTCAAGAGAAGCACAAAATAAAAGGATGCGAAATATGATACCAAATATCTGAAATTCAGAGGGGAGAGAAGTAAAGAGTGTTTCAAAATTAAGCAACCATCAGACTGCTATATGTAGGAAATATTACATACATAAACAGAATGGACAAGAGTAACAGATATGCAAGACATAAAGGGTAAGAAATCCAAGCATATCACTAAACAAACCAACAAACTATGAAAGAGACTAAGAAGAAAGTAGAAAAACTACAAAACAGAGAAAAACTACAAAACACCAACAAAAAGTAACAAAATGACAATAAACACATATCTATCAATAATTACTATGAATCTAAATGGACTAAAAGCTCCAATCATAGGCAAAGGATAACAGAGTAGATAAAAACAAGACTCATCCATATGGTGGTTATGAGAGACTCATTTCATACCTAATAACACATGAAGATTGAAAGTGAGGAGATGGAGAATCATTTAACATGCAAATGGATGCCAAAAGAAAGCCAGAGAAGCAATACTTCCATCACACAAAATAGTCGCTAAAACAAGGACTGTGACAAGAGACAAAGAAGGACACTATATGATAATACAAGGGGCAATCTATATAATAAGATATTACAATAATCGTTAATATATATGTACTCAATATGGGAGTACTCAAATACATAAAACAGTTAATAAGCATAAAGGAACTAATTGATAGTAATAAAATAATAGTGGACTTTAATACCATACTCACATCAATGGACAGATTATTCAAACGTAAACAAGGAAACAGTGACTTTGAATGGCATACTGGACCAGATGGATTTAAGAGATATATTGAAAACATTCCACCTCAAAACAGAATACCCATTCTTATCACAAAGAACAAAGAACAAAGATTTCTTATCACAAAGAACATGCTACAGAATAGATCATATATTAGGCTACAAAGCAGACCTCAACAATTTTAAAAATTTGATATTATACCATTCATCTTTTCTAACCACAACAATATGAATTTACAAACCAATCAGAAGAAAAAATCTGGAAGGGCCACAAATACATGGAAGTTAAATAATATACTACAATGAATAAGCCAGCAAAGAAATCAAAGAGGAAATTAAAAAGTACATGAAAACCAAAAAAAAAAAGAAAAGAAAAAAAAACCCACAACAGTACAAAACCTCTGGGGTGTACCAAAAGCGGTTATAAGAGGGAAATATACAGCAATAAAGACACACCTCAAGAAGCAAGATAAATCTCAAATAAAACATCCTAAATTTACACCTAAAGGAGCTGGAAAAAGAACAGTAAACAAACCCCAAAACAGCTGAAGGAAGGAAATAATAAAAATTAGAGCAGAAATAAAATATATAGAAACTAAAAATACAATAGAACAAAGCAAAGGAAACAGGAGTCAGTTCATTGAAAAGATCAACAAAAGTGATAAACATCTAGCCAGGCTCATAAAAGAGTGAGACAGAGAAAGGACTCAAAGAAAATCACCAGTGAAAGAGGAGAAATAACAACCAATACCACAGAAATACAAACAATTGAAAAAGAATATTATGAAAACCTATATGCCAACAAATTAGACAACTTAGATAAAATAGATAAATTTGGGACACCTGGGTAGCTCAGGGGTTGTGCATCTGCTTTAGGCTCGGGGCATGATCCTGGAGTTCAGGTCCCACATCAGGCTCCCTGCAGGGAGACTGCTTCTCCCCTCTGCCTCTGCTTCTCTCTGTGTTTCTCAGGAATAAATGAATAAAATATTAACAAAATAAATAAAATGGATAAATTCCTGGAAACGTTTAACCTGACAAAATTGAAGCAGAAAGCAATAGAAAATTTGGACAGGCCAATGAAGAACAAGGAGATTGTATTTTTAATAATAAAAAAAAAACCCTCCAAAAAATGTTTAGGACCAGACAGCTACACAGGTGAATTCTATCACACATTTATGGAAAAGTTAGTATTTGTTCTCCTCAAAATATTCCCCAAAAAAGGAAGAAGTAGAAAAACTTCCAAACTCATTCTATGAGGTATTACCTTGATATCAAAACCAAATAAAGACACCACCAAAGAAGGGAACTACAGGCCAATATCTCTGATGAACATAGCTACAAAAGTTCTAGAGAAAACACTAGCAAACTAAATCCAACAATATGATAAAAAAAAAACATTCATCACAATCAAGTGGGATTTATTCCTGGTATGCAAGTGTGGTTCAATATTGACAATTCAGTCAACGTGATACATCAAAATAGCATTGACAAAATAGCATTTGACAAATTACAACATTCATTTATGATAAGAGCTCTCAACGAAGTAGGTTTAGAGGGAACCTATGTTAACATAATAAAGGCCATTAATTAAAAACCCACAGTAAACATAAACAATGGTGAAAAACAGAGCTTTCCCCCTACAGTCAGGACAAGACAAGGATGCCTATTCTCACCACTTTTGGTAACATACCATACATCTCCTGAGGCAAGTGAAACAAAAGCAAAAACAGAGTATATGGACTACTTCAAGTAAAAAGTTTCTGCACAGCAAAGGGAATAGTCTACAAAATTGGAAAGCAACCTACTGAATCAAAGAAGAAATTTGAAAATGACATTATTTATAAAAAGTTAGTATCCAAAATGACATTATTTATAAAAAGTTAATATCCAAAATACTACTTTTTTTGGGGGGGGGGTGCTCAATGGGGATGGCCTGTCTGCACCAGAGGGATGGCTCAAAGGGGTCTGAAAAAATATATTTTTAAGATGGGTTACTCATATGTCTGTCCAGTTGGTGTTGGCTGTCAACTTTGAAGCTCAGCAAAGGCTTAGGCTGAGAGCTTCTGTTTTTGTTTTTTAGTTTCACAAATCTGATGAGGGCTGCGTGGGTGGGGTATACATTTGTAAAGATGTCTCAGTCTTGGCTCTGAAGGCTCCTCCACCGGAAGGCCAGCCCTTGCTGCCTGCTCCTTCTGGGGTTCAAGTCTCAGGCAAAGAGTTCCTGGCATCCCAGGCTGGGGCGGTAGTGTCATCCTGTCGGTGCAGGCTGGGGGCCGGTGACAGGCACGCCCAGACGGGACGGGCGGGGTGTGGCCCGGTGGGCCCTCACTTCCTCCTGTGCCAGGCCCGGCATATATCCAAATATATATAAAGAATATATATATCCAAACTGGTGCTTCAGTTGGTTAACTGTGCAACTCTTGATATCTATACAGGTCATGATCTCAGGGTTGTGAGATAGAGTACTGTGTCAGACTCCATGCTGAGTGTAGAGCTTGCTGAAAATTCTATCTTCCTCTGCCTTTTCATGTTCCCTGTTTCTCTAAAAACAAAACAACAACAACAAAACCTTATACAGCTCACCATAGAAAAAAACAAATAATCCAATTAAAACATGAGAGGAAGACATGAATAGATATTTCTCCAAAGAAGGCATACAGTCGACCAACAGACACATGAAAAGATGCTCAGTATCACTCATCAGGGAAATGCAGATCAAAACTTCAATGAGATATCTCACACCTGTCAGAATAGCTAAAATCAAAAACACAAGAAACTATAGGTATTGGCAAGGATGTAGAGAAATGTAAATACCCTTGCATGATTGGTGGAAATGCATACTAGTGCATCCATTGTTGAAAACAGTATGCAGGTTCCCTAGAAAGTAAAAATAGAACTACCCTATAATCTTTATATGTCTGTATTGCTGGCTTTTTGCTTTCTGAGACTTTTATTACATGTATTCTCTTGAACACCCTTCTTACTGAAAGTACTATGAATAGGGAAAAATCTCCCCAAAATATTCAACTCCAATCTATATTTTGCTGTTTTAGATTCAAATTTAATCCAGCTTTGAAAACTGAAATACAATTACGATTATAATACTATTACGATTATTTCAAAATTGTTCCATATATGAATTACATTTTTAATTTTATCATACAACATTCTAAAAAGTACCACTCATATTTCCATTCTATAATATCAGGCCCTGAGTATTTAAAATATCTGAAGTAAACATGTAATCAGATCCACCTGACCCTGTAAGTGGTTTAGAAATATGAAAAATATAGTTAACAAACAAAACAGTGATATGATCTCAGGGTGTCAGTCATGGGCTTAAAGGATTGTACTACCTGTACTGCTTTGAATATAGCATTCTTAAGTCATTGAGAGAGTGTGATCCCTTCAACTTAGTATTTCTACTTCTGTCAGTACCTCTTTAACAAGTCTAGTTTGAGTTTGGTAATAGTAGGACTGAAAAAAGAAACGAGAACACTGGATGACTTATATTTTCGAAGAAACCATATAGGCAATAAACCCATCCAACACTAGTAGATTAAGAGAAAGCCCATTGTGATTTTATTTTTTCTTGTAGTTCCTGTTTTTCAAGTATAGTACAAATCAAGTATTTGGTACAGGAGCCTAAAAATATAAATTAAAAAATCAAAACACCTCATTACCAATCTGGAAATATTATTTAAAAAAACACATTTCCTCCCTCCATGTATCTTCACTAAAATCTGGTAGTGAAGAGGATAGACTTTTTTTAATCTAAAAATATTCATAGATAAGATTTTTTTAAGAGAATAGTAAATGACATAGCTTCAAGATCCCTCTCTTCCTGAAACAAGTTCTAAAATTAAAGGATTTAAAACTGCTAAAATTAGTAGGTCAGTCAAAGGAAACTAAGGCACTTCTCAAATGACTTATAAGCCAATCAACCCCCAAATCCTTTGTCTTCCTATTCCTACCTCAAAATATCCTGAGCTAAAAATGTGATTTCCAGGTTTATTTGTAATCCTCACATTATATCAGTGTAATAAGTGAATTAAGAAGCTTATGAAGTTTAATAATTTCTGAAATTATAGAAGTTGTAGAACTGTTTTCTGAAATTTAACATTTTCTTTAGAATTTGGCAGCATAAATTACAACTGCTTAGAAGACAATATAAAGATTCTGACATCCTATAAATTAAATGTTCAATATAAGTACATAAATGATATTGCAAGATACTAGAAAAAAGGGAGCCAGATAGATCTTGGCTTGATGCCCATTTATTAGCTATGCAATATTGTACAATTTTAAAATCTTTATGAGCCTTAGTTTCCATATCTGAAAAGTGAGAATAACATTTAACTTATACACTGTGAATATTAAATGGGTTAATATACAAAGAAATATAAATCGTATTGCCCGGCTCATAACTGACTCTCATTAATAGACAGTGTCTTCCTCCTCCTTCTCTTCCTCTTTTTCTCATCTTCTACCTCTTATATCGGTAATATTTAAGGATGTGTAAATCTTCCTTTTCAGGTAACTGTAGACAAAAATAAAATCTATTTTGTATTTGCATGGGAACTTGCACCATGGTAGTAACTAAAAAGTATACAATTATTATAAAATAAATGTAGATACACTACTATGTCTCCCAATATGTAGCAACTCTGAAGAATAATAGGTTTATAAGAGGTACCAGATAAGGCAATTGCCAGCTGACTCAGTGCCCATTCTACCCTCATGAAGAAGCTTTTGCTTTGATTGATTGATATTTATTTATCAAATGCCAGTATAACTGATATAAATGTTTTATCAGATTCAGGTGTATAATATAGTAAGTCAGCAATTCTATACATTGCTCAGTGTTCATCACAGTCAGTGTACTATTAATAGTCTTCAACAATTTCACTTATCATCCAACCCACTTCCCATGTGGCAACCACCAGTTTCTTATCTATATTTAACAGTCTCAATTTTGTTTGTCTTTTTTTCCCTTTGTTCATTTGCTTTGTTTCTCTTTTTTTAAAATTTTCTGCTTCTACACATGCTTTTATTTTTTAAGTACTTACTTATTTTTAAAGATTTATATATTTATTTATTTTTTTTTAAATTTTTTTTTAATTTTTATTTATTTATGGTAGTCACAGAGAGAGAGAGAGAGAGGCAGAGACACAGGCAGAGGGAGAAGCAGGCTCCATGCACCGGGAGCCCGATGTGGGATTCGATCCCGGGTCTCCAGGATCGCGCCCTGGGCCAAAGGCAGGCGCCAAACCGCTGCGCCACCCAGGGATCCCCAAAGATTTATATATTTATTTTAGAGAGACACAGAGAGAGAGTGCACAAGTGGGGGGAAGGACAGAAGGATGGGGAAAGCAGACTCTCCCTGAGTGGGGAGCCCTTCACAGGGCTTGATCTCAGGAATTTGAGATCATGACTTGAGCTGAAACCAGGAGTCAGATGCTTAACTGACTGAGCCACCCAGTTGCCCCAAGCTATTATTTAAATTCCAGTTAGTTAACATACAGTATAATATTAGTTTCAAGTGTACAATAGCGATTCAACACTTCCATACAACATTCAGTGCTCATCACAAGTGCACTCATTATTCCCCACCACCTATTTAACCCATGCACCCGCCCCTCTCTCCTCTGATAACTATTAGTTTGGTCTTTATACTTAAGAGTCTATTTTGGGTTTGCCTCCCTTTTTTCCCCTTGCTCTTTTATTTTGTTTCTTAAATTCCACATATGAATGAAATCATATGGTATTTATCTTTCTCTAACTTATTTTGCTTAGCATAATACTCTCTAGCTACATTCATATTCTTGCAAATGGCAATATTTCATATATATTATATATATATGTATATATTCCATTCCTTTAGCAATGGACACTATAGTTCCTTCTATTTCTTGGCTATTGGAAATAATGCTGTAATAAACATAAGAGTGCATATATCTTTTGGAATTAGTGTTTTTGTTTCCTTTGAGTAAATAGCAAGTAGCAGAATTATTGTATTATACGATATTTTATTTTGGAGTTTTTAATTGATCCATGTGTCTATCTTTATGCCATTTCATACAGTTTTATATTATATCTTGAAATTTGGGATTGGCATACCTCCAGTTCTGTTCTTTTTCAAGATTGCTTTGGCTATTTGACTTTCTTGTGCTTCCATGCAAAATTTAGTATTATTTGTTCTAGTTTTGTGAAAAAAAGTTGTTGATATTTTGTTTTTTTTAATAAATTAATTTTTTATTGGTGTTCAATTTACCAACATACAGAATAACACCCAGTGCTCATCCCGTCAAGTGTCACCCTCAGTGCCCATCACCCATTCACCCCCAACCCCCGCCCTCCTCCCCTTCCACCACCCCTAGTTCATATCCCAGAGTTAGGAGTCTTTATGTTCTGTCTCCCTTTCTGATATTTCCCTCAGATTTCTTCTCCCTTCCCTTATATTCCCTTTCACTATTATTTATATTCCCCAAATGAATGAGAACATACACTGTTTGTCCTTCTTCAATTGACGTACTTCACTCAGCATAATACCCTCCAGTTCCATATGTTGAAGCAAATGGTGGGTATTTGTTGTTTCTAATGGGTGAGTAATACTCCATTGTATACAAAAACCACATCTTCTTTATCCATTCATCTTCCAGTGGACACCGAGGCTCCCTCCACAGTTTGGCTATTGTGGACATTGCTGCTAGAAACATCTGGGTGGAGGTGTCCCAGCGTTTCACTGTATCTGAATCTTTGGGGTAAATCCCCAACAGTGCAATTGCTGGGCTGTAGGGCAGGTCTATTTTTAACTCTTTGAGGAACCTCCACACAGTTTTCAGAGTGGCTGCACCAGTTCACATTCCCACCAACAGTGTAAGAGGGTTCCCTTTTCTCCACATCCTCTCCAACATTTGTTGTTTCCTGCCTTGTTAATTTTCCCCATTCTCACTGGTGTGAGGTGGTATCTCATTGTGGTTTTGATTTGTATTTCCCTGATGGCAAGTGATGCAGAGCATTTTCTCATGTGCATGTTGGCCATGTCTATGTCTTCCTCTGTGAGATTTCTGTTCATGTCTTTTGCCCATTTCATGATTGGATTATTTGATTATTTGGTGTTGAGTTTAATAAGTTATAGATCTTGGAAACTAGCCCTTTATCTGATACGTCATTTGCAAATATCTTCTCCCATTCTGTAGGTTGTCTTTGAGTTTTGTTGACTGTATCCTTTGCTGTGCAAAAGCTTCTTATCTTGATGAAGTCCCAATAGTTCATTTTTGCTTTTGTTTCTTTTGCCTTCATGGATGTATCTTGCAAGAAGTTACTGTGGCCACGTTCAAATAGGATGTTTCCTGTGTTCTCCTCTGGATTTTGATGGAATCTTGTCTCACATTTAGATCTTTCATCCATTTTGAGTTTATCTTTGTGTATGGTGAAAGAGAGTGGTCTAGTTTCATTCTTCTGCATGTGGATGTCCAATTTTCCCAGCACCATTTATTGAAGAGACTGTCCTACTTCCAATGGATAGTCTTTCCTCCTTTATTGAATATTAGTTGACCATAAAGTTCAGGGTCCACTTCTGGGTTCTCTACTCTGTTCCATTGATATATGTGTCTGTTATTGTGCCAGTACCACACTGTCTTGATGACCACAGCTTTGTAGTGCAACCTGAAATCTGGCATTGTGATGCCCCCAGATATGTTTTTTTTTTTTTTAAATTCCCCTGGCTATTCGGGATCTTTTCTGATTCCACACAAATCTTAAAATAATTTGTTCTAACTCTCTGAAGAAAGTCCATGGTATCTTGATAGGGATAGCATTAATTGTGTAAATTGCCCTGGGTAACATTGACATTTTCACAATATTAATTCTGCCAATCCATGAGCATGGAATATTTTTCCATCTCTTGGTGTCTTCCTCAATTTCTGTCAGAAGTGTTCTATCGTTTTTAGGGTATAGATCCTTTACATCTTTGGTTAGGTTTATTCCTAGATATCTTATGCTTTTGGGTGCAATTGTAAATGGGATTGACTCCTTAATTTCTCTTTCTTCAGTCTCATTGTTAGTGTATAGAAATGCCATTGATTTCTGGGCATTGATTTTGTATCCTGCCACGCTACCAAATTGCTGTATGACTTCTAGCAATCTTGGGGTGGAGGCTTTTGGGTTTTCTATGTAGAGTATCATGTCATTGGCGAAGAGGGAGGGTTTGACTTCTTCTTTGCCAATTTGAATGCCTTTAATGTCTTTTTGTTGTCTGATTGCTGAGGCTAGGACTTCCAATACTATGTTGAATAGCAGTGGTGACAGTGGACATCCTTATCTTGTTCCTGATCTTAGGGGAAAGGCTCCCAGTGCTTCCCCATTGAGAATGATATTTGCTGTGGGCTTTTCGTAGATGGCTTTTAAGATGTTGAGGAAAGTTCCCACTATCCCTACACTCTGAAGAGTTTTGATCAGGAATGGATGCTGTATTTTGTCAAATGCTTTCTCTGCATCTACGGAGAGGATCATATGGTTCTTGGTTTTTCTCTTGCTGATATGATGAATCACATTGATTGTTTTACGAGTGTTGAACCAGCCTTGTGTCCCAGGGATAAATCCTACTTGGTCATGGTGAATAATTTTCTTAATGTGTTGTTGGATCCTATTGGCTAGTATCTTGTTGACAATTTTTGCATCCATGTTCATCAGGGATATTGGTCTGTAATTCTCTTTTTTGGTGGGGTCTTTGTCTGGTTTTGGAATTAAGGTGATGCTGGCCTCATAGAACGTATTTGGAAGTACTCCATCTCTTTCTATCTTTCCAAACAGTTTTAGGAGAATAGGTATGATTTCTTCTTTAAACATTTGATAGAATTCCCCTGGGAAGCCATCTGGCCTTGGACTCTTGTGTCTTAGGAGTTTTTTCATGACTGCTTCAATTTCCTCCCTGGTTATTGGCCTATTCAGGTTTTCTATTTCTTCCTGTTCCGGTTTTGGTAGTTTGTGAATTTCCAGGAATGCGTCCATTTCTTCTAGACTGCCTAATTTATTGGCGTATAGCTGTTCATAATATGTTTTTAAAATAGTTTGTATTTCCTTGATGTTGGTAGTGATCTCTCCTTTCTCATTCATGATTTTATTAATTTAAGTCTTCTCTCTCTTCTTTTTAATAAGGTTGGCTAATGGTTTATCTGTCTTATTAATTCTTTCAAAGAACCAACTCCTGGTTCTGTTGATCTGTTCCACAGTTCTTCTGGTCTCGATTTTGTTGAGTTCTGCTCGAATTTTAATTAACTCTCTTCTTCTGCTGGGCGTAGGGTCCATCTGCTGTTTTTTCTCTAGCTCCTTTAAGTGTAAGGTTAGCTTTTGCATTTGAGTTCTTTCCAGTTTTTGAATGGATGCTTGTATTGCGACGTATTTCCCCCTCAGGACTGCTTTTGCTGCATCCCAAAGATTTTGAACGGTTATATCTTCATTCTCATTAGTTTCCGTGAATCTTTTAAATTTTTCCTTAATTTCCTGGTTGACCTTTTCATCTTTTAGCAGGATGGTCCTTAACCTCCACGTGTTTGAGGTCCTTCCAAACTTCTTGTTGTGATTTAGTTCTAATTTCAAGGCATTATGGTCTGAGAATATGCAGGGACGATCCCAATCTTTTGGTATCGGTTTAGACCTGATTTGTGACCCAGTATGTGGTCTATTCTGGAGAAAGTTCCATGTGCACTTGAGAAGAATGTGTATGCAGTTGAGTTTGGATGTAAAGTTCTGTAGATATCTGTGAAATCCATCTGGTCCAGTGTATCATTTAAAGCTCCGTTTCTTTGAAGATGGAGATGTTGTGCTTAGAAGACCTATCGAGGGTAGAAAGAGCTAGATTGAAGTCACCAAGTATAAGTGTATTATTATCTAAGTATTTCTTCAGTTTGGTTATTAATTGGTTTAAATATTTGGCAGCTCCCACATTTGGGGCATATATATTGAAGATTGTTAACTCCTCTTGTTGGATAAATCCTTTAAGTATGAGATAGTGTCCCTCTTCATCTCTCACTACAGTCTTCGGGGTAAATTTTAGTTTATCTGATATAAGGATGGAGACCCCTGCTTTCTTTTGAGGACCATTTGAATGGTAAATGGTTCTCCAACCTTTTATTTTCAGGTTGTAGGTGTCCTTCTGTCTAAAATGAGTCTCTCGTAGACAGCAAATAGATGGGTCCTGCTTTTTTATCCAGTCTGAAACCCTGCGCCTTTTGATGGGGTCATTAAGCCCGTTCACGTTCAGAGTTACTATTGACAGATATGAGTTTAGTGTCATCATGATATCTATTCAGTCCTTGCTTTTGTGGATTGTTCCACTGAACTTCTTCTTAAAGGGGGATTTTAAGAGTCCCCCTTAAAATTTCTTGCAGAGCTGGTTTGGAGGTCACATATTCCTTCAGTTTCTGCCTGTTTTGGAAGCTCTTTATCTCTCCTTCCATTCTGAATGAGAGCCTTCCTGGATAAAGTATTCTTGGTTGCATGTTCTTCTCATTTAGGACCCTGAATATATCCTGCCAGCCTTTTCTGGCCTGCCATGTCTTTGGAGAGATCTGCTGTTACCCTAATATTCCTCCCCATAAAAGTCAGGAATTTCTTGTCTCTTGCTGCTTTAAGTATCTTCTCTTTATCTTTGGAATTTGCAAGCTTCACTATTAAATGTCGAGGTGTTGAACGGTTTTTATTGATTTTAGGGGGGGGATCTCTCTATTTCCTGGATCTGAATGCCTGTTTCCCTTCCCAGATTAGGAAAGTTTTCAGCTAGGATTCGTTCATATACATATTCTGGCCCTCTGGCCCTTTTGGCACTCTCGGGAACCCCAATTAAACATAAGTTTTTCTTCCTCTGGCTGTCGTTTATTTCCCTTAATCTGTCTTCATGGTCTTTTAATTGTTTGTCTCTTTTTTCCTCAGGTTCCCTCTTTGCCATCAACTTGTCTCCTATGTCACTCACTCCTTCTTCCACCTTGTTAACTCTTGTCATTAGGACTTCTAGTTTGTATTGCATCTCATTCAATTGATTTTTAATTTCTGGCTGATTGGATCTAAATTCTGCAGTCATGAAGTCTCTTGAGTCTTTTATGCTTTTTTTAGAGCCACCAGTATAATAGTGTATAATAGTGATTCTGAATTGGCTTTCTGACATTGAGTTGTAATCCAGATTTTGTAACTCTGTGGGAGAGAGGACTGTTTCTGATTCTTTCTTTTGAGGTGAGGTTTTCCTTCTAGTCATTTTGCTCATTGCACAGTGGCCAAAAAAAAGCTGTATTGGGAAAAGGAGAAAAAGAGAGAAGGAAAGAAAAGAGAAAAAGAAAAAAGAAAGAAGGAAGAAAAAAGGAAAAAGGAGAAGAAAAAGAGAAAGAAAAAGAAAGGTGAAAAAAAGGGGTGGGGGAAGCAATCAGAAATCAAAAAGAAAACAAAAAACAAAAAACACGGGGGAGTATCTTCTGATTCTGTATACTTTAAGTCCCTTTACTTCCCCTGGAACTTGTCTGTCTAGCTGGTCTTCTGGGGGAGGGGCCTGCTGTGCTGATTTTCAGGTGTTAGCACTTGGGGGAGCTGCTCTGCCCCCTGCCTGGTGCAGGGCTCAGTGTGGGTTGTTTATCCCGTGAGGACCCTGGAGGAACAACCCCAGTGGCTACGGCAGCCTTGGAAACCTGGATTCAGCTCCCGCAGTAACTCCAGAGCTCTTGGTCTGCAGGTTCTGGAGGCTCCGCGGTGCAGCCGCTGATCTGCTCAGCCCCGGGCAGGAGTGTCCTTGCTGTCCTCGGCCCTCCTGGCCTCTGCCTGTCCCGGGAGAGGCCGGATCTTGGGTGTCCTGGCGCCCTATGCTCCCCGTCTGCGCTGTTGGATTCGCACTCCCTGCTGCACAGCCGCCTCTCAGTGGAGCCGCCGCCGGAGCCCCTCCGATCTGCTCCAGGTCAATGTCTGCGCGTTGCAGCCCTTAGGGAGCTCGGTGCACTCTCCACGGGGCGCAGGTGTCTGTTAGTGTCCCACGGAGCCTGAGGGCATCCCCGCCTCCTGGGTCCTGCTCCAACTCCCTGCGAGCCCCTTTCTGCCCGGGAAGGTCGGTGCAGCTCCTGCTTCTCCGGGACGGGGCTCTCCTGTCCTGGGGACACTCGCCCGGGCCTTAGCCCGGCTCCTCGCGGGGCCCCTCCCCCTTGGATGCCTTTTGTTTTTTTATTTCTTTTTCCCCGTCTTCCTACCTTGATAGAAGCACGAACTCTTCTCACTGTAGCGTTTCAGCTGTTCTCTCTTTAAATCTCAGGCCGAATTCGTAGATTTTCAGGATGATTTGAAGGTTATCTAGGTAATTTGGTGGAGACAGGTGATTTGGGGACCCTAATCTTCCACCATCTTGCCCCTCCTCCAAGTTGTTGATATTTTGATAGAGATTGTATTAAATGCATTGATAGATTTTGGTTGTATGAACATTTTAATAATATTTGTTCTCCTAATCGATGAGCATGGGATATCTTTCCATTTGTGTCATCTTCAGTATCTTTCATCAATGTTTTGTAGGTCTCAGAATACAGGTCGTTCATCTTCTTAGTTAAGCTTACTCCTAGGTATTTTATTCTTTTTACTGCAATTCACAAGATTGTTTTCTTAATTTCTTGTTCTGCTACTTCATTATTTTTATATAAAAATGCAGCCAATTCTTGTAAATTGATTTCATAATGTGTGGCTTTACTGAATTCATTTACTTGTTATAGTAGTTTTATAGTGAAATCATATATATGTATATATATATATCAGATTTATAGTGAAATATCACTCAACCATAAAAAAGAATGAAATCTAGACATTTGTAACAACATAGATGGATCTAGAGGGTATAATGCTATGTGAAATAAGTCAATCAGAAAAAGACAAATACCATATGATCTCACTTATCTGCAGAATTAAAGAAACTAATAAACAAAAGCAGGATCAGATCTATACATACAGAAAACAAACTGTTGCTAGAGGAAAAGCATGTAGGGGGTGGGCAGAATAGGTGAAGGGAATCAGAGATAGAAGCTTCCAAGTATGGAATGAATAAGTCACAGGATTAAAATGTACATATAGGGAATATAGTCATTAATAATTTAATAGCAATGTATAATGACAGATGGAAGATACAATTTTGGTGATCATAGCATAACATATAGAGAAGTCAAATCACTTGAAAATAAGATACGATTTGGTATCAAACATACTCAAATGAAAAAAATTCAAAAAGATAGACACATAAATATCCAGATGCTTTAATACAGGGAACTGGTGGCAGCCAGAAGGTAGGTGCGTGCGGGATGAATGAGATAGGCAGAGATCAAAGATACAAAATTCAAGTTATAAAATAAATAGGTCACAGAAATGAAAAATATAGGGAATATATTCAATATGATTGCAATATATGTGATATGATTGCAATATATTCATATTGCAATATGATTGCAATAATGTGGTTTGGTAACAGATGGTTACTACACTCATGGTAAACAATGAGTGATGTATAGAATTATTGAATCATTGTGGTGTACACCTGAAAAATATACACTGTATGTTACTTATACTTTAATAAAATATAAATAAATAAATAAATAAATAAATAAATAAAGTATCTAAATGAAATGCAAGAGGATAAATCCAATATAACCAGAGAAAACTCATTGTAATCAAACTGTCAGAAATAAAAGGGCATTTTTAAAATAACAAGAGAAGTGATTCATCACATATAAGTAACACATATAAGTAACCATCAATAACATAATTTGTGGTTCCATCAGCAGAAATCCTCTAAGAGAAAAAGCATTTAGATGGTATAAAGTACTGAAGAAAATGAACTGAGAATTCTATATCTGGCAAAACTGTCCTTCAAAAATGAGGGACAGATTAAGATATTCCTAAATAAAAACAGACAGTTTATTACCATTAGACCTGCCCAAAAAGAGATATTAAAGGGAATACTTAAAGTTGAAAAGATGCTAGGCAGTGGCTAAAAACAAAAATATAATGTCCTCAGAACAAAGAAGATAGACGCATGGCAAATACAAAAACAAGTATTAATATAATATTGACACATAACTCCACTTTTTTCTATATTTTATTATTGGAATCTGATTTGACAACATATAGTATAACAGCCAGTTATACTACATCAAGTGCCCCCTCCGTGCCCATCACCCAGTCACCCCATCCTGCTGCCCACCTCCCCTTCCACTACCCCTTGTTCGTTTCCCAGAGTTAGGAGTCCCTCATGTTCTGTCACACTCTGATATTTCCCACTCATTTTCTCTCGTTTCCCCTTTAATCCTTTACACTAATTTTTATATTCCATGAATGAATGAATGAAGCCATATAATGATTGTCCTTCTCTGACTGATGCACTGCACTCAGCATAATACCCTCCAATTCTATCCACATTGAAGCAAATGGTGGGTATTTGTTGTTTCTAATGGCTGAGTAATATTCCATTGTATACATAGACCACATCTTCTTTATCCATTCATCTTTTGATGGACACCAAGGCTCCTTCCACAGTTTGGCTATTGTGGACATTGCTGATATAAACATCGGGGTGCAGATGATTCGGATTTTCACTGCAACTGTATCTTTGAGGTAAATCCCAGCAGTGCAATTGCTGGGTCTAGGGTAGCTCTATTTTTAACTCTTTGAGGAACCTCCACACAGTTTTCCAGAGTGGCTGCACCAGTTCACATTCCCACCAACAGTGCAAGACGGTTCCCCTTTCTACATATCCTCTCCAACACTTGTTGTTTCCTATCTTGTTAATTTTCACCATTCTAACTGGTGTGAGGTGGTATCTCATTGTGGTTTTGATTTGTATTTCCCTGATGGCCAGTGATGCGGAGCATTTTCTCATGTGCCTGTTGGACATGTCTATGTCTTCTTCTGTGAAATTTCTGTTCATGTCTTTGGCCCATAGACTTTAGTCAATAATAATGTACCAGTGTTGGTTTATTAATTACAAAGCAGTATCATATTGATTAATATATTAATAATAGTGGGAACTGAATATGGATATGCAAATTTCTATTATCATATCAATTTTATGTAAATCTGAAATTGACCTAAAAACTTTGGTTTAAAAATTAGTTTTTTGGTTATAATGGTTCTTTGTAATGATAGTCCAAATATCCCTCCTCATTCTCAAAACTCAATAAATTTATTCACTTTGCCATAGTAAAAAACATTAATGTTTAGTCACTGAAATTAGGCTTAAATACGAAATCAGTGATTACATGTTCATTGTGTACAAAATATTTATTAGGTTCATCCTTTAAATTTTTTTAAACATAGCCTCTGCTCTCAAAGGTTTAAAAAGCTAACTATAGGATTAAGAGGTAGACCAGAGTGTTTCAAATTTGGAAATATTGACATTTTGGCCTAGACAATTATTGTAAAGGGCTGTCTTATACATTATATGGTGTTTACTAGTATCTTTGGTCTCTACCTGTTTGCTACCAGTACACTCTTCCATAATTATGACACCCAAGTAAAGAATTATGTACTTCTCATTTTTTTTACAATTCTATAACTGTTCTAAAAAATGTAGTCTATTAATTAATGAATAACAATTCCAGATAAAAACATTTTAAATATATTTATGGAAATAATTACATCTTCGTAGTCAGGATGAACTTAACATAAGATTACAGAAAATTGTTTTCTGTATTATTATTATTCACTAAAGTCCATACTTTAGTCAGATTTCTTCACTTCTTATTTAATGCCATTTTGCTATTCCAAAGTCTATATATCTTGTACTAACTTCTTCATTTGTTCCATTACTGCCTTTATTTCTACTTGTTGATTTTCTTGAATTGAAATGTTTTAATTCCCTCCTCATTTTTAATTGTGAATATTCTATAGATATTTCATTTTTGGTTATCACTAACATTACATATAAAAGCCTAAAGTCATAAAAACTTATTGTAATCATATATACCTGATTATATCACAAATTTACAAAAATGTACAGAAATTTTTATGTACATTTTCTCATATAATCATCTGAAGAACCCTGTGACATAAGCATTACTTTTGGTAGTATTGGTATTAGTATTATTTTTATCTCCATTTTGTAGGAGAAAATTAAAGCTTAGAAAGATATAGTGAGTTGCCCAAGATCGTTCAGCTTGTATGTACAAGAGCAGGAACTAAATCTAGGTATTTTAGTGTTTTTTTTTTCCATTTCAGCATGCTGCCTCTGCTGTCACCATCTATATACCATACAATAATGAAAAGGGAAGAACATTCTCTAATGCATTGGCTTCCATTACAACATCTGACCTGACATTACAGTATCTAAAATGGAGACAAGAGAATTGTAGTTTATGAGCTCTGGGAACTTATTCAGATTGGGTTGTTTTTCAAAAGTTTAGTTTTAATTGTTGGTATGCTTTTTCGCTTGTTTTATTATATTCTGATTAGGTGATGACCAAGAATAGATTTTAATATTTTATAATTTTGGTTACTATGCATGTTATATTTTGGATGCTATAGTTTGATATAGCCATATTTTTTGAATATTAATTTCTTATTTTTATAATATTTTTAAAAAAGATTTTTGTTTGTTTATTCATGAGAGACACAGAGAGAGGCAGAGATTTAGGCAGCAGGAGAAGCAGGCTCCCTTCAGGGAGCCCAATGTGGGACTTGATCCCAAGACCTTGGGATCATGACCTGAGCTGAAGGCAGATGCTCAACCACTGAGCAACCAAGGTGCCCCTAATTTCTTATTTCTTAATGAGACACAAGATGCAGTTGCCTTTGTATTTGGAAACATAACAAAATTATGCATGGTTCATATTGATAGGATTTTTAGATTCTAAAAATCTGTATTTTAATCATAAAAAATACTGCAGATATCTAATAAATTTGCATGCCCAAGTAAATACATCCCCAATAGTTAATAATTAAAGATGACTTTTTGGCCTTAACCAAATTAGGCTGAAGAAATTTCACAGAATAATATTATTTCCTTGCCAGAACTTCCTAAAATATATTCCTGCTTTAGAATATGCTCCTCTGCAATAAATGATGGAATATACATGAGGAATGCTAAGATAATATGGCATTGACATTGAACATTTGATCGACTCAATGTAAACCAAACCATTATTTGAGCAAAGAAAAGATTATGGTAACTGAGTTAAGGGGAACCTGGATGCTTTTTAACCTATGGTGAAAAAGTATTGTTCCTTTCAGAAACAAGCACATTTTGTAGCAGACAATTTCTAAGGATATTCATACCATGCCAACCTAATTATCCATGTAATACTGTGACTGAATGTCCCAAAGAGTCTTTAGAGGTTCAGAAGATTCAGAGACAAAAAAGAAGATTCAGAGATGAATCATTTATTTAAATTAAACAGAGAATAACGTCACCTGGCCCAATTGTCTTCAGAGAAACACAGGCTGAATTGGGGGTGGGGGAACCTAAAACTAATGATTGTAAAATGATGCCTAAAAGAAACAAAGACCATAAGCAAAGTATTTGTGTTCATCCAACCATTAAGGATTTAATCTTCTACTGATCATAAGCTTCTATATGCTTGTGTATTTAAATTCCACCATTGTGTGATGCTGAGAAAACATGAAGACAACTTGCATCATTGTGAATTCAAGTCATCATATTTGCCTAAATAGTCAAGTGGTACAAGCTTCCAGTTAGAAGATGAAAGAGCCAAGATTTCCATCAATAGATGAATGGATAAAGAAGATGTGGCATATATATACAATGGAATATTACTCAGCCATTAGAAAGGATGAATGCCTACTATCTACATCAACGTGGATGGAACTGGAGGGTATTATGCTGAGTGAAAGTGGTCAGAGAAAGACAATTCTCATATGGTTTTACTTATATGTGGAATATAAGA
Source organism: Canis lupus dingo (assembly GCF_003254725.2). NCBI lineage: Eukaryota > Metazoa > Chordata > Mammalia > Carnivora > Canidae > Canis > Canis lupus. Next base: position 68,112,653 of record NC_064281.1, read on the forward strand.
AACAGTGCAGAGGATCATAGGGGAAGAGAGGGAAAACTAAATGGGAATTCATCAGAGAGGGAGAAAAACCATGAGAGACTCTTAACTATAGGCAACTCACTGAGGGTTGCTGCAGGGGAGGTGGGCAGGGGTATGGGGTAATTGGATGATTGGTATTAAGGAGGGTATGTTGATAAGCACTGGGTGTTATATGCAACTGATGAATTATTAAACTCTACATCTGAAACTAATGATGTACTACTATATGTTGGTTAATTGAATTTAAATTAAAATAGGAAAGAAATAAAATAAAATCCATTGGTCTGGGAAAAAAACATGAATAAGCTCTGGAGATCTAATATACAGCCTTGTGACTATTGTTAACAATACTGTATTGTATACTTGAAAGTTGATAAGACTCTAGATCTTAAATGTTCTCACCACACTCATTAAAAATGGTAACTCTGTGAAGTGACAGACGTGTTTACTAACCTTATCATGGTAATAATTTCATAATCTATACATATATGAAATCATTACACTGTACACCTTAAACTCACACAATGTTATGTGTTAATTATGTCTCAATAAATCTGGAAAAAATATATAAAATATGGAAATTATATATTTTCTTGATGGCACTGACCTTGTAAAGAATGTTATGAACTCAAGTTTGAAATTCTTTAGGAAATATTTCTGATGTATAATGAGTATCCCATGGAGAAGCTTCAGGACATAATCAAATTTGAAAAGTTTTTGAATCATCCCTACAATTTTATGCCTAATTACATAACTGTGGTACCAATAAAAATCAAAAAAAGAGGCTGGCATATTTAAGTTTATGTTTATGCATGTAAAAATTACCACTAGTCCTGCAATGGTACTATACACATTTATGATTCCATTCTAAGTATAAATATGAACCATCACATTTCATTTTAATGGGAAGCTAGACAGTAATCATACTGAAATATTTAAGATTGGAGGGCAAATTTATATTTTACTTTAACCCAGTATATTTCTTTTAGAATTTGATGTGCCCAAATTTCTGCTGGACATTTTCACACTCAGCAAATCATATTCTCCCTCTTACTCCCCTTTCAGATTGGATACACAAAATCCTGAAGCTATGAATGTCAGCAGGTCCGAGGAGCAGTTCCATGCTGTAAACCACGCAGAGCAAACTCTTCACAAAATGGAGAACTACCTGAAAGAGGAACAGCTGTGTGATGTATTACTTATTGCTGGACACCTCCGAATCCCAGCCCATCGGTAAGCATCCTTATGCAGACAGATCATTTTGTGAATATAGCACGTGAATGAGAATGAATTGGTCCTTTGAAAACAAATTAGAACACTGAAGAAAATATATTTTTATCTTCCTACATTGAAAAAGTATTAGTATATATGTTCCATTTCCCTGTGTGATATTTAGAAGAACCAAACTTTAGAGAAATTGATTTAAAACAGCACAAATCCTCAAAAGAAAGTCAATTTACTTAATTTACCTTTCTAATTTCACTACACTTTACTGTGAAAAAAATTTATGTGGATAACAAACTCAGCAGTGTTACAAACTTACTGATTGTTTTTGATGAAACTACAGACTAACTTAAGTTCCTATGAAACATTCCTATTTCAAGGTTGGTTCTCAGCGCAGTGTCTGATTATTTCGCTGCAATGTTTACTAATGATGTGCTTGAAGCCAAACAAGAAGAGGTCAGGATGGAAGGAATTGATCCTAATGCACTTAATTCCTTGGTGCAGTATGCTTACACAGGTAAAGTAAAATGTATTAAGTCAATCAATCATCACAAATACCCTATATTAGATAATCTACATTATTATTATTCCTACTCTAGAAATGAGAAAATTGAAGGATCAACTAGTTAAGTAATTTTCCCAAGATAGTAAGGGGCAGAATCAAAATCTAAATTCAGTAGTATAAAAGAATAAGAGGTGAATAATATGCCATAAAATTTTTGACCATGAGAGAATAAAGCTATTTTAACACAAAAATACAGGGACATGTCTGTCTCTCTCCTGAATGGTGTGGGTACATTCCCATTTTTAAAAAAGATTTATTTATTTTTGTGTTTATTTATTTATTAGTTAGTTAGTTAGTTAGTTAGTTAGTTAGTTAGTTAGAAAGTGTGTGCAAGCGAGAGGAGGGGCAGAGGGAGAAGGAGAGAGAATCTCAAGCAAACTCCATGCTCAGTGCACAGAATCCCATGCAGGGCTTTATCTCAAGACCCAGCAATCATGACCTGATCTGAAATCAAGAGTTGGATGCTTAACTAGCTGAGCCACATATGGCCCCCATTCTCATTTGTAAAACTAGAAGTGTAGTATTCCATGTCTATATTAAAGACTTAGTCTCTTCTTTTGAAATAATAAAGTCATATTTACTCAAACTATAAGGCAAAGGTAACAAGATAAGTTTAGGGGATTAGAAGTATTTATCTATTCCAACTGTCTTGAGGGACAATTGACAAATATATATTTTAAAGTATACTATGTAAAAAAAAAAAAAAATAAAGTATACTATGTGATGATTTGCTATGCATATATAAGTGGAATGTTTACAAAGATGAAGATAATAATGTACATTATCTCAAATAGTTAATTTCCTTTTGTGGTGAAAATGCTTAAGATATATCTCAACAAGTTTCAAGTATACAGTACCCAATATCATGTTATTAACTAAACACAGCATACTATATGTTAGATCACCAGAACTATTATAACTGAAACTTTACACTCTTTGACCTAAACCTCCCCATTTCCCCACTCTCAGCCACTAGCAACCACCAATGTACCTGCCATTTCTGTGAAATCAGAGAAAAAATGTATAAACATTTTCTTTATTCATTCAACCTTTGAAGGACATTTAGGTTGTTTGATTGTTTCCATATCTTAGCTATTGTAAATAATACTGCAACAAATATGGAAGTGCAGATATCTCTTAAGATCCTGATTTCATAGGAATGCCTGGGTGGCCCAGCGGTTGAGTGTTTGCCTTTGGCTCAAGGTGTGATCCTGGGGTCCCGGGATCAAGTCCCACATTGGGCTCCCTGCGTGAAGCCTGTTTCTCCTTCTGCCTATGTCTCTGCCTCTCTCTCTCTCTCTCTCTCTTTGTCTCTCATGAATAAATAAATAAAATCATCTTAAAAATCCTGATTTCATTTCTTTGTATAAATAATTATGATTGCTGGATCATATGGTAGTTTTATTTTCTAATTTTTTCAGGAATGACCATATTATTTTCCATAAAGCTTTATTAATTTACATTCCCACAAATAGTGCATAAAGGTTTCCTTTTCTCCAAAGTCTCACCAACATTGGTTATACCTTATCTTTTTGACAATAGCCATCTTAACAGCTATGCATTTTGATTTACATTTCACTGGTAATTAGTGATATTAAGCACCTTTTCATATCCCTATTGCTAATTTGTATTTTATCTTTGGAAAAAATATATTATTCAGGTTACTTGATCTTTTTTAATTGGATTATTTGCTTTTGTGCTATTAAATTATAGGAGTCCTTTATATATTTCAGATATTAGCCCCTTATCAGATATATGGTTTGCAATATTTTTCTCTCATTCTGCAGATTGCCTTTTCAATACATTTTATATTTCGTTCTCTATGCAGAAGATTTTTAGATTGATGTAGTCCCACTTGTTTATTTTAGCTTTTGTAGCCTGTCTTTTGGTTTATTATCCAATAAATTGTCAAGAACAATGTCAAGGAATTTTTTTACTGTTTTCTTCTAGGAGCTTTATGATTTTGTTCATTAAAAAATGAATATTATTTTTAATAATCAGGCCAAGTTTCAATGTCTGTAGCAGGTGAATCTTTAGGTATGTATCTGAGAATAGTTTATAACTTCTCTGGGTCTCATGAGATACAGGCAGCAGTCTCCCATCAAAATCTATGACAATAAACAAACAAACAAAGAAACAAAAAAAAAACTCAAGAAAGTCTGCTGATGGATGAGACCCTTTTGCACCATATTTTAGAGGTTGAAACAAATACAGAGCATATCACAATCTCTATTTCTCTTTTCTTTATGCATATGAAACCATATAGCATCCATACTAAGACATTTTACAAGGAAAAATATAAGGAAATAGTTTATAGTATATATGTCCCATATGAAATATCATTTTTTAAAATTACATATAGGTTGGCTAAAACAAAAAAGGAATATAACTTATGAAAATAACTTACAACATTTGCAATAAGCCATTAACAATGTTTCCTCTGAAAATTTATATATATGTATATATGTGTGTGTATATATATAATATCTCAATATAAAGGAAACAAATAGCTCTGATCTCATAAAAAAATCTCTTCATAGATATTTTCAAACAGAATCACTTTCTTATATCTAAGAAAATGATCATACAAACATTTATTTGAGGACTGTTGGCAATATTATTTTTCTTAATTGAGACAATGCCAGGGGTTAGTTCCAGGTATAATACCTTAGTAAACTCATCCTTATCAGCTAATAAATGCAGACACACACACAAAAATATAGACATATAATCTTAGTGCTCTACTTATTTATCAAAAAAATTATTGCCCTACAAATGATAGTTACATGTATGGGCAATTGTATGGTTCTTACACAATATGATATAATACTCCCTGAGTCATAGTATTTACAGTTTTTGATATAAGATTTAGAGGCAGGTCTAAGATGACAAATAACATATTACTGTTCTTTGCAATAATGGTATTCACTGTTCCTTTGCTACATTTGATAATCTAGCCTGGCTCCCTGCATCCATTTTATTAGTGTTTTTATGGACTTCCTTGCATATGACGACCTTGAAAGGTATTCCCATAGTGAATGCTATGCCCTAGAAAAGATGGCCCTAGTAATGACAGAAATTGAAAAGTTCACCTAATGAGCACATTTGTGTCTTACTTTATTGGACATATAATCATTCTTTACTTTTTCAAACCATCTAGGTGTCCTGCAGCTAAAAGAAGATACTATTGAAAATTTGCTGGCTGCAGCTTGTCTCTTGCAGCTGACTCAAGTCATTGAAGTCTGCTCCAATTTTCTCATAAAGCAGCTCCATCCTTCAAACTGTTTAGGGATTCGGTCATTTGGAGATGCCCAGGGTTGTACAGAGCTCTTAAGTGTGGCACATAATTACACAATGGTAAAATCAATTGCTTCAAATTAACTTGTAATAATGTTATACTAACCCAATAGCTAACTTACTGATTTCTTTACTAATATATATGTGTACATATGCATATATGTGTATATCAATATATAATGTATGAGTGTGTGTATATATACTATATAAGTATATATATATATATAAAGTAAAGATTCTAATGTTGGTATAAAATTAAAGACCAATAAAAATTTATATAATTATATAATTTGAACCAGACAAAATTTTTATCTAATATCCATTATGTGCAAGTTATTTATAAATTATTCATATAATTCAAGCTGTACTCAAACAATGAGTACAATGAGAAACAATGTTTCTCATTTTGTAAATTGAAAAGTGTAAATCTCAAAGCTTGGAGAAATGAAAATACTACAAAACATAAATCATATAAGTACATATTTCTTTTTTTAAAAGATTTTATTTATTTATTCATTTGAGACCCACAAAGAGAGAGGCAGAGACACAGGCAGCGGGAGAAGCAGGCTCCATGCAGGGAGCCCGATGTGGGACTCAATCCCAGGACTCCAGGATCACACCTTGGGCCGAAGGCAGGCACTAAACCAATGAGCCAAGCACATATTTCAATTTGAATCCACAGTATTAGGAAAATATATTATTCCTGATTTCTTTTAAGTTTTTATTTACATTCCAGTTAGCATACAGAGCACTATCAGTTTCAAGTGTACAATTTAGTGATTCAACATATACATGCAGTACCTGGTGCTCTTCACAGTAAGTGCATTCCTAACCCCCATCACTTATTTAACCTATCCCCCACCCACCTCCTTTCTAGTAATCATCAGTTTGTTCTCTACAGAACAAGAGTCTGTTACATCACTGTAGCTCCATCCACGTTGTTGCAAATGGCAAGATTTCATTCTTTTTGATGGCTGAGTAATATTTCATTGTGCGTGTGTATATATATATAATACATATCGAGTTGTATATATATATATATATAAATTTATTCTTTATCCATTTAACAGCTGATGGACATTTGGGATCTCTCCATGTTTTGGCAGTTGTGATAATGTTGCTATAAACTTTAGGGTACATGTATCCCTTCTAATTGTTATTTTGTATTATTTTTTAATAATAAATTTATTTTTTATTCGTATTCAATTTGCCAACATACAGAATAACACCCAGTGCTCATCCTGTCAAGTGCCCCCCTCAGTGCCTGTCACCCATTCACCCCCACCCCCTGCCCTCCTCCCCTTCCACTACCCCTAGTTCGTTTCTCAGAGTTAGGAGTCTTTATGTTCTGTCTCCCTTTCTGATATTTCCTACCCATTTCTTCTTCTCCCTTCCCTTCTATTCCCTTTCACTATTATTTATATTCCCCAAATGAATGAGAACATATAATGTTTGTCCTTCTCCGATTGACTTATTTCACTCAGCATAATACCCTCCAGTTCCATCCACGTTGAAGCAAATGGTGTGTATTTGTCATTTCTAATGGCTGAGTAATATTCCATTGTATACATAAACCACAAGAAGATGTGGTTTATTTTGAATTCTTTAGGTAAATACATAGTAGTGCAATTGCTGGATGGTGGGGCTGTTATATTTTTAACTATTTGAGTAACTTCCATCCTTTTTTTCCAGAGTGGTTGTACCAGTTTGCATTCCCCCTAACAGTGTAAGAGAGTTCCCCTTTTTCCACATCCTCACCAATATCTTTTGTTTCTTGTGCTATTAGTTTTAGCCATTCTGACAAGTGATATCTCATTGCAGTTTTCATTTGTATTTTTCTTTTTAAAAAATATTGTATTTATTTATTCATGAGACACACACACTCACACACACACACACACACACACACACACACAGAGGCAGAGACACAGGCAGAGGGAGAAACAGGCTCCATGCAGGGCACCTGATGCGGGACTCGATCCCTGGTCTCCAGGATCACATCCTGGGCCAAAGGCGGCGCTAAAGGCGGTGCTAAACCACTGAGACACCGGGGTTGCCCCATTTGTATTTTTCTGATGATGTGTGATGTTGATCATCTTTTCATGTGTATGTTGGCCACCTGTAGGTCTTCTTTGGAAAAATATCTCTTCATGCTTCTGCTCATTGTTAAATCAGTGTATTTGTTTCTTTGTCCCTGACTTTTTGTAATATTAGAACTTAAGTTTCTATAATTGTATACATTATGATTTCTAATGAAAGTTAAATAACTTTCAATAAGAAAAGACTAATTAATATACCAATGTTAACTAGAAGAGCTTAAGTACTATCAAAATCAGCCAATTCTGAATGGATATTTTATGTTGTAACAAAAAATATCTATTTCGGTTAAAAACAGTTTGAAGTTCAATCCTTTAACTTGACTAAACTTAACTTAAAATCCTTGTCAATTCTATCAGTAATTATAATAAATTAACTGAACATGTTTGTATGTGTTAATTCTTTAAAACATGTGGGATCCCTGGGTGGCGCAGCGGTTTAGCACCTGCCTTTGGCCCAGGGCGCGATCCTGGAGACCCGGGATCGAATCCCACGTCGGGCTCCCAGTGTATGGAGCCTGCTTCTCCCTCTGCCTGTGTCTCTGCCTCTCTCTCTCTCTCTCTCTCTCTCTCTATCATAAATACATAAAAATTAAAAAAAAATACTAAAAAACATGCTTGGGATAAGACTATCTGTATTCAGTCAAGTGACAGTGAGGTGAAATATATATTATATATTGTCTGTAGGGAGGCAAGAAAAAGTAGTCAGAGGATATTAAATTACCATTAATGTTAATAATTCCATGATGAAAAGAAAATGAACTTTTGAACATCTGAAGCAGGAAAAATATCAGATGGCTCTTTCTGTGAAACCCAAACAAAAAGTTAAATATTTCAAACTACAAAAATTGCTATAGTTATTTAAGATTTAAAAATAAAAGACGGATATATAAAAGCAAACAATAGAGAATCACATGTAAAACTAAAACTAACCATATGAATTCAGAATTGAGATGCGTATAAACAATATTTTTCTAGAATTTCATACGGATCTTAATTTTTTCAACTTTCTAATATTAGAATTCTTTAAATTTGCTTAGCAAAACTTTCTCCTTCTTGGGATACGTGGGTGGCTCAGCAGTTGAGCGCTTTTGCCTTCTGTTCAAGGCATGATCCTGGGATCAAGTCCGACATCAGGGTCCCCCCAGGGAGCCTACTTTTCCCTCTGCCTGTGTCGCTGCCTCTCTGTGTGTGTGTCTCATGAATAAATCAATAAATTCTTTAAAAATACTTTCTCTTTTTTCCCATCCTTAGTTATTTTTCCAAATTAGAAGTTTTAAACAAAGTCCTGAAACTATGCCATTATGGGGAGAATTATATTATAATGGCCTGGTATTTTAATATATGTAATCTAACTGTGTTACATATACTCCTATGTGCTAAATACAGGTGCCATATAGTCTGTAGGAACATCAGTTGTATAGTTCAAAGATTAATCCTACCACAAAAGCCAAACATTAAAACTACTTGTTAATTTACTTAAATTCTTAAACTAAATATTAAATTTCTTATCTGGTATCTTACTCTCACAGACAGAACCCATTCTGATAAACAGCTTGAATTATGTTTTGTTGCTCAAAGTGACTTGTTTTCCTTTTCTTATTATGTGAGTGAAACTGAGTGTTAAAATAGGATGTGCACAAAAATACTATTGTCTTACTTAGCTCCCTTTCTTTAGTTGTCTTAGTATCTAGTATAAATGAAGCGAGGTAGGCAAAGATCTTGCTATCATAATGCTTTTGTAATACTGTATTGATATTATAAAATACAAATAGTTTTAATGTTTAAGAATAATGTTAATCTCTCAAGACTCAATTACAAACCTTTGAATCATAGACTGAGTATAACAGATCTCCCTCCCTAATGAGAATGGGCTTCATTCAGAAACATCCTCACTGACACACTCAGAATAATGTTTGATCAAAAATCTAGACATTCCGTGGGTAAGTTGACACATTAAATTAACCATCATAATTCTATAAATAGTAGTCTGCATTGATGAAACACTCAGCAAATATGGTACGCTCATTTAGTAAGTTTAACAACAAAGTAAGTGTGAATTAAAAAATAAATATCAAACCTCTTGGGAAGGTACATAAAAGAAAGTGTTTACCTCGAAATTGGAAACGAAATAATTCCAAAATAAAACAATTTAAAATTAATCATTAAGCTTAACTAAATATTTCCCCATAATAGTGGATAATGAAGTATCATATATAGATCATTTAAACCAATATATTAATTTTTTATTTAGACTAAGTTACTATATTGCCAAACAATTTTAATATTCTCATCAGGAAGTTTCTCTGGAGCCATAACAAATTCTATCCTAAACTCTAATTGCTTGCTATAAATGTGATCATCATATCCATCATTTGAGTAATTTCTTTTTTTCAAATGCATAACCAAATTTGATAGATTTTTCTATGATCCACATTAGCTATTGAGTAGGTTTTACAACTGAACCAATCTTTTTCTCTCCTTCACTTTATCTCTCAGTGTCATTTACTATTTTTCTTTTCTTTCATTGGGGAGTAGATAGGAGAATGGAATATAAGGTCTTTTATCATATTGACATAATGATATAAACTCTCAGAGTTTACATACATGGCCTAATAGGCAACCACATTTTTAGACTTTTATATTTTTTTCTTAACCCATCATAAAAATTATGTCACTTATGAAAGGCAGTCACAGTGTTGAACAAAATGGAGTAGACCTGGAGACTTAGGTTTTTGTCTATACTTTGTCATTTATTGCACAGGAAACCAAAAAATTCACATAGCCTGTTTTCTCATCAGAATAATTTGACCTCCCACAAGATCACATTGGTGATGACTTAATGTGGCTGGATTTTTTTGACTTAATGTTTGTGAAAGTATGATGTACTGTATAAATGTAATGTATTATTATTTGTAGTACTGGTTGCATTACATTGCTGTAGGTGAGAGGGTTTTCAACCAGGGACATTGGCTACAATAAAAACACCATCCTCTCTCAATTGTTCATCTTAATCACAAAAGGGCTCTTCATTTAAATAGGCAGTTTAGCTTGGAATTTATGGTATTAGAGCTCCCTGAAGGGGCTGTCAAATAGTGGTTTTTGTATGAATAATTTTACTATTAAGCTAAGGCACTTCCAAAATAACTAAACTCTGAGTGGAGCTGAGGGAGTGATTAGATTCATCCAAGATCCCCCCAACTTATTTAGAGGCTGTTTTAAGCTGATTCAAGATTATCTCTTTATTGTACAAAATAAATTACCAACTAGACAAGTTTATCTCCATTTTGGAAGTATATTTTTTCACATTTAGAACTTGAGCCTTTTTTACTAAGAAAAATGTTGTAAATGATAACTGTGTTGTCATAGAAAAATATGCAACATTATAAATAAGAAAAATATAGTGGTATTTTCATGAAAAAATTGAAATACAGAGGCCTGAAATTTGATACTTCATAAAATATAACCCTGTGACAAAGAGAGAATTAAGTAATAATATATAATAATTGAAAGACAACCCCAACACCTCCCTCTCAAAAATAACTCCATCGGAATCCCTTTTAGATTGTCCTAAATTGGTATATTATCCATTGTAAAATATATATTTGCCTTGGTTAATAAAAGATCATGTTTTTCCATAAGAGAAGAGTTTTTCATTAATCTGTTTATCTCATCTCAAAGGAATTCGGTATGTTGCCCTCTCAAATGCACAAAGCTACCTTTCCCAGGTCTTCAACGTAGCCTCCACCTTGAAAATTTCCAACCTTCCTCTTAAGTTTTTTGGCTAAAGATCAACTCAAAATCAGTCACTTTTGGGGTCATAAGCTGTTGCTACCTACAACAGCTCGGAGAGAAAAAGCACTTGTATCAACTCGAACACTACCCATGTGGCCTGTGAAACAGTTAAGCCATTTTGTTGTGTTCAATAAATAATTCTCAGTGGAAACATTTGGCTCCTCAGCTTCAGAAGGTTCCCCTTACCCTCTTTCACAGGCAGCAATGACATCTATTTGTTATAAATGCATATATCTGTTTCTCTCATATTTTCTTAATTTCAACAATGTGAAATGCTTTCATATGCTTATTTTGTTAAGATATTTCTAAAGTAAAAGTTTCAGTAAAAGATCTTTCTTTTCTAGGAACACTTCATTGAGGTAATAAAGAACCAAGAATTCCTCCTGCTTCCAGCTAATGAAATTTCAAAACTTCTGTGCAGTGATGACATTAATGTGCCTGATGAAGAAACAATATTCCATGCTCTAATGCACTGGGTGGGGCATGATGTGCAGACTAGACAACAGGACCTAGCTATGCTGCTTTCTTATATCAGGCTGCCATTACTTCCACCACAGGTATGAAAATTTACCCAGGTAACATATAATTCTAAGCTACCACTAGGCATTAATCCATTCCTTTTTTGTATTATTTTATTCTGAGAATTTCTGTTAACTGGAATGTACATGGTTTCACAAAAAGACATATCCAGCCTTCAAATAGCACTATTTATGATGAAGAGAGAAAACAAGTATTAAAAAAAGTACAGATATTCCCTACATTTCAGCATACTCTTTAGTTTCAGTTTCCTCTCTCACCAAATAGCACTTGTAAGAAGCAGAAAGAAGAGAAAATGACTAGGTTCTTTTTTTCTTTTCCTGACCACCTTCTAGGTAAGCTGATAATAACCAGTATAGTAGCATCCCAGAGGAGACTTTAGCAAGGAGTTAGTCTAATCTGGTTAATAGTTATTAACATATTAATTAGCTGCTATATTGAAATCATAATATAGTAGCTTCAGATGCACTACAGAATCATTATAATGGCACCCTCATCATACACGCTATAGGATAATAGTATAAACTATTCTAAACACAAACACCCTTGTATATGGTTTGGGATTGACCTATCTCATACTGAGTTTTAGTAAGTGAAGTTTACTGAAGTTGGACTGCAGTCTCACTATATACTTCTACCATTGATGATTTTTTTCTGTAGCAAATTTATCAACAGAAGGTATCGATTGTATTCTATATATATGGATATATTGCACATACGCACGTTTCATATATTATATAGCCTGTGACTGATATCATCAAACATCATCCACATTGTAAGTAGGAGCTTCATCTAGATTTAGTGTATTAGTAGCTTCATAAATGTTAAAATTAATTCACTTTCAACAAACTGCTAATATTAAAAAACAGAATATTAATTTGCTAATGTTTTCTCTACTTTTTTTAACCTTTATGTGTTAATTAAATCCATGGAGCTACATATTTACTTTTAAGAATCTATCCACATGCAGTGAAAGAATCCTGACTGCCTTCTTGGGTATAGCAAATTTATTCAAAGGGCAAGGCAATAGTAACACCAAAAAGAGAAACATTAAAATATATGTGTAATTTTAGACCCAAGGTTCAGAATTTTTGGAAATTTTATGTTTGTGTGAATGTGTATACACTTATATGTGTTATTCTCATGAGAGGTTCTAATATGATTTATTAGATTCTTTAAGGCAGTGCTACTCAAAATGGCCCTGAGCTAGCAGCATAGCATTGCCTGAAAGCTGGTTCTAAACTCTGTTTCCTAGGCCACCACCACAGACCTACTGAAACTATTTATGGCTGTGAGGCCAAGGAATCTGTGTTTTAATATGTTCTCCAGATGATTCTTAGATATGCATAAAAACTGAGACACAATGGTGTAAAGGATCAGAGGTCCTTAATTTTACACTGCTTTGTCTATATGATGTTATTTCAGCAAACTGCTTAGTTTGGCTTCTCTTACTTTATTGGAATAAGAAGAAATTTCCAGCACAAACACACAACCAATGGTCTTTGGCCTCCCACCCCTGAGTATGTCTTAGGTCTAAAGTGTGGACTTCTGTGAACTTTTCCTAATAATGTTAGTGATGGGTAATATCATACAAAAAATAGACCTTCCAATATAATTTTAATAGTGACTTTAACAAATATTCTAGAAATGAAATATATGAAGAGAATGATGGTAAATGCCTGAAGAATATTTTGAAAAAAAGTTACGTAGCCCAGTTTTCAAATAAATTTTCAGCAACATATGCATTAAGGAAATGCCTGGGGTCTCACCAGCCAAGTCAAATAGTAATCCATAAGAGATTACAGGTGGAATGAAAACTAAGCTAGGGTTAAGTACTGCAGAACAGGAAACCTCAGGGAAGTTTTATGTGAAGAGATTAGCATTTCCACTCCAACAAACTGCTTACAATTCCTTTCAGTGTCCTATGATACTGTAGACCCAAAACTCCAATGAACCAATATAAATGGCCCTTGGTAAAATTCTGAAACAGGCTCTTGAGTCTCCTCAGCTCACCTCAGGAAAAATATTTTACTTAGATTTTATCCCATTCAATTGAGGTCTTATTGTCTTCCAGGCAATGATGGTCATAAAGCATTTATCATCTAATATTATCTAATTATTAACACATATTCTTTTCTGATATACACATGTACAAGTATAGATAAAAAACATCCACTTTCAAAATACTTATAAAAGTGACTTAATGATAAAGATGCAGTTCTTTATAGGTGATTTTACTTTATTTTAACTGGTCATGTTTATACCAACTTCTCTTAGTTCACCAATAACTGCTTGATTAGTTACATGCAGTAGACTGAAAGATGCCTACTTTGTGTAGACATAGCCAGTCCCTTGAAGGGGACCCATTTTATGAGTGTCTTTTCACTCTCACTTCTTGTTATTCTATGAGTATCTATTGAAAAAATATATATCAAATAAATATGAACAGATCAGTAGCTACTACCATGAGATCTTTAACCATTTTACATCATAAGTGGACATAAAAATGTTACTAAGCAATTTAAAATGCAAACACTTTTACATTTGGATTAGCTCACGTTTTCTCCAAAGTTATATAAGCAAAAATATGCTCTTTTTAGTGGTGGATTCTTTACTTCATATACCATGAATCATTACTTTTCAGTTACTGGTGGATCTTGAAAATAGCTCCATGTTTACTGGTGATCTTGAATGTCAGAAGCTCCTAATGGAAGCTATGAAGTATCATCTCTTACCTGAGAAAAGACCTATGATGCAAAGCCCTCGGACAAAGCCTAGAAAATCAACTGTAGGGGCACTTTATGCTGTGGGAGGCATGGATTCTATGAAAGGTAACAATAATGATTAGAAAGTAATATTCAAAAAAGAAGACATATTGTCAACACCCCCAAGTTTTGAAGATGGCATTAAAGGCATATTTAAATTTGTGCATGTAAAACTCAATTTCATAAATAGCATACTTTATGAAATTTTGCAAATTTCTTTTTTTACCTTATGGGATATAATCCTTTAATTAATGTTACCTCTTACTAGGTACTTTTATTTTATGGCAGCAATTTTTAAATTTGAGTACGTGCTTTGCAATGTAAGATGTTTTCAGGGAAAACTTACTTCAGGTTTATCATAATTGGAAGGGTTTAGCAAATTTGTATAGAAAGCATATTTGTTGTTAGAAATAGAAGAGGGGCTTTGCTCCAAGTTCCTGTTAGATGCTCAAGGACTCATTACAAAGAATCTTGATGTATTGATGTTACGAAATAAAAAACTAGTTCCAAACTCAGGTTTGGCTGCTTTCCGTGTGAAAATCAATATCCAGAGACAAGTAATGGTGGGAAAAGAAAGAATTGCTTTATTCAGAAAGTTACAATGTAGGAAGATGGTGGACTAATGTCTCCAAGACCACCTTTCCAGTCAAGATGAACCCAGAGGGTTTTAAAGGAGAAGGTTTGGGAAATGGTTGGGACTGAGTGCAGGAGAAGCTGGTGCTCAGGCAGTTAATCATATGTCAACATGACCTTGAACAGACTTGCTGGCATCAGTGGCAGCTATTTTCAAATGTGATCAGGCCTTATCTTTTGGGATAGTCTGGTTCTTCATTCCTTAAGGCCAATGATCTACAAAATCTCAAGGAAAATAGGTTGACTCTATTATAAACAAAGGGACACAGGTCAATAAACAAGGAGTGCATAATCTTGAAGTAATTTAACCCTTAAGACCAGCAGGAGTGCTATTATAAATCCCTGTTGTCAATCCTTCATTCCTTTCTATGGGATATAGGTAGAAGTCCATCTTCTGTAACTGCTCCAAACTGAATTAGGACAGACTATGGCTTTGGAATGGAAAAATTTGATATAGTGCAGGACGTAGTTTTTGCTACCTTGTTCTCATGGAGGGAGTATAGAGGTGGTTTCTTATCCCGTAGCTTGCATATTTTTCTACATTGTTTGACACTACATGGCATCATTAACTTTATCCCATAGTCTAAGGACTAGTAACAATAGAATTAAGTCAAATTTTATCATTCCCTCTAAAATTGATCTGATACCAAAATAATAGATCAGTATAAAAGAAAAAGAGATCAGTAAACCAGTCCCAGCCACCTTGGAAAAATGAAATGTTGTGAGCAAAGGCCTATTGCAGCCAAGTGGCTTGCTGCCTGATTTTGTCCCTCTGGGTTCTTACTTCTAAGGAGGAGTTAATATAGGTACAGAAAGTGGTATTAGCTATTATATAGACTCTGGCTTGTGCAGCAAGCAATTAAGAAATTAATAAGAGGCAATTCTATGGAAACAAAAACAAAGGTTAATTCTTGGAGCAAATTGTAAACCCAATATCAGAGTCCCAAATGCTCCCAATGAGAGGACATTTAGATGTCAGGCTCAAAGCATCCTCAGATGGAGTGGGAGTAAGCACTGGCAATCTGGTAGATTTTTATGGTTTGTAGTCCAAATGTCTCTGGTGGTTTTTTTGAGTGGCCCATAGAGCAACAGGCATGAAGATTGACTATATATGAGCTATTGTGCCAATTTCACTGAAGTTTCTCTTGAGTTGTCTAGCTTCAATTTACAGGGCTTCAAGAAAAAAGGCAGTTTTAGTTCTTAATTAATTTTAAGACAAGAGAATAGGAGAAGATTGGAAACCTTACTTTGGAGAGTCACAGACAAATATTGGAAGAAACCAGAACTTAGTTCCAGCCCAGGTTTATAAGCAAATAACAAACTCTCAAAGATAATTATTCAGACCTAGAATCTACATCTATGAAAGTGTGTTATTGAAATATAATTTTTCTCTCTAAAGTCACCCTCATTCCTGTCAAAGATAGTCAAATGAAGACTGATTTGTTTGTAAGATAAGTTTAGTTTTAATAAATTTAATTAACATTTTACGTGATTATTTACATAAATACAGCAAGAATAGTGATTGACAATAGAGATTTTAAAACCTGCTTTGCCAGAAGTTTTTACAAGGAATTTTAAATTAAACTTCCAATAGCCTCTCAAGGCCAGAAGCCAGGTCAAATATATGCCATCAGATTTGCCTACAATACCTGCAGATTTGGCTGAATTCTTCTCTTCCTGAGGTCTTGGAAATATATTGAGGTTCCTGCATCTTCCGGGAAGTGACATTTCTGACTCACCTGGTATGACTGCTGGGAACTCTTTAAGCAAGGTACCAGGCCAACATCTCCAAGGGACTTTATTGGTTCCATATAGTTCACCTGAGTTCCTTAAAATGATCTAGTTATAACTGAATCTTTGCGTGTCTTTCTTAAATATGGCATTCCACTTAAAGCCTTGGTAAAATAACCGATGTTTCCAATGGTGTCTTGTTAAAAGAGCATCAATTTTCATTGAATATATGCAAATAATGATAATTGCCATGAAAGAAAGAATACTGATTGACAGTTTCCAAATTCCTCAGGGATCAGGTAAGGAAAAATTAAGTATTTCAGTTTGTTTACAAAAGAATATTTTCATCAAATTTCTATAAGTCATAGATATCTTAAGAGAAAAAGCTTTCTTAAATTTGGGAGAGCAAACATTAGAGAAACAGCAATGTTTTAAATAAGAATTATAAAAATATAATCATCTTTTAAAATTTATTTAGTCCCATGTTTTTAATTCTTGTTCTGTTTGGATGCAGTTTTTCCATTAGTTCTGGAAATTGTTAGTTTAGTTTTATGATCTTGAAAGTATCAGACTTGTGTCTGTCAAAAATCCTTTTCATGAATCTCCTTGAAGTTGAAATGTATTTTGCAAGAGCATCAGAATAACTGAAAATGACAAAAGACTCAAAAATCGCCATGTTTGGGGGATCCCTGGGTGGCTCAGCGGATTGGCGCCTGCCTTTGGCCCTGGGGTACAGTCCTGGAGTCCTGGGATCGAGTTCCGCATAGGGCTCCCGGCATGGAGCCTGCTTCTTTTTCTGCCTGTGTCTCTGCTTCTTTCTCTCTCTCTCTCTCTCTCTCTCTGTGTGTGTGTTTGTGTGTGTGTGTCTATCATGAATGAATAAATAAATCTTTAAAAAAATTCTTTAAAAAAATTGCCATGTTTAAAAATCTGATAAGACTTTATTATAATGTGGTTGACAAGGAAATCCAGTTATTTCTGTGGCACACAATGTTTTACTAATTAGAATTACATGTAATGACATTATATCAGGACATATTAAAACTTTAAGAATTTTACATAACTTTTAGAATCATCGTAACATCTACACACATAATATAACCTCATAAAATTAATCATTGTTTGACAATGCTTCCAATGTAACTTAACATACCAAATAAACAAACCTAATTAGTCAAGATTATTTAGAATTTGAATTTTTAGGAAGTTTGTTAAGAACCTCAGAAGATTCTAAATGGTATGCCTAAATAGGATCATAGGTCACTATAAAATTTTAATACTTTATCATGTATTTAACCAAGGTGACAATAAAAGATCCCAAAGGCAAAAACAGAGGGTTACTTGGTTGTTAGCAAAACAGCTTCTTTAAATATTGAGAAGATTTAGTAATCAAAGACCTAATAAAAACAGAGAAACCTTGTTTTTCTGGGCAGATAAAGATAAAATAGCTTGTTTATAATTTCTTATCAAGAACAGACCAAATATAAAAGAAGCTTTTGTCTTTTTAACAAAGTTAAGCCAATTTCCAGAGAAAAAAACAAATTCCAATCTTATATCAGGATATTTTAAAAATTCATTTCTTCCAATCTTAGTGAGTCCTGACCATGCATAGTTTTTCCCAAAGATTCCCCTTTATAACCTTCCTACAATTTCTTTTTTAACTCAAATTATTTCATAAGCCTCACCTCTCTATAAATAGCCAATCTCATTTTGGGAAAAAATACTTTCTTTCCCCCAACAAAAATGCATTTTATTCCTCATACCTTTCTTATACATCTCCTGTTTTCCTATATACAGTTACTTTCCTTATCATTTCCAGCAGTCTCAATTCCATTCATCAGAACTTTAACTCTTAGAAGCCTTTCTCCAGTGAAAACTCAGTAGTAACCAACAAATTGTGAACTATTAGACCAGAATTATTTAGGTTGGTATATTTGTGAATACATTTTATATTTTATAGGAATGTGATTTTTTATAGTACAACTTTTTAATAAAGCATAAGACATAGTTATTAGCAGACCCAAGTATATTTAGTTTTCTGTAATAAGAAGCCCAAATCAGATAAACCTGTATTTAGTAATTAATGTTAAACAATTAACATATTTTTTATTATTTTGTAAAGATTTGAATATCCTAAGAAACTAAGCCAATTTATTATTTAACCTAACAAAACTTCAAAGTTTCAGGTTACTGAATATTTTGGAAGCTATTTAAAATTTTATTTGTACACCCTTTTATCTATTCAACCTACTTATTGTCAACATTTACCCACGTAAACTTCATTAGATAAAAATCAGTCATTATTTTAGGTCATTTTGTCAACAAATTGCAACAATTACAACGTGAATTTAATAAATTCAGGTAGAATAAAAGCTAATTATCTGTATTATATTTGATGATGATAACTCCAAAAGATATGTCTATTTTATTTATTTATTTATTTTTTAAAGATTTTATTTATTTATTCATGAGACACACACAGAGAGAGGCAGAGATATAGGAGATGTTTGGAAATACACAGTCACCATATCTGGGCAAGGTGGATGACTGTTGGGTAGTGGCTGAATGGGAGGTAGAGTTGGACCAGAATTCCAAGGATGTTCCTGTCTTTTTTTTAAGATTTTTTTTTATTTATTCAAAAGAGACACAGAGAGAGGCAGAGACACAGGCAGAGGGAGAAGCAGGCTCTCTGCAGCGGGTCCAATGTGGGACTGGAACCCCAGACCCCAGGATCATGCCCTGAGCCAAAGGCAGACACTCAACCACTGAGTCACCCAGGTGTCCTGATGTGTCTATTTTAATGAAGCCATCAATCTTGATTAGCTTTAATAAAAAAATACATCACACCTTTGTCCAGTAAAAGGTCAATTAATTTTTTCCCCACTGTCAATTTTATCGGGGGTTCTTGTGGGGAAATCTGAATTGGGCAGTTTAAGTCCAGGGGAGCCTTTGGGCCCCTTCCTGCTGATTTAGGAGTTGTTCCAGTTTGAATCTCATAAGAAGGTGGCTGAACAGCTTAGGGTGCTTTTTTTCTTCAATAGTGAGGATAGAAGGAGCAGGAGTCAATGAAGCTGAAGGTACCAAGGATGGTATAGGAGCCACTGAGTGAGAGGTATCCATTGTGGTAGAATAAAAGGAGGAGGGGGAAGGCCGAGGAAGAGACAGTAGGGGTGCTGCTGGCAAGGCCAGAGGCAGATTTTAAGTTTGGACTAACATTTCTCCATCTCTATTTCCTGTCTTTCTCTCCTGTTCTCTGCCTTTCAGCTTTCTGGTGGAGGTGGAGAAGCCGGGAGTGGGTAGGGCATTGGTTTTGATGTTTGTGTTTGGGCAGGTGGAGCTTGGATCTCCAGTATCTGACTGTATTCCTTCTCCTTTTCTTTATTATTCTGATTATTGGAAAAAAGGTCAGGTATCTTAGATTTTTGTCCTCTTTATCTCTCTGCACCATCAATTGGGTCCCTTCCTGTGAGGCATCTTTATTATGAAGTAATATAAAAGCCTGAATGTGGGGAATTTCATCCCATTTATCTGATCTCTGACAAAATAACTCTGATTTACAAAATGATATAATAATTTAGGCATTCACTTAATGGTGTTTTACTTTCAAGCTCAAAACATACATATTCCCAGAAGCATTAACAATAAAATACCATTTTTTAGGATAAGAAATCACTCCAGTGTGTGATTTTTTTAAAAGATTTTATTTATTTATTCATGAGAGACACACAGAGAGAGGAAGAGACACAGGCAGAGGGAGAAGCAAGCTCCATGCAGAAGCCTGAAATGGGACTAGATCCCGGGACCCCAGGATCACACCCTAGGCCAAAGGCAGGCGCTAAACCACTGAGCCACCCAGGTATCCCCACTCCAGTGTGTATTATTCCATCCTAAAACAGACAAAGTACTTCTGAGACAGAGAAATTCCTTTCCTTCAAGGACAGATTGGTATGGAGTCACTTATGAGCCAATTCTCTTACCACTGGTACCAGAGATTGCCCCATAAAGGTTGAAATGGCTAAAAGCCTAGATGGCATAGAAAAAGGACTCCTGGATGCATGCCAGTGAACTGACTTGATCTGATATCTCAGCTCAAACAGATAAACAGATGCATGCTTCCTCTCCACCAACAAAAACCACAGTAGGCAGTCCATACCAGTTTGGAGAAGACAGGGAGCCTCCTTGAAACAAAAGGAGTTTGGGCAGCTGCTTGAGGAAATCTGTCAAAGTCTCCCACCCAAGGCTCACTAACCATGAGCAGATGGCTCCAACTATCATAGCCACTGGCTTGGGAAATAAATGCATACGTCCTGGC
Organism: Canis lupus dingo; assembly: GCF_003254725.2. Taxonomy (NCBI): domain Eukaryota; kingdom Metazoa; phylum Chordata; class Mammalia; order Carnivora; family Canidae; genus Canis; species Canis lupus. The sequence goes on from NC_064281.1 coordinate 68,133,626, forward strand.
ACTGTCTGAGCCAACTGCTCCACCCCAGGAATCCCAAGGGGGTGGCGGCTGGACATATTGGAAGCACAAATCTTGACTAGTTCATCAAAATCTCTTACCAGATAAAGAACCATTTCCAAACACTTTTGGCCACTCATCACTTAAAAAAAAAACTATATTTGAGAGAAAAGTAATGGTGGGAAGGGAAAATTGCTTTATTCAGGAAGCTAGAAACTTGGGAAGATAGTGGACTAATGTCCCTAAGACCATCTTCCCAGTCCAGTTGAAGCCACAGAGTTTTAATAAGGAAGTGTGGGAAATAGAGGGCTATGTGCTGGAAAAGCTGGTGCTCAAGCAGTTAATTGCATGTCAACATGAACTTGAACAGACTTGCTGGCATCAGAGGCAGCTGTTTTCAAATGTGGTCAGGCCTTATCTTTTCAGAAAGTATGGCCCTTCAACCCTCAAGGTCAATGGTCTGCAAAAACTCAAGGAAAGTGGGTTGGTTTTAGGACTCAAACTAGCAAACAATAAATGCATAAGCTTGAAATAAGTTAACCATTAAGACCAATTGGAAAGCTATTAATATTGATGAAAGATCGGAAATTTAAACCTGGAATAAGGTAATGATTTCACAAAAGAATTTTTTAATTTATTATTTATTTATTTATTTATTTATTTATTTATTTAATTCTTTTATTGGAGTTCAAATTGCCAACATATACCATATCACCCAATGCTCATCCCATTACGTGCCCCCTCAGTGCCTGTCACCCAGTCACCCCAAGCCCCTGCCCACCTCCCCTTCCTCTAACCTTTGTTTGTTTCCCAGAGTTAAGAGCCTCTCATATTCTGTTACCCTCACTGATATTTTCACTCATTTTCCCTCCTTTCCCTTTATTCCCTTTCACTATTTTTTATATTCCCGAAATGAATGAGACCATATAATGTTTGTCCTTCTCCGACTGACTTATTTCACTCAGCATATTACCCTCCAGTTCCATCCACGTTGAAGCAAATGGTGTGTATTTGTCATTTCTAATGGCTGAGTAATATTACATTCTATACATACACCACACCTTCTTTATCCATTCATCTTTCGAAGGACAATGAGGGTCCTTCCACAGTTTGGCTATTGTGGATATTGCTGCTATAAACATCGGGGTGCAGGTGTCCCGGCGTTTCATTGCATCTGTATCTTTGGGGTAAATCCCCAGCAGTGCAATTGTGGGTCGAAGGGTAGTTCTATTTTTAACTCTTGAGGAGCCTCCACAGGTTTTCCAGAGTGGTTGCACCAGTTCACATTGCCACTGACAGTGCAAGAGGGTTCCCCTTTCTCCACATCCTCTGCAACATGTGTTGTTTCCTGTCTTGTTAATTTTCACCATTCTCAACTAGTGTGAGGTGGTATCTCATTATGGTTTTGATTTGTATTTCCCTGATGGCTAGTGATGCGGATCTGATAGGTCAGTTGCAAATATCTTCTCCCTTTCTGTAGGTTGCAAATATCTTCTTCCTTTCTGTAGGTTGCTGACTGTTTCTTTTGCTTTGCAAAAGCTTTTTATCTTGATGAAGTCCCAATAATTCATTTTTGCTTTTGTTTCCCTTGCCTTCATAGATGTATCTTGCAAGAAGTTGCTGTGGCCAAGTTCAAAAAAGGTGTTACCTTGTGTTCTCCTCTAGAATTTTGATGGATGCTTGTCTCACATTTAGGTCTTTCATCCATTTTGAGTTTATCTTTGTGTATGGTGAAAGAGCATGGTCTAGTTTCATTCTTCTGCATGTGGATGTCCAATTTTCCCAGCACCATTTATTGAAGAGACTGTCTTTCTTCCAGTGGATAGTCTTTCCTGCTTTGTCGAATATCAGTTGGCCATAAACTTGAGGGTCCACTTCTGGACTCTCTATTCTGCTCCATTAATCTATATGTCTGTTTTTGTGCCAGTACCACACTGTCTTGATGATCACAGCTTTGTAGAATAACCTGAAATCTGGCATTGTGATGCTCCCAGCTCTGGCTTTCTTTTTCAATATTCCCCTGGCTTTTCAGTGTCCTTTCTGATTCCACACAAATCTTAAGATGATTTGTTCCAACTCTCAAAGAAAGTCCATGGTATTTTGATAAGGACTGCTTTAAATGTGTAAATTGCCCTGGGTAGCATTGACATTTTCACAATATTAATTCTTCCAATCCATGAGCACGGAATATTTTTCCATCTCTTTGTGTCTTCCTCAATTTCTTTCAGATGTGTTCTGTAGTTTTTAGGGTATAGATCCTTTACCTCTTTGGTTAGGTTTATTCCTAGGTATCTTATGCTTTTGGGTGCAATTGTAAATGGGATTGACTCCTTAATTTCTCTTTCTTCAGTCTCATTGTTAGTGTATAGAAATGCTACTGAAATCTAGGCATTGTTTTTGTATCCTGCCATACTGTCGAATTGCTGTATGAGTTCTAGCAAACTTGGAGTGGAGTCTTTTGGGTCTTCTATGCACAGTCTCATGTCATCGGGGAAGAGGGAGAGTTTGACTTCTTTGCCAACTTGAATGCCTTTTAATTCCTTTTGTTGTCTGATTGCTGAGGCTAGGGAGTCTAGTACTATGTTGAATAGCAGTGGTGAGAGTGAACATCCCTGTCGTGTTCCTGATATAATGGAAAGGCTCCCAGTGTTTCCCATTGAGGACGGTAATAGCTGTGGGCTTTTTGTAGATGGGTTTTAGGATGCTGAGGAATGTTCCCTCTATCCCTACACTCTGAAGAGTTTTGATCAGGAATGGATGCTGTATTTTGCCAAATACTTTTCTGCATCTACTGAGAGGATCATGTGATTCTAGTTTTTTCTCTGGTTGATATGATTTATCACATTGATTGCTTTATGAGTGTTGAACCAGCCTTGCATCCTGGGGATAAATCACACTTGGTCATGGTGAATAATCTTCTTAATATACTGATAAATCCTATTGGCTAGTATCTTGTTGAGAATGTTTGCATCTGTGTTCATCAGGAATATTGGTCTATAATTCTCCTTTTTGGTGGGGTCTTTGTCTGCTTTTGGAATTAAAGTGATGCTGGCCTCATAGAACAAGTTTGGAAGTACTCCATCTCTTTCTATCTTTCTGAACAGCTTTTGCAGAATATATATTGTTTCTTCTTTAAAAATTTCATAGAATTTCCCTGGGAAGCCATCTGGTCCCCGAGTTTTGTGTCTTGGGAGGTTTTTGATGACTACATCAATTTCCTCCCTGGTGATTGGCCTGTTCAGGTCTTCTATTTCTTCCAGTTCCAGTTTTGGTAGTTTGTGGTTTTCCTGAAATGCGTCCATTTCTTCTAGATTGCCTAATTTATTGGCATATTGCTGGTCATATGTTTTTAACATCGTTTGTATTTACTTGGTGTTGGTGTGATCTCTCCTTTTTCATTTGTAATTTTATGAATTAGTGTCCTTTCTCTTTTGTTTTTAATAAGGCTGGCTAATGGTTTATCTATTTATTAATTCTTTCAAAGAACTGACTCCTGGTTTTGTTGATCTGTTCCACAGTTCTTCTGATCGCTATTTCATTGAGTTCTGCTCAAATCTTTCTTAAGTCCCTTCTTCTTCTTGGTGTAGGTTTTATTTGCTGTTCTTTCTCCAGTTCCTTTAGGTGCAAGGTTAGCTTTTTATTTGAGTTTTTTTCCAGTTTTTTGAGGGATGCTTCTATTGAGATGTATTTTCCTCTCAGGACTGGTTTTGCTGTATCCCAAAGATTTTGAACAGTTTTTTCTTCATTCTCATTAGTTTCCATGAATCTTTTTAATTCTTCTCTAATATCTGGTTGACCCATTCATCTTTTGCAGGATGCTCTTTAAGTCTACGTTTTTGAGGTTCTTCCAAATTTCTTCTTGTGATTGAGTTCTAGTTTCAAATCATTATGGGCTGAAAATATGCAAGGGACAATCCCAGTGTTTGGGTATTGTTTGAGACCTGATCTGTGATCCAGGATGTGGTCTATTCTGGAAAAAGTTCCATGTGCACTTGAGAAGAATGTGTATTCAGTTGCATTTGGATGGAAAGTTCTGTAAATATCTGTGAAATCCATCTGGTCGAGTGTATCATTTAAAGCTCTTGTTTTTTGGAGATTTTGTGCTTAGAATATCTGTCATTTACAGAAAGCGCCATGTTGAGGTCTCCCAGTCTTCGTGTATTCTTATCTAAGTATGTCTTAAAATTGGTTATTAATTGTGATATACTTCGCAGGTCCCACATTAGGTGCATTAATATTGATGATTGTTAGGTCCTTTTTTTGGATAGATCCTTTAAATATGATATAGTGTTCCTCTTCATTTCTTATCACAGTCTTTGAGATAAAGTTTAATTTTTCTGATATGAGGATGGCTACCCCTGCTCACTTTTGAGGACCATTTGAATGGTAAATGGTTCTCCAAACTTTCATTTTCAGGGCATAGGTGTCCTTAGTTCTAAAATGAGTGTCTTGTAGATAGCAAATAGGTGGGTATTGCTTTTTTATTCAGTCTGAAACCATTTGCCTTTTGATGGGATCATTTAGCTCATTCATGTTCAGAGTTACTATTGAAAGATATGAGTTTTATGTCATCATGATACCTATTCAGTCCCTGTTTTTGTGGATTATTTCCTTGGGCTTCCTCTTTCTTTTACAGTGTCCCCCTTAATATTTCTTGGAGAGCTGGTTTGGTGGTCACACATTCTTTCAGTTCCTGCCTATCTTGGAAGCTCTTTATCTCTCCTTCTAATCTGAATGAGAGCCTTGCTGGATAGAGTATTCTTGGCTGCATGTTCTTCTCATTTTGAATATATCCTGCCACCCCTTTCTGGTCTGCCAGGTCTCTGTGGAGAGGTCTGCTGTTAACCTAATACTTCTCTGCATATAGTTTTGGGATCTCTTGTCTCTTGCTGCTTTAAGGATTTTCTCTTTATCTTTGCAATTTGCAAGTTTCACTCTTAAATGTCAGGGTGTTGTATGGTTTTTATTGATTTTAGGGGGGGATCTCTCTATTTCCTGGATCTGAACACCTGTTTCCCTTCCCAAGTTAGGGAAATTCTCATGTTTTGTTCAAATACACTTTCTGGTCCTCTCTCCCTTTCGAAGCCCTCTAGAACCCCAGTTAAACGTAGAGTTTTCCTTCTGAGGCTGTAATTTATTTCCCTTAACCTTTACTCGTGATCTTTTAATTTTCTCTTTTTTTCCCCAGCTTCCTTCCTTGCCATCAACTTGTCTTCTATGTCACTCACTCGTTCTTTTACCTCATTAAACCTTGTCTTAGGACCTCCAGGTTGGATTGCATCTCATTTAATTGTTTTTGAATTTTGGCCTGATTAGATCTAAATTCTGCAGTCATGAAGTCTTTTGAATCCTTTATGCTTTTTTCTAGATCCACCAGTAGCTTTATAATTGTGCTTCTGAATTGGTTTTCTCTCCTTGAATTGTAATCCAAATTCTGTAACTCTGTGGTAGAGAGTATGGTTTCTGATTCTTTCTTTTGTGGGGAGTTCTTCTTTCTAGTCATTTTCCTCAGTGCAGAGTGGCTAAAAACAAGTAGTACTGGAAAATGAAGAAAAAAAAAGAGAAAAAGAGGGGAAAAAAAACAAAGAACAAAGAACAAGAATAATAACAACAATAAAAAATAAGGAGGGATATCCTGTGATTCTATATACTGTATGTCCCTCGACTTCCCCTGGAGCTTTCCAGTGCTGCTTGGTCAAGAACTTACTTGTTCCCTGTCCTTCTAGCTGGTCTTCTGGGGAAGGGGCCTGCTGTTCTGATTCTCAGGTGTGTACACCTGGGGGAGCTGCCATGCCCTGTGCCAGGTGCAGGGCTCAGTGGGAGATGCTTATCCTGTGAGGCCCCTGTTCCCAGATGGCCCTGCTCCATCCCAGGCACAGGGTGACATCAGGAGGAACAACCCCACTGGCGGCAGCCAGCTCTCCAGTTCTGGAGTCAGCTTTTGCAGTAACTACCTCAGTCTCCCAGTCTGCACTGGCCTGGATACTCCGGGGGCGGGGGATGCTGATTTGCACAGCTCGGGGCCAACCAGCTGCAGGAGAATCCTCGCTGTCCTGTGCCCTCCCTGCCTCTACCTGTCCCAAGGAGATCACAGGATCATGTTCTGTGTCCCCCAGTGCCTGGGCTCTGGGGCCTGTGCTGCTGCTATCATGCTCCCAGGGCCATGGAGCCCCCTCTGTGTGGAGCCCCTGCTTGAGCCGCTGCCTGAGCTGCTCCCGAGGTCTTGCCAAGCACACGCTCCAGCCCTTTACCACACTCGGCCTGCTGTCTGGAGCTCTCTCCCCCTGGGCATACCTCCTCTGTTAGTGACCCCAGGAACCTGGGGCGTTCCACTGCCCTTCCTGGGGTGTTTCCCGAGTTCCCTGAGAGCATCTTTCCATCCAGAAAGATTGGTAAAGTTCCTGCTTCTCCAGGACTGGGCTTTCCTGTCCTGGAGGCACTCACCACCTGGCCTTAGCCTGGCTCCTCATGGGGCCCCTCCCCCACTGGATTCTATTTATTTATTTATTTGTTTGTTTGTTTATTTATTTATTTATTTATTTATTTATTTATTTATTCCTTCCTTCTTCCTACTTTGTTAGAAGCGTGAAATCTTCTCACTGTAGCATTCCAGCTGTTCTCTCTTTAAATCTCAGGCCGAATTCATAGGTTTTCAGGATGATTTGAAAGTTATCTAGGTAAGTTGGTGGGGGCAGGTGACTTGGGGTCCCTACTCTTCTGCCATCTTGCCTGCCCATTTTACATAAGAATTTCATCAAAGGGAATGAATTTCATCAAAGGGAACAACTTTCTGAAGCCATCGTGTGTACCCTAAACCCTCTGTCTGACAACCTGCTTTTCTACATCTCTGCCTTTTTTGACTTGGTTTTTTAGTTTGTAGACCCACATTTCCAAAACAACAAGGCAAGGATTTTGTAATTAAGACTTGGGCTTGTAGAAATTAAATTCAATGGCTTAAAATCTGCCAAATCATGAATAGAAATGTTATTTGGTACTTTGTAGAAAATAATCCAAAAGTGAAAGTTCTGTGCCACTGGAAACCAATTCTTTCATTTAATATGTGTAACTGGAAGTTGAAAGATGGTATAAGAAATAGCTAATTAATCATAAATCTATAAAACAATGGGATCCGTGGGTGGCGCAGCGGTTTGGCGCCTGCCTTTGGCCCAGGGCGTGATCCTGGAGAGGCGGGATCGAATCCCCCCTCGGGCTCCCGGTGCATGGAGCCTGCTTCTCCCTCTGCCTATGTCTCTGCCTCTTTCTCTCTCTCTCTGTGACTATCATAAAATATAAATAAATAAATAAATAAATAAATAAATAAATAAATAAATCTATAAAACAAGAACTTGCAAATGCAAGTATAAAGTAGCAAAGTAGCTTCACAGAAATAATGCTCTTCAGAAAATAACAAATAGGGACAGCCTCGGTGGCTCAGCAGTTTAGCGCTGACTTCAGCCCAGGGCCTGATCCTGGAGACCCGGGATCAAGTCCCATGACAGGCTCCCTGCATGGAGCCTGCTTCTCCCTCTGCCTGTGTCTCTGCCTGTCTCTCTCTCTCTCTCTCTCTCTCTCTGTGTGTCTCTCATTAATAAATAAATAAATAAATAACCTTTAAGAAAAAAGAATGATTGAAATGTGAACCTATAATCCCCTTTATTCTGTTATCAGTTTCATATGGAAGGAACCAAGTTTCATTTGAGACTTCATTGGTACCTATTGTGTGGAGACATAAAAAGCCCTATGAATAGTTGCAGACAACTACAATAATAGTAAAAAACAACTATTTTTGAGTACCTAATCCTTCATTGGCATTTTGCAAACATAATCTGTAATCCTCACAGTAATGCTGCAAAATAGTATTGTAGTTTTGCAGATGAGGAAACTGAAGCTCTTGAGGTTACATAGCCAACCGAAGAACCAGCATCTAGAAACACTGGAGTTGGAATTTTTACTCAAATTATATGATCCTTTTTGCTCTACTACCACTATTTTAGAGGAAAGAGCAACAACAACAAAACTGACCTCTCTCTCTGAGAGTCTTAGAAACTGTTGAAAAGCCAGATGGAACATTTAAGGAGAAGAAAGAAAGGAAAGAAAGAAAAATAACACTAAGTGTAGCAAAACATTAAAGAAATAATATTATATCTATATAAGTCTATAATAATATATCTATATAAATCAATATTTTAATTAATATTTATTTAATATTATATCTATATAAATCTATAATAATATATATAAATATTTTATTTTAATTCTTTCATAAAGCTTAAAATAGTTTAAATATGTGTGCTTTTTCTTACAGTGCGTTATTTCACTTTTTTATAGAAATTTTCTTAGATTTCACCTTTTGATGTTTGAGGAAGGCAGTACTTCTTCAGTGTTTAATTTTCTTTTTGACTCATACAGTTAACTTGGAATTAGTTGCTAAATACAGGCATCACACAAGTGGCTCGGGTTAACTATAATTCCTGCCATGTATATTAAAGGAATCATCAGAAAGTTGTAATTATAATCACAGAGTCAAAATTTTAAGATGGTCAAATTGTAAACTTTGGGCTTTTGTACATAAAGGTATGCAGTACCTTTTCATTTATTAAAACAATGAATTTTGAGAGTCAGTATGGCATGGTATAAATGAAAGACTAGCATAGTTATATTTAGATCATCTTGAAAATAGATGGAGAAAATCACTGAATCAGATATATTCACAACTAGAGGAACTATCATTTTCCCATCAAGTCTACAAAGTTAAGTTGGTTTTGTTTCCTCTTGACCAGAATATAAATGAAAGTTGAATAGGAACTTAGAGATGAATTGAAAAACAATAGTTGCAATGCTTTAGGGAAGAAGAGCTATATACACAGAAAATTCATAAAAATGAGTCCTAAGGAGAGACATCAGTAAAAAAAAAAATCTAATTTGAGTTTTCCTATCAAATATAGAGCTTATATAGTAGGCCAACTAGGGGATTTACATTTTGAGTAGTTGAAGCAAAAGTGGAGGTAGATAAATGAGCTGAAGAAATCTTCAGAATTCAAGTTAGAGAACTACAAGTCATATATGTTCACAGACAAAAATAAGTGGTGTGGGATATATTTATCTTTTATATTTAATCTAATGTCCAGAAAAAAATTAACTTGGCATAAAACAGACTTCTACATTCTTTTGTGTTAATCTTCTGTATACACTTGATTAATATAGCTTTGTACAATTTCCTGACTAATTACTTCACTATTAGTATTTCTATAATTTTAGTAATAGAGCAGGCTAATCTTCATTTCCTAATCTCTAAATTTGTGTTTTGGTAAATTTCGCTAATGAAAAGAGTTTGAAATAAAAAGTTAAAGTAGGAAGAAAGTGGATAGGAAGACAAATTTGGGAAGATTGGAATGAGAAAGTAGAAAGATATGAAAACATTCAGAAAAAAATGAACTGTTGACAGAGTGAAAGTTGATGTGAGTTTGTAGATATTCCAGTTTTAATAGTATCATCCAGAGTTATTTAGTGTAGAAAAGATATTCTTCTAAGTGATGTTATTTGATCTCTCAGTAATAAATGCAGTCAGTAGAGCAACTGTTGATTTGTAAAACAGTATTCAGCCAAATCCATCTATCATGAAAATCCAAACTCAAGACATAAATACTTACAGTTCACTATTCATCAGAAAAGATAAAAAATTACAGATAAAATTAAACACTCTGTTCACTAATCCAATATACCTAGAAAAACTTTTAGAAATAGCCATTGATACAATATATTTTGCTTAAATTTTGACTTAGTATGATCTCATACCATAGCATTATAATTTACTAGTATATACACTTCAGATGTAAACATATTTTTAGCATAACTAATGCTCCACATATTGCCCAGAAGAATAACAACTGAAAAGTGGTTTCTGCTTATTCCTATGATTGGCTCTATATATTTGTGATGAAATTCCCTAAATCTGGAATCCCTGGGTGGCTCAGCGGTTTGGCACCTGCCTTTGGCCCAGGGCGGGATCCTGGGCTCCCGGGATCGAGTCCCGCATCGGGCTCCCAGCATGGAGCCTGCTTCTCCCTCCCTCCCTCTCTCTCTCTCTCTCTCTCTCTCTCTCTCATAAATAAATAAATCTTAAAAAAAAGAAGTTCCCTAAATCTGTCTAAAGCTGTCTTAGGTACACTATTTGTGTAAATAATACATCTTTATTTCCAACCTTGGTTATTAGTCAGCAACTTCCTTGTGTAATATCAACTTTTACTAAAAAAAATAGCAACACCTATTGTGAATGACTGGTAAAAAGCATTGCTTACAGAAATGACAATTTATTATGTACTAAAGGAGTTAGAAGAATAACAACGTATGAAACATAAGCCAGCAGAAGGAAGGAAGTAAAAATTAGAGCAGAAATAAATGATATGGAAATTTTAAAAAACGAATAGAACAAATCAGTGAAACCAAGAGCTAGTTCCTTGAAAAAAATAATAAAATTGATAAACCTCTAACCACACTTATCAAAAAGAAAAGAGAAATGACCAAAACAAATAAAATCACAAATGAGAGAGGTGGAATAATAATCAACACCACAGAAATACAATTATAAAGAGTATTATGGGAGACAGAACATAAAGACTCCTAACTCTGGGAAACGAACTAGGGGTGGTGGAAGAGGAGGAGGGCAGGGAGTGGGAGTGAATGGGTAATGGGCACTGAGGGGGGCACTTGATGGGATGAGCACTGGGTGTTATTCTGTATGTTGGTAAATTGAACACCAATAAAAAATTAATTTATTAAAAAAAGAACACCTTATTCAAAACTTTAATAAAAAGAGTATTATAAAATATTATATGCCAACAATTGTACAACCTTGAATAAATGGATAAATTCCTAGAAACATATAAACTACCAAAACCAAAATAAGAAGAAATATAAAACTTGAATGGACTGATAGCAAAGAAATTAAATCAGTAATCAAATTCTTTCAGTAAACAAAGTTCCAGGGTTGGATGGCTTCATGGGTAATTCTACCAAACATTTAAAGAAGAGTTAATACCTATTCTCACACTATTTCAAAAAATAGAAAAGGAAGGAAAACTTCCAAATTCACTGTATGAGTTCAGCATTACTCTGATAACAAAACCAGATAAAGACCCCACTAAAAAGGAAAACTGCAGGCTAATATTGCTGATTAACATTGATGCAAAAATTCTCAATTTTTTATGAAGAAGTGACAATTTGTAAAATTGAACTTGTATAAACACCCAAAGTTGATATCTCAGAACCGCACTATTAATTATAATAATTAATAATCTTAATCTATTTTAATCATAATCCTTCATTTTACCATCATGGAAAATTGTATGAATCAACACCATTTAAAAGGAATTTTCATTCTTGTTTCTTTAGTCACTTGTATTTTAAATGAACACACACGCTCAAAATTGAATAAAATAAAATGATATAAATTCATATATTGAATGACCATAGATAATTAAAATGATAATGGGTGTGTAAAGGGTGGGTAATAGATTCTAAGGTAATTTTTTGTTGAAAAGTATGTTAAACACTTGTGTTAGTAATACTAGAAGTATAGTATAGCCAAGAGACCATTACAAGGATACAAACCATATATATTAAATAAATTGCTTTATTCTGACTTTTCCATTTAGATCCAGTAATAGCAAAATATTACCTTTTCCTTGTTAGCCAGGTTAGAGAATCATTAGGCTACTTTAATTTGAGTTGCAATCACTGATTCTATGCTATAAATTATAGGTATATAAATATAACTTGAATGATGCCAATTAAAATTTTTATACAAGCGATTTTTCCATTGTTCAATATCCCTTTAAAAGGTACCACTACAATTGAAAAGTATGATCTCAGAACCAACAGCTGGCTACATATTGGCACCATGAGTGGCCGTAGGCTTCAGTTTGGAGTTGCAGTTATTGATAATAAACTCTATGTCGTGGGAGGAAGAGATGGTTTAAAAACTTTGAATACTGTGGAATGTTTTAATCCAGTTGGCAAAATCTGGACTGTGATGCCTCCCATGTCAACACATAGGCATGGCTTAGGTAAGAGCTTACGGTTGTATAGTTTCTAAAGAATGTGTCGTTAGTAGAGCTTTTAAAGAATTAAATACAGTTGCGTATTATTGGGATTTTACTTTAATTCCATAATGGTAAAAATACAGTATAATATTAGTTTCAGGTGTACAATCCAGTGATTCAACAATTCCAAACATCACCCAGTGCTCACCTTAGTGCACATTATTGGGATTTAGCCAAACCCTTAGTCAGAATGTCTCCAAAATGCTGAGAAGGTTAAGCAAATGGTAAAAGCTTGTGAAACTTTTTTCTTGTTTCAGATATCATATATGCTAATCTTACATCCCTTCAAATGTATTTTAAAGGGTATCAATTTAGGAAGGATAAAAGTTTTATGAGGAGTACACCAGTGAGGAACATAAAACTACAATAGGGAGTTTTCTTCTAAACTAAATTTGGGGGGGGGGAAGCATTTGATAATGGAGAGACATTGTGTTTCTAATTTGATGAACTGTGTCCCTTCCCATAAGAGGCAAATATGTATTTCAGCAAAAGCCTTGGGATACAGGTCCAAGGCAGGAATATTAAGAAAAAACTACTTTAATTGAGAGCAACTTATACTTGAGCCAGAGATTCCCAAGAAGTTTAAGAAAGATGAAGTGGAGATTTCTCAAACAGTTGGGAACTTTGATTCTCCTGAATATTTGTCAAGGTACATTTTTCTTCATACAAGTCTCCACAAATTTTCAATATCATAGAGTTTGTTGTAAAAGCATAATTTCCTTATTTTTTTAAGAACTGACTTACACACACACACACACACACACACACACACAAAGAACTGACTTACACAGCTAAAAAGTGGCAGATTCAAGACTGGTATTGTTTTTTCCAAAAAAAATATTTAAAAACTGTCTATGTCAAATGATAAACTATATAATTATTCAGCTCAGTTGTGTCAATGTGATTCCTAGACAATGTTTAGAAAAAGAATCTCACAGAGAAATGACAGCAAGTTTTCAAAATCTAATTGATATTACCAAGAAAGTAGAAGTGAAGAATTTATACCACTGTGATGCTGATTGAGATGGTGGAAAAGACGAGTTATGTGAATTCCCAGAGAATCAGTTAGATAGGGGCTACTCATAGTATGTAATGGAACAAATTTCTAATTAAACCTCAAAAAAGTCCCTGTTTATTTTGTTATCTCCTGGGAATATTTTTATTACTATAAAAAAAAGCAGGGATTGGAAAGGCCTACCACAGTTAGTCTGCAATTCTATGAATTATCTAAAGGTCAGTATAGATGTCTCATCTATCCCTTATATTTAAAAAACTGATGTCAAAATGATCCCCCAAAAATTAGTTTTCATTTTCTATTACATCCCCAGAAATGGTGTGTTCCATTACTTCCTTTAACTTCAGCATTACAACAATGATACCCTCCCATGATACAGTAGCTATTTCTGAAAATTTCTTAGGGTTAAGAGACCATGTTTAGTTTCATATCAAGATTAGTCAATTATAATGTATATACAAAATAATTTAAGAAACAAAACAATTTTTAAGCAGCCAGTAGCTTGGAAAATGAAAAAAAAACATTATGTGTGATATATCTAGGTGAGATCTCATGCTATTTTTAATCTTTTAGGTGTAGCCACACTTGAAGGACCAATGTATGCTGTAGGTGGTCATGATGGATGGAGTTATCTAAATACTGTAGAAAGATGGGACCCTGAGGGACATCAGTGGAATTATGTGGCCAGTATGTCAACTCCCAGAAGCACAGTTGGTGTTGTTGCATTAAATAATAAGTGAGTAAACCTAAACATGAATGCTCTTTACTCTGAGGTCATGTGGCACAACACTTCAGTGATATGATCCATTAATCAATAAGCATTCTCAATGACCAGGACATTCTAGTAATCAGTAACAAAAGGCCTTTGTTGGAACTTTTTCTTCAGTATATAGAAAATGCTTGTCTAAATTGAATATTTAGTTAAATATTCTGTATTATCTTGCTACTCAAGCATAGTCCTCGGATGAGCAGCATCAGTATTACCTCAGATCTATTTATAAATGCTGAATTTTAGCCTCAAACTAGACTTCATGAATCAGAATTGGCATTTTAAAAATATCCTCAAGTGACTTGTGAGCATATTAAATCTAAGAAGTGCTTTTATAGGCAAAAAAGTTCCAATTTTACCCTTGAGAAGTTACCATTTTTTTACATCATGACTTACTAAATTTTGGTTAGTCTTATATTAAGGCAAGTCTTTTTATTATTCTTTAAAGAGTTAATTTATTTATTCATGAGAGACATAGAGAGAGATAGAGGCAGAAACACAGGCAGTGGGAGAAGCAGGCTCCATTCCATGCAGGGAGCCTGATGTGGAATTCGATCTCAGGTCTCCAGGATCACGCCCTGGGCTGGAGGTGGCGCTAAACCGCTGAGCCACCCGGGCTACCCTTATTCTTTATCATTCACTGTCCTGAGTGTTCAGAGTTCCCAACTTTATAATTACACCAAGGCCTATCTTTTTGAAACTTTCCCCTTCTTGAGCACTTGCCTATGAAAGCAAGGTAATATATTAAAATCCAATGACATTAAAGGTTGCTATGATCATGAATTGCTGCTTATTCAAGGTAATTATGCCCTTTCTGAAAAGGTACCTTTGGAAACAATGACCAGCATATAAGAGGAACTTGAATGATGACAATTTCAGATGCTAGGATGGATCAGTGGCAGGAGACAGCTTTGTTTGTCTATACTGACTGTATACAAAGTCAATATCTCATCATGTAATTGGGCCCAGTAGAAATTTCAACACAGATGGTTTATAGTATCTTGTGCATGAAGTAGGAAATATCTATACTTAAGAAGTTACCCACGCTTACAGTGTCTTAGAGCTTAAAATACTCCAAAATTTGATTATCTTTGGCCTGACCTCAATGTAAGGTTACTTAGGAACAATCTCCTACTTATTACAGAAAAGACTGAAATCATCAAATTTAACTAACTTAATTTTTTTAATGACTTGTTATTATTGACAACTGAGCATGAAGGACAGTTACAAACATATGGTTTAGTAAATGTTTATTTTCTTTATTGATGCAGGACTACATTTAGATTAAAAATATTGCTCATCATAAGAATTGGCATTCTAAAATTTATGGGAGAAATGTGATAGCTAATATATCTTCTTAGGGAAAAGTCCAGTTTGTTGATTCTTTTTCCCTTAGTTGTTTATTAAGTTAGTCTTCTTAATGACAAATGTTTTTGATACTAAGTAAACCAGTTCATAAAAATAAGAGAGATTCTAATGCTAAGCAGTTGAACCAAGCCAAAATTATAAGGTTGCTGGAGTTAGTCTTTGGAAACATTCTACCTACCCTTTTCCTACTTTAATTTCCAGATTTATGGAGGTATAATTTACAAATACTGCCAGTGCTTTTGATAACTCCTTTCTTTTTCTGTATTCATTTCTCATGAGATGTTTTAATCTATTTTTGTGAAACTTTCACAAAAATTATGAAGCCTGGGTGGTTCATAGACCTTGAAAAGTGCCTTTAGGTAACTATCCATTCGCAAACTGAGACCATCCACTACAAAATACCAAAGGAGTAATAAACTTGAAGTGCTTTGTACAGTATTTTTTTCACTTTTATTTTATGCACAAATTGAAAATGTCTTAAACACACACACACACACACATTTCTGTTCTTTTTTTCCTAGGCTATATGCTATTGGTGGTCGTGATGGAAGTTCCTGCCTCAGATCAATGGAATACTTTGACCCACACACTAATAAGTGGAGTTTATGTGCTTCAATGTCCAAAAGACGTGGAGGTGTGGGAGTTGCAGCATACAATGGATTCTTATATGTTGCTGGGGGTCATGATGCCCCTGTCTCTAGCCATTGCTCCAGACTTTCTGGCTGTGTGGAACGGTAAAATGCTTCCACTTATGTATGTATGTATGTATTTGGTTATGTTTTTCAGAAATGAGAAAGACTTTTATGCGACCAGAAATTAGTCTTCCAGATAAGTGTTAATCCTCTCAGAGTTTTGTTTTGTTTTGTTTTGTTTTTTTTGTAAAATTGCACACTTACCCCCAGGCTCAAAATATTTTGAAGAGGTTCTTCTGTTGTGTTTTAGGTTCACCATAAGAAATATATTCTAAATGTTCTTTTATTGGTTGATAATCACCCTATAAAATAATGAGATAAAAGAGATTCTAGAATAAATAAATTTAATGCCAAATTATATCACTCAAACTATCCACATCTTAAATCCATATGAGTTTACTATTTCAAAAATTATATTGGTCCCCCAAAGGATGAAGAGTATACAGAAAGAATTCCCCAAAAGAGATGATAATTATATTTTGAACAATAACTCTATTTTATTAAGCATTTAATTTTCCAAAGGCAACTTTTTTGAATGGAAGACACTCATTTACATAAAGTGTGATAAATTTGTTCAATAACACAGTCATATGATTTGTAGCTATAACACTCACATTCCCTTCAAGATAGAGTGTGTGTGTGCACATAATAGTTAAAAGATATTAACCTAAGGCCAAGTGACAAATTTATTATCAGTAAGGTTATTATAATTCAGAAAATGGAGATAAGTATGAGTTGATGTTCTTAAAAAAATTCATGATGGAAGTAGAATTCATACTTTGTACCTACACAATATAATGAAGGGAATTCCAGGTCTAAAAAAATTCACAACCAAAACCATGGATAGAAAGAAGAATGATTTGTAGATGAAAGCATACACTTCAGGTTGAAATGTGATTTGGGAGGACAATTCAAAACACAAATAAGTACCAGAACATTTACTAGCCTGAGTGTCAAAGTGGAAGCTTTTGGATTTTAACTTGTAGTTAAGGAACAATTAAATTTGAGGGGAGCGGAATATAACAAAGAAAACAGATTAGGGGAAATTGATCTAACAGTGATACAAAGCATAGAATTTAGGGAGAACAGACTAAAGGGGGGAATATGGATATTACATATTCTTCTAAGAAACATATTACAGGGGATCCCTGGGTGGCGCAGCGGTTTGGCACCTGCCTTTGGCCCAAGGCGTGATCCTGGAGACACGGGATCGAATCCCACCTTGGGCTCCCGGTGCATGGAGCCTGCTTCTCCCTCTGCCTATGTCTCTGCCTCTCTCTCTCTCTCTCTCTCTGTGACTATCATAAATAAATAAAAATTAGAGAATAAAAGGAAACATATTACAGGAAGGCAGGGCAAGATGGCGGAAGAGTAGGATCCCCGTCACCTGTCCCCACCAACTTACCTAGATAACTTTCAAATCATCCTGAAAACCTAGGAATTCAGCCAGAGATTTAAAGAGAGAACATCTGGAATGCTACAGGGAGAAGAGTTCGTGCTTCTATCAAGGTAGGAAGACGGAAAAAAAATGAAAAAGCATCCAAGGGGGAGGGCCCCCCCGCCCCAGGCGAGGAGCTGGGCTAAGGCCCCGCTGCGAGTGCCCCCAGAGAAGCAGGACTTTACCAATCTTCCTGGACAGAAAGGCACTCTCAGGGAACTCGGACAGGATCCCAAGAGGTGAAGTGGAGGCCCCAAGTTCCCGTGGTCACTAACAGAGGACCTGCGCCCAGGGGGACAGCGTGCCACACACCATGGGCTGAGCTCCATAAAGGGCTGGAGCGCGTGCCCTACAGGGCCCCGGGAGCGGCTCAGGCGGCAGCTCAGGTGGCAGCTCTGTGCGGAGGGGGCTGCGCGTCCCAGGAGCGCGATTCCAGCGGCATAGGCACCGGAGCACAAGGCGCCAGGGGACACAGCCGAGGATCCTGCGCTCTCCCTGGGACAGGCGGAGGCCCGGAGGGCACAAGACAGTGAATGCTCCTGCAACCAGGTGGCCCCGAGCTGTGCAGATCAGCGACCCCCAACCCCCGGACCATCCAGGCCTCTGCGGACTGAGAGACTATGGTAGTTACTGCTGGAGCTGCCTCCAGGGCTGAAGAGCTAGCCGCCGTCACTGTTGTTCCTCCTGGGGTCACCTTGTGCCTGGGACTGAGTGGGCCACCAGGGAGCAGGGGCCTCACAGGATAAACAGCTCCCACTGAACCCTGCACCTGGCAGGAGGTGGGGAAGCTCCCCCAGGTGGACACACCTGAGAATCAGCACAGCAGGCCCCTCCCCTAGAAGACCACCTGGAAGGACAGGGGAAGAGCAAGTTCTTGACCAAGCAGCACGGGAAAGCTCCAGGTGAAGTCCAGAGACTTACAGTATATAGAATCAGAGGATACCCCTCCTTGGTTTTGTTTGGTTTTGTTTTGTTTTGTTTCCCTCTCCTTTTTTTCTTCCATTTTCCTTCCTTTTTCCAGTACAATTTGTTTTTAGCCACTCTGCACTAAGCAAAATGACTAGAAGGTTGAAAAAAACCACACACAAAAAAAGATCTAGAAACAGTAATCTCTCCCACAGCATTACAGAATTTGGATTACAATTCAATGTCAGAAAGCCAATTCAGAAGCACAATTATAAAGCTACTGGTGGCTCTGGAGGAAAAAAAGCATAAAGGAATCAAGATCAATAGATGCAGAGAAAGCATTTGACAAATGCAGCATCCATTCCTGATCAAAACTCTTCAGAGTGTAGGGATAGAGGAAATGTTCCTCAGCCTCTTAAAAGCCATCTACGAAAAGCCCACAGCAAATATCATTCTCAGTGGGGAAACACTGGGAGCCTTTCCCCTAAGATCAGGAACATGACAGGGATGTCCACTCTCACCACTACTATTCAACATAGTACTAGAAGTGCTCACCTCAGTAATCAGGCAACAAGAAGAAATGAAAGGCATTCAAATTGGCAAAGAATAAGTCAAACTCTCCCTCTTTGCAGATGACATGATACTGTACATAGAAAACCCAAAAGACTCAACCCCGAGATGGCTAGAACTCATACAGCAATTTGGCAGGGTGGCAGGATACAAAATCAATGCCCCCAAATCAGTGGCATTTCTATACACTAACAATGAGACTGAAGAAAGAGAAATTAAGGAGTCAATCCCATTTACAATTGCACCCAAAAGCATAAGATACCTAGGAATAAACCTAACCAAAGAGGTAAAGGATCTATACCCTAAAAACTATAGAACACGTCTGAAAGAAATTGAGGAAGACACAAAGAGATGGAAAAATATTCCATGCTCATGGATTGGCAGAATTAATATTGTGAAAATGTCAATGTTACCCAGGGCAATTTACACATTTAATGCAATCCCCATCAAGATACCATGGAGTTTCTTCAGAGAGTTGGAACAAATCATCTTAAGATTTGTGTGGAATTAGAAAAGACCCCGAATAGCCAGGGGAATATTTAAAAAAGAAAACTAAAGCATCACAAGGCAGGATTTCAGGTTGTACTACAAACCTGTGGTCATCAAGATAGTGTGGTACTGGCACAAAAACAGACACACAGATCAATGGAACAGAATAGAGAATCCAGAAGTGGACCCTCAACTTTATAGCCAACTGTTATTTGACAAAGTAGGAAAGAATATCCACTGGAAAAAAAGACAGTCTCTTCAATAAATGGTGCTGGGAAAATTGGCCAGTCACATGCAGAAGAATGAAACTAGATTACTCTCTTACACCATACACAAAGATAAACTCAAAATGGATGAAAGATCTAAATGTGAGACAAGAATCCATCAAAATCCTTGAGAACACAGGCAACACCCTTTTTGAACTTGGCCACAGCAACTTCTTGCAAGATACATCCATGAAGGCAAGGGAAACAAAAGCAAAAATGAATTATTGGGACTTCATTCAGATAAAAAGCTTCTGCACAGCAAAAGAAACAGTCAACAAAACTCAAAGACAACCTACAGAATGGGAGAAGATATTTGCAAATGACACATCAGATAGAGGGCTAGTATCCATGATCTATAAAGAACTTATGAAACTCAACAGCAAAAAAACAAAAAAAAAACAAAAAACAAATAAATCATGAAATGGGCAAAAGTCATGAACAGAAATCTCACAGAGGAAGACATAGACATGGCCAACAAGCACATGAGAAAATGCTCCGCATCACTGGCCATCAGGGAAATACAAATCAAAACCACAATGAGATATCACCTCACACCAGTGAGAATGGTGAAAATTAATAACACGGGAAACAACAAATGTTGGAGAGGATGTGGAGAAAGGGGAACCCTCTTTCACTCTTGGTGGGAATGTGAACTGGTGCAGCCACTCTGGAAAACTGTGTGGAGGTTCCTCAAAGAGTTGAAAATAGATCTGCCCTATGACCCAGCAATTGCACTGCTGGGGATTTACCCCAAAGATACAGATGCGGTGAATTGCCAGAATACCTGTACCCCAATGTTTATAGCAGCAATGTCCACAATAGCCAAACTGTGGAAGGAGCCTCAATGTCTATCAAAATATGAATCGATAAAGATGTAGTATATGTATACAATGGAATATTCCTCAGCCATTAGAAAAGACAAACACCCACCATTTCTTCAACATCGATGGAACTAGAGGGTATTATGCTAAGTGAAATAAGTCAGTCAGAGAAAGACAAACATTATATGGTCTCATTCATTTGGGGAATATAAAAATTAGTGAAAGGGAATAAAGGGGAAAGGAGAGAAAATGAGTGAAAATATCAGTGAGGGTGACAAAACATGAGAGACACCTAACTCTGGGAAATGAATAAGGGGTAGTGGAAGGGGAGGTGGGCGGGGGGTTTGGGTGACTGGATGATGGGCACCGAGGGGGGCACTTGGCGGGATGAGCACTGGGTGTTATTCTATATGTTTGCAAATTGAACTCCAATAAAAAAAATGTAAAAAAATAAACATATCACTGAATCAAATTGATAACACTAATACTCTGTTTCTTTATGGTAATAACTAGTCTGTCAATTTTTATTATAAAGGTTAATCTTATAAAACCATATTAACATTTCAATTAATGAAGAAAAAATACAATATCCATTTTGATAAAAAAAAACTTCAAAAAGGAGTTTTGGAGGGAATATGCTTCAACATAATAAATGTCATATATATATGAAAAGCCAGCAGCCGACATCATGCTCAATGGGGAAAACTGAGTTTTTCCTCTAACAAGATGAGGATATCCACTCTCACCAATTTTATTCAACATATTATGAGAAATCTAAGCCACACCAATTGGACAACAAAAAACAAATAAAAGGTATCCAAATCAGCAAGGAAGAAGGAAACTTTCACTATTTGTAGATGACATGATACTATATATAAAAAATCCTAACGACGCCAGCAAAAAACTACTAGACTTGATAATTTAGTAAAATCTTGGGATACAAAATCAATGTACAGAAATCTGTTGTATTTCTACATACTAACAATGAGACAGCAGAAAGAGAAGAAAACAATTCCATTTACAACTTTACCAAAAACAATAAAGTATCTAGAATGAAACTTAACCAAAGTTCTGACTTGTTCTCTGAAAACACTATAACACTGATGAAAGAATTGAAAATGACACCAATAATGTAAATACATACCATGCTGAAAGATTGGAAGAAAAAAATTGTTATAATGTGTATACTACACATTTAATGCAATCCTTATCAAGATACCAACTACATTTTTCACAGAGCTAGAACAAACTGTCCAAAAATTCATATGGAACCAGAAAAGACCCCAAATAACCAAAGCAATCTTGAAAAAGAGAAGCAAAGCTGGAAGCATCACGACTCCAGTCTTCAAGTTATATCACAGAGCTGTAGTGATTTTTTAAAAAAGTATGTTACTGGTAGAAAAATAGACTCATAGATCAATACAACCATATAGAAAACTCAGAAATGAACCCCCAACTCTAAGGTCAACTAATCTTTGGCAAAGCAGGAAAGAATATCCAATAGAAATAAGACAATCTCTTCAAAAATGGTTCTAGAAGAACTGGACAGCAACATACAAAAGAATGTAACTGGACCACCTTCTTACACCATACACAAAAATAAACTGAAAATGGATTAAAAACCTAAATGTTAGGCATGAAACCATAAAAAAATTCTAGAAATGAACACAGGCAGTAATTTCTCTGACATCAGCCTTAGCAAAATTTTGGTAGATAAATCTCCTGAAGCAAGGGAAACAAAAGCAAAAATAAACGATTGGGACTACATCAAAATAAAAATCTTCTGCATAGCAAAGAAATTAATCAACAAAACTTCAAGGCAACCTACTGAAGAAAGAACATATTTGCAAACACCATATCCCACAAAAAGTTAGTATCTGGGACACCGGGGTCGCTTAGTGGTTGAGCGTATGCCTTTGGCTCAGATTGTGATCCTGGGGCCCTGGGATCAAGTCCCACATCGGGCTCCCTGCAGGGAGCCTGCTTCTCCCTCTGTCTATGCCTCTGCCTCTCTCCCTGTGTCTCTCATGAATAGATGAATAAAATCTTTTAAAAATATCTTTTAAAATGTTAGTATCCAAAATATATAAAGAACTCATACAACTCAACAGAAATAAAAAGCCCAAATAATCCAATTAAAAATTGGTAGAAGGCATGAACAGACAGTTCTGCAAAGAAAACATACAGATAAATAGACTGTTTTCAGAACAAAAACAAAAACATTTAGATGGCCAACAGATACAAGAAAAGATACTCAACATCACTCATTGTCTGGGAAATGCAAGTTAAAACTACAATGAGATATCATCTTACACCTATCTGAATGGCTAAAAGCAACAATGCATGAAAGTCTTGAAGAGGATGGGATGGAAAAGGAATCTGTTTGCACTGTCATTGGGAATACAAACTGGTGCCACTAGAGTGGAAGACAGTATGGAAGTTCCTCTAAAATTTATTTATTTATTTATTTATTTATTTATTTATTTATTTATTTTCAATTTTTCATTTTTTTAAATTTATTTTTTTTAATTTTTTATTGGTGTTCAATTTACTAACATGCAGAATAACCCCCAGTGCCCGTCACCCATTCACTCCCACCCCCCACCCTCCTCCCCTTCTACCACCCCTAGTTCGTTTCCCAGAGTTAGCAGTCTTTATGTTCTGTCTCCCTTTCTGATATTTCCCACACATTTCTTCTCCCTTCCCTTATATTCCCTTTCACTATTATTTATATTCCCCAAATGAATGAGAACATATAATGTTTGTCCTTCTCCGACTGACTTACTTCACTCAGCATAATACCCTCCAGTTCCATCCACGTCGAAGCAAATGGTGGGTATTTGTCATTTCTAATAGCTGAGTAATATTCCATTGTATACATAAACCACATCTTCTTTATCCATTCATCTTTCATTGGACACCGAGGCTCCTTCCACAGTTTGGCTATCGTGGCCATTGCTGCTAGAAATTACCTTATGATCCAGTAATTGCAGTACTGGGTATTGACTCAAAATGATACCAAAAAATTGAAAGGAATAGATGTACATGCTTATTGTAATATTATTTACAGTAACCAAATTATTGAAGCAGTCTAAGTGTCCATCACCAGGTGAATAGATATATAATATGTAGTATATATGTGCACTACTAGCTATTTACCCACAGGATACAAAATACTGATTTGAAGGGACGCATACACCACAGTATTTATAGTAGCATTGCCAAATTATGGAAAAAGCTCAAGTGACCATTGTCAGATGATTGGATAAAGAAAATTTATAAATATATAATGGAATATTATGCAGCTATAAAGACAGATGATATCTGGCCATTTGCAACAACTTGGATGGAGTTAGAAAGTATTATGCTAAGTGAAATAAGTCAGAGAAAGACAAATACCATATAATTTCACTCACATGTGGAATTTAAGAAATAAAACAAAGAAGCAAACAGAAAAAGAGAGAGACCCAAAATCATACTCTTAACTATAGAGAACAAACTGATGATTACCAGAGGGTAGGTGGGTAGTGGAATGAGTGAATTAGGTGATGGGGACTAAAGAGTAAATTTTTCATGTTGGGCACTGAGTATATAGAGTGTATAGATGTATATAATGTATAGAGTTGTTGAATCACTATATTTTATATCTGAAACTAATATACCAGTGCATGTTAATTTTACTAGGATTAAAACAAAAAACTTACAAAGTTTAATACTAAGTGACTAGCTTCCTGATATTCAGTGTATATCTGAAATGCTTCTCCTGAGATTGGTTATTAAGTAATACGAACAAATTTTATTTTAACACTATGCAAAATATAAACATCTGCCTCAAATACTTAATGTATTATAGCCAAATATATGTGATCCTAGGATTATCCACACCAGTTTTCCCCATAATTAGCAATGTAATTATTGATCATCTTTTCATTATGCCAGGTTTTTTTAGCCAAAATATACATAACATAAAATTTATCATATAACCACTTTCAAATGTGAAATTCAGTGGCATTAAGTACATTCACATTGCTGTGAAAACATTACCGTCATTCATCTTCAGATCTTCTTTTGTCTCCTCAAACTGAAACTCTGTATTCATTAAAAAAAATCACATTCCTCACTCACTTCAGCCACTGGCAAATACCATTTATTTTATTTTATTTTCCTATGAATCTGTCATTTCTAGGTACTTGTGGAATCATAAAGTAGTTACCCTTTTGTGACTGGTATATTTTACTTAGACCATAATTTTTCAAAGTTCATCCATGTTAATACCATCTGTCAGAATTTCCTTTCCTTTTAAAGCTGAACAATTTACATTATATGTACACATCATGTTTAATTATTCATTCATTCATCAGTGAACAATTGAGTTGCTTCTACCTTTTGGCTACTGTGAATATTGCTGCTATGAACATATGTGTACAAATATGTGGTTGAAACTGCTTTCAATTCTTTTAGCTAAATACTAAGCAGCGAAATGATTAAATGTTAATGGTATTTTTAATTTTTTGAAGAGCATCCATACTGTTTCCCATAATAACTGCAATATTTTTAATTCCAATCAACAAAGTGAAAGTGTTCCAATTTCTGCAAATCATCACCAATGCTTGTTATTTTCTTTTTTGTTTTGTTTTCTTTGGTTTTGTTTTTAATAGTTATCCCAATGTATTTTAAGTGGTATCTCTTTGTGGATGTAATATGAGTTTCCCTAATAATTAGTCAAGTAATGAGATTGTATTTGTGCGTGGGTGTGTGTGTGTGTATATATATATATATATATATACACACACATATATATATACATTATATATTATATGTAATATAATACATATAATACATTATATAATTTACACCAGAGTATATAGTATATATATAATCTCAATCTCCCATTATATAATTATGATTATTTTTTATAATCTCCCATTATGTAAATATGATTATATAATTATATAATCAATATATATAATAAATGACTTATATAATTCACACATACTTAGTCTCTCATTACTTGTCTTGACCAATAAAACTATATATATATTGTTTTATGTTTATGCTAGTACAACATTTTCATTTCTGTAACATTGTAGTAAGCATTATAATAAGTTTTGAAAACAGGAAGTGTCAGACCTCAAACCTTGTTCATCTTTTTCAAAATTATTTTGGCTATTCTGGGTCCCTGAGATTACATATGGATTTATAATAGATTTTTTATCACTGCAAAAAATGTTGTTGGTGTTTTGTTAGAGATTGCACTGAATCTGTAGATGAATTGGTTGATATTGCCATCCTAACAATATTGAGTCTTCTAATCCAGGAACATAAAGTATCTTTCTATTTATTGAAGTCTAGTTTCTTCATTCCACTGCAGATGCCTTTGATCTATTTTTCTTGCCTAATTGCTCTGACTTGAAGTTCTAGTACTATATTGTATAGAAGTAGTAAAATTGTCATCCTTAATATGTCCTTATCTTAAAGGAAAAATCTTCAGTTTTTCACCACTGAGTATGATGTTAGCCCTGTTTTTTTTCCATATAAGGCCATTATTAGGTTAATGTAGTTTCTTTTTTCTATTCCTTATTTTGTTAGTATTTTCATCATAAAAATATGATGGATTATGTCAGATTTTTTTCTACATCAGTTGACATGCTCATGTGTTTTATTTTCTGCTTCATTCTGTCAGGGTTTCAATCGATTGGTTTTGATGAGATCCCCTTGTATTCCAGGAATAAATCCAACTTTACTATAGTCTTATCATTTTGATAATGCTGGTGAATTGTTTGCTAGTGTTATGTTGACATTTTTTGCATCAGTATTCATTAAGGATATTAGTCTGCAGTTTTCTTATTGTGTCTTTGGCTTTGATGTCAGTGTAATTTTTACCTTATAGAATAAGTTTAGAAGTATTTTTCAGTATTTTGAAGATGAGAGGGATTGGTGTTAACTAAATGTTAGGAAATAATTCACCAATAAAACCAGCTTTCCTTTGTTGGTTACTTTTGATTACTTTGTGAGAAGACTTGCTCTTCTTAAAATTACAGTTCTGTTCAGGTTTTCTGTTTCCTGATGGTTCAAGATTGGTAGGTTCGGTGTTTCTAATAATGTGTCCATTTAATCAAAGTTATGGAAATTGTTGATGTACAATTGTCTATAACACTCTCTTTAAATCCTCTTTTTTTTGCTGTAAAGTTGGTACTGATGCTCTTTTTTCATTTGTTTTTGGATTAAGGAATTCATTACATGTGGAATTGTAGTTACTTGGGTATTTGATATTTTTTAAATTATTTTTTTGAGTGTTGTTGGCACACATTACATTGTTTTCAGGTATACAGCATGGTGATTAAACAAGTTTATATATCATGCTATGCTAACCACAAGTGTAGATCTCATTACTATTACAATACTAATGCTATTTAATATTATTGATTATATTCGTTATGCTGGTACTTTTATTCCCATGACAGTCCATAAGTGGATATATTTACAGATATGATTCTGCTTTTTGTTTATTCATTTTATTCTAGATTCCACATTTGAGTGAAATCATATCGTATTGGTCTTTCACAGTTTGACTTATTTCACTTAGTATAACACATAGTCTAAGTCCATCCTTGTTTTCACAAATGGCACAATCTTAGTCTGACCTTTCTTTCTTTCTTTCTTTCTTCTTTCTTTCTTTCTTTCTTTCTTTCTTTCTTTCTTTCTTTCTTTCTCTTTCTTCTTCTTCTTCCTTCCTTCCTTCCTTCTTCCTTCTTCCTTCCTTCCTTCCTTCCTTTCTTTCTTTCTTCTTTCTTTCTTTCTTTCTTCTTTCTTTCTTTCTTTCTTTCTTTCTTTCTTCTTTTTTCTTTCTTTCTTTCTTTCTTTCTTTCTTTCTTTCTTTCTTTTCTCTTTCTTTCTTTCTTCTTTCTTTCTTTCTTTCTTTCTTTCTCTTTCTTTCTTTCTTTCTCTTTCTTTCTTCTTTCTTTCTTCTTTCTTTCTTTCTTTCTTTCTTTCTTTCTTTCTTTCTTTCTTTCTTTTTTTTTCTTTCTTTCTTTCTTCTTTCTCCACAATATTCATGTGTGTGTTTCTGTGTGTGTGTGTATCTTCTTTATCTTTTCATCTATTGGTGGACACTGAGGGTGCTTCCATATATGGGTATTGTAAATAATTCAATAAACGTAGGGGTACATATATCTTTTTGAATTAAGATTTCAAATTTCTGGGGGACCTGGGTGGCTTAGTGGTTGAGCATCTGTCTTTGGCTCAGGTCATGATTCCAGAGTCTTGGGATCGAGTCCTGCATTTGGCTCCCTACAGGGTGCCTACTTCTCCCTCTGCCTGTGTCTGTCTCTCTGTGTGTGTGTCTCTCATGAATAAATAAACACAGTCTTAAAAAAACAAAGATTTCAAATATCTTTGTGTAATTCCACCCAGTACTGGAATTACTGAATCATATGATCTTGATATTTTTACTTGTTGAGGAACTCCCATACTGTTTTCTGCAGTGGCTGCATCAATTTACATTCACAACAATAGTGTATCAGGTTCCTTTTCCTCCACATCCTCATCTACAGTTACTACTTCTTGTCTTTATATTTTAGCTATTCTGACAGGTGTAAGGTGATACCTGATTATGTTTTATTTATTTTCATTTCCTTAATAATTACTGATGTTGAGCATCTTTGCAAGTCTCTATTGAATATCTGAATGTCTTTTTTGGAAAAGTGTCTATCCAGGTACTCCACCCATGTATAAATCAGATTGCTTACCATTTGTATTGAGTTATATAAGTCATTGTTATATTTTGGGTATTAACCCCTTATCACTTACATCAATTGCAAATATCTTTTACTATTCAATAGTAGATTGTTTTTAGTTTTGTCGATGGTTTCCTTAGCTATGAAAAAGCTTTTTAACTTGATGTAGTCCCATAGTTCATTTTTGCCTTGGCATCTCTTGCCTTTGGAATCTTATCTAGAAAAATGTTGCTAAGGCTTATGTTCAAGAAATTATTTCTGTGTTCTTTTATAGGATTTTTATGGCTTCAGGTCTCACATTTAGGTCTTTAGTACTATTTGAGGTGTTTGTTTTGTTTTGTTTTGTATATGATTTTAGTAGGTGGTCAGTTACATTCATTTAAAATTGTCTATGCAAAAAAAGTACCTGCACAGTTTTCACACCATTTCTTAAATAGACTGTCTTTCCAGCATTGTACATTCATGCTTTCATTGTCATAGATTAATTGACCACATAATAATGGATTTATTTCTGATCTCTCTTTCTTGTTATATTGCTCCATGTGTCTATATCTGTGTCACTACTATACAGTCTTTATGACTATAGCTTTGCAGTATATCTTGAATATCAACTTTGATATCTGAATCAATCAGATATCAATATCTGAATAACAACTTTGTTATTCTTTCTCAAAATTGCTTTGGCTATTCAAGGTCTTTTGTGGTTCCATACAGATTTTATGATTGTTCATTCTAGTTCTGTAAAAATGATATGGGTGCTTTTTTTTTTTTTAAAGATTTTATTTATTTATTCATGATAGTCACAGAGAGAGAGAGAGAGAGAGAGAGGCAGAGACACAGGCAGAGGGAGAAGCAGGCTCCATGCACCGGGAGCCCGACGTGGGATTCGATCCCGGGTCTCCAGGATCGCGCCCTGGGCCAAAGGCAGGCGCCAAACCGCTGCGCCACCCAGGGATCCCTGATATTGGTGCTTTTACAGAGATTGCAAAGGCTTTGTATATCACTTTGGAGAATATGGGAATTTTAACAATATTAATTTTTCCAATCCATGAGCATGAAATATATTTCCATTTGTGGTGTAGTTTTCAACTTCTTTCATCAGTGTTTTATAGTTTTCAGAGTATAGTTTTTTCATCTCTTTGGTGAAGTTTATTCCTAGGTATTTTATTCTTTTTGGTGCAGTTGTAAATGGAGTTTTTTTTCTTAATTTCTTTTACTGCTACTTCATTATTAGTTTATGGAAATGCTACCAATTTGGGGTGTTAAATTTCTATTCTGCAACTTTACTGAATTCATTTATTACTGTTAGTATTTTTTGGTTGGATATCTAAAGTATCATGTGATCAGAAAATAGTGACAGTTTAGCTTCTTCTTTTTCCAATGTGGATTCCTCTAATTTCTTTTCCTTGTCTTATTGCTATAGCCAGGACTCCCTGTACTATGTTGAATAAAAATGGTGGAAATGGACATCTATATCTTATTCCTTACAATAGACGAAAAGCTCTAGGTTTTTCACCATTGAGTAAATGTTATCACCATTCAGTAAGATGCTAGCTCTGAGTTTTTCATAGAGTTTAGTACACTGAGGTATGGTCCCTCCAAATTAACTTTGTTGAAAGTTTTTTTGTCATGAGCAAAGGTTGAATCATATTACTTTTTCTGCATCAATTCAGATGATTTTCTTTTAAATTCCTATACAGATAACATTAATTATATTAGTTTCAGGTGTACAATATAGTGATTCAAAAATTTTATACCTTACTCAGCCCTCATCATGATAAGTGTACTTGTACTCCCCATCACTTATTTCACACACCATCTACACACACCCACTCTGTTGACCATCAGTTTGTTCTTAGTTTATAGTTAAAAGTATGTGTTTGGGGGGGGGGGTTCTCTTTGATCATTTGTTTTGTTTCTTAAATTTCACATATGGATGAAATCCTATGATATTTGTCTTTCTCTTACTGACTTATGTCACTTAGCACTATATTCTCTACATCCATCTATGTATTGCAAATGACAAGATTTTTTGTTATGGCTGGAAATATCTATCTATCTTCTTTGTCCACTCTTCTATTGATGGACTCGGGCTTCTTCCATAATTTGGTTATTGAAAATAATGCTGCAATAAACATAGGGGGAATATGTATGTTTGAATTGGGTGGGGTTTTTTGGTATTCTTTGGGTAAATATTTAATAGTGGAATTTAACAGTAGCTTTATTATTTGTTTTCCATAGTAGCTGCACCAGTTTGCATCTCCACCACCAGTACACAGTTCTCCACATCCTTGCCAACACAGTTATTCCTTGTGTTTTTTATTTTAGCCATTCTTACAGGTGTGAGGTGATATCTCATTGTGGGTTCACATTTCTCTGAGCATGAGTGATGTTGAGCATCTTTTCATGAGTCTGTTGGACATCTGTATTTCTTCTTTGGAAAAATATCTATTCATGTCTTCTGCTCATTTTTTATTTGAAGTCATATCTAGAAAAATGTTGCTATAGCCCATGTTAAAGAAATCAATGCCTGTGTTCTCTTCTAGGAATTTTCTATTTTCAGGTCTCATATTTAGATCCTTAATCCATTTTGACCTTATTTTTATATATAAGGAAGTTGTCCAGTTTATTTTTTTTTTAGCACGTAGCTCTCAGTTTTCTCAACCATTTGTTGAAGGGCCTTTTTCCCATTCATATTCCTGCTTCCTTTATTGAAGATTAATTGACCACGTAATTGTGGTTTTATTTTTGGACTCTCTATTGTTCTATTGATCTATGTGTCCATTTTTGTGCCAATGCCATATTGTTTTTATTACCATAGCTTTGTAATATATCTTGAAGTCTGGGATCATGAAACCCCCAGATTAAGTTTTCTTTTTCAAGATTTCTTTGCCTATTTGTGTTCTATTTTGGTTTCTTACAAATTGAGGATTATTTGTTCAGTATTATGGATATGGAAGACAATATTTGATCCTCCAATCCATGAGCATGGAAAACATTTTCATTTGTTTGTGTTGCCCTTAATTTCTTTATTTTTTTTATAGTTTTCAGAATACAGGTCTTTTACAACTTTGAGTAAGTTTACTTCAAGTTATTTTATTGTTCTTGGTACAATTGTAAATAGGATTTTTTCTTAATTTCTTTTTTCCCTATTTCATTATTAATGTGTATAAATGGAATGGATTTGTATATATTTATTTTAAATCCTGAAACTATTGAATTCACTTTTCCATTCTAGCAGTTTTGTGGTGGAGTCTTCAGTGCTTTCTATATGTAGTATCAGGTCATTTGCAAATAGTGAAAACTTTACTTCTTCTTTACTAGTTTAATGTATTTTATTTTATTTTAGTCTGCTGTGGCCAGGACTTCCACTACTGTGTTAAATAAAAGTAGTGAGAGTGGACATCTTTGTCTTGTTCCTGATCTTAAGGGAAATGCTATCAGTTTTTCCTATTGAATAATGTTAGCTGTGAGTTTTTCATATATGGCCTTTATTATGTTAATAATGTATGTTCACTCTATTTACAAAATATTTGCAAACCAAATCTACAACATAATTTAAAAAAAAATCATTCACCATAATAAATTGGGACTTATTCCCAGGATGCAAATGTGGCTCAATATTCACTAATCAACTGATGTGATACATCACATCAACAAGAGAAATGAGAAAAAAAAAACATGATTATTTCAATAGAAGCAGAAAAAGCTTCTGACAAATACAACATCCATTCATAATAAACACCCTTAACAAAGTAAATGTAAATGGAATTTTATAGGCTCCATCTTTATATCTTGTTAGTCTTTGTTTTAAAATCTATTTTGTCTAATATAAGTATTATTACCCCAGCTTTTTTTTTAACATCAAATTGCATGATAAATTGTTCTCCATCCCTTCACTTACAATTTGCATTTGTCTTTGGGTCTGAAATCAATCTGTTTTAGGCAGCATATTGATGAGTCTTGCTTTTTTATCCATTTCATCACACTATGTCTTTAGAGTGTTTCATCCATTTACATTCAAAGTAATTACTGATAGGTTTATAGCTACTACATTTTGTTACTTGTTTTATGGTTGCTTTTGTAGTTCTTTGATGTTCTCTTTTATCATGGTTAGTTGGCTTTTTTAGTGCCATAGTTAGATTCTTTTCTCTTTATTTTTTCTATAACCCTGGTTTCTGATTTGTGGTTGCCATTAGGTTTTTATATAACATCTTATGCATATACCAGTGTAGATTAAGTTGATTGTGGCTTAAATTTGAACCCATTCTTTACTTCTCTTCCCTCATGCTTTAATCTTTTCATTGATTTTTTTTATTTTACTGCTTTCATGTTTCCTACTATTTTTAGTACTACTTATGAACTTTCCATTCCACTCAAAGAGAGCCATGTAACATTTCTTGTAAGGCTGGTTTAGTGGCTATGAATTCCTTTAACTTTAATCTCCTGTTGCCTGACCCATTTTGGTTCTTCTAATCTACTATTTACTCCAATCACTATAGGTTTAATTTTATTTATTGAGTTTTTTCCTCTAATTGGTTCTTACTAATATTTTCTATCTCTTTTTTAAAGGTCCTGTTGATGTTCTCCACTCTTTTCTCAAGTTCATGAGTACCTTTAAGAACATTACTTTATATTGTATATCAGGCATATTACTTATCTCTGTTTCATTTAGCACCCTTGCTGTGATTTTGTCTGTTCTCTCATTTAAGACATATTCCTCTATCATCTCATTTTTTTTCTTTTTTATAGATTATATTTATTTATTCATGAGAGACACATAGACAGGGAGAGAAGCAGACTCCTCACAGGGAGCCCTATGGGGGACTGGATCCCTGGACCTTGGATCATGCCCCAAGCCAAAGGCAGATACTCAACTGCTGGGCTGCCCAAGCGTCCTTCATTGTTTTCCCTAACTCTGTGTGTCTATCTCTAACTGTTGGGAAAATCAGCTACATTTTCTCCTTGTAAAAGAAGTGGCCTTGTGGAAAGTTCCTGTAGTGCTATGCAGTGCAATGTCCTCTGTGAACCAGAACCTGGTTCTTCAAGGATGCCTCCTATGTGTATTGTTTGCACCCTGCTATTGTGGCTGAGCTATTTTTGCCTTCAGTCCAGGAATTTGCAATGGCTCTTTTGGCCTTTGGTGGGCAGGGTTTGGTCCCTGTGTTGTTAGCAGCTCCACCTGGATCCTCCTTGGGCTTGAGTCAGACCAGGAATTTGCCAGAAGTGAATTATCACTGAGCTACAAACCACGTTTCCTATGTTATGCCATGAGAAGCTTTCATTCGTGGATAGATTCTGCAGTCAGAACAGATATCTGCCACCCGCTCACTGCTGAGCAGAGTTGAACTGGTGTATGTGGTGTTATATTCCCCTCCTCCTGGGGTAAGAGTCACCTTGGAGTGGTACTGGCCCCTATTATTGCTGTTTGCACACTGCCATGCTTGTAGCACTCCTTTGCATGGCCTCTGGCAAGTACATACTGGAGGTAGCAGGTCCTCAGGAGAACCTGAGTGTGGGATCCACAGTGTTAGAAAAGTTTGCACAGATCTGCTGTGGAAGGGGACCTGGAACCACTTTAGAAAGCTCTTGCAGCAGGGCAGGAGGCGACAGGTCCCCATGAGTATTTGGAGATGGGAAATGCTGTTGGCAAATTCGGTAGCCATTTTTGGCAGTGTGCTGGTTTGCACAGTTTCCATGTCTCTAGACTGGGTTCTAGGGCAGGGAAATGGCACCTGCTAGTTCCTTTGTTCCTCAGAAGTCTCCTAAGGATCCCTGTACCTCCAGCACATGCTCTGAGACTAGTAAAGAAATCTCCCTCCTGTATATCCCAGCTGTTTTTCAAACTACTGCTTCTATGCTGTATCTCAGTAGAGCTTTCTTTAAGGTCAGGAACTCAGTTTCCTCTTGACCTCCTATTTCTCCCTTACCTAATCTTGTGAATTTTTAAAGTTCCAGGTGTTAAGACCTGCTGATTATAAAAACTTGTGAAATGTCACCCCTCTGGTTTTCAAAACCAAATATTATGGGGATTCATCTTCCCCATACAGGGTTCCTATGTCTGGGGTGCCTGGTGTGCGGGTGTTTTTTCCCCTCTCTATGTCTGTGGCAACTTTTCTTCCCATGGACAGTACCATGGGCCCCTTTATTTCCAAACCACATCACTGTCCTTTCTAACCAATTTGATGTGGCCTCTTCTCTTCATTTAACTGTGGAGATTGTGTGTTCTAGCAGTCTTTGGGTCATTTTCTGGGGGTTTTGGGGGTACTAGCTAGTTGTATCCATAGGACAAGGTGAGCATAGGGTCCTCCCACTATCCCATCTTCCCAGAAGTCCTCAATCACAAGATCTTTATCCTTTGCTTTTTTTAATGTGATGTATCATTTTGATTGATGTGTGAATATTAAACAATCTTGCATCTCTGGAATATATCCAATTTGATCATGGCGAATGATCCTTTTAACATATTGCTGAATGTTGTTTGCTAATATTCTATTGAGGATTTTGCATCTGTATTCCGGGTCATTGGCTTGTAGGATAAGGTGTTTTGTTTTTGTTTTGTTTTGTTTTTGTTTCTTTTATTTTTATTTTTTTGTGGTGCCTTTGTCTGATTTTGATATCATAATAGTATTGGCTTCATATAATATATTTGGAAGCATCCTTTCCCCTTATATTTTTCAGAATACTTTGAGGACTGTAGATATCAACTCTTTTAAATGTTTGGTTGAAGGACACCTGGGTGGCTTGGGGGTTGAGCATCTGCCTTTGGCTCAGGTCGTGATCCTGGAGTCCTGGGATCCAGTCTGGCAACAGGCTCCCTACTGGGAACCTGCTTCTCCCTCTGCCTAAGTCTCTGCCTCTCTCTCTCTCTCTCGTGCCTCCTATGAATAAACAAATAAAATATTTTTTAAAAAATAAATGTTTGGTAGAATTTACTAAGCTATCTGGTTCTGAATAGTTATTTCTTAATATTTTTTTGGTTACTGATTCAATTTTATTACTAACAATTGGACTGTTCAAATCTTATATACCTTCTCATTCTGTTTTAAAAGATTGTATGCTACTAGGAATTTATGCATTTCTTCTAGGTTGTCCAATTTGCTGACACATAATTTTTCATAGTATTTTCTCTTTTTTTAAAGGTTTTATTTGTTTATTCATGAGAGACACAGAGAGAGACAGACAGACAGACAGACACAGGCAGAGGGAGAAAGCAGGCTCGAGCATGCAGGGAACCTGACATGGGATTTGATCCCTTGTCTCCAGGATCACACACTAAGCTGAAGGCAGTGCTAAACCGCTAAGCCACCCAGGCTGCCCTAGTATTTTCATATATATATATATTTTATTTCTGTGGTGTCACATAACTTCTCTCTCATTTCTGATTTTATTTATTTGAGTCCTTTCTCTTTTTCTTTTGATGAATCTGGCTAAGGGTTTATCAACTCTGCTATTCTTTTCAAAGAACCAATTCTTGGTTTCATTCATTCTTTTCTTTTTTTTTTTTTCCCAGTCTCTATGTCATTTATGTCTGCTCTGATCTTTACTATTTTCCTTTTATTCAACTTGCAATTTTTTTGTTGTTATTGGTTTTTTTCTAGCTCATTTAGGTATAAGGTTATATTGTTTGAGGGTTTATTTTCTTATTTCTTGATGCAGGCCTGTATTGCTATATGTTTTCCTCTTTGAACTACTTTCACTACATCTGAAATATTTTAACACATTGTGTTTTTATTTTTATTTGTCCCCATTTATTTTTGCTTTATTTCTTCTTTGATTTCTTCCTTGATGCCCTGGTTGTGTCGTATCATGTTTTTAACCTCCATGCATTTGTGGGTTTGTTTGTTTTTTTACTTTTTTTTTCTTTTGAAACATTTCTAGTTTCATAATTTTGTGGTCAGAAAAGATTCATGGTATGAATTCAGTCTTCTGAAATTTATTGAGGCTTGTTTTGTGGCCTAGCATGTTATCTATTCAGGAGAAAATCCCAAGTATACTTGTAAACAATGTGTACTTTGTTGTTTTTGGATGGAATGTTCTGTGTATATCTGTTATGTTTATCTTGTCTAATGTATCATTGAAAGACACTGTTTCTTTATTGATTTCATGTCTGGATATTCTCTCCATTAATGCAAATTGGATGATAAGCTCCCTATTATTGTATTACCATGAATTTCTCTATGCCCCATAATATTTGCCTTATGTATTTAGGTGCTCCAGTGTTGGGTACATGGATATTTACAGTTGATTTTATTGATCCTCTTATCATTAATAGCCTTCTTTTTTTTCTTGTTACACTCTGTTTTACCATCTACTTTTTTGTGATAGTGTTGCTACCTCAGCTGTTTTTTTTTTTTTCTCACTTCCACATGAATGGTAAATATTATTCCATCCCTTCACTTTAAATCTGAAACTAACTTTAGTTATGAAGTGAGTCTCTTATAGGCAGCAAAGAAGTGAATCTTTTAAAAAATTATTCTGCCATCCTATGGCTTTTGATAGGAGCATTTAGGACATTTATATTTAAAGAAAATATTAATAAGTATATATTTATGGGCATTTTGTTATTTGTTTTCTGGTTGTTTCTGTATTTCTTCTCTGGTTCTTCTTGTCTTGGTCTCTTTCTTTGTGAATGACAAAATTCTGTAGTGTTTTAATTGGCTTTCCTTTTATTTTTTAGAATATAGTATAGATTTTGGGTTACAATGAAGTTCTTATATAACATCCTAGGTATATAGCAATCTATATTAATTTGATGGCCTTTTAAGTTCAAACACATCCTTTAGGGAGAAAAAAAGAACTTTTTCCCCTCTTTCTTCTTCTTTTTTTAGTCCTTCATACATGTTTTATGTATATGTTGTCATCTTTTATCATCATCATCTTTTATTCATAATATTCTTACATTTAATTATGGCCATTTCTTTTCCATTTATAGAAGTCCCTTCATTTGTTGTAAGGCTGGTTTAGTATTGATGAACTCTTATTT
The DNA here is from genome assembly GCF_003254725.2 of Canis lupus dingo. NCBI lineage: Eukaryota > Metazoa > Chordata > Mammalia > Carnivora > Canidae > Canis > Canis lupus. The sequence continues at coordinate 68,170,780 of NC_064281.1, forward strand.
CTGATTGTCTTTGAAAACTCTTTATCACTCTTTCAAATCTGAAAGATAAACTTGCTGAATAGGGTATCTGTAGTCACATTTTTTTTTCTTTCAGCACTTTGCATACATCATGCCACTTACTTCCTGCTTGCAAAGTTTCTGCTGAAAAATCAGCTGATAGTCTTATAAGTTTTCCTTTGTATCTAACATTTTGCTTTCATCTTACAGCTTTTAACTTTTTCTCTTCATTATTAACCTTTCACATTTTAATTATTGTCACTTTGTAGACTTCTTTAGGTTCATCTTGTTTGGAACTCTCTGTGCTTCATTTACCTAAATGTTTATTTCCTTCCCTCTATTAGGGAAGATTTCAGCTAATATTTCTTCATAGAAGTTTTATACTTCCTTCTCTGTCTATTCTTCTGAAATCTTTATTTATTTATATATTTTAAAATATTTTATTTATTTATGCATGAAAGACACAGAGAGAGAGGCAGAGACACAGTCAGAGGGAGAAGCAGGCTCTTCACAGGGTGCCTGATGTGGGATTAGATCCCTGATCCTGGGATCACACCCTGAGCCAAAGGCAGACACTTAAGCACTGAGCCACCCAGGCATCCCTGAAATCTTTATTTCTTTTTTTAAAAAGATGTTATTTATTTATTCTTGACAGACACAGAGACAGAGAGAGAGGCAGAGACACAGGCAGAGGGAGAAGCAGGCTCCACCCTGGGATCCCAACACCGGACTTGATCCCGGGACTCCAGGACCACGCCCTGGGCCAAAGGCAGGCACCAAACCACTGAGTCACCCAGGGATCCCCTCTTTATTTCTTTTTTAAAGACACAATTATTCAGCCTGATCAATCAGACTATTACCTTTCGTGATGAACAGCATAGATGCAAAAAGAAACAAACAAAATGACTACGTTAAAACCCTTTGTTGAATCCTTTACACTTTCCACAGAACAGAAACAAAATAACCTGCTACAGAGTTAGTCACAAATACAGCTCTCGAGATTTTTTTGCCCATAAATATGAGTATTGTTTACAAATGTCTACTTTGTAGCAGCCAGGCCCTGACACCACACTGCTTGTCTGAGTTCACAAATCTGTTGTAACCTGGAGCTTCCCTGTCACTTCTCTGGCTCTCCTCTCCTGCTAAGCTTTGTTTCCTGGCAGTAATTAAAACCTTCTGCCACTGCCTTAGCTGCTGCTGTTGCTAGAACTTCCATAGCCACCTTGGTTTTGTGGTTTGGCAAAGTATTGGTCTCCACTACTATAGGGCCCGGAGCTTTTGCCTCCAAAATTTCTTCCTTTCAAGGGTCCAAAATTTGAGATTTGATTGTTGTAATTGCCAAAATCACATAGATTCTGCCACTTCCAAAGTTGCTTCCATTATTACCAAATCTATTACAACCATCTCCACTGCCACCATATCCACCACCACCTTTACTGCCACCAAAAGCCATCTCTCCCACTGAAGTTATCTCCACAACTAAAGTTGCCATTCCCAACAGAACCCCCTCCATGACCACCATCGAAGTTTCCAGAGCCACTTCGACCTCTTTGGCTGGATGCAACACTATTCATCTTTTGTTTTGATAGGGTTTTCCTTACTTCACAGTTGTGGCCATTCACATTATGGTATGTTTGAATGACAATCTTGTCTACAGACTCATGATCATCAAATGTTACAAAAGCAAAGCCTTTCTTTCTGTCTGTGCCTTGGTCAGTTAGGATTGCAATCATTTCCATTTTCCCACTGTTCAAAATAATCTCTTAGATGATGTTTTTCAGTGTCTTCTGTAATGCCACCAACAGAAATCTTTTTCACAGTTAAATGGGAACCAGGTCTTGAGAATCTTCTCTTGAGGACAACCCTCTTTGGTTCCACAACTCTTCCATCCACCTCATGTGGCCTTGCATTCATGGCTGCATCGACTTCCTCCACAGTGGCATATGTCACAAACTCAAAGCCTCTGAAACACTTGGGTTTTGAATCTCTCATTACCACACAGTCCATAAGCATTCCCCATTGCTCAAAATAGCTCCTCAGACTTTTCTCAGTTATTTCAAAGCTCAAACGTCCAAAGAAGAGCTTCCACAACTGTTCAGGTTCTTTGAGAGTCTCTGACCTAGGCATGATGATGGTGGGAAGGGAGATTTTAATGATGCTTATTCAGCGGTATCAGTAGGAAAAAAACCTGAAATCTTTATTATGTGAATATTTGTTTGCTTGATGTTGACCAGGGGATCCTTTAACTTATGCTTATTTTTGAAAATTGGTTTTTCTTTGTCATTGTTCAGGCTGAGAGCCTTCCATTATTCTGTCTCTTAATATAGTTATATGTTCTTTTGCATCTGCTAGTCTACTGCTGATTCCCTCTAATGCATTTTTATTTCAGTTATTATATTATTCAAATCTGGTTCTTTTTTATATTTTTCTATCTCTTTATTGAATATCTCACCGAATTCTTCCACTCTTCTCTCCAGACCAATGAGTTACTTTATGATCATTACTTTAAATTCTGTATAAGATATATCACTTATCTCCAGGTAATTTAATTCTTTCTCAAAAGTTTGTCTTGTTCTTTCTTTGGGAGAATATTGCTCTGTCTTCCCATTTTGCTTGCCTTTCTCCATTTGTTTCTATGGATTAGGTAGAACAGCTATCTCTCCTAAACTTGAAGGGATGATCTTGTTTATCGTTATCCACTATGTAGATTGCGTGTGCATGGTGACTTTTGGTGATTGGCTGGGACTGTGTCTGGCATCAGCTGTGGGTACAGAGGGTTTCCACACAGCAAGTGCCCTTTCAGGACAAGTAAAGCTAAACTATATGCAGGCTGGGATGTCCCAGGGTTCTATGTGTTCGGGCACCCTGGAATTACGGCTTAATCTGGAATTTGTGCAAGGGTGGCCCAGGGCACTCTGTGCAGGGTGTACTTTGGCATAGCTCAGGTGGTGTATGGGAAAAGATCATCCTGACCTCTCTGCACAAAGGGTGCCCTGGCAGGGTAGTTAAAACTAAAGGGATGCAGTCTGAGGGTACCCTGGCTCTGTGCACAGAGGGAAACTGCAGGATAGCTGAAGCTGAAATGGTTGCAAAACAGGGTGTTTCAGGACTCTCCATAGAAACAGTCTACTGAAGGGGCACCTAGAGCCAAGGCAAGGGACATGCTGGAAGGTCCTGGTGACTCCATGCAGGGGGTACCATGGAAGGGCAGAGAAAGCTAAAATGAGTGCAGTGGCCCCTGGTCCTTCACACAAAATGTACCCTGAAAATACAACTGAAGGTGAATTGGGTGCAAACTGAGATGTCCCAGGGTACTCAGCACAGGGGCACTGTGCACCAGAGGTATCCTAGCAAGCCAACTGAATGAAGCTGAAGTGATATGGTCCTGGAGTTTTCCAGGTTGCTTTTCACCTTTGTCACATTGTCACAAAGGCTAGGGCTGAAGTTAGTACTAACCAGGGTATCCTGGTGTATACCACCATGTGGCCTCCTTAGTGGGACCATTGTTGCTGGTGTGAGCTATGGACCCAATGCTGCAGGCCAGTTACAATGCACAGACTGTGCATTGGTCTATGCTTTCAAGGTGAAGAGGGGAGCATAGATTATGTCTGTCAGCCCCTCCCACTCAGAGAGCATTTCAGCAGCTCCCCTAGCCATCTGGTGGAATTCTAGGGCTGGTTGATTTGTGTGCTAGTTGCTCTTCTTTTTTTTTTTTTTTTTTTGTATATTTTTTTATTGGAGTTCGATTTGCCAACATATAGTGTAACACCCAGTACTCATCCTGTCAAGTGCATCCCTCAGTGCCCATTACCTAGTTACCCCATCTCCCCGCCCACCTCCCCTTCCACTATAGTTGCTCTTTCTTTTTTTATAATCAATATGCCAAAGAGACATATTTTATTTTTTTAAAGATGTATTTATTTATTCATGAGATACACACAGAGAGAGAAAGGCAGAGGGAAAAGCAGGCTCCATGCAGGGACCCCAATGTAGGACTGGATCCCGGGTCTCCAGGATCAGGCCCTGGGCGGAAGGCGGCGCTAAACCACTGAGCCACCCGGGCCGCCCTATAGTTGCTCTTCTAAAACGAAGCTTTTAAAGAAAGAAAAGAAAAAAACATGTAAGGAAGGAAAGAGGGAAAAAAATAAAAAAAAAGAAAGTTAGAAAAAAAAAAACTTTGCCATTTATATGCTTATTTTTTTTCTTTGCACTGGCATGATCATTGTTCTTATGGGCTTCTGGACCCAGGGCTCACTAAGGCAGCAAACAAGTCCCTTGACTCAGAGAGCATCCCCAAGATCATCAGCCTTTGTAAACTGTGGTGTTTCTTTCTGTGCTCCAGACTGAGCAGGGAGCCTGATGTGGGCATCGGTCCCAGGACCCCAGGATCATGACCTGAGCTGAAGGCAGCTGCGGAACTGAGCCAGCCATCCAAGCGCCCCAATGTTCAAGTCTTCTATGTATTTATTTATCTTGTATCTGGTTATTCAATCCATTATGAAAAGTAAAGAATTGAATTCCCCTATTACTGTAGAACTATTTCTCCCTCTAATTCTGTCAATTTCCTTCATATATTTAGGAGATTTGGTGTTTGCTCCCTTTATGTTTATAATTTTTATATGTTCTTTTTGAATTGATCATTTATCATTATATAATGTGTTTCATGTCTCTTATAATAGCATTTGTCTTAAATTCTATTTTGTATAATATTAGTATATTCATCCTTGCTGTCTTTTGGTTACCATTTGCCTGGATTTTTTCCCCCATTCTTTCATATTTGACCTATGTGCTTCCTTAAATCTAAAATGAGTCTCTTGTAGACAGCATACAGTTGGATTGCTTTCTTTTTTTAAAATTCTCTACCAAGGTATGCCTTTTATTATTATTATTTTTATTTATTCAGAGAGAGAGAGAGGCAGAGACACAGGCAGAGGGAGAAGCAGGCTCCATGCAGGGAGCCGGATGTGGGACTCGATCCCTGGTTTCCAGGATCACGCCCTGGACTGAAGGTGACACTAAACCACTGAGCCACCCAGGCTGCCTGGCAATAATATTTTAAATAGGCATTTACACATGCAAGTAGAAAAATATAAAACTTCTGGGATGCCTGGGTGGCTCAGTGGTTAAGTGCCTGCCTTCAGCTCACAGTGTGATCCTGGAGTCCTAGGATCAAGTCCCACATTGGGGTCCCTGCATGGAGCCTACTTCTCCCTCTGCCTATGTCTCTGCCTTTCTCTCTCTGTGTCTCTCATGAATAAATAAATAAAATATTTTAAAAATATATAAAATTTCACATTTTTGATATAGAAAGTTCATAGTGCAGACTAAAAAATTAAATATGTACAGTCATATCCTAATAATTAAATGTTTAACATTATTTATTGACATAATTACTTTTCCAAGTTTACTGGTTATTTCAAAATTCAGATAATTTTTTTTTAAAAATGGAAAAAAGAACAATTAACATGTACTAAAAATATGTAGCATACTAGTAAAAAGTATTGGTCTCAGAAACAGACAAATCTCAGTTAAAAATCCCAGTTTTTAAAATATTTTAAATTCAATTTGCCAACATATAGTATAACATCAGTGTTCATCTCACCAAGTGCCCTCCTTAATGCTCATCAGTTTTACTATTTACAAGTTATGTGACCTCAACACAGTTATTTCACATCCATAAATGACAGTTTCCTCATGTGAAAATAAAGGAATAATCATAGTATCAATCTCAGAGTACAATATAATAAATGATAAAGAACTTATACATTGCCTCTCACCTGTTAAGTACTCAGTAGAAGTTGGTTGATGATATTGTTTTTTGTTTGTATTATTTTTCCAATGATTAATATTGTCTATAATTATTATCCTCCTTTTTAGCATTTTCCTTGAAAAGACATTAAGAAAATGGCTAATGTTAAAGTATAATTTTCAAAAAAATATAATTATGATTTTCACACAAATATAAAATTAACATGGGTCAAGGATTTTATGATTCATTAATTAATGTGGTAACTCTTACAATGTTAAAACTAGTTCAAAGGAGTCTTTCAGGAAAAGACATACAATTAGGAATACCAGAAAAAATGTTAATAGATGCAAAAGTAGTTAATATCTTATAGAGAGTAAAAATTATTTATTTATTTTTAAAGATTTTATTTATTTATTCATAAGAGACAGAGAGAGAGAGAGAGAGAGAGAGGCAGAGACACAGGCAAAAGGAGAAGCAGGCTCCCTGCAGGGATCCTGATGAGACTGGATTCCAGGAACCCAGGATCACTCCCTGGGCCAAAGGCAGATGCTCAACCACTGAGCCACCCAGGTATCCCTAGAGAGTAAAATTTAATCCTTGGGGCCATTTCTACATGGTAGAAATTCATTCTATCTCTATTACGCAAAATTCCTTTGTACAAGAAAACTCAGTTTTCTACAAGTTGACACATACAGAGTTGTAAAATTGTCTTGTTAGTAGAAAGTCAATCAAAAGTTCATATTCTAGGGAAATCATATAATCCTCATTTCTTAAAGTGTCAATACTATTTATTTATTTATTTATTTATTCATTCATTCATTCATTCATTCATTGATTTATTGCTGAATTTCCTGTATTGGTTAGCAGAGCTTATAAATTTTGGGGGGTGGATAGCTCTATAAAAATTTTTTGTATATATTTTTTATTGGAGTTTGATTTGCCAACATATAGTGGGTGTTATACTTTATGTTGGTAATACTATTTTAAACAGACACTTACACGTGCAAGTAGAAAAATATAAAATTTCACGGTTGCCTGGGTGGCCCAGTGGTTAAGCACCTGCCTTCAGCTCAGGGTGTGATCCTGGGGTTCCAGGATCAAGTCCCACATCGGGCTCCATACATGGAGCCTGCTACTCCCTCTGCCTATGCCTCTGTCCTGGAGCAGACTATATTATTATACTAACTAAAGTTAACTATATAATTAACTTTTTCTTTAATAACTTCCGCTGTGTGTCTTAACAGATAGTACACAGATAGATATAGCCACTTTTTTTTAATAAATTTATTTTTTATTGGTGTTGAATTTACCAACATACAGAATAACACCCAGTGCTCATCCCGTCAAGTGCCTCCCTCAGTGCCCGTCACCCATTCACCCCCACCCCCGTCCTCCTCCCCTTCCACCACCCCTAGTTCGTTTCCCAGAGTTAGGAGTCTTTCATGTTCTGTCTCCCTTTCTGATATTTCCCATCATTTCTTCTCCCTTCCCTTATATTCCCTTTCACTATTATTTATATTCCCCAAATGAATGAGAACATATAATGTTTGTACTTCGATTGACTTACTTCACTCAGCATAATACCCTCCAGTTCCATCCATGTTGAAGCAAATGGTGGGTATTTGTCGTTTCTAATGGCTGAGTAATATTCCATTGTATACATAAGCCACATCTTCTTTATCCATTCATCTTTCGAAGGACACCGAGGCTCTTTCCACAGTGGCTATTGTGGACATTGCTGCTATAAACATTGGGGGGCAAGTGTCCCAGCGTTTCATTGCATCTGTATCTTTGGGGTAAATCCCCAACAGTGCAATAGCTGGGTCGTAAGGCAGGTCTATTTTTAACTCTTTGAGGAACCTCCACACAGTTTTCCAGAGTGGCTGCACCAGTTCACATTCCCACCAACAGTGTAAGAGGGTTCCCTTTACTCTGAATCCTCTCCAACATTTGTGGTTTCCTGTCTTGTTAATTTTCCCCATTCTCACTGGTGTGAGGTGGTATCTCATTGTGGTTTTGATTTGTATTTCCCTGATGGCAAGTGTTGCAGAGCATTTTCTCATGTGCATGTTGGCCATGTCGATGTCTTCCTCTGTGAGATTTCTGTTCATGTCTTTTGCCCATTTCAGGATTGAATTGTTTGTTTCTTTGGTGTTAAGATTAATAAGTTCTTTATAGATCTTGGAAACTAGCCCTTTATCTGATACGTGATTTGCAAATATCTTCTCCCATTCTGTAGGTTGTCTTTTAGGTTTCTTGACTGCATCCTTTTGCCGTGGAAAAGTTTCTTATCTTGATGAAGTCCCAATAGTTCATTTTTGCTTTTGTTTCTTTTGCCTTGGTGGATGTATCTTGCAAGAAGTTACTGTGGCTGAGATCAAAAAGGGTGTTGCCTTTGTTCTCCTCTAGGATTTTGATGGAATCTTGTCTCACATTTAGATCTTTCATCCATTTTGAGTTTATCTTTGTGTATGGTGAAAGAGAGTGGTTTAGTTTCATTCTTCTGCATGTTGATGTCCAATTTTCCCAGCACCATTTATTGCAGAGACTGTCTTTCTTCCAATGGATAGTCTTTCCTCCTTATCGAATATTAGTTGACCATAAAGTTGAGGGTCCACTTCTGGGTTCTCTCTTTTTTTTTTAATTTTTATTTATTTATGATAGTCACAGAGAGAGAGAGAGGTTCAGAGACACAGGCAGAGGAAGAAGCAGGCTCCATGCACCGGGAGCCCGACGTGGGACTCGATCCCGGGTCTACCAGGATCGCGCCCTGGGCCAAAGGCAGGCGCCAAACCACTGCGCCACCCAGGGATCCCTCACTTCTGGGTTCTCCATTATGTTCCATTGATCTATGTGTCTGTTTTTGTGCCAGTACCACACTGTCTTGATGACCACAGCTTTGTAGTACAACCTGAAATCTCTTGTGATGCCCCCAGCTATGGTTTTCTTTTTTAAAATTCCCCTGGCTATTCGAGGTCTTTTCTGATTCCACACAAATCTTCAGATAATTTGTTCTAACTCTCTGAAGAAAGTCCATGATATTTTGATAGGGATTGCATTAAACATGTAAATTGCCCTGGGTAACATTGACATTTTCACAATATTAATTCTGCCAATCCATGAGCATGGAATATTTTTCCATCTCTTTGTGTCTTCCTCCATTTCTTTCACAAGTGTTCTATAGCTTTTAGGGTATAGATCCTTTACTTCTTTGGTTAGGTTTATTCCTAGGTATCTTCTGCTTTTGGGTGCAATTGTCAATGGGATTGACTCCTTAATTTCTCTTTCTTCAGTCTCATTGTTAGTGTATAGAAATGCCACTGATTTCTGGGCATTGATTTTGTATCCTGCCACGTGACAAAATTGCTGTATGAGTTCTAGCAATCTTGGAGTGGAGGCTTTTGTGTTTTCCATGTAGTGTATCATGTCATCGGCGAAGAGGGAGAGTTTTATTCTTTGCCAATTTGAATGCCTTTAATGTCTTTTTGTTTGATTGCTGAGGCTAGGACTTCCAATACTATGTTGAATAGTAGTGGTGAGAGTGGACATCCCTGTCTTGTTCCTGATCTTAGGGGAAAGGCTCCCAGTGCTTCCCCATTGAGAATGATATTTGCTGTGGCTTTTCATAGATGGCTTTCAAGATGTTGAGGAATGTTCCCTCTATCCATACACTCTGAAGAGTTTTGATCAGTAATGGATGCTGTATTTTGTCAAATGCTTTCTCTGCATCTAATGAGAGGATCATATAGTTCTTGGTTTTTCTCTTGCTGATACGATGAATCACATTGATTGTTTTACGAGTGTTGAACAAGCCTTGTGTCCCGGGGTTAAATCCTACTTGGTCATGGTGAATAATTTTCTTAATGTACTGTTGGATCTTACTGGCTAGTATCTTGTTGAGAATTTTTGCATCCATGTTCATCAGGGATATTGGTCTGTAATTCTCCTTTTTGGTGGGGTCTTTGTCTGGTTTTAGAATTATGGTGAGGCTGGCCTCATAGAACTAATTTGGAAGTACTCCATCTCTTTCTATCTTTCCAAACAGCTTCAGGAGAATAGGTATGATTTCTTCTTTAAACGTTTGATAGAATTCCCCTGGGAAGCCATCTGGCCCTGGACTCTTGTGTCTTGGGAGGTTTTTGATGACTGCTTCAATTTCCTCCCTGGTTATTGGCCTGTTCAGGTTTTCTATTTCTTCCTGTTCCAGTTTTGGTAATTTGTGGCTTTCCAGGAATGCGTCCATTTCTTCTAGAGTGCCTAATTTATTGGCGTATAGCTGTTCATATGTTTTTAAAATCGTTTGCATTTCCTTGGTGTTGGCAGTGATCTCTCCTTTCTCATTCATGATTTTATTAATTTGAGTCTTCTCTCTCTTCTTTAATAAGGCTGGCTAATGGTTTATCTATCTTATTAATTCTTTCAAAGAACCAACTCCTGGTTCTGTTGATCTGTTCCACAGTTCTTCTGGTCTCGATTTCGTTGAGTTCTGCTCGAATCTTTATTAACTCTCTTCTTCTGCTGGGTGTAGAATCTATTTGCTGTTTTTTCTCTAGCTCCTTTAGGTGTAAGGTTAGCTTTTGTATTTGAGTTCTTTCCAGTTTTTGAATGGCTGCTTGTATTGTGATGTATTTCCCCCTTAGGACTGCTTTTGCTGCATCCCAAAGATTTTGAACGGTTGTATCTTCATTCTCATTAGTTTCCATGAATCTTTTTAATTCTTTCTTAATTTCATGGTTGACCCTTTCATCTTTTAACAGAATGGTCCTTAACCTCCACATGTTTGAGGTCCTTCCAAACTTCTTGTGGTGATTTAGTTCTAATTTCAAGGCATTATGGTCTGAGAATATGCAGGCGACAATCCCAATCTTTTGGTATCAGTTAAGACCCGATTTGTGACCCAGTATGTGGTCTATTCTGGAGAAAGTTCCATGTGCACTTGAGAAGAATGTGTATTCAGTTGAGTTTGGATGTAAAGTTCTGTAGATATCTGTGAAATCCATCTGGTTCAGGGTATCATTTAAAGCTCTCGTTTCTTTGGAGATGTTGTGTTTAGAAGACCTATCGAGTATAGAAAGCGCTAGATTGAAGTCACCAACTATAAGTGTATTATTATCTAAGTATTTCTTCACTTTGGTTATTAATTGATTGATATATTTAGCAGCTCCCACATTCGGGGCATATATATTGAGGATTGTTAAGTCCTCTTGTTGGATAGATCCTTTATGATATAGTGTCCCTCTTCATCTCTCACTACAATCTTTGGGGTAAATTTTAGTTTATCTGATATAAGGATGGCTACCCCTGCTTTCTTTTGAGGACCATTTGAATGGTAAATAGTTCTCCAACCTTTTATTTTCAGGCTGTAGGTGTCCTTCTGTCTAAAATGAGTCTCTTGTAGACAGCAAATAGATGGGTCCTGCTTTTTTATCCAGTCTGAAACCCTGCGCCTTTTGATGGGGTCATTAAGCCCATTCACGTTCAGAGTTACTATAGACAGATATGAGTTTAGTGTCACCATGATATCTATTCAGTCCTTGTTTTTGTGGATTGTTCTTCTTCCTAAAGGGGAATTTTAAGAGTCCCCCTTAAAATTTCTTGCAGAGCTGGTTTGGAGGTCACATATTCTTTCAGGTCCTGCCTGTCTTGGAAGCTCTTTATCTCTCCTTCCATTCTGAATTATAGCCTAGCTGGTAAAGTATTCTTGGTTGCATATTCTTCTCATTTAGGACCCTGAATATATCTTGCCAGCCCTTTCTGGCCTGCCAGGTCTCTGTGGAGAGGTCTGCTGTTACCCTAATACTCCTCCCCATAAAAGTCAGGGATTTATTGTCTCTTGCTGCTTTAAGGATCTTCTCTTTATTGTTGAAATTTGCAAGCTTAACTATTAATGTCGAGGTGTTGAACGGTTTTTAATGATTTGGGGGGGGGATCTCTTTATTTCCTGGATCTGAATGCCTGTTTCCCTTCCCTGATTAGGAAAGTTTTCATCTAGGATTTGTTCAAATACATATTCTGGCCCTCTGTCCCTTTCGGCGCCCTCAGGAACCCCAATTAAACGTAGGTTTTTCTTCCTCAGGCCGTCGTTTATTTGCCTTAATCTATCTTCATGGTCTTTTAATTGTTTGTCTCTTTTTTCCTCAGTTTCCCTCTTTGTCATCAACTTGTCTTCTATGTCACTTACTCTTCTTCCACCTCGTTAACCCTCGTTGTTAGGACTTCTAGTTTGGATTGTACCTCATTCAATTGATTTTTAATTTCTGCCTCATTGGATCTAAATTCTACAGTCATGAAGTCTCTTGAGTCCTTTATGCTTTTTTCTAGAGCCACCAGTAGCTTTATAATAGTGCTTCTGAATTGGCTTTCTGACACTGAATTGCAATCCAGATTTTGTAACTCTGTGGGAGAGAGGACTGTTTCTGATTTTCTTTTGAGGTGAGGTTTTCCTTCTAGTCATTTTGCTCAGTGCAGTGTGGCCAAAACAATTTGTATTGGGAAAAGGAGAAAAAGAAAGGAGAGAAAGAAGGAAAGAAAAGAGAAAAAGAAAATATTAAAAGGAAGAAAAAAGAGAAAAAGAGAAAGAAAAAGAAAGAAAGGGAAAAAAGGGTGGGGGAAGCAAACAAATCAAAAAGAAAAAAAAACACAGGGGGTATCTTCTGATTCTGTATATTTTAAGTCCCTTGATCTCCCCTGGAACTTGTCCGTCTAGCTGGTCTTCTGGGCGAAGGGCCTGTTGTGCTTATTTGCAGGTGTTAGCGCTTGGGTAGCTGCTCTGCCCCCTTCCTGGTGCAGGGCTCAGTGGGGGTTGTTTACCCTGTGAGGCCTCATGAGGAACAACCACATTGGCGGAGGACAGCTCTGGAGCCCTGGAGTCAGCTCCTGCAGTAACTACAGAGCTCTCTCTCTGCAGGAGCCTGGATGCTCCGGGGGCAGGGCCTCTGATCTGCTCAGCTTGGGGCAGGAGCGCCCTTGTGGTCCTGGGCCCTCCCGGCCACTGCCTGTCCCAGGGGGAGGCCGGATCCTGGGCTGTGTCCCCGGCGCCCTGTGCTCCTGGGCCTGCGCTGGTGGATTTGCACTCCCGGTGGCGCAGCCCCCTCCGGAGCCTCCCCCGCAGCCCCTCCGAGCTGCTCCCGGGTCCAGCTGTGTGCGCTGCAGCCCTTTAGGTAGCTCGGTGCACTCTCCCTGGTGCGCAGTTGCTCTGTTAGTGTCCCAGGGAGCCCGAGGGCATCCCCGCCCTCCTGGGATCCTGCTCTAACTCTCTGCAAGCTCCTTTCCTCCCGGGAAGGTTGGTGCAGCTCCTGCTTCTCCGGGACGGGGCTCTCCTGTCCTGGGGACACTCGACCCGGCCTTAGCCCGGCTCCTCACGGGGCCCCTCCCCCTTGAATGCCTTTTGTTTCTTTATTTCTTTTTCCCCGTCTTCCTACCTTGATAGAAGCACAAACTCTTCTCTCTGTAGCATTCCAGCTGTTCTTTCTTTAAATCTCAGGCCGAATTCGTAGATTTTCAGGATAATTTGAAGGTTATCTAGGTAATTTGGCGGGGACAGGTGATTTGGAGACCCTACTCTTCTGCCATCTTGCCCCTCCTCTGCAATATTGCCACTTTTTTCTTCAAAAGATTCAGTGTTACCCAAATACCTCTCATTAATGAAATAGTAGCCAGATAATAGTAACATTAGACAGCTTTTTTTAAAAAATATTTTATTTATTTATTCATGACAGACACAGACAGCGAGGGACAGGCAAAAACACAGGCAGAGGGAGAAGCAGGCTCCATGCAGGAGCCCAAAGTAAGACTCGGGGTCTCCAGGACCACACCCCAGGCTGAAGGTGGCGCTAAACCGCTGGGCCACGGGGGCTGCCCTAGACAGATTTTGAACCTTAATTATCATGCACATACAGGAAAGTTAGGTTTGGATACAAATCTATAAAGAAATTCTTCTGTTCACCATTAATTTATGTGTGTAATCTGTTAGTCAAGGGCAGCATCAATTAACAATACCAAATATTTTGAAAATTCAGCTTAACTAAGCATGCAGTTATGGATTTTTTGGTCCTGGGTTTTCTGGTTCTGGGTTTTATTATACCAGCAGAATTGAAGATGATATGCTGTATGACAATCAACAATATGTATCGGACATTGAGGTTATTTTAATTATCGCTGATTTCAGATATTATTAAAAATATTACTGGATGTAAGTCCATGTTCAAATGGAAGCTGAGATCAGATAATTTAGAATATAACTAAAGAGATGAAAACAGGAATAAGAGATGTAATAAAATATAGGAAAATTAGTAATAGGTAATAAATAAAAATCTTCTCTGTAAAATAAACGTTTTTCATTGGGTTTTACAAATAGGCCAAAATAAAATCAGAAAACATATCCATGTATAATTAGATTAGTTTTCTTTTATTGTCCACCTCTTTTAGATTTTAGTGTTATGCCTTTTTTAAAAGCTTCAAATTTTAGGAAAAAAATTCCTGGAGAAGATTTTATTACTTAATGAATTCTCTTTCATTTTGCTTACAGAAAAGATATGGAAATAAGGAGTTAACGTCAGATGAAATGGAAAAAAAAAGTTCTCTTGTGAAGATAAATTGCAATACTCATGGGGAGAAAGGATAAGATTATGGTCATTCTAATCACAAATAATAGTAAAACCAGGGTACTATATTCTACAAAATAAGAAGGCAATTATATTCAGATTTACTTGAAATATGTGCTCTCACATGAATAAGACAAGGCATCTTGCATAAAACTTTTGATAAGAATAAAAGAAAACTTAAGATCTCCAACCAGCATACGAAATGAGAGAGGGGGCATTTTTCTCATAATGTTAAGATGCTAATATGTGAAATATCCTCAAATTTTTGATATGCTTTGAATGATGTGGTTGAGAAGAATTTTGTCATGTACTTGTTTTTAACATTTATTAGTCACACTAAACTTGATATTGATAAGGTGTTTTTAATTCTTCACATTTGGATAAGTTTATATTTTATTAATACCTATTATTTTAACACTTTTGGACTTCTTTTAATTGTCTTCCTAAACTTCTTAAGGTATGATCCAAAAAATAATTCATGGTCAACTGTGGCACCTCTGAGTGTTCCTCGAGATGCTGTTGCTGTATGTTCCCTTGGAGACAAACTCTATGTGGTTGGAGGATATGATGGACATACTTATTTGAACACTGTTGAGTCATATGATGTACAGAACGATGAATGGAAAGAGGTACTGTTATTGAAAGTATTGAAATTAGTACATTTCAGGTTTTAATAAAAGTCCTTACAATATTTGTCCTGAATTAATTTCATTCTCTTCTCTAGGGCCCAATATTTTAGTTAAGTTTGCAGTATTTTCCTTATCTATACCATACTGAAGTACGAATTAGTTGATCTAATTTGTCATTGGCAGGATCCATTAGTACTTAGGTAACAGAACATTGTCCTGAATTTATGGACTCATTCCTTTCATAGTATAGTGAATCTGATTCAATAATGTAAATGTTTCTCTCTGGCCAACTTTCTAAGGATGTATTATGACTTGAGAACCAAAAAGCAATGTCCTTATCAACAAATATCTGCCCCTTCTTATTGGTTGTTGCCCCAGGGGAAATTTTTTCAGTCCCTTTTTTATATTTTTAAAATTGCAACACTCTAGATTCTTAACCAGTCACTCAAGGAATTTAGTGAACAATGATAGACTGGAATTAAACCCTCTCAAGAATGCTGGGCATCTAACAGAAGAAATTCTAAGTAGAGTACAAGAAGAAATTCTGAAAGGACATCCTAAAGATGCTAAAGGCAAAAGTGATGCTTTTGATATTTTTTCTAGTGGTAAATCTGGATTTATTCCAAAATATCTAATAGCGTTCTGTTAATTAAATGATAGCTCAATAAAAAATAAAGTATGATTAACTCTTCATCATTTCCACAAACATGCAAACATTGTATTTTGTATCTAACTCCACCTTCCCTTATGATACTGAGAGCCTTCATACTGCTCTATATTCTACACAGTAAGTTGGTTACTGTTCTAAATAAATATGTTAATATGACAGCTGAAAATGGCTTTCTATCTCTTTCCTCCAACAATTTGATTCATTAAGACCCTTAGAAACACTCAAATTCTGCCATGTAGGTAACTCCTTATTTTATCAATGCTTAGCACCAGCAAGAAATGGAAGAAAAATTTTTAGCCAACAAGGAGTTGTTAAGCCAAATACAAAAATCAAAAAGTCTAAGCTTGAGGAATTTACTTTTCTGAAAATCCAGACCAGTAGCTAAAAGACCTAGATTCTATTCCTGACTTTTCACTGTTTCATTGTGTGACCTTGGAAAGAGTGAAAGAGAACTAATAAATAATAGAATTATAACCACTATCTGCCAAATTATTTTTATTCATTATCTCAGTTCATCCTAACAAAAATCTTGAAGGTTGAGTATTATTACCTGTAATTTTTCAAATGAGAAAATCATTGACCAAAATCATCTGTTTTTCAGACTCAGCTCTACATGATTTAAATAATATGTTCTTTCCACCACACTGGACAATTATCCAGGCTGCATTTTCCATCTTTATAACAGGTGAAGGTTGGACCCGGATAGCCTTAGTTATTTAACTCCAACATGGTATATTATATATCTTATGCTGAAGATAGAGTTCATTAAGACAGTATTTCTTTCCTTGTTTTTGTTTTCTGTGTTAGGAAGTTCCCATCAACATTGGAAGAGCTGGTGCATGTGTTGTGGTGGTGAAGCTGCCATAAAGCTATATTTATCGATAGGAAGGAAACTGGTCATTTCAAGAAATGGATTAGGAAGAAGAAAAGAAGAAACACTTTTTCCCCTTCAATTATTAATCAAACATGAACATTGTTGTATCATTTTAATATGTAGTTATAATTGCTTTCATTTCTGAAGTCAAAGGAACTTTTCTTTTTTTTTCAAAGCAAGTTTTCAAACATGAATTACATATACCTGTTAAATGTATGTGTTGTTGCAGCTGATATTATAAGTGGAAATCCAATAGTCTAGTTTAGCCTCATTATTAAAATGTTTAGGGTAAGTCAATAGTGACCAAGGCATGAAAGTTTGTAAAATCATTGGTAATTTTTAGGTTAAGAATATGAGAATTTAAAAACATTTTCTATTTCAAAAATCAAAAGGTACTCTATTTTCTGAAATACAGTATAAATGAGAACATCTCAAGCTTAAAACGTGAAGTCCAATTTTCAGTAAGACATCATTCTCTTAATCAAAAATATCACAAATAGCTAAATTTGTACCATATGTACCAACAGGAAGGCTTTTACTGGGTTAGGGCTAAAAAATAATTCATTTACATAATATGTTATGCTGATCATAGTATGTTAAAATTTTTACAGACTTACTCTTTTACACTGCCATCTTGCAAAGCACACATATAGATTTAGAATTCTTTAACATATTGGCTTATTAAATTTTTTACTTCATATATACAACCCATATAATAAAATAGTAAATATTTATCATATTGATACAAACTGTGACCTCAGATTCAGAGTGTCAGGGCCTCACTTGTATAAAAAGTAGTATTCTCAGGGCACCTGGGTGCCTCAGTTAAGCACCTGCCTTCAGCTCAGGTCATGATCCTGGAGTCCTGGGATCCAGCCCCTTGTGGGGCTACCTGCTCAGCAGGAAGCCTGTTTCTCCCACTCCCCCTGCCATGCTCTCTGTCTCTGTGTCAAATAAATAAATAAATAAAATCTTTAAAAAAAGAAAGTAGTATTCTCAAACATTTCTTTGAACTCTGTAAGGAACCATCATTAAACAATTTTTAAAAACAAAACAATTGGTGCTATACTATATGCTGGCAAATTGAATTTATTTATTTTTTTATAAATTTATTTTTTATTGGTGTTCAATTTGCCAACATAGAATAACACCCAGTGCTCATCCCATCAAGTGCCCACCTCAGTGCCCGTCACTCAGTCACCCCCACTCCCCGCCCTATGAAGACAGGAGTCTTCATGTTCTGTCTCCCTTTCTGATATTTCCTACCCATTTCTTCTCCCTTCCCTTCTATTCCCTTTCACTATTATTTATATTCCCCAAATAAATGAGACCATATATTGTTTGTCCTTCTCCAATTGACTTATTTCACTCAGCATAATACTCTACAGTTCCATCCACGTCGATGCAAAGGGTGGGTATTTGTCATTTCTAATGGCTGAGTAATATTCCATTATATACATATACCATATCTTCCTTAGACATTCATCTTTCTATGGACACCAAGGCTCCTTCCACAGTTTGGCTATTATGGACATTGCTGCTAGAAACATCGGGGTGCAGGTGTCCCGGCGTTTCATTGCATCTGTCTCTTTGGGGTAAATCCCCAGCAGTGCAATTGCTCACTCGTAGGGCAGGTCTATTTTCAACTCTTTGAGGAACCTCCACACAGTTTTCCAGAGTGGCTGCACCGTTTCACATTCCCACCAACAGTGTAAGAGGGTTCCCTTTTCTCCGCATCCTCTCCAACATTTGTGGTTTCCTGCCTTGTTTCATTCTTTTGCATGTAGCTTTCCAGTTTTCCTAGCATCACTTGTTTTTTTTTAAAAATAAATATATTTTTTATTGGTGTTCAATTTGCCAGCATACAGAATAACACCCAGTGCTCATCCCCTCAAGTGCCCACCTTAGTGCCCATCACCCAGTCACCCCCACTCCCCGCCCCCTCCCCTTCCACCACCCCTAGTTAGTTTCCCAGAGTTAGCAGTCTCTCATGTTCTGTCTCCCTTTCTGATATTTCCCACTCATTTTTCTCCTTTCCCCTTTATTCCCTTTCACTATTTTTTATATTCTCCAAATGAATGAGACCATATAATGTTTGTCCTTCTCCGATTGACTTATTTCACTCAGCATAATACCCTCCAGTTCCATCCACGTTGAAGCAAATGGTGGGTATTTGTCATTTCTAATGGCTGAGTAATATTCCATTGTATACATAAACCACATCTTCTTTATCCATTCATCTTTCGATGGACACCGAGTCTCCTTCCACAGTTTGGCTATTGTGGACATTGCTGTTAGAAACATCGGGGTACAGGTGTCCCAGCGTTCCATTGGCAAATTGAATTTAAATAAAAAATGTAGGGATGCCTGGGTGGCTCAGTGGTGGAGTGCCCACCTTCAACCCAAGGCATTATCCTGGAGTCTGGGGATCGAGTCCTGCATCCAGCTCCCTGCATGGAGCCTGCTCCTCCCTCTGCCTGTGTCTCTGCTTCTCTTTCTCTCTCTCTGTCTCTCATGAATAAATAATTAAAATATTTTTAAAAATTTAAATGTAACAAAAACACAATTTTTAAAGAACAAGAAAGTGAGAAGATGTTCTACAATATTAACACGTGGCAACATCAAAATGTTCAATATTCATGGTTGATTCTATAATTATATTTTATGTAACTAATACATGGTTTCTGTTGATATTATATTCATCCAGAAGAAAGTGTTAAGGACATATGCACTACTTTTTTTTTCAATTTAAAGAAACAACAAAATAGCTAGTTTGATAGTATTTTACCTTTAATTCCCTACTTCCGGGCTGCCCGGGTGGCTCAGTGGTTTAGCACCGCCTTCAGCCCAGGGCATGATCCTGCAGACCCAGAATCGACTCATGTCTGATCAGGCAAGCAGAAATTGAATAGCATCTTCTTGATGGTCCATTTGGTTTGCTTCATTTTGATTAGATTTTGATTAATATCACCCAGGGCTACTGTATTTGAAAATTGGGCTTAGGCCAATATGGCTTAGGTGGATTGCCAAAGTCTAAGTAAATCTGAGCATTTAGAATGGAAATATACAGAGGCTCAAGGCAATAAAACATAACTGTGCTAGCCTCAGTCAAACCTAGTTGGGAAAGGAGTTAGATAGTAATCCCCTTGGTGCTTTGTTGTAGTAGAGATTATCTATCAGGCTGGTTTAAGCTAACAAGGATAAGAAATGGAGTTATTTTTATATATTTTCTCAACCAATTTAAGGGCTGATGCATTTAGACACTGTACTCATTTTGGAAAGACAATGTTAGCTTTTTACATTTTTCTGTAATGACTATGACCTTGCTCAGGATCACCTCCTCTGTGCACTCAGCCTGTATCATGATGACTTTCTAGACAACACCATCAGCTACTTTACCTGTATTTTCATAGGGCATGCAGGAAACATCTAAATACCACACCGGAGCTTAACGAGACTAAGACACTAAACTTGACTCCTTCCTTTGCTTATGTCATCCATCAACTTGACTCACATGTGGTTGGTGACTCATTTTGATGTGGAGGGAACACTGAAAAGAGGTCACTGCCTAGAGTCCCAAATAGGGTATAAAAAAAAATTCCTCTGATTTCAGATTTTCCCTTAAGCTCTCTAATAAGACTTGTACCCTGAAGTTGTAGTCCAGGAAAAGAAAGAAGACCATAAAACATATATCTCATCACCTGTTGTCATCCTGTCCTCTTCCTCTTACCATGGTCATCTGAGGGAGAGGGATAAGTTTTTCCAATTACTTTTCCTCTGATAATGACCTCCTTTTGCATCATATTCCTCTTCCTCTTGCTGGAGACAGTAAACCCCAACCTGATGATGGAAAGAATATCTCCTCTCTTGCCCATGGAAGATACACATGAACTTCCTATTATACCAACCTGGCTTTCTATATGTCAAAGGAAACTTTTTAAAAGTTATGATTTTTTTCCTTTCTTGACAATATTCATTTTTCAAGATTGTTGCCTACTACAGATTAGGGGGAAAAGCCTATTTTACAAGTGTAATATTGACATCCTCTTTTTTTTTTGCATTCCTGTTACAATCCTAACACACATATGCACATAACATAAACAATGAGGGAAGGGGGCACATGTAACAAAATATGAAAAATCTCATACATGAGTAAATGTTAAAAGGTAAAAGCACATTACTAAAATGAAAATTAGTATCTCACTATCACATTTATTAAGAATCTGTGCTTTAGATTCCAGTGGTATATATATAAGTTAGGGTTAAGTTTACGAAATCTTTACCAGATCTAGGTCTATATACTTTATATTTTATTCCAAGTGGTGGAGAACAGGATTTGTTTACCTCTCCTCTACTATGGCCAACTGAATTTCTAAGTTCTTGTTTCATCTAAATTCATGGAGACCCTTATACAAACGTCCCAGAGTCATATGCTAAATTTAGCACTGAGAGATTAAATCTTTGTTTCCAGGTCATAACTGATTAAACCTACCAGAATTGGAACACACAGAGGTTCTGGCCGTCACAGAACAGCCAGTCTTATTTTAAAATATGCCTAAAAAGACAAAATCAGAAAGAGATCTTTGGGAAAAGTAATATAAGCAAAATGGTAACATAGGAATTTCTATGGCTTGTTCCTCCCCCTTCCCCTAACATCAATTTGAACAACTATCCATATGTGAAAATACCTTCACAAGAGCAAAGATTTGAGGTGAGTGATCACAGCACCTGGGTAAAGTACAGAAATAAGAAAAGGCACACTGAGAAGGGAAGGAAAGATAGATTCACATTATCATATGAGCCCTCCACCAAGCCCAGGCATTCCAAAATTGAGAGGAACAACTTACCCCATGGGACAAGGAGAATAACGTGAGCATCCAATTTTACCATGGATACCAGAGTGGACCCACCCCAGTACCAGGCCAGCTCCTGCAGCTCTCAGTTTCTCCCCACAGGCTCTTGCAAACACAGGTCACTCATTTACCCTTACGCTTTTCGGCTCCAGTAGCTGCAGGCAATTCCAGTAGCCCGAAATGTTGTCTTTGGCATCAGGTTCTCAACAGGCTCCAGTGAACACAGACCCCAGCTCATCCCCATGCCTGCCTATTATTCTGGTGGCCTCAGACAGCTCACACAGCCCTAGAGAGCTTTCATAGGAGGACTCCTGGTGGGATCCCACAAACTGAGCACTGCTCGCCTCTTCTCATATGCTAATTCCAGCAGCCCCAGGAGGATCCCTTGGCACCAGAATCATCAGGGCTCCCAAGAACACAGGCCCCCATCTCACCCTAGTGCCTACTGGCTCTGACAGCTCCAAATGGTGTCCTTGGCACAAAGTTCCTGGTGAGTTCCCATGAACACAGTTCCAGGATCACTTCAGCACCTTCCTATTCCATTGTCCCAAAGCATTTCACATGACAAGGCTTCCAACAGGCTACCACAAGTCCAGGTCTCTGACTTACTCTGGTTACTGTCTAGTCTAGCAGCCACAAGTATTTCCCATGACTCCAGGTGTCTTACACTGCAGGGCTTCCAACAGGCTCTTGGTAACCCAGGCTCTTGTTGTACCCAGGATCCTGATAGCTCTGGTGACCTTTGCTGGCTCCTGTAACACCTAGGCTCCCAGGGATCTCTGAGAAACCCAGATCCCAAACTCACCCCAAGCACCTACCAGCTCTGGTGAACTCAGATAGCTTTTGATGCACTAGGTGGTCTCTCTGACACCTGGATCCCAGCAGGACCCCAGAAATCTAAGCCTCCAGATCATCCTGGCACCTGCTGCCACTGGTAGCCCCATGTAACTCCCATGGATCCAGGTGGCTTCTATTAACAGCAGGCTCCCAGCAGGTTCCCATGAAGCCAAGCTCCCATCTCACACTGGTGCCTTTTAGCTTCAGCAGCCACAGGCAACACAAAAATGAACAAACATAAAAGAAAATCAAGAAAATAATTCAATTCACAATAGCACCACAAACAATAATCAGGATTAGACTTAACAAAGGAAGCAGAAGACTTGTACACCAAAATCTACAAAACATGGCTGAAATAAATTAAACACACATAAACAAAAAATACATGTTTTGTTTATGGATTGGAAAACTTAATTTTGTTAAGATACCAATACTAACCAAAACAATCTACAGATGTAATGAAATTGGATTTTCTTAATCCAAATGACATTTCAGCATGAATAGTAAAATCTATCCTAAAATTTGTACAGAATGTCAAGGACCCTGAATAACCAAAACAATGCTGAAAATGTTGGACAAAATTTGAAGTCTCTACACTTCTATATTTCAATATTTACTACAAGCTACAATAATCAAAATACTATGGAGTTCTGGTCCAAGATGGTGCTGTAGGAAGACTCTGAACTCATCTATTCCAGGGAACACACCAAAATACATCTATTGGTAAAATTATTCCTCCTGATAAAGAAATGAAGTCTGACTGAACAACTTCTGAACAACCAAAGATGGAATGGCAAGAAAATAGCTGGAGTGATGGAGACTGTAACAAAGGAAACTACCATCCCCAAAACTGGGAACAGCAGTGGGGAGGGATAGTATTTAGGGACCTAGAACAGATGCCTCTCTCTTTGGGTACAGGAAAAAATATCATTGGTTTTAAAAAGCAGTTTGCATATAAAGAAATAGTGCCAGATCTCTACCAAGCAGCAGAGGAGCTTCAGGAACGTTGTCCAGACCAGAGGGACTGGAGAATGACACAGTTTACATTCCCACTGCACCTTAAAATCCTAGACCAGTGAAGAACTCAGGCCACATAAGTGCTGAGTCCAGTTGCTACAGGGAGCTTGGGACCTCAGAGATCCCTGGATCCACAAGTACACTCCAGCTTCACTCATTCTGGTGCACAGGAAAAAGCAAACAAAAAAAGAAAGAAACAGACAGGGTTTAAAAGATCTAAGGAGCTGCAGGGATGGTCTCTCCCTATCCACATTAAAAGCCAAAACTGGAATACATTCCTTCTCACACTGAGCTTGGGACTTTAGGGATCCCAGGGACTGCAAATTCACCACAGCACTTGAGGTGCTGGGGTACAGAAAATAAGCTGTTTTTTTAATAAAAAAAATTTATTATTTTTATTTAATTAATTATTTAAGTTAGTCTTCTCTTGTTTTTGTTATGTTCTTTTTCTTTTGTTTTCTTCTTCTTCTTCTTCTTCTTCTTATTATTATTATTATTATTATTAATTATTATTTCTGTAAAAAGCCACAGTTAAAAGAGTAACTAGGGATACCTGGATGATTCAGTCAGCGAGTATCTGGATCTTGATATCAGCTCTTGTCTCCACCTCATAGGTCATGGGATGGAGGCCCACATTGTACTCCCAGCTCAGTGAGGAGTCTGCTTGATATTCTATCCCTCTCCCTCTGCTCCTCCCCCTGATCGCCCTTTCTCTGTTTCTCTCATAAACAAACAGATAGATAGATAGATAGATAGATAGATAGATAGATAGATAGGTAGATACTTTCTTTTTTGGTATTTTTTTAAGGGAGTTCGATTTACCAACATATAACACCCAGTGCTCATCCTGCCAAGTGCTGGAATCAGTGCCCGTCACCCAGTCACCCCAACCCCTCACACACCTCCCTTTCCACTACCCTTATTTGTTTCCCAAGTTTAGAAGTCTCTCATGTTCTGTCACTCTCACTGATATTTCCAACTCATTTAGGATTTTGCTTTTATTTCCCTTGCCTATATAGATGCATCTTGCAAGAAGTTGTTGTGGCCAAGTACAAAAAGGGTGTTGCATGTATTCTCCTCTAGGATTTTGATGGATTCTTGTCTCACATTTAGATCTTTCATCCATTTTGAGATTATCGTTGTATATGGTGTAAGAGAATAGTCTAGTTTCATTCTTCTGCACGTGGCTGCCCAATTTTCCCAGCACTGTCCTTTTTCCAGTAGATAGTCTTTCCTGCTTTGTCAATTATTAGTTGACCACAGAGTTGAGGGCACATTCCTGGGTTCTCTACTCTGTTACATTGAACTTAGTGTCTGTTTCTGTGCCAATACCAAACTGACTTGATGATCACAGCTTTGTAGTACAACCTGAAAGCCGACATTGTGATGCCCCCGGCTCTGATTTTCTTTTTCAATATTACCCTGGCTATTCGGGGTCTTTTCTGGTTCCACACAAATCTTAAGATGATTTGTTCCAACTCTCTGAAGAAAGTCCATGGTATTTTGATAGGGATTCCATTGAATGTGTAAATTGCCCTGAGTAGCATTCATATTTTCACAATATTAATTCTTCCAATGCACGAGCATAGAATATTTTTCCATTTCTTTGTGTCTTCCTCAATTTCTTTCAGAAGGGTTGTGTAGTTTTTAGGATACAGATTCTTTACCTCTTTGGATAGGTTTATTCCTAGGTATCTTATGCTTTTGGGTGCAATTGTAAATGGGATTGAATCCTTAATTTCACTTTATTTCATTGTTAGTGTACAGAAATGCCACTGATTTTGGGGCATTGATTTTGTATCCTGCCACACTGCCAAATTGCTGTATGAGTTCTACCAATCTTGGGGTAGAGTCTTTTGGGTTTTCTACGTACAGTATCATGTCATCTGCAAATAAGGAGAGTTTGACTTCTTCTTTGCCAATTTTAATGCCTCTTATTTCTTTTTGTTGCCTGATTGCTGAGGCTAGGACTTCTAGTACTATGTTGAAGACCAGTGGTAAGAATGGACATCTCTGGCATGTTCCTGATCTTAGGGGAAAGGCTCCCAGTGTTTCTCCATTGAGAATGATAGTTGCTGTGGGCTTTTCATCGAATGCTTTTAAGGTGCCG
This sequence comes from Canis lupus dingo, assembly GCF_003254725.2. Classification (NCBI taxonomy): domain Eukaryota; kingdom Metazoa; phylum Chordata; class Mammalia; order Carnivora; family Canidae; genus Canis; species Canis lupus. The sequence continues at coordinate 68,196,119 of NC_064281.1, forward strand.
AGGAACGGGGGCAGCCCAGGTGGCTCAGTAGTTTAGAACTGCCTTCACCCCAGAGCCTCACCCTGGAGACCTGGGATCAAGTCCCATGTTGGGCTCCCTGCATGGAACCTGCTTCTCCCTCTGCCTGTGTCTCTGCCTCTCTCTCTCTCTCGAGTAAGTAAAATCTTTTAAAAAAAGATGCTGAGGAATGTTCCCTCTATCCTTGCACTGTGAAGAGTTTGATCAGGAATGGATGCTGTATTTTGTCAAATGCTTTCCCTGCATCTATTGAGAGGATCATATGGTTCTTGCTTTTTCTCTTGTTGATATGATCTATCACATTGATTGCTATATGAGTGTTGAACCAGCCTTGCATCCCAGGGATAAATCACAATTGGTCATGGTGAATAATCTTCTTCATGCACTGTTGGATCCTATGGGCTAGTATCTTGTTGAGAATGTTTGCATCTGTGTTCATCAGGGATATTGGTCTATAATTCTCCTTTCTGGTGGGGTCTCTGACTGGTTTTGGAATTAAGGTAATGTTGGCCTCATAAAATGAGTTTGGAAGTATTTCTTCTCTTTCTATCTTTCGGAACAGCTTTAATAGAAGAGGTATTGTTTCTTCTTAATCATTTGATAGAATTCCCCTGGAAAGCCATCTGGCCCTGGACTTTTGTGTCTTGGGAGGTTTTTGGTGACTGCTTCAATTTCCTCCCTGGTTATTGGCCTGTTCAGGTTTTCTATTTCTTCCAGTTCCAGTTTTGGTAGTTTGTGGTTTTCTAGAAATGTGTCCATTTCTTCTAGATTGCATAATTTATTGGTGTATAGATGCTCATAATAAGTTTTTTAAATTGTTTGTATTTCCTTGGTATTGGTGGTGACCTCTCCTTTTTATTTGTGATTTTATTAATTAGAGTCTTTTCTCTTTTGTTTTTAATAAGGTTGGCTAATGATTTATCTATCTTTTTAATTCTTTTAAGGAACCAACTCCTGGTTTTGTTGATCTGTTCCACAGTTCTTCTGGTCTCTATTTCATTGAGTTCTGCTCAAATCTTTATTAATTCTCTTCTGCAGGGTGTAGGTTTTATTTGCTGTTCTTTCTCCAGTTCCTTTAGGTGCAAGGTTAGCTTGTGTATTTGAGTTTTTCCAATTTTTTGATGACTCTTGTATTGCCATGTATTTCCATCTTAGTACTGATTTTGTTGTACTCCACAGATTTTGAATGGTTGTATCTTCATTTTCAGTAGTTTCCATGAATCTTTTTAGTTCTTTAATTTCCTGGTTGTCCCTTTCATCTTTTAGCATGATGATCTTTAATCTCCACGTGTTTGAATTTCTTCCAAATTTCTTCTTGTAATTGAATTTAAGCTTCAAAGTTTTATGGTCTGAAAATATGCAGGGGACAATTCCAATCTTTTGTTATCGGTTTAGACCTGATTTGTGACCCAGTATGTGGTCTATTCTGGAGAAAGTTCCATGTGCACTTGAGATGAATGTGTATTCAGTTGCAATTGGATGGAAAGTTCTGTAATTATGCTCCCACATTAGCAGCATAATTATTCATCATTTTAGGTCTTCTTGTTGGGTAGACTCTTTAATTATGTTATAGTGACCCTCTTCATATCTTAGTATAGTCTTTAGTTTAAAACCTAATTTACCTGTTATGAGGATTGCTAACCCAGCTTTCTTTTGAGGACTGTTTGCCTGGTAAATGGTTCTCCACCACCTCACCTCCTCTGAAGGTGTCCTTAGGTCTAAAATGAGTCTTTTGTAGATATCATAAGATGAGTCTTGTTTTTTATCCAGTCTGACACCCTGTGTCTTTTGATTGGCTCATTTAACCCATTCACATTCAAAGTAACTGTTGAAACATATGAATTTAGTGTCATAGTATTACCTATACAGTCCCTGTTCCTGCAGATTGTTCCTTTGTGCTCCCTCTTTACTTACAGAAACCTCCTTAATATTTCTTGCAAAGCTGGTCTGGTGGTCACATATTATCTTAGTTTCTGTCTATCCTGGTTGCTCTTAATGTCCCTTTCTCTTCTGAATAGCAGCCTTACTGAATAAAGTATTCTTGGCTGCATTTTTGTTCGTTTGTTTATTACCCTGAATATTTCATACAGACCTTTCCAGCCTGCCAGGTCTCTGGGATAGTTCTGCTATTAATCTGACATTTCTCCCCATATAAGTTTGGAATAGTTTATCTCAAGCTGCTTTTAGGATTTTCTCTTTATCTCTAATATTGCAAGCTTCACTATTATATGCCTGGGGGTTGATTGTTTTTTTTTTTTGGGGGGGGGCAGGGTCCTCTCTAACTCTTGGATATGAACGCCTGTTTCCTTCCCCACATTAGGGAAGTTCTCAACTATGATTTGTTCAAACATTTTTTTCTGGTCCTCTCTCTCTCTTCACACCCTCTGGAATCCCAATAAGATGAATATTATTCTTTCTCAAACTATTACTAAAATCTCAGTCTCTCGTCATGGGCTTTTATTTGTTTCTATCTTTTTCTCAGCTTCCTTCCTTTCCATCAACTTGTCTTCTTTGTCACTCACTAAATCTTCTACCTCATTAACCCTAGATGTTAGAGCATCCAGTTTAGACTGAATATTAGTTAAAATATTTTTTAATTTCCATCAGATTAAATCTCAATTCTGCAGTGAGAGTTTCTCTAGAATCTTTTATGATTTTTTTAAGAACCACCAGTAATTTTATCATTGTAATCCTGAATTGTATCTCTTACATCTTACTTAAATCCATATCCATTAGATCTGTGGCAGAGAGGATTACCTCTGGTTCTTTTGTGAATTCTTCCTTTTCATTATTTTGTTCAGTGCAGAATTGCTGTATGAGTGAACAGAGTCCAAACTATCAAGACTATTCCCTTGCAGTACAGTGGCCAAGAATTCATGTTGCAGTTGTTGCAGCTGGGGGCATGTGGCTTGTGTGTGAGTGGTGGCTGCACAAGGCATGCAGATATGTGCAGCAAAATTTTCCCTGAGTCCAGGGCTAAGGCCAGTAGGCTTGGAGTGGGTGAGTCCTGAGGAGAACTCATGGGTGAGGCACACTGCTGGCAGTTTAAGGATCAAGTGTCTCTGCCACTTTGCTTCTCACAGGTAACCGTGTGTTTATGCTGGAGGGCAGGGAAGATAAATGGTTCTTCAAGATCCTTTGTTCCCAGAGAAACTCCTCAACACTTTCCAAAATCAGTATAAACAGATATCCCTCCCATTTTTCCAATGCACTATGCAAACCACAGCTTCTATGCTGCCTCTTTGTGGGTTGCTGAAACAGCTTTAGTAGCATATGTGTTATTTCTTCTTTAAATGTTTGATACAATTCCCCTGGAAAGCCATCTGTCCCTGGACTTTTGTGTCTTGGGGGTTTTTTGATGACTGCTTTAGTTTTCTCACTGGTTATTGGTCTGTTCATGTTTTCTATTTCTTCCTGTTCAGTTTTGTTAATTTGTAAGCTTTGAGGAATACATCCATTTCTTCCATACTGCCTAATTTGTTGGCCTATAGTTGCTCATAATACTTTTTTATTTTTTTATTTTTTTAACGATTTTATTTATTCATGAGAGAGAGAGAGAGAGAGAGAGAGAGAGAGAGAGAGAGAGAGAGAAGGAGAAGCAGGCTTAATGCAGGGAGCCTGATGTGGGACTGGATCCCAGGACTTCAGGATCACGCCCTAAACTGAAGGCAGATGCTTAACCGCTGAGCCACCCAGGCACTCATAATAGCTGTTTCAAAGGTGAAATGGAGGGAATACTTCCAAACTCATTCTATTAGACCAACAGTGCCTTGATGCCAAAACCAGGTAAGACCTCACCAAAAAAGAGAATTACAGACCAATATCCCTGAGGAACATAGACGCAAAAATTCTCTCCAACAGACTCCAACAGTACATTAAGGGGATTATTCACCACCTTCAAGAGGAATTTACCTCTGTGATGCAAGGGTGGTTCAACATTTGTAAAAAATCAACAAGATAGATCACACCAATAAAAGAAAAGATAAGAACCATATGATCATCTCAATAGATGCAGGAAAGCATTTGACAAAATACAGCATCCATTCCTGATTAAAATTCTTCAAAATGTAGGGATAGAGGGAACATATCTCAATACCTTAAAAGGCATGTAAGAAAAGCCCACAGCGAATATCATTCTCAATGGGAAAAAACTGACAGCCTTTCCCCTAAGAACAGGAACACAACAGGGGTGCCCAGTCTCACCACTTTTGTTCAACATAGTACTAGAAATCCTAGCCTCAGCAATCATAAAACAAAAAGAAATAAAATGCATTCAAATTGGAAAAAAAGAATTCAACTCTCCCTCTTTACAGATGACATGACACTCTATATAGAAAACCCAAAAGACTCCATCCCAATATTGCTAGAACTCATACAGCAATTTAACAACGTGACACAATAAAAAATCAATGCTCAGAAATCAGTTGCATTTATATACACCAACAATGAAACTGAAAGAAAGAGAAATTAAGGAGGTAATTCCATTTACAATTGCACCAAAAACCATAAGATATCTAGGAGTAAACCTTACCAAAGAGGCAAAGGATATATACTGTAGAAACTATAGAAAACTTAAGAATGAAATCGAGAAAGACATAAAGAGATGGAAAAACATTCTATGTTCATTGACTGGAAGAAAAAATATGGTGAAAATGTCTATGCTACCCAGAGCAATTTACACATTCAAAGCAATCCCTATCAAAATACTTTGGACTTTCTTCACAGAGTTGGAACAAATAATCCTAAGATTTGTATGGAACCACAAAAGACCCCGAATAGCCAGAGGAATATTGAAAAAGGAAACCAAAGCTGGGAGCATCACAATGCCTAATTTTAAGTTGTATTACAACACTGTGATCATCAAGACAGTATGACACTGGCAGAAAAACAGACACATAGATCACTGGACCAGAATAAAGAACCAAGAAATAGGCCCTCAACTCTATGGTCAACTCATCTTTGACAAAGCAGGAAAGAATATCCAAGGGATCAGAGACAGTCTCTTCCACAAATGGTGTTGGGAAAATTAGACAGCCACATGCAGAAAAATGAAATCAGACCATTCTCTTAGAGCACATGCAAAGATAAATTTAAGTGGTTGAATGATCTAAATGTGGGATGCCTGGGTGGCTCAGGTGGTTGAGCATCTGCCTTTGGCTCAGAGTGTTGTCCCTGGATGCTGGGATCAAGTCTTGCATCAGGCTCCCCTCAAGGAGCCTGCTTCTCCCTCTGCCTATGTCTTTGCCTCTTTCTCTCTTTGTCATGAATAAATAAATAAGATCTTTAAAAAAAAAAAAAAGAAAGAAAGATTTAAATGTGAGACAAGAATCCACCAAAGGCACCTGGGTGGCTAATTTGGTTGAACATCTGCCTTCAGGTCAGTTCATTATCCCAGAGTCCTGGGATCAATCCACACATCAGGCTCCCTGCTCAACGGGGAGCCTGTTTCTCCCTCTCCTGTTCCCTCTTCTTGTGCTCTCTGTATATATATCAAATACATAAAATACTTAAAAAAAAGAATCCATCAAAACCCTTCTTGACATTGGCCACAGCAACTTCTTGTAAGACACATCTATGAAGACAAGGGAAACAAAAGCAAAAATGAACTATTGGGACTTTGTCAAGATAAAAAGCTGCTTCACAACAAAGGAAATTGTCAACAAAAATAAAATACAACCTACAGAATGGGAGAAGATATTTGCAAATTAAATATCAGATAAATTGTTAGTATCCAAGATTTATAAACACACTCAACACTCAAGAAACAAATAATCCAGTAATGAGTTGGGCAGAAGACTTGAACATACCTTTCTGCAAAGAAGAGTTACACATGGCCAATAAGCACATGACAAAATGTTCCAAATCATTTGCCATCAGGGAAATTCAAATCAAAACTACAATGAGATACCACCTTACACCAGTGAGAATGGGTTAAATGAACAAGACAAGGAAGAACAAATTTGGGGGAAGATGTGTAGAAAGGGGAACAGTCTTGTATTGTTGGTGGGAATGACAAGCTGGTGTAGCCACTCTGGAAAACAGGAAAACTTATTTTTCCTCAAGAAGTTAAAAATAGAGCTACCCTATGACCCAGCAATTGCACTACTAGGTATTTACCCCAAGGATACAGATGTAGGGAAATGGCAGGACATCTGCACCCCAATGTTCATAGTAGCAATATCCATAATAGTCAAACTGTGGAAAAAGCCCCAATGTCCTTCAACAGATGATAAAGAAGATGTGGTATATATTTACAATGTAATATTACTTTCCCATCAGAAAAGTTGAATACCTACCATTTACATCAACATGAATGGGTATTATGCTGAGTGAAGTCAATCGGAGAAGGACAATCATCATACGGTTTCACTCATACAGGGAATATAAGAAATAGTGAAAGGGATTATAAGGAAAAGGAGGGAAAGTGAGTGGGGAAAAATTAGAGAGGAAGATGAACCATGATAACCTCCTAAGTTTGGGAAACAAACAAAGGGTTGCAGAAGGGGCGGTTGGTGGGGGATGGGGTTACTGGGTGATGGGCATTAAGGAGGGCACATGATGAGATGAGCACTGGGTGTTATACTATATATTGGCAAATTGTATTTAAATAAAATATATATAAAAAGGCAAAGCACACAGTAAAATACAGTATAATTTCAGTCATTTAAATTTCTAAAAATACTGGCTAAACAATGCTATTTTTCTTAGTGATGTATGAAGTGATAAGAAATTATAAAGAAACATGGAAATGATTATCAGACAGGATTGTGGATATTTCATCCATAATTAATCAAAAATGGAAGTTATAAAGTACACTTAATTAATTCAGGGAAGTCCACATATATGGTAGCAAAAAACAGACTCTACAGCAAAAATGGATGGTATATACCCCAGCTGTCTGACCTTGGGAAAATTTTGCGATTTCTTTTTGCCTCTCAGCCTCCTCATCTGTAAAATAGGGAAAATAATGGTAGCTATCAATCAGAAAGCACCCAGAAAATTTTGAGCACATTGGAAGCGCTCAATAAATGGTAGTTATTGTGTTATTGATTTTAGACTCCCCATTTACTCAATATTTATTAAGCATCTACAATCTGCCAAAAACTGCACAGCATTATGTTTACCCTCAAGAAGGTTATAATATATCAGAGGAAGTGGTCATCTAGACAATAATTTTCTTGAGAGCTTCTGTGACACTGCATTCTAAATGTTTTACAAAAATAAAATGGGTTGTAACTGAATGTACAAAGTTTGGTGTAAAGACCAAGCCATTAATTTATCACTAACCGCTCAGTTTAATCCAGTTACTAAAAGTAAACAGATGCAGTTTTGTTTTTTTAATTGGTTTTAAACTCTATCATCTACTAGCTCATCAACTATCAATAAATCTCTAAACATGACCAGAATTCAAGATCTTACAATATTCTGTATTTCCAATTAAATATCACATTCTTATGCATTCATTCGTTTTAACTTTAATTATATGTAAAGTCCTGGGATTAAGACAAGCATGTAAATTAGTCCTCCTCAAAAAAATTACCTCAGCCCAATGTGAAAACAGACATTTAAAAACCAGACAATATGATCTAATATGGCAAATGTGTAAAAATAGATTATAATGAGTTACTACAGGAGCATTTAGGAGGAAGGAGTGATTGTTCAGTTCCCCAAGAGGTAAGGCAAGGGCTTTCTGGCAATGTCATATGTGAACTAAAATTTAGGAGATGAGTAGAATGTAAACAAATGGATGTAATGAAGTGAGGCACAAGGATAATAAAGGCAGTATTAGAATCATGTGGGAAGATTGTGTGACACACCATGGCATGTTCTGGAATTTAAAGTGGTATGGAAAGACTGGAGATTAAGGTGCACTGATTGGTGTGGTGTGAAGTTGGAGATGGAAGCAAGTCAGATGAAGCCAGAGCATGAAAATACTTATATGCTAAAATACAGATGCAGTGAAACGGCAGGACACCTGCACCCCGATGTTTCTAGCAGCAATGTCCACAATAACCAAACTGTGGAAGGAGCCTTGGTGTCCATCGAAAGATGAATGGATAAAGAAGATGTGGTATATGTATACAATGGAATATTACTCAGCCATTAGAAGCGACAAATACCCACCATTTGCTTTGAGGTGGATGGAACTGGACGGTATTATGCTGAGTGAAATAAGTCAATCGGAGAAGGACAAACATTTTATGGTCTCATTCATTTGGGGAATATAAAAAATAGTGAAAGGGAATAAAAGGGAAAGGAGAAAAAATGAGTCGGAAATATCAGAAAGGGAGACAGAACATGACAGATTCCTAACTCTGGGAAATGAACAAGGGGTGGTGGAAAGGGGGTGGGTGGAGGGGTTGGAGGTGACTGGGTGACGGGCACTGAGGGGGGCACTTGATGGGATGAGCACTGGGTGTTATGCTATATTTTGGCAAATTGAACTCCAATAAAAATAAATAAATAAATAAATAAATACTTGTATGCTAAACTAAGATATTCAATTTTCATTTCAAATATGGTGAAAAAAAGATGATGAGAAACAATTGAAGCAAAAAACTTCAAGCACAAAAGCAAATTGTCTTTCTGAACAACCTCTAATCATTTGTATATAATGTTTCCTTTATACCCAATCTAATCTCCTGCTTTTGCTAAACAAATATGGAACTCAAATCTGGCTTATTTAAGAAATTGACCTTGATAAATGTTTTCTACTATGGCTCAAGTGCTTTGCTCTTCCTCAAACTTACACTCATTGCTGCTAGAATGCCAAACTGCAAGCAGTCTGTGAGGGTGAATGAGAGACATAAGGAGTCCTGTGGAGTGTAAAGTGCCTAAACGGGGGAGGGGATCTAGAAGAGGATTTACTCTGCTTTCATTGTGGTAGTTGGGGAAGATAAATATTTTTACCCCACTTCTCCTCCAGGTGTATCTAGCAAGTGCTGACTTGCCTCAATATCTCCTCTTGCCTCCATGACTAAATGTGTATAAAGCCAAAGGACCTATGGAAAAGGAAATGCCTGAATTCACCTCCCCACACCTTAGGAGCAATGCAGTTGATCTTGTACTTAGAAATGTGCTCACTCACAGCTCATATTCCAGGTCCTGAAGTCCAAAGAAGGCATTTTTGACAACAGGATATTTTTAGCTCTTTTGAAGCACTTTTCCCCAACTTGTGTCTCCCAATAAAAAGTAAGTCTAGATGTTTAACAGTCTATTTCAAAGACTAAATTGTATGGGAAGGAGGGGCTGCCTTTAAAGTGGGGGGAAAAAAAACACTAAACTTGAAGAGGCCAGGATATTTTCCTATGACAGTAAACAAAAAATTATTTAAAAAAAATAACTTCAAAAGATGAGAAATCCACTTAGTCTACACCAAAGAATTATAGAAGCCAAAGGGCTACCTCTGTAACTTGCAAGGAAAACATTAAATTTATCTTTCTATTTGAAGTGAGCAAATATGTGTGTGTTATAGGAATCATGCTGAGAAGAAAGTGAAGGAGACTGAGAAATACCTTTCTCTAGACTCAACCTTAATCACATAGAATAAAAATATTATTGCATTAACTGTGCAAATATTGTAAAAGGAATAAAAAACTATAGTTCTTCAACAATAAAAAAAAGGAACCAAATTCAAGCAACTAGACAGAGAAGAATACGTTCAGGAGAAAAGAGAAACAAAACCTGTGCTCTTAGAGAAATGTAGTTAAATATAAAGCTGTTCACAGACAATTTCCCAATCTTCTAGGGAATAAACAATAACCTTTGATATATAGCCAACTATGAAGAGACTGGAAGAGATTCTAAATTAAAAGTTAAGTGGACAGAATCTAGGAACTTGAGACATGAGGATGGAGAGAAATAAAAGAAATGAGAAAAAAATTGCTAAAATGAACATTATTCTGACAAGAATTGAGCATTGATTTTATTTTACTTTTTTAAAGATTTTTTTTATTTGGGAGCATGTGCGCGCACGAAAGAGAGAGAGAGAGAGAGAGAGAGAGAGAAAGTGAGCACAAGTGGGATGAGTGGCAGAGGGAGAGAGATAGACAGGACGCTGAGATCATTACCTGAGCCACCCAGGCACCCCGAGCATTGATTTTAAAGTGAGATTTCATAAGTCTGAATTTGCTTTAGATGTTTTTTGTGTGTGGTTTATTTCATTTCTCATATATTACCTCACGAACATTTAAGCATCTTTTTTGCTGAATTAATTGGAAAAAATATATGCCACTAGCAGTGATCATCACCACAAAAATATACAAATGCATTTGTTTACAGTTTTTCTTATACAAAGCATTGCTTACACAAAATATTTTCAGACTCATAATTGTCCACCAGTTTTTTCTCTGCCTTCTGCTTTGACTATAGAACAGAATTGTTGCTTTCTGTATACTACTGCGAGCAACTAAATTTGAATCATGTAAAGAAAAATATTTAGATAATATTATTTCAATAAGGCAGCATCAGTGATGCTTTGTGTAGCAGAGGATCCGAAAATTAAGGTTCCTTCCATCCAAACTAGAAACCTCTGGTACTATTTTAATGAAGTGGTGAATTCCAGAGATTAGAATACTGTTTATATCTTCTTCATTTCTCAACAATTAGCTCTGCTTGTTTTTTAGAGAGGAACCAACCTTTCTAAATCATATACCCTGCATACATATAACTTGGCTAGTGAACTCTCATTATCTCTACATCCTCCCTCCCCTGCGAGTTCCTTACAAAGTCCCCTTGGTGGCTTCTAGGTTTACATTCATTAAAATTGTGATTTGCCTAAAGGTATTGGAACTGAATTTAGGTGAGGATAAAAAAAGACTTAAAAGCATAGCAACCACTACCATTTATCTGTGAAATAACATCAGTAATTAGAAAACTAGCTGAACAGTAGTGATAGAATCTGCTGCCCCCTATTGTGGTGGTGGAGTTCTGAGGATGCGACTCCCATGATAATAAAGTTGGATATTTTACTAATACATAACCAGGACAGAAAGCAGTGGCCAATGAGGGAATTTGGAGTCACTTTCATCTTCTTATCATTTGCTGCTTTTTACTACCATTTGTAAACCAGAGTGTGTGCTAGGAGGGGGCAGGCAGCAGGACACTACATTTTTGAAATTCGTACCAGTTATCCCAAGGTTCTTTCTATGTATTTTTTTTCCCGAGGGACTCCCAATATGTATCTCTATATCATGCTTATCTATATATTACAAATAGTCATCTCTGTCAATTCCTCCTTCCCCAGGCCCATTGTTAATAGTTATAAAGGCAGTCAAATTGCTGCTTCTTCCTTGCCCAGTGCCTGAGGCATCATTGACTTATCCTAGAACTACATTAAGAAACCTCTCCTTCAGTTTGACTGTTTCAAACTGCCCAGTATGATGTAAGAATACTCCCTGGGCACTTCCGTGTCCACTAAATTCCTGTTATTCCTGCTCTAAACAATTATCAATTCCTTAGTTAAGGTGGTGAATTAAATTCCATTTCCCATTTGAGAGCTAATTTCCTGTCCTAAATTTGAGTCAGCTTAGTTTTTGGGTGCCTGAATGCCTTGCTTTTAGCTCTTGTGATGTTGTGCCCAAGATTGTGAATCCGAGAAACCACCAAGGAGCAGACACCAATGCAAGTACAGGAGGGTTTATTTACAAGCTCGAGCTTGGGTCCAAGTATACCCGACACAGCGGAGCAGGGGCTTGGACCTCAACGTGGGTTACAGCTGGTTTTTTAATGGGCTGGTCTAGGGGATTTTCAGAAGGGGTGGAGGAATTTTTTTTTCCCCCATTCCAACAAGTGGGGGGGAAGGGGGGAGTTTCTTAAGATCTGATTCGGGATTCTCTGAGCTCCATTGTCTTTCTGATATGGGATTCCCTGCCGAGGGCATTCTGAGGTCTGTCGTCCTTTTGATATGGGATTTCCTGCCTAGGGCATTCTGAGCTTTGTTCTCATTCTAATATGGGGCCTAACTGAAGTAAGGTAAAGTTCAGCTCTTATTCACAGAGGCCTAAGATGGCTGTACTTGTGCTAATGCTAAACTTGAGGTGGAATGGCCTTAATTTTTTCTCGGCCTCCACAGTGAGGTCTCTCACTCAAAGGCTAGATTATTTAATGTACCCTGAGTAACTGACTGGAAGCATGGTTTCATTTTTTATTTTATTTTTTTTCTTTAGTGGTTTTATTATGAAATATACTTGGATTTACAGAAGAGTTGCAAAGATAGGACAAAGAGCTCCCTGGGACCCTTTACTCAATTTCCCCCATGTTAACATCTTATGTAGCCTTGGCACAATGATCAAAACTAGTACATTAATATCGATACAATACTATTTACTAAACTATATATTTTATTCAGATTTTCCCCACTAATGTCCCCTTTCTGGGCCAGGCTCTGAGGATTGAATTATTTTTATTTAAGATTTTTTTTTGCATTTTTTAAATTTATGTTCGATTTGCCAAAGATAGTATAACACTCAGTGCTCATCCCATCACGTGCCCTCCTCAGTGCCTGTCACCCAGTTACCCCAACCCGCCAACTACCCCCCTTTCTGCAACCCTTTGTTTCTCAGAGTTAGGATTCTTTCATGGTTTGTCTCCCTCTAATTTTTCCTACTCTTTCCCCCTCTTTTCCCTTATAATCTCTTTATTTCTTATATTCCACATATGAGTGAAACCATATGATGATTTTAAATGTCCATAGATTCTTTGGTCTCCCTCTCTTTATGAGGAAGAATTTATTCCCCTTTCCTGAGTGCATGCAGACTTAGAGACTTGCTGCTAATAAATAGAATAAAGCAGAAAAGACAGTGTGTGACCTCAGAGGCTAGGTCATAAGAGCACTTTCACTTTTCCCTTTTTCCTTGATCACTCAATTTAGGCTAAGCCAGCTGCCGTGTCAGGAGAAAAGTCCATGTGAGAAAGAACTGTGTCTCTTTTTTTAAGATTTTATTTATTTTTTCATGAGAGACACACAGAGAGAGGCAGAGACATAGGCAGAGAGAGAAGCAGACTTTCCGTGGGGACCCTGATGCAGGACTCAATCCCAGTGCCCCAGGATCACGAACTGAGCCAAAGGCAGATGCTCAACCACTGCGACACACCAGGGCCCCTAGAACTGAGTCTTTTAACAGCCATATGAAAGAGGCATTTTGGAATTTGATCTTATTGTCCTAGTCAAGTCTTCAAATAACTACAACCCAGACTGAATCGTTTTTTTTCTTCTATTTTTATTTAAATTCCAGTTACTTAACATACAGTGTAGTGTTAGCTTTAGTTGTAGAATTCAGTGATTGATCACTTATGTACAACACCCATGTGCTCATCTCAACAAGTGCCCTCTTTAATACCCACCAACTATTTAACACATCCCCATGCCTATCTCTCCTCCAGTAACCTAAATACTAAGAGTCTATTTCCTGGATTGTTCCCTGCCCCCCCCCACCATGTTCATTTGTTTTATTTCTTATATTCCACATATGAGTGAAATCATGGGGTATTTGTCTTTCTCTGACTGACTTATTTCACTTATCATAATACTCTAGCTCCATGCCCCTGTAAATGGTAAGATTTCATTCTTTTTTTCTGGCTGAGTAAATGTCCTATATATGTCTTCTTTATCCATTCATCAGTCAATGGACATTTGGGCTTTTTCCATAATTTGATTATTGTTGATAATGATGCTATAAACATCGGTGTGCATGTGTCCCTTCAAATCAGTATTTTTGCAACCTTTGGGGTAAATATCTAGTAGTGAAATTTCTAGATCATAGGGTAGTTTGTTTTTTGTTTTGTTTTGCCTTGTTTTTTTAAATATTTATTTATTTTATTTATTTATGATAGACATAGAGAGAGAGAGAGGCAGAGACACGGGAGGAGGGAGAAGCAGGCTCCATGCCGGGAGCCCGACATGGGACTCGATCCCGGGACTCCAGGATCATGCCCTGGGCCAAAGGCAGGCGCTAAACCGCTGAGCCACGGAGGGATCCCCCTTGTTTTTGTTTTGAGAGAGAGAAAGAAAGAGTGCATGTTTTTGTGTGTGAGTGGCAGGAGGAGAGAGAGAGAGAGAGAGAGAGAGAGAGAATCTTAAGCAGGCTTCGTGCTGAGCAGGGGTCTCTATATCTCACATCACTGAGATCGTGACCTGAGCCAAAATTGAATCAGATGCTTAACCTACTGAGCCACCCAGGCACCCCAGAATAGTTCTATTTTTATTTTTTTGAGGAACCTTAATACTGTTTTCCAGAGTGGCTGCACCAGTCTGCATTCCCACCACTACAGCTTTGTATAAAACTTGAAGTCTAGAATTCTGATGCCTCCAGCTTTGCTTTTCTTTTTCAAGGTTGCTTTGGCTATTTGGGATCTTTTGTGTGCCATACAAATTTTAGGATTGTTTCTTCCAGCTCTATGAAAGATGATCGTGGTATTCTGATAAGTATTGTATTATTTTTTTAAAGATTTTATTTATTTATATATTTATTTATTTGATCATTTATTTATTCATTCATTCATTCATGAGAGACACAGAAAGAGAGGCAGAGACATAGGCAGAGGGAGAGGCAGTCTCCCTTGGGGAGCTGGATGCAGGAATCGATCCCAGGACCCTGGATCATGACCTGAGTCAAAGGCAGATGCTCAACCAATGAGCCACCCAAGTGCCCTGATAGGGATAGTATTAGATGTGTAAATTGTTTTAGGTAGTATAGACATTTTAACAATATTTTTCTTCCAATCCATGAGCATGGAATGTTTTTTCCTTTTATTTTGTTATGTTCAACTTCTTTCATCAGTGCTTTATAGTTTTCAGAGTACAGATCTTTTACCTCTTTAGTTAGGTTTATTCCTAGGTATCTTAGGGTTTTTGGTGAAATTGTAAATTGAATTGATTCCTTGATTTCTCTTTCTGCTGCTTCATTATTGGTGTAAGAAATGCAACAGATTTCTGTATGTTGATATTGTATCCTGCACATTAAATTTGTGTTTCATTTCTATCGATTTTTGATGGAGTCTTTTGGGTTCTCTACATAGAGTATCATATCATCTGCAAATAGTGGAAGTTTGACTTCTTCCTTGCAGATTTGGATGCATTTTATTTCTTTTTGTTGTCTGATTGCTGTAGCTAGTACTTCCAGTACTATGTTAATTAACAGTGGTGAGCCTCCTTTGCCAGGGCCTACCTGCTGGCTCTGCTCAAATTTGTGGCTGCCCTTGAGTCAACCTTTCTGATGTATGAGTGATATACTGCAGTGGGTATCAGGGTGAGGGACAGTAATATTTGATCCTGCAGCCCCAACTATCAACAACAAAAAGTGTGCTGGAGCTGGTCAGGGGTTACATGGTTGGCACTGGGCTGTGGATTTGCCTTGCTGCCACCTGGCTTTGCCACTGATGCCACCATCACTGGCCCTCAGAGCCCCTTCCAGCGCACTCTGCTGATTGGCAGGGAGAAGATGTCTTACAAACCATATTTGACAATGAACATGCCTGCCTTCTCCCTCAATACTGCTGGCAGTGTCCACTTGCCCTGTGCCAGTATGGCAGCATCCTCACAATACTACTAGCTGCTGAGTGACTACAGGCCATCCATCATCTCCGGTCTACATCCAGGGAAGTGGGAACAGCCATGCACCCCAAGGAAAATATACTAAACTATTGGCCATCATGGAGGAGTTGGAGAAAGATTAGACCCACCTATGTGGGAAACAAGAGAGTGCCATGGAGAGACTAAAATGAGGCATCACATCATTTACACCAGAAAACTGGTTCCAGAGTACTTGGTTGAAATAGAGCAGAATGCCAGATCCTAGCTGCCTGTTAGTGTGGGAGGTTTTCCATCTCCTTCCAAGATGAGAAATTACAGCTCATCTCCCATGTTCCAATGAAACTCTTGTTTTCAAAAAGGTAACAGTTTGGTTTCCCCTTCCCATGTTCCTCCCGTGGTTCATGAGACTCTGAGGTTGAGAAATATATTTGAAGTTGATTAGGATTTCACATTTTAAATAGCTATGAACCGCCCAGGTTTTGTTTTTGTTTTTTTTTTCTTTTTAAAGATTTTATTTATTTATTCATAGAGACACACACACAGAGAGAGGCAGAGACACAGGCAGAGGGAGAAGCAGGCTCCATGCAGAGAGCCTGACGTGAGACTCGATCCAGGGTCTCCAGGATCACACCCTGGGCTGCAGGCAGCACTAAACCGCTGCGCCACCGGGGCTGCCCCAGGTTTTGTCTTTTTAAGTATTGATTTAAAAGGTGTACCTAAAAGATATCTATCTCACAGCAAAGATACCAGTGTCTCACTTTCGTCATTTACTTTGAATACAGTTACATTACTCAGATTGTTTCTTGTTCCTTTTCATAAGTTAATACAACTCTGGGAATTTTGTTTTTAGTTTATACATTTGCTACATGTGGATTCCACTTAATGGAATATATTTTGTGCTTAAGCATTTGATTGCATGACTATACATGTTTTGAGATCAGTATAAAAAATGCACACACTATTAATACAGAAGAAAAAGCAACCTAACAAACCTAACCTAACAAGAACCCCCACCCCCCAAAAAATATTCCTACAAAGATTATAATTGGATTTCAGTTTTGCCTTTCCTGTAAATTGATCCAAACATCTGGAAGAAAATGGACTAATATTGTTTGCATCTTTGTTTATGTTTATTACTTGAAGTAATAGAACTTATTTTCATTAAAAAAAAAAAAAAACAGTGTTGAGAGTGGACATCCCTGTATTGTTCCTGATGGTAGAGGAAAAACTTTCAGTGTTTCCCCATTGAGGATGATATTAGTTATGGGTTTTTCCTATATGGCCTTTATGAATGTAGAAGTATGTTCCCTCTATCCATACTTTGTTAAGGGTTTCTGTCAGGAATGGATGTTGTACTTTGTCAAATGCTGGTTTCTGTATTCATTGAAAGGATCATGTGGTTCTTATCCTTTCATTTATAAATGTGGTGTATCACATTGATTGATTTGAGAATAGTTAAGCATCCTTGCAACCCAGGAATAAATCCCACTTGATCATGGTGAATGATTCTTTTAATCTACTGTTGGATTAGATTTGCTGAAAATCTTTGCATCCATGTTCATCAGGGATATTAGCCTGTAATTCTCTTTTTTAGTGGAGTATTTGATTTTGGAATCAGGGTAATGCTAGCCTCATTGAAAGAATATGGGAGTTTTCCTTCTATCTTTTGGAACAGTTTGTGAGAATAGGTATTCCTATTATTCCCTTTATATGTTTGGTAGAATTCCTTTGGGAAGCCATCTGGCACTGGACTTATGTTCTGTTGGGAGATTTTTTGATTACTGATTCAATTCTTTGCTGGTTATTGGTTTGTTCAATTTTCTTTATTTTTCCTGTTTCAGTTATAGTAGTTTATACATCTCTAGAAATTTATCGTTTTATTCCAGATTATCCAATTTGTTGGCATATAAATTTTCATAATATTCTCTTAAAATTATATATCTGTGGTGCTGATTGTTATTTCCACTCTGTCATTTGTGATTTTATTTATGTAGGTTCTCTCTCTCTCTCTCTCTCTCTGGCTAGGGGTTTATCAGTTTTCTTAATTCTTTCAAAGAATCAGCTCTTGTTTCATTGATTTGTTCTGTTCTACTGGTTTTTTGTTGTTGTTGTTGTTGTTTACTACTATATCATTTATTTGTTCGGTACTCTATAATTTTTCTTCTGCTGGCTTTTTTTGTTCTATTTCTAGGTCCTTTAGGTATAAGGATAGGTTGTATATTTGAGATTTTTCTTGTTTCTTGAGATTGGCCTGTATTGCTATATACTTCCCTCATATGACTGCTTCTGTTGTATCCCAAAGTTTCTGAATGATTGTGTTTTCTTTCTTTTTTTTTAATTTCTTAATTTTCTGGTTAACTCATCCATTCTTTTTAGGATGTTCTTTAACCTCCATGTATCTGTGGTCCTCGCCAATTTTTCTTGTGGTTGACTTCAAGATTCATAGGTTGTGGACAGAAAAGCTGTATAGTAGAACTGAATCTTTTCATACTTCTTAAGGCCTGATTTGTGACCCAGTATGTGATCTATGCTGGAGAATATCCATGTGCACTTGAAAAGAATGTGTATTCTGCTGCTTTAAGATGAAATGCTGTTAATATATCTTTTAAGTCCATCTGGTCCAGTGTGTCATTGTTTCCTTGTTGATTTTCTGCTTAGATGATCTGTTCATTCCTGTAAGTGGAGAATTTATGGCCCCTACTATTATTGTATTATTATCAATGAATTCCTTTATGTTTGTTATAAGTTGTTTTATATATTTGGATGCTTCCAAGTTGGTAACATAAATATTTACAATTATTAGATCTTCTTGGATAGTCCCCTTTTGTTATGGTATAAGGACCTTCTTCATCTTTTGGTATAGTCTTTGTTTTATTTATTTTTTTTTAAATATTTTATTTATTTATTCATGATAGTCACAGAGAGAGAGAGGCAGAGACACAGGCAGAGGGAGAAGCAGGCTCCATGCACCGGGAGCCCGACGTGGGATTCGATCCCGGGTCTCCAGGATCGCGCCCTGGGCCAAAGGCAGGCGCCAAACCGCTGCGCCACCCAGGGATCCCTAGTCTTTGTTTTAAAATCTACTTTGTCGTATAGAAGTAGTGCTATTTCAGCTTTCTTTTGATGTCCATTTGCATGATAGATGGTTCTCCAACTCCTCACTTCCCATCTTCAGGTATCTTCAGGTCAAAAATGAGTCTCTTATAGGCAGCATATCAATGGATCTTATTTTTTAACCCTTCTGACACTCTATGTCCTTTGATTGGAGCGTTTAGTTCACTTACATTCAGAATAATTATTGACAGTATTCTTGGCTGCATAGTTTTTTCCACTCAGCACATTGAATGTGTCATGCCGTTTTCTTCTGGATTGACTACTTTCTGTGGAGACATCTGCAGCTAGGCTTATGGGTCTTCCCTTGTAAGTTAAGGACTTCTTTTGTCTTGCTGTTTTTAGGATTTTTACTTTATCACTGTATTTTGAAATTTTAACTACAATATGTCTTGGTGTTGGTCTGCTTTTGTTGATTTTTAAAAGTTTTTTTATCTTTTTAAAAAAGACATATTTATTTATTTGACACACACACACACACAGAAAGCAATCACAAGCATGGGTAGCAGCAGGCAAAGGGAAAGGGAGAAGCAGGCTCCCAGCTGAGCAAGGAATCTGACGTGGGGCTTGATCCCAGGACCCTAGGATCATGACCTGACTGAAGACAGATGCTTAACTGGTTGAACCACCCAGGTGTCCTTGCTTTTGTTGATTTTGTTGGGAGACATAGTACCTTCTGGATCTGGATGTCTGTTTGTTTCCCCAAACTAGAGATGTTTTCAGCTATTATTTCCTCATATAAACTCTTTGCCCTATTTTCTCCCTCTTCTTCTTGGGCTCCTTTTATACAAATACTATTACATATAATGGAATCACTGAGTTCCCTGTGTCTAATCTCATGATCCATAATACCCCTTTCTCTCTTTTGTTCAGCTTCATTATTTTGTCTGCTATGTGACTTATTCATTCCTCTGCTTCTTCCAACCTTGTGGTCACTTCATCGAGTCAGTTTCAATTATCACTTGTCATGACCTTTTCTCATTCTTTCATTTGGGATGAATTCCTCCATCTTGACATTTTGCCTAGGTCTCTGTATTCTTCTTTGTGTTAGAAAAGCCTGTTATGTTTACTGTTTCTGAGAGTACAAGCTTTATGAGGAAGAGGTTATATAGTGTTTAAGACCTGGCCCTTCAAGGGAGTGTCTCTGTTGTGTTCTCTCTGCACTCTCCTGCTGTGTCTTGGCTTCTCTATCCCTCAAATGAATCATCTGCAAAGGCTCTCCTTGCATATACTGGGTGGTGTCTAGACCTTAGCCAGCATGTGGTGAGTTTTAATTAGGTATACTCTGATCTGCTTGTTAAATGAGACCTGATGCTACTTCCACTAATATTGAAGCCTTGCAGAACTCTATGGTGAGTACATGTGGTATATACAGGAGTTTCTGCTGATTTTCTAGGGAAGGGTCCCTTTGCACTGGTCCTTAGGCACACTTGCCTGAGAAAAACTGTACCAACAGATTGCAAGGGGGGGGGGGTCTTGGTATAAGCAGTTTAGGCAGCCAGTGTTGGCAGTGTGCTGTTTACTGAAGTTGGTTTATGCTGAGGGGTGAGGGAGGGAAATGGTGCCAGCCAGCTCCTTTGTTTCTACTGTTCTCAGAGAAGCATTCCTGGGAAAGTGAATAGTTTTCCCTAGTATGTCCTAGGCATTTTCAAATCACTGTTTTATGCTTTCTGCCTCTAGGTTGCTTGCCTGCCTGGAGCAGCCCAGTACACTCTGGCTCTAGCTCAGGCAAGGTTGCTGACTTTTAAAACTCCAAACTTTAGGGGCATGCTGTGGCAGACTTGTGTTGGTCTTCTAGGGGAGGGTCTCATTTCACTGGGATGGATGCAGCTTTGACTGAGAAGGATAGTTGCACCGGACTACAGGGGCATGGGATTTGCAGCAAAGCAGACTTAACAGTTAGTGTCTGTGTATCTCTGCAGCAGGTATCTCTGCACCTACGCTGATGGGTGTGGGAGGGAAATGACTCCTGCTACCTTTTTTTGTACCTGTAGGGGCATTTTATGAAAGCTATCTCTGATACATGTGTTCCAATAAGAGTGAACAGTTAGTTTCTGTCCCTGTGTCTTAGGAGATCCTCAGATGGTGCCATCTGTCCTGAGGTTGCTTGCTTGCGTTCTTTCCAGGAGTAGAGCTGCATTTTCAGATGTATCCCAGTCAAGCCTGCCAACCTATAAAATTTAGTGTTTGAGACCCACTGGTTGCAAAAATTCACAAAAATCAGTCCCTCTTTTTTTTTCCCAGCCAACGGCTTTGGGAAAGTGTTCTCCTTGTGTCTATCTCTATGAGTTCCACTCCCTCCTGCCTTTCTCCAAAACCAGGCTCCCTTCTACAGTACCAATAATCAGCTTCTCCCCCAAACCATGTCTCCACACTTCCTATTTACCTCGATGTGGCCATTTCTCTCACTCTAGTTGTGAAGTTTTTTCTGTCACTCTTCAGGTCAATTTCTTGGGTATTCAGAATATTTGATAGTTATCTGGTTGTGTTCCAGATATGAGAGGAGTGTAGGGTCCTCCTACTATACTACCATCTTAGCTCCTCCACAAATACTACTCAACCGAGTCTGTACCTTGACTAAAACCTAAGATACTTTAGGGCAGGTCCATGAGGTTCCTCCAATCCTGGACTCATAACACAGAAGGGCAATGTAACATAACAAATCTTTCTTGTGGGGGGAGGAGCAAGATGGCAGAAGAGTAGGGTCCCCAAATCACCTAACCCCACCAAATTACCTAGATAACCTTCAAATCATCCTGAAAATCTATGAATTCGGCCTGAGATCTAAAGAGAGAACAGCTTGAATGCTACAGTGAGAGAGAGTTCACACTTCTATCAAGGTAGGAAGACGGGGAAAAAGAAATAAAGAAACAAAGGCATCCAAGGGGGGAGGGGACCCGTGAGGAGCCGGGCTAAGGCCGGAGCGAGTGTCCCCAGGACAGGAGAGCCCTGTCCCGGAGAAGCAGGAGCTGCACCAACCTTCCCGGGTGGAAAGGGGCTCGCAGGGAGTTGGAGCAGGACCCCAAGAAGGCAGGGATGCCCTCAGGCTTCCTGGGACACTAACAGACACCTGCGCCCCGTGGAGAGTGCACCGAGCTCCCTAAAGGGCTACAGCGCGCACACGGCTTGACTCGGAGCAGTTCGAGGGTCTCCGGCGGCGGCTCGCGGAGGCGGCTGCCCGGCAGGGAGCACGAATCCAACAGAGCAGACCCGGGAGCACGGGGCACTGAGGAAACATCCCAGATTCTGACCTCCCCCCGGGCAGGCAGAGGCCAGGAGGGGCACAGGACAGCAAGGACGCTCCTGCCCCAAGCTGAGCAGATCAGCGGCCCCGCCCCGGAGCCTCCAGGCCCTGCAGACGGAGAGCTCTGGAGTTACTGCGGGAGCTGACTCCAGGGCTCCACAGCTGGCCAACGCCACTGGGGTTGTTCCTCCTGCGGCCTCACGGGGTAAACAACCCCCACTGAGCCCTGCACCAGGCAGGGGGCAGAGCAGCTCCCCCAAGTGCTAACACCTGAAAATCAGCACAACAGGCCCCTCCCCAGAAGACCAGCTAGATGGACCAGTTCCAGGGGAAGTCAAGGGACTTAAAGTATACAGAATCAGAAGATACTCCCCTGGGTTTTTTTTTTCTTTTTGATTTCTGATTGCTTCCCCCAACCTATTTTTCTTTCTCTTTTTCTTCTCTTTTTTTTTCTTTTTTCTTCATTTTTTCTTTTCTCTTTTTCTCTTTTCTTTCCTTCTTTCTCTCCTTTC
The DNA here is from genome assembly GCF_003254725.2 of Canis lupus dingo. Taxonomy (NCBI): domain Eukaryota; kingdom Metazoa; phylum Chordata; class Mammalia; order Carnivora; family Canidae; genus Canis; species Canis lupus. The sequence continues at coordinate 68,218,536 of NC_064281.1, forward strand.
TTTTTCTCCTTTTCCCAATACAACTTGTTTTTGGCCACTCTGCACTGAGGAAAATGACTAGAAGGAAAAACTCACCTCAAAAGAAATAATCAGAAACAGTCCTCGCTCCCACAGAGTTACAAAATCTGGATTACAATTCAATGCCAGAAAGCCAATTCAGAAGCACTATTATAAAGCTACTGGTGGCTCTAGAAAAAAGCATAAAGGACTCAAGGGACTTCATGACTGCAGAATTTAGATCTAATCAGGCAGAAATTAAAAATCAATTCAATGAGATGAAATCCAAACTAGAAGTCCTAACGATGAGGGTTAACAAGGTGGAAGAACAGGTGAGGGACATAGAAGACAAGTTGATGGCAAAGAGGGAAACTGAGGAAAAAAGAGACAAACAATTAAAAGAACATGAGGATAGATTAAGGGAAATAAACAACAGCCTGAGGAAGAAAGACCTACGTTTAATTGGGGTTCCCGAGGGCGCCGAAAGGGACAGAGGGCCGGAATATGTATTTTAACAAATCATAGCTGAAAACTTTCCTAATCTGGGAAGGGAAACAGGCATTCAGATCCAGGAAATAGAGAGATCCCCCCCCAAAAAAATCAATAAAAACCATTCAACACCTCGACATTTAATAGTGAAGCTTGCAAATTCCAAAGGTAAAGAGAAGATCCTTAAAGCAGCAAGAGACAAGAAATCCCTGACCTTTATGGGGAGGAGTATTAGGGTAACAGCAGACCTCTCCACAGAGACCTGGCAGGCCAGAAAGGGCTGGCAGGATATATTTAGGGTCCTAAATGAGAAGAACATGCAAACAAGAATACTTTATCCAGCAAGGCTCTCATTCAGAATAGAAGGAGAGATAAAGAGCTTCCAAGATAGGCAGGACCTGAAAGAAAATGTGACCTCCAAACCAGCTCTGCAAGAAATTTTAAGGGGGACTCTTAAAATTCCTCTTTAAGAAGAAGTCCAGTGGAACAATCCACAAAAAAAAAAGGACTGAATAGATATAAGGATGACACTAAACTCATATTTTTCAATAGTAACCCTGAACATGAACGGGCTTAATGACACCGTCAAAAGGCGCAGGGTTTCAGACTGGATAAAAAAAAGCAGGACCCATCTATTTGCTGTCTACAAGACACTCATTTTACACATAAGGACACCTACAGGCTGAAAATAATAGGTTGGATAGCCATGTACCATTCAAATGGTCCTCAAAAGAAACCAGGGGTAGCATATCCTTATATCAGATAAACTAAAATTTACCCCGAAGACAGTAGTGAGAGATGAAGAGGGACACTATATCAGAGGATCTATCCAACAAGAGGACTTAACAATCCTCAATATATATGCCCCGAATGTGGGAGCCTCAAAATATAACAATCAATTAATGACCCACGTTAAGATATACTTAGATAATACTACACTTATAGTTGGTGACTTCAATCTAGCGCTTTCTACACTCGATAGGTCTTCTAAATACAACATCTCCAAAGAAACGAGTGCTTTAAATGATAAACTGGACCAGATGGATTTCACAGATATCTACAGAACTTTACATCCAAACTCAACTGAATACACATTCTTCTCAAGTACACATGGAACTTTCTCCAGAATAGACCACATACTGGGTCACAAATCGGGTCTGAACCCATACCAAAAGATTGGGATCGTCCCCTGCATATTCTCAGACCATAATGCCTTGAAATTAGAACTAAATCACAACAAGAAGTTTGGAAGAAAAAAAAAATGAAGTTTGGAAGGACTTCAAACACATGGCAGTTAAGGACCATCCTGCTAAAAGATGAAAGGGTCAACCAGGAAATTAAGGAAGAATTAAAAAGATTCATGGAAACTAATGAGAGTGAAGACACAACCATTCAAAATCTTTGGGATGCAGCAAAAGCAGTCCTAAGGGGGAAATACATCACAATACAAGCATCCATTCAAAAAGTGGAAAGAACTCAAATACAAAAGCTAACCTTACACATAAAGGAGCTAGAGAAAAAACACCAAATAGATCCTACACTCAGCAGAAGAAGAGAGTTAATAAAGATTTGAACAGAACTCAATGAAATCAAGACCAGAAGAACTGTGGAACAGATCAACAAAACCAGGAGTTGGTTCTTTGAAAGAATTAATAAGATAGATAAACCATTAGCCAGCCTTATTAAAAGAAGAGAGAGAGAACTCAAATTAATAAAATCATGAATGAGAAAGGAGAGATCACCACCAACACCAAGGAAATACAAATGATTTTAAAAACATATTATGAGCAGCTATATGCCAATAAATTAGGGAATCTAGAAGAAATGGATGTATTTTTGGAAAGCCACAAACTACCAAAACTGGAACAGGAAGAACTAGAAAACCTGAACAGGCTGATAACCAGGGAGGAAATTGAAGCAGTCATCAACAACCTCCCAAGACACAAAAATCCAGGGCCAGATGGCTTCCCAGGGGAATTCTATCAAACGTTTAAAGAAGAAACCATACCTATTCTCCTAAAGCTGTTTGGAAAGATAGAAAGAGATGGAGTACTTTCAAATTCGTTCTATGAGGCCAGCATCCCCTTAATTCCAAAACCAGACAAAGACCCCACCAAAAAGGAGAATTATAGACCAATATCCCTGGTGAACATGGATCGAAAAATTCTCAACAAGATACTAGCCAATAGGATCCAACAATAAATGAAGAAAATTATTCACCATGACCAAGTAGGATTTATTCCTGGGACACAAGGCTGGTTCAACATTCGTAAAACAATCAATGTGATTCATCATATCAGCAAGAGAAAAACCAAGAACCGTATGATCCTCTCATTAGATGCAGAGAAAGCATTTGACAATATACAGCATCCATACCTGATCAAAACTCTTCAGAGTGTAGGGATAGAGGGAACATTCCTCAACATCTTAAAAGCCATCTACAAAAAGCCCATAGCAAATATCATTCTCAATGGGGAAGCACTGGGAGCCTTTCCCCTAAGATCAGGAACAAGACATGGATGTCCACTCTCACCACTGCTATTCAACATAGTACTGGAAGTCCTAACCTCAGCAATCAGACAACAAAAAGACATTAAAGGCATTCGAATTGACAAAGAAGAAGTCAAACTCTCCCTCTTCGCCGATGACATGATACTCTACATAGAAAACCCAAAAGCCTCCACTCCAAGATTGCTAGAACTCATACAGCAATTTGGCAGCGTGGCAGGATACAAAATCAACGCCCAAAAATCAGTGGCATTTCTATACACTAACAATGAGACTGAAGAAAGAGAAATTAAGGAGTCAATCCCATTTACTATTGCACCCAAAAGCATAAGATACCTAGGAATAAACCTAACCAAAGAGGTAAAGGATCTATGCCCTAAAAACTATAGAACTCTTCTGAAAGAAATGGAGGAAGACACAAAGAGATGGAAAAATATTCCATGCTCATGGATTGGCAGTATAATATTGTGAAGATGTCAATGTTACCCAGGGCAATTTACACGTTTAATGCAATCCCTATCACAATACCATGGACTTTCTTCAGAGAGTTACAACAAATATTTCAAGATTTGTGTGGCATCAGAAAAGCCTGAATAGCCAGGGGAATTTTAAAAAAGAAAACGATAGCTGGGGGCATCACAATGTCAGATTTCAGGTTGTACTACAAAGCCGTGGTCATCAAGACAGTGTGGTACTGGCACAAAAACAGAGACATAGATCAATGGAACAGAGGAGAGAACCCAGAAGTGGACACTCAACTTTGTGGTCAACTAATATCCGATAAAGGAGGAAAGACTATCCATTGGATGAAAGACAGCCTCTTCAATAAATGGTGCAGGGAAAATTGGACATCCACATGCAGAAGAATGAAACTAGACCACTCTCTTTCACCATACACAAAGATAAACTCAAAATGGATGAAAGATCTAAATGTGAGACAAGATTCCATCAAAATCCTAGAAGAGAACACAGGCAACACCCTTTTTGAACTCAGCCACAGTAACTTCTTGCAAGACACATCCATGAAGGCAAACTAAACAAAAGCAAAAATGAACTATTGGGACTTCATCAAGATAAGGAGCTTTTGCACAGCAAAGGATACAGTTAACAAAACTAAAACACAACCTACAGAATGGGAGAAGATATTTGCAAATGATGTATCAGATAAAGGGCTAGTTTCCAAGATCTATGAAGAACTTCTTAAACTCAACACCAAAGAATCAAACAATCCAATCATGAAATGGGCAAAAGACATGAACAGAAATCTCACAGAAGAAGACATAGACATGGCCAACACGCTCATGAGAAAATGCTCTGCATCACTTGCCATCAGGGAAATACAAATCAAAACCACAATGAGATACCACCTCACACCAGTGAGAATGGGGAAAATTAACAAGGCAGGAAACAACAAATGTTGGAGAGGATGCGGAGAAAAGGGAACCCTCTTACACTGTTGGTGGGAATGTGAACTGGTGCAGCCACTCTGGAAAACTGTGTGGAGGTTCCTCAAAGAGTTAGAAATAGAACTGCCCTACGACACAGCAATTGCACTGTTGGGGATTTACCCCAAAGATACAGATGCAATGAAACGCTGGGACACCTGCACCCCAATGTTTATATCAGCAATGTCCACAATAGCCAAACTGTGGAAGGAGCCTCGGTGTCCATCGAAAGATGAATGGATAAAGAAGATGTGGCTTATGTATACAATGGAATATTGCTCAGCCATTAGAAATGACAAATACCCACCATTTGCTTCGACGTTGATGGAACTGGAGGGTATTATGCTGAGTGAAATAATTCAATTGGAGAAGGACAAACATTATATTTTTTCATTCATTTGTGGAATATAAATAATAGTGAAAGGAAATAGAAGGGAAGGGAGAAGAAATGGGTAGGAAATATCAGAAAGGGAGACAGAACATAAAGACTCCTAACTCTGGGAAACGAACTAGGGGTGGTGGAAGGGGAGGAGGGTGGGGGGTGGGGGTGAATGGGTGAGGGCACTGAGGGGGGCACTTGATGGGATGAACACTGTGTGTTATTCTGTATGTTGGCAAATTGAACACCAATAAAAAATAAATTTAGTATAAAAAATGAAAGAAAAAAAATAAATTCTTTATCAGATAAATAAAAATAAATAAATAAACAAATAAACAAACAAATAAATAAATAATAAATAAACAAATAAAATTCTTTATCAGGCATATTGCTTTTTTCCGTTTCCTTTAGTTCTTTTTCTCAAATTTTGTCTTGTTCTTTCTTTTGGAGCATATTCCTCTGTCTATCCATTTTGTTTGACTTTGTGTTTGTTTCTATAGATTAGGTAGAATAGCTACTTCTACTAAACTTAAAGGAATGGTCACATGTGTGGTTGTGTCCAATCATACTATGTGTGGTTGCTGACTTTTAATTGCTGGCTGGAACTATGCCTGGAGTAGCCTGGGGGTCCTGGGGCTTTCCAAACAGTGAATACACTGTCGGGACACTTAAAGGTGAAGTGGATGCAGGCGGGGGTGTCCTGGGTTCTTTGTATTGAGGACACCTTGGCAAAACAGCTAAAGCTGAAATGGGTGCAGTCAGGATACCTTGGGGCACTCTGTGTGAAAGACGCCCTGGTAGGAAGTCTGAAGCTGAAGCAAGGTGTGGGCTGAGAGGTCTCTGAGTTCTATGCACAGAGGGTGCCCTGAGAGGACATCTGAAACCAATGAGGGTGCAAGCCACTGGTACCCAGTACTCTACACACAGAGGTCACTTTGGCAGAATAGCTGAAGTGTATGTAAACCAGGATGTTTCAGGACTCTCCACACAGATGGTGCCCTGAAGGAGTAGTTGGAGCTGAGTTGGTGAACAGGCTGAGAGGTCCTGGGGTGCTCTAGGCAGGCAATGCTCCGGCAGGACAACCAAAGCTAAAATGGGCATAAACCAGTGTGGACCCTGGTGTTCTCTGTGCAAAATATGAAGTGGAAGGACAGCTGAAGCTGAATTGAGTGCAAGCAGGGGTGTCCCAAGGTGCTTAGCATGGAGGGTGCCCTAGAAGTATGGTTAGGACCAATGCAAGAACAGGCTGAGGTTTTGGGAGGTGCTCCAAGCAGTGGGCACTCTTGGAGGGCAGCTGAATCTATAGCAGATGCCACATGAGAGGTTTGGGAGCACTCTGCACCAGTTGTCTAGCAAGCCATCTAAAGTTGAAATGGTGTGGGCCTGGAACATTGTGGGTTGTTTTGCACATGTGTCACCTTGGTATGAAGGCTGGGGCTATAGTGAGCTCTAACCAGGGTTGTCCCAGTGTGCACTACCCTGTGGCTGCTTTGTTGGGACAGTTGGCATTGGTGTGGGCTAGGCCTCAGGATCACTGACACAATGGGACATAGTTAGGGCAACTAGATGGATTACTGGTGCCTTCAAGGAGGTAAGTAGAGCATGGACTATGTACATCGACCCTCCTTTATGCTGAAAGTTCTCTAGTAGCACCACAGCCATTTGGTAGAGTTCTAGGTCTGGCTTTTTAAAATTTTGTTTATTTATTCATGAGAACACACAAAGAGAGGCAGAGACATAGGCAGAGGGAGAAGCAGGATCCCTGTGGGGATCCTGATTGAGACTTGACCCCAGTGTCATGACCTGAACCAAAGGCAGATCTCAACCACTGAGCCAGCCAGTTGCCCTTCTGTTTTATTTTAAAGATTTTATTTATTAGAGAGAGAGAGAGTGCGTGCACACAGGGAGAGGGGGTAGAGTCAGAGGGAGAGAGAGAAGCAGACTCCCCACTGAGCTGTGAGCCAATGAGGGGGTCATCCCAAGACCTTAGAATCATGACTGAGCTGAAGAAAAACGCTTAACCAACTGAGCCACTCAGATGCTCCTAGGTCTGGCTCTTTTACATGGCTGTTGCTCTTTTAAGCCATGGCTTTTTAAAGAAAGAAAGAAAAAATTAAAAAGAAAAACATAGAAAAAATAAAACAACAACAAAAACAAAAGATGGAAAGCTAAGATTGCAGCTTGTTGATAAAATTTTCCGGAATGATTTTAGATTGCCAAGTGTTTAAAACATAATAGTGTTCTATATACCCTTCCCTCAACTTCCCTTTACTTAATATCTTAAAAAAACAGAGTCTTATTTATCAAAACTAATAGCTTACCTTTAGTACACGAATATTAGCTAAACTATAGACTTTATTATGATATCATTAGTTTAGTTTAGTTTAGTTTTTTACTAATATTTCAGGAGATGGAGTGAACTGAGATGGCAGCATAGTAAGGGGACCCTAGGCTTGCCTCGGCCATCAAATACAGCTAGATGACTATCAAATCATTCTGAATACCCAAGAAATTGCCCTGAGGACTTACAGACCAAACTGCACAACTGGAGGGAGAGAAAGGACCACATTAATGAAGGTAGAAAGTGCAGAGACATGGTTTTGGGAGAGAAACAGATCACAGGTGCTGCAGAGGGGAGAGAGCCCTGGTTGTGGAGAAAGGTGAGAGAGAGAGAGAGAGAGAGAGAGAGGGAAGTGCACAAGGATGTGCACAAGAACACTTCCCCAAAGCCATTGGCTGGCAGAACAAGAGGGGCTGATTTTCATGAGTTTTTGCAATAAGCAGGGCTCAAAGAATGCAGTTTTAAATGCCAATAGGTTTGGCTGGGATAGAGCCCTGAGGTTGCTGCCCTATTTATGGAGTGAGGGCAGGAAAGCACCCTGGGAGGTGGGGAGGAGGCAGACAATGGCATCTAATGATTGTCTAAGGCACAAGGACAGTGACTGTTCACTCTTCTTGTAGCACATTTATGAAAGGTGTTATTCACAGAGATGCCTCTTGAGAGACAAAAGAGCCTTTGGGCACCAAATCCTCCCCGCCCCCATCCCTCAGCATATGTGCAAAGACAGCTGCTGAATGTGTATAACGTAGACAATGGCTGTTTAGTCTACTTTACTCCGAATTCCATGCCCCTATACTCTTGCACATTTGCCTTTTTGGGTCAAACCTGCATCAGTCTCAGTACAGTGAGACCCTCCCTCAGAAGACCAGTACAGGTCCTGCTACACCAGTACCTAAAGTTAAAAACTGTCCAGGAGAAGCTGGCTGCACAAGGGCTAAGGGATCCATGGGGTTTCAGTGAAGCTTAGAAATACATGGGTGGTTTTGCAAACAATGTCTCCTTTCTTGGTACATTATTAAAAGGATACAAATGGGTATTTACTATATTAGTGGTAGCTGTGGGGACTAAATATTATCTGGAGTCCCAGAATAAAGATCACTGAAGAAAGCATCACTGAAGAAAGTACCTGGAAGTATCATAAAATTTTTCACTCTCTTATAAAAAAATAGATTTCTTCAATATAGCCTACTCATCTGTGTGTTTTTCCCTTAAGGAATACTAGTAAGATTTAATAAAATAAGAATACATGTAAAAAATGCCCAACCTAACCTTATTTCTTAGGTCCCATAACTAATAATTTGGTCAATAGAAGAATCATGTAATGCCTGATGAATATGTCAACTCACTCAACATATGCAACTCAAATGAACTCCTCATCTAGCTTCTCCAAACCTATTACCATTTTGTGTCACTTTCTTGGTAAAAGGTAGATTTCTTCTAGTTGACCAGTTTAGAAATGTAAAATTCAATCAAGATCAGTGCTTCTCCAACTTTTTGGTCTCAGGACCCTTTTATACTCTTCGGGAATATTGATGACCCTCTGTGAAGGGGGATAATAATTTTTCTCTCTACAATTATAGATTATTGGCTGAGACTCTCCTGTAATAAAAAGTATAATAGGAGAAAAATTAATTTCAAACTTATGAGGTCCTCTAAAAATGTGAGATCAAGGGTAGCCCCGGTGGCACAGTGGTTTAGCACCGCCTGCAGCCCAGGGTGTGATGCTGGAGACCTGGGATCCAGTCCCACCTCGGGCTCCCTGCATGGAGCCTGCTTCTCCCTCTGTCTGTGTCTCTGCCTCTCTCTCTCTCTGTCTCTCATGAATAAATAAATAAAATCTTTAAACAAATGTGAGATCAAAAGGCAGCCAGACAATTGAGACTTATACGCCATCCTAAGAAAAGAGATAGCTAAGGAAAGAGATAGGGGTCTGGCACATCAAAGGGGGGAAGGCAATTCACAGGAAGAGTAGGAAATGTTTGGTAGACAAAATGTTCCTCTTTCATTCAGAAAGATTTAACAGACCTAAAAAAAATTATCTCTTGTAATAGCTCTCTTCCTAATACAGACCTCCTTTTCTAATTTCTTTTTGGCAGTCAAGGGGGAGGTACATTTTTTTAATTCTGTTGGGTACTGATTGCCTTCAGTTCCACATATCAAAGTGGCATATTTTATGGTGTACATTTTGCTACATTTCAGCCACAAACAGATTTTATTTAAGTGGTTCATATGTATTAATATTCACATATTAAAATTCAAACAAGACATTTCAAAACCATTATAAAATAATAATAAACACATTAAATGTTAACCTATGTTTTCAAAAATAAGGTTCTTTTAATTGAAATTTTAAGTTGAAGTTTAAGATATATTTGAGAGAAATGGTATTTACTATATGCTTTCAAATCTATTTTACAGCTTAATGAAAACAGTGGGATTCTCATATATGCTTCTGTGTCTAAGGGGTATTCTTCCCACCTATTATTATATTGTAGTTATCAGATAAGAAAGATGGACCCTTCAAAACTATGCCCATTGACAGAGGAAACAGATGACCATAATTTTTCCTAGACTGTATTAAAAATAATCAGCTGAAGGCCAATATTCAGAGGCAGATAGGCTTTTCCTCCTAAGAAGAATCAATCCAAGGTTAAATTGCACACTTAGAAGTCCTTTGTTGGATTTGTTTAGCTAGTATCTTGTTGAGAATTTCTGCATCCATGTTCATCAGGGATATTGGCCTGTAATTTTCTGTTTCAGTGAGGTCTTTGGTTTTGGGATTGAGGTAATGCTGGCCTCATAGAATGCTGGCCTCATTGAATGAATCATAGAATTTTCCTTCCATTTCTATTTTACGAAAAAGTTTCAGAAGAATAGGTATTAATTCTTTAAATGTTTGGAGGGGGCAGCCCCGGTGGCGCAGTGGTTTAGCACCACCTGCAACCCAGGGCGTGATCCTGGAGACCTGGAATTGAGTCCCACGTCGGGCTCCCTGCGTGGTGCCTGCTTCTCCCTCTGCCTGTGTCTCTGCCTCTCTCTCTAGCTGTGTCTCTATGAATGAATAAATAAAATCTTTAAAAAAAAAAAATATTTGGAGGAATTCCCCTGGGAAGCCATTCAGCCCTGGACTCTTGTTTGTTCAGAAGTTTTTGATGATTGATCCAATTTATTTGCTGGTTATGAGTGTGTACAGATTTTCTATTCCTGATTCAGTTTTGGTAGTTTATATGTTTCTAGGAATTCATCCATTTCTTCCAGATTGCCTATTTTGTTAGCATATAATTGCTCATAATATTCTCTTATAATTATTCATAGTTCTGTGGTGTTGGTTGTGATTTCTCCTCTGTATTTCATGGTTTTGTAATGAGCACTGGGTGTTATAGGCAAGTGATGAATCACTAAAGTCTACCCCTGAAACTAATACTACACTATATGTTAATGAACTTGAATTTAAACAAAATATTGAAAGAGAAAAAAAGAGAAGACATTTGTTAAAATGCTTTATATAGACTTTACAAAGGAATATTGCATCAAAACCTGAAAATATTGCTGTTTGTTCCAACTAAAAACTGACAAAATATTTGAAATATTTTTAAGTAGGTCTGTAGTGGAAAATTTACCATATTATAAGCTGATATTCAGGGACAGGCATTATTTTAGGCCTTCTGCCCTAAGCTACAATAAAGCTATGTGACCAGATGGAAGGAAGCAAATTGAAGATAATGTAGTTAGATGAGAAGATGAATTTATAATATCACTTAAGTTGCAAATTGATTTATTTGAGTATAGTCGATACACATTGTTACATTAGTTTCAGGTGTACCACATAGTGACTCAACATCTCTATATGCTATGTTGTGCTCTGCCCAATTGTAATTACTATCTGACACTATACAACACTGTTGCAATTATTGACTATATTCCCTCTGTTGAACTTTTGATTCCCATGACTTATTCATTCCATAACTGGAAACCTGTATCTATCACTCACCTTCACTCATTTTGCACATCCTCCGTCCCCTTCCCTCTGGAAACCATGTTTGTTCTCTATATTTATATGTCTGATTCAACTTTTTGTTAATTTTTTGTTTTTTTTTTGAGTGAAATCATATGGCATTTGTTTTTCTCAGTCTGACTTATTTAAGTTACCATAAAACTGTCTAGATCCTTCTGTGTTGTCACTAATGGCAAGATCTCATCTTTTTAATGACAACATAATATTCCATTACTTTTTATTTATCCATTCATCTATTGATGCATACTTAGATTACTTCTATATTTTGGCTATTATAAATAAAGCTGAAATAAACATAAGGGTGCATGTAACTTTTTGAATTAATGTATTTTGTTTTCTTTGGGTAAATGCTCAGTAGTAGAATTTTTTAATCATATGGTGCTTCTATTGCTATTTTTTTTGAGGAATCACCATAATGTTCTCCTTAGTGGTTGCATAAATTTGAATTCCCATTAACAGCGTATAAGAGTTCCTTTTTCTCCACATCCTTGCCAACACTTGTAATTTATAGGTTTCTTTTTTATTTTAGCCATTTTGACAAGTATAAGGTGATATCTCATTATAGTTTTGTTTCACATTACCCTTAAGATTAATGATGTTGAAGATCTTTTCACATCTCTGCCATCTGTATGACTTCTTTGGAAAAAACTTTATTCACATCCACTGCTGATTTTTTTTTTAATTGAGATGTTTGTTATTAGATGTTGAGTTGTATAAGCTCATTATATATATTTTAATATTAACCTCTCATTGGATATGTCATTTGCAAATATCAACTCCCATTCTGTAGGTTGTCTTTTGTTTTGTTGATGGTTTCCTCTGCTATACAAAATCATTTTATTTTGATGTAGTCCCAAATGATTATTTGTGTTTTGTTTCCCTTGCTTTAGAAGATATATCTAGAAAAATGTTCCTAAGACAGATACCAAAGAGAATATTACTTTTGTTTTCTTCTAAGATTTTTATGGTTTCAGGGCTTACACTTAGGTCTTCAATCCATTTTGAATGAATTTTTGTGAATAGTGTAATAAAGTGTTCCAGTTTCATTACTTTTCATGTGTCTGTCCAATTTTTTCAGCACCATTTGTTGAAGACAGCATCCTTCCCAATTGTATATTCTTGTCTCCTTTGTGATAATTGACCATAGAAGCACGAGTTTATACCTCAGCTCTCTATTCTGTTCCACTGATCTATTTGTCTGTTTTTTTTTTGTTCCAATACCATGCTATTTTGATTACTACAGCTTTGTAGTGTATCTTGAAATCTGGAATTGTGATACCTCTAGCTTTGTTCTTCTTTCTTCTTTTTTAAAATAAATTTTTATTTATTTATGATAGTCACAGAGAGAGAGAGAGGCAGAGACACAGGCAGAGGGAGAAGCAGGCTCCATGCACCGGAAGCCCAACATGGGATTCGATCCCTGGTCTTCAGGATCGCGCCCTGGGCCAAAGGCAGGCGCCAAACCGCTGTGCCACTCAGGGATCCCTTTGTTCTTCTTTCTTAAAATTGCTTTGTCTATATAGGTTCTTTGTTATTTCATACAATTTTTAGTATTATTTGTTTTAGTTTTTGTCCCTGCTGGTGGTATTTTGATAGGAACTTCATTGAATCTGTATATTTCTTCGGGTAGTATGGATATTTTAACCATATTTGTTCTTCCAGTCTATGAGAAAGGAATATGTTTCCATTTGTTTGTGTCATCTTTAATGTATACACGTGAGACATTGAATTAACTAATGTCTTTCATTAATGTTTTATACTTTTCATAGTACTGGTCTTTCACCTCTTTGGTAAAGTTTATTCTTAAGTGTTTTTCTCTATTTGGTACAAAAGTAAATCACTGTTTCCTTAATTTCTCTTTCTGCTATTTTATTATTAGTGTATAGAAATGTTACTGATTTCTGGGTATTGATTGTGTCTCTTGCAAACTTACTGAATTAATTTATTACTTATAATTGTGTTTGGTGGTGTCTTTAGAGTTTTCCAAATATAGTATCATGTCATTCACAAATGGTGACAGTTTAACTTCTTCCTTACCAATATGGATGCCTCTTATTTCTTTTTCTTATTTGATTTCTATGGCTTGGACTTCCAGTACTATGTGGAATATGAGTGATGAGAGTTTATATTTTTAACTTTTTCCTGATCTTAGAGGAAAATATCTCACTTTTTCACCATTGAGCAAGGGCATTTAATATATGGCCCATTTAGCTATGGGCATTTAATATATGGCCTTTATTATACTAAGGTACGTTCACTCTTAACCTACTTTGTTGAGTCTTTATCATGAGCAAATATTGAATTTTGTCAATTATTTTTTCTGAGACTGGTGAAATGACCATATAATTTTCTATGATCATATGATTTTTATCCTTCATTTTACTTATGTAGTGTATCTTGCAAACCTGCTCCTTAAGGGATTTAAAAACATTGTCTTCCTCTTACAAATGTTTGAAAAATTAGAAATCCAGCCCCCAAATAAGTAAAAATCAACCTGTTCTTTTAACTAATCCCAAAACCTTCCCTCACATATCAAAAAGCTTGCACATATTGTCCTTAAGAAACCAAAGTCCTTCTTGGAGCAACCTGGATACTTTCTCTGTGACTTTATGATGTACATTTTCTTTCTTTCTTTCTTTCTTCCTTTCTTTCTTTCTTTCTTTCTTTCTCTTTCTTCTTTCTTTCTTTCTTTCTTTCTCTTTCTTTTCTTTCTTCTTTCTCTTTCTTCTTTCTTTCTTTCTTTTCTTTCTTTTTCTTTCTTCTTTTTTATGTAGATCTTCTACCCTTATTTTCTCAAGAACCTGAGAGCCATTCTTCAAAAATCTACATTGTAAGGAGAGGTTTGTCATCAAAAAGAAAGAAATGAAAGAGGAAATATTTGGAAATTTGGAGTATTAAAAATCTCCACAAATATTAGTATTTATAAGATCTCTGTGCATTTATGTATGTCTATAATGGATATGATATGTTTCTACTTCAAGATGGTATTGCCAAGGGATGCCTGAGTGGCTCAGCGATTGAGCATCTGCCTTTGGCTCAGGGCATGATCCAAGAGTGCCAGGATCAAGTCCAATATCAGGCTCCCTGCATGGGACCTGCTTATGTCACTGCCTCTCTCTGTGTGTCTCTCATGAATAAATAAATAAAATCTTAAAAAATAGTACTGCCAAAATTAAATTTTTAAAAAGCTGTATTTAATTGGCATAAGTTAAGTGCTTATAAATTAAGCATTTCTAGATTTCAGAAATATAAAAATTTAAGCCAAATGTTTTTCAATTGAAATGGTGCTGGGAAAATTGGACATCCATATGCAGAAGAATGAAACTAGACCACTCTCTTACACCATACACAAAGATAAACTCAAAATGGATGAAATATCTAAATGTGAGACAAGAATCCATCAAAATCCTAGAGGAGAACCCAGGCAACACCCTTCTTGAACTTGGCCACAGCAACTTCCAGCAAGATACATCCATGAAAGCAAGAGAAACAAAAGCAAAAATGAATTATTGGGACTTCATCAAGATAAAAAGCTTCTGCACAGCAAAAGAAACAGTCAACAAAACTAAAAGATAACCTACAGAATGGGAGAAGATATTTGCAAATGACCTATCAGATAAAGGGCTAGTATCCAAGATGTATAAAGAACTTATTAAACTCAACAGCAAAGAAACAAACCATCCAATCATGAAATGGGCAAAAGACATGAACAGAAACCTCACAGAGGAAGACATAGACATGGACAACAAGCACATGAGAAAATGCTCCGCTTCACTGGCCATCAGGGAAATACAAATCAAAACCACAATGAGATACCACCTCACACCAGTGAGAATGGGGAAAATTAACAAGACAGGAAATCACACATGTTGGAGAGGATGTGGAGAAAGGGGAACCCTCTTGCACTGTTGGTAGGAATGTGGTACAGCCACTCTGAAAAACTGTGTGGAGTTTCCTCAAAGAGTTCAAAATAGATCTGCCCTACGACCCAGCAATGGCACTGCTAGGGATTTTCCCCAAAGATACAGATGCAGAGAAACGCCGGGACACCTGCACCCCGATGTTTCTAGCAGCAATGTCCACAATAGCCAAACTGTGGAAGGAGCCTCGGTGTCCATCGAAAGATGAATGGATAAAGAAGATGTGGTTTATGTATACAATGGAATATTACTCAGCCTTTAGAAACGACAAATACCCACCATTTGCTTCCACGTGGAGGGACTTGGAGGGTATAATGCTGAGTGAAATAAGTCAATCGGAAAAGGACAAACATTATAAGGTCTCATTCATTTGGGGAATATGAAAATTAGTGAAAGGGAATAAAGGGGAAAGGAGAAAAATGAGTGGGAAATATCAGTGAGGGTGACAGAACATGAGAGACTCCTAACTCTGGGAAATGAACAAGGGGTAGTTGAAGGGGGTCACTGGGTGATGGGCACTGAGGGGGGCGCTTGGTGGAATGAGCACTGGTATTATGCTATATGTTGGCAAATTTAAATCTAAAGAAAAATTTTTAAAAAAGAAAGCTATCTATTGCAGATGGCAGAGACATCACGTTTAAACCCTTGTATCTTTTTGGTTTTGGTGTTACATTTGCTGTACTTATTGTTATAGCAGCTTACTGTACCCTACCTAATAAAAAAGCAAATAGAAGTAGAGAAAAATAAAAAAAAACTTGCATTCACTGTATTTAAAAGTTGTATGTAAGTTAAAGAGATTTGTAAAAGTTATGAAGAATGTTCCAATGTGTATCATGATAATTCAAACATAAAATAATAAGTGTCCCATTTTTACAGAATATCATTGGAATGTTGGTTATATTACCAAGGTTTTGGCTAGAATTTCATATGTGAAAAAGATACGCATAGACTCAGATATGACCAGACAGCTTTAAGGAACTCAGGTTGACTTTATGGAACCAATAGAGCCCCTTGGAAAGTTGGCCTGATATATTGCTTAAAGAGTTCCCAACAACTGGGCTTAATTGCTCCCAACTGGGTGGCTCAGTCAGTTAAGCATCTGCATTTAGCTCAGGTCATGATCCCAAGGTCCTGAGATCAAGCCCTGCATCAGGCTCCCTGCTGAGTAGGGAGTCTGCTTCTCCCTCTCCACCACTTGTCCTCTCTTGTGCACATTCTCTCTCTCTCTCTCTCTCTCTCTCTCTCTCTCTCTCTCTCACACACACACACACACAAATAAATAAATCCTTTTTTTTTAAAGAACCTATATGGTCAATTACTATTATTGCTGCACTTATGTAAATAATTAGAGCAAGCTTATTAAAACTGCATTCATTTTACAAATAATTAGTCCTCATTTGGCCATCTTTGACAAGAGTGAGGGTGACTTCAGAGAGAAAGATATTTTAACAACAGACATTGTGGATGTTATATTCTAGTTCTGATTAATTATCTTTGAGTGTTTGTTGTTTTCTCATAAAACTGGGCTGGATCCTGAATTATTCTGGTTTCCTTAAATATCTGGGTGTGATTCTCCAAACTAAGGTTTCAAATCTTCTCCTATTGTCTTTTCTTTGAATCACTAAGAACTAAACCTGCCCTTTTTCCTGAAGCCCTACAAACTGAAGCTAGACAACTTGAGGTAAATTTCAGATAAATTGCTACAGCAACTCATGTAGAGACAGTATTCATGAATATCATTCTATGTCATTCAAAAGGATCACCAGAAACAGTTAAACTAAAAACCAGAAAAAAAATCCACCAGATGATCATGGTCTTCTCACACTCCATTTGAAGATGCTTTGAGCCTGACATGTAGAAATCTCACTTGCAGGATGTAGAACTCAGATACTGAGTTCATAAAGTGCTCTAACCATTATCCTGTTTTTTTATGTTTGTTTTCGCATAATTACCTATTATCAGATTGCTTGCCAAACTAGGCAGAGTCTATACAATAGCTAATTCCACTTGCTGCACCAAATTAACTCCTTCTCAGAGGTAAGAAGCCATATAATTAAAATCAAACAACAAGCCAGTTGCCTTGACCACTGCATAACCTTTATCTAAGGTGACTTGGACTGGTTTACTGATCTATTCCCTTGGATACCCATTATTATAAAATTAATTTTATTGGGATTGATAAAAGTGGACTTGACTATACTATTATCATCCTTAAACTATACTTGGGGATAAAGTTTAATAATGCTATGTAATGCTAAACTATATAGAAAAATATCCAAGTTGACAGAAAAAGAACTATCTCTGAAACCCCTTCTATTATAACAAAGGACCAAAATCATTATAACCTACACCTTGTCAAAACCTTCCACTCCAAAGCCCCTATTGCACCCTAAATCAGCTTGGAGCAGTTACAGAAGACCAATATCCAACCATGTTCCATAGAAATGGAAAGAAGAATTGACAATGGAGGATTATAACAGAATTATAACTTCGCATGTCAGACTCCATATTGCTTCTGATTCCCTTGCTGCTGTGATGTATAGGTTGAAAACTTATGCTTACCCCTGCACATAGGCATGTTACAGCTAAGATTTGCAAAAACTGCTTTCTACATAAAACCTACCTCTTCACCCAAGGAGACAAGGAAATATCTGGAGTGCTCAACATCCTCATTTTTCAGAATTGAAGAATGATCATAATTCAGGGAGCAATTGAAATCTTGCCCCATTTGGTTAATGATTAGCCAAAAGTTTAAAACTTATTTTCAGAGAACTGTATCCCTCTAATTAGCTATTGCATCTTTTTATATCCCACTAACAAACTAACTTGCTGTTTCTATAGAAGCTTAGACTCAAGGTCAACTGAAATGGTTCCTCCCTACTAACAAGCAAGGCCATGCATTTCTTACCCCAGACAATGAGCCTAAGATCCCATTCAGCTTATACCAAAACACAGACCCAGCCCATAGAACCTTCTCCTTGTCCTACAATACTGTCAGGAGCTAAATTTTGCCTCACTCTGATGTTTCCACTCCAAAGTAAATAGGTAATATATGTTACATGTGTTTGCTCAGGGTGTATAGTCCATTTTTTCTCATGAATATTCATAATTTTCCCAACCTTTTTATCAAGATGTATATAAATAATTTCTTGGAATTTTTTTGGTATTGTTTACTTCAAAGTGTAGTTTTTGAGATTCTTTAACCATCCATTTATCTTTGCTCTTAATGCTTTACCAAATGCAAAACCGTAAGTGGACTTACTAGGCAGGTCCAGGGCAGATAAGCAGTCACCTTTGCACCAATGGACATAGAAATATAAACTTGATCATCAACTCACCAATTCTTTTTGAGGGAATATTATTGATCAAAAAGGGGAAATGATAAACTAAAGGACATTTTCAATTTTTCATGATTGTGGGCCATGCTCCTGGGCTCCTAGAGAAACTATAATTTATCATTGAACAGGGTTAAAATAACTGAGCAAAAGATCACAGCATGGGCTCTAGTTTTGCCCCAAGCACACATTGTATATTTGCTTCATAGAAAGAAAGAAAAAGAAAAAAGAAAGAAAGAAAGAAAGAAAGAAAGAAAGAAAGAACCAAAAAGGAGACTCCAAACATAAAGATAAGGGGAAAAACCCAAAACTCCTTAATTCCCATAAGTTTAAAGTGATACAGTCATGCACATATAAAATCATAGAATAACCTATAACTTTCCGGAGTGCCCTTCATCATAATGATTTGTAACTCTCTGCATAGAAACCAAACAAAACAGCAACAGCAAAGAATATATATAACCATTCACCAAATGTTTCTCCCCTAGAGCATTCTCTGTTTGTGAAGATTCTGTATCCCCTCCAGCTGTCCTAACTTGGGTTTGAATAAAGGTTTCTCTTTTCTTTTAAATAAATGAGAAAAAAAAGCTATGTTGATTTTGTGTTAACAACAGCACTCAAGCTGAGCAGAAAAAAGAAAGAATTTTAGTACATGAAGATAGTTTAAGGGATTTCTTGAACAACATCAAATAAACAACACTAATGTTGTAGGAGTCCCAGGAAAAGAATATGCATATAAAAGGAGCAGAAAACTTATTTGAAGAAATAATAGCTGAAAATTCACAAACCTGGAGAAAAAACAGGCATCAGGTTTAGGAAGCACAGAGAGTTTCAAAAAGATGAACCCAAGGAGGCCTACACCAAGATGCATAATAAATAAAATGTCAAAAATTAAACATAAATAATTTTAAATGCAGTAAGAATCAAAAAGTAAAATAGAAGGAAAACCCTATAAAAAGTATCAGCAGATTTTTCATCAAAACTTTGCAGAGAATAAGAGTGTAGCATGATATATTCGAAATGCTGAAAGGGGAAAAAATCTTACAACCAAGAATACTCTACTCAGGAAGGATAGCATCCATAATTGAAAGAGAGATAATGAATTTCCAAAGCAAACAAAAATTAAAGGGGTTCATTACCACTAAGTTAACCTTACAATAAATGTTGATGGGGCACCTTTCAGTGGAAAAGAAAAAGCCATAATTAAAGGTCAGAAAATTATTAATAAAAATATGTAAAATATTGAATGCCTGGTTGGCTCAGTTGTTGAGCATCTGCCTTCAGCTCAGGACATGATCCCAGGTCTGGGGATCAAGTCCCACATAAGGCTTCCCATGGGGAGCCTGCTTCTCCTTCTACCTATCTCTCTGCCTCTCTCTGTGTGTCTCTCATGACTAAAGCAGTAAAATATTTTTTAAAAAAGATGTAAAACATAGCAACATATACATACAATACCAAGGGGGTAAAATAGTGTTATTTTAGTATATGTCTAAATTTAACAGATCATTAACTTAATATAGATTGCTATAGTAATTAATATGTTATATATAAATCTCACAAACCCAAAACCTATAATAAATACACAAAAATAAAGATTAAGAAATCTAAGGATAACACTCAAAAAAGTCAATGGGAGAAGATTTGAAACCTTAGTTTGGAGAATCATACCCAGATATTTAAGGAAATCAGAATAATTCAGGATCCAGCCCAGTTTTATGAGAAAACAACAAACACTCAAAGATAATTAATCAGAACTGGAATATAACATCCACAATGTCTGTTGTTAAAATATCTTTCTCTCTGAAGTCACCCTCACTCTTGTCAAAGATGGCCAAATGAGGACTAATTATTTGTAAAATGAATGCAGTTTTAATAAGCTTGCTCTAATTATTTACATAAGTGCAGCAATAATAGTAATTGACCATATAGGTTCTTTTAAAAAAAAGGATTTATTTATTTGTGTGTGTGTGAGAGAGAGAGAATGTGCACAAGAGAGGACAAGTGGTGGAGAGGGAGAAGCAGACTCCCTACTCAGCAGGGAGCCTGATGCAGGGCTTGATCTCAGGACCTTGGGATCATGACCTGAGCTAAATGCAGATGCTTAACTGACTGAGCCACCCAGTTGGGAGCAATTAAGCCCAGTTGTTGGGAACTCTTTAAGCAATATATCAGGCCAACTTTCCAAGGGGCTCTATTGGTTCCATAAAGTCAACCTGAGTTCCTTAAAGCTGTCTGGTCATATCTGAGTCTATGCGTATCTTTTTCACATATGAAATTCTAGCCAAAACCTTGGTAATATAACCAACATTCCAATGATATTCTGTAAAAATGGGACACTTATTATTTTATGTTTGAATTATCATGATACACATTGGAACATTCTTCATAACTTTTACAAATTTCCAGTCTGTCAACATCTTCCTTTTAGTAGGTATATTAGATCATTTAATTTTATGATAATTATTTTATTTTTTTAATATTTTATTTATTTGTTCATGAGAGGTACAGAGAGAGAGGCAGGGACATAGGCAGAGGGAGAAAGAAGTAGGCTCCATGCAGGAAGCCCAATGAGGGACTTTATCCCAGGACTCTGGGATCACGCCCTGAGCCAAAGGCAGATGCTCAACCACTGAGCCACCCAGGTATCCCAAGACATCGTTATTTCAAAGAAGGAAGAGGTAGTAAAGAGACCTAAATTAAAGTAAAATTTCCAAAACTTTATTCAGTATTAAATGTTGATACCAAACATTATAGCATTAAAATACATATTGTTATACTAAGAACAACCAATAGGAAAGTAACACAAAGTTACAGTCAACAATACAATATATAATTGAACTTCAATAAAAAAATAAATAAAAATTTAAAAAAAAACAATATATAAATCAATAAAAAAAATCCTAAAAAAAATCTTGCTCTTTCCAGAAAGGCCAAAAAGACACATAGAGAAAATAAAATATAGAAGGAAAAAAAATAAATTAAATAGTAAAATGGTAGACATAAGCACTTATATATAAATAATTATCACAGGGCACCTGGGTGGCTCAGTAGTTAAGCATCTGCCTTTGGCTCAGGTCATGATCCCGAGCTCCAGGGATCAAGTCCTACATTGGGCTCACTACAGGGAGCCTACTTCTTTCTCTCTCTGCCTATGTCTACCTCTCTCTCTGTGTCTAATTTTCTGTCTAATGTGTTCTTTTCTTCTTTTATTACTTAGTTTGTCCCTGATTATCCTTTTTTTTTGCCATGTTTATTTGCTATTCATTTTTACTCTTTTATGAAAAAAAGTTTGTGACTTTCTTTCTTTTGCCTAGTTCCTTATTGGGTTGTTTGCCAATTTTCTGTTTTGTTTTTGTTTTTTTTTTTTATTTAAATTCATATTAATTAACATATACAGTAGCATTGATCTTAGGAATAGAATTTAATGATTCATCACTTACATATGATACCCAGTGCACTTCCCAACAAGTGCCCTCTTTAGTGCCCAACAACCATTTAGCACATCACCCCACCCAATTCCCAACCAGCAAGTATCAATGTGTTCTTTATAGTTAAGAATTTCTTAGAGATTGCCTTCCCTCTATTTTTAACTTATTTAGCTTTCCTTGCCTTCCCGATGTTCATCTTTTTTATTTCTTAAATTTGACATATGAGTGAAATAATATATTTCTATTTCTCTGCCTTATTTTGCTTAGCACAAAATATTCTATTTCCATCCGTATTGTTGCAAATGGCAAGAGTTCATTTTTTTATGGTTGGATAAAAATCCATTGTCTATATATACGTTATCTTCTTTATTTATTCATAAGTTGATGAACATTTGGGCTCTTTCTATAATTTGCCTATAGTTATAGTGATGCTATAAATATTATGGTGCATATGCCCTTTTGAATCAACATTTTTATATCCTTTGGATAAATACCTGGTAGTGCAATTGTTGGGTTATAGGGTAGTTACATTTTTAAATTTTTGAGGAGCCCCCATACTGTTTTCCAGAGTGGCTGCACCAGTTTTTTTTTTTTTTTTTGCACCAGTTTTTATTCCCAGAGACAGTGCACAAGTGTTCCCCGTTCTCTGAATCCTTGCCAACATCTGTTGTTTCCTGAGCTGTTAATGTTAGCCATTCTCATTTGTGTGAGATGGTACCTCATTGTGATTTTGATTTGTTTTTCCCTGATTATGAGTGATGTTGAGCATTTTTTTTCCACATTTGTTAGCCATCTGTATGTCTTCCTTGGAAAAGTGTGTATTTTTTGGATATTGGGTTTGAGGAGTGATTTCTTTATAGATGCTGAATACTAACCCTTTATCAGATATGTCATGTGAAAGTATCTTCTATTTTTAAGTTGCCTTTTGGTTTTGTTGATTGTTTCCTTCACTGTGCAGAATCCTTTATTTTGAGTCCCAGTAGGTCATTTCTGCATTTGTTTCCCATGATTCCAGAGATGAGTCTAGTAAGAGTTTCCTGTGGCATAATTCAAAGTGACTGCTGCCTGTGTACTTCTCTAGGATTTTTTTTTCTTCTCAAGGATTTTGATGTTTCTTGTCTCACATTTTGGTCTCTCATCCATTTTGAATTTATTTTTGTGTATGGTGTAAGAAAGTAGTCCAGTCTCATTCTTATGCATGCTTCTGTCCAATTTTCCCAACACTATTTGTATAAGAGACTGTCTCTGACAAAGCGGGCAAGAATATCCGATGGAAAAGCAATAAACAGTGGATATTATTGATAGGTGTAAGGAAATTTTTATATAAAAGGATGGTGTTAAAGATCAATAATGCATGCCTTTAGGAGACTATATGCCATTCAAGTGAAAAGGTCAAGGAGCGGACTTGTAATTTTAAACTGAAACTTTGTAGAAAGTGTAGATACCTGGATTTAAGATTTGAAAACAGGAATTTCTAGAGTATTTTTTACATCACTCTAAAATGTATGGGTCACTTTAACATACCATAAAGCATTCACAAAGCTGTTCATGTATGCTTAATCATTTTGATTAAATGTTTGTCTTTCTGTTTTTTATTTATTTCTCCACCTTTTCCTTAGTTTTTATTTATTTTGTTTTAGTTTTATTTATTTTATTTAGTTTTTATTTATTAAAATAATTTTATTTATTTTATTTATTTTGGCCAATTCTGTTTGCTATGCTCTACTTAGCATATTGAAATTTTATTATTTTTTAACAGGGGGTAATTCTTTTATTCCAAGTTTTTATTTAAATCCTATTTATTTAACATACAGTGAAATATTAGTTTCAGGTTTATAATTTAATGATTCAAAATGTACACACAATAGCCAGTGCTCATCAAAAGAAATACCCCCCTCAATCCCAATCACCTATTCAACACATCCCCCCACCATCATCAATTTGTTCTCTTTAGTTATGAGTGGTTATTGGTTTTCCTCTCTCTTTTTTCCCCTCCATGATCATTTGTTCTGTTTATTAAATTCTACATATGAGTGAAATCATATGATATTTGTCTTTCTCCAACTTATTTCACTTAGCTTAGTATTCTCTAGCTTCTTCCACATTATTGCAAATAGCAAGATTTCATTCCTTTCTTTGTCTAATAGTCCATTGTATACATATACCACATCTTCTTTAGAAAGAATCACAAAATTACATCATCTCAGGTTTCAACTTTTCTCTTTTTGTTGTACACTGGTAATTTGAGACCTTCAAATAAAGTTTTAAATGTTTTAAAATTTTTATTTCATTTATTTTTTTTAATTTTTTTAAATTTTTATTTATTTATGATAGTCACACAGAGAGAGAGAGAAAGAGAGAGAGGGGCAGAGACATAGGCAGAGGGAGAAGCAGGCTCCATGCACCGGGAGCCCGACGTGGAATTCGATCCCGGGTCTCCAGGATCGCGCCCTGGGCCAAAGGCAGGCGCTAAACCGCTGCGCCACACAGGGATCCCTTAAAATTTTTAAAATGTTAATCAGGTTTAATTGCCTGAAATTAACTTAAAAACTATAACATGATCTCAAATATTTAAATACTCCAGATCATATTATTCCATTTATTTTTATAAAATTTATTTGATTCAAATTAAGATTTAATAACAAAAGTTTATTTCAGAAAAATCAAATGATGCATAGAAGATAGTATTGGAGAAAATAAGGAAAAGCTATATTTTCACAAATAAAATCATCATTATCCCATTGACATACATTCTTTCATATAGCTTCCTTTATTTTTAACAAAATATTTTATGAATACCTATAATTTGCCAAGGTGATGTTTCAGAGACTGGGTGTACACAGTCAAGAAATAGATAAAACTTCCTGCCTTCATTTAGCTTATATTCTAGTGTCACAAGATAGAACATAAATGTGTGTTATGACACATGATGTTTAGTGTCATGAAGAAAAGCAAATAGAGTAAAGGTATTGAAACTGATGTTCTGGGATTCTGTGATGGTCATTTGGCTAGAGTTTTCAGTGAATATCTAGCTGATGAAGATATATTTGATGTTTTCTGAAATGAACCAAAAGAAATATTGGAAAGAAGAGAATTCCTGGAAAAATAACAAATTAAAAAAAATCATCTTGCTCTTGTTTCTATACTATTTCAATTGCATATTCATACACCCAAGGACTCTCTGAGGTATCCTGTGCTTGTACTCCAGATTGCAAGTTTTCTCTTGTCCAATGATGAAGAGGGAGCTGTATTTGGTTTTTCATGTTTAGGTCATTTTCTTCTTAAAATAATGAGGATCAAACTTTTTTCAACTAATCTTCATTGTCTGTTGTGTTTTGTTGTCATTTATTTATTCAATTAAAGTTATTTCCTTTTTATATTTACTAGACGTTGTATTAGGTACTAAAGATTGAGAGACAACTAAGATAAAATGCTTGCTCACAAAGAGCTCTCACTCTTTCAAGGGAAACAGATCTTTATATAAATAAATATAATGAAATCTAAAAGGTACTCTGATAGTGGTGACTGCTCTGCCTAGTTAGTAAAGCATGTGACTCTTGACCTTGGGGTCATGGGTTTTGGACCCACATTGGGTGTAGAGATTACTTCAAAATATAATCTTTTTTTAAAAAAGAGGTGTTTAAAAATAAAATTTAAAGGTACTCTAACAGATGTTGAATAGAGGTGCAGGTTATTAATGCTGCTCAATTGGCAACATCAGGAAGAGAAATAACGAGGAGTTGATAATGGAGTCAAGGTTGTAAGAGACGAATGGAAAATGTGACATCAGCATAACACTGGCATGAACATCCCTTAAATTTGCCCCCTCTTTTGAGCAGCAAAGAATTTTGCATCCATTCACAAACAGTAGTGCCTTTGTAGTTGTGTGATAAGGGACCCAGGCAGAATCTCACCCACTTGTGCATCAGGTAATAGGCACCTGGACTTTGGAATTGGCTGTTGACCCTACCAAAGGCAGGACTGGTTCCAGCCTTCTTGGCCACATCAAGGATTGCCTGTGGAATGTTGACTTAGTTGATCTATAGATGAGAAGGTCTTTGTAAAAATTCAGATTTCAAGAGAATTCCCTGCAATCTTTTGGAGCAAAATAAATATAAGTATGGATGCATTGGAATGTGGATGAAGCTGGAGGGTATTATGGTTAGCGAAGTAAGTAAATCGGAGAAGGACAATCATTATATGGTTTCACTCATACGGGGAATATAAAAAATAGTGAAAGGGATTATAGGGGAAAGGTGAGAAAATGAGCAGGAAAAATCAGAGAGGGTGACAAAACATGAGAGACTCCTAACTGTGGGAAATGAACAGGGAGCAGTGGAAGGGGAGGTGGGTGGAAGGATGGGATGACTAGGTGACGGGCACTGAAGTGGGCATTTGACGGGATGAGCACTGTGTGTTATACTGTATGTTGGCAAATCGAACTCCAATAAAAAATATACCAAAAAAAAAAAAAGAATGGGTAAGAGAAATAGCTTGAATGGACAAACATCACCACTCCTCCAAGGTGGCACAGCTTAGGGCCAAACAAGACCAGTAATTTCTCCTGCAGGGGAAATGGAGAGCCAGTAAGCAAATGTGAATTTTACCAAGCTTTGTGGGTCACTACCAAAGAGACTCATTACTCTCTCACAGCATCTAGAGTATTAAATTGGCATCTCCATAACTGGGGGCAAGTAGAAGATTGATAAATCAGCACATGATATTCTTAGATGGCAATAAAGAAAGAAAGTTCTTGCTGGTATATTCTGGATTCCATCATGAAAATTTTCCATGCACTTTGGGAGAAAACCTCACCTGCAGATTTCCCCAACTGGTGCATGGGCAACTCTAGTGTGCCATGTTCTAAACACACATCTCTTTCCACTCGCCTGGATTCCTGAACAGAATTGAGAGCCCAGAAATAAATCCCAGTATATACTATCAACTAATATAGACAAGGGAGCCAAGAATACTTAGTGGGGAAAGGACTGTTGCTTCAATAAGTGGGGCTTGGAAAATAGGATAAACACATGCAGAAAAATAAAATTGAACCCTTGCATTATGCCTTTCACAAATATAAAATCAAAATAATTAATAACTTAAATGTAAAATCTGAAACCATAGTTTTAGAGAAAAACCTGGAAAAACTTCTTGTCAAAATTTTTTTTCGGGTATGATACCAAGACAGATCCTCCACAGACATCAACACTACTGATATTAGAGTGCTCCAAAGAGTCAGCTTTAGTTCTGGTGGAAGTAGGACCATGCTTATGCTTTTTTATTTTTATCATTTTTTTACTTTTTATTTGTATATATTTTTATTTTATTAATTTATTTTTAATAATAGTTTTTTTCTTTTTTCTCTAGCATCAAGCTTATACTTTTTTTGTTCATGTGTTCACTTGTTGTTTCTTTTTTTCATTTCTTTTCTGTCAGGCTTTTTTTCTTTCTTTTTTCCTTCCTTCTTACTTTTATTTTTTCCTTACAGTCAGGCTTATACTTTTTTGTTTATCTGCTTGATTTCTTATTCCTTTCTCTTTTCTCTTTCCTTTGATAAGAATTTTTAAAATCAGGCTTATCTTAACAAACAAATCAAAACACACCAAGTTAAAGGTCTACACTCATCACTGCAAGGAAGGAAGAACTCCACAGAGGACTGACCTGGGAAGGTTCAGCCAAAACACAACAGCAGAGTTCACACAGCATACAGCAGAAAAACTTCTGTGAGCACCATGCCCTGGACAATGTAGGACCCCTTCTTAATATAGGATTACTCTCAGGAGCAGGAAACATAACAGTTTTCATTAGATGCAAAAGACAGAAACCTAGACAAAATGACAAGACAGAGAGATTCTCTTCAAAAGAAAGATCAAGAAGAAACCACAGCCAGATATTTACTCAAAACAGAAAAGCAGAGGCCCCTGGGTGGCTCAGTGGTAGAGTGTCTGCCTCTGGCTCAGGTTGTGATCCTGGAGTTCTGGGATCGAGTCATATATTGGGCTCCTTGCGGGGAGCCTACTTCTCTCTCTGCCTATGTCTCTGCCTCTCTCTCTGTATCTCTCATGAATAAGTGAATAAAATCTTAAAAAAATCCAGAAAAGCAATATATCTGAACAAGAATTTAGAACAACAATTCATAGGGATATTAGCTGGGCTTGAAAGAAGCATAGAAAACACCAGAGAAGCCAGATGGCTTCATAAGTGAATTCTGCCAAACATTTAAAGAAGAGTTAATACCTATTCAAGTCAAACTATTCTAAAAATAGAAGTTAGGAAAACTTCCAAATTCATTCTCTGAGGCCAGCATTGTCCTGATACCAAAATCAGAAAAAGACTCCATTAAAAAAAGAGAATTATGGGTCAATATCCCTGATGAACAAAAACGCAGAAATTTCCAATAAAATACTAGTAAACCAAATTCAACAATACATGAAAAACAGATCCAACACAATCAAGTGAGCTTTATTCCTGGGTTGCAAGGGTGTTTCAATATTCATAAATTAATATGATACATTAATAAAAGAAATAATAACCATATGTTTTCTTTTATAAATATCACAGAGGACACATATTTTTTCTAAGATGAAAGTCCTTTCATTTATGAATTTTCCTAGTGGATGCTGAAAAGTTTATATACAGAATTGAAACTTTTTACAATCATTAGTTTCTCAATTTTTTTTTTTATTGTTGAAATTTGGCCTTCTGACTTGGAATTTATTCACATACCCTCCTTAGGATAAAGATCCAAATTTGAATTATTTAACTTACTCCTAACTTTAATTTTTTTCTTGTATTTAAAAATTTCATTTAATTATATCATCCATGAATCATTTTATTATATATGAATGTATATGTATGTATATAGAGCATTTGACATGTCCTATGTATTTCAAAGAATATCTTTATTGCCCTCAGCATGAGAATTCTGTATACATGAAATAAATGTGGCTCATGTAAACAAAATCCTGACACACTCTCTCTAAAAAGCAAAGGTATTTATTCTGTTCTAATAAAGCTGCAAAGGTAATCTCCAAACAAGCATCCTGTTGGATCAATATGTGCAATATGTTGAATAAAACAATATCCCAAGCTATTTTATAGAATTCAAAATGTTTGCACCACGTAAATCCAATTTTAAGGCTCTACACTGAGATTTATTATCTTTTTTTAAAATCTAAAAGCTTATTATTCACAAAGTAACAACAATAACAATAGCACTTTAAACTCAAGGGGATTTTCCTTAAAAAGAAGCAAAAACATGATTTAAGAATCATGTTCCTATTTTCTGAAAGAAGACAATCTGATGACTTAAAGCTATTCAAGGATTGAGAAGATTATAGGTGACAATTTCTCTTTTTATTTTGACTTCTACCAAATTGAAAGTAGGTTTCAAGAGTGTTCAATTCTGGTTTTTAGATACTGTTCCCTTATGTTAAAATTATCTCAACATAAGGAAAACAACCTAATATTGGAAAAAGATATACACAATTCATAAAGAAAGTATTCATAATAATAATTCAATATAAAAATCATTTAAAAAAATTCTTGAGGTACTGGGGCCCCTGGTTGGCTTGGTCAGTTAAACATCTGCCTTCAGCTCAGTTCATGAGCCCGAAGTCCTGGGGTCAAGCCCTGCATCAGGGCTTCCTGTTCAATGGGAAAAGTGCTTCCCCCTCTTCCTCTGCCACTTCCCTGCTTGTGCTCTCTCACTTGTGGTCTTACTCAAATAAATAAAATCTTTTAACAAAATAAATAAAAACCAAAAAAAAAAATACTGAGGTTTACTAATTACATTTTCAGACTTTACTAAATTGTTTCTCATGTTTGTATTGAAAGGAAGATATATATTTCTAGGTGATCTAAAAATAAGATTCTAAAGAAAAATCTATAATTAAAAATGCTTGCTTTTTCTAACATTGCTGTATTTTAAAGTCTTCCTCAAAAAAATTACTCTCCCTTTAGCACAGGATTTAATTGTGCTTTCTTTTCTTCAGTAAGGATTTGGCAAGGATAAATTTTATTTGGGAATCCAGACATAAGTACTATCGCTTTATGAGTTGCAATTCTTTGAAAACTTTTAACAAGAAACAAAGTAATTATCATTGGTGGTTCTTAAATCTTCCTTTAATACTATATGAAATTAAATATTATTGGTAAACATGCAAATTCGACAGGTAAATGTGAGATTTAAAACAGTTTGTCTATGACTAATTCCTTCTCGTTTAACATTGATATCTCTAATTATAGTGTCAGTATCCTGAAGTAAATAGAGTAATTTCCTCTAGGATCAGACCAATTTTCTCCATCTTTTAAATATAAATCTGAGGCTACATACATTTTTATACATATATATTTATAAATATACCCTGCTGGGAGGAGTTCCCAGAGCAAATTATTTATGTTAGTTTCATGCACCCAGAATCAAATGGATAATTTTCAATATAAAAGATAGATATTTAATTATTTTTATATGTTTATCCCAGTCATCAACATTCTTAAATTGTTTTTTTTTTTTTTAGTTTTTTTTTTTATTTATGATAGTCACAGAGAGAGAGAGAGAGAGGCAGAGACACAGGCAGAGGGAGAAGCAGGCTCCATGCACCGGGAGCCCAACGTGGGACTCGATCCCAGGTCTCCAGGATCGCGCCCTGGGCCAAAGGCAGGCGCCAAACCGTTGTGCCACCCAGGGATCCCTCTTAAATTGTTTTTAAACAATTCTTAAAACATTCTTAAAATTTTTTATTTGTAATCATTATACAGAATTTTAGATACAGAAACATATTAGTTTCCTGGCATCCTTTTTTTGTCTTTAATGTCTCAGGAGTAATTTTTCATTTAATTGAAATTGTGTACAAAAAATTAAAAATGGAGCATATCAAACTTGTGAGTTTCATAACTCATGCAGTTTAATATGAAATTTGATTGCTCCATAATATACCAGAAAAGCAAGAACAAAGAGTGCACATGTTAAATAAAAATATGTAGGAATCAGTCATAATAAAGGTCAAACCTGGTGGAGTTAAATACCTGATATCCTTGTGGCCAGGCTCACCTCTCAGGCAGAGATGTGAAATGGACACATTTTTTAAATTTATACATTTTAAATGTCTTTGTAATGCATATATTATCCCAAATTTATATAAAGACTCTCACTCTGAATACCATGTTAAAATCTGCTTCCAGGAAAATATCTGTTATTTTTCATTTATCCTAATCATTTTTACAGTCTAATTTGTATTTTAAATTTTGGAATAGAGTCTTATCTCCACCTAACAAAATTTTCAATGTTAATAAACAGGTCTGGATGCCCTGCAAATATAATTGCTCCAATACCAATACTAATGACATCATAATAATAGGGTTGCTCTAAATTATTTAGTACATAAACAATACATAAACTGTTGTCTAATCTATTTTTTCTAAGTTTTAAAATCCATCATCAATTTAAGGCAAAGTTTCTGAATTTCTTTACATAAATTTGATCTTTTACTTTATTAGATTGTAATCTCTCTATAGGTTAGAGCTACATCTATCATAACCACTGTTGTATCCTCATTAGCTAGGGGAATGTTTAACACACAAAAATTGTTGAGTAAATATTGAATGAAAACATGGTTAATTACTTGGTACTTTTTGAGATCTAAGAACTGATTAGAACTGTTTTCATTTCTCAATTGACTAATAATATGCTAATTTTCTGAAGATAGTGTTATTAAGAAAATCTTATAAATGTTCCTAGTTTTCAACATACACTAAGGAGAGAAAAACTAATTATATATTTTCTCCCATTTAGTATACTTGGTCACTTTAAGCATATCTCCCTAATCAAATTCTAACCCCAATTATCTTTTTCTAAAGACTGTTGTCCTTCTTTTGGTACTAGATATACATAAAAATAGTTCCATCCTTCAGAGGACAGATAGATTTTATTAACCTTTACTGAAAAATAATTAGTTAAAAAATGACATCACTAGAAAATGTGACTGATCTTTTGAACATTTTCTAACAATTTACTGAGGTTCGGGGGAATCATGGTTTTTATATGCCACCTTCCTATAACTAAACTTAAAACGTGAATAACATTTTGATATTAAAAATAAAACAATGTTATTAAAACATTTAATTAACACATTCTTTTGAGGAAGGGCTAGTCCACCAAACTTTTCAGCATTTCCCAACTTTTGGTAGCTTATTATTTTCAAATAAACAGATTATATAGACTAATACAAATCTGAAACAAATATTAAATACTTGTAAAAACGATGCTAACATTTTTGTTATTGTTTTGTTTTATAAATTATATTTTTATAGTTGCTATCACTGATATTTTGCACATAGGATACAAAAGAAATATAAACTAAATGAAACCATAAAATTCTACTCCATATCAATCTATTGGTATGCAAATGGTACTTACTGGTTTATCAGATTAATTAAACATGATTAAAATTAAAGAATGCTTAGTTAATACATTTCTGAACAATTTTTCATGTAAAAAGAAACAGTGACATATAGAATTCATGGAGTTATGATCATCTCTGAGATTAATAAAGATTGAAGTAATGAAATAATGAAATGCCCAATTTTGATAAGATGTGAAAAAGAAACGTTCTTTTATACTGTTGATGGGAATACATATATTTTTGGGAGGACCATTTAGCCATGGCAATAATTATTAGTAATGCATATAATCTTAGCCCCCAAAATTCCATTAGTTTAATTATACTGACATTCTCTCATAAGAAAGACAAGGAGATATACACACATTCACACACACACACACACACACACGATGTGTCTGTGCATGTGAGTGTGTCTATTTTTGTGTGTATACTTGCTTGTGCATAGAAAATATCTGGATGCAGTGAAAATAAGAAATTACTTTTTTTTAAAGATTTTATTTATTTATTCATGAGAGACACAGGGAGAGAGAGAGAGAGAGAGAGAGAGAGGCAGAGACACAGGCAGAGGGTGAAGCAGGTTCCATGCAGGGAGCCGGATGTGGGATTCAATCCCGGGTCTCCAGGATCAGGCCCTGGGCTGAAGGTGGTGCTAAACCGCTGAGCCACCCAGGCTGCTCAAGAAATGACTTTTTAAAAAGCATTTTACAAAAGAAATTTGATGAGTCAACAAAACATGTTAAGTGCAATAAATACTCAGAAAAAATAATATAGAAAAATACTAATGTAAACAGCATGCCATATTTTTCCTTAAGATTACTTACACTTGGGATGCCTGGATGACTCAGCGGTTTAGCACCTGCCTTCTGCCTAGGGCGTGATCCTGGAGTCCCGTGATTGAGTTCCACATCGGGCTCCCTGCATGGAGCCTGCTTCTTCCTCTGCCTATGTCTCTGTCTCTGTCTCTCTGTCTTTCTCTGTCTCTCATGAATAAATAAATAAAATTTTTAAAAAAGATTATATGTGTGTTTACTAAATTTCAGCAAAACTAGAAATATACTTTCAGCACCAAAATTTGTTGATAATAAATATGTATCTTCAGAAATAGGATTAATAAATTTTAACTTATAATATATAATGAAATTATGGTCTGATTTTTATATGTTAATTAAATATTCATTCAAGAGATGTCTATTTTAGAAACTGTATATTTTTATTTAATATTTTCATTGTGGTAACAGAAACATTTATTTCCACTAACATTTTTGTAAGCTGTTTTTTTAAATTTTATTATGATTTGTGGCTATTTTCTTTTACAAATATTTTTTTTAAGATTTTATTTCTTTATTCATGAGAGACACACACACACAGAGAGAGAGAGAGAGAGAGAGAGGCAGAGACACAGGCAGAGGGAGAAGGAGGCTCCATGCAGGGAACCTGATGTGGGACTGGATCCCAGGTCTCCAGAATCACACCCTGGGCTGAAGGCAGCACTAAACTGCTGAGCCACCCAGCTGCCCATTCTTTTACAAATATTCAACAATTATGTTCAGTACTTTACATGATAAGAAAATAATTGTTCATGAAAACTCTCAAGCAGTATTTACTACAGCTATGATTTTCAAAAGTAAACTCTCACAGTCTAAAATTCTCAAAACACATTTCCCATTACCATAGATATGGCACTAAATTAAAACCTCAGAAATGAGGGAGCAAGAAAGAAATTACCAATGCTATGTGAGTGATGGACAATGTCTTCTTCATAAAGGGATAAAGTTATACTTTAATTCACCAGTTCTCTATTTAATATTTATATATTTCTAGGGGAGGAGTCAGCTCTTAAACATGCACATCAGTATTACAGAAAAAAATTAAGTATGTACTTCAAATATTCTGAATAAATATTATAATCCTATTATAAAAATAACATAACTTAAAAATCTAGATGGTATACCATAAAACAGATTTTCAATTCCCATACTATAAGTTATATATATGTGCCATCGCAGATTGAGGATATAAAAGTTTAGATCTCCAAAGTGTTAATGATCCATCATTCAATCTCTAGTCAAGGAAAGGGAGGGCAGGAAACTGCCCCTCACATTCAACTAAGGTCAGTGCTAAAGCAGTGAAAGAATAAAGTGAATAGTCACCTAAGAGGGGGAATAGTTATAAATCATTCCTTCAACAAACATAAAAATGCATGGACTCCTTTTCTCATTCTCTTATCTGTGTTTTTCCAAGAAAGAGAGAAAAGGAGAGAAGAAGAAGAAAGAAAGAAAGGAAAGAAAGAAAGAAGGAAGGAAGGAAGGAAGGAAGGAAGGAAGGAAGGAAGGAAGGAAGAAGAAAGGCACTCTGACCAAGGCCAGAAAGCTGCAAGGGATAGGTGACAAAGGGAAACATGGTGGAGGGTGGTTACATTCTTCAAGCAAACTTATTCTAGTCTTGGCCAGCATGAAAATGCAGAAAACTGACATTCTTATTCTTATTCAGTAGTCTCTTCCCTTTCTCCTTTCATCTTTCTCTTTAAAATATTTTCTGGGGATCATTTTTGCTATCTGGAAAATTGCTATTTAAAAATGTAGGTGCCCAACCCAGCAATTGCACTGCTGGGGATTTACCCCAAAGATACAGATGCAGTGAAACGCCAGGACACCTGCAACCCAATGTTTATAGTAGCAATGTCCACAATAGCCAAACTGTGGAAGGAGCCTCGGTGTCCATTGAAAGATGAATGGATAAAGAAGATGTGGTTTATGTATACAATGGAATATTACTCAGCCATTAGAAACGACAAATACCCACCATTTGCTTCAATGTGGAGGGACCTGGAGGGTATTATGCTGAGTGAAGTAAGTCAATCGGAAAAAGACAAACATTATATGGTCTCATTCATTTGGGGAATATAAAAATTAATGAAAGGGAATAAAGGGAAAGGAGAGAAAAGGAGTGAAAATATCAGTGAGGGTGATGAAACATGAGAGACACCTAACTCTGGGAAATGAACAAGGGGTAGTGGAAGGGGAAGTGGGTGGGGGGTTGGGGTGACTGGATGATGGGCACTGAGGGGAGGGGCACTTGATGGGATGAGCACTGGGTATTATGCTATATGTTGGCAAATTGAACTCCAATTAAAAAAAAATGTAGGAGCCTGGGTGGCTCAGTCAATAAAGCATCTGCCTTTGGCTCAGGTCATGATCCCAGGGTCCTGAGATAGAGCCCTATGTTGGCTTCCTGCTCAGCAGGGAGTCTGCTTCTCTCTCTGCCCCACTTCTCTGCTCATGCTCTGTCTCTCTGTCTGATAAATAAATAAATAATAAATAAATAAATAAATAAATGAATTCTTTACAAATATTTTTAAAACTTAAAAATAAATTTAAAAATAAAAATAAATAAATCAAAATGCACCCCCAAGAAAGCCTTCAATGTGTGCACACATATATGTGCACATGTGCACACACACACTCACACAGAAAGAGGAATAAAGAAAAAGACAAAATTAGATTCTATGGTACAGAGAATATTCAGATATAACATGGAAATTAAGACTGTGACAAAGTACCAAGGAAAAGGCTCTCCAGAGAATTCTGAGTTCCTCTCCCTCTTTTTAATTCTGTAACAAATGGTTGAAAGGCTTTTTTTCTCAGTTCACTCCAATCCACATGGCAATGTGACCTCATCTCCTTGCTGTCCTGTGCAATTATTCTGCACCCTTGACAGTGATACTCCTGAGAGGCAGTAGAAGACGGTTGATATCTGAAGGTTTATTAGAGGGTTGTGAACCAAACATTGCAGATTATATGGAGCTTATTTTCTCATGAAATACTGACAAGCACCTCAGAGAAGATATAAAATTAATTTTAAACTCACTTACCCAAACCTGATATGACTGAAATAATTTCTATACATCAAATAGTGATCAGCACCACTCAGAAGATAAAACTATGTAGCTAACAAAGTTAGTTTTCCTACCCTTATTTGAAAATCAAGCCATATTCTTTGGCAATACATTTCTGTCATTTTTTTTCCTTTTATGCTAGTTGCCCTTAACCTGTTCTAGCTGTTCTAGCATTATCCCCTGTAGTTCAACTTTTCCTTTTTTATTTTACTTGTTTTACAACCTCCCCTCCCCCCACCAAGGGGCACGCTAACATGTCATAGCTGCATGAGGAGCTTGGTAATTTAGTATTAGTGCTTTGAGGCTGATAAATAGGGACTAAAATCAGTGGTCCTAAGAGTCCACCAACATTGTAATTGTCACTTTCAAGATCTACTTTATTGAGATATTTTATTTTCTTCCCAGACAAAACCGTTCCCTGTCTCCAAATATTCCATAATACACATACTGTGAATGTTTCATTTCAAATGCATTTTACTTATATGTCAGACATCAGACATTATCCATATTTTATTTTGAGGCTCAATCCTAATATTAAGTGAGCATTTTTCCTATAAAATGGAAAGTAGAATGCTCAGAAGACATGCACTCCCTTTACCAACAAAATAATCATGCACAAATATTTAAAATTATACACATCAAAAAAAAAATTATACACATCAAGTATCAGACTTCAATTTAATCTATTCTTCATTTAAGCCAGTTGGAAAAATCAAATGTAAAATTTTGATTCAAGATGAATTCAGGGCACTGCAAACTGTCAGCAGATGGAGCTATTCTGCAACATACACTTACAATATTTTCAATCACTGGGTGTTATACTATGTTGGCAATTTGAACTTCAATAAAAAATACACAAAAAACTATTTTTAATGAAGAAAGCAGATTAAAATTGTTTAATATTGAATTAATTACATGTGTGTCATGAATATAAATATGACAGAAATAATTGGAAAGGCAGTTTGGGGGGATGATATATAGCATCCATGCAATGGCAAAATACCTATATATATGCTTTTTTTCTTTCTTTTTCTTTCAAATACATGAAACACTATAAAAGCATATTAAAAAATATTTGTATTTCAATTATCCACCAACTACCCTGGAATCTTATTTATGAGAGCTTATACAATTCCCAAAGTAAACACACCTAAATCTTCCATTGATTTAGGACCGTGTAAACTCTCTACTTCAATTTTCAAGAAATAAAATCTTTTAAAATTGAAGTTGTTGGGTTAATAAGAGTAGGGAGATCAGGACTAGAAAGTTACACAGTTCATGCTCCCCCTCCACTTTGAAAGCATAGACTGGAGTAGGATCTGGATGCCTTAGCCATCTTGCAGTTTCAGCATGCCTTCGGTTCCCTAGTCCACACCAGCTCCAGTCATATGCTGGGACACAGGGGAAAAAATAGCCAAAGTTTAAAAGAGCAACTAGCATAAAAGATAGCCAGCCCTATAATTCTGCCAAATGGTGAAGGAACTATTAGAAACTCAAACTAAGTGAGAGGGGTAAAGGACACAATTTGAGCTCTACCTCCACCTTAATAACATTAATAAGAGCAGAGCTTAGTTGGTCTGCCACTTCAGCAAGCACAGGATCCTCTAGCCCACACAAGTATCAGATGCCCTGGGGCAAAGAAAAATGCCGTGGTTTAAAAGAATAAATACTACATGAAAATCCCAGACCTAGAACTGCCAAATGGCAAGAAAGCTGCTGGAACTCCCTCTAGGTGAGAGGGGCTGACAAACATGGTCTATGTCTCGCCTCAACTTGAAAGCATAGGCCAGTGCACAGTCCCAGTGCCCAAACCAGCCTGCTGTTTCAGTAAGCCCCTGACCCCTAGCCCATACCAGCCTCAGTCATCCCGCCAAGGCAGCCAAAGGGCAGTACTTGAAATACCCCTAGTTTGTACTCACTACACCTCCAGCCATTGTGCTAAGATGATAAAGGTGTAAAGAACCCAGTAACACTCAAGACTCACACTTTGGCTTCAGACAGCTTGCAAGGGCATTCCTGGTACAGAGATTTCTAGAACCTCCTAGCTGACATCTGCTGCAGATCCAATCAGCTGCCATGATGCCCTTTGTGTGGAGAGCCCCAGGAACCACCAAATCATGCATGCATCAATTTCAGCCACCTTGTAAGGGCATCCCCTAGGCTGAGCACTCTGGGACACCTTGCCTTGCACCCAATTCAGCTTCAGCTGTCCTGCCATGGCAAATTTTGCATGAAGAGCCCAGGGACCACACCAGGCCATGCCTAATTTAGCTTTAGCTCTTCTACCAGTGTGGGTCCTATGTAGAGTGCTCCAAATCCCCTAGCCTGTCTGGCCTCATCTCTAGCCACCCCTTCAGGACACACTTTGTATGGAGAGTACTGGAACACTCCAGTTTACTTCCATTTTAAGTTCAGCTATTGTGACAAGTGTCCTGTGTATATAAAGTCCTGGGCTTTCCCACAGCCTTGTACATATTTTAGTTTCAGCTATCGTGTTAGGGCACCCTATGTGCAAAGAGCTCAGGAACTTCCAATCCCACAAACTGACTCAGCTCCATACACTCAACAAGGGCACCCCCTGCACAGATTGCCTTATGACACTCCTGCATGCATCCATTTAATCTTCAGTTATCCTATTAGGGTACCATTGGTACATAGAAAGCTAGGATACCTACTTTAGTTTTAGGTGTCCAACAATGATATTTGTTGTACAGAAAGCCCTGGGACCACCCAACCTATACAGACCTGAGCACTAGCCACCAAGTCAGGTCACTCTGCTCAGAAAGCCCTAGGACAACTTAGATAACACCTGCTTCAGCTTTAGCTCTCTTTCCAATTTACCTGACACATGTAGACACTCAGGAAACCTCAGCTTGGACCAGCTTTAGCCTTGGCTGACTTGCCAGGGCACCCACTGCATGGAGAGTCACGGAACCTCCATCCCAAACCAGCCACATCTCCACCCAGTCAGTAAAAGTCACCGAGCATAACCATTCTACACAGGGGACAGATATACATAAGACCATACTTTCAAGTTTAGAACAAGAAGCTGTTACATCTAATCTAGAGAAACAAACACAGAAAGTCAAGCAAAATGGAGGAAATAGACACTGAGAGGCAAGATGGTGGAAGAGTAGGGGTCCTCATTTTATCTGGTCCCTTAAATTTACCTAGATAACCTTCAAACAATCCTGAATACTTATGAATTCAACTTGAGATGTAAAGAGAGAAGAACTGGAACACTACAGAGAGAAAAGTGATCACTTCTTATAAGGTAGGAGTACAGAGAAGAGAAAAGGAGGGGATATGTCAGAAGATAAATGGTGGGGGAAGGGGAAGATTTTGTAAGCCTCTGCCGTAAAGTGGTACAGCACATAATTGGGAACTTTAGAAATCTACTCGTGAGAGAGTCCTCCCTGCCTGAAAAGTGCTCAGTGGGGAAATAAGGTAGAATCACAGAAGGAGCAGTGAAGTCTCAATATTCCTGGAGATACAGTAAGAATAGGGGCACCCAGGAGAAAGTTCAACTTGAGCCATAAAATGCAAACCATGTTTGGATCACGAACAGATGCTGTCCTAGGTCCCGGTAAAGGACTGGAATGCAGCAACCTTCCTAGGCCATATGGGAGAAGTGGACCAGGTTCACAGTTTAGCAGCTGGGTGTTCTCTGCCTCAGGCGTGGCAGCAGACAGAAGCAGACTATCCTGTTCTATCCAGGAGAGGTGGAACCAGGTAGTGAACAAGATTGTGAAGGCTCCTCCACCACTAGGGGCTCTCCAATTTGTATGAATCAGTGCCCTCACACCAATGTCCAGGAGGATCTGAGGCAGTGTGCACTGAGAGACTACAGTTCAGTACACATGGGGAACTCTTGGCTCCAGAGCTAGAGATTTGTTCCTCCTATCACTCTGGCGATGCATGGCCTCTAGGAAACAAAGGCCTCAAAGGGCAAACAGCTTTATACTGAGTCCAGCTACATGGCAAGGTGCAGTACATCTCTGCCCAGGCACAGACACCTGAGAATCAGCAGAACAGTCACCTCCTGCAGATGAAGACTGGGAAAAAGAGGGGAAAAAACAACTTTACTGACCAAATGCATTGGAAATCTCCAAGACTGATGGAAAATATTATACAGAACTAAAGGCTTTTTTTTTTCTTATGATTTGTTTATCTTTCAGGTTAAACATTTCCAATATTCTTTCCTCTTTCCTACCTTAACTACAATATTTTATCAACTCTTCATTTCTAAGTTTTTCCCTTTTTGACTTTAATATTTTTACAATTACATTTCATAGATATATTCTTGATTTTTGGCTTCCTTTTAACGTAGCCAATTTAATTTTTGTAGATAATAAGTTATGGGGGTTTTTAGGGCTTGTTTTTATTTGTATTTGGAATTTAGTACCTTCTAACATATGGATTAAAATACATCCAGTACCAAGTGGAGCACCATGTTGCCCAGCGGGTGGCACCACCAAATCCACAACCTGGATGACACTATTTTCATCAACTACAACTGGGTCAATGGTTGTAACTTGGCCAATATGTGGCACTTCCTATAGCAAGAGCTCCGTGCTGTGCAGCAGGAGGTCAGTGAGTGGAGGGACACGATGCCTGACTGGCACCAACACTTCCAGGTCATCATGCGGTCCTGCTCTGGGATCAATTTTGAAGAATTTTACCATTTCCTAAAGATCATCGCTGAAAGGAGGCTCCTCCTCCTGGCCAAAGGGACAGGCCATGGTGAAGTGGAGGACAGTTAGGACACTGGGCTGGGCCCCCAGCAGGCTGCTTTTGATGTCAGCCAGATTGCAGAGGTGCTGGCATATGTGGTGGCCCACCCGGACTTCCAGAGACTGGACACTAGTATGTTCTTTCTGCAGCCAGAGGAGCTCTTGCAGCAGCTGGAAGAAGTCATGGTCACCACCGCCTCTCTTTAGCTAATGCAGCCTGGATCAGGCGGGACCCTGAGGCACCAGCGTGGGAGGCAGGCAGTCTGTTCTAGTGTCACTTCCAGAAATAAAGCTCAGTGCTTCTGTGTGGCCTCAGACATGTTACCTTCCCGCTGGAAAAAACAAAACAAAACAAAACAAAAAAAACAAACAAACAAACAAACAAAAAAAAACATGCTGACCCCTTCTTTTGTTTTCTTATTTTTGTTTTTATTCTTGCTATTGTTTCTCTATATAGGTTTTGCTGGTTTATAAAAATTTGGAATTTAGCACTTTCTAACCTACAGAACAAATACCCTCAGAACCAAGAGGATGATCATGTTAGTGCACTCCATTGGACTATATCCTCTCTCCTCCACAATTTCCTCCCTTGATTTTTAAAAATTTTTACTATTTTTTAAATTTGTTTTTCACTTTTGTGGTCATTTTTCAATTTTTAATATTTTCTAGTTCCTGACATCTTTAGAATTGTCTAGGGAGTATTTTACTTAGGTCATGGTTGATAATTTTGACTGATAATAATGGCTCACTCATACAGCCATTCTGCACTGGACAAAATGGTTAGAAAGAAGAATTCATGACAAAAGAAAGAAACAGAGTAATACTTTTTGCCATAGATCTAATGGATGTGGATTTAAGTAACAGGTCAGAGATATAATTCCAGGGTACAATTATAAAATTACTGGTGGTTTATGAAAAAAAGCATAAAGGAGTCTAGAGATTTTCCTACTGCAGGATTGTGATCTAATCAGGCTGAAATTAGAAATACTTTAACTGAGATACAGTCTAAACTGGTTAATGAGATAGAAGAGAGAGTGAGTGACATAGAAGACAAGTTGATGGAAAGGATGGAAGATGAGAAAAAAAGAGAAAAACAAGAGCTAACAAGGAGTGACTCTAGGAAATAGTGATAGTTTGACAAGGAATAATATTCATCTTATTGAGATTCCAGAAGATGTGGAAAGAAAGGACCAGAAACTATGGTTGAACAAATCATAGCTGATAACATCCTTAATCAGGGAAAGGAAACAGACATTCAGATCCAAGAAATACAGAGGGCCACCACCCCAAATCAACAGAAACCAACTAACACCCAGACATATAATAGTGAAGCTTGCAGATTTCAGAGATAAAGAGAATTTCCTAAAAGCAGCTTGAGACAAGAGACTCCTAACTTATATAGGTAGAAATATCAGATTAACAGCAGACCTATCCAAAGAGACTTGGGAGTGAAAAAAGGGCTGGCATGATATACTCAGGATACTAAAGGAGAAAAACATGCAGCCAAGTATACTTTATCCAGCTAGGCTGTCATTAAGAATAGAAGAAGAGATCAAGAGATTCCAGAAAAGACAGAAACTGAAAGATTATGTGATCATTAAACCAGCTGTGCAAGAAACATTAAGGGGGGCCATGTAAGCATAGGTGGATGCCCAAAGAAACAATTTGCAGAAACAGGGACCAACCATAAAAGTAATAGATCCTGGAAACTAGCCCTTTATCTGATATGTCATTTGCAAATATCTTCTCCCATTCTGTAGGTTGTCTTTTAGTTTTGTTGACTGTATCCTTTGCTGTGCAAAAGCTTCTTATCTTGATGAAGTCCCAATAGTTCATTTTTGCTTTTGTTTCTTTTGCCTTCGTGGATGTATCTTGCAAGAAGTTACTGTGGCTGAGTTCAAAAAGGGTGTTGCCTGTGTTCTCCTCTAGGATTTTGATGGAATCTTGTCTCACATTTAGATCTTTCATACACTGTTGGTGGGAATATGAAATGTTGCAGTCACTCTGGAAAACTGTGTGGAGGTTCCTCAAAGAGTTAAAAATAGACCTGCCCTACGACCCAGCACTTGCACTGTTAAGGATTTACCCCAAAGATACAGATGCAATGAAACGCCGGGACACCTGCACCAATGTCCACAATCGCCAAACTGTGGAAGGAGCCTCGGTGTCCACTGAAAGATGAATGGATAAAGAATATGTGGTTTATGTATACAATGGAATATTACTCAGCCATTGGAAATGACAAATACCCACGATTTGCTTCAACGTGGATGAAACTGGAGGGTATTATGCTGAGTGAAATAAGTCAATCAGAGAAGGACAAATATATGTTCTCATTTATTTGGGGAATATAAATGATTGTGAAAGGGAATATAAGGGAAGGGAGAAGAAATGTGTGGGAAATATCAGAAAGGGAGACAGAACATAAAGACTCCTAACTCTGGGAAACGAACTAGGGGTGGTGGAAGGGGAGGAGGGCAGGGGGTGCGGGTGAATGGGTGACGGACACTGAGGGGGGCACTTGACAGGATGAGCACTGGGTGTTATTCTGTATGTTGGCAAATTGAACACCAATAAATAATAAATTTATTATTTTTTTAAAAAGGTAATAGTATGACATCAGATTCATATCTTTCAATACTTACTCTGAATGTGAATGGGCTAAATGAACCAATCAAAAGGCACAGGGTATTGGACTGGTTAAAAAAGCAAGACCCATGTATATTCTGTCTACAAGAGACTCATATTAGACCTAAGGACACCTCCATACTAAAAATGAGGGTGTGGAGAACTATTTACCATTTGAACGGTCCTCACAAGAAAGCTGGGGTAGCAATCTTCATATCAGGTAACTTAGATTTTAAAACAAAGACTGTACTAAGAGATGAAGAGGGACATTAAATCATACATAAAGGATCTATCCAACATAAAGATCTGAAAATCATGAATATTTATGCCCCTAATGTGGGATCAGTGAATTATACCAATAAATTAATAGGCAAAGTAAAGAGATACACAGATAATAATACATTAATAGTTGGAGACTTCAACAGTGCAAACTCAGCAAATGACAAATATTCTAAGCAGAAGATCATCAAAGAAACAAAAGCTTTGAATGGCATACCGGAATTAATGGATTTCACAAATATATACAGAATGTTCCATCCTAATGCAACAGAATACACATTCTTCTCAAGTGCACATGGAATTTTCTCCAGAATAGATTACATACTGTGTCACAAAACAGGTCTCAACCAATAGCAAAAGCTAAGGATTATCTCCTGAATATTTTCAGAATACAATTCTTTGAAACTAAAACTCAATCACAAGATGACATTTGGATGGAACTCAAACACATGGAGGTTAATGATTATCCTACTAAAAGATGAATGGGTCAGTCAGGAAAATAGAGTAGAATGAAAAAGATTCATGAAAAATAAGAAAAATGAAAGAACAACTG
Organism: Canis lupus dingo; assembly: GCF_003254725.2. NCBI lineage: Eukaryota > Metazoa > Chordata > Mammalia > Carnivora > Canidae > Canis > Canis lupus. The sequence continues at coordinate 68,262,884 of NC_064281.1, forward strand.
TTCAGAATCTTTGGGATACAGAAAAAGTGGTCCTATGAGGGAAATACATCACAATGTAAACCTCCCTCAAAACCTGGGAAAATATCAATTACCCAAACTGAATTTAGACATAAAGGAATGAGAAACAACAACAAATAAAGTCTAAACCAGGCTGAAGAAGAGAGATAATAAAGTTTAGTGCAGAACTCAATAAAATAGAGATCAGATGAACTGTATAACAGATGCAAAAAACCAGGAGCTTGTTCTTTGAAAGAATTAATAAGATGCATAACTGTCTAGATAGACTTATTAAAATGAAAAAAATTCAAATTAATGAAATAATGAAGGAAATAAGGCAGATGACAACCAATACCAAGGAAATACAAATAATTTTTAAAAGCGTATTATCAGCAACTATATGCCAACAAATTAGGCAATATGGAGGAAATGGAAACAATCCTGGAAACCTACAAATTACCAAAACTGAAATAGGAAGAAATAGAAAACCTGAACAGGTCAATAACCAACAAGGAAATTGAAGTAATCATCAAAATCTCCAAAGAATTAAAAGTCCAGGGCCTGTTGGCTTTTCAGGGGAATTATACCAAATATTTAAAGAAAAAAATAATATCTTTTCTACTAAAGTTGTTTAAAAGCATAGAAATAGAAAGAATACTACCAAATTTGTTCTATGAGGCCAGCATTACCTTGGTCTCCAAACCAGGCAAAGACTCCACAAAAAGGAGAATTACAGACCAATATCCCTGATTAACATGGATGCAAAAATTCTCACCAAGCACTAGCCAATATAATACAGCAGTACATTAAGAGGTTTATTCAAGTAAACCAAGTGGGATTTATCTGTGGGATGCAAGGGTGGTTCAACATTCATAAAATATTCAACATGGTAGACCATATCGATAAAAAAAGACAAGAAAAATATGATCCTCTCAATAGATGCAGAGAAAGCATTTAATAAAATATATCACCCAATCCTTATTAAAACTCCTCAAATTGTAGGGAGAGGGTACATTTCTCAATATCACAAATGTCATCCATGAAAAGCTCACAGAAAATATCAGTCTCAATGGGGAAAACTGACAGCCTTTCCCCTAAGTTCAGGAACATGACAAGGATGCCACTCTCACCAATTTTGTTCAACATAGTAATAGAAGTCCTAGCCTCAGCAATAAGAAAACAAAAAGAAAATAAAAGATACTCAAATTGACAAAGAATGGGATTTACTCCTTAATTTTTCTTTCTTCAGGTTCATTGTTAGTGTATAGAAATGCCACTGATTTCTGGAAGTTGATTTTGTATCCTGCCACACTGCCAAATTGCTATATGAGTTCTAGCAATCTTGGGGTGGAGTCTTTTGGGTTTTCTATGAACAGTATTAAGTCATCTGCAAAGAGAGAAAACTATGGAATGTTTCAAGAATTTGCGTGTCTAGGAAAAACCTAACCAAAGAGGTAAAGGATCTATACCCTAAAAACTACAGAAAACTTCTGAAAGAAATTAAGGAAGACACAAAGAGATGGAAAAATATTCCATGCTCATGGATTGGAATAATTAATATTGTGAAAATGTCTATGCTACCCAGAGCAATTTACACATTTAATGCAAGCTCTATTAAAATACTATGGGTTTTCTTCAGAGAGTTGGAACAAATTATCTTAAGATTTGTGTGGAATCAGAAAAAAAAACAAATAGCACGGGAATACTGAAAAAGAAAACCATAGCTGGGGGCATCACAATGCCAGATTTCAGGTCATCAAGACAGTGTGGTACTGGCACAAGAGTAGAACATAGATCAATGGAACAGAGTAGAGAACCCAGAAATCTGTCCTCAACTCTATGGTCAACTAATATTTGACAAAGCAGGAAAGACTATCCACTGGAAAAAGGACAGTCTCTTCAATAAATGGTGCTAAAATTGGACATCCACATGCAGAAGAATGAAACTAGGCCATTCTCTTACACCATACACAACTATAAACTCAAAATGGATGAATGATCTAAATGTGAGACAAAAATCCATCAAAGTCCTAGAGAACACAGGCAACACCCTTTTTGAACTTGGCCACAGCAACTTCTTGCAAGATACATCTATGAAGTCAAGGGAAACAAAAGCAAAAATGAATTACAGGGACTTCCTCAAGATAAGAATCTTTTTTTTTTTACAGCAAAAGAAACAGTCAACAAAACTAAAAGACAACCTACAGAATGGGAGAAGATATTTGCAAATGACATATCAGATAAAGGGCTAGTATCCAAGATCTATAAAGAACTTCTTAAACTCAGCAGCAAAGAAACAAACAATCCAATCATGAAACCGGCAAAAGACATGAACAGAAATTTCACCAAAGAAGACAACAAGCACATGAGAAAATTCTCCACATAACTTGCCATCAGGGAAGTACATATCAAAATCACAATGAGACACCACCTCACACCAGTGAGAATGGTGAAAATTAACAAGACAGGAAACCACAAATGTTGGAGAGGATGTGGAGAAAGGGGAACCGTCTTGTACTGTTGGTGGGAATGTGAACTGGTACAGCCACTCTGAAAAACTGTGTGGAGGTTCCTCAAGGAGTTAAAAATAGATCTGCCCTACGACCCAACAATGTCATTGCTGGGGATTTACCCCAAAGATACAGATGCAGTGAAATGCCTGGACACCTGCACCCCGATGTTTATAGCAGTAATGTCCACAGCAGCCAAACTGTGGAGGGAGCCTCGGTGTCCATTGAAAGATGAATGGATAAAGAAGATGTGGTATATGTATACAATGGAATATTACTCTGCCATTAAAAATGACAAATACCCACCATTTGTTTTGACATGGATGAAACTGGAGGGTATTATGCTGAGAGAAGTAAGTCACTCGGAGAAAGAAACATTATATAGTCTCCTTGATTTTAGGAATATAAAAATAGTGAAAGGGAATAAAAGAGAAAGGAGAGAAAATGAGTGGGAAATATCAGTGAGGGTGACAGAACATGAGAGACACCTAACTCTGGGAAACGAATAAAGGGTGGTGGAAAGGGAGGTGTGCAGGGGATTCAGGTGGCTGGGTGATGGGCATAGAGGACGCTTGACGGGATGAGCACTGGGTGTTATGCTATATTTTGGCAAATCGAGCTCCAATAAAAATGTACAACCCCTCCCCCCACACAAATTGACAAAGAAGAAGTCAAACTCTCCTTCTTTGCAGATGACATGATACTGTACATAGAATACCCAAAAGACTCCACCCCAAATTTGCTAGAACTCAAACAGCAATTCAGCAATGTGACAGGATACAAATTAATGCCCAGAATCAGTTGCATTTCTACACACTAATAATGAGACTGAAGCAAGAGACATTAAGGAGTCAATCCTATTTACAATTTCACCAAAAAGAATAAGATACCTAGGAAGTAACCTAAGCAAAAAGGTAGAGGATATATACCCTAAACAGTACAGAATAGTTCTGAAAGAAATTAAGGATGATGCAAAGAGTTGGAAAAATATTCCATGCTCATGGATTAGAAGAATTGCTATTGTGAAAATGTCTATGCTGCCCAGAGCAATTTACATATTCAATGCAATCCCTATCAAAATACCATGCATTTTCTTCACAGAGTCAGAACAAATAATCTTAATATTTGTATAAAACAAGAAATGGCCTTTAATAGCTGGAAGAATGTTGAAAAAGAAACCAAAGCTTGGGGCATCACAGTTCCTGACTTCAAGCTTGTATTAAAAAGCTGTGATAATCAAGACAGTTTTGTACTGGCACAAAAATAGACACCTAGATCAAAGGAACAGAATAGAGAACCCAGAAATGGACACTCAACTCTATGGCTAACTTATCTTTGACAAAGCAGGAAAGAATATCCATTGGAAAGAAGACAGTCTGTTCAATAAGTGGTGCTGGAATAATTGAACAGCCACATGAAGAAGAATAAAACTGGACCATTTTTTTACAACAGAAGCAAAGAGTTAATTCTAATTAATATAGGTAAATAAAATTACTAGAAATAAGGGAAAGAATTCTGTATGAAATTAAAGAAGGCTGTATGTGTGACTGAAAGATAGTGTGAGGTACAGAGATGTGATTTTTTTAAGAGAAAAAGTAATTTCATCCTAAAGCATAACAATTGTTGGTTTCAGAATGAGAGACAGAAAAATAAAGGACTAAATGGATATAAATAGTTTGGAAGGGAGAGAGAGAATTTGACTTTGTGTAAAGAAGATGGTTAAAATCAAATAAGTGTACTACAAATGTATTAGTTTTTTTTTTTTTTTAAAGATAAGCTTTAATATCAGGGCATCAGGGCGACTCAGTTGGTAAAGCTTTCAATTCTTGATTTTGGCTTAGGTCACGATCTCAGTCCTGGAATTGAGTGCCATGTTTGGCTCCATGCTCAGTGGGGAGTCTGCTTGAAGATTCTCTCCCTCTCCCTCTGCCAGTCCCCCACTCATGCACTCTCTCTCTCTAACATAAATATTCATTAAAAATAAGCTTTAATATCAGTGTACTTATGAAAAACTAAAATTTAATTTTCCTTCATTTGCAAAAAGGAAAAAGTATTCTCAGACTATTGGTCTGCTCCCAACAAGAGATTCCGAAAGGTTTTTCTAAATCCTTAAGTATTCTTCCTAGAAAGAAAAAAATTATGTTTATCAAAATAATTTCCTATGCTTGTTGCCTTTACCATCAGGTCTTTGTTTAAGGAAACCGATTCTTCTCAATATTAAGCGTTAAGTTTGCAGTGCCTGGGTGGTATAGTTTTTTGAACTTCAGACTCTTGGTCTCAGCTCAGGTTGCGATCTCAGGGCATGAGATCGAGCCCTGCATCTGGCTCTGTGTTCATCTTGGAGCCTTGCTTGAAATGTTCTCTCCCTCTATCTCTGCCCTTCCTCCCATTTTCTCTCTCTCTCTCTAAAATAAGTCTTTTAAAAAAAAGAAAAAAGGGATATCTGAGTGGTCCAGCAGTTGAACATCTGCCTTCAGCTCAGGGCATGATCCTAGAGTGCCAGAATCGAGTCCCACATTGGGCTACCTGCGTGGAGCCTGCTTCTCCTTCCGCCTGTGTCTCTGCCTCTCTCTCTTGGTGTCTCTCATGAATAAATAAAATCTTAAAAAAAAAACAAAAAAATAATTAAGTTTTACTCACAATTATTTTACCTTCTATATTTATCTTTAAAATTTTTATCATCACTTTGGTTAACTATATAACCAAGCATTATTTGATAATGATCTCTGATCCTGCTTAATCAAGTGTCCTAAACTTTTGATATTTTAGACAAATCCCTCAAAATCAGATTCTACAGGAAGTTGTTTTTTTTATAACCTAGAACTAACTTTGGGTTTTCCAGAGGGTACCTGGAAATATGTAGGCTTATTTGATGAGTTAAATTACTGAGAAGCATGGTCAAATATAAATACTAAATTTTCTTTCGGTTAGATTTGTTATTAATATAAGCATTCAAGAAATTGAATGACATTCCTAGAAAATTATTATGTCCTGTTATAATAATAATAATTCTGGATACCTTAAAATTAAGTAATAGACATAACCATACTTTTTAAAATCAAATAAAATATAATTAACTGTCATCACATCTTTAACCATAGGCATTTTTAAATCCTTTTTTTTAATATGCAGACAGCTATTGTTTTGATCTTTTTACAAAAGTGAGGTTAATGGAAAAGACTACCAAGTATGATTCCATATCAACATTACTGCCAGATTACAAACTGTTAGATCTTAGTGGCATACTTCACAACAAAAGAAGGCTCCATATGGCATCTCATTATGTAGAAATGTTGGAGACCTCAAAACCAAATTGAGTAGGAACAGAAGTACCTGACATTGAGATGGACTGTTCCCTCCCAAGATGTTATATCAAGAATGTTTTGATTCCTCTTTTCCTCTGTGACCATCTGTTCTCTAATTTTTACACATTAAAGATCATTATGGTTTTTGGCCCACATTTTTATTTCTCTGAGTGGAAAGATGCCTCTGATTCTCTGGGAAAAAAAACTCAATCTCCTTTCTATTGTGTCAGACTCCCTAACCCCTAGGGGCCCACTACTTCCTCTAGGAAACAGGGAGGGTTCCACCTTCAAATCTATAGTTGCCCAGCCAAGATTATTAGATTCACTTGCAAATGTTATTCTAGACAATGTAATCCCCCCCGGTTACATACTTATAGAACTAAGGTGAGCATGTGTAATGGCCAACAGTACCTGCTGTGCCTGGACAAATATTGCTTGGGAAATGGAGACAGAGTTGCAAGAAATATATACATAAGCCAGCTGGCTTAAGGACGTATTCCCTTCTTTATAATAATTTCTTGACTTATTTGATTATAGCTCATTTGGGTTATAAAGACCTTGACTCAGTAGTGTTATCCAAATCATGGTCATTGTCTTGTTGTTAATAATTATTATCATCTTTCTAATACACTACATCCTATCAAAAATTTTAAGTGAGTGTAGATAGTCTTTGATCAACTGATTGAGAGCCTCTTTTTGACTGGGATGACAAAAATAATAGAACATAACCGATTCCAAGAATATCAGCATAGCATCATCTCTTGTGATTATTGCACTGAAATCTGAAGAGACTATAGTTATTCAGTTACATTAAGGTCAATAGTTTTAAGGCCAGTGTTTTTGTTTTTTAATTGTTTTTTTTAATTTTATTTTACTTATTTGAGATAGAAAGAGCATGGGGTGGGAGGGGAAGAGGGAAAGGGAGATGAAGAGAATCTCCAGCAGACTCCCCACAGAGCACAGAGCCTGACTTAGAGTTCAATTTCATGACCTGAGAAAAAATTTTCATGACCTCAGCCAAACTCATGAGTCAGACATTTAACAGAGTGAGTCCTCACCCCAGGTGCCCCAAGGCGAATATTTTATCCTAACCTCTTAAAAAACCAAGGAAATGATCAATAGGTTGGATGGGGGGGCTGTTGGAATAAGTGGCTAGCACCCAAATGAGTTCCTCTTGCTTAGGATGCCAGGCCTACAAATCAAACTTTTATATTCCTGTAAATGCTCTGCTTAACCAGAAATGCAGTATATGCCAGTAGCCAATGCCCAAATGCAACCCATCTCTGGGTTCTGTACTTATTTCTTCATTTCTTGATCTTTCTAAATAAAGTTAGTATGAAACCCCAACCAGTCATGCCCTGTCTCCATGTTGACACTTCGATACTTTATAGAATATATATAATATATACTATATAGCATATATATTCTATATATATACATATACATACATATATACATAACATATATACATATATATATATTTCATTCTATAGTACTTGCTCTTGCTCACAAATTCATTCAGAAAGAATATTGTACTGCTTGTGGTGCATTCTACTCCCCAATCCCTGAATCATTTTCTCTTAAATTAAAAAAAATCAATTATTTATTAAATTAGGGGGGAAGGGGCAGAAGAATAGGGTCCCCAAGTCAACTGTCCCCACCAACTTACCTAGATAACTTTCAAATCATCCTGAAAACCTACGAATTTGGTCTGGAATTTAAAGAGAGAACAGCTGGAATGCTATAGTGAGAAGAGTTTGCACTTCTATCAAGGTAGGAAGACAGAAAAAAAATAAAGAAATAAAAAAGCATCCAAGGGGGAGGGGCCCCCACAAGGAGCTGGGCTAAGGCACAGCGGCAAGTGCCCCCAGGACAGGAAAGCCCAGTCCCAGAGAAGCATGAGCTTTACCAATCTTCCCGGACTGAAAGGCGCTCACAGGGAGTTGGAGCAGGATCCCAGGAGGGGTGGGGATGCCCTCAGGCTCCCAGGGGCACTAACAGAGGACCTGCGCCCCGGGGACAGCACGCCACTGCCAAGCTCCCTAAAGGCCTGGACCTCACCCCTGCGGGGCTCCGGGAGCAGCTTAGCAACAGCTCCAGCTGCAGCTCCTTGCAGAGGGGGCTGCGCAGCCAGGAGTGTGATTCCAGCAGTGCAGTCTCTGGAGCCCAGGGCACCGGGGACACAGTCCAAGATCCGGCCCTTCCCCTGGGACAGGCAGAGGCCAGGAGAGCCCAGGACAGCAAGGACACTCCAGCCACCAGGCGGCCCGAGCTGTGCAGATTGGCGCAACCTGCCCTCAGAGCATCCAGGCCCCTGCGGACTGGGACCTGTGATAGTTACTGTGGGAACTGACTCCAGGGCTGGAGAGCTGGCAGCCCCCACTGTTGTTGTTCCTCCTGGTGTCACCTTGTACCTGGGGCTGAGCAGGGGCCTCACAGGATAAATAACTCCCACTGAGCCATGTACCTGGCAGGGGCAGAACAGTTCCCCCAGGTACACACACCTGACAATCAGCACAGCAGGCCCCTCCCCCAGAAGACCAGCTAGAAGGACAGGGGAAAAGCAAGTTATTGACAAGCAGCACTGGAAAGTTCCAGGGAAAGTCGACGGATTTACAGTATATAGAATCAGAGAATATTCCCCCTTGTTTTTTTGTTTTCTGTTTGCTCCCCCCCTTTTTTTCTCCTCTTTTATTTTCCTCATATTTTGTTTTTCTCTCTTTTTTTCCTTTTCCCAGTGCAACTTGTTTTGGCCACTCTGCACTGAGCAAAATGACTAAAAGGAAAAACTCACCTCAAAAGAAAGAATCAGAAACAGTCCTCTCTCCCACAGAGTTACAAAATTTGGATTACAATTTGATGTCAGAAAGCCAATTCAGAAGCACAATTATAAAGCTACTGGTGGCTCTATAAAAAAGCATAAAGGATTCAAGCGACTTCATGACTGCAGAATTTAGATCTAATCATGACGAAATTAAAAATCAATTAAATGAGACCAAAGAGAAAGAGAAGATCCTTAAAGCAGCAAGAGAAAAGAAATCTCTAACTTCTGTGGGTAGAAATATTAGATTAACAACAGACCTATCCACAGAGACCTGGCAGGCCAGAAAGGGATGGCAGGATATATTCAGGGTCGTAAATGAGAAGAACATGCAGCCAAGAATACTTTATCCAGTAAGGCTCTCATTCAGAATGGAAGGAGAGATAAAGAGCTTCCAAGATAGGCAGAAACTGAAAGAATATGGGACCACCAAGCCAGCTCTGCAAGAAATACTAAGGGGGACTCTCTAATAGAAAGAGGAAGTCCAAGGGAACAATCCACAAAAACAGGGCCTGAATAGGTATCATGATGACACTAAAATCATATCTGTCAATAGTAACTCTGAACGTGAATTGGCTTAATGACCCCATCAAAAGGTGCAGGGATTCAGACTGGATAAAAAAGCAAGATCCATCTATTTGCTGTCTATAGGAGACTCATCTTAGACATAAGGATACCTACAGCCTGAAAATAAAGGTTGGAGAACCATGTACCATTAAAATGGTCCTCAAAAGAAAGCAGGGGTAGCCATCCTTATATCAGATAAACTAAAGTTTATCCCGAAGACTGTAGTAAGAGATGAAGAGGGACACTATATCATACTTCAAGGATCTATCCAACAAGAGGACCTAACAATCCTGAATATTTATGTCCCGAATGTGGGAGCTGTCAAGTATATCATTCAATTAATAACCAAAGTTAAGACATATTTAGATAATAATACACTTATACTTGGTGACTTCAATCTAGCGCTTTCTACAATCGACAGATCTTCTAGGCACAACATCTCCAATGAAACAAGAGCTTTAAATAATACACTGGACCTGATGGATTTCACAGATATTTACAGAACTTTACATCCAAACGCAACTGAATACACCTACTTCTCAAGTGCACATAGAACTTCCTTCAGAATAGATCACATACTGGGACACAAATCAGGTCTTAACTGATACCAAAAGATTGGGGCTGTCCCCTACATATTTTCAGACTGTAATGCTTGGAAATTAGAACTAAATCACAAGAAGAAGTTTGGAAGGATTTCAAACATGTGGGGGTTAAGGACCATCCTGCTAAAGATGAAAGGGTCAACCAGGCAATTACAAAAGAATTAAAAAGATCCATGGAAACTAATGAAAATGGAGGTACAAACGTTCAAAATCTTTGGGATACACAAAAGCAGTCCTGAGGGGAAAATGCATCGAAATGAAAGCATCCATCCAAAAACTGGAAAGACCTCATATACAAAAGCTAACCTTGCACCCAAAGTAACTGGAGAAAAACAGCAAATAGATCCTACACCCAGCAGCAGAAGAGAATTAATAAAGATTCGAGCATAACTCAATGAAATAGAGACCAGAAGAATGTAGAACAGATTAATACAACCAGGAGTTGGTTATTTGAAAGAATAAGATAGATAAACCATTAGCCAGCCTTATTAAAAAGAAGAGAGAAAAGACTCAAATTAATAAAATCATGAATGAGAAAGGAGAGATCACCACCAATACCAAGGAAATAGAAAAGATTTTAGAAACTTATTATAAGCAGCTATACTCTAATAGATTAGGCAATCTAGAAGAAATGGACACATTACTGAAAAACTACAAACTACTAAAACTGGAACAGGAAGAAATAGAAAACCTGAACAGGCCAATAACCAGGGAGGAAATTGAAGCAGTCATCAAAAACCTCCCAAGACACAAAAGTCCAGGGCCAGATGGCTTCCCAGGGGAATTCTATCAAATGTTTAACGAAACCATACTTATTCTACTAAAGCTATTTGGAAAGATAGAAAGAGATGGAATACTTCCAAACTCCTTCTATGAGGTCAGCATGACTTTAATTCCAAAACCAGTCAAAGACCCCACCTAAAAGGAGAATTGTATACCAATAACTCTGATGAACAGGGATCAAACATTCTCAAGAAGATACTAGCCATGAGGAACCAACAATACATCAAGAAGATGATTCCCCATGACCAAGTGAGATTTATCTCTGGGATCCAAGGCTGGTTCAACACTCGTAAAACAATCAATGTGATTGATCATATCAGCAAGAGAAAAAACAAGAACCATATAATCCTCTCATTAGATGCAGAGAAAGCATTTGACAAAATACAGCATCCATTCCTGATCAAAACTCTTCTGAGTGTAGGGTTAGAGGGAACATTCCTCCTTATCTTAAAAGCCATCCAGGAAAAGCTCACAGAAATATCATTCTCAATGGGGAAACACTGGGAGCCTTTCCCCTAGATCAGGAACAAGACAGGGATGCCCACTTTCCCCACTGCTATTTAACATAGTACTAGAAGTCCTAGACTCAGCAATCAGACAACAAAAAGAAATAAAAGGCATTAAAATTGGCAAAGAAGAAGTCAAACTCTCCCTCTTCACAGATGACATGATACTATACATAGAAAACCCAAAACACTCCACCCGAAGATTGCTAGAACTCATACAGCAATTCGACAGTTTGGCAGGATACAAAAACAATGCCTAGAATTCAGTGGCATTTCTATACACTAACAATGAGACTGAAGAAAGAGAAATTAAGGAGCAAGTCTCATTTACAATGGCACCCAAAAGCTTAAGATACCTAGGAATAAACCTAACCAAGAGGTGAAGGATCTGTACCCTAAAAACTACAGAACATTTATGAAAGAAATTGAGGAAGACACAAAGAGATGGAAAAATATTCCATGCTCATGGATTGGAAGAATTAATATTGTAAAAATGCCAATGCTACCCAGCAATTTACACATTCAATGGAATCCCTATCAAAATACCATGTACTTTCTTCAGAGAGTTGGAACAAATCATGTTAAGATTTGTGTGGAATTAGAAAAGACCCTGAATACCCAGGGGAATTTTTTAAAAGAAAACCATAGTTGGGGGCATCACAGTGCCAGATTTCAGGTTGTACTACAAAGCTGTGGTCATCAAGGCAGTGTGGTACTGGCACAAAAACAGACACATAGTTGAATGGAACAGAAGAGAAAATCCAGAAGTGGACCCTCATCTTTATGGTCAACTAATATTCGACAAAGCAGGAACGACTATCCACTGGAAAAAAGACTGTCTCTTCAATAAATGGTGCTGGGAAAATTGGACATCCACATGCAGAAGAATGAAACTAGACCATTATTTAGTTAAAAATAGATCTGCCCTATGACCCAGCAATTGAACTGCTGGGGATTTGCCCCAAAGATACAGATGCAGAGAAACTTTGGGACACCTGCACCCCGATATTTATAGCAGCAATGTCCACAGTGGCCAAACTGTGGAAGGAGCCTCACCTGTCCATTGAAGGATGAACAGAAATCTCACAGAGGAAGACATAGACATGGCCAACATGCACATGAGAAAATGCTCTGCATCACTTGCCATCAGGGAAATACAAATCAAAACCACAATGAGATACCACCTCACACCAGCGAGAATGGGGCAAATTAACAAGGCAGGAAACCACAAATGTTGGAGAGGATGTGGAGAAAAGGGAACCCTCTTACACTGTTGGTGGGAATGTGAACTGGTGCAGCCACTCTGGAAAACTGTGTGGAGGTTCCTCAAACAGTTAAAAATAGACCTGCCCTATGACCCAGCAATTGCACTGTTGGGGATTTACCCTAAAGATACAAATGCAATGAAACGCCAGGACACCTGCACCCCGATGTTTATAGCAGCAATGGCCACGATAGCCAAACTGTGGAAGGAGCCTCGGTGTCCAACGAAAGATGAATGGATAAAGAAGATGCGGTCTATGTATACAATGGAATATTACTCAGCCATTAGAAATGACAAATACCCACCATTTGCTTCGACATGGAGGGACCTAGAGGGTATTATGCTGAGTGAAATAAGTCATTCAGAGATGGAAAAACATTATATGGTCTCATCCATTTGGGGAATATCAAAATAGTGAAAGGGAATAAAGGGGAAAGGAGAGAAAATGAGTGGGAAATATCAGAGAGGACGACAGAACATGAGAGACATCTAACTCTAGGAAAGGAGCAACGGGTGGTGGAAAGGGAGGTGGGCAGGGGGTGGGAGTGACTGAGTGACAGGCACTGAGGGCAGCACTTGATGGGATGAGCAGTGGGTGTTATGCTATATGTTGGTTAATTGAATTCCAATTAAATAAAATATTTTTAGTACATGTATGTCTCAAAACATTTGACTGGATTTGGTACACTTATTCTAGAAACATATTTATTGTTTATCAGAAATTCAAATTTTACTGAGTGCCCAGTACTTTATCTGGAAATACTATCTTCACAATATTTCAATTTGAGGAATAGTATATAATTAGGTTGTTATATGTGATGAGGCAGAATGATAAACTTGGGTATTTCCAGCCTTTATTCTTTTCTTGCTATCTGAAAACAATTCTAAGTTTACCATTTCAGTTCTTTCCTCCTTCCACCCTCTACAGTGGGTTCTGTTTGGTTGCTAGGTTGCCACGTTCTGTAGATATTGTGATGCAGAGTCAAAAGAACTGTGAAAATGGTATAAATGGAAAGATAGAGGGTAGAGAAAAAGGAAGAGAGCAGGCTAGGCTTAGTGGAGCACATTGTTTGGAGAGAATTGTTCTACTGAGAGTGGAGATAAAGTGTATGTTGAAAGTGAAAATAAAAATATACAGGATCTTAATAAGTAGTTCTTAGTCTATATGTTATTTTTATAATGCTTAGCAATTATTTTGAAAATAACTTGTTGATTGAACTGTTATTTTTTGTTAAAGATGCTACCTTGAAATCTGTTCTTTGGGTCAAACTTTCAATATGTTTTCAATATGATTCTGTGAATATACCTAAAATGAAGAAAACTACCTTTTTTCATTAACTCTTTTAGTTACAAAAATATTTTAAAAGTAAAATTCGGGGCACCTAGTAGGCCTAGTAGGTAGAATGTGTGATTCATCTTGAGGTTATGAGTTCAAGTACCATGGTGGTTGTAGAGATTACTTAAAAATAAAATGTTAAAATATATGTATGTATTTTAAAAGTAAAATTAATGACTTGGTTGGGCAAGAAAAGTTAAAGCCCGTCAAATGAAGTAAGTGGGGCATAGGGGTTTTCCTGATGCTCCTAAGTGCATGGGGCATATAAAGAAGGCAAATGTTAAATGAGGACCTTTTATATAAGGTAATGTAGTTTGAAGATTTTGTCAAAAGGGAAAGGTGAGATGTTCAATTTATGTAAAGCAGTTTTGACAGAGCTCATGAATGATTCAGGCAATTTGGTGTAAATTGTTTAAATATTTGGTAGGAGGAAAACAAAACATCCTTTCCAGAGCATGTGGGCATTGGATGACACAGTTTGACTAGAATGTAAACACATGCCCCTCAGTTTGGAGGCTAACTGAATCTTATATAGAAAGGTTCAAAATAGCCATGTTCATTTCATACTCCATATAAGTATATTTTTTACTTCAACAGCTTTACATGTAAAAATATGAAGCAGACGAGAGAATAATTGGAAATACCAACCCTGGTATTTAGTTAGAGTTTTTCTTTTATAGTATTTTTTTTACAAAGTTAACTTTTATAAAGATAGAGACATGATATTGTAGCTCCTCAAGTACCCAGTTACCAATTCCAGATGTGTCTTAAGTAGTTTGAAAAATTACAGTTCTAAAAGCTATTATGCACATTTACACTTATCTTTGTATTTTTAAAAAAGATTTTATTTATTTATTTATTTATTTATTTATTTATTTATTTATTTATTTGAGAGAGAGTGTGTGTGTGCATGAGGGGAAGAGGGGCATAAGGAGAAACAGACTCCCCACTGAGCAGGGAGCCTGATGTGGGGTTCCATTCCAGGGCTGTGAGATCATGACCTAAGCTGAAGGCAGACACTCAAACAACAGAGCCTCCCAGGCCCTGCATCACATTTATCTTTGTAAAATATAACAGTTTTGGTATTCATCTTTGTAAAATATAACCTATATATTTTCTTTGTATATTTATGTTTGTAAAATATAACAAATTTGGTATTATAAGAAACTGAAATTGTGCTTTCAATAAATATAGATCTATTAACATGAATTATATAGAAATGCTCTAGGTGAGTAAAAAAATCCAACATAAGGAACAAAATACAGGAATAGAGATTATAAGACTATATTATTATATTGATTAAAGGAATATATATTTGTCTAAGTTATTTGTAAATGGTAAAATAAGAAGGCATACAACTCTTGGCTATATCTATCACATAAATAAAGATTAAGATGTTAAATAGAATACCCCATTTGTTTCATGTGCAATATCAATAAGGATTTATTTTTTAAATAAACAATAGGGGCCTTAAGTACATAAATTTCTGATGTAACTCCTTTGCAGAGGACAACTAGACTTTATATATAACTTATATTCTCTTGACAAACCCATTTTAAGATAGTTTAATGGCATAAATATCTGTGATAGCCATGAGTCTATGCAATGGATATATATTACATAAAATGCCAGTATAGAATGTGGAAGCATACAATGAATCTCATAGCCTGGGATATACAAGTGGCAGACCCTATCAAGGAACAAAGCAGAAAAGGTGCTTTACATGGAGATAGAAGAGACAGAAGCTGGAAAGCCTCCCTCTGTTTTATGAAAATATCTTGATTTGTTTTCAGGGTGCACCTGACAAGATCTAGATGACCACCAGTAACTTCAATCTCCATAAAATTGCTGGTTCTCAGCGTTACTGAGAAGTAGTCATATTAACCTCAAATTTGGTGGTGAGTTCAACTTGGTTATTTTACACATCCTTTTAAATCTAGACTTTATTACCTTACCTTGATTATAACTCTGCTCATGTTGAGATATATTGATAGATTCTCTGAAAGTCTTGAACAAATCAAATTGTGACACTCAACAAGGACACACTCCTTGAAATTTGGGGAGTATGTTGAAGACACTGAAGAAGAGAGTAAGAAAAATAGACTAGAGGATTGGGAAATCAGTCTTAAGTAATGTCTAAATTTGAAAGTTAGGAAGAGTTAAAAAATAAAAATAAATAAATGTTAAGAACATTATTTTTTAATTTTTCTTCCAAGCTTTTATTTAACTTTCAGTTAGTTAACACAGTGCAATTTAGTTTCAAGTGTAGGATTTAGTGACTCATCACATACATGTAACACACAGTGCTCATCACAAAAAGTGATCACCCTCCTTAATACCCATCACCCATTTAAAACATCCCCCCTGAACCTCACCTCCAGCAACTCTCAGTTTGTTCACTATAGTTCAGTCTGAATGTAAAATAAATCTGTTTAATTTCTATACACCAATAGTGGAAGCAACAGAAAGAGAAATCAAGGAATTACAGATCTTTTACGTCTTTATGTTAAGCACCAAAAACAGTACGATACATAAGAATTAACATAAACAAAGATGTAAATGATCTGTATTCTGCAAACTATAGAATACTGACAAAAGAAATTGAAAAGCACACAAAGAAATAAGGAAAATAGTCCCATGCTTATGGATTGGAATTATAATTGTTAGGTGGTCTTTTTGGATAGGCCCTTTAAGTATGATATATTGTCCCTCTTCCACTCTTAGTACAGTCTTGTTTTAAAGTCTAATTTATCTTATATGAGGATTGGCACCTCAGCTTTCTTCTGAGGTACACTTGCCTGGTAAACTGTTCTCCATCCCCTCATTTTCAGTTTGAAGGTGTCCTTTGATCTAAAATGAGTCTCCTGTAGATATAAGATGGATCTTGCTTTTTTATCCAGTCTGAAACCCGTGTCTTTTGACTGGAGCATTTATCCCATTCACGTTCAGAGTAACTATTGAAAGTTATTAATTCAGTGTCATTTTATTACCTGTGCAGTCCCTGTTTCTGCAGATTGTCTCTGTTTCTTTGGGATCCCTTTTCGCTCACAGAATCTCCCTTAATATTTCTTGCAGTGCTTATTTAGTGGTCAAATATTCTTTTAGTTTCTATCCCAGAAGCTCTTTATCTCTCCTATTCTGAATGACATCCTTACTGGATAAAGTATTCTTGTCTACATGTTTTTGCCAATTTGTACCCTGGATATCTCATGCCAGCCCTTTCTGTCCTGCCAGGTATCTATGGATAAATTGACTGTTAATCTGATATTTCTCCCCATATAATTTAGGAATCTCTTGTCTTAAGCTACTATTAGGATTTTCTCTTTATCTCTGAAATTTGCAAGCTTCATTCTTATATGTTGGCATGTTGATCAGTGTTTGCTGATTTTGGAGCAAGGTTTTCTCTATCTCTTGGTTATGAATGCCTGTTTCCTTCTCCAGATTAGGTAATTTCTCAGCTATGATTTGTTTAAACATACCTTCTTGTCCTCCCTCTCTCTTCATGCCCTATGGAATCCCAATAATATGGATGCTATTCTTTTTCAAACTACTACTTGATTCTCAGAGTCTCTCCTCATATGCTTTTAGCCATTTTTCTCTCTTTTCCTTAGCTTCCTTCTTTTCCATCAACTTGTCTTCTATGTTACTCTCTTCTGCCTCATTTACTCTAGCTGTTAGAGCATCCAATTTAGACTGCTTCTCAGATAGAATACTTTTTAACTTCATCCTGAGTAGATCTCATTTCTGCAGTATGAGATTCTGTAGAGTCTTTCTTGTTGTTTTCAAGTCCTACTAGTAATTTTATAATTGTAATCCTGAATTCTACCTCTGATATCTTACTTAAATCCACATTCATTAAATCTGTGACAGAGACTATTATCTCTTTCTTTTGTGGTGGTTTCCTTGTTCTAGTCATTTTGTTTAGTACAGAATAGCTGTATGTGTGAGTAGAGTTGAAAATATCAACCATGACCCAAGCATAATACACCCTAGACAATTCCAAACACTTCAGGGATCAGAAAATAAAAGAAAAACAAATTTTAAGAAATCAGGGGTGGGTAGGGAGGGAAATGGTGCAAAAGAGAGAATATAATCTCATGGGTGGACCAAATGGGGATACACTTGGTTTTGAATCATCATATAGTTCTTATCCTTTCTTTTATTAATCTTGTATAATATGTTGATTGATGTGCAAATCTGAACCACCCCTCCAGGCAAGGAGTGCATCCTACTTGATCATGGTGAATAAATCTTTAAATGTTGAATTCTATTTGCTAGTATCTTGTTGAGAATCTTTGTATCTATGTTCAGGGATATTCGCTTATGATTTTTATAAGTCTGGTCTTTGATTTTGGAATCAAGAAATTGCTGACTTAAAAGAATGAGTTTAGAAATTTTCCTTCTATTTCTATGCTTTGGGACCCTTTGAGAAGAATAGGTATTATCTCTTTAAATATGTGTTATAATTCCCCTGGGAAACCATCCAGTCCCGGACTTTTGTTTATTCAGATATTTTTAATTACCAATTAAATTCCCTTGCCAATTTTGCATTTGTTCAACTCATCTATTTCTTCCTGTTCCAGGTTTGGTAGTTTGTATGTTTCTAGGAATTTATCCATTCCCTCCAGTTTGCCCAGTTTGTTGACATATAATTTTTCATAACATTCTCTCATAATTGCTTGTATTTCTGTGGTATTGTTTGTGATTTCTCCTCCTTCATTTGTGATTTTACTTCTTTGATCCTCTATCCTTTCTTTTTGATATGTCTGGGTAAGGGTTTTTCAATTTTATTAAGTCTTTCAAGGAATCAACTCTGTTTTGTTGATATATTATACAGTTTTTATGTGTCTATATCACTCATTTCTTCTTTAAAATGTATTATTTTTCTTCTACTGCTGGTTTTAGGCTTTATATGCTTTTCCCTTTCTAGCTTGTTTAGGTGCATGGTTAGGCTCTGTATTTGAGATTTTTCTTGCTTCTTGAGGTAGTTCTGTATAGCTGTACTTCACTCTTATGGCCTACTTTGCTGCATCCCTAAGGTCTTGGACTGTTCTGTTTTCATTTTCATTTACATCCATGTATTTTTTATCTCATCTTTAATTTTCTGATGTTCTTCAACCTCCACATATTTGTGGTCTTTCAATTATTTTTCTTTTGGTTAACCTCAAATTTCATAGCATTATTGTATGAAAATATGCATCATATGGTCTCAATTATTTTTGTATGAGTTGGGGCCTGATTTGTGACCCAGGATGTGATCTCTTCTGGAGAATGTTCTACATGCACTCAAAAATAATTTCTTTCTGCTACTTTAGGACTAAATATTCTTATTATATCTGTTATGTCCATCTTTGTCCAGTTGGTCTTTCAAAACCATTGTTTCCTTGTTGATTTTCTGTTTTGATAAACTGTCCTTGGCTGTAAATGGAGTTTTAAAGTCCCCTACCATTATTGTATTAATATCAATGAGTTTCTTTAACTTTGTTATTATTTGACTTCTAACTTTCTGTGCTCCCAAGTTGGGGGCATAAATATTTATGATTATTAGATGTTCCTGATGGGTAGACTTTTTTTTGTAGACTTCTTAATTATGATGCAGTGCCCTTCTTCAGCTCTTGTTACAGACTTTATTTTTTTTAATTTTTTTAATAAATTAATTTTTTATTGGTGTTCAATTTACCAACATACAAAATAACAGGGATCCCTGGGTGGTGCAGCGGTTTGGCGCCTGCCTATGGCCCAGGG
The DNA here is from genome assembly GCF_003254725.2 of Canis lupus dingo. Taxonomy (NCBI): domain Eukaryota; kingdom Metazoa; phylum Chordata; class Mammalia; order Carnivora; family Canidae; genus Canis; species Canis lupus. The sequence continues at coordinate 68,282,320 of NC_064281.1, forward strand.
TGCGTTCCTGGAGACCCGGGATCGAATCCCACTTCGGGCTCCCGGTGCATGGAGCCTGCTTCTCCCTCTGCCTGTGTCTCTGCCTCTCTCTCACTCTCTCTCTCTCTCTCTGTATGACTATCATAAATAAATAAAATAAAAAAAAAATAACACCCAGTGCTCATCCCGTCAAGTGCCCCCCTCAGTGCCCGTCACCCATTCACCCCCACCCCCCACCCTCCTCCCCTTCCACCTCCCCTAGTTCGTTTCCCAGAGTTAGGAGTCTTTATGTTCTGTCTCCCTTTCTGATATTTCCCACACATTTTTTCTCCCTTCCCTTATATTCTCTTTCACTATTATTTATATTCCCCAAATACATGAGAACATACGCTGTTTGTCCTTCTCCGATTGACTTACCTCACTCAGCATATACCTTTCAGTTCCATCCATGTTGAAGCAAATGGTGGGTATTTGTCATTTCTAATGGGTGAGTAATATTCCATTGTATATATAAACCACATCTTCCTTATCCATTCATCTTTCGATGGACACCGAGGCTCCTTCCACAGTTTGGCTATTGTGGACATTGCTGCTAGAAACATCGGGGTGCAGGTGTCCCGGCATTTCATTGCATCTGAAACTTTGGGGTAAATCCCCAACAGTGCAATTGCTGGGTCGTAGGGCAGGTCTATTCTTAACTCTTTGAGGAACCTCCACACAGTTTTCCAGAGTGGCTGCACCAGTTCACATTCCCACCAACAGTGTAAGAGGGTTCCCTTTTCTCCACATCCTCTCCAACATTTGTGGTTTCCTGCCTTGTTAATGTTCCCCATTCTCACTGGTGTGAGGTGGTATCACATTGTGGTTTTGATTTGTATTTCCTTGATGGCAAGTGATGCAGAGCATTTTCTCATGTGCATGATGGCCATGTCTATGTCTTCCTCTGTGAGACTTCTCTTCATGTCTTTTGCCCATTTCATGATTGGATTGTTTGTTTCTTTGGTGTTGAGTTTAAGAAGTTCTTTATAGATCTTGGAAACTAGCCTTTTATCTGATACGTCATTTGCAAATATATTCTCCCGTTCTGTACATTGTCTTTTAGTTTTGTTGACTGTATCCTTTGCTGTGCAAAAACTTCTTATCTTGATGAAATCCCAATAGGTCATTTTTGCTTCTGTTTCTTTTGCCATCATGGATGTATCTTGCAAGAAGTTACTGTGGCCGAGTTCAAAAAGGGTGTTGCCTGTGTTCTCCTCTAGGATTTTGATGGAATCTTGTCTCACATTTAGATCTTTCATCCATTTTGAGTTTATCTTTGTGTATGGTGAAAGACAGTGGTCTAGTTTCATTCTTCTGCATGTGGATGTCCAATTTTCCCAGCATCATTTATTGAACAGACTGTCTTTTGTCCAATGGATAGTCTTTCCTCCTTTATCGAATATTAGTTGACCATAAAGTTCAGGATCCACTTCTGGGTTCTCTATTCTGTTCCATTGATCTATGTGTCAGTTTTTGAGCCAGTACCACACTGTCTTGATGACCACAGCTTTGTAGTACAACCTGAAATCTGGCATTGTGATGCCCCCAGCTATGGTTTTCTTTTTTAAACTTCCCCTGGCTATTCGGGGTCTTTTCTGATTCTACACAAATCTTAAAATAATTTGTTCCAACTCTCTGAAGAAAGCCCATGGTATTTTGATAAGGATTGCATTAAACGTGTAAATTGCCTTGGGTAACACTGACATTTTCACAATATTAATTCTGCCAATCCATGAGCATGGGATATTTTTCCATCTCTTTGTGTCTTCCTCAATTTCTTTCAGAAGTGTTCTATAGTTTTTAGGGTATAGATCCTTTACCTCTTTGGTTAGGTTTATTCCTAGGTATCTTCTGCTTTTGGGTGCAATTATCAATGGGATTGACTCCTTAATTTCTCTTTCTTCAGTCTCATTGTTAGTGTATAGAAATACCACTGACTTCTGGGCATTGATTTTGTATCCTGCCACACTACCAAATTGCTGTATGAGTTCTAGCAATCTTGGGGTGGAGGCTTTTGGGTTTTCTATGTAGAGTATCATGTCATCGGCGAAGAGGGAGGGTTTGACTTCTTCTTTGCCAATTTGAATGCCTTTAATGTCTTTTTTGTTGTCTGATTGCTGAGGCTAGGACTTCCAGTACTATGTGGAATATCGGTGATGAGAGTGGACATCCCTGTCTTGTTCCTGATCTTAGGAGAAAGGCTCCCAGTGCTTCCCCATTGAGAATGATATTTGCTATGGGCTTTTCGTGGATGGCTTTTCAGATGTCAAGGAATGTTCCCTCTATCCCTACCTTCTGAAGAGTTTTGATCAGGAATGGAAGCTGTATTTTGTCAAATGCTTTCTCTGCATCTAATGAGAGGATCATATGGTTCTTGTTTTTTCTCTTGCTGATATGATGAATCACATTGACTGGTTTACGAGTGTTGAACCAGCCTTGCGTCCCAGGGATAAATCCTACTTGGTCATGGTGAATAATTTTCTTAATATACTATTGGATCCTATTGGCTAGTATCTTGTTGAGAATTTTTGCATCCATGTTCATCAGGGATATTGGTCTGTAATTCTCCTTTTGGTGGGGTCTTTGTCTGGTTTTGGAATTAAGATGATGCTGGCCTCATAGAACGAATTTGGAAGTACTCCATCTCTTTCTATCTTTCCAAACAGCTTTAGTAGAATAGGTATGGTTTCTTCTTTCAACGTTTGATAAAATTCGCCTGGGAAGCCATCTGGCCCTGGACTCTTGTGTCTTGGGAGGTTTTTGTTGACTGCTTCAATTTCCTCCCTGGTTATTGGCCTGTTCAGGTTTTCTATTTCTTCCAGTTTCAGTTTTGGTAGTTTGTGGCTTTCCAGGAATGTGTCCATTTCTTCTAGATTGCCTAATTTATTGGCGTATAGCTGTTCATAATATGTTTTTAAAATCGTTTGTATTTCCTTGGTGTTGGTAGTGATCTCTCCTTTCTCATTCATGATTTCATTAATTTGAGTCTTCTCTCTCTTCTTTTTAATAAGGTTGGCTAATGGTTTATCTATCTTATTAATTCTTTCAAAGAACCAACTCCTGGTTCTGTTGATCTGTTCCACAATTCTGGTTTCGATTTCGTTGAGTTCTGCTTGAATCTTTATTAACTCTCTTCTTCTCCTGGGTGTAGGAACTATTTGCTTTATTTTCTCTAGCTCCTTCAGGTGTAAGGTTAGCTTTTGTATTTGAGTTCTTTCCAATATTTGAATGGATTCTTGTATTGCGATGTATTTCCCCCTCTGGACTGCTTTTGCTGCATCCCAAAGATTTTGTACGGTTGTATCTTCATTCTCATTAGTTTCCATGAAGCTTTCTAATTCTTCCTTAATTTCCTGGTTGACCCTTTCATCTTTTAGCAGGATGGTCCTTAACCTCCACGTGTTTGAGGTCCTTCCAAACTTCTTGTTGTGATTTAGTTCTAATTACAAGGCATTATGGTCTGAGAATATGCAGGGGACAATCCCAGTCTTTTGGTTTCGGTTCAGACCCGATTTGTGACCCAGTATGTGGTCTATTCTGGAGAAAGTTCCATGTGCACTTGAGAAGAATGTGTATTCAGTTGAGTTTGGATGTAAAGTTCTGTAGATATCTGTGAAATCCATCTGGTCCAGTGTATCATTTAATGCTCTAATTTCTTTGGAGATGTTGTGATTAGAAGACCTGTTGAGTGTAGAAAAAGCTAGATTGAAGTCACCAAGTATAAGTGTATTATTATCTAAGTATTTCTTCACTTTGGTTATTAATTGGTTTAAATATTTGGCAGCTCCCACATTCGGGGCACATATATTGAGGATTGTTAAGTCCTCTTGTTGGATAGATCCTTGAAGTATGAGATAGTGTCCCTCTTCATCTCTCACTACAGTCTTCGGCGTAAATTTTAGTTTACCTGATATATGGATGGCTACCCCTGCTTTCTTTTGAGAACCATTTGAATGGTAAATGGTTCTCCAACCTTTTATTTTCAGCCTTAAGTGTCCTTCTGTCTAAAATGAGTCTCTTGTAGACAGCAAATAGATGGGTCCTGCTTTTTTATCCAGTCTGAAACCCTGTGCCTTTTGATGGGGTCATTAAGCCCGTTCATGTTGAGAGTTACTATTGATAGATATGAGTTTAGTGTCATCATGATATCTCTTCTGTCCTTGTTTTTGTGGATTATTCCACTGGAGTTCTTCTTCAAGGGTTATTTTAAGAGTCCCCTTTAAAATTTCTTGCAGAGCTTGTTTGGAGGTCACATATTCTTTCAGTTCCTGCCTGTCTTGGAAGCTCTTTATCTCTCCTTCCATTTTGAATGAGAGCCTTGCTGGATAAAGTATTCTTGGTTGCATGTTCTTCTCATTTAGGACCCTGAATATATCCTGCCAGCCCTTTCTGGCCTGACAGGTCTCTGTGGAGAGATCTGCTGTTACCCTAATATTCCTCCCCATAAAAGTCAGGGATATCTTGTCTCTTGCTGCTTTAAGGATCTTCTCTGTATCTTTGGAATTTGCAAGCTTAACTATTAAATGTTGAGGTGTTGAACGGTTTTTATTGATTTTAGGGGGTGATCTCTCTATTTCCTGGATCTGAATGCCTGTTTCCCTTCCCAGATTAGGAAAGTTTTCAGCTAGAATTTGTTCAAATACATATTCTGACCCTCTGGCCCTTTCGGTGCCCTCTGGAACCTCAATTAAATGTAGGTTTTTCTTCGTCAGGCTGTCGTTTATTTCCCTTAATCTATCTTCATGTTCTTTTAATTGTTTGTCTCTTTTTTCCTCAGTTTCCCTCTTTGCCATCAACTTGTCTTCTATGTCCCTCACTCATTCTTCCACCTTGTTAACCCTCTTCGTTAGGACTTCTAGTTAGGATTGCATCTCATTCAATTGATTTTTAATTTCTGGCTGATTGGATGTAAATTCTGCAGTCATGAAGTCTCTTGAGTCCTTTATGCTTTTTTCTAGAGCCACCAGTAGCTGTATAATAGTGCTTCTGAATTGGATTTCTGACATTGAATTGTAATCCAGATTTTGTAACTCTGTGGGAGAGAGAACTGTTTCTGATTCTTTCTTTTGAGGTGAGGTTTTCCTTCTAGTCATTTTGCTCAGTGCAGAGTGGTCAAAAACAAGTTGTATTGGGAAAAGGAGAAAAAGAGAGGAGAGAAAGAAGGAAAGAAAGGAGAAAAAGAAAAAGGAAGAAAAGGAAAAAAGAGAAGAAAAATAGAAAGAAAAAGAAAGAAAGGGGAAAAAAAGTGTGGGGGAAGCAATCAGAAATCAAAAAGAAAAAAAAAACACGGGGGAGTATCTTCTGATTCTGTATACTTTAAGTCCCATGACTTCCCCTGGAACTTGTCCGTCTAGCTGGTCTTCTGGTGGAGGGGCCTGTTGTGCTGATTTTCAGGTGTTAGCCCTTCGGGGAGCTGCTCTGCCCCCTGCCTGGTGCAGGGCTCATTGGGGGTTGTTTACCCCGTGAGGCCCCAGGAGGAACAACCACAGTGGCGGCGGCCAGCTCTGGAAACCTGGATTCAGCTCCCACAGTAATGAATGAGCTCTTGGTCTGCAGGGCCTGGAGGCTCCGGGGCGGGGCCGCTGATCTGCTCAGCTCGGGGCAGGATCGTCCTTGCTGTCCTGGGCCCTCCCGGCCTCTGCCTGTCCCAGGGGGAGGCCGGATCCTGGGCTGTGTCCTGGCGCCCTGTGCTCCGGTGCCTGCGCTGTTGGATTCGTGCTCCCGGCCGCGCAGCCCCCTCCGTGCAGAGCCGCCACCGGAGCCCCTCCGAGCTGCTCCCGGGTCAATGTGTGCGCGCTGCAGCCCTTCAGGAGCTCGGTGCATTCTCCTGGGCGTGCAAGTGTCTGTTAGTGTCCCAGGGAGCCTGAGGGCATCCCCGCCCTCCTGGGGACCTGCTCTAACTCCCTGCGGGCGCCTCTCCACCCGGGAAGGTTGGTGCAGCTCCTGCTTCTCTGAGCCGGGGCTCTCCTGTCCTGCGGACACTCGCCCTGGCCTCAGCCCGGCTCCTCGTGGGGCCCCTCCCTCTTGGATGCCTTTTGTTTCTTTATTTCTTTTTCCCCATCTTCCTACCTTGATAGAAGCACGAACTCTTCTCACTGTAGCGTTTCAGCTGTTCTCTCTTTAAATCTCAGGCCGAATTCATAGATTTTCAAGATGATTTGAAGGTTATCTAGGTAATTTGGTGGTGACAGGTGATTTGGGGACCCTACTCTTCCGCCATCTTGCCCCTCCTCCCAGACTTTGTTTTAAAATATAGTTTGTCTGATATAAATATGGCTACCCTGGCTTTCTTTTGATGCCTTTTAGTGTAATAGATATTTCTCCATACTCTCACTTTCAATCTGCAAGTGTCTTTAGTTCTAAAATTAGTCTTTCTTGTAAGCAACATATAGAAGAATCTTTTTAAAAATATCTATTCTGATACCCTATGTCTTTTGTTTGGACCACATAGTCCATTTATATTCAGAGTGATTATTGAAAGATACATATTTATTGCTGATGTGTTACCTGTGAATTTGATGTTTCTGGTGATGTTCCCTGGTTCTTTGTAATCTTTGTTGCTTTGCATGCTTATTTATTCCCTCTCAAAGATCCTCTTAAAATTTCTTGCTGGGCTCAGTTTATTTGTCTGAGAGACTCTACCTCTCCTTCTGTTGTGAATGATAGCCTCGCTGAATAAATTATTCTTGGCTGCATATTTTCCCCATTCATCATGTTGAATATATCATGCCACTTTCTTCTGGCCTACCAAGTTTCTGTGGACAAGTCTACTGTGAGCTGAACTTACTTCCCTTGTAGTTTAAGGACTTTGTTTTGCCTTTCTGCTTTCAGGATTCTTTCTCTGTCCTTTTATTTTGTGAATTTGACTATGAAAGATCTTGGTGATGGCCAGCTTTGTTGAATTTAATGGGAGTTGCCTGTGCTTCTTGAATTTTGATGTCTCTTTCCTTCCCTAGGATTGGGAAGTTTTCAGCTATAATTTGCACATATAAATCTTCTACCCCTTTTTTTCTTTTTCTCCCTCTTTTGAGAGTCATATAATATAAATATTATTGCACTTGAAAGAGTTACTGAGTTACCTAAGTCTACAATCATAATCTAATACTTTTCTCCTGTCTTTTATTCAGCTTCATCATTTTCCAAAATCCTATCTTCTAATAACACTGGATTACTCCTCTGCATCATCGATCTTCATTTCCATTGTATCCATTTGATTTTGCATCTTGGTTATAATTTTTTTATTTCAGTCTGAATAGTTTTTAGTTCTTTTGTCTCTGCAGTTAGGGATTCTCTACAGTTTTCTATGATTTCCTCACACCCAACTAGTGTCCTTATGCTTATTATTTTATTAAAATCTGCTTTAGACATCTTACTTGTATCTATATTAAGTGAATCACTGGCCATTAATTCTTTTTCTTTCTTTTGGGGTAAATTTTTATCTCTTGTCATTTTGATTGCGACACTTATTTTCCATGTGATTGTTAGGAAATCCTGTTGCAATCTTGCTCTTGATAGTAGTGGGTATATTAAGAAGATATCTAAAACAGAAAAGGAAGCTAGATCTTATTTCCCCAGAGCCAAAGATTTGCAACACTCTATGATCAGTAGACTTCAGTAGACTTGTGTGAGCAAAACAACACCACCCAGTGGAGGCTGGAGCCATATACAGCAAGCTTCTGTGCCCTGCAGATGCATCTCCAATAAAACAAGTCCTTCTGAGGATCAGCACAGTATGCTCCACCCCCATAGGATCAATATAAACCCCTCTCACACCACTTTCTTTAAATCCAGATGACCTATTCTTAAATTATTCCTAGAATAGCAAGACAGAGAAAATTAAAAACTAGACATTTAAAAGAATAGAAACCATGTTTTTTTTTTAATTCTTAACTTCCTCCAGGTTTGTTTTTAGTCCACTTGTATTTGCCTTTCTCTACCACTGACTTCAGTAAAAATGCCCCTATTTTCCTATTCTTTTTTAAAAATTTATTTACTTGAGAGAGAGAGAGAAGAGCTTGAGCAGGAGGAGGGGCAGAGGGAAGGGAGAGAGAGAATCCCAAGCAGACTCTCTATTGAGTGTGGAGTCCAATTCAGGCTCAATCCCATGACCCTCAGATCATCACCTGAGCCCAATCCAAGAGATTGATGCCCAACCGACTGAGCCACCCAGCCATACCCTATCTTCCTATTCTAAATAGATTCTCCAGGGATGCCTTGTTGACTCAGTTGGTTAAGCATCTGACCCTTGATTTTGCCTCAGGTCATGATCTCTAAGTCGGGAGATTAAGCCCTGGCACAAGATTCATGCTCAGCATGGAGTCTGCTTGTCAGTCTCCCTCACCATCTGCCCCTTATTCAGCTAGAACTCACTCTTAATGTATCTAAAATAAGGTAAATAAAACCTTAAAAAAAGAAAATTTGCAAATTGCATAGTCCCAAGTCCCCTCATACAGAAGAATGAAATATATTTAATATATAATATATTGAGAATGGGGTCTGATAACTAGGATATGCTAAAGGTGTTTGAGCAGGTAGGTGACATATATTAAAGAAAAAGGTAAAAGTAGAGGTATGAGCCAAAAGTTTGAATCAAGGAAATGAGATATTAGCAGTAAAGCAAACATGATGTAATTATTAGCTTAATTAGTGCTGAAGCAATGAGAATGAAAAGAAAATAGTATATTTAAGTCATATTTTAATAAATGACATGGGTTAGATGTAACTCTTCAGCTTCCTACTCTCTTACATTCTCCACCTTCCTCTCTTACATAATTCATAGTTGTTGCCGTTTGCATAGGTATTGTTTAAAATGAGCAGATAAAATAATAAAACAAAGAAAAATTTAAAGCATAGAACTGCTTGCTTTTCAGGAAAATTTTAACACATTTCACTTTCATGTAGGTCTTAATTCTATTTTACACATATATACTCATAAAGAAATGCCTTCTACTTTAGCCTCACCTTAAATCCCAGGTCAGTAATTCAGATCCATCTTATTAAATTAAAATTTTATTTAATTCATTATCCAAAAGAAAAAAACTGGGCTTCCCATTGGGAATCACACGTGTTGTAGTGCATGAAATGTATTCCTATATTAGTCAGATGAAATTTTATGTTACTCCAGGTTTATACAAGTTCCAAAGCTAACTAATGGGAACACTTATTTAATAGGAGTCATTTACCCTGTTTTTATTTATTTCTATTTTATTTTGTAGGTCTGTGACTTTGACATTAAAGGTGTGATAAACTATACATAAAGCTGAGAAAGCTTAGTAATAATACATCCACATGCCTTTTTTCAGGAAATGCAAAATATATTTTACAAAGATATAAGCTATAAGCCATCAGATAGATTTCAATAAAAATAAAATAGAAAAAATATTTTATTCTTTTTTCCTACGAATAAAGTAAAAATAACAGATTAAAAAGCAGCTTTTATCATTATCATTGTTACCATCTATAGAATTAATATTTTACATAGTAAACCTCCACATATTTCAAAAACATAATTTAAATGCAGAACAAAGTAATTACATTGGATATTACTCAAATTTTTCCATAAATACAAAGGTATCTATTGAGCCAATATTTTAGAAATGACAAATGAAAATAAAATTAAGTCAAAGTAGTGAAATCAGAGGAATCTAAAAAGTCATAGATACATCCTTCACTAGCAGACACTTGAAAGATATTCTCAGTTTCTATAGGGAGAAAGGGCAATATTTTACCTAGGAAAAGATAAAGGAATACAATTTAATGTATAAAAAAGTTTGAGATTTCTTTTTTTAAGCTTAGAAACTAATTCAATATCTCACAGGTGTACTTGACTTTCCTCAAGATATAAGGCCAAACATGCATTTTGTTTCTTTATGATTATATTAGTAATTTTCAGAATTCCTTTACAAAACATTATATTTTAAAATATATGTATACATATACTATAATACCTTTACTTCATATAAACACAGTAACTAGGATCTAAAATAATAGATTATATTAACATCACCAAGACCAGCAAATTATATAGTCACAGAATAGAATATATTTTTAGAATAAATAAGCTTATAGAACTCTGAAAATGACAGCCTTTTACCATTTGAATGTTCTTGAACTTTGACTAGTTAGAATTTAAGATTATATTCTCATATTGTATTTCAAAATTGTGTCTTAAAACAAAGTTTTATATTTGCCTCACATTATTTATTTGTCAACAATGTTTTGGATATTCCTTCTAAGTTATGTTTTAGACATATTAAATATAACAATTTTAGGTCTTTGAAAGAATCAAAGTCCATCAAATGTGTGATAATAATTTTATTTTAATTTATGCAAGATATTTTAAAAGTTAAATTGAAAGCATGAAAAATATTCTGAAGCATCTTCTAAAATTACAACAAAAGTGAATTCTCAAATAATATTTTATTTTATTTACACTTTCAACGGGTATATTTAGTGTGTAAAGTCATTTTTTTTTTTACCTAGAAACAATCTGAGATGACTCATTTAATAGAATAAATGGGTTGAGAGTATAGGTTTCCCTGATGGCTGATTTTTGGATTTATTCTTGCATTGTAGTTTGGAGATGAAGTCCCCCAAACTACACTTGCACCCCGATGTTTATAGCAGCAATGTCCACAATAGCCAAACTGTGGAAGGAGCCTCAGTGTCCATTGAAAGATGAATGGATAAAGAAGATGTGGTTTATGTATGCAATGGAATATTAGCCATTAGAAACGACAAATACCCACCGTTTGCTTTGACATGGATGGAACTGGAGCGTATTATGCTGAGTGAAATAAGTCAATCGGAGAAGGACAAACATTATATGGTCTCATTCATTTGGGGAATATAAAAAATAGTGAAAGGGAATAAAGGGGAAAAGAGAAAAAATGAGTGGGAAATATCAGAAAGGGAGACAGAACATGAGAGCCTCCTAACTCTGGGAAACGAACTAGGGGTGGTGGAAGGGGAGGTGGGTGGGGGGTGGGGGTGACTGGGTGACGGGTACTGAGGGGGGATGTGGGATGCGCACTGGGTGTTATTCTGTATGTTGGCAAATTGAACACCAATAAAAAATAAATTTATAAAATAAATAATAATAAAAAAAGGAAAAAAAAAGAAATCCCCCAAACTTGTAGATTTATAAACTAAGAGTCTAGTACTACAGTCATTCACATTTAGTAAAACTGATTGTAATGTCAAGCAGACTTTTATTATTCAATTCCCAGGTATGTAACATAAATTCCCAGGTAGTGTAACATAAGTCATATGTTACACTAAAATGCAAATAGTAGTTACTTGTTCAATTGTAAATTTGAAATAAAAATTACTTATTTTATTAATCAAATCATTATATTAAAGTGAGTTTACAAACCTCAATATAAAGTTTGACTATTATGATGTTAACACTTTCTTAAAAATTTTATAAACTTTCATTTTTGTAAAATGAAAACTTGGATAATAATTATCTATAATTTATTCCATCTTCTAATTTGCTAAGAAAAATAGAGTAATTATTGTACAACAGTTGTTAGGATTATCTATAGATTTGATAAAGAATAATTAACTCTTTTGTTCTTATTATATTCTAATTATCTGAGCTGAATAAATAGGGATATTAACGTATGGTTTAATTGTGTAAACCTCAAACTTTTCTGGGTTCACTTAGCTTATAATAGCTAGTGGGTAGGTTTTGGTTGTTTGTTTGTTTAGAGAACATAAGCTCCCGGTCTATATCTTGTGAAGAGGCACTTGAGGCTTTTCTTCATAACTTTTCACACATTTATATAGCAAATAACCTTGGAAGCTAGAAATAGCATTCCCACCGCCACCCCCACCCCCAAGAGCACAGGGCAGATAGATTAGGTTTCTTTCCTAACCAAGGTGATAAACATAATATATCCCTCAACGGCAAAGGATGAGCTTGCAAATTTGAGTTTGGGTGTTTCCTAAACTTGAGGTTCCTCACTTATGACATAAACCCACTGTGTGCACATTATCTGTTTGTGCTACTTTGTATCCATCCTATGTGACTTAGGAGACAAGGGAATATAGTGCAAATATAAAGCTTATGCTGCTCTAATATGACTAATACTGCTTTGTCTCTTACCTAGGAGTCTAGTGTCTAGTGTCTTTAGTGTCTTTAGTCAGCATTGATATGAAATGTGATGGGCTTACTTTGTTTTGAAACAGAATAAAATAAATAGTTTTTGATATCTGAAAGAGAGCTGAGTGAATTAAGTTATTGATAACTGAATTTTGTTATTTTTTAACTAAGCGATACCTATTTACTCAGTAGACTCAAAGCACAAAATTGTTGAAAGCTTAACATTAACTGGGATAAAATATTTGTATGAATGTGTGAGTACACACAACTTAATGGAAGAAACATTGGGATAATTTAAGAGTTTACCATTCTAATCTTCACCAGAAACTATTTCTATGAATAAAATAAGATATGTTTGTTACTGCTTCTAAATCTGTGCTTATAGAATATAAATATGACTTAACTCTCACTAAATTAAATGTTAGAAAACAATGTCTTCATCTGGATATTCTTATGACTTATACAATCTTTCTTGATAATCTCTAGATTTCTGTCAGTCACAAAAAGAATAATAACAAAAACAGCAAGGAAGAAATTTGTATTATTTCATGAAAAATGCTAGAATACTTATTAATAGAGAGTAGAGAAAAATCAGTTTCAAAATTAATGCCAAAGTCTGAAATATTATATTACCAACTTTGGCACTGCAATGTATTATTTATCTTTACTAAGTGTTGGAAAGTATATCCTGTTAGAGAATTATTCATAATGTTTTATTATTACCAATATTCGTTTCTCAATAAAAGTATTATAATTTAAAATATCATTGAATAAATAGCATATAGTAATGCAATGTATATAAATATGAAAGTATAGTTGTACTGCTAACAACATTTCAAAATTATTTTTCTTAAAAGCTAATTATATCAGAGCTCCTGGCTGGCTCAATTTATAAAGCATGTGACTCTTGATCTCACAGTTGTGAATCTGAACCCCATATCAGTTGTAAATATCACTTAAAAATAAAATATTGGAAAAAATGTAATTATATCAACATACAGCATGGAGTAACAACAAATACATTCTTCCAATATATTCTCTATAGAGTAGCATTGATGCTGAATAATCTATACAATGTCTTATTATAAAGAGACAGCTATGAACATGTCTATACAAAACCTAAACTATACAAAGATAGTTTGTAACAAGGAAAAGAGGCAAGAACAATTAAAAAGGCAAAAAGAGATAATATGATCTAATGTCAGAAGCATTAAAGTGAATGTAATTCAAAGGCATGAATAGGGTTTTTAATAAGAGTAAACCATCTGGGAAATCTGTGAGGCAAGAAACAGGAGAGGTAAATGGATAATCATAATCACTAAAAGTCATAACTACTAAGTAAATGTAAACTTAGAACAAATTTAGAAAATCACAGATCACATATTTGGATAAATATAAACAACAGTACAGCTTTCTAAGTGCACATAACTTTAAAAAGTGAATATTAAATGATATATATCAGATTAACTTTTCTCCACTCTAAAGATAAAACAACTGTCACACCATCCCCCTCTCACAAATCTACATTCCCTACATTTATCACCTATACTGTTTTAAAATTTCTAGTATCATATGATCCTCTCAATAGATGCAGAACATGCATTTGACAAAGTAAATCATTCTTGGTAAAAATACTCAACAAAGTAGGGATAGATGGAACATACCTCCTCATCATAAAAGTCATATATAAAAGACCTACAGCTAATATCATCTTCAATAGGCATGGTAGGTTTACTCTACAGTCAAGAACAAGATAGGGATGTCCACTCTCACCTTTGTTATTTAACGTAGTATTGGAAGTCCTAGTCTCAATAATCAGATAACAAAAAAGAATAAAAGGGATCCAAATCAGCAAAGGAGTCAAACTTTCACTATTCACAGATGACTTGATACACTATGTTGAAAACCAAAAAGACTCCAACAAAAAAATTGCTAGAACTGATACATGAATTCAGCAATATATCAATACATCAATAATGAAGAGTCAGAAATAGAAATCAAGTAATCAATACCATTTACAATTGCTCCAAAAACAATAAGATGAGGGCACCTGGATGGCTCAGTAGGTTAACTGTTTGACTCTTGTTTTTGGCTCAAGTCACGACCTAAGGTCATGAGATCAAGCCCTGCTTTGGGCTCTGTGCTCAGTGCAGAGTCTGCTTGAGATTCTCTCTCTCCCTCGCTCTCCTTGCATGTGTGCCCTCTCTCTCTAAAGTAAATAAATAAAATAATAAGTAAAACCAATAATATATCTAAGAATAAACCTAATCAAAGAGGTAAAAGAGGTAAAGGATCTCTACTCAGAAAACTATATAATATTTATGAAAGAAATTGAAGACACAAAGAAATGGAGAGTCATTCCATGCTTATGGATTGAAAGGACACATATTGTTAAAGTGTCTATACTACCCAAACCAGGCTGATGCACATTTAATGTGATCCCTATCAAAATACCAACAGCATTTTTCATACATCTAGAACCAACAATCCTAAAATTTCTATAGAACCACAAAAGACACCAAATATCTCAAGCAGTCTTGAAATCAAAACAAAACAAAACAAATACAGTCTGGAAGCATCACAAATCTAGACTTCAAGCTATATTACAAAGCTATACTAAAAAGCTGTAGTGATCAAGACATTATGGTATTAGAACAGAAATTGACACACAGATCAATGGAATAGAATAGAAAACCCAGAAATGAACTCAAAACTATATGGTCAACTAATATTTGAGAAAGCAGGAAAGAATGACCAATGGAAAAACAATCCCTTCAACAAATGTCCAGTTAGAAAAATTGGACAGCTTCATGTAAAAGAATGAAACTGGACCACTTTCTTAAACCATAGCCAAAACAAATGAAAAATGCATCAAAGACCTGAATATTAGACAGGAAACCATCAAAATCCTAGAGGAAAGCACAGGCAACAACCTCTGTGACCTTAGCGATAGCAAATTCTTACCAGACATATCTCTAGATACAAGGGAAAGAAAAGCAGGAATGAGCTACTGAAACTTCATCAAGAGAAAAGCACTGGGTGTTATACTATATGATGGCAAATTAAACTCCAATAAAAAATATACAAAAAAGAGAAAAGCATCTCCACAGAAAGGAAATAATCAACCAAACTAAAAGGCAGCCTATGGTATGGGAGAAGATATTTGCAAGTGATATCTGATAAGGGCTTGATATCCGAAATCTCTAAAGAACTTATCAAACTCAACACCCAAAAGACAAATAATCCAGTGAAGAAATGGGCAGAAGGGGGAACTTAGATGTCTTAGTTGCTTAAGTTTCTGACTCATGATTTTGGCTTAGGTCATAATCTCATGGTTCATGAGATCGGGCCCTGCATCAGTCTCTGTGCTCAGAAGGGAATCTACTTGAGATTGGCTCCCTCTCCCTCTCCCTCTCCCTCTCCCTCTGCCTCTCTCCTCACTCATGTGTTCTCTCTCTCTCTCTCTCTCTCAAAATACATACATACATACATACATACAGGTTTAAAAAATGAGCAGAAGACATGGATAGACATGTTTCCAAGAAGACATACAGATGGGTGAACAGACATTTGAAAAGACGCTTACAATCACTCATCATCAGGGAAATAAAAATCAAAACAATAATGAGATACTACCTCACACCTGCTATAATGGCTAAAATTAACAACATAGGAAACAACATATTTTTATGAGAATGCAGAAAAAGGGGAATCCCCTTACAGTACTAATAGGAATGCAACCTGGAGCAGCCACTCTGGAAAATAGTATGAGTGTTCCTCAGAAAGTTAAAAATAGAACTACCCTATGACTCAACAAATTGTACTAGTAGATATTTATCCAAAGAATAAAAAAACTGATTTGAATGAGGACATGCACTACAATGTTTACAGCAGCATTATATACAATAGCCAAATTATAGAAAGAGTCCAAGTGTCCATCAACTGATGAATGGATAAAGAAGTAGTATACACACAATGCACTATTAATCAGCCATCAAAAGAATGAAATCTTGCCATTGAAGTGACAAAGATGAAGATAAAGTATAATATGCTAAGCAAAATAAGTTAGTCAGAGAAAGACAAGTACCATATGATTTCACACATATGTGGAATTTAAGAAACAAAACAGATGAACATAAGGGAAGGGAAAAATAAAAGAAAGGGAGGGAAACCATAAGACACTCTCAAATATATAAAAAAATGAGGGTTGCTGGAGGGGTTGTGGGTGGGGAAGGATCGCATTAAGGAGAGCACTTGTTTTGATGAACAGTGAGTATTACATGTAAGTGATGAATCACTAAATTCTACTATTGAAACCAACATAACACTATATGTTATATAACTATAATTTAAAAAAACGTAAAAATTCCAGTGAACATTCATATAGCAATTTAATACTCACAAGTTGTACTACTAATCAATTTTCTATTCAGTCATATTCCTATTTCATTTGTTATATCTTTTTCCTGAAAGGAGATATGAGTATTAGGAAATCCTTCAACTATTTTGATGAGAGAATACATATGAATTGAGACTTGAATTCTTTAACATATTCATGAAATTCTAATGTGGTTAATTATAAAACATAAAATCTAGGAGGAAAACTAATCAACTTTACTTGACTCCTGCTATGTGCATAGCAATCTGTTAGGTAGATTAAGTAAATTTGCAAAGTGCCAGTTAATTGTATTAACCCTGAAGATGTTTACCATATCTGAATAACACTTGCATTATTTTCAAAATATTTCTATTTAAATTCACTCATTTTTGCTTAAACTCATTTAAGATGTTCATAAGTAAATAAGCAAAAAGAGACATGTTAAGGTTGGATAGATGGTCTTTGAAGAAATAAATGCACTCAAAGTTGGAGAGTAGTAACTAACAATTTCAAGCATGGGAAGAAAATATGTTTTGAATTGTTGGTTCAAGTTTCTGGGAGTTAAGTAAAAAAAAGGCCAGGAAATTTAAAAAAAAGTAAAGCTTAACTGGTCCTACAATGTTCTGCAAAATTTTAAAACTATATAGCTTTTCTTATTTTTAAAATTAAAGTTCCATTTGCCAACATATAGTATGACACCCACTGCTCATCCTGTCAAGTGCCCCTTCACCCAGTCTCCTAATCCCCCCCTCCAAGCTCTCCTTCCATTACCCCATGCTCATTTCCCAGAGTTAGGAGTCTCTCATGTTTTGTCATCCTCTCTGATTCTCCCACTCACTTTCCATCCTTTTCCATATAAACCCTTTCACTATTTCTTATATTCCCCATATGAGTAAAACGATCTGATTGTCCTTCTCTGACTGACTTACCTCACTCCCATAATACCCCCCAGTTCCATCCATATTGAAGAAAATAGTGGGTATTCGTCGTTTCTACTGGCTGAGTAATATTCCATCGACATATATACCACAACTCCTTTATCCATTCATCTGTCAATGGACATTGAGGCTCCTTCCAAAGTTTGGCTATTTTGGATATTGCTGCTATAAACATTGGAGTGCAGGTGTGTCGGCATTTCACTGCATCTAGTTCTTTTGGATAAATCCCCCATAGTGCAAGTGCTGGGTCATAGGGTAGTTCTATTTTTAAAGCTTGAAGGAAACTCCACACTGTTTTCCAGAATGGTGGGACCAGTTCACCTTCCCACCAACAGTGCAAGAGTGTTCCCCTTCTTGAACATTCCGAATTTTGAACATTCCAGGATAGAAACTGAAAGAATATGTGAACACAAAACCACGTCAGCAAGAAATATTAAGGGGGACACTGTAAAAGAAAGAGGAAGCCCAAAGAAACAATCCACAAAATCACAGACTATAGGTAATCTGATGACGCTAAGTTCATATATTTCAATAGTTTCTCTGAACATAAACAGTGCAAGAGTATTCCCCATAATTTTCCCATTCTCACTGGTGTGAGGTGGTATCTCATTGTGGTTTTGATTTGTATTTCCCTGATGACCAGTGATGCGGAGCATTTTCTCATGTGCTTGTTGGCCATATCTACGTTTTCCTCTGTGAAATTTCTGTTCATGTCTTTTGCCCATTTCATGATTGGATTATTTGTTCCTTTGCTGTTGAGTTTAATAAGTATTTTTATAGATCTTGGATACTAGCCCTTTATCTGATAGGTCATTTGCAAAATTCTTCTCCCATTCTAGTCTTTCTCAATTTTTTTATTGGAGCTAAATTTGCCAAAAAAAATAGCAAACACACAGTGCTCATCCTGTCAAGTGGCCCCTCAGTGCCCATCAGCCAGTCACCCAACCCTCCACCCACCTCCATTTCCACTGATTCCCAGAGTTAGGTGTCTCTCATGTTTTGTTACCCTCACCGATATTTTCACTCATTTTCTCTCCTTTACCCTTTATTAACTTTCACTATTTTTTATATTCCCCAACTGAATGAGACCATAAAATGTTTGTCCTTTTCTGATGGACTTATTTCACTCAGCATAATACCCTCCAGTTCAATCCACATCGAAGCAAATGGTGGGTATTTGTCGTTTCTAAATGCTGAGTAATATTCCATTGTATACATAGAACACAATTTCTTTATCCATTCATCTTTTGATGGACACTGAGGCTTCTTTCACAGTTTGGCTATTGTGGACATTGCTGCTATAAACATTGGGGTGCAGGAGTCCTGGCGTTTCACTGCGTCTGTATCTTTGGGGTAAATCCCCAGCAGTGCAACTGCTGGGTCACAGGGCAGATCTATTTTTAACTCTTTGAGGAACCTCCACACAGTTTTCAGAGTGGCTGCACCAGTTCACATTGCCACCAACAGTGCAAGAGGGTTTCCCTTTCTCCACATCCTCTCCAACATTTGTGGTTTCCTGTCTTGTTAACTTCCCCCATTCTCAGTGGTGTGAGGGGGTATCCCATTGTGGTTTTGAATTATATGTCCCTGATGGCCAGAGATGTGGAGCATTTTCACATGTCCTTGTTGGCCATGTCTCTGTCTTCCTCTGGGAGAATTCTGTTCATGTCTTTTGCCCATTTCAGGATTGGATTGTTTGTTTCTTTGCTGTTGAATTTAATAAGTTCTTTATACATCTTGGATACTAGCCCTTTCTCTGATAGGTCATTTGCAAATATCTTCTCCCATTCTGTAGGTTGTCTTTTAGTTTTGTTGACTGTTTCTTTGGCTGTGCAGAAGTTTCTTATCTTGATGAAGTCCCAATAATTCATTTTTGCTTTTGTTTCTCTTGCCTTCAGGGATGTATCTTACAAGAAGTTGCTGTGGTCAAGTTCAAAAAGTGTGTTGCCTGTGTTCTCAACTATGATTTTGATGGATTCTTGTCTCACATTTAGATCTTTCATCCATTTTGAGTTTATCTTTGTGTATGGTGTAAGAGAATGGTGTAGTTTCATTCTTCTGCAAGTGGCTGTCCAATTTTCCCAAAACCATTTAATGAAGAGATGGTCTTTTTCCCAGTGGACAGTCTTTCCTGCTTTTTCGAATATTAGTTGACCAGAAAGTTGAGGGTCCATTTCTGGATTCTCTATTCTGTTCCATTGATCTATGTGTCTGTTTTTGTGCCAGTACCACACTGTCTTGATGACCATGGCTTTGTAGTACAACCTGAAATGTGGCATTGTGATGCCCACAGATATGGTTTTCTTTTTCAATATTCCCCTGACTTTTTGGGGTCTTTTCTGATTCCACACAAATCTTAAGATGATTTGTTCCAACTCTCTGAAGAAAGTCCATGGTATTTTGATAGGGATTGCATTAAACGTGTATATTGCCCTGGGTAACATTGACATTTACAAAATTAATTCTTCCAATCCATGAGCATGGAATAATTTTCCATCTCTTTGTGTCTTCCTCAATTTCTTTCAGAAGTGTTCTGTAGTTTTTAGGGTATAGATCCTTTACCTCTTTGGTTAGGTTTATTCCTAGGTATCTTCTGCTTTTGGGTGCAATAGTAAATGGGATTGACTCCTTAATTTCTCTTTCTTCAGTCTCATTGTTAGTGTATAGAAATGCCACTGACTTCTGGGCATTGATTTTGTATCCTGCCACACTGCCGAATTGCTGTACAAGTTCTAGCAATCTGGGGGTGGAGTCTTTTGGGTTTTCCATGTACAGTATCATGTCATCAGTGAAGAGGGAGGTTTGTTTCTTTGCCAATTTGAATGCCTTTTATTTCTTTTTGTTGTTTGATTGCTGAGGCTGGGACTTCTATACTATGTTGAATAGCAGTGGTGAGAGTGAACATCCCTGACTTGTTCCTGATCTTAGGGGAAAGTCTCCCAGTGTTTCCCCATTTAGAATATTTGCTGTGAGCTTTTCATAGATGGCTTTTAAGATGCTGAGGAATATTCCCTCTATTCCTACACTCTGAAGAGTTTTTATTCAGGAATGGATGCTGTATTTTGTCAAATGCTTTCTCTGCATCTATTGAGAGGATCATGTGGTTCTTGGTTTTTCTCTTGCTGATATGCTGAATCACATTGATTGCTTTGTGAGTGTTGAACCAGCCTTGCATCCCGGGAATAAATCCCACTTGATCTTGGTGAATAATCTTCTTAATGTACAGTTGGATCCTATTGACTAGTATCTTGTTTAGAATTTTTGCATCCATGTTCATCAGGGATATTGGTCTATACTTCTCCTTTTTGGTGGGGTCTTTGTTTTTAGAATTAAGT
The DNA here is from genome assembly GCF_003254725.2 of Canis lupus dingo. NCBI lineage: Eukaryota > Metazoa > Chordata > Mammalia > Carnivora > Canidae > Canis > Canis lupus. The sequence continues at coordinate 68,303,095 of NC_064281.1, forward strand.
TGACGCTGGCCTCATAGAAAGGATTTGGAAGTATTCCATCTCTTCCTATCTTTCTGAACAGCTTTAGTAGAATAGGTATGGTTTCTTCTTTAAACATTTGATAGAATTCCCCTGGGAAGCCATCTGGCCCTGGACTTTTGTGTTTTGGAAGGTTTTTGATGACTGCTTCAATTTTCTCCCTGGTTATTGGCCTATTCAGATTTTCTATTTCTTCCAGTTCCAGATTTGGTAGTTTGTGGTTTTCTAGAAATGCATCCATTTCTTCTAGATTGCCTAATTTATTGGCGCAAAGCTGCTCATAGTAAGTTTTTAAGATCCTTTGTATTTCTTTGGTATTGGTGGTGATCTCTCCTTTCTCATTCATGATTTTATTAATTTGAGCCCTCTCTCTCTTCTTTTTAATAAGGCTGGCTAATGGTTTATCTATCTTATTAATTCTTTCAAAGAACCAACTCCTGGTTTTCTTGATCTGTTCTACAGTTCTTCTGGTCTCTATTTCGTTGAGTTCTGCTCAAATCTTTATTAATTCTCTTCTTCTGCTGGGTGTAGGATCTATTTGCTGTTTTATTCTCCAGCTCCTTTAGGTGTAAGCTTAGCTTTGTATTTGAGTTCTTTCCAGTTTTTTGGATCGACGCTTCTATTGCAATGTATTTCCCCCTCAGGACTGCTTTTGCTGTATCCCAAAGATTTTGAACGGTTGTATCTTTATTCTCCTTAGTTTCCATGAATCTTTTTAATTCTTCTCCAATTTCCTGGTTGACCCTTTCATCTTTTAGCAGGATGGTCCTTAACCTCCATGTGTTTTAAATCCTTCCAAACTTCCTCTTGTGGTTTAGTTCTAGTTTCAAAGCATTATGGTCTGAAAATATGTAGGTGACAATCTCAATCTTTTGGTATGGTTAAGACCTGATTTCTGACCCACTACGTGTTCTATTCTGGAGAAAGTCCATATGCACTTGAGAAGAAGGTGTATTCAGTTACGTTTGGATGTAAAATTCTGTAAATATCTGTGAAATCCATCTGGTCCAGTGTATCAATTAAAGCTCTTGTTTCAGGTAGCCTGGGTGGCTCAGCAGTTTAGCACTGCCTTCAGTCCAGGGCATGATCCTGGAGACCCGGGATTGAGTCCCACGTCGGACTCCCTGCGTGGAGCCTGCTCCCCTTCCACCTGTGTCTCTGCCTCTCTCTCTCTCTCTTTCTCTCTCTGTGTGTGTCTCTCATGAATAAATAAAATATTTAAAAAATAATAAAGCTCTTGTTTCTTTGGAGATGTTGTACTTAACAGACCTATTGATATTAGAAAGCACTACATTCAAGTGACCAAGTATAAGTGTATTATTTTCTAAGCTTGTCTTAACTGGTTATTAATTGATTGATATACTTGGCAGCTCCAACATTCGGCGCATAAATATTGATGATTGTTAAGTCCTCTTGTTGGATAGATCCTTTAAGAATGTTAGAGTGTCTCTGTTCATCCCTCACCACAGTCTTTGGGATAAACTTTAGTTTATCTGATATAAGAATGGCTACCCCTGCTTTCTTTTGAGGACCATTTGGATGGTAAATGGTTCTCCAACCTTTTATTTTCAGGCTGTAGGTGTCCTTCTGTCTAAAATGAGTCTCTTGTAGACAGCAAATAGATGGGTCCTGCTTTTTTATCCAGTCTGAAACCCTGCGCCTTTTGATGGGGTCATTAAGCTCATTCACGTTCAGAGGTACTATTGAAAGATATGAATTCAGTGTCATCATGATACCTATTCAGTTCCTGTTTTTGTGGATTGTTCCCTTGGACTTCCTCTATTACAGATTCCCCCTTAGTATTTCTTGCAGAGCTGGCTTCGTGGTCACATATTCTTTCAGTTTCTGCTTGTCTTGGAAGCTCTTTATCTCTCCTTCTATTCTGAATGAGAGCCTTGCTGGATAAAGTATTCTTGGATGCATGTTCTTCTCATTTACCACCCTGAATATATCCTGCCAGCCCTTTCTGGCCTACCAGGTCTCTTTGGAAAGGTTTGCGGTTAATCTCATATTTTTCCCCATAAAATTTAGAGATTTCTTGTCTCTTGCTGCTTTAAGGATCTTCTCTTTATCTTTGGAATTTGCAAGCTTCACTATTCAATGTCGAGGTGTTGAGCGGTTTTTATTGATTTTAGGGGGGGGGGTCTCTATTTCCTGGATCTGAATGCCTGTTTCCTTTCCCAGATTAGGAAAGTTTTCAGCTATGATTTGTTCAAATACATATTCTGGACCTCTGTCCATTTTGGCATCCTCGGGAACCCCAATTAAACATAGATTTTTCTTTCTGAGGCTTTCATTTATTTCCCTAAATCTATCCTCATGCTCTTTTAATTGTTTTTCTTTTTTCCTCAGTTTCCTTCTTTGCTATCAACTTGTCTTCTATGTCACCCACTCGTTCTTCTACCTAGTTAACCTTCGTCGTTAGCACCTCTAGTTTGGATTGCATCTCATTTAATTGATTTTTAACTTCAGCCTCATTAGATCTAAATTCTGCAGTCATGAAGTCTCTTGAGTCTTTTATGCTTTTTTCTAGAGCCATCAGTTGTTTTATAACTGTGCTTCTGAATTGGCTTTCTAACATTGAATTGTAATCCAAATTTTGTAACTCTGTGGGAGAGAGGACTGTTTCTGATTCTTTCTTTTGTTTTTTTTTTTTAACTATTTATTTATTTATTTTTATTTTTATTTATTTACTTATGATAGTCACAGAGAGAGAGAGAGGCAGAGACACAGGCAGAGGGAGAAGCAGGCTCCATGCACCGGGAGCCCGACGTGGGATTCGATCCTGGGTCTCCAGGATCACGCCCTGGGCCAAAGGCAGGCGCTAAACCGCTGCGCCACCCAGGGATCCCTGATTCTTTCTTTTGAAGTGAGTTTCCTTCTAGGCATTTTGCTCAGTGCAGAGTGGCCAAAAACAAGTTGTTCTGAGAAAAGGAGAAAAAGAGAGAAGAGAAAAAAGAAAAGAAAAAGAAAAAAAAGAGAAAAGAATTAAAGAAGGAAAAAGGGGGGGAAGCAAACAGAAAACAAAAAACTAGAGGGAGTAATCTCTGATTCTATATATTGTAAATCCCTCGACTTCCCCTGGCACTTTCCACTGCTGCTTGGTCAATAACTTGCTTTTCCCCAGTCAGTCTAGCTGGTCTTCTGGGGGAAGGGCCTTCTGTGCTAATTCTCAGGTGTGAGCACCTGGGGGAGCTGCTCAGCCCCCTGCCTGGTGCCCGGCTCAGTTGGAGTTGTTTTTCCTGTTTATCCTGTGAGGCCTCTGTGAGGCTCAGTGGGGGTTGTTTATCCTGTGAGGCCCCAGGAGGAACAACAGCAGTGGGGTGGGCAGCTCTCCAGCTCTAGAGTCAGCTCCCGCAGTTACTACCGCAGCTCCTAATCTGCAGGGGCCTCCATGCTCCCGGGGCAGGGGCCATCAATCCGCACAGGGCAGGAGTGTCCTTGCTGTCCTGTGCCCTCTCAACCTCTGCCTGTCCTGGGGTAGCCCCGAATCCTGGGCTGTGTCCCCCGGTGCCCTGGGCTCTGGGGCCTATGCTGCTGGAATTGAGCTCCTGGTGCTGCGCAGCCCCCTCCCCACAGAGCTGCCTCCGAGTTGCTCCCTGCCCTACTGGCGCCGCTGCAGCCCTTTAGGGAGCTCGGCTGTGGGGTGTGGAGCGCTCTCCCCCGGGGTGCAGGTCCTCTATTAGTGACCCTGGGAGCCTGAAGCCATCCCCGCCCTTCCTGGAATCCTGGTCCAATTCCCTGCGAGTGCCTTTGGGTCTGGGAAGATTGGTGAAGCTCCCGCTTCTCCGGGACAGGACTTTCCTGTCCTGGGGCCACTCATCCCGGCCTTAGCCCGGCTCCTCACGGGCCCCTCCCCCTTTTATTTCTTTATTTTTTTCCCCGTCTTCCTACCTTGATAGAAGCGTGAACTCTTCTCACTGTAGCATTCCAGCAGTTCTCTCTTTAAATCTCAAGCCACATTCCTAGGTTTTCAGGATGATTTGAAAGTTATCTAGGTAATTTGGTAGGGACAGGTGACTTGGGGACCCTACTCTTCCGCCACCTTGCCCCCTCTTCCTGGAGTTCCACACACACATTTAAAAAATATTTCAAATTTTTACATACGAGGTATAAGAAAATTTGCAGAATGAATATTAATGAACTGGGAAAAAATAAAAGAAACTTCTGTTTCTTTATTCACGCTAATGCTTATGTTTTGAATTATAATTAACATACAGTAGAGGAGAGGGAGGCAAGATGGCAGGATAGAGGACTTCGTTTCCTCTGGTCCTCTAAACTTAGCTAGATAACTATCAAATCATTCTGAACACCTATGAATTCAATCTGAGATGCAAGAAAAGAATTGCTGTAATTCTACAAAGAGAAAAGCTATGACTTTTTGCAAGGTAGGAGTGCAGAAAAGTTAAACTGAGGGGATATATCAGAAGATAAACAATAAGGGGAAAGGAGCTTCTAAAAGCTAGCTACTGGAGGGGTATTCCTGGGTGGCTCAATGTTTTAGCGCCTGCCTTTGGGCCAGGACATGGTCCTGGGGTCTCAGGATCAAGTCCTACATTGGGCTCCCTGCATAGAGCCTGCTTCTCCCTCTGCCTGTGTCTCTGCCTCTTTCTCTCTCTGTGTCTCTCATGAATAAATAAATAAAATCTTTACAAATAATAATAAAAACTAGCTACTGGAAAGTGATATAACATCACAGTGTAAAATTGGAATCTTTAGGGAAGCCTGGGTGGCTCAGAAATTTAGCACCTGCCTTTGGCTCAGGGCGTGATTTCGGAGTCTCACATCGGGCTCCCTGCATGGAGCCTGCTTCTCTCTCTGCCTGTGTCTCTGCCTCTCTCTCTCTCTCTCTGTATGTGTCTCTCATGAATAAATAAATAAAATCTTAAAACAGGAACTTTTAAAAACTGCTCCAAGGAGAGATGTCCCTGCCTGAAAGGTCCCCAGTCGTGGAGGGGAGCAGAATCCTAAGTGGGACAGTGTGGTCTCAAGATCCCCAGAATAACAGAAAGAACAGAGGTGCCTGAGCCAGCAGAGTTCTCAAGCATTGGATCAGGGAAACAGGTTATGACCAGTAGGCCCAGAAGTGGGTTCTCAGCTTGGGTTGTCATAAACTGAGAACTGCATCATGATTGAGTAACAACTGTTTGGGGGGGCCGCAAAGGGCAATATTGTGACAACTCTCTGCATTCCCCCTGGAGAGGTGGAGCAGGTGTGCACACAACTAGACAACAGTTCTCAGTGCCAGGGCCCTGAGAAGGACAGGAACATTGTTACCCTCCATCTTCCCCAAGGATGGTCGGAACAATGTGCACAATTCGGTGACAGTTCTCAGTGCTGGGGCCCTGTAAAGAATTGAAAAGGGGAAATCCTCTCCATTTCTCCAGAAGGGGTGGGGCAGATGCATGCATTATCGAGCTAACACTCTTTTTGCCCAGGTTCTGCAAAATGCAGAAATGCACTGACCTTCTGCCTTCTGCCAGAAGGATCAGTGGGTGCACACTGCAGGAGTCTGCTATGTTTGCCACACATCTCAAACTTTCAGCTCTGGGCTGAGATTCTGCATTGCCATTTTTATTTTCACCCTCTAAAAAGGCACAGGAATCCTTGGGAACAAAAGCCACACAGAGTAACCAGCTTACACTGAGTCTGGCCTGTTTGCAAGAGGCAGTGCAACTACACCCAGACAAAGACACCTGAGAATAAGCACAGCAGGTACCTCCCCCAGAAGACCAGCTGGAAGAACAGGTGAACATCAAGTTTACTGACCAAACAGGAGTGCAAGACTTCAGTGCCAGTGGAAAAGAGTATACAGAATACAAGGATTTATATCATGATTCATGCATCTTTCGTTTTATTTATTTTTTTTTACTTTATGATAGTCAGAGAGAGAGAGAGAGGCAGAGACACAGGCAGAGGGAGAAGCAGGCTCCATGCACTGGGAGCCCGATGTGGGATTCGATCTCGGGTCTCCAGAATTGCGCCCTGGGCCAAAGGCAGGCGCCAAACGGCTGCGCAACCCAGGGATCCCCGTATCTTTCATTTTAAAATGTTCAATTTCCCCCTTTAGAACCAGTATCTTATTTTATCAACGCTTCATTTTTAAGCCGTTTTTAACTTAAAATTTTTATGTGTTTGCATTTTTTAGATGTATTCTTCATTTTTGGCTTCTTTTCACTCTATTCAATTTTATTTTTGTATGTATATACGTTTTGCTTTCTTTACAATTAAGGGATTTAGTGCCTTCTAACACATGGACCAAAATACACACATGATGAAGTGGATCAGTCTGTCTTGTCCATCCTGGGAGCTTATATTATCCCTCCCCCGCCCATTTTTTGGTTATTGTTCTTTTCTCTTTTGGTTTCTGAACTCTTTTCATTTCTCTAGTGTGTATTCCACTTGGGCCATGGTTGACATTTTTTATTTTGTTCTTTGTTCATCCATTATTCTCTGGGAAAAATGACTAGAAGGAGAAATTCACAACAAAAGAAAGAATCAAAGGCAATACTCTCTGCTACAGATCTAAACCATATGTATATAAGTAAAATGTCAGAGCTGGAATTCAGGATAACAATTATAAAGTTACCTTACCAGCTGGACTGAAAAAATAAAGAAGAAGACATTGGAAAATCACTTAGTGCAGAAATGAAATCCAATCAGTCTGAAATGAAAAATTCTTTAACTTAGATGTAGTCAAAATTGGATGCTCTAACAAGTAGAATAAATAAGGTGGGAGAGAGACATAGGAGGCAAGTTGATGGGAAGGAAGGAAGCTGAAGAAAAGAGGAAAGAAATTAAGGGACCAAGAGAGGAGGCTTCAAGAAATCAGTGATGACACAAAATAAAACAATACTAGAATTATTGGGATCACTGAGAGAGAAGAAAGAGAGAGAGGCAGAATAGATTTTTGAGAATATCATAGCTAAGAAAATCTCTAATCTGGGGAGGGAAAAAGCCATCAAAGTCAAGAGATAGAGAGGACCCCTCCCCAAAGCAGTGAAAATATATCAATACCTCAACATGTAATAATGAATCTTGCAAATTTCAGAGATAAAGACAAAATCCTGAGAGAAGCTGAAGCAAAAAAGCCCTTAGTATAATGGGGTAGGAATATTAGACTGGCAGAATGTCTATCCACAGAGACCTGGCAGGACAGAAAGGGATGGCATGATATACTCAGGGTATTAAGTGAGAAAAACATACAGACAAGAACTTTATCCAGGAAGGCTGTCATTCCAAATGGAAGAAGAGATAAAGAGCTTCCAGGACAAACAGAAAATTAATGAATTTGTAACCACTACACCAGCCCCACAATGAATATTGAGGGGGACCCTGTAAGCAAAGAGAGAGCCCGAAGTAACATAGACCAGAGAGAAACAGACAATCCACAATAACAAGCACTTTACAAGTAATAAAATGGCACTAAATTCATATCTTTCAATACTTACTCTGCTATTTTGAAATGAGCAAAATGCTCTAAGAAAAAGACACAAGATATCAGATTGGCTAGAAAAGCAAGATTCATCCGTATGCTGTCTACAAGACTCATTTTATTCCTAAAGGCTACTACAGATTAAAAGTTATGGGGTGGAGGGGCACCCGAATGGCTCAGTGGTTGAGCATCAGCCATTAGCTCAGGTCATGATCCTGAAGTTCTGTGATCAAGTCCCTCATCAAGCTCCCCATGGGGAGCCTGCTTCTCCCTCTGCCTATGTCTTTTCCTCTCCCTCTGTGTCTCTCATGAATTAATAAATAAAATCTTTAAAAAAAATTAAAAGTGATGAGGTGGAGAACTATTTATCATGCTAATGTACCTCAAAAGAAAGCTGGGGTAGCAACCTCATATAAGACAAATTAGATTTTAAACCAAAGACTGTAGTATGGGATGAAGAGCGACACTATATCCTACTAAAAGGGTCTATCAAACAAGAATTTCTAACAATTACAAACATTTATGCTCCTAACTTGAAGCAGCCAATTATACCAACAATTAACCAAATTTAAGAAACACACAGATGATAATACAATAATAGTAGGGGACCTCAACACCCCACTCATAGCAATGGATATATCATCTATGCAAAAGATCAACAAGGAAACAAGGGCTTTGAATGCACACTGGACCAGGTGGAATTCACAGATATATTCAGAGCATTCCACTTTAAAACAACAGAATAATCATTCTTCTCAAGCACACATGGATTATTCTCCAGAATAGAAAACATACTAGGTCACAAATCAATACCAGAAGATTAGGAATATTCCCTACATATTTTCAGACCACAGTGCTTTGAATCTTGGACCCAATCACAAGATTTGGAAGGAACTCAAACACTTGTTGGTTAAAGAGCATCCTGCTAAAGAATGAAGAGGTCAACCCAGAAATTAAAAAAAAAAAAAAACTTTTTAAAATCATGAAAACTAGTGAATATGAAAACATAAATGTTCAAAGTCTTTTGGATAAAGCAAAAGTGGTCCTAAGAGGGAAGTAAATTTTAATACAAGACTTTCTCAAAAAATTAGAAAAGTCTCAAAGACATAAGCTAACTTTACACCTAAAAAACTGGAGAAAGAACAGCAAATAAAGCCTCAACCAAGCAGGAGAAGAGAAATAAAGTTTAGAGCATAAATCAATGAAATAGAACCCAGAAGTACTTGAGAGAAGAACAATGAAAGTAGAAGCTGGTTAGCTGAAAGAATTAATAAGATCTACAAATCCCTAGCCAGAGTATTCATGAAGAAAAGAGAAAGGACCCAGATAAATAACATCATGAATGAAAAAGGAGAAATCATGACCAACACCAAAGAAATATAAATGATTTTATTTATTTATTCGTGAGACACACACACACACACACAGAGAGAGAGGCAGAGACACAGGTAGAGGGAGAAGCAGGCTCCATGCAGGGAGCCTGATGCGGGACTCAATCCCAGGTCTCTGGGATCACGCCCTGGACTGAAGGTGGCGCTAAACCACTGAGCCACCCGGGCTGCCCAAAAATGATTTTAGAACATATTATAAACAATGATATGCCAAAATTAGGCAACCTGGAAGAAACGGATGCATTCCTGGAAACTTATAAACTACCACAACTGAAACAGGAAGAAATAGCAAGCCTGAACACCCCATAACCAACAAGGAGATAAAATTAATAATAAAAAATCTCCCAATGAATAAGAGTCCAGGGCTGGATAGCTTCCCAGCATAACTGTACCAATATTTAAAGAAGAAATAGTACTTTTCTTCTGAAGCTCTTTCAAAAAATAGAAATGGAAGAAAATCTACCAAACTCATTCTATGAGGCTAAAATTACCTTGACCCCAAAACCAAAGACCCCATCAAAAAGGGCAATCACAGATCAGTATTCCTGATGAACATGGATGCCAAAATTCTCACCAAGATACTAGCCAGTAGGATCCAACAGTACATTAAAAGGATTATTTACCATGACCAACTAGGTTTACTCCTGCAGTACAGGGGTGGTTTAATATGCACAAATTAATCAATGTGATACATACATCAATGAAAGAAAGGACAATAGCTATATATGATCTTCTCAATTGATGCAGAAAAAGCCTTTGACAAAATATAGTATTCTTTCTTGATTAAAAGTCTCCACAGTATAGGGATAGAGGGAACATATCTCAACATCAAAAAAGCCATCTACCAAAAGCCCAGAGTGAATATGATCATCAATCAGGAAAACTTGAGATCTTTTCTAAAATGTTAGGAATACAACAGGGATACCCACCCTCACCACTGTTGTTCAACATAGTACTAGAAGTCCTAGCATCAGCAATCAGACAACAAAAAAGAAATAAAAGACGTTCAAATTAACAAAGGAGTATTCTAGCTATACATATGTATATAGTATATATATATATCATATATATCAATACATATTAGAATATTACTCAGCCATCAGAAAGGACTAATACCACTTACATCAATATGGATGGAACTGGAAGGTATTATGCTGAGTGAAATCAATTGGAGAAAGACAATTATCATATGATTTCACTTATATGTGGAATATAGGAAACAGCACAGAGGATAATAGAGTAAGGGAGGAAAAACTGAATGGGAATGTATCAGAGAGAAAAACCATGAGAAACTCTTAGCTATAGGAAACAAACTGAGGGTTGCTGGAGGGGAGGTGGTTGGGAGGAGGAGTTAATTGAATGATTGGCATTAATAGGGCACATGATGTGATGAGCACTTGGTGTCTTAGGCAACTGATGAATTATTGAACACTACATCTGAAAATAAATATGTAATATATGTTGGCTAATTCATTTTAAATAAAATAAATAAATAAAATACCACCTATATTGCTGAAATAATATTTTTAAATAAAATGTAAGTCACAATTTCCCTGCAAATTTTAACTTACAAATAAAAACATTAAAACTTGTGCTTTGCATAATACAAATGTATAAAAATTATTTTAAAATAACTTTTAAGTATTATGTCTGAACCATGGAATATCTCTATATAGAAGTTCTTATTTATGCCTGAGGCTGAACTATGTGGATATTTGTTGATTCTGATAACAGTTGACTTCCCATTACTTTAACTTTTCTTATAACGTCTAAAGATCTTTAAGTTTCAAGCACTTAATTATATTCCATAGCTAAGGAAGTCCTTGATAATATAACATAATTACAGGTCATAGTTATATTAACATCTTAATAAGACAATGATTTGCTTAATGAGAGGAAAAATATTGTAATCAAAATCAGTCTTATCTCTAGGAGGGGCAGAATATATTGTAAATTTTGAAGCATACTAGGATACCTGTCTGATGAAATAGATTTTACAACTACATTGACCATGACATTTAGTTGGTGGTCATAAAATTTACTTAGGTTAGTAAATATCCCTGTTAAAATTCATTGTTATCAGGAATAGTTGAAACTTTGAAATAAGACTGTTGTATAACCACTTATTGTCAGTTAATTTCTACATTATCTTTATTCATCCAAGTTGAATGATATTGTAGTTATTCTTGTGTTCTTATATACAGAAATAATGACTCAAGTGTAGGGAGGGTGGAACTATTGTTGCTTGAAATGTTGGCAATATAGGTTCAAAAATTTCCATAGTTGAGGGGCCCCTGGGTGTCTCATTAATTCTCCAACTCTTGGTTTAAGCTCAGCTCATGATCTCAGGGTTGTGAGACAAGCCATGCATTGGGCTCCATGCTCAGAGTGGAGTCTGCTTGAGATTCTTTTCTGACTTTCTCCTTTTTTCTCTGCTCCTCACTCTGCTTTCACGTTCTCTCATTCTCTAAAATAAATACATAAAAACATAAATAAAACTTTAATTTATTAAAGGGGAACACTCTTCCAGAGTTGTTGGGAATGCAAACTTGTACAGCCACTCTGGAAACAGGTTGGAGGTTCCTTAAAAATTAAAAAAAAATAGAACTACTCTATGACCCAGTAATTGAACAAGTATATATTTACCCAAAGGATTCAAAACTACAGATCTGGGGGAGTCCACCCACCCCACCATTTATAGCAGTACAATCAATAATAGCCAAACTATGGAGAGAGCCCAAATGTCCATTGACTGATGAATAGATAAAGAAGAGTTATATATACCACACACAATGGAATATTAGTTAGGCATCAAAAGGAATGAAATCTGTACATTTGCAACATTGTAAATGGAGCTAGAGTGTATTATTCTAACTGAAACAAGTCAGTCAGAGAAAGACAAATATCATATGATCTCACTCATATGTGGAATTTAAGAAAGAAAATAGGTGGCCATATGGGAAGGGGGAAAAGAAAAATTGGAAGGTAAATAAGGCAAAAGAGACTCTTAAATGTAGAGAATAAAGTGAGTTTTGTTGGAGGAAGGTGGGGGGATAGGCTAGATGGGGGATGGGCATTAAAGAGGACACTTGGTGTTTTTTTTTTTTTAATTTTTTATTTATTTATGATAGTCACAGAGAGAGAGAGAGAGAGAGAGAGAGAGAGGCAGAGACACAGGCAGAGGGAGAAGCAGGCTCCATGCACTGGGAGCCTGATGTGGGATTCGATCCTGGGTCTCCAGGATCGCTCCCTGGGCCAAAGGCAGGCGCTAAACCGCTGCGCCACCCAGGGATCCCACACTTGGTGTTTTTATGTAAGTGATGGATCATTGAATTCTACTGTATTTTAACTAACTCTAAATTTAAAAATTAAATTTAAAAAAGTAAGCAAAAAAAAAGAGAAGAGGTTAGAGTAGTGGGAAGGAGTTAGATTGTGAGGGCTTTTGTTGGTCATATTATAGTAGCATTGTTTACCTTTGTCATAAGACCTAGATTGTTATTTTTTCTAAAGATTGGTGGCTTGAGGAATAGCATGACACATGATCCAATATGTTTTTAAAGATTTATTTATTTATTTACTCATGAGACACACACAGAGAGAGGCAGAGACATAGTTGGAGAAGCAGGCCCCTCACAGGGAGCCTGATGTGGGACTCAATTCCCCCACCCAGGATCAAGCCCTGAGCGGAAGGCAGACACTCAACCCCTGAGCCACCCAGGCATCCCATGGTCCAGGATTCTTAATAATTAAATAATAGCATATTATGAATAAAATTTTTAAAAAATAGCTTATACGCTTAAAAAATGATAATATGAAATTTTCATTGGAAAGTGTAAGAGTTCAGATACTGTACTTGTTTAATCCATCTTTGTAATTGTAGTCTACCATGGAGTCTGGTAGCATAGAGGGCCTCCAAAAACATTCATTGCATGTATGCATGGGTTGATGTAGAATTTTTTTATGTTCATAATGAATATTTTGCGTGCTGTCTTCTACACACATTCTGCACCTAATAAACATTTTTGAATGATGATCTTTCTGCCTACTTTACTCATCTTTCACAGTCCAATAACTTTCATTAGAATATTAAGCTACTAAAACTAAAAATCTCATCTCTATAATGACCATGCATAAAATAAAATTCCACACTGGACTTGATTTTCTATATTTTTCTGTTTTCAAATCCTGTGACTCAAAATATATTTTATTTTTTTAAAGATTTTAATTAATTAATTTATTTATTTATTTGAGAGGGAGAGTGTGTACATGAGTGGAGGAGGGGCAGGAGGAGAGGGAGAAGCAGATTTGTTACTGAGCAGTTGAACACAGTTTGGGCCTGAATCACACATATTGGGCCTGAATCCCAGGACCCTGAGATCATGACCTGAGCTGAAAGAAGGCAGATGCTTAACCAATTGAGCCACACAGGAACCCCTCAAAATTGATTTTTATACATATATAATAAGACTGAGGGGATCCCTGGGTGGCGCAGCAGTTTAGCGCCTGCCTTTGGCCCAGGGCGCGATCCTGGAGACCCGGGATCGAATCCCACGTCGTGCTCCCGGTGCATGGAGCCTGCTTCTCCCTCTGCCTATGCCTCTGCCTCTCTCTCTCTCTGTGTGTGTGTGACTATCATAAATAAATAAAAATTTAAAAAAAAGACTGAGGTTAAGTTTTTGGCTTCTCTCATATTTTTAAAATAGTGAAGGAAAATGTGTTCTTACTAGAGTTATTATGTGACTCCAAAAATGAATTTTCATTGTTTGGTGTCTGTTAAAATTCTCAATCTATTTCTGAAATATTATGTTGTCCCCCTTTATAGAGATATATTGAAACAATTATCCAGAGGCTACTCTTAAATGTGACATGTGTCCCACACTCCAATCCATAGTATAAAGTGCTCATTTGCTCTTCCGGTCCAAATTGCTGAAACATTCAATGAATTCAACCATCTTTTTCTGTGCATAAAGCAGGAAGTAGCCATTATGGAAAGATTTGAAGAAATACCAAATATCTACTAACCAATAAATTCTTTCCCTTTTCAAATTATGTGTTTTGTACAAAATTCAAACCAATAAAACTAGTTTTGGTTAGTGTCAGAAAGTAATGCTACTTGAATAACTATTATGTGTTACAAACTTCCAAGTATTTTAAAAATTATCTTTATTGAGATATATACATTTTATTGTATTTAACTATGTTTTAAGCATGCAGTTTGATGAGTTTTGACAAATGGGTACACATATGTGACCATGATACCAAACAAGATACAGAAAACTTCTATCACTCTAATAACTTCATTCCTGCTTCTGTTTAATCTCTACATTCCCACTACACATAAACACTCATGTGATTTCCATGTCTATAGATTAGTTTTTCTTCTTCTAAAACTTCATATAAACGGAATGTGTGTTGGTAAATTGTTTGTATTTATTTATTTATTTATTTATTTATTTACTTACTTTGCTGAGTGGCATTACTTTGAAGATACCATTAATTTCTCACCTATTTGCTTATTAATGGACATATCAATTTTTTAGTTGTGGCTTTTTTTCTTTTTTCTTTCTTATTTTACAATTGCTATTATAATTTTTGCCCAGGTGACAAGTGTTTCTATGGACACATTTTCAATTCTTTTGATTAAATACCAAACAGTTGATTTCCTGGCTTTAGAGCAAATTATCATTAGCTTTATAATAAAATGCCGATTTTCCCCAGATTTGTTATAATATTACTATACACTCACCACTATATAGGAATGAATCGTTTACTACATTTATTCATGTTAATATTTGATATTGTCAGTCTTTCTATTCTGATGGTCTGTGAAGTAATATAAGATTCACATTGTGATTTAAATTACATTTTCTCTAATGTTAGTAATATTGAGTACCTACTCATGGGTCCAATGTTGTTGAGTATATCTCTTGAGTTTATTAAAATCTTTCAAATTTTTTTCAAGTACTTTTATAACTGCTTTATTGAGATATAATTTTCCCTAGGAATCTTCCAATCTACTTTCTGTCTGTACATATGATTTCCTTATTTTTAATATTTCATATAAATGGAATTATAGAATTTTTAAATATTTTCTGACTGACTTCTTAGACATAGAAAAACATTTTAGGTGTTTTTTCACATGTTAGCATATCTTAGTGCTCCATTTTTTATGGCTGACTTGCATTATATATATATATATATATATATATATATATACCACATCTTCCTTATACATTTCTCACTTAATGAAAATTTGAATTGTTTTCATTTCTTAGCTACTATGAATAACATGCTATGAACATTTGCGTACAGATTTTTTTTAATATATGCTTTAATTCCCTAGATTATATATTTGGGAGTAGAACTTCTGGGTTGTATGGTAGCTTCATATTTGAATTTTGAAGAAATGCCAAATATTTCTAAATGCATTACACAATTTTACACTGTAACCAATAGTGTACAAGGTTAAAATATATTCACTTTGTTGTCAAAAATTATTATTATTTGTATTTTTATCTTACCCATTTCAGTGGGTATGAAGGGTTACCTCACTATGGTTTTGATCTGCATTTTTCAGATAGCTAACAATATAGGATATTTTTAACTGTCTTATTGGCAGTTTGTATGTATAGCTTAGATGATTGTTTAATCATTTTTAATTGGGATATATATCTTTTTCTTATTGAGATATAACTATTTATGTATTTTAGAAATAAATTCTTTTTCAGGTGTATGATTTTCAAATATTTATTTTATTCTGTGAGTTGTATTTTTACTAATTTGATGTTATATTTTGTACCAATAAAACTTCTTTATGAAGTTCAATTACTGATATGTTGCAAAAATTCAATGTTGTTGGAGCAATAATTTATATAAAATAAGATACATATATTTTTTCTTCCAAAGTTTTCATATAAATCCCAGTTAGTTAAAATACAGTGTAATATTAGTTTCAGGTATAGGATCTAGTGACTTATCACTTACATAAAACATCCATTGATCATCACAAGTGCTTCCTTAATACTCATTACTCATTTTACCCATCCCCTCATTCACCTCCCACCAGCAACCCTGAATTTGTTCCTATTGTTAAGAGGCTGCTTTACGTTTGGCCTTTCTCTCTTCCTCCACAATGTTCATCTGTTTTGTTTCTTAAATTTCACATATGAATGAAATAATATGGTATTTGTCTTTTCCTGACTTATTTTTCTTATTGTTATATTATCTAGTTCCATCCATGTCATTGGAAATAGCAAGATTTCATTCCTTTTTATGGCTACGATTCCATTATGTATACTACAACTTCTTTATCCATTCATCAGCCAGCGGATGATTGGGCTTTTCCATGATTTGACTATTGATAATTCTGCTATAAATATAAGGGTACATCGACCACTACAAATAAGTATTTTTGTATCATTTGGATAAATACCCAGTATTGTGGTTATTGGATCGTAGACAAGTCTTATTTTTAACTTTTTGAGAAGCCTCCATAGTGTTTTCCAGAGTGGCTCTGCTATTTTGCATTCCCATCAACATTTTTAGAGGGTTCTTCTTTCTCCACATCTTCACCAACATCTGTTGGTATTGTTAATTTTACACATTCTAACAGGTGTGAGGTGATATCTCATTGTAGTTTTTATTTGTATTTCTCTGATAATAAGTGACGTTGAACATCTTTTCATGTGTCTGATAGCCATTTGAATGTCTTCTTTAGAAAAATGTGCATTTATGACATCTTCCTATTTTTTAAGTGGATTATTTGTTTTTTGGATATTGAGTTTACAACCTTTTATATAATTTGGATACTAACCCTTTATCAGATATGTCATTTGTAAATATCTTCTCCCATTCTGAAGGTTACCTTTTAGTTTTGTTGATTGCTTCTTTCACCATGCAGAAGATTTTTTATCTTGATTAAGTCTTAATAGTTTATTTTTTTCTTTTTTTTCTTTTGCCTCAGGAGACATTTTTAGCAAGAATATGCTATAGCTGAGGTCAAAGAGGTTGCTACATGTGTTGTCCTCTAGAATTTTGATGGTTTATTGTCTCACACTTAGTTATTTCACCTTTGAATTTATTTTTGTGTATGTTGATACAGGTTCATTATTTTTCATGTTGCTGTCCAGTTTTCCCAGTACCATTTGAAGATACTGTCTTTTCCATTGGATAGTTCTTCCTGATTTGTTAAAAATTAGTTGACCGTATAGGTGTTGGTCCATTTCTGGATTTTATCTTCTGTTCCATTGATCTACATCTGCTTTTATGTCAGCATTATATAATAGCTTTGTAATATAGCTTGAAGTCTGGAATTGTGATGCACCTAGCTTTGCTTTGCTTTTTCAAGATTGTTTTGACTTTTGGGATTCCATATAAATTTTAATATTGTTAGTTCTAGCTCTGTGAAAAATGCTGGTGGTATTTTGATAGGGATTACATTAAATGTATAGATAACATTGGGTATTAGAGATATTTTATTTTTTAAGATTTAAAAAAATATTTGATAGGGAGTGAGAGAGCACAAGCAAGGGGAGCTGCAGAGGGAGAGGGAGAATCAGGCCCTCCACTGGAAAGAAAGCCCAATGTGGGGCTCAATCCCAGGAATCTGGGATCATGACCTGAGCCAGATAGACACTTAACAAGTGGAGCCACACAGGCTCCCTATTATAGACATTTTAACACTATTTATTCTTGCAATCCATGAGCATGGAGTGTTTTTCCATTTAATTTTGTCATCTCCAATTTCTTTCATTGGTGTTTTATAGTTTTCAGAATAGAGATCTTTTACCTCTTTAACCCAATTAAAGTTGGGTTATTCCTAGGTTTCTTATGGTTTGGACCCAATTGTAAATGGGATCGGTTCCTTGATTTCCATTTTTGCTTCTTCATTATTGGTGGTATACAAATGCAACAGATTTCTGTATGTTGATTTTATATTCTGCAACTTTGCTGAATTTGTGTATCACATCTAGCATTTTTTGTGGAGTCTTTCAGAATATCATGTCTTCCACAAATAGTGAAAGTTTGACTTCTTTCTTGCTGATTTGATGATTTTTGTTTATCTTTTTTTCTGATTCCTGAGGCTAGGACTTCCAGTACCATGTTAAATAACAGTGGTGCAAGTATACATGCCTGTCTTGTTCCTAACTATAGAAGAAAAGGTCTCTGTTTTTCCTCATTGAGAATAATATTAGCTGTGGGTTGTTCTATATGTCCTTTATGATGTTGAGGTATGTTCCCTCTGTCCCTGCTCTGTCCCTTTTTATCAAGAAAAGATGCTGTACTTTGCTAAATGCTTTTATCTGCATCTATTGAGAGGATCATATAGCTCTTAACCTTTATTTTATTAATGTGATGTATCACACTGATTGATTTGTGAATAGTGAACCATTCTTGCAGCCCTGAAATAAGTTGCTCTTGATTGTGGTGAATGATTCTTTTAAGGTACTATTGGATTAGATTTGCTAGCACTTTCTTAGTATTTTTGCATCCATGTTCATAGGGATATTGGTCTGTAGTTTCATCTTATAGTGGAATCTTTGGTTTCAAATCAGAGTAAAGCCAGCTTGGTAGAATGAGTTTAGAGATCTTTGTTCCATTTCTTTTTTTTTTTTTGGAATATTTTGAGAATAGGTTTTAACTCTTCCTTATGTATTTAATAACATTCACCTGTGAAGCCATCTGGCCATGGACTTATGTTTCTTGGCAGATTATTGATTACTGATTCAGTTTCTTTGCTTCTTTTTGGTCTGTACAAGTTTTTTATTTCTTTCTATTTATTTTGGAGTCTATATGTTTCTAAGAATGCATCCATTTCTTCTAGATTGCCCAATTTATTGGCACATATTTTTCATAATATTCTCTTATTGTTTTTCTGTGGTGTTGGTTGTGATATCTCTCAGTCATGATTTTATTTATTTGGTTCTTATCTGTTTTCTTTTTGATAAATCTGACTAGGGGTTTGTCATTTTTATTAATTCTTTCAGAGAAGTAGCACCTGGTTTTATTGATCTGTTCTACTGTTTGTTTGTTTCTATTTTGTTCTGGTTCCATTCTAGTCATTTAATTCTGTTCTAATTTTTGCTGTTTCCCTTCTTTGCTGCCCTTAGGCTTAATTTGTTGTTCTTTTTCTAGCTTTTTTAGGTGTAAATTAATGTATTTGTAATTTTTCTTGCTTCTTGAGGTAGGCTTGTATATAATTCCCTCTTATCACTGCTATTGCTGCATCCCAAAGTTTTAGACCCGTTCACTGCCATTTATTTATTTATTTATTTATTTATTTATTTATTTCTATCTTATTTAATTTCCTGGTTGACCCATTCATTACTTAGTCCCACTTTGTTGCTTCTTTTGTCATTGTTTTTGGAGATTTTCTCTGTTTCTTTGTAGTCTTTTTCACTATTGGTCTTTCCCACTCAAAGTACCCCCTTTACTATTTCTTGCAGGGCTGGTTTAGTGGTCACAAACTCCTTTAATTTTTGTTTATCTGGGAATCTCTTTATCTCTCCTTCTATTCTGAATGGTAGCCTTGCTGAGTAGAGTATCCTTGGCTGCAGATTTTTTTTTCCATTTAACACATCAAATATATCATACCACTCTCTTCTGGCCTGCAGGTTTCTGTGGGTAGTTCTTCTGCTAATCTTATTTGTCTGCCTTTGGAAGTTAGGGACTTCTTTTGTCTTTCTGCTTTTAGTATTTTTTCATCTATGTATTTTTAAAATTTGTGTATAATATATCTTGGTGTTGGTCTGCTCTTGTTGATTTTGATGGGAGTCTCTGTGCTTCCTAGTTTTGAAAGTTCATTTCAAGTTCTTAACTTCCTTAAGTTTTCAGCTATAATTTCCTCAAATAAACCTTATGCCCCTTTTTCTTTCTCTTCTTCTTCTATGATATAAATACTATTATGTCTCATGGAATCACTCAGTTCTCTAAGTATACTTTCATGGTCCAAGTTTTTCTTTCCCTCTTTTGTTCAGCTATATTATCTTCCATAATTCTATGTTCTCTATCACTTATTTATATTCCTCTGTTTCTTACATACTTGTCATTTCATCCACTTGGTTTTGAATCTTGATAATTGCATTTTTCATTTAAGCCTATTTGGTTTCAACTCTTTTATCTCTGCACTAAGCATATCCCTGATATTTTCTATGCTTTTCTCAAGTTCAGCTACTACCCTTACGATTGTTTCTTTAAATTCTGGATCAAGCATATTACTTTAACTGGTTTTGATTAGATCCCTGGCCATGACTTTTGTTGTTCTTTTTTGGGGGATGGATTCTTCACTCTTGGCATTTTGTCTAGGTCTCTGTCTTTTCTGTGTTAGGAAAACCTTTTATGTTTCCTGCTCTTGAGAGTAATTGCTTTCTGAAGAAGAGGTCATATAATGCCCATGGCCTGGTGTCAGCTACATGCATTCTGGTGCTGTTTTATGGCTGTTCTTTCCCTCAGCTCAGTATTCTGCAGATTTTTTTCCTTCCCTGCAGTGGGGATTCTTTTTTTAAAGATTTTATTTATTCATGAGCGACACAGAGAAAGAGAGGCAGAGACACAGGCAGAGGGAAAAGCAGGCTCCATGCAGGGAGCCCAATATAGGACTCAATCCCAGGACTCCAGGATCATCAGGATCATGCCCTGAGCTGAAGGCAGATGCTCAACCACTGAGCCACCCAGGTGTCCCTGCAGTGGGATTAGAACTTGATCAGAGTGTGGTGAGTTTTTACTAAGTGTGCTCTGGTTTGCTTGTTAAGGAACCTGATGCTATTTCCAGGAGAGCTGAAGCTTTGTAGAACTCTATAGTCAGTAGATGTGGTAAGTATGGGGTTTGTTCTGTCTTCTGGGGGAGGGGCCTGCTATGTTATTTCTCAGACACACTTGCCTGAGAAAAGCAGTACCAGTAAAGATCATAGGGGCAGGGCTTGGTGTAAACAGTTTAGGCAGCCACTGTTGGTGCTGTACTGTTTACTGAAGTTAGTTTATGCTGACAGATGAGGAACGTAAATGGTACTAGTCAGCTTCTTTGCCCTGGAGAGGAATTTATGCTTGCTGCTGTCAGGGAAGCCCTCTCAGAAAAACCTAGCCCAAATGAATATTAGGTATTTTTCAGATCACTGTTTTCACACTGTGTCCAGGTTGCTTGCCTGCCTGGAGAAGTGCAGTGCACTTTGGGCTCCCTACCCCATCTAGGTTGGCTCACTTAAAACTCCCAACTTTAAGGACCTGATTTGGCCTGAGCCTTCACTAGTCTTCTGGGGCAGTGTCTCGCCACACTGGGATTGATTCAAGTTAGATGCAGAAGGGCAGTTACACTAGAGTACAATAACATGGGGTTTGGAACAAAGCATACTAAAGAGCCAGTGTCCAGGTTGGCCACCTTTGGGAGGTGTCTCTGTACCTATGCTGAAAGGTGGAGGGGAAGAAAAGGTGTCCACACACTCTTTTGTCCCAGAATAGGAAATGGCACCCCTCTCCGATGTGCTTCAAGAAGAAGGAGCCATCTCTTCCAGTGTGTCTTAGGTGAGCCTCAGATATTTCCATCTGTCTGAGGTTACCTGCTTGCCTTCTCTACTAGAACACTGAAATGCTTTCTGGGGTCTATACCAGCCAAGACATAGACGTCTAAAACTCCAGCCTTTGAGCCTTACTGGTGGCAAAATCTCATGAAAATCATCCCCTCTCATTTCCTCAATGTCTTTGGGAAAGTGTTTTCCTTGTGTGATCCCCCTGTGTGCTCCTCTCTCCCTAATCGGTGCTCCTTCCCCTCTGTAGCACCCTTGACCCATTTCTTCCCCACACCATTTCTCTGCACCTCCTACCTTCCATGATGTGGTCTCTTCTCTCCCTTTAGTTGTGTAGTTTGTTATGTCAATCCTCAGAATGATTTCCTGTGTATTCAGAATATTTTGATATTTATCTAGTTGTGCTCAAGGGATGATAAACGCCTACGATCCTCCTACTAATCCATAATTGTAGCTACTCTCCCTAAGTTACATATATTTTAAATATATATTAAAATGAGTTTGGGGGGCATGTTGGTGGATCAGTCAGTTAAGCATCTATCTCTAGCTCAGGTTGTGATCCCAGGGTCCTGGGATCAAACCCAGAATTGGGCTCTCCGTTCAGCGGGAAGCCTGTTTATCCTTCTCTTCCTCACTCATACACTCTCTCTCTCAAATAAAGAAACAAAATCTTTAAATAAAAATAACATGAGTTTTGGCACTTATATTTATTTCCTACATACCTAATGCAGTTAACCACTAATGAGGTTTCTATCAATATAAATCATTTTGTCACTTCTAGATCTTTATGTAAATGGAATAATGCAAAATGGAGTAATGCAAAAGGCATTGCTTTTTAACTGGTTTCTTTAAACATGTTGTTTCTGAGATTTATTCATGTTGTTATATGTATCAGTGTTTATTCATTTTTATTGCAATGTAGTTATGGCTATACTAGTGTCTTTATCCAGTCATCATTTGATAGAAATTTAGTTTCTAGTTTTTTGTTATTATGAGTAAATTAGCTGCAAACATTTGTTCATAAGTCCTTTGTGTTTACCCATTTTTTATTGAGGGAAGTATAAAAGTTTTTGTTCCATATACAAGACTTTTGTCATATATATTTTTTTATATGTATTCACTTTCATGAAGCAATTGTAACCTTGGAAAACATTAACAAACTGGTCTTGTTGAGGGTAAGAGCTAGTGTAACAGATATTTATACCAAAGAAAACCACAAGGCAACATGACATTTTCTACATAATGAAAGTGGAAGCTTTGCTCAAGGTTGCAGGAAAAGGGGACTGGAGGGAATAAAGAAGTCATAATAAGGTAGATAATGAACTAAAAAAAGAAAAAAAACAAATTCTCACTATTTTACCATATTGCCTGTGTTTTTTATTCCACCAAAATAAATTAATACTCATTTATCTGAATAAAACTTCTATTTATTTCATGTTTTATACTGTCCCTTCCTTTTTTTTTAATTTTTATTTATTTATGATAGTCACAGAGAGAGAGAGAGAGAGAGAGAGAGAGAGAGGGAGAGACACAGGCAGAGGGAGAAGCAGGCTCCATGCACCGGGAGCCCGACGTGGGATTCAACCCCGGGTCTCCAGGATCGGGCCCTGGGCCAAAGGCAGGCGCCAAACCACTGCGCCACCCAGGGATCCCTATACTGTCCTTTCCTTTTGACTCCTTTTACAGAAGGAACAAAATGGTAGGTGCTTCTCCTACCACAAATATATATTTATGGCATAACTTTTGCCAGTGAGAAAGGATGACAATACATTGTAGAGTCAAAGACACAGACTTTACACTCAGAAATATTGCAATTTTAATTATATTTCTGCTATCTTAGATGTGTGACTTTGTATAAGATACTCAGTATCTCTAAGCATCTAGGATTTCATATGTTTTATGATACATATAATGATTACATATAAAGCAGGGTAGTTTCAGGATTTAAAAATGTGTATTTATAATTTGCTTAGCTATTATGATACATGATGATTATTTGTCAGTTCCTTAATTATGGGGGTTATTTCATAATAAATAATATAGCTTTACATGCTCATAATTAAAAAGGTTTAGGATAGGCCAGATATTGCCTCTGATGCTATACTTCTGGCAAGGCCTCTAATATATCATCATCTTCAATTTAGAAACTGAAAGAGTTACATGATCTATAGAATTTATTCCTTTTAGTCTACTATTCACTTATTGTCAGGTTTCTTACAGTTTGAAGCTCCTTGAGGAATAGGATTTATCTTCACAGCAATATCATTGATTAATCAGCAGCAGAAGTAAGAAATATGGCCATTTTACTCATTATTTGTTCTTTAATAATGAGACTCAATAGATATCTTTCCCTAGTTTTATTTAATTCTTATTATTTTGATATTTGCTTTTTTATTTGTTTATTTTCCATCTTTTACCACTGGAATATAAGCTCCATACTGCCAAGATAATTTCTGTTGTATTCACTTTTGTTTATCCAGAATAAACAGTGTCTGATGCATAGTATCAGCATAGTACATATTTTTGATAAGAATAAATGATTTAATGCCATCTTCTAGAGTTTATAATAGAAAAGTCTATTAGGTAGTTTTTACAATGCCTTATGAAGTTTATGAATAAGAAAATAATCCAGTGAAGTAGAAACATCAGTTTATTTTGCATAAATAATGTGCTACTTTAAAATTCTCCTTTTAAAACTTGCTTCTGAGGGCAATCTGAAAAAGTACACCAAGAAAGATAGCTAATGATTTTTTAAAATTTGTATTTATTTGAGGAGAGAGAGTGAGCAAGAGAGAAAGAGAGCATGAATGGGAGGAGAGGAAGAAGCAGACTCCCTGCTGAGCAGGAAGCCCAGTGCTGGGCTTGATCCTGGCCCTCCAGGATCATGATCTGAACCAAATGCATTTTAAAGTAATCACACTCAACAAAGGGCTGAAACTCACAGCCCTGTAATCAAGAGTTGCTCACTAAACCAACTGAGCCAGCCAGGTGCCCCACCCCCTAAGAAGGGTAACTTCAGAATATTTCCACTTTGTCTTCAATAAATATTTAATGCCAAGGGAATAATTTTATTATTTCCTATTGAGTTTTTTCCAGTGAAATTAATACTGAATTGTTTCTTTCCTCAGAAAGAAAAGGTAGCAACAATAAAAATATAGATTTATATCCCTTTCCAGTAAAAATCGTCTAAAGTTCCAAAGTGTTGGAAGAGAAGCTGGGAGTGGTGGTGTTGACTAAAATGTTCAGTGAGTACAAGAACTGTGAAACAATATCAAACTCCACTTAACCTGTGTTCTAAAGAAAAGACTTCTGGATATGCAGTTTGAAAATCAGCTGTAGTATTGTCTGTGTGACCAAACCTTGAGTCACTTACTTAATTTTCCTAATTCACAATTATTTGTATTACAGACTCTTAAAATGAGTGAGAAAACTCATGGCTCTCTGTCTCTTTTAATTTAGTTAAGGAATGTTTATTTCATATACAATGTTCTTTTTAAGGAATATGACAAGCTCAGGCACCTGTGTGGCACAGTCAGTTAAGCATCTGACTCTTGGTCGTGGCTCAGGTCATGATCTCAGTGTCATGAGATACAGCCCCATGTCAGGCTACATGTTTAGCATGGATTCTGCTTCAGATTCTCTTCTTCTGCACTTCCCTGCTGTTCTCTCTCTCTCTCTCATAAATAAATAAATAAATAAATAAATAAATAAATAAATAAATACATAAATAAATAAATATTTAAAAATATGATGAGCATAATACAAAGTATTATCTATCATTTAAAGTATTGATTTTGCTCATTAAAAACTCTTACTAAATCTTCCAACTCTGAATTGAGCTTCCTGTTTAATTCCTTAACTATGTCAAACCTTACTGCTTGTGAGCAGCTAGCAGCTTTTATACCTCACTCTTCAAATAGCATTTCATTATTGTTGCCCTATGAGTTAATCAGTGACACCAATAAAGATATGTCATTATCAATACATTTTATTCTCTACAGGTGATATGTACATAGCATAGTTGAAGCTGACAAGTGATGGCTCTGTTAAGAGGGTGTGAGGAAAGAAAAGTAGTATAAATTACTAAAATTCCCTTGGTTTCAAGGATAAGTAGAGTGTCATAGAGTGAACATTTGCATCATTAAATATACTGAAAGTACTTATCAGTGATTTTGAAGATGAAGGATTTTTTTAGCTTTTCATCTGTTTCAAACATAAGGATAAGAATATCAAATACTTTTCTGAAAACTTGCAAAATTCCTAAATTCCCTTTTTAAAATCTTTAAGCCATGTTCATCTTCTGTTTTTTTAATGTTATTTAAGAGGACATGTTCATTTGAAAAATAACCCTGCTATTTGGTTAATTTTATATTTCCTTGATTCTTCACTCATCTTCAGTCATTTTTCATCTCTAAACTCTCTTCATTCCTTTCTACCATCAAATATATAGTGGGCCTATGAAAACAAACAAACAAACAACAACGACCAAAACAAAGCAAAACAGAAAACATTGCTGTCATCATTCTTAATACCTAAATTTACATTTTTAAATCTATCTTCTTCCTTTTATCAACAAACATATGAAAAGAATAAGTTATGCATTTATTTTACTTTAAGATAAGATTTCCATCTATGTGATTTTGAATTCTGCCTTTATCACACTTACAGAAATTGTTGTCTCAGAAGTCAGCTAGAAAACCCTAAATAAAAATTCAAAAGCCTATTCTCAGTACTTCACATAATCTAAATCTGGAATATACCACTCTAATGACAAGCCACTTTTTGAAAATTTCTTTCTCTTTACTTTCATTGACTGTGCACTCTTCTATTTCTTATTCCACCTCTAACTTGTTTTTCATTCTTCACTGACTCTTCTTTGTTCATTTTCCCCTTATGTCAAAGTTGTCTTAAAACTACTCCCACAAGGTCTTTTCTTGGCCTCTGGCCCCTGCCCAACCTAAGCAAATTAAACCACTCTTAAAATTTCAATTGTCACATTTCTATGAATACGAATCCACATTTCTAATTCTGTTGTAAGATTTTGTCATGTATTTTCAATTGCCTTGAATACTGCCATATTGATATTTAGATATCAGCATGTCCAAATCCAAATATATATCATTATTCTCCCACATGTATAATTTTTATTATGTGTGTTTGTAGAACCATTTTTTTATTTTTAAAAAATATTTAATTTTTGTCTGTAACCTGTATACCCAATGTGGTGTCAAATTTACAACTCCAAGATCAAGAGTCACATGTTTTATCAAATTAGTCAGCCAGGTGCCCCAGATCAGAAATTTTCAAAGTTACAACAATATATTAATTATCTACTATTGCATCAATGGTATTTCATCTTTCCTCATAAGTTTATGAGGCAGATAATACTCTCCTTTTATATATAGGGATGTGAATAGTATTTTATCACTTGTTTATATTCATATGACATTAGGTGTTAGATTCAGAATTTGAATGAATTTGTCTCAAGTACATTGCATTATGACATGTTAACTCCCAGTCATATTCAAAAATGTGGAGTTGGTTTTAGTTTTTTATTTCTTTTCTCTGTTAGCCTCAATCCCTTAACTACACACTTAAGAGACCCCAGGAAATTTTAATCTGAAATGTTTCATGTCTATACCTCTTTTCAATTTTTTAAAAATTTTCCTTGTCACTGCTAATGCCCTAATACAGGCCTTCATCATTTCTTACCTTGATTGCAGAAATTATGATAACTGCTGTCCCTTTTTCAGTCTAATTACATACTCAATTATATTCTATATGGTCATGGAGATGATCCTTAAAAAATACTTCGCTGTTTGTGTCAATACATTGTTACAAGTTGCCTGAAAAGGAAAATCAGAAGAGAACATCATATTCAAGGTAATCCAAAACCTTATATCAATCTAACAATCCAATTACTATACTTTTATTTGTGTTTCCACTAAACCCATATCAGGTTATTTTTACTATTCCAAAAGGGTGGGACTTTACTTTTATCCCCCTATACCTTTGCTCATACATTTTCCTATATATTTAATGCATTTCTCTTTGTTAAAAAATGATGCAAATCAAGAAACAGATTTACATATAAATAGGCAGTTCATTTAAAACAAAAGTTCAAAGCAAATTGATGAAGAATCAATAGTCTTTTCATTAATGGTGCTGGAAGAATTGGATATCTCTATCCAAAATAAATAAAATAACATAACATAAGGTAAACTTGATTGAAAACTAATATTATATACACACACACTGTCTCAAAATGTTTCAGCAACCAACAATCATAAAACTAATAGAAGAAAGCAAAGAGAAAATTATGTGGCTGGATTAGGAAAATATTTATAAATATTTAACAAAATTATATTCACAGGAGAATAAAAATAAATAATGGACATTATAAAAAAAAAAAACTTTTCTCCAAAAGACATTGCCAAGGTAATGAAAAGACAAGCTACAGGTACGCCTGGGTGGCTCAGCAGTTGAGTGTCTGCCTTCAGCTTCACGTGATCCTGGAGTTCTGGGATCAAGTCCCACATCAGGATCCCTACATGGAGCCTGCTTCTCTATTTGCTTATGTTTCTGCCTCTCTCTCATAAATAAATAAATAAATAAATAAATAAATTCTTTTAATAAAAAAGAAAAGACATGATACATATTAGGAGAAAATATTTACAAAACATATGTCTGATAAAGGACTCATAACCAAAATATAAAAAGAACATTCAGATATCAATAACATACAAACAATAAACTTACAAACAGGAGGAAATATATTAATAAACACTTAACAAAATATATGGATGGCAAATGAGCACACAAAATAATCATTTTCAGTTTTCATGGAAAAGCAGGTGAGAAACACAATGAGATATCTCTATACACCTAAATGGTTTAAATAATTTTTAATGATATACTAAGGGCTTATGAATTTATGGAACCAATCGGAGCTCTTATACACTGCATATAAAAATGCAAAATAATACAGTCACTTGAGAAAAAAAAATGGTTGTTTCTTAAAAACTTGAACATGTACTTACCATGCGATCTGGTAATCCCATTGACATGTATTTTCCCATGTAGAATAAATATTCTACTTCACACAAAAACCAATACAATGATGTTTATAGCTAATTTATTCATAATTATGAGACACCAGGAACAACACAAATACCTCTGGAAACCCATGAATAAATGAGTAAACACAGTGTAGTACATGCAGAGTTGAATATGACTCAGAAATTTAAAAAGAATAAACTATGAAAAAACTAAAAAGAAAAGACTATGAATCCATTCAATAACATTGTCAAAACGCTACATTCTAGGGAGGGGCAAGATGGTGAAGTAGCTGTCTCAACTCATCTGGCCCCACAAACTTACCTAGATAACTTTCAAAATATTCCGAACACTTACTTATGAATTCGACCTGAGATTTCTTTCTCTGTTTTTTTAATATTTTATTTATTTATTCATGAGAGATGCAGAGAGAGACAGAGACACAAGCAGAGGGAGTAGCAGGCTCCACGCAGGGAGCCCGATGTGGGACTCAATCCCAGGTCCTCAGTATCACACCCTGGCCAAAGGCAGCACTAAACCGCTGAGCCACCGACTGCTCGTTGACCTGAGATTTTAAGAGAGAACAGCTGGAGTGCTACAGAGAGAAAATTTTTCGCTTCTAACAAGGTAGGAAGGTGAAAAAAAAAAATGAAAAAGAATAAATTGTGGGGGAGGGGAACCGTGAGTAGCCCTGCTAAAGCAGATCAGGAAAGCCTCCAGGGCAGGAAAGTCCATCCCTGGAGAAGGGAGAACTTTAAAAATCCATGCCAGAGTTTTCCCTGATGGAAAAGTGCTAAGCAGGGAAATCGGGCAGAATTGCAGGAGGGACAGTGAAGCCCGAAGATTCCCGAAGTCACTATAAGGGGAGGGTAGACCAGGGGAAATCTCAACGCAAACCTTGGTCAGATATAGGTAAAGGGTTGGAGCGCTGCAGCCCTCTGGGGCATTTGGGAGAAGCCAGTCAGTTAGGCGAGGCTGTTCTGTTTGGAGGTGGCTGTGCCCCATTCCCTTTCGGAGAGGCGGTCCCCTGGAGCACAGTCCAATGGCACAAGAAGCCCAAACACACAAAGCCCATGATGCATTCCCCCTGGGACAGGCAGAAGCGAGGAGGGCACAGGACAGTGAGAACTCTCCTGTCGCTGGGTGCCCTGTGAGCTGTGCCAATCAGTGCACTGGAATCGGCCCCGGGAGCATCTAGGCCAGTGCGGACTGGGAGACTGCAATTACCCGCAGAGAGCTGGACTCCAGAGCTGGAAATCTGTTTGTCGCCATTGTTGTTTTCCCCCTTTGATTCACCTTGTGCCTGGAAGAGGCAGGGCCTCTAGGGAACAAAGGCCTCACAGGATAAACAGCTCATACTGAGTCCAGCACCTGGCAAGGGGTGGGGCATCTCTGCCTAGGCACAGAAACTTGAGAATTAGCACAGCATAACTTTCCCCCAGAAGACTAGCTGGAAGAACAAGGGAAGACCAATTTATTGACCAAGCAGCACTGGAAAACTCCAGAACTGAGGGAAAATACTATATAAAACTAGAGGGTCCTTTTTTTTTTTTTCTTAGTTTTTTTTTTCTTCTTCCATTATGACTTTTTTTTTTTTTTATGATAGTCACACACAGAGAGAGCGAGAGAGGCAGAGACACAGGCAGAGGGAGAAGCAGGCTCCATACACCGGGAGCCTGACGTGGGACTCGATCCCAGGTCTCCAGGATCGCACCCTGGGCCAAAGGCAGGCGCTAAACCGCTGCGCCACCCAGGAATCCCCATTATGACTCATTTTTATAGCAAACTAGAAATTGCCAATTTCACTTCAACTATAATATTTTACCAGCTCTTCATTTTTAAGGTTTTTTTTTCCTTTTTGACTTTCACATTTCTACAATTACATATCTTAGATATATTTTTCACTTCTGGATTCTGTTCAATGTATTCAATTTAATTTTGGGAGATATATGACATATGAGTATTTGCTTTGTTTTTTTGCTTTTTCTGCCTCATTTTGTTTCACAATAGTGGAAATTAGTATCTCCTAAAACATGACCAACATACACCCAGAACCAAGTGGTTCTGTTTTGGTTCATTATGTGAAATTATATTATCTCCCATTCTGCCCCCCCCTTTTTATCTTGTTTATGTTTTGGTGGTCAGTGTTGGGTCTTTATATAAGTATGGCTGGTTTATATAAATTTTGGATTGAGCATCTTCTAACATAAGGAACAAAACACTCAGAACCAATAGGATCACCCTCTAGAACCCCCTCAGGGAGTCTAGATTTTCTCTCCGCTACCACTTACTCACCACCACCATCCTCCCTTTTTCTATTTCTCTTTTTCCTCTTTTCTTTACTTTTTTTTCTTTTTCTTTTTTCTTCTTCTTTCTTTTTGGTTTTTAGCTTTTTATTTTTACTACTATGATTTGAAAATTGGTTTTCACTTTAGTGGTCATTTTGTTTTTCTTTGTTCTGTTCTTTTTATTCTTTTATGTTCCAGTCTGACCTCTTTGGAGTCATCTAGGGTGTATTTTACTTAGGTTGTGGTTGATAATTTTGACTCAGACCACTCATACAGTCACTCTCTAATAGACAAAAAGACTAGAAGGAAGATTTCACCACAAAATAAAGTACGGGAAACAGTATTCTCTGCCACAGAGTTTCAGAATTTGGATTTCAATATGATGTTAGTAATTCAATTCAGAAGTATGATTATAAAGCTACTGGTGGCTCTGGGAAAAAAAAAGCATAAAGGACTCTAGAGACTTCCTTACTGCAGAATTAGGATCTAATCAGGGCGAAATTAAAAATAAATTGAATGAGGGCAGGGCAAGAGGGCAGAGGAGTTGGGTCCCCAAGTCAACTGTCTCCACCACCTTACCTAGATAAGGTTCAAATCATCCTGAAAACCTACGAATTCGGCCTGAGATTGAAAGAGAGAATAGCTGGAATGCCACAGTGAGAAGAGTTCATGCATCCATCAAGGTAGGGAGATAGAAAATAAATAAATAAAAAAACATCCAGTAGGGGAGGGGCCCCCGGGAGGAGACCAGCTAAGGTCGGGCAGCGAGAGCCTCCAGGACAGGAAAGCCAGACCCGGAGAAGCATGAACTTTACAAATCTTCCCAGACAGAAAGGCGCTCCCAGGGAACTCAGGCAGGACCACAGGAGGGGCAGTGGAGCCCCCAGTTTCCCAGGGTCACTAACAGAGGAAGTGCGCCCCGCGGGAGAGCGAGCCACCCACCACCCGCCGAGCTCCCTAAAGGGCTGGAACACGTGCCGGGTGAGGCCTCGGGAGTGGCTCAGGTGAGGGCTCAGGCGGGGGCTCCGCATGGAAGGGGATGAGTGGCCCCATGAGTACGATTCCAGCCGCCCAGGCCCCGGAGCCCCGGCCGCAGGGGGACAGAGTCCAGGATCCTGCACTCTCCCCCGGGATACGGGGAGGCCTGGAGGGCACAGGACAGTGAGGACACTCCTGCTACCACCAGCCCTGAGCTGTAAAGATCAGAGACCCCGCCCCTGGAGCATCCAGGCCAGTATGGACTGGGAGACTGCAGTAGCTACTGCCGGAGGTGAATCCAGGGCTGGAGATCTGGCCGCCACAGCTGTGGTTGTTCCTCCCTGTGTGACCTTGTGCATGGGATGGAGCAGAGCTTCCAGGGAACAGGGGCCTCACAGGATAAACAGCTCCCACTGAGCCGTGCACCTGGCAGGGAGCAGGGCAGCTCCCCCAGGTGCACACACCTGAGAATCAGCACAGCAGGCCCCACCCCAGAAGACCAGCTGGAAGGACAGGGGAAGAGCAAGTTCTTGGCTGAGCAGTGCTGGAAAGGTCCAGGGGAAGTCGAGGGACTTGTAGTATATAGAATCAGAGGATAACCCTTCTTGTTTTTCCTTTTTCTTTATCTTTCTTGTATTGTTTTGTGTTTTTGTTTTTGTTCTTTGTTTCCCCCCTGTTTTTCTCTTTTTTTCCCTTCCTTTTCCTAATACAACTTGTTTTTAGCCACTCTGAATTGAGCAAAATGACTAGAAATAAGAACTCACCACAAAAGAAAGAATCAGAAATAGTACTCTCTCCCACAGAGTTAAAGAATTTGGATTACAATTCGAAGTCAGAAAGCTAATTCAGAAGCACAATTATGAAGTTACTGGTGGCTCTGTAAAATGCAAAAAGAACTCAAGAGACTTCATGACTGCAGAATTTAGACTTAATCAGGCCAAAATTCAAAATCAATTAAAGGAGATGCAATCCAAACTGGAGGTCCTAAAGACGAGGGTTAATGAGGAACAAGAATGAGTGAATGACATAGAAGGCAAGTTTATGGCAAGGAAGGAAGCTGAGGAAAAAAGAGAAAAGCAATTAAAAGATCATGAGGATGGGTTAAGGGAAATAAATGACAGCCTCAGAAGGAAAAATCTACATGTAATTGGGGTTCCAGTGGGCGCCAAAAGGCACAGAGGTCCAGAATGTGTATTTGAAAAAATCATAGTTGAGAACTTCCCTAAATTGGGAAGGGAAACAGGCATTCAGATCCAGGAGATAGAGAGATCCCGCCTAAAATTAATAAAAACCTCTCAACACGTCAACATTTAATAGTGAAACTTGCAAATTCCAAAGATAAAGAGAAAATCCTTAAAGCAGCAAGAGAAAAGAAATCCCTAACTTTTATGGGGAGAAGCATTAGGATAACAGCAGACCTCTCCACAGAGACCTGGCCGGCCAGAAAGGGAAGGCAACATATATTCAGGGTCATAAAGGAGAAGAACCTGCAGCCAAGAATACTTTATCCAGCAAGGCTCTCATTCAAAATAGAAGGAGAGATAAAGAGCTTCCAAGATAGACAGAAACTGAAACAATATGTGACCACCAAACTGGCTCTGCAAGAAATATTAAGGGGGACTCTGTAAAAGAATGAGGAAGTCCAAGGAAACAATCCACAACAACAGGGACTGAACAGGTATCATGATGACACTGAATTCATATCTTTCAATAGTACCTCTGAACGTGAATGGGCTTAATGACCCCATCAAAGGTGCAGGGTCTTAGACTGGATAAAAAAGCAAGATTCATCTATTTGCTGTCTACAAGAAACTCATTTGAGACCTAAAGACACCTCCAGCCTGAAAATGAAAGGTTGGAGAACCATATAACTTTCAAATCGTCCTCAAAAGAAAGCAGGGGTAGCCATCGTTATATAAGATAAATTAAAGTTTATCCCGAAGACTGTAGTAACAGATGAAGAGGGACACTATATCATACTTAAAGGATCTCGCCAACAATAAGACCTAACAATCATGTATTTTTATGCCCCGAATGTGGGAGCTGCCAAGTATATCGATCAATTAATAACCAAAGTTAAGACATACTTAGATAATAATACACTTATACTTGGTGACTTGAATGCAGCACTTTCTACAATCGACAGATTTCTAAGCACAACATCTCCAAAGAAACGAGAGCTTTAAATGATACACTGGACCAGAGGATTTCACAGATATTTTCAGAACTTTACATCCAAATGCAACTGAATACACATTCTTCTCAAGTGCACATGGAACTTTCTCCAGAATAGACCACATAGTGGGTCACAAAACAGGGCTTAACCAATACCAAAAGATTGGGATTGTTCCATGCATATTTCCAGATCATAATACTTTATACATAGAACTAAATCGCAAGAAGAAGTTTGGAAGGATTTCAAACACGTGGAGGTTAAGGACCATCCTGCTAAAAGATGAAAGGGTCAACCAGGCAATTAGGAAAGAATTAAAAAGATTCATGGAAACTAATGAGAACGAAGATACAACTGTTCAAAATCTTTTGGGATACAGCAAAAGCAGTCTTGAGGGGGAAATACATCGCAATACAAGCATCCCGCAAAAAACTGGAAAAAACTCAAATACACCAGGCAACCTTGCACCTAATGGAACTGGAGTAAGAATAGCAAATAAAACCTATACCCAGCAGAGAAGAGAGTCAATGAAGACTGGAGCATAACTCAATGAAATAGAGACCAGAAGAACTGTGGAACAGATCAAAAAAACCAGGAGTTGGTTCTTTGAAAGAATTAATAAGATAGATAAGTCATTAGCCGGCATTA
This sequence comes from Canis lupus dingo, assembly GCF_003254725.2. Classification (NCBI taxonomy): domain Eukaryota; kingdom Metazoa; phylum Chordata; class Mammalia; order Carnivora; family Canidae; genus Canis; species Canis lupus. The sequence goes on from NC_064281.1 coordinate 68,337,600, forward strand.
TGAAAAACAAAAGAGAAAAAATTTTAATTAATCAAATCATGAATGAGAAAGGAGAGATCACCACCAATACCAAGGAAATACAAATGATTTTAAAAACATATAATGAGCAACTGTATGCCAATAAATTAGGTAATCTAAAGAAATAGACGCATTTTTGGAAAGCCACAAACTACCAAAACTGGAACAGGAAGAAATAGAAAAAGGGAACAGATGAATAACCAGGGAGGAATTTGAAGCAGTCATCAAAAACCTCGCAAAACACAAAAGTCCAGGGTCAAATGGCTTCCCAGGGGAATTCTATAAAACATTTAAAGAAGAAACCATACCTATTCTACTAAAGCTGTTCTGAAAGATAGAAAGAGATGGAATACTTACAAACTCGTTTTATGTGGCCAGTATCATCTTAATTCCAAAACCAGACAAAGACCTCAGCAAAAAGGAGAATTAGATACCAATATCCCTGATGAACACAGATGCAAAAATTCTCAACAAGATACCAGCCAATAGGATCCAACAGTACATTAAGAAGATTCTTCACCATTACCAAGTGGGATTTATCCCCGTGATGCAAGGCTAGTTCAACACTGGTAAAGCAATCAATGTGATAGATCATATCAGCAAGAGAAAAAACAAGAACCATATGATCCTCTCCATAAAAGCAAAGAAAGCATTTGACAACACACATAATCCATTCCTGATCAAAACTCTTCAGAGTGTAGGGATAGAGGGAACATTCCTCAGCATCTTAAAAGCCATCTACCAAAAGCCCACGGCAAATATCATTCTCAATGGGGAAACACTGGGAGCCTTTCCCCTAAGATAAAGAACAAGACAGGGATGTCCACTCTCACCCCTGCTATTCAACATAGTACTAGAAGTCCTAGCCTCAGCAATCAGGCCCCCCAAAAAACTAAAAGGCATTCAAATTGGCAAAGAAGAAGTTAAACTCTCTCTCTTTGCAGATGACATGATACTGTATGTAGGAAACCCGAAAGACTTCCCCATAAAATTTCTAAGACTCATACAGCAATTCAGCAGTATGGCAGGATACAAAATCAATGCTCAGGAGTCAATGGCATTTCTACACACTAACAATGAGACTGAGGAAAGAGAAATTTATGAGTCAATCCCATTTACAATTGCACCCAAAAGCATAAGATCCCTGGGAATAAACCTAACGAAAGAGGTAAAGTATCTATAACCTAAAAACTACAGAACATTTCTGAAAGAACTTAGGAAGACACAAAGAGATGGAAAAATATTCCATGCTCATGGATTGAAAGAATTAATATTGTGAAAATGTCAGTGTTACCCAGGGCAGTGTACACATTTAATGCAATTCTTATCAGAATACCATGGAATTCCTTCACAGAGTTGGAACAAAATCATCTTAAGATTTGTGTGGAATCAGAAAAGACCCTTAATAGCCAGGGGTACATTGAAAAAGACAACCGGAGTTAGGGGCATCACAATGCCACATTTCAGGTTGTACTACAAATCTGTGATCATCAAGGCAGTGTGGTAATGCCACAGAAACAAACACATAGATCAGTGAAAAAGAATAGAGCATCCAGAAATGCCCCCTCAACTTTATGGTCAACTAACATTCAACAAAGCAGGAAAGACTATCCAGTGGAAAAAAGAGTCTCTTCAATAAATGGTGCTGGGAAAATTGGACAGCCACATGCAGAAGACTGAAACTAGACCATTCTCTTACACCATACACAAAGATAAACTCAAAATGGATGAAAGATGTAAATGCAAGACAAGCATCCATTAAATTCCTAGAGGAGAACACAGGCAACACCATTTTTGAACTTGGGCACAGCAATTTCTTGCAAGATACATCCATGAAGTCAAGGGAAACAAAAGCAAAAATGAATTATTGGGACTTCATCAAGATAAGAAGCTTCTGCACAGCAAAAGAAACAGTCAACAAAACTAAAAGACAACCTACAGAATGAGACAAGATATTGGCAAAAGACGTATAAGAGAAAGGCTAGTATCCAAGATATATAAAGTATTTATTAAACTCAACAGCAAGGAAACAAAGAATCCAATCATGAAATGGGCAAAGACATGAACAGAAATTTCACAGAGGTAGACATAGACATGGCCAATATGCACATGAGAAAATGCTCCGCATCACTGGCCATCAGGGAAATACAAATCAAAACCACAATGAGATACCACCTCACACCAGTGAGAATGGGGATAATTAACAAGGCAGGAAACAACAAATGTTGGAGAGGATGTGGAGAAAGGGGAACCTTCTTGCACTGTTGGGATTGTGAACCGGTACAGCTTTCTGAAAAACTGTGTGGAAGTTCCTCAAAGAGATAAAAATAGAACTTCCCTATAATCCAGTAATTACAGTGCTGGTGATTTGCCCCAAAGATACAGTTGCAGTGAAACGTTGGCACTCCTGCTCCCTAATGCTTATAGCAGCAATGTCCACAATATCCAAACTGTGGAGGAAACCTCTGTGCCCATCCTAAGATACATGGATAAAGAAGATGTGGTAGATATATATATAATGGAATATTACTCAGCCATTAGAAACGACAAATACCTACCATTTTCTTCGACATGGATGTAACTGGAGGGTATTATGCTAATTGAAGTAAGTCATTCGGAGAAGGACAAACATTATATGGTCTCATTCATTTCGGGAATATAAAAAATAGTGAAAGGGAATAAAGGGGAAAATAGAGAAAATGAGTGAAAATATCAGTGATAGTGACAGAACATGGGAGATTCCTCCCTCTGGATAATGAACAAGGGGTAGTGGAAAGGGAGGTATGTGAGGGATTGGGTTACTGTGTGATGGGAACTGGTGATATGCTATATATTGGCAAATTGAACTCCAATAAAAAATAAATTTAAAAAAATTAAATGAGATAAAATCCAAACTGGATATTCTGTTAGGGTTAATGAGGTGGAAGAAACAGTAAGTAGCACAGAAGCTGATGATAGGAAGGTAGCTGAGGATAAAAGGAATAAAAAACAATTAAAAGCCCTTGAGCAAAGGCTTAGGGAAATTAATTATTGCTTGAGAAGGAAGAATATACATATACTGGGGATTCCAGAAGAGGTTAAGAGAGAGAGAGAGAGGACCACAAATACTTGAGCAAATCATAGCTTAGAACTTTCCAAATCTGTGGAAGGAATTAGGCATTCAGACCCAAGAGATAGGGAGGACACCCCCACAAAATCAATAAAAACCGTTCAGCACCTTAGCATTTAATAGTGAAACTTGCAAATTTTAAAGATAAAGAAAAGTTTCTTAAAGCAGTGTGAGTCAAGAGATTCTTAAATTATATGGGGAGAAATATCAGATTAACATAAGACCACTCCACACAGACCTGGCAGGCCAGAAGGGCCTGGCATGATATATAAAGGGTACTAAATGAGAAGAACATGCACCCAAAGATACATGATCCAGCAAGGCTGTCATTCAGAATAGAAGGAGAGATAAAGAGCTTCCAGGATAGACATAACTGAAAGAATATGTGAGGACCAACCTGGCTCTGCAAGAAATATTAAGGGGGACCCTATAAAAGAAAGAGGAAGCCCAAAGAAATAATCCACAAAACAGGGACTGAATAGGTATTACAATGCACTAAATTCATATCTTTCAATACTTACTCTGAACATGAATTGGTTAAATGATTCTATCAAAAAATGCAGGGTATTGGACTGGATAAAAAAAGCAAGACCCATCTATATGCTGTCTATAAGAGACTCAATGTAGACCTAAGGACAGTTCCAGCCTGAAAATGAAGGGGTGGAGAACCATTTACCTTTCAAATGGTCCTCACAATAAAGCTGGGGTATGATCCTCATATCAGATAACTTAAAGTTTACATCAAAGATTATAGTAAGAGATGAAGAGGGACACTATATCATACTTAAAGGGCCTACCCAACAAGAAGACCTAATAATCATGAATATTTATGCTCCTAATGTGGCAGATGCCAAATCAATCAATCAATTAATAACCCAAAATAAAGAGATATTTAGAAAATAATATACTAATAGTAGAAGATTCAACATGGCCATTCTGCAAATGACAGATCTTCTAAGTAGAACATCACCAAAGAAACAAGGCCTGGAATGATACAGTGGATGAAACAGATTTCACAAATATATACAGAACATTACTTCCTAATGCAAATGAATGCACATTCTTCTCATGTGCACAAGGAACTTTCTCCAGAATGGACCACATACTGGTCACAAAGTAGGTGTCAACCAATACCAAAAGATTGGGATTGTCCCCTGCATATTTTCAGACCATAAAGCTTTGAAACTTGAATTCAATTACAAGAAGAAATTTGGAAGAAATTCAAACACGTGGAGGTTAAAGATCATCCTACCAAAAGATGAGTGGGTCAACCAGGTAATTAGAGAAGAATTCAAAAGACTCATGGAAGCTAAGAAAAATGAAGATAAAACCAAAATATTTGGGATGCAGTAAAAGCAGTCATAAAAGGGAAACACCTGTCAATACAAGCCTCCCTCAAAAACTGGGAAAAAACTCAAATACACAAGCTAACCTTGTACATAAAGAACTGGAGAAAGAACACCAAGTAAAACTTACAGCAAACAGAAAAAGAGAAATAATAAATATTTGAGCAGAACTCAATGAAATAGAGACAAGAACTGTAGAACCATTCAACAAAACCAGGAGTTGGTTTTTAAAAGAATTAATAAGATAGATAAACCATTAGCCAGCCTTATTAACAAAAGAGGACTCAAATTTATAAAATCACAAATGAAAGAGGAAAGATCGCAACCATTACCAAAGAAATACAAACAATTTTAATAATGTGTTATGAGCAGCTATATGCCAACAAATTAGGCAATCTAGAAGAAATGGATGCATTTCTGGAAAACCACAAACTACAAAAACAGGAACAGGAAGAAACAGAAAACATGAACATGCCAATAACCAGGAAGGAAATTGAAGCAGTCATCAAAAAACCTCCCAAGACACAAAAATCCAGGGCCAGATGGCTTCCCAGGGGAATTCTACCAAACTTTTAAAGAAGAATACCCATTCTACTAAAGCTGTTTCAAAGGATAGAAAGGAACAGAATACTTCCAAACTTGTTTTATGAGGCCAGCTTTACCTTGATTTCAAAACCAGACAAAGATGTCACCAAAAGGAGAATTCGAGATCAATATCCCTGATGAACACATATGCAAATATTCTTAAAAACATATTAACCAATAGGATCCAACAGTACATTAAGAAGATTATTCACCATGACCAAATGGGATTTATCCCTGGGATTGAAGAGTGGTTCAGTATTAGTAAAACAATCAACATGATAGGTCACATCAATAAGAGAAAAAACAAGAACAATATGACCCTCTCATTAGATGCAGAGAAAGCATTTGACAAAATACAGCATGCATTCCTGATTAAAATTTTTCAAAGTGTAGGGATAGAGGGGCATTCCTCAATATCTTAAAAGCCATTTATGAAAAGCCCACAGTGAATATCATTCTCAAAGTGGAAAAGCTGAGGGCCTTTCCCTTAAGATCAGGAACATGACAGGGATGTCCACTCTCACCACTACTGTTCAACATAGTACTTGATGTCCTAGCCTCAGCAATCAGGCAATAAAAAGAAATAAAAGGCATTCAAATTGGCAAAGAAGAAGTCAAACTCTCCCTCTTTGCAAAGGGCATGATACTGTATATGGAGAACCCAAAAGACTCCATCCCAAAATTGCTAGAACTCATATAGCAATTCAACAATGTGGCAGGATACAAAATGAGTGCGCAGAAATCAGTGGTATTTCTATACAGGAACAATGAGACCAAAGAAAGAAATTAAGGAATAAATCTCATGTATAATTACACCCCAAATCATAAGATACCTAGGAATAAACCTAACCAAAGAGGTAAAGGACTTATACCCTAAAAACTACAGAACACTTCTGAAAGTAATTGAGGAAGACAAAAATAGATGGAAAAACATTCCATGCTCATGGATTGGAAGAATTAATATTGTGAAAATGTCTATGCTACCCAGAGCAATTTAGATGTTCAATGCAATCCTTATCATAATTTCTTGGACTTTCTTCACAGCGTTAGAACAAAGGACCTTAAGATTTAGACCCTGAAGAGTCAGACAAATATTGAAAAAGAAAAAGAATGCTGAAGCATCACATTGCCTGATTTCATGCTGTAGTACAAAGCTGTGATCATCAAGACAGCATGGTACTGGCACAAAAACAGACACCTAGATCAACAGAACAGAATAGAGAACCCAGAAATGGGCCCTTAACTCTATGGTTAATTAATTTTCAACAAAGCAGGAAAGAATATCCCCTGGAAAAAATACAATCTATTAAATAAATGGTGTTGGAAAAATAGGACAGCCATGTGCAAAATAATGAAACTAGACTATTCCCTTACACCACACACAACGATAAACTCAAAATGGATGAAATATCTAAATGTGAGACAAGAATCCATCAATATCCTAGGGGAGAACCCAGGCAACAACCTTTTTGAACTTAACCACAGTAACTTCTTTCAAGATATATCTATAAAGGCAAAGGAAACAAAAACAAAAATGAACTATGACTTAATCAGGATAAAAATCTTGTGCACAGCAAAAGAAACATACAGCAACACTAAAATACAACCTACAGAATGGGAGAAGATATTTGCAAGTGACATTTCAGATAAAGGGCTAGTATCCAATATCTATAGAGAACTAATGAAACACCCAAGAAACAAACAATCCAATCATGAACTGGGCAGATGACCTGAACAGAAATTTCACCAAAGAAGATAAAGACATGGCCAACAAGCACATGAGAAAATGCTCTGCATCACTTGCCATCAAGGAACTACAAATCATAACTACAATGAGATACCACCTCACAACAGTGAGAATGGCTAAAATTAACACAGGAAACAACAAATGTAGGAGAGGATGTGGAGAAGGGGGAACCTTCTTGCACTGTTGGCAGGAATGGAAACTGGTGCAGCCCCTCTGGAAAACAGTTTGTAGGTTCCTCAAAAAGTTAAAAATAGAGCTACCCTATGACTCAGCAATTGGACTAGTGGGGATTTAGCCCAAAGATACAAATGTAGTGAAACGTTGGTCCACCTGCACCCCAACATTCATAGCAGCAATGTTCACAATAGCCAAACTGTGGAAGGAGTCCTGATGTCATTCGACTGTTGAATGGATAAAGAAGATGTGGTATATGTATACACTCCAATATTACTCAACCATCAGAAAGGACTAATACCCACCATTTGCTTTGATGTGGATGGAACTGGAGGGTATTACGCTGAGTGAAGTAAGTCAATCAGAGAAGGATAATCATTATATACACTCACTCATACAGGGAATATAAAAAATAGTGAAAGGGATTATTAGGGGATGGGGAACATTAGAGAGGGACACAAATCATGAGAGTCTCTTAACTCTGGGAAACAAACAACGGGCTGCAGAAGGGGAGGTGCATGGGGTGTTGGGGTAACTGGGTGATGGGCATTAAGGAGAACATTTGATGGGATGAGCACTGGTTGTTATAGTATATGTTGACAAATCAAACTTCAGTAAATAAAATTTTAAAAAAACCCTAAAGGCTACATTCTCTATAATTCTACTAATATGATATTCTTAAATAAACCAAACAATAGGAGAGGAGGCTAGAAAGATGTCAGAGTGAAGTAAGTATCCTAAGCTTGCCTTGTCTTATGGATGAAACTAGATACATACATAGCAGGGTAAATAACTAGAAAAATGTCTGGAACACCAGTAGAACAAATTCCACTACTGAAGTAGAGAACATGCCACATACAAAAAAGGTAGGGAAGGTGAGAATGTGGTTTCAGAGCAAAAGGGAACATGGCTGTTCATTGTTGGAAGGGAGCCGGGGTTACAGAGAAAAGAAAAATACAGATTATCTTAGCAAGGAGGCTGTGCAAAGAAGGCAAATCCCCATAACATGTGGCTTTAAAAGTGAGAGGGATTGAATTTTGTTATTTATTGCAACCAGTTGGTCTTAGAGCTTGAAATTTTAAGAATCAGTGGGCTCTTCTCTGACATACTACAGAGGAGGGCATTAGGAAGCTGAGTTCTTGCCCTTAAAGAGACAGCATGACAAACAGCTAGTAGAGATACAGCCTGGAAGCAGCAGTTTGAAAAATGCAGGGAGCAGATGAAAGGGAGAGTTATTTACACATTTTAATGTGTCCAAGAGAAGCAGGGGTCACTGAGACTTTCTCTAGGAATAACGAAGCTACCACATATTATTTCCCTCTACAGCTCCTAAGCATAAACTCATGGTCACCTGTTGAAACTAGCATGGTGCCAACACTCACTATCTAACTTGCTTACACCAAGCCATATCACCATGCACTTTGGCAGATCCACACGTTCCAGCCATATTTGCCTCACTTCTGGCACTGAGAAGTCCCTCCCACAGAAGACCTGTGCAAATCTCCCCAGCACCATTTTTCCCAACTACTGCCTTTTACAGGGCTTCAATTCCAGCAGCAGTGGTGGCAGGTGGCAGTTTGAAATCAGACTAGTTTATAACTTGTTAAAATGTGACTCCCCTAGCTGGTGACCAAACAATGCCTGCAACAGGCAAAGAGAGTCTCTGTAGACAACTTGACTCAAGGAGAAAGAAGCCAGAACTGAACAACAGGACACATGAAATACACATAGGAGACTCCCACTGAGGCACCAGATCCTGAAGGACAGGAGACGCTGCATTGCAGGACACTACAGGACCTTTTCTTCATAAGACCATTACCTTCAAGAGCAGGAGACATAGGTAACATTCCTAATACAGAAAAAAAGATACAGAGATTTAGAGAAAATGAAGAAACATAGGAATATGCCCTAAATGAAAAAGCAGGGCAAAATCACAGCAATAGACCTAAGTGAAATGGATATAAATAATATGGCAGAAAGACTATTTAAAGTAACAATCATAAAGATACTCAATGGACTTGAGAAAAGAGTGGAGGACATCATGAGATCCTTAACAGAGAGATACAATGATCAGAGATGAAGAACTCAATACCCAAATTTTAAAATATACTTGATGGAATAAATAAAAGACTAGAGGAAGCAGAGGAACAAAGTCATGATGTGAAAGACAGATTAATGGAAAGCAATCAAGCTGAGCAAATGAGAGGTACAACAAAATATGCAAATTGAGAATAGTCTTAGGAAACTCAGGGATTACATCAAGCATAACATTCCCCTTATAAGGATCCCACAAAAACAGAAAGAAAAAGCACAGAAAAATTATTTGAAGAAACAATAACTGAAAACATCCTTATTCTGAATAGAGAAACCAATATCCAGATTCAGCAGTCACAGAGATCGCCCACCCCAAAATCAACTCAAGGATGCCTGCATTAAGACACATAATTAAAATGGCAACAAGTAGGGATAAAGAAAAAAATAAAAACAGCAAGAGAAAACAAGACAAATGCATACAAGGGAATATGCATAAGGCTCTCAACAGATTTTTCAGCAGAATTTCTGCAAGCAAGAAGATAGGGGTATTATATACTCAAAGTACCGAAAGGGAAAAATCTCTAGCCAAGAATACTTTATCCAGTAAGGCTATCATTCAGAATAGAAGAAGAAATAAAAAGTATCTCAGATAAGGAAAACTGAAGGAGTTTATGACGATTAACCCAGCCACACAAGGAATATTAAAAGTAATATTGTGCATGGAAAGGAAAGACAATAAGTGAAATAATGAAAAGTAAAAAAAAAAAAAAGTAAAAAAAAATCACAAAAGCAGTAAAAATAAATATTTTTGTAAAAATCAGTCAAGAAACTCACAAAATAAAATTATGTAAAATATGACACCATATACATAAAATATGTATGTTGGGAGTAAAAATGGTTTCAAATTTAAGCAAAAAACTCCAATATAATAAAAACTACTATTTACATAAGAAGTTATATACAAGCCTAATGGTAACCACAATTCAAAAGAAAGTAACAGATCTCGAAGAATAAAAAGAATGTAATACAAGTTTTATCACAAAAGAAAGACAATAAACCATGAGAGTAAGAGAAGAAAAGAACAGAGAAAAACTGCAAAAATGCAGAGAACAAGTAACAAAATGGCAAGAAAATACATATCCATCAATAAATATTTTGAATGTGAATGGACTGATTCCATCAAATAAAGAAGTGAGGTGACAGAGTGGATAAAAAACCAAGACCCATCTATATGCTGCCTAAAAGAGATTCATTTTAGACTTAAAGACATTTGGAGATGAAAGTGAGAGGATGAGAAACATTTATCATGCAAATTAATGTCCAAAAGTGCCAGAGTAGCAATATTTATATAGGACAAAACAAAATTTAAAATACAGACTATAATAACAGACAAAAAAAGGGCACTATATAATTATAAAGGGGATAATTGAACAAGAAGATATAACAATTGTAAATACTTATGCAACCAAGGGAAGCACCTAGATACATAACACAGTAAATAACAAACATAAAGGAGCCAGTCAATAGCAATAAAACAATAGTAGGGGACTTTAAGAATGCACTTAAATTGATGGACACATCATCCAAACAGAAAAGAAACAAAGAATGTTATTCAGCAACACACTCAAATGTTGGGGGGGGGGAGTGGGAGACATCACAATTCTAGACTCAAGCTGTAATACACAGCTGTAATCATCAAGATAGTGTGGTACTGGCATAGAAACAGACAGATAGATCAATGGAACACCATACAGAAACCATAAATTGACGCTCAACTTTATGGTCAAATACTCTTTTGCAAAGCAGGAAGGAATATCCAATGGAAAAGACAGTCTCTTCAATAAATGGTGCTGGGAAAATTGGATAGCCACATGCAGAAGAATGAACCTGGAGCACTTTCCTAAACCATACAAAAAAAATCAACCCAAAATTGATGGAAGACCTAAATGTGAGACGGAAATCCATTAAAATCCTAGAGAAGAACACAGCAGCAACCTCTTTGACTTCAGCTGCAGAAACTTCTTGCCTTACACGTCTTCAAATCAAAGGGCAACAAGAGCAAAAATGAACTATTGGGATAGCATCAAAATTAAAAGCTTTTGCACAGAAAAGGAAACTGTCAACAATGGAATAGGAGAAGATATTTATAAATGTCTTATCATATAAAGGGCTAGTATCCAAAATCTATAAATACTTATCAAACTCAACACCTACAAAATAAAAAGTCCAGTCAAGAAATGAGCAGAAGACATGAACAGACATATCTCCAAAGAAGACATACAAATAGCCAACAAATACATGAAAAAATGCCCCAGATCACTTAGACATTGGGGAAATACAAATGAAAACTACAATGAGATTAATACCTCACACCAGTTAAATTTTGTGAGTTCTTGTGACCACCATGGCTTAAAGTTTGGAGTTTTAAAACTCAGCAGTCTTGGCACAAGGAGAGTCCAAAAGACAATGTGCTGCTCTTAGAAAAGAAGGTGGGGTAAACAACCCGCAGCTGTACCGTGTGGGAGCACTGGAACACAGTGGAGAAGTTGTTTGTTCATCTTGGAGTGTATCCCAGAAAAGTAGCATTCATGGAGAGATCCTTCTAGGAACAAAAGAACTGGCAGATGCTATTCCTTTCACCCACCCCTCAACATAAGCACATGGCCACCTGTGTAAAATAGTGCAACCTGGACCTAACTTGCTTACACCAAGCCCCTCCCCCCCCCGGCTCTGGTGAATATACCTTTCCCTGTCATATGTGCCTCAGTCCCAGTGTGGGGGATATCCCCAAAAGACTTGCCCAAAGTGCTGCCTATACAGGAGTATTACAGTCTCAGTTCCAGTGGTGGTAGTAACAGATCTCATTTCTCAAAAAAATCAGAGCACACATTTAAAATTCAACACATTCAGACCAGAGAATAAACACCATGCACAACATGCAAAGAGGGCCTCTGCAGGTGACTGGCCTGAAGGATAAAGTGGCTAGGACACAAACAGCAAAGTGCAAATAATGCACATGGAGACACTCTTGAATTTTCAGGCCTTGGGGAACAGGAAACTCTATACTGCAAGACCCCATTTCTTCTTAAGGCTACTACCTTCAAGAACAAAAGATATATCTGACTTTTCTAACACAGAGAAGCAGGAACAGAGATGTTTAGTTTACAAAATGAGGAAACAGATGAAATTGGCCCAAATGAAAGAAAAAGACAAGGCTGGAGATCTTAGTGTAGCAGATATAAGTAAGATGACTGATAGAAAATTTAAAATAATGATCATAAATATACTTGCTGGACTTGAGAAAAGAGTGAAAGGCATCAGTAAGATCATTAACACAGACATAGGAATAACATAGCATACATATACAGGTCTCAATGAATGAATTCAGAAGCATATTTGATAGAATGACTAGCAGCCTGGAAGAATCAGAGCAATGAATCAATGATCTCAGAGACAAAATAGTAGAAATTAATCAAGCTGAACAAAAGACAGAAAAATAATTATGCAAAAGAATAATAGGCTTATTGCACTGAAAGACTCCATCAAATATAATAATATTCATATTATAGGAGACCCAGAAGAAGAGAGAAAAGGAGGCAGAAAATTTATTTGAAGAAATCATAATTGAAAACTTCCCTCATCTGGGAAACAGATATCCAGATCCAAGAGGCATAGAGAATCCCCAACAAAATCAACAAAAGTCGATTCACACCAAGACATATTGCAAGAGAAATGACAAAATATATTGATAAAGAAAAATCTTAAAAGCTGAAAGGGGTGCCTGAGTGGCTTAGTTGATTAAGCATTCAACTCTTGGTTTCAGCTCAGGGTTGTGAGATTGAGCCTTGCTTGCATCAGGCTCTGTGCTGGCATGGATCCTGCTTAAGATTCTCTCTCTTTCTCTTTCTCTCTCTCTCTCATTCTGCCCTGCCTCTTCTCTGAAAGAAAGAAAGAAAGAAAGAAAGAAAGAAAGAAAGAAAGAAAGAATTAAAAATTAAAAAAAAACAGCAAGAGAAAAGTAAACAGTTACATACAAAGGAAACTGCATAATGCTATCAGAAGATTTTTCAGTAGAATTTATCCTAGCCACAAGGGAGTGAGAGGATATATTTGAATTGCCAAAAGGAAAAAAAGAAAAAAAAACCTACAACCAAGAATATTCCAACCAACAAAGTTATTACTCAGAATAGAAGGAGAGATAGTTTCCCAGACAAACAAAAATTAAGCAGTTCATGATGACAAAGTAGCCCTGCAGGTGGGGATTTTGTGAGTGGGAAGGAAAGACCAAAAGTGAGAGTTTGAAGGTAGGAAAAAACAGAAACACAAAAGCAGTAAAAAGTGAATTTTTCTATAAAAAATCAGCAAAGGAACTCATAAAATAAAAGGATGTAAAATTCGACATGTCTAAAATGGCGAGGAGAGGAGTAAAGAATATGTTCAAACACAAATGAGCATTGATTTAACATAGACTGCTAAATGCAGAAGGTGTTATATAGAAACCAAATGGTACTTACCAATTAATAACCAGTAATAAATATGCAAAGTATAAAGAGAAAGAAATCCAAATATATCACTTAAGAAAACCAGTAAATCATGAAACAGAGGAAGACAAGAAAAGATCAGAGAAAAATCTTCAGAAATATCCACAAAACAAGAAATAAAATGGTAATAAATATATACCTATTAATAAATACTTTGAATATAAGTGGATTAAATGCTTCAATTAAAAGACATAAGGTATTAGAACAGATTAAAAAAACAAGACACATCTATATGCTGCCTATGAGACTCATTTTATATTTAAAGACATCTGCAGTTTGAAAGTTAGGAGATAAAAAAATATTGATCCTGTAAATGAATGTCAAAAGAAAGCCAAAGTAGCAATATTTATATCAAACAAAATAGGTTTTAAAACAAAGACTGCAACAAGAGATAAAGAGGGACACTATATAATAATAAAGGGGACAGTCCAATAAGAAGATATAATTGTGAATATTTACGCACCCAACATAAGAGCACCAAAATACGTTAAATAGTTAATAACAAATGTAAAGGAACTAATTGGTAATAATGCAAGGGACTTTAACACTTCACTTATATTGCTGGACAGATCATCTAAACAGAAAATCAACAAGGAAACAATGGCTTTGAATGACACGTTGGATCAGATGGTTTTAATACAAAAAGAAATAAAAGGCATTCAAATTGGCAAAGAAGCAGTCAAACTCTCCCTCTTTGCAGATGACATGAGACTGTACCTAGAAAACCCAAAAGACTCCACCCCAAGACACATAGATTAATGGAACAGAATAGAGAATTCAGAAGTGGATCTTCAGCTTTATGGTCAACTAATATCGACAAAGGAGGAAAGAGTATCCACTGGAAAAAAAGACAGTCTCTTCAATAAATGGTGCTGGGAAAATTGTACATCCACATGCAGAAGAATGATACTAGACCACTCTCTTATACCATACACAAAGATAAACTCAAAATTGATGAAAGATCTAAAAGTGAGATAAGATTCCATCAAAATCCTAGAGGATAACACAGGCAACACCCTTTGTGAACTTGGCCACAGCAACTTCTTGCAAGATACATCCAAGAAGGCAGGAGAAACAAAAGCAAAAAATGAATTATTGGGACTTCATCATGATAAGAAGCTTCTGCACAGCAAAAGAAACAGTCAACAAAACTAAAAGACAACCTACAGAATGGGAGAAGATAGTTGAAAATGATGTATCAGATCAAGGGCTAGTATCCAAGATCTATAAAGAACTTATGAAACTCAACAGCAAAGAAACAAACAATACAACCATGAAATGGGCAAAAGACATGAAGAGAAATCTCACAGAGGAAGACATAGACATGGTCAACAAGCACATGAGAAATGGTCTGCATCACTAGCCATCAGGGAAATACAAATCAAAACCACAATGAGATACCACCTCACACCAGTGAGGATGGGGAAAATTAACAAGGCAGGAAACAGCAAATATTGGAGAGGATGTAGAGAAAGGGGAACCCTCTTGCACTGTTTGTGGGAAAGTGAAGTGGTGCAGCCACTCTGGAAAACTGTGGAGGTTACTCAAAGAGTTAAAAATAGATCTGCCCTGCGAGCCAGCAATGGCACTGCTGGGGATTTACCCCAAAGATACAGATGCGGTGAAACGCTGGGACACCTGCACCCCGATGTTTATAGCAGCAATATCCACAATAGCCAAACTGTGGAAGGAGCCTCAGTGTCCATAGAAAGATGAATGGATAAAGAAGATGTGGTTTATGTATACAATGGAATATTACTCAGCCATTAGAAACAACAAATACCCCCTATTTGCTTCGACGTGGAGGGACCAGGAGGATATTTTGCTGAGTGAAATAAGTCAATCGGAGAAGGACAAACATTATATGTTCTCATTCATTTGGGGAATATAAATAATAGTGAAAGGGAATAAAGGGAAATGAGTGAAAATATCAGTGAGGGTGACAAAACATGAGAGACACTTAACTCTGGGAAATGAATAGGGGCTAGTGGACCGGGAAATGTGCAGGGGGTTGGCTGACTGGGTGATGGGCCCTGAGGGGGGCCCTTGGTGGGATGAGCACTGGGTGTTATGCTATATGTTGGCAAATTGAACTCCAATAAAAAAAGAGAGAAGGAAAAAAAACCCATTCTGATTATTTAATTAATTAATGTATTTATTTATTTTTCTTTGCTAACAGGGGACTTTGTGCTAATGTATCCTAGTCTGCTGTGAGGAAATAAACTGAAAAGGGTTCATTTCATAGAGCCCATCTGCATTACTTTGGAATTCCATAACATAATACCATTGACTGGGTGACTTAAAGCAGTATAAATTTATTTTCTTACAGTTTTGAAACCTGGAGGTCCAATATCAGAGTGCCAGCATGGTCAGTTTATGGTGAAGGCTTTCTTCCTGGCTTGCAGAATTCGAACTCAATGACTCCCACTTGCTCATTTTATTAAAGATTATTTATTTATTCCTGAGAGACACGGAGAGAAGCAGAGACATAGAGAGAGAAGCAGGCTCCTCACAGGGAGCCCGATGTGGGACTCAATCCCCAGACTGGGATCACGCCCTGAGCCAAAGGCAGACACTCAACCACTGAGCCACCCAGGCGTCCTGTAATGCAAAATTATTTTTCTGAACTTTTAGAAACATTTCTTCAGGATGGTCCTTTGAAGTTTATGGTTTTAAATAGTTCAAAGTTATTTAGTTGTTTTCTGAGATTCCTCTGCCTCTTTTCTCTTGTTCTATCTAGATTTTCTTCTCTCTTTTGCCTTTGTTTCCTAGTATTTCTGTTCGAAATTTATTTCCAAGAATTTCTTCTAAGTGTAAGCCTTTGTTATATGTGAGAGTTTTGGACCTGGAAAAGGGTGGCTTAACAAGAGAAAATATTTCTGGGGTGACTGAGGGGCTCAATTGGTTAAGTGTCTGCCCCAGCTAAGTCATGATCACAGGTTACTGGGATTGAGTCGCAAGTTGGGTTTTCTGCTCAGTGGGGAGTTTGCTTCTCCCTCTGCTCCTTCCCATTGTTTGTGCTCTGTCTCTCTCTTAAATAAATAAATAAATAAATAAATAAATAAATAATCTTTTTTTTAAGAGAAAATATTCCTATCAATCTCCACCCTACTTCAGGAAAATACCAAATAAAATAATTTCCCTTGTGATTTCAGAGGGGCTAAGCCAGAGGAAAATATCCCAACCTACCCTCACACCACTCAAGAAAGCTTCAGTAGTTCCAATGGTATTGCTGTGCAGAACAGGGAGTAAATCTTCTGCCTGCCCATTTATATCGTGGGATGATCAGGGAGTTGATGGTATATCCCCTGTCCAGAAAAATGAAAAAATATTTGTTTATAGGAGACTCAGAGAAGGCAGAACATAGGCAGAGGGAGAAGCAAGATCCCCACAGGAAGCCCAGTGCAGGACTTGATCCCTGGACCCTGGGATCATGCCCTGAGCCAAAGGCTGATGCTCAACCGCTGAGCCACCCAGAGGCATCCTGTGTTTTTGTATTCTTTAGGTAAATATCCAGTAGTGGAATTAGAGCATCATATGGTAATTCTATTTTTATTTTTTTTAAGAATGTCCATACAGTTTTCCACAGTGGTTGCACCAGTTTGCATTTCACCAAAATTGTAGGATGGTTGCCTTTTCTCCACATCCTTGCCAACACTTATTGTTTCATATATATATATAATCATATATAAATATCATATATAATATTATATATAAAATATAAAATTATTATTTATATAATTATATTATTTATATTATTATATAAAATTATATAATATTTTATATATAATATTTATATATAATTTTAGCCACACTGATAGATGTGAGGTATCTTAATGCAGTTTTGATTTACATATTCCTAATAATGAGGGATTTTGAGCATCTTTTCACATGTTTATTTGCCATCTGTGTCTTTTTTCAAAAAATATCTGTAGCTTCTCTCCATTTTAATTGGATTGTTTTACCTATTTTTAAAGTTGAGTTCTATAAGTGCTTTATAATATTATGAATATTAACACTTTATCAAATATATCTTCTGCAAATATCTTCTCTCATTCATTGAATGCCTGTTTGCTTTGTTGGTTGTTTCCTTTGTTGTGCAGAAGATTTTTATTTTGATGCAGTCCCAATAGTTTATTTTTGCTTTTGTTTCTCTTGCCTGAGGAAACATATCTCAAAATGTTACACTGACTATGTCAGAGAAATTACTGTCTGTGCTCTCTTCCAGCATTTTTACGGTTTCACATCTCACATTTAGGTCTTTAATACATTTTGAATTTATTTTTGTGTATGGTATGAGACAATGTTCTGTTTCATTTCTGCATGTAGCTGTCCAGCTTTTCCAATGGGATTTGTGGGAGACATTGTCTTTTTCTCATTGCATATTCTTTCCTATATTGTCAAAGATTAATTGGCCATATAATTCTGGGTTTATTTCTGAGGTCTCTATTCTGTTATACTCATCTATTAGTCTCTTTTTGTGCCAGTACCATACAGTTTTGTCTGCTACAGTTTTTATTATATTTTGATATCTAGGATTGTGATACCTCTGGTTCTGTGCACCTTTTACAAGATTGTTTCAGCTATTTGGGGTCTTTTTTATTACTTTATACAAATTTTAAGATTATTTCCTCAGTTCTATAAAAATTCTGTTGGTATTATGGTAAGGATTGCAATAAATCTGTAGATAGCTTTGGGTAGTATAGACATTTTAACAATAATTGGTCTTCAAAACCATGGACATGGAATATAATTTGATTTATTTTCATCATCTTCCATTTCTTTCATCAATATTTATAGTTTTCAGAGCATAGGTTATCTCTTGGGCTAAGTTTATACCTAGGTGTGTATACATATAAATTTTTTTGTGCATCTGAAGTATTTTTCATTTAAAAAGATCCAATTTTATTCAATGATGCATAATTAAATCATGAATTAATGTACTTTGACAAGTGCTTTTTCTACATCTGTTGAAATGATCATGTGGTTTTCAGTCATTTTCTTGTTGATATGATGTATCATGTAGATTGATTTGTGACTATTGAAACATTCTTCCATCATAGGAATAAATCTCACTTGATCGTGGTGAATGATTTTTTAATGTGTTGTTGGATTTTGTTTGCAAATATTTCATTGATGATTTTCCATCTGTGTTTATCAGAGATATGGGCCTGTTGTCCTCTTTTTTCCTACTGTCTTTATCTGGATTTATTTTTAGGGTAATGCCAGCCTTATAGAATAAAATTGGGGATTTATTATCAGGGGAATGCTGGCCTCCTAAAATAAATTTGGAGGCTTTCCTTCTTTTTCTACTTTTTTGGAATAGTTTGAGAATAATATGTATTAACTGTTCTTTAAATATTTGGTAATATTCACCTAATCAGCTCTCTGGTACTGGATTTTTGCTTTTGGGAGTTTTTTTTATTACAGATTGAATCAATGCTGGTAATTGGTCTGTTTAAATATTATATTTTTTTTTCCTGATTCAGTTTTGGGAGTCTATGTTTCCAGGAATTTATTAATGTTATCTAGATTGTCTAATTTTTGCATATAATTTTTCATAATACCTCATTACCCTATGTATTTCTGTGATTTCAGTTGTTATTTCTCTTCCTTCTTTTCTGAATTTGTATATTTGAATCTTCTCTGTCTGTCTGTTTCTCTCTTTCTGATGATTCTGGCTAAAAGTTTCCCAATTTTATTGATCTTTTCAAAGAACCAGCTCATAATATCATTAATCTGTTATGGTTTGTTTTTTTTACTTTCTATTTTTTAGTTACTACTGTAATTGTTATTATTTCCTTACTTCTATTGGTTTTTGGTTTAATTTATTCCTTTTCTAACTTCTTTAAGTGAAAGATTAGGTTGTTTATTTGAAATTTTTCTTGGTTTTTGAGGTAGGCCTATTTTGCTATAAACTTACATTATAGACTGGTTTGATCCCAAAGATTTTGGACTACTATGTTTCATTTTTTCCTCTAATTTTTAGGTTGACTCGTTTATTTTCTACTAGCATGTTATATAATGTCAATATATTTGTGTCTTTTCCAAATTTATTAATTGTAGTTGATTTCTTGTTTCATAGAGTTGTTGTTGAAGAAAATGCACAGTATGACTTCACTCCTTTTTAATTTGTTGAGATTCATTTTGTGGCCTAATATGTGATCTGTTCTAGAAAATATTTCATTTACCTCTGAGGAGAATGTATATTCTGTTGTTTTATGATGGAATATTTAGAATATATCTGTTAGATTAATTTGGTCCCATGTGTCATTCAAAGCCACCTTTTCTCTGTTGATTTTCTGTTTGGATGGTTTACCTATTAATGTAAGTGGGCTATTAAAGTTTCCTACCATTATTATTACTACATATTTATGTTTCTTATTTTTCTTATATGTTTCCTTTATGTTTTTTATTAACTTCCTTTATGTATCTTATTAAATATTTCATATATTTGGAAGAATCCATGTTGGCTGCATAAATATTTATAGTGCTATGTCTCCTTGTTGTGTTGTTCCCTTTATAATTATATAGTGCCCTTATTTATCTCCTATCATAGTCTTCATTTTAAAGTCCATTTTGTCTATGTATTTATTGCTAGCCCTACATTCTTTTCACTCCATTCCCCTGATAAATACTTTTCTGACTCTCCACATTCAATCTGCACCTGTCTTAAGGTCTAAAATGAGACTCTTGTAGGCAGCATATAGAAGGGCCTTACACTTTTGCTCTTTGCCCTGTCTTTTGATTGGAGAATTGAGTTCATTTACATTCAAAGTGATTACTGATAGATATGTACTTATTGCCATTTTGTTACTTGCTTTATGGTGGTTATTTACTTCGCTGTTAATTTTTTTCTCTTAAGCTTCTCTCTAATGGTTTCCTGGCTTTCTTTAGTGATGCACTTCATTCCTTTCTCATTATTATTATTTTTTTGCTTCTATCACTGGTTTTTCATCTCTGGTTATGATTAAGTTTGCACATAACATCTTATGTGTTTATTAGTCTATATTACATTGATGGTCACTTATATTTGAACCCATTATTTACTCCCTTTTCCCCTCAACATTTTAGGTATATAGATATATTTCTTTTTATTTTGTGAATCCTTTTACTAATTTTTATATTTAATTTTACTGCTTTTCTGTTTGTACTTTTCTTATCCATATTTATGGTCTTTCTTTTCCCCTTTAACATTTCTTGTAAGGCTGGTATATGGGTTATGAATTCTTTAAACTTTTCTTTGGGGAACTCAATGTCTCTCTCTCTCTCTCTTTAAATTTTGAATAATAGCCTGCTGGATAGAGTACTCTTGGCTGCAGTTTTTTTCTAACAGTGTCTTTTACATATTATACCACTCCCTTCTGTCTTGCATTGTTTATGCTAAAAATTCAGTTGATCTCATTATGGGTTTCCCTTGTATATAACTCTTCTTTTGCTGATTTTAAAATTATATTTATCACTACTTTTTGCCATTTTAATGACTACATATCTTAGTGTGGATCTCCATAGTTTGACTTTCTTGGGGGAATCTTTGTACTTCTTGAATTGGGATTTCTGTTTTCTTCCACACTTTCAGGAAGTTTTTAGTATTATTCTTGAAATAAATTTCTGCATCTTTTTCTCTGTCCTGGGATTCCTCAAAAGCAAATAGTATTACACTTGAAGGTGTGACTGGGTTCCCTAAATATACTTTCATTTATTGTTATTTTTTCTCTTTCCTATTAATCTTGGTTGTTTTCCATTTCTCTCTTCTTCATGTTGGCAATTCATCCTGCTTCTTCTAGTCTACCATTTATTCCATATAATGCATTTTTAATTTTGATTATTGAATTCTTCCTCAATAATTGATTCTTTTTATTTTTTAATCTCTTTGTTAAGGGTTTCATGTAGTTTCATGTTTTTTTTCTTAAGGCAAGTGTTTTTAAGACCGTTATATTAAACGCTATCAGGCTTATTACTTATTTCTATTTCAATTAGCTGTCTTGCTATTATTTTGTCCTGTTATTTCTTTTTTTACAGTAAACAATTTATTTTTTAAAGAGTTTATTTATTTAATGCATGAGAGACACACAGAGAGAGGCAGAGACACAGGAAGAGGGAGAAGCAGGCTCCGTGTAGGAAGCCTGATGTGGGACCCAATTCCAAGATTCAGGGATCATGCGCTGAACCAGAGGCAGATGCTCAACCGCTGAGCCACTCAGGTGTCGCTATGGTGAAAAAATTTATATTTAGATTTATAGCCAGCTGAACTCAGTTTAGATGATCCCAACTTTGTTGGCAACATCCAAAGCATCATAGTCAGGAGCCAGTTGAACATATGCTTTCTTCTCTCTATCAAGCCTTATCAAGGTGTTGACCTTGGCCACACCAATATCATAGAGCTTCTTCACAGCCTGTTTGATCTGGTGCTTATTGGTCTTGACATCCACAATGAACACAAGTGTGCCGTTGTTTTCTATTTTCTTCATGGCTGACTCAGTAGTCAGGGGGAACTTGTTGATGGCATAGTGATCAAGTTTGTTTCTCTTGGGGATACTCTTTTGAGGATATTTGGGCTGCCTTTGGAGATGCAAGGTCTTGGGTCATTGGAATGTAGGTGATGTGCGGATCTTCTTTTTTTTTTCTGACTGTGCATGCCTTTCAGCACCGTTTTTTTATTTTTTTATTTTTATTATTATTATTATTATTATTAGCTTTCAAAGCTTTTGCTTTGGCTTCAGCTTTGGGAGGGGCAGGGCTTTCTTCTTTGCCTTCAGCACCATCTTCGTAAAAGGCTGTCCTATTCTTTCATTTGGCTAGTAGAGCTCTGTATCTTCATATTTTCTGCCTGTCTGTGTACTTTACTATGTGAGTCAACTACCTTTACAGCTTTTGAAAGCAGTGACAACTGACCTGAGATTTGGAGCAGCCAAAACACAACAGCAGAGTGCAGGCAGACACACAAAAAACAACTCCTGAAGCACCAGGCCCTGGAGATTCTGAGACCTCTTCTTCACAAAGCCAATACTCTCAGAATCAGGAAACATGACAGGCTTCTTACACAGAGAAGATGGAAATTTAGAAAAAAATGAAAAGACAGAGGAACACATCCCAAATGAAGCAACAAAATAAGGTCACAGCCAGAGATCTAAGGAAAACAGATATACATTACATGCCGAATGGATAAACTAAAGCTACCATCATAATGATACTCACTGGGTTTGAGAAAAGAATGAAAGACTTTAGAGAGGTCTTTGCCACAAAGTAAGAGTTAAAAAACTGTCACAAGGAAAAGTGCAATAACCGATATTTGAAATAAGCTTGATGCAATGAACACAAAGGCTTGAAGAAGCAAAGGAAATAATAAGTGGTATATAAGTTAAAATAATGGAAAATAATTTAGTTGAACATAGAGAGAAATAATTATTGAACATGAGAATAGATGTTGAGAACTCATTGACTCCATCAAACACCTAACATTCATATTATAGGACTCCCATAAGAAGAAGAGAATGAAAAGGGGACAGAAAATTTATTTGAGTAAATAATAACAGAAAACTTCCCTCATCTAGGGAAATAAACAGACATCCATTTCCAGGGGATACAGTGAACTCCTATCAAAGTAAAAAAAAAAAAAAGGCAGGCCAACATAAAGACACATTGTAATTAAATTTGCAAAATATAAGAAGATATGGTATATGTATACAATGGAATATTACTCAGCCATCGGAAATGACAAATACCCACCATTTGCTTCGAGGTGGATGGAACTGGAGGGTATTATGCTGAGTGAAGTAAGTCAATCGGAGAAAGACAAACATTATATGGTCTCATTCATTTGGGGAATATAAAAAAAGTGAAAGGGCATAAAGGGGAAAGGAGACAAAATTAGTGGGAAATATCAGTGAAGGTGACAGAACATGAGAGACACCTAACTCTGGGAAATGAACAAGGGGTGGTGGAAAGGGAGGTGGGTGGGGGGTTGGGGTGATAGGGTAACAGGCACTGAGGGGGGCACTTGATGGGATGAGCACTGGATATTATGATATATGTTGGCAAATTGAACTCCAATAAAAAAATAGAGAGGCAAAGAAAAAAATCTTAAAAGAAGCAAGACATAACAAGCCTCTAACCTAGAAAGGAAGACCCATAAAGCTAGTTGTAGATCCCTCAGAAATTTTACAAGCCAGAAGAGAGTAGCATGATTTATTCAATGTGATGAATGGGAAAAATTTGCAGCAAAGAATACTCTTTCCAGTAAGACAACCATTCAGAATAGAAGGAGGGATAAATAGTTTCCCAGACAAACAGAATCTAAAAAAAGTTCATGACCACTAATTAAAACCTAGAAGAAATATTAAAAGGGACTTTTTGAGTGGAAAGGACAGAATAAAAGTGACAAAGACAAGAAAAACAAAATCTTCAGTAACAACAGCAAAAAAAGTACTAAAATGGAACTAAATGCATATCTGTCAATGAATCCTCTGAATGAAAATGGACTAGATGCCTTAATCAAAAGACATGGGGCTTAAGAATGGATAAAAAAGAATATAAAGGTACTCATTCAAGACCTATATACACTTGCAGATTGAGTGAGGGGATGGAGATTTATCTTACAAGTGGATGTAAAAAAAAAAAGCTAGAGTAGCAATACATATATCAGATAAACTAGACATTAAATCCAAGACAATATCAAGAGATGAAAAGGGCACTCTATCCTAATAAAAGGGACAATCCAAAAGAAGAGTTAACAATTGTAACTATTTAAGTCCCCAAGAAAATCCAAATATATTAAACAATTAATAAGAAACTTAAAGAAACAAATTGATAATGATAAAATTATGGTAGGGGATTTCAACACCCCACTTACAGTAGTAGACAGATCATCAAAGCATAAACTCAACAAGCAAATACTGGCTTTGAATGACACACTGGACCAAATGGACTTAACAAATATATTCAGAAAATGCCATTCTAAAGTGGCAGAAAACACATGATTTTCAAGTGTACACATAACATCCTCCAGAATAGATCACATACTAGGTCATAGATCAGGCTTCAAAAATACAAAAATATTGAGATCATACCCTGCATTGCTTCTCAGCACAATATAAAACTTGAAGTAAATCACTAGAAAACATTTGGAAGTCCACAAATACATAGAGGTTAAAACATATCCTAGTAAAGAAATTACAAACGAAGGAAAATTGCATGGAAATAAATGAAAAGAAAACAAGACAGAAAAAAAACTTTGGGATTCAGCAAAAGCAATCATAAGAGGGAAATATATAGCAATATAGACCTACTTTAAGAAGAAAGAAAAACCTCAATCTACTTTGAAAATAAAGAAGGTAGAAAATGAATAATAAATGAAGCCTAAAGACATCAGAAGACTGGAAGTAATAAGGACTAGAGAAGAAATAAATGATATGGAGACTAAAAATAACAATAGAAATGATCAATGAATCCACGAGCTGGTTCTTTGAAAAAATAGTAAAATTGATAACCCCCTAGCCAGGCTAATGACAAAGAAAAGAGAAAGAAATCAAATAAATAAAATAAAAAATGACAGAGGAGATAAAAACCAATACCACACAAATACAAACAACTATAAGAGAGCATTATGGAGGAGGGGCAAGATGGCGGAAGAGTAGGGTCTCCAAATCACCTGTCCCCACCAAATTACCTAGAAAACCTTCAAATTATCCTGAAAATCTATGAAATCGGCCTGAGAATTAAAGAGAGAACACCTGGAATGCTACAGTGAGAAGAATTCGCGCTTCTATCAAGGTAGGAAGACGGGGAAAAAGAAATAAAGAAACAAAAGGCATCCAATGGGGAGGGGCCACGGGAGGAGCCGGGCTGAGGCCGGGGCGAGTGTCCCCAGGACAGGAGAGCCCCGTCCCAGAGAAGCAGGAGCTGCACCGACCTTCCCGGGCGGAAAGGGGCTCGCAGGGAGTTGGAGCAGGACCCAGGAGGGCGGGGATGTCCTCGGGTTCCCTGGGACACTAACAGGTACCTGCACCCCGGGGAGAGTGCGCCGAGCTCCCTAAAGGGCTGCAGTGCATGCAGGGCTGGACTGGGGAGCAGCTCTGAGGGGGTCGGGCGGAGGCTCTGCGGAAGGGGCTGCGTGCCCAGGGAGCAGCTCGGAGGAGGCTCCGGCAGAGGAAGCTCCGGCAGAGGAAGAGGCTCCGTGCGGAGGGGGCTGCGCGGCCGGGAGCAGCTGGGAGGGGCTCGGGTGGCGGCTCCACAGAGAGGCGGCTGCGCTACCCCGAGCGCGAATCCAACAGTGCAGGCGCGGGATCACTGGGCGCCTGGGACAAGCCCAGGATCCGGCCTCCCCC
Organism: Canis lupus dingo; assembly: GCF_003254725.2. NCBI lineage: Eukaryota > Metazoa > Chordata > Mammalia > Carnivora > Canidae > Canis > Canis lupus. Next base: position 68,363,480 of record NC_064281.1, read on the forward strand.
CGGGAAAGGCAGAGGCCAGGAGGGCCCAGGACAGCAAGGACGCTCCTGCCCCAAGCTAAGCAGATCAGCGGCCCCGCCCCGGAGCCTCCAGGCCCTGCAGACCGAGAGCTCCGTAGTTCCTGCGGGAGCTGAATCCAGGGAGCCAGAGCTGGCCGCCGCCACTGTGGTTGTTCCTCCTGGGGCCTCAAGGGGTAAACCACCCCCACTGAGCCCCGCACCAGGCAGGGGGCAGAGCAGCTCCCCCAAGTGCTAACACCTGAAAATCAGCACAGCAGGGCCCTCCCCCAGAAGACCAGCTAGATAGACAAGTTCCAGGGGAAGTCAAGGGACTTAAAGTATACAGATTCAGAAGACACTCCCCGATGGTTTGTTTTTGTTTTTTTTCTTTTTTCTTTATTTCTGTTTGATTCCCCCACCCTTTTTTTCCCTTTCTTTCTTTTTCTTCCTCTTTTTCTTTTTTCTTCCTTTTCCCTTTTCTCCTTTTCTCTTTTCTTTATTTCTTTCTCTCCTCTCTTTTTCTCCTTTTACCAATACAACTTGCTTTTGTCCACTCTGCACTGAGCAAAATGACTAGAAGGAAAACCTCACCTCAAAAGAAAGAATCAGAAACAGTCCTCTCTCCCACAGAGTTACAAAATCTGCATTACAATTCAATGTCAGAAAGCCAATTCAGAAGCACTATTATAGAGCTACTGATGGCTCTAGAAAAAAGCATAAAGGACTCAAGAGACTTCGAGACTACAGAATTTAGAGCTAATCAGGCAGAAATTAAAAATCAATTGAATGAGATGCAATCGAAACTAGAACTCCTAATGACGAGGGTTAACGAGGTGGAAGAACAGGTGAGGGACATAGAAGACAAGTGGATAGCAAAGAGGAAAAGTGAGGAAAAAAGAGACAAACAATTAAAAGACCATGAAGATAGATTAAGGGAAATAAACGACAGCCTGACGAAGAAAAACTTACGTTTAATTGGAGTTCCCGAGGGTGCCGAAAGGGCCAGAGGGCCAGAATATGTATTTGAACAAATTCTAGCTGAAAACTTTCCTAATCTGGGAAGGGAAACAGGCATTCAGATCCAGGAAATAGAGAGATACCCCCCTAAAATCAATAAAACTGTTCAACACCTCGACATTTAATAGTGAAGCTTGCAAATTCCAAAGAGAACATCCTTAAAGCAGCAAGAGACAAGAAATCCCTGACTTTTATGGGGAGGAGTATTAGGGTAACAGCAGACCTGTCCACAGAGACCTGGCAGGCCAGAAAGGGCTGGCAGGATATATTCAGGGTCCTAAATGAGAAGAACATGCAACCAAGAATACTTTAGACAGCAAGGCTCTCATTCAAAATGGAAACAGAGATAAAGAGCTTCCAAGACAGGCAGCAACTGAAAGAATATGTGACCTCCAAACCAGCTCTGCAAGAAATTTTAAAGGGGGACTCTTAAAATTCCCCTTTAAGAAGAAGTCCAGTGGAACAATTCACAAAAACAAGGACTGAATAGATATCACGATGACACTAAACTCATATCTCTCAATAGTAACTCTGAATGTGAACGGGCTTAATGACCCCATCAAAAGGCTCAGGGTTTCAGACTGGATAAAAAAGCAGGACCCATCTATTTGCTGTCTACAAGAGACTCATTTTAGACAGAAGGACACCTAAAGCCTGAAAATAAAAGGTTGGAGAACCATTTACCATTCGAATGGTCCTCAAAAGAAAGAAGGGGTAGCCATCCTTATATCAGATAAACTAAAATTTACCCCGAAGACTGTAGTGAGAGATGAAGAGGGACACTATCTCATACTGAAAGGATCTATTCAACAAGAGGACTTAGCAATCCTCAATATATTGCACCGAATGTGGGAGCTGCCAAATATATAAATCAATTATTAACCAAAGTGAAGAAATACTTAGATAACAATACACTTATACTTGGTGACTTCAATCTAGCTCTTTCTATACTCGATAGGTCTTCTAAGCACAACATCTCCAAAGAAACGAGAGCTTTAAATGATACACTGGACCAGATGGATTTCACAGATATCTACAGAACTTTACATCCAAACTCAACTGAATACACATTCTTCTCAAGTGCACATGGTACTTTCTCCAGAATAGACCACATATTGGGTCACAAATCGGGTCTGAATTGATACCAAAAGATTGGGATCGTCCCCTGCAATTTCTCAGACCATAATGCCTTGAAATTAGAACTAAGTCACAACAAGAAGTTTGGAAGGACCTCAAACGCGTGGAGGTTAAGGACCATCGTGCTAAAAGATGAAAGGGTCAACCATGAAATTAAGGAAGAATTAAAAAGATTCATGGAAACTAATGAGAATGAAGATACAACCGTTCAAAATCATTGGGATGCAGCAAAAGAAGTCCTAAGGGGGAAATATATCGCAATACAAGCATCTATTCAAAAACTGGAAAGAACTCAAATACAAAAGCTAATCTTACACATAAAGGAGCTAGAGAAAAAACAGCAAATAGATCCTACACCCAGGAGAAGAAGGGAGTTAATAAAGATTTGAGCAGAACTCAAGGAAATCGAGTCCAGAAGTACTGTGGAACAGATCAACAGAACCAGGAGTTGGTTCTTTGAAAGAATTAATAAAATAGATAAATTAGCCAGCCTTATTAAAAAGAAGAGACAGAAGACTCAAATTAATAAAATCATGAATGAGAAAGAAGAGATCACTACCAACACCAAGGAAATACAAATGATTTAAAAAAAAATATTATGAACATCTATATGCCAAAAAATTAGGCAATCTAGAAGAAATGGACACATTTCTGGAAAGCCACAAAGAACCAAAACTAAAACAGGAAGAAATAGAAAACCTGAACAGGCCAAAAACCAGGGAGGAAATTGAAGCAGTCATCCAAAACCTCCCAAGACACAAGATTCCAGGGCCAGATGGCTTCCCAGGGGAATTCTATCAAACTTTTAAAGTAGAAATCATACCTATTCTCCTAAAGCTGTTTGGAAAGATAGAAAGAGATGGAGTACTTCCAAATTCGTTCTATGAGGCCAGCATCACCTTAATTCCAAAACCAGACAAAGACCCCACCAAAAAGGAGAATTACAGACCAATATCCCTGATGAACATGGATGCAAAAATTCTCAACAAGATACTGGCCAATAGGATCCAACAGTACATTAAGAAAATTATTCACCATGACCAAGTAGGATTTATCCCTGGGACACAAGGCTGGTTCAACACCCGTAAAACAATCAATGTGATTCATCATATCAGCAAGAAAAAAACCAAGAACTATATGATCCTCTCATTAGATGCAGAGAAAATATTTGACAAAATACAGCATCCATTTCTGATCAAAACTCTTCAGAGTGTAGGGATAGAGGGAACATTCCTCGACATCTTAAAAGCCATCTACGAAAAGCCCACAGCAAATAATCATTATCAATGGGGAAGCACTGGGAGCCTTTCCCCTAAGATCAGGAACAACACAGGGATGTCCACTCTCACCACTGCTATTCAACATAGTACTGGAAGTCCTAGCCTCAGCAATCAGACAACAAAAAGACATTAAAGGCATTCAAATTGGCAAAGAAGAAGTCAAACTCTCCCTCTTCGCCGATGACATGATACTCTACATAGAAAACCCAAAAGTCTCCACCCCAAGATTGCTAGAACTCATACAGCAATTCGGTAGCGTGGCAGGATACAAAATCAATGCCCAGAAGTCAGTGGCATTTCTATACACTAACAATGAGACTGAAGAAAGAGAAATTAAGGAGTCCATCCCATTTACAATTGCACCCAAAAGCATAAGATACCTAGGAATAAACCTCACCAAAGATGTAAAGGATCTATACCCTCAAAACTATAGAACACTTCTGAAAGAAATTGAGGAAGACACAAAGAGATGGAAAAATATTCCATGCTCATGGATTGGCAGAATTAATATTGTGAAAATGTCAATGTTACCCAGGGCAATATACACGTTTAATGCAATCCCTATCAAAATACCATGGACTTTCTTCAGAGAGTTAGAACAAATTATTTTAAGATTTGTGTGGAATCAGAAAAGACCCCGAATAGCCAGGGGAATTTTAAAAAAGAAAACCATATCTGGGGGCATCACAATGCCAGATTTCAGGTTGTACTACAAAGCTGTTGTCATCAAGACAGTGTGGTACTGGCACAAAAACAGACACATAGATCAGTGGAACAGAATAGAGAATCCAGAAGTGGACCCTGAACTTTATGGGCAACTAATATTCGATAAAGGAGGAAAGACTATCCATTGGAAGAAAGACAGTCTCTTCAATAAATGGTGCTGGGAAAATTGGACATCCACATGCAGAAGAATGAAACTAGACCACTCTCTTTCACCATACACAAAGCTAAACTCAAAATGGATGAAAGATCTAAATGTGAGACAAGATTCCATCAAAATCCTAGAGAAGAACACAGGCAACACCCTTTTTGAACTCGGCCATAGTAACTTCTTGCAAGATACATCCACAAAGGCAAAAGAAACAAAAGCAAAAATGAACTATTGGGACTTCATCAAGATAAGAAGCTTTTGCACAGCAAAGGATACAGTCAACAAAACTCAAAGACAACCTACAGAATGGGAGAAGATATTTGCAAATGACGTATCAGATAAAGGGCTAGTTTCCAAGATCTATAAAGAACTTATTAAACTCAACACCAAAGAAACAAATAATCCAATCATGAAATGGGCAAAAGACATGAACAGAAATCTCACAGAGGAAGACATAGACATGGCCAACATGCATATGAGAAAATGCTCTGCATCACTTGCCATCAGGGAAATACAAATCAAAACTACAATGAGATACCACCTCACACCAGTGAGAATGGGGAAAATTAACAAGGCAGGAAACAACAAATGTTGGAGAGGATGCGGAGAAAAGGGAACCCTCTTACACTGTTGGTGGGAATGTGAACTGGTGCAGCCACTCTGGAAAACTGTGTGGAGGTTCCTCAAACAGTTAAAAATATACCTGCCCTACGACCCAGCAATTGCACTGTTGGGGATTTACCCCAAAGATACAAATGCAATGAAACGCCGGGACACCTGCACCCCGATGTTTCTAGCAGCAATGGCCACTATAGCCAAACTGTGGAAGGAGCCTCGGTGTCCAACGAAAGATGAATGGATAAAGAAGATGTGGTTTATGTATACAATGGAATATTACTCAGCTATTAGAAATGACAAATACCCACCATTTGCTTCAACGTGGATGGAACTGGAGGGTATTATTCTGAGTGAAGTAAGTCAGTCGGAGAAGGACAAACATTATATGTTCTCATTCATTTGGGGAATATAAATAATAGTGAAAGGGAAAATAAGGGAAGGGAGAAGAAATGTATGGGAAATATCAGAAAGGGAGACAGAACGTAAAGACTGCTAACTCTGGGAAACAAACTAGGGGTGGTAGAAGGGGAGGAGGGTGGGGGGTGGGAGTGAATGAGTGACGGGCACTGGGTGTTATTCTGTATGTTAGTAAATTGAACACCAATAAAAAAAAATAAATGTGAAAAAATAAAAATAAAAATAAATAAATAAATAAATAAACCTAACCAAAGAGGTAAAGGATCTATACCCTAAAAACTATAGAACACTTCTGAAAGAAATTGAGGAAGACACAAAGAGATGAAAAAATATTCCATGCTCATGGATTGGCAGAATTAATATTGTGAAAATGTCAATGTTACCCAGGGCAATTTACACGTTTAATGCAATCCCTATCAAAATACCATGGACTTTCTTCAGAGAGTTAGAACAAATTATTTTAAGATTTGTGTGGAATCAGAAAAGACCCCGAATAGCCAGGGGAATTTTAAAAAAGAAAACCATATCTGGGGGCATCACAATGCCAGATTTCAGGTTGTACTACAAAGCTGTGGTCATCAAGACAGTGTGGTACTGGCACAAAAACAGACACATAGATCAATGGAACAGAATAGAGAACCTAGAAGTGGACCCTCAACTTTATGGTCAACTAATATTCAATAAAGGAGGAAAGACTATCCATTGGAAGAAAGACAGTCTCTTCAATAAATGGTGCTGGGAAAACTGGACATCCACATGCAGAAGAATGAAACTAGACCACTCTCTTTCACCATACACAAAGATAAACTCAAAATGGATGAAAGATCTAAATTTGATACAAGATTCCATCGAAATCCTAGAGAAGAATAGTGGCAACACCCTTTTTGAACTCGGCCACAGTAACTTCTTGCAAGATACATCCACGAAGGCAAAAGAAACAAAAGCAAAAATGAACTATTGGGACTTCATCAAGATAAGAAGCTTTTGCACAGCAAAGGATACAGTCAACAAAACTCAAAGACAACCTACAGAATGGGAGAAGATATTGCAAATGACATATCAGATAAAGGGCTCATTTCCAAGATCTATAAAGAACTTATTAAACTCAACACCAAAGAAACAAACAATCCAATCATGAAATGGGCAAAAGACATGAAGAGAAATCTCACAGAGGAAGACACACATGGCCAACATGCACATGAGAAAATGCTCTGCATCACTTGCCATCAGGGAAATACAAATGAAAACCACAATGAGATACCACCTCACACCAATGAGAATGGGGAAAATTAACAAGGCAGGAAACAACAAATGTTGGAGAGGATGCGGAGAAAAGGGAACCCTCTTACACTGTTGGTGGAACTGGTTCAGCCACTCTGGAAAACTGTGTGGAGGTTCCTCAAAGAGTTAAAAATAGACCTGTCTTACGATCCAGCAATTGCACTGTTGGGGATTTACCCCAAAGGTACAGATGCAATGATATGCCGGGACACCTGCTCCCCGATGTTTATAGCAGCAATGTCCACAATAGTCAAACTGTGGAAGTAGCCTCGGTGTCCATCGAAAGATGAGTGGATAAAGAACATGTGGTTTATGTATACAATGGAATATTACTCAGCTATTAGAAATGATAAATTCCCACCATTTGCTTCAATATGGATGGAACTGGCGGGTATTATGCTGAGTGAAGTAAGTCAATCGGAGAAGGACAAACATATGTTCTCATTTATTTGGGGAATATAAATAATAGTGAAAGGTAATATAAGGGAAGGGAGAAGAAATGTGTGGGAAATATCAGAAAGGGAGACAGAACGTAAAGACTGCTAACTCTGGGAAACGAACTAGGGGTGGTGGAAGGGGAGGAGGGCGGGGGGTGGGAGTGAATGAGTGATGGGCACTGTGGGTTATTCTGTATGTTAGTAAATTGAACACCAATAAAAAATAAATTAAAAAATAATAATAAAAAATAAAAAATAAATTAATAAAATAAAGGTAAAAAAAAGATAACATTATGAAAAACTGTATGCCAACAAATTGGATAACTTGAAGAAATGGATAAATTTCTAGAAATACATAAATTAAGATTACTAAAAAAGAAGACATAGAAAACTTAGACAAAAATTCTTTCAACAATCTAAAGGGCCAGATGTCTTCAAAGGGGAATTCTAGGGGGATCCCTGGGTGGCTCAGCATTTTTGCTCCTGCCTTCGGCCCTAGGCATGATCCTGGAGTCCCGGGATCGAGTCCTACGTGGGGCTCCTTGCATGGAGCCTGCCTCTCCTTATGCTTGTGTCTCTGCCTCTCTCTCTCTCTCTCTCTCTGTGTGTCTCTCATGAATAAGTAAATAAAATCTTTAAAAAAGGGGGGGGAATTCTACCAAGCATTTATTTTTATTTTATTCTATTTTATTTTTTTATTTATGATAGTCACAGAGAGAGAGAGAGAGAGAGAGAGAGAGAGGCAGAGACATAGGCAGAGGGAGAAGCAGGCTCCATGCACTGGGAGCCCGATGTGGGATTCGATCCCGGTTCTCCAGGATCGTGCCCTGGGCCAAAGGCAGTCGCCAAACTGCTGCGCCACCCAGGGATCCCTCTACCAAGCATTTAAAGAAAAGTTAATACCTATACTTCTCAAACAATTCCAGAAAAAATAAAAATGGAAGTAAAATTTCCAAATATGTTGTATGAGGCCAGCATTACTCTGGTAAATAAATAAATAAATAAATAAATAAATAAATAAATAAATAAAATAACTACTAAGAGCTACAGGTCAATATATCCAATGAATATTAATGCAAAACTTCTCAATAAAACAATGACATATCCAATATACATTAAACATATTATTCAAAAAAATAAAGATTAAGAAAAAAAACATTACTCACCCCAATCATGTGGGATTTACTCCTGAGTTGCAAGGGTGTTTCAGTATTCACAAGTCAAACAAGGTGATACACTACATTAATAAAAGTAAGTATCAAGGGGGATCCCTGGGTGGCGCAGTGGTTTAGCGCCTGCCTTTGGCCTGGGGCACAATCCTGGAGACCCGGGATCGAATCCCACGTCGGGCTCCCGGTGCATGGAGCCTGTTTCTCCCTCTGCCTGTGTCTCTGCCTCTCTCTCTCTCTCTCTCTCTCTCTCTGACTATCATAAATAAATAAAAAAATTAAAAAAAAGTTAAAAAAAATTAAAAAAAAATAAAAGTAAGTATCAAAATGATACAGTACTAGTTTTATACAAGAAAAATAAAAGTGAATTAAAGCTTAAAAAAATGATACAGTACTTTCAATAAATAAGGAAGAAGCATTTGACAAAGTACAACATCCATTCATGAAAAAATCCCTCAGTAAAGTAGGTTTAGAAGGAATCTGCCTCAACATCATGAAGCCATAAATGAAAATCCAACAGCTAGAGGTCAGGGCAAGCTGGCAGAGTAGGGGTCCTCAACTCACATGGAGCCACCAACTTATCTAGATAACTTTCAAACCATCCTGGAAGCCTAGGAATATGACTTGAGAATTAAATAGAGAACAGCAGGAACACTACAGAGAGAAGAGTTTTCACTTCTAACAAGGTAGGAAGGTGGAAAAAAATAAAAAAGAGTCAAGAAGGGGAAGGACACCACAAGGAGCCAGGCTAAAGCCCAATGATGAAAGCCTCCAAGACAGGAAAGCCCAACCCCAGAGAAGCAGGAACTTTAAAAAATCTGCACCAGATTATTCCTGCATAGAAAGGTACTTACCAGGGAAATCGAACAGAATTGCAGGAGGGGCAGTAAAGCCTCCAGTTTCCCAGTCACTAATAGAGGAAGTGTGCCTGGGGGGAAGCACACTGCGCACTGCAGGCCAATAGCGGCAAAGGGCTATTGATATACCCAGCGGGGCATGGGGAGAAGCCAGTCGGTCAGGAGGGAAGTTCCAGACAGAGGGGTTTGTGCCCTGCTGCCTTCAGGAGAGGCGCCCTGGAAACTTCATTCCAGTAGCAAAGGGCCCCAGATCCCAGGGTTCCAAGCAGACACAGGCCAGGATCCTGCATTCCCCCTGGGACAGGCAGGATCAGGGAAGGCATAGGACATTGAGTACTCTTCTGCCACTGGATGCCCTACAAGCCATGCAGGTCAGCACACCCATGCAGCCCGAGGAGCATCTAGGCCAGTGGGGACTGGGACATTGTGATAGTTACTACAAGAGCTGACTCCAGGGCTGGAGACCGCCACCAGTGTAGTTGTTCCTCCTAGTTTCACACTGTACTTGGGAGAGGCAGGGATGCCAGGGAACACAGGCCTCATTGGGTAAACAGCTCCCACTGAGCCCAGCACCTGGCAGGGGGAAGGGAAGCTCCCCCAGGTGCACATACCTGAGAATCAGCACAGCAGCCCCTCCCCCAGAAGACCACATTTTCCCACATTTCCCACATTTCCCACTTTTCCCACATTAACTACAATATTTTACCACATCTTCATTTTTGACATTCTTCCTTTTTGACTTTTGACTTTAGAATTTCTACAATTACAGGTCCTAGATATATTTTCCACTTCTAGATTGCCTTCAACATACTCAACTTAATTTTGGGAGATATACATGATATTTTTTTTTGCTTTGTTTTGTGTTTTTTGTTTGCCTCATTTTTTCTTCAATGGCAGAAGGTAATACCTTCTAAAACATGACCAGCATGCACCCAGAACCAAGTGGTATACCATGCAGGTTCATTCTTTGAGATTCCTCATTCCCATTCTGCCCTCTTCTTTTATCTCATTTATGTTTTGGTGGTCAGTGTTGGGGCTTTCTACAATTATTTCTGGTTTATATAAATTGTGGACTGGGCATCTTCTATCATACAGAACTTAATCTACTCAGAACCAAGAAGATCAACCTCTAGAACCCATCAGGTAGAATGCATTCTCCCTCTACTACAACTTCATCACCGCCACCATCTCCCAGTCCCCCCGTTTTTTTTTCTTCTCCTTTTATTTTTCTTTTTTTCTCTTCTTCTTGGGATTCTTGGCCCTTTATTTTTTACTACTTTGTTTTAAAATTTGTTTTTCACTTTAGTGGCCTTTTACTTAATTTCTGATATTTATTTTCAATTTCTGGTCTCTGACTTCATCAGAATCATCTAGGGTGAAATTTACTTATATCATGGTTGATATTCTTGACTCAGCATGTGCATGCATCTATTCTGCACTGAGAAAAATGACTAGAAAGAACTCACCACAAAAAAAAGGAGTCAGAAACAGTACACTCTGCCACAGAGTTACAGAAATTGTATTACAATTTGATGTCAAGAAGCCAATTCAGAAATACAATTATAAAGCTACTGGTGGTACTGGAAAAAAGCATAAAGGGTTCAAAAGACTTCATGACTGCAGAATTTAGATCTAATCAGGATGAAATTAAAAATCAATTAAATGAGATGCAATACAAGCTGGAGGTCCTAAGGACAAGGGTTAATGAGGTGAAAGAGAGTGAGTGACATAGAAGACAGATTGACAGCAAGGAAGGAAGCTGAGGACAAAAGAAAAAAAACATTAAAAGACTTGGGGAAAGGTTAAGGGAAATAAGTGATAGCCTCAGAAGGAAAGATCTACGTATGATTGGGTTTCCAGAGAGCACTGAGAGGGACAGAGGGACAGAAGCATATTTGAACAAATAATAGCTGAGAACTTCCTTAATTGGGAGAGGGAAACAGGGATTCAGATCCAGGAGATACAGGGGTACCCCCAAAATCAATAAAAACCATTCAACACCTCGAAAATAAATAGTGAAACTTGCAAATTCCAATTATAAAGAGAAAATTCTTAAAGCAGTGAGAGACAAGAGATCCCTAACCTTAATGGGGAGAAGTATTAGGTTAACAGCAGACCTCTCCACAGAGACCTGGCAGGCCAGAAGGGGCTGGCAGGATATATTCAGGTCCCAAATGAGATGAACATGCAGCCAAGAATACTTTATCCAGCAAGGCTCTCATTCAGAATAGAAGGAGGGATAAAGAGCTTCCAAGACAGGCAGAAACTGAAAGAATATGTGTCCACCAAACCAGTTTTGCAAGAATATTAAGGGGGGCATGTAAAAGAAAGAGGAAGCACAAAGACATAATCCACAGAAACAGCGAGTTAATAAATATTATGATGACACTAAATTCATATCTTTCGATGCAAACTGTGAACATGAATGGGCTAAATGATCCCATCAAACTACGCAGGGTTTCAGATGAGATAAAAAACAATCCTCATATCAGATAAATTAAAGTCCATCCCAAAGACTGTGTAAGTGATGAAGAGGAACACTCTATCATAATTAAATGGTCTAGCCAAAAACAAGACCTAAGCATCATGAATGTTTATGCCCCTAATGTGGGAGCTCCCAAGTATATCAATCAATTAATAACCAAAGTTAAGATATACTTAGATAATAATAAAACACGAAAACTGGGAGACTCCAATATGGCACTTTCTGCAAATGACAGATCTTCTAAGCACAACATCTCCAAAGAAACAAGAGCTTTAAATGATAAACTGGAGCAGACGGATTTCACAGATATATACACAACTTTGCATCCAAACGCAACTAAATACCCATTCTTCTCAAGTGCAGATGAAACTTTCTCCAAAATAGACGACATACTGGGTCACAAATCAGATCTCAACTGATACCAAAAGATTGGGATTGTCACCTGCACATTTTCAGACCATAATGCTTTAAAACTAGAACTCAATCACAAGAAGAAATTTCAAAGAAACTCAAAACGTGGAGGTTAAAGAGCATCCTGCTAAAAGATCAAAGAGCATCCTGCCAAAAGGGTCAACCAGGAAATTAGAGAAGAATTAAAAAGTTTCATGGAAACTAATGAAAATTAAGATACAACTGTTCAAAATCTTTAGGATACAGCAAAATCAGTCCTGAGAGGGAAATACATTGCAATACAAGCATCCTCAAAATTGGAAAAAAAGTCAAATACACAAGCTAACCTTGCACCTAAAGGAACTGGAGAAAGAACAGCAAATAAAACCTACACCTCGCAGAAGAGAGTTAAAAAAGATTTGAGCAGAACTCAATGAAATAGAGACCAGAACTGTAGAACAGATCAACAAAACCAGGAGTCTGTTCTTTGAAAGAATTAATAAGATAATAAAGCTTTAGCCAGCCTTATTAAAAGCAAAAGAGAAAAGACTCAAATTAAAAAATCACAAATGAAAAAATAGATAAAAAACAAAACCAAGAAAATTCAAATGATTTTAAAAGAGTATTATGAGCAGCTGTATGCCAATAAATTAGCCAATCTATAATAAATGGATGCATTTCTGAAAAAAAAACTCAAATTACCTAAACTGGAACAGGAAGAAATAGAAAAACTGAACAGGCCAATATCCAGGGAAGAGTTTGAATCAGTCATCAAAAACCTCCCAAGACACAAAAGTCGAGGGCCAGATGGCTTCCCAGGGAAATACTATCAAACTTTTAAAGAAGAAATGATACCTATTCCACTAAAGCTGTTCGGAAAGATAGAAAGGGATGGAATACTTCCAAACTCATATTATGAGGCCAGCATCACCTTAATTCCAAAACCAGACAAAGACCCCACCAAAAAGGAGAATTAGAGACCACTATCCTTGATGAACACAGATGCAAAAATGCTCAAAAAGATACTCGCCAATAGGATCCAACAGTACATTAAGAAGATTATTCACCAGGACCAAGTGGGATTTATCCCCGGGATGCAAGTTTGGTTCAACACTCCTAAAGCAATCAATGTGATATATCATATCAAGAAGAGAAAAAACAAGAACCATATGATCCTCTCAATAGATGCAGAGAAAGCATTTGACAAAATACAGCATCCATTCCTGATCAAAACTCTTCAGAGTGTAGGGATAGAGGGAACATTCCTAAGCATCTTAAAAGCCATATATGAAAAGCCCACAGCAAATATCATTCTCAATGGGGAGACACTGGGAGCCTTTCTCCTAAGATCAGGAACACGACAGGGATGTCCACTCTCAAGACAGCCATTCAACATACTACTAAAAGTGCTCGTCTTAGCAATCAGGACACAAAAAGAAATAAAAGGTATTCAAATCATCAATGAAGAAGTCAAACTCTCCCTCTTTGTAGATGACATGATACTCTACATAGAAAACCCAAAAGTCTCCACGCCAAGTTTGCTAGAACTCATACAGCAATTTGGCAGTGTGGCAGGATACAAAATCAATGCCCAGAAGTCAATGGCATTTCTATACACTAACGATGAGACTGAAGAAAGAGAAATTAAGGAGTCAATCCCATTGACAATTGCACCCAAAAGCATAAGATACCTAGGAATAAACTAACAAAAGAGTCAAAGGATCTCGACCCTAAAAACTACAGAATACCTCTGAAAGAATTTGAGGAAGATACAAAGAGTTGGAAAAATATTCCATGCTCATGGATTGGAGGAATTAATACTGTGAAAATGTCAATGCTACCCAGGGCAATGTACACATTTAATGCAATCCGTATCAAAATACCATGGACTTTCTTCAGAGAGTTGGAACAAGTCATCTTAAGATTTGTGTGGAATCAGAAAAGATCTCGAATAGCCAGGGGAATATTGATAAAGAAAATCAGAGCTGGCGGCAACACAATGCCAGATTTCAATTGTACTACAAAACTGTGATCATCAAGACACTGTTGTACTGGCACAGAAACAGTTACATAGATCAATGGAACAGAATACAGAACCCAGAAATGGGTCCTCAACTTTATGGTCAACTTTGACAAAGCAGGAAAGACTGCCCACTGGAAACAGCACAGTCTCTTCAATAAATGGTGCTGGGAAAATTGGACAGCCATGTGCAGAAGAATGAACCTAGACCTTCTCTTTCACCATACACAAAGATAAAGTCAAAGTTGATGAAAGATCTAAATGTGAGATAAGAAGCCATCAAAATCCTAGAGGAGAACACAGGCAAGACCCTTTTTGAACTCGGCCACAGCAACTTCTTGGAAGATACATCTATGAAGTTAAGGGAAACAAAAGCAAAAAAAAAATGAACTATTGGGACTTAATCAAGATAAAAAGCTTCTTCACAGCAAAAGAAACAGTCAACAAAAGTAAAAGACAACCTAGAGAATGGGAGAAGATTTTTGCAAATGACAGATAAAGGGCTAGTATCTAAAATCTATAAAGAACTTGTTAAACCCACAGCAAAGAAACAAAGAATCCAGTCATCAAATGGGCAAAAGACATGAATAGAAATTTCACCAAAGAAGACATACTTCATGGCTAACAAGCGCATGATAAAATGCTCTGCATCAATTACCATCAGGGAACTACTAATCAAATTCACAATGAGATACCACCTCACACCAGGAGAAAGGTGGAAAATAACAAGAGAAAAAACAACAAATGTTGGAGGGGATGTGGAGAAGGGGCAACCTTCTCGCATTCTTGGTGGGAATCTGAACTGAGACAACCACTCTGGAAAACTATGTGGAGGTTCCTCAAAGATTTAAAAATAGGGCTACCCTATGACCCAGCAATTGCACTACTAGGCATTTACCCCAAAGATACAAATGCAGTGAAATGGAAGGACACCTGCACCCCAATGTTTATAGCAGCAATGTCCACAATAGCCAAACTGTGGAAGGAGCCTCAGTGTCCATCGAAAGAAAAATGGATAAAGAAGATGTGGTTTATGTATACAATGGAATATTACTCAGCCATTAGAAATGACGAATTCCCACCATTAGCTTCAAGGTGGATAGAACAGGAGGTCATTATGCTGAGTAAAGTAAGTCAATCGAAGAAAGAAGCTTTATATGGTTTCAATCCTTTGGGGAATATATAAAATAGTGAAAGGGATTAAAGGGGAAAGAGAGACAATAAGTTGGAAATATCAGAGTGGGTGACAGAACATGACAGACTCCTAATTCTGGGAAACAAACAAGGGGTAGTGGATGGGAAGGTGGGAAGGGGAATAGGTTACTGGGTGATGGGCACTGAAGGGAGCACATGACAGGATGAGCACTTGGTGTTATACTATATGTTGCCACATTGAACTCCAATAAAAATATACAAATAAAATAAAATAAAATATATAATATAAGTAAGCCACAAGAATTTTAAAAATACAGCTTAGATAATAGAGTGAGTACTCTTGTAATAATTTTGTATGGGGAAAGGTGGTGATTACACTTCTCGTGGGGAAAGCTGAGTAATGTACAGAATTGTTGAATCACTAAGTTGTAGCCCTGAAATAATGTAACATTTTGTGTTGACTATACTTGAATAAATATTAAAAAAGTAAATCCCACAGCTAATATCATCCTCAATGGGGAAATATTGAGATGTTTCCCTCAATGGCAGGGAACAGGACAGTGATGTTCACTCTCAACAGTGTTATTTAACAATACTTGAAGTCCTAGCCATAGCAATCAGACAACACAAAGAAAGAAAAGGCATACATATCAATGAGATAGAAGTAAAACTGTCACTATTTGAAGATGACAGGATGCTATATATAGAACTCCCTGAAAGACTCCATCAAAGTACTGGAAACTTGATACATGGATTCAGTGAAGTTGCAGGATAGAAAATCAACTTGCAGAAATCAGTTGCATTTCTATATACCTATAATGAAGCAGCAGAGAGAAATCAAGGACTCAATCTCATTTACAATTGAACAAAAACTTAAAGATACCTGAGAAAAACCTAATCAAAGAGGTGAAATATTGGTACTCAGAAAATATGAAACATTGATGAAAGAAATTGAATAAGACACAAAGAAATGGAAAAATATTCCATGCTCATCGATTAGATCGAATATTGTTAAAATGTATACTCTACCCAAAGCTATCTCCACATTTAATTCCATTCTTTTCAAAATAACAACAGCATTTTTTGCACTTCTAAAACAAAGAATCCTAAAATCGTATAGAACCACAAAAGAACCTGGATAGCTAATGTAACTTTGAAAAAGGAAAGCAAAGCTGGAGGGATCAAAATTACAGACTTAAAGCTATTTTACACAGGTGGAGTGATCAAGACTGTATCTATGGTACTGGCACAAAAGTGAAGTGGACAGATAGGTTAATGGAACATAGTCTGAACAGTGCAGGAGACAATTAAAAAAGAAAACTAAAAGGCAACCTATGAAATGGAAGAAGAGATTTGCAAATGACATATCTGATAGGGGATTCATATCCAAAATATCTAAAGATCTTCTAAAACTCAAGACACAAAAAACAATAATCCATTCAAAGCATGACAGAAAACATGAATATACATTTTTCCAGAGAAGATTTCCAGATGGCCAACAGACAACTGAAAATATGCTCAACATCACTCAAGATCAGATAAATACAAATTAGAACCACAATGAGATGTCACCTTATACCTGTCAGAATTGCTAAAATTAGCAGGATTGCAAACAGGTGTAACCTGTTATATAACCTGCAACCAAAGTGCTTCCATACTTGAATGAATAAAGAAAATATGATATATATAATATCACATCATATCATAATATATATAACTAGTATTAACATTATAATATTAAGAAAATATTAGCTATAAAAAGAATGAGAGCTTGGATGGACCTAGAGGGTATAATGCTAAGTGAAGTAAACCAATCTGAGAAAGACAAATGCTATAAGATTTCAATCAAGTGTAGAATTTTAGAAACAAAACAAATAAAAGAATAAAGAGATACAAAAACCTGGCTCTTAAATACAGAGAAAAAACTTGTGGTTATCAAAGGGCAGATGGGTAGGTGGATGGATGAAATAATGGGATTGAGTATAATTATCTTGGTTACCACTTAGTAATTTACAGAATTGTTGAATAATTATGTTGTACACCTGAAACTAATATAAGTGTATATTAATCATATTTCAATTAATATAATATAATGTAATTAATAACATTTTAATAATATAATAATTATATCAACAAATGTAGAAAACAACATTTGAAAGAAATGGAATAACTATTCATGATAAAATCTCTCAGAAAAATAGTAATATTAGGGAATGTTATCAACTTCATAAAGAAGATGTACAAAAATCATATAGGTTACATTATTCTTAATTTTGAAAAACTTGGAGCTTTTACGATAAAGTCAAGAACAAGGAAATAATATTTATTCTCATCATTCTTTTTCAACATTATATTAGTAGTTAGCTAATGCAATTACAAGAAAATTTAAAAATATATACTAATTGGGAAGATAGACATAAAAATGGATTTGCTCACAGATAGCATGTTTGTATATATTCAAAAATGTGAAAGAATTGACAAAAAAGCTGCTGAAACTGATAAATAATTATAGCTATGTTGCCAGATACAAGTTTATTATACAAGTCAAATTCTTTCTATATGCCAGCAATGAACAATTGGAAATAAAAATTAAGAACAATAGCATTTGCATCAGTACACCCCAAAATAAAATACTTAGATATAAATCTAACAAAAATATGTACAAGATCTGTATTTAAAAAGCCTACAAGACTATGATGAAAGAAGTCACATAAAAACTAAATAAGTGGAGAGATGTTCCATGTTCATAGTTTCGATATTTTGAAACTATTAATTCTTCCTAGCTTGATTTGCAGATAAAATTCAATCTCAATCAAAATGCCCATTTTTTGGATATTAACAAACTGATTCTAATTTTAAATGGGGGATCAAAAGAACTAGAATAGACAGCACAACAATTAAGACGAATAAAGTCAGAAGACTGACAGTACTCAATTTCAAGTCTTCCTATAAAGCTATAAAGATTTTAAGATAGTGTGCTGTTGGTGAAAGGAAAGGGGAATAGATTGGTGGAACAGAATAGAAGTCTGAGGTGTCAACCTATAAAATTATTGTCACCTTATCCTTGACAAAGTAGCTAAAGCTATTCAATGAAAAAAAAATAGTCTTTTCAACAAATAGTGCTGAAATAACTATATACCCACAAGCAAGCAAGGAAATCAATCAATAAATAAATATCTAGATAAATTCCTTACAATTTCACAAAAATTACCTGAAAATAGATCACAGACATAAATGTAAAATGAAAAACTTCAAAATTCTTAGAAAATAATATAGGAGAAGATCTAGATTACCCTAAATTTGGCAAATACATTTTAGATACATCATAGGTTAAATACGTGAAGGAAAGAATTGACCAGCTAGATTTGGATAATACATTTGAAAAAATCTAATATACATATTATATTTTTATATACTATATATGCATATATAATTTATATTACAGAGAGAGTTTGTGTGAACTTGGAGAATGGCTGGGGGGAGGTGGAGAGGGAGAAAGAAACTGAAGCAGACCCTGGGCTCAGTGCAGTTTGACATGGGCCTGGAACCTATGACCAGGAGATCATGACCTGAGCGGAAAACAAAAGTCAGACTCTTAACCGAATGAAACACCCATGTCCCCCCAAATCATATATCTGATCAAGGACTGATTCTTAAAGTTACAAACAACTTTTAAAATTTAACAATAAGGAAACAAATGACTTGATCAAAACTTAGGCAAAATATCTGAATAGACACTTCACCATAGATATATATGACATAATACAATTTTATGTAAATACAACGTAAAAATGGGTACTGAGTCAAATATTTTCAAAAACTATATTTATGAACATTGGGGTACAGGTGTCCCAGCATTTCACTACATCAATGAAGGGGAGGTGGGTGGGGGGGATGAGGTAACTGGATGATGGGCAATAAGGAGGGTACTTGATGGGATGAGCACTGAGTGTTATACTGTATGTTGGCAAATTGAATTCAAATAAAAATAAACAGGGCAATATGGCAGAAGAATAGGGTTCCCCAAATCACCTGTCCCCACCAAAATACCTAGATAACCTTTTTGCATCCTGAAAATCAACGAATTTGGCCTGAGATTTAAAGAGAGAACAGCTGGAATGCTACAGTGAGAAGAGTTCGTGCTTCTATCCAGGTAGGAAGACGGGGGGTGGGGGGGTGGGGAGAAATAAAGAAACAAAAGGCATCCAAGGGGGAGGGGCCCCGCGAGGAGCCAGGCTATGGTCACAGGGTGAGTGCCCCCAGGACAGGAAAGCTCCGTCCCAGAGAAACAGGAGCTTCACCAATCTTCCCGGGCGGAAAGGCGCCCACAGGGAGTTAGAGCAGGACCCCAGGAGGGTGGGGATGCCCTCAGGCTCCCTAGGACACTAACAGACACCAGCACCCCGGGGAGAGTGCTCTGAGCTCCCTAAAGGGCTGCAGCGCGAACACGCATTGACGCAGGAGCAGCTCGGAGGGGCTCAGGCAGCGGCTCTGCAGAGATGGGGCTAGGCGGCTGGGATCCCGAATCCAACAGCGCAGGCCCGGGAGCACAGGGACCCTGGGACACAGCTCAGGATCCGGCCTCCCCCCGCGACAGGCAGAGGCCGGGAGGTCCCAGGACAGCAAGGACGCTCCTGTCCCGAGCTGAGCAGATCAGCGGCCCCGCCCCCAGAGCCTCCAGGCCCTGCAGACCGAGAGCTCTGTAGTTACTGCGGGAGCTGAATCCAGGGCTCCAGAGCTGGCTGCCGCCACTGTTGTTGTTCCTCCTGGGGCCACACTGGGTAAAAAACCCCCACTGAGCCCTGCACCAGGCAGGGGGCAGAGAAGCTCCCCCAAGTGCTAACACCTGAAAATCAACACAATAGGCACCTCCCCCAGAAGACCAACTAGACGGACAACTTCCAGGGGAACTCAAGGGACGTAAAGTACACAGAATACAGAAGATACTCCCTCGTGTTGTTTTTGTTTTTTGGTTTGTTTGTTTGTTTGTTTTGCTTTTTGATTTCTGTTTGCTTCCCCCACCCTTTTTTTCCTTCCTTTCTTTCTTTTTCTTTCCTTTTTCTTCTCTTCTTTTTTCTTCCTTTTTTTTCTTTTTCTCTTTTCTTTCCTTCTTTTTCTACTCTTTTTTTCTCCTTTTCCCAATACAACTTGCTTTTGGCCACTCTGCACTGAGCAAAATGACTAGAAGGAAAACCCACCTCAAAAGAAAGAATCAGAAACAGTCCTCTCTCCCACAGAGTTACAAAATCTGGATTACAATTCAATGTCAGAAAGCCAATTCAGAAGCACTATTATAAAGCTACTGGTGGCTCTAGAAAAAAAGCATAAAAGACTCAAGAGACTTCATAACTGCAGAATTTAGATCTACTCAGGCAGAAATTAAAAATCAATTGAATGAGATGCAATCCAAACTAGAAGTCCTAACGACGAGGGTTAACGAGGTGGAAGAACGAGTGAGTGACATAGAAGACAAGTTGATAGCAAAGAGGGAAACTGAGGAAAAAAGAGACAAACAATTAAACGACCATGAAGATAGATTAAGAGAAATAAACAACAGCCTGAGGAAGAAAAACCTACATTTAATTGGGGTTCCCGAGGGCGCCGAAAGGGACAGAGGGCCAGAATATGTATTTGAACAAATCATAGCTGAAAACTTTCCTAATCTGAGAAGGGAAACAGCCATTCATATCCAGGAAATAGAGAGATCCCCCCCTAAAATCAATAAAAACCGTTCAACACCTTGACATTTAATAGTTAAGCTTGGAAATTCCAAAGATAAAGAGAAGATCCTTAAAGCAGCAAGAGAGAAGAAATCCCTGACTTTTATGGGGAGGAGTATTAGGGTAACAGCAGACCTGTCCACAGAGACATGGCAGGCCAGAAAGGGCTGGCAGGATATATTCAGGGTCCTAAATGAGAAGAACATGCAACCAAGAATACTTTATCCAGCAAGGCTCTCATTCAAAATGGAAGGAGAGATAAAGAGCTTCCAAGACAGGCAGGAACTGAAAGAATATGTGACCTCAAACCAGCTCCGCAAGAAATTTTAAGGGGGACTCTTAAAATTCCGCTTTAAGAAGAAGTCCAGTGGAACAATCCACAAAAACAAGGGCTGAATAGATATTATGATGACACTAAACTCATATCTGTCAATAGTAACTCTGAACGTGAACGGGCTAAATGACCTCATCAAAAGGCTCAGGGTTTCAGACTGGATAAAAAAGCAGGACCCATCTATTTGCTGTCTACAAGAGACTCATTTTAGACAGAAGGACACCTACAGCCTGAAAAGAAAAGGTTGGAGAACCATTTACCATTCAAATAGTCCTCAAAAGAAAGCAGGGGTAGCCATCCTTATATCAGATAAACTAAAATTTACCCCTAAGACTGTAGTGAGAGATGAAGAGGGACACTATATCATACTTAAAGGATCTATCCAACAAGAGGACTTAACAATCCTCAATATATATGCCCTGAATGTGGGAGCTGCCAAATATATAAATCAATTAATAACCAAAGTGAAGAAATACTTACATAATAATACACTTATACCTGGTGACTTCAATATAGTCCTTTCTATACTCGATAGGTCTTCTAAGCACAACATCTCCAAAGAAACGAGAGCTTTAAATGATACCCTGAACCGATGGATTTCACAGATATCTACAGAACTTTACATCCAAACACAACTGAATACACATTCTTCTCAAGTGCACATGGAACTTTCTCCAGAATAAACCACATACTGGGTCACAAATCGGGTCTGAACTGATACCAAAAGATTGGGATTGGCCCCTGCATATTCTCAGACCATAATGCCTTGAAATTAGAACTAAATTACAAGAAGAAGTTTGGAAGGACCTCAAACACTTGGTGGTTAAGGCCCATCCTGCTAAAAGATGAAAGGGTCGGGATCCCTGGGTGGCGCAGCGGTTTGGCGCCTGCCTTTGGCCCAGGGCATGATCCTGGAGACCCGGGATCGAATCCCACATCGGGCTCCCGGTGCATGGAGCCTGCTTCTCCCTCTGCCTGTGTCTCTGCCTCTCTCTCTCTCTCTGTGACTATCATAAAAAAAATAAATAAATAAATATTAAAAAAAAAAGATGAAAGGGTCAACCAGGAAATTAAGGAAGAATTAAAAAGATTCATGGAAACTAATGAAAATGAAGATGCAACCATTCAAAATCTTTGGGATGCAGCAAAAGCAGTCCTGAGGGGGAAATACATTACAATACAAACATCCATTCAAAAACTGGGAAGAACTCAAATACAAAAGCTAACATTACACCTAAAGGATCTAGAGACAAAACAGCAAATAGATCCTACACCCAGCAGAAGACGAGAGTTCATTAAAATTCGAGCAGAACTCAAGGAAATCGAGTCCAGAAGAAATGTGGAACAGATCAACAGAACCAGGAGTTGGTTCTTTGAAAGAATTAATAAGATAGATAAACCATTAGCCAGCCTTATTATAAAGAAGAGAGAGAAGACTCAAATTAATAAAATCATGAATGAGAAAGTTGAGATCACTACCAACATCAAGGAAATACAAACGATTTTAAAAACATATTGTGAACAGCTATACGCCAATAAATTTGGCAATCTAGAAGAAATGGACGCATTTCTGGAAAGCCACAAACTACCAAAACTGGAACAGGAAGAAATAAAAAACCTGAACAGGCCAATAACTAGGGAGGAAATTGAAGCAGTCATCAAAAACCTCCCAGGACACAAAAGTCCAGGACCAGATGGCTTCCCAGGGAAATTCTATCAGACATTTAAAGAAGAAAACATACCTATTCTACTAAAGCTGTTTGATAAGATAGAAAGAGATGGAGTACTTCCAAATTCGTTCTATGAGGCCAGCATCCCCTTAATTCCAAAACCAGACAAAGACCCCACCAAAAAGGAGAACTACAGACCAATATCCCTGATGAACATGGATGCAAAAATTCTCAACAAGATACTGGCCAATAGGATCCAACAATACATTAAGAAAATTATTCACCATGACCAAGTAGGATTTATCCCCTCGACACAAGGCTGGTTCAACACTTGTAAAACAGTCAATGTGATTCATCATATCAGCAAGAGAAAAACAAGAAACATATTATCCTCTTAATAGATGCAGCGAAAGCCTTTGACAAAATACAGCATCCATTCCTGATCAAAACTCTTCAGAGGGTAGAGATAGAGGGACCATTCCTCGACATCTGAAAAGTCATCTACGAAAAGCCCACAGCAAATATCATTCTCAATGGGGAAACACTGGGACCTTTCCCCTAAGATCAGTAACAAGACAGGGATGTCCACTCTCACCACCGCTATTCAAAATAATACTGGAAGTCCTAGCCTCAGCAATCAGACAACAAAAAGACATTAAAGGCATTCAAATTGGCAAAGAAGTCAAACTCTCCCTCTTTGTAGATGACATGATACTCTACATAGAAAACCCAAAAGCCTCCACCCCAAGATTGCTAGAACTCATACAGCAATTTGGTAGCATGGCAGGATAAAAATAAATGCCCAGAAATCAGTGGCATTTCTATACACTAACACTGACCATGAGGAAAGAGAAATTAAGAAGTCGATCCCATTGACAATTGCACCGAAAAGCATAAGATACCTAGGAATAAACCTAACCAAAGAGGTAAAGGATCTATACCCTAAAAACTAGAGGACACTTCTGAAGAAATTGAGGAAGACACAAAGAGATGGAAAAATATTCCATGCTCATGGATTGGCAGAATTAATATTGTGAAAATGTCAATGTTACCCAGGGCAATTTACACGTTTAATGTTATCCCTATTAAAATACCATGGACTTTCTTCAGAGAGTTATAACAAATTATTTTAAGATTTGTGTCGAATCAGAAAAGACCTGGAATAGCCAAGTGAATTTTAAAAAAGAAAACCATACCTGGGGGCATCACAATGCCAGATTTCAGGTTGTACTACAAAGCTGTGGTCATCGAGACAGTGTGGTACTGGCACAAAAACAGACACATAGATCAATGGAACAGAATAAAGAACCCAGAAGTGGATCCTGAATTTTATGGCCAACTAATATTCGATAATGGAGGAAAGACTATCCATTGGAAGAAAGACAGTCTCTTCAATAAATGGTGCTGGGAAAATTGGACATCCACATGCAGAAGAATGAAACTAGACCACTCTCTTGCACCATACACAAAGATAAACTCAAAAGGGATGAAATATCTAAATGTGAGACAAGATTCCATCAAAATCCTAGAGGAGAACACAGGCAACACCCTTTTTGAACTCAGCCACAGCAACTTCTTGCAAGATACATCCACGAAGGCAAAAGAAACAAAAGCAAAAATGAACTATTGGGACTTCATCAAGATAAGAAGCTTTTGCACAGCAAAGGATACAGTCAACAAAACTCAAAGACAATCTAGAATGGGAGAAGATATTTGCAAATGACATATCAGATAAAGGGCTAATTTCAAAGATCTATAAAGAAATTATTAAACTCAACACCAAAGAAACAAACAACCCAATCTTGAAATGGGCAAAAGACATGAACAGAAATCTCACAGAGGAAGACAGACATGGCCAGCAAGCACATGAGAAAATGCTCTGCATCACTTGCCATCAGGGAAATACAAATCAATACCACAATGAGATCCCACCTCACACCAGTCAGAATGGGGAAAATTAACACGGCAGGAAACCACAAATTTTGGAGAGGATGTGGAGAAAAGGGAACCCTCTTACACTGTTGGTGGGAATGTGAACTGGTGCAGCCACTCTGGAAAACTGTGTGGAGGTTCCTCAAAGTGTTAAAAATAGACCTGCCCCGGGATCCTTGGGTGGCGCAGTGGTTTAGCGCCTGCCTTTTGCCCAGGGCGCGATCCTGGAGACCCGGGATCGAATCCCACGTCGGGCTCCCGGTGCATGGAGCCTGCTTCTCCCTCTGCCTGTGTCTCTGCCTCTCTCTCTCTCTGTGACTATCATAAATAAATAAAAATTAAAAAAAAAATTAAAAAAAAAAATAGACCTGCCCTACGACCCAGCTATTGCACTGTTGGGGATTTACCCCAAAGATACAGATGCAATGAAACGCCAGGACACCTGCACCCCGATGTTTATAGCAGCAATGGCCACAATAGCCAAACTGTGGAAGGAGCCTCGGTGTCTGTCGAAATGTGAATGGATAAAGAAGATGTGGTTTATGTATACAATGGAATATTACTCAGCCATTAGAATCGACAAATACCCACCATTTGCTTCAACGTGGATGGAACTGGAGGGTATTATGCTGAGTGAAATAAGTCAATCGGTGAAGGACAAACATATGGTCTCAGTCATTTGGGGAATATAAATAATAGTGAAAGGGAATATAAGGGAAGGGAGAAGAAATGTGTGGGAAATATGAGAAAGGGAGACAGCACATAAAAACTCCTAACTCTGGGAAACGAACTAGGGGTGGTGGAAGGGGAGGAGGGTGGGGGATGGGGTGAATGGGTGACAGGCACTGAGGGGGGCACTTGATGGGATGTGCACTGGGTTTTATTCTGTTATGTTGGTAAATTGAACACCAATAAAAATAAATTTATTATAAAAAATAAAAAATCCAAAAATTAAATATAAATATTTAACAAATGATTTGCAAATCAGATATCTACTAAGCTACTTGCATTTCAATTAAATAAAAATACTTTATAACTCAATAGTAATACAGACATAATTTCTTTTAGTATATGAAACTTGTACAAAACATTAAAAAATGTATAGATGATAGCCAAGGACAAGAAACAATGCTTTATTTCTAAGGACAGCAAACTATGGCTTTTTTAACCAAATAAAGCTTATTTTTACAAATAAGGTTATATTGTACATAGCATTGCTCAATTTTTTACTATTCATGATGGCTGTTTTGCAGTACAATTACATAATCGAGTAGTGCCTAAGAGGCTTTATGACTTTCAATGCCAAAAATATCTACTATTTGGGTATTTAAAGAAAATATTTGGCAACCCTTGTTTACATCATTACTCAGAAAATAAATACATATTTTTTAAAAAGTTAGATATACTTCATACCCCATCAAATAATGAAAGTTAAAGAAACTGTCAATTGCATGTGATGGCAAGTATATAGATCAAATGGAGCTATCAAAAACTGCTGATGGAAATGTAAAGTGGTACAATTATTTTGGAAAACAGCCCACTTTTCCTTTTTTTAAAATTATTTATGGCTTAAATTTGAAAAATTGTACAGAGTTCCTGTGTGCTTTTAAGTCAGTTTACCATAATAATACCTTTAAAATAATAGCACTTTATCAAAATGACTTTGACTTTTGTATAATGCTAGTAACTGAAGTACAGATTTTATTCATATTTTAACATTTTATTGTAGTTGCTTGTGAATACAGAGATAGATGGCATAAGAAAATTAATTTCAAAACTTCAAAGGCATTAATAACAGTAAGAGTGTGTTGAATATTTGAGAGAGGTAGTTTTCTTAGTGTTTTCTCTTTACCCTGATGACTGGAGCAGAATCCTAGGACAGAAGTATTAGCCACCTTTCACTAGCCAACTTTTGAACAATATTGAAAAATAGGCAATTTTACTCCACATGTGCAGGTTCTTATTGAGGCACTTGAAGATTCCTGAATAAGTCAAGAGTCACAGTAACTTCCCAAGTGCCTTTTCCACCTTTGTTGATAGTAGTAAAATGTTTCAGATTCCCACTGTGCAGACCTCTCTTCCTACTGCTAAGTGTTGGGAGACTAAGGGATTTCAGGCTCTTAGGCTCTGTAATTCTTCATTCTTCATACCTATTTGTGAATATAACATTTAATTCTGAGGAGTCTTTCCTGACCCCCGATCATATATATAAGGATTTCCCAAAAATGTTAATTTTATATAAAATGTGTGGTCTTCTTAACTCTCAATATAATGAGGATTTATTTTTTATGTATATCTTTTTTTATTGGAGTTTGATTTGCCAACATATAGTATGACACCCAGTGGTCATCCTATCAAGTGCCCTTCTCAGGGCCCATTGCCCAGTCACCCCATCCCCCCACCCGCCTCCCCTTCCACTACCCCTTGTTCATTTCCCAGAGTTAGGAGTTTCTCATGGTTTGTCACCCTCTCTCATTTTTCCCACTCATTTTCTCTCCTTTCCCCTATAACCCCTTTCGCTATTTTTATATTCCCCATATGAATGAAACCATATAATGTCTGTCCCTCTCTGATTGACTTACTTCACTCAGCATAATACCTTCCCATTCCATCCACGTTTGAAGCAAATGTTGGGTATTCATAATTTCTAAAGGCTGAGTAATATTCATATATATATATATATATATATATAATTATAGATATCTTTCAATGGACACAGAATTTCCTTCTACAGTTTGGCTATTATGGACATTGTTGCTATAAACATTGGGGTGCAGGTGTCCCGGTGTTTCATTGCATCTGTATCTTTAGGGTAAATCCCTAGTTGTTCAATTGCTGGGTCATAGGGTAGCTCTATTTTTAACTCTTTGAGGAACGTTCACACAGTTTTCCAGAGCGGCTGTCCCAGTTCACATTCCCAGCAACAATGCAAGAGGGTTCCCCTTTCTCCACATCCTCTCCAACATTCGTTTCCTTCTTGTTAATTTTCCCCATTCTCATTGGTGTGAGGTGGTATCTCATTGTGGTTTTGATTTGGATTTCCCTGATGGCAAGTGATGCGGAGCATTTTCTAATATGCTTGTTGGCCATGTCTATGTCTCCTTTGGTGAAATTTCTGAGGATTTAATTTTGTATTTTTTTTTTGTATCCACAAGAACACACAGACACAGACAAAAGCACACTGCATGTTTATATGTATATATGTACTTTGTTTTCTTTATCTTTCCTTTTTCCTAAACAATGATAATTTGCATGCCATTTTTAATTGTTCTTTTCATATTCCACACTCACCCACCTTGATGTATGTCTATGCCATCAAAATTAATTGCTAGCTTCTCATCAATTGTAAAGAAGTATCTCTTTATTTAACCAATCCCATTATGCTGGAAATCTGTTTTTAATTTTTACAAGTATATTTAATTCTTTAAAAACGGTTTTGTATATTTAATCTCTATAATATTATCAAATATTTTCCTTGTGTTCAATTTCTTGAATAATCCTGGGTTAAACAGGGACGCCTGGGTGGCTCAGTGGTTGGGCACCCCCACTTGGGGGTGCCCAGAGGGAGCAAGCTTCTCTCTCTGCCTGTGTCTCTGTCTCTCAGTGTGTCTCTCATGAATGAACAAATAAAATCTTTAAAAAAACAGCTCTAAAAAGGCTGCCCTTTTGTACTACTACCAGAAGTATATCAATATATTTATTACAACATATAGCTCTCAAAAATATGTTCTTTAGAATCTACTTGGTCTTTGGTAATTTGATAGGAGAAAACCATACCAAATGTTTTATATGCTTCTTTTGATTACTATGAAAGCTAATCAAATTTTAATTTATTTATTGTCCATTTGTATTTATTCTTTGTTAAATTGCCCATATTTTTTGTTCACTTTTCCTATTTGAGTGACCTACTCTGTATTGATTTGTAGGGGACATGAAAATGATAAATAGACTAAAAACTTGCCTGCCATATACATTGTCAATATATATATTTTACCATTTGTCATTTTTAAAAATGTATGCTTTTAAAAGTTTTTGTTTGGCTACAGGTTGGGATCTTTCATACAACAGTTTCTAATTAATATTTATATATTCACATTTAACAATCTTTACACTTGTGATGCCTTTATCTCAATTGTGCATGAAAATGTGTGTGTGTGTATGCACATGCACAATAGATAAAATTCCTAATACCCAACTTCATACTTAATGATAAAGCAAAATTATTCCTTTTTTCACAGGCCAGTCACTTATCCCAACTTTTCCTTTCTTCTACGGTCTGCTCACTCTCACCTTAATTCCTCATAATTAAAGGGATTTGCCAGGATTCTTCATACTTTCTACCTATACCACTCTATCAATATAATGACTTTAAAGATGGCTTCCTGGGTGGTTCTTCAATTTATTTAAAACTAAAGTATCTGGCAGAAAGTATCCAAAGTTTGTGGTACATTTTTGGCAACACCCATTATTTTCAGTATGAATAGGCATCTTCATCAATAATATGAAAAGCCATACCAATTATATACACAGTACCATTAAGTCCTTGAGCCTATTGCCATATTCTGTTTGTTTCATTGATCTGTTTATGCCTGTATATCACACTGTTTTAATTACTTTCTATTTTAAAATATAGTATACTGTCTAGTTGGAGAAATGTTTCCACATTATTTCATTCTTTCTCAAAAAATGCCACAATATATCACACATTTATCCCACCATATTAATTTTAGAATTATTTTTCCACAAGTATAAGGTAAGTGGTTAAAGGAGGTTGACAGTACTTGTATTTTGATTGAAAAAGACACAAAGAAATATTTAAAGAAAATTGACATAATTACAATATTGAGATTTCCTACCCAAGAAATAAATGATTTTGCAATTTATTAACATCTCATTTTATGTTCTTAAATAGAATTTAAATTTTGTTTCAGTACGATCCCTGAATAATACTTTCTAATTTTATTCCTAGACATTTTATATCTTTATTCTTGTTATGATTATGAAGTAGATAATTTCCCCAATATATTTTCTAAATGATAATTATTGGTGTATGTTAAAGTTTATAGTGTGTTTTTTTGTAACTGGCTACATCACCTAACTCTTATTATTTGTAATAGTTTCTCAATCGATTTTTAAATATTTCCTAAATGGCTCATCATACCATCAACTAATCATTCTATTTTATTTCCTTTTCTTACATATATTACAAATTTTTTATTAATTCCATTGGCTTCAATGTCTAAACAATGATACAGTCGTGAAAATAGATACTTTTTCCTTGCTCATGAAATAAAAAGAATAATTTTTACTACTAAGTATGAATTGGGGTATTGGTGATTTTATCTCCTTACAAATCTGAGTTAGGCTAAGAAAGTGTTAGTTGAATTTACCAGAACGTTCTACATTTTCTCTTCCTAACTTGTCAACACTCCTTCAATTTGGGGAGGTTTTTTTTTAAGATTCTTGTTATTATTCAGTAGAGAGAGAGAGAGAGAGAGATGCAGAGACACAGGCAGAGGTAGAAGTAGGCTCCATGCAGGTAGCCTGACGTGGGACTCGATCCAGGGTCTCCAGGATCACGCCCTGGGCTGAAGGTGGAGCTAAACCACTAAGCCACCAGAGCTGCCCTATTTGGGAAGTTTTTTGATGGCTTCCTGAATATTCCTTCAATCCATTTCAAAGTGTAAAGTATCTGGCAGAAATTATCCAGATACTTTACAGTATGATAAAGTCTATGCACTTAACATACTCTATTTTCAGACTTGGCAAAGTCCCATTACCACAGCATCAATTTTTGCTTCTTTTATATCACTGTGTTTTGTTTGAGGAAATGTTTTTTTTTGTTTGTTTGTTTTAGGTTTAGTTTTTGGCTTTTTGTTGCTTTTCTCAATTTTCCTTTGCATTATTTCATTTCCTGGAAGTAAAAATTTAAGCTATTCTTTTTTTAACTCTACAGATAGACTAACGTAATTTAGAAAGTAGAACACTCAAACTGATATTGAATTATAAGTAGATTACCAGAAATGATAAGCAGCAAGGTATAAAAGACTTCAGTCTTGCCGTGCTTTACATAATTTGAAAATTAAGCTGCATATTACAGCATAATACCATGTTCACTTATTATACAATCATGAGAAGACACTTTTTCAGAGTTATATGCAAATAAATCATTGCTTATAGATATACAACATTATTTTCAATAAGATCCCATGATATTCTATGTTGGAGGAACCAATGAAGGAAGAAAAAATCTCATAGAAATCATTTAAATAATTTGAGCTCCTTAGAAATTTTAAAGAATTGGATGAAAAGAATACCTCACTGTCTTAAATATCTTTTTAATTCATATTTTGCATCCTCAAAAACTTAAAGAAAGGCAACCAGATTCTATACAGTGTTTCTATGGTTACATCATGAAACAAAATCATGTTTTTTTAGATTGTTATTAAAGGGTTTCTTACTAATTTTTATCACCTTACTTTCCAGATTTTTCTATATACCTATAGGTAGTTTTAAAGGAAAAAAATCTCCCAATTGCTAGGGGATAATTTTGAACCACCATGATATTCCTTTTCAAGGAGATTAATAAAGGAGTCATTAAAAATCAGGAATGTAGGATTCGCGCTCCCGGGCCGCGCAACCCCCTCCGCGCAGCTGCCGCCCGAGCCCCTCCGAGCTGCTCCTGGAACCGCGCAGCCCCCTCTGCACGGAGCCTCTTCCTCTGCCCGAGCCCCTCCGAGCTGCTCCCGGGGCCGCGCAGCCCCCTCCGCGGAGCCGCCGCCCGAGCCCCTCCGAGCTGCTCCGTGTCCCGCCGGGTCCCGCCGTGCGCTGCAGCCCTTAGGGAGCTCGGCGCACTCTCCTGGGCTCGCAGTTGCTCCAAAAAGGAGAATTACAGACCAATATCCCTGATGAACATGGATGCAAAAATTCTCAACAAGATACTGGCCAATAGGATCCAACAGTACATTAAGAAAATTATTCACCATGACCAAGTAGGATTTATCCCTGGGACACAAGGCTGGTTCAACACCCGTAAAACAATCAATGTGATTCATCATATCAGCAAGAGAAAAACCAAGAACCATATGATCCTCTCATTGGATGCAGAGAAAGCATTTGACAAAATACAGCATCCATTCCTGATCAAAACTCTTCAGAGTGTAGGGATAGAGGGAACATTCCTCGACATCTTAAAAGCCATCTATGAAAAGCCCACAGCAAATATCATTCTCAATGGGGAAGCACTGGGAGCCTTTCCCCTAAGATCAGGAACAAAACAGGGATGTCCACTCTCACCACTGCTGTTCAACATAGTACTGGAAGTCCTAGCCTCAGCAATCAGACAACAAAAAGACATTAAAGGCATTCACATTGGCAAAGAAGAAGTCAAACTCTCCCTCTTCGCCGATGACATGATACTCTACATAGAAAACCCAAAAGTCGCCACCCCAAGATTGCTAGAACTCATACAGCAATTTGGTAGCGTGGCAGGATACAAAATCAATGCCCAGAAGTCAGTGGCATTTCTATACACTAACAATGAGACTGAAGAAAGAGAAATTAAGGAGTCAATCCCATTTACAATTGCACCCAAAAGCATAAGATACCTAGGAATAAACCTAACCAAAGATGTAAAGGATCTATACCCTCAAAACTATAGAACACTTCTGAAAGAAATTGAGGAAGACACAAAGAGATGGAAAAATATTCCATGCTCATGGATTGGCAGAATTAATATTGTGAAAATGTCAATGTTACCCAGGGCAATATACACGTTTAATGCAATCCCTATCAAAATATCATGGACTTTCTTCAGAGAGTTAGAACAAATTATTTTAAGATTTGTGTGGAATCAGAAAAGACCCCAAATAGCCAGGGGAATTTTAAAAAAGAAAACCATATCTGGGGGCATCACAATGCCAGATTTCAGGTTGTACTACAAAGCTGTGGTCATCAAGACAGTGTGGTACTGGCACAAAAACAGACACATAGATCAGTGGAACAGAATAGAGAATCCAGAAGTGGACCCTGAACTTTATGGGCAACTAATATTCGATAAAGGAGGAAAGACTATCCATTGGAAGAAAGACAGTCTCTTCAATAAATGGTGCTGGGAAAATTGGACATCCACATGCAGAAGAATGAAACTAGACCACTCTCTTTCACCATACACAAAGATAAACTCAAAATGGATGAAAGATCTAAATGTGAGACAAGATTCCATCAAAATCCTAGAGAAGAACACAGGCAACACCCTTTTTGAACTCGGCCATAGTAACTTCTTGCAAGATACATCCACGAAGGCAAAAGAAACAAAAGCAAAAATGAACTATTGGGACTTCATCAAGATAAGAAGCTTTTGCACAGCAAAGGATACAGTCAACAAAACTCAAAGACAACCTACAGAATGGGAGAAGATATTTGCAAATGACATATCAGATAAAGGGCTAGTTTCCAAGATCTATAAAGAACTTATGAAACTCAACAGGAAAGAAACAAACAATCCAATCATGAAATGGGCAAAAGACATGAACAGAAATCTCACAGAGGAAGACATAGACATGGCCAACATGCATATGAGAAAATGCTCTGCATCACTTGCCATCAGGGAAATACAAATCAAAACCACAATGAGATACCACCTCACACCGGTGAGAATGGGGCAAATTTACAAGGCAGGAAACAACAAATGTTGGAGGGGATGCGGAGAAAAGGGAACCCTCTTACACTGTTGGTGGGAATGTGAACTGGTGCAGCCACTCTGGAAAACTGTGTGGAGGTTCCTCAAACAGTTAAAAATATACCTGCCCTACGACCCAGCAATTGCACTGTTGGGGATTTACCCCAAGATACAAATGCAATGAAACGCCGGGACACCTGCACCCCGATGTTTATAGCAGCAATGGCCACGATAGCCAAACTGTGGAAGGAGCCTCGGTGTCCAACGAAAGATGAATGGATAAAGAAGATGTGGTTTATGTATACAATGGAATATTACTCAGCTATTAGAAATGACAAATACCCACCATTTGCTTCAGCGTGGATGGAACTTGAGGGTATTATGCTGAGTGAAGTAAGTCAGTCGGAGAAGGGCAAACATTATATGTTCTCATTTATTTGGGGAATATAAATAATAGTGAAAGGGAATATAAGGGAAGGGAGAAGAAATGTGTGGGGAATATCAGAAAGGGAGACAGAACGTAAAGACTGCTAACTCTGGGAAACGAACTAGGGGTGGTGGAAGGGGAGGAGGGCGGGGGGTGGGAGTGAATGGGTGACGGGCACTGGGGGTTATTCTGTATGTTAGTAAATTGAACACCAATAAAAAATAAATTAAATAAAAATCAGGAATGTAGATCTTGTCATTTAGAATAAATCAGTGATTTTAAATATGTGCAATTCTGTCAATCCTTCAGCAGACACCTGAATCACAGAAATACAAAAATATTATACAAGCAACAAGTGATGGAGGATATGTTACTAGAAATCATAATGGCAGACAAGAGTAGTTTCAGAGAGCATGGGCTGGGCATGTATTGGTAGGAAATAACTATAGGAAATTAGTTTTCATTCTGAATAGAAAACATTCTATTAACCCAAAAGACCAATGGAAATAGTAGCACTCACAGAGTATTGCAACGAAGACCTCCAATTTAGCCAACATATGCATTCTCTGTTTGTTGGGAGCTTTGCTAAAATGACTATTAGATTTGATTGTGTATTTCAATTGGTTCCCCTTTCAATAAGTTTTAAACAATGAAAGTGCACTGGTAAGATTACTAACAGCCAAAGGATTAGTAGATAATATTCTGATGCCCAGCCCAGTGACACCAAATAAGAACTCTTAAGGGTGAAATGATATTGTCCTTACCAAATAGAAACTGTAGATTATATGTAATTCTTAAGTTGATGACCTGGAGTTTTCTTTTGAGAAACCTCTGAAATTAGCAATCAGTAATACCATAGAATATCCTTAAGAAGTCAGAGATTATGATTGTCTTCTAAGTGAATCATAGTGTTCTGAAAGAACCAGCACTTGTCTTCAGCTCTCTGAAATTAAAATGTATGATTTATAAACTATTTTCATCTGCTTCAGAGGTAATTTCTATATATTTAAACTATCAATAGAGATTTAAATAATCTAAATCTGTAATCACCATTATTTCTTGAGTCCTATCTTGCTCCATGTTTTTAAGAACTTCTGACTGAAGCTTCAAAGAGAATTATCAAACTGGATGTCATAGCCCAAAGTATAGACATAAAGATCCTGATGGCATAGTGAAGTCATATCAAAGCTGAACATTTCAAGGCCATAAAGAAAAATTGAAGGGACAGGGTGTCAAATATATATATCTAGGTAAAATTACTCTTAAATCAGCTTTAAATATGGAAGGAAGGGGTCAGAATATACCACTTAAACTCTCCTTTTATTGTGGTTAATTTTTAATAGATAAGTTACTTTTGATATATGTATATGAGCCAATACGCAAGTATAAGGAAAAAGAAGGAAGAACAATAATCAAAGTAAAGTCAAAAAGGAATGAGGAACCTATGTATCTATGTATAAGCTAGATTTAACCAATAGAATTAGAACTCATTAATTAGCAGAAACTAGTGATAACAGCAGAGAAAAATCTGGAGAGCTTTAAATTGATGAGATAAGAATAAATACATTTGAATCTATGAAAAAAGAACAGGTAAAAGAAGAACTAGGAAATGGGGGGGGAGGGGCAGCATACAGGGCACAAAGGATATGACATCACAAAGCCCACTAGCTCAAAGCAGTTACTAGCACTGTTTATCTGCTTGGGAAGCAGAAGGTGAGACTTCCCCTTAGAGAACGGCCCATGTCTTCCTCACTGGTTCTTCCAGATCCACGTTAGTCCTAACTCAGCCATTCCTAATTCCCAAAATAGTGAAGACCAGCCTCATGAGTATGGAAGACACTGAAGAAACCCCAGCAGGTAACCAAAGCCTGACTGAAGGCACCTCAGTCACATTGAATAGGGACACTGGTCCAGATAAAGTTCTTGCTTCACTAGAGGGCAAGAGGAAGAGAAAAGGGTACTTGCCAACTGAGTCAGTGAAGATCCTCCGAGACTGGCTGTATGAACACCGGTTTAAGGCCTACCCTTCAGAAGCAGAGAAGCGAATGCTGTCTGAGCAGACTAATTTGTCTTTCCTGCAGATCTCTAACTGGTTTATCAATGCCCGCAGACGTGTTCTTCCAGAAATGCTTCAACAGGATGGAAATGACCTCAACCAGACCATCATATACCACCAAAAAGGCAAGGCTGCTGATGTGACCCATGAGCAGAGCACAGATTTATCTCCACAGTCCAGGTCAGGGCCTCGAGGTCCAGACAAGATGCAGTGCCTGCCCTTGAGCCTCCTTCCAGTGGGCCAGAAGACAGAGGAGAAGCTGCTAGATTCAGAGTTGTCTCCAGGCCAGAAGCTGACCCCAAAGGCCCAGCCAAATAAAATGGTCAAGTTTTCCACTAGTGAATCCTTGCTTATGACATCTCCCAAGCCTGAGTTAACAGAGGAGTACAAGGACTTCAGTAGCTTCCAGCTGCTGGTTGATGCAGCTGTGCAAAAAGCTGCAGAACTGGAGCTACAGAAGAAACAAGAGCCCAATCCATGATGTCCAATGTCCCTGAAAAGCTCAAGTTGCCAGTCCCTTGTCTACAGTGGTAGATCCATTTATGTTCCCCCAGCTAACTCATAGTTTTACCTTTTATAGAGACATTATTCTTCCTAGGAATTTTATGAGAGCCATCACTGGCTATTAGGACTCAATTCTCTAGCTATTTCAGCGTTTCCAAATGGACTTGTCATGATTGACACTAAAGTAAAGATATCTTCTCTACTTCTACTTCTTCCTACGTTTAAAGGCTTCAGACAATCACACACCTGAGACTAGACACGGTGCTAATGAATCTTCAGAACCCTTGCTTTGTTTTTTCTAGCCAGACTTTATTGTCCTAGGACTGCTGCAGATACTGAATCACCAATCTTTCTCCCTCTCTCTAACTTTCCTTGTCAATTAGCATGAATAATGGAAAAGAAAGGCTCTATAAAAGATGACTATAACAGCACTGGCATAATTTTAATGTTGAGCTTTTTGTGAAAATATCAACTTTATGTTTTCTTTTGTAAGTTTATTGACAATCTTAAAGAGTAGCTAAATTTATGCAAGAAGTAAGCATGAGCATCAAAATACAGTGAATTCATAAACATGTTACAGATAAGGATGCACTCTTATTTGGTGTACTAGAGAAAAGTATGCAGTAAATATAGGAGAATTCTATGTGGTAATCTCCTGCTGTTGCAGTATAGTGTTAGAGAATACTTCTTTGTTTCTTTTCATTTTGTTTTGTTTTGTTTTTTGAAGGGCTTAAACAACAAATTTATTTTCCACAGTTCTGGGGCCTGGAAGTCCAACCTCAAGATGCCAACTTGATCACATTATTATGAGGGCTCATCTCTTGGTTCGTACCCAGCATCTTGTATCTTGTATGATGAAAGAAACTGGCTCTCCCGGGAGCATCTTTTATAAAGGCATTCACCCCATTCATGAAAGGTCTACCATTATGACCTAAGCCCCTCCCAAAGCCTTAGCTCAAATATAATCATTTTTGGGATGTTTTCAACACATGAATTTTAACATATGAATTGGGGGGGACACAAACATAACAGGAAATAGTAGTAATGTGTACGTGCTAAATATAAAAATATATTACCATTTAAATATGTTAAGTGTTAAATATCTATATATGTATTTAACATTTCAGTTGCTGCTTATTGTCCTTAGGATAAAATATAATTTATTTTTAAACACTTTTTTAAAATTTGAATGCAATTGACACACAATGTTGCATTACTTTCAGGGTAAGCACAATACAGTGCTTCAATTTCTCTTTATGTTATGTTCACCACAAGCATGGTTACCAACTATCACAATGCAATACTATTACAACATAATTGATTACATTCCCTATATGGTGCATTTTATTTCATGACTTATTTATTTCATAACCGGAATTCTGTACTTCCACCTTCCCTCATTCCTTTTGCCCACTGCCCCTTCTACGTCTGGTAGCCATCATTTTGTTTTCTGTATTTATAGGCTTGATTCTGCTTTTTGTTTATTCATTTGTTTTGTTTTTTAGAGTCCATATATGACTGAATCATGTGGTACCTATCTTTCTCAGTTTTACTTTACTTAACACAATACCATCTATGTTCATCAATGTTACAAGTCACAAGATCTTATTCTTTTTTACAGTGTCAATTTGCCTATTGAAGGACACTTAGGTTGCTGCCATATCTTGGCTATTATAAATAATGCTGAAATAAACATAGATGCACACAGATCTTTTTGAATTAGTGTTCTCATGTTGGGTACATAAACAGTAGTGAAATACTGGATTGCATGGTATTTGTATTCATAATTTTTTGAGGAAACTCCATAATGTTTTTTACAGTGGTTGTACTCATTTACACTCCCACCAATAGTGCAAGAGGATTCCTTTTTCTTTATATCCTCACCAACACTTGTTATTTGTTTTTTGCTTTTTCTTTTTTGCCATTCTGACAGATGTAATGTGATGTTTCATGTAGTTTTCATCTGCATTTCCATGATAATTAGCAATATTGAGCATCTTTTCATGTTTTTGTTAGCCATCTATTGGTATTCTTTAGAAAAATGTCTATTCAGGTCCTCTGCCCATCTTTTAATCAGGTAGTTTGTTTTTGAGTTGTGTATGTTCTTGATATATTTTGGATAGTAATTCTTTACTAAATATATCATTCACAAATATCTTCTCTCAGTAGATTGCTTTTTTGTTTTGTTGATGGTTTCCTCCACAGTACAGAATACTTTTATTTTTATGTAGTCTCTATACTTTATTTTTGCTTTTGCTTCTCTTGCCTTAGGAGACACACCTAAAAAAAAGAAAAAAAATGTTGCTATGGCTAATGTCAAATTAAATCACTACTTGTGTTCTTTTCTAGGATTTTCATGGTTTAAGGTCCCAAATTTAGGTCTTTATTCCATTTGGAGAGTCTATGGTGTTACAATGTGTTCCAGTTTCATTATTTTGCATGTAGCACTCCAATCTCCCCAGCACCATTTGTTGAAGAGAGTATCTTTTCCATATTGTTTGATCTTATGTCTTTTATCATAGATTAATTAAACATATATGTGTGGGTTTATTTATGGACTCTCTATTCTGTTATATTGATCTTTCTATTTTTGTGCCAGTACCATACTGTTTTGATTACTACAGTTTTGTGGTATATCTTGAAAGCTGGAACTATGATACCTTCAGCTTTGTCCTACTTCTCCACAATTATTCCGGTGATTTAAGGTCTTTTGTATTCCCATACAAATTTTAGTATTACTTGAGCTAGTTCTGTGAAAACTGCTCTTGGTATTTAATAGGGATCACTTAGAATCTGTAGATTTCTTTAAGTAGTGTATGGACATTTTAACATTATTCTTCCAATCCATAAGCACTGAATATCTTTCATTTGGTTGTGCTGTCTTCAGTTCCTTTCATTAATGTTTTATAGTTTTAAGAATACAAGTCTTTCACCTTCCTGATAAAGTTTATTCCTAGGTATTCTATTTCTTTTGGTGCAATTGTAAAAAAAATGTTTTCTTAAATTCATTTTCTTCTTCTTTATTATTAATGTATAGAAACACTACCAATATATTCCCTATCTCTTTATTGAATATCTCACTGAATTCCTGTCTTTTCTCCAGCCTGGTGGGCATAATTACAATCATTAATTCAAATTCTTTACCAGGCATATTGTTTATCTCTATTTCATTTAGGTTTTATGGAGGTTTTGTCCCTTTTTTGGTATGTATTCTTTTGTCTCTCCATTTTACTTGACTTTCTGTGTTTGTTTCTATGGATTAGGTGGAACAGCTACTTCACCTAAGCTTGAATGAATGATTTTCTGTATGGTCATCCCCTAGGATGTGTGCTTGATAAATTTTGCTGGCTTGCTGGAGCTGTGGCTGGCATGAGCTGGTTATCCTGTGGCTAATCCACACAGTGGGTACCCTGGAAATAGTGCTAAAACTTAAATGATCATGGGTTGATGTAGTCCCTGGGCTCTTCACACATTAGGTGGCCTGATGGGACATTTAAAGCTGAAGTGGGTATAAGCTGGGTTATCCAGAGGCTATAATTAGATTGCCCTGGCAGAGCAGCCAGAGCTGAGGCAGCAAGTAGGTTGGGAAGTCTCAGTGTTTTCCATGCAGAAGGCATTCTGACAAGACATTTAAAGTGGGTGAAGTCTAGAAGGTCCTGTGGTTCTTCATTCTGAGGGTACCCTGACAGGATAGCTGAATCTGAACTTAGTGAAAACTGGGGGATCTTTGGGATACTCCCTGATAGGGATGTTCTAGCAGAGTAGTTGAAGCTAAGATGGTCTGCAGATTGGGAGGTTCTGGGGCTCTCCACGTAGAATGCACCCTAGCAGGACAGCTGAAGCTAACATGGATATAAGTGGGAGGATCCTGTGGCTTTTAGCAAACTGAACATCGTGGTAGGACAGCTAAAGCTGAAGTGGATGCAGGCTTGGGTGTCCTGGGCTTCTATGTGCTGAGGCCACCCTGACAGGACAGCTGAAGCTGAGGTAGGTACAAGGCAGGGGACTCCAGAACATTCTATGGAGGGATGCTCCCTGTAGGGTAGCTGGAACTGAGCTAGTGCATCAGCCAGGAGGTCCCTGGGCACTCTAAGCAGAGAGTGCCCTAGCAGGATAACTGAAACTGAAATGAGTGTAAGCTGAAGTGTCCCAGAGGTCTACACACAGAAGGCATCTGAGCAGAATAGCTGGAACTGAAGTGGGTATAAACTGGGGTGTTTGAAGAGTCTCCACACAGAAGATACTCTAAAGGAATGGCTATAGCCAAGGTGGGGTCTAGACCAGGAGGTGATGAGGCACTCTGTGCTAGGGGCATCCTGGCAAGACATCTAAATATAAAGTGGGCATGGGCCACTGTGATCTCTGGGCTCTCTGTGCAAATGTGTCTTGGCAAGACAGCTGAAGCTGAACTGGGTTCAAACCAGGGTCTCCCAGGGTGTTCAGTTTTGTGGGTGCCCTGGCTGGGTAACTGAAGCTATTGTTCTGTGATTTTGGGGTGTTCTACATAGAGAGAACCCTGGTGGGGTAGTTGGATCTGAAGCAAACATCAACTTGGAATGTACAAGGCCATTTAGTACTAGGATACTCTAGTAACCTGCCTGAAGCCAAAGGGGTACAGGCAAGGAATGTTTTGTGGTACTTTTTACATGTGTCAGATATAAAGTTTGGAAATAAACTGAATGCTAACCAGGGGTGTCTGAGTGTGTACCACACTATGGCTACCCTGGTGAGATCATGGGGGCTGGTGTGGGCTAGAGGCCCAGGGGTCACTGAGGTGGTATGCCAGTTAGGGCACCAGGACTGTTCCCCAGTCTGTGCTTTTAAGTTAAAAGGAATTGGAATTTTTTTTTTTTATTCATGAGAGGCACAGACAGAGAGAGAGAGAGGCAGAGACACAGGCAGAGGGAGAAGCAGGCTCCATGCAGGGAGCCCGATGTGGGACTCGATCCCGCGTCTCCGGGATCACGCCCTGGACCGAAGGCAAGCGCTAAACCGCTGAGCCACCCAGGGATCCCGAATTGGAATTTTTTAAAAAGATTTTTATTTATTTATTCATGGGAGACACAGAATGAGAGAG
This sequence comes from Canis lupus dingo, assembly GCF_003254725.2. Taxonomy (NCBI): domain Eukaryota; kingdom Metazoa; phylum Chordata; class Mammalia; order Carnivora; family Canidae; genus Canis; species Canis lupus. The sequence continues at coordinate 68,405,014 of NC_064281.1, forward strand.
AGAAGCAGAGGGAGAAACAGGCCCCATGCAGGAAGCCTCATGTGGGATTCAATCCTGGGACTCCAGGATCACTCCCTGGGCCGAAGGCAGGCACTAAACCACTGAGCCACCTGGGGATCCCATGGAATTGGAAATTTGAAGCTAATAAATCTATTTAATATGACTGGCTTTCTTTTTAGACATATACTTAGGTATAAAATAAAGTCTACACATACAAATCATAAGCTCAAATCTAGATTTGAATTTTCACATATTACGTGTATGAAAATATTTTAGAACAACAGAAAAAGAGGCTAGAAGGTGGCAGAGTAAGAGGATTATAAGATCACCTCATCACACAAATAAAACTAGATAGTACTAACATCAGTGTAAATAAACCAGAAAACGACCCAAATCATGGCAGAAGAAAATACACAACTAAAAGTGGAGAAAATGCCACATAGAAGGAAGGAAAGGGTAAAGAAGTTCTATAGATAGGGTTGGAGATGCTATTGGGAATTAAACAGACCATAGCCATCCACTGGAGGAAGGGAGCTTCTTTCTGGTGCTGGGAAGGGAGAGAATCAGACAAAAAGATAAGAGAGCCTGCACCGGGAAGACTAACCCTTGTAATATTTGGCTTTGAAAGCCAGAGAGGCCAATTTTATGAGTTCTTACAACCAGCAGGACTTTTAGTCTAGAATTTTAAAAATCAGCACGCTTGCTTCTGAGAGAACCTGAAGAATGATAGGAAGCTGAGTCCCCAACCTTAAAGAGACAGCACAGCAAATAGTTGGCAGAGAAACAACTTAGAAGAAGCAAATTGAAAAATTCCAGGGGGCACACTTCTTGTGGCTTTTGCCCTTCCTGCTCTATGGCCATGCTCCTGATCATCACTTTAGAAGAAATCACTGGATCCTAAACTCAGGGTTGGGTCCGACAGCCTCAGGTTCTCCCAGCCCAGCACGGATCATCTGGAAAAATGGACCATGACACAGATACAGAATGAATGAATGCACATGTTTGTTGCCTGAGAGCATTGGCCTTCAGCCAGCATTCAACTTTTTTCTTATTAAAGCACATTAATGAAGTAAATAGAGCAGGCAAGATGGCTGAAGAGTAGGGTCCTCAAGTCACCTGTCCCCACCAACTTACCGAGATAACTTTCAAATCATCCTGAAAACCTACAATTTAGGTCTGAGATTTATTTTTTAATGAATTTATTTTTTTATTGGTGTTCAATTTGTCAACATATAGAATATCACCCAGTGCTCATCCCGTCAAGTGCCCACCTCAGCGGCCATCACCCAGTCACCCCCACCCCCTGCCCACCTCCCCTTCGACCACCCCTAGTTCGTTTCCCAGAATTAGTAGTCTTTCATGTTCTGTCCCCCTTTCTGATAATTCCCACTCATTTTTTCTCCTTTCCCCGTTATTCTCTTTCAATATACTTTATATTCCCCAAATGAATGAGACTATATAATGTTTGTCCTTCTCCGATTGACTTATTTCAATCAGCATAATACCCTACATTTCCATCCACGTCAAAGTAAATGGTGGGTATTTGTCGTTTCTAATGGCAGAGTAATATTCCATTGTATACATAAACCACATCTTCTTTATCCATTCATCTTTCAATGGACACCGAGGCTCCTTCCACAGTTTGGCTATTGTGGACATTGCTGCTATAAACATCGGGGTGCAGGTGTCCCGGCATATCACTGCATCTGTATCTTTGGGGTAAATCCCCAGCAGTGCAAATGCTAGGCCGAAGGGCACATCTAATTTAACTCTTTGAGGAAACTCCACAGTTTTCCAGAGTGGCTGCACCAGTTCACATTCCCACCAACAGTGCAAGAGGGTTTCCCTTTCTCCACATCCTCTCCAAAATTTGTGGTTTCCTGCCTTGTTAATTTTCCCTATTCTCACTGGTGTGAGGTGGTATCTCATTGTGGTTTTGATTTGTATGTCCCTGATGGCTAGTGATGCGGAGCATTTTCTCATGTGCTTGCTGGCCATGTCTATGTCTTCCTCTGTGAGATTTCTGTTCATGTCTTTTGCCCATTTCAGGATTGGATTGTTTGTTTCTTTGCTGTTGAGTTTAATAAGTTTTTTATACATCTTGGAAAATAGCCCTTTATCTGATACCTCATTTGCAAATATCTTCTCCCATTCTGTAGGTTGTCTTTTAGTTTTGTTGACTGTATCCTTTGTTGTGCAAAGGCCTCTTATCTTGATGAAGTCCCAATAGTTCATTTTTTCTTTTGTTTCTTTTGCCTTCATGGATGTATCTTGCAAGAAGTTACTATGGCCGAGTTCAAAAAGGGTATTGCCTGTGTTGTCCTCTAGGATTTTGATGGAATCTTGTCTCACATTTAGATCTTTCATCCATTTTGAGTTTATCTTTGTGTATGGTGAAAGAGAGTAGTCTAGTTTCATTCTTCTGCATGTGGATGTCCAATTTTCCCAGCACCATTTATTGAAGAGACAGTCTTTTTTCCAGTGGATAGTCGTTCCTGCTTTGTCGAATATTAGTTGACCATAAAGTTGAGGGTCCACTTCTAGATTCTCTCTTCTGTTCCATTGATCTATGTGTCTGTTTTTGTGCCAGTACCACACTGTCTTGATGACCACAGCTTTGTAGTACAACCTGAAATCTGGCATTGTGATGCCCCCAGATATGGTTTTCTTTTTTAATATTCAACTGGCTATTTGGGTTCTCTTCTGATTCCACACAAATATTAAAATAATTTGTTCCAACTTTCTGAGGAAAGTCCATGGTATTTTGATAGGGATTGCATTAAACATGTAAATTGCCCTGGGTAACATTGAGATTTTCACAATATTAATTCTGCCAATCCATGAGCATGGAATATTTTTCCATCTCTTTGTGTCTTCTTCAATTTCTTTCAGAAGTTTTCTGTAGTTTTTAGGGTATAGATCCTTTACGTCTTTGGTTAGATTTATTCCTAGGTATCTTATGCTTTTGGGTGCAATTGTCAATGGGATTGACCCCTTAATTTCACTTTCTTCAGTCTCATTGTTAGTGTATAGATATGCCACTGATTTCTGGGCATTGATTTTGTATCCTACCACACTCCTGAATTGCTGTATGAGTTCTAGCAATCTTGGAATGGAGTCTTTTGGTATTCTACATACAGTATCATGTCATCTGCAAAGAGGGAGAGTTTGACTTCTTCTTTACACATTGAATGCCTTTTATTTCTTTTTTGTTACCTTATTGCTGAGGCTACGATTTCTAGTACTATGTTGAATAGCAGTGGTGAGAGTGGACATCCCTGTCGTGTTCCTGATCTTAGGGGAAAGGCTCCTAGTGTTTCCTTGTGAAGGATATTTGGTGTGAGCTTTTCGTAGATGGCTTTTTAGATGCTGAGGAATGGTCCCTCTATCCCTACACTCTCTGAAGAGTTTTGGTCAGGAATGAATGCTGTGTTTTATTTATTTCTGGGTTGCAAGGTTGGTTCAACACTTGTAAAACAATCATCGTGATGGATCATATCAACAAGAGAAAAACCAAGAACCATATGATCCTCTCATTAGATGCAGAGAAAGCATTTGACAAAATACAGCATCCATTCCTGATTAAAACTCTTCAGAGTGTAGGGATAGAGGGAACATTCCTCGACATCTTAAAAGCCATCTATGAAAAGCCCACACCAAATATCATTCTCAATGGGAAACACTGGGAGCCTTTCCCCCCCTAAGATGAGGAACGAGGCAGGAATATCCACTCTCACCACTGCTATTCAACATAGTACTAGGGGTCCTAGCCTCAGCAATCAGGCAACAAAAAGTAATAAAAGGCATTCAAAACGGCAAATAAGAAGTAAAACTCTCCCTCTTCGCAGATGACATGATACTATACATAGAAAACCCAAAAGACTCCACCCCAAGAATGCTAGACCTCATACAGCAATTCAGCAGAGTGGCAGGATACAAAATTAATGCCCCTAAGTCAGTGGCATTTCTATACACTAACAATGTGACTGAAGAAAGAGAAATTAAGGAGTCAATCCCATTTACAATTGCACCCAAAAGCATAAGATACCTAGGAATAAAACTAAGCAAAGTGGTAAAGGATCTATACCCTAAAAACTAGAGAACACTTCTAAAATAAATTGAGGAAGACACAAAGAGATGGAAAAATATTCCATGCTCATGGATTAGAAGAATTAATATTGTGAAAATGTCAATGCTACCCAGGGTAATTTACACATTTAATGCAATTACTATCTAAATATCCTGGACTTTCTTCAGAGAGTTGGAACAAATCATCTTAAGATTTGTGTGGAATCAGAAAACGCCCCGAATAGCCAGGAGAATATTAAAAAGAAATCCATAGCTGGGGGTATCACAATGCCAGATTTCAAGTTGTACTACAAAGCTGTGGTCATCAAGACAGTGTTGTACTGGCACCAAAACAGACACATAGATCAATGGAACAGAATGGAGAATCCAGAAGTGGACCCTCAACTTTACGGTCAACTAATATTTGACAAAGGAGGACATACTATCCACCAGAAAAAAGACAGATAGAAAGAGATGGAGTCCTTCCGTAAATGGTGCTGGGAAAGTTGGACATCCACATGCAGAAAAATGAATCTGGACCATAATCTTACACCATACACAAAGATAAACTCAAAATGGATGAAAGATCTAAATGTGAGACAAGAGTCCATCAAAATCCTAGGGGAGAACACAGGCAACACCCTTTTTGAACTTGGCCACAGTAACTTCTTGCAAGATACATCCCTGAAGGCAAGAGAAACAAAAGCAAAAATGAACTATTGGAACTTCATCAAGATAAAAGCTTTTGCACAGCAAAAGTTTGTCAACAAAACTAAAAGGCAACCTACAGAATGGGAGAAGACATTTGCAAATGACCTTTCAGACGAAGGGCTAGTATGCAAGATCTATAAAGAACTTATTAAACTCAACAGCAAAGAAAAACAAACAATTTAATCATGAAATGGGTGAAAGACATGAACAGAAATTTCACAGAGGAAGACAGACATGGCCAGCAAGCACATGAGAAAATGCTCTGCATCACTTTCCATCAGGGAAATACAAATCAAAACCACAATGAGATACCACCTCACACCAGTGAGAATGGGGAAAATTAACAAGGCAGGAAACAACAAATGTTGGAGAGGATGTGGAGAAAGGGGAACCCTCTTGCACTGTTGGTGGGAATGTGAACTGGTGCAGCCACTCTGGAAAACTGTGTGGAAGTTCCTCCAAAAGTTAAAAATAGACCTGCCCTACGACCCAGCAATTGCACTGCTGGGGATTTACACCAAAGATACAGATTCAATGAAACGCCAGGACACCTTCACCCCAATGATTATAGCAACAATGTCCACAATAGCTAAACCTTGGATGGAGCCTTGGTGTCCATCATAAGATGAATGGATAAAGAAGTTGTGATCTATGTATACCATGGAATATTACTCAGCCATTAGAGATGACAAATACCCACCATTTGCTTCAACCTGGACGGAATTGGAGGTTTATATGCTGAGTGAAATAAGTCAATCAGAGGGGAAATATTATTGGTCTCATTCATTGGGGGAATATAAAATATAGTGAAAGGGAATAAAGGGGAAAGGAGAGAAAATGAGTGGGAAATATCAGAGAGGGTGACAGAACATGTGAGACTCCTGTCTCTGGGAAATAAACAAGGCGTGGTGGAAAAGAAGGAGGTCTGGGGTGGGGTGACTGGGTGACAGGCACTGAGGGGGGAACTTGATGGGATGAGCACTGGGTGTGATGCTATATGTTGGTAAGTTGAACTCCAATAGTATGAAATTTTAAAAAAATAAATTAAAATAAAAATTTAAAAAATGCCAGGGGCAGTTATTTACTCATCTCAAAGCATATCCTGGATGGGCAGGATTCCCAGTACATCCCCTTTAGGAACAATGAGCTAGAAAATTCTTTTTCCCTTTCACATCCTTCAGCTAAACAGTCATTGGTGGGAACCAGCACAGTGTTCATATTAACTATCTACTTAGCTTACACCAAGCACTACCCCCAGCTTTGGTGAATCAGCTCTTTCAAGTCATGCTTACCTCACTCCTGGCCCTGTGATTCCCCTCCCATGGAAAACCAATGCAAACATTGCCAATGCATCATCCTCTTACTCCTGTGTTTTGTGGGGCCTTGCATGTGGGTGTGGTGGCTGCAGTGGTCCCTGCGAAATTCCAGTCGGCAGGTGGTTAAAATTGTACATTCCATCTGCATGCTTTGTGAATCCTCTTAGGCCAGCCCAGTCCCAACAGCAATAATAGCATGTCTCATTTCACAAGGAGATCCCTTTGCACCTTGGTAAAACTGTGTACCACAGCACAGCTAGGGACCTAATACTGCCTATTACAGGCAGACTAAGATACTTAAGATGAATAAACTGAAGGAAATAGTGGTCAGAATAAAACATCAGTGTGCACACAACGAACATAGGAGACACACTTCAAGTGCCAGATTTTGATGAACAGGGACTCAGCAGTGTAGGGCAATAGGATCTCTTCTTTATAAGGTCATCAACTTCAAGAACAGGATATATAGCTGACATTTTTAACACAGAGAAACAGACCCAGAGAATTAGCCAGAATAAGAAAACAGAAGAATATGTCCTAAATGAAGGAACAGAACAAAAAAAAAATAGACCTGAATGAAACAGATATAATATGCCTAATAGAGAAATTAAATTAATGATCATAAAGATGCTCACCTGACATAGAAAAGAGTGGAGGGCATCAGTGAGATCCTTAACAAGAAGATAAGAAAGAATAAATCACAGATGAGGAACATATACCTGAAATTAAAACTACACTAGATGGAATAAGTAACCCGCAAAGGAAGCAGAGGAACAAATTATTGACCTGAAAAATGAGTATTAGAAAATCAAGTTTAGAATGTGAGAGAAAAATAATAATCGAAAATGAGGTTAGATTTAGGGAACTTAGCAAGTCTATCAAGCTTAATAATATTTGCATAATATGTATCCCAGAAAAAGAAGAGAGTGAAAAGTGGGCAGAAAATTTATTTCAAGAAACAATTGCTTAAAATTTCCCTGATTGGGATGCCTGGGTGGCTTAGCAGTTGACTGTCTGCCTTTGGCTCAGAGTGTGATCCCAGGGTCCTGGAATTGAGTTCTGCATCAGGCTTCCTGCATGGGACCTGCTTCTCCCTCTGCCTATGTCTCTGCCTCTCTCTGTCTTTCATGAATAAATAAATAAAATCTCAAAAAAATAAAAATAAAATTTCCCTGATCTAAATAAGGAAACAAATATCCAGGTCCAGGAAGCATAGAGATCCCCCAACAAAATCAACTAAAGGAGGTCACACAAAGACACATTGTAATTAAAATGACGCAAACTAGTGATAAAGAGAGAATGTTAAAATTACCAAGAGAAAAGAAGACAGTTACATACAAGGAGAGCCCCATAAGGCTTTCAGCAGATGTTTCAACAGAAACTCTGCAAGCTGGAAATGAGTGATATGATATATTAATAGTGCTTAAAAGAATAAAAAAAGTATTGTAGCCAATAATATATCCAGGAAGGCTATCTTCACAATACAAGGAGAGATATTTTCCCAAACAAAAGCTAAACAAGTTCATAACTATAAAATAAGCCCTATAAGAAATGTTAAAGGAGGAATTTCTGAGTGGAAAAGAAAGATCATAATTAACAATAAAAAAGAAGAAAGCACAAAAGCTGAAAAATATGTATATTTCTAGAATCAGTAAAGAGACATTAAAAAAGGATGTAAAATATGACATCATGTCCTTAAAACAGGGGTGGATGGTGGGGGATGGGGAAGAGGATTAAAGAATGTGTTAAAATGTAAGCAACCATCAACTATATGTGGGATGCTATATGAAGAATATATTATATACAAACTTAATGGTTACCATAAATCACAAATGCAAAAAAAAGAGACATAAATCTAAGCATATCACTAAAGAAAGCCAGCAAACCATGAGAGAAGACTAAAAGAGAATAAAGGATCAGATAGGAACTACAAAAACAAACACCAAACAAGTAACAAAATGGCAATAAGTATACATCTATCAACAATTATTTTGAATGTAAATGTACTACACACTCAAATAAAAAGACATAGGATGACTAATTGGATAAAAAAATACAAAACAAAACCAAGAATCATCTATAAGCTGCTTAGAAGAGATTCATTTCATAATTAAAGACACCTGCAGGTTGAAAGTGAAGGGATGGAGAGATATTTATCATACCAATGGATGTCAAAAGAAAGAGACATATATCAGGCAAAATAAACTTTAAAACAGACATTATATGGTCTCATTCATTTGGGGAATATAAATAATAGTGAAAGGGAATAGAAGGGAAGGGAGAAGAAATGGGTAGGAAATATCAGAAAGGGAGACAGAACATGAAGACTCCTAACTCTGGGAAACGAACTAGGGGTGGTGGAAGGGGAGGAGGAGGAGGGCGGGGGGTGGGGGTGAATGGGTGACGGGCACTGAGGGGGGCACTTGACAGGATGAGCACTGGGTGTTATTCTGTATGTTGGCAAATTGAACACCAATAAAAAATAAATTTATTATTAAAAAAATAAAAAGTTAAAAAAAAATAAAACAGACATTATGCCAAGAGAGAAAGAGGGAAATCATATAAAGGAGACACTATAAACAGGAAGATATAACAATTATAAATATTTATGCATCCAGCATAGTAAACCCCAAATACATAAAGCAACTCTTAAGACATTAAAGAAATTGATAGTAATACAGTGATAGTAGGGGAATTTAATACCCTGCTTATATGAATGGAGAGATTAAACAGAAAGTCTACAAGGAAACAAAAGTTTTGAAGGACAAACTGGAGCAGAGGAATTTAACAAATATATTCAGAATACTCCACCCCATCCTAAAAGAGCAGAATACATATTCTTTTCAAGTACATATGGATCAATTTACAAATAGATCACATATTAGGCCACAAAATAAATCTCAATGAATTAAAAAAAGATTGAATACCATGTATCTTTTCTGACCACAATGTTATAAAATAGAAATCAACCACAAGAAAAAAATCTGGGAAGAGCACAAATACATGGGAGTTAAATGACATGCTAATAAAAAATGAATCCTCAACCAAGGAATCAAAGAAGAAATAAAAAGTACACAGAGAAAAATGAAAATTAATGCATAATGTCCCAATATCTATGTTATACAGCAAAAGTGGTGCATAGAGAGAAGTTTGTAGCAATGTGGATCTAATTCAAGAAGCAAGAGAAACCTCAAATAAACAACTTAACCTTATATCTAAAGAGCTAGAAAAAAACACCAACAACCAAAGCACAAAGAATAGCAGAAGGAACTAAAAAATACAAATTATATCAGAAATAAATGATATGGAAACTAATACAACAGTACAACAGATCAATTAAATTATGAGCTGGTTCTTTGAAAAGATCAATAAAATTGATAAACCAATATCCAGACTCATCAAGGAAAACAAAAAGAGAGACAGGACTCAAATAAATGAAATCACAAATGAAAGAGGATAAAGAACTGAAACCACAGAGAGGAGGCAAGATGGTGGAAGAGTAGGGGTCTTCGTTTAATCTGGTCCCCTTCATTTTATATAGATAACTATCAAACCATCCTGAACATGTATGAATTCAACCTGAGATGTAAGGAAAGAATGGCTAGAACCCTACTAATAGAAAAGTGACCACTTTTTGCAAGACAGGAGTTCAGAAATGAGGATTGGAAGGGATAAGTCAGAAAATGAGTAGCAAGGGGATGTAGTCTTTGTAAACTGGATACAGGAAAGTGAAATGGCCTTGGACCTCGAAATCGGGACCTTTAGAAATCTGTTTTTGCAACAGAGTTCCCTGCCTGAAGGGTGCTCAGTGGCCAAACAGGGCAGAATCACAAGTGGGACAGTGGAATCTCAATATTCCTGGAGGACAGAAAGAACATGAATGCCTGAGCTGACAGAGTTCCCAAGCACTGGAGCAGGGTAATGGGTTTAGGTTAGTGAGCCTGGGAGGAGGCTCAGCTTGTTGTGCCATAAACTACAAACTGTGGCTGTAACTGCAGCTGGATCAGGTGACTGTACACCATGTTGGGTCCCTTCAAAGGACTGGAACACAATAACTATCTGCCTTCCTCTGGGAGAGGAGGAGGGGGTGTAAACTCCACCTGGTGAACACTCTCTGTGCCAGGGCCCTGCAAAAGACAGAAACAGGGCAACCCTCAGCTTCCTCCGAGAAGGGCAAAGGGAGTGCATGCATGAACAGGCAAAAGCTCTCCCTGCTAAATCCCTAAAAATTGCACAAATGAGTGACCCGCTGCCTGCTCCCAGGGAAGATTAGAGTTGGCAGGCACCATGGAAGTCTGCAGAGTTTGGCAGATGCTGGGGTTTCTCAGATCCAGGGTTGGAGATTAGGGCATGGCCATTTTTATTTTCACCCTCTAAAGAGGCACCTAATGTTTCAGGCAAAAATGCATCACACAGAAAAAGCTTAAACTGAGCCCAGCCCCCTGGCTAGAGGCAGTGAAACTCTGCCCAGACACAACAGCTGAGAATCAGCACAAGATGACCCTCCCCAAGAAGACTAGCTGGAAGAACAGGTGAACAACAAGTTTACTGGCCAAACAGAACTGGAACACTTCAGACCTAGGAGAAAATAGTGTATAGAACTCAAGGTTTTTTCTTATGATTCATTTGTTTTTTAGTTAAAAATTTTCCAATTATTTTTATCTTTCTAACCTTTTAAACTAGTTTCTAATTTTACCATTTGTTTTTAGGTCTTTAATGTTTTAACTTTCATATTTTACAATTAGATGTTATAGATGTATTTTTCATTTTTGCTTTCATTTCACTGCATTCAATTTTATTTTATCTATATATGAATGTTTTTCTTTCATTATAATTTTGGAATTTAGTATCTTCAAACACACAAACCAAAATATACTCAGGACCCAGTGGATCATTCTGTTTTGTCCAGTCTGTGAGATTATGTTCTCTCCCCTTCCCCCATCCACTCTTTTTCCTTCTCTCTCTCTCCCTTTTTCGTTTTTGCCTTTCTTTTTTGTTGTCTTTTTTCTTTTCTTTTTTGTTTCTTGAGCTCTTTGGAATTGTCTAGTGTGTATTTTGTTTAGGTCATGGTTGATATTTTTGACTCTGCTCATTCAAACAACCATTCTTCACTGAACAAAATGACTAGAATGAACAATTAACAACAAAAGAAAGAACTAGAGGTAATACTCTCTGCCATTTATATGGATGTAAGTAAAATATCAGAGATGGAATTCAGGAAAACAATTATAAATTTACTATTTGGGCTTGAAAAATGCATAAAAGACTAGAGAATCCCTTAGTGCAGAATGAGATATAATCAGGCCGAAGCTAAAAATACTCTAACTGAGATACACTAAAAACTGGATACTCTAAGAGCTAGGGTAAATGAGGCAGAAGAGGGAATAAGTGACATAGAAAATGAGCTGATGGCAAGGAAAGAAACAGAGGAAAAGAAGGAAAAACAGCTAAGAGCCTATGAAGAGTGGCTTCATGAGTTAAGTGATAATTGAAAAAAAAATATAACATCTATATTATTGGAATTCCTGAGGGGCGGGGGTGGGGGGAGAAGGTATATTTGAGCAAATCATAGCTGAGAACTTCCCTAATCTGGGGAAGGAAACAGGCATTCATATCCAAGGAGTAGAGAGAACCCCTCCCAAAGTCAATAAAAATACACCAACAACCTGATATATAATAGTGAAGCTTGCAAATTTCAGAAATAAAGACAAAATGCAGAAAAGAGCTTGAGACAAGAGATTCCTAACATGTAGAGAGAGAAATATTAGATTAACAGCAGACATTCACGGAGACCTGGCAGGCCAGAAAGAGCTGGCATGAAATATTCAGGTTACTAAATAAAAATAATTTAAAAAAAAAGCATGCGGTCAAGGTTATTTTATTAAAAAATGCTGTCATTCAGAATGGCAGGAGAGATAAAGAGGTTTTAGGACAGACAGAAACTGAAAGAATATGTTAATATCTTTAATATACCTGCAAGAAATATTAAAGGGTATCCTATAAGCAAAAAGGGAACCCAAAGAAACAAAGACAATCTGCAGAAACAGTAACGGTACAAGTAATATAATGGCACTAGATACATATCTATCAATAGTTACTGTGAACATGAATAGGATAAATGCCCCAGTCAAAAGACAAAGGGTATCATGTTGGATTAAAAAAAAAAAGACCCATCCATATGCTGTCTACAAGACACTCAGTTTTTTTTTTTTTGACACTCAGTTGAGACCTAAAAATACTTCAGACTGAAAATGAGGGGGTACAGAAATATTTACCACCAAATTGAGCTCAAGGAAAGAAGAGGTAGCAATATTTGTATCAGGCAAATTATTTTTTAAACCAAATACAGTAGTAAGAGATGAAGAGGAACACTATATCATAATTAAGGGTCTATCCAACAAGAAGATATAACTATTACACAACTTGGTAGCATTCAATTATATCAACCAATTAATAACCAAAGTAAAGAAAAATGTAGATAATAATAAGTTAATAGTAGGAGACTTCAACACCCTACTCACAGCAATGGACAGATTATCTAAACAGAAGATCAACAAGTAACAAGGGCTTTGAATGACACACTGGCCCAGCTGGGCTTTCCATCCTAATGCAACAGAATACACATTATTATGAACTGCATATAGAACTTTCTCCAGAATAGACCATATACTGGGTCACAATTCAGGTCTCAACTGATATGAAAAGATGTAGATTATCCCCTGCATATTTTCAGACCACAGTGTTTTGAAACTGGAGCTCAATCACAAGAGGAAATTTGAAAGGAGCCCAAACACTAGGAAGATAATGAACATTTTATTAAAAAATTAATGGGTCAACCACAAAATTAGAGAATAATTTAAAAGTTTCTTGCAAACTAATGAAAATGAAATCACATCTGTTCAAAACTTTTGGGATACAGCAAAGGTGGTCCCAAAAAGGAAGTATATTTCAAAATAAGCTTCTAAAAATTAGGTAAATCTCAGATACACCATTGTAACCTTACATCTAAAGTATCTGGAGAAAGAACAGCAATTAAAACTTAAACTACTCAGGAGGAGAAAAATAATAAAGATTAGAGCAGAAATGAATGAAATAGAAAACAGAAGAACGGTAGAACAGATCAATGAATCTAAGACCTAGTTCTTTAAAATAATTAAAAAGATAGATAAAACCCTAGCCAGACTCAATTAAAATAAAAGGGAAAAGATCCAAATTAGTAAAATCACAGATGAAAGAGGAGTGATCACGACCAACACCAAGGAAATATCGGTTCTGAGTGTATTTTGGTCCATCTGTTAGAAGGTATGCAACTCCAAAATTATAAAACAAACTAAAACAAAACAAAACAAAAAACAACAAAAATCTGTCACAACTTATATAGCTACTAAAATTAAATTGAATATGTTTAAAGGAAGTAAAAAATAATGAATATATCTATGAGCTATAATTATAAAGATATGAAAGTCAAAAAGGAAAAAAAACTTAAAAATGATTAGTTGATAAAATATTGTAGTTAAGACAGGAAAAAAAAGAATATTGGAAATTTTCAACCTGAAAGATAAATGAATCATAAAGAAAACACCTCAGTTCTATATAATATTTTCTCTCAGTCCTCGAGTTTTCCAGTGCTGCTTGGTCAGTAAACTTGTTCTTCTGGGAGAGGGGCCTGCTGCTCTGATTCTCAGGTGTCTGTGCCTGGATGGGGATGTTCAGCCCCTCACCAGGTGGCTGTGCTCAATGTAAGATGTTTGCTCTGTGAGGCCTTTGTTCCCTGCAGGCTTTGCTTCTCCAGGGTGAAAGTAGAAAAAAAACAAAACAACAGAAAAATGGCAGCAATCAGATCTCCAGCCACGGAGCCAAGAGCTCCAAGTGTGTACTGAACTGCAGTCTCTTAGCGGGCACTGCCTCATATCCTCCAAGGTGCAGGAGCTAGGGCACTGACTCATATAATATGAAGAGTGCTGATTTGTGGGAGGGCTCACAGTCTTTTGAGCTCACCAGATTTGCCTCTCCTAGAGGGAGGGGAGGATAGCCCCCTTCTCTCTGCAGCCAGGTCCTGGGGCGTTCACCTGCTGGATGTGTTCACACCTGATCTGCCTCTCCCAGATGCTCACTGAAGGGTTGCTGCATTCCAGTCCTTTACTGGAACATAGGAAAGCAGTGGTCCCCTGATCCCACCTTGGCTTGCAGTTTATGGCAGAAGCTGAGCTCTCTCTCGGACACCCCTATTCTTTCTGTTTCTTCGGGAATACTGAGACTTCACTGCCCTTCTGTGATTTTGCCCTATTTCACCACTGAGTACTTTTCAGGCAGGGAAGACTGTCTCAGGAACAGATTTCTAAATGATCCAATTGTATCCCCTAGTGCTGTACTATTTTCCTGGTGCCAGCTTCCAAAGAATTCCTCCCCTTGCCTTTTATCTTCCAATATACCCCTTCCGTTTCTCTTCTCTGCACTCCTACCTTGTAAGAAGCAATCATTTTTCTCTCTAGTATTCTAGCTGTTCTCTCTTTACATCTCAGGTTTAATTCATAGATATTAAGGATGGTTTGAAAGTTATATAGCTAAATGGGGGACCAGATGAAATGAGGACCCCCTACTCTTCCATCATCTTGCTTCCTCCCTCAAGGCCATCATTTAAAAGAGCAACTAGTTTATAAAATAGCCAGCCTTAGAACTTTACCAAATGGTGGAAAAGCTGCTGGAACTCTCTCTGGGTCAGAGGGAATGGGAAGCCATATGATTTATACTTCCCTTCAACCTTGAAAGTGCAGACCAGAGAAAGGTCCAGTGTCATATCCACCTTGCCATTTCAGCAAGCCCCAGGTCTCCTAACCCACACAGGCCCAGACATGCTCCAGCACAGGATAAAAAGCCCCCATTTAAAAGAACAACTAGCATATAGAAGATCTAGTTTTAGAACTCCACAAAATGGCAAGGGAGCTATTGGAATGCTCTCTGGGAAGGAAGGAGTGAGGACATGATCTATGCTCCTCTTCCAACTAAAAATCGGCAAACAAAATTCTTCTTTAGTAATAATTCTTGAGATGATTATAAATGCAATTGAGGCAAATCGTCATAATCTCCACATACTCCTCTCAGCAAATCACAGAATAAGGACAACTATATTTGCTGGCAAATTAGTTGATTATTTAGAAAAAAGAAACTAGTTATTTTTGTTTGTTTCAATTTTAAGTAATTACCTTCTTTCAGTATTTTATTTTGTCTATATAGTGAACTAAATATTTTAGTTCAGGAAAAGATATTCCTATAGAAATAAAAGGCAAAAACAAAATTTCATTAGATTATTTTAGATCTGATAATTTCCTTAACCCCACACATGACCCAGTGTCATTATAATACAGAGATCTTATCCTGTTTGTTAATAATCATTTTCACCTGACATTGTTTCTACTCATTATTTACATAAAATTAATACAAGAGTATTTAAATGCAGATTGTAGAAACTACAACTGGTCAATTTAATACAATTCAAATATAAATGCTTTTTTAGAAAAAAGACTCAGTAGATATACATTAAAATATATGCATATTATTTTTAATTGAATAAACTTGGTTGACAATTTTAATCCTGTGACACTATATTGACTTAAGAATATTTCATGAAGGGCAGCCCAGGTGGCTCAGCGGTTTAGTGCCACCTTCAGCCCAGGGCCTGATCCTGGAGACCCAGGATTGAGTCCCAAGTCGGGCTCCCTGCACAGAGCCTGCCCTCTCCCTCTCCCTCTGTCTCTGCCTCTCTCTCTCTCTCTCAATCTGTGTGTGTGTGTCTCATGAATAAATAAATAAAATCTAAAAAAAGAATATTTCATCAAGATGAATTAAAATTATGTCATTTGTGACAATATGAGTGGACCTTAAGGGTATTATGCTAAATAAAATAAGTCAGACTGAGAATGACAAATACCATATAATTTCACTCATATGTAAAATCTTAAAAAAGAAAACAAAGCAAAACAAATAATAAGCAAACAAAAAGTGGAATCAGATCTATAAATACAGAGAACAAACAGTCCCCAGGAAGGAAATGGGTGGGAGGATGAGCAAAATAGGTGAAGAGGAGTGGAAGATACAAGTTTCCAATTTTGTAATGAATAAGTCACAGGAATAAAAGGCACAGAATAAGCAATATAGTCAATGATATTATAATATTATACATATATAATATTATAATAGCATTATATGATGACATATGGTAGTTATGGTGAGCATTGCATAAGCTATAGAGAACTTCAATCTCTATGTTGTACTCCTGAAATTAATGTAACATTGTGTGTGTATTTATTTATCTATTTATTTATTTATCTATTTATGAAATAATGTCTAATTTCTGCAGTTGAGTTATATTGTAATTATTTTTTCCTAATTTATGTGAAGCTTTATTTTCCTTTAATTTTTAATATTACTAACAGTTCACATTGATGCTTAGCCTTTTTAAAATCTATGCTCATTTTTTTTCCTTTTAGTTTTTTTTATTGGAGTTCAATTTGCCAACATAGAGCATAACACCCAGTGCTCATCCTGCCTACTACCCCCTCAGTGCCCATCACCCAGTCACTCCAGCTCCCTCCCACTTCCCCTTCCACTACTCCTTGTTCATTTCCCAGAGTTAGGTGTCTCTCATGTTTTGTCACCCTCACTGATGTTTTCGCTCATTTTCTCTCCTTTCCCTTTATTCCCTTTCACTAATTTTTATATTCCCCAAATGAATGAGACCATATAATGTTTGTCCTTTTCCTATTGACTTATTTTACTCAGCACAATACCCTCCAGGTCCCTCCACGTCGAAGCAAATGGTGAGTATTTGTTGTTTCTATGCTCATTTTTCAAAAGATTTTACTTATTTATTCATGAGAGATAGAGAGACAAGCAGAGACATAGGCAAAGGGAGAAGCAGGCTCCCTGTAGGGAGCCCAATGCGGGACTCAATCCTGGAACTCGGGGATCACCCCCCAGGTGGAAGGCAAATGCTCAACCACTGAGCCACCCAGGCATCCCCATGCTCATGTTTTTACTATGATTAATGCAAGTGAGTGGATCTCTCTCTCTATCCATAGTCCTGTTTTAAATGTGTTTATTTTATTCCCCTGTATATCCCTAACTATACTTCTTAAGCCTGCAAGGTAAAACTTTGAGATATACATATAATATATATCATATAGTTATATTATTGATACATATATATCATATATATACTTTGATACATATATATTTATATTATATTAATTTATTCATAAATATAGAAATATATAAATCAATATATATGTATTGATACATAAATGTATATAATAAATATAACATATAAATATAAATCAATAACTTTAGTAAATCATTAAATGTGTTTATTGTGTAAAGGTGTTTAATGATTTTTACCCCTCCATATCTGTATCTATACTTCTTAAGCCTGCATGGTAAAACTTTGAAATAAATAAATAAATAAATAAATAAATAAATAAATAAATAAGATATGACATATTTATTTCATTTATTCATAAATATTTGAAACATATATAGAAATAAATATATACAAATCAATAACCTTAGGAAATGTAATAGTGATACAGGTATATGCTGCTAAATTTTGACAACTTGGTAATGATTGAATTTTACAGTTGGTAAATTAGTTTTATTCTGATGTTTCATCAGCATTCATAACTGCAGCAATTTGGAAGTTTTATTTTTCTTTTACATATCCCAGCACATCTTTAGACTAGTCTTAATTATTACATTAACAGTTCTTGTTAAAATAAACCCACCAGCTTTATATGTTTTGGTTTTTGGTTTTTGCAGTGCTATGAATTGAAATAATAATAATGGTTGTAAAATAGTAATTGCTTAACATATGGATCTGGTTTAATCAAAAGATGGAAATAGTCTTGTGACTGCTTAGTAAACATTGTATGTTCTTCCTCTGAAAATTATATTTGTGTATGATACAGCTTTCAGAGATGAAATTCTCAGGTTAAACATGAGCCTTTGATATTGTCAAAAAAATGATTTTCTTCATTTCTCTAAAATGTCACAGAATGATAAAAAGATTTATCTTTTCTTATACTTTCTGTATATCACATAATTGCTCTTTTCTACCTTTTCAAATATTTGGTGGGTTTTTTTATTTGATTTCTTTCAATTTCAATGAAATCCACTTTTTTATAATATTACAAATTTGAACTCTTTATCTAATGTGCACATGAAAAATAAACCATTTTGTCCAGTGTTAAGTCTGGTCTACTCAGGTGGTAAAATGAATACATTAATTAAATTTTTATTTTTTTTTTTTTTTTTTTTTTTTTTTTTTTTTTTTTTTTTTTTTTTTTTTAATTAAATTTTTAAAAGGATAGCTAAAAAAAAGGATAACTGTTTAGAAGTTGTGGACTTTATGATATGAATACTTGAATTCTAAAACCAGAAAACTTGTCTTTAGTTCTATTGAATAAGCATATATACAGCCCCCTCTTCTTTTGTTTCTAAGAGAGACTCATTTAGTTGCAAGAATGAGATATATTCAAGCTAGTTCAGATAAGGATAATCTCTCGAATAGCTTGAAGAACAAAAATATTGACAAAATATCATACATATGCAAGAATTCAAAAAAGACAATCTGGTTTTAAGGTTTTCTTAAGAGACTTCTATAAACAGCACTGTTGTTACAAATAAAGGTTCATGATCAAAACTGCTTAGAGCTAATTCTAAACTCTGTCAGGAGTTTGATTTTAGGCAAATTATTTAAAGCCTCAATTTTATTTTTTGTTTCGTTTTCAAAAATCCAAAAATGATAAGAACCAACTCATAGAGATAGTATGAAGATTAAATGAAATTATTTGTGCTGGTAAATTATTTTCATGATTGAGTTACTACTTGGTAAGTTCTTTATTACTGAAATTATGTATATTTGCTTCCTTCAGCTCTACTATAGAATACTAAAACTTCCTGTTCTTCTAGTTCTAATCCTAAGGGACTTATTTTTTTTTTATAAATATCATGTCTCTATAGCAGCAGCACCTTGTACAAGGTATGTCGTCACTTTCTGGTCAACCTATACGTGATCCAACCTTGAGTACTTTTAGCTGCTGCTGAAGTAACAATTTCAAATGATAATGAAAATTGTTGTCTAGTCATCAGGGATTTGAGATGGTAAAATCTGTAAGATTAAGATATAGGTAAAATAGGCAATAAATGCTGTCATAACCTAATTAATCACTTTTTACAAATGATGGAAATTATCCAAATATACTTTTTCAACATCAAAAACAACAATTAAAAAAAAAAACCGCTAACTTGAGAAAAGAGAGGTGAACAAAATATGTGACCATCTAGGGGATCTGTGAATAGATTAAAAAGTTGTATGAAACACAGAGATTTGCTATTGCTGTTCTCATAAAGGGATATAGTAGGGCCTGAGAATGTATTGCATATCACAAAACATTTTGCATGTCAAATAAAAATATCTGAAAAAAAGGCTGCCCATTAGTGATTCAGTTTAATTCTAAATGTTAATGAATAGTTTTCTCCATTTTTATAGTTGTTACTCATCAGTAAGTAAACGATTGATATTTAATTATATAATAGCCAACATTAACAAAGATTTTTTTGACAGAATAGCCAGTTAACTATTTCAATTCTTACTTCATTTCCATGGCATTATCAGATATTTTTACTCTATATTTGTATTTCATACACATTTCTGTAATTCAATATTCATGAACACACTAAATGCTGTACATGAGAAATCTGATATTCATTGGAAATGGAGTAAAACTAAATTGGTGGATATTTGAAGAAAATTGGCAAATAAATAAAAAACAGATAGAATTTAAAAAATAATAATATAATTTTCTATAGTTTTTACCTGGGAAATATAAGCAGTAGGTCATATTGTTTTATTTATTCTTTTAATAAATTAATTTAATAAATTAATTCTTTAATTGGTGTTCAATTTACCAACATACAGGATAAGACCCAGTGCACATCCCATCAAGTGCTCCCCTCAGTGCCCATCACCCAGTCACCCCCACCCTTTGCGCCTCTCCCCTTCCACCACCCCTAGTTCATTTCCCAGAGTTAGGAGTCTTTATGTTCTGTATCCCTTTATGATATTTCCCACACATTTCTTCTCCCTTCCCTTATATTCCCTTTCACTATTATTTATATTCCCCAAATGAATGAGAACATATAATGCTTGTCCTTCTCCGATTGACTTACTTCACTCACCATAATACCCTCCAGTTCCATCCACGTTGAAGCAAATGGTGGGTATTTGTCGTATCTAAGGCGGAGTAAAATTCCATTATATACATAAACCACATCTTCTTTATCCATTCATCTTTTGATGGACACCGAGGCTCCTTCCTCAGTTTGGCTATTGTGGACATTGCTGCTGTAAACATCGGGGTGCAGGTGTCCCGGCGTTTCATTGCATCTGAATCTTTGGGGTAAATCCCCAACAGTGCAATTGCTGGGTCGTAGGGCAGGTCTATTTTTAACTCTTTGAGGAACCTCCACATAGTTTTCCAGAGTGGCTGCACCAGTTTACATTCCCACCAACAGTGTAAAAGGCTTCCCTTTTCTCCACATCCTCTCCAATATGTGTGGTAATCTGCCTTGTTAATTTTCCCCATTCTCACTGGTGTGAGGTGGTATCTCATTGTGGTTTTGATTTGTATTTCCCTGATGGCAAGTGATGCAGAACATTTTCTCATGTGCATGGTGGCCATGTCTATGTCTTCCTCTGCGAGATTTCTGTTCATATCTTTTGCCCAATTCATGATTGGATTGTTTGTTTCTTTAGTGTTGAGTTTAAGAAGTTCTTTATAGATCTTGGAAACTAGCCCTTTATCTGATACGTCATTTGCAAATATCTTCTCCCATTCTGTAAGTTGTCTTTTAGTTTTGTTGACTGTATCCTTTGCTGTGCAAAAGCTTCTTATCTTGATGAAGTCCCAATAGTTCATTTTTGCTTTTGTTTCTTTTGCCTTCGTGGATGTATCTTGCAAGAAGTTACTGTGGCCAAGTTCAAAAAGGGAGTTGCCTGTGTTGCCCTCTAGGATTTTGATGGAATCTTGTCTCACATTTAGATCTTTCATCCATTTTGAGTTTATCTTTGTGTATGGTGAAAGAGAGTGGTCTAGTTTCATTCTTCTGCATGTGGATGTACAGTTTTCCTAGCACCATTTATTAAAGAGACTGTCTTTCTTTCAATGGATAGTCTTTCCTCCTTTATCGAATATTAGTTGACCAAAACGTTCAGAGTCCACTTCTGGGTTCTCTAGTCTGTTCCATTGATCTATGTGTCTGTTTTTGTGCCAGTACCACACTGTCTTGATGACCACAGCTTTGTAGTACAACCTGAAATCTGGCATTGTGATGCCCCCAACTATGGTTTTCTTTTTTAAAATACCCCTGGCTATTCGGGGTCTTTTCTGATTCCACACAAATCTTAAGATGATTGAATTTCCTCCCTGGTTATTGGCCTGTTCAGGTTTTCTATTTCTTCCTGTTCCAGTTTTGGTAGTTTGTGGCTTTCCAGGAATGCATCCATTTCTTCTAGATGGCCTAATTTATTGGCATATAGCTGTTCATAATATGTTTTTTAAATTGTTGGTATTTCCTTGGTGTTGGTGGTGATCTCTCCTTTCTCATTCATGATTTTATTAATTTGAGTCTTCTCTCTCTTCTTTTTAATAAGGTTAGCTAATGGTTTATCTATATTATTAATTCTTTCAAAGAACCATCTCCTGGTTCTGTTCATCTGTTCCACAGTTCTTCTGGTCTCGATTTCGTTGAGTTCTGCTCGAATCTTATTAACTCTCTTCTTCTGCTGAGTGTAGGATCTATCTGCTGTTTTTTCTCTAGCTCCTTTATGTGTAAGATTAGCTTTTGTATTGGAGTTCTTTCCAGTTTTTGAATGGATGCTTGTATTGCGATGTATTTCCCCCTTAGGACTGCTTTTGCTGCATCCCAAAGACTTTGAACGGTTGTATCTTCATTCTCATTAGTTTCCATGAATCTTTTTAATTCTTCCTTAATTTCCTGGTTGACTCTTTCATTTTTAGCAGGATGGTCCTTAACCTCCACGGGTTTGAAGTCCTTCCAAACTTCTTGTTGTGATTTAGTTCTAATTTCAAGGCATTATGGTCTGAGAATATGCAGGGGACGATCCCAATCTTTTGGTATGGTTCAGACCCGATTTGTGACCCAGTATGTGGTCTATTCTGGAGAAAGTTCCATGTGCACTTAAGAAGAATGTGTATTCAGTTGAGTTTGGATGTAAAGTTCTGTAGATATCTGTGAAATCCATCTGGTCCAGTGTATCATTTAAAGCTCTTGTTTCTTTGGAGATGTTGTGCTTAGAAGACCTATCGAGTATAGAAAGAGCTAGAATGAAGTCACAAAGCATAACTGTATTATTATCTAAGTATTTCTTCACTTTGGTTATTAATTGATTTAAATATTTGGCAGCTCCCACATTCAGGACATATATATTGAGGATTGTTAAGTCCTCTTGTTGGATAGATCATTTAAGTACGATATAGTGTCCCTCTTCACCTCTCACTATAGTCTTCGGGGTAAATTTTAGTTTATCTGATATACGGATGGCTACCCCTGCTTTCTTTTGAGGATCATTTGAATGGTAAATGGTTCTCCAACCTTTTATTTTCAGCCTGTAGGTGTCCTTCTGTCTAAAATCAGTCTCTTGTAGACAGCAAATAGATGGGTCCTGCTTTTTTATCCAGTCTGAAACCCTGTGCCTCTTGATGGGGTCATTAAGCCGTTCACGTTCAGAGTTACTATTGAAAGGTATGAGTTTAACATTATCACGATATCTATTCAGTCATTGTTTTTGTGGATTGTTCCACTGGACTTCTTCTTAAAGGGGTATTTTAAGAGTCCCCCTTAAAATCTCTTGCAGAGCTGGTTTGGAGGTCACATATTCTTTCAGTTCCTGCCTGTCTTGGAAGCTCTTTATCTCTCCTTCCATTTTGAATGAGAGCCTAGCTGGATAAAGTATTCTTGGTTGCATGTTCTTCTCATTTAGGACCCTGAATATATCCTGCCAGCCCTTTCTGGCCTGCCAGGTCTCTGTGGAGAGGTCTGATGTTACCCTAATACTCCTCCCCATAAGAGTCAGGGCTTTCTTGTCTCTTGCTGCTTTAAGGATCTTCTCTTTATCTTTGGAATTTGCAAGCTTCACTACTAAATGTCAAGGTGTTGAATGGTTTTTATTGATTTTAGGGGGGATCTCTCTATTTCCTGGATATGAATGGCTGTTTCCCTCCCAGATTAGGAAAGTTTTCAGGTATGATTTGTTCACATACATATTCTGGCCTCTGTCCCTTTTGGCGCCCTCGGGAACCCCAATTAAAAGCAGGTTTTTCTTCCTCAGGCTGTCGTTTATTTCCCTTAATCTATCTTCATGGTCTTTTAATTGTTTGTCTCTTTTTTCCTCTGTTTCCCTCTTTGCCATCAACTTCTCTTCTATGTCCCTCACTCGTTCTTCCACCTCGTTAACCCTGGTCGTTAGGACTTCTATTTTGGATTGCATCTCATTCAATTGTTTTTTAACTTCTGTCTGATTTGATGTAAATTCTGCAGTCATGAAGTCTCTTGAGTCCTTTATGGTTTTTTCGAGAGCCACCAGTAGCTTTATAATAGTGCTTTTGAATTGGCTTTCTGACATTGAATTGGTATCCAAATTTTGTAACTCTGTGAGAGAGAGGACCGTTTCTGATTATTTCTTTTGAGTTGAGGTTTTCCTTCTAGTCATTTTGCTCAGTGCAGAGTGGCCAAAAACAAGTTGTTTTGGGAAAAGGAGAAAAAGAGAGGAGAGAAAGAAGGAAAGAAAAGAGAAAAGGAACAAAGAAAAAAGAAGGAAAAAAGAAAAAAGAGAAGAAAAAGAGAAAGAGAAAGTAAGGAAAAAAAGGGGTGGGGGAAGCAAACAAATCAAAAAGCAAAAAAAAAAAAAAAAAAAAACACGGGGGAGTATCTTCTGATTCTGTATACTTTAAGTCCCTTGACTTCCCCTGGAACTTGTCCGTCTAGTTGGTCTTCTTGGGGAAGAGCCTTTTGTGCTGATTTTCAGGCGTTAGCACTTGGGGGAGCTGCTCAGCCCCTGCCTGGTGCTGGGTTCAATGGGGGTTGTTTACCCCGTGCGGCCCCAGGAGGAACAACCACAGTGGAGGCGGCCAGCTCTGGAGCCCTGGATTCAGCCCCTGCAGTAACTACAGAGCTCTGGGTTTGCAGGGGCCTGTATGCTCCGGGGCGGGGCCGCTGATCTGCTCAGCTCAGGGCAGGAGCGTCCTTGTTTTCCTGGGCCCTCCTGGCCTCTGCCTGTCCCAGGGGGAGGCTGGATTCTGGGCTGTTTCCCGGTGCCCAGTGCTCCCGGGCCTGTGCTGTTGGATTCGCACTCCTGGCCGTGCAGCCCCCTCTCCGCAGAGCTGCAGCCCGAGCCCCTCCGAGCTGCTCCGGGGGCCAGCCACGCGGGCTGCAGCCCTTCATGGAGCTCGGCGCACTCTCCCCAGGGCGCAGTTGCTCTGTTACTGTCCCAGGGAGCCTGAGGGCATCCCCGCCCTCCTGGGGTCCTGCTCCAAATCCCTGCGAGCCCCTTTCCACCCGGGAAGATTGGTGAAGCTCCTGCTTCTCCTGGACGGAGCTCTCCTGTCCTGGGGCACTCGCCCCAGCCTCAGCCCTGCTCCTTGCGGGGCCCCTCCCCCTTGGATGCCTTTTGTTTCTTTATTTTTCCCGTCTTCCTACCTTGATGGAAGCGTGAACTCTTCTCACTGTAGCATTCCAGCTGCTCTCTCTTTAAATCTCAGGCTGAATTCGTAGATTTTCAGGATAATTTGAAGGTTATCTAGGTAATTTGGTGGGGACAGGTGATTTGGGGACCCTACTCTTCCGCCATCTTTCCCTTCCTCCCCCGGTCATATTGTTTTAGAAGAAATGGGAATTATTTTTGTTCTCACCAAAACATCTAAATCAGGAGATAACGGGAAACAACACTCTCCCTTTAATTTATCTATAGCTCAGAGAAGAAATACAGAAATCTTCCTTTCTGATTTACTCAGAATGTGAAAATTAAAGGATGCAAAATACACAGTACAAGATAGTACTTCTAGCATATTCCAGAGAGTATCTAATCTGTGATTTCAATTAAGTTTCTTCTTTATTTTTTTTCCTATGGGTAAAAAGTGATAGAAGAAGAAAAAATAGGGGATCCCCGGGTGGCTCAGCGGTTTAGCGCCTGCCTTTGGCCCAGGGCATGATCCTGGAGACCTGGGATTTAGTCCCACATCAGGTTCCCTGCATGGACCCTGCTTCTCCCTCTGCCTGTGTCTCTGCCACCTCTCTCTCTGTGTCTCTCATGAATAATTAGATGAAATCTTTTTTAAAAAAGAAGAAAAAAATAACATTTCCCAAATACATTGTGTTTAGATAAGGATGACTCTATCTGTATCTCTCTATATTAATCTATGTATTGCTTATTTATAAAGTCTACTGACAATCTTTAAAATATGGATAGTAAAGCATTGAGTACTTCTAAAACATTTTTATCTGTCACACACATGATACATAGATATTCATATCACCAGATTATGGAATCAAGGTCTGTACTCTATTTTTTATTTTAGTATTCTGTTGTTTTTCTCTGTATTATTAGTTAAATAATAGGGGGTCCCTGGGTGGCTAAGTGGCTTAGTGCCTGCCTTCGGCCCAGGGTGTGATCCTGGAGACCCAGGATCAAGTCCCGCGTCAGGCTCCCTGCATGGAGCTTGCTTCTCTCTCTGCCTCTCTCTCTCTCTCTCTGTCTCTCTCTCTCTCTCTCAGTGTGTGTGTGTGTGTGTCTCTCTCCTGAATACATAAAATATTTAAAAAATAATTTGGTCTCTTTACTTAGATCTATATAATAAATTTTGAAATACTTTGCACTTGCAAAATAATTCCATGTAAATTCAGGAGGAATAGACTTTTGCTTAAAGTAAAGTGTAAAGTTGAATCCCAGCAGGTTAAAATAATGAGTTATTTTCCCCTTTGAGCTATAGTGATTTATTATCACCACAATGATTATTAGGACATCAACACTCCATTAATTAGGATTTTAGTAACCTAAATTCTTGCCTAGTTGCTCTTATTTTTATCTCATTAAAACCACTTTTATAAAAATATATTTTCCTGTTGTAATCAAAAAGGTAATGGGATATCAAAAGCATTTCTGTTATTTTTATTAAATTAGGTTAACAAGGTGAATATTTCATAGTACAACAAAGACTTGTAATATATCATTTGTCAGTGTCATTCTTAATAATTTACTCTCTCATGTTTGTTTTATGAATTATGTTTGAACTATTTCTATAGTTTTATTTTTAATTGATATGGCTTCATTCAATCATTACTAGAAGTCTTCTCAATGTTGTTCACCTTTTACAATCATTTCATTATTTGAACAAGCTGATATTCAAAATTCTGCTCTCTAGTGCCCCTTTTTAACTAGTTTAGTCTACTCATACTATTCCCTTGCCTTGCTTCCATTGGCTTTTTGCTCTGACCTTGTACTCTGTCCTTTCATGTGAAAAACAGCCTGTATCAATTCACTTTTTTTTTACTTTGCAATTTCTACAATTTAAAAAGTGTCATTTTCTTTCTGAGAAAGAAAATAAAAACATGAGTCACTGAATAGTAGTAATTATAAGTGTATGTCTTTCCAATAAAAGATTTCTATGTATAAGGAAGGGGAGAAAGAAGGAGTATTCCCATATTGTACATTTTTAAAACAGCATATTTCTCAATAAATTAGAAATAAGAGTAGATCATCATGCTGTAAAAAATACTAGTAGGGTGATATCATAAAGTTTCCATGGAAATTTTGTATCATGATTAGCTATCAAATTAAATGATGAAGTCATAAGTAGGTTAAAAATGGACCCCCCAAAAATGCTGTCATATAACTTCAAGCAACAAAATGTTTATTTCGACCAGCAAATTTGTTGACAGTTAACTGCTTAACATAACCAGATTCATTACTTGAGCCAACCTACACATAATTGTTCTGAATATGTAAATGTACTCTGTCAAAGTCTTAATTAAGGCCTTTCATACAGATTTTTAAAGGATACAACATAGAGATTTCTGATCATCTTTTCATTGTTCAAGATATGTACAAGTATGCATATATACACAGAGCTTGTGACACAGTGTCAGAATTCCAATCAATTATATATCTTTATATATAAATAAATCTCTATATTAAAAGTGCAAAGTATGAAGCTGAAACTGTGACCTTTAGAGATTAAAAGGCAATATAATATTTAGAGCAATAATTAAAGAAATTGAAAGACCTCTTTACTATATGATATTTTGGCTATTAATCCTTAACTGTGTGATACAACTCTTTTTATTGATAGAGAGATAAGGAGGAGAGGGAGAGGGACAAGCAGACTGTACTTAGCATAGAGCCTGATGCAGGGCTCAATCTCATGACCCTGAGATCATGAACTGAGCTGAAATCAAGAGTCAGACATTTAACTAACTGAGCCATCCAGACACCTCTGTGTGATAGAATTCTTATTTAGTCCAGTTGAAGTGTCAAAACTCATCATGATTTTTTTTAATTTTTCGAGTGCCTGGTTATAAGGAACCTAGAAACTTTTCTCAGTTAAAAATTCTGCATAGACATTAACAAAGAAGCTAAATAAAATGTTCCCTGTTAGTCATTTCCATGACCAGTTTGAAATCCTTCCATGGACAGAATATCTATGTGGGAGCTTGTGAATCCAGTTAAGAGTTTATTAAATTCGGAGATCCCTGAATGGCTCAGTGGTTTAGTGCCTGCCTTCAGCCCAGGGCATGATCATGGAGTCCCAGGATCGAGTCCCACATCGGGATCCCTGCATGGAGCATGCCTCTCTCCCTCTTCCTGTGTCTCTGCCTCTCTCTCTGTGTGTGTCTCTCCTGAATAAATAAATAAAATATTTTTTAAAAAGAGTTTATTAAATCTTGGAGCAGTCCAAGATTAAGCAAAGTTGATTAAGAAGGTAGTCTTACATCCAGGTACAGTGGTTATTCCTTCAGTATGTCTTCCTCTTATCAGTAGCACCACAGACCAAGGACGCAGAAAAATCATGTCCACCTGTGGCTTGAGTGATAAGCATCTATAGACCTAAATACTGGCTCTAGACCTTGATGTGGCCCACGAACTAGCTGTATTCCCTACACAGAGTGGGAGTCCTTGGAAGTCTGCCCAATAAATTTAATCAGGCTATGTATTCTGAAATTAGCCTAACTTGTATTTAGCCTAACACAGAAACAGACCATGGACAGTCCCAATGGCAAAGGGACCAGAAGTAGATACAATCATTTTTGCCACTGGAGATCCACAAGATTTCATTCTTTTTGATGGCTGAGTAATATTCTATTCTATATTAGACATGTTCCCAGAGGTAAGGGAAAAAAGAAAAAATGAACTATTGGGACTTCATCAAGATATAAAGCTCCTGAATAATGAAGGAAACAATCAATAAAACTAAATGACAGACTATTGAATGGGAGAAGATATTTGCAAATGAAATATCTAATAAAAGGTTAGTATCCAGTATAGATTTAGTATCCAAAATCTATAAATAGTTTATCAAACTCAACACCCCAAAAACAAATAATCCAGTTAAGAAATGGGCTGAAGACATGGATAGACACTTTTCCAAAGAAGACATCCAAATGGCTAACAGACAAATGAAAAGATGCTCCATATCACTCATCACCAGGGAAATATTAAATCCAAAGCATTATGAGATACCACATGATGCCTGTCAGAATAGATAAAATTAACAACTCAGAAACAGTAGGTATTAGTGAAGATGTAGTGAAAGGGGAGTCCTCTTCTATTATTGGTAGGAATGCAAACTTGTGTAGCCACTCTGGAGAAAAGTTTGGAGGTTCTTCATCAAGTTAAAAATAGAATTACCCTATGATCCTGCAATTGAACTATTAGGCATTTACCCAAAGGATACAAAAATATAGATTTGAAGGGGTACATGCAACCCAATGTTTATATAATATATATATATTAGATACATATATATGTATTCATATAATGGAATATTATTCAGCCATTAAAATGAATGAAATGTTGCCATTTGCAATGATGTGGATGGAGGTAGAGTGTATTATGCGAACTGAAATAAGTCACTCAGAGATAGACAAATACCATATGATCTCACTCATATGTGGAATTTAAGAAAGCAAACAGATGAACATACGGGATGGAGGAAAAGAAAAAAGAGAGAGACAGAAATAAGACATAAGTGACTCTTAATGATAGAAAATAAACTGGGAATTCATGGAGGGATAAAGGTGAAGGATGGGCTAAATTGGTGATATGTATTAAGGTGGGCACTTCTTGTGATGAGCACTGGGTGTTATATGTAAGTGATGAATCAATTAATTTTACTCCAGAAACCCATATTGCACTATATGTTATCTGAGAGAATACAAATTTAAAAAAAGTAAGTAAAATCAATGGATTTTGGGATTTATAACATGTGTGGAAGTAGCACATATGATAAATATAGGAAATGAGTGGAAATGGTAAATGGAATTGATAAACTTACTTGAAATTTTATATGGAAATCCAAGAGACAAAAATTATTGAACAATAATATAGTTGGAGTATTTATAGTACTGATTTTAATATTTACTATAAAGCTACAGTATTTTATTTGGCAACTGCAATGGGACAGAACACTGTCCAAATATAAATTCATAGATATTTGGTCTTTGATTTTTAATAGTGGTGCCTAGGTAATTAAATGGTCAATAAATGGTTTTAGAATAATTTCCTGGGGGAAAGAATATCTTTTTATAAATGTTTTGAAATATCTGGTTGTTGATATACAAAACTATGCACATGAAGATGAACTCATGCTATATAGAAAAGCTAATTTGAGATATATCATAACTGAAAGTGTAAAACTCCTAGAAAATTTTTAAAAATATTTTGCTAATTTCAAGTTATCAAAGAATAAACAAGAGGAAAAATGTTAACAATTAAATAAAAATATAATAACAAATTATGCTTCATTAAAATTAAAAAAGTATAACCTTCAAATAGCAAGTTACAGCAAAATTTACACTTTAATAAATATTTGTAATACAAAATCTGACAAAATACTTCTAAACTAGAATATATAATGAACTCATGAATCACACTAAAAATCAATTAGAGGTGGAGATATATGTATGTATGTATATATATATATGTATATATATATATATGACAAACAACTAGAATTCATAAGAGAGGATTCAAATAAATGTAATTATAAATGAAAGAACACATACTAATACCATAGATATACAATCATCATAAGAGAATACTATGAGCAATTATATGCTCAAAATGTACTATCTACAAGAAATGGATATATTCTTAGAAACATACAACATACCAGAGATGAATCATGAAGAAATAGAAAATATAAACAGATCAATTACTGCAAAAGGGATTGAATCAGTAGTTTAAAATCTATAAGCAAAGAAAAGCACAGGTCCAGATGACTTTACTAGTGAATTCTACCAAATATTTAAAGAATAACTAAAATTATTCCTTCTCAGAGTCTTAAAAAATAGATAAAAGAAATTTTCAAATTTATTTTACAGGTCCAGCATTATCTCAATATCAAATCAGAGAAAGAAAATACAATAAAAGAAAATTATAGGTCAATATTCCTAAAGAACACAGATGCAAAAATATCCACAACAAAAATATTTGCAAATCAAATTCAATAATAATTTAAAAGGATCATATACCATGATGAAGTAAGATTTATCCCAGGGATGAAAGGATGGGAAAAAATGGCTAAAACAATAAATGTAATAACTACATTAGAAGAATAAAGGGTAAAAAATCTTATTATCACAATAGATGTAGAAAGAGTATCTGAAAATTTCAACATTCTTTCTTTATTTTTTATTTTTTTTATTTTTATTATTATTATTTTTAATAAATTTATTTTGTATTGGTGTTCAATTTACCAACATACAGAATAACACCCAGTGCTCATCCCATCTAGTGCCCCCCCAGTGCCTGTCACCCATTCACCCCCACCCCCTGCCTTCTTCCCCTTCCACCACCCCTAGTTCGTTTCCCAGAGTTAGGATTCTCAACAAACTGGGTATAGAGGGAATGTATCTCAATATATTAAAGATAATATATAACAAGCCCACAGCTAACATGATTCAAAGTAGTGAAACACTGAAAGCTTTTTCTTTAAGATCAGGAGCAAGACAAGGATACCCAATCTCACCATTTTTATTCAACATATCACAAGAAGTCCTATTGAAAGGAAGTACAAATTGGAAAGGAAGAAGGAAAATTATCTCTATTTGAAGAAGACATGATATTATAAATAGAAAACCCTAAAGATTCCAGAAAAAAATCCTGTTAAAACTAACAATTTTAGTAAAGTCAACATCAAATCCCTATCAGCATTCCATTGACATTTTTCAAAGAAATAGAGAAAATAGTCCTAAAATTCATATACAACCACAAAATATCCCAAATTGCTAAAGAAATCTTGAGAAAGATCAAAGCTGGAAGCAACACATTTACTGATTTCAAACTATATTACAAAGCTATAGTAATCGAAACAGCATGGTATTAGAACAAAAACAGACATAGATGAATGGGACAAGATTGAAAGGTAGAAATAAACCCTAGCCAAGAATATCCACTAAAGTAATGCAGTATCTTTAATAAACGGTGGATAGCCACATGCAAAAGAATGAAAATAAACAAAAATCAATCCAAAATGAATCAAAGATTTAAGCATCAGACCTAAAACTATAAAACTCCTAGGAGAAAATATAGGGGTAATCTCTCCTCGACATTAGTTTTGGCAATATTTTTTTTAATATTTTTTAATTTATTCATTCAGAGAGAGAGAGAGAATTTTTTGGTTTTGATACCAAAAGTATAGACAGTAAAAGCAAAAATAAACAAGTGGGATTACATCAAAATAAAATGTTTCTAGACAATAAGGAAAGCCATTAATAAAATGAAAAAGGAACATATGGAATGGG
Organism: Canis lupus dingo; assembly: GCF_003254725.2. NCBI lineage: Eukaryota > Metazoa > Chordata > Mammalia > Carnivora > Canidae > Canis > Canis lupus. The sequence continues at coordinate 68,437,200 of NC_064281.1, forward strand.
AGAAAATATGTTCAAACCACAAATCCAATAGAGTAAATACCCAATATACAAGGACCTTATACAACTCAATACCATGAAAATGAATAACTCAATTTAAAATGGGCAAAAGACCTGAATTTACATTGTTCTGAAGAATCCATGTAATTGGCCAACAGGTGTATGAAAAGGTGTTCAATATCACTAATCATCATGGAAATAAAATCAAAAGCACAAAAGCTTTCACCTGATCCCTATTAGAATTTGTATTATCAAAAAGACAAAAGGTGATAAATGTTGGTGAAAATGTGAAGAGAATGAAACTATTATATGCTGTAGGTGGGAAAGTAAGCTATTACATCCACTAGGGAACAAAGTATAGAAGCCCCTCAAAAAATTTAAAATAGAACTACCATATGATCTATCAATCCCACTTCCAGGAATGTATCCAAAGGAAATTAAATCATTATCTTGAAAAGATAACTGTGCTATCATATTCATAACAGCATCATTCACAATAACCAAGGTAAGGAATCAACTCAACTCAAGTGTCCATCAATGGATGAATGGATAAAAATAATCACATACACACACACACACACACACACACACACATTAAAATATTATCCAGCCTGGGGGCAGGGCAAGATTGCGAGGAGTAGGGTCCCCAAGTCACCTGGCCCCACCAACTTACCTAGATAATTTTCAAATCAACCTGAAAACCTAAGAATTTGACCTGAGATTTAAAGAAAGAACAGCTGGAACCCTACAGAGAGAAGGGTTTTCACGTCTAACAAGATAGGAAGGTGGAAAAAAAATAAAAAAGAATCAAGTCGGGGAGGAGCCCCACAAAGAGCCTGGCTAAGGATGGGCGGTGAAAGCCTCCAGGACAGGAAAGCCCAGCCCCAGAGAAGAGGAACTTTAAAAATCCGCACCAGATTCTTCCCAGATGGAAAGGCACTGAGCAAGGAAATTGGGCAGGATCCCAGGAAGGGCAGTGGAACCTCCAGTTTCCTGGAGTCACTAATAGAGGAAGAGTGCCTGGGGGAAAGTGCGCCACAGACTCCTGGCTGATCTTGGTAAAGGGATGGAGCACACGCGGCGATCACAGGAGAAACTCAGGCGGGGTCTCCGAGTGGAGGGGGCTATGCCATGATGCTCTCCAGAGCCCTAAGGAGGGAGCCCTGGGAGTATGATTCCAGGAGCACAAGGCCCAGATCCCAGGGCACCAAGCAGACACAGCCCCCAATCCTGCACTTCTGCCTAGACAAGCAGAGGGCACAGGACAGTGAGGACTCTCCACCGCCGGGCGCCCCCAAGCTGTGCAAGTCAGCATCCCCCACCACCCCAGGAGCATCCAGAACAGTGCAAACTGGGAGACTGTGGTAGTTACTGCAGGAACTGACTCCAGAGCTGAATAGCTGACTGCCACCAGTGTGGTTGTTCCTCCTGTTCCTCCTTGTATCCCTGTGTGCATGGGAGGGGAGGGGCCACCAGGGAACAGGGGCCTCATTGGGTAAACAGCTCCCACTGAGACCAGCACGCAGCTGGGGGTGGGGCAGCTCCCCTAATTGCACACACCTGAGAATCAGCACAGCAGGCCCCTCCCCCAGAAGACCAGCTGGAAGGGCAGGGGAAGAGCAAGTTCTTGACTGAGCAGCACCAGGGAAAGAAAGGGATTTGCAATATATAGAACCAGAGGGTACCCCTCCTTTGTCCTTTCTTCCTTTTTCCAATGCAACTCGTTTTTATATCAGACTATAAATTTCCATTTTTTTCTCTTATCCCACCTTAAATACAATATTTTAGCATCTCTTCATTTTTAAGTTTCTTCCTTTTTGACTTTCATATTTCTACAATTAGAGGCCCTAAATATATTTTCCACTTCTAGATTCCCTTCAATATACTCGAATTAATTTGAGGAGACACTATATATATATATATATATATATATATATATATATATATATATTGTGTTTTGTGTTTTTTGTTTTTGCTGCCTCATTTTGTTCTACAATGGCAGAAATTAATACCTTCTAAAACATGACTAGCATGCACCCAGAACCAAGTGATATTCCGTGCTGGTTCATTCTGTGAGATTCCTCATTCCCATTCTGCCACCCTCTTTTATCTCATTCATGTTTTGGTGGTCAATGTTGGGGTCCTCCACAAGTATTTCTGGTTTATATAAATTTGGGACTGAGCATCTTCTAACATACAAAACTTAATACACACATAAACAAGAGGATCACCCTCTAGAACCCCTCAGGTAGACTACATACTCCCTTCACTACAACTTCTTCACCACCACCATCTCCCAGTACCCGCTTTCTTTTTCTTCCCCTTTTTGTCTTTTTTCTTAATTTTTCCTATTCTTTTTTTTTAATTTTTATTTTTATTTATGATAGGCACACAGTGAGAGAGAGAGAGGCAGAGACACAGGCAGAGGGAGAAGCAGGCTCCATGCACTGGGAGCCCGACATGGGATTCAATCCCGGGTCTCCAGGATTGCGCCCTGGGCCAAAGGCAGGCGCTAAACCACTGCACCACCCAGGGATCCCTAATTTTTCCTATTCTTCATCAGGTTTCTTGACCTTTTATTTTTTACTACTTTGTTTTAAAATTTGCTTTTCAATATACTGTTCCTTCTGTTTTCTTTCATTCTGATCTTTGATCTCAATTTCTGGTCTCTGACCTCAGCAGAATCATCTGGGGTGAAATTTACTTAGGACATAGTTGATATTCCTGATGCAGGCCACTCATACAGCCACTCTGCCCTGAGCAAAATGACTAGAAAGAAGAACTCACCAGAAAAGAAAGAATCAGAAACAGTACTCTCTGCCAGAGCGTTACAGAATTAGGATTACAATTTGATGTCAGAAAGCGAATTCAGAAGCACAATTATAAAGCTACTGGTGGCTCTGGAAAAAAAAGCATAATGGAATCAAGAGACTTCATGACTGCAGAATTTAGATCTACTCAGGCTGAAATTAAAAACGATTAAATGAGATGCAATCCAAACTGGAAGTCCTAATGACGAGGATTAATGATGTAGAAGAATGAGTGAGTGATTTAGAAGACAAGTAGATGGCAAGGAAGGAAAATGAGAAAAACGAAAAACAATTAAAAGACCATGAGGAAAGGTTAAGGAAAATAAATTACAGCCTCAGAAAGAAAAATCTATGTTTAATTGGGGTTCCAGAGGGCGCAGAGAGGGACAAAGGGCCAGAAAATATATTTGAACAAATCATAGCTGAGAACATCCCTAATTTGGGAAGTGAAATGGCATTCAGATAAAAGAGATGGAGAGGTCCCCCTCAAAATCAATAAAAAACATTCAACACTCCAGCATTTAATAGTAAACTTGCAAATTCAAAGATAAAGAGAAGATTTTTAAAGCAGTGAGAGACAAGAGAGCCCTAACTTATATGGGGAAAAATATTAGATTAACAGAAGACCTCTCCACAGAGACCTGGCAGGCCAGAAAAGGCTTGCAGGATATATTCAGGGTCACAAATGAGAAGAACTTGCAGCCAAGAATACTATATCCGGCAAGGATCATTAAGAATAGAAAGAGAAATAAAGACTTTCCAAGATAGGCAGAAACTGAAAGAATATGTGACCAACAAACGAGCTCTGCAAGAAATATTATGAGGGACCATATATAAGAAAGAGGAAGCCCAAATAAATAATCCACAAAAAGAGGGACTGACAGGTATTATGATGACACTAAATTCATATCTTTCAACAGTAACTCTGAAAGTGAATGGGCTTAATGATCCCATCAAAAGGCGCAGGGTTTCAGACTGGATAAAAAATCAAGAACCATCTATTTGCTGTCTGAAAGAGACTCATTTGAGACATAAGGACACCTCCAGCCTGAAAATGAAAGGTTGGAGAACCATTTACCATTCAAATGATCCTCAAAAGAAAACAGGGGTAGCAATCCTCATATCAGATAAATTAAAATGTATTCCAAAGACTGTAGTAAAAGATAAAGAGAGACACTAGATCACATTTAAATGGTTTATCCAACAAGAAGACGTAACCAACATGAATATTTATGCCCCTAATGTGGGAGCTGCCAAGTATATGAATAAATTAATAACCAAAGTAATGACATACTTAGGTAATAATACACTAATTCTAGACTTCAATATGGCACTTTCTACAAATGACAGAGTTTCTAAGCACAATATCACCAAAGAAACAAGAGCATTTAAAGCTCTTGGACCACAAGATACACCGGACCACATGGATTTCAAAGATATTTACAAAACTTTACACCCAAACGCAACTGAATACACATTCTTCTCAAGTGCACATGGAACTTTCTCCAGAATAGACCACATACTGAGTCACAAATCAGGTATTAACTAAGATCAAAAGACTTGGATTGTCCCTGACCATAATGCTTTGAAACTAGAAGTAAATCACAAGAAGAAATTTGGAAGAAACTCAAACACGTGGAGTTTAAAAAGCATCCTGCTAAAAGATAAAAGGGTCAACTAGGAAATTAAAGAAAAATTAAAAATATTCATTGAAACTAATGAATATGAAGATACAACTGTTCAAAATCTTTGGGATATAGCAAAAGCAAACAAGGAGGGAAATACATTGAATTACAAGACTCCCTCAAAAAAATAGAAAAAACTCAAGTACAGAAGCTAACCTTACACCTAAAGGAAGTGAAGAAAGAACAGCAAATAAAAACTACACCAAGCAGAGAAGAGTTAATAAAGATTCAAGCAGAACTCAATGAAAAAGGGACCAGAAGAACTGTAGAACAGATCAACAAATCCTGGATTTGGTTCTTTGAAAGAATTAATAAGATAGATAAACCATTAGCCAGCCTTATTAAAAACAAAAGAAAAAAGACTCAAATTAATAAAATCACAAATGGAAAAGGAGAGATCACAACCAATACCAAGAATATAAACATAGTTTTCAAAGTGTCTTATAAGCAGATATACGCCAACAAATTAAGCAATCTAGAAGAAATAGATGCATTTCTGGAAAACCACAAAACACCAAACTGGAACAGGAAGAAATAGAAAACCTGAATGGGCTGAAAACCAGAGAGAAAATTGAAGCAGTCATCAAAAACCTCCCAAGACACAGAAGTCCAGGGCCAGATGGCTTCCCAGGGGAATTTTACAAAGCGCTTAAAGAAGAAACAATATCTATTCTATTAAAGCTGCTCCAAAACGTAGAAAGGGATGAAATACTTCTGAACTCATTTAATGAGGCCAGCCTCACCTTAATTCCAAAACCAGACAAAGACCCCACCAAAAAGGAGAAGTCTAAACCAGTATCCCTGATGAACACAGATGCAAAAATTCTCAACAAGATACTAGCCAATGGGATCGAACAGAACATTAAGAAGATTATCCACCATGACCAAGTGGGATTAATCACCGGGATGCAAGGCTGGTTCAACACTCGTAAAGCAGTCAATGTGATAGATCATATAAACAAAAGAAAAAACAAGAACCCTATGATCCTCTCATTAAATGCAGAGAAAGCATTTGACAAAATACAGCATCCATTCCTGAACAAAACTCTTCAGAGTGTATGGATAGAGGGAACATTCTTCAGCATCTTAAAAGCCATCTATGAAAAGCCCACAGCAAATATCTTATTTTATTTTTAAAGATTTTATTTGGGATCCCTGGGTGGCGCAGTGGTTTGGTGCCTGCCTTTGGCCCAGGGCACGATCCTGGAGACACGGGATCAAATCCCACGTCGGGCTCCCGGTGCATGGAGCCTGCTTCTCCCTCTGCCTGCGTCTCTGCCTCTCTCTCTCTCCTCTCTGTGCATTCTCATGAATAAATAAATAAAATCTTAAAAAAAAAGATTTTATTTATCTATTCATAGAGACAGAGAGAGAGAGGCAGAGACACAGGCAGAGGAGAAGCAGGCATCATACAGAGAGAGCCTGATGTGGGACTTGATCCAGGGTCTCCAGGATCACGCCTTGGGCTGCAGGCAGCGCTAAACCGCTGTGCCACCAGGGCTGCCCACCCACAGCAAATATCATTCTCAATGGGAAAACACTGGAAGCCTTTACCCTAAGATGCGGAACACAACGGAGATATCCACTCTCACCTCTGCTATTCAACATAGTACTAGAAGTCCTAGCCTCAGCAATCAGGCAACAAAAAGAAATGAAAGGCATTCAAATTGGCAAAGAAGAAGTCAAACTCTCCCTTCACAGATGACATGATACTGTACATAGAAAACCCAAAAAACTCCTTCTCAAGATTGTGAGAACTCATACAGCAATTCGTGAATGTGGCAGGATACAAAATGAAGGCCCAGAAATCAGTGGTATTTCTATACACTAACAATGAGACTGAAGAAAGAGAAATTAAGGAGTCAATCCCATTTACAATTGCACCCAAAAGCATAAGATACCTAGGAATAAACCTAACCAGAGAGGTAAAGGATGTATACCCTTAAAACCACAAAACACTTCTGAAAGAAATTGAGGAAGACACAAAGAGATGGAAAAATATTCCATTCTCATGAATTGGAATAATTAATATTGTGAAAATGTCAATGCTACCCAGGGCAATATACACGTTTAATGCAATCCCTATCAAAATACCATGGAGTTTCTTCAGAGAGTTGGAACAAATCATCTTAAGATTTCTATAGAATCAGAAAATAACCTGAATAGCCAGGATAATTTTAAAAAAGAAAACCATAGCTGGGGGCATCACAATGCCAGATTTCAGGTTGTACTACAAAGCTGTGGTCATCAAGACAGTGTGGTACTGGCACAGAAACAGACACATAGATCAATGGAGCAGAATGGAGAATCCAGAAGTGGACCCTCAACTTTATGGTCAACTAATATTCGACAAAGGAGGAAACAATCCACTGGAAAAAAGACAGTCTCTTCAGTAAATGGTGATGGGAAAATTGGACATCCACCTGCAGAAGAATAAAACTAGACCACTCTCTTGCACCATACACAAAGATAAACTCAAAATGGATGAAAGATCTAAATGTGAAACAAGATTACATCAATATCCTAGTGGAGAACACAGGCAACTCCCTTTTTGAACTTGGCCACAGTAACTTCTTGCAAGATACATCCATGAAGGCAAGAGAAACAAAAGCAAAAATGAACTATTGGGACTTCATCAAGATAAGAAGTTTTGCACAGCAAAACAAACAGTCCACAAAACTAAAAGACAACCTACAGAATGGGAGAAGATATTTGCAAATGACATTTCAGATAAAGGGCTAGTATCCAAGATCTATAAAGAACTTATGAAACTCAACAGCAAAGAAACAAACAATCCAATCAGGAAATGGGCAAAAGACATGAACAGAAATCTCACAGAGGAAGACATCGACATAGCTAACAAGCACATGAGAAAATGTTCTGCATCACTTGCCATTAGGGAAATACAAATCAATACCACAATGAGATACCACCGCACACCAGTGAGAATGGGGAAAATTAAGAAGACAGGAAACAATACATGTTAAAGAAGATGTGGAGAAAGGGGAACCCTCTTGCACTGTTGGTGGGAATGTGAACTGCTGCAGCCACTCTGGAAAGCTGTGTGGAGGTTCCTCAAAGAGTTAAAAATAGACCTGCCCTATGACCCAGCAATTGCACTGCTGGGGATTTACCCCAAAGATATAGATGCTGTGAAACTCCGGGACACCTGCACCCCAATGTTTATAGCAGCCATGTCCACATAGCCACACTGTGGATGGAGCCTCAGTGTCTGTCGAAAGATGAATGGGTGACGAATATGTGGTCTATGTATACAATGGAATATTTTTCAGCCATTAGAAATGACAAATACGCACCATTTACTTCCACGTGGATTGAACTGGAGGGTATTCTGAGTGAAGTAAGTCAATCGGAGAAGGACAGACATTATATGGTGTCATTCATTTGGAGAATATAAAAAATAGTGAAAGGGAATAAAGGGGAAAGGAGAAAAAATGAGTGGGAAATATCAGAAAGGGAGACAGAACATGAGAGACTCCTAACTCTTGGAAACGAACTAGGGGTGGTAGAAAGGAGGTGGGCGGTGGGTGGGGGTGACTGGGTGATGGGCACTGAGGGGGGCACTTGATGGGATGAGCACTGGGTGTTATTCTATATGTTGGTAAATTGAACACCAATAAAAATAAATTTATAAAAAATAAATAAATCATTTTAATTTGTTAATTTTGACAACAGAGAATTATTTGTTTAGTCTCCTTTGAACTTAAGTATAAAGAAAATAAATTACTAAGTTATTATATAGGAAAAAAAGAAATAAATGAGAACAGTAATTTAAAAAGTGGTTTTGTTAGAAAAAATATAGATATTAAATGAGGTTTCACAAAATTTATTTAAATGTTCTCTTGATGGCTTTTACACCAAAAGTCTTTCTTTCTGATTTGTAATCAGCCAACTGGGGACCTATCAAACTTCAGACTGATTAAATACCTATTCTCCAAGTTTTATTTTATTTGTTTTAATCTATGCAATAATAGTTAACTACTGACACTTTGCTAGAGTGATGTAAGGATTAACTCAATTAAAATACAGCATGTAAGAAAGCTGATGGCAGAACCTACCAATAAACTCTACTGAAATAATTGTTCCTGGATTCTGCTACTGATTGTGTAATTATCAGAGAAAAATATTACATATTATTTACAGAGATTTTCAGCAGTAAGAGATAAGTTTAAAAATGACTGAAGCTTGTGTGTCACTTAACCAAAAACTTAATCAACCAGAGATTAGCTTTAATCATCTTTAAAAGTAACTGAGATTTTATTAACTCTTGAATTTTATTTTCACCTGGGTTTCCCAAGTAACTGTATAAAAGAATCATGCACTAATCAATGTTATTTTACTATACCGATTTTCCAAATAAGGGCAAAATTTAAAAACTTAACAATATTAAATAGATATAGTTTAAATAACTCAGGCAGATTATAACATCTATCAGATGATCCCGTTTTTATTTGAAATTTATTTAAATCAAAAACATCAGGGCAGCCCAGGTGGCTCAGTGGTTTAGCGCCTCCTTCAGTCCAGGGCATGATCCTGGAGACCCGGGATCGAGTCCCACGTCGGGCTCCCTGCATAGAGCCTGCTTCTCCCTCTGCCTGTGTCTCTGCCTCTCTCTCTGTCTCTCTCTGTCTCTCTCTCTGCGTGTGTGTCTCTCATGAATAAATGAATAAAATCTATTTTAAAAAATCAGAAAATATCAAAGAAAATCAACCAATTGCCCAAACCACTAACTCAATAGATGCACACAAAAAGTAATTTTATTATGTAGTACTGCACTTCTCTCTTCTCTACCTACCACAAATAATTACTACATAATTAATGGATATCAAATACAGTGTTGAACAAGGAGGGAAAAGATAAAAGACATTAAAACAATTGGGCAGAGAAATATACAATTATGTTTTCACAGAAATGGAATGCATTTTGATCTTTCATATTCTTGTGACCTTTTGGAATGGTAAGACATTGAGAAAATACTTTTATCATTTTCCTGTTTCAAAATTACACTATTAAATATTACACAAATTTGTCCAATGATAAAACTATAATGAAAAGTTATATTTTCTTTGTAGACATTCAATCAATAACTGGTAAACTAGGAGTATCCCTTTAAATATTTTTTTAGGACTTAAAGTTTCACATTTTTAGAGAAAATGTAGTACAAATTGGTTTTGTTTGGTTAGATGGCCTTCCAAATGACACAATGAGACTATTCTGTTTAGGAAAAGATCTCTCTTTCTCTCTTTCTCTCTGTATCTTTTTTTTTTCTTTGGATCTGATCATTTCCACCCTTGCCCCCTTTTTTTGCCTCTGGCTTTAAAACAAAAATAAACTGTAAAACAGTATTGGAAATATCAAATTACAGCATTTGGCATTCATCAGAATAGAAGAAATTGATACATTTTCCAGTAAAGTTTTTTTTAAAGATTTATTTATTTACTTATTCATGATAGACACACACAGAGAGAGAGGTGCAGAGACACAGGAGGAGGGAGAAGCAGGCTCCATGCCGGGAGCTGACACGGACCTCGATCCCAGGACTCCAGGATCATGCCCTGGGCCAAAGGCAGGCGCTAAACCACTGAGCCACCCAGGGATTCCCTTCCAGTAAAGTTTTAAATTAATGTCCTTGAGTTCATACAAGAAAACACTGCTTCCTTAAAATAAATGCCATAAAAAATCTGAATTTTGTACCAAAACAGGAGTTTATGAAAGAGAAAATTATTATATTTATTCACAATTGTTCTATAAAATAAAAATATGCTAGAGTAGTTTAGTGATGCTAACATATCAGAAACTTGACTAGAACTAAGCACTAAACACTGAAATGCCATAGTAATTTTGGTTAACCTAAAAGAAAATTTATTAATTTTTGTGTTGAAACAGTTGAAATCAAAGAAGAATCCCAGTGGATCAAATTTGTCTATAACTGACCCTAGTTTCCCTAAAACTATTAATCTAAGAAAGTAGCATGTTTAACAAAACTAAGGTGATATTCAATTATATTTCCAATTCCTAATACATTTCCTTATGTATACATACTGCAAATAAAGAATACACTTGGTGGATAACATACTGTTATGTGTCCCCCATGATATATGCTAAATGATGTTCAAGTCATAGTGTGATCCACTCTTCTTTAAGTGTGGGTAGGACCTGTGATTTCTTTCTAACCAAAAGGATATGGCAAAAGTGATGGGTTGTCACTTCTTAGACTACATTTTATACTCTATCTTGCTTGCACACTTGCTGGCTTATTGAATAAAATCGTCAAATTGGGAAAGCCCATCTGCCAAGGAATTGTGGGCAGCTTCTGGTTAATGACAAGGAGAATGCAGGGTCATCAGTCCTACAAAAGCAAGACAATAAATTCTGATAAGAATTTTTTTAAGATTTTATTTATATATTCACAAGAGACACAGGGAGAGGCAGAGACATATATATAGGGAGAAGCAGGCTCCTTTCAAGGACCCTGATGCAGGACTTGATCCCAGGACCCTGGGATCACACCCAGAGCCAAAGTCAGATGCTCAACCACTGAGCTACCCAGGTGTCCCTGACAAGAATCTGAATAAAATGGAAGTGGATATCTCTGTCTATTCAGGCCTCCAGATACAAACAAAACTGTACTTATACCTTGATTGTACCCTTGTGAGACCCTAAGAAGAGAGCCTACTAATCCGTGCTCAGATTTCTGATCTACAAGAAATTATGAGTTTAATAAATATGCATTGTTTTTTTGCTCCTAAATATGTGGTTATTTGTTCTGAAACAATATAAAACTAAAATAAGATAAATAAATAATTCAATAATGTTGGCTTTTGGAAAACTACTGAGCAGCTCCATGCTGCTATTTTATAAAGAGTTAAACATTTTCCTCATTTGCTAAAATAGCATCTATGGATTTAAGACCAATGTTGATTTACAAAAATATCTATATTACACCACCACAAGCAAAACAAAACAAAGCAAATGTTACATACTCATTCCTAACCAAGCACTTCTGTTACAATATACCTTTTATTTATCACTTAATTTAATTCGTGGGAGAAAAGATTGAAAGACCTTATAAAATCTTAAGCTGCATTAGAAAAACAGTATAAGCTGTGCTTTTAATATTATGGTATCTTTTTCTCCATTAACTTAGGCTTTAGCTGGTTATTTCTCAAATGCACTATGTAGTTTTGCTAACATCTTTAATTCTTATTAAAGAGAAGAATAAATCTTTATGATATCAATGCTTTAATTTTTAAAGACAGTGTTTAATAAAGATGTAGCTTTACAAGTAAAGATGTTTAAATTACTCTTGCATAATTCTTTCCTCTATGTCATTTGCTTATTGTAATGAGCATAAATGAAAATCCAGAAGTACTGCCAGATTTTCAGAATGTAACATATTGGATTGACTTTCTAAAATAATTCTTCCACTGGGGATATATTTTATGAAAATTGAACAATTTTTCCTTACTAAAAGTTCAAAGTTTTAAAAAGAAAAAAATTGACTGAAAACAGAAAAATCAGGGATGCCTGGGTGGCTCAGTGGTTGAGCATCTGCTTTCCGCTTAGGCCATAGTCCTTGAATCCTGGGATCAAGTCTCACACCGGGCTCCCTGCAGGTAGCCTGCTTCTCTCTCTGCCTATGTCTCTGCCTCTCTCTGTGTTCTCTCATGAATAAATAAATAAAATCCTTTAAAAAAAAAAGAAAACAGAAAAATCAGTTCTGCTAATAAAACTTTCTCAAAATATCAGAGACCTGTGAGACTGCTTGTTTTTTAAAATTTATTTTTTATTTAAATTCTAGTTAGTTAACATATTGTGTAATATTAATTTCAGGTTTAGAATTTGGTGATTCAAGACTTCTATACAACAGCCACTGCTCATCACAGTAAGTGCCCTCCTTTACCTATTTAGCCCATTTCCCAACCTCCTCTCCTCTGGTAACCATCAGTCTACTCTCTATAGTTAAGTCTGTTTCTAGGTTTGCCTCTATTTCTCCCATGTTTGTTTCTTTTATTTCTTAAATTCCATATTTGAGTAAAATTATATGGTATTCCTCTTTCTCCAACTGACTTATTACACATAACACAATACTTTCGAATTCCATCCTTATCATTGCAAATATCAAGATTTCATTCTTTTGGTCTGAGTATATATATTATATATATATATAATAAAATAACATCTATCTTCTGTATCCACTCATCAGCTGATGCACATTTGGGCTCTTCCTGTAATTTGGCTGATATTGATAATGCTGCGATAAATATTTATCTCTTTGAATTACGATTTTTCATTCATTGGGTAAATACCTAGCAGTGCAATTGCTGGCTTAAACGTCTATTTTTAACTATTTCAGTAATCTCCATAGTGTTAAGAAATGAATAAATCTTATTAGAACTTATTACATATGTATGGAATAAAATATCAATATATATTAATATTAAATATTTATATAAATATAAATATATATAATTTACTCCCAGAGTTGGAATGCTAATCATTATTTAAATATTCTCTGCACTTTTTCTTTTTTATTTTTTTGGTAATTATATTTTTATTAAAGGAATATTTAAATGAAGTTGTGAGTTTCTGTTATTTATTTATTTATTTATTTATTTATTTATTTATTTATGTATTTATTTTTTATAGGAGTTCAATTTGCCAACAAATAGCATAACACCCAGTGCTCATACCATCAAGTGCCCCCCTCAGTGCCCATCACCCAGTCACCCCCACGCCTCGTCCACCTCCCTTTCTACCAGCCATTGTTCGTTTCCCAGAGTTAGGAGTCTCTCATGTTCTGTCTCCCTTTCTGATATTTCCCACTTTTTTTTTCTCCTTTCCCCTTTATTCCCTTTCACTGTTTTTTATATTCCCCAAATGAATGAGACTATATAATGTTTGTCCTTTTCTGATTGACTTATTTCACTCAGCATAATACCCTCCAGTTCCATCCACCTCGAAGCAAATGGTGGGTATTTGTCGCTTCTAATGGCTGAGTAATATTCCATTGTATACATAAACCACATCTTCTTTATCCATTCATCTTTTGACGGACACTGAGGCTCCTTCCACAGTGTGGTTATTGTGGACATTGCTGCTATAAACATCGGGGTGCAGGTGTCCTGGCATTTCACTGCATCTATATCTTTGGGGTAAATCCCCAGCAGTGCAATTGCTGGGTCATGGGGCAGATCTATTTGACTCTGAGGAACCTCCACACAGTTTTCCAGAGTGGCTGTAGCAGTTCACATTCCACCAACAGTGCAAGAGGGTTCCCCATTCTCCACATCCTCTCCAACATGCCCATTTCATGACTGGATTGTTTGTTTCTTTGCTGTTGAGTTTCATAAGTTCTTTATAGATCTTGGATACTAGCCCTTTATCTGAAATGTCATTTGCAAATATCTTCTCCCATTCTGTAGGTTGTCTTTGAGTTTTGTTGACTGTTTCCTTTGCTGTGCAGAAGCTTCTTATCTTGATGTAGTCCAAATAGTTCAATTTTGCTTTTGTTTCTCTTGCCTTCAAGATGTATCTTGCAAGAAGTTACTGTGGCCAAGTTCAAAAAGGGTGTTGCCCGTGTTCTCTAGAATATTGATGGAATCTTGTCTCACATTTAGTTATTTCATCAATTTTGAGTTTATCTTTGTGTATGCTGTAAGACAATGGTCCAGTTTCATTCTTCTGCACGTGGATGTCCAATTTTCCCATCACAAATTATGGAAGAGACTGTCTTTTTTTTCCAGTGGATAGTGTTTCCTACTTTGTTGAATATCAGTTGAACATAAAGTTGAGGGTACATTTCTGGAATCTCTATTCTGTTCCATTGATCTATGTGTCTGTTTTTGTGCCAGTACCACACTGTCTTGATGAGCACAGCTTTGTAGTACAACCTGAAATATGGCATTGTGATGCCCCCACCTATGGTTTCCTTTTTAAAATTCCCCTGGCTATTCGGGGTCTTTTCTGATTCCACACAAATCTTAAAATAATTTGTTCTAACTCTCTGAAGAAAGTCCATGGTATTTTGATAGGGATCGCATTAAACGTGTAAATTTCCCTGTGTACAATTGACATTTTTACAATATTAATTCTTCCAATCTATGAGCATGGAATATTTTTCCATCTCTTTGTGTCTTCCTCAATTTCTTTCAGAAGTGTTCTATAGTTTTTAGGGTATAGATCCTTTACCTCTTTGGTTAGGTTTATTCTTAGCTATCTTATGCTTTTGGGTGCAATTGTCAATGGGACTGACTCCTTAATTTCTCTTTCTTCAGTCTCATTGTTAGTGTATAAAAATGCCACTGATTTTGGGCATTGATTTTGTATCCTGCCACACTGCCAAATTGCTGTATGAGTTCTAGTCATCTTGGGGTGGAGGCTTTTGGGTTTTCTATGTAGAGTATCATGTCATCGGCGAAGAGGGAGAGTTTGACTTCTTCTTTGCCAATTTGAATGCCTTCAATGTCTTTTTGTTGCCTGATTGCTGAGGCTAGGACTTGTAGTCCTATGTTGAATAGCAGTGGTGAGAGTGGACATCCCTTTCTTGTTCCCGATCTTAGGGAAAAGGCTCCCAGTGTTTCCCCATTGAGAATGATATTTGCTGTGGGCTTTTCATCAATGGCTTTTAAGATGCTGAGGAATGGTCCCTCTAACCCTACACTCTGAGGACTTTTGATCAGGAATGGATGCTGTATTTTGTCAAATGCTTTCTCTGCATCTATTGAGAGGATCCTATGTTTCTTGTTTTTTCTCTTGCTGATGTGATGAACCACATTGATTGTTTTACGAGTGTTGAACCAGCTTTGCACCATGGTGATAAATCCCACTTGGTTATGGTGAATAATCTTCTTAATGTATTGCTGGATCCTATCGGCTAGTATCTTGTTGAGAATTTTTGCATCCATGTTCATCAGGGATATTGGTCTGTAGTTCTCCTTTTTGGTGGGTTCTTTGTCCGATTTTGGAATTAAGGTGATGCTGGCTTCATAGGACAAGTTTGTTTGGACTCCATCTCTTTCTATCTTTCCAAACAGCTTTAGTAGAATAGGTATGGTTTCTTCCTTAAACGTTTGATAGAATTCCCCTGGGAAGCCATATAGCTCTGGACTTTTGTGTCTTGGGAGGTTTTTGATGACTGCTTCAATTTCCTCCCTGGTTATCACCCTGTTCAGGTTTTCTATTTCTTCCTGTTCCATTTTTGGTAGTTTGTGGTTTTCAGATGTGTCTAATTCTTTTAGATTTCCTAATTTATTGGCATATAGTTGCTCATAAGAAGTTTTTAAAATCATTTGTATTTCCTTGGTATTGGTGGTGATCTCTCCTTTCTCATCATAATTTTATTCATTTGAGTGTTTTCAATCTACTTTTTAATAATGCTGGCTAATGATTTATCTATCATATTAATTCTTTCAAAGGACCAACTCTTGGTTTTGTTGATCTGTTCCACGGTTCTTCTGGTCTCTCTTTCATTGAGTTCTGCTTGAATGTTTAATAATTCTCTTCTTCTGCTGGGTGTAGGATGTATTCGCTGTTTTTTCTCCAGCTCCTTTAGGTGCAAGGTTAGCTTTTGTATTTTATTTTTTTTCAGCTTTTGGATGGAAGCTTGTTTTGCAATGTATTTCCCCCTTAGGACTGCTTTTGCTGTATCCCAAAGATTTTGAACAGTTGTATCTTCATTCTCATTAGTTTCCATGAATCTTTTTAATTCTTCTCTAATTTCCTGGTTGACACTTTCATCTTTTATCAGGACAGTTCTTAACCTCCACTTGGTTGAAATCCTTTCAACTTCTTCTTGTGATTTAGTTCTAATTTCAAAGCATTATGGTCTGAAAATATGCAGTGGAGGATCCCAATCTTTTCGTATCTGTTAAAACCTGATTTGTGACCCACTATTTAGTCTATTCTGGGGAAAGTTCCATGCGCACTTGAGAAGAATGTGTATTCAGTTGCATTTGCATGTAAAGTTCTGTAAATATCTGTGAAATCCATCTGGTCCGATGTATCATTTAAAGCTCTTGTTTCTTTGGAGATTTTGTGCTTAGAAGACCTGTCGATTATAGAATGCGCTGTGTTGAAGTCACCAAGTATAAGTGTATTGTTGTCTAAGTATGTCTTAACTTTGGTTATTAACTGATATACTTGGAGCTCCCACATTCGGGGCATATATACTGATGATTGTTAAGTCCTTTGGTTGGATAGATCCTTTAAGTATGATATAGTGTCCCTCTTCATTTCTTACTACAGTCTTTGGGTAAACTTTAATTTATCTGATATAAGGATGCCTACCCCTGCTTTCTTTTGAGGACCATTTGAATGGTAAATGGTTCTCCAACCTTTTATATTCAGGCTGTAGGTGTCCTAGGTGTCCTTGTGTCTCAAATGAGTATTTTGTAGACAGCAAATAGATGGGTCCTGCTTTTTTATCCAGTCTGAAATCCTGCACCTTTTTTGGGGGATCATTAAGTCCATTCACGTTCAGAGTTACTATCAAAAGATGAATTTTTGTCATCATGATACCTATTCAGTCCCTGTTTTTGTGGATTGTTTCCTTGGACTTCCTCTTTCTTTTAGAGAGTCCCATCAATATTTCTGGCAGAGCTGGTTTGGTGGACACATATTCTTTTAGCTTCTGCCTATCTTGGAAGCTCTTTATCTCTCCTGCTATTCTGAATGAGAGCCTTGCTGGATAAAGTATTCTTGGCTGCAGATTTTTCTCATTTAGGACCCTGACTATATCCTGCCAGCCCTTTCTGGCCTGCCAGGGGTCTGTGGAGAGGTCTGCTTTTACCCTAATACTTCTCTCCGTAAATGTTCGGGATCTCTTGTCTCTTGCTGCTTTAAGGATCTTCTCTTTATCTTTGGAATTTGCAAGTTTCACTATTAAGTGTCAAGGTGCTGAGCGGTTTTTATTGATTTTAGGGGGGTATCTGTCTATCTCCTGGATCTTAATGCTTGTTTCTCTTCTGAAGTTAGGAAAGTTCTCAGCTATGATTTGTTCAAACACATATTCTGCACCTCTGTCCTTTTCGGTGCCCTGGGTAATCCCAATTAAAGGTAGATTTTTCCCTCTGATGCTGTCATTTATTTCCCTGAACCTATCCTCATGATCATGTAATTGTTTTTCTCTTTTTTCCTCATCTTCCTTCCTTGCCATCAACTTGTCTTCTATGTCACTCAGTCGTTCTTTTACCTCGTTAACCCTCTTCCTTAGAACCTCCAGTTTGGATTGCATCTCATTTAATTTAATTTAATTTCAGCCTGATTAGATCTAAATTCTGCAGTCATAAACTCCCTTGAATCCTTTATGCTTTTTTCTAGAGCCACCAGTAGCTTTATAATTGTGCTTCTGAAATGGCTTTCTGACATTGAATTATAATCCGAATTTTGTAACTCTGTGGGAGAGAAGACTATTCCTGGTTCTTTCTTTTGTGGTGAGATTTTCCTTCTAGTCATATTGTTCAGTGCAGAGTCCAAAAACAAGTTGTACAGGAAAAAGGAGAAAAAGAGAGAAAAGAAAAAAGGGGGGGGGACAAACAGAAAGCAAAAAACAAGGGAGAGTATCCTCTGATTCTATACACTGTAAATCCCTCTACTTCCCCTAGAACTCTCCAGCGCTGCTTGTCAATAACTTGCTTTTCCCCTGTCCTTCCAGCTGGTCTTCTGGGAGAGAGCCTGCTGTGCTGATTCTCAGGTTTGTGCACCTTGGTGAGCTGCCCAGCCCCCTGCCAGGTGCATGGCTCAGTGGGAGCTGTTTACCCTTTGAGGCCTCTGCTCAGTTCCAGGTACAAGGTGACACCAGGAGGAACACAACAGTGGTGGCGGTCAGCTCTCCAGCTCTGGAGTCAGCTGCCACTGTAACTACCACAGCTCCTAGTCAGCAGGGTCCTGAATGCTCTGGGGTCCGGGGCTCCAATCTGCACAGCTCGGGGCCA
The DNA here is from genome assembly GCF_003254725.2 of Canis lupus dingo. NCBI lineage: Eukaryota > Metazoa > Chordata > Mammalia > Carnivora > Canidae > Canis > Canis lupus. The sequence goes on from NC_064281.1 coordinate 68,455,647, forward strand.
CCTGGTGGCAGGAGCGTCCTTGCTGTCCCGGGCCCTCCCGGCCTCTGCCTGTCCCAGGGCGAAGGCCAGATCTTGGGTTGTGTCCCCCCGGCGCCCTTGGCTGTGGGGCCTGCACCCGCTGGAATGGAGCTCCTGGAGCCGAGCAGCCCCATCCACAGGGAGCCGCCACTGCCACTTGAGCTGCTCCAGGGGCCCTGGGGGGAGTGTGCTCCAGCCCTTTAGGGAGCTCAGCCTGCGGTGTGTGGCACACTCTCCCTCACGGCACTGTTCCTCTGTTAGCGCCCCTGGGAGCCTTAGGGCATCCTTGTGGCTCCTGGGATCCTGCCCGAGCTCCCTGCGAGCACCTTTCCATTTGGAAGATTGGTAAAGTTTCTGCTTCTCTGGGACTGGGCTTTCCTGTCCTGGGGGCAGTCGCCGCCTGGCCTTAGCCTGGCCCCTCCCCCTTGGATGCTTTTTTATTTATTTATTTGTTTCCATCTTCCTACCTTGATAGAAAGGCGAAATCTTCTCAGTGTATCATTCAAGCTGTTCTCTCTTTAAATCTCAGGCTGAGGGATCCCTGGGTGGTGCAGCGGTTTGGCACCTGCTTTTGGCCCAGAGCGCGATCCTGGAGACCTGGGATCGAATCCCATGTCGGGCTCCTGGTGCAATGAGCCTGCTTCTCCCTCTGCCTGTGTCTCTGCCTCTCTCTCTCTGTGTGACTATCATAAATAAATAAAAATTTTAAAAATAAATAAATAAATCTCAGGCTGAATTCATAGGTTTTCAGGATGATTTGAAAGTTATCTAGGTAAGTTGGTGGGGACAGGTGACTTGGGAATCCTACTCTTCCTCCATCTTGCCCCACCTCTCCCCTGTCTTGTTCCTGGCCATGGCAGAAAAATTATTTATGTGTGGCTTTTGTTATATTGATGTAGCTTCCCTCTAGCCATACTTGTTAAGATTTTTTTTTTATCATGAGTGGATGTTGTACTCTGTCATATTCTTTTTCTGCATCAGTTGAAATGACCATATTGTTCTTACCTTTTCTTTTATTAATGTGGTAATTGATTTGCAAATATTGAACTACCTTGCAAACCAGAAATAAATCCAATTGGGTCATAGTGAATGATGTTTTTAATGTATCATTAAATCAACTGTGTCAGTATTTTGTTTGACTCTGTATTCATCAGGGACATTGACCTGTAGTTCCTTTTTTTTTTTCTTCTGTAGTGTCTTTATCTGATTTTGGTATCAAGATAATGCTCTTCTGAAAGAATGAATTTGGAATTTTCCTTCCTTGTGTATTTTGCAATAATTTAAAACAATAGGTATCAACTTTTCTTTAAATATTTAGTAGAACTTGTCTCTGAAGCCATCTGCCTCTGGACTTTTGTTTGTTGGTTTTTTTGTTTTGTTTTGTTTTGTTTTGTTTGTTTTAGTTAATCATTTAATTTCCTTTCTGGTTATTGGTCTATTCAGATTTTCTATTACTTCCTGTTACAGTTTTGGTATTTTATATGTTCCTAGGAATTTATCTTCTTCCAGGTTGTCCAATTTGTTGGCATATAGTCTTTCATAATATTCTACTATAATTGTATTTTTATGGTGTTGGTTTTGATTTTTCCTGGCATTTTGTGGTTTCATTTATTTGTGTCCTTTTTCTTTTCTTTTTTATAAGTCTTGATAGAGGTTCATCAATTTTTTATTAATTTTTTCAAGAAATCAGTTCCTAGTTTTATGGATCTATTCTAATGTTTTTTATTTGTTTTATTTCTATATAATTTATTTATGCTCTAATGTTTATTATATGCTTTCTTCTGCTAGTTTTCAGTTTCATTTGTTGTTATTTTTCTAGCTCCTTTAGGTGTATGGTTAGGTTGTTTATTTGAGAATTTTCTTGCTTCTTAATGTAGGCATGTGTTGCTATATATTTCCCTCTTAAAACCAATTTGCTGCATCTCAAGGGTTATACACTAGTGTGCTTTCATCTTTTTGTTACTGTGTATGTTTTTATTTCTTTTGAATTTCCCCATTGGCTCATTCATTATTTAGTTGCATGTCATTTAGCCTTCATGCATTTCTCATCTTTCCAAAGTCTTTCTAACAGTTGACTTCAAGTTTCATAGTGTTGTGGTCACAAAATATGCATGGTATGATCTCCAACTTTCTGTAGCTGTTGATGCTTGATTTGTGACTTAGTACATGATCAATTTTAGAGAACATGCTATGTGTACTGAAAACAATGTGTAATCTGCTACTTTGTGGTAGAATGTTCTGAATATATCTTCTAAGTCCATTTGATCCATTGTGTCATTCAAAGACATCGTTTCTTTTTTGGTTATCTACTTATATGATCTGACCGTTGATGTAAATGGGTTGTTAAAGTCCCTGACTATTAATGTATTATTATCAATGAGTTACTTTGTGTTTGTTATTAATTGTGTTATATATTTGGCCCATGTTTGGGGCATAAATATTTACAATTGTTCTATCTTTTTGTTGTATTGTCCCCTTCATTATGATATATTGACTTTCTTCATGTCTTGTTACAGACTTTGGTTCAAAATGTAGTGTCTAATATAAGTATTGCTACTCCAACTTTCTTTTGTCATCCTTTTGCATGATACCTAGACCTCCATCCTCTTAATTTCAATCTGCATGTGTCTTTAAATCTGAAATGAGTCTCTTGTAGGCAGCACATTGATGGGTCTTCTTTTATTATCTATTCTTACACCCTCTGTCTTTCATGGAGTATTTAGTCCATTTATATTCAGAGTGATTATTTAATGCTTTGTAATTTTTTTAGTTATTGGAGATAGAGGGAGGGAGAGAGAGAGAGAAGAGAGAATGAGTGCGAGGAAGGAGCAGAAAGAGAGGGAGAAGCAGAATCCCTGCTGAATAGGGAGCCTGATGTAGGGCTAAATCCCAGGACATTGAGATCATGACCTGAGCCAGAGGCAGATGCTTAACCAACTGAGCCACCAAGGCACCCCCAGACTGATTATTGATAGTTATGTATTTAGTTTCATTTGATTACTTGTTTTGTCATTGTTTCTGAGATTTTCTCTCTTCCTTTCTTGCCTTTGACACTTTTGGTTGGTCCTTTGCACTCAGAGTCCCCTTTCATATTTCTTGTAGGGCTGGTTTTGTGGTAAAAAATTCCTTTAGTTTTTGTCTGGGAAACTCCTTATTTCTTCCATTCTGAATGACAGCCTTGCTAGATTTCATAATCTTGACTGGAGATTCCCATTAATCACATGAAATATATCATAACACTAACTTCTGGCTAGCCACCTTTCTGTTGAGAGGTTATAGCTAGCCTTATGGGTCTTCTCTTGTAAGTTAGGAATTTATTTTGTCTTGCTCCTTTAAGATTTTTTTCTTTATAAGTATATTTTGCAAATTTAATTATAGTATGTCATGATGTTAGCCTGCTTTTGTTAATTTTTAATGGGCATTCTTTGTGCCACTGGGATATTGTTTCCTTCCCCAGTTTAAAGATGCATTCAGCTATTATTTCCTCAAAGAAAACTTCTCCTCCCTTTTCTTTCTTCATTTTCTTGGACTCCTATAATACAGATATGACATGTGATGGAGTCGGTGATTTTCCTGAGTCTATTTTCATGTTCGATAATTCTTTCCCTCTTTTGTTCAGTTTCATTATTTTACATTATTTTATCTTCTATATCATTATGTATTTCTCTGCTTCTTCCATTCTTGGGTTCATTGCATCAAGCCTCTTTAGAATCTCAGTTATTGGGATCCCTGGGTGGCGCAGCGGTTTGGCGCCTGCCTTTGGCCCAGGGCGCGATCCTGGAGACCCAGGATCGAATCCCACGTCAGGCTCCCGGTGCATGGAGCCTGCTTCTCCCTCTGCCTGTGTCTCTGCCTCTCTCTCTCTCTCACTGTGTGCCTATCATAAAAAAAAAAAAAGAATCTCAGTTATTGCATTTTTCATTTCTGATGAATTATTTTAAACAATTTTTATCTTTGTGATAAGGGTCTCCTTGAAGTCTTCCATTCTTTTCCCAAGCACAGTGGTTATCTTTATACTTGTTGCTTTAAATTTCCCATCAGGCATGTTACTTATATCTGCTTTGCCTAGAACTCTGGCCATGAACTTACCTTGTTCTTTCATTTGAGATGGATTTGTCCATTTTCACATGTTGTCTAAGTATCTGTCTTCTCTGTGTTATAAAAGCCCATTATATTTCCTGCTCCTGAGAAGAATGGCTTTATAAAGAGCAGATCATTTATGTAGTGTTCAGAGCCTGACACTTCAGAGAAAGCTTCTGGTTTGTGCTTTGTGTACACTGCCATTGTGTTTTGGCTGCTGTATTCTTCAGGTCAGTATTCTGCATAGACTTTACTTGCATACAATGGGCAAGGGCCTTCACTGGTCTTCTGGGGGAGGGTTTCCCCATGCTGGGACTGAGGAAGGACAGCACAGAGGTATAAGATTTAGTGTAAGCAAGTTAAACAACCAGTGTAGGGATTGAGCTGTTTATGCAGGTGGATATTTGTTTATACTGAGGGGCAGGGAGGCAAAAGGCACCAACCATTTGTCCTTTGTCCCAGGAGAGGTGTATCTGTGAATGTTACCTCTCAGGGGTGTCTTCCAAGAAGAGTAAGTAATCTCCCCTCTGTGTACCCGAGATACTTCAGATTGCTGTTTCCATGCTCTCTGTCCTTGAGTTGTTTGTTTGCCTTGTCTCCAGGAGTACAGCAGCACCCTCAGAGCTCTATCACAGCTAAACTTGTTGATTTTACAACTCTAGGCTTTAAGCCCCATGATTGCAAGAGCTCATGAAAATCAGCCCCTTTGATTTTTCCAGCCAATGCTTTTGGAGAAACGTTCTTCTTATCTATTCCAATATGTGCTCCTCTCTCTCTTACCTTTCTCTGCAACCATGGATCTCTCCCCTCCACAACACCCACAATCTGTTTCTCTACCAAATCACATCTCCACATTTTTACTTTCTTTCATGTAGATTATTCTCTCCCTCTAGTTGTGGAATTTTTCTGTTAATCTTCAGATGGATTTCTAGTATATTTATAATGATTTGAGGGACACTTGGGTGGTTCCTTCAGTTAAGTATGTGGCTCATGATTTCAGCTCAGGTTGTGATCTCAGGGTTGTGGGATTGAGCCTTGTGTGGGGCTCTGTGCTCAATGAGAATCTATTTGCCCATCTTGCCCTGCTCCTCACCTGACTTTCTCTATCTGAAATAAAAGAATAGAATATTTTTAATTAAAAATTTAAAATGTAATGATTTGATCAGTTATCTAATTTTGTTGGAAAGATATGTCAAACCTAAGTTCTTCATACTATGCTGCCATCTTCAAGAATGCATTTATAAAATCACCTTCCAAAACCAAATTTCCAGAATTAGTAGCTAAGTTTTTTTCCCATATTACATTATGAATTTTGTTTCCAAGATATCAAACATATTTTAATCTTCTCACTGTGCCCTCCTTCCTTTTTAAAAATTACCTTATTTATTATAAAACTGATCCATTTATTAGAATATTTGGGATAACAAAAGTATAAATCTGAATATTAGCCTACTACTTTATTTCACCATTTGATTATTTTCAGTATGATTGACCTATGATTTAGACACCACACCAAGATTTACTACCATACACAAATGGGCTTGTCTAACCAAGTAGTTGCACCCAAAAATATTTTTAAAAGTATAAAATATTATCCACTGTATCTTATGAACCCAGAAAGAATTATAAGAAAAAAACTTTATTTAAACTCAGATGGACACAGTTTTGAATCATGCCTCAAAATAATACTAATTGAGGAAATAATAGCTGAAAATGTCCCTAATCTGGGTAAGAAAAAAGATATCCAGGGCTAGAAGGCACAGAGATCCCAAAAAAACAAAAGGAGATCCACAACAAAACATAGTTATTAAAATGCCAAAAAGTAATGATAAGTGGGACTTTTGAAAGCAGCAAGAGAAAGAAGATAGTTGCATGCAAAGGAAACCCCTTATGAATATCAGCTGTTTTTTGAGCAGAAACTTTGCAGGCTAAAAGGGATTGTCATGATATATTCCAAGTACTGAAAGAAAAAAAGATTTGCATCATGAATACACTATCCAACAAGGATATAATTCAAAATGGAAGGAGAGATAAAGAGTTTACCAGAGAAACAAAAGTTAAAGGAATTCATGACCACTAAACCACCCCTACAAAAAATGTTAAAGGGAACTCTGAGTGGAAATAAAGGATCATAACTAGGATAAAAAAATGTAGAAAACAAAAGGAATAAAAAGTCTTTAAAATTAATCAAGGGTTTTAGAAAGAAAGAAAAAAAAAGGGATGGTACATATACCTAAAATGTGTGTCGGGGGAAAGGAGTAAAAATGGATCAAACTTACGTAACCATGAACTTTTTTTAAGATTTTACTTATTTGTTCATGAGAGACACAGAGAGAGACAGAAACACAGGCAGAGGGAGGAGAAGCAGGCTACATGCAGAAGCCTCATGCAGGACTCAATCCTGAAACTCCGGGATCACGTCCTGAACCGAAGGTAGATGCTCAACCACTGAGCGACCCCAGGAATCCTGATGATGAACTTAATATAGACCACTAAATGCATAAGAAGTTATATAGAAACCTAATTAGAATAACAATTAAAAAGCCAATAATTATATATATACAAAAAATAAAGAAAAATTAACCCAAGTATGTCACCAAAGAAAACCAACAAGCCATGAGAGAAGAGAATGAAAGAAGAGGGGAACAGAGAACTACAAAAACAACCATAATAAAGTAACAAAATGGTGATAAGCACATACCTATCAATAATTACTTTTAAAGCAATTGGTCTACATTCTCCAATCAAAAGACATAAGGTGACAGAATGGATAAAAAAGCAATACTCATCTCTGTGCTGCTTACAAGAGACTCAATTCAGACTTAAAGACAGATGCAGATTGAAAGTGAATGGATGGAAAAGCAATTATCTTGAAAAAGAAAGTGAAAATAAAGTCAGGGTAGTAATACCTATATTGGACAAAAGACATTTTAAAACAAAATCTGTAAAAAGAGACAAAGGACACTATATAATCATAAGCAGAACAATCTAACAAGACAATACAACAAACAAATACAACACTTGTAAATGTTTATGTACCCCAAATGGGGGCATCCAAATTCATAAATCAACTAATAACAAACATAAAGGAAGTAATCAGTAGTAATACAATAATAGTAAGGAAATTTAATACCTCACTTACAAGAATGGATAGGTCATACAAAGAAAAAATCAAAAAGGAAACAGTGGTACTGAATCATAAGTTGAACCTGATGGATCTAACAGATATATAAAGAATATTCCATTCTAAAATAGCAGAAAACACATTCTTTTCAAGTGCACATGGAACATTTTCAGAATATATCACATATTAGACCATAAAACCAGTCTCAACAAATCCAAAAATACTGAAGTCATACACACATCTCTTCTGACCACAATACTATGCCATGTAACTAGAAATCAGCCACAAAAATCTTGTATAAAAAATTCCATATACATGTGGAGGTTAAATAACATGCTACCAAGCACAGAATGGGTCAACCAAAAAATCAAAGAAGAACTTTAAAAAATCCATGGAGACAAATGAAAATGAAAACACAACCAAAAATCTTTGGAATGTAGCAAAAGCTGTTTTAAGAGGGATGTTTAAAATGATACAGGCCTATCTCAAGAAGCAAGAAAAATCTGAAATAAACAACATAGCCTTCAATTCAAGGAGATAGGAAAAGAACAAAAAACCCAAAACCAGTAAAAAAAGGAAACAACAAGGATTAGACCAGAAATAGGTGAAATAGTAACTAAGAAAAAAAGGTAAAACAGATCAATGAAACCAGGAATTGTTCCTTTAAAAAAATATTTTCTTTATTAATTCATGAGAGACACACACACACACACAGAGAAGAGAGAGAGAGAGAGAGAGAGAAGCAGAGACACAGGCAGAGGGAGAAGTGGGCTCCATGCAGGGAGCCCAACACGGGACTCGATCCTGGGTCTCCAGGATCAGGCCCTGGGCTGAAGGTGGCACTAAACCGTTGAGCCACTTGGGCTGCCCGTAATTGTTCCTTTTAAAAGATCAAATGAATGATAAAATTTTATACAGACGCATAAAAAAAGGAAAGAAATCAAATAAACAAAATCAGAATTAAAGAGGAGAATAATCAATAACACGGAAGTACAAAGGATGATAAGAGAATATTGTGGAAGATTATGTGCCAATAAACTGGACAACCTAGAAAAATTGGGTGAATTCTTAGAAACATATAACCTCACAAAACTGAATCAGGAAGAATTAGAAAATTTGAATAACCTAATTATCAGCAATGAAACTGAATCAACCAAAAAAAAACTCCCAGGAAACAAAAGTCCAAAACCAGATGGCTTCCTAGGTGAATTCTACCAATTAAAGAAAAGTTAATATTGGGGTGCCTAGGTGGCTCAGTTGGTTGAGCCAACCAAGAGGGTCCAACTCTTGATTTTGGCTCAGGTGTTGGTCTCAGGCTCAAGGGATTGGCCCCTGCATCACGCTCCACACTTAGTGGGAAGTCTGCTTCTCTCTCTCTCTCTCTCTTTCTGCCCTTCCCCTGCTTGTGCCTTCTCTCTTTCATTTAAATAAAGAAATCCTTTTTTTTTTTAATAAGGAAGAGTGACTACGTATTCTTATCAAACTACTTCCAAAAATAGAAGAGAAGGAAAAGCTTCCAAATTCATTCTATGAGGACAGCCAACAAAACCAAATGAAGACACTACAAAAAAAATTACAGGGATGCCTGGGTGGCTCAGTGGTTGAGTGCCTCCCTTCAGCCCAGGGCGTGGTCCTGGAGTCTCAGAATCTAGTCCCACATTGGGCTCCCTGAATGGAGCCTGCCTCTGTCTCTGCCTGTATCTCTGCCTCTCTCTCTCTCTCTCTCTCTCTCTCTGTTTGTGTCTCTCATTAATAATTTTTTTAAAAAGATAATTACAGGCCAATATTTCTGATGAACATAGATAGAAATGTTTTAAAAAATATTAGATAACTAAATCCAACAAAACATTTAAAACATACAAAACTAAAAGACAACCTACAGAATGGGAGAAGATATTTGCAAATGACATACCAGATAAAGGGCTAGTATCCAAGATCTATAAATAACTTGTTAAACTCAGCAGAAAAGAAACAAACAATCCAGTCATGAAATGGGCCAAAAACATGAACAGAAATTTCACTGAAGAAGACATACACATGGCCAACAAACACATGAGACAATGATCCACATCCCTTGCCATCAGGGAAACCCAAATCAAAGCCACAATGAGACACCACCTCACACCAGTGAGAATGATGAAAATTGACAAGACAGGAAACAACAAATGTTGGAGAGGATGTGGAGAAAGGAGAACCGTCTTGCACTGTTGGTGGGAATGTGAACTGGTATAGCCAATCTGGAAAACCGTGTGGAGGTTCCTCAAGGAGTTAAAAATAGATCTGCCTTATGACCCAGCAATAGCACTGCTGGGGATTTACTTCAAAGATACAGAAGCAGTGAAAGACCGAGACACCTGCACCCCAATGTTTATAGCAGCAATGTCCACAATAGCCAAACTGTGGAAGGAGCCTCGGTGTCCATCGAAAGATAAATGGATACAGAAGATGTGGTATATGTTTACAGCGGAATATTATTCAGCCATTAGAAATGACGAGTACCCACCATTTGCTTCAACATGGATGGAACTGAAAGGTATTATGCTGAGTGAAGTAAGTCAATCGGAGAGGGACAGACATTATGCGGTTTCATTCATATGGGGAATATAAAAAATAATGAAAGGGCTGAAAGGGGAAAGGATAGAAAATGAGTGGGAAATATCAGTGAATGTTACAGAACATGAGAGACACCTAACTCTGGGAAACGAACAAGGGGTGGTGGAAGGGGAGGTGGGCAATGAGACGGGGGGACTGGGTGACAGGCACTGAGGGGGCACTTGATAGGATGAGGACTGAGTGTTATACTATATGTTAGCAAATTGAACCCCAATTAAAATAAATAAATAAATAAAACCTTTTTTTAAGTGTACATTCCAGTGACTCAACAATTCCATACATCACCCAGTGTTCTTCCCAACCCAATGCATTCCCTAATTCCCATCATCTATTTCACCCATCCTCCTCATTTCCTCTATAGTAACCATCAGTTTGTTTTCTATAGTTAAGAGTCTGTTTTTTGGTTTGTATCTCCCTCTTTTTTCCTTTGCTTATGTGTGTTGTTGCTTAAATTCCACATGAGTGAAATCATATGTTATTTGTCTTTCTGTAACCAATTTATTTTGCTTAGCGTTGTACTCTCTAGTTCCATCATAATCCATTGCAAGTGACAATATTGTAATCTTTTTTATGGATAAATATATCCATATATTTATATCCATCAATCGATGGACACTTTGGCTGCTTCCATATTTCAAATACTATTATAAATAATGCTGCTCTAAATATAGGGGTGAATGTATCCTTTTGAATTAATGTTTTTGTATTCTTTGGTTAAATACCCAGTAGTACAATTGATGGATTGTAGGGTAGTTCTATTTTTAAATTTTGAGGAACCTCCATACTGTTTTCCATGGTGAATGCACCAGTTTACATTCCCACCAACAATGCATGAGAGTTCCTTCTTCTCCACATTCTTGAAAACACTTGATTCATTTTTTTATTTTAGTCAATCTGAGATATAAGTTGGTATTCATTATAGTTTTGGTTTGCATTTACCTGATGATGAGTGGTGTTGAGCATCTTTTAATGTGTCTGTTAGCCATCTGGATGTCTTCTTTGGATAAATGTTTATTCATGTTTTCTACCCATTTTTAATCACATTATTTATTTTTTGAATGTTGAGTTATAGAAGTTATTTATGTATTTTGTATAGTAACACTTTTTTGGGGGGAGATATTATTTGTAAAAGTCTCTCATTTGGTATGTTGCCTTTTAGTTTTGTTAATCATTTCTTTCTGGCAGTTAGACCTAAGGGGTTTAGTTTCCTAGTGAGTCCTTGCCCTTCCTACCATTTTTTATGTGGCTTCTCTACACTTAGTTGTGGAGTTTGTTGAATCAGTCTTTTGTTCCTTTTCTAGGTTGTTCTCTCTGGTGTGAGTGTTATCTAGTTGTATCTGGAGGAAGGAAGTGAGTCTAGGGTCCTACCACTCTGCCATCTTCCCTGGAGGCCCTACCATTAATTTTCAATTGATAAATGGATGAGACTGAGGCACACAGATTTTTTTGTTTAGTTTGATTGATTGACAAATGCAAAGCCTGATATTTGAATATTTTTCAATTCTCCAGGTAAATTTAGCCATGATAAAAATGATTTTTTGATTAACGATCTAATCTTCTCACAAACAGGGAAGAGAAAAATACAAATATTAATAAACATCAAGTACGTGCTAAACACTTATGTAAATGATATAACATAGGCTTGAAAACAAATTTATTGTGTGATATTTATTTCCTGTTTTTTTTATATACAGGGAATGGGAGGGGCACAGTGATTAAGTAGCATGACTATAATGGTACAAATGACTCCACAATCACTTTTCTTCATTACACATCTCATTGTCTCTCATGACCTAGATCACCATAGGCAGGACCACTATGACTTTTAAATGCTTCTTAATAAAGTTAAGCCTAGGTGTAATTTTCATTTGTTTTTATTAGATTTCTTAGAGAAAAAATAATCGGACACTACATCAGTCATATATTTTTGTGGTCCATGTATATTTTCCAGAAATTATTTACTTCTATCAAATTAGTCTTTTCTTTCTCTTGAATGTTTATATTTCCTTAAAGATATTAAGGTGTTTAATATATAGGATAATTAAACATGTTGAAACATTTAATATGTTGACAATCAAAAGGGACTCAAATTTTGTCATGTTTATCTTTATTATGATAAATTTCTACATATGAGGTTTCTTTTTTTAAAAGATTTTATTAGAGAGGGAGAGATAATTCCAAGCAGACTTCTCACTGAGCATGGAGCCTGATGAGAGGCTCAATCTCATGATCCTTATAGTGTAACCTAAGCCAAAATAAAAATTCGGATGCTTAACCAACTGTGATATTCAGGTGCTCATCCATATAAGGTTTCTAATGGGATTTTATATTTTCCGTTTTCCCAATGGCCCTAAATTTATCTAAATTAAACCTATCATATTTTAAATGTGTACTTCAGTGTGTAAAATAATATAATTTTGATAGGGTTGATACAATAATTTCAACACTATAAAACAATTTGACCAAAATATCCAGAATCCACATTATGTTCATTTGGCCATTATACCATCTTATTAAAAGAAAAATAGAGAAAGGATATGCATTACATAGTATTCCAAGATGCAGAAGCTTATTCAATATCAAAAAGGAATATAATACTAAATTTCGTAATCCTATACTTTGTGATCTAATTAAAACAATTAAAATTAAAATCTGTAAAAGTTCTTTATTTCATATTTTTGTGCAGGAGAAAGAGCACATGGAGGAGATAGCTCTTTAACAGAAGACCAAGTTCATATCAAAATAAAATTTGGAGATAAAATAAATTTTCCATAATTAGTCTGAAAATTTTTGAGCGCCAGAGCAAAATCCAGGTGCACTAGGACTAGGATGTTTTCATCTAATGTAGGCATCTTTCCCATATCCACTACTCACACAATGACAATAGACTTGAACCATGAACTATAACTGCTGCTACCAGCCATTACTGCCACAGGTTTCCACACTCATATCTTGGCTTGTTCCTTTAAAGCTTTGTTCTCCTATTCTATACTTGTCTGGGATAACAGAGTTCCTGCCCTGGTCCCGAACAGAAGTACTGTTCTCCTACTATCTCACTCTTTTGTAGGCCCTAATAGACTTTTTGTAGTCTTATTCTAAAACTATACCTCACATAAAGCATGCAATAGAATAAGCTATAGAACATTCATACCATTGGTAATCATAGCTACCGATTTTTTTAAATTCAGTATGCCAACATACAGTATAACATCCAGTGCTCATCACATCAAGTGCCTACCTTATTGCCCAACACTCAGTTACCCCACATCCCCTACAGCAACCCTCAGTTTGTTTCCCAGAGTTAAGAGCCTCCCATGGTTTGTCTTCCTCTCTGACTTTTCCCCATTCAGTTCCTCCTCCCTTCCCTTATGGTCCCTTGCACTATTTCTTATATTCCACATATGAATGAAACCATATGACAATTGTATTTCTTCAATTGACTTATTGCACTCAGCATAATACCCTCAAGTTCCATACACGTTGATGTAAATGGTATATATTCGTCCTTTCTGATGGCTGAGCAATATACCATTTTATAGATATATATAAAATCACATCTTCCTTATCCATTTATCTGTCAAAAGACATCTTGGCTTCTTCCACAGTTTGGCTATTGTTCACTTTGTTGTTATGAGCACTGGGGTGCAGGTACTCCCTTTGTTTCACTACATCTGTATCTTTGAGGTAAATACCCAGTATTGTTGACAGCTAGGTCATAAGGTAGCTTTATTTTTAACATCTTGAAGAATATCCAGTGTTTTCCAGAGTGGCTGTACCAGCTTGCATTTCCACCAACAGTGTAAGAGGGTTCCCCTTTCTCCACACCCTTGCCAACATATGTCATTTCCTGTCTTGTTAAATGTAACCACTCTGACAGTGTGAAGTGATATCTTGTTGTGGTTTTGATTTGTCTTTTCCTGAAGACAAATGATGTAGAGCATTTTTTCATGTATCTGATGGCCATTGGTCCATCTTCTTTGGAGAAATGTCTGCCCATGTCTTCTCTCCATTTCTTGACTGGATTTTGTGTGTGTGTATTTTGGGTGTTGAGTTTGATAAGTTTTTTTTATAGATCTTTGATACTAGTCCCTTATCTGATATGTCACTTGAAAATATCTTCGCCCATTCTGCAAGTTGACTTTTAGTTTTGTTGACTGTTTCTTTTGCAGTGCAGAAGCTTTTTATCTTGATGAAGTTCCAATAGTTCATTTTTGCTTTTGTTTCCCTTGCATTTTGAAGATGTGTCTAGCAAGAAATTGCTGCAGCATAGCTACCATTTTTAAATGTTTATTTTGTGTAAGGCTCTATTAAGTGCCTCATAAAAATACTGCATTCAATCCTGACAACAATTCCATGAGATATTATTTCCTTATTTTACAGATGAAAATCTAAGACTTGAAAATTTTAAGTAAATTCTCTAATATTAAATACCTAGTAGTGGTAGAACCTATATTTCAATCTGTGTCTTTTTACTGCAAGCTTCAGCTTTTAGTTATTTCACTACACTGCCTCCTTTCTAAGTTATTTCATTATAGAATAGGACACCCCATATTTATAACATGCTCACTGTTAAGTAAATCAAGTTTTCCAGAGCACTGGTTTTCAAAATATTTCCTTGAACTTAGTAAAAATTCTGGCATTAGTTGAGAAAAAAACAAGTTATTAACCAAAACATTATTGGAAGCTATATTGCATTTACTTGACAGAATCTTTTACATTGAATGCCAGGAATACCAATTTAAAGGAAAAGTATACAAATCAAAATTGCTCCTTTGGGGTGCCTGGCTGACTCAGTTGGTAGACCATGTAACCCTTGATCTTGGAATTGTAAGTTTCAACACGATGTTGTGTGTAGAGCATAATTTAAATATCAAATCTTTGAAGAAAAAAATAGCTCTTTTGGTATAGCAGTGCAATTTCAGCTGCCTTTCCTTTTAAAGATTTCAGCTGACCTATATATATCTATATCTATGTATATACATATAGATATAAAATATATGTACACTTGTACATATAGAGCACTCATTTTATTTATTTATTCATGAGAGACACAGAGAAAAGGCAGAGACATAGACAGAGGGAGAAGCAGACTCCCCGCAGGGAGCCTGATGTGGGACTTGATCCTGGAACTCTAGGATCATGCCCTGAGCCGAAGGCAGATGCTCAACAGCTGAGTTACCCAGGCATCCCATCTATTTTTAGTTCTTAAGGAGCTTCTGTACTGTTGTCCAGAGTGGCCATACCAGTCTGCATTCCCATCAATAGTGTAAGAGGGCTCCCCTTTCTTTACATCTTTACCAACATCTGTTGTTTCCTGAGTTAGTATTATCTATTATGACTGGTATGAGGTGGCATCTCATTGTGGCTTTGTATTTCAGTGACGTTGTGTGATGTTAAACATATTTTAAAAAATATTTTATTAATTTATTCATGAGAGACACACAGAGAGAACGAGAGAGTGGCAGAGACATAGGCAGAGGGAGACGCAGGCTCCATGCAGGGAGCCCAATGTGGGACTCGATCCCTGGACCCCAAGATCATGCCCTGGGCAGAAGTCATGCGCCAAACCTCTGAGCCACCCAGGAGGCCCAATGTTGAGCATTTTTTTTCATGTGTCTGTTGGCCATTTGTATGTCTTCTTTGGTGAAATGTCTGTTCATTTCTTCTGCCCATTGCTTGACTGGATTTTTTGTGTCTTGAGAGTTGAGTTTGATAAGTTCTTAATAGATTTTGGATGCTAGCCCTTTATCTGATAAAACATTTGCAAATAAGTTCTCCCATTCTGTTTCAGTTTTGTCAGCTGTTTCCTTTCCTTTGTTGTGCAAAAGTTTTTTATTTTGATGAAGTTTCAATAGTTTATTTTTTGCCTTTTTTCCCCTTGCCTTTGAAGATGTGTATAGAAAGAAGGTGCTATAGCTAAGGTCAAAGAGACTGCTGTCTGTGTTCTCCTCTAGGATTCTGATGGATTCCTATTTCACATTTAGGTCTTTCATCCATTTTGATTTTATTTTTGTGTATGGTTTAAGAAAGTGATCCAGTTTCATTCTTCTGCATGTGCCTGTCCAGTTTTCCCAGCACCATTTATTGAAGAGACTATCTTTATCCATTGGGTAATCTGTCCTACTTTGTTGAAGTTTAGTTGACCATAGATTTGAGGTCCATTCTATTTGTTTTTTATTAACCTTTTAATCTTGAAAATAATATGAAAATATGAAGCATCAAAAAAAAGAAAATATGAAGTGTCAATCCTTTAAATGACATCAATATTTCAATACTGGAATTAACATTAAAAATTCAATTATCTTTAACTATAAAAATTTTAAACACTGAAATCTTCATGATGGATATGCCCTATGACTTATACCTTTTATTCTACTACTTTTAAAGACTTTGTAAATTATTTGAAATTTGTGGTTTTCCACACAAGCATAATAATTGTTTCTCTAATTGTGCTCCATGTCTTGTGGGCAAGACCAAAACATATTACAAACAGATAGAAAACATTAATAGAAATACCAAAGAGGATCCCTAGCAGCATTGATCTTGAGGAACAAATCATTCAATAGTACTCTCCCTTAAAAGAAAAGAGAATGACACTTTTAAAACTACTTCCCCAACCCTAACAAAGCCAAGTATGAAACTGATGTGTACAGCATATGAATGAAACAAATTACGCAAATATTTCTTCAGATATGAGATTCCAATTTAGGGTGCACTATTATTTTTGAATGGTTGTTCCATTTATTTTTAAAATTCAAGACCATTAGAAGTTGTTTCTAAAAGGAGAAGAAAGCCATAGAGATTCAAATAATGGAAAGGGAGAAAACCTTTGCAATTTACAAAAATTTAAGAAAAAGAATATTTGAATTGATACAAAAAAAGAAAGAAAATCAGATTTGGAAGATATTGTGAGTGTAATATTCAAGATGTGTTCAACTTGTTGCATAGATCTCCTATAATTCATTGCCCTACACATTGTGAATTATGAGGGTGCAGGTCCTTCTACATTCTTCCTAAATGTCAGTCTATGAACATATCCATATGTATGTATGCTCTTTCCATTGTTTTGCTATTGTTTATAATGCTGTTATAAACATCAGGGTGCATGTACCCCTTCAAATCAGTATGTTTGTATCCTTTCAGAAAATACCTAGTAATGCACTTGCTAGATCCTAGTGTAGTTCTATTTCAAACTTTTTTTAGCAACATCCATATTGCTTTCCAGAGTGAGTTCACAGGTTTGCATTCCCACCAACAGAATAAGAAGGGTCTTCTTTCACCACAAACTCCTAACATCTGTGGTTTCCATTATTGTCAATTTTAGTCATTCTGATAAGTATGAGGAGGCATTTCATTGTGGTTTTGATTTATTTTTCCCTCATGATGAGTGATGTTGAGCATCTTTTCATGTGTCTATTCACCCTCTGAATGTGTTTCTTAGAAACATGTCTATCCATGTCTTCTGCCCATTTTTTTAACTGGATTATTTGTTTTGGGGTGTGGAGTTTATTAAGTTCTATGTAGATAATTCATATTAACCCTTTATCAGATATTGCATTTGCAAATATCTTTTTCCATTCCATAGGTTGCCTTTTAGTTCTGTTGATTGTTTCCATCTTTGTGCAGAAGGATTTTATCTTGATAAACTCCCAATAGTTCATTTTTGCTTTTGCTTCCCTTGCCTCCAGAGATGTATCTAGGAAGAAGCTGCTACAGCAGATGTCAAAGAGGTTGATGCTTGTGTTCTCATCTAAGATTTTAATGCATTACTATCTCATATTAGGTCTTTCATCCATTTTGAGTTTATCTTTGTGTATGGTGTAAGAGAGTTGTCCAGTTTCATTCTTCTGTATGTTGCTGTCCAGTTTTGCCAGCACCATTTGTTGAAGAGATGGTTCCCCCACACACCCTGGATATGCTTTCCTCCTTTGCCTTAGATTAGGATTAGGTGACCATACAGTTGTGGATCCATTTCTAGGTTCTCTACTTTGTTCCACTGGTCTATGCATCTTTTTTTGTGTGCCAATACTATACTGTTTTGCTTATAGCTTTGTAATTCACCCTGAAGTCCAGAAATGTGATCCCTCCAACTTTGCTTCTCTTTTGAAAATTGCTTTGGCTATTTGGGGTTTATCATGGTTCCATACAGATTTTAGGATTATTTGTTCCAGCTTTGTGAAAATACAGGTAGTGTTTTTATAGGAATTACATTAAATGTGTAGATTGGTTTGGGTAGGTTAGAGATTTTAACAACATTTCTTCTTCCAGTCCATGAGCATAGAATGTCTTTTCATTTGTCTTAATTACTTTCATAAATTTTTTATAGTTTTCAAAGTACAGATCTTTCACCTCTTTGGTTAGGTTTATTCCTTGGAATCTTATTATTTTTGGTACATTTGTAAATGGGATTGTTTTCTTAATTTCTCTTTCTGCTGTCTCACCACTGTTGGAGAGAAATGCATCAGATTTCTCTGCATTTATGTTGTATTCTGTGATTTTACTGAATCTGTTTATCAGTTCTAGCAATTTTTATTGGAGTCCTTAGGATTTTCTTTTCATTTTTAAGGGTTTTCTGTATATAGTATCATGTCATTTGAAAATAGTGGGATATTTTCTTCTTCCTATGGATTCAAACTCTTTTTTATTTATTTTTGTTGTTTGATTGCTGTGTCTTGGATTTACAGTATTAAGTTGAATAAAAGTGATGGGGGAATATCCTTGTACTATTCTCTTTTTTAAAGATTTTTTTAAATTTATTCATGAAAGACACACAGAGAGAGGCAGAGACATAGGCAGAGGGAGAAGCAGGATCCCTGTAGGGAGCCTGATGTGGGACTCGATCCCAGGACTCCAGGATCACGACCCGAGCCGAAGGCAGATACTCAACCACTGAGCCACCCAGGTGCCCCATCCTTGAACTATTCTTGACCTTGGCATAAAAATTGTTTTTCTCCATTCAGGATAATGTTAGCTGTGGGATTTCTATAGATGGTCTTTATTATATTTATTTTGTTGAGGTACGTTCCCTCTAAACTTATTTTGTAAAGGGCTTTTATCATAACTGGTGCAGCTTCTATGAAAATCAGTGTGGAGTTTCTGCAAAAAGTTAAAAATAAGACTACCTTAAGATCCAGAAACTGCACTACTGGTAGTTTAGCCAAAGAATACAAAAGCACTAATTCAAAGGGATACATGCAACTCTGTGTTTATAACATTATTTACAGTAGCCAAAATATTGAATCAACCCGTTTCCATCAGGTGGAGAAAGACAAATAACATGTTTTCACACATGTGTGGAATTTCATATCAAAACAAATAAGCAAAAAAAAAGAGATAGTGTATCAAAGCAAGAAACATTATTTAATAATAGAGACTAATCTGACAGTTACAAGAAGGGAGAGGTGTGGGGGAATGTGTTCAGTAGGTGATGGAAATGAAGGAGTTCACTTGTGATGAGCACAGGGTGACATATGGAAATATTGAATTCCTATATTGTGCACATAAAACTAATGTATCATTTTACATCAGTTTCAATTGGGGGAAAATGGAGATTATAAAAATGGTTCCCAAGTGTTAGGGATGGGCAAAAAAATGAGTGTGGCTATAAGGGGAGTACAAAGAAATCTTGTGGTTATGGCACAAGTATGTTTCTGGTGATTGCTTCATGAAGCTGCATATGTGTAATTTTAAACATATAAACACACAAATGGATTCAGGTATACATTGTTAAATCTAAATAAGTTCTATGAATTGTACCAATTTATGTTTCCAGCTTTTGTATTAAATTATAATTATGTAAGTTATTAACATTAGGACAGATTGTGTGATGGATGCACAGGAATTCTGTGTACTTGTTTTGAAACTTCCAATTAATCTACAATTATTTAAAATAGAGAAAAAGATATTTAGTGATGTGGACTGATTTCTAATATATATTTTTAAGCAGAAAAGCAAGGTGCTAAGGATATTTTAAATAGTGCTATCCTTGGTATAAAAACAATAGACGTATAAAAAAGAAAAACAAGTTTTCTTTCAGATTTGGAAAATCTATACAGAAAAGCTTAACTAGAAATCAGTGAGATTGGGAACAGAGTGGAGAGAATGGAGAATAGGAATAGATTTTAGGGATAAATAATAGTGACATTACTCTCTCTCATTTATCTCTTGGATTATTTAAATCATGGTCATGTTTTATGAAGTCTCCAAAAATTAATAACAGAAAAACAAATTTCAGGGAAGCAATAAAAAATGGAATGTACAATAGCAAATAAACCTAACTGTATTAAAACAAATAACATAACCACACTAGACAGGGTAG
Organism: Canis lupus dingo; assembly: GCF_003254725.2. NCBI lineage: Eukaryota > Metazoa > Chordata > Mammalia > Carnivora > Canidae > Canis > Canis lupus. The sequence goes on from NC_064281.1 coordinate 68,475,800, forward strand.
AGAAGAACTAATTTAAACAGTTTTTAAACTATATATTGTGATAGTAAAGGCAAGAAGAACTATATGCAATTATTGAATTCTACATAGTAAATGAGTTTATGAAAAATATATATTACCAATTAAAAGTTATGTTTATACTAAAATTGGATTTTGAATATATAAATGTATATATATACATATATACACACATATAATGAATGAGAGCCAAATTTCTCACTGTCACAAAAATAATTTACAAATAAGAACAGAGAGAAGCTAGAATAAACCCTATAGTATTAGACTGGCATCAGAAATATAAGGATTAATTCATGGTTTTTAATATAGATTTATATGCGCACATCAAAGTGATTATAATGCACTTTATGTTAGGATATGCAAGTGTTTTTACCAGCAATATGCTTATGTAGCCCAGAAGCAAATACACTCACATAGCAGTGAACACATATAGCACTCAGAACTTGATTTCTAAATACCATTATCCAATAAAAGAAACCAGTGTATGGGGCGGGGCAAGATGGCGGAGGAGTAGTGTCCCTAACTCATCTGGCCCCACCAACTTACCTAGATAACTTTCAAATCATCCTGAAAACCTATGAATTCAACCTGAGATTTAAAGAGAGAACACATGGAACACTACAGAGAAAAGGGTTTTTGCTTCTAACAAGGTAGGAAGATGGAAAAAAAATAAAAAACAATCAAGTCGCGTAGGGGCCCCCGTGAGGAGCTGGGCTAAGGCCAGGCAGCGAAAGCCTCCCGGGACAGGAAAGCCCAGTCTTGGAGAAGCAGGAAATTTAAAAATCCGCACCTGATTCTTCCCCTCTTCCCAGATGGAAAGGCGCTCACAGGGAACTCAGACAGGATCCCAGGAGGAGCAGTGGAGCCTCCAGTCTCCCAGAGTCACTAACAGAGGAAGTGTGCCCTGGGGGAGAGCGTGCCACATACCGCCGGCCGAGCGCGGTAAAGGGCTCGAGCGCGCGCCCGGCGGGGCCTCGGAGCAGCTCAGGCAGCAGCTCCAGACAGAGAGGGCTTCGCCCCGCTGCCTTCGGGAGCTGCTGCCCCAGGAGCACAATTCCAGTAGCACAGGCCCCGATACCAGGAAGCTGGGTGACACAGCCCAGGATCCTGCATTCCCCCCAGGGACAGGCTGGAACAGGGAGAGCAAGGACAGCGAGGACTATCCTGATGTGAGGTGCCTCCAAGCTGTGCAGACCAGCCACCCCCCACCCCCGGAGCATCAAAGCCACTGTCACTGGGAGATGGTGGTAGTTACTACAGGGAGCTGACTCCAGAGTTGGAGAGCTGGCCACTGCCAGTGTTGTTGTTCCTCCTTGTGTCACCCTGTGCCTAGGATGGAACGGGTCTTCCAGGGAACAGAGGCCTCACAGGATAAACAGCTCCCGCTGAGCCCGGCACCCAGTGGGGTGCAGGGCAGCTCCCCCAGGTGCACACACCTGAGAATCAGCACAGCAGGCCCCTCCCCCAGAAGACCACCTGGAAGGACAGGGGAAGAGCAAGTTCTTGAGCAAGCAGCGCTAGAAAGCTCCAGGGGAAGTCAAGGGATTTACAGTATATAGAACCAGAGGATACCCCTCATTTTTTCTTCCTTTTTCTAGTACAAATCGTTTTCATATCAAACTGAAAATTTTCCTTTTTTTCTCTTTTCTCTCCTTAACTACAATATTTTACCACCTTTTCATTTTTAAGATTCTTCCTTTTTGACTTTCATATTTATATAATTACAAGTCCTAGATCTATTTTCCACTCTTAAATTCCCTTCAACATACTCAACTTAATTTTGGGAGATATACAAGATATTTTTGTTTGTTTGCTTTGTTTGGTTTGTGTTTTTTGTTTACTCTGCCTCATTTTTTTCTAAAATTGTGGAAGTTAATACCTTCTAAAACATTACCAGTATGCACCCAGAACCAAGTGGTATACCATGCTGGTTTATTCTTTGAGATTCTTTTTCCCATTCTGCACCCCTCTTTTATCTCATTTATGTTTTGGTGGTCAATGTTGGGGCTGTCAACAAGTATTTCTGATTTATATAATTTGGGACTGAGCATCTTCTAATATACAGAACTTAATATACTTAGAAACAAGAGGATCACCCTGTAGAACCCCTAAGATAGAATACATTCTCCCTCCACTACAACTTCTTCACCAACACCATCTCCCAGCCCCCCCTTTTTTCTTCTTTTAATTTCTTGTTCTTTTAGTTTCTGTTTTTTTTCTCTCTCTCTTCTTCTTTAGGACTCCTAGCCTTCTAATTTTTACTACTTTGTTTTAAAATTTGTTTTTAACATTAGTGGTCCTTTTTTTTCTTTTGTTCTGATCTTTGTTTTCAATTTCTGGTCTCTTACCTTGGCTGAATAATCTATGGTGAAATTTACGTAGGTTGCGGTTGATATTCCTGATGCAGACCACTCATACAGCCACTTTGCACTGAGCAAAATAACTAGATGAAGAACTCACCACAAAGGAAAGAATGAGAAACTGTACTCTCTGCTGCAGAGTTACAGAATTTGGATTACAATTCAATGTCAGAAAGCTAATTCAGAAGCACAATTATAAAGCTACTGGTGGCTCTGAAAAAAAGCATAAAGGAATCAAAAGACTTCATGACTAAAGAATTTATATCTAATCAGACCAAATAAAAATCAATTCAATGAGATGCAATCCAAATTGGAGGCCGTAATTAGGTAGAAGAAAGAGTGAGTGACATAAAAGACAAGTTGATGGCAAGGAAGCAAGCTGAGAAAAAAATAGAAAAACAAAAGACCATGAAGAAAATATTAAGGGAAATAAATGACAGCCTCAGAAGGAAAAAAATCTACGTTTACCTGGGGTTCCAAAGGGCGCTGAAAGGGACAGAGGTCCAGAAAGTGTATTTGAACAAATAATAGGTGAGAACTTCCATAACTTGGAGAGGGAAACAGGCTTTCATATCCAGGAGATAGAGAGATCACCCCCTTAAATCAATTAAAAGTGGTCAACACCCCGGCATTTAATAGTGAAACGTGTAAATTCCAAAGATAAAGAGAAGATACTTAAAGCAACAAGAGAAAACATATCCCTAAATTACATGTGGAGAAGTATAAGGTTAACAACAGACCTCTCCACAAAGACCTGGCAGGCCAGAAAGGGCTGGCTGGATATAGTCAGGGTCCTAAATGAGAAGAACTTGCAGCCAAGAATACTTTATCCAGCACGGCTCTCATTCAGAATAGAAGGAGAGATAAAGAGCTTCCAAGACAGGCAGGAACTGAAAGAATATGTGACCTCCAAACCAGCTCTGCAAGAAATTTTAAGGGGGACTCTCAAAATTCCCCTTTAAGGAGAAGTCCAGTGGAACAATCCACAAAAACAAGGACTGAATAGATATCATGATGACACTAAACTCATATCTTTCAATAGTAACTCTGAACGTGAACGGGCTTAATGACTGCATCAAAAGGCACAGGGTTTCAGACTGGGCAAAAAAGCAAGACCCAACTATTTGCTGTCTATAAGAGACTCATTTTAGATGTAAGGACACCAACAGCCTGAAAATGAAAGGTGAAAGGTAGAAGAACAATTTATCATTCAAAAGATCCTCAAAGAAAGCAAAAGTAGCAATCCTCATATCAGATAATTAAATTTTATCCCAAAGACTGTAGTAAGAGAAGAAGAGGGACACTATATCATACTTAAAGGATCTATCCAACAAGAGGGCTTAACAGTCATGAATATGTATTCCCCTAATGTGGGAGCTGCCAAGTATATCAATCAATTAATAACCAAAGTTAATACATATTTAGATAATAATACACTAATACTGGGAAACTTCAACAAGGCATTTTCTGCAAATGACAGAGTTTCTAAGCACAACATCACCAAAGAAAGAAGAGCTTCAAATGATACACTGAACCAGATGGATTTCCCAGATATTTACAGAACTTTACATCTAAACGCCACTGAATACACATTCGTTTCAAGTGTATATGGAACTTTCTCCAGAATAGACCACGTACGGTGTCCCAAATCAGGTCTCAACAGATACCAAAAGATTGGGATTGTCCCATGCATGTTTTCAGACCATAACCTGCACCTAAAGGAACTGGAGAAAGAACAGCAAATAAATCCCACACCAAGCAGACGAAGAGAGTTAATAAGGATTGCAGTAAAACTCAATGAAATAGAGACCAGTAGAACTGTAGAACAGATCAACAAAACCAGGAGTTGGTTCTTTGAAAGAATTAATAACATAGATAAACCATTAGCCAGCTTTATTCAAAAGAAAGGAGAAAAGACTCAATAAAATCAGGAATGAAAAAGGAGAGATCACAACCAATACCAAGGAAATACAAACGATTTTAAAAACATAATCTTAGAATCTATATGCCAATAAATTAGGCAATCTAGAAGAAATGGAGGCATTCCTGGAAAACCACAAACTTCCAAAATTGGAACGGAAAGAAATAGAAAACCTGAACAGGTCAATAATCAGGGAGGAAATTGAAACAGTCATAAATACCTCCCAAGACACAAAAGTCCAGGGCCAGATGGCTTCCCAGGGGAATTCTATCAAACCTTTAAAGAAGAAACAATACTATTCTTCTAAAGCTGTTCTGAATGATAGAAAGAGATGGAATACTTCTAAACTCATTTTATGAGGACAGCATCACCTTAATTCCAAAGCCAAAGACCCCACCAAAATAAAGAATTATAGACCAATATCCCTGATGAACGCAGATGCAAAAATTCTCAATAAGATAATAGCCAATAGAATCCAACAGTATGTTAAGATTTTTCACCATGACCAAGTGGGATTTATCCCCGGGATGCAAGACTGATTCAACACTCGTAAAGCAATCAACGCGATTGATCATATCAACAAGAGAAAAAACAGGAATCATATGATCCTCTCAAATGATGCAGAGAAAGCATCAAAATACAGCATTCATTCCCAATAAAAACTCTTCAGACTGTAGGGATAGAGGGGACATTCCTCAGCCTCTTAAAAGCCATCTATGAAAAGCCCACAGCAAATATTATTCTGAATAGGAAAACACTGGGAGACTTTCCTCTAAGATGAGGAACATGAAAGGGATGTCCACTCTCCCACTGCTATTCAACATAGTACTAGAAGACCTAGCCTCAGCAATAACACAACAAAAAGAAATAAAAGGCATTCAAATTGACAAAGAAGAAATCAAACACTTCCTCTTTGCAGAAGACAGGATACTGTACTTAGAAAACCCAAAAGACTCCACCCCAAGATTGCTAGAACTCATACAGCAATTCGGAAGTGTGGCAGTATATAAAATCAATGCCCAGAAATCAGTGGTATTTTGATACACTAACAATGAAACTGGAGAAAGATAAATTAAGGAGTCAATGCCATTTACGATTGCACCCAAAATCATAAGATACCTAGGAATAAGCCTAACCAAAGAGGTAAAGGATCTATACCCTAAAAACTACAGAACACTTCTGAAAGAAATTGAGGAAGACACAAATAGATGGAAAAATATTGCATGCTCATAGTTTGGAAGCATTAATATTGTGAAAATGCCAATGTTACCCAGGGCAATGTACACATTTAATGCAATCCCTATCAAAATACCATGGACTTTCTTCAGAGAGTTGGAACAAATCATCTTAAGATTTGTGTGGAATCAGAAAAGATCCCAAATATCCAGGGGAGTATTAAAAAGAAAACCATATCTGGGGGCATCACCATGCTGGATTTTAAGTTGTACTACAAAGCTGTGATCATCAAGACAGTATGGTATTGGCACAAAAACAGACACATAGATCAATGGAACAGAATACAAGACGCAGAAATTGGCTTGCAAATCTGTGGTCAACTAATATTTGACAAATCAGGAAAAGACTATCCACTGGAAAAAAAGACAGTCTCTTCAGTAAATGGTGCTGGGAAAAGTAGACAGCCACATGCAGAAGATTGAAATTAGACCATTCTCTTACACCATACCCAAAGATAAACTCAAAATAGATGAAAGATCTAAATATGATACAAGGATGCATCAAAATCCTAGAGGAGAAGAGAGGCAGCACCCTTTTTGATCTTCGCCACAGTAACTTCTTGCAAGATACATCTATGAAGGAAAAGGATACAAATGCATAAATGAACTATTGTGAGTTGATCAAGATAAAGAACTTCTACATAGCAAAAGAAACAGTCAACAAAACTCAAAGACAACCTACAGAATGGGAGATGATATTTGCAAATGACCTATCCGATAAAGGGCTAATATCCAAGATCTATAAAGATCTTATGAAACTCAACACCCAATAAACAATCTAATCATGAAATTGGCAAAAGACATGAACAGAAGTTTCACCAAAGAAGACAGAGACATGTCCAACAAGCACATGAGAAAATGCCCCGCATCACTTGCCATCAGGGAAATACAAATCAAAACCACACCAGTGAGAATGAGGAAAATTAACAAGGCAGGAAACAACAAATGTTGGAGATGATGTGGAGAAAGGGGAACCCTCTTGTACTGTTGGTGGGAATATGACCTGTTACAGTCTGGAAACCTGTGTGGAGGTTCCTCAAAGAGTTAAATATAAAACTACCCTATGACCCAGCAATTGCACTGCTGGGGATTTACCCCAAAGATACAGATGCAATGAAATGGCAGGATCCCTGCATCCCTATGTTAATAGCAGCAATGTACACAACAGCCAAACTGTGGAAGGAGCCTCGGTGTCCATCGAAAGATGAATGGATAAAGAAGATGTAGTATATGTATATAATGGAATATTACTCAGCCATTAGAAATGACAATTACCCACCATTTGCTTCAACGTGGACAGAACAGGAGGGCATCATGCTGAGTGAAGTAAGTCAATTGGAGAAGGATAAACATTATATGGTCTCATTCATTTGGGGAAAATAAAAATTAGTGAAAGGGAATAAGGGGGAAAAGAGAGAAAATGAGTGGGAAATATCAACATGAGAGACTCCTAACTCTGGGAAACAAACAAGGGTAGTGGAAAGGCAGGTGGATAGGGGAATGGGTGACAGGCACTGAGGGGGCCACTTGATGGGAGGAGCCCTGGATGTTATGCTATATGTTGTCAAATTGAACTTCAATAAAAATAGAAAACAAATAAATAAATAAACAAACAAACAAATAAATAAATAAATAATAAATAATAAAAAATAAAAAAATAAAAGAAACCAGTGTATTTTATTGAACTATTTCATTCAAGAGCTGGGGATAAATATATATATATATATATATATATATATATATATATATATATAATAGTTTATAGTATTAAAATATATATTAATACATATTATTATAATATTATATATGTGTGTGTATATGTGTGTATGTGTGTGTGTATATATATATATATATATATGTAAAATCCAGTGGTGCCAGAGAATATGGAAGAACTCAGAAAATGATGAAAGCTAATTGAAACAATATAAGAGTCAACAAAAAAAAAATTTAAAAAAAATGCAAGAGTCAACCTGAAGGGCAGCCTTGGTGGCTCAGCAGTTTAGTACCGCCTTTAGTCCAGGGTGTGATCCTGGAGACCCAGGATCGAGTTCCACGTTGGGCTCCCTGCATGGAATGGAGCCTGCTTCTCCCTCTGCCTGTGTTTCTGCCTCTCTCTCTCTCTCTCTCTCTCTTTCTCTTTCTCTTTCTCTGTGTCTCTCATGAATAAATAATTAAAATCTTTAAAAAAAAGAAGAGTCAACCTGAAGAGTCCCCATGGCCAAAGCTGTAAAAATTCAAGTAACAAAATATATAATGATAGCCTTGAATTTCAATCTTTTGAATAGAATAGAAATTCATGAGTCCATACTGATATAAATAATAAATTAAATAATAATTAAATAGAGGAAATAGGCAACTTTCCTTTATAGTAGAATTCCAATAAATAAATATGGAATGACCAAGACTCACTTATATGCTATCTACAAGAGGGACATTTTTTACTTAAAGACACCTTCAGATTGAAAGTGAGGGAATGCAGAACATGCTAATGGACATCAAAAGAAAGCTTGAGTAGCCATACTTATATCAGACAAGCTAGATTTTAAACTAAAGATGAACAAGAGATGAAGAAGGGCACTGTATCATAATGAAGAGGTCTATCCAACAAGAAGATCCAACAATTGTAAATATTTATGCCCCCAGCTGTGGCGAACCAAATATATAAATCAATTAATAAAAAATATTAAAAGAACATTAAAAACAATGCAATAATAGGGTTCTTTAACACTTCACTCACAGCAATAGACATATCATATAAGCAAAACATCAACAGGTAAAAAAATGGCTTTGAATGACACATTTGACCATATACTTGTATATTCAGAAAATTTCATCCTAATGCAGCAGAATACACATTCTTTCCAATGCACAATGAACATTCTCCAGAATAGATCACACACTAGGTCACATACCAGGCCTCAACAAGTACAAAAAGACTGAGATTATGTAATGCATAAGTTCAGACCCAACACTGTGAAACTTGAATTCAACCACAAGAAATAATTTGGGAAAAAAAGAAAGAATTTGGAAGGACCACAAATACATGGAGCTTAAAGGACATGCTACTAAAGAATGAATGAGTTAACCAGGAAATTAGAGAAATAAACATACACATAGAAGCAAATGAAAATGAAAACCTGACGTTCAAAACCTTTGAGATACAGCAAAGGTGATTCTAAGACAGAATACATAAGCAATATGAGCCTACATGAAGAAGCAAGCAAAGTCACAAATACACAACCTAACCTTAAAACTAAAGGAGCTATAGGGATTCCAGGGTGGCTCAGTGGTTGAGCGTCTGCCTTTGGGTCAGGTCGTGATCCCGGGGTCCTGGGACCGAGTCCCACATTGGGCTCCCAGCACCTGCTTCTCCCTCTGCCCATGACTCTGCCTCTCACTTTGTGTCTCATGAATAAATAAATAAAATCTTAAAAAAAAACCTAGAGAAGCTATAAAAGGAACATTAAGTCAAGCCTAACACCAGCAGAAGAAGGGAAGTGATAAAGATTAGAGCAGAAATAAATGATAGAGAAACAAAATAAAATAGTAGAACAGGTCAATGAAACTAGGAGATGGTTCTTTGAAAGAATTAATAAAATTGATAAGCCTCTAGACAGATTTATTTTTAAAAAAGAGAGAAAGGGTCCAGATAAATAAAATCTAGAATGAAAGAGGACAGATAACAGACAAAACCACAGAAACACAAAAAATACTAAAAGCATATTATGAAAAATTATATGCCAAAAACTGAGCAATCTGGAAAAATGGATAAATTTCTAGAAACATCCAGACAAACAAAACTGAAACAAGAAGAATTAGAAAATTTGAACAGACCCATAACCAGCAAAAAAATCCAGTCAATAAATATCTGCCAGCAAAGAAAAGTTCATGGCCAGATGGCTTCTGAAGAGAGCTCTACCAGTCATTTAAAGAAGGGTTAATACTTATTCTTTTCAAACTGTTCCAAAAAATAGAAAGATAAGGACAAACTCAAAACTCATTGTACAAGGGCAGCATTACCTTGGTTCCAAAACCAGGCAGAGATCCCATTTAAAAAAAAAGGAGGATTACAGGCTAATATCCCTAATGCATGTGGATTCAAAATTCTCAACAAGATACTAGCAAACCAAATTCAATTGTGTATTAAAAGAATAATTCACCATGATCAAGTGTGAGTTATTCCTGGGCTATGGGGATGGTTCCATATTAGTAAATCAATCAGCATGACATACCACATTAATAAAACAAAGGATAACCTTATGATCCTCTTAATACATGCAGAAAAATCATTTGATAAAGTATACCTTCCATTCTTGAAAAAACCCTCAACAAAGAAGGGATACAGGGAACATACCTCAACACCATAAAGGACATATATAAAAGACCCACACCTAATAACATTCTTAACGGGGAACACCTGAGAAATTTTCCTCTATGGTCAGGAATAACTCAGGGATGTCCACTCTCACTGTTGTTATTTAACATAGTTTTGGAAGTCTTAGCCTTAACAACCAGACAACAAAAAGAAATAAAAGGCATCCAAATCAGCAAGGAAGAAGTCAAGCTTTCACAAGTCACAGACATGATACCTTATGAAGAAAACCCAAAAGACTTCACCAAAGAATTGATACAACTGATACATAAATTCAGCAATTAATGTACAGATATCTGTGCATTTATATACACCAAAAAAAAAAAATGAAGCAGAAGAAAGAGAAATCAGGGAATCAATCTCATTTACAATTGCACCAAAAACCATAAAATACCTCGGACTGAACTTAATGAAAAAGGAAAAAAAAATCTATATTCTGAAAATTTTCAAAAACCAATGAAAGAAATTGAAGAGGACACAAACGACTGGAAAAATGTACCATGCTCACAGATTGAAAGAACAAATATTGTTAAAATCTTTATACTATGCAAACCAATCTAAACATTTAATGAAATCTCTATCAAATTACCACCTGCATTTTTCACAGAGCTAGAACAGATCCTAAAATCTGTATGGAATTAAAAAAGCCAAAACAAACTTGGAAAAGAAAAGCAATGCTGGAGGCATCACAATTCTAGACTTCGAACTGAATTACAAAGCTATAATCATGAAGACAAAAAGACACATAAATCAGTGGAACAGAATACAGTCTATTCTGGTAATAGAAATATATCCACAACCATATGATCCAGAAATAGATCCACAACCATATGATCAACTAATCTTTGACAAAGAAGGAAAGCATATTCAGTGGAAGAAAAAAATTCTCTTCAACAAATGGTATTGGGAAAACTGGACATTAATATGCAGAAGAATGAAACTGGACCACTTTCTTACACCATACACAAAGATGAACTCAAAATGGATGAAAGACCTAAATGTGAGACAGGAAACCATAAAAATCCTAGAGAAGAACATAAGCAGCAACCTCTTTGTCATCCGCTGTAGCAAATTCTTCCTAGACACATCTCTGGAGGCAAGAGAAACAAAAGCAAAAATGAACTATTGGGACTTTATCAAGATAAAATCCTTCTGCACAAATGGAAGAAGATATTTGCAAATGCAATATCTGATAAAGGGTTAATATGCATTATCTACATAGAACTTAATAAATTCCACACCCCAAAACAAATAATCCAGTTAAAAATGAGCAGAACACATGGATAGACATTTTCCCAAGGAACACATTCAGAGGGTGAATAGACACATGAAAAGATGCGCAACATCACTCATTATCATGGAAAAACAAGTCAAAACTACAATGAGATACTACTTCACATCTGTCAGAAAGGCTAAAATTAACACAGGAAACACTAGAAGTTGGCAAGGATGCAGAGAAAGAAAGTCCCTCTTACAGTATTGGAGAGAATGAACGGTCGTACACCCACTCTGGAAAAGAGTATGAATGTTCCTCAAAATGTTTGAAATAGAACTACCCTATGATCCAGCAAATGCATTACTAGGTATTTACCCAAAGGATACAAAAATACTGATTTGAAGGGGAACGTGCACCTGGATGTTTCTGGTAATATTATCAACAATAGCTAAATTATGACCCCAAATGTCCACGGACTGATGAAGAGAACAGAAGATGTGAATTTTATATATGTGTGAATTTTACTCAGCCATCAAAAATAATGTTGCCATTTCAACAATGTGAATGGAATTAGAATATATTATGCTAAACAAAATAAATCATTGAGAGAAAGACAAATACTACATGATTTTACTCATGCAGACTTTAAGAAACAAAACATAGGAACATAGGGGAAGGGGAGAAAAAGAGAGGGAACAAACCATATGATATTCTTAACTATAGAGAACAAACTGAGGGATGCTGGAAGGAAGGGTGGGGTATGGGCTAAATGAGTGACATGTATTAAGGAGGGTACTTGCTGTGATGAGCACTGGGTGTTACAAGCAAATAATGAATAACTAAATTCTGTATCTGAAACCAATTTTACCAGATATACTAACTAGAATTTATATAAAAACTTGAAATAAAAATACAGAATAAAATTATATATACACATATATAAATTATATATGTATATACATTATGTATTATATATAATGTAATATATTATATTATTAATATATATTTATATTATTAATATATGTTAATATTATATTATTATATATTATATATATATTCACAGTAAAGTAAGAGAATTTTTGGGATGCAGACATGAGTGTACCAGAGTACATCATGCTTAGGTGCTGAAGCTGATGGTAAAGTTTTCAAAAACTTTATGAGACACTTGTTAAATACAGCCAAAATTTAAATTATACTTGCAAAATTTAAATTATACTTGCAAAAATTAAATATATACTTACAATTAACTAAACTATGATATTTAAAGCACAGTTACTCAAAACTCATCGCTTCATAATTATTTTGCTACATTTTATTATGATTCTCTGATCTCAATATTATTTATATGTATTGCATTTGACTGATAGAAATGGCAAATGTCAGTCTGCTAGTGGGACAAAGGAAGAAAGGGAAGGAAAACAAGAAAGCGAGAAAGCAAGCAAGCAAGAAAGAAAGAAAAGGAAATGGAAGAAAGAAAGGAAGGAAAGGAAGCAATAAAAGAGAAAAATAAAGAAAAAAGAAAAAGAAAATTTCACCATTAGAACACCAAAGTCATAAATATTGCATGCAAGAATTATCAATAGATGCTGTAATTGGTGAAATTATGATAACAGCATATGTGCATACTCTCAAAGGTCTCTCCTTACGAAAGGATATCTGACATTTTCTTTACCAAATGATTAAAATCAATATGGATAGTAATAAGGCATATTAACATCAAGTATCCCCTGACCGGATTCACTAAGAAAGAAACATCACCTCTGTAGTGTTCTTTTTTTTTTTTTTTTTTTTTTTTACAGTATTTTCTCTGATTAATGAAGTTTAATCATAAATATTTATTTTTGGTACCAGTATAAAGGTGATTGTTTTGTAAATTTGATACAGGAAATTTGTTGTTAGTGTGTAGGATTTAACTTTATTGTCTATGTTGATTTTATATCCTGAATTTTCTTTGAGCTCATTTGTTACTTGTAATTGGTGTTTGAAATAATTTTCCTCTTTGTTTTTTTTTTATTTTTTTTATTTTTTTTATTTTTTTTTTTATTGGTGTTCAATTTACTAACATACAGAATAACACCCAGTGCCCGTCACCCATTCACTCCCACCCCCCGCCCTCCTCCCCTTCTACCACCCCTAGTTCGTTTCCCAGAGTTAGCAGTCTTTACGTTCTGTCTCCCTTTCTGATATTTCCCACACATTTCTTCTCCCTTCCCTTATTTTCCCTTTCACTATTATTTATATTCCCCAAATGAATGAGAACATATAATGTTTGTCCTTCTCCGACTGACTTACTTCACTCAGCATAATACCCTCCAGTTCCATCCACGTTGAAGCAAATGGTGGGTATTTGTCATTTCTAATAGCCGAGTAATATTCCATTGTATACATAAACCACATCTTCTTTATCCATTCATCTTTCGTTGGACACCAAGGCTCCTTCCACAGTTTGGCTATCGTGGCCATTGCTGCTAGAAACATCGGGGTGCAGGTGTCCCGGCGTTTCATTGCATTTGTATCTTTGGGGTAAATCCCCAACAGTGCAATTGCTGGGTCGTAGGGCAAGTATATTTTTAACTGTTTGAGGAACCTCCACACAGTTTTCCAGAGTGGCTGCACCAGTTCACATTCCCACCAACAGTGTAAGAGGGTTCCCTTTTCTCCGCATCCTCTCCAACATTTGTTGTTTCCTGCCTTGTTAATTTTCCCCATTCTCACTGGTGTGAGGTGGTATCTCATTGTAGTTTTGATTTGTATTTCCCTGATGGCAAGTGATGCAGAGCATTTTCTCATATGCATGTTGGCCATGTCTATGTCTTCCTCTGTGAGATTTCTGTTCATGTCTTTTGCCCATTTCATGATTGGATTGTTTGTTTCTTTGGTGTTGAGTTTAATAAGTTCTTTATAGATCTTGGAAACTAGCCCTTTATCTGATATGTCATTTGCAAATATCTTCTCCCATTCTGTAGGTTGTCTTTTAGTTTTGTTGACTGTATCCTTTGCTGTGCAAAAGCTTCTTATCTTGATGAAGTCCCAATAGTTCATTTTTGCTTTTGTTTCTTTTGCCTTCGTGGATGTATCTTGCAAGAAGTTACTATGGCCGAGTTCAAAAAGGGTGTTGCCTGTGTTCTTCTCTAGGATTTTGATGGAATCTTGTCTCACATTTAGATCTTTCATCCATTTTGAGTTTATCTTTGTGTATGGTGAAAGAGAGTGGTCTAGTTTCATTCTTCTGCGTGTGGATGTCCAATTTTCCCAGCACCATTTATTGAAGAGACTGTCTTTCTTCCAACGGATAGTCTTTCCTCCTTTATCGAATATTAGTTGCCCATAAAGTTCAGGGTCCACTTCTGGATTCTCTATTCTGTTCCACTGATCTATGTGTCTGTTTTTGTGCCAGTACCACACTGTCTTGATGACCACAGCTTTGTAGTACAACCTGAAATCTGGCATTGTGATGCCCCCAGATATGGTTTTCTTTTTTAAAATTCCCCTGGCTATTCGGGGTCTTTTCTGATTCCACACAAATCTTAAAATAATTTGTTCTAACTCTCTGAAGAAAGTCCATGGTATTTTGATAGGGATTGCATTAAACGTGTATATTGCCCTGGGTAACATTGACATTTTCACAATATTAATTCTGCCAATCCATGAGCATGGAATATTTTTCCATCTCTTTGTGTCTTCCTCAATTTCTTTCAGAAGTGTTCTATAGTTTTGAGGGTATAGATCCTTTACATCTTTGGTGAGGTTTATTCCTAGGTATCTTATGCTTTTGGGTGCAATTGTAAATGGGATGGACTCCTTAATTTCTCTTTCTTCAGTCTCATTGTTAGTGTATAGAAATGCCACTGACTTCTGGGCATTGATTTTGTATCCTGCCACGCTACCGAATTGCTGTATGAGTTCTAGCAATCTTGGGGTGGAGACTTTTGGGTTTTCTATGTAGAGTATCATGTCATCGGCGAAGAGGGAGAGTTTGACTTCTTCTTTGCCATTTTGAATGCCTTTAATGTCTTTTTGTTGTCTGATTGCTGAGGCTAGGACTTCCAGTACTATGTTGAATAGCAGTGGTGAGAGTGGACATCCCTGTCTTGTTCCTGATCTTAGGGGAAAGGCTCCCAGTGCTTCCCCATTGAGAATGATATTTGCTGTGGGCTTTTCATAGATGGCTTTTAAGATGTCGAGGAATGTTCCCTCTATCCCTACACTCTGAAGAGTTTTGATCAGGAATGGATGCTGTATTTTGTCAAATGCTTTCTCTGCATCTAATGAGAGGATCATATGGTTCTTGGTTTTTCTCTTGCTGATATGATGAATCACATTGATTGTTTTACGGGTGTTGAACCAGCCTTGTGTCCCAGGGATAAATCCTACTTGGTCATGGTGAATAATTTTCTTAATGTACTGTTGGATCCTATTGGCCAGTATCTTGTTGAGAATTTTTGCATCCATGTTCATCAGGGATATTGGTCTGTAATTCTCCTTTTTGGCGGGGTCTTTGTCTGGCTTTGGAATTAAGGTGATGCTGGCTTCATAGAACGAATTTGGAAGTACTCCATCTCTTTCTATCTTTCCAAACAGCTTTAGGAGAATAGGTATGATTTCTTCTTTAAACGTTTGATAAAATTCTCCTGGGAAGCCATCTGGCCCTGGACTCTTGTGTCTTGGGAGGTTTTTGATGACTGCTTCAATTTCCTCCCTGGCCTCTGTAGTGTTCTTGCAAAAACTAACGTTAGTCTAATCATGAGTGAATATTGAGGAAGCCTAAATTAAAGAAATGTATACAAAAATTTAAAGAAAACACCGGATCATAATTCTTCAAAAATGTCAAGATCATAAAAGTCAAGGAATGACTGAATAACTCTCATAAACCAGAGGAAATTAAGGAGACATGACAACTAAATACAATGTGGAATAATGGATTGGATCCTAGAACCATTACAACAAAAAGATATTTTTT
Source organism: Canis lupus dingo (assembly GCF_003254725.2). Taxonomy (NCBI): domain Eukaryota; kingdom Metazoa; phylum Chordata; class Mammalia; order Carnivora; family Canidae; genus Canis; species Canis lupus. The sequence goes on from NC_064281.1 coordinate 68,491,879, forward strand.
GAAAGAAAATTCATGTGAAAAATAGTGGAATTTGAATAAGGTTCATAGATTTGTTAATAGTGTGTTTCAATATTAATTTTCTGGTTTCCTTATTGTATCATCATTATATAAGATGTTAACAGTAGCAGAAACTAGGTGAAGAGTGTATGAAAATTCTCTGTCCTATTTTGATAGCTTTTACATATCTAAAAATATTTTAAAATAAAAAGTTTCAAAAAGCCAAAAGTTAATTAGTTAATGGGAGTAATATTTCACAACATATGTAAAAGAATCAACTCTATATAGAGATCACTTACAACATATGAAGGAAAATATGTATTGCCTAAAGAAAAATGAGCAAAGCTTTACAAGGACAATTCAGAGTGGAGTAAATGCAAATGGCTAGTAAACATGACAAGGTCCTCAATCTCACTAGTTATTCAAGACTGCATATCAAAATGACATGATGACACTTTTCATTATTAGGAAGACCAAAAATTTATAAATAAAGAATAATCAGCATTACTGAGTATGTGAATAAAAGGGCACTTCCATGTACTTTTTATGGGAGCATTTAATTTGTCATCTTTGTTAGAGTGTCATTTAATAATGCAAATTGACATTTTAAATGTACATAACCTGACCTAGCAATCACAATTTTGACAATTAATTTTATACAATGTGCTCATTAGTGCACATTAGTTGGTTAAAGGTAAAAAAGGGTTCTACAGTTTATTTGTTCAAGTATATATTAATAAACAATAAATAACTTCCTGTCAAAAATGAAAAAAATCCATATATTTGAGTACAGAAATATACATGATATTGCTTGTAATAGAAAAGTTTAGTATTTAAAATATATAAAAAATATTTCTGTTAAATCATTGTGTGTATATGTATGTATTTGTAGAGAACAGGATTTGGAAGGATATATATTTAAAAATATTAAGTTTTCATCTCTGTGTAATAGGATAGAGATGAACGAGTTTCAATCATTAGATTTCTATATGTTTTGAAATGCTTGGATTTTCAACAAGAATCATACATTACTTTTTTAAAATTTAAATTTCCGTTAGTTAATATACACTGTAATATTAGTTTCAGGTATACAATTTAGCGATTCAACACACATACAACACTCAGTGCTCATCACAGCTGCAATTTGTAATCATCTATTTAACCCATCCCCCCACCCAACTCCCCTCTGTAACCATCAGTTTGTTGTCCATAGTTGAGTTATTACTTTTAAAATAACAATAAAAATGTATCCATCTTGTCTCTTTGAATCCTGATCTTTATAGCTCCTCAAACTGACACATCCATTGTGAAATCTGTAATATTGACTGATGTTAATGGGTCATTATATTTACCTATGCCAGGATAAGAGTCTGTGTTCTTTTACACACTGACTAGATTATAACATTGAGGGTTTCAGTATATATAGCAGGTTGTAATGGAAAATTTTTTTTGGAGTACGTAAAAGCTGATTATACAAGTAGACATTTACTCTGTATTTGTAGACTTCCTCTATACTATCTTAGAGTCATGTTTCTCACTTCCCATATATTTCTGCAACTCTTTCTCCCCATTTCCCCTTCCAATGCATTAACTATATTACCAAGAAAAACCTGGAGTCAAATAATAAAAACACCAGCAAATTTTTATTTGCATTCTGGTTTATAAATTCTAATGGTGTGTGCAGTGAAGACCCAGAAGCTTACACTAACAGTAATTAAAGCCTTTGGCAAATAGATAATGAATAAGCTATAATTTTAATGAAGCTAAGTACCTATTTATAAACACTAAAACATTTGTAACTTGAACATTTGTTACATTTACGAAATTTTAAAATGTAATTTGGATTCTATTAATCATTAATTCCAAACAATAAGCTATAAACTCTAAACATTTAGATCTCCAGCAACTTTTGGTGTTCTGATTAACTATGCTATATCAATTCACACTGTTATTGGGACATTTTTATTAGTAATGCCATTACAATTTTTTAAAGTTATTCAAATGGTAAAACAACTTATTTTCAGTGCTACCATTGAATCGGTGGTAACTGGAAGATGGTACATAGAGGATTTCCAGGGTTCTAGTAGTGTTCTACATTTTTTTAAGATTTATTAATTTTTTCATGAGAGAGATTGAGAGAGAGAGAGAGAGAGAGAGGCAGAAGAATAGCAGGCTCCCTGCAGGGAGCCTGATGTGGGACTCTATTCTGGATCCCAGGATCATGACTTGAGCCAAAGGCAGACACTCAACCACTGAGCCACCCAGGCATCCCATTGTTCTACATTTTGAAATGAGTACCTGATTGCAAAGGTATGTTAACTTCGTAAAAATTAATTGAATTTTATGCTCATGATTATTTTAACATTATAAGGATGGTTTTAATGAACTTATATGGAAATATGCCCATTATACTATTATGTGAAAAAGAAAGATGCAGAATAGTGTGCATAAGACACTATAATTTATGTACGAGTACAGAAAGCAACATAAAGAATTTAATAACAAAGAGGGAAACTGAGGAAAATAAAGAGACAAAAAATTAAAAGACCATGAAGATAGATTAAGGGAAACAAACGACAGCCTGAGGAAGAAAAACCTACATTTAATTGGGGTTCCCGAAAGCACCGAAAGGGCCAGAGGGCCAGAATATGTATTTGAACAAATCATAGCTGAAAACTTTCCTAATCTGGGAAGGGAAACAGGCACTCAGATCCAGGAAATAGAGAGATCCCGCCTAAAATTTAAAAAAAAAAAAAATTCAATACTTCGACATTTAATAGCTAAGCTTGCAAATTCCAAAGATAGAAGATCCTTAAAGCAGCGAGAGACAAGAAATCCCTGACTTTTATGGGGAGGAGTATTAGGGTAACAGCAGACCTCTCCACAGAGACCTGGCAGGCCAGAAAGGGCTGGCAGGATATATTCAGGGTCCTAAATGAGAAGAACATGCAACCAAGAATACTTTAGACAGCAAGGCTCTCATTCAAAATGGAAAGAGAGATAAAGAGCTTCCAAGACAGGCAGCAACTGAAAGAATATGTGACCTCCAAACCAGCTCTGCAAGAAATTTTAAATGGGACTCTTAAAATTCCCCTTTAAGAAGAAGTTCAGTGGAACAATCCACCAAAACAAGGACTGAATAGATATCATGATGACACTAAACTCATATCTTTCAATAGTAACTCTGAACGTGAAAGGGCTTAATGACCCCATCAAAAGGCTCAGGGTTTCAGACTGGATAAAAAAGCAGGACCCATCTATTTGCTGTCTACAAGAGACTCATTTTAGACAGAAGGACACCTACAGGCTGAAAATAAAAGGTTGGAGAACCATTTACCATTCAAATGGTCCTGAAAAGAAAGCAGGGGTAGCTATCCTTATATCAGATAAACTAAAATTTACCCTGAAGACTGTAGTGAGAGATGAAGAGGGACACTATCTCATACTTAAAGGATCTATCCGACAAGAGTACTTAACAATCCTCAATATATATGCCCTGAATGTGGGAGCTGCCAAATATATCAATCAATTAATAACCAAAGTGAAGAAATACTTAGACAATAATATACTTATACTTGGTGACTTCAATCTAGCTCTTTCTATACTCAATAGGTCTTCTAAGCACAACATCTCCAAATAAACGAGAGCTTTAAATGATACACTGGACCAGATGGATTTCACAGATATCTACAGAACTTTACATCCAAACTCAACTGAATACACATTCTTCTCAAGTGCACATGGAACTTTCTCCAGAATAGACCACATATTGGGTCACAAATTGGGTCTGAACCTACACCAAAAGATTGGGATTGTCCCCTGCATATTCTCAGACCATAATGCCTTGAAATTAGAACTAAATTACAACAAGAAGTTTGGAAGGACTTCAAACCCGTGGAGGTTAAGGACCATCGTGCTAAAAGATGAAAGGGTCAACCAGGAAATTAAGGAAGAATTAAAAAGATTCATGGAAACTAATGAGAATGAAGATACAACCATTAGATACCTTTAGGATGCAGCAAAAGCAGTCCTGAGGGGGAAATACATCGCAATACAAGCATCCATTCAAAAACTGGAAAGAACTCAAATACAAAAGCTAACCTTAAACTTAAAGGAGCTAGAGAAAAAACAGCAGATAGATCCTACACCCAGCAGAAGAAAAGAGTTAATAAAAATTCGAGCAGAACTCAACGAAATCGAGACCAGAAGAACTGTGGAACAGATCAACAAAACCAGGAGTTGGTTCTTTGAACGAATTAATAAGATACATAAACCATTAGCAGCCTTATTAAAAAGAAGAGGGAGAAAACTTAAATTAATAAAATAATGCATGAGAAAGGAGAGATCACTACCAACACCAAGGAAATACAAACGATTTTAAAAACATATTATGAACAGCTATACGACAGTAAATTAAGTGATCTACAAGAAATGGACTTATTTCTGGAAAGCCACAAACTACCAAAACTGGAACAGGAAGAAAGAGAAAACCCGAACAGGCCAATAATCAGGGAGGAAATTGAAGCAGTCATCAAAAAACTCCCAAGGCACAAGGGTCCAGGGCCAGATGGCTTCCCAGGGGAATTTTATCAAACGTTTAAAGAAGAAACCATACCTATTCTCCTAAAGCTGTTTGGAAAGATAGAAAGAAATGGAGTACTTCCAAACTCGTTCTATGAGGCCAGCAACACCTTAATTCCAAAACCAGACAAAGACCCCACCAAAAAGGAGAATTACAGACCAATATCCCTGATGAACATGGATGCAAAAATTCTCAACAAGATACTAGCCAATAGGATCCAACAGTACATTAAGAAAATTATTCACCATGACCAAGTAGGATTTATTCCCGGGACACAAGGCTGGTTCAACACTGGTAAAACAATCAATGTGATTCATCATGTCTGCAAGAGAAAAAACAAGAACCATATGATCCTCTCATTAGATGCAGAGAAAGCATTTGACAAAATACAGCATCCATTCCTGATCAAAACTCTTCAGAGTGTAGGGATAGAGGGAACATTCCTCGACATCTTAAAAGCCATCTATGAAAAGCCCACAGCAACTATCATTCTCATTGGGGAAGCACTGGGAGCCTTTCCCCTAAGATCAGGAACAAGACAAGGATGTCTACTCTCACTACTGCTATTCAACATAGTACTGGAAGTCCTAGCCTCAGCAATCAGACAACAAAAAGACATTAAAGGCATTCAAAATGGCAAAGAAGAAGTCAAACTCTCCCTCTTCACCAATTACATGATACTCTACATAGAAAACCCAAAAGACTCCACCCCAAGATTGCTAGAACTTATATAGCAATTCAACAGTGTGGCGGGATACAAAATCAATGCCCAGAAGTCAGTGGCATTTCTATACACTAACAATGAGACTGAAGAAAGATAAATTAAGGAGTCCATCCCATTGACAATTGCACCCAGAAGCACAAGATACCTAGGAATAAACCTAACCAAAGAGGTAAAGGATCTATACCCTAAAAAACTATAGAACACTTCTGAAAGAAATTGAGGAAGACACAAAGAGATGGAAAAATATTCCATGCTCATGGATTGGAAGAATTAATATTGTGAAAATGTCAATGTTACCCAGGGAAATTTCCACGTTTAATGCAATCCCTTTCAGAATACCATGGCCTTTTTCAGAGAGTTAGAACAAATTATTTTAAGACTTGTGTGGAATCAGAAAAGACCCCGAATAGCCAGAGGAATTTTAAAAAAGAAAACCATAGCTGGCAGCATCACAATGTGAGATTTCAGGTTGTACTACAAAGCTGTGGTCATCAAGACAGTGTGGTACTGGCACAAAAACAGACACATAGATCAATGGAACAGAATAGAGGATCCAGAAGTGTACCCTCAACTTTATGCTCAACTAATATTCGATAAAGCAGGAAAGACTATCCACTGGAAGAAAGACAGTCTCCTCAATAAATGGTGCTGGAAAATTTGATATCCACATGCAGAAGAATGAAACTAGACCACTCTCTTGCACCATACACAAAGATAAACTCAAAATGGATGAAAGATCTAAATGTGAGACAAGATTCCATCAAAATCCTAGAGGAGAACACAGGCAACACCCTGTTTGAACTCGGCCACAGTAACTGCTTGCAAGATACATCCATGAAGACAAAAGAAACAAAAGCAAAAATGCACTATTGGGACTTCATCAAGATAAGAAGCTTTTGCACAGCAAAGGATACAGTCAACAAAACTAAAAGACAACTTACAGAATGGGAGAAGATATTTGCAAATGACATATCAGATACAGGGCTAGTTTCCAAGATCTATAAAGAACTTATTAAACTCAACAGCAAAGAAACAAACAATCCAATCATGAAATGGGCAAAAGACATAAACAGAAATCTCACAGAGGAAGACATAGAAATGGCCATCATGCACATGAGAAAATGCTCTGCATCACTTGCCATCAGAGAAATACAAATCAAAACCACAATGAGATACCACCTCACACCAGTGAGAATGGGGAAAATTAACAAGGCAGGAAACCACAAATGTTGGAGAGGATGCGGAGAAAAGGGACCCCTCTTACACTGTTGGTGGGAATGTGAACTGGTGCAGTCACTCTGGAAAACTGTGTGGAGATCCCTAAAGAGTTAAAAATAGATCTGCCCTACGACCCAGCAATTGCAGTGTTGGGGATATACCCCAAAGATACAGATGCAGTGATATGCCGGGACACCTGCACCCCGATGTTTCTAGCAGCAATGTCCACAATAGCCAAACTGTGGAAGGAGCCTCGGTGTCCATGGAAAGATGAATGGATAAAGAAGATGTGGTTTATGCATACCATGGAATATTACTCAGCCATTAGAAATGACAAATACCCACCATTTGTTTCAACGTAGATGGAACTGGAGGGTATTATGGTGAGTGAAGTAAGTCAATTGGAGAAGGACAAACATTATATGTTCTCATTCATTTGGGGAAGATAAATAATGGTGAAAGGGAATAGAAGGGAAGGGCGAAGAATTGGGTAGGAAATAACAGAAATGGAGACAGAACCTAAAGACTCCTAACTCTGGGTAACGAACTAGGGGTGGTGGAAGTGGAGGAGGGCGAAGGGTGGGGGTGAATGGTTGATGGGCACTGAATGGGGCCCTTGATGGGATGAGCACTTGGTGTTATTCTGTGTGTTGTCAAATTGAACACCAATAAAAAATAAATTTATTATTAAAAAAAGATGAGTAATTTTTTTGGAAAAATTGAATATTCAAGAAGCTTTGAGCATCTTGAAATATATTGTCTTTTTATTGATTTTCTGTTTTGATGATCTACTCATTGATACAAGTGGGTTGTTAAAGTCTCCTACTGTTATTGTATTATCATCCAATTCTCTATCCATGTCCATTAATATTTGTCTTATTTATTTAGGTGCTCCAATATTGAGTGCATATACAATTATAATTGGTATATTCTCATGTAAGATTGATCTCTATCATTATGAAATGTCTCCCCTGTCTCTTTTTATAGTCTTTGTTTTAAAGTCTATTGTGTCTAAATATTGCTAACCTGTGTTTTGGTTTTGGTTTTGCATTTTTCTGCTTCCTTTTGAATGGTAAATATTTTTTCATCTTGTCACTTTCAGTCTGTTTGTGTCCTTAGAATTGAAGTGAATCTTTTGTTGGGAGCATATTTATTGGTCCTGTTTTGTCTTTTTTTCTCTTTTCCACCACTCTATGTTTTTTTATTAGAGCATTCAGGCCATTTATATTTAAAGAAATTATAGATAGGTATGGGGGTGTCTGGGTGGCTCACTTGGTTAAGCGTCTGACTTTGGCTCAGGTTTTCTTATGTCTAATTATGGCCATTTATTTTTCAGTTAAAAAAATCCCTTTAGCATTTCTTGTAAGGCCATTTAGTGGTGATGAACCCCTTTAAATTTTATTTCTCTGGGAAAATTTTTAACTCTCCTTCAAAGCTGAATGACAAGTTTGTCAGGTAGGTTATACTTCTTTTTTGTTTGTTTGTTTTGTTTTTGTTTTTGTTTTTCCTCTAGGCACATTAAATATATCATTCCTTTCTATTCTCACCTGCAAAGTGTCTACTGAAAAATTAGTTGATATCCTTATAGCTTTCCCTTATAGGTAAATTTTTACTTCTCTCTTGCTGCTTTTAAATTTTTCTTTTTTTTTCTTTAACTTTTGATCTATAAATAGTTATGTGCTATGGTGTGGATCTCCTTGGCTCATCTTTTTTGAAATTCTCTGTGATTATTGAACCTGGATGTCTATTTCCTTTCCTAGGTTAGGGAAGTTTTAGCTATTATTTCATCAAATAAATTTTCTACTCCTTTCTCTATCTCTTCTTCTTCTGGAACTCCTAAAATGTGAGTGTTTGTTCTCTTGATGTTGTCCAAGAAATCCCCTAATGTATTCTCACTTAAAAAGCACATTCTTTTCTTTTTGCTATTCAGCTTGGGTGGAGAATGAACTAAAAAGAGAAGATAAAGAGAAAAAAGAAAAAAAGTTCATAAAACTATTTATTTATTCATTTAGAATGTATTTTGAACTTAAAAGACTATGAGATTAATATAAACTGCTACTTACTTAGGATGGTATGTATGAACATCTGGGTAACAATGAACCCAAAACCCTTGAGAGATACACAAAAAATAGAGAAACCATGCCAAAAATGTGTAAATGTTTTAACTACAAAGAAAGGGAACAAGAGGAGAAGAAATGAACAGAGACTATCTACAAAGCAACCAGAAAATAATTAACAAAAATGACAATAAGTACTTAGCTATTTATAATTATTTTAAATATAAATGCTCGAATTCCCCAATAAAAATATGATGGTAGAATAGATTAAAAGAGAAAAAAAAACACCTATATGCTCCTTATCCATCTGAATTCACCTCAACTCTAAAGAAACGTACAGATTGAAATGAAGGGATAGAAAAACATTCACCATGCAAATGAAGCAGAATATAATCCCAAAAGCTAGGTGAGAACCACATATATTGGACACAATCGACTGTAAAAGAAAGACAAGAGACATTGAAGGGCACTACATAATGATTTAGGAATCAATCCAACAAATGATGTAATAATCATAAATATCTATTCAACCAACACTGGAACACCTAAATACAAAAATCAAATATTAATGGACATAAATAGAGAAACTGATGGTAATATAATAATGATAGGGGACTTTAACATGCCATATGCATCAATAGATAGATAATCTAGACAGAAATTCAATAAGGGAACAATGTCTTTGAGTTACACATTGGACCAAAAGGACATAACAGATATACATAGAATATTCCATCATAGAAAACCCAATAGAATACACATTCTTTTCAAGTTCACATGGAGCATTCTCCAGAATAGATCACATATTAGGCCTTAAAACAAGTCTCAATAAGCTTAAGAAAACTGAAATCATACCATGCATCTTTTCCAACCAGAATGGTATTAAACTAGGTATAAATCACAAAAAAGATGGGAAAAATACAAACATGTAAAGACAAAACAACATGATACTAAACAACCAATGGGTCAATGAAGCAAAGAGGAATATTTTAAAAATGGAGAAAATATAATAACACAAAGGTTGAAAATCTATAGAAATAAGCAAAGGCAGTTTTAAGAGGAAAGCATATAGCTATACAGGCCTGACCCTTAAAATAAGAAAAAACTCAAATGAAAAATCTAACCTAATACCTAAAGGAACTAGAAAAAGGAGAAAAAAATCACAATAAAGATCAGAGTGGAAATAAATGATGCAGAGACTAAAAAAAAAAAAAATGGGGTGGGGAGAATTAAACTTAGAGTTTTTTTCCTTGAAAAGACAAACAAAATTGACTAACCATCAGCTAGACTCATTAAGGAAAAAATAGAAAGGGCCCAAATATATAAAATCAGAAATGACAGGGAAGTAACAATTGATATCACAGAAATAAACACAAAGTATTATAAGTGAATAGATATGAGAAATTATATGCCAAAATTCTGAACAATTTAGAAAAGAAATGATAAATTCCAAGAAATATAAAATCTTACAAATCTGAACCAAAAAAAAGTAGAAAATCTGAACACACCAATTATAAGTAACAAAATTGAATAGGTAATCAAAAAATTACCAAAAAATAGAAGTCTAAGACCAGATGGATTCACAGATGAATTCTGCCAGATATTTAGAGAATTAAAACCTATTTTTTCAAACTATTCCAAAAAATAAAGGAAGAAGAGCTTCCAAATACTATGAAGCTAGAATTAACCTACTACCAGAAAGACACTACAGAAAAGAAAATTACAGGCTAATACCCCTGATGATCATAGATGCAAAAAATCCTTAACAAAAGATTAGCAAATGATATAAAACAATACGTTAAAAAGATCATTCACTATGATCAGGTGTGATTCATTGCCCACATGAAGGATGGTTCAATATCTGTGAATCAAGCAATATCATAAGCCACTCAAAAAATGAAAGATAAAAATCGTGATTACCTCAATAGAAGAAGAAAACACATTTGAAGAAATTAACCATCTATTCATGATAAAAACTCAACAAAACAGGTTGTGGTGGGACATACTTCACAATAATAAAGGTCATATGTGAAAAACATACACCTAACATCATACTAAGTGGTGAAAAATTTAAAACATTCCTTCTAAGGTCAAAAATAAGAGAAGGATGCCCACTCACTATTTTTGAAAAATTAGTTTCAGAGGTAGAATTTAGCGATTCATCAGTTGCATATAATACCCAGTACTCAGTACATCAAGTGCCCTCTTTAATGCACATCAGCCAATTATCAATTCTCCCCACTCACCTGACCTCTAGCAAACCTCAGTTTGTTTCTTAGAGTTCAGGGTCTCTTATGATTTGCCTCCCTCTCAATTGTCATCTTATTTTATTTTTTTTTCCTTCCCTTCTCCTATGTTCTCTGTTCTATTTCTTAAATTCCACATATGAGTGAAATAAAATAGTATTTGTGATTCTCTGACTGACTTATTTCACTCAGCATAATACATTCTAGATCCATCCATGTCATTGCAAATGGCAAGATTTCATTCTTTTTGATGGTTGAGTAATATTCAATTATATATATATATAATCTCACATCTTCTTTATCCATTCATCTGTCAATGGACATCTGAGCTCCTTCCATATTTTGGCTGTTGTGGATATTGCTGCTATAAACAATGGGGGTGCATGTGCCCTTTGAATCACTATGCTTGTATCCTTTGGATAAATACATGCAAGTGCAATAGCTGTGTCATAGGGTAGCTCTATTTTTAACTTTTTGAGGAACTTTCAGACAGTTTTCCAGTTGCTGCACCAATTTGCATTCCCACAAACAGTGTAAGAAGGTGCTCCTTTCTCTTCATCCTCACCAACAATTGTTGTTCTTTGAGTTGTTCATTTGAGCCATTCTGAGCTGTGTGAGGTAGTATCTCATTGTGCTTTTGATTTGTATTTCCTGATGCTGAGATGTTGAGAACTTCACCTTTTAATATGTCTGTTGGCCATTGATATGTCTACTTTGGAGATATGTTTGTTAATGTCTTGTGCCCATTTCTTGACTGGATTGCTTACTTTTTGGGTGTTGAGTTTGATAAGTTCTTTATAGATCTTGAATACTAGCCCTTTATCTGTTATGTCATATGCAAATATATTCTCCCATTCCATAGGTTGCCTTTTGGTTTTGTTGACTGTTTTCTTTACTGTGCAAAAGCTTTTTATCTGGAGGAAATCCCAATAGTTCACTTTTGCTTTTGTTTCCCCTGCCTTTAGAAATGTGTCTTACAAGCAGTTGCTGTAACTGAGATAAAAAAGGATACTGCCTGTGTTCTCCTCTAGGATTTTGATGGATTCCTGTTTCACATTTAGGTCTTTCATCTATTTTGAGTTTATTTTTGTGTATGGTGTAAGAAAACAGTCTAGCTTCATTCTTCAGCATTTGGCTCTCCAATTTTCCCAACAGCATCTATTGAAGAGACTATATTTTTTTCCAACGGATATGCTTTCCGGGTTTGTCAAAGATTAGTTGACCATAGAATTGAGAGTATATGTCTGGGTTCTCTATTCTGTTACACTGATCTATGTGTCTATTTTTGTGCCAGTACCATACTTTCTTGATGATTATAGCCTTGTAATACAGCTTGAAGTCTGGAATTGTGAAGCCTCCAGGCTCACTTTTATTTTTCAATACTACTTTAACTATTCCTGGTTTCCTGGTTCCACACACATTGTAGGATTGTTGTTCCAGCTCTATGAAAAATGGTGATGGTATTTTGATCAGGATGACATTGAATGTATAGATTGCTTCGGGTAGCAAAATGCAGCATCAACTCACCACTTTTATTCAACATAGCACTGGAAGTCTTAGTCACAGAAATGAGAGAAGAAAAAGAAATAAGAAGCATCCATGGGACACCTGGGTAACTCAGAGGTTGAGGGGCTGCCTTTGCTCAGGGTGTGATCCCAGGATCTGAGATCAAGTCCCGCATCAGGATCCCTGCGGGGAGCCCGCTTCTCCCTCTGCCTATGTCTCTGTGTCTCTCTCTATGTCTTTCATGAATAAATAAATAAATAAATAAATAAATAAATAAATAAATAAATCTCTTTTTTTAAAAGAAGAATCCATATTGGTGAAGAAGAATTAAACTGTCACTATTTAGAGATTACGTACTATACACAGAAAATCCTGAAGACTCCAACAAAAAACTACTATAAATTTTTAAAAATGCAGTGATGTGACAGGATGCAAAATTATTTTTTTTTCTCTTTCCATACTTTTATTAACTCAGGATAGATTTACATATGTGGGGCTACAGAGTCAAGGGATTCCAATATTTTGTAATTCATACTAAGCCATCAAATACAGCTGTTTGTCTTTTTTATGTTACATGTGGTTTATCTCAACCCAGTGTTCCAGTTTTCCATGGCCTTTCTGAATTCTGATTCTGTCCCTAGATACTTTAGCTACCCCCTATCCCTCTGAGTTACACTCACCAATCTCTCACTGCAAGCCCTAGTATCAGATAAAGGGCTAGTATCCAAGATCTATAAAGAACTTATTAAACTCAACAGCAAAGAAACAATCCAATCATGAAATGGGCAAAAGACAGTAACAGAAATTTCACATAGGAAAACATAGATATGGCCAATAATCACATGAGAAAATGCTCCACATCACTGGTCATCAGGGAAACACAAATCAAAACCACAATGAGATACCACCTCACACCAGTGAGAATGGGGAAAATTAACAAGGCAGTAAAGAACAAATGTTGGAGAGGATGTAGAGAAAGAGGAACCCTCTTGCACTATTGGTGGGAGTGTGAACTGGTGCAGCCACTCTGGAAAACTGTGTGGAGGTTCCTCAAAGAGTTAAAAATAGATCTTCCCTATGACCCAGCAATTACACTGCTGGGGATTTACCCCAAAGATACAGATGCAGTGAAACACTGGGACACCTGCACCCCGATGTTTATAGCAGGATGCAAAATTAATACCCAGAAACTGGTAACATTTCTATACACATCGAAGTCACATAAAGAGAAATTTAAATTCAACAACATTTACAATGACAGCAAAAAGAATAAGATTCATAGAAATTAACCAAAGAAGTAGAAGATCTGTTCTCTGAACACTATAAAACACTGATTAAGGAAATTGAAGATGACAAAAAGAAATGGATAAGTTCCCCATGCTCATGAATTAGAAGAATTAACATTGTTAAAATATCCATATTACCTCAAAAAATCTTACTGAAATATCTGATTTTGTGGGATTTTTATGGTCTGCTTTAAAGTTGTTCTATACAAAGTTATGATAATTAAAATAGTATACTGGCATTAAAATAAACACAAAGAACAATAGAATAGAATTAATAATGCAGATATAAATTGTTGTATATATGGTGAGCCAATATTTCATAAAAAATTCAAAACTATTGAATTGAGAAATGATAGTCCCCTCAGTAAACAGTGCTGGGAAAAGTGGATAAACACAAGAAGAAAAAATAAAATCAGAACTCTATGTTAGTAACTTGAAGTTAATTAAAGACTTCAACATAAGTCCTTAAATTATAAAACCCCTAAAAAATATAGGGAAGAGCTCCTTGACATTGACTTTGGCAATATATTTTTTGATGTGACACTAAAAGTACAAACAAACAAACAAAATAAGTAACTTGGATTACATCAAACTAAAAAGCAAATCAAACCCACAGAGACATGAACACATTTTAGAATGACTAACATTATTAATTTTTAATTACATCTTTAAAATTTTGACTATAGTTGACAAAAATCCAGAAGACACAGAGAACATTTATCAAAATCTAAAAAAGCAGGCCAACACCACAGCATATCATAATAAATTTGCAAAACCCTAACCTACAAGGGAAGACAAAGTTAGCAGCAGATACATCCACAGAAACGTGATAGGCCAGAAGTAAGTGGCAAGATATGTTCAAAATGATGAATGGGAGTAAGATGCAGCCAAGAGGGATCCCTGGGTGGCGCAGCGGTTTGGCGCCTGCCTTTGGACCAGGGTGCGATCCTGGAGACCCGGGATCGAGTCCCACATTGGGCTCCCAGTGCATGGAGCCTGCTTCTCCCTCTGCCTGTGTCTCTGCCTCTCTCTCTCTCTCTCTCTGTGACTATCATAAAAAAAAGATGCAGCCAAGAATACTCTATCCATCAGGGATATATCATTCAAAATTGAAGGAGGATAAAGAGTTTCCCAGACAAATAAAAACAAAAAGAATGTGTGATCACTAAATGACCCTTGTAATAAATATTAAGGCGAACTCTTTGAGGAGGAAGAAAGACCAAAAGCAACAAAGAATAGAAAGAAACAGAGAAAATCTCCAGAAACACAGACTTTGTATGTAACAAAATGGCACTAAATTCATATCGATCAATAATCACTTTGAATGTCAAAGGATTAATGCCCAATCAAAGGACATGGAGTATCAGAATGGATTAAAAAAAACACTTTTATAGGCTACATACAAGTGACTCATGTTAGACCTAAAGACACATGCAGGTTGAAAAATGACGGAATAGAGAACCTTTTATCTTGCTACCTGATGTGAAAAGAAAGCCATACTTATATCAGACAAACTAGATTTTAAACCAAAGACTACATGTAACAAGAGTTGAAGAAAGACATGCTATCCTAATTAAGGGGTCTATCAAACAAGAAGTTCTGAAAATTTTAAATATTCAGTCCCCCAAATTGGGAGTACCCAAACATATAAATAATAACAAACATAAGAAAATTGATAACAGTATCAGTAGGGGATTTTAACATCCTGCTCATATCAATGGACAGACCATCTAAGCAGAAAATCAATAAGAAAATAATGACTTTGAATGAAACACTGGACCTGGCGGGTATTATGCTGACTGCAGTAAGTTAATTGAAGAAGGACAATCATTATATGGTTTCATTCATATGGGGAATATAAAAAATAGTGAAAGAGATTATAAGGAAAAGGAGAAAAAATGAGTGGGAAAAATCAGAGAGGGTGACAGAACATGAGAGACTCCTAACTCTGGGAAACAAGAGGTAGTGGAAGGGGAGGTGGGCAGGGGGATGGGGTGACTGGGTGACAGGCACTGAGGGGGGCACTTGATGGGATGAGCACTGGATGTTATACTATATGTTTGCAAATCGAACTCCAATAAAAAAATATACAAAAAAACACATTGGACCAGATGGACTTAGAAGATATATTCAGAACTTTCTCTCCTAAAGCAGCAAGAAAAAAAAAAATAAAGAAAGCAGCAAGAATACAAATTCTTTTCAGTTGGACATGAACATTCTCCAGATTAGATCACATATTGGGTCACAAATCAGACCTCACTAACTACTGAGGTAATATCATGCATATTTTTCTACCACAATGCTATGAAATGTAATGTCAACCACGAGAAAAAAAATGGAAAGACTACAAAAAACGGAGGTTAAAGAACATCCTGCTATGTGCTCACTTCAGCAGCACATAAACTAAAATTGGAATGAAGCAAAGAAGATTAGCATGGCACCTGCATAAGGATGGCATGCAAAGAACATCCTGCTAATAAATGAGTGGGCTAACCAGGAAATTAAAAAAAAAATACAAAAAATACATGGGGCAAAGAAAAATGTAAACACTACGGTTCAATCATTTTGGATGCAGCAAAAGTGGTCATAAGAAGGAAGCACAAAGCAAAACAGGCCTACCTCAAGAAGCAAAAAAAGTCTCAAATACACAACCTAACCTTACACCTAAAGGAGATAGAAAAGGAATAGCAAATAAAGCCTAAATCCAGCAGAAGGGAAATAATAAATATTAGAGAAAATAAATGATATAGAAACAAACAAGGAAGCAAAAACCAGTAGACGAGATCAATGAAACTAAGAGCTGGTTCTTTGAAAGAATTAACAAAATTGGCAAACCCCTAGCCAGACTTATCAAAAAGAAAAGAGAAGAATCAAAATAAATAAAATCACCAATTAAAGAGAAGAGTTAATAACCAATACTACAGGAATACAAATAATTTTAAGGGAATATTATGAAAAATTATATGCCAACAAATTGGGCAATTTGGAAGAAAAGATAAATTCCTGGAAACATATAAACTACAAAAACTGAAACAAGAAGAAATAGAAAGTTTAAACAGACCTTAGCCAGCAAAGAAATGGAATCAATAGTAAAATATATATATATATATATATCCCAAGAAACAAAAGTCCAGGGCCAGATGGCTTCCCAGGGGATTCTACCAGATATTTAAGGAAAAGTTAATACATATTCTCAAAATGTTCCAAAAATTAAAATGGAAGGGAAACTCCCAAACTCATTCAATGAAGCCACCATTACCTTGATTCCAAAACCAGACAAAGACCCCACTAGAAAAGAGAATTACAGGCCAATACCCCTGATGAACATGGATGCAAAAATTCTCACAAAATACTAGCAAATTGAATCCAACAGTACATTGAAAAAATTCTTCACCACAATCAATTGGTATTTAATCCTGGGCTGCAAGGGCTGTTCCATATTTACAAATCAGTGTCACACACCACATTAATAAAAGAAAGGATAAGAACCATATGATTATCTCAATAGGTGCAGAAGAAGCATTTGACAAAGTACAGCATCTATTCTTAATTAAAACTCTCAAGAACATAGGTAGAGATGGAACATACCTCAATGTCATAAAGGCCATATATGAAAGACCCACAGCGAATATCATCCTCAATAGTGAACTGAGAGCTTTTCCTCTAAGGTCAGGACAAGACAGAGATGTTCACTCTCACCGTTATGATTTAAGATACTACTGGAATTCCTAGCCTCAGCAATTAGACAAACGGAAAGAAATAAAAGATATCTAAATCAGCAAGGAAGTAGTCCAATTTTCACTTGTCATAGATGACATGATGTAGAAGAGCTGAAAGACTCTATCAAAAAATTACTAGAGCTGAACTGATACACAATTTCAGCAGTCACAGGATACAATATCAATGAACAGATATGTTATATTTCTATACACCAATAATGAAGCAGCAAAAAGAGAAGTCATGTAAACCATCCCATTTACAATTGTAACAAAAACCATAAGATACCTAGGAATCAGCATAACCAAAGAAGGATATGATCTATAATCTTAAAAGTATAGAACACTTATGAAGGAAATTGAAGATGACACAAAGATATGGAAAAATATCCCATGTTCATGGATTGGAAGAATAAATATTGTTAAAATGTTTATACTCTCAAAGCAATATATGCATTTAAATGTATTTAAATGATATTAAATCCCTATCAAAATACCACCAGCATTTTTCAGTGAGCTAGAATAAATGTTATATTAGCTTCAGATGTACAACATAGTGATTCAACTTCTGTATAACTCATGGTATGCTCATCTTGAGTGTAGCTACTATCTGTTAATCATGCAATGCTATTACAATATTATTCACTCTATTCCCTATGCTGTGCCTATTACTCTGATGACTTATTCTCCATAACTGGAAGCTTGCATCTCCCACTTCCCTTCACCCATTTTTTCCTTCTGCCAACCATCCTTTCCTCTGATAACCATCAATTTGTTCTCTGTATTTATAGATCTGACTCAGGTTTTCTTTATTATTATTATTTTTAGATTCCAAATATGAGCAAAATCTTATGATATTTGTCTTTTTCAGTCTTATTACACTGACTTATTTCACTTCGCATAATATCCCCTAGGTCCATCCATTAGATCAGAGTAAATATCCTTTTAATGAATGAATTATATATATATATATAATTATAATTCTATAATGAATGAATTATATATATAATTACAATTCTATAATGAATTGATGGACACAGGTTGTTTCCATATCTTGGCTATTGTAAATAATGGTGCAATAAATATAGGGTTCCATATACCTTTTAAGATTAGTGTTTTTTTTATTTGGGTAAATACTGAGAAGTGGAATTATTGAATCATATGGAATTGCCATTTTTAACTTTTTGAGGAACTTCTATACTGTTTTACACAGTGGCTGTACCAATATAAACTTTCACCAACAGTGCACAACTGTTTCTTTTCTCTACATCCTGAGGAACACTTGTTTCTTCCTGTCTTTTTTATTTTAGCCATAGCATGATTGCCTTTAAATATATACAAATATACATATTTTTAATATTTGTAAATACTATAAATAATTTTATAAGTTTATTTATATATAAATTTATATATACACATTTACTATAATTCATATAGTTATATAAACTTTTTTTTTATGATAGTCACACAGCGAGAGAGAGAGAGAGGCAGAGACACAGGCAGAGGGAGAAGCAGGCTCCATGCACCGGGAGCCCGATGTGGGATTCGATCCCGGGTCTCCAAGATAGCGCCCTGGGCCAAAGGCAGGTGCTAAACCGCTGTGCACCCAGGGATCCTTCATATAGTTATATAATTATTCATTATAAGAAAGAAGGAATTTCTCTTATTTGCAACAACATAGACTTTGAAAGCATTATACAATGTGAAATAAGATAGAGAAGGAAAAATATTACTTATATATGAAATCTAAAAATGCTCAAGTCATGGTAACAGAGAGTACAATGGTAGTTGGCAGGGGCTTGAGAGTGGGGGAAATGTGGAGATGCTGGCCAAAGGGTAAAAATTTCCACTGACAAGATGTAAGCTCTGTGGATTTAATGTGTATTATGGTGATTAGATTTATCAGTACTGACTTACAAAGTTGAGAGTTCCTAAAAAAGTAGATCGTAAATGTTATCACCACAAAAAAAAAGAAATGGTA
Organism: Canis lupus dingo; assembly: GCF_003254725.2. Taxonomy (NCBI): domain Eukaryota; kingdom Metazoa; phylum Chordata; class Mammalia; order Carnivora; family Canidae; genus Canis; species Canis lupus. Next base: position 68,511,192 of record NC_064281.1, read on the forward strand.
ATTATGTGACATGACTGTGGTATTAACTACCACTACTGTGGTAATCATTTACAATATATAATTATAAAAATATTTTAAGCTCTTATTTAAATCCACTTAGGTAACATACAGTGTAATATTAATTTTAAGGTGTACAATCTAGTGATTCAACACTCCTATACATCACCCAGTATAAGTGCACTCATCACAAGTGCACTCTTTAATCCCCATCACCAATTTAACTCCATCCACCCCCCACCTTAACTCTGGTAACCATCATTTTGTTCTCTATAATTAAGAGTCTGTTTTTTAGTTTGCATCTCTCTTTTTTCCCCTTTGCTTGTTTTTTTATTTCTTAAATTCCACATATAATTGAAAGCATAAGGTATTTGTGTTTCCCTGACTGTATTATTTCACTTAGCATAATACCCTTTAGCTTCATTCAGGCTGTTGCAAATGGCAAGGTTTCATTCTTCTTTGCTGATATATATGTCTTTTATCCATTCATCAATCAATGGACACTTGGGCTCTTTTTTTTTTTTTTTGATATGGTGTAAGAAGATGTTCCAATTTCATCCTTTTTGTAGGTTGCTATCCAGTTTTCCCAACACTTTTCGTTGAAGACTGTCTTTTTGCCATTGGATATTCTTTTCTGCTTTGTCAAAGATTAATTGACCATATAATTTTGGGTTCATTTCTGGATTTTCTCTTCTTTTCCATTGATCTGTGTGTCCATTTTTGTGTCAATAGCAAAATATATCAGTATTTTATACACTTTAAGTTTACACAATGTTATATATCAATTATTTCTACAAAAAGCTGGGAAAATTGTTGTTTTATACTTTTTAAAAAAGATTTTATTTATTTATTCATGAGAGACACATACAGAGAGAGAGAGAGAGAGAGACAGGCAGAGGGAGAAGCAGGCTCCATGCAGGGAGCCCAACATGGGACTTGATCCCAGGAATCCAGGATCACGCCCTGGGCCGAAGGCGGCGCCAAACCGCTGAGCCACCCAGGGATCCCCCATTGTTTTATACTTTTTGAGACACAGTCTTATTCTATATTTATTGATTTCTACATTGATTCAAGTTTTATCCTTATTTTCAATACTATTAGTGAATTGGTGATGATTTACAGAATCTGTAGCTCAAGAAACACGACAGGATATGAAATAAGTGAGTAGACATGGCTTGTAGTAAACTTACTGTTATTTTTAGCTTTTATTATCCATCCATATCAGTCAATGTGTTAAGTAATATTTCTTTTTTTGTTGTTTTTTTTTGTTTTTTAAGTAATATTTCTATTCAAGTTTGCTTCATATAAAGATGACTTACTCAAGACTATGTCCAGATTTACATGCCAAATTGAACTGTTAAAATATTGCTTTCCCTTTTTCTCAATGTTTTCCAAGGTGGAATCATTTTTACTGTGGAAACATAAACTTTTAAACCATAATCCCATTTATATTGGCATAGGCTATTATAGTAAATATATGCTGTATTTTTTAAAACAAAAATCCCCAATGCAAAATTATCCTTTTGTCAAGTTTTATTGCACTCACCAATATTTGTTTTCTATTTTAATTATATATATAATTACATATTATATATATTACATATTATATACATATCATATATAATTACATATTATATATGTAAATACATATAATTACATATTATATATTTTGCATATTTTATGTACTATACATGAATATTACAGTGTATGTATATATATACACTGTAATCTCAAGCAGTCAGGTAAATGATACAAAAACAAAAATTACTTTTAGTGATTATTTTAGTTTTTCAACTAGAAGAAATAAACTGTTCTTTGTTTTCTAAGATTTAGTTAGTTTGAAATAGGTTTTACATTTGGGTAACTTGACTAGGTTATTAATTTTTCCAAAAAGTTGAGAAAAAACCCATTAGTTGTCATGATAAATATATAGGTTCTTTTTTGTTTGAATTTTGAACATTTTTCTACATCATATTGAGGCCTTCCTTTTTTTCTCTCTTTTAAACTACCTACTTTCTTTTTTCTGTTGGGAAGTAGCATGATGCACAAGGTGATTTAACTAGTGAAGGAAATTTTAATACAATGGAAACTAAAAGTAGCACCATTTAAAGTGAGGGGAACTCCATTCTTTTTTAAAGATTTTATTTATTTTTTCATGGGAGACACTTAGAGAGAGATGCAGAGACATAGGCAGAGGGAGAAAGAAGTAGGCTCCTCACAGGAAGCCCGAAGCAGGACTTGATCCTGGACCCCGGGATCACGCCCTGAGCTGAAGGTAGATGCTCAACCTCTGAGCCACTCAGGCTTCCCTAAGGAGAAACTCATTTCAGTTTTAAATATATTAATATTATGATTCACGTGGGGGCTAAATTTACTTTATTCTTTCAAGAAGTCATATCTCCTACAATTTCTGAAATATCTTTCTGATTTTTCTCCTAGCTTACTTTTTTTTTCTTGCTTTTCACATTACCTTGATATACTCAGAATTTCTTTATGTAGTTTACACTGTAGGTTGGCTTGGATAGTTATTCTGGCTCAGTCTTCTGGCCTTCAAACATTAGAATATGTACAAAATTGGTTACATATTTTGTGGGGTCCAGTACAAAATGGGAAATGTAGAGCTTATCTTCAAAACTTATTAAAAATTTGAGGATGGTAACAACAGAGCATTGAACCAAGTACAGGATTGCTCTTACCCTCCTGGATGTGATGCCCATCAAGCCAGTCCAGAACGTTTAAATGATAGTGAGTTTTCCCTTTATTAATTTAACAACTTGAGTTCTGCCTCATGTGTCCAGTATGAATCTTTCAATTTGTTGCACATCTTTAATAGCCCATTTATAAAGATGCCTTAATAACCTGTGGAGAGGGATGCCTGGGTGGCTCAGTGGTTGAGTGTCTGCCTACAGCTCAGGATGTGTGATTGCGGAGTTCCAGGATGGAGTCCTGCATTGGGTTCCCTGCATGGAGCCTGCTTCTCCCTCTGTCTATGTCTCTGCCTCTCTGTTTCTCTCATGAAAAAATAAATAAAATTTTAAAAAAAAGCTGTGGAGGGTTAAAGCAATTTGTGGTAGCACCATATTCTTCAGCATGTATTTACACAAATAACATTAATGTTTTATTTTTCTCATAAGTATTGCTATATGGATCTCAGTAAGTTACAACCAAAGCCTTCCTTTAAGTTTGAAGTAACATTGTATGGTTTCTTTCATACAGGGAATATAAAAAATAGTGAAAGGGGTTAAAGGGGAAAGGAGAGAAAATGAGTGGGAAATATCCGAGAGGGTGACAGAACATGAGAAACTCCTAACTCTGGGAAATGAACAAGGAGTAGTGGAAGGGGAGGTGGGTGGAGGGATGGGGTGACTTGGTGAGAGGCACTGAGGGGGGCACTTGACGGAATGAGCACTGAGTGTTATACTATATGTTGGCAAATCGAACTCCAATAAAAAATATACAAAAAAATAATAATTTTAAATGGTATTACTATAAATAGATCAATTTTAAACCTTAAACAAGCTTTCATAAATACTAATGATCATATAAAGAAAACCATCCCTGTATATAAAAGAAAATAGAAGAAACTCCAAGCTATAACAGAATTAATAAAAATATTTATATTTACCATAAATTAGCACAGTCTAATTAGCTTTTTTGAACCTGTTTCTTCAGATTAAAATGGGAAGACATTTATAATTAATGTGTGTATATATATATATATATGTGTGTGTGTGTGTGTGTGTGTGCATGTGTATACACACACATATGTATAGCAACTAATTACATACATAAAGGAACTCATTGAAGTGTATATATATAGCAACTAATTATATACATAAAAGAACTCATTGAAAATAATATAATAAAACAAGGGTACTTTAACACTTCTCCTGCATAAATGGACAGTACTTCTTAGCAAAATCTCAACAAGGAAACAATGGCTTTGTATGATGTAGTGGACCAGATGGAATAACAGGTATAATGAGAACATTTCATACTAAAGCAGCAAAATACACATTCTTTTCAAGTGTATATGGGACACTCTCCAGAATAAATCACATACTAGGTCACAGATCAGACCTGAAGAAGTACAAAAAAAATTGAGATCATGCCACGCATCTTTTTTTTTAATATTCTACAGAGAAGGGAAGGATAAGGGGAGAGGGAAAGGGAGTCTTAAGCAGACTCAGGATGGAGCCTGACAAGGGGCTCAATCTCACAACTCTGAGATCACCATTTGAGCTGAAACTAAGATTCAAATCTTTAACCAGCTGTGTTACCCAGGCATATTTTCTAATTACAATGCTTTGAAACTTGAAGTTAACCACAAGAGAAAAAAAATAGAAACCACAAATCCATGGAAGTTAAAGAACAGCCTACCAAAGAATGAATAGGAAATCAAGGAAGGTAAAAAAAAAAAAAAAAAAAAAAAAACACATGGAAAGAAACAGCCAACTAAAGAATGAATAGGAAATCAATGAAGGTTTAAAAAAAAACACATGGAAAAAAATGAAAACCAAAACGTGATGGTCAGAACTTTTGGGATGTAACAAAAGCTGTTATAAGAGGGAAGTATGTAACAATATAGGCCTACATCAAGAAACAAGAAAAATCTCAAATAAACAAGCTCACCCTACACCTAAAGAAATTATATAAAGAACAAAAAGTGAAACCTAAACACAGCAGAAGAAAGGGAATAATAAAGATGAGAGCAGAAATAAATTATAGAGAAACTAAAAACAAAACAATAACAAACACATATACACAAATACAAAAAAACAAACAAAAGAAAAAACGCCCCCCCCCCAAAAAAAAGAACACATCAATTAAACCAGGAGCTGGTTCTTTGGACAAGTTAACAAAATTGATAGACCCCTAGCCAGACTTATCAAAAGAAAAAGGACCAAATTAAAATCTCAAATGAAAGGAGGAATAATAAACACTACAGAAATACAAACAACTGTAACAGAATATTATGGGGGCACTTGGGTGGATCAGTCATTTACGTTTCTGACTCAGTGGTTGAGCCTTTAGCTCAGGTGGTGATCCTGGGGTCCTGGGATCAACTCCCACATCAGGCTCCCTGCAGGAAGCCTGCATCTCCCTCTGCCTATGTCTCTGACTCTCCCTCTGTGTCTCTCATGAATAAATGAATTTTAGAAAAGTGTCTGACTTCGTCTCAGGTCATGATCTCAGTGTCCTAGCATCAAGCCCCCATGTCAGGCTCCAGGCTTGTCAGGAAGTTTGCTTGTCCTCCTCTCTCTCACTCTGCCCCTTCACCTGCTGGTGCTCTCTCTCTTTCTCTAAAATAAATGAAATATGTTTTTAAAAAGAGAATATTATGAAAAACTATATGCCAAAAAAGGGGTGTCTTCAAAGAAATGGATAAATTCCTAGAAACATATAAACTACCAAAACTGAAAAAAGAAGAAATAGAAAACTTGAACAGACTGATAACCAGCTAAGACACTGAATTTGTTGTCAAAAATCAAGCAACAAACAAAAGTCCAGGACCAGATGTCTTCCCAGGGGAATTCTACCAAACATTGAAAGAAGACTCAATACATATTCTTCTCAAACTATTAAAAAAATGATCCTCAACAGGGTAAAAACTGAGAGATTTTCTTCTATAGTTGGGAACAAGACAGGGATGTCCAGTCTCTCTATTAATGTTTAACATGGTACTGAGAGTCATAGCCTCAGCAATAAGACAATAAAAAGAAATAAAAGGCATCCAATTGGCCAGGGAGAAGTCAAACATTCGCTGTTTGCAAATGACATGATACTTTCTATATATATAGAACACAAAAGATGCCACAAAAATTGCTAGAATTGATACGCGAATTTAGTAAAGTATCCAGATACAAAATCAATATACAGAAATCTATTCTGTACTCCATTTTTACATCAATATTGAAGCAGCAGAAATATGAATCAAGGAATCAATTCCATTCTCAATTGTACTAAAACACATAAGATACCTAAAAATACACCTAACCAAAGAGGTAAAAGATCTGTATCATGAAAACTATAAAGCACTTATGAAAGAAGTTGAAGAAGACATAAAGAAATGGACGAACATCCCATGCTCATGAATTGGAAGAATAAAAATTGTTATAATATCTATACAACTGGGATGCCTGGGTGGCTCAGAGGTTGAGCGTCTGCCTTCAGCTCAGGGCATGGTCCCAGAGTCCCAGGATCGAGTCCCACATTGGGCTCCCTGCATGGAGTCTGCTTCTCCCTCTGCCTGTGTTTCTGCCTCTCTCTCTGTATGTATCCCATGAATAAATAAATAAAATCATTAAAAAATATATCTATACAACCAAAAGCAACCTAGACATTTAATACAATCCCTATTAAAATACCAACAGCATTTTTCAGGAAGCTAGAACAAACAATCCCAAAATTTGTATGGAAACACAAAAGATCTTGAAAAGCCAAAGCAATCTTGAAAAAGAAAAGCAAAGTTGGCTTATTTCACTCAGCATAAGTCAATCGGAGAAGGACAAACATTATATGGTCTCATTCATTTGGGGAATATAAAAAATAGTGAAAGGGAATAAAGAGGAAAGGAGAAAAATGAGTGGGAAATATCAGAAAGGGATCCAGAACATGAGCGACTCCTAACTCTGGGAAACGAACAAGGGCTGGTAGAAAGGGAGGTGGGCGGGGGGTGGGGGTGACTGGGTGATGGACACTGAGGGGGGAACTTGATGGGATGAGCATTGGGCGTTATTCTATATGTTGGCAAATTGAACACCAATAAAAAATAAATTAAAAAAAAGAAAAGAAAACTTGGGAGCAACACATTTCCAGACTTCAAATTATATTACAAAGTTGCAGTCATCAAGACAGTATGGTAGTGGCACAAAAACAAACACATAGATCAATGGAATATAATAGAAAACTCAGAAATAGACACACAACTATATGGTCAATTAATCTTCAATGAAAGCAGAAAAGAGTATCCAGTGGGGAGGGAGGGAGGGACAAGCTCTTCAACAAATGGTGTTGAGAAAACCAGCCAGCAACATGCAAAAGACTGAAACTGGACTATTTTCTTAAATTATACACACACAAAAATTAGAAATGAATGAAAGATCTAAATATGAGACAGGAAATCATCAAAATCCCGGGTTCCTGTGTGGCTCAGTTGGTTAAACTTCTCATGATCTGGCCATGATCCCGGGGTCCAGGAATCAAGCCCTGAATATGTCTCCCTGCTCAGTGGAGAGCCTGCTTCTCCTTCTCCCCATGCTACTCCCCCTGCTTGAGCTCTCTTTCTATCACATAAATAAATAAAATCTTAAAAAAGAAGTCATCAAAATCCTAGAAGGAGAGCACAAACAGTAATTTCTTGGGGACTTTGGCAGTAGCAGCTTTCAGTTAGATATGTCTCCTAGGGCAAGGGAAACAAAAGCAAAGATAAACTATTGAGACTTTATTAAAATCAAAAGCTTCTGTTCAGCAAAGAAAAAAAATCAACAAAACTAAAAGGCAACCTATGAAATGGGAGAACATATTTGCAAATGTCATATCTGATAAAGGGTTAGAATCCAAAATATATAAAAAGGGGCAACCCAGGTGGCTCAGCGGTTTAGCGCCTGCCTTCCTCCCAGGGCCTGATCCTGGAGACCCAGGATCGAGTCCCACATCAGGCTCCCTGCATGGATCCTGCTTCTCCCTCTGCCTGTGTCTCTGCCTCTCTCTGTGTGTGTGTGTGTTTCATGAATAAATAAATAAAATCCTTAAATATATATATATATATATATATATATATATATATATATGAAGAACATGTTTTTTAAATTATTTTTATTTAAATTCAATTTGCCAACGTATAGTATAACATCCAGTGCTCATCCCATCAAGTGCCCTCCTTAGTGTCCATCACCCAGTTACCCCATTCCCCCACCCACTTCCCCTTCTGCAACTTTTTGTTTCCCAGAGTTAGGAGTCTCTCATGGTTTGTCTCTGTCTCTAATTTTTCCCACTCAGTTTCTCTCCTTGTAAAACTAAACACCTCAAAATCAAACAATCCATTAAACGAGGGTAGAAGACATGAATAGACGCTTTTTTTCTCAAGGAAGACCTACAGATGTCTAACAGACAAATGAAAAGATGCTCAACATCACTTATTATTAGGGAAATACAAATCAAAACTGCAATATCACCTCACATCTGTCAAAATGGCTACAATTAGCAACATAAGAAACAACAGGTGTTGGCAAGAATGTGGAGAAAGGAAAACCCTCTTACCCTCTTGGTGGGAATGCAAACTGGTTTATTCACTCTGGAAAACATTATAGAGATTCCTTAAAAATTGAAAAAAAAAATGAACTACCCTATGACCCAGAAATTGCACTACTAGGTTTTAACCTAATGGATACAAAGATACTGATTTGAAGGGATACATGCACATCGATGTTTATAGCATCATTATCAACAATAGCCAAACTATGGAGAGAACCCAAATTTAGATCAACTGATGAATGGATAAAGAAGATGTATATATAAATGTGTGTATATATATATATATGTATATATATGATATATATCATATATATCATACCATATATCATATATATGATGGAATATGAGTCATAAAAATAAATGAGATCTTGTCATCTGTAGCAGCATGGATGGAGCTAGAGGTTATTATGTTAGGTGAAATAAATAAGTCAGAGGAAGTCAAACACTCATATGTAGGATTTAAGAAACAAAACAGATGAACACAGGGAGGGAAAGGAAAGGAAAACCAAGAAACAGACTCTTAACTATAGAGAACAAAATGATGTAGGCAAGGTGGGTGGGTAGGGGGATTGTAGCGACAAATTAAATAGGTGATGGGTATTGAGAAGGACACTTGTGATGAGCACAGTGTGTTGTATCTAAGTGATGAATCACTAAATCCTACAACTGAAACATACTGCACTGAAATTTAACTTGGTAGAACTTAAAAAAATGGAAAAGGAAAAATAGATAAATCCATTTCTCAATGGAGAAAAAATGTATAACTAAAATATATTTTCTAGGGCAGCCCCGGTGGCCCAGTGGTTTAGCGCTGCCCTCAGCCTGGAGTGTGATCCTGGAGACCAGGGATTGAGTCCCATGTCAGGCTCCCTACATGGAGCCTGCTTTTCTCTCTGCCTCTCTCTCTCTCTCTGTTATGAATAAATAAATAAAATCTTTAAAAAATAAAATAAAATATATTTTCTATTACTAAATATATATATATATATATATATATATTATTTATCAGATATTGTCCTAGTATGGAGTCTTTAAAATATTTTTTTACTGTGGTGCATATAATTGTTCTTTTTATTGACCCAAGTCAACCAACTTCCTTAACATCATCTCGATAATTTAACTTATTACATACAAATATATTGCTATATTTAGTTAAGAAGTTTGACTCTGTCTACAAAAACTTTCAAAATTAATTTAAAACGTAAGATAACGAACTGATTTTGTAAACTTTATGTTGTACCTCTAAATATACAGTTAAATTGTCTGCATGGCTGTATTAGCAACAAGGAAGAATAGTTGACCTATCATTTTAACATGGAAGGATTTTGGATACTTTGTTTCAGAAAATACAGTAGACAGAGCTAATGTGGACACTGATGCATGTTAGAAAAACTGTGTATAAATGTTACATTCAATATGAGAAAAATGTTTAAATAGGTATCTGTGCTAAAATGAAAGGCTATCAGAAGAGTTTCCAGAAAAATCTGTAAGCTAGACAGCCAATTAGTTTTACAATTAGTTTTCTAATTGTATTATATAATTGCCTGGCTTTGGTATTGGAATAATGCTGGCTTCATACAATGAGTTAAGAAGTGTTCCTCCTCTTCAACTTTTTGAGAGACTTTGAGAATAAAGTCTATCAGAAGTTTCCAGAAAAATCTGGTGGACTAGTGATACTTTACAGAAATTAGTTATAGACCTAGGTGATGAGAGGAAATATCCATATGGAGATGAAAAACCTGGTCTTGGATCAAGGTAAAGCAGAGAATTATATTCAAAATAGTATAAAATTGGGACCTTGGAAATACTGGCCCTTCAAGGAAAGGAAATTGGAAAAATTCTGCCCACTGGCTCAAGGAAGCTATAATGAATTGGTTCCTCTACCTAAAATTTCTAGGTGAAAAAAATCATCAATAAAAAGTGATTTTTAAGACTCCAAATGAGCATGTATATTCAATTTTACACTACTTATCTGGTATCTGAATCCTGAGGCCAATAAATGTACATGAAAGGCACACCCATCAGGAATGAAATGGTGAGAATGTGCATCCTGGTCTTTTTCCTGATCTTAGAGGAAAAACTTTCGTTTTTTCACCATTATAAAGTTATCTGTTTATGAAATATATAGCCTTTATTATATTGCAGTTTCATTCAGTTTTTTTTTTCTGTTGGGTGTTTTTATCCTTAAAGGATTTTTTCAAATGTTTTTTCAGCATCAATTGAGATGATAACTTTTTTCCCTTCATTCTGTTAATATGGTATATTAAGTTGAATGATTTTTGGATATTCAACCATTATTGCATTCCAAAAGATAATTATATTTTGCCACGGTGCACAACCTGTTTAATATACTGTTGAATTCAGTTTACTGGTATTTTATTCAAGATTTTTGCATTGGGATGCTGGGTGGCTCAGCTGTTGAGTATCTGCCTGCAGCTCAGGGCATGATCCTGGGATCCAGGATCAAGTCCCATATTGGGTTCCTCGCAGGAAGCCTGCTTCTCCCTCTGCCTGTGTCTCTGCCTCTGTGTGTGTGTGTGTGTCATGTGTGGTATTTGGTATTAAAATAATGCTGGCATCATACAATGAGTTAAGAAGTGTTCCCTCCTCTTCAATTTTTTGAGAGACTTTGAGAATAATTTATTTTAATTCTTTAATGTTTGGTCAAAGTCATCAGTGAAGGTTCCTACCGGAGTGTTTTTGTGGGGGAGGTTTTTTATTCAAATTCCTTAAAAGTTATATAAATTTTTAAATTTTCATTTTTCATAATGATTCAGTCTTGGTAAGTTGTGTATTTCTAGGAATTTGTAAACTTCATGTACATTATCTATTTGATTGACATGTTTATTGATATTTTTCATTGAACTCTCATAATCGCTTTCATTTTTGTGACACTGAAGTAATGTTCTCTTTTCACTTCAGATTTTAGAAATTTGATTCTTCTTTTTCCCTAGTCAAAATAACTGATATAGCTAAAGCCTTATTAAATATGTTACCCTTTTAGAAGAACCATCTTTTGATTTTGCTGACTTTTATATTGATTTTTAAAATTTTTGTATTTTGTTTATCTCTGTTATAATCTTTATTTCCTTCCCTTGCTAGTTACTTAAGGTGTAAAGTTAAGTTGTTGAGTTGCATCTTATCCTTTCCTTTTTTTAAATATAAGTATTTACAAGGTATAAATATCCTTCATAGGATTATTTCTGCTGCATCCCATAAGTTTTGGTACTTTGTGCACTAATTTTCATTTATGCTTCATTTTATGCTTAGATAAATATCTAAGCATAAATCTCCTTTGTGATTCTTTTTTGACACATTGTTATTTAAGAGTGCTTTTTAATTTCCACATAATTGTGAATTTTCCAGGGTATTTCTGCTTTTGATTTAAAGTTTTATTCCATTATGATCAGAAAATATACTTTGTATGATTTCAATATCTTAAGTTCATAAATACTTGTTTTGTGATCTCATATATGGTCTATCCTTGGTTATGTTATTTGTGTGCTTGAGATGATCTATATGAGTCTTTCAGGTACAATTAGTCTGTACTGATGTATATGCCTTTTATTTCCTTATTGGTCATCTGTATGGTTGTTAGATCCACTGTTAAGAGCAGTATTGAAGTTTCCTATTATTAATGTAAAGCTATTAATTTCCCCCTTCATTTCTTTCAATGTCTGTTTTATATATATATATATATATATATATATATATATATATATCTGATGTTTGGTGCATATGTTTATAATGGCTATTCTGGTGAATTGGTCTTATATATTGTCTTGCTTCTCATAACAGTTTTGGACAAAGCATATTTTGTCTGATATTGATATAGCCAGTTCTTTTGGTTTTTATTTGCATGGAATATCTTTTGATATAGATAGATAGATGATAGATAGATAGATAGATAGATAGATAGATAGATAGATAGATGATAGATAGATTATAGATTTGATTCTCTATAGAGAAAGAGAGCTCTCCTTAGATCTATAGTGCCTCTTGTAGACAGAATATAGTTTGATCCTGTTTTTTATCCATTCTTTCAGTTTATGCATTTTGATTGGAGAGTTTGATTCATTCACATTTAAAATAGTGATAGGAAAACACTTATTCCATTTTGTTATTTGTTTTCTGTACATCTTATAGTTTTTTTTTCTTTTTACTTACTGTCTTCCATTCAGTTTAGCTGTTTTTTTCTGTTTTACTATATTTTGATATCTTTCTTGTTTCCTTTTGTGTGTATTCCTTTGGCATTTTCTTTGCAGTTTTCAGAGGGATTATATATAAAATCTTAATGTTATGAAAACCTATCTTTAATTTATAACAAATTAACCTCTATCACATAAAAATGTGTTCTTATATAGTTCCACCCCAAATCATATTTCTTATTTATACCAAAAATTATATCTTTACAAAATGTTTACCTAATAACATATATTTATTCTAAGTGTTTATGCTTTTATCTTTTAAATCAAATAGAAAATAAACAGTGGAGTTACAAATTAAAATGATAACAATAGTGATTTTATGTTTTTAATGTACCCATTTTTACCAGAGAGATCTAGGGTTTTGTATGGCTTTGTCTTATTGTCTAGCATCATTTTATTTCAACCTGAAGGACATCCTTTATCATGTCTTGTAGGGCAGATCTGGTATTAACTACCTCTCTTAGCTTCTGTGTAGAAATATCTTAATTTCACTCTCACTTTTGAAGAATAGTTTTGATGAATAATATGTTTTTGGTTGATAAGCTGTTTCTGTTGTTTTTCTAATTTTTCTTTCAGCATGTCAAAAATATCATCCTACTGCATCTGATCTGCAAGGGTTCTGCTGAGAAATCCAACGTTAATATTTTTTAGACTCCTTATATAAGATGAGTCACTATTTTTCTTGTTGCTTTCAAGATTCTGCATGTATTTGGCTTTTAATGGTTTAATTATAATGTGCCACTCTGTGGGTCTCTTTGGGATATAGTTAAATGAGCTTGTACTGTAGTGGACAGCTAAGATAGTGGCCTAGTATGAGAACCCTAGGCTTGTTTCATCCCTCAAACAGAGCTAGATAATTAAATCATTCTGAGTACTCAAGAAATAGACCTAGGGACTGACAGAACATACTGCACAACTGTTAGAGGAAGAGAAGAGGCCACAGTGAGGAAGGTAGGAAGTGCTGAGACATGGCCTAGGGGAGAAACATATTTCAGGTGCTGTGGAGGGGAGGGAGCCCTGGTCATGGAGAGAGAGAGAGAGAGAGAGAGAGAGAGAGAGAACTGAACAGGGGATTACACAAGAACATTTCCCCAAAAGACATTGACTGGGAAAATGAGATGGCTGATTTTCATGGGTTTTTGGAAGGGCAGGGCTCGAAGACTGGAGTTTTAGAGATCTTTGGCATGGCTGGGATAGAACTCTGAGGGCACTGCCCTACTGCTGGAAAGAAGGCTGGCAGGTAACCTGAGGGAGAAGGTGACATAATCTGAGGATCACCTAAAATGCATGGGAAGAAACTGTTCCCTCTTCTCAGAGTGCATCTGTGAGGGGTGGCATTGTCTCTCCGGGGATGAAAGAGCTAGAAAGAGCCTCTTCAATCATTTGCTCCCCAACATAGGTGCAGAGACATCTGATGAGAGCAGCTAACCTGGACACTGGCAGTTCAACCTGCTTTGCTCCAAATCCCAAGCCCCTGAATCTGATGTGACTGCCTTTCTGGGTCAAAGCTGCATAAGTCTTAGCATTGCTAGACCCTCCCACAGAAGACCAGTGTAGGTCCCTGAGACACCATGTCCTTAAAACTTAGAGTTTTAAAATCATCCAGCTTGTCTTGGATAGAGGCCAAATTGCACTGCACTTCTCCAGGCAGGCAAGCAACCTGGAGATAGTGTGATAACAACTAACTGAAAAAGGCCTAGAAAAGACTAAGCAAATTACTCAATCTTCTGGGAGGGTTTCTCATAGAACACCAGACAATGACTCCCATCTCCTGGGACAAAGGAGCTGGCTGGTACTATTTCCCTCCCCCACCTCTCAGCATAAATCAACTTCAGTAAACAGCAGAGTGCCAACACTGGCTGCCTGAACTATTTACACCAAGCTCTGCCCCCTGCACTCTGTTGGTGCTGCTCTCCTTGAGAAAGTGTGCCTAAGGCCTGGCACACCTGGCCCCAAACCAGATGACAAGCACAAACACCTGCACATATGACATCTACTGGCCATGGATTTCTGCAAAACTTCAGTTCTCGTGGAAATAGCACCAGGTCTCATTTAACAAGCAGACCAGAATGCACCTAGTTAAAATTTGCCACACACTGGTCAAGGTCCAATTCAGGCAAGAACCTCTATAGATGACTGACTTGAGGCATATAGCAGGCAAAAACACAGCAGCAGAGTGCATTGGACACTATATGACCTCTTCTTCATAAAGCCACTACTCTCAGGAACACGAAATATAATAGGATTCTTTATCACAGAGAACAAAACAGAGACCTAGAAAAAAAATGCCAAGACAGAGGAATTCATCTCAAAAGAAAGAACAAGAAAAAGTCACATCTAATTGAAACAGATGTAAATAATATGCCTGATGTAAAATTTAAAGCAACAGTCATAAGGATATTCAATATGCTTCAGAAAAGCATGAAAGGTATCAGGGAGACCCTTGACAACAGACATAGAAGAACTAAAAAACAATCAGACAGAAATGAAAAAAGCAGTATCTGAGACTTGAAACCAACTGGATGTAATGGCCACAAGGATGGAAAAAGCAGAAGAATGAATAAGTGATATAAAAAATAAAATTATTGAAAATAATGAAACTGAACAAAATAGAGAAAGAACAATTATGGATCATGAGGGTAGACATAGGGAACTCAATGAGGCCATCAAACATAATAGATTTCATATAATAGGAGTCCCAGAAGAAGAGAGAGGAAAAAGGGCAGATAATTTATTTCAGGAAATAATAGTGAAAACTCCTCTAATCTGGGGAAGGAAATAGATATCCAGATTCAGGAGTCACCTAGAACTTCCTTCAAAATCAACAAAAGGCCAACACCAAGCATATTGTAATTAAATGTGTAAAATAAAATGATATTTGAGTACTCATGGGACATTCTCCAGAACAGATCACATAGTAAGTCATGAGTCAAGTATATAGCAAAAGAAGCCTACCTTAAGAAGCAAGAAAAATCTCAAGCAATCGAACCTTACACTTAAGAGAGCTAGAAAAGGTAAAACAAAGAAAGCCTAAACACAGCAGAATAAGATAAATAATAAAGATTAGAGAAGAAATACATGCAATAGAAACTAGAAGATGGTAGAACAAGGCAATGAAATCTGGAGCTGGTTCTTTGCAAAATTAATGGAATTAATAACCCCCTAACCAAATTTATCTCACCTAATCTTTGCTAAATCAGGAAAGAGTATCCAATGGAAAAAAAGACAGTCTTTTCAAAAAATGGTGTTGGAAAAACTGGACAGCGATCTGGAAAAGAATGAAACTGGGCCATTTTCTTACACCATGCACAAAAATGAATTCAAAATTGATGAAAGACCTAAATGTAAGACAGGAAACCATCAAACTCCTAGAGAACTACACATGCAGTAACCTCTTTGACATTGGTCATAGCACTTTTTACTAGATAGTTCACCTGAAGAAAGGGAAATAAAAAAGGAAAACTAAACATTTGGGAATTTATCATAATAAAAACCTTCTGCATAAGTGAAGGAAACAACAACAGTAAAAGGCAAACTTCAGATTCGGAGAAGGTATTTACAAATAACATATCTGATAAAGGGTTAGTACCCAAAAACTATAAAGCACTTATCAAACTCACCCAAAAAACAAAATAATCCAGTTATACAATAGGCAGAAAAAGTTGAATAGGCATTTTTCCAAAGAAGACATACAAATGTCTAACAGACACATGAAAAGATGCTCAACAACACTCTATCATCAGGGAAATACAAATAAAAACTACAATGAGATATCACCCATACAACTACTCTGGAAAACAGTATGGAGGTTCCTCAAGAAGTTAGGAAGGGAACTAACCTATGATCCAATAATTGCACTACTAGGTATTTACCCAAAGGATACAAAAATACTGATTTGAAGGGATATATGCACCTCAATGCTTATAGCAGCATTATCAACAATAGTCAAATTATAAAAAGAGCCCAAATTCCCACTGACTGATGAGTGGATAAAGAAGAGGTGAATATGAATATATATGAATATATATATAATGGAATATTACTCAGCCATAAAAATAAATGAAATCTTGCCATTTGTAACAGCATGGGTAGAGTTAGTATTATTAGGCTAAGCAAAATAAGTCATAGAAATACAAATAGCATATGATTTCACTTATATGGAATTTAAGAAACAAAACAATGTTCATAGAGGAAACAAAAAAGAGAGAGGCAAACCAAGAAACAGGCTCTTAACTACAGAGAACAAACTGAAGGTTGCTGGAGGGAGATGTGCAAGGGAATGGGTTAAATGGATGATGGGTATTAAGAAGGCACTTTTGATGAGCACTGAGTGTTGTGTGTAAAGGATAAGTTACAAAATTCTACACCTGAAACTAAAAATTATAAACACTTAAGAAGAGGGGTATTGTTTTTAAATCCATATCTTTACTCACTTTCTGGAAATATTCAGGTATTATTACTTCAATTACACTCTGAAACCTTTATACTCTCAATAAAGAGTGTATTTGTCCAATTGCTGCTTTTCTTTATCCCCTTAATCTATTAACTTTTCTTTATTCTCATTTTTCTTTATTGCTTTTCAGACTCTATCATTCAAATGACCTGTCTCCAAGTTTGTTGTTTCTCTTTTGTATCTGTTTGAGCTGGATGTTGAATGTTTCTAGTGAATTTTTCAATTCAGTTCTTATTTATTTCAGCACCAGAATTTTTGAGGTTTTTTTGGGGGGGTTCTGTGTTGATATTCTTTTGTTCATATGTTATTTTCCCAATATCCTTTATTTACTTTTCTGTATTTTCCTAATGTTCTTTGAGCATATGTTAGACAGCTTTTATGAAGTCTTTATCTATCAAATCTTAGAGTATATTTCTTCAGGAACAATTTCTGGAGATTTAATTTTTTCATCTTTTGAATTGGCCATGTTTTCCTCTTGTTTTTTGTATGCTTGTAAACTTTAATTGAAATTTTGGTATTTGAAGAAAGAGCCACTTCTTTCTGTTTTTTCAGATTGGTTCAGAAGATCTTTACAAATTAATGAACCCCATGATGTCACCATTAACAACACATTCTCAGCTCTGTTCGGGACATCCATTTTTAACTGGGCCTGTTTGTTTCCTTTGTTCCACATTTATATATATAAATGTATATGTATATGTATGCTTATGTATACCTGAGGAAAGGGAAATAAAAATATATATAATAAATATAAATTAATTAACAATTTAATTAATAATTAATTGAATTGAATTGGGTTGAATTAATTTAATTTTAATTTATTTAATTAATTAAAATTAATTAATTATATAAATTAATATATATTTAATTTCCCAAGTGGTCTCACCCCAATTTTTCTGGAGGACTTTATGTGTTGTGCTATATTTCTTTGCTGTTAATTCATTTTCTTTTAATGGTAGTAAGAACACAACATAATTTCTACCTTCTTAAATTCTAAGTGCACAATAGAGTATTTGATAACAGCAGGCACAATAATCTATTGCAGATTTCTAGAATTTGTCTTGTATAACTGAAACTTTATACTCATTGAACACCAATTTTCCATTTTCTCCTTTCCCCAGTTCGTAGAAACCACTATTTTCCTCTTATTTCTATGAGTTTAATTACTTGACTCATGCAGTATTTGTCTTCTGCGCTGATTTATTTCATGTAACATAATGTCCTCCAGGTCCATCCATCTTGTCACAAATGGAAGCATTCCTTTATTTTTTAAAAAGCTGAATAATTTTTCTTTGTGTATGTAACATCCTTATCCTTTCCTCCATTGTATTTCCTTGACTAACTGGTCAAAGATCAGTTGACCATATATATGTGGGTTTATTTTGAGGCTTTCTATTTTGTTTCATTTATCTATATTTCTCTCTTTATGCCAGTACCATAATCTTTTATTTACCATAACTTAGTAATATATTTTTATATCAGGAAGTATTATGGCTCCTGTTTTGTTCTTCTTTCTGAAGATTACTTTGGTTATTCAGGATTTTTTGTGGTTCCATATACATTTTAGAATTTTTTTCTATCTCTGTAAAATACTGTCATTGGAATTTTGATGATATAGAGAATGTGTAGATCACTTTGAGTAGTATGAACACTTTAACAATATTACATATTTCAATCCATAACATGGGATGTCCTTCCACTTATTTATGTCCTGTTTACTATCTTTCATCAATGTTTTGTAGTTGTCAGGGTACAAGTCTTTCATCTCCTTGGTTATTTTTATTCCTAAGTATTTTATTCCTTTTGATATTACTGTAAATAGCATTGTTCACTTAATTTACTTTTTGAGTAGTTTGTTATTCGTGTATAAAAACATAAATAATTTTTATATTCTGTTTTTTTATGTTGCAACTTCACTGATATTGCTTATTGGTCTAAGCAGTTCTTTTTGTGTAAAGACTTTAAGACTTTCCATATGTAGGGAAAGGAGAGCAGATGAGTGGGAAAAAATAGAGAGGGAGACAAACTATGGAGACTCCTAACTCTGGGAAATGAACAAAGGGTTGCAGAAGGGGAGATGGGCAAGGGGTTGGGGTAACTGGGTGATGGGAACTGAGGAGGGCACTTGATGGGTTGAGCACTGGGTGTTATACTATATATTGGCAAATCGAACTGCAATCAAAACAAAACAAACAAAACAAAACAAACAAAAAAGACTTTCCATATGCAAGATGATGTCATCTGCAAACAGATAATTTACTTCTTTCTTTCTGATTCAGATGCAAGTTCTTTCTTTCTTTCTTTCTTTCTTTCTTTCTTTCTTTCTTTCTTCTTCTTCTTTCTTTCTTTTTTTGTCAAATAACTCTAGCAAATTTCTAGTACTATCTTGAATAGAAGTGTCAACACTGGGCATTTTTGTATCTTTTTCCGATCTTAGAGGAAAATCTTTCAATTGTTCACAATTATGACATTATCTGTAGAATTTCATATATGGATTGACTGTATTATAAAAGGATGGGGAATTCTGTCAAATGCACTTTTTAAATCTGTTGAGATGATCATGTGATTTTCATCCTTTATTCTGTTTATTCATCTGTCACATTATTTGATTTGAATATATTGAAAGACCCTTGCTTCCCAGCGATGAATCATACTCAGTCATGTATAATGCTTTTAAGTGTTGTATTCTGTTAGTATTTTGTAAGGATTTTTCACATTTATGTTCTTCAGGGTATTGGCCTATTGCTTTCTTTTCTTGTGTCCTTTTCAGTCTTTGGTAGCAAGGTAATGCTTGTCTCATGAAATGAGTTTAGAAATATTACCTTTTCATTGTTTTTTAGGAGCATATGAGAAGGATGAGTGTTAATTCCTTTCTATGACTTTAGTAGAATTTACCAGTGAAACCCTCTGGTCCTGTGTATTCCTCTGTTTGGAGACTTTGACTACTGATTCAATCTCTATTCTAGTTATAGGTATAGCTGACAATAACTTAACTGTTTCTAAAAAAACTTATTCATTTAATTGAGAGAGAGAGAGAGAGAAGAGGAGAGACAAGCAGACTCTGGACTGAGTGCAGAGCTGGGCAAGACACTCAATCTCATGACCCTGAGATCATGCCCTGAGCCAAAAGCAAGAACTGGACACCCAACCAACTGAACCACCCAGGAATAACTTTAATCATAACTTTAATCACATTAAAAAATTCGACAATTATCTCCCTAACACATTTTTATGTTGTTTATGTCACAATTTATCAATTTTTTTATATTATGTTTTTATTAACAACTTACAGCTGTTATTCTTTATACTTATGTATTTTAAATTTTATACTAGAATTAAAAAGTGGGGGTGCCTGGGTGGCTCAGTCAGTTAAATATCTTCCTTAGGCTTAGGTCCTGATCTCAAGGTCCTGGGATCTAGCCCCGCATTGGGCTTCCTGCTGTTTTTCCCTCTCCCTCTGCCCCTTTCTCCTATTTATGTTCTCTCTCTCTGACTCTGCTCTCTCTCTCAAATAAATAAACAAAATCATTTTTTATTTTTATTTTTTATTTTAGATTTTATTTATTTATTCATGAGAGAGAGACAGGCAGAGGGAGAAGCAGGCTCCATGCAGGAAGCCCGATGTGGGACTCAATCCCGGGACTCCAGGATCACACCCTGGGTCGAAGGCAGGCGCCAAACCACTGAGCCACTCAGGGATCCCCCAAAATCATTTTTTAAAGTGATTTACACTTCACCATTACAGTATTACAGTATTATGTATTAGTCTATAATTTTACATTTACTAGTAGCATTATACTTTAATATGCTTGTCACATACTAACTGTTGTACCATGGGCCAGGATGTTGGAGATACCCTTCATTCAGGTTCCTCATTCTCTGTGGAGAAATCTTGAATTCTGTATCTTCTCTCAAACTCAGAGAGCTGTTCTGGCTGCAGCAGTCCCCTAGCCTTTTCTTTTCTTTTCTTTTTTTTTTCTCCTAACTGCCACTAGGTGTCTGAACTATGGTAGTTCCATCATTATTATGTGAGAGGAGACAGAAAGTAGCCCCTCAGGCAACACCCTGAAAGCTAGAGGAGCACTTCACCCATCTCCCTCCTTTCTGAAAGAGATGACTCAGATTCTCTGAATCATGCAGAGCTGTGCCAGTGGCAGTAAGCTGTTTACACCCTCTCTGTTTTCAACTGCCCCCAGGTATCTAAATATATTGTTTCTACTAGCATTCCTTGTAAGGTAAAACTGAAACTAACCTGGAAGTGGACTGAAAGGCCAGGAATGAAGTCATGCTCCATTCTCTCTTTTACTTGAAAGAAAAGTAATGGTGAGGGGTGATATCTGTTGGTGCTCGGCTATGCCAGTTTGGAGGGAAGCATTGATGTGGGTAAAGTGAAATTATTCTTCCTTTCTCAATCCTTTATTCATCTGGAGTACTGCAAATTCCTAACTGGGTGCTGAACTTCTCATAAAGGTTATTTTGGTCTATCTATCATTGTTAAATTGGTGGTTCTGTGGGAGAATGAGAATTGGGACTTCCTATTCCTCTATCTTCATCAATGCTTTTCTTACCTGTTGTATTTTGCCCCAGAAATCTACAGGTTTGCAGTGCCCCTGCAGTTTTCATTCATCACAGAAACTGCCACTGCCTCTGAAGCTTCCATCCTGAGATCTAAAGTGTCTGGAAATTTATATCTGAGCTCCAACTCAAGCAAAACAGATACCAGTTAGCCTATTAATCCACACATATAGCAGAACATTGCAAACAATGTTGTGGTTGTTTTAATTTCTGGCCCAAGAAAGGGAACCAGAAACTGGATCACTTCCTCTAGATCTCTGCCATCTCACATTGAGGAGAGAGTGGAGTAAGAATGAATAAAAATGCCATGAAATCTCCTACCACTTTGAATGTGGCTTTTGTTTGACATTCATGTGGTTGCTGTAAATCTTTGGCTTCATTCTAGAGTTCCTATAAAGTTAGTCTATAGTTGTTTATTTGATGTTTCCATGGGGAAACAAGGTCCAGCAACTTTGTTGCTTGACATCCTATTGACATTACTTTCTAATCATTATTTACATTATTATTATTTTAATAATTATTTACATTATTTTTATTTTTCATTTTTATAAGATATATTTTGTACTTTACATTATTTTACATTATTTTTATTATTTATATTATTTATATTTTTCATTTTTATAGGATATATTTTGTACTTTTTCACATCTGTTATATCATTTTTATGGTTTCCATTTCTTTGTAAATATTTTCATGCTTGTCATAGATTTCCTAAGATTATAAATCCAGCTACTTAAAATTTGAATCTAATAATTTAAGTATATGAAATCTTTGTAGATCTATTTTTGCAGTCTGATTTCTCGATATTTCTCATAAATGGTAACCTGTTTTGCTTTTTATTTTCTGTGAATTTTATTTTGACTGCTTACTTCTTGGAAAAAAATAACTGCTGGGATTATTTAAGACATGGAATGAAGGTAAAATTCTCCAGATAAAGTTTGCGTTTCATCTACCAGATGCTTTGGGGCAGCAGTAACATGAGATTACTATGTTCTAATGGAAGGTTTGAATTTTAAAATGTTATCTGAATAGTATGGTTTTGGGGTGAAAAATACTATGAGAACTAGTTTGTATTGATGATTTTTAGGTATCCTTTATTTTAGTCCTGAAATGTCTGTTATTTCATCAAATTTCCCTGTAGTTTGTGGGGCCAAAGTGATAGAAAGACATGTATACAGTTTATTTCTATGTGAAATTTACCCTGATGGTATAGGTTTTGGGGGTCCCAGTATTGTGGGGAAGGTATCTCCTTCTTGACAACCCATCTTAGGGATACCCAGATTTCTGTTTGCAGTTCTTCAAACCGTTCAAGACTATCAAAATCTATTAAATTTTGCTAGACTGGAGGGGGGGGACTTAGGACTAATATAGTCAGTGTTTTCCTATCTTTGTTTCTTTATTCACTTGATAACTCTTTGCCATTTTGCCCATTCTTCCATTTTTTTAATTGAAGAGTAGTTAAGATAAAATATTAGTTTCAGGTGTAAAACTAAGTGATTTAATATTTATATACATTATGATATGGTCATCACAATAATTCTAGCTTACCATCTGTCACCATATAAAGTTGTTACTTACTATTAACTATATTCTCTATGCTGTACATTGTATCCCAGTGTCTTATCTTTTTATAACTGGAAGTTTCCCATCTTTTAATCCTTTGTCCTATTTTGCCCATGCCCCACCCCTTCTCCTTTGAGAGCCACCAGATTATTCTTATATCCATGATCCTGTTTCTGTTTTGTTTTGCTTATTCATTTGTTTTGTCTTGTTTTTAGATTCCACATATAAGTGAAATCATATGATATGTATCTTTCATTTGGATCTATTTAATTTAGAATAATACCCTCAAGGACCATCCATGATGTCACAAATGACAATATTTCATTACTTTTATGGCTAAACAATATTCCATTGTGTATATATGTAGACTGTTAGTAATTAAGTTTTTTGGGAGTCAAAGTTATACACAACTTATTGACTGGTGGGGGGTGATTCAATGTCCTTAACCCCTGCATTGTTCAAGGCTTAACTATAATTGTCCAGTTTCCTCAATACTATTTATTGAAGTTTTTTTTTTTCTCTTGTATGTCCTTTCATCCTTCAATTAAAATCAATTGACCATATTAGTATGGGTTTATTTCTGGGATTTCTATTCTGTTCCCTTGATCTATATGTCCATTTTTGTGCCAGTACCATAGTATTGTTATTATTTTGGCTTTATAATATAGTTTGAAATCAGGGAGCATGATACCTCCAGCTTTTCTCTGTTTCTCAAGATTGCTTTGGCTGAGGTCTTTTATGGCTGCATATAAATTTTAGTATTATTTGTTCTAGTTCTGTGAATGCCTTTGATATTTTGAAAAGGATCGCATTAAATCTGCAGATTGCATTGGTAATACAGACATTTTAAAAATACTAATTTCTCCAATATATGAGCAAAGTGAATCTTTCCATTTATTTCCATTTATTTCAATTCCTTTAATATCTCTAATTTTCAGAGTACAGTCATTCACCTCATTGATTAAATTTACTCCTCAGTATTTTATTCTTTTTGCTGCAATTGTACATAGGATTATTTTCTTAATTTGGTATGTGAAAAAACAAACATCTTTAAACTCTATAAAGAGCCTGTCAGGAAATCTGACAAGGAAAACCTCAAGGTATAGTTTTTCACCCTGCTAATAAATGGTTTCTGCTGTGTTGTCCATTCGTGTTCCTTCCACCTCAAAGTTTCTGTGACTGATATTGCACTATTTTATGAGGAAGGTTATCTTATAAACCAAATACTTTCTATATTTCAGAGTAGTTTACACTTCTCTTTCCTGTTGCTTAAAGCTAAATGACTATTATGGATCAAAACTCCTTATTTTACATGATAGTAGGTGATAGGAATATGCATGAGAGAAAATATTTTTTGAGTTGAAAGCAGATAATGAAAGATAGCTATAATCAAATTGATGTCTATGAATTTAGTTTACTGTTTCACAGATAATTAATAAGAATCTTAGTCCTACAACCATGAGGGACAGCTAGGTGGGTTTGGAAGATGATGACAAACTCCAGAAAGAAATACAGCTTAGCCAACACCTTGATGGCAGTCTTGAGAGACTCTAAGCCAAGAACCCAGCTAAGCCCTGTTCAGACTCCTGAACCATGGATGGAACCTGTGAGATAATAATAAAGTGATGTTTCTATCTTTGAAATTTATTTTCTAACTGTGGGAATGATAGAGTCAACCAGTCGTGTTTGCAGCAACAATTTTAAGACTGATGAAATCCATAGTTATAAAGCAATTTGGTAGTAAAGGTCTGTAAACTTTTTATGGAAATTTGTAAACAATTATTACACATTTATATTTCCCTGAGCCTAGATACCATTCATTATAACCATCAGTTTTATTTCTTCAGATCTAGTTCAAGTCAGCTTTAAAATCTAGGTTAACAATATAGCCACATTAATGTATGCATACCTACGTTTTTAGTGTTATTTATATTTTTATTCAAAGATATTGGTTATTTATTCATGACAGACATACAGAGAGAGAGGCAGACATAGGCAGAGGGAGAAGCAGGCTCCTCACAGAGAGGCCAAAGTGGATTGAGGTCAAACACCCTAGAAATTGTTATATATTTCATGGTAATGTTAATTACATTGAAAAATTGTCTTATAAAAATGCTTTAAAGTGAACACATAATATAAAAATTATCAGCCACATAAGTCATAAAAACTAGATTCCTGCGGTGCTTTAGAATAATTTTTTAATAAATTTATTTTTTATTGGTGTTCAATTTGTCAACATACAAAATAAACCCAGTGCTCATCCCGTCAAGTGCCATTTCAGTGCCCGCCACCCAGTCACCGCCATCCCCCACCCACTTACCCTTCCACCACCCCAGGTTCATTTCCCAGAGTTAGGAGTCTTCCATGTTCGGTCTCCCTTTCTGATATTTCCCACTTATGTTCTCCTTTCCCCTTTATTCCCTTTCACCTTTTTTTAATTTCCCCAAATGAATGAGACCATATAATGTTTGTCTTTCTCTGAGTGACTTATTTCACTCAGCATAATACCCTCCAGTTCCATCCACATCGAAGCAAATGGAGGGTATTTATCGTTTTTAATGGCTGAGTAATATTCCATTGTATACATAGACCACATCTTCTTTATTCATTCATCTTTTGATGGACACTGAGGCTCCATCCACAGTTCGACTATTGTGGACATTGCTGCTATAAACATCGGGGTGCAGGTGTCCCGGAGATTCACTGCATCTGTATCTTTGGGGTAAATCCCCAGCAGTGCAATTGCCAGGTCGTAGGGCAGATCTATTTTTAACTCTTTGAGGAACCTCCACACAGTTTTCCAGAGTGGCTGCACCAGTTCACATTCCCACCAACAGTGCAAGAGGGTACCCTTTTCTCCACATCCTCTCCAACACTTGTGATTTCCTGCCTTGTTACTTTTCCCCATTCTCACTGGTGTGAGGTGGTAACTCATTGTGGTTTTGATTTGGATTTCCCTGATGGCAAGTGATGCAGAGCATTTTCTCATGTGCTTGCTGTCCATGTCTATGTCTTCCTCTGTGAGATTTCTGTCCATGTCTTCGGCCCATTTCATGATTAGATTGTTTCTTTGCCATTGAGTTTAATAAGTTCTTTATAGATCTTGGTACTAGCCATTTATCTGATACATCATTTGCAAATATCTTCCCCCATTCTGTGGGTTGTCTTTTAGTTTTGGACTGTTTCTTTTGCTGTGCAGAAGCTTCTTATCTTGATGAAGTCCCAATAGTTCCTTTTTGCTTTTGTTTCTCTTGCCATTGTGGATGTATCTTGCAAGAAGTCACTGTGGCCAAGTTCAAAAAGGGTGTTGCCTGTGTTCTCCTCTAGGATTTTGATGGAGTCTTGTCTCACATTTAGATCATCCATTTTCAGTTTATTTTGTGGATGGTGCAAAACAGTAGTCTAGATTCAATCTTCTGTATGTGGATGGCCAATTCTCCCAGCACCATTGATTGAAGAGACTGTCTTTTTTCCAGTGGAAAGTCTTTCCTCCTTTGTTGAATATTAGTTCACCATAAAGTTGAGGGTCCACTTCTGGATTCTCTATTCTGTTCCATTGATCTATGGGTCTGTTTTTGTGCCAGTACCACACTGTCTTGATGACCACAGCTTTGTAGTACAACCTGAAATCTGGCATTGTGATACCCCCAGCTATGGATTTCTTTTTTAAAATTACCTTGTCTCTTCGGGGTCTTTTCCGATTCCACACAAATCTTAAAATAATTTGTTCAAACTCTCTGAAGAAAGTCCATGGCATTGTGATAGGGATTGCATTAAACGTGTAAATTGCCCTGGGTAACATTGACATTTTCACAATATTAATTCTTCCAATCCAAGAGCATGGAATATTTTTCCATCTCTTTGTGTCTTCCTCAATTTCACAATAAAAACTACAGAACAATTGTGTTCTGTAGTTTTTAGGGTATAGATCCTTCACCTCTTTGGTTAGGTTTATTCCTAGGTATCTTATGCTTTAGGGTGCAGTTGTAAATGGGATGGACTCATTAATTTCTCTTTCTTCAGTCTCATTGTTAGTGTATAGAAACGCCACTGACTTCTGGGCATAAATTTTGTATCCTGCCACACTGCCAAATTGCTATATGAGTTCTAGCAATCTTGGGGTGGAGTCTTTTGGGTTTTCTAAGTAGAGTATCATGTCATTGGCGAAGAGGGAGAGTTTGACTTCATTGCCAATTTGAATGCCTTTTATTTCTTTTTGTTGTCTGATTGCTGAGGCTAGGACTTCTAGTAGTATGTTGAATAGCAGTGGTGAACAATAGCCAAACTGTGAAAGGAGCATTGGTGTCCATCGAAAGATGAATGGATAAAGAAGATGTGGTTTATGTATACAATGGAATATTTCTCAGCCATTAGAAATGACAAATACCCACCATTTGCTTCAACGTGGATGGAACTGGAGGGTATTATGCTGAGTGAAATAAGTCAATCGGAGAAGGACAAACATTATATGTTCTCGTTCATTTGGGGAATATAAATAATAGTGAAAGGGAATAGAAGGGAAGGGAGAAGAAATGGGTAGGAAATATCAGAAAGGGAGACAGAACGTAAAGACTCCGAACTCGGGGAAACAAACTAGGGGTGGTGGAAAGGGAGGAGGGTGGAGGGTGGGGGTGAATGGGTGACGAGCACTGAAGGGGGCACTTGATGAGAAGAGCACTGGGTGTTATTCTGTATGTTGGCAAATTAACACCAATGAAAAATAAATTTATTATTTAAAAAAATGAATAGCAGTGGTGAGAGTGGACATCCCTGTCTTGTTCATGATCTTAGGGGAAAGGCTCCCAGTGCTTCTCCATTGAGAATTATATTTGCTGTGGGCTTTTCTTAGATGGCTTTTAACATGCTGAGGAATGTTCCCTCTATGCCTACATTCTGAAGAGTTTTGATCAGGAATGGATTCTGTATTTTGTTAAATGCTTTCTCGGCATCTATTGAGAGGATCCTATGGTACTTGTTTTTTCTCTTGCTGATATAATGAATCATATTGACTGTTTTATGAGTGTTGAACCAGCTTTGCACCACGGGGATAAATCCCACTTGGTCATGGTGAATAATCTTCTTAATGTATTGTTGTATCCTATTGGCTAGTATCTTGTTGAGAGTTTTTGCATCCATGTTCATCAGGGATATTGATCTGTAATTCTCCTTTTTGGAGGGGTCTTTGTCCGGTTTTGGAACTAAGGTGATGCTGGCCTCATAGAACGAATTTGGAAGTACTCCATCTCTTTCTATCTTTCCAAACAGCTTTCGTAGAATAGGTATGCTTTCTTCTTTAAAAGTTTGATAGGATTCCCCTGGGAAGCCATCTGGCCCTGGACTTTCGTGTCTTGGGAGGTTTCTGATGACTGCTTCAATTTCCTCCCTGGTTACTGGCCTGTTAAGATTTCTATTTCTTCCAGTACAAGTTTTGGTAGTTTGTGGTTTTCCATAAATGCATCCATTTCTTCTAGATTGCCTAATTTGCTGGCGTATAGCTGGTCATATGTTTTTAAAATCGTTTGTATTTCCTTGGTGTTGGTAGTGATCTCTCCTTTCTCATTCATGATTTTATTAATTTGAGTCCTCTCTCTCCTCTTTTTAATAAGGCTGGCTAATGGTTTATCTATCTTATTAATTCTTTCAAAGAACCAACTCCTGGTTTTCTTGATCTATTCCACTGTTCTTCTGGTCTTGATGTCATGGAGTTCTGCACGAATCTTTATTAACTCTCTTCTTCTGCTGGGTATAGGATCTATTTGCTGTTTTTTCTCTAGCTCCTTTAGATGTATGGTTAGCTTTTGTATTTGAGTTCTTTCCAGTTTTTGGATGGATGCTTGTATTGCGATGTATTTCCCCCCCAGGACTGCTTTTGCTGTATCCCAAAGGTTTTGAATGGTTGTATCTTCATTCTAATTAGTTTCCATGAATCTTTTTAATTCTTCTTTAATTTCCTGGTTGACCTTTTCATCTTTTAGCAGGATGGTCCTTAACCTCCATGTGTTTGAGGTCCTTCCAAACTTCTTCTTGTGATTTAGTTATAATTTCAAGGCATTATGGTCTGAGAATACACAAGGGATTATCCCAATCTTTTGGTATCAGTTCAGACCCGATCTGTGACCCAGTATGTGGTCATTTCTGGAGAAAGTTACATGTGCACTTGAGAAGAATGTGTATTCAGTTGCGTTTCGAAGTAAAGTTCTGTATATATCTGTGAAATCCATCTGGTCCAGTGTCTCATTTAAAGCTCTTGTTTCTTTGGAGATGTGCTTAGAAGACCTATCAAGTATAGAAAGTGCTAGATTGAAGTCACCAAGTATAAGTGTATTATTATCTAAGTATATCTTAACTTTGCTTATTAAATGATTGATATTTTTGGCAGTTCCCACATTCGGGGCATATATATTGAGGATTGTTAAGTCCTCTTGTTGGATAGATCCTTTAAGTATGATATAGTGTTCCTCTTCATCTCTCACTATAGTCTTCGGGATAAACTTTAGTTTATCTGATATAAGGATGGCAACCCCTGCTTTCTTTTGAGAACCATTTGAGTGGTAAATGGTCCTCCAAGCTTTTATTTTCAGGCTGCAGGGGTCCCTATGTCTAAAATGAGTCTCTTGTAAGCAGCAAATAGATGGGTCCTCCTTTTTTACCTAGTCTGAAACCCTGCGCCTTTTGATGGGGTCATTAAGCCCATTCACATTCAGAGTTACTATTGAAAGATATGACTTAGTAGTGTCATCATGACACCTATTCAGTCCCTGTTTTTTTGGATTGTTCCATTGGACTTCTTCTTAAAGAAGAATTTTAAGAGACCCCCTTAAAATTTTTTGCAGAGCTGGTTTGGAGGTCACATATTCTTTCAGTTCCTGCCTGTCTTGGAAGCTCTTTATCTCTCCTTCTATTCTAAATGAGAGCCTTGCTGGATAAAGTATTCTTGGCTGCATGTTCTTCTCATTTAGGACCCTGAATATATCCTGACAGCCCTTTCTGGCCTGCCAGGTCTCTGTGGAGAGGTCTGCTGTTAATCTGATATTTCTCCCCATATAAATTAGGGATCTCTTGTCTCTTGGTGCTTTAAGGATCTTCTATTTATCTTTGGAATTTGCAAGCTTCACTCTTAAATGTCGATGTGTTGAGTGGTTTTTATTGATTTTAGGGGGGTATCTCTATATTTCCTGGATCTTAATGCCTGTTTCCTTTCCCAGATTAGGAAAGTTTTCAGATATGATTTGTTGAAATACACATTCTGGCCCTCTGGCCCTTTCGGTGCCCTTGGAAACCCCAATTAAATGTAGATTTTTTCTTCCTCAGGCTGTCATTGAATTCCCTTAATGTATCCTCATGGTCTTTTAATTGTTTGTCTCTTTTTTTCTCAGTTTCCCTCTTTGCCATCAACTTGTCTTCTATGTCACTCACTGGTTCTTCCACTTCGTTAACCCTCATTGTTAGGGCCTCTAGTTTGGATTGCATCTCCTTTAATTGGTTTTTAATTTTTGCCTGATTGCATCTAAATTCTGCAGTCATGAAGTCTCGAGTCCTTTCTGCTTTTTTCTAGAGCCAACAGTAGCTTTATAATAGTGTTTCTGAATTGGCTTTCTGACATTGAATTGTAATCCAAATTTTGTAACCCTGTGGGAGAGAGGACTGTTTCTGATTCTTTCTTTTGAGGTGAGTTTTTCCTTCTAGTCATTTTGCTCAGTGCTGAGTGGCCAAAAACAAGTTGTATTGGGAAAAGAAGAAAAAGAGAGAAGAGAAAGAAGGAAAAAAAAGAAAAAAAAGAAGAAAACAAAGAAAAAAAGAGAAGAAAAGAAAAAAAACGGCGGGGAGGGGCGGAAGCAAACAGAAATCAAAAAACAAAAAAAAAAAACAAGGGCTGAATATCCTCTGATTCTGTATACTGTAAGTCCCTCGACTTCCCCTGGAACTTTCCAGTGCTGCTTGGTCAATAATTTGTTTTTCCCATGTCCGTCTAATGGTCTTCTGGGGGAGGGGCCTTCTGTGCTGATTTTCAGGTGTTAGCACTTGGGGACGCTGCTCAGCCCCCTGCCTGGTGCAGGGCTCAGTGAAAGATGTTTAAGCTGTTTATCCAGTGAGGCCACTGTAAGGCTCAGTGGGGGTTATTTATCCTGTGAGGCCCCAGGAGGAACAAGAACAGTGGCAACGGCCAGGTCTGGAGGCCTGGATTAAGCTCCTGCAGTAACTACCAGTAACTACGGGGCTCTTAGTCTGCAGGTGTTTGGATGCTCCGGGGCGGGGCCGCTGATCTGCTCAGCTCGGGGCAGGAGTGTCCTTGCTGTCCTGGGCCCTCCTGGCTTCCGCCTGTCCCGGGGGGAGCACCGGATCTTGGGCTGTGTCCCCGGCGCCTTGTCCTCCCGGGCCAGCACTGTTGGATTCTGCTCCCGGGTGCGCAGCCCCCTCCACGCAGAGCCTCTGTCAGAGCCGCCTCCAAGCTGCTCCCGGTTCCATCCGGGCGTCTACTTCAGCCCTTTAGGGAGCTCGGCTTCCGGGGTGTGGCACGCTCTCCCCAGGGCACAGGTGCTCTGTTAGAGTCCCTGAGAGCTGAGTGCATCCCCACCGCTCCTGGGATCATGCTCCATCACCCTGTGAGCGCCTTTCTATCCGGGAAGATTGGTGAATCTCTTGCTTCTCCGGGAGGGAGTTGCTTTCCTGTCCTGGGGACACTGGCCCCAGCCTTAGCCTGGCTCCTCGCAGAGCCCCTCCCGCTTGGATGCCTTTTGTTTCTTTATTTCTTTTTTCCCTGTCTTCCTACCTTGATAGAAGCGTGAACTCTTCCTACTCCAGCATTCCAGCTGTTCTCTCTTTAAATCTCAGGCCGAATTCGTAGATTTTCAGGATTTTTTGAAGGTTATCTAGGTAATTTCGTGGGGACAGGTGACTTGGGGAACCTACTCTTCCACAATCTTGCCCCGTCAGCGTCAGAATAAATTTTTACTAGCTATATTATAATTCAAAAATTCCAGCATGCAGAGGTTATTTGTATAATAAGTGGGCCATTAGGGAAATACAAATCAAAACCACAATAAGATACCACCTCACCAGTGAGAATGGGGAAAATTAACAAGGCAGGAAACCACAAATATCGGAGAGGATGTGGAGAAAAGGGAACCCTCCTGCACTGTTGGTGGCAATGTGAACTGGTGCAGCCACTCTGGAAAACTGTGTGGAGGTTCTTGAAAGAGTTAAAAATAGATCTGCCGTACCATCCAGCAATTGCACTGCTGGGGATTTACCCCAATAATACAGATGCAGTGAAACGCCGGGACACCTGCACCCCAATGTTTATAGCAGCAATGTCCACAATAGCCAAACTGTGGAAGGAGCCTCAGTGTCCACCGAAAGATGAATGGATAAAGAAGATGTGGTCCATGTATACAATGGAATATTACTCAGCCATAAGAAACGACAAATACCCACCATTTGCTTCGATATTTGGAACTGGAGGGTATTATGCTGAGTGAAATAAGTAAATCGGAGAAGGACAAACATTATATGGTCTCATTCATTTGGGGAATATAGATAATAGTGAAAGGGAATAGAAGGGAAGGGAGAAGAAATGGGTGGAAATATCACAAAGGGAGACAGAACATAAAGACTCCTAACGAGGAGGAAGGGGAGGAGGGCGGGGGGTGGGGGTGAATGGGTGACAGGCACTGAGGGAGCACTTGACGGTATGAGCACTGGGTGTTATTCTGTATGTTGGCAATTTGTTGGCAAATTGAACACCAATAAAAATATTTATTATTAAAAAAATAAAAAACAAATCTCTAGAGAAAATGATCCCTTCATAATATTATTACTGTTGGAGAAATCTGAAACTTTTCTCACTAACATTGTTATTATTTTTATAAATTTATTTTTTATTGGTGTGCAATTTGCCAACATATAGAATAACACCCAGTGCAGCATCCATTCCTGATCAAAACTCTTCAGAATGTAGGCATAGAGGGAACATTCCTCAACATCTTAAAAGCCATCTATGAAAAGCCCACAGCAACTATCATTCTCAACGGGGAAACACTGGGAGCCTTTCCCCTAAGATCAGGAACAAGATAGGGATGTCCACTCTCACCACTGCCAGTCAACATAGTACTGGAAGTCCTAGCCTTAGCATTCAGGCAACAAAAAGAAATAAAAGGCATTCAAATTGGCAAAGAAGAAGTCAAACTCTCCCTCTTCACCGATTACATGATACTCTACTTAGAAAACCCAATAGCCTCCACCCCAAGATTGCTAGAACTTATACAGCAATTTGGCAGTGTGGCAGGATATAAAATCAATACCCAGAAGTCAGTGGCATTTCTATACACTAACAATGAGACTGAAGAAAGAGAAATTAAGATGTCCATCCCATTTACAACTGCACCCAAAAGCATAAGATACCTAGGAATAAACCTAACCAAAGAAGTAAAGAATCTATACCCTAAAAACTACAGAACACTTCTGAAAGAAATTGAGGAATCTCCACAAAGAGATGGAAAAATATTCCATGCTCATGGATTGGAAGAATTAATATTGTGGAAATGTCAAAGTCACCCAGGGCAATTTACACGTTTAATGCAATCCCTATCACAATACCATGGACTTTCTTCAGAGAGTTGGAACAAATCATCTTAAGATTTGTGTGGAAGCAGAAAAGACCCTGAATAGCCAGGGGAATATTAAAAAAGAAAACCATAGCTGGGGGCATCACAATGCCAGATTTCAAGTTGTACTACAAAGCTGTGGTCATCAAGACAGTGTGGTACTGGCACAAAAACAGACCCATAGATCAATGGAACATAAAAGTGGATCCAGTAGTGGACCCTCAACTTTATGGTGAACTAATATTCAACAAAGGAGGAAAGACTATTCCCTGGAAAAAAGACAGTCTCTTCAAAAAATGGTGCTGGGAAAATTGGACATCCACATGCAGAAGAATGAAACTAGACTGCTCTCTTGCACCATACACAAAGATAAACTCAAAATGGATGAAAGATCTCAATGTGAGTCAAGATTCCATCAAAATCCTAGAGGAAAACACAGGCAACACCCTTTTTGAACTTGGCCACAGTAACTTCTTGCAAGATTCATCCATGAAGACATGAGAAACAAAAGCAAAAATGAACTATTGGGACTTCATCAAGATAAGTAGCTTTTGCAAAGCAAAAGATACCATCAACAAAACTCAAAGACAACCTACAGAATGGGAGAAGATATTTGCAAATGACCTATCAGATAAAGGGCTAGTTTCCAAGATCTATAAAGAACTCATTAAACTCAACAGCAAAGAAACAAACAATCCAATCATGAAATGAGCAAAAGACATGAACAGAAATCTCACAGAGGAAGACAGAGACATGGCCAACAATACATGAGGAAGTGCTCCGCATCACTTGCCATCAGGGAAATCCAAATCAAAACCACAATGAGATCCCACCTCACACCAGTGAGAATGGGGCAAATTAACAAGGCAGGAAACCACAAATTTTTGAGAGGATGTGGAGAAAGGGGAATCCTCTTGCACTCTTGTTGGCAATGTGAACTGGTGCAGCCACTCTTGAAAACCGTGTGGAGGTTCCTCAAAGAGTTAAACATCGATCTGCCCTAAGACCCAGCAATTGCACTGCTGGGGATTTTCCCCAAAGATACAGATGCAGTGAATCGCCGGGACACCTGCACCCTGATGTTTATAGCAGCAATGGCCACGATAGCCAAACTGTGGAAGGAGCCTCGGTGTCCAACGAAAGATGAATGGATAAAGAAGATGTGGTTTATGTATACAATGGAATATTACTCAGCCATTAGAAACGACAGATACCCACCCTTTGCTTCCACGTGGATGGAACTGGAGGGTAATTTGCTGAGTAAAATAAGTCAATCGGTGAAGGACTAACATTATATGGTCTCTATCATTTGGGGAATATAAAAAATAGTGAAAGGGAATAAAGGGGAAAGGAGAAAAATGAGTGGAAATATCAGAAATGGGGACAGAACATGAAAGACTCCTAACTCTGGGAAATGAACTAGGAGTGGTGGAAGGGGAGGTGGGCGGGTGGCGGGTGTGACTGTGTGTAGGGTACCAGTGTTATTTTACAAAGAGTAGAGTTAAATACAACTTCAGTGAGAGGAACAGTGCATGGGATTTCCATTAATTAAAATCTTAATTTTGAAATTTAAAAAAAAAGAATCATTCTAAATAGAAGAAAATCTAGAAACAGAAGAAAATCTAGAAACAGGAAATATAGAATAAATTAAGGCTATCTGTTAAGTGATGTCTAAAATCCATTTTATAGCATATTTCAACATTTTGAACATTAGTTTTTATTGCTACCTATTCACTTAGCAGCAAAATGTTCCTAAACTACAATGGAGAATCAACATGTGGTTTAAATTTTACCAGTAGACAGGGGATTCCTGGGTGCCTCAGTGGTTTAGCACCTGCCTTCAGCCCAGGGTGTGATCCTGGAGGCCTGGGATTGAGTCCCACATCAGGCTCCCTGCATGGAGCCTGCTTCTCCCTCTGCCTGTGTCTCTGCCTCTCTCTCTCTCTCTCTCTCTCTCTCTCTTTCTCTGTCTCTCATGAATAAATAAATAAAATCTTTAAAAAATTAAATAAGTTTTATCAGTAGACGTTTAATAAATATCTGTTGATTTGATATTAAAAATATTTCTTAAAAATTTGTATACTTCAAACTAAACAAATAAATAGGATCAGAATTAGAATTTATAAAAGATTGTCTTTTTCCTCTGTGATTTTTAATTATGTGTGTCAATTTGACTAGCCCACAGTACTTACAATTAGGTCAAATACCAGTCTAGGGGGCACCCCGGGGGCGCAGTGGTTTGGCGCCGCCTGCAGCCTGGGGTGTGATCCTGGAGACCGGGTATCGGGTCCCACATCGGGGTCCCTGCATGGAGCCTGCTTCTCCCTCTGCCTCTCTCTCTCTCTGTCTCTATGAATAAATAAATAAAATCTTAAAAAAAAAATACCAGTCTAGGTATCTTGAGGGCATTTCTAGATGAGGACCAATGTAGATATTGTGAGGGCATTTTCTAGATGAGATTAATATTTAAATCATAGAATTATATTAAGCAGATTTCCCTCCATAAAGTAGGTACACTTCATTTAATCAGTTAAGGCCTTATGGGGAAATAAATTGAATCTCCTAAGGAAAAGAGAATTCTCCCTCCACACTGTCTTTGGACTTGAGATGAAAAATCAACAACTCTTCTCTGGGTTTCCAGTCTGCCATCGCATCTTGTAGATTTCAGAATTTAAGCTTCCAGAATTGTATGAACCAAATCCTTAAATCTCTCTCTCTCCCTCTCTCTGTACACACACACACACACACACACACGCACGCACACACACACTCACAGACACATCCTATTTGTTCTGTTTCCTTAGAGAACACTGATTAATACAGATTTTGGTACCACGAGTGGTTCTGGAGGAACAGAATCTTAAGGATGAATCTTTTGAATTGATTCTTGGGTTTCTGGAAGTGGTTTTGTATGTGATTTGATTTAAAAGCACTAATGATTCTATTTCCAGTAGGAAAGAGAGCACTGATAATTTGGTGTGATATCGCAATAGAGATTCAATTGAATCTATATTGAGAGTCAAATATCTATTGAGAATTCAAAATACCATCTTAGATTATTCCTAATAAAATAACTATAAGACACAAGGTTCTAAGTGACCTCATATATGATACTTTTGGATATACATTTACAAAATAATTTGTATAATGAAATTTCTTGGTTGCTTCTAATAGAGATGGACCAAGTAGACAAAGAATAGGATGAGCTCAAGGATTATAAATTCCAACTCAAATTCTGCACAAATGATCTGGAAGTTTTAATGTCTGCCTGAAAGAAACCATACCCAGAATCCTCCTGTGTGTGGACAAATTATGATACAAATCAAATTCCCAAATTTCAGGGTATCTGCTGCTTTAAGGGTATTGATTAAAAAGAAATGAGATCTTGAAAATTAAAATGAGTATATATAGGAAGGTATTGATGATGCTGAGGATGTCGAACCTCTAAATTCTGATTAGTCTTTTTTGCCAGAACAAGCACTTTCTCTAACTCTATCTGAGCAGATTAACCTTGCTGTGACTGAGGATATGGTAATGACTTCCCCTGAGGTAGTTGCCTTGGAAGACACCACTGATTCTCCTCAGGACCTACCCTCAAATCCCCCTTCTTTGTTTCTAAACCTATAACTCACCCCAAGTCCAAGCACAGTCTCTAAACTTGAGATACAATATGTGACCCACGAAGAGGTGTACACAATTATTTTAGACATAAATACTATATGGAAAAATGTTTCTCATTAATAGTATGTCTTACATAGTAATATTATATTATGCAAATATATGAATTATAAAGAGTATATAGAGTAGCAGTTTTCAGTTTCAATCACCCTGAATAGATTGAGTTCCTACCATATTATAGGTATCCTTTCACAGATTTATCCTATTTATCTATAATCATTTCTAATAAATTTTATGCTCAGGTTCAAGAAATAAAGGAAGAATATTATAAACAATTGTATGCTAACAAATTAGTCAATCTGGAAGAAATAGATAAATTACTACAAACACATAAATTACCAAAATGGAAACAGGAAGAAATATAAAATCTGAACAGACCCATAACCAGCAATCAAACAGAATCTGTAATCAAAAATCTCCCAACAAACAAGAGTCCAGGGCCAAATGGCTTCCCAGTAGAATTCTACCAAACCCATTATATGAGGTCAGCATTAACCTGATCTGACAACCGAGCAAAGAACCCACTGAAAAGGACAATTACAGACCAACATCCCTGATGTAAATGGATGCAAAAATTCTTAACAAGATACTAGATAATTGAATCCAACAGTACATTACAAGGATTATTTACCACTACGAAGTGGGATTTATTCCTGGGCTGTAAGGGTGGTTCAATATCCACAAATCAATCAACATTATACACCACATTAATAAAAAGAAAGGATAAGAACTATATGATCCTTTCAATAGATGTAGAAAAATCATTTGACAAAATACAGCATGATTTCTTGGTAAAAACTCTGCATACTGTAGGGATAGATACCTCAATAACATAAACACCACATCTGAAAGACCCACAGCTAATAATACTATCCTCAAAACTATCAGTTTTTCCCCTAAGGTCAGGAATGTAATAGGGATGTCCACTCTCTTCACTGTTGTTCAACATAGTACTGGAAATCTTATCCTCAGCAATCAGACAACAAAAAGAAATAAAGGGTATCCAAATCATCAAAGAGGAAGTCAAACTTTTACTCTTCACAGAGGACATGATACTGTATGTAAAAAAAAAAAAACCCAAAAGACTCCATCAAAAAATTAAAACTTATACAGGAATTCAGCAAAGTAGCAGGATATAAAATCAATGCACAGATGTCTGTTGAATTTCTATATACTAACAATGAAGCAGCAGAAAGAGAAATCAAGAAATCAACCCCATTTACAATTATACCAAAAAGCATATGATACCTAGAAATGAACTTAACCAAAGACATAAAAGACCTGTATACTGAGAAATATAGAACAGTTATGAAAGAAATTATAGACAATACAAAGAAATAGAAACACTTCATGCTTATGGATTGGAAGAAAAATTTTGTTAAAAAATGTCTATACTACCAAAAGCAATCTACACATTTAATGAAGTCCTTATCACAATACCACCATCGTTTTTCATGGAGTTAGAACAAAGTAGCCTAAAATTTGTATGGAAACACAATAGACCCTGAATAGCCAAACCAATTCTGAAAAAGAAAAGCAAAGCTGGAGGCATCACAATTCTGGACATTATGACATTATGACATTACAGTGCCATAGTCATCAAGATAGTATGGTACTGGCACAAA
This sequence comes from Canis lupus dingo, assembly GCF_003254725.2. Classification (NCBI taxonomy): domain Eukaryota; kingdom Metazoa; phylum Chordata; class Mammalia; order Carnivora; family Canidae; genus Canis; species Canis lupus. The sequence continues at coordinate 68,550,151 of NC_064281.1, forward strand.
AACAGATATATGGATCAATTAGGGAGAATAGAAAAACCAGAAATGGTCAACTAATATTTGACAAAGCAGGAAAGAATATTCAATGGAAAAATGAGTCTCTTCAACAAATGGTGTTGGGGAAACTGGATAGAAACATGTAGAGGAATGAAACCAGAGCACTTTTTTACACCATACACAAAAATAAATTCAAAATAGATTAAAGACCTAAATATGAGACAGGAAACCATCAAAATCCTAGAGGATATCACATTGGCTGTAGTATCTTCTTACTAGAAATGTCTCCCAAGGTAAGGGAAACAAAAGCAAGAATGAATCATTGGGACTTCATCAAGATAAAAAGCTTCTGCACAGTGAAAAAAAAAACTAAACTAAAAGGCAACCTATAGAATGGGAGAAAATATTTGCAAATAGCATATCTGATAAAAGGTTATTATACAACATCTATAAAGAACTTATCAATCTTAACACCCAAAAACCAAATAATCCAGTTAAATAATATCCAGAAGCCATGAATAGACATTTTTCCAACGAAGACATCTAAATGGCTAACAGACATATGAAAAGATGCTCAACTTCAGTCATCATCTGGGAAATACAAATCAAATATACCTTAAGATATTATCTCACCCCTGTCAGAGTGGCTAAAATTAACAACAAAGGAAACAATAGATATTGGTGAGGGTACAGAGAAAAGGGAAGCTTGCTACACCATTGGTGGGAACGCAAACTGGTACAGATTGTCTGGAGAACAAGCATAGATTTCCTCAAAAGGTTAAAAATAAAACTACCCTATGATGCATCAATTTTACTACTAGTTATATACACAAGGGATACAAAAATACTGATTCAATGGAACATATATACCCCAATGTTTATAGAAGCATTATGAACCATAGTCAAATTATTGAAAGAGCACACAAGACCATCAACTCATTAATAGGTAAAGAAGAGGTGGTAATTATATACAATGTAATATTACTCAGCCATAAAAAATGAAATCTTGCCATTTGTAATGATGTGGATGGAGCTAGAATGTATTATGTATGCTAAGTAAAAGAAGTCAGAGAATGATAAATATCATGATTTCACTCATGTGGAATTTAAGAAACAAAACAGATGAATATAAGGGAAGAGGGTAAAAATAGAGGGAGTCAAGCCATAAGAGGCTTTTAACTAGAAAGAACAAACAGTGCTGATAGATGGTTGGTGGGCAAGGGATAGTATAAATGTATGATAGGTATTAAGGAAGGCACTTATGATGAACACTGGGTATTATATGTAAGTGATCGATAACTAAATTCTACTCATGAAATCAATATTGCAGTATATATTAATCAACTAGAATTTAAAATAAAAATTAGGAAAAGAAAAAATTAAAAACTAAAAATAAATAAAAATAAAGGAGGAATCACACACACACACACACACACACACACACACAAAATCAATACTCTAATATGACCAACAAAGTGAGAGAGAGGGAAAGGAGAAGAGAAAGGAGAGGGGGGGGGGGGCAGTGAGAGCAACAGGGGTCCTATACATAATATATAGAAAATATTTTACAAAAAGAGCATCTATAAATATAAGTAGACATGATAAAATTATTTTTAACATTTTTTCATATTTTTTTCAGCAATAATTCACAATATTTTCTCTATGACATTTTGAAGGACTCAGTTTGTGGAGAAGCCTAGTATAAATACTATTTTTAGGGTTTGACTTATATTTCCCAAGGCTGGTAAACTACACCAACATAAAAAATTCTGAACATGCTTTCAATATGACCATATTCTTTGTCACTCAACTGATATTCTGATAAGTGGAAATGACTTCTTTTCTGGGACATATAGATGTCAGTGTAATATTTTTATTATATCAATCAATATAAATTTCATTTAATCTTTTATAAGTTTGTAAAATATATGTCATTGGAAAATGTTTATAATTATCCATATTATTTTAAGATAGACCATTCTATCTGCACTATTAACTGCTATTAGATTGCCCAATTGGTTTCCTATGTGGATCTTGTCACAAATTAAGGTTTTTTTTTAAGTTTTTTATTCATTATATTTATTTATTTATGATATTTCCCCCCTTAGAATGTGAGAACAATTATGTATAGTAGGGGCCATGTCTGTCTTGTTTAACATTCTATCTCCAGTGCCAAGCAAAGTGCCTGATATGTAAGGGATTCTTGATAAATGCATCTTATGTAAGTAAATGGATGAACCACAAATAGACCTTAAAATATATCTTCAATACCATCATTTGTCAAATGTCACAAAAATTAAATAACTTCTTAAAACATGTGAAGAAAAATGAAAGTCGTAATGGGGAAAGAGTATAGTTGAAGCAAACATAAAGTGTCTAGCACTCAAAATGAAGCAGAGATATCACTTAAGTTGATAAATAATGTATCTAAGCATTCTGAAGCCCATTTCAATATAATGGAAGCCAGAAATAGATAAATTCACCAAGAGAAATGTCCCTTCATTATTAATTATTGTTTTTCAGTTTTAGTAGTAAATCAATTTCAAGAATGTTTCAGCAATACAAATATAAGTAGATTAATCATTTATAACACTAGCACAGGGGTCAAAACACAAACACATTCAAACCAATTATATTTTTAAAAACCAGTCAAGGCATTCACAAAATAAAACAATGTAAAATACGACATCATATATATAAATAAATACATAAATATGGTGGAAAGGTAAAAACTACTGCTTTTAGAATGTGTTCAAACTTAAGTGACCATTAACTCAATATAGACTGCTATATGTATGTTATATGTAAACCTAATGGTAACCACAAGTAAAACGTGTAATAGATACAGAAAAAAATATGGAGAAGGTAATCTGCACATATCACTAAAGAAAGCCAGCAAACCACAAGGAAAGAGAGCAAGAGAAGAAAAGAACAGAGAAAAATTAAAAACAAACAAACAAAAAACAAACAAAACCATAAAATAGGTAACAAAATGTCAATAAGCCCATGCCTATCAATAATTATTTCAAATAAAAATAGACTAAGTGATCTAATCAAAAGACATAGGGTGACTGAATGGATAAAACATGCAAGACACATCTACAGGCTACCTGCAGGAGATTCACTTCAGACCTAATTTTACATCCAGATTGAAAGTGAAGAGATGGAAAAATATTCACCATGCAAATGGAAGCAAAAAGAAAGCTGGAGTAACAGTACTTATATCAGACAAAATGGACTTTAAAATAAAGACTGAGATGGGATGCCTGGGTGGCTCAGCATTTGAGCGGCTGCCTAATGCTCATGATGTGATCCTGGAGTTCCAGGATGGAGTCCCAAATTGGGCTCCCTGCGAGGAACCTGCTTCTCCCTCTTCCTGTGTCTCTGCCTTCTCTCTGTGTCTCTCATGAATGAATAAAAACTTAAAAAAAAAAGACTGAGATAAGAGACAAAACAGCAACAACAAAAGCACTACATAATGATAAAGGGAAAAATCCAACAAGAGGATATAGCAATTGTAAATATTTATGCACCCAACATGAGACTCCTAAATATATAAAGCACCTATTAACAGATATAAGGGAAAAAGAAAATGACAGTGGTATAATAATAGTAGGGAACTTTAACACCCCATTTAAATCAATAGATAGATTACCCAGACAGAAAATCAACAAGGGAACAGTGCCTTTGAATGACACATTGGACCAGTTAGACCTAACAGATATATTAACAATGTTTCACCCAGGGACACCTGGGTGGTTCAGTGGTTGGGTGTCTACCTTGGACTCAGGGCGTGACCCTGGTATCAGGGATTGAGTACCACATGGGGTTCCCTGCAGGGAGCCTGCTTCTTCTTCTGCTTATATCTCTGCTTCTCTCGCTCTCTCTCATAAATAAATCCAAAAAAGAGTGTTTCATCCAAAATAAGCAGAATACACATTAGTTTCAATAACATATGAAACATTTTCCAAAAGAGGTCATGTCAGAAAACAAGCCTCAATAAATTAAAAAAAAAAAAAAAGACTGGTCATATCATGCATCTTTTCCCTACCACAAAAGTGTGAAACTAGAAATTAGTAATGAGAAAAGATCCAGAAAGGACACAAATACACGGAGGCTAAATAACATGCTTACTAAATAATTTGATCAACCAAGAAATAAAAAATAAATTAATTAAAAAATACATGGAGACAAATTAAAGTACAATGGTTCAAAGTTTTTGGGATACATCAAATGCTATTTTAAGAGGGGAGATTATAGCAATATAGACCTACCTCAAGAAACAAGAAAAATCTCAAACAGCTTAACCTTACACCTAAAGAACTTAGAAAAAAGAGAACAAAGTCTAAAGCCAGTAGAAAGGAGAAAATAATAAAGATTAAAGCAAAAATAAATAAAATAGAGACTAAAATACCAGAACAGATAAATGAAAACATAAGGCAGTTCTTTGAAAAGATATCAAAATTGATCAAAGTTTAGCCAGGGTCATGAAACAGAGAGAAAGAGGACTCAAATAAATGAAATCAGAAATTAAGGAGGGGAAAAAAACAACACCAGAGAAATATAAAGGATTATGAAAGAATATTATGAAAAGTTGTATCACAATAAATTGGATGACCTAGAAGAAATTGATACATTTCTAGAAACATATAGCCTTCAAAAACTGAATCAGAAAGAAATAGAAAATTTGAACAGACCAATTACTAGCAATGATATTGAATCAGTAATCAAAAAATTTTCAACAAATAAAATTGTAGCACCACATGTCATAACAGGTGAATTATACAAAATATTTAAAGAAAAGTTAATGTCTGTTTTACATAAAGTATTCCCCCAAAAAAATAGAAGAGGAAGAAAAGCTTCCAAATTTATTCTACCAGATGGGCATTACCGTATACCATACCAGATGACACAACATCATGATGATGATGCTCAACAACAAGAACAACAACAACAAAAAGAAAACTATGGCCAATATCTCTGATGAGCATACATGCAAAAATATTTATTTTTATTTATTTTTATTTATTTTTATTTTTTTATTTATTATTTATGATAGTCACACAGAGAGAGAGAGGCAGAGACACAGGCAGAGGGAGAAGCAGGCTCCATGCACCGGGAGCCCGATGTGGGATTCGATCAGGGGTCTCCAGGATTGCGCCCTGGGCCAAAGGCAGGTGCCAAACCGCTGCACCACCCAGGGATCCCCCATGCAAAAATCTTCAACAAAATTTTAACAAACCAACTCAACATTACATACAAGAAAAAATTATTTGCTACTATCAAATGAGGTTTAGTCCAGGAGTGAAAATATTTGCAAATCAGTAAACGTGATATATCATATAAACTAGAGAAAGGATACAAAACATGATCATCTCAATAGATGCAGAAAAAGGATTAGACAAAGTGCAAGTTCTATTTATTATAAAAACTCTTGACAAAGTAAATTTAGGGAAACTTACCTCAATATAATAAAGGCCTTGTAATAAGGCCTTGGAAAAATCCACAACAAACATACTCAATGGTGAAAATTTGAGAGCTTTTCCTCTAAGGTGAGGAACAAGAAGACAGGTATGTCCACTCTTACTTTTATTAAACATAATACTAATGTCTTAGTAACAGCAATTAGACAAGAAAAAATGAAATGAAAGCTATCTATATTGGTTTAAAAAAAGAAGTCAAACTGTCACTATTTGCAGATGACATAATACTTACATAGAAAAACCTAAAGAATCCACAAAAAACTACTATAATTGATAAATGAAAGTTGGAGGATACAAAATTAATATACAGGAGCCTGTTCCATCTCTATACACTACTAATGAAGTAGGAGAAAGAGAAATTAAGAAAGCAACCTCAGGGATCCCTGGGTGGCACAGCGGTTTGGCGCCTGCCTTTGGCCTAGGGCGCGATCCTGGAGACCCAGGATCGATTCCCACATCGGGCTCCCGGTGCATGGAGCCTGCTTCTCCCTCTGCCTGTGTCTCTGCCTCTCCTTCTCTCTCTGTGACTATCATAAATAAATAAAAATTAAAAAATATATATATATTTAAAAAAAAGAAAGCAACCTCATTTACAATTTCCCCCCAAACAAGAAGATACCTAAGAATAAACTTAAGCAAGGAGGTAAAAGATCTGTACTTGAAAAACTCTAAAATACTGATGAAAGAAATTGAAGAAGCCACAAACAAATGTATATCCCATTCTCATGGATTTGAGGAACCAATATTGTTAAAATGCCTATGCTATCCAAAGTGCTCTATACATTTAATGTCATCCCTATCAAAATACCAACAATGTTTTTTAAAAGATTTTATTTATTTATTTATGAGACACAGAGAGAGAGAGAGATACAGAGAGAGAGGCAGAGACACAGACAGAGGGAGAAGCAGGCTCCATGCAGAGAGCCCGATGAGGGACTCGATCCCGGGTCTCCGGGGATCAGGCCCTGGGCCGAAGGCAGCGCTAAACCACTGAGCTTCCAGGCTGCCCCCCAACAACATTTTTTAAAGAACTAGAATAATACTAAAATTTGTATGGAGCCAAAAAAGACCCTGAATATTCAAGGCAATCTTGAAAAAGAAGAGTAAAGTTGGAGGTATCACCATCCCAGATTTCAAGATACAGTAAAAATCTGTAGTAATCCAAACAGTATGGCGCTGCCACAAAAATAGACTAGATCAAAAGAACAGAGTGGAAAAGAGAGAAATAAGTCCATATTTTCACAAGCTTTTAATCTTTAACAAAAGAGGCAAGAATATACAATCGGGGAAAGACATTCTATTTAACGGTGTTCAAAAACGGGGCAAATATGTACAAGAAGAATGAAACTGGACCACCTTATTATACCATATACAAAAATAAACCCAAACTGGATTAAATACTGAAATATGAAACATGAAACCATAAAATGCATAGAAAACATAGGCAGTGATTTCTGTGGCATCAAATGTAAAAACATTTTTTCTAGATATGTCTTTTCTGGCAAGGGAAACAAATGCAAAAATAAACTACTGGGACTACACCAAAATAAAAAGGTTTTGCAGAGTGAGTGAAACCATTATCAAAAATATGAAACCTTGATTACCACAGCTTTGTAGTACAACCTGAAATCTGGCATTGTGATGCCCCCAGATATGGTTTTCTTTTTTTAAAATTCCCCTGGCTATTCGGGGTCTTTTCTGATTCCACACAAATCTTAAAATAATTTGTTCTAACTCTCTGAAGAGAGCACGATGGTATTTTGATAGGGATTGCATTAAATGTGTATATTGCCCTGGGTAACATTGACATTTTCACAATATTAATTCTGCCAATCCATGAGCATGGAATATTTTGCCATCTCTTTGTGTCTTCCTCAATTTCTTTCAGAAGTGTTCTATAGTTTTGAGGGTATAAATCCTTTACCTCTTTGGTTAGGTTTATTCCTAGGTATCTTATGCTTTTGGGTGCAATTGTAAATGGGATTGACTCCTTAATTTCTCTTTCTTCAGTCTCATTGTTAGTGTATAGAAATGCCACTGACTTCTGGGCATTGATTTCGTATCCTGCCACGCTACCGAACAGCTGTATGAGTTCTAGCAATCTTGGGGTGGAGACTTTTGGGTTTTCTATGTAGGGTATCATGTCATTGGCGAAGAGGGAGAGTTTGATTCTTTTTTGCCAATTTGAATGCCTTTAATGTCTTTTTGTTGTCTGATTGCTGAGGCTAGGACTTCCAGTACTATGTTGAATAGCAGTGGTGAGAGTGGACATCCCTGTCTTGTTCCTGATCTTAGGGGAAAGGCTCCCAGTGCTTCCCTATTGAGAATGATATTTGCTGTGGGCTTTTCATAGATGGCTTTTAAGATGTTGAGGAATGTTCCCTCTATCCCTACACTCTGAAGAGTTTTGATCAGGAATGGATGCTGTATTTTGTCAAATGCTTTCTCTGCATCTAATGAGAGGATCATATGGTTCTTGGTTTTTCTCTTGTGGTACTGGCACAAAAACAGACACATAGATCAATGGAACAGAATAGAGAACCCAGAAGTGGACCCTGAACTTTATGGTCAACTAATATTCGATAAAGGAGGAAAGACTATCCATTGGAAGAAAGTCTCTTCAATAAATGGTGCTGGGAAATTTGGACATCCACATGCAGAAGAATGAAACTAGACCACTCTCTTTCACCATACACAAAGATAAACTCAAAATGGATGAAAGATCTAAATGTGAGACAAGATTCCATCAAAATCCTAGAGAAGAACACAGGCAACACCCTTTTTGAACTCGGCCACAGTAACTTCTTGCAAGATACATCCACGAAGGCAAAAGAAACAAAAGCAAAAATGAACTATTGGGACTTCATCAAGATAAGAAGCTTTTGCACCGCAAAGGACACAGTCAACAAAACTAAAAGACAACCTACAGAATGGGAGAAGATATTTGCAAATGACGTATCAGATAAAGGGCTAGTTTCCAAGATCTATAAAGAACTTATTAAACTCAACATCAAAGACACAAACAATCCAATCATGAAATGGGCAAAAGACATGAAGAGAAATCTCACAGAGGAAGACATAAACATGGCCAACATACATATGAGAAAATGCTCTGCATCACTTGCCATCAGGGAAATACAAATCAAAACCACAATGAGATACCACCTCACACCAGTGAGAATGGGGAACATTAACAAGGCAGGAAACCACAAATGTTGGAGAGGATGCAGAGAAAAGGGAACCCTCTTACACTGTTGGTGGGAATGTGAACTGGTGCAGCCACTCTGGAAAACTGTGTGGAGGTTCCTCAAAGAGTTAAAAATAGATCTGCCCTACGACCCAGCAATTGCACTGATGGGGATTTACCCCAAAGATACAAATGCAATGAAACGCCGGGACACCTGCACCCCGATGTTTATAGCAGCAATGTCCACAATAGCCAAACTGTGGAAGGAGCCTCGCTGTCCAACGAAAGATGAATGGATAAAGAAGATGTGGTTTATGTATACAATGGAATATTACTCAGCTATTAGAAATGACAAATGCCCACCATTTGCTTCAACGTGGATGGAACTGGAGGGTATTATGCTGAGTGAAGTAAGTCAGTCGGAGAAGGACAAACATTATATGTTCTCATTCATTTGGGGAATATAAATAATAGTGAAAGGGAATATAAGGGAAGGGAGAAGAAATGTGTGGGAAATATCAGAAAGGGAGACAGAACGTAAAGACTGCTAACTCTGGGAAACGAACTAGGGGTGGTAGAAGGGGAGGAGGGCGGGGGGTGGGAGTGAATGGGTGACGGGCACTGGGGGTTATTCTGTATGTTAGTAAATTGAACACCAATAAAAAAATAAATTTAAAAAAATAAATAAAGCCATAAAGAAAAAAAAATATGAAACCTATAGAATGGAGCAAGATATTTGGAAACGATATATATGATAAGAGGTTAACGTCTAAAATGTATAAAGAACTTACACAACTCAATAGGAAAAAATATCCAATTAAAAATGAGCAAAGGACCCAAATAGACATTTTTCCAAAGAAGACATACAGATAGTCAATAGACACATGAAAAGATGCTCAACATCCTTATAATCATAAGGAGAATCATTTTACATCTGTTAGAAAGGTTAAAATAAAATACAAGAAGTAACAAATGTTGGCAAGATTGTGGAGAAAAAGGAACTCTCATGCACTGTTGGTGGGAATGAAAATTAATGCATCCACTATGGAAAATAGTTGGAGGTTCCTTAAATAATTAAAACAATTACCATAGGATCCATCCATTCCACTACTGGGTATTTACCAAAAGAAAACAAAAACACTAATTCTGAAATGTTATGCACCTTATTTTTATTGCAGCATTATTTACAATAGCCAAATATGGAAACAACCCAAGTGTCCATTGATAGATGAATGGATAAAGAAGAGATATATATATTTTTGGAATATCACTTAACCATAAAAAGAATGAAGTCTTGCCATTTGCAACAACATGAATGGACATAGAGGGTATAATGCTAAGTTAAATAAGTTAGAGAAAAAAAAACACCGTATAACTTCACTCATATGTGTAATTTATGAAGCAAAACAAATGAGCAAAAATTTAAAAAAAAAGATACAACCAGGAAAACAGACTCTTTAAATACAGTGAACAAACTGGTGGTTACCAGAGGGGAAGTTCTTGAGGCAATGGGTAAAATAGAGGGCATTAAGAGTACATTTATCTTGATATTTTAATGGGCACTGAAATGTGTAGAATTGCTAAATCATTACATTGTACACCTGACACTAATATGTCACTGTTAATTATACTTGAAGTAAACAAACAAAAAGAATGTTTCAGCAGTCAAAACCTAGTAGTAAATCTTAAATGTTATGAAAAAATAAGATTAAATACTTATGCACAAGCAGAATATATTAATTAATAGTAACAATCTCAGTACTCCTTATAGCTTTTGAAATCTTGTGGTAGATTTACCCCTTCTACCTATATTTATTTAAATATTTACAAGAGGACTGCATTTCTGGGGTTTTTAAAGATTTTATTTATTTATTCAAGAGAGACACAGAAAGAGGCAGAGACATGCGCAGAGGGAGAAGCAGGCTTCCTGTAGGGATGCTGATGTGAGACTGGATCCCAGGACCTCATGATCATGACCTGAGCAAAAGGCAGATCCTCAACCACTGAGCCACCCAGGCGCCTCAAGATGACTGCATTTCTAATGGAAATGTGCTAAAGCTTAGGTATTGCTTCAAGTCAATAAATAATTATTTTGATTATACTGTAAATCAAAAATAAGCATTACTGATGACTCTTTATTGAGGAACATCTAAGTAATCAGAATTTGTATCTCCTTTACAGATTAGATAAATTAGTTAACTTTAAACTTTTCAGTTTCTTCAAGTTTTTATGTTGTCAAAATCTTTTTTAAAAAGATTTTATTTATTGATGAGAGACATAGAGAGGCACAGGGAGAAGCAGGCTCCCTTTGGGGAGCCTGATGCAGGACTCAAACCCAGAATCCCAGATCACCACCTGAGCCAAAGGCAGATGCTCAACCACTAAGCCACCCAGTTGCCCTTCTGTTGTCAAAATCTAGTTTGCCATTTAGGGCTCTCTGATATAGCACAGAAACTAAATCTTTAAGTAATAAATTAAATTATAATTTTAACAAAATAATTGTAGAAGTTATCATAACTCTTTATATTTCTATTAATATTAATAAATATTAATACGGTATTAATATTTCTATTGTGCCAATCCACCCCAAAAAAGTATTTTATGGAAAAATACAGATAATTCAAGATTTTTTTAAGTGTATTTAGAATCATGGCAAAGGAAAATTACTAAGGAATTCAGAAGCCAATAAAAAATGTAGGATTTTCACCCTGTGATCTAATGTCCACTTAATATAACTACTGCTGTATGTATGAAAGCATGAAGATAATTATTACAATATTATTTCAGAACAAAATGGGCATACAATTCCTGTCATCTGTTATGAGGATTAATATAGATGACCAAGGAGTATACAAAAAGAGTCCCGACAGCTTTCACAGGAATTTTCTGAGTACTTAGTGTTCTTATAGTCATGAGATATGGATGTCTTAATAGGAAGAATGATCCTCTCATTGATAAACAATAATGTATTGTGTTACACCTTAACTTTTGTGTCAGAAAAGACAAGCAGAGAATTTTTCTTAATCACATACTTATTTAAATGTTCAATTTTCCTTATCTTTGGAGAGCTGTTTCCCATGTTTTACATTCTGAACAGATAGTCCTGAAGGAAGGGGAAAAGTGTAAGATTTGATGGTCAATATGTGGAATGTTTTATTTTGTTTTGACATTTTAAACTAGAAGTCTTTAATTACCTTCCCATCACATATACCTGTCTAAATCCTTATTATGTAATGCAACCCTGCTCCAGCAATCTCCCTATTAACATATTCACGCATAATGCACAACCAAGTCAATATGCATCCAAGTTCTGTCAGTAAATATGCCTGACCATCAGTCTATAACTTTATTCTGGTTTGAAAAGAGGATCTGGGTTTACAATATACCATGTAATTGTACAATCTCCGCTTCTGAAAATCTAGCTAATAGAAATAGGAACAATAATATATTCCTATGTGAATATATTGTATGTGATGTGAATAAGGATGTTTATTAAAGCATTGTGTATCATAATAATAAAATAATTAAAAGCTTTAACAACCAATAAAGACATGGCTTAACATATGTTAGGTGTCATTTAAAGCATAGATTAATAGAGAATTTCAGTTCATCAAGATTAAAACTGTTCTGGAGATAGATCGTGGTGTTGGTAACACAACAATGTGAATATAGTTACTGCCACTGAATGTACACTTAAAATCATTAAGATGATTAAGATCATTAAGATGGTAAGCTTTGTGCATTTTAACCACAATTTAAAAATATAGCACAAAGTTTACATTTAAAATTATTTCTTACACCATACACAAAGATAAACTCAAAATGGATGAAAGATCTAAATGTGAGACAAGATTCCATCAAAATCCCAGAGGAGAACACAGGCAACACCCTTTTTGAACTTGGCCAGAGCAACTTGTTGCAAGATACATCCATGAAGGCAAGAGAAACAAAATCAAAAATGAACTATTGGGACTTCATCAAGATAAGAAGTTTTGCACAGCAAAATAAACAGTCAACAAAACTAAAAGACAACCTACAGAATGGGAGAAGATATTTGCAAATGACGTATCAGATAAAGGGCTAGTTTCCAAGATCTATAAAGAACGTATTAAACTCAACACCAAAGACACAAACAATCCAATCATGAAATGGGCAAAAGACATGAAGAGAAATCTCACAGAGGAAGACATAAACATGGCCAACATGAACATGAGAAAATGCTCTGCTTCACTGGCCATCAGGGAAATACAAATCAAAACCACAATAAGATACCACCTCACACCAGTGAGAATGGGGAAAATTAACAAGGCAGGAAACCACAAATGTTGGAGAGGATGCGGAGAAAAGGGAACCCTCTTACACTGTTGGTGGGAATGTGAACTGGTGCAGCCACTCTGGAAAACTGTGTGGAGGTTCCTCAAAGAGTTAAAAATAGATCTGCCCTACGACCCAGCAATTGCACTGTTGGGGATTTATCCCAAAGATTCAGATGCAATGAAACGCCGGGACACCTGCACCCCAATGTTTATAGCAGCAATGTCCACAATAGCCAAACTGTGGAAGGAGCCTCGGTGTCTATCGAAAGATGAATGGATAAAAAAGATGTGGTTTATGTATACAATGGAATATTACTCAGCCATTAGAAAAGACTAATACCCACCTTTTGCTTCAACGTGGATGGAACTGGAGGGTATTATGCTGAGTGAAGTAAGTCAATCAGAGAAGTACAAACATCAAACATTGTATGTTCTCATTCATTTGGGGAATATAAATAATAGTGAAAGGGAATATAAGGGAAGGGAGAAGAAATGTGTGGGAAATATCAGAAAGGGAGACAGAACATAAAGTCTCCTAACTCTGGGAAACGAACTAGGGGTGATGGAAGGGGAGGAGGTCGGGGGGTGGGGGTGAATGGGTGACGGGCACTGAGGGGGGCACTTGACGGGATGAGCACTGGGTGTTATTCTGTATGTTGGCAAATTGAACACCAATAAAAAATAAATTTAAAAATAAAAATAAAAATAAAAAATAGAAATAAAATTATTTCGTGTTTTAAGTCAAGTAAAATAACTCAAGATTTTTAATCAGGGTATGTGGTGTGTGTGTGTGTGTGTGTGTGTGTGTGTGTGTGTTTTCCTGTATGAGACACATTTTTAGTAAACAGACCCTAGTGAGGAGAAAGATATTTGTTTGAGACTATGTGCCAACTGGGTGATACTCCTGCCCTATTTTAATGCATCATAACAGAAAATATTTTGATTCTTTTTTAAAAAGATTTTATTTATTTATTAATGAGAGAGAGGCAGAGACACAGGCAGAGAGAGAGAGAAGCAGGCTCCATGCAGGGAACCCAACGTGGGACTCGATCCCGGGTCTCCAGGATCACGTCCTGAGCCGAAAGCAGGCGCCAAACCGCTGAGCCACCCAGGTGTCCCAAATATTTTTATTCTACATCGTATACACTTTATAAGCTTTTAGACGGGCTAGATTGTTGACTACATAGCAATTGCATAAATTCATAAGCAGTATTCTATACATTTATCTAAAAATTAGAGGATCTAATTAAAAGAGCACCCGAAGGAGACACCTAATAAAACCTAAATATATATAAAGTTGTTACATTATGTTTTATTCTGTTTATTAATACTCAGATTTCTTCACAGTAGAATGCATGACTTTTTGCAGCAGTTTTTTGTCTTTTCAATTGAATTTTTATTATTTTACTTAAGTATAATACACATACTTTATATTAGTTTCAAGTGTACAATGTATTGATTAAACAATTCTATATATTATACAGTGCTCACCACAATAACTGTAGTCGCCATCTGTCAACAAATGCTATTATAAAAAATATTATTGACTATATTCCCTATGATATGCTTTTCACCTACATGGCTTGTTTATTTTATAACTGGAAGTTTGTACTTCTTAATCTCCCTTATCTATTTCACCCATACATCCACTCACCTCTCTTTTGTTCTCTGTATTGTAAAGTGTTTGCTTGTTTTGTTTTTTAGACTGTACATATAAGTGAAATCATATGGTATCTGCCTCTGTCTGATTTATTTCACTTATCAGTGTAACCTCTAAGTCCATTTATATTACTGCAAGTGGCAAGATCTCATTCACTTTTATGACTGAGAAATATTCCTTGGGTATAAATACCACAACTTCTTTATTCATTCTACTGATGGACATTTGGGTTCCTTCCATATCTCGGCTATTGTAAATCATGCTGCCAAAAAACAGGGCACATATGTCTTTTGGAATTAGTGTTTTTGTTTCCTTTGGGCAAATACTCAGGAGAAGAATTATTGGATCATATGCTATTTCTATTTTTAATTGTTTTTGAGGAACCCCCATACAGTATTCTACATTGGCTGCGCCAATTTACATTCCCATCAACAGTGTACAAGGGCTCCTTTTCCTCCATATTTTTGTCAACACTTGTTATTTCAATCCCATATTTCCAGATATAATGCAGAGCTATAGTAATCTAAACAGTATGGTACTGGTACAAAAATAGACACATAGATCAATGGAACAGAATAGAAGTCTCATAAATAAATCCACACTTATATGGTCAAAATAATCTTTAACAAAGATAATAATATACAGTAGGGAAAACAGTCTCCTCAATAAATATTTTTGGAAAAACTGGATAGCATGCAAAAGAAAGAAACTGGACACGTTCTTACACCAAACACAAAAATAAAGTCAAAATAGATTAAAAACGTAAATGTGACATGTAAACCATAAAAGTCTTAGAAGAAAACATGAGCAGTAATTTCTTTAATGTTGGCCTTAGCAACATTATTCTTTATATGTTTCTTCAGGCAAAGGAAACAAAAGCAAAAATAAACTAATGGGACTACACCAAAACAAAAAGCTTTTGCACTATAAAGGAAATCATCAACAAAATAAAAGGGCAACCTACTAAATAGGAGAAGATATTTGAAAATGATATATCTGCTAAGAGATTAATATTCAAAATACATAAAAAACACAACTCAATACTAAAAAATACAAATAATACAGTTAGAAATGGGTAGTTCCTTTTAGTTTTGTTGACTGTTCCTTTTGCTGTGCAGAAGCTTTTTATCTTGATGAAATCCCAATGGTTCATTTTTGCTTTTGTTTCCCTTGCCTTCATAGATGTATCTTGCAAGAAGTTGCTGTGGCCAAGTTCAAAAAGGGTGTTGCCTGTGTTCTCCTCTAGGATTTTGATGGATTCTTGTCTCACATGTAGATCTTTCATCCATTTTGAGTTGATTTACCCCAAAGATACAGATGCAGTGAAACGGCAGGACACCTGCACCCCAATGTTTATAGAAGCAATGTCCACAATAGCCAAACTGTGGAAGGAGCCTCGGTGTCCATCGAAAGATGAATGAATAAAGAAAATGTGGTATATATATATATATATATATATATATATATATATATACAATAGGATATTACTCAGCTATTAGAAATGACAAATACCCACCATTTGCTTCAACATGGATGGAACTGGAGGGTATTATGTGGAGTGAAGTCAATTGGAGAAGGACAAACATTATATGGTCTCATTCATTTGGGGAAATATAAAAAATAGTGAAAGGGAATAAAGGGGAAAGAGAGAAAATGAGTGGGAAATATCAGTGAGGGTGACAGAAGATGACAGACTTCTAACTCTGGGAAATGAACAAGGGGTGGTGGAAAGGGAGGTGGGAGGGGGTTTGCGGTGACTGGGTGATGGGCACTGAGGGAGGCACTTGACAGGATGAGCACTGGGTGTTATGATATATGTTGGCAAATTGAACTCCAATAAAAATATACAAAAAAATGGGTAGCTCCCTGAATAGACATTTTTCCCAAGAATACTATAGATAGCCAACAGGCACATGCAAAAATGCTTAGCTTCACTGATCATTAGGAAAATGCAAAGCAAAAGCACAATGAGATATTATCTCACACTCTTCAAAATGTCTAGAATCACAGGGACATGACTGACTTTTTATTCAACAGAGATTTAATTCATGATAAAAAAGAAAATATATTAAACTAGCATATTTGCCTTAATTTTAAATAAATTCCCTAGGGTTATAAATGTATGAATTATAGTTACTGCCTTGAATATCTAAAATGCAGTTCTACAATTTAAAAATACTGAACTGTTGGTTCAATGTTGAAGAATAAGTTATTCTGATTTATTAAAAATTTAGCATTAATTCTTTTTTCCAGTACGTTGCATTTTTTATTAAATAAAATATTCAAGAAAACTTTCTATTCAGCACATACAAATATTTCTCATTCTTTTTTTTTGAATTTTTATTTAATTTCCAGTTAGTTAAGATACAGTGCAATATTGGTTTGAGGAGTAGAATTCAGTGATTCGTTACTTAAGTACAACCCCCAGTGCTCATCATAACAGGTGCCCTCCTTAATACCCATCATCCATCTAGTCCATTCTCCATCCACTTCCCTTCATCAACCCTGAATTTGTTCTCTATCTTTAAGAGTCTTTTACGGTTTGCTAAACTCTCTTTTTCCTCCCTCTCATATGTTCATCTGCTTTGATTCTTAAATTCCACATATGAGTGAAATCACATAGTATTTGTCTTTCTCTGACATATTTCAATTAACACAATATATTCTAGCTCCATCCACATCATTGCAAAGGCCAAAATTTCATTATTTTTGATGACTGCATAATTAATTCTGTTCCATTGTAAACTCTCTTGAAACATTTCTAGTTTGGGCCACTTTTTCACTTTAGTAAGTATATTCTAATAAACACAAATTAATAATTATTTAATAATTAATTCTATCAAGTTGCCTTCAAGATTATCATTCACAGCATAAGTACTCATGGTTCAGGATAAAATTTTTGGAAATAGAAAAAAAGAATCGTTACTGGTTCCAAAACCTAGTATAAAAATGTCTGTTTATACCGACATATATAAATACATATTTGTATGTGCTGAATAGAAAGTTTTCTTGAATATTTTATTTAATAAAAAATGCAACGTACTGGAAAAAGGAATTAATGCTAAATTTTTAATAAATCAGAATATCTTATTCTGTGTTATACCACATTCTCAACATCAAATTGTTTTTTTGCAACTTTCCTGTATCTAAAAAAAAAAAAAAGATATGAGTTGGGTACTAGGTAATGGAGTTTTAACTTTATAATATTTTGTTTAGTTAACCCAGACTTCACTCAAGAAAGCAGAAAATTTAGTTTCATTGTGAAGTCTCAGCAATTTGTACTGCTGATACTTTTAATTGGAAACAGGATCAAGTGCCTAAGACAAAGCTGAAAAATAAATTCCCAACTCTTCCTCCTCTTCCACTCATGCTGATTCATTGCTATTAACTGTAAATAACAACATGTGATGGGATGCAAGTAGAATGCCAGTTGTTCATGACTGTTTCCTCATGCAAAACATTTCTCAAATTTAGAAAGACTCAGATGTGCTTCAACCAATTGCCTCAGGAATCTGGGTGGGGATTTTTAATGGATTTAATACATGAGTCATATTTACATTGGCTATAAACTTGCCTTTAATATGTAATAATGACAGAGAAATGTTCTAAATCTGATTTTTGTTCTATAGATTCCTCTCAATTCAAATTTTAAAAGGATTAAACAGATTATAGGTAAAAATGCTTTTTTCCCCATAAACTTCAGCATAGCAGAGTGAACTCTACTAAAATTCACTTATTTCAAAGACGTTCTAAATATCTGATTTTTGATCCGATCAAAAGTTCACTATAATTAGAATGTTCATACTTCAATGACCCCAAAATAGCAAATAAGTGTAGAAAGGAGTTGTTGAAATAATTGTTTTGAATAACACAGTAATAGCTATAATCTTAGAGAAAATATGCAAAATGAATTGGAATATGGAAAATATTTAGATAGCTACATAAAAAATAAAATATCCACTTGACTCAGTGATAATATTGTGGGAATTCTTCTCTTGGATTTGTGTTATTATAATATTTTCAGTAAAGTAATATTTTTAAATAAGAAAAATAAAAACAACCCAAAATTCTAGCTCATTGTTAATTAAAGTTATAAGGAAAGATGCTTAATTTTTTTCAAGATACAATAAGCTAAGTGGGTGTTCATGAGTGTTCTTACGTATTGGTCATTGTGTGTTATATTGTAACACTAGCTTTTATTAGTCTATCTCTATGATGTTTTTGTTATTATTTGCCTTTTCTCACATGGTCTCCATGTCCTAAGCAAGA
Source organism: Canis lupus dingo (assembly GCF_003254725.2). Classification (NCBI taxonomy): domain Eukaryota; kingdom Metazoa; phylum Chordata; class Mammalia; order Carnivora; family Canidae; genus Canis; species Canis lupus. The sequence goes on from NC_064281.1 coordinate 68,569,060, forward strand.
ATCCTATAAAGCAAACACAAGAGCACAATAAAGAAAATTACTAAATATTTGAGTAAATAATAAGGGTAAATTGTTATCTTTAGTCAACTATACAGCCTAATAGAAAATGTAAGATGTAAAAAGGTAAGCACCATGAGAACTGAGCCTGTTATTCTAATAAACTCTTCTTAACATCTTTTGGGATGATGTCCTTCACTTGAATTCTTTGTTATTGCTAGGATCTTTTCCAGCATAAAATTACTGATGTGTTTTGTTTGGATTTTCTTTTAGAGGGGAAGGGTTGTGGAAGGGACTGAAGCTGTGTGTTATAGAAATTGTTGATTTTCCAAAGAGATGGAGACACTCCTCTTCAAAACAGTTTCTCACAAATCTTAAGGAGAGAAATAATGGGAAACCTGAGTTGAATCTAAACTTATAACAGTTTTTTGCCATGGTTTAAAGTTGAAAACTCATGTTTAAATTCATAATTAAAGACATTCCATGCTCATGGATTTAAAGCACAAATATTGTTAAAATGTCTATACCAGCAAAAGCAATCTACATATTTAATGAAATCCTATCAATATACCATCAGCATTTTTCACAGTGCTAGAATAAGCAATCCCCAATTTTGTATGGAACCACAAAGACTCCAAATAGCCAAAGCAATCTTGCAAAAGAAAAGCAAGTCTGGAGGCATCACAATTCTGGACTTCTAGTCATGTTACAAAGCTATAGTGATCAAAACAGTATGGTACTGGCACAAAAAGAGGCACATAGATCAATGGAACAGAATAGAAAACCCAGAAATGAACTACAACTCTATAGTCAGTTAATCTTCAACAAAGCAGGAAAGAATAGCCAATAGAAAAAAGTCTATTCAACAAATGTCAGTGGGAAAACTGGACAGCAACACCCAAAAGAGTGAAACTGAAGCACTTTCTTATACCATACACAAAAATAAATTCAAATTGATTAAAGACTAAATGTGAGACATGAAATCATAAAAATCCTAAAGGAGAAAACAGGCAGTAACCTCTCTTTAGATATGTCTCTTAAGGAAAATAAAGCAAAATAAACTATTGGGACTTCATCAAGATAAAAAGATCCTGTACAGTGAAGGAAACAATCAACAAAACTAAAAGACAACCTTTAGAATAGGAGAAGATATTTGCAAATGACATATCTGATAAAGAGTCAGTATCAAAAATATGTAAAGACCTTATACTACTCAATACCCCAAAAATGAATAATCCAATTTAAAAATGAGCAGAATACATGAATAGAAATTTTTCCAAAGAAGACATACAGTCTTCTAGTAATTCAAATGGTTACATGCACCCCAATATGTATAGCAGCATTATCTACAACAGTCAAATTATGGAGAAGGTCCAAGTGTCCATTGATTGATGAATGGAAAAAGAAGAGGTGGTGTGTGTGTGTGTGTATATGTGTGTGTGTGTACATACACATATATATGTGTGTACATATACATATGCACACATATATATACAATAAGCTAAGCAGGTGTTCACAAATGTGAACTTGTGAACTTGCATATATATATATACATATATGTGTATATATATGCAAAGACATGGATTGTGCTAGAGAATATTATGCTAAGGGAAATAAGTCAGAAAAAGACAAATACCATATGATTTCACTCATGTGGGATATAAGAAATAAAACAAATAAGCAAATGGGGAATAAAAAAAGTGTGGGAGGCAAACCAAGAAACAGATTCTTAACTATAGGGAGCAAACTGATGGTTACCAGAGGCAGAGTGGGGGATGGGTTGAATTGGTAACGGGAATTAAGGCATGCATTTGTGATGAGCACCAAGTGTTGTATGGAAGTATTGAATCACTATATTATACACCTGAAACTCATATTACACTGTGCTAACCAACTGGAATTTAAATAAAAACTTAAAGAATAAAATAAAATAATGAGTAATTAAAGCACAAAGTGCCTATATCTTTACATGTTTATTTCATCTGTGAATATTAATCATATATTTTGTATTGATTCTGCGGCTTTTATCACTTCCAGTAAGATTCTGTAATTTGTGATTATGGAGACAGCACATTTTCAATGTTTTGTGGCACAACGTATCACAAAAAGCCGTTTTATGACTCCCTGGTCATTAAAATCTTAATTATTACTGGAGCAATGAAAAGAATTCTGCCTACTACCTGGAGATAATGTGATCTTTATGTTGGAGTTTAATGGAGTAAGGATAGAGGCCAAACACAACATAGTCCTGCGTTTTATTCGACTCTGTGATCATTTAGTACTGTAATGGGAATCCAGTACAGCTGTCAATTCTCACTTTTTATAATTAACTCAGGAAAGTATGCAACCCTATATCTTATTTCCTAAGCAGAAATGGTATAGCGAATTATTTTTTATATTAAAAAAAAAGTATGAGAGTTCTTTCTGCCTTTCTGATTACCTCCTGCTTTGATTTTGGGATCAGCAGTCTAAAATTAATATTTTTTATAATAAATTTATTTTTTATTGGTGTTCAATTTGCCAACATACAGAATAACACCCAGTGCTCATCCCGGCAAGTGCCCCCCTCAGTGCCCTCACCCAGTCACCCCCACCCCCCGCCCTCCTCCCCTCCCACCACCCCTAGTTCGTTTCCCAGAGTTAGGAGTCTTTACGTTCGGTCTCCCTTTCTGATATTTCCCACACATTTCTTCTCCCTTCCCTTATATTCCCTTTCACTATTATTTATATTCCCCAAATGTATGAGAACATATAATGTTAAGATAATGAAACAAAATTTTAAAATAAAAATATGAAAAACATTTTTTTTAAAGAATCTTGGCACAGAGGGAGCGGGAAGTGGGAAGTTACTTATCAGGGTTCCGGGTTTCCTCACGCCCCGCCCGCCCAACCACAGGCTAAATGGTTTTCGTCCTTGGGTCGGTTTGTCCTGCGGAGAGCAATCCACGTCCACGGTCCCCGCTCTGCCCGCCCGCTGCGCATCTGCCCTTCTCCTCTGACTCCGCCCCGCATCTGTCCGGAACCGCCTCCCGCCGGAGCTGACCCAGTGCGTGTCTGCCAGTCAGTCCCTCCGGACCTGCCGCGAGTCTCAGACTGCCGAAATTACCGCGCGTCTCTCGGTCCGTACCCGGTGGGCATCTGGGGTATCTGGGCGGTCTCCCGTCCCCAGCGCGTGTGTCTGTCTGTCTGTTTCTCTGTCTGATCCGCCGTCTGCAGCCTGCCTTCCGGCCCCAGCGCACCAAGTGTTTAGTCTGCCCTTTCGCTGACGCTGAGTGTGTTTAGCGGCCTTAGTTAGCTGCGAGCCCGCCTGAGACCGGCCGAGCAGCCGGCGGAGGAATACACGGTTGGCCCCTGCCCATGTTAATAGAATTTTAAGCCAACAGGAGGTCGAGGCCTATGTTAATGCAGAAAACAGGTCTCCAGGCCTCTGTCGGCAATGCTGGATGTGGGGTGCCAGCCAGCTGCTTGATGATTTCCTACAATTAAATGGGGAACAGGAAATTGCTTTACTACTGGCTTTTGAAACAGATTTTAAATCTTAAATTAGAAGTTCCCTTAGGTAGAACAGATTTGTTATTGGGATGCATTTTTGTCTGATGTGTTTGTTCTGAGCCTGCTGACCAGCTGTTTCTGAACTTCATTTTCTCAGAGCTTCCTTCTCCTTGGCTTTCTTCTGTTTGTGAACAGCTGCTTGGCCCATAGCTTAGAGAAATCGGCCTTTTTTCTCTCCCAAGAGAGCCACCTCCCTGTACTCAGAAAGATGGGAAGTGGAGAGCCTAACCCTGCTGGCAAGAAAAAGAAGTACCTAAAGGCTGCCCTGTACGTGGGTGACTTGGACCCAGATGTCACGGAGGACATGCTATATAAAAAGTTCAGGCCTGCTGGCCCTCTGCGCTTCACCCGAATCTGCCGTGACCCAGTGACCCGCAGTCCCCTGGGCTATGGCTATGTTAACTTTCGCTTTCCTGCAGATGCTGAGTGGGCCCTGAATACCATGAATTTTGATTTGATTAATGGCAAACCTTTCCGCCTCATGTGGTCTCAGCCAGATGACCGCTTAAGAAAGTCTGGAGTTGGAAATATATTCATTAAAAACCTGGACAAATCCATAGACAATAGGGCCCTTTTTTATTTATTTTCTGCTTTTGGGAACATTCTCTCCTGCAAAGTCGTATGCGATGACAATGGCTCTAAGGGTTATGCCTATGTGCACTTTGACAGCCTGGCTGCTGCCAATAGAGCCATCTGGCACATGAATGGAGTGCGGCTTAACAACCGCCAGGTGTATGTTGGCAGATTCAAATTCCCAGAAGAGCGAGCAGCTGAAGTCAGAACCAGGGATAGAGCAACTTTCACCAATGTTTTTGTTAAAAACTTTGGAGATGACATGGATGATGAAAAACTGAAGGAAATATTTAGTGGATATGGGCCAACTGAGAGTGTTAAGGTAATAAGAGATGCCAGTGGGAAATCTAAGGGCTTTGGCTTTGTGAGGTATGAGACACACGAGGCTGCCCAAAAGGCTGTGTTAGACCTGCATGGAAAGTCCATCAATGGGAAAGTTCTATATGTAGGGCGAGCACAGAAGAAAATTGAACGATTGGCTGAGTTAAGACGAAGATTTGAACGGCTGAGATTAAAAGAAAAAAGTCGGCCTCCTGGGGTGCCTATTTATATTAAGAACCTGGATGAGACCATCGATGATGAAAAACTGAAGGAGGAATTTTCTTCCTTTGGATCAATTAGCCGGGCCAAAGTGATGGTGGAAGTAGGGCAAGGCAAAGGGTTTGGTGTTGTCTGCTTCTCCTCTTTTGAAGATGCTACAAAAGCAGTGGATGAGATGAATGGTCGCACAGTGGGCTCCAAGCCCCTGCACGTCACCCTGGGTCAGGCCAGGTGCAGGTGGTGAGAATAAGAATGCTCAATTTGTTTCATCCTTAAGCTGGTGCCTACTTAGTTTGGGCTATTTTGTGATAAGAGGTTATTTTATGCCAGGTTTTTTTTTTTTAAGTGAATAATTTCTTTTGAGAAAACAAACTAGAAAACTTTGTTCATTTTAGTGAAGAACATAATTTCTAATTGTGAAACTGTCATTTTGTACTATTTTTTGATAAAATATCCTTAGGAATATGTAGATTAAAATTCATCCCTCCACATACCCCCCCCCCTTCAAATCAGTCCAGGTAAGGTAATTGAGTAGAGTTCCTTATTTCAATTATAATACTAAATGTAATTGCTTCAGTGAAAATATTCTCAAAATGGACCTGATTTCTGAATGTATCACGCAGAAAACTAATTTGCTTTGTGAGAAATCAATATAGCAGGGGAAAATGTATGCGATCCAATTAACATTTGTGCATAATTTTACTTTATTATTTAAAATGAATGTTATTTTAAGGAAATGTGAGTTTCTTTATTTATACATTTTTCCCCTTTACTAACATATTGTGGGCATACCACAGAGTTGACAGTGGCTTTGACTAAGTGTTGGAAGTTTTCTTAACTTCATGCCCAGAGAAATAAACATATTGGTGTTTTCTCAATCAGTACCTTAGGAAATTAACACTTTAAGCATTATTAAAAATATGAGTTTCATCTTAAAGATATTTCCTGAGAGATTTAATATATTAGGACAGTCCAAGGAGCATTCTTGCCACTCATTTTTCTAACTCCTTAGTAGTAGAGATGGGTCATGTTAAATTAATGAAAAAGATGAATAACTGCAGTGAATTGTCTTTACTTATAGATAATTTTAAAATCTTACCTCAGTCTCCATAAACTGTCAATATAAAGGATAAATCATCCATATAGTGATGTTGGAAAACTAATTTGAAGAATATCTTCTACTAAGCTTGTCATTATCTCTTGTAAATTTTTAATACATCCATGTGATAATATTCACATCTGTATCAAAATTAAGGAAAAGCTTGTCTCTCTTGATTAAATCACATGCTTCCATCTATTATATGAAAGCTATTAATTCAGTATGGTTCTCTTTATGTCTGGCTGCTTGGAAGTTGTGACAAAATGTTCTGTTCTATATTGCAGTTACATTATTTAGCCTGTAATTTCTAGATTACAGATTTTCCATATTTTACTTCTAGTCCCCTCTTTTCCCCACCATCTACCTTCCATCCGTACTATACTTAGTTTTGTTTTCTTTAGGTTGCCTCTCATTTAATATGTGTTTGTTCAAATCCTTTTTGGAAGTAGAGAAATAATTATTTAATTTATGTAAAATGTCAATAATTACTTTTTAAAATAGGATTTATTCATATCACAGATCCAACCATAGAAAATGTATTGTCTCTATTCTTAATTGGCTTTTATTATGTTATATAGAAATTTTAGATTACACACATAATTCAATATAAATAAATAATTTTGTTAATGCTTTTGTTAGCTATTTGCCCATAAAATAATGAGAAAAAGCTGTTTTGGTGTAATTGTGTACCTACAAATTACACTTATATTCATTATAAAATATTTTCAAATGGAAATCACTGTTTTTATTGATCATATACATAATACATGCTCATTGCTTTAAAAAAATGTACACAATGCAGACATTTATAAAAAAGCAAAATTCCCACAGTTCAGAGATCATCACTATTAATGTTTTCTGTGTGTACATATACTCCCATGCCTTTTCTCCTATGTATACACACACTATTTTACAAACAAATAAAACATTTATGTACTGTGTTTTGTTAAATTTTAAACTAAAACATAATAATGTTTTGTGTTTATGTCAATAAATATCAATCTGTATCATTTTAGTGACTGCACAGTATTCTATTGTGTGGATGTACTATAGATTATATAAGTAATGCATTATTGAATAAGACTTATATGATTTACAATGTTTTCTACATCTGTAAACAATGCTGTGATGGCTTAAAACAGTATGAGTTATAGGAGCTTGAGAAAAAGTATCTACAGCATGTAAAAGCTTAAGTCTACTAGAAAAATTAAAATGCACATTATATTGATATATGTGTCAAAATTCTGAAAAAATCATTCAAGATATATCCTTTACTTAAACTCACAAAAGTAAAAGTAAAAACTATTTTTTCGTATTTTCTGATCTCACTTGTTTTATATCATTATCATTAAAATATATGAAAACAATGCAAACTGAAATCAATGTGAAATAGTTACTTTGGTAACTATTTACTATATGTACTTTCTATTCCTTTTTACACATTACCAGTTTTTATTTAAATTTATAAACTTGAAGTGTTAGTGTTAAACCATTTACAAATGTTTTGATTCAGTATAAATCATGAAAAATTACTAGAAGGTAAAATCTTCAAGTATAATCATTCAATATATTTTGGGAAATTATTTAAGTATTTAAATAATTACTATTTTCAAAAAGTTAGCCAGTATAAATAAGTAATTAAAATATGCCCAGGTACAGATAAAACATACATGTTAGGACACTGAAAAATAGTTTAAAAACTCTAAATTTAGTTGGTAAAAAGGAGAAAAAGATAAAGGAAAGATAATCTCTATTTGAACACAAACACTTAGGCAGTTTTCCAATCTCATTCTTTTTGTTTTTAACTACATTTAATAGACTAAATTAAAGCTTCCAAGGGTGAACAGACAACTAAACAGCTTAAATTGGTGAAAAGGCATTAAAAATAGGATATTGCTCATTTCCTAGCACAAGATAATAATTTTTTTTAGATTTTATTTATTTATTCATGAGACACACAGAAAGAGAGAGGCAGACATAGGCAGAGAGAGAAGCAGGCTCCATGCAGGGAGCCCGATGTGGGACTCGATCTCGGGACTCCAGGATCACACTGTGGGCCAAAGGCAGGTGCTCTACTGCTGAGCTACCCAGGCGTCCCTAGAACAAAATAATTAGTAAAAATTAATAAAACAATACTATCAATGGTTATGGTAAACTTAAGAATGGACTGTTTAACACAAGTTTTGTTTGTTTTTCTTCCTTTTTTTTTCTAGCTTTTCAAAAAAAGTCACTGTACAAACTTCAAATATGCCCAGGGAGAAGAAAATTAAGGATATTGCTTTGTGGGTTGCCTGGGTGGAGCAGTAGGTTGAATATCCAACTCCTGGTTTTGGCTCAGGTCATGATCTCAGGATCCTGGGATAGAGCCCTGCCCTGGGCTCTGTGCTCAGGGCAGAGTCTGCTTAACTTTCTCTCTCCCTCTTCATTTCCCCCCTGCTCTCTCTCTTTCTTTCTCCTTTAAAATAAATACATCTTAAAAAAAAGAATGTTTCTTTGCTATTGTAAACCATCATATTAAAGGTTGTTTTGGTGAGACTTTTCTGTACAGAAAACTTCATACATACTGATGCCTTTTGGGTTGTATCTGTGGTTAAGGGGGAAAGTAAAATGTTACATGTGCAAGATATTTTCAGAACAAGAGAAAAATAACTAATAATAACTATGTCTTTAAGGGAATATTCAAGAATGGTGTGAATACCATCCTACCTATAAAGAGATGGATGAACTTAAGGGAATATTTAGAAATGTATGAATAAATGACTGAGTATAGATGATACATGCATTCCCAGCACCTACAGTAATAACAAAAATACAATTGGCATCCCATGATTACCTGTTGAATTATCCTTCCATTTGTTTGGGTTTCAATTCTCTTCTCAGAATTTCACAAGAGAAATGAGTTATTATAGAATAAACTGTTTTTATTGAATTTCATCCCATGAAGAAACAATTGAGATCTGATTCATTACATAGATTGGGACTTCTAATATAGTGTTACTGGTGACATAGACTAGTGTTTATACCATTAAGTTGTTATCAATACTTTTTTACTTATCATTTCTTTTTCATTATTGTCAACAATTGATTGATGAGTTTATCTTATAGCTTCCAGTAATCGGCATAACTCAAATGAAAATCTATTGGTAGAGAAACAGTTTTTGAATAAATTAATGGGATGTTGCTTCAAGACCAAAACTATTCCACAAAGCCTTGCTCCTATATTAAATCAATTGATCACAATAATCCCTGAAAGACTAATGCATATGTATGTGAAATTAATTCTTTCTTATATATTTTAGGATGTTACTTTCCATGAAGTATGACTTAACAAACGGTTCCTTGGAGCTTCAAGAGAGTTAATGTATTCCGCTTGGCTCCAAAGGATCAGGGTCAGTAGTTAGAAACAATCTAGCTACCATTGGAAATCTGAGAAAGACCTAACTCAATGTACAAATGTTGAAAATATAATTACTATGAAACTTAAAAAAAAAAGCTAACCTCAAGTACTTTCACCCTCAAAAGTCAGTCTAATTTAAAAGATTTCCCATTTACCACGATAGCCAAACTGTGGAAGGAGCCTCGGTGTCCAACGAAAGATGAATGGATAAAGAAGATGTGGTATATGTATACAATGGAATATTACTCAGCTATTAGAAATGACAAATACCCCCCATTTGCTTCAACGTGGATGGAACTGGAGGGTATTATGCTGAGTGAAGTAAGTCAGTCGGAGAAGGACAAACATTATATGTTCTCATTCATTTGGGGAATATAAATAATAGTGAAAGGGAATATAAGGGAAGGGAGAAGAAATGTGTGGGAAATATCAGAAAGGGAGACAGAACGTAAAGACTGCTAACTCTGGGAAACGAACTAGGGGTGGTAGAAGGGGAGGAGGGCGGGGGGTGGGAGTGAATGGGTGACGGGCACTGGGGGTTATTCTGTATGTTAGTAAATTGAACACCAATAAAAAATAAATTTAAAAAAAAAGATTTCCCATTTGGCAATCAAAAATGATCAGTGCTCTCATTCAATTTTTCAACAAAAGTTTGCAGTCTTTTTATTTTATTTAATTTTAAAAAATAGTTCTTTAGAGAGACTTGCAAGAAAAGAGATGAGTGATGATATTATATGTCACGGCTGTCTCAGAGTAAATTAGTTTCTTTGTTTTAGAACCATTAAGAGGAATATCAGATGCTGGCATCTTTTGCATAAAAATAAGCCTTCTATAATGTAAAATAAATAATTTTACAAGTTTTGAGATTGATTTAAAACGTCCAAAAGTGTAAATTACATTTTTGGAAAATCAAGAACTTTTTAAATCAATATTTAGGATCATTTAAAAATTAATTTTAAGCAAATTTAAACAAGATGGCAAATGACTCCTTTTTTAAGTAAAATTGACATACTAATTATATTAGTTTCAGGTGCACAACATTGATTCAACAATTTTGTACATTACTCAGTGCTCACCATGGTAAGTGCAGTCACCATCTGTCATGGAACAATGTTATTACAATATTATTGACTATATTCCCTATGCTGTAGTTTTCATCTCCAGGACTTACTTTATAACTGGCAGTTTGTAGCTCTTAATCCCCTTCATCTATTTACCCATATCCCCTCTGGCAACCACCAGTTAGTTCTCTGTATTTAATAGTGCACTTGTTTATTTATTTGTTTGGGTTTTTTTTTTTTATAGATTCCACAGATAAGTGAAATCATATGGTATTTGTCTGATTTACTTCACTTAGTGTAATACACTCTAGGTCCATGCCTTTTGTTGCAAAAGGCAAGGTCTCATTATTTTTATGACTAATATTCTGTTGTGTATATATACCACATCTTTATCCATTCATATATTGATGGACACCTGGGTTGCTTCCGTATCTTGGGTATTATAAATAATGCTGAAATAAATATAGAGTGCATTTATCTTTTGGAACTAGCATTTTCATTTTCTTTGGGTGCAAATAACTCTTATTTTTTTGTTTCAAGTTTTTATTTAAATTCCAGTTAGTTAACATATAGTGTAATTTTAGTTTCAGAGAGAATTTAGTTATTCATCACACACATATAATACCCAGTGCTCATCAAAACAAGTGCTCTCCTTAATACCCAACACCCATTTAACGCATCTCACTGCTCACCTCCCTTCCAGCTACCCGCAGTTTGTTCTCTATAGTTAAGAGTCTGTTGTGTGGTTTGCTTCTCTTTTTTCCCTTTATGTTCATCTGTTTTGTTTCTTAAGTTCCACATGTGAGTTAAATCATATGGTATTTGTCTTTCTCTGGCTTATTTCACTTAGCATAATACTTTCTAGCACCACCTACATCATTGAAAATGGCAAGACTTCATTGATTTTGATGGCTGAGTAATATTCCATTGTATGTATATATAACACTTCTTCTTTATCCATTCATTACTTGATGGACATTTGGGCTCTTTCCATAACTTGGTTATTGTTGATAATGCTGCTATAAACATTACACATTACGTACATGTATCCCTTCAAATCAGTATTTTTGTATCCTTGGGTAAATACCTACTAGTGCAATTGCTAGATCATAGAGTAGTTCCATTTTTAACTTTTTGAGGAAACTCCATACTGTTTTCTAGTGTCTGCACAAGTTTGCATTCCTACTAAAGTGTAAGAGGGTTCCCCTTCTCCACATTCTTGCCAACATCTGTTATTTCCTTTGTTTTAAATCACCTTTCTGAGGATTTGGGGCAGACTACGTCCCTGAATAGGACAAACAGAATTTGCAAGCTTTCTTCTCCAGTGCTTTAGGAAATAGAAAATATATCCCTAATTGATTTTATTGCAGAGAAATATCATATGTTAGTTTCCCTAAATAAAGGAGTAAATAGATACTTTTTGTGATGAAGGAAAGATTTATTACATTATGGTAGGAATCATGACAAAGTAATGAAAGTCAAGATGATGAATACATTTCTCTATTCATTAAAGATTTTTTAATATATGAGGCTTGTAAATTTAACAAAGAACAATTTAAATAGGGACATACATAAATAAAGAGTAATTTAAATGTTATAAACATTTAAGAGTAAAGGTAGGAAATATCTGCCTAGCTTGATATCTATTTTAAGGTAAAGCATCATGAATAGTTTTCATTTAGTTTCTATGGTTCCTTTTTTTAAAGATTTGTTTATTTGTTTATTTTAGAGAGAGAGACAGAGAGAACACAATTGGGAAGGGCAGAAGGAGAGGAAGAGAATCTCAATCAGACTCTGAGCTGAGTATGGAGCCCCATGGGGACTCAGTCTCATGACCCTGAGATCATGACCTGAGTCAAAACCAAGAGTTAGATGCTTAATCAACAGTGCCACCCAAGTGTCCCTGTATGATTATTCTTAACATTGATTGACTACTAAAGTAATAATAACCCTTAGGAACCTTTCATTTGTAAGTGAATATCTTTAAAAAAAATCATCAGTGCTAATCGGCTTCTCTCTATTCTCTCACCTCCATCACCTACTCTTAACTTCATCCTTTACGGAACACAGAAGATTTTATAAGGCATTTTTAGTTTACATACTTTGTCTAAACATTACCTCAAAAATGTCTAATAGATGTGTGTGCATGTGATATTGTACCACTTGATTGAAACAAAATTTCAGGACTTGAATGTAAGCCACAGTAGATGGTAGGACATGTACTGTTTATATATGGATTAATGTATCTAGCTGAAGATATTCTTTTTTAAAGAAATGTAAATATCAAAATGATCCTAATTAAACCAACATCAAAGCTATGGGCTCTGTTTGGAATTGTCATTTCATAATGTATACATGCTCTAGATCATCTGAGTACCAAAGACTGGGTAATACAACTAGAACTATACATTGCTACTGTGGTAAAAATTTTGAGATGTGAAAGCAAAATTCCAAGCATAACAAGAAATAATGCTAAGGGACACAAACCAACTTTTCTGAAGTGGCAGTTTAGGAAATGAACATGAACTATATGAAGCCCTTAGTTGTTTTATGGAGACATATGACAATAACGTAAACTCTCAAAGAGCAAAAAGTATATAGGAAGATAAAGTTTTCTGAAACTTCTATTATATTTTAATATAAGTGAAATAAACTGTGATGATTGAAAAACAAGTATGGACTAACTATTTCTCCTACTTTAGTCTCAAAAAAAAAAAAAACAGTTTTAGGGATCCCTGGGTGGCACAGCGGTTTGGCACCTGCCTTTGGCCCAGGGCGCGATCCTGGAGACCCGGCATCGAATCCCACGTCGGGCTCCCAGTGCATGGAGCCTGCTTCTCCTTCTGCCTATGTCTCTGCCTCTCTCTCTCTCTCTCTCTCTGTGTGACTATAATAAATAAATAAAATAAAAAATTCTTAAAAAAAACAGTTTTATTCAGACAAAATCATTTTCTTAGGCCATTGGCTCATTTGCACTATTTTTTTAATTTTTAGGATATGAGAGATGCATATTATGTAATCTATTTTAATGCTCAAGGATAAATATGTCTCCTAAAATATTCTGAGGTGAAATATAAACTGGAAAACAGTATCACAACTTTTCCTTAACAGCAAGTTTCATCATAGAAATCATTTAGGCTGCATTTTCCTATAAGTAATTGCGTGTTTCAAATTGTATCTCTAATCTGGGGCCAAGAATTTAGGGCTATAAGAATTGTGTTTTAATTCACTGGGATCATAATTTTTCTTTTCCTTTTTAATTTTTTTTTTAGATTTTTTCCCCCCAACTATGGGGCTTGAACTCACAACCTTGAGATCAAGAGTCTCACACTCCACCAACTGAGGCAGCCAGGCACCCCATGGGATCATACATTTTTAGAATATTATCTGGTAGAACTGTTTATCTTGCTTAATGTGTAAAGGCAATCTATCAGGTTTCTGAATGAAGTTGAAAATGTTAAGTACTTGGAACAATATAGAATTTGTCCTTAAAAAACAAATTTAAAGCTCATTGAATAACTAAGAACACTATATTAAATAATTTTAGTCAGTATTAGGAATTCGTGAATTAAAAGAGAATAATTTCAGATAAATTGAATACACATATTTTGATACACAAGCAATAAATTAATACTAATTAATACATTGTCTCCAGAGAGAGAATTTCGTAAAAAAATATGCAAAAATATTGGACTCAAAAAGGCAAAAAAGACATGAAAATCCTTCACATCTACTCAGAGAGATGAGTAGATGAGTAGATCATTTCTCTGATGCACCATTAGTATAAACAAGAAAAAGCAATGAAAATATTGAGAATGTAGAGAAAAGAGGAAAGGTTTGGTTCTTAGAAATGGGAACTTGAGGCAAACTGCATAAATGTCATTAAGAGGAGTCAAGGCTTAATGCTTAAATTTGTCTCAGAAGATAAATTATTTCTTCCTTTCTGATTTTCACATGTACTACCTAAAAGCTTCAGGACTTCTCAGAATTCGTATTAAGATATTCCAGCAATAAATTCTAACAATGACTCCGGAATGTTCTGTACTGTTTTGATTTTTTTAAAGATCTTTATATTTTGTTGTTTGTACTCAAATGTCACAACATTTGGTCTTTCCCAGGTGCATTGATAGATTTCTAAATTTACTATGAAACAAATTGTATGTCATTCTTTTTTTTTTTTTGTATGTCATTCTTATCAAAAATTCAAGGTTTGCATGGTTTTGGGGTGGGAAGTGCCACTAATTCCAGCAAAATTAAAATCTTGTGTTTATTTTTAATTCTTTTTAAAATCTTGTGTTTATAGGAAAATTGGATGGATGGATTTATGAATACATACATACGTAAACAATAATAAAGAGGGAATAAAAAAGGAGATAATAACAGTTGTATGGAACCCAGGAATAATGACGCATCTATCTATCCCTATCATAGGGGTTCAAATTAAAAGTTACAGACCTCCTAGACCACAAACAATGTTTTGATTCCCTAGCAGTGCTGTATTCCAAGGAAAGATGACTGCACAAATGATGATAGGTGGAGAGAATTATAGGCAGATGTAGTTCCTGTGGCAAGCCATTCCAATGAGATCTTTACAATGGACTGATTTTTACCAGCATGACAGTGGTGAAGTATAGGCCGAAATGTAGCTCAAAGGCATATTGAAATTTGCTCAGTGCAAATTGGAATTCTGTGTTTTTAAAAATTTGTTTCAGAGTGTATAAGAATTACCTGGGATGTTTGTTAAAATTGAGATTCCTAGCACTCACCTTTGGCTTACTGAATTAAAATAGTTGTAGCAGTGTGGTGAAAGGTAGGGTGAAGATAGGGTGAAAAACAAAAATCTGCATTTTTCTCATAGCCTCTGGTTTATTCTTATGCACTCTTATTAAAAATCTAGAGCAGGAGCCAGCAAACATTTTTTTCTGTTAAGGCCAGATGGATAGTAATTATTCGAGCCTTTGGGGGACAAAAAGAAGTAACATCAAGGATATCATGTGCATACTTATATAAAAAGAAAAAAAACAAATTCCCACACATTTTAAAATGGACACAATTCAAAATATAATGACGAAAATATTCAAAGAGCATTTTTTTGGTAATATAATTCTAATGAAAAGAATTTAGGGGATTATATTGAGCCTAATTAAGGTTCAAAGTTGTGTTTTTCAATCATCAAATCAATTGTAAGTATGTTCATCTATTAAAAGCCTTTTTTAGCTTGCAGGCCATATAAAAAAAGGTAGCATCCCAGATTTGTCCTGTGAGTTATAGTTTTTCAATTCTTGAACTAGAAACACTCATCTAGATAATTTGGCTTAGAAAGTATTTCCCAAGGTTAGCTACTTGGAATAAGCAAGATATAGAAACTTATTAATTGATATAATTCAGTAAAATAAGTTACAAATTAACTTAAAGAAGTAAACAGTAATGACAATAGTCAAATCAAACAAGTGCTAGAACATAGAACAAGTGGCTCATCTTTTCCCCAAATGTCTGGATAAGAAAAAAAAAATCTAAACAAATGCTAGATGTTAAGTATCTGAAATGATCAGCCCATGAAAAGCATCCCATTTTAGTAAGAAAAATGTTATATACATAAACAATGTGTGAATGTATATATTGTATTTATATTTGTGTGTGTGTATGTGTGTGTGCGTGTGTGTGGGTGGGTAAAGACTATACAGTTACATCAAAACATTTTCTGGGACACCTGGGTTGCTCAGTGTTTGAGTGTCTGCCTTTGGCTCAGGGCGTGATCCCTGTGTCTTAGGGTCTAGTCCTGCATCAGGCTCCCTACAGGGAGCCTGCTTCTCCCTCTGCCTATGTCCTTGCCTCTCTTTCTGCTCCCCTCATGAATAAATAAATAAAATCTTAAAAAAAAAGAAAAGAAGCAATTTTCTTGGTTAATAAAATTAGAAGTGATTTTTGTGGAACTTTTCATTATTTATATTTTCTAAATAGTTTATAACTAAAGTAGAATATCTTTAGTAAAGGAAAACTATTTAAACTATTATTACAAAAATTTTATAATAACTAAACTCTTAATCTCCTTACCCTCTAACTCTGCTCCTCCTTGTATCTTCTTCATCTCAGTAAGTAGCAGCTCCTTCCTTGGTGTTTTTTGGCCAAATACCTTGGAGTAATTCTTAACTCTCTTCTTTTTCTCACATCCCACATTCAATATGTCAGGAAATTATGATGGCTAAGTCTTGAAAATATACTCAAAATCTTATGCCTTAACACTTTTTATTGCCAATGGCTTAGTCTGAATAACCATCATCTCTCACATAGATTATTTCATCAATCTCCTAACAGATCTTCCTGCTCTTATCCATTTCTTACTATATTCTCCACAAAACTGATTGAGTGAGGGATGCCTGGGTGGCTCAGTGATTGAGCATCTGCCTTTGGCTCAGGGCATGATTCTGGGGTCCTGGAATCGAGTCCCACATCGACCTCCCTGCATGGAGCCAGCTTCTCCCTCTGCCTGTGCCTCTGCCTCTCTCTCTGTATGTCTTTCATGAATAAATAAATAAAATATTAAAAAAAACTGATTGAGTGATTCCTTATAAATATAAGTTGGATTGTGTAACTTCCTTGCTCTCAATGTCCAATGGCCATCCCTCTTACACTCAGTGAAGTTCAAACTTCTTACCAAGACCTTACCTTGCTGTTGAAATGTCTTATTCTTCTTCCCCTCTCTCACATCTCTACCACTCACCGTCACTTCAGTATTCTTAGAAATATCAAGCTCATTCCTATGTCAGTTCATTTGTTCTTGCTCTGTCCCTTCACCTGGAGCTCTCTATCCAGATATTTGCAAAGCTTATTCTATCAATTTATTCAAGTATCAATTAAAATAGCACAAATAAAAAGCACTATAAGAAAGGCCTTTTCTCACCCCTCTGTATATAATTGTGAAATCCACCTCCTTCCTTAAGTCTTTATTCCTCTTGCTTAACCTACTTTATTTTTTCTTCACAGCATGGAAAAATATGTAATATGTTTATTCCATTGTTGTTTCTCACCCTACTTCCACTAAAGCCATTACAATGCCTAAAAGAGTGACTGATATGTAATGACAGTAAACAAATATTTGTTTAATAAATGAACTGCATGACTTGATAGAATGCAACATGACAAGAAATAGTGATGATTATATCATAAAGAAGAATGCATTTTGCTAATAACCAAGCAACAGCAACATGAAAACCTTTCCCCAGAGTTCAAAAAAGTAATGGAAAGAAATTCAACAAAGTATTTATAGTACACTTGAGGCTATCTGAAAATTGGAACAATGTGGTCTTTTTTTAACTTTTTTATTTTTTTGGATATTACAAATTTTATTTAATGAGTAGATATGGTTCTATAGTGGATAAAATTGGTGAACTTTAAAAATTCTTTAAATATAATGGAATAAATAAAAAAGCTCAATAACTTTGTCTAGATTAATATTTTATTCTTATATTTCTTTTAACCAAGTGAAAATTGAAAAGCAACTAGAAATGGAAATATCCACACCAATTATGATAGATCAACGGTCATAATTTTTGATTCTGTGTAAGGAAATCACACAAATCAATACAAAAGCACGTGGGCAAAAGTAGTTTTGGAGAAAATATACAGATCATTTTAAAAGAAAAAGGCAACTAACAATTGTACAGCAAAGATGACAATATACAAGGTAACTATCAAGAAATGCAAATTTACCGAGATAACATTTTCACATATCAAATTAGTAACACTGAAAAAAATAAGTCAATGTTAGTGAGGTTACAGTTAAAGCAAGCATTCTCAATTATTGCTAATCAAGGTTCAATTTTATCAAGCTTTTTAAAAACTATTTTGGAAATTTGCTTTTGAGCAAGTGATTACCATTCTAAAACTCCTATATGTACAGTTCCCCCTTTAGGCTGGAAAATTTCATTTTCAATCCCTCATTAAAGATCTCTGGCGTAATTTCCATGTCTCATCATTCTCCTAGGGCAATGAGAACACCTCAATTTTATACCACAACAAAATTTCCAAGAAAAAAATTTCCTTTATGTTAGCAAGTTTAACTATTGTATGCTAGAAAAGCTCACTTTTCTTCGAATATGGCCTTCTCTTATTTGCTTTTCTCACATAGCTACATCTACTACAGAGGTGAGATCATAGAAGGTGTGCAGTACCTATTTGTTAACTGAGCTATTGAAAACACACATACTGTTTCTATTATTATTATTATTATTATTATTATTATTATTATTATTGTTAGAAATGGAGGGGGCAGCCCCTGTGGCCCAGCGGTTTAGTTTAGTGCCACCTTCAGCCCGGGGTGTGATCTTAGGGACCCGGGATCGAGTCCCACGTCGGGCTTCCTGCATGGAGCCTGCTTCTCTCTCTGCCTGTCTCTGCCTCTCTCTCTCTCTCTCTCTTTGTGTGTGTCTGTCATGAATAAATAAATAAAATCTAAAAAAAAAAGAATGGAGGATAATATCCAGAAAAGAGGGAGAGACTCAAATGAAATTATCATCCACCAACCTAGAATTCATAGCTTTACTTTGATCTTAAACTTTCTTCTATGTTGGCAACCAAATTATACCAAATATCTATTAGTTTATTTAGGCCAAATAATCATGTTTGTGCACACATGCAGTGGGTGTGTGTATGGCTGTGTGGGTGTGTGTATATTTATATGTGTTTGTGTTTGGGAAGAGGGAGGATTATCACAGTTGTCTAGTGAAAGTTAGTGCAACACTTGAACCAGTTATAGGAATAGGGATAATCACCAATATTTTCTGACTTCCTTATATAGCTTCAGCATTTACCAACTTATATCCACAAGTGAAAAGAAGTGAAAAATTAAAGGCTTTACCAAATTAAATGTATTTGGAACAGAATAGAAGTGTCACAGAAAAACCATTATTGAAAGAAATAGTTTGTTTTCACACAATATGAAAGGAAACATATTTTATATAATCTGTCTCAAAAGTCAAATAGCATAAAGACACTTGAGAATAATGCTAATGTAGATGTTAGTCTCAATAGGTATCTACAGTTACTTCTAAAATGAATTGTTTAACCAACAGAGCATCTACTCATAGTACAAGCATGTACTGAATCTATTTATAGGAATGGCAAAAACTGAGACAAAAGTTATATTTGCTTCAAATTAAGTGAAATACTTTGGCAATTACTTTTAATATATCTAAAGGAAAGTTTAGTAGTTAAGTAACAGGACACATCATTTTTCTTTTCTTTCATCTGTAGATGTCTATTTCTAAACTATATTCTACTCTCAAAATTTTTAAAGATTTTATTTATGTATTCCCTATTCTCAAATTTTTATTAGTGATAGGTAAAATCACTTCAGTAAATGTAAACTACTGGCAATCTTTTTCCCCTTTAATTTTGAAAAGCATTAGGATGCTTTCAGCTCAGGGCATGATCCCAGAGTCCTGGGATGGAGTCCCACATCGGGTTCCCTGCATAGAGCCTACTTCTCCTGCCTCTGTCTATGTCTCTGCCTCTCTCTCTCTGTATCTCTTGTGAATAAAGTCTTAATTTTTTTTTGAAAAGCACATCTCCAAGTTTCCTCTTATATTTAAAAAAATTTAAATATAATGCATTTTTTTATCACTAACCATGATAGCATGTATGTAGTCTTGCCCTGTAGATCATTCATTCTCTCTTGATAGTGTGTTTGACAACAAACACAGTGTATAATTAAATTCAGATTTTTTTGTTGAGTTGTAGCCTAGGGTAAATCAATCACAGTGCTTTTAGCTCCTTGAACCATTTAAAGCTACGATATAGTTTCTCTTATCTATTAGCAAAAACCTTGGGTCATTTAGAGGATGGAGATAATTATCCTTTAGCAACTGAGGAATAGTATTCACAAAAATGTGAGTATGACCAATAATGCATGTATATTTTTTTCTCAAGTTTAAACCTACACCAGTAAACTTGAATCTATGTATTTTTGTCTTTGGTACATGCCAAATCATCTTCACTGTCCCAATATTAAGTATGGGCTAGAAAGTCCCACTATAAAATTACTCTCATAGAAAGATAAGGAACTATCTAAATAATTTGCATATGTACTCAAATCAAATGCTAAGTCTATATGCCCTTCTCAAAATTGTCATACTTTCAGAAATTAAAACTTTATACAGTGAGGTTTTTCTTTTCTTTCCCCTATCTTACAGTATTAGTGTTGGACAGATGATCAGAACAGAAATGCACCTGTGACTACAATTTCAGCCTGAAGGAATTTCCAAGCCCTGCTCTTCTGAATACTTATATATATCCCTGCCTTCCTCCAGAACATTAAATCATTCTTGATGACTAAGGAAGCCTACCTAAGGTAGCCTGTTGTTACTATGTTGCTATATACCTATGTACATCCAAGAATATCTACATAGACCACATTAGTGTATTCTATGAAAATGCACCAATATAAAGGACAAACATTATATGGTCTCATTCGTTTGGGGAATATAAAAGACAGTGAAAGGGAATAAAGGGGAAAGGAGAAAAAATGAGTGGGAAATATCAGGGAGGGAGACAGAACATGAGAGACTCCTAACTCTGGGAAACGAACTAAGGGTGGTGGAAGGGGAGGTGGGCAGGGGGTGGGGGTGACTGGGTGACGGGCACTGAGGGGGGCACTTGATGGGATGAGCACTGGGTGTTATTCTATATGTTGGCAAATTGAACACCAATAAAAAATAAATTCATATAAAAAAAGAAGCCAAATTCTTTTTGAAAAGATTCAGTACTATATAAAATTAAGAAAATTTAACATACACAAGTAAAACTGAGGCTAATTCAAATCAGTAAAAATAAAGTTAGTAGTAAAAATACTTCAGAGTTAGTAAAGAGTCCATCAATAATGAAACAAGTCATGGGAACGTCTGGGTGGCTCAGTGGTTGAGCGTCTGGCTTTGGCTCAGGGTGTGATCCCTGGGTCCTGGGTTCCAGTCCCACATCGGGCTCCCCTCGAGGAGCTTGCTTCTGCCTTTGCCTATGTCTTTGCCCCTCTCTCTCTGTGTCTCTCATGAATAAATAAAATCTTTTCTTAAAAAAAGTAATGAAACAAGCCATGGACTTGATGCTATCACACAAACTATTTCCATAACCTAATTATTTTGGAACTCACTGTTTTCCCAGTTAATATTAATCTTTTTAAAGATGTCTTTAATTGTTTTTAGTTGTTTAGTTGTTGTTTTAGTTGTTTTTAGTTTTTTAATTCTAAGTCAATTTTCTCAGAAGTCAAGAATGCTATTATAACCATTTATATCTGACAGTGTACCATTTGTTTTAGATAGTTTAGTAAAGCATAAATCAATACATATATTATTATATATAATAAATAATAGCTAAAATGACTAGAAATAAATAAAACTACTATTATGTACAGAAGATATAATTTTGCGGACTCTAAATTCAAGTAAATCTTCAAATAAACTATTAAGATAAGGGTACCTGTGTGGCTCAGTCAGTTAAGTGCAGAATTCCTCATTTTGGCTCAGGTCATGATCTCAGGGTCTGAGATTGAGCCCCTCATGGGGCTTGCACTCATTGGGGAGACTGCTTGAGATTCTCTCTCCCTCTCCCACTGCCCCTCACTCCTGCTTATTCTCTCTTTCTCAAATAAATAAAATCTTAAAAAAAAAACTTAGTAAGGGGCACCTGGGTGGTTCAGTTGGGTCCATATCTGCCTTCTCCTTGGGTCATGATCCCAGGTTCCTGGGATGAGTCCAACTTCTGGCTCCCTGATCAGTGGAGTGTCTGCTTCTCCTTCTCTTCCATCTCCCCCTACCCCTTCTTGTGCTTTTTCTCTCTCAAATAAATAAAATCTGAAAACTATTAGGATAAAAACTAGATTTCTGATATGTACTGGATACAAGTTTAATATAAAATTATTGTCTTTTCTATATGCAAACAAAAATATGAACTTAAAAGTGTATCATTTTATATAGTCCAAAAACATCTAAGTAGAAAACAACCAACAGAAAATTAGAAAAATTAGAATAATTCAACATGCATTATTAAAGAAGATATAAATAAATGAGAGATGTACAATATTCACAGATTAGAAGGCCTAATATTCAAAGAAATTATTTATACAAATTTGATTTATAGGTTAAATATGATCACAGTCAAATTCCCAATATATTTCTTTTAGATTTTGTTTCTTTACTCATGAGAGACACACAGAGAGAGGCAGAGACATAGGCACAGGGAGGAGAAGCAGGGTCTCCTGCAGGGAGCTGGGTGGGGACCTGATCCCATGGCCCTAGGATCAGGACCTGAGCCAGAGGCAGGCACTCAACCACTGAGCTACCCAGGTGACCTCCACAATTTTTTCTTAAGTAGAACTGGGTGTGAGAGGATTTTAAAATTTGTATGGGAAAAGTGGTCATGCAAGGGCTGCTGCACAGCTAGCAGAGCTGTGGTCCTGAAGGCAGCACAACATGCTCCGAGCTCTCTCCCTTACCTTGCCCATCAGTCTGAGGCCCCCAGCCCAGCCTGTGTCAGCCTCAGAAATAACACTGAGAGCAGCCTCAGTATCAGTGCCATGGCTGGTAGAAAGCCTACACGGCCAACCTTACAGCAGTCAGGACCTGTCAGAACATGGCCATTGTGAGCTATAAGAACTGGACCTCGATCTGGGCCATAGTCCCTGAGAAAACCTTCACCAACATCACACCAGCAGCGGTTGGTGTCCTGGTTGGCAAAGACCAGGCAAGTTTTTTAATGAATAGGCTAACACTTAGAGCCTAAAAGTGTTTTGTTATCCAGGTCTCACTACTACAGGATGGTGTATTTACCATAGATCTTCATATCAAGAGTACCGGTAGAGCTTCCACCATCAGCATCGCTGTCACCATGACTATCAAGATGCTAGTCCTGCTAATGGGCAAAGAAAGTGTCCCTGGTGGTATGTACAATGAGAAATGTTATGGAATGTCTTTCCACCTGCAACATACCCAGTACTGACGTCATCACTTCCTTCCCCCCACCCCTCCCCACTGCTTTTGCACCCCTCTCCTTCCTATACACACACACACACACACCATTTTTAGGGGGTCATTCCCCACACCCCTTATAAATGCCCAAACCACATGGACTAGGGGTTGGGACTGGCTGGCTGGACACATGCCCCTACCCATACCACTCATGTGTGTGGCTGGAAATTTTTTTTTGTTTTGGGGGTTCTTTCTTAGAATAATAATAAAAAAATTCTAACAAGAACAACAACAAAAATTTGTATAGAAATTCAAAGGGTCAAGGATAGTCATGATAAAGTTGAAAAAAGAATATGGTGGGAGAAATAGCTTTGTTTGATGCCAAAACATCATAAAGTGGAAATCAAGACTAAAATAAATTTGTAATAATTAAAAACACTGAGTTAATTCATGGAAACTAATGAGAATGAAGATACAACCATTCAAAATCTTTGGAATACAGCAAAAGCAGTCATGAGAGGGAAAGACATCATACTACAAGCAGCCATCCAAAAACTGGAAAGAACTCAAATACAAAAGCTAACCTTACACCTAAAGGAACTAGAGAAAAAACAGCAAATAAATCCTAACCCAGCAGAAGAAGAGAGTTAATAAAGATTCGAGCAGAACTCAATGAAATAGAGACCAGAAGAAATGTGGAACGGATCAACAAAACCAGGAGTTGGTTCTTTGAAAGAATTAATAACATAGATAAACCATTAGCCAGCCTTATTAAAAGAAGAGAGAGAAGACTCACATTAATAAAATTGTGAATGAGAAAGGAGAGATCACTACCAACACCAAGGAAATATAAACCATTTTAAAAACATATTATGAGCAGCTATATGCCAATAAATTAGGCAATCTAGAAGAAATGGACTCATTTCTGGAAAACCACAAACTACCAAAACTTGAACTGGAAGAAATATAAAACCTGAACAGGCCAATAACCAGGGAGGAAATTGAAGCAGTCATCAAAAACCTCCCAAGACACAAAAGTCCAGGGCCAGATGGCTTCCCTGGGGAGTTCTATCAAAAGTTTAAAGAAAAAACCATACCTATTCTACTAAAGCTGCTCGGAAAGACAAAAAGAGATGGAATACTTCCAAACTCGTTCTATGAGGCCAGCATCACCTTAATTCCAAAACCAGACAAAGACCCCACCAAAAAGAAGAATTACAGACCAATATCCCTGATGAACATGGATGCAAAAATTCTCAACAAGATACTAGCCAATAGGATACAACAGTACTTTAAGAAGATTATTCACCATGACCAAGTAGGATTTATTCCCGGGATGCAAGGCTGGTTCACCACTCGTAAAACAATCAATGTGATTGATCATATCAGCAAGAGAAAAAACAAGAAACATAGGATCCTTTCAATAGATGCAGAGAAAGCATTTGACAAAATACAGCATCCATTCCTGATCAAAACCCTTCAGAGTGTAGGGATAGAGGGAACATTCCTCAACATATTAAAAGCCATCTATGAAAAGCCCACAGCAAGTATCATTTTCAATGGGGAAGCACTGGGAGCCATTCATCTAAGTTCAGGAACAAGACAGGGATGTCCACACTCACCACTGCTATTCAACATAATACTGGAAGTCCTAGCCTCAGCAATCAGACAACAAAAAGAAATCAAAGGCATTCAAATTGGCAAAGAAGTCAAACTCTCCCTCTTCGCAGATTACATGATACTCTACATAGAAAACCCCAAAACTCCACCCCAAGATTGCTAGAACTCATACAGCAATTTGGCAGTGTGGCAGGATACAAAATCAATGCCCAGAAGTCAGTGGAATTTCTATACACTAACAATGAGACTGAAGAAAGAGAATTTAAGGAGTCAATCCCATTGACAATTGCAACCAGAAGCATAAGATACCTAGGAATAAACCTAACCAAAGAGGTAAAGGATCTATACCTAAAAACTATAGAACACTTCTGAAAGAAATTGAGGAAGACACAAAGAGATGGAAAAATAGTCTATGCTCATGGATTAGAAGAATTAATATTGTGAAAATGTCAATTGTACCCAGGGAAATTTACACGTTTAATGCAATCCCTATCAAAATACCATGGACTTTCTTCAGAGAGTTAGAACAAATTATCTGAAGATTTGTTTGGAATCATAAAAGACCCTGAATAGCCAGGTGAATTTTAAAAAAGAAAACCATATCTGGGGGCATCACAATGCCAGATTTCAGGTTGTCGTACAAAGCTGTGGTCATCAAGACAGCGTGGTACTGGCACAAAAACAGACACATAGATCAATGGAACAGAATAGAGAATCCAGAAGTGGACCCTCAACTTTATGGTCAACTAATATTCGATAAAGGAGGAAAGACTATCCACTGGAAAAAAGACAGTCTCTTCAATAAATGGTGCTGGGAAAATTGGACATCCACCTGCAGAAGAATGAAACTAGACCACTCTCTTGCACCATACACAAAGATAAACTCAAAATGTATGAAAGATCTAAGTGTGAGACAATATTCCATCAAAATCCTAGAGGAGATCACAGGCAACACCCTTTTTGAACTTGGCCACAGTAACTTCTTGCAAGATACATCCCTGAAAGCAAGAGAAACAAAAGCAAAAATGAACTATTGGGACTTCATCAAGATAAGCTTTAAGTTTTTGCACAGCAAAAGAAACAGTCAACAAAACTCAAAGACAACCTACAGAACGGGAGAAGATATTTGCAAATCACGTATCAGATAAAGGGCTAGTATCGAAGATCTATAAAGAACTCATTAAACTCAACAGCAAAGAAACAAACAATCCAATCCTGAAATGTGCAAAAGACATGAAGAAAAATTTCACAGAGGAAGACCTAGCAATGGCCAAGAAGCACATGAGAAAATGCTTCGTATCACTTGCAATCAGAGAAATACAAATCAAAACCACAATGAGATACCACCTCACACCAGTGAGAATGAGGAAAATTAACAAGGCAGGAAACTACAAATGTTGGAGAGGATGTGGAGAAAGGGGAACCCTCCTGCACTGTTGGTGGGAATATGAACTGGTGCAGCCACTCTGGAAAACTGTGTGGAGGTTCCTCAGAATTAAAATAGATCTGCCCTACGACCCAGCAATTGCACAGCTGGGGATTTACCCCAAAGATACAGATGCAATGAAACACCGGGACACCGGTGTTTGTAGCAGCAATGTCCACAATAGCCAAACTGTGGAAGGAGCCTCAATGTCCATCGAAAGATGAATGGATAAAGAAGATGTGGTTTATGTATACAATGGAATATTACTCAGCCATTTGAAACGACAAATACCCACCATTTGCTTCGACGTGGATGGAACTGTAGGGTATTATGCTGAGTGAAATAAGTCAATCGGAGAAGGACAAACATTATATGGTCTCATTCATTTGAGGAAAATAAAAATAGTGAAAGGGAATAATGGGATAAGGAGAAAAATGAATGAGAAATGTCAGAAAGGGAAACAGAACATGAGAGACTCCTAACTCTGGTAAACGAACTAGGGGTGGTAGAAGGGGAAGTGGTCGGTGGGTGGGAGTGACTGGTTGACGGGCACTGAGGGGGGAACTTGATGGGATGAGCACTGGGTGTTATTCTGTATGTTGGCAAATTGAACACCAATAAAAAATAAATGTATAAAAAATACAGTGAGTTAAGTATTGAGCCTAATAGATTAATAGAACAGAAATTCAGACTATTACTTTCACATAGTTACAGAATGACACTTGATTTATGAACAGAGGTTGCACTGATGATAATATATAAGACCTCTTTTCTTATTTATCATTTATGTTTATTAAACAAGTGTTGCTGGAAAAGTATACATGTGAAAAAATAATTAGCCACCATACAGCATACCCAAACATCAATTCCACGTAAATGAAATACCTATTTGTAAGGCAAAACAGCAAGGCCTTTTATTTTTTAATTTATTTTTAAATATTTATTTAGTTGACAGAGAGAAAGAGAGAGCATACAAGCAGGAAGAGTGGGAGAAGAAGTAGGCTCCCTGCTGAGCAGGGGCTAGATTCTAGGACCTTGGAATCAAGACCTAACCTGAAGGTGGACACTTAACTAACTGAGCCACCCAGGCACCCCCAGAAAAGCCTTTTAAAAGAAAATATCAGGGGCTCCTGAGTGGCTCAGGCGGTTAAGAATCCCATTCTTGGTTTCTGCTCAGATCATGATCTCAGGTCATGATCTTAGGGTTGTGAGATTGAGCCCCATGTTGTGGTCTGTGCTGGGTGTGGAGCCTGCTTAAGATTTTCTTAACTCATCCTTCTTCCCCTCCCCCCATACTTGTGCTCTCTCTCTCATTCTCAAAAAAAAAAAAGTCAGAGGATATCTTTATAGAATAAAGGAAAATCAGATGCCTAGCACTCAGAGAACATTGCTTCACTTTTTTTATTTCCTAATGAAGTAATCTGAATTTCCCATAGTAATATGGAAGCCAATAGTTTATATTTATGTTCAAATTAAAAGCAATTAGATAAGGGTAACATTAAAAAATTTGAATGTATGTAGCACATTTTAACCTCTATGCTTTAGCTTAAATTATTAGCATATATTTTCCTTAAACTCACACAGGCCTTGAATAACTGGCAAGATATCTTTGTCTAGTCATCAGTTTTTATTTTTATTCATTTTTATTTTTTTATTGGTGTTCAATTTGCCAACATATAGAATAACACCCAGTGCTCATCCCATCAAGTGCCCCCCTCAGTGCCCATCACCCAGTTACCCCCACCCACCACCCACCTCCTCTTCCACCACCCCTTGTTCATTTCCCATAGTTAGGAGTCTCTCATGTTCTGTCTCCCTTTCTGGTATTTCCCACTCATTTTTCTCCTTTCCCCTTTATTCCCTTTCACTGTTTTTTATATTCCCCAAATGAATGAGACCATATAATGTTTGTCCTTCTCCGATTGTCTAGTCATCAGTTTTAAAAAACAGATGCTTATTGTTAGAAAGGTAGCATCAGTGTCAGAAAAGATCTATTCAGATTAAGGTTTTAAGATACCTTTGAAAAATTTACATGGCAGAATTCATGATATCTGGAACGGCACAGTGAATTTTCAATTTCTGCTAACGTCAACAGAGTGCCTAATTCACTTAAAAATAGATAAAAAAGGATCATATCTAGAATTCTGCAAAGTACACTGTACTGTTAAGGAGGCTGAGCATTTAGCTGTAATTTCTTATGCTCGTGATAGTAATCTTAATGTTACTATCAGATTAGATTTTTCCTCTATTGGACCTGAGTAAAATAAAGACAGGATATGTTTTTAATGTCATTTTATTATTTTTTAATAAATTTATTTTTTTGGTGTTCAATTTGTCAACATATAGAATAACACCCAGTGCTCATCCCGTCAAGTGCCCACCTCAGTGCCCGCCACCCAGTCACCACCACCCCCCGCCCACCTCCCCTTCCACCACCCTTAGTTCGTTTCCCAGAGTTAGGAGTCTTTCATGTTCTGTCTCCCTTTCTGATATTTCCCACTTATTTTTTCTTCTTTCTCCTTTATTCCCTTTCACTATTTTTTATATTCCCCAAATTAATGAGACCATATAATGTTTGTCCTTTTCCAATTGACTTATTTCACTCAGCATAATACCCTACAGTTCCATCCACGTCGAAGCAAATGGTGGGTATTTGTCATTTCTAATGGCTGAGTAATATTCCATTGTATACATAGACCACATCTTCTTTACCCATTCATCTTTCTTTTTTTTAATAAATTAATTTTTTATTGGTGTTCAATTTACCAACATACAAAAAAAATTTACCAACATACAGAATAACACCCAGTGCTCATCCCGTCAAGTGCCCCCCTCAATGCCCCTCACCCATTCACCCCCACCCCCCACCCTCCTCCCCTTCCACCACCCCTAGTTCATTTCCCAGAGTTAGGAGTCTTTATGTTTTGTCTCCCTTTCTGATATTTCCCACACATTTCTTCTCCCTTCCCTTATATTCCCTTTCACTATTATTTATATTCCCCAAATGAATGAGAACATACAATGTTTGTCCTTCTCCGATTGACTTACTTCACTCAGCATAATACCCTCCAGTTCCATCCACGTTGAAGCAAATGGTGGGTATTTGTCATTTCTAATGGCTGAGTAATATTCCATTGTATACATAGACCACATCTTCCCTATCCATTCACCTTTAGATGGACACCGAGGCTCCTTCCACAGTTTGGCTATTGTGGACATTGCTGCTACAAACATCGGGGTGCAGGTGTCCTGGTGTTTCATTGCATCTGTATCTTTGGGGTAAATCCCCAGCTGTGCAATTGCTGGGTCGTAGGGCAGATCTATTTTTAACTCTTTGAGGAACCTCCACACAGTTTTCCAGAGTGGCTGCACCAGTTCACATTCCCACCAACAGTGCAAGAGGGTTCCCCTTTTTCCACATCCTTTCCAACATTTGTAGTTTCCTGCCTTGTTAATTTTTCCCATTCTCAGTGGTGTGAGGTGGTATCTCATTGTGGTTTTGATTTGTATTTCCCTGATGGCAAGTGATACGAAGCATTTTCTCATGTGCTTGTTGGCCAAGTCTATGTCTTCCTCTGTGAGATTTATGTTCATGCCTTTTGCCCATTTCATGATTGGATTGTTTGTTTCTTTGCTGTTGAGTTTAATAAGTTCTTTATAGATCTTGGATACTAGGCCGTTATCTGAAAGGTCATTTGCATATATCTTCTCCCATTCTGTAGGTTGTCTTTGACAACAGTCTTTGACTGTTTCCTTTGCTGTGCAAAAGCTTCTTATCTTGATGAAGTCCTAATAGTTCATTTTTGCTTTTGTTTCTCTTGCCTTCATGGATGTATTTTGCAAGAAGTTACCATGGCCAAGTTCAAAAAAGGTGTTGCCTGTGTTCTCCTCTAGAATTTTGAAATATTCTTTTTTAATTTTTATTTATTTATGAAAGTCACAGAGAGAGAAAGAGAGGCAGAGACACAGGCAGAGAGAAGCAGGGTCCATGCACAGGGAGCCCGACGTGGGAATCGATCCTGGGTCTCCAGGATCGTGCCCTAGGCCAAAGGCAGGCGCCAAACCGCTGCGCCACCCAGGGATCCCTCCTCTAGAATTTTGATGGAATCTTGTCTCACATGTAGATCTTTCATCCATTTTGAGTTTATTTTTGTGTATGGTGTAAGAGAGTGGTCTAGTTTCATTCTTCTGTATGTGGATGTACAATATTCCCAGCACCATTTATTGAAGAGACTGTCTTTATTCCAGTGGATAGTCTTTCCTCCTTTGTCGAATGTTAGTTGACCATAAAGTTGAGGGTCCACTTCTGGGTTCTCTATTCTGTTCCATTGATCTATGTGTCTGTTTTTGTGCCAGTACCACACTGTCTTGATGACCACAGCTTTGTAGTACAACCTGAAATCTGGCATTGTGATGCCCCCAGATATGGTTTTCTTTTTTAAAATTCACCTGGCTATTCAAGATCTTTTCTGATTCCAAAAAAATCTTCAGATGATTTTTCCAACTTTCTGAGGAAAGTCCATGGTATTGTGATAGGGATTGCATTAAACATGTAAATTGCCCTGGGTAACATTGACATTTTCACAATATTAATTCTGCCAACCCATGAGCATGGAATATTTTTCCGTCTCTTTGTGTCTTCCTCAATTTCTTTCAGAAGTGTTCTGTAGTTTTTATGGGATACATCATTTACCTCTTTGGTTAGGTTTATTCCTAGGTATCATATGCTTTTGGGTCCAAATATAAATGGGATTGACTCCTTCATTTCTATTTTTTTCAGGCTCATTGTTAGTGTATAGAAATGCCACTGATTTCTGGGCATTGATTTTGTGTCCTGCCACACTGCCGAATTGCTGTATGAGTTCTAGCAATCTTGGGGTGGAGTTTTGGGGTTTTCCATGTACAGTATCATGTCATCTGCAAAGAGGGAGAGTTTGACTTCTTCTTTGCCAATTTAAACGCCTTTTATTTCTTTTTGTTGTCTGATTGCTGAGGCTAGGACTTCCAGTATTATGTTGAATAGCAGTGGTGAGTGTGGACATCCCTGTCTTGTTCCTGAACTTAGAAGAATGGCTCCCAGTGCTTCCCCATTGAAAATGATACTTGCTGTGGGCTTTTTGTAGATGGCTTTTAAGATGTTGCGGAATGTTCCCTCTATCCCTACACTCTCAACAGTTTTGATCTGGGTTGTATGCTGTACTTTGTCAAATGCTTTCTCTGCATCTATTGAGAGGATCCTATGTTTCTTGTTTTTTCTCTTGCTGATATGATCAATCACATTGATTGTTTTACGAGTGGTGAACCAGCCTTGCATCCCGGGAATAAATCCTACTTGGTCATGGTGAATAATCTTCTTAAAGTACTGTTGTATCCTATTGGCTAGTATCTTGTTGAGAATTTTTGCATCCATGTTCATCAGGGATATTGGTCTGTAATTCTCCTTTTTGGTGGGGGTCTTTGTCTGGTTTTGGAATTAAGGTGATGCTGGCCTCATAGAACGAGTTTGGAAGTATTCCATCTCTTTTTGTCTTTCCGAGCAACTTTAGTAGAATAGGTATGGTTTTTTCTTTAAACTTTTGATAGAACTCCCCAGGGAAGCCATCTGGCCCTGGACTTTTGTGTCTTGGGAGGTTTTTGATGACTGCTTCAATTTCCTCCCTGGTTATTGGCCTGTTCAGGTTTTATATTTCTTCCAGTTCAAGTTTTGGTAGTTTGTGGTTTTCCAGAAATGAGTCCATTTCTTCTAGATTGCCTAATTTATTAGCATATAGCTGCTCATAATATGTTTTTAAAATGGTTTATATTTCCTTGATGTTGGTAGCAATCTCTCTTTTCTCATTCATGATTTTATTAATTTGAGTCTTCTCACTCTTCTTTTTATTAATGCTGGCTAATGGTTTATCTATGTTATTAATTCTTTCAAAGAACCAACTCCTGGTTTTGTTGATCCGTTCCACATTTCTTCTGGTCTCTATTTCACTGAGTTCTGCTTGAATCTTTATTGACTCTCTTCTTCTGCTGCGTGTAGGATCTATTTGCTGTTTTTTCTCTAGTTCCTTTAGGTGTAAGGTTAGCTTTTGTATTTGAGTTCTTTCCAGTGTTTTGATGGATGCTTGTATTAGGATGTATTTCCCCCTCAGGACTGCTTTGCTGTATCCCAAAAATTCTGAAAGGTTGAATCTTCATTCTTATTAGTTTCCATGAGTCTTTAATTCTTCTCTAATTTCCTTGTTGACCCTTTCACCTTTTAGCAGGATGTTCCTTAACCTGCATGTGTTTTAAGTCCTTCCAAACTTCTTGTTGTGATTTAGTTCTAATTTCAAAGCATTATGGTTGGAAAATATGCAGGGGATGATTCCAATCTTTGGTATCGGTTAAGACCTGATTTGTGACCAAGTATGTGGTCTATTCTGAAGAAAGTTCCATGTGCCCTTGAGAAGAATATGTATTGAGTTTAGCTTGGATGTAAAATTCTGTTGATGTCTGTGAAATCCATCTGGTCCAGTGTATCATTTAAAGGTCTTGTTTCTTTGGAGATGTTGTGCTTAAAAAACCTATCGATTGTAGAGAGTGCTAGAGTGAAGTCACCAAGTATAAGTATATTATTATCTAATTATGTCTTAACTTAGGTTATTAATAGTTATTAATTGATATGTTTGGCAGCTGCCACATTCGGTGCATATATATTGATGATTGTTAAGTCCTCTTGTTGGATAGATCCTTTAAGTATGATATAGTGTCCCTCTTCATCTCTCACTACAGTCCTTGGGATAAACCATAGTTTAACTGATATAAGGATGGCGACCCCTGCTTTCTTTTGAGGACCATTTGAATGGTATATGGTTCTCCAACCTTTCATTTTCAGGCTGGAGGTGTCCTTCTGTCTAAAATAAGTCTCCTGTAGACAGCAAATAGATGGGTCCTGCTTTTTTATCTTGTCTGAAGCCCTGCGCCTTTAATGGGGTCATGAAGCCCATTCACTTTCAGAATTAGTATTGAAAGATATGAGTTTTGTGTCATCTTGATACCTATTCAGTCCCTGTTTTTGTGGATTGTTCCATTGGACTTCCTCTTTCTTTTACATATTTCCCCTTAAAATTTCTTGCAGAGCTGGTTTGGTGGTCATATATTCTTTCAGTCCCTGTCTATCTTGGAAGCTCTTTATCTCTCCTTCTATTCTGAGTGAGAGCCTTGCTGGATAAAGTATTCTTGGCTGCAGTTTCTTCTCATTTAGGACCCGAGTATATCCTGCCAGCCCTTTCTGGCCTGCCAGGTCTCTGTGGAGAGGTCTGATGTTACTCTAATATTTCTCCCCATAAATTTAGAGATTTCTTGTCTCCTGCTGCTTTAAGTATATTCTCTTTGTCTTTTGAATTTGCAAGCTTCACTATTAAATGTCGATGTGTTGAGCGATTTTAGGGGGGATCTCTCTATTTCCTGGATCTGAATGCCTGTTTCCCTTCCCAGACTAGGAAGGTTTTCAGCTATGATTTGATCAAATACATATTCTGGACCTCTAGCCCTTTCGGCGCCCTCAGGAACCCCAATTAAACGTATGTTTTTCTTCCTCAGGCTGTCATTTATTTCCCTTAATGTATCCTCATGGTCTTTTAATTGTTTGTCTCTTTTTTCCTCAGTTTCCCTCTTTGCCATCAACTTGTCTTCTATGTCACTCACTCGTTCTTCCACCTCGTGAACCCTCGTCATTAGGACTTCTAGTTTGGATTGCATCTCATTCAATTGATTTTTAATTTCTGCCTGAGTAGATCTAAATTCTGCAGTCATGAAGTCTCTTGAGTCCTTTATGCTTTTTTCTAGAGCCACCAGTATCTTTATAATAGTGCTTCTGAATTGGCTTTCTGACATTGAATTGTAATCCAAATTTTGTAACTCTGTGGGAGAGAGGACTGTTTCTGATTCTGTCTGTTGGGATGAGTTTTTCCTTCTAGTCATTTTGCTCAGTGCAGAGTGGCCAAAAACAATTTGTATTGAGAAATGGAGAAAAAGAGAGAAGAGAAAGAAGAAAGGATAAAGAAAAAAAAGAAGGAAAAAAAAGAGAAGAGAAGGAAAGAAAAAAAAAGTGTGTGGGGGGGAAGCAAAAAGAAAACAAAAAACAAACAACCAGGGGGCGTATCCTCTGATTCTCTATACTGTAAATCCCTCAACTTCCCCTGGAACTTTCCAGTGCTGCTTGGTCAATAATTTGTTGTTCCCCTATCCGTCTAGCTGGTCTTCTGGGGAGGGTCCTGCTGTGCTGATTCTCAGGTGTTAGCACTTGGGGGAGCTGCTCAGTCCCCTGCCTGGTGCAGAGCTCAGTGAAAGTTGTTTAACCTGTTTATCCTGTGAGGCTACTGTGAATCTTGGTGGGGGTTATTTATCCTGTGAGGCCCCAGGAGGAACAACATCAGTAGCAGGGGCCAGCTCTCTAGCCCTAGAGTCATCTCCTGCAGTAACTATGGAGCTCTCAATCTGCAGGGGCCTGGAAGCTCAGTTGGGGGACCGCTGATCTTCTCAGCTCAGGGCCATCTGGAGGCTGGAGCGTCCTTGTTGTCTTGTGCCCTCCTGTCTTCTGCCTGTCCCTGGAGGAGCGTCGGATCTTGGGCTGTGTCCCTGGTGCCCTTTGCTCCCAGGCTTGTGCTGTTGGAATCGCCCTCCCAGCTGCGCAGCTCCGTCTGCATGGAGCCTCTCCCTAAGCTGCCCCCGAGCTGCTCCGGGTCCGGCCGTGCGCCGTGCTGCAGTCCTTTAGCGAGCTCAGCTGCGGGGTGTGGTGCACTCTCCCTGGGGCGCAGGTGCTCTGTTAGTGTCCCAGGGAGCCTGAGGGCATCCCCGCCACTCCTGGGATCCTGCTCCAACTTCCTGTGAGCGCCTTTCCATCCGGGAAGATTGGTGCAGCTTCTGCTTCTCTGGGTCGGGGCTTTTCTGTCCTGGGGGCACTCGCTCTGGCCTTATTCTGGCTCCTCGTGGGGTCCCTCCCCCTTGGATGCCTTTTGTTTCTTTATTTCTCCCCCACTCCGTCTTCCTACCTTGATAGAATCATGAACTGTTCTCACTGTAGCATTCCAGCTGTTCTCTTTTTAACTCTCAAGCCAAATTCATACGTTTTCAGGATGATTTGAAGGTTATTTAGGTAATTTGTTGTGGACAGGTGACTTGGGGACCCTACTCTTCCCCCATCTTGCCCTGCCTCCTTAACAGTTCATTTTCTGTATTTATGGGTGGGTCTGTTTCTGCTCTTTGGTTGTTTGTTCATTTATTCATGTTTTTTTTTTACATGAGCACTTATTTGAAAAGTCTTTATGTTATAAAATGCTTATCACAAGTATACTACACTCTGCCACTATACAATGCTATTACAATAACATTGACTATATTCCCTATACTGTACTTTTTATCCCCATGACTTCTTAATTCCATACCTGGAAGCCTGTATGTATCTCTCATTCTTCTCTACCCATCTTGCTCACGCTCCCTTTCCTTTGGGAGCCAACAGTTCAATTTCTGTATTTATGGGTGGGTCTGTTTCTGCTCTTTGGTTGTTTGTTCATCTTTTCATGTTTTTTTTACATTCCACATATAAGTGAAATCATATGGCATTTGTCATTCACTATCTGCTTTATTAGCATAATACACTCTAGGTTGATTCATGTTGTTGCAAGTGGCAACATCTCATTCTTTTATATAGCTTAGTAAAATCCCAGTGTGTGTGTGTGTGTGTGTGTGTGTGTGTGTGTGTGTGTATCATGTCTTCTTTATCCATTCATCTATTGATGGACACATGGGTTGTTTCCATATCTTGGCTATTCTAAAAAACGATGCAATAAACATAGGAGAATATATATCTTTTTTATTTTTATAAATTTATTTTTTATTGGTGGTCAATTTGCCAACATATAGAATAACACCCAGTGCTCATCCTGTCAAGTGCCCACCTCAGTGCCCATCACCCAGTCACAGAGAGTATATATGTTTTGAATTAGTGTTTTTGTTTTCTTTTTTTTACTTTGTATTTTTTTAATTGAAGTTCCATTTGCCAACATATAGTATAACACCCAGTGCTCATCCCATCAAGTGCCCTCCTTAGTGCCCATAACCCAGTTACCCCATACCCCTGCCCTCCTCCCCTTCCACTACCCTTTGTTCTTTTCCCAAAGTTAAAAGTTTGTGTTTTGTTACCTCCTCTAATTTTTTCCATAAACACCCAGTAGTGGAATTACTGGATCATAATATAATATATATATGTATATATATATATGTTATATATATATATTTATTATATATATTTTAGAAGCCTCAGAGCTGTTTTCTACAGTAACTTCACTGGTATACATTTCCACCAACAGTGCATGAATGTTCCCTTTTATCCACATCCTCTCTAACACTTAATATTTCCTGTCTTTTTTATTCTAGCCATTCTGACAGCTAGCTGTAAGGTAATGTATTTTTTTGTGGTTTTGATTTACATTTCCCTGATGATTACTGATGTTGATCATCTTCTTATGTGCCTGTTAACAATCTCTATATCTCTTTTAGAAAAAAATGTCTATTCAGGTTCTCTGCCATTTTTTAATCATCATCATCATAATAATTTTGGTGTTGAGTTTTATAAGTTCTTTATCTACTTTGAATATTAACCCCTTACCAGATATATCATCTGTGAATATCTTCTTCCATTCAGTAGGTTGACTCTTTGTTTTGTTGATGGTAAGTTTTGTTGTAGAATAGTTTATTTCTGCTTTGTTTTGCTGGATTAAGGAGACATCCAGAAAAATATTTGTAAGCCATTATAAAATAAAGTATTGCCTATGTTTTCTTCTAGGAGTTTTATGGTTTCAGGCCTCACATTTAGGTCTTTAATCCATTTTGGATCTATTTTTGTGTATGGTGTAAGAATGTGGTCTAGTTTCATTTATTTCCCTGTAAAATTCTAGTTTTCCCAGAATGATTTACTGAAGAGACTGTCTTTCCCCCATTGTATAACCTTGCCTGCTTTGCCATAGATTAATTGGCCATATAAGCATTGGTTTATTTCTGGGCTTTTCATTCTGTTCCATTAATCTATTTTTGTGACAATACTATCCTGTTTTCATTATTATAGCTTTGTAGTATATTTTGAAATCTGAGATTGTGCTACCTCCATCTTTTTAAAAATTAGTTTCAGAGATAGAATTTAGTGATTTATTAGTTGCATATAGCACTCAGTGCCCATTAGATACAATATCTGCCTTAATCCCCATCACCCAACTATCCCTCCCCCCACCTACCTCCCTTCCAGGAACCCTCAGTTTGTTTTCTAGAGTTCCGTGTCTCTCACGGTTTGCCTCCTTCTCAATTTTCATCTTATTTTATTTTCCTTCCCTTCCTCTATGTTCATCTGTTTTATTAAGTTCCACATATAAGTGAAATTGTATGGTATTTGTCTTCTCTTTCTGACTTACTGCACTTAGCATAATACCCTCTAGTTCTATCCGCATAGTCACAAATGGCAATATTTCATTCTTTTTGATGGCTGAATAATATTCCATTGCATATAAATACCACATCTTTATCCAATTATCTCTTGATGGACATCTGGGGTCTCTCCATATTTTGGCTAATGTTTTCATTGCTGCTATAAACATTGGGGTGTATGTGCCCCTTCAAATCACTATGTTTGTATCCTTTGGATAATTGTCTGGTAATGCAATTACTGTGCCTTAAGTTAGCTCTAGTTTTGACTTTATGAAGAACCTCCACACTGGTTCAGAGTGGCTGCATCAGTTTGCATTCACACCAACAGTGTAAGAGGATTCCCCCTTCTCTGCATCCTCACCAACATCTGTTGTTTCCTGAGTTGTTAATTTTAGCCATTCTGAATGCTGTGAGGTGGTATCTCATTGTGGTTTGGATTTGTATTTCCCTGATACTCAGTGATTTTGAGTACTTTTTCATGTGTCTGTTGGCCTTCTGTACCATTTGTATGTATTCTTTGGAGAAATTTCTGTTTATGTCTTCTGCCCATTTCTTGACTGGACTTTTTGCTTTTGGGGTTGAATTTGATAAATTCTTTAGAGGTTTTGGATATTAGACATTTATCTGATATAACTTTTATAAATATCTTCTCCCATTCCATAAGTTACCTTCTAGTTTTGTTGACTGTTTCCTTTGCCATAGAAAAACTTTTTATCTTGATCAGGTTCTAATAGTTGACTTGGCCTTTAGTTTCTCTTGCCTTTAGAGATGTGTCTAGCAAGCAGTTGCTGTGGCCAAGGTCAAAAAACGTGGTGTGTTCTCTAGGATTTTGATGTATTCCTATTTAGATCTTTCATCCATTTTGAGTTTATTTTTGTGTATGTTGTAAGAAGACTGTTCCCTTTCGTTCTTCTGCATGTGGCTGTCCCATTATCCCAACACCATTTGTTGAAGAGACTTTTTTTTTTTTTTTGGATTGCTTATTCTTTCCAGGTTTGTCAAAGATTAGTTGGCCATAGAATTGAGAGCCCATTTCTGGGTTCTCTATTTTGTTCCATTGATCTATGTGTCTGTTTGTGTGCCAGTATCATGCTATCTTGATGATTAGAGCCTTGTAATACAGCTTGAAATCCAGAATTGTGATGCCACCATCTCTGGTTTTATTTTTCAGTGTTACTCTGGCTATTTGGGTTCCTTTCTGATTCCATAGAAATTTTAGGATTGCTTGTTCCAGCTCTATGGAAAGTGCTGATGGTGTTTTGTTAAGGATTCATTGAATGTGTAGATTGCTTTGGGTAACATAGACATTTTTACAATATTTGTTCTTCCAATCCATGAGCATGATTTTTTCCCATTTCTTTGTGTCTTCTTCAATTTATTTAATATATATTCTACAGTTTTTAGAGTACAGATCCTTTACATATTTGGTTAGATTTATTCCTAGGTATCTTATGATTTTGGGTGCAATTGCAAATGGCATAGATTCCTTGATTTATCTTTCTTCTGCCTCATTGTTAGTGTATAAAATGCAAATTATTTCTGTGCATTGATTTTGTATCCTGCCACACTGGTGAATTGCTGTATGAATTCTAGCAATTTTAGGATGGAGTCCTTTAG
Organism: Canis lupus dingo; assembly: GCF_003254725.2. Taxonomy (NCBI): domain Eukaryota; kingdom Metazoa; phylum Chordata; class Mammalia; order Carnivora; family Canidae; genus Canis; species Canis lupus. The sequence continues at coordinate 68,608,346 of NC_064281.1, forward strand.
GTTCTCTATATATAATATTATGCCATCTATAAAGATGGAGTTTGACTTCTTCTTTGCCAATATGATTGTTTATTTTTTTAATTTCTTTTTGCTGTATGATTGCTGAGGCTAGAGAAACAAAAGTGGTGAGAGTAAGCATCCCAGTCACATTCCTGATCTTTGGGGAAGGGCTCTCAGTTTTTCCCCATTGAGAATGGTATTTGATGTGGGTTTTTCATAGATGACTTTTATAATATTGAGATATGTTCCTGCTATCCCTACACTTTGAAGAGTTTTAATCAGGAATGGATGCTGTATTTTGTCAAATGCTTTCTCTGCATCTTTTCTTATTGCTCTGGTAGGACTTGCCATGCTATATTGAATAAAAGTGGTGAGAGTGGACATCCCTTTCTTATTCCTAACCATAGAGGAGAAGTTCTCAGTTTCTCATCACTATGTTCTTAGTTATGGGTTTTTCATATATATGGCCTTTATTATGTTTACCTGGCCTTTATTATTTTTAAAAAGTTTTATTTATTTATGAGAGACAGAGAGAGAAAACAAGCATGAATTTTGGAAAGGGGAGAGGGAAAGACTTTTCAAGCAGAATCCCCAATGTGTGCAGAGCCTGACATTGCATTGAGCTTGATTTCATGACCCAAGAGATCATGACCTGACCTGAAACCAAAAGTCAGATACTTAACTCATTGAGGCACCCAGGCCCCCGTGGTCCCTATTATGTTGAAGTATGTTCTCTCTAAACTCATTTTGTTAAGAGTTTTAATCATGAAAAGATGTTTAATTTTGTTTAATGCTTTTTCTGCATCTACTGAAATGATCATATTATCTTTATCCTTCATTTTATTCATTTAGAAACATGTATATGTCTTTATATTTAATTTTTTTTTTGCAGCCAGTTTATAGTTAGGTCTTGCCTTATGATCCACTCTGACATCTTTGGTGCTTTAATTGATGTATTTAGATCTTTTATTATTGATATATTTAGACTAGTATCTACCATATGTGTCACTGTTTTCTACTTGATGCCCTTTTTCTTGTCCCTCTTTTTGTCATCCACACTTTTGTGGTTTTAATTGGGCATTTCCTATGATTTTGTTTTTTCTCCTTTCTTGGCTTTTGAGCCATACTAATTTTATTTTTTAGTAATTTCTCTTAAAATTTACAATGTATATTTACAACTAATCCATGTCCACTTTCAAATAACACTATAGCACTTTACAGGTAGTGCAAGTACTTTATAGCAGTAAAATATTCTTAATTCTTCTTTACTGTTCCTTTTACTGCTGTTATCATTTATATATACTTGATATAATTGAATACATTGTTGCTGTCATTATTTTGGATAAACTGTTTCCTGTTAGATTAAGAAAAATATTGTATTTCAATTATTCACTGCCCAATGATTTTTCTGTTTTTTTTTAATCTAGATTCAAGTTTCTAACATATCATTTTACTTCTCTGAAGACCTTCTTTTAATTTTTCCTGCAATGCATGTATATCACAACATATTTTCTCAATTTTTATTTGTCTCATTATTTATTTCTTTATGTATTTATTCATTCATTCATTCATTCAGCTCTTAAACCTGTTAATCATATATATTTTTAAAAATCCTGGTCTGACAATTCTTACATTTCTGTTATATTTGATTCTGGTTCTGGTGCTTTTTCAGTCACTCCAGTCTTTGTTTTTTATAATTCAATATACGTTGCTTTTTTCCCTTTTCTTAAAAAGATTTGATTTATTTATTCATGAGAGACATAGAGAGAGAGGCAGAGACACAGGCAGAGGGAGAAGCAGACTCCCCACAAGGAGCCTAATGTGGAACTTGGTCCTGGATCCCGGGATCACACCCTGAGCCAAAGGCAGACACTCAACCACAGAGCCAACCAGGTGTCCATTTTTTTTTTCTTTTAAAGGGAAACACGATGTATTGGATTAATAGCCTTCATTAATGTAGTGGAAAGGTTTTTATCTCTTAGGATCATCCACACTGAGCCTACAGCAATTTATCAATTTTAATTTAGGTCTTCTTATCTTGGTACTGGTTCCTGCAGGTATTTTTGCTTGTGGATCTCTGTTCAGATAAGTTGTGATTCCCTTTATTTACTTGTCTGTCTACAATTTGGGGGCAGTAGTTTGCCCTATAACTTCACTTTTCTGACAGACCTAAGAAAAGCTGTTGATTTTTCAGTTTGTTCAGGTTTTTACTTGTTAGGATACAGCGAATACTTTTCTTAAGATTTTATGTATTTATTCATGAGTGACACAGAGACAGAGGCAGAGACTGAGGCAGACGGAGAGTAGGCTCCATGAAGGGAGCCCGATGTGGGACTAGTTCCCGGGACTCCAGGATCACGCCCTGATCCAAAGGCAGATGCTCAACCGCTGAGCCACTCAGACATCCCCAGAGTAAATAGTTTTAAGATCCTTATAAAGAAAAAATGGAAACCAGTTTTACTTTCTCTGAATGCTATTTTTAGTTGATAGTAGTACTATTAATATTCTAAAAGTAATCCATAAGTATTATATTTAAGAAACTGGAGGAATACAAATGAATTCAACGTTAATTCTTATTTTTTTTCTGTTTTCTATAATTGAAGCTCTATGCTTAGCATTAAATACTGAAGTAATTAAACAGGAAATTTTTGTTAATATATTTCAATTTTTTACCATAACAGTAATAAGATATAAATTTATTAGCAACAAACAGTTTAAACATACAGAATACTTAGAGTTAAATATTTCTACACTGTGTTTTTATAATAGCATACAAATCATGCACTAAAATGACAATGACATTGTTTTCTAACACACTATACATGTACTTTCTATTCTCTAGATTTTATATGTCTAAATAGACAAATATATAGAAATATGAAGTCTGAAGTATAGATATTCATTTAGAAGATGGTGATTCAGAAAGCACAAAAGAGAGTGGAAAAAGTGAGAGAGGGAAGAAAGAAAAATCAATTAATGGTGTGTTGATGTGAAGGATGCTAATGTGAGCAACTGTTGCTTAGTCCTGTTGGTAATTCTCAGACATTGTGCAGAATATCCTTCTGAAATATCCCGCTGAGGGACAGAAAAATGGGGGCATTTATTTACCTATTCCTATCCCTCATTGTTGAGGATTATTTTGTGAGAATTAAATTCCCTGCCCTTGGTTTTGCTCTCCCCTCCTGCTGAGCAAGCTTCTGACCTATAGGAGACAGCTCTCAGGCGGAGAAGCAGACAGAGTCTTGTATTTGAGGAAAAAAGAATTACCACCACCATTGCCAGTAAGCTTAGTGATGAATAGAGTGGATATCAGATGGGGCTAGAATTTTTACTATTTTATGTAAAAAATGTAAGATAATCTATCACATGATAGATATTACATAAATGTAGCTATTATTTGCTTTTATTGTTAATTAACTTAGAAAACTACTGAGAAGGTGTAATACATATAATAGCAAAGGTCATTTATGAATGAATGTTATGGAATCTTTTAAACAGTATTATTTTTCCTCTAAGCTCGATAAATTTATCTGCTGATTCCTTTGTAAAAGATAAGATGGGAGCTATACACGTAGGGAAAAGTAAAAAAAAAAAAAAAAAAAAAAAAAGGAATTTTACTCCATTCTTGTGTAATCAGATTAGACTGTCCTGACTTTGCAAATATTGGCTCCCTTTTTTCATTTTACCAGCAATACTCACTGTACATTTTTGGTAGATTTAGAATTTAAAATGACATTAAACCCCAAAGATACAGATGCAATGAAAGGCCAGACACTTGCACCCAAGGGGGGAGGGGCGAGATGGCGGAAGAGTAGGGTCTCCAAATCACCTGTCTCCACCAAATTACCTAGAAAACCTTCAAATTATCCTGAAAATCTATGAATTCGGCCTGAGAATTAAAGAAAGAATACCTGGAATGCTACAGTGAGAAGAGTTTGCCGCTTCTATCAAGGTAGGAGGGGGGGGGGGAGAAGGCATCCAAGGGGGAGGGGCCCCACGAAGAGCCGGGCTGAGGCCGGGGCGAGCGTCCCCAGGACAGGAGAGCCCCGTCCCGGAGACGCAGGAGCTGCACCAACCTTCCCGGGGGAAAGGGGCTCCCAGGGAGTTAGAGCAGGACCCTGGAGGGCGGGGATGCCCTCGGGTTCCCCGGGACAGTAACAGAGCAACTGCGCGCCCAGGAGAGTGCCCCGAGCTCCCTAAGGGCTGCAGCGCGCACGGCGGGACCCGGTGGGACCCAGAGCAGCTCCGAGGGGCTCGGGCGGCGGCTCCGCGGAGGGGGCTGCGCGGTTCCAGGAGCAGCTCGGGGGGGCTCGGGCGGTGGCTCTGCGGAGGGGGTTGCGCGGCCCGGGAGAGCGAATCCAACAGCGCAGGCCCTGGAGCACAGGGCGCCGGGACACAGCCCAGGATCCGGCCTCCCCCCGGGACAGGCAGAGGCCGGGAGGGCCCAGGACAGCAAGGACGCTCCTGCCCCGAGCTGAGCAGATCAGCGGCCCCGCCCCGGAGCCTCCAGGCCCTGCAGATGGAGAGCTCCGGAGTTCCTGCGGGGGCTGAATCCAGGGCTCCAGAGCTGGCCCCGCCACTAGGGCTGTTGCTCCTGGGGCCTCAAGGGGTAAACAACCCCCACTGAGCCCTGCACCAGGCAGGGGCACAGCAGCTCCCCCAACTGCTAACACCTGAAAATCAGCACAGCAGGCCCCTCCCCCAGAAGACCAGCTAGACTGACTGACAACTTCCAGGGGAAGCCAAGGGACTTAAAGTACACAGAATCAGAAGATACTCCCCCGTGGTTCTTTTTTTGTTTGTTTTGCTTTTTGATTTGTTTCCTTCCCCCACCCCCCTTTTTTCTCCTTTCTTTCTTTTTCTTTCTTTTTCTTCTTTTTTTTCGTTTTTTTTCCCTTTTTTTCTTTCTCTTTTCTTTCCTTCTTTCTCCTCTCTTTTTCTCCTTTTCCCCATACAACTTGCTTTTAGCCACTCTGCACTGAGCAAAATGACTACAAGGAAAACCTCACCTCAAAAGAAAGAATCAGAAACAGTCCTCTCTCCCACAGAGTTACAAAATCTGGATTACAATTCAATGTCAGAAAGCCAATTCAGAAGCACTATTATACAGCTACTGGTGGCTCTAGAAAAAAGCATAAAGGACTCAAGAGACTTCATGACTGCAGAATTTAGAGCTAATCAGGCAGAAATTAAAAATCAATTGAATGAGATGCAATCCAAACTAGAAGTCCTAACGACGAGGGTTAACGAGGTGGAAGAACGAGTGACATAGAAGACAAGTTGATAGCAAAGAGGGAAACTGAGGAAAAAAGAGACAAACAATTAAAAGACCATGAAGATAGATTAAGGGAAATAAACGACAGCCTGACGAAGAAAAACCTACGTTTAATTGGTTTTCCCGAGGGTGCCGAAAGGGCCAGAGGGCCAGAATATGTATTTGAACAAATTCTAGCTGAAAACTTTCCTAATCTGGAAAGGGAAACAGGCATTCAGATCCAGGAAATAGAGATCCCCCCCTAAAATCAATAAAAACCGTTCAACACCTCGACATTTAATAGTGAAGCTTGCAAATTCCAAAGATAAAGAGAAGATCCTTAAAGCAGCAAGAGACAAGAAATCCCTGACTTTTATGGGGAGGAGTATTAGGGTAACAGCAGACCTCTCCACAGAGACCTGGCAGGCCAGAAAGGGCTGGCAGGATATATTCAGGGTCCTAAATGAGAAGAACATGCAACCAAGAATACTTTATCCAGCAAGGCTCTCATTCAAAATGGAAGGAGAGATGAAAAGGTATATAGATTGGGAAGTAAGAAATCAAACTGGCCCTGTTTGCAGAAGGTTGTTTATATAGAAAATTTGAAAGAATTGATATATATATTTTTTTCAAATTTCAAATATAAGTGAGCATAGGAATAGATGTTAAATGTCATATATCATATATATATGAATAAACATATATATCATATATATGATAAAACAATTCTAACAAGGTTGCAGGATGCAAAATTAGAATACTAAAGTAAATTACTTTTCTATATGCTAGCAATTAACAAGCATTTTAAATCAAAATCACACTATCATTTATATTAGCACTACAAATATAAATTAGTTATATAGATATAAACCTAACAAAATATGAATCAGATCTATATGATAACTGCAAAACTCTGGTAAAAGAAATCAAAAAGTAAACGAATGGTGAGACATTTCATGGTCATGGATAGGAAGACTCAATATTATCAAGATGTAATTTCTTCACAATTTGACATAGATTAAATACAATTCCAATAAAAATAAAAATCTCAGCAAGATATTTTGTAGATTTTGACAAATTAATAATAAAATTTATAAGTGAAATTACGCAGAATAGCCAACTAGATATTGAAGGATAAGAACAAAGTTTGAGGACTGATACTACATGATTTCAATACTTCAATATGAAGTTATAATAATCAGGACAGTATGATACAGGTCAAAGAATAGATAGATCAATAGAACAGAATAGATAGCGTAGAAATAGCCCCACATAAATACAGTCAACTGACCTTAAAGAACGAAGTAAAGGCAATACAAAGGAGCACAGATAGTCTTTTCAACAAATGTGCTAAAACAACTGGACATTCACAAGCAAAAAAATAAATCTAGACACAAGCTATACACACTTCACAAAAATTAAATCAAAGTGGATCATAGACCTAAATGTAAAACATGAAACTATAAAACTCCTAGAACATAACAGAAAATCTAGATGACCTTGGGTATGACGATGGTTTTAGTCTTCACTAAAATTAAAATTTTTCTACTCTGCAAAACAATACCAAGAGAATCAGAAGAAAAGTCAAAGACCAGAAGAAAATATTTGCAAAGGACATATCTGATAAAGGACTTGTGTCCAAAATATACAAAGAAATCTTAAAACTTAATAATAAGAAAATAAATATGATCAAAATGTGGGCAAAAAACTGAACAGTCACCTCACCAAAGAAGATATTCAGGAAGCAAGTGAACATATGAAAAGATGTTCAATGTCGTGTGTCAAAAGGGAATTGCAAATTGAAATAACAATGTGATACCAGGGATCCCTGGGTGGCGCGGCGGTTTAGCGTCTGCCTTTGGCCCAGGGCGCGATCCTGGAGACCCGGGATCGAATCCCACGTCGTGCTCCCGGTGCATGGAGCCTGCTTCTCCCTCTGCCTATGCCTCTGCCTCTCTCTCTCTCTGTGTGTGACTATCATAAATAAAAAAAAACAAATTAAAAAAAAAAAACAAAAAACAATGTGATACCACTACATACTTATTATAATTGCAAAAATCCAAAACACTAACACCACCATTACTGGCCACAGAGGAAACAGATTTCCTCATCCATTCCTGGTAGGAATAAAAACAAGTAAAGCCACTTTTAGAAGACATTTTGGCAGTTTCTTATAAAACTAAATACACCCTTACCAAATGATCAAGCAATTGCACTCTTCTGCATTTATTCAAATGAAGTGAAAACTAATGTCCAAAAAAGATATGGATGTTTATAGCAGTTGTATTCAAAAGTGCCAAAACATGGAGGTAAACAATATGTCCAGTAGATGAATAGACAAATTATACATTCAGATAATGGGATATTATTCAATGCTACAGAGAAATGAACTGTCAAGATATGCAAAGACAAGGAGAAACCTTAAATTCATATTAGTAAGTGAAATAAGAGTGTGACAAAGCCCTATATTATATGATTCCAAATATATGACAATATAGAAAAAGCAAAAATATGGAGACAACAAGATCAGTAAAATAGGGAAGATACAGCGATGAATAGGTGAAACGCACAGAATTTTTAGGGCAGTAAAATTATTCTGTATGATACTCTTATAGTGGATAGCTGTCATTATACATTTGTAAAAATATATAGGCTGTATAAAGCCATGAGTGAACCCTGATGTACACTTTGGACCATTGGTGCTGATGTGTTAATGTAGTCTCATCAATTTAAATAAATGTACTACTGTGCTGTGAGATGTTGACAGTGGGGAGGTTTATTAGGGGAGGAGAAGTATATTGATACACTGTACATTCTGCTCAGTTTTCTTTTTTTTTAATTTATTTATGATAGTCACAGAGAGAGAGAGAGAGAGGCAGAGATATAGGCAGAGGGAGAAGCAGGCTCCATGCACCGGGAGCCTGATGTGGGATTCGATCCCGGGTCTCCAGGATCGCGCCCTGGGCCAAAGGCAGGCGCCAAAGCGCTGCGCCACCCAGGGATCCCTCTGCTCAGTTTTCCTGTGAACCTAGACATACTCTAAAAACAAAGTTTACTAATTAAAACATTACATATTTTAGGGCAGCCCTGGTGGCGCAGCGGTTTAGCGCCGCCTGCAGCCCGGGGTGTGATCCTGGAGACCCCGGATCAAGTCCCACATCAGGCTCCTTGCATGGTGCCTGCTTCTCCCTCTGCCTGTGTCTCTGCCTCTCTCTCTTTAGCTGTGTCTCTACGAATAAATAAATAAATAAATAAATAAATAAATAAATAAATAAATCAAATCTTAAAAAGCATTACATATTTTAAAAGTATTTATATCAAATACTCTAAATACTCTTAAAAGAGTGCTTTGCCATTCTGAATGAATTTTACGTAGCTATAAGAAATGCTTTAGGAGTATGGGAGATGGTAAAACAAAGTGGTTAAGAACACAGATTCTGAAGCCTGATTCTGGCATAAATCCCAGTTCTATTATTTACTAGCTACATAGATTTGAACAAATTATTTATTCCTTTTATGTCACAGGTTTTTCATATATAAAATGTGAAAATAGCATCTTCATAAATTTGTTGGAAATATTGAATTAATGTATTTAAAGTCTTAAAACTAGAACCTTGCACACAGTGTAAGCATTCAAATAATATGACCAATTATTTTATATATATATATATATATATATATATATATATATATATATATATACATATGCATATATATATATATCCAAACACCGTATTGGATTTGTATAAAACAATTTAGCAAAATTAGAAAATTCTTATAAAAATTGTTGGAAATCTTTCTAATCTTTCATCCATTTTGAATTTATTTTTGTATATGGTATAAGGAATTGGTCCACTTTCATCCTCCCCCATGTTGCTGTCCAGTTTTCTCAAAACTATTTGTTGACAGGACTTTTTCTATTGGATATTCTTTCCTACGATGTTAAAGAATAATTGACCATATAGTTGTGTGCCCATTTATGGGACTTCCAATTTGTTTCACTGATCTATTTGTCTCTTTTTGTGCCAGCACCATACTATATTGATAGCTACACATTTGTAATATAGCCTGAAGAGTGGAATTGTGATGCCTCTAGACCTGCTTTTTTTTTTCAAGATTCCTTTAGCTGTTTGGGGTATTTTGTAGTTGCATACATATTTTAGGATTGTTCCAGCTCTGTGAAAAATTCTGATGGTATTTTGATAGAGATCACATTACAAGTGTACACTACTTTGGGCAGTATAGACATTTTAACAATATTTTTTCTTCCAATCCGTGAGCATGGAATATTTTTCCATTTATTTGTGTCATTTTCAATTTCTTTCTTAAGTGTTCTATAGTTTCAGAGTACAGATCTTTTACTACTTTGGTTATGTTTATTCCTAGGTATTTTATGGATTTTGGTATAATTGTAAATGGGATCAATTCCTCGATTGCTCTTTCTGCTGCTTCATTATTGGTGTATAGAAACTCAAATGATTTTTATATGCTGATTTTCTATCCTATGACTTTACTGAATTCAAGTATAAGTTATAGCAATAACTATAACTGAGTCTTTTGGATTTTCTACATAGAATATTATGCCATATGTGAATAAAGTTTGACTTCTTCCTTGTCAATTTGGATATCCTTTACTTCTTTTTGCTGATTATTGAGGCTAGAACTTCAAGTACTATGTTAAATAACAATGGTGAGAGTGGTCACCCCTGTCTTGTTCCTCAGTTTTTCCCTATTTGAGATTATATTATCTCTGGGTCTTTTGTGTATGGCCTTTTATTTTTTTTATTTTTTTTAAATTTTTTTTATTTTTATTTATTTATGATAGTTACAGAGAGAGAGAGAGGCAGAGACACAGGCAGAGGGAGAAGCAGGCTCCATGCACCGGGAGCCCGATGTGGGATTCGATCCTGGGTCTCCGGGATCGCGCCCTGGGCCAAAGGCAGGCGCCAAACTGCTGTGCCACCCAGGGATCCCTGTGTATGGCCTTTTATGAGGTTGAGATATGTTTCCTCTATCACTACTTTGTTGAGGCTTGCTATCATGAATGGATACATAACTTTGTCAAATGCTTTTTTTTTGCATCTATTCAGAGGATCATATGTTTCTTATCCTTTCTTTTATTAAATGATTGATTTGCGAATATTGAAACATTATTGCAGCCCAGGAAAGTATCCTACTTGATTGTGTTAAATAATTATTTTAATATACTCTGGGATTCAATTTGCTAGTATTTTACTGAAAATTTCTGCATCCATCTTCTTCAGGGATATTGCCCTGTAATACTACATTTTGGTGGCGTCTTTGGTTTTGGAGTCAAGGTAATGCTGGCCTCACAGAATGACCTTAGGAGTTTTTCTTCCATTTCTATTTTTTTGCAACAGTTGGAGAAGAGTAGGTATTTACTCTTCTTTTTTAAAAAAAGAGTTTATTTGTTTATTTGGCAGAGAGAGAGAGACAGAGAGAGAGAGAGAGCACAAGTAGGGAGAGGGAGAGGAAGAAACAGGCTCCCCACTAAACAAGAAGGCCGATGTGAGACTCCATCCCAGGACCCTGGGATCACGACTCAAGCTAACGGCAGTTGCTTAACCAACTGAGCCCCCAGGGACCCCATTTACTCTTCTTTAAATGTGTGGTAGAAATCCTATCAAGGAAAAGTCCTCAACCATATGGATTCACAGGCAAACTCTATGAAACATTTAAAGAAGAGTTAAGAGTAACACCTTGATACGAAAACCAGATATACACACCACGCACACACAGAAAAGAAAAGAAAAGAAAAGAAAAGAAAAGAAAAGAAAAGAAAAGAAAACAAAACAAAACAAAACAAAACAAAACAACGAGAAAAACAGAACTAGAGGCCAATATTTCTCATAAACATAGAGGTAACTCTCCTCAAAAAAGTATTGACAAACTGGGATTTTTTTATCACTGATTCAATTTTATTGCTGGTAATCAATCTGCCCAATTCTATCCTTTTCTTCCTGATTCAATATTAATAGTTTATATCTTTGTAAGAATTTATCCATTTGTACTAAGTTGTCCAAATTGGTCGCATATAATTTTTATAATATTCTCTTATAATCCTTTGTATTTCTGTGGCATTGGTTTTTATTTATTTTTTAATTATTTTTTTTAAATTTTTTATTGGCATTCAATTTGCAAACATGTAGCATAACACCAGTGCTCATCCCATCAAGTGCCCCCCTCAGGGCCCATTACGCACTCACGCCCACTCACCAGCCCACCTCCCCTTACACGACCCCTTCTTCATTTCCCAGAGTTAGGTGTCTCTCATGTTTTGTCACCCTCACTGATATTTTCACTCATTTTCTCTCCTTTCCCGTTATTTCCTTTCACTGATTTTTATATTCCCCAAATGAATGAGACCATATAATGTTTGTCCTATTCCGATTGACTTACTTCATTCAGCATAATACCATCTAGTTCCATCCATGTCAAAGCAAATGGTGGGTATTTGTTGTCTCTAATGGCTGAGTAATATTCTTTTTTTTTTCTTTTCTTTTCTATTCTTTTCTTTTTTTTATAAATTTATTTTTTATTTGTGTTCAATTTGCCAACATATAGAATAACACCCAGTGCTCATCCCATCAGTGCCCACCACAGTGCCCATCACACAGTGACCACCACCACCCACCCACCTCCCCTTCCACCAACCCTAGTTCGTTTCCCAGAGTTAGCAGTCTTTCATATTCTGTCTCCTTTTCTGATATTTCCCACTTTTTTTAAATCTCCTTTCCCCTTTATTCCCTTTCACTATTATTTATATTCCCCAAATGAATGAGACCATATGTTTGTCCTTCTCGGATTGACTTATTTCACTCAGCATAATACTCTCCAGTTCCAGCCACGTCGAAGCAAATGGTGGGTATTTGTCGTTTCTAATGGCTGAGTAATATTGCATTGTATACATAAACCACATCATTATCCATTCATCTTTCGATGGACACCAAGGCCCCTACCACAGTTTGGCTATTGTAGACATTGCTGCTATAAACATCAGGGTGCAGGTGTCCTGACGTTTCACTGCATCTGTATCTTTGGGGTAAATCCCCAGCAGTGTAATTGCTGGGTCATAGGGCAGATCTATTTTTAACCCTTGGAGGAACTTACAGGTGGTTTTCCAGAGTAGCTGTACCAGTTCACATTACCACAAACAGCACAAGAGGGTTCCCCTTTCTCCACATCCTCTCCAACATTTGTTGTTTCCTGTCTTGTTAATTTTCACCATTCTCATTGGTGTGAGGTGGTATCTCATTGTGGCTTTGATCTGTATTTCCCTGATGGACAGTGATGTGGAGGATTTTCTCATGTGCTGGGGCCATGTATATGTCTTCCTCTGTGAAATTTCTGTTCATGTCTTTTGCTCATCTCATGATTGGATTGTTTGTTTCATTGCTGTTGAGTTGAATAAGTTCTTTATAGGTCCTGGATACTAGCCCTTTATCTGATACGTCATGTGCAAATATCCTCTCTCATTCTGTAGATTGTCTTTTAGTTTTGTTGACTGTTTCTTTTGCTGTGCAAAGGCTTCTTATCTTAATGAAGTCCCAAAAATTCATTTTTGCTATTCTTTCTCTTGCCTTCAAGGAAGTATTTCGCTAATAGTGAAAGGGAATATAAGGGAAGGGAGAAGAATTGTGTGGGAAATATCAGAAAGGGAGACAGAACATAAAGACTCCTAACTCTGGGAAACGAACTAGGGGTGGTGGAAGGGGAGGAGGGCGGGGGGTGGGGGTGAATGGGTGACGGGCACTGAGGGGGGCACTTGAAGGGATGAGCACTGGGTGTTATTCTGTATGTTGGCAAATTGAACACCAATAAAAAATTAATTTATTAAAAAAAGGATGTATTTCGCAAGAAGTTACTGTGGCCAAGTTCAAGTAGAGTGTTGCCTGTGTTCTCCTATAGGATTTTGATGGAATCTTGTCTAACATTAAGATTTTTCATTCATTTTGAGTTTACCTTTGTGTATGGTGCAAAAGAGTGGTCTAGTTTCATTCTTCTGCATGTGGATGCATGTGGATGCATGTGGATGTCCAATTTTCCCATCACCATTTACTGAAGAGACTGCCTTTTTTCCAGTGGATAGTCTTTCCTCCTTTGTTGAATATTAGTTGACCATAAAGTTGAGGGTCCACTTCTGGATTCTCTATTCTGTTCCATTGATCTTTGTGTCTGTTTCTGAGCGAGTATCACACTGTCTTTCTTGATGACCACAGCTTTGTAGTACAACCTGAAATCTGACATTGTGATGCCCCAGCTGTGGTTTTCTTTTTTAATATTCCCCTGGCTATTCGAGTCTTTTCTGATTCCACACAAATCTTAAAATAATTTGTTCTAACTCTCTGAAGAAAGTCCATGGTATTTTGATAGGCATTGCATTAAACATGTAAATTGCCCTGGGTAACATTGACATTTTCACAATATTAATTCTGCCGATCCATGTACATGGAATATTTTTCCATCTCTTTTTGTCCTCCTCAATTTCTGTCAGAGGTGTTCTGTAGTTTTTAGGGTATAGGTCATTTACCTCTTTGGTTAGGTTTATTCCTAGGTGTCTTATGCTTTTGGGTGCAATTGTAAATGGGATTGATTCCTTCATTTCTCTTTCTTCAGTCTCATTGTTAGCATATAGAAATGCCACTGACTACTGGGCATTGATTTTGCATCCTGCCACACTGCCGAATTGCTGTATGAGTTCTAGCAATCTTCAGGTGGAGTCTTTTGGGTTTTCTAAGTAGAGTATCATGTCATCTGCTAAGAGGGAGAGTTTGACTTCTTCTTTGCCAATTTGAATGCCTTTCATTTCTTTCTGTTGCCTAATTGCTGGGGCTAGCACTTCTAGTACTATGGTGAATAGCAGTGGTGAGAGTGGACATCCCTGTCTTGTTCCTGATCTTAGGGGAAAGGCTCCCAGTGCTTCCCCATTGAGAATGATATTTGCTGTGGGCTTTTTGTGGATGGCTTTTAAGATGTTGAGGAATGGTCCCTCTATCCCTACACTCTGAAGAGTTTTGATCAGGAATGGATGCTGTATTTTGTCAAATGCTTTCTCTGCATCTAATGAGAGGATCATATGGTTCTTGGTTTTTCTCTTGCTGATATGATGAATCACATTGATTGTTTTATGAGTGTTGAACCAGCCTTGCATCCCGGGGATAAATCCTACTTGGTCATGGTAAATAATCTTCTTAATGTATTGTTGGATCCTCTGGAGAGTATCTTGTTGAGAATTGTTCCATCCATGTACATCAGGGATATTGGTGTTTAATTCTCCTTTTTGGTGGGGTCTTTGGCTTTGGAATTAAGGGGATGCAGGCCTCATAAAACGAGTTTGGAAGTATTCCATCTCTTTCTATCTTTCCAAACATCTTTAGTAGAATAAGTATGGTTTCTTCTTTAAACGTTTGATAGAAATCCACTTGCAAGCCATCTAGCCCTGGACTTTTGTGTCGTGGGAGGTTTTTGATGACTTCTTCAATTTCCTCCCTGGTTATCAGCCTGTTCAGGTTTTCTATTTCTTCCAGTTCCTGTTTTGGTAGTTTGTGGTTTTCCAGATGCGTCCATTTCTTCTAGATTGCCTAATTTATTGGCATATAGCTGCTCATAATATGTTTTTAAAATCGTTTGTATTTCCTTGGTGTTGGTAGTGATCTCTCCTTTCTCATTCATGATTTTATTAATTTGAGTTTTCTCTCTCTTCTTTTTAATAAGGCTGGTTAATGGTTTATCTATCTTATTAATTCTTTCAAAGAACCAAGTCCTGGTTTTGTTAATCTGTTCCACAGTTCTTCTGGTCTCTAGTTCATTGAGTTCTACTCGAATCTTTATTAACTCTCTTCTTCTGTTGGGTGTAGTATGTATTTGCTGTTTTTTTCTCCAGCTCCTTTAGGTGCAAGTTTGGCTTTTGTGTTTGAGTTCTTTCCAGTGTTTGGATGGATGCTTGTATTACGATGTATTTCCCCCTCAGCACTGCTTTTGCTGTATCCCAAAGATACTGATTGTTTGAGTCTTCATACTCATTAGTTTCTATGAATCTTTTTAATTCTTCTCT
Organism: Canis lupus dingo; assembly: GCF_003254725.2. Lineage (NCBI taxonomy): Eukaryota > Metazoa > Chordata > Mammalia > Carnivora > Canidae > Canis > Canis lupus. The sequence continues at coordinate 68,623,675 of NC_064281.1, forward strand.
AATTTTTGGTTGACTATTTCATCTTTTAGCAGGACAGTACTTAACCTCCACGTGCTTTAAATCCTTCCAAAATTCTTCTTGTGATTTAGTTCTAATTTCATAGCATTATTGTCTGAAAATATGCAGGGGACGACCCCAATATTTTGGTATTGGTTAACACCTAATTTGTGACAGATTATGCGGTCTATTTTGGAGAAAGTTCCATGTGCACTTGAGAAGAATGTGTAGTCAGCTGCGTATGGATGTAAAGCTCTGTAAATATCTGTGAAATCCATCTAGTCCAGTGTCTCATTTAAAGCTCTTGTTTCTTTGGAGATGTTGTGCTTAGAAGAACTATCGATTGTAGAAAGCTCTATGTTCAAGTCACCAAGTATAAGTGTATTATTATCTAAGTATGTCTTAATTTTGGTTATTGATTGATATATTTGGCATCTCCCACATTGGGGGCATATATATTGATTATTATTAAGTCCTCTTCTTGGATGCATCATTTAAGTATGATATAGTGTCCTTCTTCATCTCTCACTACAGTCTTCGGGATAAACTTTAGTTTATCTGATATAAGGATGACTACCCCTGCTTTCTTTTGAGGACCATTTGAATGGTACATGGTTCTCCAACCTTTCATTTTCAGGCTAGAGGTGTCCTTATGTCTAAAATGAGTCTCTTGTAGACAGCAAATAGGTGTGGGTCCTGCTTTTTTATCCAGTCTGAAACCCTGTGCCTTTTGATGGGATCGTTAAACCCATTCATGTTCAGAGTTACTATTTGAAAGATATGAGTTTAGTGTCATCATGATATCTATTCAGTCCCTGTTTTTGTGGATTGTTCCATTGGACTTCTTCTTTCTTTTACAGAGTCCCCCTTAAAATTTCTTGCAGAGCTGGTTTGGTGGTCACATATTTTCAGTTCCTGCCTATTTTGGAAGCTCTTTATCTCTCCTTCTATTCTGAATGAGAGTCTTTCTGGATAAAATATTCTTGGCTGCATTTTCTTCTGATTTAGCACCCTGAGTATATCCTGCCAGCCCTTTCTGGAGTGCCAGGTCTCTGTGGAGAGGTCTGCTGTTACCCTAATACTCCTCCCCATAAAAGATAGAGATCTCTTGTCTCTTGCTGCTTTAAGGATCCTCTGTTTATCTTTGGAATTTGCAAGCTTCACTAGTAAATGTCGAGTTGTTGAGCGGTTTTTATTGATTTTAGAGGGGGATCTCTCTATGTCCTGGATCTGAATGCCTGTTTCCCTTCCCAAGTTAGGAATGTTTTCAGCTATGATTTGTTCAAACACATATTCTGGACCTCTGTCCCTTTGGGCGCCCTCGGGAACCCCAATTAAACGTAGGTTTTTCTTCCTCAGGCTGTCGTTTATTTCCCTTAATCTATCTTCATGGTCTTTTAATTGTTTGTCTCTTTTTTCCTCAGTTTCCCTCTTTGCCATCAACTTGTCTTCTGTGTCACTCACTCGTTCTATCTCGTTAACCCTCGTCATTAGGACCTCTATTTTGGATTGTATCTTGATTGTATCAATTGATTCAATTGATTTTTCATTTCTGCCTGATTAGACCTAAATTCTGCAGTCATGAAGTCTCTTGAGTCCTTTATGCTTTTTTCTAGAGCCACCAGTAGCTGTATAATAGTGCTTCTGAATTGGCTTTCTGACATTGAATTATAATCCAAATTTTGTAACTGTGTGGGGAGAGAGGATTGTTTCTGATTCTTTCTTTTGAGGTGACTTTTTCCTTCTAATCATTTTGCTCAGTGCAGAGTGGTCAAAATAAGTTGTACTGGTAAAAGGAGAAAAAGAGAAAAGAGAAAAAAAAGAAGAAAAAAATAAAGGGGGGGAGCAAATAGAAAACAAAAAACAATGGTGAGTATCCTCTAATTCTATATACTGTAAATCCTCGACTTCCCCTGGAACTTTCAGTGCAGCTTGCTCAATAAATTGCTTTTCCCCTGTGTTTCTAGCAGGTCTTCTGGGGGAGGGCCCAGCTGTGCTGATTCTCTGGTGTGTGTCCCTGGGGAAGCTGCTCAGCCCCCTGCCTGGTGCAGGGCTCAGTGGGAGTTGTTTATCCTGTTTATCCTCTGGGCACTGTGAGGCTCAGTCGGAGTTGTTTATCCTGTGAGGCCCCAGGAGGAACAACAACAGTGGCTGTGGCCAGCTCCCCATCCCTGGGTCAGCTCCCTAGTACCTACCACAGCTCCCAGTCCGCAGGAGCCTGGATGCTCCGGGGGCAGGGTTGCGGATCTGCACAGGTTGAGGCCGCCCTGCGGCAAGAGTGTCCTTGCTGTCCTGTGTCCTCCCGTCCTCTGCCTGTCCTGTGGGGAGCGCCGGTTCTTGGGCTGTGTCCCCAGCGCTCTGGCCTCCAAGGCCTGCACCATTGTACTCCCCGGGTGCCCTTTGCCGGAGCCACTGCTGAGTCGCTGCTGGAGCTGCTCCCGGGCCCTTTAGGGAGTTTGGCTGGGGTGTGTGGTGTGCTCTCCCCTGGGGCGCAGGTCCTCTGTTAGTGCCCCTGGGAGAATGAGGGAATCCCTGCCCCTCCTGGGAGGATCTCCAACTCCCTGAGAGCACCTTTCTGTCTGGGAAGATTGGTGAAGCTCCTGCTTCTCGGGGCGGAGCTTTCCTGTCCTGGGGCACTCGCCCTGACCTTAGCCCGACTCCTAGCGGGGCCCCTCCCCCTTGGATGCCTTTTGTTTCTTTATTTCTTTTTCCCTGTCTTCCTACCTTGATAGAAGCGTGAACTCTTCTCACTGTAGCATTCCAGCTGTTCTCTCCTTAAATTTCAGGCCGAATTCGTAGATTTTCAGGATGATTTGAAGGTTATCTAGGTAATTTGGTGGGGACAGGTGACTTGAGGACCCTACTCTTCCACCATCTTGCCCCTCTTCCCCTATTTCAACCTTTTAAATTAGCAATTCCAACATTAATTATACTTGTACATTTCAATTTTTTGTTTCCATAACTATTACAATTTTTCATTTTTTAGTTGTAGAAAATGTAAATTAACAATCTTCCATTTGCAAATGAAGGATATATCTATAAAGGGGGGAAGCAAACAGAAAACAAAAAACAAAGGGGAGTATCCTCTGATTCTATATACTATAAATCACTTGACTTCCCCTGGAACTTTCCAGTGCTGCTTGGTCAATAATTTGTTTTTCCCCTGTCCCTCTAGCTGGTCTTCTGGGGGATGGGCCTGATTTGCTGATTTTCAGGTGTTAGCACTTGGGGGAGCTGCTCAGCCCCCTGCCTGGTGCAGGGCTCAGTGAAAGTTGTTAACCTGTTTATCTTATGAGGCCACTGTGAGCTCAGTGGGGGTTGTTTACCCTGTGAGGCCCCAGGAGGAACAACAACAGTAGCAGCGGCCAGCTCTCCAGCCCTGGATTCAGCTCCTGCAGTAACTACAGAGCTCTCAGTCTGCAGAGAGCTGGATAGCTCCCCGCAGCGGAGCTCCCTAAAGGGCTGCAGCGCGCACAGGACTGGACCCAGGAGCAGCTCAGTGGTGGATCCCGCGGAGGCTACGCAGAAGGGGCTGAATGGTCCGGAGCGCGATTCCAACAGCAAAGGCCTGAGAGCCCAGGGTGCCAGGGACACAGCCCAAGATCCCGCGCTCCCCTCGGGACAGGCAGAAGCCAGGAGGCCCCAGGACAGCAAGGACGATCCAGCCTACGGGTGGCCCCGAGCTGAGCAGATCAGCGGCCCCGCCCCCGGAGTATCCAGGCCTGGATCCAGCCTGGATCCAGAGCTGGATCCAGCCGAATTCGTAGGTTTTCAGGATGATTTGAAGATTATCTAGGTAATTTGGTGGGGACAGGTGACTTGGGGATCCTACTCTTCCGCCATCTTGCCCCGCCTCCCATTGCTGAATTTCTTTTTTTTTTTTTTTTTTCATTGCTGAATTTGTCTCATTTCTAGAAACTCTCAGCTGGAATCTTTTGGGTTTTCTACATAAAGTATCATGTTGTCTCCAAAGAGTGACATTTTAATTTTTTCTTTGCCAATTTGATTGCTTTTTATTTATTTTTGTTGTCTCATTGAGACTAGGTCTTCTAGTACTATGTTAAATAACAGTGGTGAGACTGGATGCCCCTGTTAAGTTCCTGACTTTAGGAGGAAAACTCTCAATTTTTCCCTCTTGAGGATATTTGCTGTGGGGTTTTTGTGTACGGCTTTTATGATATTGATGTATGTTCCTTCTATCCTCATACTACAGAGTTTTTATCAAAAAAAGAATACTGTATCTTGGGGCACCTGGGTGGCTCAGTTGGTTTAGTGTCTGCCTTTGGCTCAGGTCATAATCCCAGAGTTCTGGGATCCAGTCCCACTTTGGGCTTCCTGCTCAGTTGGGAGCCTACTTCTCCCTCTCTCTTTGCCCTCTGCTCATGCTATCTCAAATACATATATAAAATATTTTTCTAACGTGGAAGGACCTAGAGGGTATTGTGCTGAGTGAAATAAGGCAATCAGAAAAGAACAAACATTATATAGTCTCATTCATTTGGGGAATATAAAAATTAGTGAAAGGGAATAAAGGGAAAGGAGAGAAAATTAGTGAAAATGTCAGTGAGGGTGACAAATCATGAGAGACACCTAACTCTGGGAAATGAACAGGGGGTGGTGGAAGGGGAGGTGGGCGGGGGGTTGGGGTGACTGGGTGACGGGTACTGAGGGGGGCATTTGATGGGATGAGCACTGGGTGTTATGCTATATGTTGGCAAATTGAACTCCAATAAAAAAATTTAAACAATTTTGGTTTATTACAAAAAAATATTTTTAAAAAATAAAGGAACCTGAATTTTATAAAATGCTTTTTCTATACCTATTGAGAGTGTCATATGGTGTCATATTTCCTATCTTTTATTAATATGGTGTATCACATTGATTGATTTGCAGATGTTGAACCACCCCTACAAACTAGGAAGAAATCTTAGTTGGTCATGTTGAGTAATCCTTTTAATATACTATTGGATATTATTAGGTAGTATCTTGGTGAGAATTTTTCATCCATATTCATTGGGGATATTAATCTATAATTTTCCTTTTTGGTGGGGTGTTTGGTTTTGATATCAAGGTACTGCTGGCCTCATACAATGAGTTTGGAATTTTTCCTTCCACTTCTATTTTTTAAAACTGTTTCAGAAGAATAGGTATTAATTCTTTTTTTTTTTTTTTGGTATTAATTCTTTAAGTGCCCAATAGAATTCTGCTGAGAGGCCACCCAGCCCCGGACTCTTGTATTTTGGGAGGTTTCTGATTATTGCTTCAATTTCCTTGGTGACCATATGTCTGTTCAGGTTTTCTATTACTTCATCTTTCAGTTTTGGTAATTTATATATTTCTAAAAATGTATCTATTTCTTCCAGACTGCCTAATTTGTTGGCATATAATTGTTCATAGTATTCTCTTATAATTGTTTTTCTTCAGTGTTGCTTATGACCTCTCATCTTTCATTGAGGATTTTATTTATTTGAGTCTTTTTTTCCTGAAGTCTGGCTAGGGGTTTGTCAATCTTATTAATTATTTCAAACAACCAGTTCCTAGTTTCATCGGTCTGTTCTACCATTTTTTTAAAAATTTCTATGCCATCGATTTCTGCTCTAATCTTTATGATTTCTCTTCTCCTGCTTGATATATGCTTTATTTGCTGTTTTTTTCCAGGTCCTTTCAGTGAAATGTTTTACTATGCATATTTTCATATCACAGCACTTTAAAACTTGAATTTAATGGCAAGAAAAATTTTGGAATCACAACAAATACATGGAGATTAAAGGCATCCTACTAAAGAATGAATGGGTCAACCAGGAAATTAAGAAAAGAATTATAAAATATATGGAAGCAAATTAAAATGAAAACAGAAGAGTTCAAAACTTTTGGGATGAAGCAAAGATCGTCTTAAGAGGTAAATATATTGCAATACAGGCTTTTCTCAAGAAACAAAAGTCTCAAATATACATTTATTTTTCAATGACTTAAATGTGAAGCTATGTCCATTTGCTTCTACCACCACATTTACAAAAACTTATATTACAACAGAAGAATATGTTACTTGAAAGAAGGTTTATATACAGTCTAAGTTCAAAGAGTTAAGCACAGGACCAAACACATATGCTTCTACGCATTCCTGACAAACACTTCTCATTTTTTTTCCCAAGTTTTTGTTTAAATTCAGTTAGTTAAGACACAGTGTAATATTTGTTTTGGGTTTAGAGGTTAGTGATTCATCACTTAAATACAAGTGCTCATCACAACTGCATGCCTTAATACCCATCAACTATTTAACACATCCCCCAGCCCACTTCCCCTCCAGTTTGTTCTTTATTTAAGAGTGTGTTTACTGGTTTGCCTTTCTGTTTTCTTTTCCCCATGTTCATCTGCTTAATTTATTTAAATTTCACAGATGAGTGAAATCATGTGAGATTTGTCTTTCTCTAACTTATTTCACTTAGCATAATGTTCTCTAGCTCCAACCATATCCTTGCAAATGACACATTTTCATTCCTTTTATGGCTGAGTAATATCCCATTGTAAATATATCATTTCTTTATCCATTCATCAGTTGATGGACATTGGGCTCTTTCCATAATTTGACTGTTGTTGATAATGGGGCTATAAACTTTGGGTTGCATGTATCACTTCAAATCACTAGTTTTTGTATCCTTTGATGAAAACCTAGTATTGCATGGCTGGATCATAGAGCAATTCCTATTTTTAACTCTTTGAAGAACCTCCATACTATTTTACAGAGTGGTTGCACCAGTTTGCATTCCCACCAACAATGTAAGATGCTTCCTCTGTCTCTGCATCCTTGCCAATATCTGTTGTTTCTTGTGTTCATTTTAACCATTCTGACTGGTATAAAGTGATATGTCATTGTAGTTTTGAATTTTATTTCCCTGATGAAGAGTCATGTTGAGCACGCTTTCATGTATTTGTTAGCCAGCTGTATGTCATCTTTGGAAAAATGACTATTTATGTCTTCTGCTTACATTCTATCTGGATTATTTCTTTTCAGGGGTGTTAGGTTTTATAAGATTTTTATATAATTATGATACTATTCTCTATTTTATATGTTATTTACAAATATTTTCCATTATTCCAAAGGTTACCTTTTAGTTTTGTTGATTGTTTCCTTCACTGTGCAGAATATTTTTATTTTGATAAAGTCCCAAGAGTTTATTTTTGTTTTAGTTACCTTGCCTCCACAGATGTATGTAGTAAGATGTTGCTACAGGTGATGTCAAAGAGGTTACAGCCTGTGTTGTCCTTTCAGATTTTGATGGTTTCCTGTCTTACATTTAGAACTTTTATACATTTTGAATTTATTTTTTGTATGGAGTAAGAAAGTGGTCCAGTTTCATTCTTTTGCATGTTGTTGTTCAGTGTTCCCAGCACCATGTGTTGACAGACTTTCTTTTTTTGTTGGATATTCTTTCCTGTTTTGTCAAAGATTAATTGACCATATAGTTGTGCGTCCATTTCTAGATTTTCTGTTCTGTTTCATTGATCAATGTTTCTGTTTTTCTGCCAGCACAATACTGTATTGATCACTACAGCTTTGTAATATAACTTGAAGTGTAAATTGTGATGCCTCCAGCTTTGATTTGCTTTTTCATGACTGATTTGGCTATTTGAGGTCTTTTGTGCTTTCATATAAATTTTGGGACTGTTTGTTTTAGCTCTGTGAAAACTGCTGTGGGCATTATGTTTTGTGGTCTGAAATATGATATGATCTCAATCTCTATACTTGTTGAGACTTGATTTGTGGCCTACTATAAGATCTATTTTGGAGAATGTCCAATGTGCAGTTGAGAATAAGTTGTATTCTTCTGCTTTAGGATGAAACATTCTGAATATATTTATTAAGTCCATCTAGTCTATTGTGTCATTGTTTCTCTGTTGATTTTATGTTTAGATGATCTTTCTATTGATATAGGTGGGGTGTTTTAAAGTCCCCTATTATTTTTGTATTATAATCAATGAATTCATTTATGTTTTTTATTAACTATGTTCCCATGTTGGAGGCATACATATTTACAATTGTTAGTATCTTCTTGTTCAATAATCCTCCTTATTATGATATTAGTACCCTTTTTTCATCTCTTGTTACAGTCTTTGGTTTAAAATCTAGTTTGATATAATTATGGCTACTCTGGCTTTCTTTTTATGTCCATTAGCATGATAGATGATTCTTCATCCCCTCACTTTCAATCTGGAGGTGTCTTCAAGTCTAAAATGATTTTCTTGTAGGTAGCATATAGATGAATCTTGTTTTATTATCCACTTTGACACTCTGTCTTCTGATTGAAGCATTTAGTCCATTTACATTCACAGTTGATAGATATGTTACTAGTGCCATTGCATTACTTGTTTTTGCCATGGTTTCTGGAGACTTTCTGTTCTTTTCTAGTCTTTGTCACTTTTGGTCAGTCCTTCTCACTCAAAGGGTCTTCTTTAATATTTCTTGCAGGACTGGTTCAGTGGTCATGAATTGCATTAGTTTTTGTTTGGGAAAATATTTATCTTTCCTTCTGTTTCGAATGATAGCCTTGGTGGGTAAAGTAATATTGCTGCAGATTTTTCCCATGCAGCACATTGAATATATCATGCCACTATCTCCTGACTTGCCCACTTTCTGTGGAGAGATCTGCTGCTAACTTTATGGGTCTTTCATTGTAAATTGGTGACTACTTTTGTCTGGCTGCTTTTACCATTTTTTTCTTTATCACTGTATTTTGCAAATTTAACTAGAATAGGCCTTCAAATTGGCCTGCTTTTGTTGATATTGACGGGACTTCTCTATGCCTCCTAGATTTGGATTTCTGTTTCCTTCCTCAGATTAGGGAAGTTTTCAGCTATTATTTTCTCAAATAAACCTCCATTATTTTCTCTCTCTTCTTCTTATGGGACTCCTGTGATACAAACATTATTATGCTTGATGGAATCACTGATTATCCCTACATCTACTCTCATGATTCATCACTTTTCTTTCTCTCTTTTGTTCAGCTTCATTATTTTCCATAATTCTATCTTCTATATCACTTATTCTTCTAATTCTTGCATCATTGTGGTCATTAGATCCAGATGGTTTCTAATCTGTTACTGCATTTTAAAATTTCTGAATGTTTGGTTTTAAACTCTTTTATCTCTGCATTAAGGGTTCCTTGGTTCCTTGATGTCTCCCATGCTTTTTTCAAGCCCAGCTAGTATCATTAAATTGTTCACCAGGCATGTTACTTATATCTGTTTTGATTAGATCTCTGGTCATGACTTTTTCTTGTTCTATTTTGGGGGGATTGAATTCCTTTCTCTTGGCACTTTATCTATGTCTCTGCCTTCTACTCTGTGTTAGAAAAGCCAAAACTCCTGAAAGTAATGGCTTTGTGAAGAAGAGGTCAAATAGTATCCAGAGACTGTGGCTTCAGGGGATATCTCTAGTGTGTGCTGTGTGCACTCTGTTGCTGTGTTTTGGCTGCTCTATCCTTCAGATCAGTTGTCTGCAGAAGCTTTCATTACCTGAAGTGGGCAGTGTTTGGACTTTAGCCAGAGTATAGTGAATTTTAACTTGGTGCGCTCTTTACTGCTTTTTAAATGAGACCTGATGCTACTTCCACTAAAACTGATGCCTTGCTTAACTCTGGTTGGTGGATGTGATGCATATGGGCTTTCTGCTGGTCTTCTGGGGAAAGGGTCTGCTATCCTGGTCCTTAGGCACACTTACCCAAGTAAAGACCTAACAACAGAACACAAGGAGGTGAGAATTGATGTAAGTGGATTAGGCAGCCAGTATTGTGCTGGTTACTGAAGTTGGTTGTTGCTGAGGGATGGGGGAGGGAAATGGTGCCAGCCAACTCCTTTGTCCCAGGAGAGGGTTCTTCATTCTTGCTGTTCTCAGGGAAGCACTCCCAGAAGAATAAATAATTTCCCCTTTTGTGTCCCAGACAGTTTTCAGATCACTGTTTTCATGCTGTCTATCACTGGGTTGCTTGTCTGCCTGGAGCAGCACAGTGTACTTCATGCCCTATCTCAGCCAAGCCTGCTGATATTTAAAACTCCAAAGTTTAAGGCTATGCTGTGGCTGGGGTCTGCACTTTTCTAGGGAAGGGTGTTGCTGCACTGGAACAAATGCATGTTTGACAAGGAAGGGCAGTTTTGTCAGAGCATAAAGGCATGGAATTCACAGTAAAGCAGGCTAGGCAGCCAGTAGGTCCTGGTTAGCCACCCTTAGCAGGTTTCTCTGTACCTATGCTGAAGGGCAGGAGAGGGAAATGGTGCCCACCATTTTTTTTTTTTTTTTGTCCCCTGAAAGGTGTTTCTGCAAATGTCACTTTTCACTGATGTGCTCCAAGAAGAGCAAACATTCTGACATTCTCTCCCTGTGCACCTTAGGCAATCCTCAAATCATTATCCCTGCCCTAGGGTTGCTTGCTGCCTTCTTTCTAGGAGTAGAGCAACACCCTTAGGGCTCTATCCCAGACAAGTCTGGCACCTTTAAAACCCCACACTTTGAGCCCCACTCATTGCAAAAACTCAGGAATTTCAGCCCCTCTCTTTTTCCTAGCCAATGACTTTGGGGAAGTGTTCTCCTTGCACATGTCCCTGTACAATCCACTCTCTTTTGCTCTTCTCTGCAACGAGGATTCCCTCCTCTCTGCAGCTTCTATGATCCATTTCTCCTCCAAATCATTTCTCGGCACTTCTTACCTTCCTTGATATGGCCTCTTCTCTCCTTCTATTTGTCCTGGTTGTTCTGTCAGTTCTCAGGTTGATTTCCTGGGAATTCAGAATGCTTTGATAGTTATCTCACTGTGTTTAAATAAATAAGGCAAACCTAGGGTCCTCTTACTACACTGCCATTTTAGGTCCCCTCAAATTTGACATTTTTAAGTGATAAAAAACAATTCTCCCAATGTAACAGATTCTGATATATGCTGACCAAACTCATTACCTTCTATCACACATCTCAACTAAATTTCTTAGCATTAATGGCTTTTGCTAAATGTTATCATATCTGATTTCTGTGTAGTAGAATAGGAGTAGGAGTGTTGAACACTAATTCCAACCCTATCGTATAAAAACCTTCTACTGTGATCACCCATGCTGTTTACTGCAGTGATTTCAGATGTTGTGTGTTGAAGGCAGAGAAACCACAAGATTCAAGGAACATTATGCCTGAATCAACACTTAGATGAAAGCTGTCAGCTCATCTAAAATATTTTTCACTTTATGTAGCTCTTAAGCCACATAGTTGATGGTTTATCTGTTACCACAGCTATCTTAGTCTTATTTAGCAAAAAATTATTTATTTGAAGTTGGGAACTGCCACAACAAATCCAAAACTACATTAGTTTAAGAGTTAGACAGTGAGCAATAATGTAACTGATTTGAAGAATGAAAAGATGAAGAATACTGTTATGCAGTGAGATAAAATTTGCTGAATCTGTTGCCTGCTATAACTTGGAAAGCAAACCATCTGCCACTGAGTCTTTGTTCTAAAGAGTTTGAATCAGAATCATTGTATACCTTTTTAAAATTTTCTTCTTTAAAGAATTATTAAACGTGATAAGCTTAATAAAGAATTTTCCAATTTGCAAGCAAAAATAACTTCAAGATCTTCATAAGGCAGAACTCTCGGAGTTCTTTCCATACCATGAAGGTATACAAAGAAGACTTTGTCTCTGCATCAATCCAAAGAAGTAAAAAAAATAATAATCTTAAACTCTATTTTTTAAATCAAAATAATTAAAATCTAGAACCATGTATTATAGTGGATTCCAAAGAAACAGATGGCTTAGTCCTTAAGCTTAGGAAAGTTAAAATCCAGTATTAGAAAAAAAAATTGAGAGGAATTACAAATAAGTTTAGCTTAATCTAGATGATTATACATTTCATTGCGTGTGGGGTCTCCTAAATGATGGTTAGTGATGAGTAAATTTTTAGATTCTGTGGTCTTAAGGGTAGTATGAAACAAAAAAGAACAAATCAATAATCTTACAAATGATTTCTCTTTGATACTACAATATTGAGAAATGCAAGGTAAAGAACATCCAAAAGAAAAGATAAATTTATCCCAGAATGGGATCTTAAGCTAATGTTTAACAAGGTGATGTGCGGGATCCCTGGGTGGCGCAGCGGTTTGGCGCCTGCCTTTGGCCCAGGGCGCGATCCTGGGGACCCGGAATCGAATCCCACGTCGGGCTCCCGGTGCATGGAGCCTGCTTCTCCCTCGGCCTGTGTCTCTGCCTCTCTCTCTCTCTCTCTCTCTGTGACTATCATAAATAAATAAAAAAAAATTGAAAAAAAAATATTAAAAACAAAAACAAAAAAACAAGGTGATGTGCATGAATTGGTAGAAAAGAAAGATATGAAAGGAATATTTCATGTTTATATTTGTAAACAAGTTTAAAATATTTGACATCATAATGGAGTTAAGCAGGAACAGCAAATGAATTTACTTAATATTAGTCCATTGTCCTAGCGACAGTAATGGAAAAAAATATTTAACATTTGCAACCATACTGATATACTGGCATTGGTTGGCAGTAAGAGACAGCTGTAAAACAGGAATGTGAACAAGTACCTATCACTTGAAATTCTAGAATTCCTATCAAAAGATACGTTTAGGGCACTTGGGTGGTTCAATCAGTTAAGTATCTGCCTTTTCCTCAGGTTGTGATCCCAGAGTCCTGGGGTTGAACCCTGTATCAGGCTCCCTGCTCAGTAGGTTGTCTGCTTTTCCCTCTCTTATGCCCCTGCTCCTGCTCTCTTTCTCTCGCTAATAAATAAAATCTTTTTTAACAAGATATTTTTGAATCACCTTAGGCCAGACTCTATCATGCAAAATAAATAAAAAATAGGTTAATGATAATCATAATTTAATTATATTTAATTTAATACTGATAATTTTCAGTTTTGTCTTCTTTTTAATCCAGCGCCTCTGCACTGATATGTATCTACTGAATACTGTCAACAGCATCCTAAACCAGTTTTACTGCCTTCCTATACATCCCTCCAACACTCACCTCCCCATGCATCTACCCTGCTCATTGCCAACAAAAAACTTTTTAAAATTCAGATGCTTATGTCAATTCTCTGTTTAAAATTATTCAACTTTGATAGATTCCTTTCTTCTTCTCTAGGATTTTGACTACTTAGTAATTAAACAAAATGAAATCTTGCCATTTGCAACAACATGGTTGGAACTAGAGGGTATTATGCTAAGTGAAATAAGTCAATCAGAGAAAGACATCATATGATCTCATTCACACGTGGAATTCAAGAAACAAAACAGAGGATCATAGGAGAAGAGAGGAAAAGGTAAAACAAGATGAAACCAGATGGGGAGATAAACCATAAGAGACTCTTAGTCAGGCAGCCCCAGTGGCTCAGCGGTTTAGTGCCGCCTTCGGGCCAGGGTGTGATCCTGGAGACCTGAGATAGAGTCCTACGTCGGGTTCCCTGCATGGAGCCTGCTTCTCCCTCTGCCTCTCTCTCTCTCTCTCTCTCTCTGTGTGTGTCTGTCATGAATAAATAAATAAAATCTTAAAAAAGAGAGAGAGACTCTTAATCATAGGAAACAAACGGAGTGTTGCTGGAGGGGAGAGAAAGTGCCAGGATGGGGTAACGGGGTGATGGACATTAAGGAGGGCATGCAATATAATGAACACTGGGTATTATATAAGACTGATGAATCATGACTTCTACCTCTGAAAGTAATATTACATTATATGTTAATTAATTGAATTTAAATTAAAAGAATATTGGTCATAGCTAGTACAATAAAAACAAAAACAAAAACAAGAATATATATTACAAACTCTGAGGCTGGTGCTACAAATTAGATGAAAATCTACTACTGACCAGTATTTCTTCTTGTTTAAGGATGGTTACATTCAGAAACAGCTAGGCAATTTAGAGGACTATGGAATGAATCAATGTGCTGTGGCAAGTAGAACATAGTAGTTGCTATTTCCAAGTTTAGTTCATACTGATTAGATGCTGTCAACTCATCCACTTTGAGAAACAGTATGTTTTAACGGAGTATGGCATTTGGAAACGTCAGAATAAATGAAACAAAAACTTTAAAAAATAAATAAAATTATTCAACATATCGCCTATAGGATAAATAGTAAGAGTGGTATACAAAGTCACTTAGAAAAACAGACAAGACGCTGACTAATTTTTAATGTCCTTTTATACCACATCTCATGAATCCTGTACTGAAATGTTAGCTGTTGTCTGAAACCATATTTTATATCTCTGTGTGCTCATGTACACTATTATCCCTACCAAGAATGATTTTCCCTTTATTCTCATGACTACTAATTGTCCTTTATTTCAAGGCTTAAGCATTGACTTCTATATAGACGTTATCCAGGTACTGCTTTTACTCAAGTATATATACAGATTTTATCTTCTGTGCTATCTAAGCATTTTGTATATCAACTTTATTGCAATGTATTTCAATTTTTTTATAAATTTATTTTTTATTGGTGTTCAATTTGCCAACATATACAATAACACCCAGTGTTCATCACATCAAGTACCCCCCTTAGTGCCAATCACCCCATCACCCCCACCCCCTGCCCACCTCCCCTTCCACCACCCCAAGTTCGTTTTCCAGAGTTAGGAGACTCACATTTTCTGTCTCCATCCCTAATATATTCCACTCATTTTTTCTCCTTTCCCCTTTATTCCCCTTACTATTTTTCTCTCTCCAAATGAATGAGACCATAGAATGTTTTTCCTTCTCCAATTGACTTATTTCACTCAGCATAATACCCTCCAGTTCCATCCACGTCGAAGCAAATGGAGCAAAAGCATTTGTCGTTTCTAATGGCTGAGTAATATTCCATTGTATACATAAACCACATCTTCTTTATCCATTCATCTTTCGATGGACACCAAGGCTCCTTCAACAGTTTGGCAATTGTGGACATTGCTGTTATGAACATTGGGGTGGAGGTGCCCGGGATTCATTGCATCTGTATCTTTGGGGTAAATCCTCAGCAGTGCAATTGCTGGGTCATAGGGCAGGTCTATTTTTAACTCTTTGAGGAACCTCCACACAGTTTTCCAGAGTGGCTGCACCAGTTCACATTCCCACCAACAGTGCAAGAGGGTTCCCCTTTTTCCACATCGTCTCCACATTTGTGGTTTCCTGCCTTGTTAATCTTCCCCATTCTCACTGGTGTGAGGTGGTATCTCATTGTGGTTTTGATTTGTATTTCCCTGATGGCAAGTGATGTGGAGCATTTTCTCATGTGCTTGTTGGCCATGTCTATGTCTTCCTCTGTGAGATTTCTCTTCATGTCTTTTGCCCATTTCATGATTGGATTGTTTGTTTCTTTGCTGTTGAGTTTCATAAGATCTTTATAGATCTTGGATACTAGCACTTTATCTGATATGTCATTTGCAAATATCTACTCCCATTCTGTAGGTTGTCTTTGAGTTTTGTTGACTGTATCCTTTGCTGTGCAAAAGCTTCTTATCTTGATGAAGTCCCAATAGTTCATTTTTGCTTTTGTTTCTTTTGCCTTTGTGGATCTATCTTGCAAGAAGTTACTGTGGCCGAGTTCAAAAAGGGTGTTGCCTGTGTTCTCCTCTAGGATTTTAATGGAATCTTGTCTCACATTTAGATCTTTCATCCATTTTGAGTTTATCTTTGTGTATGGTGGAAGAGAGTGGTCTAGTTTCATTCTTCTGCATGTGGATGTCCAATTTTCCCAGCACCATTTATTTTATTTTATTTTTTTATCTTCCTTATGATTTTTTATATTTTTTTAATAAAATAATTTTTTATTAGTTTTCAATTTACCAACATCCAGAATAACACCCAGTGCTCATCCCATCAAGTGCACCCTTCAGTGGTGTCACCCACTAATGCCTACCCCCCGCCCTCCTCCCCGTCCACCACCCCTACTTTGTTTCCTAGAGTTCGTTCCCACACATTTCTTCTCCCTTCTCTTATATTCCCTTTCACTATTATTTATATTCCCCAAATGAATGAGAACATACACTGTTTGTCCTTCTCCGATTTACTTACTTTACTCAGCATAATACCCTCCAGTTCCATCCACGTTGAAGCAAATGGTGGGTATTTGTCGTTTCTAATGGCTGAGTAATATTCTATTGTATACATAAACCACATCTTCTTTATCCATTCATCTTTCGATGGACACCGAGGCTCCTTCCACAGTTTGGCTATTGTGGACATTGCTGCTGTAAACATCGGGGTGCAGGTGTCCCGGCATTTCCTTGCATCTGAATCTTTAGGATAAATCCCCAACAGCCAGCACCATTTATTGAAGAGACTGTCTTTTATCCAGTGGAAAGTCTTTCCTGCTTTGTTGAATATTAGTTGATCATTACATTGAGGGTCCGCTTCTGGATTCTCTATTCTGTTCCACTGACCTATGTGTCTGTTTTTGTGCCAGTACCACACTGTCTTGATGACCACAGCTTTGTAGTACAACATGAAATCTGGCAGTGTGATGCCCCCAGCTATGGTTTTTGTTTTAAAATTCTTCTCACTATTTGGGGTCTTTTCTGATTTCACACAAATCTTAAGATAATTTGTTCCAAGTCTCTGAAGAAAGTCCATGGTATTTTGATAGGGATTGCATTAAATGTGTAAACTGCCCTGTGTAACATTGACATTTTCACAATATTAATTCTTCCAATCTATGAGCATGGAATCTTTTTCCATCTCTTTGTGTCTTCCTCAATTTCTTTCAGAAGTGTTCTATAGTTTTTAGGGTAGAGATCCTTTACCTCTTTGGTTAGGTTTATTCCTAGGTATCTTATGCTTTTGGGTGCAATTGTAAATGGGATTGACTCTTTAATTTCTCTTTCTTCAGTCTCATTGTTAGTGTATAGTAAAGCCACTGATTTCTGGGCATTAATTTCATATCCTGCCACGCTACCAAATTGCTGTATGAGTTCTAGCAATCTTGGGGTGGAGACTTTTGGGTTTTCTATGTAGAGTATCATGTCATCGGCGAAGAGGGAGAGTTTGACTTCTTCTTTGCCAATTTGAATGCCTTTTATTTCTTTTTGTTGTCTGATTGCTGAGGCTAGGAATTCCAGTACTATGCTGAATAGCAGTGGTGAGAGTGGACATCCCTGTCTTGTTCCTATCTTAGGGGAAAGTCTCCCAGTGCTTCCCCATTGAGAATGATATTTGCGTGGGCTTTTTGTAGATGTCTTTTAAGATGTTGAGGCATTTTCCCTCTATCCCTACGCTCTGAAGAGTTTTGATCAAGAATGGATGCTGTATTTTGTCAAATGCTTTCTCTGGATTTATTGAGAGGATCCCATGGTTCTTGTTTTTTCTCTTGCCGATATGATGAAACACATTGATTGCTTTACGAGTGTTGAACCAGGCTTGCATCCTGGGGATAAATCCTACTTGGTCATGGTGAATAATCTTCTTAATGTATTGTTGTATCCTATCGGCTAGTATCTTGTTGAGAATTTTTGCATCCATGTTCATCAGGGATATTGGTCTATAATCCTCCTTTTGATGGGATCTTTGTCCAATTTTGGAATTAAGGTGATGCGGGTCTCATAGAGTCAGTTTGGAGTATTCCATCTCTTTCTATCTTTCCAAACAGCTTTAGTAGAATAGGTATGCTTTCTTCTTTAAAAGTTTGATAGAATTCCCCAGGGAAGCCATCTGGCCCTGGACTTCTGTGTCTTGGGATGTTTTTGATGACTGCTTCAATTTCCTCCCTGATTATTGGCCTGTTCAGGTTTTCTATTTCTTCCAGTTCCAGTTTTGGTAGTTTGTGGTTTTCCTGAAATGTGTCCATTTCTTCTAGATTGCCTAATTTATTAGTGTATAGCTTTTCATAATATGTTTTTAAAATCGTTTGTATTTCCTTGATGTTGGTAGTGATCTCTCCTTTCTCATTCATGATTTTATTAATTTGAGTCTTTTCTTTCTTCTTTTAAATAAGGCTGGCTAATGGTTTATCTATCTTATTAATTCCTTCAAAGAACCAACTCCTGGTTTTGTTAATCTGTTCCCCAGTTCTTCTCGTCTCTATTTCATTGAGTTCTGCTGGAATCTTTACCTCTCTTCTTCTGCTGGGTCTAGGATCTAGTTGCTGTTTTTCCTCTAGCTCCTTTAGGTGTAAGGTTAGCTTTTGTATTTGAGTTCTTTCCAGTTTTTGGATGGATGCTTGTATTACGATGTATTTCTCCCTCAGGACTGCTTTTGCTGCATCCCAAAGATTTTGAACGGTTGTGTCTTCATTCTCATTAGTTTCCATGAATCTTTTTAATTCTTCCTTAATTTCCTGGTTGACCCTTTCATCTTTTAGCAAGATGGTCCTTAACCTCCACGTGTTGGAAATCCTTACAAACTTCTTCTTGTGATTTAGCTCTAATTTCAAGGCATTATGGTCTGAGAATATGCAAGGGATGATCCCAATCTTTTGGTATTGTTTCAGACCCAATTTGTGACCCAGTATGTGGTCTATTCTGGAGAAAGTTCCATATGCACTTGAGAAGAATGTGTATTCAGTTGCGTTTGGATGTAAAGTTCTGTAGATATCTGTGAAATTCATCTGGTCCAGTGTGTAATTTAAAGCTCTTCTTTTTGGAGATGTTCTTGTTAGAAGACCTATCGATTGTAGGAAGCGCTACATTGAAATCACGAAGTATCAGTGCACTATAATCTAAGTATGTCTTAACTCTGGTTATTAATTGATATATTTGGAAGCTCCCACATTCGGGGCATGTATATTGAAGATTGTTAAGTCCTCTTCTTGGATAGATCCCTTAAGTATGATATAGTGTCCCTTTTCATCTCTGACTACAGTCTTAGGGATAAACTTTAGTTTATCTGATATAAGGATGGCGACTCCTGCTTTCTTTTGAGTACCATTTGAATGGTAAATGGTTCTCCAACCTTTTATTTTCAGGCTGTAAATGTCTTTCTGTCTAAAATGAGTGTCTTGTAGACAGCAAATAGATGGGTCCTGCTTTTTTATCCAGTCTGAAACCCTGTGCCTTTTGATGGGGTCATTAAGCCCATTCACATTCAGAGTTACTATCAAAAGACATGAGGTTAGTGTCATCATGATACCTATTCAGTCCCTGTTTTTGTGGATTGTTACATTAGACTTCCTCTTTAAGAGGAATTTCAAGAGACCCCCTTAAAATTTCTTGCAGAGCTGGTTTGGTGGTCACATATTCTTTCAGTTCTTGCCTATCTTGGAAGCTCTTTATCTCTCCTTCCATTCTGAATGAGAGCCTTGCTGGATAAAGTATTCTTGGCTGCATGTTCTTCTCATTTAGGACCCTGAATATATCCTGCCAGCACTTTCTGGCCTGCCAGGTCTCTGTGGAGATGTCTGCTGTTAATCTGATACTTCTCCCCATATAATTTAAGGATCTCTTGTCTCTTGCTGCTTTAAGGATCTTCTCTTTATCTTTGGAATTTGCAAGCTTCACTATTAAATGTCGAGGTGTTGAATGGTTTTTATTGATTTTAGGGGGGGTCTCTCTATTTCCTGGATCTGAATGCCTGTTTGCCTTCCCAGATTAGGAAAGTTTTCAGCTATGATTTGTTCAAATACATATTCTAGACCTCTGTCTCTTTCAGTGGCCTCGGTTACCCCAATTAAATGTAGATTTTTCTTCCTTAGGCTGTCACTTATTTCCCTTAATCTATCCTCATGATCTTTTAATTGTTTGTCTCTTTTTTCCTCAGTTTCCCTCTTTGCCACATATAGATATAATATAGATATAATATTATCTAATATTTTTTTATTAAATATTTTTTCAGTGTTTCTGAATTGGCTTTCTGACATTGACTTGTAATCCAAATTTTGTAACTCTGTGGTAGAAAGGCTGTTTCTGAGTTTTTCTTTTGAGGTGAGTTTTTTCTTCTAGTCATTTTGCTCAGTGCAGACTGGCCAAAAACAAGTTGTATTGGGAAAAGGAGAAAAAGAGAGAAGAGAAAGAAGAAAAGAAAAAGACAAAAAAAAGGAAAGGAAGGAAACAAAAAAGAGAAGAGGATAAAAAGGGGGGGAAGCAAACAAATCAAAAAATAGAAAACAAGTATCCTTTGATTCTGTATACTGTAAATCCCTTGACTTCCCCTGGAACTTTCCAGTACTGCTTGGTCAATAATTTGTTTTTCCCCTGTCGGTCTAGCTGGTATTCCGGGGGAGTGGCTTGCTGTGTTGATTTTCAGGTGTTAGCACTTGGGGGAGCTGCTCAGCCCCCAACCTGGTGCATGGCTCGGTGAAGGTTGTTTAACCTGTTTATCCAATGAGGCCACTGTGAAGCTCAGTGGGGGTTGTTTATCCTGTGAGTCTCCAGGAGGAACAACAACAGTAGCAGTGGCCGGCCAGCTCTCCAGCCCTGGATTCAGCTCCTGCAGTAGCTATGGAGCTCTCAGTCTGCAGGGGCCTGGATGCCCCGGGGGCGGGGCCGCTGATCTGCTCAGCTCGGGGCCACCCGGAGGCTGGAGCGTCCTTGCTGTCCTGCACCCTCCTGGCCTCTGCCTGTCCCGGGGGGAGTGCCGGATCTTGGGCTGTGTCCCCGGCACCCTGTGCTCCCAGCCTGTTCTGTCGGAATTGCCCTCCCGGCAGCGCAGCCCCCTCCATGCAGAGCGCAGCCGGAGCTGCCTCCGAGCTTCTCCGGGGTCCAGCAGTGCGCGACCTGCAGCCCTTTAGCTAGCTCTGCTGCGGGGTGTGGCACGCTCTCTCCCGGGGCGCAGGTGTCTGTTAGTGTCCCAGGGAGCCTGAGGGCATCCCCGCCCTCCTGGGATCCTGCTCCAACTCACTGTGAGCGCCTTTCCATCTGGGAATATTGGTGAAGCTCCTGCTTCACCGGGACGGGCTTTCGTGTCCTGAGGGTGCTCGCCGTGGCCTTAGCCTGGCTCCTTGCGGGGCCCCTCCCCCTTGGATGCCTTTTGTTTCTTTATTTCTTTTTCCCCGTCTTCCTACCTTGATAGAAGCGCGAACTCTTCTCACTGTAGCATTCCAGCTGTTCTCTCTTTATTTATTTATTTTTTTGTTCTCTCTTTAAATCTCACGCCAAATTCGTAGGTTTTCAGCATGATTTGAAAGTTATCTAGGTAATGTGGTGGGGACAGGTGACTTGGAGACCCTACTCTTCCACCATCTTGCCCCGCCCCTGTATTTAAATTTTCTATGTGTTTTGCTCCTATTAGACTTTGAGAATTTTGAAAGCAATGATTATACCTGATTCCGCCTAAGAACTGCAGTTCATAGTAGAGTGGCCATGTGTATGTGCATATTAAATTTTTGTAAAGTAAAATTATGATTATTCATATAATTACAAGTAAGCAGGTAACAACAAAAATGAACATGAGCTCAAGGCAGAGTACTACTTTCTTACTACTTACTCGGATAAGATTAAGATTCAGATCTTGGGAACATGGCTATGATTAGTTAACAAAAGGTTGCCAAAGAACAGTGTAGCCTATAACAATACAGAAGCATACAATTAAGCAATCCAAAAGCCTATTTCTTTCCATTAAAAAATTTATTATTTTGTAGTTTGACCTTTAGTATCTTTAAAATATAGGGATCCCTGGGTGGCGCAGCGGTTTGGCGCCTGCCTTTGGCCCAGGGCGCGATCCTGGAGACCCGGGATCAAATCCCGTGTCGGGCTCCCAGTGCATGGAGCCTGCTTCTCCCTCTGCCTATGTCTCTGCCTCTCTCTCTCTCTCTCTGTGACTATCATAAATAAATAAAAAATATATATTTAAAAAAAATATAAACCACTAATGGCTTTATCAAAAACTTAAAAATAGGGATGCCTGAGTGGCTCAGCTGGTTATGCATATGCCTTCAGCTCAGGTCATAATCCCAAGGTCCTGGGCTCAAGCCCCACATGAGGGTTTCTGCTCAGTGGGGAGCCTACTTCTCTCTCTCCCTCTGCCTATTGCTCCCCTTGTTTGTGCTCTCTTTCTCTATCAAGTGGATAAATATAATATTAAAAAAACTTAGAATTGAAGAAAAAAAACTTAGAATTGAAGAAAAATAATTTGTAAAATGAATGAGTTAATATAGGTCAAGAATGACTCCGTTTCCTCCACTCTTTAAAAGTATTCCTTGCTTGTGCATAAGCTTTTTATGGCCTTTCCCCCATATTAATCAAATATTAAGCTATAGGAGATTTCAAGGGAACAGAATGCCTAAGCACTAAATGCCATTACATGCTACTCACCTTTTGATTCCAGAGAATGAAAGGTGTCCTGTTGAGCAGTCTTGTATGAATAGAACAAGGTTTTTAATAAATTGCTCACAATATCCACACTCAACTATTCCCCCAATGGCTCTTAGTGGTCACATATGTCTTTTACATAAATTTCTGCCATGCTTTACCAACTTCATGGGCCTCCCACACCTCAGTAAATGGGTCAGTGAGGAAATTTGCCTTTTTTTTTTTTTAAGGAAAAGCACTTTCTGAACTTAGGCTAAATGCCATATAATTTCTGTCATGCATATAAATGTAATAATCTTACAGCTGGGCTTATGAGATACTTCTTGGAAAAAGATTATTCACTTTTAAGATTTCTAAAAACCTAAGGCTTCTAGATTGTTCATGTTGCCATTATTATCAGTCATTCACTATTAATCCTGCCAAAAAAGAAATACTTTCAATGTTATATTTTCAATTATGTAAAATAAAGATAATATCTGTACATCTTAAGATATTGATGTGCAACAATCTTATACATTCTAAGCTTTTAACAGTGCATCCCATAAATGCAAGTGAGAATCACATGTATTAGTAATTAGTAATTAGTACAGCAGTTGTTAATCATTTATCAATCATCTTACTACTGTTTATATTTTATCTGAAAAAAATATGTATATACTGAAGTCAGAACAAGCTATTTCAGAAAATAAGAATAGACAATAGCTCTTCAAATGCGAATTCACAACATTATCATTTAAGTTTTCTCAATTTAATGTTTTAAATTACCATGCATTTATGCACTTTCTGATCTATTCACTTTCTGTGTTTTTGCTCCCTTAAATACCTGAGTCAGAAATGACATTTAATATTGTTTTTATCGTACTTAATTCTTTTACTATCATTTATCCTGATCTCTATTCAAGAAAATAAAAAAATTGGAGGCTTAAATGACAGAATAAATATTCTAAAGTTTGAGTCATACTTTCTGATAGTAAATAAAGTGAGGAGATAGCATCAATTAATGGGCTAGAAGTTGAGATTAAGAGTTTTTGTTTTGTTTCTCCTTTGCCACTAACTAGTTCTGTGACCACAGGCACATAATCAAACCTTTGTGTTTCAATAGTCTCATCAGTAAAAATAGCATTATTGGCTTCTCATTTCCCTGGGATGTGGTACAGCTCAAAGTGTTGATGGCTAGTCTATGGGGTTAATAATTTGTACTAGGCAAAGGAAAAGAGCCAATATCTGTACAGATAAGATAAAAATATCTGAATTATTATTTTAAAACATTATTTAATTATTATTTATTTATTTTGATCAGAGTAAATGATAAGAAAGAACAGGCAATAAATGAGCAGAAAGTATTAGTAAATTAAACATCTAAATTTATATGAGAGTCACTGCAATTATTTTAGTCTACTTATTTAGGAAGCTTTTCTTCATGGTCTTTAATGTTGCTTCAGGATATTATGAGACAGTTGAGAATGTTTGTAAATATGTAGTTGATATTGTAAGATAGGACTGTGAATGGCTTACTACATAATCAGGGAAGGAGTCTATAAGATTATAAAGACTTTCACTGATCTTAAACATCTTGAAATATTATTATGTTTCTCCAGTAACTACAAGGCTTTAATTAGTCACAGAGAGGGGACTTTGATAACAACACTAATGTGATAGATAAAATATTTTGGTAAAAAACTACAAGAGCACCAACACATGTAAAATGATATGCAATCTTTCTTCCTTTGTTGTCTTTAAAATAAATTATACTCTGATATAATAAAATAATTCTACTTTCTTGAAACAAAGATCAGTTTCAGTTCTGGGATTCCATATTATTATTTTGGAATTTAGCAATGTATTTTCCCAAAGGATTCAAGCTATTTGTCTCTACTTTTCTGAAAGTCTTGAGGAAATATTTTTAAAAAGACCTTCACAAACTTTAACGCCCACAGGAAGAAAAAGAATCACATAGTTGGGGTCCTTCTCTATGTCTTATCTTTTTTTGCAAGGATGCATTGTAGTTGAACAAGAAATCCTATTATGCCTGAATAAGTTAGCAGTCATACAACTATTTGACCAGTTATTTTTTAATTTTATATTTTTCAGCCTTTGCTTCCTTAGTGCTCTCCACTTCACTTGGTGTAAGATTTATAAGAGAAGGAAAAAAGGCAGGAGTTATACTTTAATAATTTTTAAAACTTTCCTAAATGCTTATTGTGTATGTATCAGAAAGAAATTCAAGTTACTTCTTTATCCCATACTCTAGTGGGAAGAAATAAATTTTTATAAGCAATTTCTCCTGTGGAAAGGAGAAGAAGAAAGTATACTACAGGCTGTACTTACAATCTAAATCATTCAAGATTACTTATTAATAACAAAATCAGATATCAGTCCTCAGTTTAGTAAGTAGAATGTTCCCATTATTACAACATTAAAGATATGGGACACCTGGGTGGCTCAGTTGTTAAGCATCTGCCTTCAGCTCAGGGTGTGATCCCAGGATCCAGGATAGAGTCCCACATCGGGCTCCCTGTAGGGAGCCTGCTTCTCCCTCTGCCTATGTCTCTGCCTCTGTCTTTCTGTGTCTCCCATGAATAAATAAATAAATAAATCTTTAAAAAAAGGAACATCATAGATATAGGCTTTAAAAATTAGAGTGAAATTTCTGTAGTAATTAATGGTTTACAAATTTAGAAAAGCAATACTACAGTTAATAAAGTGTTATTCAATATGCTTGTGTTAAAATATTTCTCTATTAGATTTTTGGAGAATATACATGATTTTAAAATGTGGCAAAATAACATCTATATTGCATTAAAGTGAATTATAGTGAATTTGATTTCATTGTAACACTCTTTCCAACCAAGTCATATTTTACATGACCTAACATAAATTTTGTGGTTTTAAAAAATGTTGATATATAAAGATTCAAGAAAATACAGATGATAATTTTTGTTCTGGAGAAGGATAAATTCATAAATTATGTTAATTTCAGATTTTAGTGTTTAAGATATATAAAACAATTGAACTTTTAACTCTGATAGTTACAGACTGTCTGTGATCATGCCACTGGGCTGTTTTTATAGTCAAATAAATAGATTTCATTCTGGGGTGAGGTAAAATATGATTACAGAATAATCAGCAATTAAATAATACATGAAAGCACTTATAAACAAGAAAAATATCAATGAAATAAGATATGCAAATCTTTTTAAACAGTTGATAATGTTCCTATTTTCCAGGTTTTTAAAAAATAACTCTCTACTTAATAAGCTGTTTTTCCAAATGTTATAGTCACTGATAAAGTAAAAAAAGAGTGATTATTTGGGGCTTACTTGTACCAGAATTTTATCCCTAAATATTTTTATGAGAAAATGAGATAAATAAAACTATTCAACACACACCAAAACACTGCCTGATATATTATTTAAGATTCTTTATTATGATATACATTGTCTACTATGTTAAAATTCTCAACTCAATAGAAAATACCATCTTAACCAACATAACCATGTTTGTAGGGCAGACTAGAGAAAAACAAAACCATATGGAATCTAATCTATGGAGCTATTCAGTACATTTAAGGTATAAAAAAAGGAATAATTTTTTTCTCATTATCAATTTTTTGATAAGCAAAGTATTTAGCAAAAAGTTAATAAAGGAGACCAGTAGACCTAGACAGTCTAAGTCATTTATAAAAGAAAATACACTCTTATATGGGTGACAGCAATCAGTACAGAACTGTGCAAAATTTAAACCAACACATGTATGAGAGCACATTTGGAAAAGGAAAAACTCACAGTATCATAAATACCATGTGTTCAGAAAATATGCATCTCAGACTTAGGCCTGTCTCTGCTAAAATAAGCAAGCTTCCAACACAAGCATTTACTGCCAAGACAAGGTTAACACAACACAAATCTTGCTACATATATATTCCCCATGGTTTACAATAAAGACATGATAGAGTCTGAATTACTAGGGCAAGCAGTAAATTCAAATTAATATAGGGACTGTGTACTTGTTTTCCAACCTAAGATTATGCTCAAATTATTGGGTGACCATGCATAGAGGAAATAACTGTTAAACAATAGGGACTTTCATTCTTTTTCATTTCTCCAAAGTTATATACTATAGTAAAAATCAAACCAAGGATTGTTACTCCAGATTCTCACCTTCACTAAGTCTCATAACATGAGTAATGAACCCCAAGATTTCTTGATATTGTTATTTAAGTCCATAGTATTATGTTCTTCTATAGGGATTTGTTGTTCTCAGCAAAATAATCATTTTAATCCTATATTTAAAATTTCCTCAAAACATTTGTATATGATTACAGTGAAAGATTCTGCCTTCTATAGAGAGAACTTCTAGAATATTTTATTGTTGATTTTGAAGATGGAACACTGTTCCCATCAGGGAAACAATGGACAATATATTTGTCAGTTTGGCATTCAGTGAAACTAACCAAAATATTACAGGGATAAATTACTCTAAACATTCCTTTACAACAATCTATCTCCAAATCTGGGCCCTTTTTACTGTATATTAATAACAGCTTGAAAATGATTGGCAATGTTAAAGTTTACAAGAGTACTATGCTCCTAGAAAACAAGAAAGAAATTACCCCCAGCCTTTTGTGTTCTAGAAAATGGTTTATCACAAAGAATTTCCCCTCCCCATATTATTTAGATAAAGACTAGTAGATGAATTCTTTGGGTTTATATGACAAGGCCAGATACAGATACTCCAAATTCCCATTATCTGTCTCATAAATGATTAGCTGAACTGTTTGTCTCCCAAGAATAGACTAACCTTGGGGAAAAAAATAACCTGAAGAACCAATTGAACAAGCCATATGTCTGTTCTACTCCTTCACACCAAATTTCCTCTAGCCTTGTTTTCTCCTGCCTATAAAAAATAACAGTGATAAAGATGCAGCATATTGCCCCCAGAGCTGGAGCTGAACTTTGCCCCCACCTCCTCTGGGGTTGGAGATAATATCCACTTCCAAGACTATTCCTGTGCCTGTCCCAGCTCCATGACCCTCACACCTTATATTCCAATGCTACTGCTGCTGCAAGTGCTCATGTGCCTCAGATCCCACTACTGCTGCTATGTATGTGCCTACATGCATTTCAGCGATAAATTCTCTTCACAGGAAAAAAGAGCAGAAAGACCACAGTAGCTATCACTAACAAGGACTCCAACAGCCCTTGCTATCACTATGGACACCTGTAGACTTGACTGTTGAAGACATCTGCAGCATTCACCAACACTGATCTTACAATATTTCTCCTTAAGTAGTATACCTGAAGAAAAAAAAAAGGTTTCTATTTCAGGATCTTGTGAAGAGGACCTTTCTCAACACATGTATGTACAACAGAAATATTTCCAATAGTAATATAAATGTTACTACTAGAAAGATTAGATGATACCACACAAAAAGGAATATTCTAGATTCCAGGTTAGAAATGTATACTTGGTTATATGCTTTTTGTTTGTGATTTTTTCTATGTGATAAAAATTCTTATTTTTCTACTGTAATGCTGCCTATATTATGAAGAAACATTCCTATAAAGAAATGAACTACTTGAACAGAAATATTGTGATACCTGAAAGTCTCCAACTCTTCTAATAATTAAATAATCCTAATAATTAAAATCATGTAAATTATTCTAATAATTAAATTCATGTAAAAATCATTTTTTAGAACAATTGATTGTTTTTACATTGTTTATCAAGCTTGCATTTTTTTTCTTTTTTTTAGGGGTAGCAATTATTTTCTTTTTCTTTTTTTAATAATAAATTTATTTTTTATTGGTGTTCAATTTACCAACATACAGAATAACACCCAGTGCTCATCCCGTCAAGTGCCCCCCTCAGTGCCTGTCACCCATTCACCCCCAACCCCTGCCCTCCTCCCCTTCCATCACCCCTAGTTCGTTTCCCAGAATTAGGAGTCTTTATGTTCTGTCCCCTTTCTGATATTTCCCACACATTTCTTCTCCCTTCCCTTATATTCCCTTTCACTATTATTTATATTCCCCAAATGAATGAGAAAAGACAATGTTTGTCCTACTCCGATTGACTTACTTCACTCAGCGTAATACCCTCCAGTTCCATCCACGTCGAAGCAAATGGTGGGTATTTGTCGTTTCTAATGGCTGAGTAATATTCCATTGTATACATAAACCACATCTTTATCCATTCATCTTTCGATGGACACCGAGGCTCCTTCCCCAGTTTGGCTATTATGGACATTGCTGCTAGAAACATCAGGGTGCAGGTGTCCCGGCGTTTCATTACATCTGAATCATTGGGGTAAATCCCCAACAGTACATTGCTGGGTCGTAGGGTAGATCTATTTTTAACTCTTTGAGGAACCTCCACACAGTTATCCAGAGTGGCTGCACCAGTTCACATTCCCACCAACACTGTAAGAGGGTTCCCTTTTCTCCGCATCCTCTCCAACATTTGTGGTTTCCTGCCTTGTTAATGTTCCCCATTCTCACTGGTGTGAGGTGGTATCTCATTGTGGTTTTGATTTGTATTTCCCTGATGGCAAGTGATGCAGAGCATTTTCTCATGTGCGTGTTGGCCATGTCTATGTCTTCCTCTGTGAGATTTCTCTTCATGTCTTTTGCCCATTTCATGATTGGATTGTTTATTTCTTTGGTGTTGAGTTTAAGAAGTTCTTTATAGATCTTGGAAACTAGCCCTTTATTTGATAGGTCATTTGCAAATATCTTCTCCCATTCTGTAGGTTGTCTTTGAGTTTTGTTGACTGTATCCTTTGCTGTGCAAAAGCTTCTTATCTTGGTGAAGTCCCAATAGTTCATTTTTGCTTTTGTTTCTTTTGCCTTCGTGGATGTATCTTGCAAGAAGTTACTGTGGCTGAGTTCAAAAAGGGTGTTGCCTGTGTTCTCCTCTAGGATTTTGATGGAATCTTGTCTCACATTTAGATCTTTCATCCATTTTGAGTTTATCTTTGTGTATGGTGCAAGAGAGTGGTCTAGTTTCATTCTTCTGCATGTGGATGTCCAATTTTCCCAGCACCATTTATTGAAGAGGCTGTCTTTCTTCCAGTGGATAGTCTTTCCCCCTTTATGAAATATTAGTTGACCATAAAGTTCAGGGTCCACTTCTGGATTCTCTATTTTGTTCCATTGATCTATGTGTCTGTTTTTGTGCCAGTACCACACTGTCTTGATGACCACAGCTTTGTAGTACAACCTGAAATCAGGCATTGTGATGCCCCGAGATATGGTTTTCTTTTATAAAATTCCCCTGGCTATTCGGGGTCTTTTCTGATTCCACACAAATCTTAAAATAATTTGTTCCAACTCTCTGAAGAAAGTCCATGGTATTTTGATAGGGATTGCATTAAACGTGCAAATTGCCCTGGGTAACATTGACATCTTCACAATATTAATTCTGCCAATCCATGAGCATGGAATATTTTTCCATCGCTTTGTGTCTTCCTCAATTTCATTCAGAAGTGTTCTATAGTTTTTAGGGTATAGATCCTTTACCTCTTTAGTTAGGTTTATTCCTAGGTATGTTATGCTTTTGTGTGCAATTGGAAATGGGATGGACTCCTTAATTTCTTTTTCTTCAGTCTCATTGTTAGTGTATAGAAATGCCACTGACTTCTGGGCATTGATTTTGCATCCTGCCACACTGCCAAATTGCTATATGAGTTCTAGGAATCTTGGGGTGGAGTCTTTGGGTTTTCTATGTATAGTATCATGTCATCTGCAAAGAGGGGGAGTTTGACTTATTTTTTGCCAATTTGAATGCCTTTTATTTCTTTTTGTTGTCTGATTGCTGAGACTAGGATTTCTAGTAGTATGTGGAATAGCAGTGGTGAGAGTGGACATCCCTATCTTGTTCCTGATCTTAGGGGAAAGGCTCTCAGTGTTTCCCCAATGAGAATGATATTTGCTGTGGGCTTTTCATAGATTGCTTTTAAGATGCTTAGGAATGTTCCCTCTATCCGTACACTCTGAAGAGTTTTGATCAGGAATGGATGCTGTATTTTGTCAAATGCTTTCTTTGCATCTAATGAGACGATCTTATGGTTCTTGTTTTTTCTCTTGATGATATGATCAATCATATTGTTTTATGAGTGTTGAGCCAGCCTTGCATCCCAGGGATAAATCCCACTTTGTCATGGTGAATAATCTTAATGTATTGTTGGATGCTATTGGCTAGTATCTTGTTGAGAATTTTTGCATCCATGTTCATCAGGGATATTGGTCTATATTTCTCCTTTTTGGTGGGGTCTTTGTCTGGTATTGGAATTAAGGTGATGCGGGCCTCATAGAACGAGTTTGGAAGTACTCCATCTCTTTCTATGTTTCCAAACAGCTTTAGTAGAATAGGCATGGTTTCTTCTTTAAACGTTTGATAGAATTCCCCAGGGAAGCCATCTGGCCCTGGACTCTTGTGTCTTGGGAGGTTTTTGATGACTACTTCAATTTCCTCCCTGATTATTGGCCTGTTCAGGTTTTATATTTCTTCCAGTTCCAGTTTTGGTGGTTTGTGGCTTTCCAGAAATGCATCCATTTCTTCTAGATTGCCTAATTTATTGGCATATGGCTGCTCATAATATGTTTTTAAAATCCTTTGTATTTCCTTGATGTTGGTGATGTTTTCTCGTTTCTCATTCATGATTTTATTCGTTTGAGTCTTTTCTCTTCTTTTTCATAAGGCAAGCTAATGGGTTATCTATCTTATTAATTCTTTCAAAGAACCAACTCCTGGTTTTGTTAATCTGTTCTACAGTTCTTCTGGTCTCTATTTCATGGATTTCTGCTCGAATCTTTATTAACTCTCTTCTGCTGCGTGTAGGATCTATTTGTTGTTTTTTCTCCAGCTCCTTTAGGTGCAAGGTTAGCTTTTGTATTAGAGTTCATTTCAGTTTTTGGATGGATGCTTGTAATGCGATGTATTCCCCCCCCCCAGGACTGCTTTTGCTGTATCCCAAAGGTTTTGAAGGGGTCTATCTTCATTCTCATTAGTTTCCATGAATGTTTCTAATTCTTCTCTAATTTCCTGGCTGACCCTTTCATCTTTTAGCAGGATGGTCCTTAACCTCCATGTGTTTGAAATCCTTACAAACTTCTTCTTGTGATTTATATTTATTTATTTATTTATTTATTTATTTATTTATTTATTTTTTCTTCTTGTGATTTAGTTCTAATTTCAAAGCACTATGGTCTGAAAATATGCAGGGGACGATCCCAATGTTTTGGTATTCGTTCAGACCTGATTTGTGACCCAGTATGTGGTCTATTCTGGAGAAAGTTCCATGTGTACTTGATAATAATGTGTATTCAGTTGCGTTTGGATGTAAAGTTCTGTAAATATCTGTGAAATCCATCTGGTCCAGTGTATCATTTAAAGCTCTTGTTTCTTTGGAAATGTTGTGCTTAGAAAACCTGTCGATTGTAGAAAGTGCTACATTCAATTCACCAAGTATAAGTGTTTTTTTATCTAAGTATGTCTTAATTTTGGTTATTAATTGATTGATATACTTGGCAGCTCCCACATTCAGGGTATAAATATTGATGATTGTTAGGTCCTCTTATTGGATAGATTCTTTAAGTATGATATAGTGTCCCTCTTCATCTCTTACTACAGTCTTCGGGATAAACTTTAGTTCATCTGATATAAGGATGGCTATCCCTGCTTTCTTTTGAGGACCATTTGAATGGTACAGGGTTATCCAACCTTTCATTTTCGGGCTGGAGGTGTCCTTATGTCTAAACTGAGTCTCCTGTAGACAGCAAATAGATGGATCTTGCTTTTTTATCTAGTCTGAAACCCTGCGCCTTTTGATGGGGTCATTAACCCCATTCACGTTCACAGTTACAATTGACAGATATGAATTTAGTGTCATCATGATACCTATTCATTTCCTTTTTTTGTGGATTGTTTCCTTGATCTTCCTCTTTGTATTACAGAGTCCCCCTTAGTATTTTTTGGAAAGCCGGGTTGGTGGTCACATATTCTTTCAGTTTCTGCCTATCTTGGAAGCTATTTATCTCTCCTTTTATGTGAATGAGAGCCTTTCTGGATAAA
This sequence comes from Canis lupus dingo, assembly GCF_003254725.2. NCBI lineage: Eukaryota > Metazoa > Chordata > Mammalia > Carnivora > Canidae > Canis > Canis lupus. The sequence continues at coordinate 68,655,952 of NC_064281.1, forward strand.
GTATTCTTGGCTTCAGGTTCTTCTCATTTAGGACCCTGAATATATCCTGCCAGCCCTTTCTGGCCTGCCAGGTCTCTGTGGAGAGGTCTGCTGTTGATCTAATATTTCCAACCGTAAAAGTTAGAGATTTCTTGTGTCATGCTGCTTTAAGGATCTTCTCTTTATCTTTGGAATTTGCAAGTTTCACTCTTAAATGTCAAGGTGTTGAGTGGTTTTTACTGATTTTAGCGGTGTGAGGGGATCTCTCTATTTCCTGGATATGGATGCCTGTTTCCCTCACCAAATTAGGGAAGATCTCAGCTATAATTTGTTCAAATACATATTCTCGACATCTGTCCCTTTCGGCCCCCTCGTGGACCCCAAATAAACATAGATTTTTCCTTTTGAGGCTGTCATTTAATTCCCTTAATCTATCCTCATTATCTTTTAATTGTTTTTCTCTTTTTTCCTCTGTTTCCCTCCTTGCCATCAACTTGTCTTCTATGTCACTCACTTGTTCTTCTACCTCATTAACCCTGTCGTTAGGACCTCTAGTTTGGATTGCATCTCATTTAATTGATTTTTAATTTCTGCCTGATTAGATCTAAATTCTGTAGTCATGATGTCTCTTGAATCCTTTATGCTTTTTTTCTACAGCCACCAGTAGCTTTATAATTGTGCTTCTGATTTGGCTTTCTGACATTGAATTGTAATCCAAATTTTGTAACTCTGTGGGAGAGAGGACTGTTTCTGATTCTTTCTTTTGAGGTGAGTTTTTCCTTCTAGTCATTTTGCTCAGTGCAGAGTGGCCAAAAACAAGTTGTCCTGGGAAAAGGAGAAAAATACAGAAGAGAAAAAAGAAATAAAAAAAAAAAATGAAGAAAAAAGTGGGGGGAGCAAACAGAAAACAAAAAACAAGAGGGAGTATCTTCTTTTTTTAAAATTTTTTAAAATTTATTTATGATTGTCACACAGAGAGAGAGAGAGAGAGGCAGAGACACAGTCAGAGGGAGAAGCAGGCTCCATGCACTGGGAGCCCGATGTGGGATTTGATCCCGGGTCTCCAGGATCGCGCCCTGGGCCAAAGGCAGGCGCCAAACCGCTGCGCCACCCAGGGATCCCGAGAGAGTATCATCTGATTCTATATACTGTAAATCCCTCGACCTCCCCTGGAACCTTCCAGTGCTGCTTGGTCAATAACTTGCTTTTCCCTTGTTCATCTAGCTGGTCTTCTAGGGGAAGGGCCTACTGTGCTGATTCTCAGGTGTGAGTACCTGGGAGAGCTGCTCAGCCCCCCCTGCCTGGTGCACTGCTCAGTGGAAGTATTTTATCCTGTTTATCCTGTGAGGCCCCAGCAGGAACAACAACAGTGGCAGTGGTCAGCTCTCCAGCCCTAGAGTCAGCTCCCACAGTAAGTACTGCAGCTCCCAGTCTGCAGGGGCCTGCATGCTTGGGGGCGTGGGCTCTGCACAGCTCGGGCTGCCCAGCAGCAGGAGCGTCCTGGCTGTCCTGTGTCCTCCTGCTTCCCCATGTCGGGGTGGGGTGTCCCGGATCCAGGGCTGTGTACCCCAGTGCCCTGGGCTCCAGGCCTGCGCAGATGGAATCCTGCTCCCAGGCCCTGCAGCCCCTCTGCATGGAGCCTCTATCCGATCCCCCTCGAGCACCTCCCGGGCCCAGCCAGGCGTGCACTGCAGACCTTTAGGGAGCTTGGCTGTGGGGTGTCGCACACTCTCCCCCGGGGCGCAGGACCTCTGTTAGTGTCCCAGGGAGCCTGAGGGCATTCCCGCCCTCCTGAAATCCTGCTCTAACTCCCTGTGAGCGCCTTTCCATCCGGGAAAGTTGGTGCAGCTCCTGCTTCTAACGGACGGGGCTTTCCTGTCCTGGGGGCTCTCGCCTGTGTCGTCTGAGCCCGGCTCCTCGCATGGTCCCTCCCCCTTGGATGCTTTTTATTTATTTATTTTTTTCCTTCTTCCTACCTTGATAGAAGCACAAACTCTTTTCACTGTAGCATTCCAGCTGTTCTCTCTTTACATCTCATGCCGAATTCCTAGGGTTTCAGGATGATTTGAAAGTTATCTAGGTAATTTGGTGGGGACAGGTGACTTGGGGACCCTACTCTTCTGCCATCTGGCCCCTCCCTCTAACCTGTTTTCTAAAAAAAGTAGTCTCCTTTGCAACAGAACTGGGAGATGTTTATGCTTAAAGGTATTCTCAAGAACGGTAGAGGTTTTAGGGAAAGGCACTGGGGGGAGATTCATATAGTTAATAAAGATAAAGACTAGAATGTAGACCTATAGAGAACAAGGGAATAAATGACTGAGAAGAGCACTCTTGTGCTGAGAACAAATAGCAGACATAGACCTCAAAATGTAATCTATCCTAGAAGCCACTTTTTGATTAGGTTGGTTTGTAGATTTATTTTTCCCTCAGGAACCTATTGCAGAGAGTAGAGCAGTCAGAAATTAATGCAGTATAACAAGCAATGTGTGGTGAGGAATCTTATAAGAGAGCCCTATCACATGTCACCGTCATCACAGTGTAACTGTGAGAATACCCAGAAATGTACTTTCCTGAGAAGCACCACCATAAGGGAATTAACACTGTGCGTTTGTGTGTGTGTGTGTGTAGGTAGGGGCAGAGGGTGAGGGAGAACCTTCACTAAAACAATCCAAAATATTCCAGATAGTCATTAAACAAACAAATAAAAATAGTAAGCTCAGAGGTAGAGGGTGATACCAGTACCCATAGTTGCTACAATATATCATATATAATGTCTATATTCTGAATGCACACACACACTGGATTAGGCAAAGAACTAAGAGTGTCTACCCATACCCTAGAAAAGAAGCAGGCAACGGAATCTGCCTGTGAGTGACCAGCTGTCAGATTTAACAGAAGCAGATTTCAAAGTAGCCGTTACAGATATGTTCACAGAACCAAAGAAATAAAGGAAGATATGATGATAATATTGCATCAAATAGAGAATATCAGTAAAGAGATATAAATTTGGAAAAATATATATTCATGTCTTCTGCTCATTTTTAAATTGTATTATTTGGTTTTGAGGTGTTGAGTTTTATAAGATCTTTATATATTTTTTATACCAACCCTTTATCAGATATATGATATTTGCATCTTCTCTCATTCTGTGTGTTACCTTTTAGTTTTATTGTTTCCTATACTTTTTGTTTGGGATCAAGTCCCAATAGTTTATTTTTGTTTTTGTTTCCTTTCTTCAGGAGACATATCTAGGAAGACGTTGCTATGGCCAATGTCAAAGAGGTTACTGTCTGTGTTTTCCTCTAGGATTTTTTTGTTTCCTGTCTCATATTTAGATATTTAATCCATTTTGAATTTATTTTTGTCTATGTTGTAAGAAAGTGTTCCACTTTTTCATTCTTTCCCATGTTGTCCAGTTTTCCCAACACCATTTGTTGAAGAGACCATCCTTTTTTCTACTGGATATTATTTCTTGCTTTGTGGAAATTGATCATATTGTGGGTTTATTTCTGCACATTCTAATCTGTTCTATTTTCCTATGTGTCTATTTTTGTGTCAGAACCATACTGTCTTGATCACTATAGCTTTGCAATATGACTTGAAGTCCAGAATTGTGATGCCTTCAGCTTTGTTTCTGTATTTCAAGGTTGCTTTGGCTATTAGGGTTCTTTTGTGGTTTCATACAAATTTTGGGATTATATGTTCTAGTTCTGTGAAAAATGCTGGTGGTATATAGGAATTTCATTAACTTCCTTTGGGAAGTAGAGACATTTTAACAATATTTGTTTTTATGATCCATGCCATGGAATGTCTTTCCATTTCTTTGTTTTTATCTTCAATTCATTTTGTAAATGTTCTTTATAGTTTTCAGAGTACAAGTTTTTCATCTTGTTGTTAGGTTTATTCCTAGGTATCTTATGATTTTTGGTGCAATTGTAAATGGGACGGATTCTTCAATTTCCCTTTCTGCTGCTTTTTTGGTGTATAGAAATGCAACAGATTTCTGTAGGTTGATTTTGTATCCTGTGACTTTACTGAATTAATATATCAGTTCTAGCAATTTTTTGTTTTTGGTTTTTCTGTATAGATTATTCTGTCATCTGCAAATAGTGAAAGTTTGACTTCTTCCTTGCAAATTTGGATGCCTTTTAATTATTTTTGTTTTCTGATCTCTGTGGCTAAGACTTTGAATACCATTTTAGAAGACAGTGGTGAGAGTGGACATCCCTGTCTTGTTCCTGACTATAGAGGAAAAGCTGTCTTGCTCTATTGGTGGAAATGTAAACTGGTGCAATGACTGGAAAATACCATGGAGGTTCCTCAAAAAGTTAAAAAGAGAAGTATCTTATGATCCACCAATTGCACTACTTGGTATTTACCCAAAGAATACAAAAATATTAATTGAAAGGGATACATGCATTTTGATGTTTATAAAAGCATTATCTACAATACCAAAACTATGGAATATTTTAGTGTCCATAATAAATATTACTCAACCATAAGAAAGAATGAAATATTGCCATTTGCAATGGCATAGATGGAGCTAGAGAGTATTATGGTAAGTAAGTCAGAAAAAGACAAACCATATGATTCCACTCATGTATATAAGAAGAAAACAAAGGAACCTAGGGGGGGAAAAAGAGATGGAGAGTCAAACCAATAAACAGACTCTTAACTTTAGAGAACAAACTGATGGCTATCACAGAAAAGGTAGTTGGGGGATGGATTAAATAAGTTGTGGGGACTAGGGAGTGAACTTGTGATGAACAGTAGGTGTGTGGAAGTGTTGAATGACTACATTTCTATACCTGACATCAATATTACATTTTATGTTGACTAATTGGAATTTAAATAAAAACTTTAAACAATAAAAATTTAAAATTAAAAAGAGATTACCAAAAAAACCCCAACAACAAAAATGTGAATCCTGGAGTAGAAAATTCAGTAAATAATCAATCAGTGAAAAGGAATTCAAGAAAGGAGAAATAGGGGAGCAAAAAGAACCATGAATCACATAGTAAACAATAAGTAAAATAACAGTTGTAAATCCAACTGTATCAATAATAACATTACATCTGAATATGATAAACAATTCAACAAAAGAAGAGACTCTAAGATAAATAAAAATATGTACTAGCCATATAGGAGACACATTTCATATTCAATGATAAAATTAACTGAAAGTAAAAAGATGAAAAAAGCTATCATGCAAATTGCTAACACAAGAAAGCTGTAATGGTAGTACTGATATGAGACAAAATAGAACTTAAAGCACAAAATGTTACTAAAGGTATAGAGGAACATTTATAATGACAAAAGAGTCAACACATCAAGATGATGTAACAACTATAAACATGCATACCTAGTAGCAGAGCTCCAAAGTGCGTAAACAAAATGACAAAAATGAAGGTAGAAATTGGCAATTTAATAAGAGTTGAAGTCATCTCTATTTCATCTTCAATAATGGATAGAACTAGACAGAATATCAACAAGGATATATAAGACTTGGACAACACTAAAAATCAATGAGCCTTAACAGATATCTTTAGAACACTCTACCAAACAAAAACAACATAAATTTACCCCCTGTGTTTTCTTTTCTTTTTTTTTATGATAGGCACACAGTGAGAGAGAGAGAGGCAGAGACACAGGCAGAGGGAGAAGCAGGCTCCATGCACCGGGAGCCGGACGTGGGATTCGATCCCAGGTCTCCAGGATCGCGCCCTGGGCCAAAGGCAGGCGCCAAACCGCTGCGCCACCCAGGGATCCCTACCCCCTGTGTTTTCTGCTAAGAATTTTATGTTTTCTCTTCCATTTGTGGCTTGATAAATTTTGAGTTTATTTTCTGTGTGTGTGGTGTAAGGTAAGGGTCTAGTTTTATTCTTCTGCATGTGGCTATTCAGTCTTACCACCGCTGTTAGTTGAAAAGGTTATTCTTTACCTATTGATTGATCTTGACCCTCATTAAAAATCACAGATGTATGGGTTTATTCTTGGATGCTAAATCTTATTCCATTAATCTCCATGTTTTTCTTTATGCCATTGTGACACTCTCTTGATTACCATTGACTTATGGCATGTTTAGAAATAAGATGAGTGAGTCCTCCTACTTTGTTTTTCTTCTTCACGATTGGTTTGGCCATTCCAAGTCCCTTGCAACTACATGTGAATTTTAGAAGCAGGTTGTCAGTTTCTACAAAAAAAGCCAGCTGGGGGATCCTTGGGTGGCGCAGCGGTTTGGCGCCTGCCTTTGGCCCAGGGCGCGATCCTGGAGACCCAGGATTGAATCCCACGTCGGGCTCCTGGCGCATGGAGCCTGCTTCTCCCTCTGCCTGTGTCTCTGCCTCTCTCTCTCTCTCTGTGACTATCAAAAATTAAAAAAAAAAAGCCAGCTGGGATATAGATTGCTTTGAATATGTAAGTTATTTTGGTGAGTATTGCCCCCTTAATAATGTTGAGTGTTCTGATCAATGAACATAAGATGTTTTCCATTTATTTAGATCTCCTTTAATATCTTTCAACAATGTTTTACAGTTTTAGAGTATGAGTTTTACATTTATTTTGTTATATTTATTGCTAAGCATTTTATTCTTTTTGATGTTAATAATTTTTTTGTGTGTGTGAGTACATTTTTATTTAATTGAATCAAATATTTCTGGAGAGGGTCCCAACAAATTGGCTTCTAGTTCTTGGAACCATCACCTCCCAGTGCTGAATTTCTTGACCACCTTATACAACTTAGGGCCCTAATTTTCCAAGGAGACAAACATTCAATTTCTGGTTTAGATTTGCATGAGAAAGAGACCTTAATTACTCTGATCTCTAACACCTCTGAGGAGCTGATTTGAGCTTTTCAGATGCAAAGAGTGTTAATTGGCTAAGGGGCCCAGGTGAGCTTACCCCTCCACCTCCAAGTGGGTAGGGGTTGGGGATGGGAATGAGGATGGGGCTGGGAGATGGGGAAGGGGGTTGAAGAGGAGGGGGCACTTCACATTGTCAGTTTCTTGGAGGTCTGCAAAGGGCAATGGAGAGATCAACACACAGCAGTTTTGCCTACTTTCCTCCCTTCAAGATCCTGCTCACCCCCATTTATCCTAGAAGCTTCCTCCAGCTCCACTCCCACCCCAGGATCTCCCCAGCTGATTCTTGGGCTCTCAGTGCCTCTCTGGGATCCTGGTTTATATATATATATATATATATATATATATATATATATATAGCCATTAGAAACGACAAATACCCACCATTTGCTTCAATGTGGAGGGACCTGGAGGGTATTATGCTGAGTGGAATAAGTCAATAGGAGAAGGACAAACATTATATGGCCTCATTCATTTGGGGAATATAAAAATTAGTGAAAGGTAATAAAGGGAAAGGAGAGAAAATGAGTGGGAAATATCAGTGAGGGTGACAAAACATGAAAGATACCTAACTCTCGGAAATAAACAAGGGGCAGTGGAAGGGGAAGTGGGCGGGGGGTGTAACTGGGTGATGGGCACTGAGGGGGGCACTTGGCGGGATGAGCACTGGGTGTTATGCTCTATGTTAGCAAATTGAACTCCCATAAAAAATTTTTTTAAAGAGAATTATAAAAATATTACCCACTCTTCAAGCTCTCCTAATTCTTTTCTCAAAGTATCTTTTGTGTTTTTTTTTTCATTGTTATTCCACAAGTATTGCTTTAGATCAGATCTTTCTTTATTACATTTTCTTAACAGCCCAACTATTTTTTCCTTATCCTAACTTCCTTCTACCCTATTTTCTATAGAATACCAACATAAATAAAATTTCATTTGCCACTTGCATTTAAACCCATCTGTTACTTCCTGTTGTCTTTTAGAAAACATGTAAGCTCTCTAGTCCCTTATTCCAGTTCCTCCATAATTTGTCCCAATTTATCCTCTGCTTTTACTTTCCCTCACCCTTCATTATTCAGCATCTTCACGTTCCTCTTTCTCCAAATCATACCCACCCTTAAAGAATATGTATCTTGTATGTTTCTCAGATAAATCCATGAGTATTGAGCATATCTATTTGTTAATGAGGTGGTACAATTTTGGAGTTTACCTGAGCTGACAAAAGACAAATGAGTGATATAGAAGGAACATGCATTTGGAGTCAGGGAGATTTGGACACTTTCACTTACTAGCTGTTTGGCTTTTGGTAAATGATCTAATCTCTCAGACTCTCAGCTTCATCAACTACAAAATTGGGATGGTAATAATACCTGCCTTCACATTAAATTTGTGAGGATTAAATGAAATAACATAGGTAAATGTGCATAGTACAGACCTTAATATATAATAACCATCTAGTAAATGTCTATAGCTGCTATTATTATTAGAATTAGCATTAAAAAGAATAAAAGAGGGCAGCCTGGGTGGCTCAGCGGTTTGGTGCTGCCTTCGGCCCAGGGCGTGATCCTGGAGACCCAGGATCGAGTCCCATGTCGGGCTCCCTGCATGGAGCCTGTTTCTCCCTCTGCCTGTGTCTCTGTCTCTCATGAGTAAATAAATAAAATCTTAAAAAAAAGAATGAAAGAGTTTTAAATTAATAGGACTTCAGCTAAAAATTGATGCTGAAAATTTTGAAACCGAGACACTAAGATCAGGGCTCTTGACGATAGAGGACCTAGATAAATACTAAAAATATTAACAGAAATAAAACAATGAATAAGTGTCAATGTTGGGTGTGGATTACATATTTCTGAGGTAACTACTTCAAGCAGAGTCTATTATGTTTTGAAGTTTGGACCAGAATTTTAAAAACTAGACTGCCCATAATGATATTTTTCTTATTTCAGGGAATTCTTCTTTTCCAGATGATTGCTATAAAAACTGAAATGTATAATTGACCAGGTATTGGCAGTCTTATGAATTAATGGTTTGCACTGTTATCTGACTTGCCATATGTTATCAAGTCAACTATATCAAAATTTCCTGTGCACAAGAACAATATCCTTCAGGTATTGGCATGATTCAATATCTCATATGATTATGGTCTTTGCTCTATATTCACCTTATTTATTTAACATTATCCCTTGCCTCATTTTATGTATTTTCTTGAAAGAATTTATAACTAAAATTATTGTGATTATTTTTATAATGGTTTATGTTTATAATGGTTATGTTTCCTTCTCCCTAATAGTTAAAATTTATTATTCTTTTTTTTATTATTCTTTATGCTTGATGGTACCTTTGAGAATGTTACATGCATTTTATTTAAACATATCAATTTTATTGTGACATAAATATATAAGAAATATATAGAGAAAACAAACTTTTTACATAAACCTTTCAATACAGGTAGTTTTCTTTCACAGTTATTTAAACTTGGTAACATATTATTCATAATTTTAAATAAAAACTATTGGTTTGGTAATTAATTGATTAAGTTATTTATTTCACATTCTCATCTTCTAAAATCCCACCAGCCTATAATAGAGAATATGAGGAAGCTGGATTTCTACATTATATATGAACCATATTTCTTTTATACAATTCATATTCTCTTTTATTCATTTTTCAGTAATAAAGAAATAAAGTTTTAAAATTGAGTGTTTGCTATCTGAAGGTGCTTGAAAGTTCAAGTTTTATACTGAAAAGCCTCTAAAAGCAACATTATTCTCAGTCCTTCTATTTTATAAATATATTAAAAGATATTCATAAAATAGCAATTTTTAAAAATACATGATGCCTTATACTATCTTTTTTTGGGATGCTCAGAATGGTGTCTTCGAGTAGATTGGAATTTATGCAACAGTTTTAAAACCACCTATAAAAAGTGTCTGCAATGATACTTTTTTCCTCTTTGGAAAAAAAAAAGTTTTCTTCCCTGACTATATTGGCCATGGTTTCAGAGACCTCACATCATTATTTATGTTCAGTTAATGAAAAAGGGTTGGTAATGGCTGACAAACAGAAAAAAAAAATATGACCCTCGGGCTTTCTTTTTTTTAAGATTTTATTTATTTATTAGAGACACACACAGAAGGGTGGGGGGCAGAGACACAGGCAGAGGGAGAAGCAGGCCCCATGCAGGGAGCCCGACAAGAGTCTCGATCCGGGGTCTCCAGGATCACACCCTGGGCCAAAGGCAATGCTAAACCGCTGAGCCACCCGGGCTGCCCAAAATATTTTATTTATTTATTCATGAGAGACACACAGAGAGAGAGAAGCACAGACACAGGCAGAGGGAGAAACAGGCTCCATGCAGGGAGCCTGATGTGGGACTCGATCCCGGGTCTCCAGGATCACACCCTGGGCTGAACACGGTGCTAAACCGCTGAGCCACCCGGGCTGCCCCCTCGGGCTTTCTATCACACTAATTTTCTATTACTACAGTTCATTCTCAACCATTTTTTTGTATAGTAAAGTCAGTGGTGTCACCATTCTCTCCCTTTATTAAGTATAATCACAGATTCAAGGTAGGAAAGAGCAAGAGGAAATCACATGGATAACAAACTGGATTGTAATCACAAGCTTTGCCTTTTTGATACAGATTTTTTAAGGCTTACATGTGTAAGTTCCAGTCTACTATAAATTCCATGTGTTTGTCTTATTCACTACTGTATCCCCAGCTCCTGGAATAGTTCCTAGCATACAGTAGATATTATGTATCCATCTGATGAATTAAAAAATTGATATTAGCTAACCCTGAATTTTATTCATCCCTTGGCAAACACTGAAAAGACAAGTGAGCACTCACTAAGATTCTTTAAGAATTAGAGGATTTGAAAATAGTTCAGAGGACAGTCACATATCTGAGGAGAAAAAGTGGAAAAATCAGGAAAATACAGCATTTTTAAAATTTGCAATTATTCAGATTGGAGATGAAAAAGAAACCATAATATTGATCATCATGAACAAATTAAAGATGATTACCAGAAGAAAATGGTAAACTATTATTAATTTATATGAAAATAGAAAGAAAAAGGTTTCAAACTCCAATTATAGCATGAAATCTAAGCTGGTTAGCATTTTCTTTGAAATGTATGCATCTCTAGTGCTTTTGAAAACAGATTATTGGAGGGCCCTGTGGTGCTGGGCCTCTGCTGTGTCCTGCAGACCTTTGGGTCAGTCTGAGCTGATGATGAAGTTGATGAGGATGGTCAGTGGAAGAGGATCTGGGTAAAAGCAGAGAAAGCTCAAGGACAGATGATGAAGTAGTACAGAGAGCAGAAGAAGCTATTCAGTTGGATGGATAAAAAAGATCCCAAATGAAAAAAACTTAGAAATAAAAAAGTTTACCTTATAAGCTGAAGTGAAGAGAATGATGAAACTTATCATCAATTAATTGTATAAAAAGTAAGAAATTTTCTTGAAAGAACTGATTTTAAATGCTTCTGAAGCTTTACATAGGTAAGGTTAATATCACTGACTGATGAAAATGCTCTTTCTGGAAATGAAGAAAACTGTCAAAATTAAGTGTGACAAGTATAAGAACTGGCTACATAGAACAGACACTGGTGTAGGAATAACACAGAAAGAGCTCATTAAAAGCCTTGGCACCATAGGGGCACCTGGGTAGCTCCGTTTGTTAAGAATACAACTCTTGGTTTCAGCTCAAGTCATGATCTTGGGATCCTGGGATAAAGCCCTGAATCAGGTTCCCTGATCAGTGGTGAATCTGCTTGTCTCCCTCTCCCTCTGCCCTTCCCCCCATTTATGTCCTCTCTCTCTCTCTCTCTCTCAAATAAATACATAACCAAATCTTGAACAAGTGAATTTTTAAACAAAATGACTGAGGCCCAATAAGATGGCTAGTCAATTTCTGAATTGTTTGGCCGGTTTGGTGCCAGTTTCTATTCAAACTTCATTGTAGCAGATAAGGTTATTATCATGTCGAAACACAAAAACAGGGAAACACATCTAGAGGAGGAGGCAAGATGGTGGAAGAGTAGGGGTCCTCGTTTCATCTGGTCTTCTTAATTTAGCTAGACAACTATCAAACTTTCTTAAACACCTATGAATTCAACCTAATATATAAGGAAAGAACAGCTGGAACTGTACACATAGAAAAGAGACCCCCCCCCTTTTTCTTGCAAGGTAGGAGTGCAGAGAAGAGACATATAGGGAATAAATCAGAAGATAAACAGTGGGGGGAAGGAACCTTTGTCAGCTGGCTAAGGGAAAGTGATACAGCCCTGGAGTTCAAAATCAGGACCTTTAGAAATCTCGTCCTTGGAACATGTGGGTAGTTCAGCAGTTGAGGGTCTGCCTTCAGCTCAGAGCATGATCCCAGGTCTATGGATCCAGTCCCACATTGGATTCCCTGTGAGGAGCCTGCTTCTCCCTCTGCCTATGTCTCTGCCTCTGTGTTTGTGTCTCATGAATAAATAAATAAAATCTTTTTTAAAAAAAGAAATCTGCTCCTGTGAGAGACTTCCTTGTCTGGAAGGTGCTGAGTGCTGAAGCAAGGCAGAATTCCTGGTGGGACAGTGGGGTCTCAATATTTCTAGAAGCACAGAAAGAACAGGGGTAACTGAGCCAACAGAGCTCCCAAACATTGGAGAGAGAATAGCGTTTAGGTCAGCTAGCCTGGGAGGGTGCTCTCACCTTCTTTTGCCATAAACCTCAAACTGCTGCCATATTAGCTGACTGCTTTCTGTGTTGGGTCCCTGCAAAGGACTGGAACCCAGCAATCCTCTACCTTTCTCCAAGAGAGTTGAAGTGGCTACACACTCATTGGGGAAAACAGTCCCTGTGCCAGGGCCCTGCGATGGACAGAAACCGCGTGACTTCCATTCATAGGAGAAAGGCAGAGAGGGTGCATGCATGAGTGGGAAGAGGCTCTCTCAGGCAGAACCATATAAAGTGCACAAATCAGTGTCCCTCTGCCTGCCTTCAGGGAAGATCTGAGTGGGAGGGCACTATAGGGTATATATCTATATATATTCAATGTAAGAGGGTTCCCCTTTCTGAGCATACTAGGCAACATTTGCTGTTTCTTCTTATTTTAGCCATTCTGACCAGTGTGATGTGGTATCTCATTGTGGTTTTAGTTTGTAGTTCCCTGATGACAAGTGAGGTGGAACATTTTTTCTTGTGCCTGTTGGCCATGTGTATGTCTTCTTTAAAGAAATGTCTATTCATATCTTCTGCACATTTCAGTGTCTGTTTTTATTTTTTTCAGATTTTGTTTATTATTTAGAGAAAGAGAGAGAGAGAGAGAGAGAGAGAGAGAGAGAGAGAGACCATGAGCAGGGTCAGAGGGAAAAGGAGGGGCAGAGGGAAAGGGAGATGCAGACTCTCTGCTGAGTGGGAAGCCTCATACAGGGCTTGATTTCAGGACCCTGAGATCATGACCTGAACCAAAGGGAGATGCTTAACCAACTGAGCCACCCAGGCATCCATCCTGTGTCTGATTTAAGGTAATATAATGTGGCATATATAGATAATTGGATAATTTTGAGATAATCCAGAATACACAAGTTGATTAAAGCAATAAAAATAAGTTCTCTGATTGCACCTCAAATCTATTTAAGCCAGAAGAGCCAACACTGTTATGGATATTTTGCAGGGCAATTTGTTGAATTACTTGTTAATAATTGCCTAAATAAATAAGTTTACTAAAATCAATGAATTTAAAAAAAATAGTTCAGAGATATAGCACTTGAAGTAGTCCCACTGGTAGTGAAACTTGCTTCACTTAACAAAGCAGCACTAATAATTTCATTAATGGCTCTAGCGGTTGGGGAGCTTAGGAATATGGCAGAGTAGGTGGGCCCTGAGTTCAACCCACTCCATGTTTACTAGATATCATCAACATCCAAGTAAATAAACCAAAGAGTGATCCGAAAAATGGCAAAACAAGCTGTACACCTAATTAGAGAGAAGAAGCCTCATATGTGAAGTTAGGAAGGTCAGAAAGGTGGAGTGATGCTGTCCACAGGTTAAAGGGAGCTACATACACAGAGAGGGTAGGGAAAAGCACCTTCACACCTGGGAACTCACATGGAAAAGACTAATCCACATATTTGGCTTTGAAAACTACAGGGGCTGAATTCTGTGACAGTGTATAACCAGTGAGACTTGGAACCTGGAGTTTTAAAAGTCACCTGACTCAGCACTGGGTCAGCTGAGTGGGTGAGTAATAGCTGAGTCATTGCCCTTAAATGAGATAGTAGCTTACAGGGAAATGCAACATTAAAATGGCCATGTACATAACACTGGGGAAAATTGGAGATAGAGATATTCATGCTGACTTCTAAAGGGACTTCTCCAAACACAAGGGAGCTGAAAAGTGCCACTTTTCTCCCCTGCCATGCAGCATAAAAATAAGACTATCTGCACAGAGACATCATATATAACCTGCCAACAGGGCACCATGCCCACGAGTTCTTCTGAGCAATCACCCACTCCAAGCTTGCTAGCCTCCACTTTAGACTCAGGGCAAATTTTCTTAGAGCCACACACAAGCCCTGCCAAGCTGCCATGTGCACAGCTGTTGCCGCATGCAGCATCCAATCACCATTCAGCACTGAATGTGCACAATCAGCCACCCTCAAATGCAGGGCCCAGCCATGCCTAGTCATAACCAGGTGCCAAACCTAGCCACATACCCTGCCCTCTGCTGACTCAGTGTACAGCCTCCAATAGATGAGGTGCTTTGGGGGATCTGGCATAGGATTAGTGGTCCAGCAAAAATTTTTCTAACACTGTTGTCCCATTCCCAAGTTCCATGGCTGGCATGCCTTATCAGAGCTGGCTTGCCTGAGTCCCATTAACACCACAGACAGAAATCACAGCTCACAACAGGAAGAAAGTTGGTGCAGACAATGAACTGAAAGAAAAAGTGATTCAGACACAACAGCAGAGTGGAAATGACTCTCCAGGAGTGCCAGGTTATAGCAAAGAGGGGACAATGCACTGTGGGGGCATTTCAAGATGTCTTCCATAAAGTCACTACTTTTAAAACTAAAAGATATAGTTGATTTTATTGACACACAGAAACACACACACAGAGGAAGACACAATAAGGAGCCAGAAAAATTTATCCTAAATGAAAGATCAAGAAAAGACCATGTCCAGATACCTCAGCAAAACTAATATAAGTTGCATGCCTAATAAAGAATTTAAAGTAATGATCATAAGGATAATCACTACACTTGAGAAAAGAGTGGAAGATGTAAGTGAGACCCTAAAACACAAGTAAGGAATAAAAAAGCAGAAATAAAGGGATAAATAAATGAAACAGGAAATACAGTTGATGGGATGAACAGCAGGATGAAAGAGTCAGAGGAACAAATTTGTGACCTAGAATACAGAGTAATAGAAAGCAATCAAGCTGAAAAAAAGAGAAAAAAAGAATTATGGAAAATGAGATAGACTTTGAGAACTCAGTGACTCCAACAAATGTAATAACATTGGTATTATAGTAGTATCAGAGGAAGAAGAGAATAAAAGGGAATAAGAAATAATAGTTAAAAACTTTCCTAAACTAGGGAAACAGGAACCAGATATCCAGATCCAGGAAGCACAGAGAATTCTCATCAAAATCAACAAAAGGAGGTCAGTACTAACACATATTATAATTAAGTTGGCAAAAAATAATGATAAAGAGGCAAGACAAAATAAGATAGTAACTTACAAGGGAAAATCCATAAGGCTAGCTAGTGATTTTACAACAGAAACATTGCAAGCAAGAAGAAAGTGGGATGATACATTCAAAGTGCTGAATGGGAAAAATCGGGAGCCAAGAATACTCTATCCAGCAATGCTATCATTCAGTATAGAAGGAAACACAAAAAGTTTCCCAAACAAACAAAAACTAATGTAAAGGGACTAAATGTTCTATTAACAAAACATAGAATGACAGAATAGATTTTTTTAAAAAAGGACTCATCTTTATACTCCCTTCGAGAGACTCATTTGAGACTTAAAGACACCTGCAGAATGAAAGTGAGGGAATTGTAAATATTGATGCGAATAACAAAAAGCTCTCAAATACATAAAACATTTGATAACAGACATAAAGGAACTAATTGACAATAATACAACAATAGTAGGGGATATTAACACCCCACTTATATCAAAATACATATCATCTACAAAGAAAATAAACAAACAATGGCTTTGAATGACACACTAGAGAGACAGATTTAACAGATATATTCAGAAGACTCCATCCTAAAACATCAGAACACACATTCTTTTCAAGTGCAGATGGAACATTCTCCAGAATAGAATACTTTTTAGACACAAATCAATATTGAAAGCATATCATGCATCATTTCTGACTACAACACTATGAAACTGGAAGACATGAAAGAAAAAGAAAGAAGAAAGAAAGAAAGAAAGAAAGAAAGAAAGAAAGAAAGAAGAAAAAAGAAGAAAGAAAGAAAGAAGAAAGAAAGAAAGAAAGAAAGAAAGAAAGAAAGAAAGAAAGAAAGAAAGAAAATGAAAACAAAATATTCCACAACCTCTGGGATGTAGCAAAAGCAGTTCTAAGAGGGAAGTTTAGAGTAAGACAAGCATACCTCAAGAAGCAAGATAAATATCAATTGAACAACCTAACCTTGCATGTAAAGGAGCTAGAAAAAAGAAAAACAATCAAAACCAAAACCATCAGAAGGAAGCGAATAACAAATATTAGAGCAGAAATATTTCACTGGTAACCAGTGAAAAAATTGAATCAGTGATCAAAAACGTCCCAACAGCAACAACAACAAAATTCCAGGACCAGATTTCACAGGTGAATTCTACCTAACATTTAAAGAAAGCTAATACCTATTCTCAAACTTTTCCAAGAAATAAAAAGAAGAGATAACTTCCAAATTATTTCTGTGAAGCATGCACTATCTTGATACCAAAACCAGATTAAAGACATCACTAAAAAAGAGAAGGATAGGCCAATATCCCTGATGAACATAGATGCAAAAATCCTCAACAAAATGCTGGCAAACTGATTTTAGCAATACATTAAATATACAAAAAAGAAAAAAACATTAAAAAAACATTCAGCACGATCAAGTGTGATTTCTTCCTGGGTTGCAAGTGTGGTTCAATATCCACAAATCAACATCACATCAATAAGACAAAGGATAGGAACCATATGCTTATTTCAATATATGAAGAAAAATCATTTGACAAAATGCAATATCCACTCATGATAAAATAAAAAAAACTCAATAAAGCAGGTTTAGAGGGAACATACCTCAGTATACTAAAGGCCTTATGTGAAAAGCCCACAGAAAACATAATCTTCAATTGGAAAATCTGAGAACTTTTCCTCTAAGTTCAGGAAAGAGACAAGGATGTCTATTCTTCCCACTTTTATTCAGCATAGTACTAGAAATCCTAGCCACAATACTTGGAAAACAGAAATATATAAAATGCATTTAAATTGTTAATGAAGTATAATTTTCACTATTTGTAGATGATATGATATTTTATAGAAAACCATAAAGACTCCACCAAAAAAACTGCTAAATCTAATAAATGAATTTAGTAAAGTCAAAGTATACAAAATCAGTGTTCAGAAATCTTTAGCATTTCTATACACTAATAATGAAGCAGCATAAAGAGTAATTGAGAAAACAAAGTCATTCACAATTGTATCAAATTTAATAAGATACATAGGAATAAACCTAACCAAAGAGGTGAAAGACCTATATTTTGAAAACTATAAAGGACGAATGAAAGAATTGAAGAGGACACAATGAAATGGAAAAACATCTCATGCTTGTAGATTAGAAGAATAAATACTGTTAAAATGTCTAAATTACCCAAAGCAATCTACACATTTAATGCAATTCCTATCAAAATACCAACACATTTTTCACAAAATTAGAAAAACAATCTTAAAATTTGTATGGAACCACAAAAGACTCTGAATAGCCAATGCAATCTAGGGTAGCAGTGCTTATATTGGACAAAATAGACTTTAAAATAAAGAGTGTATTGATGACCACAGCTTTGTAGTACAACCTGAAATCTGGCATTGTGATGCCCCCAGCTATGGTTTTCTTTTTTAATATTCCCCTGGCTATTCACAGTCTTTTCTGATTCCACACAAATCTTAAGATGATTTGTTCCAATTCTCTGAAGAAAGTCCATGTATTTTGATAGGGATGGCATTAAATGTGTAAATTGCCCTGGGTAACATTGACGTTTTCACAATATTAATTCTTCCAATCCATGAGCGTGGAATATTTTTCCATCGCTTTGTGTCTTCCTCAATTTTTTCAGAAAATTAACAAGACAGGAAACAACAAATGTTGGAGAGGATGTGGAGAAAAGGGAACCCTCTTGCACTGTTGGTGGGAATGTGAACTAGTAGAGCCACTCTGGAAAACCGTGTGGAGGTTCCTCAAAGAGTTAAAAATAGATCTGTCCTACGACCCAGCAATCGCACTGCTGGGGATTTACCCCAAAGATACAGATGCAGTGAAACGCTGGGACACCTGCACCCGGATGTTTCTAGCAGCAATGTCCACAATAGCCAAACTGTGGAAGGAGCCTCCGTGTCCATCGAAAGATGAATGGATAAAGAAGATGTGGTATATGTATACAATGGAATATTACTCAGCCATTAGAAACGACAAATACCCACCATTTGCTTCAACGTGGATGGACCTGGAGGGTATTATGCTGAGTAAAATAAGTCAATCGAAAAGGGACAAACATTATATGGTCCCATTCATTTGGGGAATATAAAAATTAGCGAAAGGGAATAAAGGGAAAGGAGAGAAAATGAGTGAAAATATCAGTGAGGGTGACAGAACATGAGAGACTCCTAACTCTGGGAAATGAACAAGGGGTAGTGGAAGGGGAGGTGGGCGGGACTTGGGGTGACTGGGTTATGGGCACTGAGGGGGGCACTTGATGGGATGAGCACTGGGTGTTATCCTATATGTTGGCAAATTGAACTCCAATAAATAAAAATTAAAAATAAAATAAAATAAAATAAAATATAAAATAAAATAAGATAATAAAATAAATAAAATAAAATAATAAAATAAAAAAAGAGTGTACCAGGAGACAAAGAAGGGCACTCCGTAATGATAAAGTTAGTATAACAATTATAATGTTATAACTAAATGATAATGTTAGTATTAAAAAAGATATAACCATTGTAATGACCCACATGCCCAACATGGGAACACGTACAAATACCAACTATTAACAGATGGGAGGAAGAAATTGACAGTGATACAATAATAGTAGGGAACATTAACACCTCATTTACATTAATGGATAGATAATCTAGACAGGAAAGCAACAAGGAAACTACCTTTCAATGGCACATGGTGTCTGATGGATCTAACGGAATAACTGCACATAGAACATTCTTCTGAATAGATCCCATGTTAGGCCATAAGATAAGTCTCAATAAGCAAAAAGATTGAAATCATATCATACACATTTTATGGCCAGAACAGTTTGAAACTAGAAAGCAATCACAAGAAAAACAACTGACACTATAAATATACAAAGAATCAGAAGAAAATACTACGAAAAATGATGTGCAAAAAATTGGACAACCTAGAAGGAATGGATAAATTCCTAGAAACATATTAGCTTCTAAAACTAAATAAAAAAGAAATTGAAAAATTGAACAGGTTGAGTACTAAAAATGAAATTGAATCAGAAATCAAAAACATCTGACAAACAAAAGTCTAGGACCAGTGACTTCACAAGGTGAATTCTGCCAAACGTCTAAAGAAGGGTTAATAATTATTCTGAAACTATTCCAAAAAATAGGAGAGAAAGGAAAACTTCTAAAAAATAATTCTATGAGGTCAGCAATATATTGATACAAAAAACAAAGTCATTACAGAGGGAGAAAACTACAGACCATATCTCTGATGTACATACATGTAAAAATCCTAAAAAATTATCAGTATACTGAATCGAACAGTACATTAAAAAAGATCACTCATTGGGATCAATTGGGATATATCTTAGGGATCCAAAGGTGTTTCGATATTTACAAATCAATCAACATGACACACATCCCATTAATAAGAGAAGGGATAAAACCTTAGTAACCTGAAGAGGTAAAGAGAATTTATTTGGTAAAATACACTTGTTTAGGAGAAAATCTCTCAATAAAATAAATTTAGAGGGAACGCATCTCAACATAGTGAAGTCCATAAGTGAAAAGCTCACAGGTAACATCATGCTCGATGGTAAAATACTTAGAGTTTTTCCGCTAAGGTCAGGAACGAGACAAGGATGTGCAATCTCCACATTGATTTGACATAGTACTGGAAGATGTAGCTGCAGCAATCATAAAAGGAAAGAAAGAAAGAAAAAAACATTTCTATACACTAATAATGAAGTAGCAGAAAGAGAAATTATGAAGACAATCCCATTTTCAATTTCTGCAAAACAATAAAATACCTAAAAGTAAACTTAACAAAGGAGAGGAAAGACCTGTAATCTGAAAACTATAAAACATTCATGCAAAAAATTGAAGAAGACACAAACAAATGGAAAGAAAGATATTCCTTGATCATGGATTGGAAGAAACAGTAATTTTTAAATGTTCATACTATCTGAAGCAATCTACAGATTCAATGTAATGCTCATCAAAATGCCAACATTTCTCACAGAATTAAAACAAACAGTACTAAAATGTGTATGGAAATACAAAAGCCCCTAATAGCCAAAGCAATCTTAAAAAGGACAAAGCTTGAAGGTATCACTACCCAAATTTTAAGATACACCACAAAGCTGTATTAATCAGAACAATACAGCCTTGGCTGTATAAATAGACACCTAGAACATTGAAACAGATTAAAGAGTCCAGATATTAATCTGTGTTTACACGTTCAATGAATGTACAACAAAGTAGGTACAATTATACAATCGTTAAAAGATGGTGTCTCCAACAAATGGTTTTGGAAAAACTGAACAGCTATAAGCAAAAAAATGAATCTGAGCCACTTTCTTACACCATGCACGAAAATAAAGTCAAAATGAATTAAAGACCTAAATATGAGACTTGCAACCACGAAGTTCCTATTACAAAACATATGTAGTAATTTCTTTGACATAAGCCTAGAAGTATTTTTTTAGATATGTCTCCTTTGGCCAAGGAAATAAAAACAAAATTAAAGTATTGATACTACACAAAATAAAATGCTTTTGCACAGTAAAGGAAATCTCAACAAAACAAAAAGGCAACCTACTAAGTGGGAAAAGATATTTGTAAATGATATATATGATAATGGGTTTGCTATCTAAAATATATACTCACACAATTCAACACCAAAGAAAGCAAATGATACAATTAAAGCATGAACAGAAAACCATAATAGACATTTTTCCAAACATATACAGAGGGCTAATTGGCACATGAAAAGACACATTCTCAACATTACTAATCATCAAAAAAATGGAATTTAAAACCTTAAAGTGATATCACCATACACATGTCAAAATGGATATAATCAAGAACACAAGAAATACCTAGGAAATGTGGATAAAAGGAACCTTTATAAATGTTGCTCAGAAGGCAAATTGGTGAAGCCACTGGGGAAAACAGTATGTGGATGTCCCCAAAAATTAAAAATAGAACTACCATATGATTCAACAGTTTCACTACTAGGTATTTACTCAAAGAAAACAACAACACTAATTTGAAAAGATCTATGCACCCCTTATGTTTACTGCAGCATTATTTAACACCAAACCAAGTGGTCATCCATAGATAAATAGATTTTAAAAATGCCATACACACACACACACACACACACACACACACACACACACGAATACTACTTAGCCATAAGTAAAGGATGAGATCTTGCCATCTGTGACAACATAAATGGACCTAGAGGGTACAATGCTAAGTCAAATAAATTAGAGAAAGACAAATACCATATTATTTCACTAATATGTGGAATTTAAGGAACAAAACAAACAAAGAAAAAAAGAAACAAACAAAAAAAACAGACTTTTAAATACAGAGAACAAAATGTTGGTTGCCGGATGAGAGTTGGGTGGAGGGATGGATGAAATACATAAAGGGAATTAGAAGTATACTTTTCACAAAGACCAGTAAGTAATGTATAGAATTGTTTAATCATTACATTGAACACCTAAAACTAACATAACACTGCATGTTATTTTCTTTTAAAGAAAATTAGAATTTAAAAAATTTTATTTCCTCAATCTTTTCTTGAGTGTATTCAACTGGAAATTTTTATTTTTAAAAATTTGTAAATATGCCTTGGCTGAGGTGGCAATGAAACAGTTTTTTCTTTAATGAAAATAAAGATGCACACACATATAGGTACACGCACACATATAATAGTTCTTAATGAACATGCCTTTGGAAAAAAACATTCTTCTCGAATCAAATTAAAAAATAAGAATCCTTATCAAGCTGTTGTCACAACTGGTTGTACCATCCTGTATTCGCAATGAACAGTGTGAGATATTTCCATTTCCCACTTTCCCCAACATTTATTTTAATTTTAGCCATTCTAGTGGGTATGCAGTAATTTTGATTTGAATTTCCCTGGTTTCTGATGATGTTGGGCATTTTTCATGTGCTTGTTCACCATTTTTGGATCTTCTTTGATGAAGTATCTGTTCAAATGTTTTAGATCATTTTTGTGGCCTGTTTTGTACTATTAAGTTTTGAAAATTCATGTATATTCTGTCTACACATCATTTATCCAATATGTTAAATTTGCAAATATTTTCTATCCAGTTCATACCTGGTCTTTCATTTTCCAAGCAATGTCTCTTGCAGGGCAAAATGGGTTAATTTTGATGAAGTCTAGTTTTCCAATTTGTTAATAGATGGTGCTTTTGATGTCATATCAAGAAAGTATCAGGTAACCTAAAGTTTTATTCTACGGCTTTCTGCATCTTTTGAGATAATCACATGGTTTTTCTTGTTTAGTTTTTTTTTTAATCTGCTGAATTATATTGATTGATTTTAAAGTGTCAAATCAATTTTATATTTCTGGAATGAACTCCATTTGATCATGATGTATAATCCTTTTAACACATTTTTTATTATATTCACAAAAATTTGTTTAAAGCTTTTTATCTACATTTATAAGCACTAGTTATCTTTAGTTTTCTTCTTTCTTTCTTTCTTTCTTTCTTTCTTTCTTTCTTTCTTTCTTTCTTCTTTCTTTCTTTCTTTCTTTCTTTCTTTCTTTCTTTCTTTCTTGTTTTTCTTTTTTTTTTGTAATGTCTTGGTATTGGAGTTACTTTTGCCTTGTAGAGTGAGTTGGGAAGCTATCCTTTCCTTTTAGATTTCTGAAGGTGTTTGCAGAGGATTGATGTTTCTTCCTTGAACACTTAAAGGAGTTTCAGTGAGGCTGTCTGAGATGGAGTTTTCATTGTAGGATGGTTGCTAACTCTAAATTCATTATTTTATGGATAAAAATCCAATTCTATTTATTACTTCCTTACTGAGTTTGGTAGTTTGTGTCTTTGAAGGAATTTGTTCATTTCACCTAATTTTTCTGATTTTTTTGGCATAATGTTGTTCTTACTTGTACAATCAAAGACTGTCAAAGTTCAGAGAGCTTACCCTACTCACAGGTTAACAAGCTAACAAGTTAACAACACTGCAACAATGTTGATAGCTAGAGATTAGATAGTGATATAGATATGCATCTTGATTTTTAGGACAAGAAACCATTCATTGCTTACAGCAAAACAGCAAGATCAGTATTTTAGTACCAGTTCCCCCAGACTCTATATCAATGTAGCAACAGGAATGAGAAATTATGAAACTTGGAGTTTATATAGGTGCTGCTGGCATATATGACCATTCTCTCCTTTGGAGAGAAAAGGAGAGCTTTTATTCTGAAATGCAAATAAATCCCATCCAAAGAAGAGAGGGAGGCTCTTTATCTTTATTATTGTAGCATATAAGCAAATGTCTCCAGAGGAGACAAGTTTCTAAATCTCTGGCTTCCAAGGTCTTGGTTATTCAAACTTGTCCCCTTGGTTACAAGACCTGAATGATGCAGACACATGAAAATATTTATAGAGAACTGTCTATACCATATATGTCACATACATACACTGTTTGCAGAAGGCAGCCATCCCCAAATCCATTCAGTGATTATATCAAAATTCATGAGACCACTGTTACCTAGGGGATGTCCAAGCCTCCTCTTCTAATTTGATTAGAGGGATCTAATTCAGGGATACATAATCATTCCATATTTTGGCTCTGAAATTCATGGGGCATTGCACCATCTTTATGTTCTAGAATGGAGCTTCCTATCTAGTTTTCAGTCAAAAGAAGAAAATATGGGAAAGGTCTACCTACTCTCTCTCTCAAAAGCATGTGGTGGCCAGCCTCCAAAATGACCCCCAATGAGTTCCATCTCTTAGTTTTCATGCCCTGTTATAGTACTCTTCCACACTGAATACAAATGATCTGTGTAACCAATATGATATTATGACAATAATGGAATATGACTTTTGAGGTCAGATCACAGAAGATATTGGAGCTTCTGCCTTGCTCTCTTAGATTTTGCTATGGGGAAATCCAGCTGTCATGTTATAGGGCTATTCAGTGGCCTTTTGAGGCGTTCCATGTGGTGAGGAGATAAGGTATCCTATGAGTGGGTCATCTTGGAGGTAGAATATTTGGCACCAGCCATCCCTTCAGATGACTACAGCCCCCATCTGCAATCTTGACTGCAACCTCATGAAAGGTCCTGATGTAGAACCATACAATGAAATCAATCCTGAATTCAAACCTCAGAAACCATATGTGAGATAAGAAATGTGTGATATTATGATTTATAATATGAAATATATGTATATATTTGAAATATATATGAATATATATATGAATATATATATATATATATATATGTTCTTCATCCACCTTTCATGGCACAGAGCTACTAAAATCCTTGTAATTTCCTATGAAAGAGCCATAAAAAGCATCTTTTGCTATAACATTTGGTCTTTTGTCCTCAGGTTCTGAAACAGAGTCAAAGCAATAAAAGTGGACAAAATAGTTCTTTCTCTTTCCATATTAAGATATGTTGGACAATTGGATTGTTTCTTCCATTTACATACAGTAACAGGTTTTCTTAATGTGCAAATTCCAAAAAATATTTATTTATTCATTTATTTTAAAGAGGCACTCAGTTTTTCCTTAAATCTCATATTTAGACATGTCCTTCTTACAACTTTCCTTTACACATCAATTTTAAAGTTTTTTTCAAATGCATTTTTTTTTCTTTTCCTCCATCTCTTGACAAGAGATAAATTAACATTACTTGAATCCAACTTTGGTTTACTTTGAAACTTCCATTTTAATTATAGCTAAAATGGAAATAATTTCCATGTAGAGCATTATAGTATATTTAATAATTAGAAATACAAGGAATTGGAGGGAAAATATTACTCTGTTCCAAATGTGAATTTCCAGTTTGTAAGAGCAAATTCATGAACATTCATTGGGAGGGATACTACTTACTGGATTGAAGAGTCTGAACAACTGGAATCCAATGAGAAAACTGGTCCCCAAATCCCAAAATGATATGGCAACATCACTCTTGTTTTTAAAAATCTCAATGTACATTGAATATCAGAAAAAAATGTGGGTTATTTAAATTCATGCCTGGTCTGGTAGACATTCTTAACCACTGTAGATATAATAGACTTTGTTATTTTTCTCCAGTTTCTATCCTAGAAGTTAATCTTTTTCATACACAAAAATGAATCCCTTTAGTTGGTGGGAAAAGTGAAGAATATTATAATGTTTCCTAAAGCAGCTTGTAAACTTTGTATTTTTAATTATTATAACATCACAGTCCAGCCATAACTCTAAAAACAAGTTTGATGGTTACTCAGCACTGGTGGTATCCTTAGCCTAGTTCTTAAACATAAATAGGAATAAAATTATCAGATTCATCTGTAAACTCCAAAAATTATAGGTAAAAAAAACCCAGAATGTTTCAATTAAATTCAAATCTACAAATGCTACCAACTATAGGGTAAAAAGAAAGCAAGATATTCACTTTGCAAGATGGCTGTAAGAATTCCGAGTTCTTAGTTTTGGTTCAAGATGGCAATATAGGAAGTTTCTGAACTCACCTCCTCTATGGAACACAGTAAATTACATACATTAATAGAACAATTTCTCCTGAAGAACTGAGGACTGATTGAACATATACTGAACAAAGATAGTTAATGGCAAGAGAACTACAAGAGAGATTGAGACATGGTAATGACAGGAAACCTACCCCCAATTCTGTGAGTGCTACTGGGGAGGGATAATACAAATGGACCAAGAATAAATCTCTTTGCCCTTGGTCACAGAAAAAAAAAACTGCAGTTTAAAAAAGACAACACTAGAACTCTTCCAAGAGGCAGAAGAATGCAGGAAAGTTTTCTATGTCAGAGGGACTGGAAAACTACACAGTTATGTTCTTAACCTACCTTAGAAGCCTAAGTAGGAGCAGAGTCTGGAAAAGTTGCATGGATCTGGTTGTCTTAGTGAGCTTGCCACTTTAGCAAGCCCAGGTTCCATAAGCCCATACCAGCACTAGTTCCACAGGGACACAAAAAGAAGCTTGGGTTTAAAAGGGACAAGGGAGTTCCGAGGTGGCACAGTTGGTTGAGTGTCAGAATCTTGATTTTGGCTCATGTCCTGATCTCGGGGGTCATGAGATCAAGCCCCACATCAGACTCCATGCTCAGTGGGAGTTGTTTGTCCCTCTTCCCCCCTTTCTGTCTTCCCTATTCTATCCATCTCTCTCAAAAAAATACATAAGTAAAATCTTTAAAAGGGCCAAGGACCCCTTTCCACCAAAAAAGTACATACATCAGCAGTGTCTGAACACCATAAAGGGTGGATTTGGATGCCATAATTAGCGTGAAATGATGTCATAACTGGCAGGTCAGATCATCACAGAAAGCTTACAACCTCAGCAACTCCAGGGTCCACAAGCCCATACCAGACAGCCTGTGGTGCTGGGCACAGAAAAGATGCCATGGTTTCATAGTTATTTTTTTAATTCAAATTTTCAATTTTTTTTTTTTTTACTCTTTAAAATTTTTCTTATTTTTTCTCTCTTTATCTTTTTGGTTTTGTACTTCCTTGTTCTCTTTTTTTCTTTCCTCATTTATTATTTTTTTATTCTTTCTGTAAAAAGCCATGGGATTTTTTGTACATTTTTTTATTGGAGTTCGCTTTGCCAACATATAGCATAACACCCAGTGCTCATCCTGTCAAGTGCCCCCCTCAGTACCCGTCACACAGTCATCCCATCCCCCTGCCCACCTCCCCTTCCATTACCCCTTGCTCAATTCCAAGAGTTAGGAGTCTCTCATGTTCTGTCACCCTCTCCAATATTTCCCATTCATTTTCTCTCTTTTCTGGTATAATGTCTTTTACTATTTTTTATATTCCCCGAATGAATGAGACCATATAATGTTTGTCCTTCTCTGATTGACTTACTTCACTCAGCATAATAACGTCCAGTTCCATCCATGTTGAAGCAAATGGTGGGTATTCGTCATTTCTAATGGCTGAGTAAAATTCATATATATCTATATGTAAAATTATCATATATGTGAATATATATATGTACCATTAAAAGCCATGTTTTAAAAGAATATCTAGCATATGCAGCCACAGCTCCAGCCAGCCAACAAAATTCATCAAGCACATACCGTGTCCATATGGGACACCATACATAAGGATATTTCTTGAAGTTTACAACCAGTAACTATTTTGCCTAACACACACACAAAAAAAAAACACAAAGTCAAGCAAAAGAGATGTTTCAAAAGAAAAAAAAGGAAAACTCTCAAAAAAAGAGAACTAAGCAAAACAGACATAACCAATATGCCTGATAAAGAATTTGAAGTAGTGATTGTAAAAATACCAGACTGGAGAAAAGTACAAAATAACTCAGGTGGCTTTTCCATAAAGAGATAGAAAATAGACAGGAAAAGAGCAAGTTCTTGACCAAGCAGCACTGGAAAACTCCAGGAGAAGTCGAGGGATATACAGTACATAGAACGAGAGGATACCCTTCCTTGTTTTATTTATTTCTTTGTTTGTTTTTGTTTTTTGTCCTTTGTATTCTGTTTGTTTTTTTCCTTTTTTCTCTTTTTTTTTCCTACTTTTCTCCAGTACATCTTGTTTTTAGCCACTCTACACTGAGCAAAATGACTAGAAATAAGAACTCACCACAAAAGAAAGAATCAGAAATACTACTCTCTGCCACAGAGTTACAGAATTTGGAGTACAATTCGTTGTCAGAAATCCAATTCAGAAGCACAATTATAAAGCTACTGGTAGCTCTGAAAAAGAGCATAAAAGATTCAAGAACTTCATGACTGCAGAATTATTCTCAAAAAGCCAAAATTAAAAATCAATTAAATGACATGCAATCCAAACTGCAGGTCCTAACGACGAGGGTTAATGAGGTAGAAGAATGAGTGAGGGACATACAAGACAATTTGATGGCAAGCAAGGAAGCTGAGGAAAAAAGAGAAAAACAATTAAAAGACTATGAGGAAATGTTAAGGAAAATAAATGACAGCATCAGAAGGGAGAATCTATGTTTAATTGAGGTTCCAGAGGGCACCAAAAAGGACAGAGGACCAGAAAGCGTATTTGAATAAAACAGCAGAGACCTTACCTACCTTGGGAGGGAAACATGGATACAGATCCAGGAGATAGAGATATTCCCCCCGCTAAAATCAATAAAAACTGTTCAACTCCCCGACTTTTCATACTGAAACTTGCAAATTCCAAAGATAAAGAAAAAATCTTTAAAGCAGCAAGAAACAAGAGATCCCAAACTTATATGGGGAGAAATATTAGATTAACAGCAGACCTCTCCTCAGAGACCTGGCAGGCCAGAAAGGGCTGGTAGGATATATTCAAGGTCGTAAATGAGAAGAACAGGCAGCCAAGAATACTTTATCCAGCAAGGCTCCCCTTCAGAATAGAAGGAGAGATAGAGACCTTCCAAGATAGGCAGAAACTGAAAGAATATGTGACCACCAAAAGAGCTCTGCAAGAAACATTAAGGGGGACTCTGTAAAAGAGGAAGTCCAAAGAAACAATCTCCCAAAACAGGGAATGAATAGGTATTAGGATGACACTAAATTCACAGCTTTCAATAGTAACTATGAACGTGAATGGGCTTAATGATCCCATCAAAAGGCAAAGGGTTTCAGACTGGATAAAAAAGCAAGACCCATCTATTTGCTGTCTACAAGAGAGGCATTTTAGACCTAAGGACACCTCCAGCCTGAAAATAAAAGGATGGAGAACCATTTGCCATTCGAATAGTCCTCAAAAGAAAGGAGGGGAGCGGGAGGGGACAAGATGGTGGAAGAGTAGGGTCTCCAAGTCACCTATCCCCACCAAATTACCTAGATAACATTCAAATCATCCTGAAAACCTATGAATTTGGCTTGAGATTTAAAGAGAAAACAGCTGGAATGCTAAAGTGAGAAGAGTTCATGCTTCTATCAAGGTAGGAAGAGGGGACGACCCAGCAATTGCACTGCTGGGGATTTACTCCAAAGATACAGATGCAATGAAATGCCGGGACACTTGCACCCTGATGTTTATAGCAGCAATGTCCACAATAGCCAAACTGTGGAAGGAGCCTGGTGTCCATCGAAAGATGAATGGATAAAGAAGATGTGGTTTATGTATACAATGGAATATTACTCAGCCATTAGAAACGACAAATACCCACCATTTGCAGGGACGTGGATGGAACTGGAGGTTATTATGCTGAGTGAAAGAAGTCAACCAGAGAAGGACAAACATTATATGGTCTCATTCATTTGGGGAATATAAAAAATAGTGAAAGGGAATAAAGGGGAAAGGAGAAAAATGTGTGGGAAATATCAGAAAGGGAGACAGAACATGAGAGACCCCTAATTCTGGGAAACGAACTAAGGGTGGTGGAAGGGGAGGTGGGCGGGGCACTGAGGTGGGCACTTGATGGGATGAGCACTGGGTGTTATTCTGTATGTTGACAAATTGAACACCAATAAAAATGAATTTATTAAAAACAAGAAAAATTAAAAAAGGTAAGAAGAGGGGAAAAAAGAAATAAAGAAATAAAAGGCATCCAAGGCGGGGGGAGCCCTGTGAAAAGCCGGGTTAAGACCGCACGTTCAGGGCTCCCAGGGCCCCCAGGACAGGAAAGCTCCATCCCGGAGAAGCAGGAGATTCACCAATCTTCCCAGATGGAAAGGCGCTCCTAGGGAGTTGGAGCAAGATCCCAGGAGGGGCAGGAATGACTTCAGGCTCCCAGGAGCACTAACAAAGGACCTGTGCCCAGGGGAGAGTGCCACACACTGCTCCTAAGCTCCCTAGACGGCTGCAGCATGTACTCACACAGGGCCCGGGAACAGCTTCTGGGAAGCATGGGCAGAGGCACCGGCGGGGGGGAGCTGCGCGCCCGGGAGCTGGATTCCAACAGCGCAGGCCCAGGAGCCCAGGGCGCAGGGGGAAAAATCCAGGATCTGGCGCTCCACCTGGGACATGCAGAGGCCGGGAGGGCACAGGAGAGCAAGGACACTCCTGCTGCTGGGCGGCCCCAGCTGTCCAGATCAGCGGCCCATGCCCTGGAGCATCCAGGCCCCTATGGACTGGGAGCTGAGGTAGTTACTGCAGGAGCTGACTCCAGGGCTGGAGAGCCAGCCCCCCACTGTTGTTGTTCCTCCTGGGGCCTCACAGGATAAACAACACCCACAGGGCTTCACAGTGGCCTAACAGGCCTATCCTGTTTAGGATCCTATCCTATCCTGTTTAGGATAAAAAACTTCCACTGAGCTCTGCACCAGGCAGGGGGCTGAGCAGCTCCCCCACGTGCTCACACCTGAGAATTTGCAGAGCAGGCCCCTCTCCCAGAAGACCAGCTAGACAGGGGAAAAGCAAGTTATTGACCAAGCAGCACTCCAAAGTTCCAGGGGAAGTCGAGGGATTTACAGTATATAGAATCAGAGGATACTCCCCCTTCTTTTTGTTTTCTGTTTGCTTCCCCCTTTTTTTCTTTTCTTCTCTTTTTTTTATCTTCTTTTTTTTTCTTTTCTTCTTTGTCTTCTCTTTTTTTCTCCTATTCCCAATACAACTTGTTTTTGGCAACTCTGCACTGAGCAAAGTGACTAGGAGGAAAAACTCACCTCAAAAGAAAGAATCAGGGGATCCCTGGGTGGCGCAGCGGTTTGGCGCCTGCCTTTGGCCCAGGGCGCGATCCTGGAGACCCGGGATCGAATCCCACGTCGGGCTCCCGGTGCATGGAGCCTGCTTCTCCCTCTGCCTGTGTCTCTGCCTCTCTCTCTCTCTCTCTGTGACTATCATGAATAAATAAATAAAATCTTAAAAAAAAAAAGAAAGAATCAGAAACAGTCCTCTCTCTCAAAAAGTTACAATATATGGATGACAAATCAATATCAGAAAGCCAATTCAGAAGCACAATTTTAATGCTACTGGTGGCTCTAGAAAAAAGCATAAAGGACTCAAGAGACTTCATCACTGCAAATTTAGATCTAACTAGGCAGAAATTAAAAATCAATTAAATGAGATGCAATCCAAACTAGAGGTCCTAATGACAAAGGTTAACGAGGTAGAAGAACGAGTTGGTGACATAGAAGACAAGTTGATGGCAAAGAGGGAAACTGAGGAAAAAAGAGAAAAAACAAAAGATCATGAGGATAGATTAAGGGAAATAAATGACAGCCTGAGGAAGAAAAACCTACATTTAATTGGGGATCTAGAGGGCGCCGAAAGGGACAGAAGTCCAGAATATCTATTGGAACAAATCATAGGGGAAAAAAATCCTAATCTGGGAAGGGAAACAGGCATTCGGATCCAGGAAATAGAGAGATCCCCTCCTAAAATCAGTAAAAACCGCTCAACACCTCGACATTTAATAGTGAAGCTTCCAAATTCCAAAGATAAAGAGAAGATCCTTAAGGCAGAAAGAGACAAGAAATCTCTAACTTTTATGGGGAGAAACATTAGATTAACAGCAGACCTCTCCACAGAGACCTGGCAGGACAGGAAGGGCTGGCAGGATATATTCAGGGTTCTAAATGAGAAGAACATACAGCCAAGAATACTTTATCCAGCAAGGCTCTCATTCAGAAAAGAAGGAGAGAAAAAGAGCTTCCAAGATAGGCAGAAACTGAAAGAATATATGACCATGAAGCCAGCTCTGCAAGAAATGTTAAGGCGACTCTGTAAAAGGAAGAGGATGCCCAAAGAAATAATCTGCAAAAACAGGGACTGAATAGGTATCATGGTGACACTAAACTCATATCTTTCAATAGTAACTCTGAACGTGAATGGGCTCAATGATCCCATCAAAAGGCGCAGGGATTCAGACTGGAAAAAAGGATGATCCATCTATTTGCTGTCTACAAGAGACTCATTTTAGACACCAGGATACCTACAGCCTGAGAATAAAAGGTTGGAGAAACCTGTACCATTCAAATGGTCCTGAAAAGAAAGCAGGGGTCGCCATCCTTATATCAGATTAACTAAATTTTATCCCGAAGACTGTAGTGAAGGATGAAGAGGGACTCTATATCATACTTCAAGGATCTATCCAACAAGAGGACTTAACAATCATCAATATTTATGCCCCGAATGTGGTAGCTGCCAAGTATATCAATCAATTAATAACCAAAGTTAAGACATACTTAGATAATAATACACTTATATTTGGTGATTTGAATGTAGCACTTTCTACAATCGAGAGTTGTTCTAAGAACAACATCTCCAAAGAAAAAAGAGCTTTAAATGATACACTGTACCAGATGGATTTCACAGATATTTACAGAACTTTACATCCAAACGCACCTGAATACACATTCTTCTCAAGTGCACATGGAACGTTCTCCAGAATAGACCACATA
This sequence comes from Canis lupus dingo, assembly GCF_003254725.2. NCBI lineage: Eukaryota > Metazoa > Chordata > Mammalia > Carnivora > Canidae > Canis > Canis lupus. The sequence goes on from NC_064281.1 coordinate 68,688,780, forward strand.
CTGGGTCACAAATCAGGTCTCAACTGATACCAAAACATTGGGATCGTCCCCTGCATATTTTCAGACCATAATGCTTTGAAATTAGAACTAAATCACAAGAAGAGGTTTGGAAGGATTTCAAACACGTGGAGGTTAAGGACTATCCTGCTAAAAGATGAAAGGGTAAGCCAGGAAATTAGGGAAGAATTAAAAAGATTCATGGAATCTAGTGAGAATGAAGATAGAACCCTTTAAAAACTTTTGGACAGCAAAAGCAGTCCTGGGAGGCAATACATCGCAATACAAGCATCCATACAAAAACTGGAAAGAACTCAAATACAAAAGCTAATCTTGCACCTATAGGAGCTGGAGAAAAAACAGCAGATAGATCCTACACCCAGCAGAAGAAGGGAGTTAATAAAGATTCAAGCAGAACTCAAGGAAATCGAGAGCAGAACTGTGAAACAGATCAAGGAAACCAGGAGTTGGATCTCTGAAAGAATTAAAAAGATAGATAAACTATTAGCCAGCCTTATTAAAAAGAAGAGAGAAAAGACTCAAATTAATAAAATCATGAATGAAAAGGGGAAAACAACACCAACACCAAGGAAATACAAAAGATTTTAAAAGCATATTATGAACAGCTATATGCCAATAAATTAGGCAATCTAAAAGAAATGGGCGCATTTCTGGGAAACCAAAATCTACCAAAACTGGAACAGGAAGAAATAGAAAACCTGAACCAGCCAATAACCAGGGAGTAAATGGAAGCAGTCATCAAAAACTTCCCAAGACACAAAATTCCAGGGCCAGATGGCTTCCAAGGGGATTTCTATCAAACGTTTAAAGAAGAAACCATACCTATTCTAGTAAAGCTGTTTGGAAAGGTAGAAAGAGATGGAATACTTCCAAACTGATTCTTTGAGTCCAGCATCCTCTTAATTCCGAAACCAGACAAAGACCCCACCAAAAAGGAGAATTATATACCAATATCCCTGATGAACATGGATGCAAAAATTCTCAACAAGATACTAGCCAATAGGATCCACCAATACATTAAGAAGATTATTCAGCATGACCCAGTGGGATTTATCCCCGGGATGCAAGGCTGGTTCAACACTTGTAAATCAATCAATGTGATAGATCATATCAGCAAGAGAAAAAACAAGAACCATATGATACTCAATAGATGCAAAGAAAGCATTTGACAAAATACAGCATCCATTCCTGCTCAAAACTCTTGAGCGTATAGGAATACAGGGATCATTCCTCAACATCTTAAAAGCCATCTACGAAAAGCCCACAGCAAATATCATTCTCAATGGAAAAACACTGGGAGCCTTTTCACTAAGATCAAGAACTAGACAGGGATGTCCACTCCACCACTGCTATTCAACATGGTACTAGAAGTCCTAGCCTCAGCAATCAGGCAATAAAAAGAGATAAAAGGCATTCAAATTGGCAAAAAAGAAGTCAGACTCCCCGTCTTCACAGATGACATGGTACTATATGTAGAAAACCCAAAGACTCCACCTCAATATTGCCAGAACTCATACAGCATTTCGGCAGTGCGGCAGGATACAAAATGAATGCCCAGAAGTCAGTGGCATTTCTATACACTAACAATGAAACTGAAGAAACAGAAATTAAGGAATAAATCCCAGTTGCAATTGCACTCAAAAGCATAAGATACCTAGGAATAAACCTAATCAAAGTGGTAAAGGATCTATACCCTAAAAACTACAGAACACTTCTGAAAGAAATTGCCGAAGACACAAAGAGATGGAAAAATAGTCCATGCTCATGGATTGGAAGAATTAATATGGTGAAATTGTCAATGTTACCCAGGGCAATTTACACATTTAATGCAATCCCTATCAAAATACCATGGACTTTCTACAGAGAGTTGGAACAAATCATCTTAAGATTTATGTGGAATCAGAAAAGACCCTGAATAGCCAGGGGAATATTGAAAAAGAAATCCAGAGCCGGGAGCATCACAATGCCAGACTTCAAATTGTGATTATCAAGACAGTGTGGTACCGGTTCAAAACAGACACATGGTTCAATGGAACCGAATAGAGAACTCAGAAATGGGTCCTCAACTTTATGGTCAACTAATATTCGACAAAGCAAGAAAGACTATCCATTGGAAAAAGGACAGTCTATCAGTAAATGATGTTTCGAAAATTGGATAGCCACGTGTAGAAGAATGAAACTAGACCATTCTCTTACACCATACACAAAGATAAACTCAAAATGGATGAAAGATCTAAATGTGACACAAGATTCCATCAAAATCCTAGAGGAGAACACAGGCCACACCCTTTTTGAACTTGGCCACAGTAACTTCTTGCAAGACACATCTATGAAGGCAAGGGAAACAAAAGCAAAAATGAATTACTGTGACTTAAGATAAAAACCTTATGAACAGCAAAAGAAACACTCAATAAAGCTCAAAGACAACCTACATAATGGGAGAAGGTATTTGCAAATGACATATCAGATAAAGGGCTAGTATCCAAGATCTATAAAGAACTTATGAAACTCAACAGCAAAGAAGCAAACTATCCAATCATGAAATGGGTCAAAGTTATGAACAGAAATTTCACAGAGGAAGACATAGACATGGCCAACAAGCACATGAGAAAATGCTCCACATCTCTTGCCATCAGGGAAATACAAATCAAGACTACAATGAGATACCACCTCACACCAGTGAGAATGGGGAAATTAACAACAAACGTTGGAGAGGATGTGGTGAAAGGGGAACCCTCTTCACTGTTGATGGGAATGTGAACTTGTGCAGCCACTCTGGAAAATTGTGTTGAGGTTCCTCAAAGAGTTATAATAGAACTGACCTATGACTCAGCAACTGCACTGCTGGCGATTTACCCCGAAGATACAGACAGATGCAGTGAAACACCAGGACACCTACTTCAATGTTTCTAGCAACAATGTCCACAATAGCCAAACTGTGGAAGGAGCCTCGGTGTCCATCCACAGATGAACGGATAAAGAAGATGTGGTTTATGTATACAATGGAATATTACTCAGCCACTAGAAATGACAAATACCCACCATTTGCTTCAACATGGATGGAAGTGGAAGGTATTATGCCGAGTGAAGTAAGTCAATCGGAGAAGGACAAACAGTAGAAGGTCTCATTCTTTAGGGGAATATAAAAAATAATGAAAGGGAATAAAGGGGAAATGAGAAAAATGTGTGGGATGTATCAGTGAGGGTGGCAGGACATGAGAGACTCTTAACTCTGAGAAACAAACAGTGGTCTGTGGAAATGGCTGTTGGCAGGGAGTTGGGCTGATGGGCAGTGAGGGGGGCACTTGACGGGATGAGCACTGGGTGTTATGCTATTTGTTGGCAAATTGAACTGCAATAAAAAATTATACAACAACAAACAAACAACAAAAAGGAGAAATATAAACTACCAAAGCTGATACATGAAGAAATACAAAATCTGAACAGTCTCATAACCAGCAAGGAAATTAAATCAATAATCAACAAACTCCCAACAAATAAGAGTTCAGGTTGGGACGGCTTTCCTGATGAATTCTACCAAACCCTGAAAGAATGAGTACCCATTCTTCTCAAACTGTGCTAAAAAATAGAAATGGAAGGAATTCTTCAAAACTCATTCTATGAGGCCAGCGTTACCTTGAACCTGAAATTAAGCAAAGACTCCACTTAAAAGGAGAACTACAGACCAATATTCCTGATGAAACTGGATGCAAAAATTCTCAACATGATCCTAGCTAATCAGATGCAAAAATACATTAAAAGGTTCAATGATTTACCATGATTTACCATCATTTACCATGATTAAGTGGGAATTCTTTCTGGGCTGCAGAGCTGCTTCCATATCCATAAATCAATCAACATGATACATCACATTAATAAAGGATATGATTTTATCAATAGATGCAGAAAAAGTTTTGACAAAATATAGCTTTCTTTCTAGATAAAATTCATTCACAATGTAGGGATAGTAGGAACATATCTCAGTATCATAAAGGCCATATACAAAACCCCCACAGCTATATCACCCTTAATGGGGAAAAACTGAGAGCTTTTCTCCTAAGGTCAAGAGCACAATAGGGATAGCCATACTCACCACTGTTGTTCAATATTCCCAGAGTCTTAACCTTAGCAATCAGAGAGTGAAAAGCAATCAAAGACATCCAAATTGGTAAAGAAGTCAAACTTTCATTCTTCGACAAGGTGGCATGATGTCCTATATAGAACATCTGACAAACTCCACCAAAAAATTGCTAGAACTGACAGAGGAAGTCAGCAAAGCTGCAAAATAGAAATACAACTTGCAGAAGTCTGTCATATTTCTATACACCAACAGTCAAGCAGCAGAAAGAGAAATAAAAAAAATCAATCCCATTTACAATTGCACCAAAACCGTAAGATACTTAGGAATAGATCTAACCAAAGAGGTAAAAAATATATACTCTGAAAACTATACAACACCTATGAAAAAAGTTGAGGGAAACACAACGAAATCGAAAAACATTCCATGATAATATAGGTATATTATCCAAAGCAATCTACAGAGTCAATGCAATCCCTATCAAAATGCCGCCAACATTTTTTTTCAGAGAGCTGGAACAAACAATTCTAAAATTTGTATGGCACCAGAAAAGATGCCAGATAGCCAAAGGTATGTTGAAAAAGAAAAACAAACCTGGAGGCATCAAAATTCTCAACTTCAAGCTGTATTACAAAGCTGTAATCCTCAAGACAGTATACAACTGGCACAAAAACATACACACATATCAATGGAACAGAATAGAGAACCCAGAAATGGGCTCTCAACTCTATGGTCAACTAATCTTTGACAAAGCAGGAAAGACTATCTGATGGAAAAAGGACAGTCTCTTTAATAAATGGTGTTGGGAAAACTGGACAGCCACATGTAAAAGAATGAAACTAGACCACTTTTCTACACTATACACAAGAATAAACTCAAAATGGATGAAAGACCTAAATTTGATGGATAGAAATCTTAGTATATGCGTTGCCGAAGCGAGCACTGATGGACAGAAATCTATCAAAATCCTAGGAAAGAACAGACAGCAACCTCTTTGACCTCAGTCATGGCAACTTCTTGCTAGACACCTCCCCAAAGGCAAGGGAAGCAAAAGCAAAAATGTACTATTGGGACTTCCTCAGGATAAAAAGCTTTAGCATAGCAAAGGAAACAGTCAACAAATCCAAAAGACAACATACAGAATGGGAGAAGATATTTGCAAATTTCTTATCAGATAAAGGGCTAGTATCCAAAATCTATAGAAAACTTATCCAATTCAACACCCCCAAAACAAATAATCCAGTCAATAAATGAGAAGAAGACATGAACAAATATTTCCTCAAAGATATACAAATGGCTAATATGAAAAAATGCTCAACATCTCTGGGCGTCAGGGAAATTCAAATCAAAACCACAATAGGGATATCACCTCACACCATTCAGAATGGCTAAAATTAACAGCTCAGGAAACACCGTTGTGGAAGGATGTTGGGGAGGATGTGGAGAAAGGTGAAATCTCTTACATTGTTGGTGGGAATGCAAACTGGTGCTGCCACTCTAGATAACAGCATGGAGGTTCCTCAAAAAGTTAAAATTAGAACTACTCTATGACCCAATAATTGTTCTCTTAGGTATTTATCCAAAGGATACAAAAGTTTTGATTCAAAAGGGCATGTGCACTCCAAGGTTTATAGCAGAAATGTCCCCAATTGCAAAATATGGAAAGTTCCCTGATCTCCATCAACAGATGAATGGATAAAGAAGAACTAGTTATAACAAACAAGCAAAAGGAAATATGAAAGAGAGAGACAGAGAGACGAGAGAGAGAGAGAGAGAAGCAAATCAAGATACAGACTTTTAATTATAAAGAACAAACTGATGCTTACAAGACGGTAGAGGTTTTGGGGAGATGAAAATTAGGGAGTGCACTTGTGATGAGCACAGGGTGAAGTATGGAACTGTAGAATTACTATATTACACTGCTGAAACTAATATGGCACTCTATGTTAACTAATTGGAATTAAAATAAAACTTAAATAAAATAAAATATCAGGCTAAATGTATTTTGTATTCTTTGACAACCAAGTAACTTTTAAACTGATTTGAGTTTTAGAATGCTTTTCCCCAGTATTCTTCAATTTAGAAGAATATACTCTTATAAAAAGACTCAAGGACATAACCCTTCATCATGGCTGAGTGATGTCCTAGTCATCTAGGTTTTGAAGGAACATCTTTTTTTTTCTAAGTGTAAAAAAAATGTCCATCATTTCCGAAGTGAATGTATTGTTGTTGCTGAGAAGTACTTGACTACCTTCTGCAGATTAAGTAGTGCTAGCTTTGGCAGCACATATACTGAAATTTTTGCCTTCCTTATGTCATTAGATGGTACAACCACCTGTCCAGTTGCCCAAACCAATAATTTGAGTCATCTCTAACTCTGCTTAATCCCAAATCCAATCTTATTTCTTCTTTTTATAGGCTATCATCACCTCTCACCTTAACTACAACAACTGCATTATAAGTGCATCTCCAGCCTTACTCGAGTTAATTATATTTTATACGTTGAAAAGTGATAAATTAAAAATATAAACCCTATCATTTCACTCTTCTCCTTAAAACAGTTAACTTTCTAATCTCTCCCCTCAAAAATTATCATTGTTTTGGGGGCCTTGTTGTCATCTGATCCCATCTTTATCTAGTACTCCAGTCTCATTCATCTTCAATTTTCACCACACACTCTGTCCTAGCCATTCTGAAAATATTTCATTTATTTTTATTTTACTTTGCTTTTCCTAGACTCTCTTTACTCTTGAATTCTCTCTTCCTACCATCCATCTCACCCCATCCTCTTATTCATACTTTCTTCTTTTCAAACCAAAAAAATTTTATCTGAGAAACCTTCTTTGAGTCATTATCTTATATTCATTATGCTTAACCAATCCCACATTTCAATCCTCTTCTCACCCATATGCATACATCCACAGGATAGGTGGCTTTTAATGTGCTTCCTGGACACATTCCATTCTCCACAGTGTATCATTTTCCCCCCACAGTATATCATCCAGTATATCATTAGTGACACATTGAAATGCCTATTTATTTGCCTACTTCCCATGCTAGGCTGTATCCTCATCTTGTGTAGAATATAGTAGAGGTGCACATGATATTTTAGGATGAAAGAATACATTCATATGTAAATAACATTGAAAATGTTACTGTAATGGAATAAAGGTCAGGGATACTGCTAAATATCCTACTCTGCCCAGGACAGTCCCCTACAACATCAACAAAAAATTATCCAGTCCAAAATTTCAATAGTACCAAGGTTTCTCAAGGTTTCTTGTCTAGACCCATTTAACCTGAAATTTAGTCCTTTATTCCTAAACCTTTATCTGTCGTTTTTCTTCCTCAGATTCAGCTATTTGCATTCTACTTGCTGGATTACCTGTACCCTAGTTATTTTTTAAAGATTCTATTTATTCATTCCTGAGGGATACGCAGAGAGAGGCAGAGACATAGGCAGAGGGAGAAGCAGGCTCCCTGTGAAGAGCCCAATGTGGACTCAATCCCAGGATCCTGGGATCAGGGCCTGAGCCAAAGGCAAATCCTCAGCCACTGAGCTACTCAGGTGCCCCACCTGTACCCTAGTTACTAAATAAATCTCATATTTAACTAGGAGGGATTCAATGCTTGACTTGATGCCCTGATAAGTGAGTTTTTACTTTATTTTGAAAATTGAAGCTAACATGATTTTGATAAATGGCTCTATATTTTGTCTTGTATTCATGAATACTCCAGTAATTTAAGGGCTAGAGCTTATGTTACTTTTGCTAGTTTGTCTTCCTAATAAAAAGTCTTACTACCTAATATTCCATGACTGGACTCTATATAAGCTATAAAACTTCCCTTACTATTGCCTGCTTCTGGATTTTCCAATTATTCTCCACTTTTCTGTAGAGTTATCTGCTTACCCTGGGTTTGAGGTGGTAATTGTATTGGAAAATCCATTCAAAGTAAGCATTCATCATAAAAATTCTGCCACCTCTACTCCTGGGAATAATTGTCTGACATAAATACTGTGGTAACATAATATTACAAATCCTCTTTAGCCCATATATATATTTGATGACAATAATGGTAGCATCTTTTTTAACATCTCAGCTTCTTTCTTAAATGATGCAGAAGAAAGTAAATACAGCACTTAGAAAATGTAGATTGGTTTCCATTTACTATCTGAAATTTTCAGGACCACCATTTCAGTTTAAAAAAGAAAAAAAAGCATACTTTGGCTTTTAAATTCAGTTGTGTAACTGAAGGATGATTTTAGAAGAAGAAATTATAAACAAAATAAAAAAATAACCCAAAGGGTAGTAAATCAATCCCCTAAAAATCCATCAGCTAGAAGAGCTATAAAACAATCTCAAAAACAAAAACAAAAACAAAAAAAAACCTCACAATCTCAGAAAAAATTATATATAGATTTTCTTTAAATTCAGGCATGTATGGCTCTGTTTGGAAGTCACAAATAGCTTGTTTAAAGCAGTTTACTATTTTAGCTGTTGTGACTGTCCATCAGTGGTATATCCAAACATAAAAGAATAAGACTTCAGAATTTTTCATTATTTTTGTTCATAGAGACAAAGAAGAATTATTATTATTTTCTTAACCATGGCATATATATTAAAAATCAATATTTAAAGACGAACCATAATTCAAAATCCATTTTAGAGCTCTTATTAAAAAGATAAAGCATCTTCTCATAAACATTGTTACATTTCCATGTCTAAACAGTAGTTTAGATTAAATGAATGAAATGCAATGGAGACATGTAGTAGATAAATGAGACTGATTCAGAAAATGGCTAGTCATAAGGAATGACGTTTAAACAGGAATTCATAAATGGTAGGAGTTTCAGGGCAAGCCCTTTACATGCCAGTATATATGAATGTGTTATTTTAAACCCTGCTTGACTCCATCCAGCTCGAGTACAATATTTAATGTATCGTCACTACTATTTTAGGATAAATTATATTTTAGATAGAGTGACTGGTGATCACTACATAACGGAACTACTGTTGCTTTTTCAATAATAATACTTTATGATAAAATTTATCTTCTTCAAGTTGTAGCATATGAAACTTTCATTTCCATCCATTTCATTAGAGATTATAGCCTTATGTGACAAAATTGTTTTTTTTTCTCTTTAGCGTGCCTTAGGTTATAAAACTCTGCAGACTACTGCTAGACCTCCACTCTATTTTATTCTTTTTTTATAATAAATTTATTTTTTATTGGTGTTCAATTTGCTAACATACAGAATAACACCCAGTGCTCATCCCGTCAAGTGCCCCCCTCAGTGCCCGTCACCCATTCACCCCAACCAAACCCTCCTCCCCTTCCACCACCCCTAGTTCGTTTCCCAGAATTAGGAGTCTTTATATTATGTCTCCCTTTCTGATATTTCCCACACATTAATTCTCCCTTCCCTTATATTCCCTTTAAATATTATTTATATTCCCCAAATGAATGAGAACATATAATGTTTGTCCTTCTCCGATTCACTTCTTTCACTCAGCATAATACCCTCCAGTTCCATCCACGTTGAAGCAAATGGTGTGTATTTGTCGTTTCTAATGGCTGAGTAATATTCCATTGTATATATAGACCACATCTTCTTTATCCGTCTTTCGATGGACACCGAGGCTCCTTCCACAGTTTGGCTATTGTGGACATTGCTGCTAGAAACATCGGGGTGCAGGTGTCCCGGCGTTTCATTGCATCTGTATCTTTGGGGTAAATCCCCAACAGTGCAATTGCTGGGTCGTAGGGCAGGTCTATTTTTAACTGTTTGAGGAACCTCCACACAGTTCTCCAGAGTGGCTGCACCAGTTCACATTCCCACCAACAGTGTAAGAGGGTTCCCTTTTCTGCGCATCCTCTCCAACATTTGTGGTTTCCGGCCTTGTTAATTTTCCCCATTGTCACTGGTGTGAGGTGGTATCTCATTGTGGTTTTGATTTGTATTTCCCTGATGGCAAGTGATGCAGAGCATTTTCTCATGTGCGTGTTGGCCATGTCTATGTCTTCCTCTGTGAGATTTCTCTTCATGTCTTTTGCCCAATTCATGATTGGATTGTTTGTTTCTTTGGTGTTGAGTTTAAGACGTTCTTTATAGATCTTGGAAACTAGCCCTTTATCTGATACGTCATTTGCAAATATCTTCTCCCATTCTGTAGGTTGTCTTTTAGTTTTGTTGACTGTATCCTTTGCTGTGCAAAAGCTTCTTATCTTGATGAAGTCCCAATAGTTCATTTTTGCTTTTGTTTCTTTTGCCTTCGTGGATATATCTTGCAAGAAGTTACTGTGGCTGAGTTCAAAAAGGGTGTTGCCTGTGTTCTCCTCTAGGATTTTGACGGACTCTTGTCTCACATTTAGATCTTTCATCCATTTTGAGTTTATTTTTGTGTATGGTGCAAGAGAGTGGTCTAGTTTCATTCTTCTGCATGTGGATGTCCAATTTTCCCAGCACCATTTATTGAAGAGACTGTATTTTTTCCAGTGGATAGTCTTTCCTCCTTTATTGAATATTAGTTTACCATAAAGTTAAGGGTCTACTTCTGGGTTCTCTATTCTGTTCCATTGATCTATGTGTCTGTTTTTGTGCCAGGACCACACTGTCTTGATGACCACAGCTTTGTAGTACAACCTGAAATCTGGCATTGTGATGCCCCCAGATATGGTTTTCTTTTTTAAAATTCCCCTGGCTATTCGGGGTCTTTTCTGATTCCACACAAATCTTAAAATAATTTGTTCTCACTCTCTGAAGAAAGTCCATGGTATTTTGATAGGGATTGCATTAAATGTGTAAATTGCCCTGGGTAACATTGACATTTTCACACTATTAATTCTGCCAATCCATGAGCATGGAATATTTTTTCATCTCTCTGTGCCTTCCTCAATTTCTTTCAGAAGTGTTCTATAGTTTTTAGGGCATAGATCCTTTACCTCTTTGGTTAGGTTTATTCCTATGTATCTTATGCTTTTGGGTGCAATTATAAATGGGATTGACTCCTTAATTTCTCTTTCTTCAGTCTCATTGTTAGTGTATAGAAATGCCACTGACTTCTGGGCATTGATTTTGTATCCTGCCACGCTACCAAATTACTGTATGAGTTCTAGCAATCTTGGGGTGGAGGCTTTTGGGTTTTCTATGTAGAGTATCATGTCATCGGCGAAGAGGGAGAGTTTGACTTCTTCTTTGCCAATTTGAATGCCTTTAATGTCTTTTTGTTGTCTGATTGCTGAGGCTAGGACTTCCAGTACCATGTTGAATAGCAGTGGTGAGAGTGGACATCCCTGTCTTGTTCCTGATCTTAGGGGAAAGGCTCCCAGTGCTTCCCCAATGAGAATGATAGTTGCTATGGGCTTTTCATAGATGGCTTTTAAGATGTTGAGGAATGATCCCTCTATCCCTACACTCTGAAGAGTTTTGATCAGGAATGGATGCTGTATTTTGTCAAATGCTTTCTCTGCATCTAATGAGAGGATCATATGGTTCTTGGTTTTTCTCTTGCTGATATGATGAATCACACTGAGTGTTTTACGAGTGTTGAACCAGCCTTGTGTCCTGGGAATAAATCCTACTTGCTCATGGTGAATAATTTTCTTAATGTACTGTTGAATCCTATTGGATAGTATCTTGTTGAGAATTTTTGCATCCATGTTCATCAGGGATATTGGTCTGTAATTCTTCTTTTTCAAAGGATCTTTTTCTGGTTTTGGGATCACGATAATTCTCGCTGCCCGCGTCCCTCCAGCTGCTCCCAGGTCCAGCCGTGCACGCGCTGCAGCCCTTAGGGAGCTCGGCGCATTCTCCTGGGCACGCAGGTGTCTGTTAGTGTCCCAGGGAGCCTGAGGGCATCCCCGCCCTCCTGGGGTCCTGCTCTAACTCCCTGAGGGCGCCTGTTTGCCCGGGAAGGTTGGTGCAGCTCCTGCTTCTCCAGGACGGGTCTTTCCTGTCCTGGGGCACTGGCTCCGGCCTTAGCCCGGCTCCTCGCGGGGCCCCCTCCCCCTTGGATGCCTTTTGTTTCTTTATTTCTTTTTTTCTCTTGTCTTCCTACCTTGATAGAAGCGCGAACTCTTCTCACTGTAGCATTCCAGCTGTTCTCTCTTTAAATCTCAGCCAGAATTCATAGATTTTTCAGGATGATTTAAAGGTTATCTAGGTAATTTGGTGGGGACAGGTGATTTGGGGACCCTACTCTTCCGCCATCTTGCCCCTCCCCCACTCTATTTTATTCTAAAATAATAAACAGATTGTTCATAAGTTTAACATATTTACAGTCACAGAAATTCATATTTTAGTGGCTTATATTGTAGTGGCATTTTAAAAAATATTTTCTTCATGTATTTGAAAGAATACATGAATGAGGGAGGGGCAAAGGGAAGGGCAGAGTAAGAGAGGGACAGACACCTCACCAAGGACAGATCCTGATTTGGGCTTCATCCAAGCACCCTGAGATCAGGACCTGAGCCTAAGTCAGACACTTACCTGACTGCACCACCCAGGTGCCCCTGTGGTGGCATTTTTCTCAGAAAATTTGAAATCTCTTAATCTGATAAATTATAAATACAATAAAGTATACTAAAGAAACAAATCCTGTTTTTATTACTGCTTCTTATAAATACAATAAAGTATACTAAAGAAACAAATCCTGTTTTTATTACTGCTTTTTATTTAGTTTGATTTTTGTTTTGCATCCAAAATGATGCTAAGAGATAACTAGAACTTTTAGTTAATTTTACAATTCATAAAGTTAATTGAAACTCTAAAATTTCTTCTTACATTTTGAACTACTGTGTCACTTTGATTAGGAAAACTGGAAAGCGTTGCCCATTAATTAAGTCTATAGTAGGATGAAAAGTTGCATTTTTATTATAATTGAAAACATTTCAGCCATGTTCTCTCATTCTCTCTGCCATGTTTTCTTTCTTTCTTTCTTTCTTTCTTTCTTTCTTTCTTTCTTTCTTTCTTTTTCTTTCTTCTTTCTTCTTTCTTTCTTTCTTCTTTCTTTTTCTCTTTTTAGAAACATCTGTTGGATGAGTCACAAAAGTTCTGCCCTCTCTTCTTTCAAAGGGGTTATTTAGTTACAAAGCTTGGACTTTTAGTTTATAGGGATAGGTATCAAATCTTACTCCCTCTGAACACTTTAAGCACACTGCACTGCCCAACCAAAACCTTAATAAATTACCACCTCTTTTTGATAAACAGGATGCTAGTTCTAAGAAGCACTTAATGGTATTCACAATTAAGTCTTACTTAAAATTCTGTTTATGGAAAAATTAGCCTCATCACAGGTTTGCCACAAAGTGACTCTAAAAAATTTTCTGTGGGAAGAGAAGGATGCCTGGTTGGCTCAGTCAGGAAAGTGTATGACTCTTGATCTCAGGATTATGAGTTGAAGCCCCACATTGGCTGTAGAGATTACTTAAAAATAAAATCAGAAATTAAAACTGAAAAACAGAAGTATAACTGAAAAAGAAGGGGCACCTGGATGGCTCAGTGGTTGAGTGTCTGCCTTTGGTTCAGGTGGTGATCCCAGGGTCCTGGGATTGAGTCCTGCATTGGGCTCTCTGCAGGGAGCCTGCTTCTCCCTCTGCCTATGTCTTTGCCTCTCTGTGTGTCTCTCATGAATAAATAGATAAAATATTTAAAAATAAAAAAAGGAAAAGAAAATAAGCATAAGAACAACCTTCTACCTTTGATTTTTTTCAGGTATTTGCACTGACAGTTGTCACAATTGCCCTTGAAAACAATGATACTTTGAAAATCAAAAGGGAAAACATATGATTGGTCACCCCTAAAACTTTCCTCTGTTTTCCTGAAGAACTTGGGCATAGAAAATTATAGGGGGAGCTGACATTAGCCCATAGACAATCTTCCTATGACTTTTTAAAGGTGCTTGTATAGATTTTCCATGCTATCACAATAAATTGCCACAAATGTAGAGGCTGAAAACAAAACCCATTTCTATCTCATAGTTCTATAAGTCAGAAGTCCAGGTAAACTTCACTAGATTCTCTACTCAGGGTGTCACAAGACTGAAATCAAAGTGTTGGCAGATCTGTGTTCCTTTAATGTAGGTTTTAGAGAATAATCTGCTTCCAAGCTCATTTATGTTGTTGGCAGAATCCAGTTCCTTATGTTGTAAGACTGAAGTTTCTGCTCCTTTGCTGGCTAATGTCTGGTGGCTGCTCTTAGCTCCAAATGGCTATCCACATCCCTTCTCACATGATCCCCTACATATTCAAATTCAGCAAAGGCATGTTGAATCCCTCATGTTCTTTTTGCCACTTTCCCTTCTGTGACCTGCAGGAAAAGACCTTTCATTCTTAAAGGAGTCATATGATTAAGTCAGGCCCACTTAGATAATACCTGAATGTTATGGCAAGCTAACATGAGGTGTTAATTACAACTGCAAAGTCCTTTCATAATAGTGCCTAGATAAATGTTTGAGGAACTGGGGCATGAAAATCTTAAGTGGAGTTCAGGGATGGAGGCATCTTTAAAATTCTCTTTAAAATTCTCTTTAAAATTCGGCCCTTCCTCTAAGAGAAAAACTTCCAGGATGCACAGCTTGGATCTAAACCACCACTTGTCCCACATGCAAATCCCTTGTGTTGTGAACAATTGCACTACCACACATAACAGTCCTGAGCTATAGCTTCTAGAGGTCAGATTTTCTTGTCCTTATCTTTTGACTTCTTTCTAGTCTTAGAACCTTTCCTATTGTTTCAAGATATTTTATCTTCATAATATATCTCCTTCTCACCTTCTCCTGAACTCTGATCTTTGTTTTCCTGTATTTGAAATTTTTGTGTATTTGATAATAACTTATACATATTTGTTGATCTGGCATACATTTCTATGCCTAATTTATTTCTATCACTGGGGACATATTTTTCCCAATGAACTCATTCAAATGGATCTCCTTCAATAATTTTTTTTAAAGTAGGCTCCATGCCCAGTATGGAGCCCAACACAGGGCTTGAACTCATGACCCTGAGATCAAGACTTGAGCTGAAATCAAGAGTCAGATGCTTAACTGATCGAGCCACCTAGGCACCCCAATAATTATTTTAATTTCACTAAATGGAAGTTACTCTTTTTCATCTTCAATTTTTACTGGCAAAATGGTAGTTGCTAAAATATAATATAGACAATGGTCAATTGGGAAGTATATAATTGTGCTGCTAAGTTTATTACCTGAGATACACTAAATCACATTTCATTAAGCAAGTGTTATTTAGGAAAGAAGTTCTACCATTGAGAAGGCATCTGAGGTGACAATAGTAGAAGTGAAATGCATACAGAAAAGTAACTATGAAAAAATGCTTTTTAATAGATGTAGTAGATATTTAGAAAAATAATAAGCATAGACTTTGAGTCTCAATTGTCTGGCAACTAAAAAGAATTCTATTTATCTTTCAAGGGGTGTTAAACTTTTAGTAGATTGAGACCCTATTCAGGAAATAGAGATTGAATCTCTTCTCTACTCTACAGAAAAGTGAGTATGAACTTCTCCACTTGCAAACTCTCACAGTAATCCACAAAAAAACCCTTCTATTTCCATCAAAATGTGAGGTGTCCATAATCTCTCCTAATATATGAACATGCCTTTATTCCTTAGGGTCATTGCAAATCACAAAAGAGTTTATCATAGCCATCTTAAGCAGTTTGTAAGTCTACCTCAGCAAGGTTTGTTGGCATTCTAAGACAGAATCTCTAGATGAGTAAAAGCAGTGCTGGAACTCTAGCAGGAATGTGTATTTTTTTGGATGCCTGGGTGGCTCAGCAGTTTAGCTCCTGCCTTTGGCCTGGGGCATGATCCTGGAGTCCCGGGATCGAGTCCCACATTGGGCTCCCTGCATGGAGCCTGCTTCTCCCTCTGCCTGTGTCTCTGCCTCACTTTGTGTCTCTCCTGAATAAATAAATAAAATCTTAAAAAAAGGAATGTGTATTTTCACGAGTTAGCATATATTTGCAAATAAAATGAAATGCTATTAGGAAAAATACTGACTTAAATTTAGGATATGTAGATTTTAATTTGAGTCCTCCCTCTATAAGTCCTTTTATTTAGCCTGAATTTCAGTTTCTTCATCAACAAAATGGAAATGCAGGCCTTAACGTTTCTTAAAATTTCACTGGGTTCTGAGAGTCTACAGTGACAGCATCACAGACTTCTGAAAAGCATTTTCAGAGGGCAGCCCAGGTGGCTTAGCGGTTTAGCGCTGCCTTCAGCCTAGGGTGTGATCCTGGAGACCTGGGATTGAGTCCCATGTCGGGCTCCCTGCATGGAGCCTGCTTCTCCCTCTGCCTGTGTCCCTGTGTCTGTTTCTCTCTCTCTCTCTTTCTCTCTCTCCCTCATAAATAAATAAAATCTTTTTAAAAAATGAAAAGCATTTTGACAAGTGCATGTGAAGCATATGTGTAAACTGCTACTTTCTAGACTAGCTGTTATTAGAACAAATTATGATCCAGAGCAAGCTGTTGAGAGCCAAGAGAACTTCGGTTTTATCCAGACTCTAACAATAATGTGGAATAACCCTGGTGGCTTTATCTCTTTCAACTTCATCTCTTCATCTCTAAAATTGAGCTAAGACTTTCTATAACCACTTAATAGTGCTATTTTCCTGAGGACCAAATCAAATAACAGATACGAAGCTGCTTTGAAAAGGTCAAAATCATATATAAATATAAGGAATAATAAATATATCCTGGCAAGTTATTTTGATGAACAATTCATTCTCCCACTCAGTAAATGGGTACACTCATGAATAAGTTATTTAAATCTACAGGGGACTCATTTTTTTCAACATTAAAATGAGGATGATGGCCTACATCAATGATTTTTTTAAAGGTATTTTTCATTATTTTAGCAAAATAACTCTAACTTCATACAAAATGTTAAGTGGAACCTCACGTATATAGCAGGAAAAACAAAGCAGCAATCCTGAGAATGACCCAGGGACTTGCCCACCCTGCTCCTTTTCATTGCACCCTATACCTTAGCTTCTAAGGCATCTCCATGAAACCCTAGGACTCTGAGGAATAAAATGTGAAAACATCTGGACCAGATGGTCTTTAGTATGTCTTCCAGTTATAAATATATGTTTAAAAATTATGACAACTGAGGGGTGCCTGTGTGCCTCAGTCAATTAAGTGTCTGCCTTCAATTCAGGTCATGATCTCAGGATTCGGAGATGGAGCACCATATTGAGTTCTCTGCTCAGCTGGGAGTCTGTTTCTACCTCTCATTTTCCCTCTGTGCTCTCTCTCTCACTCAATTTATTTATAAAGAATATGTTTTATATATAAATATATATTTATAATATATAAATATATGTATTTAAAATGTATAAATATATATAAATAAAATATATAAATATATATTTACAAATAAATAAAATAAAATATTTTTTAAAAATATGACAACTGAAAATATCTATTCACTGGTTTTTATATAGAAAAATTTTTATTATCTAAGAAAAGAATAGGAAATATGTATAATCCTTCTATGGCAGATTTTTTGTGTTATTTGTCCTTTGATTTTCATTCTTTAAAAGTCCACAATGTCTTCCCAATTATGAAATGAAGCTTGCTGTCATAAAATGTATTTACTATTTCTACTTCATTGGTTAGAGATTAAAGATTAATTTTTCATTTAAAACATCATTAAAAACATCATTAAGTGTGCTGTTTAGCAACAAAATCACATAAGATAATATAACAGAGATTTGAGGCAGGAAGTGAAAGAAAACTACATGTAATGGATGCTATAAGGAGACTTTTAATTAAGCGGATGTAATGTAGCAGAAATTGTACTTTGGCTAAATAACTGATATTGCTTCTCTTGTATTCATGCTTTGATGTATAGTAAAGCCATTCTAGTCCAAATGTATAGAACTGTAAGAATTGCTACTTAAATCTATTAATTTTATTTTAACAATTTCAAATGTAATACTGTATAATTTTATACATTAAAATATAAAAATGTAATATTTAGAGACATAAAGAAGTAATTCTAAACTTGGGCTTTAGTTTCTCGTAATATTTCTTCAATATACAAGTAATTTTCATTTGTTCTTTCATATGCTTTCTCAGTAAAAATATAAGTACCTTATAAGTCACCATTTCTCAAAGTAGGCTCAACTGAACAATAATAGATGTCACTGATAGAAAAGAAAAAAGACTCCACACGGAATTAATTTGAGAAAATTCTGGTTATAATACATTGAATATATTTTTTTTGCTGCAATACATCTCAGAGCCTTGAAACTAATATTAATTACAAATCCAAGGAACAAAATTTAGAAAATATCATCGGAAGTAAAAGTATCAGTTAGCTATTAAGTATATGACAAGGGTCATACAGTTGTCTGAATGAATCTTTAAGGCAGCTTAATAAGTAAACTGATGGATCTTCTTAGTCCTCTTTCACTGGGTCTTAAGATCATTGAAATGATAAATGACCCAAATTAATTCCCCAGTTTAGAGTTGTTGATTCCCCAATACCAGATTTGGTGGTGCATGGCCTCTGATTCAGCACCAAATGTTTCAGAATAGAAAACATTAGACTTCTTATGTTTTCATTTTTGTGTGTGTATGAACATGTATACATAGTATTTTAGCAATATCCAGCATTTCTGATCTGTCTTCTTTATTTTTTTGAGTTCCTTCTATCATGTTTTACACTTATTAGTATTATCAACACTTGGCCATTAGACTATCAAATGATAATTATGGCATTCGCTACATCTATGAACAAATACCAGGATGAAAAGAAAGAAAAACTATCTTTCCTCTCTGTTGTCATTGGGATTCCAGGAAGTGTTAGTACATTTTTGACAACCTTGTGTAATAGCCTGCATCTATTTTAACAAGTGAAGTTGAAGAAGAACCTTATTCTTTTAAACTTAAGATTTGTCATTATTTTGAGATTCATTAGTATAATTAGTTAGAGCATTGTCAATTTAGAAAACACCTAATGAGTCCAAGGCCATGGATTTGAGTCACATATAGGCCAGTAAATTTTGTACAGAAAGTATATTTTGTTTCCACCCATGCTTCACGCTTTGTCATTAACCAACGAATGTTTATTTTTTTGCCATTTTTTTAAAAAAAGAAGCAAGCAGGATCATATGCATATGTGGGCAGCATGCTCATTCATCATTATTAACTAACATCTTTAGCCATACTTCTAAGCACATAATTTACTTGAAAGATCCTCCCCAGAGGGAAAACTCAATATATAATAACATTTTATCTAACAAATGCTCCATTTTAACAAAGTGATTTCAAGTTGCTCTTTCTCTTATACAAGTATCAACATTTTTTAATTGAAAATTACTAGGCGAAATATTACAACAAACAAAAACAATTCAGAGATTCACAC
Organism: Canis lupus dingo; assembly: GCF_003254725.2. NCBI lineage: Eukaryota > Metazoa > Chordata > Mammalia > Carnivora > Canidae > Canis > Canis lupus. The sequence continues at coordinate 68,708,271 of NC_064281.1, forward strand.
ATTATTATCTACTAAAATCTAATTACTCTTTATTGCATAAAATCTCTTCACTTTAATTAAGTGAATTTAAATTATGATTCAATTTTTCTTCTCAGAGCAGACTGTACATAACAGCACAAAATTTCAATTGGAGAAGATAAAATTGTGGCATTTCTTCCTATCTTCTGCCATTTAAAAATAACAAAATGACAACTTGTCTGAGAAAAGTTTTAAAGTTTGACTAATGCTCCTTTTGTGTGAAATATACTTATCAGTTCAAAGTGGAAAAAAATCTAATCCTAGGGAGGATTGTCATCATAGAACTTCAAAGAAAGATTTATTTGATAGTTTCCTATTTTATGTTCAGTACAAAATTCCATTTCATTTGATTTCTCAGGAATTTCATACATCCTTAAACATGAAAGATTATGTGAGAAGAAAGATGCTTTATATGACCAAAAACCTGAAACTTGAAAAACTTCTATAATTTCCAAGATAAGGGCCACTCCTACTTTACTGAGCTCTGTATTGTACAGTTTGCATGCTTTTTGTCCCTTAAAAGATTAAAATCTCCTCCTCGTGTGTATAAATGTTTTAATTTTTCACTGATTTGCATATGTGGTCAAGAATAATATTCTAGGGTAGCCCGGGTGGCTCAGCGGTTTAGCGCCGCTGTCAGCCCAGGGCCTGATCCTGGAGACCTGGGATTGAGTCCCACATCGGGGTCCCTGTATGGAGCCTGCTTCTCCCTCTGCCTGTGTCTCTGCCTCTCTCTCTCTCTCTCTGTATCTCTCATGAATAAATAAATAAAATCTTAAAAAAAAGAATAATATTCTAGAAGGCAACAGAAATGATTTTTTTTTTCAAAATTAAAATTTGAAGTTATTTTGTAAACCTATATTAATGCACTCAGGAAAGACTCAAGCTTATAACTTATATTCCACTTTTAAGGCTATTTTTAATTTGCTCTGGAAAAATAAAAGGGAAGTCTTTTGACATGGATAAACAGGAGGTGAATCATGGTATTGAAGAGTCTGAAGCTTAAATGCACAGGCTCTCTTTAACAAAAGGATACAAAAAAACCCAAAAGGATACAAAATTACTAGTATAAGATTTGATTTAAACAAAATATTAATTTATAGAGAAAAAGCAATCACAACAAAGGACAAATTTATGAAAGCTGACATCACAAACATTGAAAAATCCAAGAAAATAGCATATGTGTGTCAACAAACTGCTTAACATATGTCTAGAATGATTTTTGCCAACATTTTTGGCTGCATGTCATTTGATTATCCCTTCATATGACAATGATTTTCTAAACATCAGTCCCCTTCTGAGGTCTATACAAGTGAGGGGCCTTAAGCTAAAACGTCACCAGCTTCATAGTAAATCTGCCTCTATTTGTATCAGTCATTTGATCACTGTGGCTGTTCAAATGATCTAAACTAGTAATAACATGCTGTTTCAAAACTCCATATCTAAGTACATCAATATCTATAAATCTAGGGGCAGCCCCAGTGGCTCAGCGGTTTAGCGCCACCTTCGGCCCGGGGCATGATCCTGGAGTCCCCGGACGGAGTCCCACACAGGGAGCCTGCTTCTCCCTCTGCCTGTGTCTCTGCTTCTCTCTCTGTGTGTGTCTCTCATGAATAAATAAATAAAATCTTAAAAAAAAAATTTTAAAAATAAAAATAAAATATCTATAAATCTATCATTTTATCAATGTATGTATATATACTCACACATATTATATATATACATATAAATATGACATTCATTTTAATTTTGGAATATATGTGAGGGCAAATGGTTCCTCAGGGAAAGTGTAAGTTATGTGGTAGGAGGTGGGTTTTATTTATATTCTGCAAATAAATTGAGATTACAAATATAATGCTGAGTACATTATATAATTCACTATCTAAATCTATAAAATACAGGTGAGATGGAAAAGCTATTTAAGGAATGAATTTACCTAAAATGTGCCTTGAATATATAGTTCTTCATTAAATATGTGTTTATTAGTGAGTAAACGAACTAACAAATATGTGGATAAATAATACAGCTAATGCTACCTCCAATCTTTTTCCCTCAACGACTGTTTGTCTTTCATTCTTATATCCATAAACTGCTCTTCCTATCTACAGTTTTGAAGTGGAGTCTAGTTCGCTTTGGGCAGCAGCACATCAAAAGTAACATGAATGCTAATAGCATAACATAGCTATATGCAGTAGGATTAACCTCATCATTCATTATGAACAGAGAGGTTTGAAGAGTCCAAAGAGGTGCTCTTAAAAGTGCTTAACATAATTTTTTATACTATATAAAAAAGGTTCCTTGGTTGAGTAAACTCTCCATGAGCCGCTGCTGGAGACTAACCATACATATGACATATTGAAAACATAGGTGGTCCTTCTCTAAATCAACCGGTTTTCCCTCTGACAGCACTCCTACTTCCCCCAACTCCACCATGTTCCTCTACTACCCCCTAGAGTGCCTCAGTCTCAGCACACACACTATCTCTGTCCTCTCCCCTCCAAGTTGATTTTCTACAGTACTGCCTTTGCTCCCTCAGGATCCTCAGGTTGCCCCTTCTTCATACCCCTTCACCTTCTCCTCCTAGAGGCCCAATCCAGGTTACTAGTTTCCATGCATGCCTTGGAGACAAAAGACTTATCTTCTAGTTTTTGGATTTCTTTTAATTTATTATTAGTCGAGTATGCCAAGTTAATTTTTAAGAGTTAATTGAGCTATAATTTAGAGCTTTGTGGTAAAACAAATCTAGTGTAAGAATAAAGGTATTGTTTATCTGACGATTTTACCAGTCTAGACTGCATGTCATGCCATTGTTGTTCTGTAAAGCATAAAAAGTAGGCATTACACCTCAGAGAAAATTTTAATTTATATAATTTCTATGCATTGTTAACCCAGAAAGACTTTTGAAGAAAAAGAGACTAGAATGACATAGAGTTAAAAATGAGTTTAGTACAAACTATAGTAGCATTTAATTCTCCATAAATGTTAGTTTATAAAAATAACTGACAAATACAGTTTAATACTTTTAATATAAGTATAAAATTCTTGAGGTCCTTGACTTACTTTGAAGATATATATTTCATTGTTTATGTCACTAATTGATATACATTTTGAATACCACACATTTTTTTAAAATATTTTATTTATTTATTCATGACAGAGAGAGAGAGAGAGAGAGAGAGGCAGAGGGAAAAGCAGGCCCCATGCAGGAAGCCCGACGCAGGACTCGATCCCAGGTCTCCAGGATCACACCCCAGGCGGAAGGCAGCACTAAACCGCTGGGCCACCGGGGCTGCCCTCACACAACATTTCATATCAATGCATTTTTAAAGACTTTGTTTAATCATGAGACACACAGAGAGAGGCAAAGACATAGGTAGAGGGAGATGCAGGTTCCCTGCGAGGAGACTGATGTGGGACTCGATCCCAAGACTCCAGGGTTATGCCCTGAACTGAAGGCAGACACTCCACCACTGAGCCACCCAGGCATCCCCTTATAAATGCATTTTTAAAATATTACTGCCTTTTCAGAAATCCATTTAAGCTCCCCATCCCAAGTGATCCTAATTAAAAAGGGGCAATTTTAATAATTTATAGAACATTTGGAAACCTCTGTCATTTAACAAGTTTATGATAAAGTTAATTTCACATTTTTTGATATTTTATTGAAATTCTTCTATGATTGTTACATCCCTACATTTACTTTTGGAGAATAATTAATAATTTATGGGAGAGGAAGTATGGGTTTTAAGTAATTCAGTTGCACTGTCCAAAAAATATAAACATTTTGAATAACATATCATCACTTGTTATGATGAATTACAAAAGCCTTACCAACAAACCCTACCCACTTCAGCATTTTCCATAGAATAAATGGTCCAAGAATGTAATACATAAAATGTGAAGGTAGAATCATAAGTTATTTTGGTATTTATAGGACAGTTCTAAAAAGGCTGTCCTGTTGGGATCATGATGCTCAGCAAATCAGGTAATATTTCATTGACAATGAACCTAGGGCACCAGAGAAATGGACCATTGTAAACAAGTCAATGCTCCAATTAAGTATCAGAGCCTTTACACTGGTACTTGTAGTGAGTACTAGAGTGCCACTCAGAATAATGAGGTAGGGACGCCTGGGTGGCTCAGCAGTTGAGCGTCTGGCTTCAGTCCAGGGCGTGATTCTGAAGTCCCAAGATCGAATCCCACATCAGGCTCCCTGCCTGGAGTCTGCTTCTCTCTCTGCCTGTGTCTCTGCCTCTCTCTCTCTGTGTCTCTCATGAATAAATAAATAAAATCTTAAAAAAAAGAATAAGGAGGTAGATGGCTAACTGTATAAATCAGATCAGTAGAATTGGAATTGCAGTAAAACTTGTATTTGCTCTATTCTTCTCAAAACACTGAATACTCGGTCTGAAAAGACATTGACTTTGAAAATTCATTAGACTTTTATTTTTTTAAGATTTTGTTCTTTTATTCATGAGAGGCATAGAGAGAGAGGCAAAGACATAGGCAGAGGGAGAAGTAGGTTCCCTGCAGGAAGCCCAACGCAGGACTTGGTCCCAGGACCCTGAGATCACCACCTGAGCCAAAGGCAGATGCTCAACTACTGAGCCACCCAGGTGCCCCTTCCTTTAGGTTAATAAAGGATTCTTTGATATGACAGGATTAGGATCAGTCTGAAGGTAAAGTTCCTTTAGTGTTTTGAACTTCAGTAACAGTACTAGAGAAGATGTAGCCTACCTATAATAACAACATTCACAGTAGAAGGAATCCAGAAAAATCCAGGAATAATATTTTATTTTCACTGCCAATGTTGTTACACTGTTTTTCCTTAAAATGAAAACACTCTATGCTCCAAACACTTTTCCTCTGCTATGTAGCCTCTCAAAAAAGACAAGCATAATACAACAGTAGTGTGCCAGATTGCATCTGTGGTTTCCCTTTCTTTAGAACTTAGTCAACAAAAAACAATTAATTGAAAAATTTAAGACTTTTTTTTTGCATGAAAGTAAAATGAATCACTGGTCTTCACCTTGTGTAAAAGAAAATCTAGGGATCCCTGGGTGGCGGAGCGGTTTGGCGCCTGCCTTTGACCCAGGGCGTGATCCTGGAGACCCGGGATCGAATCCCACGTCGGGCTCCCGGTGCATGGAGCCTGCTTCTCCCTCTGCCTGTGTCTCTGCCTCTCTCTCTCTCTCTGTGTGACTATCATAAAAAAAAAAAAATTAAATTTCTAAAAAAAAAAAAAAAAAGAAAATCTAAAAGAAATAGTGGAGATCAGCTGTGTTTTGACAAATGAGAAGAAGCCTTGGTTTTTACATTTTATCCAAAGACAGAAACTGACATTCAGCTAAGTTTCAGTAATGATAAAATGAAAATGTCCGATCTTAAAAGAAAACAGAAACTCTACGGTGATTATCTAAACACATGTCTAATCATTTAAAATGGGATATCTGCAGCCCCCTACTCAATAAAAACTGGCACAAATTAGCCATCTACTAAACACTATGTTGATTAAACCACAGTCACAGTTGTTAAAAAAAAAGTAAAGCAGTTTTCTACATTATTCAATGAAATACACAGTATATTTATTATCATGCATCCAAAAATATAATTGATTTCACAAACTATACAAAATTTCGATCTACTTAGCTGGTAGTCATACCTTACAACAGAAATAAAGAAGCTTAAAAATAAAGAAGGCTCAGAGTGGTATGATATTAGCCCAGGACTCTTTAAAAAATATATTTTTATCAATCCCAGTATAGTGCTTTGGAGAAATTACATGGTTAGTTTCTTATGTGTGTGTATTTCCTAAATTTAGAGCAGTAGCTGACAACTATTTCCTGAGGAGATGACCACATAGGAGTTTTGGTAGAATAGGAAAAAAAATAAACCCAATCTCCATGTTAAAAGAAACAACAACAACAACAACAACAACAAATCTGCTTTCTTCAGCAACCAAAACCTCTTTGACTCTTTTATCTCACAAGCAACAACTGAATAACTGAAGCTAAAGCCTGTCCTAGGGAAACAAGGACAAAGACCATTAATAGCATTATGATCCTTCTGTGCTTTAAAAGACACATTTAAAAAATTAAAGAAGGCACATTTTTCCCTGATCCTGTGCTTCCATCACAACATAGGCAAATAACACAGAGATGAAAAGCCACAACCAGTACAGTTTGCAACTACTCATCTGTTGAGAAATGAAAGTATGGTAGAAGAAATGGGTTCTTCACTAGGAACAGCAACTTGAGGACAGCACCACATACCTTTACTCATTTAATTGCATTAATCACAGCTCAGTGCTTCAGCCAAAGTTCAGCTATACACATGAGGCCAAATTCCAAGGCTCCTATGAGAGAAATCAGCTGCAGTTCGTCCACAGCATGTGTGTATAGCTATTCAAGCCTAGAGAGAGAAAAAAAATTCATATGGCATGATTATTACCAAGCAATTGCCCCACCTGCGTTTAATTACAGAGGTTGTTGTAGTAGTTAGGAATTCCTATTGAAATCTTTCCTTCATTGAAAGCCGTTACTTGGGTACTTTTATTTCTTATCATCCCCTCTTTGGGCTTTGATAATTTTTTCTCAGAGTAGGGAATCATTTCAAACTTTTCCCAATTACTTGCCCAAACATTATAGCAAGCTTCTAATATTTTACTATTCTGGCAATGTTGTAAAGCTAGTCCCAGAACTTAAAAAAAAAAAAAAAAAAAAAAAAAACCCTTCCAAATCATGTCCAGGAGGGAATGGAGAAATGTTAGTTTCATTTCACAGGTATGACCTTTACAAATTCTTATCATCTATATTGATGGAGAGACTTTATTCATCCTCTTTTTTTTAAGATTTTATTTATTTATTCATGAGACACAGAGAGAGAGAGAGAGAGAGAGAGGCAGAGACATGCAGAGGGAGAAGCTGGCTTCCTGCAGGTAGGAACTGATGCGGAACTCGATTCCAGGTTCCTGATGTGGAACTCGATTCCAGGACCTCGGATCCGGACCTGAGCCAAAGGCAGATGCTCAACCACTGAGCCACCCAGGTGCCCTATTCATCCTCTTAAATTCTCAGTAACACCACCCTCTAGTGTCTCTAAGTTGAGCAATGCTTTTTGTAATCAGCTAGGTGTACCTAGTGTACATTAGAGTTCTAGAACTATCAGGTTTTCTCCCATTCCTGTATCTTTAGCTTTGGCAGAAATTCATTCACCCTCTGTATACCTGCACCAGTTTCAGCCTTATTTTCATTTGTGACTTGAAGGCCTCAACACTAGAAGTATACACCAATTAAATATAAAAGTGTGTAAATTATGATAGTAAAAAGGCTTGGAATTGAGAAAGTACTTTTAACTCTTCAAAGCACTTTTCATACACATTATCATTTTTATATGTCACAATATTGTTCCTCCTCCCAGCAGCACACATGTATGTTTGTTGCTTTTAGAGAGAGATAAGTGGAATGATTCACTTGGGATAAAAATAAATAAAAATACTTGCTGTGATGAATATCAGGTCTTGTATGGGAGTGTATAATCACTATATTTTACACCAGAAACTAATATAATAACACTATATGTTAACTAACTGAAATTCAAATAATAACTTTAAAATAAATTAATAAAAAATTAATTCTTAACTAAATTTTCTCCTTAGGTAGTGTCTAATCCACTAGAGTTTAAGTTTCTTTTATTTTTTAAATATTTATTTATTTTAGAAGGAGAAATGGAAAGGAGCAAAGAGAGAGAGAGTCTTAAGCAGACTCCACACTGAGCAGGGAGCCCAACACGGGGCTCAGTCTCATAATCCTGAGATCACAACATTGAGATCACAACCTGAGCCAATACCAAGAGTCAGAGGCTTAACCAACTGCACCACCCAGGAGCCCCTAAGTTTCTTTTTTTTTTAAAGTACTTAACATCTTTATTTCCAAACATTTAGAGAGTGACAACTTTTTAACTTAATGTGAGGCACTGTGCTATGAATTTTAGGTGCATTATCTTATTTAAATATCACTATAATAATTTGAGGTAAATAAGGTCATTATCTACATCTTTTAGGTAATAAAACTGAATTGTTTTAGGATGGCTCATTCAGAAATATGTATAGGGACACCGAGGTGGCACAATCGGGTAAGCATCCAACTTTTGGTTTCCACTCAGATCCTGATCTCAGGGTCTTAAGACTGCACCCTGTGTTGGGCTCTGCACTCAGCATGGAGTCTGCTTAAGTTTCATTCTCTTTCTCCCTCTGTCTCTCTCCCATGTGCACACTCTCTCCCTGTCTCTCAAAAAAAAAAAATAAGTCTTAAAAAAAGGAAAACGTGTAATTCAAGCTACATATGTAATTTAAAATTTTCTAGCAGCTACATTAAAAATATTAAAAGCAAACAGGTGAAATTATTTTAATAACACAATTAACCAATTAGTCAAACTACTATTTCATCTTACAATTTATATAAAATATTAGTGATGTATTTCACATATATATGTGTGTATGCACATACACTAAATCTTCAAAATAGAGTGTGTATTTTATTACTTACAGTGCATCCCAATATGGATAGTCACATTGCAAGTTCCCAATAGTCTCATGGCTAGTCTCTATCTTTTATACAATATAGGTCCAGATATTAATTTGCCCACAGTCACAGAGCTAAAAATTTCCAGAGCCAGAACTCCAAATTTGGTCTAAAACCACAGTTCTTTTCTGAATCACTGGGCATCACTGCCTCCTACTAATTGCAATTGTTGAAGATCATTAATATTAAATATGAAAAATATACAGAATGTAATTTATCCAGTATTACAGTTTGATGGCCACAAGCCCACCTACTTTCTCAATAACAATGATTATTTGTTTATTGTAACATTTATGTAAAACGTACAATGCAAGTTGTTATGGACAACACAAAGATGACTGGGATTTTATGCAAAATAACTATTACATGAAACAAAATACCCATTCTCATATATCTGCGTGACCTGTGCATTCTTTCTGAAGACAGAGTACATGAGAATTCAAATTACAGTCACATTGCTTGGTAAGAGATATTTCAATGCAGGGTGACTGAAATCTCAGAATATTTTCATCAATATTCATATCAATATCGTCAATTAATATCAAATATTATCAATTTCATATCAATGGTGGTTTTGTTAGGAGATGAAAATGAACATGAGTAGGGGCTACCACAATGCTCACCTCTTTGACTCTTTTTAAACTAGGTCTCCATGGCTGATCAACCCCTTTTTCACATTAACACCTTATTTCTCAGTTTTACTCAATTCTTACCAGCCTGAGAAACATCCTTATTCATTGAAGTATTTTAAAACTCTTCTCTGATCATTCTATAATTATATAATGGCTTCATAGTTTAATCTTCACAAATTATACAGATTTCCATGTTTATAGAGTACACATTGCCATAATTTCCCTTTTCTGATTTTAGCAGAACTCCAGATCAAGTTCCAAATTGGAACACTGAACGAACAAAATGCAATAAATGTCACCACTCTTTCATGGCATTTGCTCCAAAATCGAAATTTCTACAGTATCTTTTTAGCTTTTGAGGGCTTTTGTTAATTACATAGTTTTTAATGTAAAACAAATTCTGAAAATGTGTAGCCACACAATTGGAGGACCATATGCTGAAGGTCAGCATTGAACTGAAAATGACATGGGTTTGAATTTCCCAACTTTCCATACTTTATACTTATAGAACCTTGGACATTTTATCTGGTCTCTGTGAGTCTCTGTTTCCTCATTTGTTAATAAAAAAAGAAAATGAAACTAATAATAGCTATTTCACAGAATGTTTTGAGGATTAATAGGACAATGTATGTAATACTGATGGTGCAAAAAAGACATTCATTCACAATCAAGGAGTCCTTTTCTTTGTACTACAGAGTTGAGTCCCCATCAATCCTTTTAGAGTTAAAGCACCAAGAGGAAAACTTTGGCCACGTGCCCTGGCTTTTGGCTATTTCATCTGATGCCATCATCTGATAGAACACAGGAGAAGAGAAAATGGGAAACATTTTCATTATTTTCAGGTGTGGATTTCAGTCTAAACAACAAACTGCATTTCTCAGACCATTTTCTGATTCACTTAGTTCAACTGGTAGTCTCCTTGGTCTGTAAGTAATATTTCTCCTCTACAGAGATAATTTTCTATTGGACTGACATTTAAAACTAAATATTGTGCTATATATTATAGCATAGTATAGATTAACTGTAAAGCAATCATGTAGCTGAATTTAGGAATTAATATACTCTCAGTGGACATCCAGAGTCTGTTACTCTTCAGCTCCATGGTCTTGCACAAAGTATCTGCCCTCTATGAATTTCAGTTTCAGGAACTGTAAAATGTGTATAACTATTAATCTCTTGATTCTGTCAGGATGATAACCAAATGCTTTGTAACAATCTGAATAGTTCTCTCCTCCTGCATTGAATTTAGATGGAAATTTTAAGAAATCAATTAGTTGGTACCAAAAGTGGATGTTATATTTTATATCTAAGGTCTCAGTATTCCATGTTCATAACTGCTATTAATTTATTTTTCTAAATAAGGGACTGTAATAAAAAATAAAAATGAGTTGAGTTGTAAAATATAAAAATAAAGTGGATGTTATAAATGATTATTAGTGCTCCCAGAGTGCCTCCATGGCATTGTCTCCACACTGTCCTGAATCAGTAAGCAATTTTATTTTCATTGAGTTCCTGCCATCCTCTAAGGCAGAGTATTATCCAGAAATGCAAACCCCAAGGGGTCAGAACTGCAACCATTTAACAGCTTCTGATTTAACCTTCAAGACATTTTCCTAATTACCAAGAAGAGGACAATGTATGTACTGGATACTGTGAATAATGAAGTCAGAGTGACAGGAGGAGTAAAATGTAATAGTAAATACTTCAGTATGTCCTCTTTCATGAAGATCACACTGAACTACGGTGCTCATGACACTCTCAGTTGTGGCGTCACAAGTAAAAATAAAAAGATAAATAAAAAGCAAAAGGAAAGTGATGTGAGGATTATTTGAACCAAGGTTTTTACCTTTAAATAATATCAGAAATTGGAAATAAGGCAGTTATGAAGATGGAAATGGACATACTAGGGAAAAAAAGTAATAAAGATCTGCCCTTCAATTGAAAAAAAAAAAAAAAAGCAAAACAAAAACAACCACCAAAAACTTTTCATGAAGAAGCTATTAGAGAAAATCAACTCATGATAATTAGCATTTTTCCCTTTCTTGATGTTCTACCCTATGCGGATGCACTCCTTCGTTCATTCAGTAGACAAAAATTAAAACGAATACTGTGCTCTTGGCATCCAAAAACATTATCTACTTTTTCTCTTTTTATTTCAGGAAAGAGTCTCCGCTTCAAAACAAAACAGAGCACTAGAAAGATAATTTTTCTCTCTTGGTTAGGTATGGAAAATGGATTTTTTTCCCTAAAAACCTATACCTTTCTGAGGAGGAACTTAGAAAATTCACCTGGTTCATTGATTCTCTGGCCTCTGGGTAAATTTAAGGACTCACACTTTGAAGTAAAAATCAGAGTAGACCGGCTGGGAAGGTTTTAATTGTTGCTCTGCTTTTAATCCCATGACTGGGACGGGGAAATTAGCTCTGTTTGGAGATACCCACGACCCCAGAGCCCTTAGCCAGCCATATTGCCCCTCCTTGCTTTAGCGTTTTTGAGAGAACTGCTACACCTTAGCCTGTCCTGGCGTCACTGACTAGGTAGCGGGAGCGCGCCTGCAAGCGTCAGTCTTGCGGGCTCAGGGCTGGGTTCCTCCCTCTCTTGCATCTTTCCTACCTTAGAAATGGTGCTGTCCACGCCCACAATGCTGCATAGTTCCAAGCATCAAAGCGCTGGACCTCACTAAAGCCACTCGGAGCCACCGACCTGCTAACTCTCCCATGTACTTATTGTCTGGGGTAGCCAAATGCTAGATCTCCCTCCCATCCCCCTCTCTGCCACCCTCAGGACATCAATCTGAAAGGCAAGCGAGGTACCAGAACTGGCTCACCATTGAGTGTGGTATGTGCAGACAGTCTCTTGGTTACAACTACGGTTTTACCTGGCTCATGTTCCTACTTCCACTAATTTGCCTTTAAGTACCCTTTGTATGAGAAACGGTGCTTCTGAATGCTTGTCCTCTAGCTGCAATCAGGGCCCTCATGGGGATCAGGAGAAAAGCACACAGAACAAAAATGAAATAAAACTTCTGTAAGATAATATAAATGAATTAAACTTAAAAGGAAGTTAAGACAGCAGCGAGTGGAGGACCGAGAGGAGCAACGAGTGCCCTAGTTTTTATCCTGCAAAACCCGCAGCCTGAAAGCAGTGCATTTTCCCCAGCAGCGGGTCCGACCTGGGAGCTAGCAGCCAGCACACATTCTGCAGCCTTCGCGAAGCAGCAAACAGTACTTCCTAAGCTTACCTCCTTCTCGCTCTCGCCCTTCTCTCCCAATTCCCGGTCAGCCGGGAGGGTCTGCTCCCGGAGTGGTAGGAGATGTGGGGTGCAGGAAGTGGGGACGTGAGGGGGGTACCCAGCAGTAGGTGCTGCGCCATCCCCTCCCAGCAGGCGGCCCGGGCCTTCGTTTACTTTTCCCCTCACCCTCGCCCTCCACTCATTCAACCCCCCTCTTTTCCCCCTTCTTCCCCACTCTTTAATCCCTCCCCCTTGCCTTTGAAAAGGGCTGGCTGGCCACTGGATCCTTGCAGTCGGCGAACCGTCCGGGAGGGAGGTGCAGTGAGCCTGAGCTACTTGCGGCCGCCCTCGTGGCAAAGCGGAAAGCAAGCTGAACTGAATGCGCCGAGTGACATTAGCAGCGGCGACACAGGCAGATCAGGAAGTCCCGGCATTCTGAACAGCCCCAGAGGCAGCCTCCACAACTCCAGCTGCTACAGGAACTGTGAGCTGTGGCGGTAGAGCTAGCTACAGCAATCGCAGTCTTGGTGGAGCTGGCGGAAGCCTTTTCTCTTTTTTACTACTGTAGAGGCTTCATTCACTGGGTAAGTATCGGGTCCAGGTGCCAGAACAAAGCGCGGCCCGTGAGGCGTGAGTACCGTACTTAGTACGCTGAGGCTTCCTGCTGCACATTCCTGGGGGCTTGACTACAACAAGAATGGTTTTGGAGACGCTTCTGGAGTCCTCCCAACCCCCTGGCCCCATCTGTTCCCTGGAGGTAAGATAAAGCAAACCCCAGGGGTGAGAGCAGGTAGAATATCTTTTGGCTTGACTTGGTTACTTTGCGAAAACTCTCACTTCTGTCAGAAAAGTGTCTACTTGTGAATTTCCCCGACATTGGCCCTGCAGAAAAAGGTCTTTCACTTTAACAGATATAGCCAGCTTCAGTGAGGCTGAGGGAAACTCTAATATCTGAGCAGGTGCTGAGAAAAGATCACACCCCGGACTCTGGCTAGCCCAGCGGAGCTGAGGGAGCTGTGCGTTTGTAATCTCTGAGGGCTTTGGGTTTGGATCCCAGCCAGACTGACTCTAACTCTTGGGGGCTCGACCTTTGGCGCAGAGTGAAGGAGAGTGCAGGGCGACACAGAGTGCGCAGAGTCCCCCAGGCCATTCTGCCTGGTGCTGGCCTCCCCGCCTTTCCTTCCCGCCCTACTTAAGGAGCTGTGGTCAGCCAGCAGCACTTGCTGAATATGGAGGTGGTAGGTGTGGAAAATTCTGCCTAGCTTTAAAAAAGAAATTTCTTATAATCGCGTAGCTGAAAAACAACATACATTCCTCACTTTAAAAAATATATATTTTTTTCTAAGAGCGTAGCTGAACCTAAAATTGTCCCTCTTTCACTAAAGAAATGACTTTTAATCTTTTAGCCAAAAAAACCCCGTAAAACAAAAAACCCACAAAATAACAACAGCGACAAAAACAAAACCGCTTACCTAGCCCATAAATGAATGGCATTTATTAAGATAGAACCTAAAAACAGTTCATCTCTCCACAAAGGAATTATTTAAGCGGCGTAGCCATAAACAGCCCCATTTCTCGAAAATGAATGCCTAAATAAAGACATCATCAGAAAAGGTGACTTTTTAAAAGCATGTAACCGCAAATGGGTGCTTTTCCTTAGAGACTTTAGAAGAGCAGAGGCAGTCTGCCTTCGGTTGGAGACACACGATTTACATGAGTGCTTAGCCACAAATTAACTTCCTTTGGGAAAAAAAAAAAAAAAAAGCGGCGAGGTCCCTTTTCTAGAGTGTACGACGGGAACCACTTCCTTTCTTCCCCCAAAGAAATACTTAGAGTTCAACTGAAAATGGCCTCATCGTTTCCATATGAATTAATTCCAGGTTTTGCCACTTTGGCCGCCTTTGCGATTTTGGGTGCGAGGCGCCCGGCTGCATGTATAGAATGAGTGTTCCCAGGCTTCTGTAGGAGGGGTCTCCCATCTCCGAGTGGGCTGCCCTTCCAAAATATTGGCTGGGGGCGGGGAATCGAAACTTGCGCCACTGCGGCGCACACCCACAAAACAAAGACCTAAGAAGAAGAGAGGGGCTAGCACAAAAGAATAAATTAAATAGCAAGAACAAAACGAAAGCAAGTCCTTGTGTGCAACTATCTCATAATGACATTTATTTATTTATTTTGTATATTTTTTTATTGGAGTTTGATTTGCCAACATATAGCGAAACACCCGGTGCTCATCCTGTCAAGTGCCCCCCTCAGTGCCCATCACCCAATCACCCCAACCCCGGCCCACCTCCCTTTCCACCCCCTCTTGTTCGTTTCCCAGAGTTAGGGGTCTCTCATGTTCGAAGTAAGTCAATCGGAAAATGACAATCATGATGGCATTTAAACCTAGCACAGGAACTGTTTTTGTACCAAGGAAGGTATGGGGAAGAAAGTGATTAAAAACCGGGATAGGCTGGGAAGGGGGCCAAAAATATCGGAAGGAGGCGATGGTGTTGGAGGGGCTGCTTGCGTGCTGTTAAGCGCTGCAACAGGGAAACAACCTGAGGAGAGTGCAGAGAATTCTGAACACAGCCTAACACCTGAGAAGGTAGTGGAGCCTTAGGACCAAAGCGACTCTTCCTCCTCCCATCAAAGGTAAAAAAAAAAAAAAAAAAAAAAAAAAAAAAAGGTTACTTGCGGGGCACCCTTTTGAACTTGGTAAAGACTAAATGGAATTCCACTCTTAATCTTATTTGAAACAAACTCGCACAATCACAGCTGGAAATCTAAGCCTCAGGGCTGTCCTTCAGCCTGTGTATGTTGCAGGAGGTGGGGGTTTGACAGCAAGTAGAAGTGACATTATGTGTAGATCCCCTCCCCTTTCTCCCTTTGTCTGGTTCATCCGAGGAAGTGAGGACGCTGTGCGGGCGGTTTTGACGAATGAGCCAAGAGATAGAAGCGCTAAGGTCTAAAGATATCTTTCTCCCTCTACTAAATTAAGAATTGCCTCGCGCAGCTCGCACGGGCTAAGTCCAGCCACCGCTGCCATCGCGCTGCTTCTGCCAAGCGGCAAGGGAGCGTCTCCGTCCGCGAAGCCCGAGAACCTTTTTCTCCAGTCGTCTTCTGGGCAGCCCCTCCTTCTGGCAATGATGTCAGCCCTGGAGAGGCAAGGCCAAGAAGAAGCCAGGCGCGTGGTGGGTTCACCAGTGCTAGCAGCCCTGCTCCGCGCGCTCCCCGTGCGCAGCCGCATTGCTTCCTTTCGGCCTCCATCCCTACTCTAGCTCTCAGCCCCTCCTTCCAGTTTACCAGCTCCTCCGAGGCGCGCAGAGACCTGGGAGGCGGGAGAGACTACTGCGGGCTGGGCTGCAGCCAGCGCGTTGAACCTCGGGATCAAACACAAATTTAAGATCTCTCACTCCTTTTCTCCTTTGCCTTCCCCTCCCCCCGGCCTCTCCCCCTTTCAGTTTACTCCTTCACTATTAACTGTGAAGTTACTTATTTAGGCATTGTAGAGGGCAAGCTCTTCGGATAAAATAATAATAGTTACCACTGTTAAATTTCCGCTGTTTTCTCTCCTTCCTGAATGATAAGGGGGGTGTGAAGACTGGTGTCTCTAAAATCCCGTGGACAGGCCTCTTTTCTCTAGCAACAGAGCAAGCTCTCTAGAAAGCCAAGAGCATCTTCCTGGCAAAGAAACGGTGCGGTGGGGGAGGGGGTCAACTGAAGGCGGTGGCGCCTTGTGAGGAGTCCCCTTCACTGAAAGAGGGGCCTGGAAATTGGGAGTTGTGAAAAGAAAAGTTCTAGTTGCTGCTGCTGCAGAGGAGAGGCCACCGTGCTCTTTGTGATAAGGATGCACAGTCGCTTTTTGGAGACCAGCGCGCCAAATTGGGAAGATTCAGGAATGGGATTTTTCAAGTCACAAGCCTCTATAGGCTTCCTCTGTGTTTACTTTTCTCCTTTTAAGGACAACCCAGCTGCTTTCCCGTATTTGAGGCTAATCCTTTTCCCAAAAGGATTGCTGACAATCTTTTCTTTACTTTGGGAGAAGGACCCCAGCAGGCAGCTGAGAAGGTTGCATAGGGCAAGAGGGAGGGGAACTAGGCAAGATGTAGGCAACTGGATCTCAGAACTGTTAACCTTCCCAAGGGAATTACATTCAGAGAGGATCACAACAAACTACTTACTGATTGTATGTTGGTTTGGAGGCAGGTGGGAAATTTTGAGGGAAGGGAGCAGGAGGAAATAATTGTTACGTTTTGTAAATCTAGGATTTTTTGTTTTCTTCTAACCTTTGCTAGAAGGCTTCCCTTATGTGGTATATTAGAAAAGGCAGCAAATTTAAACTTGATTTGCGTTTGAAATACAGAAATGGGAAGGAAACACAGACCAAGCATAAAAACACTCGTTTTCTAGAGTTCAATTATTTGCTGAAGGTTGAAAGGAGTCCTTTTTGTTTTTTGTTTGTTTGTTTTTGTTTTAATCTCTGGATTGCAATTCTGATGGACCTGCAAGTAGTGCTGGTTTTGGCAGATGGAATTCCTGGCAGAATGGATTCCAAGTTTCACACTATTTATTCTCCTGGTATCCAAATTTTTATGGTTTTTCCAAGAGAGAAATTCCTGATAGCTTCCAGAATGTTGGTGGCAGGAAAAAATCTGGTAAGAGCCTTAGAAAGCAGAAATTTCCCCTTTTCTCTATGCAATCAGTCCACAACAGCCTTTAGCCAATTTATAAGGTTCCTTTTTTTAATATAATAAATTTATTTTTTATTGGTGTTCGATTTGCCAACATACAAAATAACACCCAGTGCTCATCCCGTCAAGTGCTCCCCTCAGTGCCTGTCATCCATTCACCCAACCCCCGCCCTCCTCCCCTTCCACCACCCCTAGTTCTAGTTCCTTTCCCAGAGTTAGGAGTCTCTGATGTTCTGTCTCCCTTTCTGATATTTCCTACCCATTTCTTCTCCCTTCCCTTCTATTCCCTTTCACTATTATTTATATTCCCCAAATGAATGAGACCATATAATGTTTGTCCTTCTCCGATTGACTTATTTCACTCAGCATAATACCCTCCAATTCCATCCACATTGAAGCAAATGGTGGGTATTTGTCATTTCTAATGGCTGAGTAATATTCCATTGTATACATAAACCACATCTTCTTTATCCATTCATCTTTCAAAGGACACCAAGGTACCTTCCACAGTTTGGCTATTGTGGACATTGCTGCTAGAAACATCGGGGTGCAGGTGTCCCGGTGTTTCATTGCATCTGCATCTTTGGGGTAAATCCGCAGCAATGCAATTGCTAGGCCATAGGGCAGTTCTATTTTTAACTCTTTGAGGAACCTCCACACAGTTCTCTAGCGTGGCTGCACCAGTTCACATTCCCACCAACAGTGTATGAGGGTTCCCTTTTCTCTGCATCTTCTCCAACATTTGTGGTTTCCTGCCTTGTTAATTTGCCCCATTCTCACTGGTGTGAGGTGGTATCTCATTGTGGTTTTGATTTGGATTTCCCTGATGACAAGTGATGCAGAGCATTTTCTCATGTGCTTATTGGCCATGTCTAGGTCTTCCACTGTGAGATTTCTCTTCATGTCTTTTGCCCATTTCATGATTGGATTGTTTGTTTCTTTGGTGTTCAGTTTAATAAGATCTTTATAGATCTTGGAAACTAGCCCTTTATCTGATATGTCATTTGCAAATATCTTCTTCCATTCTGTAGGTTGTCTTTTAGTTTTGTTGACTGTTTCCGTTGCTGTGCAAAAGCTTCTTATCTTGATGAAGTCCCAATAGTTCATTTTTGCTTTTGCTTCTTTTGCCTTCGTGGATGTATCTTGCAAGAAGTTACTGTGGCCGAGTTCAAAAAACGGTGTTGCCTGTGTTCTCCTCTAGGATTTTGATGGACTCTTGTCTCACATTTAGATCTTTCATCCATTTTGAGTTTATTTTTGTGTATGGTGAAAGAGAGTGGTCTAGTTTCATTCTTCTGCATGTGGATGTCCAATTTTCCCAGCACCATTTATTGAAGAGGCTGTCGTTCTTCCAGTGGATAGTCTTTCCTTCTTTATCGAATATTAGTTGACCATAAAGTTTGAGGGTCCACTTCTGGATTCTCTATTCTGTTCCTTGATCTATGTGTCTGTTTTTGTGCCACAACCACACTGTCCTGATGACCACAGCTTTGTATTACACCCTGAAATCTGGCATTGTGATGCCCCCAGCTATGGTTTTCTTTTTTAAAATTCCCCTGGCTATTCGGGGTCCTTTCTGATTTCACACAAATCTTAAAATAATTTGTTCTAACTCTCTGAAAAAAGTCCATGGTATTTTGATAGGGATTGCATTAAACGTGTAAATTGCCCTGGGTAACATTGACATCTTCACAATATTAATTCTGCTAATCCATGAGCATGGAATATTTTTCCATCTCTTTGTGTCTTCCTCAATTTCTTTCAGAAGTGTTCTATAGTTTTTAGGGTATAGATCCTTTACCTCTTTACTTAGGTTTATTCCTAGGTATCTTATCCTTTCGGGTGCAATTGTCAATGGGATTGACTCCTTAATTTCTCTTTCTTCAGTCTCATTGTTAGTGTATAGAAATGCCATTGATTTCTGGGCATTGATTTTGTATCCTGCCACGCTACCAAATTGCTGTATGAGTTCTACCAATCTTGGGGTGGAGGCTTTTGGGTTTTCTATGTAGAGTATCATGTCATCAGCGAAGAGGGAGAGTTTGACTTCTTTGCCAATTTGAATGCGTTTAATGTCTTTTTGTTAACTGATTGCTGAGGCTAGGACTTCCAGCACTATGTTGAATAGCAGTGGTGAGAGTGGACATCCCTGTCTTGTTCCTGATCTTTGGGGAAAGGCTCCCAGTGCTTCCGCATTGAGAATGATATTTGCTGTGGGCTTTTCGTAGATGGCTTTTAAGATGTTGAGGAATGTTCCATCTATCCAACACTCTGAAGAGTTTTGATCAGGAATGGATGCTGTAGTTTGTCAAATGCTTTCTCTACATCTAATGAGAGGATCCTATGGTTCTTGGTTTTTCTCTTGCTGATATGATGAGTCACATTGATTGTTTTATGAGTGTTGAACCAGCCTTGTGTCCCGGGAATAAATCCTACTTGGTCATGGTGAATAATCTTCTTAAAGTACTGTTGTATCCTATTGGCTAGTATCTTGTTGAGAATTTTTGCATCCATGTTCATCAGGGATATTGGTCTATAATTCTCCTTTCTGGTGGGATCTTTGTCTGGTTTTGGAATTAAGGGGATGCTGGCCTCATAGAATGAATTTGGATGTACTCCATCTCTTTCTATCTTTCAAAACAGCTTTAGTAGAATAGGTACGGTTTCTTCTTTAAATCATAGAATTCCCCAGGGAAGCCATCTGGCCCTGGACTTTTATGTCCTGGGAGGTTTTGGATGACTGGTTCAATTTCCTCCCTGGTTATTGGCCTGTTCAGGTTTTCTATTTCTTCCTGATCCAGTTTTGGTAATTTGTGGCTTTCCAGAAATGCGTCCATTTCTTCTAGATTGCCTAATTTATTGGGGTATAGATGCTCATAATATGTTTTTAAAATCATTTGTATTTCCCTGGTGCTGGTAGTGATCTCTCCTTTCTCATTCATGATTTTATTAATTTGAGTCTTCTCTCTCTTCTTTTTAATAAGGCTGGGTAATGGATTATCTATCTTATTAGTTCTTTCAAAGAACCAACTCCTGGTTTTGTTGATCTGTTCCACAGTTCTTCTGGTCTCGATTTCGGTGAGCTCTCCTCGAATCTTTATTAACTCTTCTGCTGGGTGTGGGATCTATTTGCTGTTTCTTCTCTAGCTCCTTTATGTGTAAGGTTAGCTTTTGTATTTGAGTTCTTTCCAGTTTTTGGATGGATGCTTGTGTTGCGATGTATTTCCCCTTCAGGACTGCTTTTGCTGCATCCCAAAGATTTTGAACGATTGTGTCTTCATTCTCATTAGTTTCCATGAATCTTTTTAATTCTTCCTTAATTTCCTGGTTGACCCTTTCATCTTTTAGCAAGATGGTCCTTAACCTCCACGTGTTTGAAGTCCTTCCAAACTTCTTGTTGTGATTTAGTTCTAATTTCAAGGCATTATGGTCTGAGAATATGCAGGGGACGATCCCAATCTTTTGGTATTGGTTCAGACCTGATTTGTGACCCAGTATGTGGTCTATTCTGGAGAAAGTTCCATGTGCACTTGAGAAGAATGTGAATTCAGTTGAGTTTGGATGTAAAGTTCTGTAGATATCTGTGAAATCCATCTGGTCCATTGTATCATTTAAAGCTCTCGTTTCTTTGGAGATGTTGTGCTTAGAAGACCTATCGAGTGTAGAAAGCGCTAGATTGAAGTCACCAAGTATAAGTTTATTATTATTCAAGTATGTCTTAATTTTGGTTATTAATTGATTGATATATTTGGCAGCTCCCACATTCTGGGCATATATATTGATGATTGTTAAGTCCTCTTGTTGTATAGATCCTTTAAGTATGATATAGTGTCCCTCTTCATCTCTCACTACAGTCCTTGGGGTAAATTTTAGTTTATCTGATAGAAGGATGGCTACCCCTGCTTTCTTTTGAGGGCCATTTGAATGGTACATGGTTCTCCAACCTTTTATTTTCAGGCTGTAGGTGTCCTTATGTCTCAAATGTGTCTCCTGTAGACAGCAAATAGATGGTTCCTGCTTTTCTATCCAGTCTAAAACCCTGCGCCTTTTGATGGGTCATTAAGCCCGTTCACATTCAGTTAGTATTGAGAGATATGAGTTTAGTGTCATCATGATATCTATTCAGTCCTTGTTTTTGTGGATTGTTCCACTGAACTTCTTCTTAAAGGGAAATTTTAAGAGTCCCCCTTAAAATTTCTTGCAGAGCTGGTTTGGAGGTCACATATTCTTTCAGTTCTTGCCTGTCTTGGAAGCTCTTTATTTCTCCTTCTATTCTGAATGAGAGCCTTGCTGGATAAAGTATTCTTGGTTGCATGTTTTTCTCATTTAGGATCCTGAATATATCCTGCCAGCACTTTCTGGCCTGCCAGGTCTCTGTATGAGGTCTGCTGTTACCCTAATACTCCTCCCCATATAAGTTAGGGATTTCTTGTCTCTTTGTGCTTTAAGGATCTTCTCTTTGTCTTTGGAATTTGCAAGCTTCCCTATTAAATGTGGAGGTGTTGAATGGTTTTTATTGATTTTAGGGGGGGATCTCTCTATGTCCTGGATCAGAATGCCTGTTTCCCTTCCCAGATTAGGAAAGGTTTCAGCTATGATTTGTTCAAATACATATTCTGGACGTCTGTCCCTTTGGGCGCTCTCGGGAACCCCAATTAAACGTAGATTTTTTTCCTCAGGCTGTCACTTATTTCCCTTAATCTATCCTCATGTTCTTTTAATTGTGTCTTTTTTCGTCAGTTTCCCTCTTTGCCATCAACTTGTCTTTTATGTCACTTACTCGTTTTTCCACCTCGTTAATCCTCGTCGTTAGGACCTCTATTTTGGGTTGCATCTCATTCAATTGATTTTTAATTTCTGCCTGATTAGATCTAAATTCTGCAGTAATTTTTGAGTCCTTTATGCTTTTTTCTAAAGCTACCAGTAGCTTTATAATAGTGCTTCTGAATTGGCTTTCTGACATTGAGTTGTAATCCAGATTTTGTAACTCTGTGGGAGAGAGGACTGTTTCTGATTCTTTCTTTTGAGGTGAGGTTTTCCTTCTAGTCATTTTACTCAGTGCAGAGTGGCCAAAAACAAGTTGTTTGGGAAAAGGAGAAAAAGAGAGAAGAGAAAGAAGGAAAGAAAAAGAAAAAAAGAAAGAAGAAAAAAGGAGGAAAAAGGGGGGGACTGCTGAAGCAAACTGAAATCAAAAAACAAACAAACAAAAAAAAAAACAAGGGGGTGTATCCTCTGATTCTGTATTCTGTAAGTCCCTCTACTTCCCCTGGAACTTTCCAGTGCTGTTTGGTCAATAATTTGTTTCTCCCCTGTCCCTCTAGCTGGTCTTTGGGGAGGGGCCTGCTATGCTGATTTTCACGTGTTAGCACTTGGGGGAGCTGCTCAGCCCTGTGCCTGCTTGCATAAGGATGGAATGTTCAGTATATATATCTGTGAAATCTATTTGGTACAATGTATCATTTAAGGCCCTTGTTTCTTTGTAATGTTGTGCTTAGAATATCTGTCATTTGCAGAAAGTGTGGTGTTGAATTCTTCTACTTTCAGTAAGTTATTATCTAAGTATCTCTTTACTTTGGTTATTAATTGATTGATATACTTGGATCTCCCACATTTAGGAAAAATAAATAATGATGGCTATAATTGTCATTTCCAGCCCAGATCTGAAAGGATAATTCTTTTTCCTAGCTACTCTTCTCAACTCAAATGTGTAGATTTAGGAAAATAAGAAAAGGAAAGGAAAAAGAAAGAATAGACTAAATCCTCAGATAATTTTTCTCTCTTTAATAAAACTAATTTAATTAATATATCTTTTAGCCTGAAAATAATAAAAGCAATTTGTTGATGAATTTAATTAAACTATATAAAATTAATTTATTTTTAAAATATTTAAGTGATTAGAATACAAGTTGAGATTTGTACTGATTTTAGAATTTATTTACTGTTATATGAAATGAAAATAAAACATTAAGTTTTCTACCACACTTTGTTTTAATCCATTCTCCTAGCTAATACCATTAATTTTATAGTATCCTATGTTTAAATCATTTTTATATTTATATCATATCATTTTGAAAGTATATATATTAATGTAGTCTCAAAAGATTTTGAATAGAAAAAGAAAGAATGGTTATACCTATTTTTTTTCCAGTGGGAAAACTGAAGGTTTTCAACTGAAGTGAAATCAAATAGGCTTTCCAGATGGTAAGAGGGGAATCTTATACAGGATTGGTGGTTTTCAGTCTCTAGACTTGGGCTTTATCCAGCATCCCACATTGCTTATCATTTCTTTGAGTATATTTTTTGGAAGTTTTGAATGTAAAAAACAACAAAAAAAATTCAGTTTTTAGAACATCTATATTGTTATATAGTATCTATTTTAGGGAATATTCTTCAATGATTTTTAAGTAGTGGTTTTCTTCTGACATGCCATCTGTGAAGCAACATGTGTTTGGGAATTAACTTTGTATAGGTTTGGATCACATCAAGCAAAAGGACATTAAGCTTCCAATATGCAAATCATTGTTATCTTCAGGCTTCTAATCTTTATCCTATGGTTTTTGGTATGGAAAATGAGAGCAGTTTTATTTAAATTGTGTGAACTAAATATATTTTGTGATTTATTGATTTATATATCTTTAGTACCTATAGAGTGACCTTGGGCAAATAACTTAATCTCCCTGGAGTACAATTTTCCCAAAAGTAAAATGAAAAGTAAAAAAAGAAAATGTAAATTATTTCAAGTCCTTTTTCAATGAAAAAAGTATGTTTTACAAAAATCAATAGTCATATAAAGCATTCTTTCTTTGTCCCATGGTACTGCAGGGATTACCAGTTTTACTGCATTGATCCATTAACAACTAAAAAAGTATTGCTTGCCAAACATTATACTACTTTAGATGTGGGGTTTGGACTGGGTTGTGAAGGATGACCATTAAAGAGTTTAAAGTAGTACCTGCTTACATTCTGATTGGGCAAAACCAGTGAACAACAAAAATAGCAAAGTAATATGTAGTCACATCAAATTAAATTCAACATACATTGAGTGCCAGGTGGTATATTACAGTATGCCAAATATGGTCCAGGTTTTATAAACTCTGGAAGTAGAGGAGACCAGAAAGATCATTTGGTCCAACTCCTTCATTTTACAGTAAGTAAACTCAGGGTATAGGAGTTCATGTAAGGCATTGGGTGATAGCATTAATACTCCACAACCTTACCTGTTCCCTGCTTTGCTTGAATGCAATAATAGTTTTGTACCTTATCAGAAAGTTAAATATATCCAAGACTTGTTTAATTCTTTGGCTTTATTAGGCTCAATAAGTTCCCAATTTGACTCAGAGAAGGAAAATACTATGTTTTCCATATTTTCTTTTGAATTAGATTTAAAATGTCTTTGTTGTTCATGTTATAAAACATGGAAAATGAGGTTTTGACATGAAGGCTAAATAAATAAAGTATCAATGTATTAAAGTTTATAAATATTTTAACTGTTTAAAAAACTTGAAAACCCATTTACTTAAAATGGCAAGCAATATACATTCCTCAAAGGATGGTTTTATTTTTATAAATGTGTATTTACCTAAATACTTAGAAGTACATTTTCTGAAGTTTTAAATATAATTTGGGAATGATTTTAACTTTGGTCTGTTTTCTACATGATCTTATTTTCCATGCTGGGGTATATGTCTGTTAGGGAATACAATTCAGGTAAAGGTAGTCTGGCAAAATATGGCAAAGCAAAGCTTTGATTTCTTCCCTGAATAAACTTAGACTTATTTTTTTTACTTTGTGGCACACAGAAGGCTAGGGACTGTTTTTCAGTTTAGTGTGAAACATGCAACCTCTTTGAAACTGCCTAGGCTGGCTTCTCTCTCCCACTTCTAATATTATATATGTAGAATACCTTAACTGTTATTTACCAGGTTTTTTTTTTTTTTTTGCTACTTTTACTTGTGTCATGTCTTGTAATCCACTTCAAGTTTGATAGCATTGTGATCTGAAAATATTCATGGTATATCTGTTTGTACTGATTGAGACTTGAATTGTTTTTGTTGTTTTAAGATTTTATTTATTTATTTGAGACAAACAGAGAAGAGTGAAAATGAGAGCAGGAGCGAGAGAGAGGCAGAGATACAGGCAGAGGAAGAAGCAGGCTCCATGCAGGGATCCTGATGTGGGACTTGATCCTGGGACTCCAGGATCACGCCGTGAGCCAATGGCAGGCAGTAGGGGATAGGGAGGGGGTACAGGGAGAGAGAAGCAAGCTCCTCGCTGGGCAGAGAGTCTGCTGTGAGACTCAAACCCACACCCTGGGATCATGACCTGAGCTGAAGGCAGACAGTTAGCCAGACACTTAACTAACTGAGCCATCTAGGTGCTCCAGTTGAGGCCTGACTTGTGAACTAATATGTGATCTATTCTGGAGATTGTCCCATGTGCACTCGAAAATGATGTGTATTCAACTGCTTTAGGATGAAATTCTCTGAATATATCTGTTAAAACTATCTGGTCCAATGTACCATTCAAAGCCCATGTTTCCTTGTTGGTCTTCTGCTTAGATGATCTGTCCATTGCTGTGAGTGGGATGTGGAAATCCCCTACTATTATTGTATTATCAATGCATTTCTTTAAGTTTGTTATTAGTTTTTTTATATATGTAGCTAATCCCAAGTGGGGGGCATAAGTATTTACAATTTTTAGATCTTCTTGTTGGATAGACCCCTTTATTATGTATAGTATACTTCTTCATCTCTTATTACAATCTATGTTTTAAAATCTAGTTTGTCTGATATAAGGATGGTCACTCCAGCCTTTTTTTTATGTCCATTAGCATGATAAATTGTTCTCCATCCTCTCATTTTCAATCTGGAGGTGTCTATGGGTCTAACATGAGTTTCTTGTAGGCAACATATTAATTGGTCTTGGTTTTTTAATCCATTCTAATACGTTATGTCTTTTGACTGGAGCATTGAGTCTATTTTTATTCAGAGTAATTATTGAAAGATATGAATTTAGTGCTATTGTGTTATCTGTAATGTCTTTGTTCTTATAGATTGTCTCTCATTTTTCCTAGACCTCATTATCTTTGGTCTCTTTTTGGGCTCAGAGGGTTCCCTTTAATATTTCTTGCTGAGCTAATTTATTGTTCCTTTAGTTTGTGCTTGTCTTAAAAACTCCTTATCTCTCTTATTTTGAAGGACATCCTTACTGGATATAGTATTCTTGTCTGTAAATTTTTCCCATTCAGCACTTTCAGTGCATCATGTCACTTTCTTCTGAGCTGTCATGTTTCTATGGATAGTGCTGATGCTAACCGCACGTGTCTACACTTGTAAGTTAAGGACCTTTTTTTACCTAGCTGCTTTCAAGATTCTCTTTTTCTTTATATTTTGCAAAATTCCCTATAATATGTCTTTATAGTGACTGTTTTTGTTGATTTTGAGGACAGTTCTTTGTGCCTCTTGGACACGAATGCCTGTTTCCTAGCCAGATTAGGGAAGTTCTCAGGTATAATTTGTTTAAATAAACATTCTGCCCCTATTCCCTGCTCTTCGTCTGGGACTCCTGTGATATGGATATTATTATGTTTTCTAGAATCATCGAGTTCCCTGAGTCTATATTCGTGATCTAATCATTTTCTTTCCCTCTTATTTCCAGATTCATTATTTTCCATTATTTTATCTTATATTTCACTTATTCATTCCTCTGCTTCTTCAATTCTCATTGTGATTACATCCAGTGATTTTGCATCTCAGTTATAGAATTTTTTATTTCAGCCTGAAAAGTTTTAAGGTCTTTTATCTCTGTAGCAAGGGTTCTTTTGTTGTCTTCTATGCTTCTTTGAAGTGCAGCTAGTATTATAACTATTGTTCTAAATTTTTGTTCAGATATATTACTTTTATCTTTTTTGAGCAAATCCCTTGTGGTGATCTTTTCTTGATCTTTCTTTTGGGGAGAATTCTTCCATCTTGTCATTATGTCTAGGTTCCTGTATTTTGCATATAAGAAAGCTTGTTATATTTCCTACTCCTGGGAGTAATACTTTATTAAGAAGCAGTCCTACACTGTCCAGGGCCTGGGGCTTTGGGAAGTGTTACTGTTATATGCTGTTTGCACTCTGCTGTTGTGTTTTGGCTGTTCTTTCCTACAGGTCAGTCCTCTGCAAAGTACCTCCTTGCTTGTAGTTAGTAGTGTTTGGAACTTTAACTAAAGTTTGGAACTTTAACTTTGTTTGTTAAGATAAGCCTGATTTAAAAAAAAATGCCTGATCTGAGAAAGAGAAAAGGAAAATGAACAAGAAAGCAAACAAACAAATACAAGACTGTTTCTAAAGAAAAAGAAAGAAAAAATAAAGGGAAAAAAAGTCTGATTCAAAAAATGAGAAAAGGAAACAAGTAAGCCAACCAATGAACAAAAAGTATAAAACTGATGCCAAAGAAAAAAGAAAAAGTTCATTAAAAATATAAAAAATAAAATAAAAAATATGTTAAAAATTTCTGAATAAACTATAATGACTTATTTTTAAAGAGAAAAATAAAACCCGGTCTTATTTCCATTGGAATTGAAGCTGATACTTTGGAGCACGTCATGATCAGTAGCTCTGATGCATGTGCAGGGCCCATGTTGGTCCTTAGGGAGAGGCTTGCTGTGCTGGCTTTCAGTCAGACCTACCCTAATAAAGATGTTCTTTCCTGAGTGCAGGGAGGCAGAGTTTGGTGTATGTGACTCCAACCTCACCTTGGAAGCTGGTGAGACTGCTGGAAGGGTGGAAGATGATGTCACCCAGCCCTCTTGTCCCCCAGGGAGGGGGCATTCCAGGCATCTGCTGTTCAGAAGGCCTTCACAGAGGAGTGAACAATCTTCTCTTCTATGTCCCAGACTTTTGTGATATTCTTGCCCTCAACTTGTCTGTGCTTGGCCTTCAGCACACTCAGTGCCACAGTTTTGTGTTTTATCTCTGGTTGGCAGCTATAATTCAAAACAACAAATCATAAGGGGAGGAAGATTAAGGGACTTCAATTAATCTGGTCCCTTAAATTCAGCTAGATATCTACCCAATTATTCTGAACACCTATGAATTCAACTGTAAATCTAAGAAAAGAATTGTGGGAATTCTATAAATAGAAAGGCAACCACATTTTGCAAGGTAGGAGGTGCAGAGTAGTGCATCTGAGGGGATATATTGGAAGAAAATATATTATATATAGTGTATAGTATACATATATACATATGAAAATATACATATATATTATGTATAGTATACTTCTTCATCTCTTATTACAATCTATGTTTTAAAATCTAGTTTGTCTGATATAAGGATGGCCACTCCAGCCTTTTTTTTTATGTCCATTAGCATGATAAATTGTTCTCCATCTTCTCATTTTCAATCTGGAGGTGTCTATGGGTCAAACATGAGTTTGGAAGTGCCTCAGTGTGATCTGTAAAGTTGTTATTAGCCTGCTATTTCTCCTGGTCCTCTGGGGGAGGAAGCCTCCATAAGCTGGCTACCAGAGAGTGATATAGACATGGAACACAAAATCAGAACTTTTAGAAGTCTATTCATGTGAGGGATGTCCCTGCCTGAAAGGTGCCCAGGTGGCAAAGAAGGGCAGAATCCTAGTTAGGATACTGTAGTCTCAAGATCCCCAGAGTCACAGAAAGAACAGTGGTGCCTGAGTCAGCAGAATTCCTAAGCATTGGAGTGGGGAAACTGACTACAATCAGTGAGCCTAGGAGTCAGATCAAAGCTATGCTTGTCATAAACCACTAACCATGACATGATCAGGTGAACACTTTCTGAGCAGAGGCCCTGCAAGCTGAAGAAACATGATGACCCTCATCCTCACCCCAGGAGGAGTGGTGCCGGTGCACACCATAGTAGTCTGCAGAGTTTGGCGCAAACAAAAGTGATTGACTACTTTTCCCTGAGGGTTCACAGAAGAGTGGGGACCATGACCTTTCAGCTATACAGCTGGAGATTGGAGCACTGCCATTTTTATTTTCATAAACTAAAGCCACAAGGAAAGCATTCAGGGAACAAAAGCCACATAGAGCAGCCCAAGCAGCTTACACCAAACTAGGCATCCTGGCCAGGGAGGCGCATTTCCACTCAGGCAAAGATACCTGGGAATCAGTGCAAAAGGCTCCTCCCCCAGAGGACCAGGAGAAATAGCAGGCTAATAACAACTTTACAGATCACACAGAAATGAAAAACTTCACTTCTAGGTGAAAGTAGTATGTAGAAATTGACATTTTTCTCAGGATTCTATAATCTTCCAGTTAAAATTTTTATTTTTTTCCTTTTCAACTAGTTTATTATTTTATAAACTTTAAAAAAATTCTTTAATTTTCACTTTTACATTTACATTTTATACATACATTCTTCACTTTTGGCTTCCTTTCACTGTATTCAAATTTATTTTTATATACACATAAGTTTTTTTTTTCTTTTTAAATTGAAGTCCAATTTGCCAGCATATAACACCCAAGTTCATCCTATCAAGTGCCCTCCTCAGTGCCCATCACCCAGCTACCCCATCCCCCTGCCCACTTCCCTTTCCACAACCCTTTGTTCCTTTCCCAGAGTTAAGAGTCTCTCATTGTTTGTCTCCCTCTCTAATTTTTTCCCACTCATTTTCCTTCCTCTCCCTTATAATCCCTTTAACTATTTCTTATATCCCATGTATGAGTGAAACCATATGATGATTGTCCTTCTCCAAATGACTTACTTCACTCAGCATAATACCCTCCAGTTCCATCTATGTCGAAGCAGATGGCGGGTATTGGTCCTTTCTAATGGCTGGATAATATTCCATTGTGTGTGTGTATATATATATATTCTATATATATCTTATCTTTATCCATTCATCTCTCGAAGGACATCAATGCTCCTACCACAGTTTTTCTATTGTGGACATTACTGCTATAAACATTGGGGTGTAGTCTTCCTGGCGTTTCACTACATATGTACCTTTGGGGTAAATACCTAGTAGTGCAATTGCTGGATTGTAGGGTAGCTCTATTTTTAACTTCTTGAGGAACCTCCACATTGTTTTCCAGAGTGGCTATACCAGTTCACATTCCCACCAACAGTACAAGAGGGTTCCCCTTTCTCCACTTCCTCTCCAACATTTGTTGTTTCCTGTCTTGTTAATGTTTGCCATTCTCAGTGGTGTGAGGAGGTATCTCATTGTGGTTTTGATATGTATTTCCCTGAGGGCAAGTGATGTGGAGCATTTTCTCATGTGCTTGTTGGCCATATGTATGTCTTTTTTGAGAGATGTCTGTTCATGTCTTCTGCCCATTTCATGATTTTATTTTTGTCTCTTGGATGTTGAGTTTGATTTGATCTCTATAAATCTGGGGTACTAGCCCTTTATCTGGTATGTCATTAGCAAATATCTTCTGCCATTCTGTAGGTTGTCTTTGAGTTTTGTTGACCTCCCTAATCTGGGGAAGGAAACACACATTCAGATAAAAGAAAAAAACAAGAACCATGTGATGCTTTCAATTGATGCAAAAAAAGCATTTGAACAAAATAGAGCATCATTTTTTGATAAAACCCTCCACACTGTAGGGATAGAGGTAACATACTTCAATATCATAAAAGCCATTTATGAAAAGCCAACAGCGGATATCATTCTCAATGGGGAAAAACTGAGAACTTTTCCCCTAAGATAAAGTATATGACCAGATGTCCACTCACCACTGTTGTTCAACCTAGTACTCAAAGTCCTAGCCTCAGCAATCAGAGAAAAAAGAAATAAAAGGCCTCTGAAATGGCAAGGAAGAAGTCAAACTCTCACTCTTTGCAGATGGCATAATACCTTATATGGAAAACCCAAAAGACTCCACCCTGAAATTGCTAGAACTCATACACCAGTTCAGCAACATGGCAGGATCCAAAATCAATGCCCAGAAATCATTTGCATTTCTATACACTAACAATGAGACAGAAGAAAGAAATTAAGGATTTCATACTTTTTACGATTGCACCAAAAATCATAAGATACCTAGGAATAAACCTAACCAAAAAGGTAAACGATCTGTACTCTAAAAAGAGCAGAACACTAATGAAAGAAATTGAGGAAGACATGAAGAGTTGGAAAAGCATTCCATACTCATGGAATGGAAGAATAAATATTTTTAAAATGTCTATGCTGACCAAAGCAATCTACACATTCAATGCAATGTGGATTAAAATACTATTGACAGTTTTCACATAGCTGGAACAAATATTCCTAAAATTTGTATGGAACTAGAATAAACCTCAAAGAACTAGAGGAATGTTGAAAAAGAAACTCAAAGCTGGTGGCATCACAAAGCCAAACCTCAAAGTTATACGCAAAGCTGTAATCATCAAGACAGGATGGTACTGGTACAAAAACATACATTGATCAGTAGAACATAACAGAGAACTAGAAATGGACTCTCAACTCTATAATCAACCAATCCTTGACAAAACAGAAGAGTTCAATGGATAAAAGACAGTCTCTTCAGCAAATGGTTTTGTGAAAATTGGACTGCCACATGTAGAAAAATGTAACTAGACCATTTTCTTACACCATACACAAAGATAAAATCAAATGGATGAGAGACCTATATGTGAAATACGAATCTATCAATATCCTAGAGAAGAACAAAGATAGCAACCTTTCTGACCTTGGCTTAAGCAAGTTCTTACTAGACAGGTCTCTGGAGCCAGAGGAAACTAAAATAAAAATGAATTATTGGGACTTCATCAAGATAAAACCTCCTACACAGCAAAGGAAATGGTCAACTAAACTAAAAGGCAGCATACAAAATGGGAGAAGATACTTGCAAATGACATATCAGATAAAAGGCTAATATCCAAGATCTATAAAGAACTTACAAACTCAATGCCCAAAGAACAAATCATCCAGTCAAGAAATGGGCAGAAGATATGAACAGACATTTCTGTAAAGAAGACATACACATGGCCAGCAGGCACATGAAAAAAATGTTCCACCTCACTTGTTATCAGGGAAATACAAATTATTTTTTTTTAAGATTTTTATTTATTTATTCATGAGATACACAGAGAATGAGAGTGGCAGGGACACAGGCAGAGGGAGAAGCAGGCTTCCTGCAAGGAGCCTGATGTGGGACTTGACCATGGATCCCGGGATCACACTCTGAGCAAAAAGCAGACGCTCAACCACTCAGTCACCCAGGTGTCCCTTGAAGTACAAATTAAAAGCACAATGACATACCACATGACACCAGTCAGAATGGCTAAAATAACAAGAAACAGCAAATGTTTCTGAGGATGCTAAGATAGCGGAACCCTCTCACATTGTTGGTGGGAAAGCACCATTCTGGGAAACAGTAGAGAGGTTCCTCAAGAAGTTTAAAATAGATCTACCCTATGACCCAGCAATTGCACTACTATGTCATTACCCCAAAGATTCTATAAAGATCCAAAGAGGAACATGCATACCAGTGTTTATAGCAGCAATGTTGACAATAACCAAATTATGGAATGTGCTGATATGCCCATAAACAGATGAATGAATAAAGAAGATAGATCATAAATATATAATGGAGTATTATTCAGCCATCAGAAATGATGAATACTTACCATTTACATCATTGTGGATGGATCTAGATGGTATTATACTGAGTGAAATAAGCAATCAGAAAATGAAAATTATCATATGGTTTCACTCATATGTACAATATAAGAAACAGTATAGAGGATTGTAGGGGAAGAGATAGAAAATGAAATAGAGGGATCCCTGGGTGGCCCAGCGGTTTGGCGCCTGCCTTTGGCCCAGGGCGCGATCCTGGAGACCCGGGATCGAATCCCACGTCGGGCTCCCGGTGCATGGAGCCTGCTTCTCCCTCTGCCTGTGTCTCTGCCTCTCTCTCTCTCTCTCTCTCTCTCTCTCTGTGACTATCATAAGTAAAAAAATAAAAAATAAAATAAATTAAAAAAAAAGAAAATGAAATAGAAAGAATTCACAGAGGAAGACAAAGCATGAGAGATTCTTAACTATAGGAAACAAACTGAGGGTTCCTGGAGGGGAAGTGGGTGGGGTGATTGGGTAAGGGTGATGGGCATTAAGTAGCACACATGATGTGATGAGCACTGGGTTTTACATGCAATTGATGAATTATTGAACTCTATATATATGAAACTAAAGATGTATTATATGTTTGCTAATTGAATTTAAATTAAAAAAAGAAAAAGAAAGCAAACAACAAATATTAAAGTACATAGCAGCCAGCAATCCTACTTGTTTCCCCTGGAGTGAGCCTCACAGCGCTGTGCCTGACACCTTTCTGTCCCAGAAAAGTTTACATGCCTGTGTGAGTGCCTGGAGTCTAAGTTGAGACACAGCAAAAAACTGGGACCATTTCCACCTTCTGTGCATGCCTCTGTCCCCTGCTGTTTGAAGGTTTGTTCAATTTCTCCTGATGGCACTTCTGTCCTTGGAGAGGCAAAATATCCTCTTCCAAATGCACTCCAGGAAGGGGAATGTTCTCTTCCCATGAGACCCAGGAGATCACCACACCAAGGCACCTTGCATGAACTCCATGTGCCACCCTCTCTCTGACTCTATCCATCTATTCCTGACTTCATTCCATAGAAAGGGCTCCCACCCCTCCACAGGACTGCTGCTTTCTCTCTCCCAGTTCATGCCTCAGAACCTCACATATGCCACATTCACTCCCTCAATTGTGCAGATTGTTTTCTTAATCTTCAGATTGATTTCCTATTGTTTAAAATGCTTTGATGTTGACCTAGCTGTATTCCAGGGAGAAGGCAAGCCCAGGGCTCCCATAGACTCTGCCATCTTAATTCCTCCCTTCCTAGAACTTCGTTTTGAAGAAATACTCTAAGAACAGTGTTATACTCATTTTTACTTTAATAGCTTGCCCCTGTAACTTAGGACTCCAAGATATGTTAATGAAAAGATTTAATATTTCATGAACACTATAAATGATTCAATTTATGAAATTTATGTTTTGCTTACTTCCAGAAAATTAAATATCTTCCCTTTTATTTTATACTTTTTAAAAATTTTAATTTATTTATGATAGTCACAGAGAGAGAGAGAGAGAGACAAAGACACAAGCAGAGGGAGAAGCAGGCTCCATGCACCAGGAGCCCGATGTGGGACTCGATCCCGAGTCTCCAGGATCACGCCCTGGACCAAAGGCAGGCGCTAAACTGCTGTGCCACCCAGGGATCCCTTCCCTTTTATTTTAAAGATGTTTTCTCTCCTGCTAAAAATGTCTAACACATTAGGCTTTTTATAGATTAATAGAATGGAGTTGCCAACTTCTGCTTAGCTTCACATCCTCAAATGTTCTGCTGTTTTTCAAAATATAAATCAACAACTTTTGGTTAAATGCAAGGAAATAGTGTAAAAGTCAGTGACATCAGTTATATTTTGCTCTGATTGTATTTTTCTGAATGAAAATTTATTTTACTTAAGGTTATATTTTTTTATTTAATTTAAAGAGTTTTCCTTATGAACAGCATTTTGTCTTCCATAGTTATTGGTCTGCAATTTCTCTTCTTTTTTTACCAGAACCATACATCCCTTCTGCATTGCATGAATTCTTAAATCTTTTTTTTTTCTTAAATCTTTTTAAGAAATAATTTGAATGTCTTTAATTTGGTTTACAGAGAAAATTTCGATGTGTAAGGGTTTTTTTTTTGTTTGTTTGTTTCTTTTAGTTTTATAACATTAGTATTTTGGAACTATTATACAGATAAATTTTGAAATGTTAGCTATGTGGTGAAAAAGTCAACATAGAATCTCCTCTATTCAGAAGGTACTGAAGACAAACAGGTAAAACTGGAAGCTGATAAATGACTAAAATGGGACAATTGTCAAAAGCATTTTCTTAGATATTTTTCTGGAAAAGACTTTATTTTAATCTAAGATATCCAGAGTCAATTATTTAACCAAAGATAAAATATATGAAATTAAAATGCACATTTACCCACAATAAATGTGTTAGAGCTGTAGAACACTATGCCTTGAGGAAAAAAAAAACAAAACATCAGTTAAACTAAATATTAAGGATTTTTTTCCTTGTAGACATCTTAACTGTATGAGAAATATTAAAGCTATAAAATCATCTGTTATTAATAATTCAGTTACAGCCAGAAAAATGTGAACACATAGACTTTGCAGTTCTAATTTAAAACCTAGACTTTCTTCTTGGATAATCTCATTTTTCATTATATTTTATATAATAAGTTTGAGCAAACTAAAGTTATAGATGGCTTATGAACCTTCTCATCAAAGATTGTTACATTATTTCATTTGTATTCAAAATTTGATAAGTTTTGTCTGGAGGCATGTAGAAATTTTGATTTTTAATGGATTTTCTTGGACAGTCTCCATTAAAAATAATAATTCTCAATTCTAGTCTCTGTTTAGAAATCCTGATACCTAATGCTGGGATAAATACTAGAGGATAAAATGTCTCACAGTATTAAGCACCTAAATCATTAACATTCTCTTGAACTACAAAGGGAATTGAATTTAAATATTTACCCCAAAGATACAAATCCAATGAAACGCCGGGACACCTGCACCCCGATGTTTATAGCAGCAATGGCCACGATAGCCAAACTGTGGAAGGAGCCTCGCTGTCCAACGAAAGATGAATGGATAAAGAAGATGTGGTTTATGTATACAATGGAATATTACTCAGCTATTAGAAATGACAAATACCCACCATTTGCTTCAACGTGGATGGAACTGGAGGGTATTATGCTGAGTGAAGTAAGTCAGTCGGAGAAGGACAAACATTATATGTTCTCATTCATTTGGGGAATATAAATAATAGTGAAAGGGAATATAAGGGAAGGGAGAAGAAATGTGTGGGAAATATCAGAAAGGGAGACAGAACGTAAAGACTGCTAACTCTGGGAAACGAACTAGGGGTGGTAGAAGGGGAGGAGGGCGGGGGGTGGGAGTGAATGGGTGACGGGCACTGGGGGTTATTCTGTATGTTAGTAAATTGAACACCAATAAAAAATAAATTAAAAAAAATATTAAATAGAATTCATCTACATAATATCACAGGTACTTTAATCAATAATTATTTTAACTGATTCTTTAAATTAACTTCTGGTTTATTTTTATGTGGAAGTTATTCATAGTGTCCAAATAACTGTTTGCATTTCTACTTCAAACAAATAAAATTTGGTAATTCCTTATTCTTTCATCATATCTTTAGGGCTTATCAGCCCGGATAGAAAACTGTGAGACCAGGATATTGATCAAGGTTCATTCAAAACTTTAAATATGGGCAGCCCGGGTGGCTCAGCGGTTTAGCGCTGCCTTCAGCCCAAGGTGTGAACCTGGAGACCCGGGGTCGAGTCCCATGTCAGGCTCCCTACTTGGAGCCTGCTTCTCCCTCTGCCTTGTGTGTCTGCCTCTCTTTCTGTGTGTGTGTGTGTGTGTGTGTGTGTGTGTCTCATGAATAAATAAATAAAATCTTTTAAAAAACCCAAAACTTTAAATATCTTCTCTTGAATTCTTTAATTAAAATTATCATTCAATAATCATGCAAATACAGTACAAATATAGAACACAGATGAACATAGATGCCACTGCTTGATAAGTACAAACAGGGAAGCTTAGCATGATAGAATTTTGCCCCAGTAGACTCTCATTCTAGTAAGTAAATGGTATGCATTTTTAAAAAAATTATAGTGATAACTTAAAATCTTGAGAAAATATAACTACTTTTCTAAAATACAAGTGTACACACACATGGTAGAATTTATGGTATATCCTAGCCTTCAAATTAGACGTAGACAAATATAAATTTATATTTTATAACACTTAAGAATTGTATTTCTCTTGCTAAAATGCAATGCCACTTTGTTACTGGAGAATTCTAGTGTTCAGAGAAAAGAACCTATTTTATAAAACTATTTTAAAAGCTTAGTTTTTCCTAAAAACTCTGTTTTTAGGATATATTACAACCAGATAGCAATGGTACTGTAAGAATTCAATTCTGTTGGTGTGTGTTTTACTCAGACATGGATTATTTCTTCTTTTAGTAAATATTTAATATCTGAAATTGTATAATGAATCATAATTATTTATGTATTAAAAGCATTTTTTAAAATATTTCAGGCAAACATTATATTTTACTTTCCTTATCATATATATCTAATTAATACTAAATCAAACATTACTCTTTTTCCAGAGAGTTTGATTAACTTATTTATGACTTGCTCCATATTTGTAATTTTTTTCCTGAACTCTTTTCTTTTGAAAAAAGTCTTGCATCCATGAGAACCTAAAATAGAAATTTTAGAAGGATGTTCCACAGAGTTGAACAGAGGTTTAAACTACATTCATGACCTATTAAACACAACTTATTATATCTTCTGACTGATTTTAAAAGGGCATATCTGCAACATAAATTTCTATTATCCTTCAGTTAAGCAGTCATGAATATAGATAATTCTGTTGAGTAAGTGACTCCATTTCTACAGAAGCATTGTTCTAGGCTGACAAAAGTGAGTGTAAAATAGGTGCTAAGAGACTATGTGTTATCAGGAATTAAACACTTATGATTTACTATGAATTTTTGCATAATTATCCAAACAATTTCCTGATTGTAAAATAATAATGGCTATTATTTTTTTCTGAGACACTAAGCAAATAAAACATGAGACATGAAGAAGATATTACTCAGAAGAATAGAATTGAAAAATAGAAAGCCTTAAATATTTTAAATGTTATACATTTAGATTCATAAATGATTACAAATGCTGAGAAGTAATATGTTCATAAACAAGTTTTTAAAAAAATTTCATAAAAATAAGTTTTTAAAATTAGATGTTACATGTAATATTATAAAGCCTGGTGAAATGGTACTTAACTAAGTTGTGTATTTTTCTAAACATTATTTCAAGTGTATTTGTAGAAGTATGATATAAGTATATTCATATATTAGACCTTAGTATTTATGGAGAGGTATATGTGAATACATATGCCCATATACTCCTGCATAGATAAATGGCAGTATAATGATTAGACACATGTTCCTAAATAAAAACTTGAAATTATCATTTATACTAGTCATGAAAAATCAAACTAGTTCTTTTATGTTTTCATTTATAAGCAATTCCAAGTATCTTATTGCCCACACACTAGCAGCACGTTGACCCTTTAGTAACAGGTACCACCACATTCCAGGTCAGAGAAAATTGCCAAATTCACACAATAGGGGTTTGGCCTGATATCTCATTAGCATTTTTGCCCAACATTTTTCCACTTTCCATCCCTTATCCTTCTTTCTTCTGTACTTTTTCTTCTTTCATTGAATTTTAACCCTTCTTTCTTCAAAAAGTGAATTGTTGAAAAATTAAACATATTACTACAAGTCACTCAGTTTTCTATTTCAGTTCCACATATATGTGTAATATACAAAAAAATGCTTGAACTTCCCTTTTATTATTGTTTTTAAATTATCTATTTTTTCCTAAAAATAAAAGCAAAATATACAATTAGGAATATATTCTTGGTCTCTTGAAGGCAATTGTTTGCCCTGTACTATGATTTTGACCCCTTGCTTCCTTTTGGTTGTCTTGACACTAAGACAGTATATGCTCAGGCTTTTATTTATATATCTAAGTATTGCCTGATAAAACAAACAAATTAACATAGGGTTTTTGACCAGCATTTTGTATAAATGTGATAAGAGATATATAATTTTATTGTAATTAAAATGATTCTCTGTGTAACATTGTGTTTCTGTCCTCATTTGTTTTTCATCTTGCATATGAGTGAGCAATACCTTTTAAAAAAATTCTAAGACCAGGGATGCCTGGGTGGTTCAATTTGTTGATCATCTGACTCTTGATTTTGGTTCAGGTCATGACCTCAGGACCCTGAGATCAAGTCCCAAATTGGGCACCTGGCTCAGCTCAGTAAGGAATCTGTTTGTCTCTCTCCCTCTGCCTCTCTCCCACTTGCCTATCTCTCTGTTCACGACACTTTCTATCTAAAATAAATAAATAGAATCTTAAAAAAAATCATTGATTTGAAAAATGCAAAACCATCTATTTATGTGATTTAGGATCATTAAATTGATTATTAAATTGAAATCATGTGATAGCATATATTTAACTTTTAGAAATATTCAGTTTAAACTTAAATTTTTATTTAAAAAACAGAAGTTCTCTTTTAAAAGTTTATTATCAGATCGCCTGGGTGGCTCAGCAGTTGAGCTTCTGCTTTTGGCTCAGGGTGTGATCTTGGGGTTGGGATCCACTCCCACATCTGGCTCCTTGCTGGGAGCCTGCTTCTGCCTCTGTATGTTTCTCTGCCTCTCTCTCTCTCTCTCTCTCTCTGTCTATCGTGAATAAATAAATAAAATCTTTTTTAAAAAGTTTATTATCTTGTCTGGGTTTCAATTAAAGTGGATTTAATAAGTAGGGTGCTTACTTATTCAACTCAAAATTTAACATAGAAACATGTATTTTTGCCTTCGTGGATGTGTCTTGTAAGAAGTTACTGTGGCCAGGTTCAAAAAGGGTGTTGCCTGTGTTCTCCTCTAGGATTTTGATGGAATCTTGTCTCACTTTTAGATATTTCATCCATTTTGAGTTTATCTTTGTGTATGGTGAAAGCAAAAATGAACTATTGGGACTTCATCAAGATAAGAAGCTTTTGCACAGCAAAGGATACAGTCAACAAAACTAAAAGACATCCTACAGAATGGGAGAAGATATTTGCAAATGGCGTATCAGATAAAGGGCTAGTTTCCAAGATCTATAAAGAACTTCTTAAACTCAACACCAAAGAAACAAACCATCCAATCATGAAATGGGCAAAAGACATGAAGAGAAATCTCACAGAGGAAGACATAGACATGGCCAACATGCACATGAGAAAATGCTCTGCATCACTTGCCATCAGGGAAATCTAAATCAAAAGCACAATGAGATACCACCTCACACCAGTGAGAATGGGGAAAATTAACAAGGCCGGAAACCACAAATGTTGGAGAGGATGCGCAGAAAAGGGAACTCTCTTACACTGTTGGTGGGAATGTGAACTGGTGCAGCCATTCTGGAAAACTGTGTGAAGGTTCCTCAAAGAGTTAAAAATAGACCTGCCCTAGGACCCAGCAATTGCACTGTTGGGGATTTACCCCAAAGATTCAGATGCAATGAAACGTCGGGACACCTGCACCCCGATGTTTCTAGCAGCAATGGCCACAATAGCCAAACTGTGGAAGGAGCCTCGGTGTCCATCGAAACATGAATGGATAAAGAAGATGTGGTTTATGTATACAATGGAATATTAGCCATTAGAAACGACAAATACCCACCATTTGCTTCAACGTGGATAGAACTGGAGGGTATTATGCGGAGTGAAGTAAGTCAGTCGGAGAAGGACAAACAGTGTATGTTCTCATTCATTTGGGGAATATAAATAATAGTGAAAGGGAATATAAGGGAAGGGAGAAGAAATGTGTGGGAAATATCAGAAAGGGAGATAGAACGTAAAGACTCCTAACTCTGGGAAACGAACTAGGGGTGGTGGAAGGGGAGGAGGGCGGGGTGGGGGTGAATGGGTGAGGGGCACTGAGGGGGGCACTTTACGGGATGAGCACTGGGTGTTATTCTGTATGTTGGCAAATTGAACACCAATAAAAAATTAATTTCTTAAAAAAAAAGAAACGTATTTTATATTAGTCTATAGAAGAGGCTCTTGGATTGCAATGACAGCTTCTTCATTTTTAAATTATTAAGAAAAGGTAAGATGGGCTGCATATTGTAACAAAATAACAGAAATTTCTTCAATATAAACAGATTAAAAACATTTGCATGGAAATGGTAGATTTATCTTAATTATTTTCAAAGGGAAGGAACTAGCCAGGCATGATTGTGCAGAGTAGAATTAATGAACTTCCCTTTCACTAGTGGAAATCACATTTTATTTTTATTTGAGGTGACATAAATACATTAAAACTTTATATACAAAGTAAATTCATACAGAAAAAGGTATATATTTAAAAACTAGAAATGTGGGGATCCCTGGAATGGCTCAGTGGTTTAGTGCCTGCCTTTGGCCCAGGGCATGGTCCTGGGGACCCAGGGTTGAGTCCCACGTTGGGCTCCCTGCATGGAGCCTGCTTCTCTCTCTGCCTGTGTCTCTGCCTCTCTCTCTGTGTGTCTCTCATGAATAAATAAATAAAATCTTAAAAAAAAACTAGAACTGTTTTGGGATGCCTGGATGGCTCAGCGGTTGAGCATCTGCCTTTTGCTCAGGGAGTGATCCCGGGATCCGGGATTGAGTCTGTGCATCAGGCTCCCTGCATGGAGCCTGCTTCTCCCTCTGCCTGTGTCTCTGCCTCTCTCTCTCTGTGTCTCTCAAGAATAAGTGAATAAAATCCTAAAAATAAACAAATAAAAATAAAAACTAGAAATGTTTTGACATTAAAGAAGGCTAAGGGATCCCTGGGTGGTGCAGCGCTTTGGTGCCTGCCTTTGGACCAGGGCGCGATCCTGGAGACCCGGGATCGAATCCCACATCGGGCTCCTGGTGCATGGAGCCTGCTTCTCCCTCTGCCTATGTCTCTGCCTCTCTCTCTCTCTCTCTGACTATCATAAATAAATAAAAATTTAAAAAAAAGAAGGCTAAAAGGCTAAAATTATACATGATATTAACATAATTGTTTAGAAAAAAATATGTTCATTATGTAAATAGATTTATTGAAGACTCTTTAAGTATCAACTTCAGACCATGACAATCGTTACCAGTTCTCCAGGTGTCACATATGATTTACAGTTAAGTTTAGAATGGAATATAAAAAATAGTGAAAGGAATTATAGGGGAAAGAAGGGGAACTGAATGAGAAAAATTAGAAAGGGAGACAAACTATGAGAGACTCCTAACTACAGGATACAAACAAAAGGCTGTGGAAGGGGTGGAGAGTGTGGGAATGGGGTTACTGGGTGATGGACACTTATAGGAGTGCAGTTGATGAGATGAGCACTGTGTGTTATACTATATGTTGGCAAATTGGATTTAAATTTAAAAAATGAAAAAAATAAGTACAGTTATGCTTAGACTGCAATATTTATGAAAGATTTTTAGCAGATTCAATAATCTGGGAGGCCAAAATATGTAAAGAATTCTACTTAAGTGAAACAATAAGATTCTGACTAATCTGAAAACATTGACACATTAATAGTGTGCTTTCTTGAAGAAGTGGTTACTAGAGAAAATATTTAACTGAGGGGATCTGGTCTTCATTCAAGGGGAGAAAGATACTCTTTCTGTCCTTTATATTCTAATGATTAAAGACAATCATACAAATGCAATGTTATACATGTATGAATTAGAAGAAATGGGACTGGCATGTCTATCCAAGTTGTTATTGACAGTCTGTATTCCCCCTCAGATTAAATAGAAGTGATTTTCTTTATTTTCTTTCAGCTTGCCTTTGTATTGCTTTAGTTGTTCTTTCCTTACAGTTACCTATATTAGTACAAGTACAGTGTACTGCACATAGTTAAGATACAGTTAATTCTGTTGACTAAAGCTCATCTATTTTCATCACCTTTATTTCCTGCTTTTCTCTACAACACCTTTTATATTGTCTGCTGTGCCTTTATCATCTCTCAAATAAGTACTTTCTCTTTACTTATTTAAGCATCTTGCTGCTCATTTCACATCAAAGTCACATTAAGAACCCCATAAATTTTGATAATTTCCACTTATTTAATAATGCCGACCTGCATGAAATAAGTTCTTCTGCAACCTAGTTTACAAATTCCCCAGATATTTGGAGTTAGTTTTTTCTTATTGGTATAGTAATCTATATATAAAAATGAATATTAGTGGAAAATCTAACTAAATACCTAGGCAGAATATATAAAGTAGAATCATATGAAATTGCTACTTTTCAAGTCAAAATTTGTTGAGTATCAGCAACTTCATTTGGTTCAAGTTAATAATCAAAAGTCTAGGATGAGAAGATTTACTGAAAGGGAGATGACATAGCTTTATTGTTAATAACTTCCAAATTATAATGTTATTCATGGAGATATTACCTAAATATACTCCTCACCTATGCAGTTTGTCAAGATCATTACATAGGCTTAAGTAAAAATTAATATTGGAGAAACCTTTATGAAGAATGCATATTTTCAAGAGAAAGTGAGATTTGTAAAGTAGAGACTTCTGATCTAATTTTCACATGACTTCCTGAAAATGAAACATAATTCTAGTTCCATTAAATGTTCTTAGTGCAAATTACCTAATTGTGCAACATCAATTTCAATAAGATGTAGCATCAAGCAAATCTATTTTTCAATTGAATTGATTATTGAATTAGAAGACATTTTCTAATAAGAAGATAGACATTTGGATCAAAATGTAGTATTTATTTCTTTCTACAGAATATATATAGTTTGTATTTAATACAAGTTATAGAAACATATGGAATGAGCCTCCATATAATGTTTGTCTCATTATCAGGAAATTGAGAAAATTTGACTCCTAAGTAAAAGTTAAATTAACAGATTTGCCATCAAGTACCTTGCCCATTTTTCCTACAGATCGACTTTTTACTGGATGATCCCCTTGATAATAATCTTGATCTATGTTTTAATTCCAAGGCATTCCTAGGTTTTGTCTTATTGTAAATGAACACATAAATATATTTTGTCTTATATAAAGTCTGTGCAGTGCTTAAGAGCTTAAGCTTTGGAGCCAGATAAATCTGCTTTCAAAATTCTAGCTGCATACTTTAATAGCTCTGAGACCTTGAGCAAATTTCTTAAACTCTTAGAGCCTCATGTCCTCATATTTAAATGGAAGTGACAATAATAGTACATATAGGGCTGTAGTATTAAATATACTTAGTACAGTGTTTGGCAT
Organism: Canis lupus dingo; assembly: GCF_003254725.2. Lineage (NCBI taxonomy): Eukaryota > Metazoa > Chordata > Mammalia > Carnivora > Canidae > Canis > Canis lupus. Next base: position 68,752,317 of record NC_064281.1, read on the forward strand.
ATAATAAGAACTCAATAGGGATGCTTGGGTGGCTCAGAGGTTAAGCACATCTGCTTTTGGCTCAGGGTGTGATCCTGGAGTACTGGGATTGAGTCCTACATTGGGCTTCCTGCATGGAGCCTGCTTCTCCCTCTGCCTATGTCTCTGCCTCTCTCTTTCTGTGTCTCTCATGAATAAATAAATAAAATCTTAAAAAAATAAGAACTCAATAAAGTGGTAACTACTATTATTTTAGTAATTGATTATATATTTTAAAAGTTGTATTAGGATGAATCTAAGTGCTGATTGTCTCAAGGTATTTGTTACCATAGTAATTTGCAGAATTGTGGATCTTTATTTCTTTTATATTTTAATAGGATTATGACTTGCAGGAATTTAACAAGGCATAGATAATCTTGGAAGCAGGAATTCAAATAGCCTGAGTGCAGAACTATCCAATTTCCTAGATTTCCTTCAATCACATATTGATAGTGAGGTTACTGTAAAGCCTACTGTTTGCTAAATAGTGAAAATTATACACTTCTTCAATTGGCAGCAATGCTGGTAATATAGTTAGCACAAAAATATTATTTTTTGACAGCTTAAGACATTCTTTAGTATGTTCTCAGAGTTTTATGGACAAAAATCATGGAGTTTCATTATCTGAACTGGTGAAAATCTGTTGGCTAAACAGAAAAAAGTAGCTTATGAAAGTTACATATTGCTCTCTATTAACCTTTCAAACATTCTACTGCAGTCTGTTTTATTTTCTACACCTGGACATTTGAATAATCTCTTGCCATTTTGTATAATGCACACTAAGGTTAGTATTTCTAGTCCCAAAACTTGGCAGATAGTTCATCATATTAATGCTATACCTGAAATTTGGTATTTTACCCGGTATCAATTTTCCTATAATAAATGTGATTAGGCTTTCAAATAGTTTTTTAAAGATTTTATTATTTAAGAGAGAGAAAGAGTGAGAGCATGAGCGGGAGGGGCAGAGGGAGCAGGAGAGAGAAAATCTCAAGCAGACACCACACTGAATGTGGACCTGTGGGGCTCAATCCCGGGTCCCTGAGATCACGACCTGAGTTGAAACCGAGAGTCAGCCACTTAACCAACTGTACCATTCAGGCATCGCAAGCTTTAAAATAATTTTTGTCTCACTTTGCAATTATATGAATTACTAATAAGTCATCCAGCAGCAGGGTTAGACTAGAAGAACCCAAAGCATTAAATATTGGCCATCTCAGCTTTACTGCAAGAGTATTATCAAGGAGGAAGTGATTATCTGGAATGATTGTAATTATAGTTAGCTATATTTTGGCTTCCATGGTGTAGAGCAACTTCACTTTGCATTTCAGAGCAACTACCTTTAAAATACACATATCCTAAATTCACCATCAAGCTTATTACTAATTAAAGTTATTATTTTAGACAATTATATCTTCAGCATTTTGATTGGCAAAGCACATTGACATGTTGCATTGCCAAGAACCAAAAGTAATTTTTAGGAGATAAATGTGATTTAATCTTCTGATATTTGCCATTTATGCTCTTAATAATAAAAACTATTTGAGGGCACTTGGCTGGCTCAGTAGAGCATGCGATTCTTGATCTTGATATCTTGAGTTTGAGCTCCATATTTGGGGTAGAGTTTACTTATTTTTGTAAATGTGTGTGTGCATGTGTTTGTGTATGTGTGTGTGTGTGTGAGAGAGAGGGGGGGGAGAGATGAGAAAAGAGGTATTCTAATTCAGCCACTAACATGATCAGTTAGACAGCTAATAGAGACATTTTTTATTATGGGGCAGGAATTACAGAAGTTAAGAATCCATGTGGTGTCAAACTGTAGAGTCACAAACTCTTGATTCTTTTTTTTTTTTAAGATTTTCATTTACTTATTCACGAGAGACAGAGAGAGAGACAGAGACACAAGCAGAGGGAGAAGCAGTCTCCATGCAGGGAGCCCGACGTGGGACTCGATCCCGGGTCTCCAGGATCACGCCCTGGGCCAAAGGCGGCACTAAACCACTGAGCAATCCGGGCTGCCCCACATCCTGATTCTTATATATCTTTCTATAGAAAGAAAATTACCTAGGCAGGCATAGCCCTTAAGTCAGAAAGTGCACCAGACAAATTCAAAAAAATATTAAGCATAAAGGGCTACAACTTCTCAACTTCCAAATTTATTAATGGAAAATATGAACACTCATGTTAATTAGATTCCTAGAAATCATATTGGCCTCAAAAGAAATAACACCTATATCTGTAGCACTATGAATCCAGATATGAAATTCAGCTATGAAAATAACTTAAGCCTGTTATAGGCCTGGTCTTTATTAAAGGCAAGGATACAACCCTGAAGTGAATATCTGCCACACTTCCACATACATTCAACCTAATTGGGTATTTATATTAAATAATTTATTATTTAAAATCATACTAAACTATGGAAATCATCAATTCTCTATTTGCAAAGAAAGCAAATGTATTTTCGGCCAAAACAAAAAGAACAATAATCTCCATAGATAAATGTTAACTTTATTCAAATTTAATATACGTTAAATTTGTGTTCAAAAGGAACATGTGATGAATCTCAGCATCAGTAAATCCATCACTCAGGTTCTATATTTATGGAGCTTGATTTGCTACCTATATTGCATTATAAGGATGTCTACTTCCCCAAAATGTTTTGATTTATGTTTTTAGATTAATATAGAATGCAATATTTGCTTGGGAATTTAAGGCAATCTCCTAGGACATGAAAAGTATTTGATATATCTTAAGTTATCTGGCATTATTCAACAAGAATTCTATATGGGAATTATGAGACAATACACATATGTTTATGTTTAGCTACTCTTATGGTAGCTATTCAAATCTTTAGTCTTTAAATATAGAGGCCAAATTGGAAGCTTAGATAGATGATTGATGGTCACACTACACTAGAGGTCTCTTTAAGAATATCTGATCTTAAATTGAAGCAATCTTCAAAAACATCTCAAGACACAAAAGTCCAGGGCCAGATGGCTTCCCAGGGGAATTCCATCAAACGTTTAAAGAAGAAACCATACCTATTCTACTAAAGCTGTTTGGAAAGATAGAAAGAGATGGAGTACTTCCAAATTTGTTCTATGAGGCCAGAATCACCATAATTCCAAAACCAGACAAAGAACCCACCAAAAAGAAGAATTATAGACCAATATCCCTGATGAACATGGATGCAAAAATTCTCAACAAGATACTAGCCAATAGGATCCAACAACACATTAAGAAAATTATTCACCATGACCAAGTAGGATTTATTCCCGGGACACAAGGCTGGTTCAACACTGGTAAACCAATCAATGTGATTCATCATATCAGCAAGAGAAAAACCAAGAACCATAGGATCCTCTCATTAGATGCAGAGAAAGCATTTGACAAAATACAGCATCCATTCCTGATCAAAACTCTTCAGAGTATAAGGATAGAGGGAACATTCCTCAACATCTTAAAAGCCATATACGAAAAGCCCACAGCAAATATCATTCTCAATGGGGAAGCACTGGGAGCCTTTCCCCTAAGATCAGGAACAAGACAGGGATGTCCACTCTCACCACTGCTATTCAACATAGTACTAGATGTCCTAGCCTCAGCAATCAGACAACAAAAAGACATTAAAGGCATTCAAATTGGCAAAGAAGAAGTCAAACTCTCCCTCTTCTCCGATGACATGATACTCTACTTAGAAAACCCAAAAGCCACCACCCCAAGATTGCTAGAAGTCATACAGCAATTTGGCAGCATGGCAGGATACAAAATCAATGCCCAGAAGTCAGTGGCATTTCTATACACTAACAATGAGACTGAAGAAAGAGAAATTAAGGAGTCAATCCCATTTACAATTGCACCCAAAAGCATGATACCTAGGAATAAACCTAAGCAAAGAGGTAAAGGATCTATGCCCTAAAAACTATAGAACACTTCTGAATGAATTTGAGGAAGACACGAAGAGATGGAAAAATATTCCATGTTCATGGATTGGCAGAATTAATATTGTGAAGATGTCAATGTTACCCAGGGCAATTTACACGTTTAATGCAATCCCTATCAAAATACCATGGACTTTCTTCAGAGAGTTAGAACAAATTATTTTAAGATTTGTGTGGAATCAGAAAAGACTCCGAATAGCCAGGGGAATTTTAAAAAAGAAAACCATAGCTGGGTGTATCACAATGCCAGATTTCAGGTTGTACTACAAAGCTGTGGTCATAAAGACAGTGTGGTTCTGGCACAAACACAGACACATAGATCAATGGAACAGAATAGAGAACCCAGAAGTGGACCCTCAAACTTTATGGTCAACTAATATTCGATAAAGGAGGAAAGACTATCCACTGGAAGAAAGACAGCCTCTTCAATAAATGGTGCTGGGAAAATTGGACATCCACATGCAGAAGAATGAAACTAGACCACTCTCTTGCACCATGCACAAAGATAAACTCAAAATGGATGAAAGATCTAAATGTGAGACAAGATTCCATGAAAATCCTAGAGGAGAAAACAGGCAACACCGTTTTTTGAACTCGGCCACAGTAACTTCTTGCAAGATACATCCACGAAGGCAAAAGAAACAAAAGCAAAAATGCACTATTGGGACTTCATCAAGATAAGAAGCTTTTGCACAGCAAAGGATACAGTCAACAAAACTAAAAGACAACCTACAGAATGGGAGAAGATATTTGCAAATGACATATCAGATAAAGGGCTAGTTTCCAAGATCTATAAAGAACTTCTTAAACTCAACACCAAAGAAACAAACCATCCAATCATGAAATGGGCAAAAGACATGAAGAGAAATCTCACAGAGGAAGACATAGACATGGCCAACATGCACATGAGAAAATGCTCTGCATCACTTGCCATCAGGGAAATCTAAATCAAAAGCACAATGAGATACCACCTCACACCAGTGAGGATGGGGAAAATTAACAAGGCAGGAAACCACAAATGTTGGAGAGGATGTGGAGAAAAGGGAACCCTCTTACACTGTTGGTGGGAATGTGAACTGGTGGAGCCACTCTGGAGAACTGTGTGGAGGTTCCTCAAAGAGTTAAAAATAGACCTGCCCTACGACCCAGCAATTGCACTGTTGGGGATTTACCCCAAAGATACAGATGGAATGAAACGCCGGGACACCTGCACCTCGATGTTTCTAGCAGCAATGGCCACAATAGCCAAACTGTGGAAGGAGCCTCGGTGTCCATCGAAAGATGAATGGATAAAGAAGATGTGGTTTATGTATACAATGGAATATTACTCACCCATTAGAAATACAAATACCCACCATTTGCTTCAACGTGGATGGAACTGGAGGGTATTATGCTGAGTGAAATGAGTCAGTCGGAGAAGGACAAACATTATATGTTCTCATTCATTTGGGGAGTATAAATAATAGTGAAAGGGAGTAGAAAGGAAGGGAGAAGAAATGGGTAGGAAATATCAGAATGGGGGACAGAACATAAAGACTCCTAACTCTGGGAAACGAACTAGGGGTGGTGGAAGGGGAGGAGGGTGAGGGTTGGGGGTCAATGTGTGATGGGCACTGAAGAGGGCACTTGACGGGATGAGCACTGGATGTTATTCTGTATGTTGGCAAATTGAACACCAATAAAAAATAAATTTATTATTAAAAAAAGGAATATCTGATATTTACATTTATTTTGTTTATTATTAGTAAAATTAACATAAAAATTTTGTTTGATGGCTAAAATTTTAACTCCTTTTAATTACGTTTTATAGCAAGTAACTTTTTTTATAATCAAGGAACTGTTATGGAGACCTTAGGTTAAAATATGTTCCCTGATTTACCCTTAACCTTTTCTTACAAAACTTGCTCATTTTCCTGACATTACCTTATCTGTTCTTGGTAACCTTTTTAGTCATTCTGACAAAAAAGCCTTGGAGTATTCCTTCTTCCCTATCTGCAAATTCCAGTCTACACTTCAGACTTTTCTATCTTGCAAACTCTTTCCCTATAGTCTATCTTCTTTCACTTTGCCACTATTAACCAAAAACTTTTAAAGAACTGCTACATTCATGAGCCTTTTCCTAATTCCATACAAAAGTGTTCTTATTCTTTGGCACTCCCATAGTACTTTCCTCTTTCCTCTGTCAGTTAGCCTATTCAATTGTTATCTATCTTATACAAGTTTCTATTATATAAACTGAACATAGTGCTTTATACACATAGGCTGCTTAAAAGTTAAAGATCAACTGGATGGATAGATGGATGGATGGAAGAAGATATAGTATCCTAACAAAACACATTTTCCTTAAGTAAATTCATGCATACTTTAATAAATGTAGAATATGAAGTACCTCTGAACTGTGCTGTCCAGTATCGTAGCTACTAGCTACATGTGGCTATTTAAATGAAAATCAGTTATAATTAAATAAAATTAAGAATTATTTTCTCAGATACAGTAGACACATTTCAAGTAGCTAATAGCCACACAAGGCTGGCATAGTGGACTGTTCAGATATAGATTATTTCTGCCATCACAGAAAGCTCTGTTGGATAGCACTGCTCTAGAAAGTTATGTTGGAGAAATGCTGTGAGAAACACATCTCTGGAATTCTAAGGAAGTCATAATCATAAAGTAATAAAGCATAGGATTTTCATTTCCCATATTAAAAATCTAACTTACAGCCATTTACAAAGTAAATGACTTTTCCCCAAAGAGGAACACTTCTATAAGTATCATTTTAATCACATTTTCATTTAATCTATAGTTTTTGCAACAGCAATATGAAACTAAAATATAATATAAATAGGCACTAAGTTGCTGTAGTTTCTACATAAATATGAATTAGATGTTTTAAGAGATCTGACTTAATTAGAATTAAGATTGCAATACTGTAGGTTGGCTTTTCAAAATTTTAAAACTTCTTCTGTTGTAAAGTCTAGAAATACCTTTCCAACATACCCTGCCTCTAAAAGTATTGTGGACTTTTGTCCTTTAATCCAAAAGAAAGGGGCACCTGGGTGGCTCAGCGGTTGAGCATCTGCCTTAGGCCCAGCGCGTGATCCTGGAGAGCCTGCTTCTCCCTCTGCCTGAGTCTCTGCCTTTCTCTCTGTGTCTCATGGATAAATAAATAAAATATTTTAAAAATAATAGGAATGATAATACAAGAGAAATCCATAAGATCATACTGGAAACACAAAGTTTATATGCCTTACTTCCCCTTTCCAAAATCTAAATTTATACAAAAAATAACTTTTTCCTTGAACTGTAGCCATTACAGCAAATTGTGGGATCTTCCATAAAGTGATAGACCTTTGTCGTCTATTGTCTAATTGTTGAAATGGAACTCAAAGTGTTCCATTTCCTATAGTTGACCTACCATAGGAAAACTCATGAGTTAGAAAGATTCCACACATCACATGCCAGAGATGTCTTGCCTTGGCTGCTCTCAACTTGGTAGTCTTGTGAATAAGCTGACAAGCTTAGGTGACACAACATTTTGCTATCCTTCTTACAGAATTAGAAATTCCCCTTAGGGAACCGTCTTTCACTGTTGATGGGAATATGAACTGATACAGCCACTCTGGAAAACTTTGTGGAGTTCCTCAAAGAGTCACAAATTTCCTTTCTCAGCCTCTCTCTTCTCCGTGACAAAAGAGTGAAATATGCTCCCCAGCTCTGGCATTGCTAAAAGAGGAAATATCTTAAAAGTTCTAGTTATTGGAGGGGTGCTTGGGTGGTTCAGTTGATTAAGCTCTGCCTTCAGTTCAGGTCTTGATCCCAAAGTCCTGGTATCTAGCCCTCATTTGGGGTTCTTGCTCAGTGGAGAGTCTGTTTGTTCTTCTCCCTCTGCCCCTCTCTCTAGCTCATACTCTCTCTCTCACTCTCTCTCTCTCAAATAAATAAACAAAATCTTTAAAAGAATTCTAGTCATTGCAAAAGTTCTCAGGCATTTTAATCTTAGTGAAGAAAAGATTTAAGAAACTTGTTTTACTTGTTTTTACTTTTTAAGTCATTATTTTCATTGTTCCTTTTTATCATCACCATTACTCTTCTACCTCTTCCCATCATTTTCTTCAGATACTCAAATCTGCTGCCAATGCTACCCAAGACCTCCCAGACCCATCAAATCTCCCCATGTCTTCCCTGTACTTTTCAGTCCTCCTATTCATTGAAGTCTTCCTCAGTTCCATTGCAGTTTTGTCAAATTTTTCACTCTACTTTTGAGTTTCTACAATTCTTCCAAGTCTCTCCCCACTCCTTAAGTTTCTCATCTTAATCACCTTTCTCCAAGTTAGTTTTCTTCTATTTTTGTCCTGGTAAGATTCTATGGGATGCTTCTTATTCCCCTAGCCCATCCCAATAGTCAAAATCATTCCTTTACTCTCTTTACTACTCTCATTCTTTTTCAAGTTTATTCTGAAACCCCATCAAAATCCTGTGATCCTCCCAGTTTCCCTACTGCCTAACAGTTCTTCCAAATTATTCAAATCCTTTACACACAGTCGGAGCATAACCCATCACAATAATATGACACTAACAAACAGCTTGAGTTTACACATTGTCATAAATAAGACAGTTTGTAGTTTAATCATTGGAAGGTTTGTAGTTTAATCATTGGAAGGTTAATTTCATCTTATTCTTTTTTGTATTTTAATCATTGGAAGGTTAATTTCATCTTATTCTTTTTTGCACCTTAACATGCACACAGTATTTTAAGGACCTGATATTTGTACCAAGCTAGGTTTCAAAAGAACTTGAGATAGTAGAGCAAAATTAAATTAAATTAAATTAAAAAGGAGGCACAATCCCTGTTTTCTTAGTGGTATTTGCCATTAAAGTAGCAAATAAAAATTAAATCAAGGTAAACAATTTTATTAAACAAAAATATGCAGTTCAAAGCAATACTCTGTACACCCTTTAAGGAGTAAAGGAGAAAAAATAAATGAATAAGGAAATGGGCTATATGCATATGACACATTACTACTGATGATATTGTTTTCCAAATTAAAGTTAAAAATCAAAAAAAAATAAAATAAAATAAAAATCAAAACTTTTTGCTTCATGACTCTGCTGCCTTTTCCATAGTTGTCATACTTTAACTGAGTCCCTTAAGCATTTACATTTAACATTATTCTTACTGTTATCCCATGTGATGTTAATCTGTGAAAGTTTCTTAGAGGAAATGAGTTGTGAGGGATCCCTGGGTGGTGCAGCGGTTTGGCGCCTGCCTTTGGCCCAGGGCGCGATCCTGGAAATCCGGGATCGAATCCCACGTCGGGCTCCTGCTGCATGGAGCTTGCTTCTCCCTCTGCCTATGTCTCTGCCTTTCTCTCTCTCACTGTGTGCCTATCATGAATAAATAAAAATTTAAAAAAAAAAAAAAGAAATGAGTTGTGAAATAACTTAAAGCAGATGATGACCTTGGATGACCAGAGAACATGTTGAAAATTTTGTGGCTAGAGAGTGGGTGTTGGCTTGGCTGAAGAAGGGAGATCATGAGTTATAAATTAATGAAAAAGAACTATGTTGTAAGTAACTAGTTAAGGAACTTGAATGCTAGGTTTCAGAGTTTAGATGTAGGTGACACATCTATTTTTGTTTTCAGTTTTTGTTATTGTTGTATATAATGTGCTTATATAATAATTTATATTTATTTTATAAAATAAAAAAGCAAAAGTCCATAAGATGTCCGATTAAATAGACAACATATTTGGAAATTATTTTTTATTAAAAAACATTTCTTCTGAATAAAGAGGTGGAAAAGCTGTCCTTATGTCAAATATGGACAGATTTTCCTTTAGAAAATTAGCAGCTATAATTAGTGGAAAATTTTGAAGGTGTAATTTGTAGTTGTCAGCTATCATAGGTTTTAATTATCTTGTTAATTTTAAAATGATAAACTTTACAGAAATTAATTTTTTATTTTCAGTACAAAATTTTGATGATGTATTTTAGTTGGAGACACTATTTTCAAAACTGCTTGATTTTGTAAGTTGTGTTTGCTTCAATAATTTTAACACAGTCCTGGATTACAGGACTTAAAGATGTATTATAGTGATCCATTTAATTCCATCTTTTTTCTAATTTAATGGTTCTTAAAAATTCAAGTATCAATTAAAATAAACCAATGAGTCAATATGTTTCCTACTTCATCAAAGGAATAAATTGATCAAGTTAAACATTTTATTTTTTTAAGTTAAACATTTTAAAATTAATCATAATAATATCTAAAGATGAGGAATGCCTGCATAGCTCAGTGGTAGAGCGTCTGTCTTCGGCTCAGGTCATGATTCTGGGGTCCTGGGATCAAGTCCTGAATCAGGATCCCTGAGGGACCCTGCTTCTCCCTCTGCCTATGTTTCTGCATTTCTCTGTGTCTCTCATGAATAAACAAAATCTTTTTAAAAATCTAGAGATGAATGTCATTGGAATATATCTTTCTTGAAAATGTTATGAAGAGTTATAAAATGTTGAGAAATTTATTATTAAATAAAACCTTGAAATTGGAAGTAATCATTAAAATACTCTCTTAAAACAAAGTTTCCATTCTAAGTTACATGGAAAAAATATTTGTTGCCAAACTAGAGACAACCGTGAAATCCCTTTCCACCAAAAACAGTAAGTGATGAGGAGGAAGGAGTGCATTTGTGATAAGCCCTGTGTTGTATGAAAGTGTTGGATCACTAAATTCAGGATCACCTGAAATTAATATTATACTGTATGTTAACTAACTAGAATTTAAATAAAAATTTTAAAAAGCATACAATCTTTAAACATAATTTTAACTCAATTAAAATTATATAAAATACACAGTTGACAATAGTTTGCCTTTACATATGGAGTTGTGATGTAAAATTCCTTAAAGCTGTAGCATTGCACATAATTGAGATCCATTATACAAATGATTATAAATTTATGATTAAAGCTTATTATTAGAATCATAGAATGCTGGAACAAGAAAGGATCTTAGAGAAAAACTCCAACCATACTCACCTGAAAGAGGAAAATAAAACACAGAATGATTAACATACTTATCCAGAGTCATTTCTATTTAAAGACAGTTAATACTACAGTTCAAGTCCAAGTTTATTCTCTTACAAGATTAGACTTACTTGTCTTTGTGATTGCAGGATATATAGGCACTTTTGTTTATTTTCTTTAGTTTAATAGTAACAACAGCAACAACTACAAACACATAGGACACTTATTGTGGCTCCAGGAACTGTTCCAAGTGATTTACATGTGTTAATTCATTTAATCTTCACAATAACACTATGAGGTAGATACTATTATTATCTCTATACTGAGACAGAGAATTTTGAAAACTTGGAAAAAGTTACACAGCTAATAAGTGGTGGATCATGGATTCAAAACCAAGCAATGTCTCCATAGCTCATGCTACAAAATCTTGAATAAATATCAGAGAGGGTGACAGAACATGAAAGACTCCTAACTCTGGGAAATGAACGAGGAGTAGTGGAAGGAGAGGTGGGGGGGGGGAATGGGGTGACTGGATGATGGGCACTGAGGGGAGCAATTGACAGGATGAGCATGGGTGTTATACTATATGTTGGCAAATCGAACTCCAATAAAAAATGTACCAAAAAATAAATAAATAAAAAATAAAAGCCTATGCACCAGTAAAAAATAAAAAAAAAATGTTTTTTCTTTTTTTTTTGAGTATAGTCTACACACAATGTTACTTTACTTTTTTATTTTTTATTTTTTTACAATGTTACTTTAGTTTCAGGTATACAACTTAGTGATTCAACAACTTTATAGATTATGCTATGTTCACCACAAGTATAACTACCATCTGTCCCATTACATTGCTATTAAACTATTACTGACTATATTCCTTATGTTGTGCCTTTTATTCTCCTGATTTGTTCATTCCACAATGGAAAACTTTAATCCATTTTGCCGACCAATCCTCCAGGACATAATCATCTTTGCTTCTAAATTTTTGTTCTTATGCCATCTTAATATTAACTCCTGATACAAAGTAATTTTTATCATGAATAGTACTTTATTTTTTAGGGCTTAAGTTTTCAGGGTTTTCAATTTATAAGAAGAATTAATGCAGCATGTGAGCATAATTTCTTAGAGTGCCAGTTATAACAAATGTGAAATAGTTCTAGTTGTGACAGCTTATTCTATGATCTCCATTAAATGATATCTTTGAAAAGGAAAAAAAATAGAATCTTTCAGTATTTCTGATATTTCTTGGGATAACAAGAACATTTGAGGACAATGTTATACATTCATCACCCATATAGAAAATCTAAGTTGCCTAAAATGAGACAATGACAATTTTTCACCTATTTCATATCCTATTTCAAGTTGAAATCATCACAATTTGGTATTCTGAAAACCAAAAACATTTTGGGAGGTAAAGTAAGAATGTAATTTGTGCTTCTAGTAGTGGGTAGGAAGAATGCCTATTCTTTTTCTTTAACAAACTATTTTTCAAAACCAGTGTGAAATCTAATTTTCAGAAGATAAATTTAAGGGTTTTTTTTTTGCAAACTTTCATAAATTAAAATATCAAGTTATATTTTCTATAAGCAGTGAAATAACCAAATTACCAAAAATAACTTGACAATAAATGCCTAAATAAAAATATCTATTTGGTCTCCATATGCATTACTGTGGGGACATAGTGAAAGTAGTGCCTTTTGGTACTATCTTAATATGAGAGTAACCCTGACCACATCACTTCCATTTCAATCATTGTTTGATATAATGGAATTTTAGCTGGCAACACTCATTGAAATTATCTGTCTGCATGTGCACACACACATGCACACACACCAGGATATACACTCACAGTGAAACAAAGACTATTATTTAAAACACAAAATAGGGGCACCTAGGTGGCTCAGGTCATGATCCCAGCATTCTGGGATGGAGCCTCATATCAGGCTCTCTGCTCAGACAGAAGCCTGCTTCTCCCTCTCCCAATGCCTGCTACTTTTTCTACTTGTGCTCTCTCTGTGTGTGTGTCAAATAAATAAATAAATAAATAAATAAATAAATAAATAAATAAATAAATCTCATGAATATTCCACAATTAAGATTGTCTAGTGCTTTGGCTAGTGTTTGCTAGTCCAAAAAACAAAATTGTATCCAACCCTGTCTAGATGGAGCTTGTATATTCTTGATTTTTCATCTGACAGTTACTGAAAGTCATTTTGAGGTAAATATACTGCTTGATTTGTGAAATAGTACCATACATTTCTTCTTCTAATATGCTTGTTTATTATTGTGTAGAGAGAAGACTCTGCTTGTGGTGAGAAAGCACAGAATATAGTGGATCAAGGCTAATAATGAAAAGAATCATTTTTAATTCTTTTATGATACTGAGTAGGATTTGTGGTAATAAAATATGGGAAATACAATAAAAAGAAAAAATCAATTTCAAATAAGAGGGATCTACAAAAAAATTGTAAAGGTACAAGATTAGTTAATTAATGTAAATTTTGTGTTTATACTTGGGAAAAATGTTTGCCTAAGAACAACTTACTGCAATTTGTAATGAAAATACCTGTAGCAAGACTGTGCCTACAAAATACTCTTATCAGGGCATGTGGGTGACTCAGTCAGTAAAGTTAAATACTCTTGATTTCAGCTCAGGTCATGATCTCAGGTTTGTGGGATCAAGCTCTGCATCTGGCTCCACATTCATCCAGGAGTCTGCTTGAGATTTTTCTCTCTCCCTCTGCCCCTCCTCCCTGCTTGCACATGTGTTCTCTCTCTTCCCCAAGTAAATAAATGAATCTTTTAAAAAATAAAGAAGTAGAATATATCCTTAATCAGAAAAATGTAGATTTTTTAGTAAACAGAATGCATGAAATAATGAACACTCCAAGTTGTTTTATAGCACTTCTACTGTTTCTTGGAGCCTTTGCCAGTCTTTACAGTAATATGATCTTTGAAAGAACACTGTTGAAAGAGGCTGACATAGGGCTCCATGAGGGCTTCAGCAGGGCTTGACCTCATGATCCTGAGATCATAAACCTGTGCCAAAATCAAGTGTCAGATGCTCAACCAATTGAGCCACTCAGGTGTCCCAGGAAGATTGATTTTTAAAAAGCTGTATGTCATTTTTGCTTGGTGGTCTATAATATGTAGCTACTATTTGTGGATTCAAATTACCCTAAAGTCATCTTACCAGAACTTCTTTTTCTCCTTGGGTGAATGAATGAAGCTATTAAGAATGAATGTCATAAAAAAAAGAATGAATGTTATATCCCTGTTCTATGGAACATATAGATTGATAGTTACTATTCATTTTTTTGATAACTAATATTTTACCTTGATTCATTTTACAAACTATAATCATGATCTTTTTTTTCAACCACCATTTCAAAAATTCTGGTGGTATAGTTCATTTGCTTTGAATAGTTGATTTTATAGCATCTTGATTTTGATATATTAATAGCTGACACAAAAAATATACTAAGCCATCACTTATTTTTCTTTCTGGTTAGACCTATACTGTTTTATTAATTCATAAGAACAATTAATAAAAATAATCACTTATCCTTACATATCTAAAAATCAAAATAGGCAATTCAACAAATTCCCTGTGAAGTTACAAATTTATCCTATTTGCCATCTTAAGACGTGGTCCTCTAGAATATTTAACGAGTGTGAAATTAACACCTTTTTATTTTTTAATTTTTAAATTTTTTATAATTTTTTATTGAAGTTCGATTTGCCAACATATAGCATATCACCCAGTGCTTATTCCATCAAGTGCCCCCTTCAATGTCCATTACCCAGTCACCCTAATCCCCCTCCCCACCTCCCTTTCCACTACCCCTTGTTCATTTCCCAGAGTTAGTCTCTCATGTTTTGTCAACCTCTCTAATTTTTCCCACTCATTTTCTCTCCTTTCCCCTTTATTCCCTTTCACTATTTCTTATATTCCCTGTATGAGTGAAACCATATGATGATTGTCCTTCTCCAATTGACTTACTTCACTCAGCATGATACCCTCCAGTTCCATCCACGTTGAAGCAAATGGTGGGTATTTGTTGTTTCTAATAGCTGAATAATATTCCATTGTATACATATATCACATCTTCTTTATCCATTCATCTTTCGATGGACACCAAGGCTTCTTCCACAGTTTGGCTATTGTGGACATTGCTGTTATAAACATTGGGGTGCAGGTGTCTCAGTTTTTCACTGCATCTGCATCTTTGGGGTAAATGCCCAGCAGTGCAATTGCTGGGTTGTAGGGCAGTTCTATTAGGGCAGTTCTATTTTAAACTCTTTGAGGAACCTCCACACAGTTTTCCAGAGTGGCTGTACCAGTTCACATTCCCACCAACACTGCAAGAGGGTTCCCCTTTTAAACATTTAACTTATAAATTATTTTTTAAAGATTGTATTTATTCATGAGAGAGAGAGAGAGAGAGAGGCAAAGACACAGGCAGAGGGAGAAGCAGACTCCATGCAGGAGGCCTGATGTGGGACTCGATCCCCTGACTCCAGGATCATACCCTGAGCCAAAGGCAGATGATCAACGGCTGAGTCACCCAGGTATCCCTAACATATAAATGGATGCTTATAAATATTTATATATACCACTTAGTTGTTATGAAAATTGAATAAAATAACTGATTTGAAATCAGAGCAATTAAAATGTTACAATACATGTAAATTGTCCTCTTAACCTTGGTGAATCTAAGATTTATTTATTATGATTAAATGATACTTACAGACAAAATATATTAAAATAATAGGTATTGAAATATTTATGATTAAATTCACCCAAGGTGATAAAAGGATATGTGATGATGGATGAGCATTATTTGAGTATATGCCTTATAGAATGTGTCTTTTACTTGATTAATCTGTAAAGTCATTTTCTGAATGCTCCCTGTTAAGGTGGCCAGTTACACAGATGGCAAAGAATTGCACATAGTAGAGCAACAATCAAGATAGAGTTTATTCACTCTCCAAGGGAAGAGAGAGGCCAGACTAAGAGAAATATTGCCCCAAGTTTCTGTTAAGCTGGGTCTTTTAAGGGGTTTAAAAGATGTAAGAGGGTTGTAGCTGTGCTCATGAGGGAGGGTGTGTAAGGAAGGAGTCGACTCTTGGCCAGTTAGGGCAGGAGGTGTCAGTTTCTTGCGGGGCTCTGTTCAGAATTCCTCTGAGATGTGGGTTGTGGTCCAGCTAGAGAAGCATGTTTTGTAGTTGTGGTCTATTTTCTGAGAATGAGAGACACCATGACCTGGAAAAACAAAAAGTTAGGGCAAAGTACAGACACCTGTAAATTTTGTCTGTAAGCTTGGTTGGGGTGGGGAGGCTTTGAATTTAACCCTTTCACTCCTTAAATCATGTATCAAAAATACAGACAGATTAATATGGAAAAGCAACCATCAAATTTTCTTATAAGTAATGTTTAAACATTGAGTATTAACAGATTTGAAACCCTGAAAGAGAATACTGCAACAACTGCTGTGAAGAGTTAGAATGAATCAACAAAACATAAACATTGTAAAGAAGAAAGCAATATTGATGGAATCCACTCCTTGGAGAAGATCAGACACAAATGTGAAAATTAGACCAGTACAAAAAGAAATAAAATAAATGAGTCCTTTCTGGAATATAATTTAATAAAAATATTAATTTCATATATTTACTATACCTTATTAAATCTTTTTTTTTGGCATTTCAAGTTTCAGAATACATAGAAAATAATCATATCAAGCAGGACAACCAATGTACCTATTCCACTCTACTTGTGGTCAGTCCCTTTGAAAGTGCTGAGTGTATCAGTTTCTCCAGTTTCTTTTTTTTTTCTTTTTTATTATTTTATTTTATTTATTTTTTATTTCTTTTTTAATTTTTTATTGGAGTTTGATTTGCCAACATATAGCATAACACCCAGTACTCATCCCATCAAGTGCCCTCTTCAGTGCCCATCACCCAGTCACCCCAACCCCCTGCCCACCTCCTTTTCTACTACCCCTTGTTCATTTCCCAGAGTTGGGAGTCTCTCATGTTCTGTCACCCTCTCTGGTATTTCCGACTCATTTTCTCTTCTTTTGCCTTTATTCCCTTTCACTATTCTTATATTTCTCAGTGAATGAAACCATATAATATTTGTCCTTCTCCGATTGATTTACTTCACTCAACATAATACCCTCCAGTTCCATCCACGTTGAAGCAAATGGTGGGTATTTGTCGTTTCTAATGGCTGAGTAATATTCCATTGTATACATATACCACGTTGCTCCAGTTTCTTTCTCCAGATGTGGTTACTTCTTTTGCAATGTCTTAGCTTGCTTCCTGTAATCTTTAAAAACCACATTATTATTTCCCCAGTCTGTGAAAGAAGCTTTGACTGCATGAAAGCAAAAACCTATAAGTGACTGTATAATACCTCATGGTTGTTCAAAGGTGTATTTTTTACTTCATGAGACATTAAAGTAATTAGAGTGACAGGAGCCAAATAAAGTTAAGATCACAGGCAAAATTTCATATTTTCATGTAATACCTAAATTTGTACTATTTAAAGCAATTTGCTATTGTAGACTGTAAGCCACTCATTCATTTAGAATTAGTTTTTCATAGGGTGCCTGGGTGGCTCAGTTGGTTAAACATCTGACTTCAGCTCAGGTCATGATCTCAAGGTCTTGGAATGGAGCCCCACAGTGGGCTCCCTGTTCAGCAAGGAGTCTGCTTTTCCTTCTGTCCCCCCACCCCACTTGAGCACATGCTCTTTCTCTTTCTCTCTCAAAAAGAAAAAAAGAAATTTTCACAAATTAAACATAGCAGTATAATAAAGGAAAATGTAATAAATATGTGAGAGAAATTATGTCTTGGAATTCTTCTGACAAACCAGTTGAACATTGCTTCTCTAGTTTGAAACCTCTAGAATTGAGTAGAGACTTAGTTCCTCTACCTACTTACCTTTTGAGAATGAAATTCCATAGACTATAAAATGAGTTTGCATTTTTGTTTTTCATCTAAAATTTCAGAGTTGGTTATTTTGTTTCTGTTTTTGCTTTCTTCGATTGTCATGGTTCTATCCCTCTATGCTTGTTGCCTATGCAACCATTAGGTATTCCCTACAAAAAACATCACTTAAATAGCATTGGCACTGGCACTGATGAAAGTTTTAGAAAAATGTAAATCTCTGTATCTGTTTTCATTGTGGTTCACCAGTAAGTTTCCAAACTGACCTTAGACTGTGGTAGGAGTGGGATGTGGAAGAATGGTAAAGAAATTTAAGGTTATCTTATCATTTGTTCATGAAAGAGAAAATTAGACCCAGGTAAAAGTATGTGTATAGGAATATCTTCCCTAAATATCTGAGTTAAATTCATGCTTCCATAGAACTAAGCAGTGATTTTTTTTTTATATCCATTTTTGGCACCTAAATTTTTGGATTGGTCAGACAAAGAAGCAAACAGCATTTTAAAGGAAAACCTTTTAAATTGTAAAGATTATAATACATCTTCAAGTGAAAAATGTAAGGGGTTGGAATCAAAATCTGGAGATGGACGTTGTTTACACTCTGATAGAGGCAAAGTTAAGTTTGTTATTCGTTGATTGAACCCTGAGTTAAAGACATTCTGGAATATTTATATTATGAAATATAAACTCTGTGAGGACAGTGATTTTTGTCTATTTTGTTCCTAATTTATTCTCAGTCCCCAGAACAATGTCTGGCATATTTTTAAAAAGATTAATAAATATTTGTTGACTAAGTGACTAAATCTTTATGAAACTAATTACTAACTAGAGGTTAAATATTCCTTCTAGGTTTGCAATATGGATACTTGCTTAAGTTTTAGAAATGTCATTGTCCTTTTTTTCCAATACTTTCTAGTTTTTAAAACCTCTGAAAAAATTTTAAATGATAAAATACATTTTAAAATGTTTTATTTGAAGGTGTTATGAAAGAAAGAGTAGAACAGATTTAGAATGGGTTGGCAGAGGGGGACTACTTGGAATCAGGTCACTTTCTTAATTCTTCCTCTTGTGTAGAGATATTGCAACATTCATGTACTATTCAAAAAGTGGTCTGTAGTATTCTTCTGCCAGTTGTAATAATGTGTATAAGCTCAATGGTAAGATAAGAAAAAGAGTAGTAGTTTTAATTCCAGTTGTCATTATCCCATTTTTATTTATGCTTATGTTTGCATGCTACTTACAAAATCACACAGTAAATTATTTTGGATATACTAGATTCATATTGTATAAGACACAAGTATATTTGTACATATTAACACAGTAAGTATAAAGGGTATTTTTTAATAATAAATTTATTTTTTATTGGTGTTCAATTTGCCAACATACAGAATAACACCCAGTGCTCACCCCGTCAAGTGACCCCTCAGTGCCCGCCACCCAGTCACCCCCACCCCCCGCCCTCCTCCACTTCAATCACCCCAAGTTCGTTTCCCAGAGTTAGGAGTCTTCCATGTTCTGTCTCCCTTTCTGATATTTCCTACCCATTTCTTCTCCCTTCCCCGTTATTCCCTTTCACTATTTAAATGGGTATTTTTATATAGAGCAAATAATATGTTAGAGAATAAATCTTGAGAAAAGTTTCGTATTATGTAATTCCAATGTTCATCATTGAACAAATGGGCTAAAAATACCATAGGCAATAGTATTTTTTGTGTTGATTACTAGAAGGGAGAATGTCTTCAGTATTAGAATCACTATTAAAATGTTTCATAAATGGCATGCAATGATCAACACAGGAAAATGGACTAATAATAAATATATTTTTATTCTTTTTTAAAAATAATAAATTTATTTTTTATTGCTTTTCAATTTGCCAACATGTAGAATAACACCCAGTGCTCAGCCCATCAAGTGCTCCCCTCAGTGCCCGTCACCGATTCACCCACACCCCCCGCCCTCCTCCCCTTCCACCACCCTTAGTTTGTTTCGGAGAGTTAGGAGTCTTTACATTCTGTCTCCCTCTCTGATATTTCCTACCCATTTCTACTCCCTTCCCTTCTATTCCCTTTCACTATTATTTATATTCCCCAAAAGAATGAGAGCATATGATGTTTGTCCTTCTCCAATTGACAAATTTCACTCAGCATAATACCCTCCAGTTCCATCCACGTTGAAGCAAATGGTGGGTATTTGTCATTTCTAATGGCTGAGTAATATTCCATTGTATACATATACCACATCTTCTTTATCCATTCATCTTTTGATGGACACCGAGGCTCCTGCCACAGTTTGGCTATTGTGGACATTGCTGCTAGAATCATCGGGGTGCAGGTGTCCCAGCGTTTTATTGCATCTGCATATTTGGGGTAAATGCCCAGCAGTGCAATTGCTGGATCGTAGGGCAGGTCTATTTTTAACTCTTTGAGGAACCTCCACAGAGTTTTCCAGAGTGGCTGCACCGTTCACATTCCCACCAACAGTGTAAGAGGGTTCCCTTTTCTGCGCATCCTCTCCAACATTTGTGGTTTCCGGCATTCTTAATTTTCCCCATTCTCAATGGTGTGAGGTGGTATCTCATTGTGGTTTTGATTTGTATTTCCCTGATGGCAAGTGAAGCAGAGCATTTTCTCAGTGCGATTTGGCCATGTTTATGTCTTCCTCTGTGAGATTTCTGCTCATGTATTTTGCCCATTTCATGATTGGATTGTTTCTTTGGTGTTGAGTTTAAGAAGTTCTTTATAGATCTTGGAAACTAGTCCTTTATCTGACACGTCATTTGCAAATATCTTCTCCCATTCTGTAGGTTGTGTTTCAGTTTTGTTGACTATATCCTTTGCTGTGCAAAAGCTTCGTATCTTGATGAAGTCCCAATAGTTCAATATCGCTTTTGTTTCTTTTGCCTTAGTGGATGTATCTTGCAAGAAGTTACTATGCCAAGTTCAAAAAGGGTGTTGCCTCTGTTCTCCTCTAGGATTTTGATGGAATCTTGTCTCACATTTAGATCTTTCATCCATGTTGAGTTTATCTTTGTGTATGGTGAAAGAGAGTGGTCTAGTTTCATTCTTCTGCATGTGTATGTCCAATTTTCCCAGCACCATTTATTGAAGAGACTGTCTTTCTTCCAGTGGATAGTCTTTCCTCCTTTATCGAATATTAGTTGACCATAAAGCTGAGGGACCACTTCAGGGTTCTCTATTCTGTTCCATTGATCTCTGTGTCTGTTTTTGTGCCAGTACCACACTGTCTTGATGACCACAGCTTTGTAGTACAACCTGAAATCTGGCATTGTGATGCCCCCAGCTATGGTTTTCTTTTATAAAATTCCCCTGGCTATTCGGGGTCTTTTCTGATTCCACACAAATCTTAAAATAATTTGTTCTAACTCTCTGAAGAAAGTCCATGGTATTTTGATAGGGATTGCATTAAACGTGTATATTGCCCTGGGTAACATTGACATCTTCACAATATTAATTCTGCCAATCCATGAACATGGAATATTTTGCCATCTGTTTGTGTCTTCCTCAATTTCTTTCAGAAGTGTTCTATAGTTTTTAGGGTATAGATCCTTTACCTCTTTGCTTAGGTTTATTCCAAGGTATCTTATGCTTTTGGGTGCAATTGTCAATGGGATTGACTCCTTAATTTCTCTTTCTTCAGTCTCATTGTTAGTGTATAGAAATGCTATTGATTTCTGGGCATTGATTTTGTATCCTGCCATGCTACCAAATTGCTGTATGAGTTCTAGCAATCTTGGGGTGGAGGCTTTTGGGTTTTCTATGTAGAGTAACATATCATCTGTGAAGAGGGAGAGTTTGACTTCCTCTTTGCCAGTTTGAATGCCTTTAATGTCTTTTTGTTGTCCGACTGCTGAGGCTAGGTCATCTAGTACTATGTTGAATAGCAGTGGTGAGAGTGGACATCCCTGTCTTGTTCCTGATCTTAGGGGAAAGGCTCCCAGTGCTTCCCCATTGAGAATAAATTTGCTGTGGGCTTTTTGTAAATGGCTTTTAAGATGTTGAGGAATGTTTCCTCTATCCCTACACTCTGAAGAGTTTTGATCAGGAACGGATGCTGTATTTTGTCAAATGCTTTCTCTGCATACAATGAGAGGATCATATGGTTCTTGGTTTTTCCTTGCTGATATGATGAATCACATTGATTGGTTTAAGAGTGTTGAACCAGCCTTGCGTCCCAGGGATAAATCCTACTTGGTTATGGTGAATAATTTTCTTAATGTACTGTGGATCCGATTGGCTAGTATCTTCTTCAGAATTCTTGCATCCATGTGCATCAGGGATATTGACATATAATTCTCCTTTTTGGTAGGGTCTTTGGTTTTGGAATTAAGGGGATGCTGGCCTCATAAAATGAGTTTGGAAGTACTCCATCTCTTTCTATGTTTCCAAACAGCTTTAGTAGAATAGGTATGGTTTCTTCTTTAAACGTTTGATAGAATTCCCCTGGGAAGCCATCCGGCCCTGGACTTTTGTGTCTTGGTAGGTTTTTGATGACTGCTTCAACTTCCTCCCTGGTTATTGGTCTGTTCAGTTTTTCTATTTCTTCCTGTTCCAGTTTTGGTAAGTTTTGGTTTTCCAGAAATGTGTCCATTTCTTCTAGATTGCCTAATTTGTTGGCGTATAGCTGTTCTTAATATGTTTTTTAAATCGTTTGTATTTCCTTGGTGTTGGTGGTGATCTCTCCTTTCTCATTTGTGATTTTATTAATTTGAGTCTTCTCTCTCTTCTTTCTAATAAGGCTGGCTAATGATTTATCTATCTTATTAATTCTTTCAAAGAACCAACTCCTGGTTTTGTTGATCTGTTCCACAGTTTTCTGGTCTCGATTTCATTGAGTTCTGCTTGAATCTTTTTTTTTTTTTTTTTTTTTTTTTGCACAGAACTCTGTAATTTTATTTTTTCACTCCATAACATCTTGTGAACTTTTTTTATGTGAGCACAAATAAATCCACCTTACCTTTTTAAGGGTTACATAAAATTGAATTGTATTGATTCTGATGAAATTGAGTATCCTTTTTTTTTTTTTTTATTGGTGTTCAATTTACTAACATACAGAATAATACCCAGTGCCCGTCACCCATTCACTCCCACCCCCCGCCCTCCTCCCCTTCTACCACCCCTAGTTCGTTTCCCAGAGTTAGCAGTCTTTACGTTCTGTCTCCCTTTCTGATATTTCCCACACATTTCTTCTCCCTTCCCTTATATTCCCTTTCACTATTATTTATATTCCCCAAATGAATGAGAACATATAATGTTTGTCCTTCTCCGACTGACTTACTTCACTCAGCATAATACCCTCCAGTTCCATCCACGTTGAAGCAAATGGTGGGTATTTGTCATTTCTAATAGCTGAGTAATATTCCATTGTATACATAAACCACATCTTCTTTATCCATTCATCTTTCGTTGGACACCGAGGCTCCTTCCACAGTTTGGCTATAGTGGCCATTGCTGCTAGAAACATCGGGGTGCAGGTGTCCCGGCGTTTCATTGCATTTGTATCTTTGGGGTAAATCCCCAACAGTGCAATTGCTGGGTCGTAGGGCAGGTATATTTTTAACTGTTTGAGGAACCTCCACACAGTTTTCCAGAGTGGCTGCACCAGTTCACATTCCCACCAACAGTGTAAGAGGGTTCCCTTTTCTCCGCATCCTCTCCAACATTTGTTGTTTCCTGCCTTGTTAATTGTTCCCATTCTCACTGGTGTGAGGTGGTATCTCATTGTAGTTTTGATTTGTATTTCCCTGATGGCAAGTGATGCAGAGCATTTTCTCATATGCATGTTGGCCATGTCTATGTCTTCCTCTGTGAGATTTCTGTTCATGTCTTTTGCCCATTTCATGATTGGATTGTTTGTTTCTTTGGTGTTGAGTTTAAGAAGTTCTTTATAGATCTTGGAAACTAGCCCTGTATCTGATATGTCATTTGCAAATATCTTCTCCCATTCTGTAGGTTGTCTTTGAGTTTTGTTGACTGTATCCCTCACCAAAGATGTAAAGGATCTATACCCTCAAAACTATAGAACACTTCTGAAAGAAATTGAGGAAGACACAAAGAGATGGAAAAATATTCCATGCTCATGGATTGGCAGAATTAACATTGTGAAAATGTCAATGTTACCCAGGGCAATATACACGTTTAATGCAATCCCTATCAAAATACCATGGACTTTCTTCAGAGAGTTAGAACAAATTATTTTAAGATTTGTGTGGAATCAGAAAAGACCCCGAATAGCCAGGGGAATTTTAAAAAAGAAAACCATATCTGTGGGCATCACAATGCCAGATTTCAGGTTGTACTACAAAGCTGTGGTCATCAAGACAGTGTGGTACTGGCACAAAAACAGACACATAGATCAGTGGAACAGAATAGAGAATCCAGAAGTGGACCCTGAACTTTATGGGCAACTAATATTCGATAAAGGAGGAAAGACTATCCATTGGAAGAAAGACAGTCTCTTCAATAAATGGTGCTGGGAAAATTGGACATCCACATGCAGAAGAATGAAACTAGACCACTCTCTTGCACCATACACAAAGATAAACTCAAAATGGATGAAAGATCTAAATGTGAGACAAGATTCCATCAAAATCCTAGAGAAGAACACAGGCAACACCCTTTTTGAACTCGGCCAGAGTAACTTCTTGCAAGATACATCCACGAAGGCAAAAGAAACAAAAGCAAAAATGAACTATTGGGACTTCATCAAGATAAGAAGCTTTTGCACAGCAAAGGATGCTTGAATCTTTATTAACTCTCTTCTTCGGCTGGGTGTAGGATCTATTTTCTGTTTGTATTTCTTGTATTGCAATGTATTTCCCCCTCAGGACTGCTTTTGCTGCATCCCAAAGATTTTGAACGGTTGTATCTTCATTCTCATTAGTTTCCATGAATCTTTTTAATTCTTCCTTAATTTCCTGGTTGACCCTTTCATCTTTTTGCAGGATGGTCCTTAAACTCCACGTGTTTGAAGTCCTTCCAAACTTCTTGTTGTGATTTTGTTCTAATTTCAAGGCATTATGATCTGAGAATATGCAGGGGACGATCCCAATCTTTTGGTATTGGTTCAGACCCGAATTGTGACCCAGTATGTGGTCTATTCTGGAGAAAGTTCCATGTGCACTTGAGAAGAATGTGTATTCAGTTGAGTTTGGATGTAAAGTTCTGTAGATATCTGTGAAATCCATCTGGTCCAGTGTATCATTTAAAGCTCTCGTTTCTTTGGAGATGTTGTGTTTAGAAGACCTATCGAGTGTAGAAAGCGCTAGATTGAAGTCATTAAGTATAAGTGTATTATTATCTAAATTGCCTTAACTTTGGTTATTAATTGATTCATATATTTGGCAGCTCCCACATTCGGGGCATATATATTGAGGCTTGCTAAGTCCTCTTGTTGGATAGATCCTTTAAGTATGATAGAGTGTCCCTCTTCATCTCTCACTACAGTCTTTGGAGTAAAGTTTAGTTTATCTGATATTAGGATGGCGACCCCTGCTTTCTTTTGAGGACCATTTGAATGGTAAATGGTTCTCCAACCTTATATTTTTAGGCTGTAGGTGTCCTTCTGTTTAAAATGAGTCTCCTGTAGACAGCAAATGGATGGGTGTTGCTTTTTTATCCAATATGAAACCCTGCGCCTTTTGATGGGGTCATTAAGCCCATTCACGTTCAGAGTTTATTGAAAGATATGAGTTTAGTGTCATCCTGATATCTATTCAGTCCTTGTTTTTGTGGATTGTTCCACTGAACTTCTTCTTAAAGGGAAATTTTAAGAGTCCCCCTTAAAATTTCTTGCAGAGCTGGTTTGGAGGTCACATATTCTTTCAGTTCCTGCCTGTCTTGGAGGCTCTTTATCTCTCCTTCCATTCTGAACGAGAGCCTTGCTGGATAAAGCATTCTTGGTTGTATGTTCTTCTCATTTAGGACCCTGACTATATCCTGCCAGCCCTTTCTGGCCTGCCAGGTCTCTGTGGAGAGGTCTGCTGTTATCCTAATACTCCTCCCCATAAAAGTCAGGGATTTCTTGTCTCTTGCTGCTTTAAGGATTTTCTCTTTATCTTTGGAATTTGCAAGCTTAACTATTAAATGTCAGGGTGTTGAACAGTTTTTATTGAATTTGGGGGGGATCTCTCTATTTCCTGGATCTGAATGCCTGTTTCACTTGCCAGATTAGGAACGTTTTCAGCTATGATTTGTTCAAATACATATTCTCGAACTCTGTCCCTTTCGGCGCCCTCAGGCACCCCAATTAAACGTAGGATTTTCTTCCTCAGGCTGTCATGTATTTCCCTTAATCTATCTTCATGGTCTTTTAGTTGTTTGTCTCTTTTTTCCTCAGTTTCCCTCTTTGCCATCTACTTGTCTTCTATGTCACTCACTCATTCTTCCACCTCATTAACCCTGGTTGTTAGGACTTCTAGTTTGGATTGCATCTCATTCAATTGATTTTTAATTTCTGCCTGATTAGATCTAAAATCTGCAGTCATGGAGTCTCTTGAGTCCTTTATCCTTTTTTCTAGAGCTACCGGTAGCTTTATAATAATGCTTCTGAATTGGCTTTCTGGCATTGAATTGTAATCCAAATTTTGTAACTCTGTGGGAGAGAGGACTGTTTCTGTTTCTTTATTTTGAGCTGAGATTTTCCTTCTAGTCATTTTGCCCAGTGCAGAGTGTCCAAATACAAGTTGTATTGGGAAAAGGAGAAAAAGAGAGGAGAGAAAGAAGGAAAGAAAAGAGAAAAAGAAAAAAGAAAAAGGGAGAAAAGAGGAAAAAAGAGAAGAAAAAGAATGAAATGAAAAAAAGGGTGGGGGAAGCAATCAGAAATCAAAAAGAAAAAAAAAAAACATGGGGGAGTATCTTCTGATTCTGTATACTTTACTTCCCTTGACTTCCCCTGGAACTTGTCTGTCAATCTGGTCTTCTGGGGGAGGGGCCTGTTGTGCTGATTTTCAGGTGTTAGCACTTGGGGGAGCTGCTCAGCCCCCTGCCTGGTGCAGGGCTCAGTGGGGGTTGTTTACCCCGTGAGGCCCCAGGAGTAACAACCCCAGTGGCTGAGGCAGCCCTGGAGCCCTGGATTCAGCTCCCGCAGTAACTCCAGAGCTCTCCGTCTGCAGGGCCTGGAGGCTCCGGGGCGGAGCCGCTGATCTGCTCATCCCGGGGCAGGAGCGTCCTTGCTGTCCTGGGCCCTCCTGGCCTCAGCCTGTCCCGGGGAGAGGTCAGATCCTGGGCTGTGTCCAGGCGCCCTGTTCTCCGGGGCCTGCACTGTTGGATTCGGGCTCCCGGCTGGGCAGTCCCCTCTCCGCGGAGCCTCCGCCCGAGCCCCTCCGTGCTGCTCCCAGCTCCAGCCGTGGGCACGCTGCAGCCCTTTAGTGAGCTTGGCGCACTCTTCCTTGGGCGCAGGTGTCTGTTAGTGTCCCCGGGAGCCTGAGGGCATCCCCGCCCCTCCTGGGGTCCTGCTCTAACTCCCTGCGAGTGCCTTTCAGCCCGGGGATTTTGGTGCAGCTCCTGCTTCTCTGCGAAGGGTCTTTCCTATCCTGGGGCACTGGCTCCGGCCTTAGCCCGGCTCCTCGCGGGGCCCCTTCCCCTTGGATGCCTTTTGTTCTTTATTTCTTTTTTCCCTCGTCTTCCTACCTTGATAGAAGCGCGAACTTTTCTCACTGTAGCATTCCAGCTGTTCTCTCTTTAAATCTCAGGCCGAATTCGTAGATTTTCAGGATGATTTGAAGGTTATCTAGGTAATTTGGTGGGAACAGGTGACTTGGGGACCCTACTCTTTTGCCATCTTGCCCCTCCTCTCTATATTTTTACTTCTATGATAATAATTCTTTAAAGTGAGACTTTTCAAGCTTATCTGGTTCATTTCTTGGTTCTATTCATGACATAAACTATTTCAATTATTGTTACAAATAAAGTTATTCTATCACTATTGCAAATAGGAAAGTTTTTTCCTCACTTTTGTGTCTTCTGATCTGTCTGTATGCATATTTTTAAAGATTTTATTTATTTATTCATGAGAAGGACAGAGAGAGAGGCACAATATATAATTGAATATTTCTCAGCCACCAAAAAGAATGCAATCTTGCATTTGCAACAACATGGATGGAACTAGACTGTATAGAGTAAGTGAAATATGTCAGCCAGAGAAAGACAAATACCATATTATTTCACTCATATGTGGAATTTAAGAAGCAAAACAGATTTTATATATATATATATTTACACCCCGTCTTCTTTATCCATTCATTAGTCAATGGACATTTGGGCTCTTTCCATAATTTGGCTATTGTTGATAATGCAGTTATAAACTTCAGGGTGCATGTGCTCCTTCAAATCACTATTTTTGTATCCTTTATTTTTTAAAGATTTTATTTATTTATTCATGAGAGACACAAAGAGAGAGATATAGGCAAAGGGAGAAGCTGGTTTCCTGTGGTGAGCCTGATGCAAGACTCAATCCCAGGACCTCAGGATCACAACCTGAGCCAAAGGTAGATGCTCAACCACTGAGCCACCCAGGAGTCCCTGTACCTGTTAGATAAATACCTGGTACTGCAATTTCTGGGTGATAGGATCATTATATTTTTAACATTTTGAAAAACCACCATACTGTTCTCCAGAGTGGCTATACCAGTTTGCATTTCCAGCAATAGTGCAAAAGGGTTTCCTTTTCTCTGCATCCTTGTGAACATCTATTGTTTCCTGAGTTGCAAATTCTAGCCATTCTGACTGGTGTGAGGTGGTATTTCATTCTGATTTTGATTTGTATTTCCCTGATGAGTGATGTTGAGCACCTTTCATGTGTCTGTTAGCCATCTGGATATCTTCTTTGGGAAAGTATCTATTCTTGTCTTCTGCCCATTTCTTAACTGGAGTATTTGTTTTTTGGGTGTCAGTTTGTAGATGTGAAAGCCCATTTTAATATGATCTACTTTCAATCTATAAACACAAATTGTCAAAGTTGGAATGTCTTCTACTTCTGCTTTCCCACTGAAAGTTTGGGTGTTAGCTACCAAATCATGAATATATAGATCTAAACTGGTTATCTAATTTCTTACTATCTCCTGAAAACTGTTTTTTTCCCAGAATGTGTCAATATGCAGTTGTTTATGTTGATCTGAAAGTTCCTCCCTGTAATTTTTACCTATCCTTATTCCTCTCACCCAAAGAAAGGAAACTTTAACTTCCTTTTTACATGGTAGTCCTCATGTTTAGGCGTGTGTCATATCAACCCCTGCCTTTCTCAAGGGACTTTTTTTCTTTAATCCAAACTTCCCAAATCCCTCATGTGTCATGATTCTTTGTCTCATTTGAGGTACGGAACTGAACACATGAAACATTGTATAAAACATTTATTACCAACAGAAGGATTACATTTGAAAGCTGTATTGTAATAATGAATAATAATTATATTTTTGTGATCAGTAACAAATACATCTTACCTTTCCTTAAGTATTGAATTAAGTATTTTTAATTATTTTTAAAACTTTATCTATATTGGTATATCTTTTATATATTTTATCAATGGTGACCAGTTGTATAAATACTGTAGATACATTGTATAATTTAACTTTTATCTTAATGAAAAAATGCATAATATTTTTGAGTCAATTGTACTATTATTTTAATTTACTGATTTTACAACAAAGCCTTTAGTTAACATATCTTTGATGATTGGCTTTAATAATTTCTTCTTCTTCTTCCTCTTCTCTTTCTCTCCTTCTCCCCTCCCCCGTTTTTCTTTGACAGTTTTCTGTGGGTTGATACGGAGAATCATCACAATTGTGCCTGGTATGGACTTGTTGTCTGGAACATATATATTTGCAGTTCTTCTAGCATGTGTCGTGTTTCAGTCTGGCGCCCAGGAGAAAAACTACACAGTCCGAGAAGAAATGCCAGAAAATGTTCTTATAGGCGACTTGATGAAAGACCTCAACTTGTCACTGATCCCAGACAAGTCCTTAACATCTTCCATGCAGTTTAAGCTTGTGTACAAGACAGGAGATGTGCCACTGATTCGAATTGAAGAAAGTACTGGTGAGATCTTCACTGCTGGATCTCGCATTGATCGTGAGAAATTATGTGCTGGTATCTTGGTGGAAACCCGTTGCTTTTATGAAGTGGAGGTTGCCGTTTTGCCAGATGAAATATTTAGACTTGTTAAGATACGTTTTCTGATAGAAGACATAAATGATAATGCACCATTATTTCCAGCAACAGTTATCAACATATCAATTCCGGAGAACTCAGCTATAAACTCTCGATATGCTCTCCCAGCAGCCATTGATCCTGATATAGGAATAAATGGAGTTCAAAACTACCAACTAATTAAGGTGCGTTTTAAAATCACTTTGTTTAAGATAGTTCCTTTTTAAAAGGCAAAAATATAAAAGCATCTTTGTGTACTCAAATTTTGAGTAAGCCATTACCCCAATTTTGAAAAGTTTAGATATCGTAAAGGAAAGTAATCATTGCAATTCTTGCAATTGCAGGGAGTTTATGATTTTTTATTTTATGTATATTTATTTCCAAGCAGCTGCTTATGTTTCCCTTAACAATCTATTATGGGGTCAGATAAGGAGCTCAGCCCTGACACTTACAAACAATAACCTACCCAATACCTTACTTTTAATTTGTCTAGTCATGACTCTGCCACAGAGTGGACCTAAACAAGTAAAATGTAAACATTAAGAATGAATATACATATCTATCAGTTTACTCAGTGATCATTTTAGATAGGAAGTTTTCTCTCGCCATTTGAAAAGATGTCAAATAAATTTATTTGAGGGGTGAATAGAGCATTTTTATTATTAATATTTCTACATATATAGAGAATAATATTTTTCATGGTGGTTTCAAGTCAAGGGAAGATCTTTAAGCATCTCTTGAGTCATCAGAATGAGGTTAAATTTTAGCCAATGTGCTGCTAATGTTAAATATTTTCATTTTTTTTCTAATTCTTTGAAAACACAGAACACTCATTTGTTATAAAGGGTGAGTTCTCCACCCAAAAAGTTTCAATTTATCTGAAGAGCCACTTCTGGCCTGACTTGGGTCTTGGGGTAGGGGAGGCAGAAGGAAAAATAGGTGGAATAATTGTATTTGAAATATGTGCAGAAGGATCTTGTTCATCAAGCAAATGGGTAATTCCCTTTAATAACCTATATAGTATATAGGGTAGTAAGAAACTCAGATTTGTATATGTGAAATAGTTCAATCACTGTACTTGAATGAGCCTCGTAAGTGTGTAAAAGAACATATGTGCAAACTTAATATAGATGGGTTAAGGAATTTTTAAATTTTTATAAACATTTTCTGACTATTCACTACCAGATTATGATGAACATAATGGCAATGTTACAAAATATTCTAAGAACATATAAGTATTTTGATGTTTATCATCTGAGGTTTTGGCTGGACAATGTATAATATTGGAAAACTGCTCACCTGATGCTGATATATTGTAAAGATATATTTGTTTATAAATACATTCAGGGATAGAAGGCTATAGATCTCTTGAAAGAATTCAGGTGAAATGCACACTAGCATTTGAGTATAAGAAGTAAAAACAGAAATAGAAAGGATAGAAGATTTAGAAATTAGCATTTTTAGGTAAGACCTCTGCTATGGTATTTCCTTATATGATGAAATAAGAAAATATACAGGAGTCAGAAAGATATGGATTATAATTTTGTGCTTACAGCTGACTAGATATGTCACCTGCAGCTTAATTTTTCTGACCTTTAGTTTCTTCAACCATAATATGAGGATGATGATGTATATGTCATATAGGCAGAATTGGGAGAATAAGCACACAGTAGAAAGTAGATAGACATGCAGATGATTTTTGGAGATACTCTAAAACATTTGACTGTTATAGAAATGTGAGATTTATCACTTTAAATTGTAAGTTGTATAGCAGAGTAGATACTATCTCTAAAACAACACTGTCCAATGGAACTTTCTGCAGTGACATAAATCCTATAATCTGTGATAGCCAATATGGTAGCTATTGGCAATATGTGGCTATTGAGTACTTAGGATGGGGTTAATGGTACCAAGGAATTGAATTTTTAAATTCTATTTAGTCTTAATTTTAGTAGCCACAAGTGGTTAATGACTACCATATTACAGAGTCAAAATGAAGTAAGGTCATTTGGAAAATAAAAAATAACAGATAAAATAAAAATGGGACCTTATCAAATTTAAGTCAGGTATTAGTAATAAGGTCTCTCCACCAACCATCAAGACAAATGTGTTGTTTTGCAGTGCAATGCTTTATTATTTAAAGAAATTATTTCCAAGAATATTTTTTCATATCTCCCTCAGGATAGCATAACAAATTTATGATACATTTCTGATTTGTCTTGAAAGCTGCTTAAGAAATTTAAATAAAACAAACCTATTGACATTATTTTAGCTTTGTTAAAATCTGTTTTCATTTGAATTTAATTGAAATATTATCAGTAAATAATAAAAATACAGGCTCACTAGAGGTTATTAGATGAGTCTTAGAATAAACATACTCTAAAATTTCATTCCGCTGTAGAATGTGTGATAAGGCAAAAGTGAACTACATGATGTACTTAGAATATTGAGGCATTTGTTTGTTACCATGGACAAATAACACTCCTGATTGCTTGTTAAAAATAATGAGCATGACAACAAAAAATAATGAGCATGGAACATAAAACATAGCTCCAGGGCTATGACATGGATGACATTAACTAAATATACTTTGACTTACAAAAAGGTCTTGTCATGAAAGTGGCATTTATGCTGAAAGGATAGGGAGACTAAGTAAAAAGAAAGAAAAGAAACATGTTATGATTTATCCATAAACTTTAATGTGTTATAATTTGAAAGTTAAGTAAACCAACCTAAAAAATAACCTCTGTCCTGCAGAATAGGATGAAAATTTAATTAATATTAATTTTTTCTATTTCTGTTGAATAGACTAGACTAGCAAAATCACAGATTATCCCAAATAGGGATATATAAAATGTGTATGTAACGTTCAGATAGCAAAGGGAGAGAAGGGAAAGATATAGGGAAAATTTTTAGGGAAAAGTAGGTCAAATTACACATGAAGGCAATATAGACGTGCTCCTGATAATTCTATATTAATTGATTGAAAATAAAGGCAGTGGTGGAAAAGACTTATTAAATGTATCAAAAATGTATATAAGTAACATAAAACTTAGAATATTTATTTTCAAAAATTAATATATAAATATTTAATCTTAATTTTTAAATTTTGAATATTACATATGCTTTGGTATAAACAAGGAAAGCATTTTTATTCCACCTTTTGAATTCTTTGAAAATGCATTTCAGAGTAATAATTTAATTTGCTTATGATTATATGACAAGTTAGTGATAAAGCTGCAGACCAGAATAAGGTCTTCTCTTAGATTTAATTGACAGACAGATTGGTAACCTTGAAGATGGGGATCACAACAAGTTCATGATCTAAGAAGAAAGAAGAAAAAAGAGAAAAGGAAGAAAAAGGAGAAAGTGAGAAATGAAAGAATGAAGTGATTACCAAATGATTCTGCTTAGTACAAAGAAAATTATGTTAAAATAAACTTCAAGTACCCAATCTGATTCAGGACAAGGATAAAAACCTCAAAGACCTACTTCTTCCTATGGCTGGGACTCAGGGTAAATTCATTTGTGTAATGATACTACATATGTCTTCATTTTCTGCTTCAGGATTTCATCTTCCCTCATATATATTAATAATATTTCTATACTAGTCCAGTGACATATGTTGATTGGTTCCCTTGAGGCAGGCATAACAGTGTTTCAAAGGTTGTCAATTTGTGCTGACAGAGCATAATGATCACATTTTTCTCAGATTAGTGATCCTACTTGAAGCTTTCACCTGTATTGCCCATTCCATAAACCATCTTTATCTTTTAAACTACCATAAAAGAAAATTTAATCTTGGGCAGTCTTTTCACATAATCAAGACTTGGGCACTTATTTCTATTTTCTTTAAAACCAGATATAAAAATTTGGCCTTTATGTTTAAAGCTAAATGAGAACTAAATATCTTTCCTATTTAAAAAAAAATATTTTTATTTATTTATTCATGAGAGAGACAGAGAGAGAGGCAGAGACACAGGCAGAGGGAGAAGCAGGCTCCATGCAAGGAGCCTGATGTGGGACTTAAACCCGGGACTCCAGGATCATACCCTGGGCCATAGGCAGGTCCTCAACCGCTGAGACACTCAGGCGTCCCAATATCTTTCCTCTTGATCAAGAGTTCAGAATTCTGTAACTAAGGTTACAGTTAGATTTGTCTTGAAGTCTGGGACTAGAAAATCCAAATTGGGGGGCAAGATGGCATAAGAGTAGGGTCTCCAATTCACCTGTCCCCACAAATTACCTAGATAACTTTCAAATCAACCTGAAAACCGACAAATTCGACTTGAGATTTAAAGAGAGAACAGCTGGAATGCTACAGTGAGAAGAGTTTGCGCTTCTATCAAGGTAGGAAGATGGGAGAAAAAAGAAATAAAGAAAC
The DNA here is from genome assembly GCF_003254725.2 of Canis lupus dingo. Lineage (NCBI taxonomy): Eukaryota > Metazoa > Chordata > Mammalia > Carnivora > Canidae > Canis > Canis lupus. Next base: position 68,786,798 of record NC_064281.1, read on the forward strand.
AAAAGGCATCCAAGGGGGAGGGGCCCTACAAGAAGCCGGGCTCAGGCACCATGGCGAGTGCCTCCAGGACAGGAAAGCCCCGTCCTGGAGAAGCAGGAGCTTCACCAACCTTCCCCTAGGGAGAGGCACTCGCAGGCAGTTGCAGCAGGATCCCAGGAGGACCTGACCCCCCCCCCCCGGGAGAGGGGGCCACACCCCGGCGGCCAGGCTCCCTAAAGGGCTGCAGCGGGGGCACGGCTAGACCCGGGAGCAGATCGGAGGCGGCTCCAGCAGAGGCTCCAGGTGGAGGCTCCGTGCTAAGGGAGCTTCCCAACAGAGAGTGGGATTCCAAAAGTGCAGGCCCAGGAGCACAGGGCGCCGGGGACACAGCCTAATATCTGGCGCTCCCCTGTGACAGGCAGAAGCCAGGAGGGCACAGTACAGCAAGGACACTCCTGCTGCTGTGCGGCCCCAAGCTGTGCAGATGAGCGGCCCCTGCCCCGGGGTATCCAGGCCCCTGCAGACTGAGAGCTCCAGTAGTCACTGGAGGAGCTGACTCCAGGGCTGGAGAGCTGGCCGCCACTGTTGTTGTTCCTCCTGGGGCCTCACAGGATAAACAACCCCACTGAACTTCACAGTTGCTTCAGAGGATGAACAGGTTACACAACTTTCACTGAGCCCTGCAGCAGGCAGGAGCGCTGAGCAGCTCCCCCAAGTGCTCACACCTGAGAATCAGCACAGCAGTCCCCTCCATCAGAAGACCAGCTAGACCGAAAGGGGAAAAACAAATTATTGACCAAGCAGCACTGGAAGGTTCCAGGAGAAGTCAAGGGATTTACAGTATACAGAATCAGAGGATACTTCCATTTGTTTTCTGTTTGCTGTTTGCTTCCACCCTTTTTTCTTTTCTTTTCTTTTCTTTTCTTTTCTTTTCTTTTCTTTTCTTTTCTTCTTTTCTTTTCTTTCTTTTCTTTTCTTTTCTTTTTTCTTTTCTTTCTTTTCTTTTCTTTTCTTTCTTTTCTCTTCTCTTCTCTTCTCTTCTCTTTTTTTTCTTCTTCTTTTTTGTCCTTTTTTCTTTTTCTTTTCTTCTTTCTCTTCTCTCTTCTTCTCCTTTTCCCAATACAACTTGTTTTTGGCCACTCTGCACTGAGCAAAATGACTAGAAGGAAAAACTCACCTCAAAAGAAAGAATCAGAAACAGTCCTCTCAACCACAGAGTTAAAAATTTTGGATTACCATTCAATATCAGAAAGCCAATTGAAAAGCACTATTATAAAGCTACTGGTGGCTCTAGAAAAAACCATAAAGAACTCAAGGCATTTCATGACTGCAGAATTTAGAACTAATCAAGCAGAAATTAAAAATAAATTAAATGAGATGCAATCCAAATTAGAGGTCCTAATGATGAGGTTTAATGAGGTAGAAGAACACGATTCAGTGACATAGAAGACAAGGTGATGGCAAAGAGGGAAGCTGAGGAAAAAGAAAAACAATTAAAAGATCATGAGGATAGATTAAGGGAATTAAATGACAGCCTGAGGAAGAAAAACCTACGTTTAATTGGGGTTCTCGAGGGCGCTGAAAGGCACAGAGGGCCAGAATATGTATTTGAACAAATCATAGCTGAAAAATTTCCTAGTCTGGGAAGGGAAACAGGCATTCAGATCCAGGAACTAGAGAGATCCTCTCCCTAAAATCAATAAAAACCATTCAACACCTCAACATTTAATAGTGAAGCTTGCAAATTCCAAAGATAAAGAAAAGATCCTTAAAGCAGCAAGAGACAGGAAATCTCTAACTTTTATGGGGAGAAATATTAGATTAACAGCAAACCTCTCCACAGAGACCTGGCAGGCCAGAAAGGGCTGGCAGGATATATTCAGGGTCGTAAATGAGAAGAACATGCAGCCAAGAATATTTTATCCAGAAAGACTCTCCTTCAGAATAGAAGGAGAGATAAAGAGCTTCCAGGATAGGCAGGAACTGAAAGAATATGTGACCTCCAAACCAGCTCTGCAAGAAATTTTAAGGAGGACTCTGTAAAAGAAAGAGGAAGTCCAATGAAATAATCCACAAAAACAGGGACTGAATAGGTACATGATGACACTAAACTCTTATCTTTCAAAAGTAACTCTGAACGTGAATGGGCTTAATGACCCCATCAAAAAGCACAGGGTTTCAGACTGGATAAAAAAGCAAGACCCATCTATTTGATGTCTACAAGAGACTCATTTTAGATATAAGGACACCTACAGCCTGAAAATAAAAGGCTGGAGAACCATGTACCATTCAAATGGTCTTCAAAAGGAAGGAGGGGTAGCCATCCTTGTATCACATAAACTGAAGTTTATTCTGAAGACTGTAGTGAGAGACGAAGAGGGACACTACATCACACTTAAAGGATCTATCCAACAAGAGGACTTAACAATCCTCAATATATATGCCCCGAATGTGGGAGCTGCCAAGTATATCAATCAATTAATAACCAAAGTTAAGACATACTTAGATAGTAATACACTTATACTTGGTGAATGCAATCTACTGCTTTCTACACTCGATAGGTCTTCTAGGCACAACATCTCCAATGAAACAAAAGCTTTAAATGATACCCTGGACCGGATGGATTTCACAGATATGTACAGGACTTTACATCCAAATGCAACTGAACACACATTCTTCTCAAGTGCACATGGAACTTTCTCCAGAATAGACCACATACTGGGTCACAAATCGGGTCTGAACCAATACCAAAAGATTGGGATTGTGCCCTTCATATTCTCAGATCATAATGCCTTGAAATTAGAACTAAATCACAAGAAGTTGGGAAGGACTTCAAACACGTGGAGGTTAAGGATCATCCTACTAAAAGATGAAAGGGTCACCCAGGAAATTAAGGAAGAATTAAAAAGATTCATGGAAACTAATGAGAATGAAGATACAACCATTCAAAATCCTTCGGATACAGCAAAAGCAGTCTTGAGGGGGAAATATATCGCAATACAAGCATCGATCCAAAAACTGGAAATAACTCAAATACAAAAGCTAACCTTGGAGGAGGAGGGGCAAGATGGCTGAAGAGTAGGGTCCCCAAATCACCTGTCTCCACCAAATTACCTAGATAACCTTCAAATCATCCTGAAAATCTACGAATTCGGCCTGAGGTTTAAAGAGAGACCAGCTGGAATGCTACAGTGAGAAGAGTAGGTGCTTAATCTTTTTCAAAAAATTTTTATTTATTTATGATAGTCACAGAGAGAGAGAGAGAGGCAGAGACATAGGCAGAGGGAGAAGTAGGCTCCATGCACCGGAAGCTTGACTTGGGATTTGATCTCGGGTCTCCAGGATGGCGCCCTGTGCTAAAGGCAGGCGCTAAACCACTGCGCCACCCAGGGATCCCAAGAGTTCGTGCTAATATCAAGGTAGGAGGATGGGGAAAAAGAAAAAAGGAAACAAAAGGCATCCAAGGGTGACGGCCCTGCGAAGAGCTGGGCTAAGGCCGGGGCGAGTGTCCCCAGGACAGGAGAGCCCCGTCCCGGAGAAGCAGGAGCTTCACCAATCTTCCCTGGGGTGGGGGGGAAGGCGCCCGCAGGGAGTTAGAGCAGGACCCCAGGAGGGCGGGGATGCCCTCGGGCTTCCTGGGACACTAACAGACACCTGCACGCCCAGGAGATTGCACCATACTCCACGGCCGAGCTCCCTAAAAGACTGCAGCGCGACAGCAGGACCCGGAGCAGCTCGGAGGGGCTCGGGCAGAGGAAGAGGCTCCATGCGGAGGGGGCTGCGCCACCTGGAGCCCGAATCCAACAGCGCAGACCAGAAGCACTGGGCGCCAGGACACAGCCCAGGATCCGACCTCCCCCCAGGACAGGCAGAGGCCGGGAGGGCACAGGACAGCAAGGAGACTCCTGCCCGTAGCTGAACAGATCAGCGGCCCCGCCCCGGAGCCTCCAGGCCCTGTGGATGGAGAGCTCCAGAGTTCCTGCGGGGGCTGAATCCAGGGCTCCAGAGCTGTCCTCCACCACTGCGGTTGTTCCTCCTGGGGCCTCACGGAGTGAACAACACCCCCTGAGCCCTGCACCAGGCAGGGGGCAGAGCAGCTCCCCCAAGTGCTAACACCTGAAAATCAGCACAACAGGCCCCTCCCCCAGAAGACCAGCTAGACTGACAAGTTCCAGGGGAAGTCAAGGGACTTAAAGTATACAGAATCAGAAGCTATCCCCCGTGTTTGTTTGTTTGTTTTTTTTTTTTTTTTTTTTTGCTTTTTGATTTCTGTTTGCTTCCCCCACCCTTTTTTCCCTTTGTTTCTTTTTCTTTCTCCTTTTCTTCTCTTTTTTCTTTTTTTCTTCCTTTTTTCTTTTTTCTTTTTCTCTTTTCTTTCCTTCTTTTTCTCTCTTTTTCTCCTTTTTCCAATACAACTTGTTTTTGGCCATTCTGCACTGAGCAAAATGACTAGAAGGAAAACCTCACCTCAAAAGAAAGAATCAGAAACAATTCTCCCTCCCACACAGTTACAAAATCTGGATTACAATCCAATGTCAGAAAACCAATTCAGAAGCACAATTATACACCTACTGGTGGATCTAGACAAAAGCATAAAGGACTCAAGAGACTTCATCACTGCAGAATTTAGATCCAATCAGGCAGAAATTAAAAATCAATTGAATGAGATGCAATCCAAACTAGAAGTCCTAACAACAAGGGTTAACGAGGTGGAAGAACGAGTGAGTGACATAGAAGACAAGGTGATAGCAAAGAGGGAAACTGAGGAAAAAAGAGACAAACAATTTAAAACCATAGGGTTAGATCAAGAAAATAATCGACAGCCTGAGGAAGAAAAACCTACGTTTAATTGGGGTTCCCGAGGGCGCCGAAAGGGCCAGAGGGCCAGAATATGTATGTGAACAAATCATAGCTGAAAACTTTCCTAATCTGGGAAGGGAAACAGGCATTCTGATCCAGGAAATAGAGAGACCCCCCCCGAAAAAAAATCAATAAAAACTGTTCAACACCTCGACATCTAATAGTGAAGCTTGCAAATTCCAAAGATAAAGATAAAGAGAAGATCCTTAAAGCAGCAAGAGACAAGAAATCCCTGACTTTTATGGGAGGAGTATTAGGGTAACAGCAGACCTCTCCACAGAGACGTGGCAGGCCAGAAAGGGCTGGCAGGATATATTCAGGGTCCTAAATGAGAAGAACATGCAACCAAGAATACTTTATCCAGCAAGGCGCTCATTCAGAATGGAAGGAGAGATAAACAGCTTCCAAGACAGGCAGCAACTGAAAGAATATGTGACCTCCAAACCAGCTCTGCAAGAAATTTTAAGGGGGACTCTTAAAATTTCCCTTTAAGAAGAAGTTCAGTGGAACAATCCACAAAAACAAGGACTGAATAGATACCATGATGACACTAAACTCATATCTTTCAATAGTAACTCTGAACGTGAACGGGCTTAATGACCCCATCAAAAGGCACAGGGTTTCAGACTGGATAAAAAAAGCAGGACCCATCTATTTGCTGTCTACAAGAGACTCATTTTAGACAGAAGGACACCTACAGCCTGAAAATAAAAGGTTGGAGAACCATGTACCATTCAAATGGTCCTCAAAAGAAAGCAGGGGTCGCCATCGTTATATCAGATAAACTAAATTTTACCCCAAAGACTGTAGTGAGAGATGAAGAGGGACACTATATCATACTTAAAGGATCTATCCAACAAGAGGACTTAACAATCCTCAATACATATGCCCCGAATGTGGGAACTCCCAAATATTTAAATGAATTACTAACCAAAATGAAGAAATACTTAGATAATAATACACTTATACTTGGTGACTTTAATGTAGCTCTCTCTATACTCGATAGGTCTTCTAAGCACAACATCTCCAAAGAAACGAGAGCTTTAAATGATACACTGGACCAGATGGATTTCACAGATATCTACAGAACTTTACATCCAAACTCAACTGAATACACATTCTTCTCAAGTGCACATGGAACTTTCTCCAGAATAGACCACATACTGGGTCACAAATCAGGTCCGAACTGATACCAAAAGATTGGGATCGTCCCCTGCATATTCTTAGACCATAATGCCTTGAAATTAGAACTAAATCACAACAAGAAGTTGGGACGGACCTCAAACACGTGGAGGTTAAGGACCATCCTGCAAAAAGATGAAAGGGTCAACCAGGAAATTAAGGAAGAATTAAAAGGATTCATGGAAACTAATGAGAATGAAGATACAACCGTTCAAAATCCTTGGGATGCAGCAAAAGCAGTCCTGAGGGGGAAATACATTGCAATACAAGCATCCATTCAAAAACTGGAAAGAACTCAAATACAAAATGTAACCTTACACATAAAGGAGCTACAGAAAAAAACAGCAGACAGATCCTACACACAGCAGAAGAAGGGAGTTAATAAAGATTCGAGCAGAACTCAACGAAATCGAGACCAGAAGAACTGTGGAACAGATCAACAAAACCAGGAGTTGGTTCTTTGAAAGAATTAATAAGATAGACAAACCATTAGCCAACCTTATTAAAAAGAAGAGAGAGAAGACTCAAATTAATAAAATCATGAATGAGAAAGGAAAGATCACTACCAACACCAAGGAAATACAAAGGATTTTAAAAACATATTATGAACAGCTAAACGCCAATAAATTAGGCAATCAAGAAGAAATGGATGCATTTAAGGAAAGCCGCAAGCTACCAAAATGGAACAGGAAGAAATAGAAAACCTGAACAGACCAATAACCAGGGAGGAAATTGAAGCAGTCATCAAAAACCTCCCAAGGCACAGAAGTCCAGGGCAGGATGGCTTCCCAGGGGAATTCTATCAAACGTTTAAAGAAGAAACGGGGGGCAGCCTTGGTGGCGCAGCAGTTTGGCGCCGCCTGCGGCCCGGGGTGTGATCCTGGGGACCTGGGATCAAGTCCCACATCAGGCTCCTTGCATGGAGCCTGCTTCTCCCTCTGCCTCTCTCTCTCTCTCTCTCTCTCTCTCTCTCTCTCTGTGTGTGTGTGTGTGTGTTTCTCATGAATAAATAAATAAATAAAATCTTTAAAAAAAAAACCGTACCTATTCTACTAAAGCTGTTTGGAAAGATAGAAAGAGATGGAGTACTTCCAAAATCGTTCTATGAGGCTAGCATCACCTTAATTCCAAAACCAGACAAAGACCCCACCAAAAAGGAGAATTACAGACCAATATCCCTGATGAACATAGATGCAAAAATTCTCAACAAGATACCAGCCAATAGGATACAACAGTACATTAAGAAAATTATTCACCATGACCAAGTAGGATTTATCCCTGGGACACAAGGCTGGTTCAACACTCGCAAAACAATCAATGTGATTCATCATATCCGCAAGAGAAAAACCAAAAACCATATGATCCTCTCATTAGATGCAGAGAAAGCATTTGACAAAATAGAGCATCCATACCTGATCAAAACTCTTCAGAGTGGAGGGATAGAGGGAACATTCCTTAACATCTTAAAAGCCATCTACGAAAAGCCCACAGCAAATATCATTCTCAATGGGGAAGCACTGGGAGCCTTTCCCCTAAGATCAGGAGCAAGCCAGGGATGTCCACTCTCACCACTGCTATTCAACATAGTACTGGAAGTCCTAGCCTCAGCAATCAGACAACAAAAAGACATTAAAGGCATTCAAATTGGCAAAGAAAAATCAAACTCTCCCTCTTCGCTGATGACATGATACTCTACATAGAAAACCCAAAAGCCTCCACCCCAATATTGCTAGAACTCATACAGCAATTTGTCAGTGTGGCAGGATACAAAATCAATGCCCAGAAATCAATGGCATTTCTATACACTAACAATGAGACTGAAGAAAGAGAAATTAAGGAGTCAATCCCATTGACAATTGCACCCAAAAGCATAAGATACCTAGGAATAAACCTAAGCAAAGTGGTAAAGGATCTATACCCTAAAAACTAGAGAACACTTCTGAAAGAAATTGAGGAAGACACAAAGAGATGGAAAAATATTCCATGCTCATGGATTGGCATAATTAATATTGTGAAAATGTCAATGTTACCCAGGGCAATTTACACGTTTAATGCAATGCTTATCAAAATACCATGGACTTTCTTCAGAGAGTTAGAACAAATTATCTTAAGATTTGTGTGGAATCAGAAAAGGGGAATTTTAAAAAAGAAAACCATATCTGGGGGCATCACAATGCCAGATTTCAGGTTGTACTACAAAGCTGTGGTCATCAAGACAGTGTAGTACTGGCACAGAAACAGACACATAGATCAATGGAACAGAGTAGAGAACCCAGAAGTAGACCCTGAACTTTATGGTCAACTAATATTCGATAAAGGAGGAAAGACTATCCACTGGAAGAAAGACAGTCTCTTCAATAAATGGTGCTCGGAAAATTGAACATCCACATGCAGAAGAATGAAACTAGACCACTCCCTTTCACCATGCACAAAGATAAACTCAAAGTGGATGAAAGATCTAAATGTGAGACAAGAGTCCATCAAAATCCTAGAGGAGAACACAGGCAACACCCTTTTTGAACTCAGCCACAGTAATTTCTTGCAAGATACATCCACGAAGGCAAAAGAAACAAAAGCAAAAATGAACTATTGGGACTTCATCAAGATAAGAAGCTTTTGCACAGCAAAGGATACAGTCAACAAAACTAAAAGACATCCTACAGAATGGGAGAAGATATTTGCAAATGACGTATCAGATAAAGGGCTAGTTTCCAAGATCTATAAAGAACTTCTTAAACTTAACAGCAAAGAAACAAACAATCCAATCATGAAATGGGCAAAAGACATGAAGAGAAATCTCACAGAGGAAGACATAGACATGGCCAACATGCATATGAGAAAATGCTCTGCATCACTTGCCATCAGGGAAATCCAAATCAAAAGCACAATGAGATACCCCCTCACACCAGTTACGATGGGGAATATTAACAAGGCAGGAAACCACAAATTTTGGAGTGGATGCGGAGAAAAGGGAACCCTCTTACACTGTTGGTGGGAATGTGAACTGGTGGAGCCACTCTGGAAAACTGTGTGGAGGTTCCTCAAAGAGTTAAAAATAGACCTGCCCTAGACCCAGCAATTGCACTGTTGGGGATTTACCCCAACGATTCAGATGCAATGAAAGGCTGGGACACCTGCACCCCGATGTTTATAGCAGCAACGTCCACAATAGCCAAACTGTGGAAGAAGCCTCGTTGTCCATCGAAAGATGAATGGCTAACGAATATGTGGTATATGTACGCAATGGAATACTAGCCATTAGAAACGACAAATACACACCATTTCCTTCGACATGGATGGAACTGGAGGGTATTATGCTGAGTGAAAGAAGTCAATCCGAGAAGGACAAACAATATATGGTCTCATTAATTTGGGGAATATAAAAAATAGTGAAAGGGAATAATGGGGAAAGGAGAAAAAATAAGTGGGAAATATCAGAAAGGGAGACAGAACATGAGAGACTCCTAACTCTGGGAAACGAACTAAGGGTAGTAGAAATGGAGGTGGGCGGGGGTGGGGGTGACTGGGTGACGGGCACTGTGGGGGGCACTTGATGGGATGAGCACTGGGTGTTATTCTATATGTTGGCAAATTGAACACCAATAAAAAATAAATTTATAAAAAAAGAAAGAAAATCCAAATTGTGAAAATCTCATCTACTATAGATTTAGTAATCTTGAAGTAAATCACCAATAATGAGGCACCCAAGAATATATACTGGGGATAAAGAACAAACAAACTTATTTTTCTGAAAGGAACTACTTTTTCTTTGGTAACCATAGCTCAAAGTTGTGTGCAGTAAGCTATCAGAAGTGATTCACTGATTTTATTGCAAGCACAACATGCAGACTATAACAATGTGTTTGTCTTAGCATAGTTGCTTCTAAGAGAATGAAAGGAGTTTCAATATAGTGATTCCCTCATTTTTTCAACTGTGAGATTAGTTTTAACTAGAAGTTTATCCTTTCAAAGTTAAAATAACTCAATTTTATATTCTCTGATTTATATGGTGTGCGGATTCAAATTTTTGGTATGTACTAAATAGAAAAAGAGATGACAAATCAAATGCTAATGATTATTAAGTTCCTGAAAACTGAGAGTCATTATCAAAATGCACCTCCAGGGGTGCCTGCGTGGCTCAGATGGTTAAGCGTCTACTTTCAGCTCAGTTTGTAATCTCCAGGTCCTGGGATCATCTCCTAGCTTAGTGGAGAATCTACTCCTCCTCCCTTTTCCTTTCCCCTTGCTCAAGCGCTCTCCCTCTCTCTCTCTCTCTCTCTCTCTCTCTCTCAAATGAATAAAAAAATAAAATCTTTTCTTTTTAATTGCACCTCCAGTGGGGAAAAGTGAAAACATAAAACTCTTTTCTTCATAAGTGGATCTTTATTAATGTTCTCAGTTCTAATTAAAATGAGAGTTTGGCACTAATAGGATTAAGTAACATTTACTAAATCTTCTAAAAAATTTTTTACATTTCATTTTGATTCCAGCATAGTTAACATTCAGTGGTATATTAATTTCAGGTGTACAATGTAGTGATTCAACAATTCTATATATCACTTGGTGCTCATCATGATAAGTATACTCATTAATCCCTACCACCTATTTTACTTATATTCACACCCACAACCCCTCTGGTAACCATGAGTTTGTTCTCTATAGTTAAGAGTCTGTTTCTTGGTCTCTCTCTCTCTCCTTTGCCTGTTTTTTTTTCTTAAATTACACACATGACTGAAATCATAAAGTATTTGTCTTTCTCTGGCATATTTCACCTAGCATTCTACTCTCTAGCTCCACCCATGTTGTTACAAATGGCACAATTTCATCTTTTTATGGCTGAATAGTGTTCCATCACATATATAAATGATGCGATGATCACATATATATATATGATGGAACACTATTCAGCTATAAAAGGATATATATATATCACTGTTTTCCACAGTCCCTGCACCAGTTTCCATTCCCACCAACAGTGCAAGGGAATTCCTTTTTCTCCACATCCTTGCAATACTTGTTTCTTGTGCTTTTCATTTTAGCCATACTGATAAGTGTGAAGTGATATCTTGTAATTTTCATTTAATTTCCCTATGATAAGTGATGTTTAGCTTCTTTTCATGTGTCTGTTGGCAATCTGTGTGCCTTCTGTGGATAAATGTCTGTTCATGTATTCTGCTCATTTTTTAGTTGGATTATTTGGGGGGGGGTTGGTGTTGAGTTTTAGAAGTTCTTTGTATATTTTGGATACTAATACTTTATTGGATATGTCATTTACAAAATATCTTCTCCCACTCAGTAGATTGCCTAGTTTTTTTTTTATTGCTTCCTCTGCAGTGCAGAAGCTTTTTATTTTGATGTAGTCCCAATAGTTAATTTTTTGGGTTTCTTTCCCCTTGCCTCAGGAGATATATCTGGAAAAATGTTGCTACAGCTGATGTCAGAGACAGTACTGCCTGTGCTTTCTTCAATAATTTTTATGGTTTCAGGTCTCACATTTAGGTATCTAATCCATTTTGAATTTATTTTTGTGTATGGCATAAGAAAATGGTCCAGTTTCATTCTTTTGCATGTAGCTGACCAGTTTTCCCAAGACCATTTTTTAAACAGATTTTTCCCAATTGTATATTATTTCCAGCTTTGTCAATGATGAATTGAGCATTTAACTGTGGGTTTATTTCAGGGTTTTCTATACTGTTCTTTTGTGTCACTACCTAACAGTTTTGATTACTACAACTATGCTATGTTTTTATTTAAATTCCAGTTAGTTAACATACTGTGTAATATTGTTTCAGGTATAAAATAGAGTGATTCTACACTTACATAGAAAACCTGGTGCTCATCACAACAAATGCCCTCCTTAATCTGCATCACCTATTTAACCCATCCCCCCACTTTCCTCCCATCTGGTAACCATCAGTTTGTTCTCTGTAGTTAAGAGGTTGTTTCTTGGTTTTCCTCTCCCCACCCCATATTCCTTTGTTTTGTTTCTTAAACTCTACATAGGGACTGCATTTAATCTATAGATTGCTTTAGGTAGTATAGGCATTTCAACAACACTTGTTCTTCCAATACATGATCATGGAATATCTTTCCAATTCTTTTTGTTGTCTTGAATTTCTTTAATCAGTATCCTATAGTTTTCAGAGAACAAGTCTTTCACTTCTTTGGTTAGTTTAATTCCTAGGTGTCTTATTATTTTTTGTGCGATTGCAAATGGAGATGTCTTCTTAATTTCTCTCTCTGCTGTTTCATTATTTGTATATAGAAATCAACAGATTTCTGACGTTGATTTTATATTGTATGATTTTACCTAATTCATTTATCACTTGTAGTAGTTTTTCCGTGATCTTGGGTTTTCTACATATAGTACCATGTCATCGGCAAAAGTGAAAGTTTCAGTCCATTCTTACCGATTTCGATGCCTTTTGCTTCTTTTTGTTGTCTAATCAATGTGGCTAAGTACTTCCAGTACTATGTTGAACAAAAGTAGTGTGGGTGCACTTTCTTGTCATGTTCCTGACCTTAAGGGGAAAGCTCTGTTTTTCCCCATTAAGTATGACATTGGCTGTAGGTTTTTCATATATGGCTTTTATTATGTTGAGATATGTTTCCTCTAAAACTACTTTGTCGAAGATTTTATCCTGAACAGATGTTGTAATTTTTAAATGTTTTTGTGTCTATTGAATTATCATTTGGTTTTTATCCTTTCTTTTATTGATGTGATGTATTACATTGATTAATTTGCAAATATTGAGTCACTCTTGCATCCTGAGATAAATCCCACTTGATCATGGTGGATCGTTGTTTAAATATATTGTTGAATTTCTTTTACTAATATTTTGTTGAGGATTTTTGCATTTTTCTTCATGAGAGATATTAGCATGTGCTTCTCTTTTTGTGTGGTGTCTTTATCTGGTTTTGTTGTCCGGGTGATACTGTATTCATAAAACGAATTTGGAAGTTTTCCTTCTTCTACTTTTGGACTACTTTGAGAATAAAGGTATTTAAATGTTTTGGTAGAATTCACCTGTGAAGCAGTCTGGTCCTGGGCTTTACTTTTTAGGGTTTTATTTTTTTATTACTGATTCAATTTCCTTCCTGGTAATTAGTCTGTTCAAATTTTCTATTTCTTCCAACTTCCGTTTTGGAAGGTTATATGCTTCAAGGAATTTATCCATTTATTCTAGTTTGTCTAATTTGTTGACATATAATTTTTCATAATATTCTCTTACAACTGCTTGCATTTCTATGGTATTGCTTGTTGTTCCTCCTCTCCTGTTTGTGATTTTCTTTAATTGGGTCCTTTCTTTTTTGTTTAATTCTATTTACTTATTCATGAGAGACACAGAGAGGGAGAGAAGACAGAGACATAGGCAGAGGAAGAAGCAGGCTCCATGTTGGGGACTCAATCCCAGGACACCAGGATCACGACCTGAGCCAAAGGCAATTGATGAACCACTGGGTCATCCAGATGTCCCTCTCTTTTCTTTATGAGGAGTCTGGGTAGAATTTTATTAGTGTTTTCAGAGAACCAGCTCCTGATTTCTTTGATGTGTTCCATTGTGTTTTTTATTTTGTTTTGTTTTTAGGTTCTATCTCATTTATTTCTGCTCTCATTTTTATTATTTCCTTCCTTCTGCTGGTTTTATTTTTGTTTGTTCTTTTTCTAGTTCCTTTAGTTATTAGATTAGGTTGTTTATTTGAGATTTTTCTTACATCTTGAGATAGGCTCCTATTTCTAGTTGCATCCCTCTTAGAACCTTTTTTGCTGCATCCCAAAGGTTTTGGTCCTTTGTGTTTTCATTTTTTTATTATTTCCATGTACTTTTTTACTTCTTCTTTGATTTCTTGGTGTACCCATTTACTGTTATGTAGCATGATATTTAATCTCCATGTATTTATGGTCTTTCCAGATATTTTATTGTAGTTAACTTCAAGTTTCATAGTATTGTGGTCAGAAAAGATAGATGGTATGATTTTGATCATTTTGAATTTGTTGGGGCTGGTTTTATGGTTCAATATGTGATTTATTCTGGAGAAAGTTCCATGAGTACTTGCAAAGAATGTGTATGCTGTTTTAGGATGGAATGTTCTGAATATATCTGTTAAATACATCTGGTCCAGTGTGTAATTCAAAGTCTCTGTTGATTTTTTATTATTTGTTTGGGTGATCTGTCCTTTGCTGTAACTGGGGTATTAAAGTCCCCTACTGTTATTATATTGTTAAATATTAATTCCTTTATGTTTGTCATTAACTGTTTTATGTATGTGGGTACTCCTGTGTTGGATGCATAAATGTTTACAATTTTTATATTCTCTTGTTGTATTGCCCTCTTACTTATTATATAGTGCCCTTTTTACATTTTTGTGGGTTTTTTTAAAGATTTATTTATTTATTTATTTATTTATTTATTTATTTATTTGAGAGGGACACACAAGTGGGGGGAAAGGAAGAGGGAGAGGGGCAGAATCTAAAACAGATTCCATGCTCAGCACATGACTGGATCTCACAACCCTGAGATATTGACTTGAGCCAACACCAAGATTTGGACACTTAACCAACTGTGCCACACAGGTGCCCCTTTTACATTCTCTATTTTAAAGTATATTTTGCCCCGTATAAGGAATGCTACTCTGGCTTTGTTTTATTTATTATTTTTTCCAATTTTTCATTTATATGTAATTTTGTTAATAGTGCTTTTATGTTTTATTCTCTTTATAATGTCTATCGCTTTTATTTTTACTTACAGTAATTTTATTTTATTTTATTACTTCATTATATGTCCATTTATTTTTTTGAAGTTTTTTTTAAATTCTAGATAGTAAATATAGTTTAATATTGGTTTTAGAAGTGAAATTTAGTGATTCATCACTTAATTATACCAGCCAATACTTAACACAAGTGCCTTCCTTAATATCTATCACCCATTTATCCCATCCGCTTCCCACCTCCCTTCCATCGATACTCAGTTTGTTCTGTATAGTTAAGATTCTTTTATGGTTTACTTTCTTTTTTCCCCTTTTCCCTGTTAATCTGTTTTGTTTCTCAAAGTCCACATATGTATGAAATCACACAGCATTTGACTTTCTCCTACTTACTTGTTTCGCTCAGGACAATACAGTATAGCTACATCCATATCATTCAAATGACAAGATTTCATTCTTTTTGATGGCTGAGTAATATTATACACGCATACACACCACATCTTTATCCATTGATCACTGAGTGGATATATTTGGGCTCTTTTCATAATTTGACTATTGTTGATAATGCTACCATAAACATTGGGGTGCATGTGCCCCTTGAAATCAGTATTTTTGTATCCTTTAAATCCTAGTAATGCATTGCTGGGTCACAGGGGGGCTTTATTTTTAAATTTCTGAGGATACTCCATATTGTTTTCCAGAGTGGCTATACCACTTTGCATTCACACCAACAGTGTAAGGTTTCCTTTTCTCCACATCCTCACCAACTTCTGTGGTTTCCTATGTTGTTAATTTTAGTCATACTGACAGGTTTCAAGTGGTGTCTCATCATGGTTTTGATTTGTACTTCCCTGATGATGAGTGATGCTGAGCATCTTTTCATGTGTCTAGTAGGATCGGGATATCTTTTTTGGAAAAGTGTCTATTCATATCTTCTGCCCATTTTGTTAACTGGGTTATCTGTTTTGGGGGTGTTGAGTTGGATAAGTTCTTTATAGATTTCAATACTAACCCTTTATTAGATATATCATTTGCAAATATCTATTCCCATTCCATACACTTCCTTTTAGTTTTGTTGATTGTTTCCTTTGCTGCACAGAAGCTTTTTATCTTGATCAGGTCTCAATAGTTCATTTTTGGTTTGGACTCCCTAACCTCAAGCAATGTGTCTAATAAGAAATTGCTATGGCTGAGGTAAAAGAAGTTGCTGCCTGTCTTCTCCTCTAGGATTTTGACAGATTCCTGTCTCACATTGAGATCTTTTATCCATTTTTAATTTATATTTACATCTGGTGTAAGTAAGTGGTCCATTTCCTTTTTTCTTCATCTAGCTGTCCAGTTTTTCCAAGACCACTTGTTGAAGAGATGGTCTTTTTTTCATTTGATTTTCTTTCTTGTTTATTGAAGATTAGTTGACCATATAGTAGTGGTTCCATTTCTGAGTTTTCACTTCTGTTCCATTGATCTTTGTGTCTCTTTTCATGACACTACCATATTTGATGACTACAGCTTTTGTAATAGATCTTGAAGTCCAGAATTGTGATGATTTCAGCTTTATTTTACTTTTTCAAGATTGCTTTGGCTGTTTGTGGTATTCTGTTACTCCATAATAATTTTAGAATTGTTTTTTCTAGTTCTGTGAAAAATGCTGATGGTATTTTAATGGTATTGTATTAAACATGTAGATTGCTTTGGGTAGTGTAGACATTTTAGCAATATTTGTTCTTCCACTCCATGAACATGAAATGTGTTTCCATTTCTTTGTGTCTTCTTCAATCTTTTCATAACTATTCTACACTTTCCAGAGCCAGATCTTTCACTTTATTTTGTTAGGTTTGTTCCTATGTATCTTATTGTTGTTGGTACAATTATAAAATGGGATTGAATCTTTGATTTCTCTTTCTCCTCCTTCTTTACTGTCTTATAGAAATGAAACAGATTTCTGTACATTGTTTTTTATCTTGCAACTTTAAATCATGTTTTCATGTATCAGTTATACCAATTTTTTGGTGGAATCTATCAGGTTTTCTACCTAAAGTATCATGTCATCTGCAAAAACTGAAAGTTTAATTTCTTCTTTGCTAATTTGGATACTTTCTATTTCTTTTTGTTGTCTTATTGCTCAGGCTATGACTTCCACTACTATTGTAAATAACAATGATGAGAGTGGACATCCCTGTCTTGTTCCTGACCTCAGAGGAAAAGCTCTCAATTATTCTCCATTGAGGATGGATGACATTATCTATGAATCACATTAAAATATAGATTGTAAAACTCAATGCAGCAGAAAAGTAAGGTCGTGATGAATGTTTTCTACTTTTCTGAGTCTCTGCCAAAAATTTGATTTAGTTATTTTCTTAATATTCAAACTTAATAAATACTGATTTTTTTTTCATTTTTTAACCCTTTATTTTTTAATTATTTTTTTAAATAATAAATTTATTTTTTATTGGTGTTCCATTTACCAACATACAGAATAACACCCAGTGCTCATCCCATCAAGTGCACCCCTCAATGCCCGTCACCCATTCACCCCCACCCCCCGCCCTCCTCCCCTTCTATCACCCCTAGTTCGTTTCCCAGAGTTAGGAGTCTTTATGTTCTGTCTCCCTTTCTGATATTTCCCACACATTTCTTCTCCCTTCCCTTATATTCCCTTTCACTATTATTTATATTCCCCAAATGAATGAGAACATACACTGTTTGTACTTCTCCGATTGACTTACTTCACTCAGCATAATACCCTCCAGGTCCATCCACGTTGAAGCAAATGGTGGGTATATGTCGTTTCTAATGGCTGAGTAATATTCCATTGTATACATAAGCCACATCTTCTTTATCCATTCATCTTTCGATGGACACCGAGGCTCCTTCCACAGTTTGGCTATTGTGGACATTGCTGCTATAAACATCGGGGTGCAGGTGTCCCAGAGTTTCATTGCATCTGAATCTTTGGGGTAAATCCCCAACAGTGCAATTGCAAAACTACAGGATCTTCCCACTGCAGTGAGACTAAGAAATAGTAAATTCCTGCAGGTTTCATTTGTTGTTATTTTTCTGGCTCCTTTAGATGTATGATTATCTTGTGTATTTGAGATTTTTCTTGCTTCCTGAGGTAGATTTGTATTGCTGTATACTTCCCTCGTATGTCCGCTTTTACTGCATCCCAAGGGTTTGGGACTTTTGTGTTTTTATCTTAATATGTTTCCCTGTAGTTTTTAATTTCTTCTTTAATTTCCTCATTGATCCATTCATTCTTTAGTTGGATATTGTTTTATGCTCCGTGTATTTGGGGACTTTCCATTTTTTTTCCTTGTAATTGACCTCAAGTTTCATACCATTGTGGTCAGAAAAGAAGCAAAACAAACAAACAAAAATCTTTTTGTTCTTGTTGAGGCATGATTTGTGACCTAGTACGTGATCTATTCTGAAGAATGTCAATGTGCACTCAAAATGGAAGTGTATCCTACTGTTTTAGGATGAGATGTTCTGAATCTATCTGTGAAGTCCATTTAGTTCAATATGTCATTCAAAGCCATTGTTTCCTTGTTGATTTTCTGCTTAGATAATCTGCCCATTGATGTAAGTGTAGTGTTAAAAGTATCATATTAGTGTATTGTTATCAGTGAGTTTCTTTATGTTTGTTATGAAATGTTTTATATATGGAGTGCTGCCACGTGGGGGCACAAGTATTTGCAATTGTTAGATCTTCTTGTTGGATAGACCCCTTTATTATGATATAGTGTCTTTCTTCATCTCTTGTTACAGTATTTGGTTACAATTTAGTTTGATATAAGTATAGCTATTCCAACTTTATTTTGATGTCTTTTAGCATGATCTATGGTTCTCCATACCCTCACTTTCAATCTGCAAGTGTCTATAGGTCTAAAATGAGTCCCTTGTAGGCAGCATACAGATACTTCTTGTTCTTTTTTTTTCTCCATTCCGATACCATCTGTCTTTTGATTGGAGTATTTACATTCAGAGTGTTTATTGACAGATATCAATTTAGTGCCATTGTGTTACCTGTAAAATTGCTATTTCTGGAGATTTTCTCTATTCTTTTATAGTCTTTGTTGATTTTAGTTCTACTTTACCACTCAAATAGTCCCCTTTATTATTTCCTGTAGGGCTAGTTTAGTGGTCATAAACTCCTTTAGCTTTGTCTGGAGAACTCTTTATCTCTTCTTCTCTTCTGAATGACAGCTTTGCTGGATGAAATATTCTTGGCTGCCTATTTTTCCCATACGGGACTTTGAATTTATCATGTCACTCTATTCTGGCTTGCCAGGTAATTGTGGACAGATCTGCTGTTAACTTTATTTGTCTTCTCTTGTAGATTAGGGTTTTATTTTCCCTTGCTTCTTCCAGGATTATTTCCTTATGTCTGCATTTTCCAAATTTTACTATAATACGTCTTGATGTTGGCCTGCTTTTGTTGATTTTGATGGGAATTCTTTATGCCTCCTGTATTTAGATGTCTGTTTCTTTCCCCAGATTAGGGAAGTGTTCAGCTATAATTGCCTCAAATAAACCTTCTGTCCCCTTCCCCCTCTTTTCTACTTCTGGAACTCCTATGATATTAGTGTTATTATTACACTTTGTGGGGTTGCTGAGTTTCCTAATTCTACTTTCATGATCCAATATTTTTTCTTTCTTCTTCTTTTGTTTCATTATTTTCCATAATTTTATTCTCTATATCACTTATTTATTCCCCTGCTGCTTCCATCCTTGTGATCATTACATCCAGTCAGTTTTGCATTTTGGTTATAGCATTTTTAAATTTTGGCCTGATTGGTTTTTAGGTCTTTTATCTCTGTGGTAGGATGTCTCTGGTTCTTCTATGCTTTTCTTAAGCCCAGCTAGTATCCTTATGGTTGTTGTTTTAAATTCTAGTTCAGGGATATTACTTATATGTATTTTAATTAGCTCCCTGACCATGACCCTTTCTTGTTCTTTCTTTTGGGATGAATTCCTCCATCTTGACATTTTATCTAGGACTCTACCTTTTGTAATCTATGAAAGCCTGTGTCTGGTCTTATTTCTTTAGAGCTGAAGTTTTGCAACACTCTTATCAGCAAACCTTTTGTATGTGGGGGTTTGTTCTGGTCTTCTGGGTGAGGTGCCTGCTGCTCTGGCTCTTAATCACACTTCTCCTAGTAAAAAAGTCACTTGCTGAGCACAATGGGACAGGGCCGGAGAACCGCTTCCTGGAGCTTTGGCCTCACAGGCGGCCCCGCCGAGCAGCTGGTGACGGGCCCAGGCATAGTCTGGCTGGATGGAAAATATTCCTAGCTGCATTATTTTCTGTTTCACCAAGGATTTAGTAACTTTGGACTTATTTACTGTTATCAGAGTCCTGGTTAATATTCATAGTCCACTAATGTCTTTCATTAAATACTCTTGTTATTGATAGTACAGAATGAAACACATACATGTAGGATATTTGAGATAGTTCAATTCTATAATTTATAAATTGAGACTAAAGAGCAAATATGTTTCCAAGTCTGATTAATTTACTCGCGTCATGGCCCTTCACTTTTTAATACCAACTAACTGTAAGAAATACTGCTAAATTTTATGTTGATTATTATTAGGTACCTATATATTGATCAGTTATTTAATTTTTTGGTATATCTAAATAAAATCCAACTTGATAGTTAATTCTATTCCTTCCAAAGGTAATGACTTGAAAAGTAACATAAATATATATTTATACAAGCTAAAATGTTGTGATATATAACTCTTTAATGGAAACACAAGCTTTGGCTACACAGATATGCTTGGCTTGTATTCTTCTTTTTTTTTAAATAAAATAATTTTTTATTGGTGTTCAATTTACCAACACACAGAATAACACCCTGTGCTCATCCCCTCAAGTGTCCCCCTCAGTGCCCGTCACCCACTCACCCCCACCCCCTGCCCACCTCCCCTTCCACCACCCCTAGTTTGTTTCCCAGAGTTAGGAGTCTTTATGTTCTGTCTCCCTTTCTGATATTTCCCACACATTTCTTCTCCCTTCCCTTATATTCCCTTTCACTATTATTTATATTCCCCAAATGAATGAGAACATACACTGTTTGTACTTCTCCGATTGACTTACTTCACTCAGCATAATACCCTCCAGGTCCATCCACGTTGAAGCAAATGGTGGGTATATGTCGTTTCTAATGGCTGAGTAATATTCCATTGTATACATAAACCACATCTTCTTTATTCATTCATCTTTCGATGGACACCGAGGCTCCTTCCACAGTTTGGCTATTGTGGACATTGCTGCTATAAACATCGGGGTGCAGGTGTCCCAGCCTTTCATTGCATCTGAATCTTTGGGGTAAATCCCCAAGAGTGCAATTGCTGGGTCGTAGGGCAGGTCTATTTTTAACTCTTTTTTTTTTTTTTTAAATGTTTTATTTATTTATTTAATTTTTATTTATTTGTGATAGTCACACAGAGAGAGAGAGGGGGGCAGAGACACAGGCAGAGGGAGAAGCAGGCTCCATGCACCGGGAGCCCGATGTGGGATTCGATCCCAGGTCCCCAGGATCGCGCCCTGGGCCAAAGGCAGGAGCCAAACCGCTGCACCACCCAGGGATCCCTATTTTTAACTCTTTGAGGAACCTCCACACAGTTCTCCAGAGTGGCTGCACCAGTTCACATTCCCACCAACAGTGTAAGAGGGTTCCTTTTTCTCCGCATCCTCTCCAAAACTTGTGGTTTCCTGCCTTGTTAATGTTTCCCATTCTGACTGGTGTGAGGTGGTATCTCATTGTGGTTTTGATTTGTATTTCCCTGATGGCAAGTGATGCAGAGCATTTTCTCATGTGCATGTTGGCCATGTCTATGTCTTCCTCTGTGAGATTTCTCTTCATGTCTTTTGCCCATTTCATGATTGGATTGTTTGTTTCTTTGGTGTTGAGTTTAAGAAGTTCTTTATAGATCTTGGAAACTAGCCCTTTATCTGATATGTCATTTGCAAATATCTTCTCCCATTCTGTAGGTTGTCTTTTAGTTTTGTTGACTGTTTATTTTGCTGTGCAAAAGCTTCTTATCTTGATGAAGTCCCAATAGTTCATTTTTGCTTTTGTTTCTTTTGCCTTCGTGGATGTATCTTGCAAGAAGTTACTGTGGCCGAGTTCAAAAAGGGTGTTGTCTGTGTTCTCCTCTAGGATTTTGATGGAATCTTGTCTCACATTTAGATCTTTCATCCATTTTGAGTTTATCTTTGTGTATGGTGTAAGAGAATGGTCTAGTTTCATTCTTCTGCATGTGGATGTCCAATTTTCCCAGCACCATTTATTGAAGAGGCTGTCTTTCTTCCAGTGGATAATCTTTCCTCCTTTGTTGAATATTAGTTGAACATAAAGCTCAGGGTCCACTTCTGGGTTCTCTATTCTGTTCCATTGATCTATGTGTCTGTTTTTGTACCACACTGTCTTGATGACCACAGCTTTGTAGTACAACCTGAAATCTGGCATTGTGATGCCCCCAGATATGTTTTTTTTTTTAAATTCCCCTGGCTATTAGGGGTCTTTTCTGATTCCACACAAATCTTAAAATAATTTGTTCTAACTCTCTGAAGAAAGTCCATGGTATTTTGATAGGGATTGCATTAAACATGGAAATTGTCCTGGGTAACATTGACATTTTCACAATATTAATTCTGCCAATCCATGAACATGGAATTTTTTTCCATCTCTTTGTGTCTTCCTCAATTTCTTTCAGAAGTGTTCTATAGTTTTTAGGGTATAGATCCTTTACCTCTTTGCTTAGGTTTATTCCTAGGTATCTTATGCTTTTGGGTGCAATTGTCAATGGGATTGACTCCTTAATTTCTCTTTCTTCAGTCTCATTGTTAGTGTATAGAAATGCTATTGATTTCTGGGCATTGATTTTGTATCCTGCCACGCTACCAAATTGCTGTATGAGTTCTAGCAATCTTGGGGTGGAGTCTTTTGGGTTTTCTATGTAGAGTATCATGTCATCTGTGAAGAGGGAGAGTTTGACTTTTTCTTTGCCAATTTGAATGCCTTTAATGTCTTTTTGTTGTCTGATTGCTGAGGCTAGGACTTCCAATACTATGTTGAATAGCAGTGGTGATAGTGGACATCCCTGTCTTGTTCCTGATCGGCTTGTATTCTTCTAATTAGTACTAATATTCTAAGATAATAAATATACCAGTGTGGGTAGTTTCTTTGGCATAAATTATTATTTTTTTTCTATACTGCTGTATATTGACTTTATAACAACTTTTTGTGAAATGAGGTCTTTATCTTTGTGAACTGTAGTATGAGCTTTCATTCAATCTTAGACCAAAAAAAAAGAAAAATGATGGATTGATGAAGTTTTTGTATTAGAAATGATGATAAAAGGAATAAGGTCATTTTGTGGGAAAATTCCTGTTTTTAGTTTTATGATTTTATAATAGTTTATTATAGTTTTATGCTTCTATTAACCTTTATTCTTTTAAGTGAATTTTGACCAGTTATTGAGGAAATTATTCTTTAGCAAAAAATATAAAAGGCATTTGCAAAATTTCTCACTTCAAAAATCAAATAGTACTCTGGGAAACGAACAAGGGGTGGTAGAAAGGGAGGTGGGCGGGGGGTGGGGGTGACTGTGTGATGGGCACTGAGGGTGGTACTTGATGGGATGATCACTGGGTGTTATTCTATATGTTGGCAAATTGAACACCAATAATAAATAAATTTACAAATAAATCAAATAGTAAAGAAATTAATTTTCCCTTTGCATTCATCAGTTTATAGTTATCTTCATAAAATTAATTAAAAACTGTGAATAATTAAATTATACAGTAGCATAATGGATTAAATACTTTGCTTTGATCACAAAATAAATTTTAGTATATCTTTATTGAAGAATCTTTTAGTTTTTGAATGCAGGTAGAAGTCACCACAGGAAGGAAAATATTAACTTCAATTTAGTTATAAATTACAGAAGCCTAATTTTCTTAACTATTTTTGAAATGTTCTTTGTACATTGTTCCTTTCTTTGCAGAAATTATTACACCTCCACCAATATTATATATGTTAATGTGTTTATCTATAAAATGTTAAATATTCATTAACAGAAAGCTCAGTGCATCACAGTAGAATATCCACATGTGTTCACATACAAATATGTGCCCTTTAGAAACTAAAACTATAGCCACCCATATATTTTTTATTTGCTGTGAAATATAAGATGTAATTCTAGGTCACAAATTATAAGAAATCTATTGCTTTTTTTCAGTACATTGAAATAATTTTTAGTGGTATATTTTAAATGCTACATGTAGACATCTATACTTGCAGGTAAACTAGAAAAATAGTAAAAAGTAATATAATAGGAAACACAAGGGAGGAGTTAAGATGGCAGAGAGTAGGAAGACCTTAAGCTTGTCTCATCTTTTGAACAGAACTAGATAGTTATCAAATCACACTGAATAGTCAAAAAATTAATCAGAGGTCTGAGACAACAAAAACTGCAAGTGTACAAGTACAAAAGCAACCACCTTTTAGAAAGTAGGAGGTGCAGAGTTATTGACATGGGGGAGATATAGCTGTGAATAGAGTGGCAGGGAGGGAGCTTGTTTATGGAAAGTACTGAAAAGTATTAATAAGCAGCAGAGTACACAGTCTGAACTTTCTAAAGTCTGCTAGGATGGGGGATGTGGCTGGTTTAAAGGTGCTCAAGTAGTGGAGCAGGGTAGAAACCCAGGAGTGACAGTGTGGTCTGGTCTGAGAATCCCCTGGGTCACAAGAAGAATGGATGGTGCTAATTCATTCAGTGTTCCCAGACATAGGAGCGAGGAAGCTGGATGAGAATAGCGGGTCTTGGTGCTGGCTTTATGCTCTATTTTGCCATAAACTGAAAACTGCTGTATGGTTGTGCAACTGCTTTCCTGTGACTGGCCAGGAAATTGCAAAAGTATGGTAAGACGCTCCCCTGGAAGAACAATGCAGATCTTTGGCATAGGAGTCCCTGAAATTTGGAGTTTTGAAACTCAATCATGCACCTGAGATAGAAACAAAGAAACCAAAAATCCTCAGACACAGTCAGGGTGAATATAGTTTTCAGATGGAAATCAGGGACAAAAGAGGGTGATTAATTACTCTTCTGTGAGGGTTCACTGAAGAGTGGGGAGTGCAGACTTTCAGTTCCAGGACTAGAGAGAGAACAAGGTACCACCATATTCTTTTGGCACATCAGTGCTGAGGCTTCAGAGAGCAAAACAGCACCACTTAGTGGAGGCCAAAGCTGTTTACACCAAGCCCCCCGACCCCGCGCCCCCTGAAGCACATTCCCACCCAAACGAGTTTGCCAGAGAATTTGCACAATAGGCCCTTCCCCCAGAAGACCAGCACAAAAACTGCCTTGTACCAAGTCTATTGATCAGACTGTGCTACAAAGCTACAATGGGGAAATAGGATCTACCTTCCTTTTTACTTTCTTTATATTGTATTATTATTTTTCATTTATTTTCTTATTTTTTCAATTTCTTTGTAAAAAAATTATTTTAGGGCAACCCGGGTGGCTCAGCAGTTTAGCACCACCTTCAGCCCAGGGCGGGATCCTGGAGACCCGAGATCAAGTCCCTCTTCGGGCTCCCTGCATGGAACCTGCTTCCCTCTGCCTGTGTCTCTGCTTCTCTCTCTCTCTCTCTCTCTCTCTCTCTGTCTCTCATGAATAAATTAATAAAATCTTTTTAA
This sequence comes from Canis lupus dingo, assembly GCF_003254725.2. Lineage (NCBI taxonomy): Eukaryota > Metazoa > Chordata > Mammalia > Carnivora > Canidae > Canis > Canis lupus. The sequence continues at coordinate 68,812,237 of NC_064281.1, forward strand.
AAAATAAAAATACAAATTTTATTTTATATATACGATATTTTAGTTTATTTTTATTTTATTTATTTTTCATTTTATTTTGGATCTAGATTCTTTTAACAGGCAGACCAAAACAAACCCAGAATCTAGGTTTTTGTGTTGTTATTTTTCTTGCTTTTCTTTTTTTTTTTCTTTTTTTTCCTTTTCTTTTCTGGGCAAAATGGTGAGATGGAGAATTTTACCCCGAAAGAAAAATGGGAAGTAAAATTCACTTCTAGGGATATAATCAATACAGATAAAAATAAGATGTGAGAACTAGATTTTAAACAATGATTATAAGGATACTAGGTGTGCTTGAAATAAAAGCATAGAGGACACTAGCAAATCCCTTACTGTAGAGATAAAGAACTAAAATCTAGTGAGGCTGAAATTAAAAATGCTATCACCTACATGCAATCACAAATGGAGGCCATAAAAACAAGGATAGATGGAGCAGAGGAGTGAATCAGTGATAGGACACATAAAATTATGGAAAATAATGTAGCTGAAAAGAAGAGAAATAGGTCATGAATCAGGAAGGTAGACTTATGGAATTCAGTGATTTATTAAAACATAATAACATTTGTATCATAGGAGTCTCAGAAGTTGAAAAGAGACAAGGGGGCAGAAGGTTTATTTGCACTAATTAGAGATGAAAAATTCCTTAATCTAAGGAAGGAAATAGACACCAAACCCCAAGAAGCACAAAGGACTTCCATTAAATTCAACAAAAGCTGACCATTCCCAAGGCATATGGTAGTCAAATACACAAAATGCAGAGACGGAAAAAATCCTGAAGACAGCAAGAGGAAAAAAAAACAAACAAATAAAAAGCCTTGACCTACAAGGGAAGACCTATCATGTTTGCAGCAGATGTGTCCATAGAAAAATGGCAGGCCAGAAGAGGGTGGCAAAAAAATATCCAATGTATTGATTTGGAAAAATATACAGCCAAGAAATCTTTATTCAGCAAGTCTGTCATTCAGAAGAGAAGGAGAGATTAAGAGTTTCCCAGACAGACAGAAACTGAAGGACTTCATGACCACTAAACCAGCCCTGCAAGAAATTTTAAGGGAGACTTGTTGAGTGGAGAAAAAAGACCAAAAGAAGAAAAACTAGAAAGGACTAGAGAATACCACCAGAAACACCAACTCTACAGGTAACACAATGATACTAAATTCATATCTTTTAATAATCATTCCAAATGTAAATGGACTAAGTACTCTAATCAAAAAGTATAGAGTATAAAATGAATAACAATAATAATGAATAAGAAACATCTGTATGCTGACTACAAGAGACATTTTATTTATTTACTTATTTTTTTTCATTCTATATAAAAATCTCTGGGTTTATTTTTTTTGGTATTTTTATTTATTTATTTAATTTTATTTATTTTTATTTATTTTTTATTGGTGTTCAATTTGCCAACATATAGAATAACACCCAGTGCCCATCCCATCAAGTGCCCCCCTCAGTGCCCATCACCCAGTCACCCCCACCCCCTGCTCACCTCCCTTTCTACCACCCCTTGTTCGTTTCCCAGAGTTAGGAGTAAGAGACTTATTTTAGACCTAAAGTCCCATGCAGATTGAAAGTGACGAGATTAAGAACCATTTACTATTATGCTGATGGATGTCAAAAGAAAGCTGGAGTAGCCATACTTAGAAGAATTAGATTTTATTTATTTATGCATGAGAAACAGAGAGAGAGAGAGAAAGGCAGAGACACAGGCAGAGGGAGAAGCAGGCTCCACGCAGGGAGCCCAACGTGGGACTTGATCCTGGGTCTCCAGGATGATGCCCTGGAGTGAAGGTGGCACTAAACTGCTAAGCCACCCGGGGTGCCCAACAAATTAGATTTTAAACCAAAGACTATAACAAGAAATGAAAAGGGGTACTATATCATAATGAAGGAGTCTATTCATCAAGGACATATAAAATTATAAATATGCCTCCAACTTGGAAGCACCCACACATATAAATCAATTAATAAAAAAATATAAAGTAACTCATTGATAAAAATGCAATAATAGTAGGGGACGTTAACACCCAAATCACGGCAATTGACAGATCATTTAAACAGAAGATCAACAAGGAAATGATGGCTTTGAATGACACACTGGACCAGATGGATTTCAAAGATATATTCAGAACATTTCATCCTAAAGCAGGATAATACACATTCTTTTCAAGTGCACATGGGACATTCTCCAGAAAGTATCACATATTGGGTCACAAATTAGCACTCAACAAGTATGAAAAGATTAAAATCACACCATGCATATTTTCAGACTACAATGCAATGAAACTTGAAGTCAACCACAGGAGAAATTTTGGAAACAACACAAATACATGGAAGGTAAAGAACATTCTACTAAATAATGAATAAGCTAACTTGAAAATGAAAGAAGGAATAAAGGGAAATTTATGGAAGCTAATGAAAATGAAAACACACAGTCCAAAAGCTTCAGGATGCATTAAAGGCAATCCTAAGAGGGAAGTATATTGCAATACAGGCTGACCTCAAGAAGCAAAGAATAAATAAATCTCAAATACACAATGTAACCTTTACTTAAAGGAGCTATAAAAGGAACAGCAAATAAAGCCTAAAGCCAGAAGAAGAAGGAAATTATTGAAGATTAGAGCAGAAATAAACCATATAGAAACAAACAAACAAAAAACTCCCAGGAGGGATGCCTGGGTGGCTCAGTGGTTGAGCATCTGCCTTTGGCTCAGGGCATGATCCCAGGGTCCTGGGATAAAGTCCCGCATTGGGCTTCCTGCATGGAGCCTGCTTCTCCCTTTGCCTGTGTCTCTGCCTCTCTCTCTCTCTCTCTCTCTCTCTCTCTGTGTGTGTGTGTGTCTGATGAATAAATAAATAAAATCTTTTAAAAAAAACACAAAAACTCCCAGGAGAGCAGATTAGTGAAAGTAACTGCTGGTTCATAGGAAGAATTAATAAAATTTATGAACCCCTAGCCTGATTTATCAAAAAGAAAAAAGAAAAAACCCAAATAGATAAAATCAAGAATGAAGAGGAGGGATCACAAACAACACCACAATTATTAAGAATTATTGATTTAGAGATACAAACAATTATAAGATAATACTGTGAAAAATTGTATGCCAATAAGCTGGGCAACATGGAAGAAATGGAAAAATTCCCAGACACATATAAACTACTAAAACTGAAATAGGAAGAGAGAGAAAATTTAAACAGACCAATAGCCACCCACAAAGTTGAATCAGTGATCGAAAATCTCCCAACAAAGAAAAGTCCAGAACCACACGGCTTAACAGGGGAATTCTACTATACACTTAAAGGAAAATTAATATCTATTCTCAACATGTTCTGAAAAAGAGAAATGGAAGGAGAACTTCCAATTTCATTCTATGAGGCCAGCATTATCTTGATTCCAAAACCAGACAAAGGCCACACTTAAAAGGAGAATTACAAGCCAATACCCCTGGTTAACATGGATGTAAAAGTTCTCAAATACTAGAAAATCTAATTCACGGTATATTAAAAGAATTATTCACTGCAGTCAAGTAGGATTCATTCTAGAACTACAAGAGTGGTTCAATATTTGCTAATGGATGAAAGTAAAAAAACACATTAATAAAAGAAAGGTTAAGGATCATACAATTTCTTAATAGATGCTGAAAAAGCATTTGCAAAATATACCATCCTTTTTTGATAAAAGCCTCTGACAAAGTAGGGCTATATAGGACATACCTCAACGCCATAAAAGCCATGTTGAAGGATGCACAGTTAATGTCATCTTCAACGGGGAAAAACTGAAAGCCTTTGCCTTTCAATCAGGAACAAGACAAGGATGTTTACTCTCACCATTACTATTTAACATATATTGGAAGTCTTATCCTCAGCAATCAGTAAGCAAAACAAATAAATAAATAAAAAGCATCTAAGTAGGGAAAGAAATCAAACTTTCCCTGTTTGCAAATGACATGATATTCTATGTAGAAAACCTGAAAGATTTCACCAAAAAAAAAAATTGGTAGAATACATGTATTCAAAAAAGTTGCAGGATATAAAAACAATGTGCAGAATTCTGTTGCATTTCTCTTCACCAATAATGAAGCAGCAAAAAAACAAACAAAGCACTCAATCCATTTGCAATTGCAACAAAAACAATAAGATACCTAGGAATAAACTTAACTAAAGAGATAAAATATCTGTACTTTGAAAACTGCAGAACAGTTATGAAAAGACTGAAGAGGACACAAAGAAAGGAAAAGCATCCCATGCTCATGGTTTGAAGAACAAACATTGTTAAAATGTCTATACTACCCAAAGCAATCTACATAATTAATGCTGTCCCTGTCAAAATATTAACAGCATTTTTCACAGAGCAGGACAAACAATTCTAAAAATAGTATGGAACCACAAAAGGCCCTGAATACCCAAAACAATTCTGAAAAAGAAAAACAAAACTAGAGGTATCAGGATTCTGGATTTCAAGTTATATTACAAAGCGGTAATCATCAAGACACTATGATATTGGCACAAAAACAGACACATCGAACAATAGAAAACAATAGAGAACCCAGAAATGGATGCACAACTATGTGGTCAACTAATCTTCGGCAAAGCAGGAAAGTATATCCAATGGGGAAAAAAAGACAGTCTCCTCAACAAATGATGTTGGGAAAACTGGACAGTAATATGCAGAAGAATGAAATTGGACCATACAAGAAAATAAATTCAAAATGGATGAAATACCTAAACATGAGGCAGGAAATCATCAATCTCCTAGAGAAGACAGGCAGCAACCTCTTTGATCTTGGCCATAGCAACTTCTTAAGAAACATGTCACTGGAGGCAAGGGAAACAAAAGCAAAATGAATTATTTGGACTTCATTAAGATTAAAAGATTCTGCACAATGAAAGAAACAATCAAAACTAAAAGACAACCTACAGAATGGGAGAAGATATTTGCAAATGATATATCTGATAAAGGATTAGTATCCAAGATCTATAAAAACTTATGAAACTCAACACCCCCAAAACCCCAAATAATCCATTAAGAAATTGGCAGAAGACATGAATAAACACTTTTCCAAAGAAGACATCCAGGTGGCTGACAGACACATGAAATGATGCTCAACATTGCTCATCACCAGAAAATTACAAATCAAAACCACAATGAGTTATCACCTCACACCTGTCAGAATGGCTAAAACTAAGAATTTAAGAAACAACAGATGTTGGTAAGGGTGCTGAGAAAGGAGTACCCTCTTGCACTATTGTGAGAATGCAAATTGGTTCAGCCACTCTGGAAAACAGTATGGAGGTTCCTCAAGAAGTTAAAAATAGGACTACCCAATGATCATCAATTACACTACTAGGTATTTACCCAAAGGACACAAAAATATATATTTGAGAGATACATATACCTTGATGTTTATAGCAGCATTATCAACAATAGCCTAAATGTCCATGGACTGATGAATGGATAAAGAAGATGTGGTATATATACAATGTAATATTACTCAACTATCACAAAATGAAATCGTAGGACACCTGGATGGCTCAGTTGGTTGAGTGTCTGCCTTTGGCTTAAGTAATGATTTCGGAGTCCTAGGATCAAGCCCCACATTGGGATCCCTGCAGAGTGGGGGAGTCTGCTTTTCCTTCTCCCTCTGCCCTTCCCTCCACTTGTGCATGCTTTCTCACTCACATGCTATCTTTCTCTCAAATAAATAAAATCTAAGGAAAAAGAAACCTTGCCATTTGTAATGACATGGATGCAACCAGAATGTAGCATGTTAAGTGAAATAAGTCAGTCAGTGAAACACAAATACCGTATGGTCTCACTCACCTGTGGAATTTAAGAAAGAAAACAGATGAACATAAGGGAAGGGAAAAAAGAAAAAAGAGAGAGAGAGGAAAACAAACCATAAAGAGATTCTTAACAAAAGAGAACAAATTGAGGGTTGATGGAGTGATGTGAAGGTTTGATGGGTATTAAAAAGGGTACTTGTGATGAGGACTGTGTGTTGTATGTAAGTGATGAACCACTGAATTATACTCCAGAAAATAATATTGTACTGTATTTTAACTGAAATTTAAATAAAGAAATAAAAGACCTTTTTTTTTTGGAGAGAGAGAATAGGAATAGGAATAGGAATAGGAATAGGAATAGGAATAGGAATAGGAATAGGAATAGGAACAGGGGGGACATGGCAGAAGCAGAGGGAGAGAGAGAATCCCAAGCATGCTCCAAACTCAGCACAGTGCCTGATGCAGGTTTCAGTATCACGATAGTGGGATCATGAAGCTAAAATCTAGAGTTGGATGCTAAAACTTACTGAGCCATCCAGGCTCCCTGCAAAAAAAGTAATTTTAAACTTTGTTTCATTAAAAGAAGGAGTTTTAAAATTTGAATACAATAAAATGTTTTGGATTATTTTAACCTATTTACTTTTGTCTTTGACATCTCTTTAATCAGGAACTTTATTTTATGGAGGATATTCTCCTGAACATTTCTCATCCTTCTTCTCACTTTGAATACAAAAATCCATTATTTCAAGCTTCTCCAATGGAATAAAGTAAAATTCTGTGGAACAGAAAGCTGTTCTACTGAATATTGTCTTAGTTATAACAGTAACTGACTACTAATAACTTAGTCTAATTGCAGACATCTAAGTTTAACATACACTTAATGACTTCCTGTGCACAAAGTCTGCAGAGATTAAATATGTTTGAAAAATAGACAAAATGCCCAAAGAGCTTAATAACAGGCATTTAGGGAATATATTTTTACACTAATGATAGTAAGGAGGAAAAAAAAACATTATCTTATAAATATTTTATCTTGAATTGGTCATTCTGTTATTTACATGGAATTATTTTAAGTCTTCATAGTTTCAAAATAATTAAAATTTCCAAATCCACTTTCAGTAGATTTCCACTCAGTACTTTTATTAATTTATGATATTTTATTTTTTAGTATTTCTGCAATTATGACAGTAATACTTTTGGACATCATTTATCTGCAAAACAGTTGTGAGACTGGAACTAAAATTTGTGGTTAAATGGTAATTCCTGTGCTAGTGGTAATAATTACACAAGTCTGTTGCCTTGGTTCTCAAACTTATCTATTCCTTCAGTTCCTCTCCTATATAAAGGAGAAAATTAAAATTATCCTTTTCAAACAAGCAGAAATATTATAAAAGTAATGAAATAAGAAAAATATATAAAATTTGTTGAGTGCCTTAAAAAGTATTCCATAAACAGTAGTTATTGTTTTTACTCTATAGTTTAATTGTAGTCTTCCCCAATTTTTCTGAAATTATGGCTCATTTTTAAAAAGCTTATTTTATAATCTGAAGTTATTTTTAATACATATATTTTATAAATTTATACAGATAAAAACATGATAGCATCATTCTCCTCAATCAATGCCATTGGCTTCACATTTATAGTTGGATCTAGCTCAATTTAAAACAAACTTCCACTTACCTTCTTTAGCTCATCTCTTGAATCAAATGTCTCTTTCTTTCTTCACTTATCTTGGACTCCTCCTGGCTCTCCAGATGGCTATTATATTGCTAATGTGAATATTTTCTTATATATGGCTTCTATCATCTGGAATTGGTTTATTTACATCGCATTCATATGCCATAAAAAAGTCCTGTCCTTTGTTTTTTTATAGTGAAAGTTTTTGTATTTTCTTATTTATTTTTTGTTAAAGATTTTATTTTATTTTTTAAAGATTTTATTTATATTTATTCTTGACAGACACAGAGAGAGAGAGAGAGAGAGAGAGAGACAGGCAGAGACACAAGGAGAGGGAGAAGCAGGCTCCATGCAGGTAGCCCGACATGGGACTTGATCCCAGGTCTCCAGGATCACACCCTGGGCCAAAGGCAGCACTAAGCTGCTGAGCCACCCCGGCTGCCCTGGACTTTCTTATTTCTGTTCTTGTAAGCCAATCATGATTCTTTTTACAATGGATTCTATTGGAGAGATAAGCAGTAACAAATTTGAATTTTTTTATTTTTAATTTTTCTAAATTAAATCGGTTTTAAATATCATTTTTCAAACAGAATATTTGCTAGAACAAGCCTTTCATGGATGTTAGTACGCTTTTCTAGCTTATGAGGAGGCCAACATATTCTCTGAGTATAAGAGGTTGTTAGAAGCATCCATTTAAAATAACTTGGTCAGAGAAAGGGAGAACTTTGCTGTCAGTAATGAAAATAATTAAGTAAATGATTAACTGAGGAATAAATTGATGCTTTAAACAATTCAGGGATGCAAAAATTTTTTAAAATGAAAGCAATTTAATAGATCATATATAAATTAGAAGTGTAGAACTGTATAAATCACTTTTATTTGAACATAGTACTTTAATCACTAAATGATTATACAGATGAATATGAGACTGCATATAGCTATCAAAAAGTTGGAAAAATACAATCATTGTTACAAACTACTAAATATTCAATATCCATCACCATCATTATTAACTCATTCAAATAAGTTTAAATATCATTCAATAAATAAATATAAAATGAAGGCTACTTATGTTGATTGAATATACAGAAAATAAAAAAATTCTGATGATGATTATTACACTCTCTACCTCATTTAGTGGTGTCACACTGCTTTTTCTCTGAAGATTTAAGTGTTTAAGATGTTTTGCTTGTTTCAGTAGGCATTTGAACCTTTTCATTTTACTGTGAAATAAGTGATTCCTAATGTATCATCTACTGATAGTCATACCATTTCCTTCACTTCTCAAATACATCATTATTCTAAATTCCAAACCCAGTATAGAATTCTCTAAATTGAAACAGTAGTGATGACCATTCTATCATTTTTAAGCTTTTCTTTTAAAAATTATAATGGTATAGATATGGATTTTTAAACTAGTTGTATTTATATACTGGGAAAAATGAGAATTTCCTCAATGGAGATAATATATATATATATGGCACTTAGTTGGAACATTGTTGGCTGACTTATACATAAGCTGACTTAGCTTATCCATCTGCAGGTTTTATGATTCTAACCATTTCTCCAAAGACAATTTTTTCCAGAAATAACACCATAAATTTTCAGGCATATTCAGGTGCCCAGAGTTTTGCTTTAGTCCTTGAAACAATGTTTATGGTCAAATATCTAAGTGATATAATGTATGGATTTTTATTAAGCTGGAGATCGCATGTAGAAAACCAGTTCACATGCAAAATAACCAGATTAATAAAACTGAGGATTTAATTACTCTCTTATTAATTTGATTTATTATAATTTACCTAATATATATGATTTTTGGAGCTATGTTAGTCTACACATATATAATTATACTATGGCCAATTTAAGTAAATTAGAATGATTTATAATTTTTCTCCACTTGTTTTTGTGGATGTTTTATAAATAGTAATATCATTTCAACTATGTTTGGTCTTCTATAATCTAAATTAGTAAAGGTTTGAGGCAGAAAACAGACTCCTATCTGAGATAATGTTCTATATACCCACAAAATAGTGGCTGGGGTATATAGAGCATTTACCCATCATTTGGGTACTGATGGCTATAAAAATAGCATTTTACCAAAAAACCTACTTATATTGCCAGAAAACTGGATTTAGTGAATAAATTACTTGTATATGTATTTTTTCCCATCTTAAGGCATCATGTCTTAGATTAGATAAAGCTGTAAATAAACATAAACTGTTTCTCTGTTTAACCTCAGGAGTTATTCCAAAGTATCTCCATGTTTTGCTACACAGTTCATTGACAATTGTTTCATCTGATGCAATTGTTAGGTTTTTTTAAAGTTATAAGTGCTTCAATGGGTTAGTGATAGCTGATTCACTCATATTTGCAGTGAATTGGCACAGTGAGTTATTAGCGATTCTTTTTACTGACAACAGCTTTTGTGTGCTACTGGGATGTTGAAAGATTTTTTAATTTTTTTATTACAAATAAACTGAATGCATGACTCTATGCTTTCACACATACTTAGAAATTTCTGTTTCACAAGTAACTGGATTTGCTTTCCTAGTTTCAGTTGTCGTTGTTACTTTAAAAGATAACTGCTTAAGAAAATAAAAGATAACTGCTTAAACCGAGAAACAGAATCTTAAGTATAGAAAACAAAGTGATGATTACCAGAGGAGAGGTGAGAGATGAGATGGGTTTTATCAGGGATGGAGATTAAGGAGTGCACTGGTGATGAGCACTGGGTGTTGTATGGGACTGTTAAATCACTATATTTTACACCTGAAACTAATATTACACAGTATGTTAACTAATTGGAATTTAAATACAAACTGTAAAAAGTGATAACCATGGGGTTCCTGAATAGCTCACTCAGTAAGCGTCTGCCTTAAGCTCAGGTCAGGCTCTCAGGGTCCTGGGATAGAGCCCTGTATTGGACTCCCTGCTCAATGGGGAGTCTGTTTCTCCCTCTACCACTCTCTCCCCCTCATGCCTCCTTGCTCTCCCTCTCTCTCTCTCTCAAATAAATAAATAAATAAATTCTTTAAAAAATAACTGCTTATTTTAAAGGTTACTTAGCCAGTATTTGTAGTTATTTTAAATGTTGCTTTCTGTAATGATTTCCACAGGAGCAGTGGGCAAATGATTTGACCTGAAGAATTAAATTTGTAGATTAAAGAAAGAATTATCTTTGTGTGCCTTATATTAACTGTGTGTATATTTTTACCTCTACTTTATCTTCATGTGGTTTTCTACTTATATTGTATTAAATAAGTGTGACCACATAATTTGTCCTCCAAATAAGGACAACTTTGAAAGTGAAAAATACCCCTTTAAATAATTAAGCAGGGGCAATTAAAAACATACAGTCACAAGTATATATATATATATATATATATATATATATATATATATATAAAATATATAGTCACGATTTATAAAATCTAAAATATCTAAACTTGTTCTCTCTTTGCCTTTTTACATTTTCTCTTCCTCCTAAAGGTCTGGACTATCTTGAGCCACAGAGTTTGCAGAAACTCAAGCTGCATTCTCTGTTTGTTTTAGCTGAACCACTCTAAGGTTGAGTTAGCTCAACTGGCAAAAGATTAATTTGTGAAGAATTATCTAACAGCAGACATGCTAACATCAAATTCACATAGGGTGAATCATTTTCTGAGCTCCCACTGCTTATCTCATGCAGTGTCAATTAAGGATAAATGTGCAAGATAATGCCATGGAAAAGAGATCTAATGTCATTAAAATTATTTTATTTTGGATGTAACATTTCCTTAATTGTTATTCAAATATGTGAAGACCAACTATCCATTGCTTCCATGCACTGACTCACAAAAAATAGGAGGGATTAGACTTCTGGCTAAGGTTCTAAACAACAACAGTTTCAAGAAGCTAAATGTGTTACCCAGTTTCTCCTTTTCTATAGTTTTCTTTAAATAGCTATTTATCTATCTGGAAGTCACTTGAGTATAGCCTAAAGGGAGGATGAACTATAGAACCTATTAAGCTTCTGTCCAAAAAAAGAATTAGGTTGTATCAAGAGATTTCAGTAGTTTCTATAGAAGAATACTAACTCAATCTGTATAGAAATATTCTTCAAAAATACTTTTAACAGAATGGTTTATATTTTCCTTCATTATACTGGTTTAAGAATAATTGATACCATCAATACATTATCAAATTTGTACTCTGTTGTTTCTCCATTGCTAACATTAAAAAATTATGATGTTTCTAATAATCAATTAATTGTTTTGCCATCATATGTTTTAACTTTCTTAATGGATTTTCCTCAATTTTTCACTCAGTTTTGTAGGCTATATATACATATATATTTTTAAAGTATAAATATGGACACTTAAGTCTACATATATATATCTACATCTCTAATATGCATACAAATATTGTATATTCTAATGGTGACGTAAGTGCCTATGTCTTATTCTAGAGGAGCTGATCATTTTTCTAAAGATTCTCCCCAAAATGTTCTATATGGATTGATTCATTGAACCAGATATGATGCCGAATTCTATTTTAAAAGTCAATTGTGAAAAAAAAAACTCAATTGTGCATATCAGGATGTCTTATTTTTATGTCACATTATTCATGAAAAGCAAAGCAGAGGCATCTGGCTGGTTCAGTTGAAAAAGCATGCAACTCTTGATCTCAGGGTTGTGTGTTTGAGCCCCAAACTGTGTATAGAGATTACTTAAAACTAAATAAATAAATAATTTTTTAAAAGGGAAGCAATTCAATAAATCAGTAAACAAATCCTAGGAATGTTTATTTTGAAATTTGCCTTGAATTCATAGAGATAGATTGAATACTTTAACATAATTCATAATAAAAATAATTGAATTAGATTGAGGTATCTAAATAATAGCATTAATAGCAATTGCTGCTACAATTCCTAAATAATTCTGGTGATAATACAAATCAAATTAATCACAAAATGTGGTAGAACATTCAGTTAGTTTAATAATCCATTGATTGATTTTAGAATAATGATGTTATGATATAAAGCTTGCTTATTATTAGGATCCTTAACTATAATATTAGTTATGTTCTTCCAATTCCTGGCAGATTGCCAAAATCACAAACCATTTGGATCAGAGAAAAAAGTCTTTTTCATCTTTTTCAGAAGTTAAAATCAGTACTTACTGGATGTTTACCAGTCTACTATCATTGATAGGGTTTTACTATATTTCAAAAATATAAAAATTGTACAATTTTTGAGAAATTGTGATTTTATTACAATTATAATTCAATCAAAATATAACTTCAAAGTATAGGTTCTTAGAATTGAGACTGGTGGAGTAGTAGGAGTACCCCATGTTTGCTGTGTTCCTTGATCACAACTAAAAATATATTAAATAATTCTTAACACCAGGAACTTTAAAAATCCACACCAGATGCACTGGATTCTTCCCGGACAGAAAGGCACTTAGCAAGGAAACCGGGCAGAACCCCAGGAGGGGCAGTGGAGCCTCCAGTTTCCTGGAGTCACTAATAAAGGAAGGGCGCCTCAGGGGAGAGTGTGAAACAGACTGTGGGCCGATCTTGGTGAAGAGCTGGAGCCCAAGCGCAGCTGGTCCTGAGGGAAGCTCAGGCAAAGGCTCCCTCCTGGCGGAGGGGGCTACGCCCTGCTGCCTTCAGGAGCCATGGCCCTAGGAGCATGATTACGGCAGCACAGGCTCCAGATCTCAGGGCGCCAGGGGACACAGCCCAGTATCCTGTGCTCCCCCCGGGACAGGTGAAGGTGGGGAGGGGACAGGACAGCGAGGACTCTTCTGCCGCCAGGCACCCCTGAGCTTTGCATATCAGCACTGCACACCCCAGAGCTTCCAGGCCTGTGTGGACTGGGAGACTGTGGTAGTTAGAGCAGGAGCTGACTCCAGAGATGAAAGGATGGCCACCGCCAGTGTTGTTGTTCCTCCTGGTGTCACCCTGTGCCTTGGACAGAGGGTCCCGCCAGGGAACAGGGGCCTCACAGGATAAAACAGCTCCCGCTAAGCCATGCACACACCTGAGAATCAGCATAGCAGGCCCCTCCCGCAGAAGACCAGCTAGAAAGGGGAAAAACAAGTTCTTGACCAAGCAGCACTAGAAAACTCCAGGGGAAGTCGAGGGATTTACAATATATAGAACCAGAGGATACCCCTCCTTGGTTTTTTTTGTTTCTTTGTTTTTGCCTTTTCTTCTTCCTTTTTCCAGTACAACTTGTTTTTAGCCACTATGCACTGAGCAAAATGACTAGAAAGAAGAACTCACCACAATAGAATGAATCAGAAACAGTACTCTTTGCCACAAAGTTACAGAATTTCGATTACAATTCAATGGAAGAATGCCAATTCAGAAGCACTGGTGACTCTGGAAAAAAGCATAAAAGATTCTAGAGACTTCATGACTACAGAATTTAGATCGAAACAGGCCAAAATTAAAAGTCAAATGAGATGCAATCCAAACTGGAGGTCCTAACCATGACAGTTAATGAAGTAGAAGAAGGAGTGAGTGCCATAGAAGACAAGTTGATGGCAAGGAAGGAAGCTAAGGAAAAAAAGAGAAAAACTATTAAAAGACCACGAGGAAAGGTTAAGGGAAGTAAATGACAGCCTGAGAAGGAAAAATCCACATGTAATTGGGGTTCCAGGAGGCGCTGAAAGGGACAGAAGACCAGGAAACATCTTTGAACCAATCATAGCTGAGAAATTCCCTAACTTTGGAAGGGAAAAAGGCATTCAGATCCAGGAGATAGAGAGATCTCCTCCTAAAATCAATAAAAACCATTGAACACCTTGAAAATTAATAGGGAAACTTACAAATTCCAAAGATAAAGAGAAAACCCTTAAAGAAGCAAGATACAAGAAATCCCTAACTTATATGGGGAGAAATATTAGATTAACAGCAGACTTCTCCACAGAGAACTGGCAGGCCAGAAAGGGCTGGCAGGACATACTCAGGGTCGCAAATGAGAAGAATATTCAGTCAAGAATACACTATCCAGCAAAGCCCTCATTCAGAATAGAAGGAGCAATAAAAAAGCTTCCAAGATAGGCAGAAACTGAAAGAATATGTGACCACCAAACCAGCTCTGCAAGAAATATTAAGGGGGACTCTGTAAAAGAAAGAGGAAGTCCGAGGAAACAATCTCCCAAAACAGGGACTGAATAAGTATTATGACGACACTAAATTCCTATCTTTCAACAGTAACTCTGAACATAATTAGGCTAAATGATCTCATCAAAAGATGCAGGGTTTCAGATTTGACAAAAAGGCAAAACTCATCTATTTGCTGTCTACAAAAGACTCATTTTAGACCTAAGGACACCTACAGCCTGAAAATAAAAGGTTGGAAAACAATTTATCATTGAAATCCATCCTCATATCAGATAAACTGAAGTTTATCCCAAAGACTGTAGTAAGAGATGAAGAGGGACACTATATCATACTTCAAGGATCTATCCAACAAAGGATTTAACAACCATGAATATTTATGCCCTTAATGTGGGAGTTGCAAGAACATCAATCAATTAATAAACAAAGTTAAGACATACTTAGATAATATGTACTTAACTTAGATACACTCAAAGTGGGAGAATTCAACTGGGCACTTTCTAAAATGACAGGTCTTCTAAGCTCAACATGCTTAGAAGCATGTTTCCAAAGAAACAAGAGCTTTAAATGATACCCTGGACCTGATGGATTTCACAGATATTTACAGAACTTTACATCCAAACGCAACTGAATACACAATCCTCTCAAGTGCACATGAAACTTCCTCCAGAATAGACCACATACTGGGTCACAAATCAGGTCTCAATGGATACCAAAAGATTTGGATTGTCCCCTGCATATTTTCAGACCAAATGCTTTGAAATTTGAACTCAAACACAAGAAGAAATTTGGAAGAAATTCAAACGTAGAAGTTAAAGACCATCCTGGTAAAAGATGAAAGGGTCAACCAGGAAATTAGAGAAGAATTAAAAAGATTAATAGAAACTAATGAGAATGAAGATACAAATGTTCAAAATCTTTTGGATACAGCAAAAGCAGTCCTGAGGGGGAAATACATTGCAATACAAGCAACCCTCAAAAAACTGGAAAAAAAACTCACATACAAAAGCTAACCTTGCACCTAAAGGAACTGGAGAAAGAACAGCAAATAAAACCTACACCCAGAAGAAGAAGAGATTTAATAAAGATTTGAGCAGAACTCAATGAAACAGAGACCAGAAGAACTGTAGAAGGGATCAACAAAACCAGGAGTTGGTTCTTTGAAAGAATTAATAAGATAGATAAACAATTAGTGAGCCTTATTAAAAAGAAAAGAGAAAAGACTCAAATCAAAAAATCATGAATGAAAGAGTGGATCACAATCAATACCAAGGAAATAAAAAAGATTTCAAAAACATTATGAGCAGTTATATGCCAATAAAATAGACAATCAAGAAAAAATGAACGCATTTCTGGAAAGCCACAAATTACCAAAACTGGAACAGAAAAAAATAGAAACCCTGAACAGGCTGAAAACCAGGGAGGAAAAGGAAGCAGTCATCAAAAACCTCCCAAGACACAAAAGTCCAGGGCCAGATGGTTTCCCTGGGGAATTCTATCAAACATTTAAAGAAAAAAAAAAAACCTATTCTACTAAAGCTGTTCTGAAAGATAGAAAGGGATGGAGTACTTCCAAACTCGTTCTATGAGACCAGCATCACCTATATTCCAAAACCAGACAAGGACCCCCCCAAAAAGGAGAATTATAGACCGATAGCCCTGATGAACACAGATACAAAAATTCTCAACAAGATACTAGCCAATAGGATTCAACAGTACATTAAGAAGATTATTCACCGTGACCAAGTGGGATTTATCCCCGGGATTCAAGGCTGGTTCAACACTCTTAAAGCAATCAACATGATAGATCCTATCAATAAGAGCAAAAACAAGAACCATATGATCCTCTCAACAGATGCAGAGAAAGCATTTACAAAATACAGCATCCATTCCTGATCAAAACTCTTCAGAGTGTAGGGATAGAGGCAACACTCCTCAATATCTTCAAAGCCATTTATGAACTGCCCACAGCAAATATTATTCTCAATGGGGAAAAACTGAGAGCCTTTCCCCTAAGATCAGGAACACGTCAGGGATGCCCACTCTCACCACTGTTACTCAGCTTAGTACTAGAAGTCCTAGCCTCATCAATGAGGCAACAAAATAAATAAGAGGCATTTAAATTGGCAAAGAAGTGAAACTCTCCCTCTTTGCAGATGACATGATACTTTACATAGAAAACCCAAAAGACTCCACCCCAAGACTGCTAGAACTCATAAAGCAATTTGGCAGTGTGGCAGGATACAAAATCAATGCCCAGAAATCAGTGGCATTTCTATACACTAACAATGAGACTGAAAAAAGAGAAATTAAGGAGTCCATCCCATTTACAATGGCACCCAAAAGCATAAGATACCTAGGAATAAACCTAACCAAAGAGGTAAAGATCTATACACTAAAAACTACAGACCACTTCGGAAAGAAATTTAGGAAGACACAAAGAGATGGAAAATTATTCCATGCTCATGGATTGGAAGAATTAATATTGTGAAAATGTCAATGCAACTCAGGCCAATGTACATATTGAATGCAATCTCTATCAAAATACCATGGACTTTCTTCAGAGAGTTGGAACATATTATCTTAAGATTTGTGTGGGATCAGAAAAGACTCCGAATAGCCAGGGGAATATTGAATACGAAAACCAGAGCCGGGGGCTTCACAATGCCAGATTTCAAGTTGTACTACAAAGCTGTGGTCATCAAGACAGTGTGGTACTGGCACAAAAACAGATCCATATGTCAAAGGAACAGAATAGAGAATCCAGAAATGGGCCCTCAACTCTATGGTCAACTAATATTTGACACAGTAGGAAAGAATATCCAGAAATGACAGTCTATTCAATAAATCGTGCTGGGAGAATTGGACAGCCACGTGCAGAAGAATGAAGCTAGACCATTCTCTTACACCATACAGAAAGGTAAACTCAAAATGGATGAAAGATCTAAATGTGAGACAAGCATTCATCAAAATCCTAGAGGAGAACACAGGCAACACCCTTTTTGAACTTGGCCAAAGCAGCTCCTTGCAAGATACATCTATGAAGGCAAGGGAAACAAAAGCAAAAATGAATTATTGGGACTTCATCAAGATAAGAAGCTTCTGCACAGCAAAAGAAACATTCAACAAAACTGAAGGACACCCTGCAAAATGGGAGAAGATATTTGCAAATGACGTATCAGATAAAGGGCTAGTTTCCAAGATCTATAAAGAACTTCTTAAACTCAACACCAAAGAAACAAACAATCCAATCATGAAATGGGCAAAAGACATGAAGAGAAATCTCACAGAGGAAGACATAGACATGGCCAACATGCACATGAGAAAATGCTCTGCATCACTTGCCATCAGGGAAATCCAAATCAAAAGCACAATGAGATACCACCTCACACCAGTGATGATGGGGAATATTAACAAGGCAGGAAACCACAAATTTTGGAGAGGATGCGGAGAAAAGGGAACCCTCTTACACTGTTGGTGGGAATGTGAACTGGTGCAGCCACTCTGGAAAACTGTGTGGAGGTTCCTCAAAGAGTTAAAAATAGACCTGCCCTAGACCCAGCAATTGCACTCTTGGGGATTTACCCCAAATATGCAGATGCAATGAAAGGCTGGGACACCTGCACCCCGATGTTTATAGCAGCAACGTCCACAATAGCCAAACCGTGGAAGAAGCCTCGTTGTCCATCGAAAGATGAATGGCTAACGAATATGTGGTATATGTACGCAATGGAATATTAGCCATTAGAAACGACAAATACACACCATTTGCTTCGACATTGATGGAACTGGAGAGTATTATGCTGAGTCAAGTAAATCAATCAGAGAAGGACAAACAATATATGGTCTCATTCATTTGGGGAATATAAAAAATAGTGAAAGAAAAAAGGGAAAAGGAGAAAAATTCAGTGGGAAATATCAGTGAGGGTGACAGTACATGAGAGACACCTAACTCTTGGAAACGAACAAGGAAGGGGTGGTGGAAAGGAAGGTGGGTGGGGGGTTGGAGTGACTGTGTGATAGGTACTGAGGGGGGCACTTGACGGGTTGAGCATTGGGTTTTATGCTATATGTTGGCATATCAAACTCCAATAAAAAATATATACAAAAAATAATAATTTTTAACACCCAGAAATTGATCTTCAACTGAGGGAACAAATGCAACAAGTAGAGGGAGATAAAAGGGCACATCATGTTATGTAGGAGGTACAGAGACATGATTTAGGGGATAAAATGATCATGGGTACTTCAAATGGCAGGAGCCCATGATTATAGAGAGTGGAGGGTAGCATTACACATGGATTACAAGTAAAATTCTTTCTTAAAACCATTAGCTTGAAAAAGAGGGGCTGATTATCATGCATTTTCATAATCAGTGGTGCTCAAACATGAGTTTTAGAACTCTGCACCATAGTTAGTTTAGAGAATGGTGGGTGCAGTGATGTTCCTGTGGAGAAGGAGGGCAGAAGCCAGGGAATCAATAGCAACATCTGAGGATCCCCTGGGAAGCAATTGGGGACATTTTCCTCATCTTGGACTATATTTGGGGGAGGTGGCATGCCTCTCAGGGGACAAAAGAACTGAAGAGCTAGTGAGTGGCATAGTGTTGCTCCACTCTTTAGCATGGGGCAGAGGGCAACTAACCAAATGCTGGTTTGTTGTTGTCCATTTGTCTAAATTCTCAACCTCCTGTGCAATTGATGGGAAAAAACAGCACCAGCACCAGCATGGTGACCTCCTCCCCCCAGAGGACCAGCATGGGTCTGTGCTGCCCTCAATCCCTAAAGTTGGGAGGTTTGAAACTCAGCCAGTGTGTCTGAGATAAAACTCAGGTGCACTGCACTGCTGGTTGGGTAGACAGCTGGTCACAGATGGGGTAAAGTCAGGGATCTGAGGGATGCCTGGGACACATGAAGGGATATTGTTCAGGCTTCAGTGAGGGCTCTCAGAACAACATCAGTCACAAACTCCCCTCTTTGGGGATGAGGGAGAGGGCTGGCACCATTTTTCTCTCCTGTACATCAGCATGTACCACCTTCAATAGGCAGAATAGTGGCAACAGTAGGGACCTCAGTAGCTTATATCAACCTCACACCCCTGTAATCTGTAGGCACTTCTTCCCTAGGGCAAGTGTGCCGTAGACCCAGAGGAATGGGCCCCTCCCTAAGATGACCAACACAAACCCCCACACACACCAAGTTTACTGACCATAGAGTGCTGCAAAGCTTCAGCTCTAGTGGCAATAGGATCTAGCCTCTTTTAACAAACAGACCAGAACACACCTCTTTAAAATTTGTCACACTATGGCCAAGATCCAAACACTCCCCACTGCAGGCAAGGAGAACCTCTGCAGAGGACTGAACTGAGGAAAGAGCAGCCAAAACACAGCAGTAGAGGGCATACGTCATACACCAGAAATACTTCCTGAAATTCCAGGCCCTGAACAGTAGAGAACCTCTTCTCAATAAACCCATTACTCTCAGAAGCAGGAAACATAATAAGTTTTCCTAGCAAAGAGAAGAATACAAAGACCTAGACAAAATACCAAGATGGGATAATTCATCCCAAAGGAAAGAACAAGGCCACAGCCAGGAATCTAATCAAAGCAGATATAAGTAATATGCTGATCCAGAATATAAAACAACAACCATAAGTATCCTAGTTGGGCTTGAGAAGCACATAGAAGGTACTAGGGAGTCAGTTCCTTAACAAAGAGATAAATGACTTAAAAACTAGTCAGGCTGAAATGAAAATTTCTAAAACTGAGTGCGGAACTAACTGGAAGTTATGACCACAAGGATGGAAGAATCAGATGAATGAATAAGTGATACAGAAGATAAAATTTTGAAAAATAACGAATCTGAAAAGATGAGGAAAAGAAAAATATGAGATTTCAAATGTAAACTTAGGGAATTCATCAACTCCATAAAGCATAATAACATTCATATCATAGAAGTCCCAGATGAAAAAAAGAGGGAATAAGGAGCAGGTGGTTTATTAGAGTGATTATAGTCGAAAACTTCCCTAATCTGGGGAAGAAAACAAACATCCAAATCCAGAAACCATAGAGAATTTGCATCAAAATCAATAGACATTATAGACAATATAGACATTGTGAAAATGTCTATATTACCCAAAGCAATCTATTCACTTAATTCAATCTCTATCAAAATTTTTCACAGAGCTGGAACAAACAATCCAAGAATTTGTATGGAATACAAAAGATCCCAAATAGCCAAAGCAATCTTGAAAAAGAAAAGCAAAGTTGGAGGCATCACAATTCTGTCCTTCAAGCTATATTACAATAAATCAAGACAAGTATGGGGTTGGCACATAGACACAGATCAGTGGAAAAGAATAGAAAACCCAGAAATGAACCCACAACTATATGGTCACCTAATCTTCAACAAAGCAAGAAAGAAGATCCAATTGCAAAATGACAGTCTCTTCAATGAATGATATTGGGAAAACTATACAGTAAGAAGTGGAAGAATGAAATTGGACCACTTTCTTACACCATGCAGAAAAACAAACTCGAAATGGATGAAAGACCTAAATGTGAGACAAGAAATCATCAAAATCCTAGAGAAGAACATAGGCAGCATCCTCTTTTTTTAACTTAAAAAGAAGGATTTGTTTATTTTAGAAAGAGAAAGAAAAAAAGAGACAGAGAGAGTGCAAACAGAGGGAGGGGCAGGGGTACCTCAAGCAGATTCCCCTCTGAGTGGAGAACTATTCATGTCTTATGCCCATTTCTTAAATGGATTATTAGGGGAGTGGGTATTGAGTTTAATAAGTTTTTTAGAGATCTTGGATACTAACCCTTTATCAGATATGTCATTTGCAAATATCTTCTCCCATTCTGGAGGTTGTCTTTTAGTTTTGTTGATTGTTTCCTTCATTGTGTAGAAGCTTTTAATCTTGATGAAGTCCAAATAGTTCATTTTGCTTTTGTTTCCCTTGTCTGTGGTGAGATTTCTAGTAGGAACTAGCTAGGGCTGAGGTGAAGGAGGTTGCTGGCTGCATTCTCTAGGATTCTGATGAAGTCCTGTCTCACATTCAGGTCTTTCATCCATTTGGAATTTATTTTTATGAATGGTTTAAGAAGTGGTCCAGTTTCATTCTTCTGCATATTGCTGTCCATCCCAACACAATTTGTTGAAGAGACTGTCTTTTTTCTATTGGATATTTTTCCTACTTTGTTGAAGATTAGTTGACCACATAGTTGTCAACTAATCCATTTCTGGGTTTTCTCTTCTGTTTTTTGATCTGTGTTTGTTTTTCTGCCAGTACCAGAGGTAATCTTGAGCAATACAGCTTTGTAATGTCCAGAATTGTGATGCCTCCAACTTTTATTTTTCAAGATTGCTTTGGCTTTTGGGGGTAAAATAAATAGTCATCCAAATCAGCAATGAAGAAGTCAAACTTTCACTATTCACAGATGACATGCTACTCTACATAGAATACCTGAAAGACTCCATTGAAAGAGCAGTCTTGATAGGGATTG
Source organism: Canis lupus dingo (assembly GCF_003254725.2). Lineage (NCBI taxonomy): Eukaryota > Metazoa > Chordata > Mammalia > Carnivora > Canidae > Canis > Canis lupus. The sequence continues at coordinate 68,834,360 of NC_064281.1, forward strand.
TTTTGGATGTGTAGATTACTTTGAGTAGTATAGACATTTTAACAATATTTGTTCTTGCAGTCCATGAGTATGGAATGTTTTGTTTTTCAATTCTTTATGTCATCTTCAATTTTCTTTTCATAACTATTCTATAGTTTTCAGAATATAGGTCTCTTACTTCTTTGGTTAGGTTTATTTCTAGGCATCTTATGGTTTGGGTGCAATTGTAAATGGGATAAATTCCTTCATTTTTCATTCTGCCACTTCATTATTGGTGTATAGAAATTCAACAGATTTCTAGGGGCACCTGTGTGGCTAAGTCAGTTGAGCATCCAACTCTTGTTGGTTTTGGCTCAGATCATGATCTCACAGGACATGGGATAGAGACCTGGTTGGGGGGGGTCTGTGCTCAGTGGGGAGTCTGCTTTGTTTCTCTCCGTCTGCCCCCCTCTGGATGCACACACACACTCTTTCTCTCTCTGCCTCTAAAATAAAAATAAATAAATAAATAAATAAAAATAAATCTTAAAGAGAAAGAAATGCAATGGATTTCTGCATGTTGATTTTGTATCCTTCAACTTTATTGAAATCCTCTATTGGTTCTATCAATTTTTTTTGGTGGAGTCTTCTGTGTGTTCTACATAGAATATTGTGTCATCTGCAAGTACTGAAAGTTTGACTTCTTCATTGCTGACTTGAGTGCCTTTTATTTATTTTTGTTGTCTGACTGCTGAAGCTAGGACTTCCAGTACCTTGTTAACAATGGTGAGAGTGGGCATCCCTGTTGTGTTCTTAACCTTAGAGAAAGAGGTCTCAGTTTTTCCCCACTGAGGATGATATTAACTGTGAGTCATTCAAATATGTCCTTTATGATGTTGAGGTATGTTCCCTCTATCTCTACTCTATTGACGATTTTTTTCAAGAATGGATGCATTACTTCATCAAATGCTATTTCTGCATCTATTGAGATGATCATATGGTTCTTATACTTTCATTTTTTAATGTGGTGTATGGAATTGATTTATGAATATTGAACCACCCTTACAGCCCATGAATAAATCCAACTTGATCATGATTAATAATTATTTTAATGTACTATTGGATTTGATTTGCTAGTAATTTGTTGAGAATATTTGCATCCACATTCATCAGGGATATTGTCCTATTTCTCCTTTTTATTGGAGTCTTTGGTTTTGGAAACAAAGTAATGCTGGCCTCACAGAATGAGTTTGGAAGTTTTCCTTCCATTTTTATATTTCGGAACAATTTCAGAAGGATAGGTATTAGCTATTTTTTAATACTTCACTTTATTTATTTATTTTATTTTTATTTATTTTTATTTTTATTTATTTATTTTTATTTTTATTTTTTTGAGAGAGAGAGAGAGAGAGAAACAGAGAGAGATAGTGCAAGCATGAGGCTGGGGGGAGGAGACAAGCAGACTTCCTGCTGAGCATGGAGCCTGACATGGGGGGGGGGGTGATTCCAAGACCCTGAGATCATGACCTGACCAAAGTCAGACGTTTAGTTGCCTGAGCCATCCAGGCATTTCAGGTGTTAACTCTTTTTCCAATATTTGGTAGAATTCCCCTGGGAAGCCATCTAGCTCTTGAGTTTTATTTGTTGGGAGATCACTGATTAGTGATTCAATTTCTTTGCTGGTTATGGTTCTGTTAAAATGTTCTATTTCTTCCTGTTGCAGTTTTGATAGTTTGTATGTTTTGGGGAATGTATCCATTTCTTCCAGATTGCCCAATTTGTTGGCATATAAGTATTCAAAATATTCTCTTATAAGTGTTTGTATTTCTGTGTTGTTGGTTGCAATCTCTCCTCTTTAATTCATGATTTTATTGATTTGGGTCCTTTTTCTTTTTATTTTCATATGTCTGACTAGGGGTTTACTGGGTTTTGGGGGTGTTTTTGTTTTTTGTTTTAAAGTGGGAGACTCAGCTTTAGACCTCACCTTTCAGACTTTTTTTTTTTTTAAGATTTTATTCATTCATTCATGAGAGACACAGAGAAAGAGGCAGAGGCATTCATGAAAGACACAGAGAAAGAGGCAGAGGCAGAGGCAGAGAGCAGGATCCATGCAGGAAGCCTGATGTGGGACTCAATCCCAAGACACTGGGATAACGACCTGAGCTGAAGGCAGACACTCAATTACTGAGCCACCCAGGTGCCCCCAGTATTATTCTTTCAAAGAACCAGCTCCTAGTTTCATTGATCTGTACTACCGTTTATTTTTGTTTCTTTTGTTTGTTTCTATATCATTCATTGCTACTCTAATCTTTATTACATACCTTCTTCTACTGGATTTAGGCTTTATTTGCTCGTCCTTTTCTAGCTCCTTTAGGTGTAAGAATAGATTGTGTATTTAAGACATTTCTTGTTTCCTGAGGAAGGACTATATTGCTATATATTTCCCTCTTATGACTTTTCTTGCTGTATCTCAAAGGTTTTGGACTGTCATGTTTTTACTTGCATTTGCTTCCATTAATTTTTTTTCTTCTTTAATTTCCTGATTGACCCATTTATTCCGTCAGTTCTTTACCCTTCATGTATTTGTGGTCTCCTATCTTTTTCTTGTTATCGGTTCAAGTTTCATTATGTTGTTGTTGGAAAACATGCATGGTATGATTTGAATCTTTTTATACTTGTTGAGGCCTGATTTGTGACCCATATGTAATCGATTCTGGAGAAGGTTCCATTTGCATTTATTTCACTCATATGTGGAGTTTAATAAACAATCAAAGAGAAAAAGAGAGAGGGAGAGAAAGAGCCAAACCACGAAACAGACCCTTAACTAAAAAGAACAAACTGATGGTTCCCGAAGAAGAGTGGGTAGGGAAATGGGTGAAATAGGATATGAGGATTAAGGAGTGCACTTGTGATGAGCACTGGCTGTTATATGGAAATATTGAATCAGCATATTGTACACTTGAAACAAATATTACAGTGTATGTTAACTGACTGGAATTTTTTTTTTCAGGGATCAATTAACATTTATTCAGAATGGGCTCACCCCAATTACATGTAACTCTTTACCTAATTTTTTAATAAATTCATTTTTTATTGGTGTTCAATTTACCAACATACAAAATAACACCCAGTGCTCAACCCATCAGTTGCCCCCCTCAGTGTCCATCACTCAGTCACCCCCAACCCCCGCCCACCACCCCTTCAACCACCCTAGTTCGTTTCCCAGACTTAGGAGTCTCTTATGTTCTGTCTCCCTTTCTGATATTTACCACTCATTTTTTCTCCTTTCCCCCTTTATTTCATTTCACTATTATTTATATTCCCCAAATGAATGAGAACATATAATATTTGTCCTTCTCCGATTGACTTATTTCACTCAGCATAATATCCTCCAGTTCTGGGAGTCCCTGGGTGGCGCAGCGGTTTAGCGCCGGCCTTTGGCCCGGGGTGCGATCCTGGAGACCTGGGATTGAATCCCACGTCGGGGTCCCGGTGCATGGAGCCTGCTTCTTCCTCTGCCTATGTCTCTGCCTCTCTCTCTCTGTGTGACTATCATAAATAAATAAAAATTAAAAAAATATATCCTCCAGTTCCATCCACGTCGAAGCACGTGGTGGCTATTTGTCGTTTCTAATGGCTGAGTAATATTCCCTTGTATACATAGACCACATCTTCCTTATCCATTCATCTTTCAATGGACACCGAGGCTCCTTCCACACTTTGGCTATTGTGGACATTGCTGCTATAAACATCGGGGTGCAGGTGTCCCGGCATTTCATTGCCTCCGTATCATTGGGGTAAATCTCCAGCAGTGCAATTGCTGGGTCATAGGGCACATCTATTTTTAACTCTTTGAGGAACCTCCACACAGTTTTCCAGAGTGGCTGCACCAGTTCACATTGCCACCAACAGTGCAAGAGGGTTCCCCTTTCTCCACATCTTCTCCAACATTTGTTCTTTCCTGCCTTCTAATTTTCCCCATTCTCACTGGTGTGAGGTGGTACCTCACTGTGGTTTTGATTTGTATTTGCCTGATGGCAAGTGATGCAGAGCATTTTCTCATGTGCATGTTGGCCATGTCTATGTCTAACTGTGAGATTTCTGTTCATGTCTTTTGCCCATTTCAGGATTGGATTGTTTGTTTCTTTGCTGTTGAGTTTAATAAGTTCTTTGTAAATCTTGGACACTAGTACTATATCTGATACGTCATTTGCAAATATCTTCTCCCATTCTGTAGGTTGTCTTTTAGTTTTGTTGACTGTTTCTTTTGCTGTGCAAAAGCTTCCTATCTTGATGAAATCCCAATAGTTCACTTTTGCTTTTGTTTCTCTTGCCTTCATGGATGTATCTGGCAAGAAGTTACTGTGGCCAAGTTCAAAACGGGTGTTGCCTGGGTTCGCCTCCAGCATTTTGATGGAATCTTACTCACATTTAGATCTTTAATCAATTTTGAGTTTATCTTTGTGTATGATGCAAGAGAGTGGTCTAGTTCCATTCTTCTGCAGGTAGATGTCCAATTTTCCAAGCACCATTTATTGAAGAGACTGTCTTTTTTCCAGTGGATAGTCTTTCCTCCTTTGTCGAATATTAGTTGACCATAAAGCTTGAGGGTCCACTTCTGGATTCTCTATTCTGTTCCATTGATCTATTTGTCTGTTTTTGTGCCAGTACCACAGTCTTGATGACCACAGCTTTGTAGTACAACCTGAAATCTGGCATTGTGAAGCCCCAGCTCTAGTTTTCTTTTTTAATATTCCCCTGGCTATTCGGGGTCTTTTCTGATTCCACACAAATTTTAAGATAATTTGTTCCAGCTCTCTGAAGAAAGTCCATGGTATTTTGATAGGGATTGCATTAAACGTCTAAATTGCCCTGGGTAACATTGACATTTTCACACTATTAATTCTACCAATCCATGAGCATGGAATATTTTTCCATCTCTTTGTGTCTTCCTCAATTTCTTTCAGAAGTGTTCTCTAGTTTTTAGGGCATAAATCCTTTACCTCTTTGGTTAGGTTTATTCCTAGGTATCTTATGCTTTTGGGTGCAATTATAAATGGGATGGACTCCCTAATTTCTCTTTCTTCAGTCTCATTGTTAGTGTATAGACATGCCACTGACTTCTGGGCATTGATTTTGTATCCTGCCACACTGCCAAATTGTTGTAGGAGTTCTCACAGTCTTAGGGTGGAGGATTTTGGGTTTTCTAAGTAGAGTATCATGTGATTTGCAAAGAAGGAGAGGATGACTTCTTTGCCAATTTGAATGCCTTTTATTTCTTTTAGTTCTCTGATTGCAGAGGCTAGGACTTCTAGTACTATGTTGACTGGCAGTGGTGAGAGTGGACATCCCTGTCTTGTTCCTGATCTTAGGGGAAAGGCTCCCAGTGCTTCCCCATTGAGAATGATATTTCTGTGGGCTTTTCATAGATGGCTTTTAAGATGTAGAGGAATGTTCCCTCTATCCCTGCATTCTGAAGAGTTTTGATCAGGAATGGATGCTGTATTTTGTCAAATGCTTTCTCTCCATCTATTGAGAGGATCATATGGTTCTTGTTTTTTCTCTTCCTGATATGACCAAACACTCTGATTGCTTTACAGGTGTTGAACCAGCCTTGCATCCTGGGGATAAATCCCGCTTGATCATGATGAATCATCTTAATGTATTGTTGGATCCTATTGGCTAGTATCTTTTGAGAATTTTGGCATCCATGATCATCAAGGATATTGGTCTATAATTCTCCTTTTTGGTGGGGTCTTTGTCTGGTTTTGGAATTAAGGTGATGCTGGCCTCACAAAACTAGTTTGGAAATATTCCATTTCTTTCTATCTTTCTGAACAGCTTTAGTAGAATATGTATGTTTTCTTCTTTAAACGTTTGATAGAATTCCCCAGGGAAGCCCTCTGGCCCTGGACTTTTGTATCTTGGGAGGTTTTTGATGACTGCTTCAATTTCCTCCCTGGTTATTGGCCTGTTCAGGTTTTCTATTTCTTCCAGTTCCCGTTTTGGTAGTTTATGGTTTTCCAGAATTGCGTCCATTTATTCTAGATTGCCTAATTTATTGGTGTATAGCTGCTTGTAATATATTTTTTAAATTGTTTGTATTTCCTTGGTGTTGGTAGTGATCTCTCCTTTCTCATTCAGTATTTCATTAATTTGGGTCTTTTCTCTCTTCTTTTTAATAAGGCTGGGTGATGGTTTATCTATCTTATTAATTCTTTCAAAGAACCAACTCCTGGTTTTGTTGATCTGTTCCACAGTTCTTCTCATATCCATTTCATTGAGTTATGCTTGAATCTTTATTAACTCTCTTCTTCTGTTACGTGTAGGATCTATTTGCTATTTTTTCTCCAGCTCCTTTAGGTGCCAGGTTAGCTTTTGTGTTTGAGTTCTTTCCAGTTTTTGGATGCATGCGTATATTGCGATGTATTTCCCCCTCAGGACTGCTTTTGCTGCATCCCAAAGATTTTGAATGGTTGTATCTTCATTCTAATTAGTTTCCATGAATCTTTTTAATTCTTCTCTAATTTCCTGGTTGACCCTTTCATCTTTTAGCAGGATGGTCCTTAACCCCCACTTGTTTGAAATCCTTCCTAACTTCTTCTTCTGATTTAGTTCTAATTTCAAAGCATTATAGTCTGAGAATACGCAGGGGACAATCCCAATCTTTTGGTATTGATTAAGACCTGATTTGTGACCCAGTATGTGGTCTATTCTGGAGAAAGTTCATGTGAACTTGAGAAGAATGTGTATTCAGTTTCATTTGGATGTAAAATTTTGTAAATATCTGTGAAATCCATCTGGTTCAGTGTATCATTTAAAGCTTTTATATCTTTGGAGATGTTGTGCTTAACAGATCTATCGATTGTAGAAAGTGCTACATTGAAGTCACCAAGTATAAGTGTATTATTATCTAAGTATGTCTTAACTTTGGTTATTAATTGATTGATATACTACTTGGCAGCTCCCACATTTGGGGCATATATATTGATGATTGTTAAGTCCTCTTGTTGGATAGATCCTTTAAGTGTGATATAGTGTCCCTCTTCATCTCTCACTACAGTCTTCGGGATAAACTTTAGTTTATGTGATATAAGGATGGCTACCCCTCCTTCCTTTTTAAGACCATTTGAATGGTACATGGTTCTCAAAACTTTTATTTTCAGGCTGTACGTGTCCATATGTCTAAAATGAGTCTCTTATAGACAGCAAATAGATGGGTCCTCCTTTTATCCAGTCTTAAACCCTGCGCCTTTTTTTTTTTTATAAAGATTACCAGTTTTTTTTATTTTATTTAAATTTTTTTTATTATTATTATTTATTTATGATAGTCACAGAGAGAGAGAGAGAGAGGCAGAGACATAGGCAGAGGGAGAAGCAGGCTCCATGTACCGGGAGCCCGATGTGGGATTTGATCCCGGGTCTCCAGGATCGCGCCCTGGGCCAAAGGCAGGTGCTAAACCGCTGCGCCACCCAGGGATCCCAACCCTGCGCCTTTTGATGGGGTCATTAAGCCCATTCACGTTCAGAGTTACTATTGAAAGATATGAGTTTAGTGTCATCATGATACCTATTCAGTCCCTGTTTTTGTGGATTATTCCATTGGACTTCCTCTTTCTTTTACAGAGTACCCCCTTACAATTTCTTGCAGAGCTGGCTTCCTGGTCACATATTCTTTCAGTTCCTGCCTATCTTGGAAACTCTTTATCTCTCCTTCTATTCTCAATGAGAGCCATGCTGGATAAAGGATTTTGGCTGCATGTTCTTCTCATTTAGGACCCTGAATATATCCTGCCAGCCCTTTATGGCCTGGCAAGCCTCTGTGGAGAGGTCTGCTGTTAGTCTAATATTTCTCCCCATAAAAGTTAGAGATTTCTTGTCTCTTGCTGCTTTAAGGATCTTCTCTTTATCTTTGGAATTTGCAAGCTTCACTATTAAATGTCGAGGTGTTGAATAGTTTTTATTGATTTTAGGGGGGTGATTGCTCTATTTCCTGGATCTGAATGCCTGCTCCCTTCCCAGATTAGGAAAGTTTTCAGCTATGATTTGTTCAAATACATATTCTGGACCTCTGTCCCTTTTGGTGCCCTCGGGAACCCCAATTAAACGTAGGTTTTTCTTCCACAGGCTGCCATTTAATTCCCGTAATCTATCCTCATGATCTTTTAATTGTTTGTCTCTTTTTTCCTCAGTTTCCCTCTTTGCCATCTACTTGTCTTCTATGTCACTCACCCGTTCTTCTACCTCATTAACCCTTGTCGTTAGTACCTCTAGTTTGAATTGGCTCTCATTTAATTGATTTTTAATTTCTGCCTAATTAGATCTAATTTCTGCAGTCATGAAGTCTCTTGAGTCCTTTATGCTTTTTTCTAGAGCCACCAGTAGCTTCATAATAGTACTTCTGAATTGGCTTTCTGACATTGAATTGTAATCCAAATTTTGTAACTGTGGGCGGGGGACTGTTTCTGATTCTTTCTTTTGAGGTGAGTTTTTCCTTCTAGTCATTTTGCTCAGTGCAGAGTGGCCAAAAACAAGTTGTATTGGGAAAAGGAGAAAAAGAGAGAAGAGAAAGAAGAAAAGAAAAAGAAAGAAAAAAGGAAAAAAAGGAAGAAGAAAAAAAGAAGAAAAGAAAAAAACGGTGGGGGAATCAAACAAAAAAAAAACAAAAAATAAGGAGGAGTATCCTCTGATTCTGTATACTGTAAATCCCTCGACTTCCCCTGGAACTTTCCAGTGCTGCTTGGTCAATAATTTGTTTTTCCCCTGTCCATCTAGCTGGTCTTGTGGGGGAGGGGCCTGCTGTGCTGATTCTCAGGTTTCAGCACTTGGGGGAGCTGCTCAGCCTCCTGCCTAGTGCAAGGCTTAGTGAAAGTTGTTTAACCTGTTTTTCCTGTGAGGCCACTGTGAAGCTCAGTGGAGGTTGTTTATCCTGTGAGGTCCCAGGAGGAACAACAACAGTGGCAGTGGCCAGCTCTCCAGCCCTTGAGTCAGCTCCTGCAGTAACTACTGGAGCTTTCAGTGCAGGTGCCTGGATGCTCCGGGGGCGGGGGCCGCTGATCCGCTCAGTTCTTGCCACCTGGCGGCTGGTGCGTCCTTGCTGTCCTGTGCCTTCCCGGCCTCTGCCTGTCCCGGGGGGGAGCGCCGGATCTTGGGCTCTGTCCCTGGCACCCTGGGCACTCGGGCCTGTGCTGTTGGAATTGCGCTCCCGGTCGCACAGCCCCCTCTGTGCAGAGCCTCCGCTGGGAGCTGCCCCTGAGGTGTTCCCGGTACAGCCGGGCGTGCTTCAGACCTTTAGGGAGCTTGGCCGTGGGGTGTGGCGCGCTCTCCTCGGAGTGCAGTTCCTCTGTTAGTGTCCCAGGGAGCCTGAGGGCTTCCCTGCCTCTACTGGGATCCTGCTCCCATTCCCTGTGATCGCCTTTCCTTCCGGGAATATTGGTGAAACCCTTGCTTCTCCAAGTCTGGGCTTTCCTGTCCTAGGGTCAATCACAGGTCTTAGCCCAGCTCCTCGTGGTGCCCCTCCCCCTTGGATGCCTTTGATTTCTTTATTTCTTTTTTCCTCGTCTTCCTACCGTGATAGAAGCGTGAACTCTTCTCACTATAGCGTTCCAGCTGTTCTCTCTTTAAATCTCAGGCCGAATTTGTAGATTTTCAGGATTATTTAAAGGTTATCTAGGTAATTTGGTGGGAACAGGTGACTTGGGGACTGTACTCTTCTGCCATCTTGCCCTGCCTCACTCCATTTGCATTTGAAAAGAATGTATATTCTGTTGCTTTAGGAAGAAATGTTCTGAATATATCTATGAAATTCATCTGGTCCAGGGTTCATTCAAAGCCACTGTTTTCTTGTTGATTTTCTACTTAGATGATCTATCCATTTATGTAAGTGAGAGTTAAAGGCCCCTACTGCTATTGTATTTTTATCAGTGATTTTCTCTATGTTAGCTATTAACTGATTTATATATTTGATTGCTCCCAAATTGGAGGTATAAATATATTCAATTATTAGATCTTCTTGTTGGATGTACCTCTTTGTTATGATACAGTGTCCTTCTTCATCTCTTGTTACAGTCAGGTTCAAATTCTAGTTTTTCTGATAAGTATGGCTAATCTGGCTTTCTTTTAATGTCCATTAACATATTAGATGATTTTCCAGCCTCTCCCTTTCAATCTGCAGGTAACTTTATGTCTAAAATAAGTCTTTATATGCAGTATACAGATTCTTCTTTTTTTATCCAGTCTGATACCCTATATCTTTTGATTGGAACACTTAGTTCATTTACATTCAGGGTGATTTTTGATAGATATTAATTTAGTGCCATTGTATTGCCTATAGAGTTGGTGTTACTGGTGATGTTCTCTGGTCCCTTCTATTCTTTGTTACTTTTGGTCTTTTCTTCCTCACTCAAGAGTCTCCCTTAAAATTTCTTGCAGGGCTGGTTTAGTGATCATGAAGTCATTTAGTTTTTGTTTAGGAAATGTGTTCTCTTCCCTTCTATTCTTAATGACAGCCTTTCTCTATAAAGTATTCTCTGCTGCATTTTTCCCCCATTCAGCATGTTGAATATATCTTGCTACTTTCTTCTGGCCTACAAAGTTTCCTTGGAGATATCTGCTGCTAACATTATTTGTCTTCCTTTGTAGGTTGGGGATTTATTTTCCTTTGCTCTATTCAATATTCTTTACTTATCTCTGTATTTTGCAAATTTTACTAAGATATGTGTTGGTGTTGGTCTGCTGTTGTTGATTTTGATGGAAGTTCTCTGTGCCTCCTGGATTTGAATGGTTGTTTCCCTTCCCTGATTAGGGAAGTTTTCAGCTACAATTTCCTCAACTAAACCTTCTGCCCCCTTTTTCCTGCCTTATAATTCTGGGACTCCTATGATATGAATATTATTACACTTCATGTAGTCACTGATTTCCCTAATTCTGTATTCTATTCCAATATTGTCCTTTCCCTCTTCTTTTTATTATTTTCCATATCACTTATTTGTTCCTCTGTTTTTTCCATCCTTTTGATCATTACAGCCAGTTTTGCATCTTGGTTATAGCCTTTTTTATTTTGGCTGGCCTAGTTTTAAGCATTTTGTCTTTGTGGTAAGGAACTCCCTGGTGTCTCCTATGCTTTTCTCAAGCCCAAGCACTATCCTTATGATTATTGTGTTAAATTCTAATCCAGGCATCGTACTTATATGGATCCCTAGCTGTGACCTTTCCTTGTTCTTTCTTTTGGGATTAATTACTCCTTGTTGGTATTTTGTCTAGGTGTCTGTCTTCTCTTAAGAAAGTCTGTTATGAAAAAAAAAGTCTGTTATGTTCCTGCTCTTGAGTGTAATGGCTATTATTTTAAGACATAACAGCCTGGAACTTCAGGAAGTGTTTCTGGTATATGTTGTGTGCACTCTGGTGTTGTGTGGCTGCTCTTTCCCTCAGGTCAGTCCTCAGCAGAGGTTCTCTTTGCCTACACTGGGAAGTGTTTGGACCTTGTCCACTGTGTCATGAGTTTTAACTGGGTGTGCTCTGGTTTGCTTGGTAAAAGAGTCTAGATCTTATTTCCCCTAGAGTTGAAGCTTTGCAGTACTCTATGGTGAGTAGACATAAAAGTGCAGGTGGATTCTGCTGGTCTTGGGGGAGCAGCCAACTGCTGCTCTGACTCTCAGGCACACTTGCCCTTGTGAAACAGAACCTGCTGAGCACTGGGGTAGGGTTTGCTGTAAGTAGCTCAAGCTTCCATTGTGGGTGCTCTCCTGCTCACTGAAGTATGTCTGTGCTGATGGGCAGGAGTAAAAATGGTGTCAGCCTATTGTCTTATACCTGGAGAGGCAAATTGGAAGCTGCTGCTGTATAGAAAGCTCTCCCAAAAGATTGTACAATCTCTTGTCATTTATTCCAGGCTTTCCTCAGATCCCTGCCTTCATCCTGTCTGTCTCTGGACCATCTGCCCATCTGCCTGAGCAGTGCACCTGTGTTTTATCTCAGGCTTGCTGGCTGGGTTTCAAAACTCCAAATTTTATGGAAGCAGTATGGCAAGGATGCATGCTAATCCTCTGGGGGAAGGTCTTGCCATGCTGTGTTTGGTACTGATTTGTCCCAGAAGGACAGCTGCACATACATACAGGGGCTTGAAGTTTATGGTAAAGTGCAGCAACGAGCTGGCATCCAGGTTAGGTGCCCTATGCAGCTGCCTCTCGTCCTATGTTAGCAAACAGGGCAGCTCAATGGTGACTGCTGTCTCTTTTGTACCCTGACAGGCAGTGCCACCTTTCCCAAATTCACTCCAAGAAAGAAAACTGTCTCACCCAGTCTATGCCCACCAGGCTCCACCCTGGTGTTGGTGCAGACTTCTTTTTTTAAAGATTTTATTTATTTATTCATCAGAAACACAGAGAGAGAGAGAGGCAGAGACACAGGCAGAGCGAGAAGCAGGCCCCATGCAGGGAGCCTGACGTGGGACTCGATCCTGGGTCTCTAGGGCCACACCCTGGGCCAAAGGCAGCGCTAAACTGCTGAGCCAGCTAGGGATCTCCTTGGTGCAGACTTCTAAAACTTCTTTACTTTGAGCTCTGCTGCTTGTAAAATCTTGCAATTACCAGCCTCTTTGATTTTCTCATCAATGGTTTTGGGGAGTGCTTTTCTTGTGCAATTCCCTGTGCCTTGCACTCTCTCTTCTTTCCCTCATGTTCCCCCACCAACACTGGCGATTCTTTCCTCCCCCAAATCACATCTCTGCACCTCCTATTTTAAATAATGTGGCCTCTTTCTCCCTTTAGTTTGGCTTTTTGTTCTCTCAGTCCTCAGATCAATTTCCTGAATGTTCAGAATGATTTTATATGTGTCTAGCTGTGTTCAAGGGAAGAGGCAAGCATAGGGTCCTCCTACTACTCTGCCATCACAACTCCTCTCCCCTCTATTTTTGCTTTAACCTTTGTTATTTCCTTCCTTCTGCTGGATTTGTGTTTTGTTCATTGTTATTTTTCTAGCTCCTTTAAGTGTAAAGTTAGGTTGTTTATATGAGATTTTTCTTGATTCTGGAGATAGGCTTGTATTACCATAAACTACACTCTTAGAACTGCTTTTGTTATGACCCAGAGGTCTTAGATGGTTGTGTTTTTATTTTTAGTTGTTTCCATGTACTATTTTATTTCTTGTTTCATTTCTCATTGACACATTCAGTGTTTAGTAACATGGTATTTAGTTCTCATATATTTGTTTTCTTCATATTTTTTCTTGAGGTTGATTTCTAGTTTCATAGCATTGTGGTTACTAAAGATGCATAGTATGACTTCGGTCTCTTTTAATTCATTCAGACTTGTTTTGTGGCCTAAGGTGTGATCGCTTAAGTTTGAACTCATTCTTTACTCCTCTCCTCCCCATGTTTTAGGTATATAGTGTCATGTTCTACATCCTTTTATTTTGTGAAACCCTTGAGTGATTTTTATAGATATTCTTATTTTTCATACTGTCAATTATTATTTTTTTCCTTTCACTGACTGCCTGCATTTTATCAAAGAGGAAAAAGAAACAAATTGTTTCTAGTGTTGTAATTCAATGAAGTAGAGAAAAAGAAATTTAAATAAGAAGAAGAACCTTATGGTACAGCTATCACTATTCTAATAAGGAGACTTTGCTAAATTTCAATAGATAATATTAAAAGTGTGTGATATCTTAAACCCTGTGCATGGCTTTGCCAAAATTAATAACACTGCTATTAATATTTTAATGTAAGTTTATTTCTTTCAAAGATAGCTGATATTTTCTTAAATACATGACTCTCCTTTCCCTAATATAACTTCAAAGTAAGGAGGAACATGGTGATTTCAAGATTATTTTGAAATATATGACTAACAGCTCAGGCCACTTTACATGGAATTCATTTTTTATCATCTTTCCCTTGACAGTGCTACAAATGAAACCTGAAAGAAATGTTCTAGAAATAGTACATAAAATCTAAATGGTACTGCAATATTGAATATTTAGGAAATAGTTACTATTCTCTCCAGTAGTTCTTGGAAGCCTATAGCAAACTAAGACATGCATAATGAAATTAAAATACATTTATTATAATTTCCATTATATTTATATTGAGAATATTACATTTATTTCCCTAATATTAAATCACATCTCTGTGATTTTATCCATTGGAAACCATGTCTTTGCATTTATCTTGCTCAAAGATGTATCAGTAGGAGTAAGAAAAGCTGATTAAAGTATTCTTTTTTTTTTTTTTTAATTTTTATTTATTCATGATAGGCACACAGTGAGAGAGAGAGAGGCAGAGACACAGGCAGAGGGAGAAGCAGGCTCCATGCACCGGGAGCCTGACATGGGATTCGATCCCGGATCTCCAGGATCGCGCCCTGGGCCAAAGGCAGGCGCCAAACCGCTGCGCCACCCAGGGATCCCAAGAAAAGCTGATTAAAGAAATAGATTGGTTTGAATAAGTCTAGTAGGAGTAAAGCTCAGAAGTAAAATTTTAGTCTTTCCCCAACATTCTTAGATCTACAGAGTAAACAGCTTTGTTAGTCAGTTTTAGAATCTCTTTGGAAATTTATTTATTTATTCTTTAAATTTTCATTTAAATTCCAGTTAGTTAACATAACAGTGTAATATTAGTTTTAGATGTAGAATTTAGTGTTTCAATGCATACAACACCCAGTGCTCATCACAAGTGCACTCCCTAATCCCCATCACCTATTTAACCCCTCCCCCCACTCACCTCCCCTCTGGTAACCACTAATATGTTTTCTACATTTAAGTCTTTTCTTGATTTGCTCCTGTCTCCCTCTCTTTTTCCCTATAATGTTTGTTTTGTGTCTTAAATTACACATATGAGTGAAATTATATGGTATTTGTCTTTCTCTGATTTATTTATTTATTTTAGAGAGAAAGAGGCAGTGAAGGAGATGGGCAAGGGGAGAAGAAGAAGAGAGAGAATCTTAAGCAGACTCCCCACTAAGCGGGGAGGCTGGCTCAGGGCTTGATCTCATTATCATGATATGAGCCAAAACGACATCTAGCTGCTTAATCAACTGAGCCACCCAGGTGCCCCCACAATTTATTTTAACTTGTACTTGAGATCAATGTCATTTAAGATATCAGAATCCAAAATCAACATATAATGCATTTCATCCAATTCATATAATATGTTGTATTCTTCTGTGAGATTTTGTTTTCTATTTTCATTATTTGTACATATGTATGTTTAAAGATGTAGAGTTTTGTATTTTATAAATAATGTACTGGCCACTTACCACATTGGCTTACTTACACAAAAAATTATTTTTCATCATTTTTTTCTGAAGTTGTAAATTTTTACCAGAGATTGACACTTTAGCTTATTATATCACTAACAGGAAAAAAGAGTTGTTTTAGGGGTGCCTATGTAGCTCAGTTGGTTAATCATCCAACTCTGTATTTTGCATCAGGTCATGATCTCAGGGTCTTGGTAAAAGCCTTTTAAAATATCTTTACAGGGCAGCCTGGGTGGCTCAGTGGTTTAGCGCCACATTCAGCCAGGGCCTGATCTCACATCGGGCTCCCTGCATGGAGCCTGCTTCTCCCTCTGCCTGTGTCTCTGCCTCTCTCTATCTGTGTGTCTCTCATGAATAAATAAATAAAATCTTTAAAATATATATAAAATAAAATATCTTTACAAAAAGGGGCACCTGGGTGGCTCAGTGGTTGAGCGTCTGTCATTGGCTCAGATAGGGATCTCAGGGTCCTGGTATTGAGCACCACATCAGGCTCCCCACAGGGAGCCTACTTCTCCCTCTGCTTATATCTCTGCCTCTCTCTCTGTGTGTCTCTCATAAATAAAATCTTTAAAAAAAAGTTACAAAAATAAAATTATCATTAATATCTGAGTTTAGGGGATCCCTGGGTGGCTCAGCAGTTTGGTGTCTGCCTTCAGCCCAGGGCGTGATGCTGGAGTCCTGGGATCGAGTACCGTGTCCGGCTCCCTGCCTGGAGCCTGCTTCTCCCTCTGCCTGTGTCTCTGCCTCTCTCTCTGTGTCTATCATGAATAAATAAATAAAATCTTTAAAAAATATATCTGAGTTTATTTAGATAAATTTTTTAAACAGCTCTTTAAAAAAAAGATTTTATTTATTCATTCATGAGACACACACACAGAGAGAGAGAGACAGAGAGAGAGAGAGAGAGGCAGAGACACAGGCAGAGGGAGAAGCAGGCTCCATGCACGGAGCCTGACATGGGACTCATTCCCAGGTCTCCAGGATCACGTCCTGGACTAAAGGTGGCGCCAAACCACTGAGCCACCAGGGCTGCCCTTTAGATCAAATTTTAAATAACTTTTGCACTTTTAAATAGTTCTGACTTGAAAAATGTTTCCCTTGCTAAGCACTTTATTCAAAGGAAAGGCAAATTTTAATTGGTATATATGAATTAAATATTAATAAAATATTCATTCTATTGTATGGATTTAAAACAAGATACCCAACACACATTGATTACATCATATGATTTTTTAAAATTCACATTGAAGCAGATCAAGGAGAGAGGAAGATGGCAGCAGAGTAGGAGAACCCAAACTCTTACTATTTCTGAAATGCCACCTTAAATTTAATAATAAACATCTAATTCTTCTACCAAGATATATTATGGTTCTAGATTTGAATAAAAATGTAAGTGAATATCAGCACAAAAAAAAATCCTGAAATTTGCAGAAATACACTCAAGTGGTTCAAGAGGTACCAGATAGATGTATTTGAATATTGTACAAGATCATATATACACAATTATAACATTTTGGTAAATAAAACTATAATATAACCATATAATCTCACCATATAGTTTAGTGACCCCTATTAACTGAATATCAGTTATTTGTTTCTAACATTTAGGATCATGTTTTAGAAATTGCTATGATAAAACTGTGAAAAAAAATACTCCCTCAGATGTTAACTTGTTTTTAAATGCAGAGCACATAAATGAGAGACCAATAACTGATCCCTGCCACATGCCAGTAACTTTTGTGTTAAACAAATCTATGAATAATTTAAAAATATAGCAGGTTAGGGCACCTGCGTGGCTCAGTCAGTTAAGTGTCCACCTTAGGCTCAGGTCACAATCTCAGGGTCCTGGGAGAGAGCCCCACATTCGACTCTGCTCAGCAGGTAGTCTGCTTCTCTTCACTCTCCATCTGTGCTATCCCTCTCAAATAAATAAACCTTTAATATAAATAAATAAATAAATAAATAAATAAATAAATAAATAAAGTGGGGTGTGTGTGTAAAGATTTATAAATCACCCATGTAATAGGAATCTTAAGGTACTCTTCTGATAATTTTTTCACATCCTCCAGTACCTTTTAATCTCATTCATTTCTGTCAAAAGGTTACAGATAACTGGATAAGACTGCCTGTGAGAGGCAATCAGCAATACTAATCAATCAGTCAGCAAAACAACTATCTGTGTAAGTTTCATCCTATTGTACTTCAAGGAAGAGATTTAATTTTTTTTGATAAATTGGACTTTATCAAAATTAGGATATATGACTATTTAAAAGACTTGTTAAAATTATGAGACCCTTGGGGTGTCTAGGTGGCTCAGTCAACTAAGCATGAGACTCTTGATCTTGGCTCAGGTCATGATCTCAGAGTCATGAGATTGAGTCCCATTTTGGGTTCCATGCTCAGCATGGAGTCTGCTTGAGATCTTCTCCCTTTGCCTCTGCCACTTTCCCTGCTCTCTTTTTCTCTCTTTCTGTCAAAATAAATAAGTAAAATCTTTAAAAAGTAATATGAGACCCTTTGTGTGCTGATAAGCAGCACTTAAGATAGCCCATGCATGTTAAATATTTTACAATTTTATATGAATTGCACTTCCTCCTTGGAGATTTAAATGGAAGCTAGAACCAAAGAAGACTTTTTTAAAGATCCCCACAATCTGACTCCATGGACATGAAAAGAAAATTGGTACTTTTCCAAGCTATATTTTCCGATTTGACATTTTAACATGTGATTTTCAGTCTATTGCGTTTGCTCATTTTTAAAAAATAACAATAAAGTTAAATAATATTGCATTGTTAATTTCCAAGAAAATTTCATTTTTAACACCTGTTTCTATATAAAAAATAGAAATTCTGTGTATTTTACACAAAGTTTTATTCTTATCAGAGTTTGTGTATTTTCTCCCACCATCAGAGGCTTTACTCATATTTTCAGATGTATGTTCTTGTCTTGGATGGATATCTTTATACTTGATTGTTACTTCTGGTGGTGAAAAAGCATCCTAGGCAACTGAAATCTACAGTAAAATATTTCCATTCATTTGGAGTAACCATGGTTAATTCACATATAATTTCATTCACTATGTGAAATACCAATAACTTTTTATACTTTTTCCTTTTGTAGACTTCAATACTTTACATAACTGACTTACATTTATTACCATAAAATGCTATGAACTGAAAAGCTCTCAGAACATCTTATAGCACAAGTCTCTAATTTTACAAATGCTTGGAGATGTTAAGCAGCTTGCTTGTGGTCACAATACTACAGACAGAATTGAGACTTAGAACTTAAGTCTTCTGGCACCTATTTCTGAGCTGATCCTATGTTACATGACTTCAATAAATTGAAAATTGGTCTTATTACATAGGTTAAAATATGTTTCATTGTATGTTTTCTAGGGTCAAAGTACTTTTGGGCTTGATGTCATTGAAACACCAGAAGGAGACAAGATGCCACAGCTGATTGTTCAAAAGGAGTTAGACAGGGAAGAAAAGGATACATATGTAATGAAAGTAAAGGTTGAAGATGGTGGTTTTCCTCAAAGATCCAGTACTGCTATTTTGCAAATAAGTGTTGCTGACACAAATGACAACTGTCCAGTCTTCAAAGAGGATGAGATTGAAGTCAATATACCAGAAAATGCTCCTGTAGGTACTTCAGTGACACAGCTTCATGCCACAGATGCCGACATAGGTGAAAATGCCAAGATTCAATTCTATTTCAGCAACCTAGTCTCCAACATCGCTAAGAGGCTATTTCACCTCAACACCACCACTGGACTTATCACAATCCAAGAACCACTGGATAGGGAGGCATCACCAAACCACAAGTTACTGATTTTGGCAAGTGATGGTGGATTGATACCAGCAAAAGCAATGGTTCTAGTAAATGTTACAGATATCAATGATAATGCTCCGTCAATTGACATAAGATACATCATTAATCCAATCAATGGCACTGTGGTTCTTTCAGAAAATGCTCCACTCAACACCAAAATTGCTCTCATAACCGTGACAGATAAAGATGCTGACCATAATGGCATGGTGACATGCTTCACAGATCATGAAGTCCCTTTCAGATTAAGGCCAGTATTCAGTAATCAGTTTCTCCTGGAGACTGCTGCATATCTTGACTATGAGTCCACAAGAGAATATGCAATTAAATTACTAGCTGCAGATGTTGGCAAACCTCCTCTGAATCAATCATCCGTGCTCCTTGTTAAAGTGAAAGATGAAAATGACAATGCTCCTGTTTTCACCCAGCCTCTCATAAGTCTTTCTCTTCTTGAGAATAACTCTCCTGGCACCAAGTTGACAGAAATAAGTGCAATGGATGCAGACAGTGGACATAATGCGGAGATAAATTATCTGCTAGGTGTTGATGCTCCATCTGAATTCAACCTGGATCATCATACAGGCATTCTGACTGTAGTGAAGAAACTGGATAGAGAGAAACAGGAAAAGTATTCCTTCACAGTTCTGGCAAAAGATAAGGGGATGCCATCCTTAATAACCAATGCCACAGTCTCAGTAACCATTCTTGATCAGAATGACAACAGTCCAATTTTTACTCACAATGAGTACAACTTCTATGTCCCAGAAAACCTTCCAAGACATGGCACAGTAGGACTAATCACTGTAACTGATCCAGATTATGGAGAAAATTCTGTAGTCACTCTCTCCATTTTAGATTTGAATGATGAATTCACCATTGATCCACAGACTGGTGTCATCCAACCAAATATCTCATTTGACAGAGAAAAACAAGAACGTTATACTTTCTATGTAAAGGCTGAAGATGGTGGTAAGATATCACATTCTTCAACTGCCAAAGTGACCATAAATGTGGTTGATGTCAATGACAACAAACCAGTTTTCATTGTCCCTTCTTCCAACAACTCCTATGAATTGGTTCTACCATCCACTAATCCAGGCACTGTGGTCTTTACAGTATTTGCTGTTGACAACGACACTGGCATGAATGCAGAGCTTCATTACAGCATTGTAGGGGGAAACACAAAAAGTCTGTTTATAATTGACCAAACAACAGGCAACATTACACTGAAGGAGAAATGTGTTGTTACAGACCTTGGATTACACAGACTGATAATTAAAGCTAAGGACTTAGGACAACCTGAATCTCTCTTCAATGTTGTAACTGTTAATCTATTTGTGAATGAGTCAGTGACCAATGCTACATGGATTCATGAATTGGTGTACAAAAACATCGAAGCACCAGTGGCCCCAAAGATTGGGACAACTGATGCATCCTCATCAACCAGTGACTATGTCAAGATCATGGTTGCTATTATTGCTGGCACCATAACTGTCATCCTTGTTATTTTCATTACTGCTATAGTAAGATGCCGCCAATCACCGCACCTTAAGGCTGCTCAGAAAAACAAGCAAAGTTCTGAATGGGTTACTCCAAACCCAGAAAACAGGCAGATGATAATGATGGTGATGAAGAAGAAGAAAAAGAAGACGAAAAAGAAGAAGAAGAAAAAGCATACCCCTAAGAACTTATTGCTTAACTTTGTCACTATTGAAGAAACTAAGGCAAATGATGCTGACAATGATGGAAACACTGTCACACTAGACATTCCCATTGAGCTGGAAGAACAAACCATGTGCAAGTACAACTGGGGCACTATACCTACTACCTTCAAGCCTGACAGCCCTGATTTGGCCAGGCACTATAAGTCAGCCTCTCCACAGCCTGCCTTCCAGATCCAGC
The DNA here is from genome assembly GCF_003254725.2 of Canis lupus dingo. Classification (NCBI taxonomy): domain Eukaryota; kingdom Metazoa; phylum Chordata; class Mammalia; order Carnivora; family Canidae; genus Canis; species Canis lupus. The sequence goes on from NC_064281.1 coordinate 68,855,305, forward strand.
CTGAAACTCCCCTGAATTCAAAACACCACATCATCCAGGAACTGCCTCTTGATAACACCTTTGTGGCCTGTGATTCCATCTCCAAGTGTTCCTCCAGCAGTTCTGATCCTTACAGTGTTTCTGACTGCAGCTATTCAGTGACAACTTTCAAAACTCCTGTGTCTATACACACAAGACTGGTAGGTAATTCAAGTTCCTAACTAATCTTTGTAACTTTAATTTATTTTTAAAAATTACTTTCAGTTGAAGTAGAAATTTACAGAATCTATTGTATTTACTCCAACAATCAAAATGATTATATTCTGCAGAAGTATCCAAATAGGTGTATGGTTTCATTTTGAGTTTGGTAGAAAATCAGAGTAAGGCAACTCCTGATGGTAGGAAGATTGGGTGCAAAGTTATGATTATAATAAGGGAAATATTGTCTGCAGATGGAAGTATGACACTTCTTGCTAGAGAATATACTAGAAAAACACTAAAATAAATGTCCAGGCACTGTCCTTAGTATCACCAGGTGCATGAAGATCAGAACAGTCAGGGCTAGATACATCACAGTAAAGCTTTTTAGAATCTGAAAGAAGGTCCTGATGCTTAAGGGTGTTGAGATTCCCAGTTTCACTTGGGAAAAATCTATGTTTGGTCAACAAAATAAAATAGCATCAGTATGTCCTCCCTACCCACTATGCTCCCAAACTCCCACAATGAAAAGAGAATGTTATTTTTAGATTAGGAACCCACCATTATTCTTTTTTCATAAAATCCTTATTTACACAATGTAACAAGGATTAGAAAAATAAAGGTATGCTACTCATTCTCATCTTCAAGCCAGAACATGAAATATATATGAGATCTCTATTTTGGACATCCATATAAGTATTTGCATATTTGTGCAAGGTATTGAAAGCCCTCCAGGAGACATTCTTAAAAGATAATGAGTTTTGGAAAATGAAATATGTTTATTTTCTTTAATGGGCCTGAAGGAAATTATGGGCATATTAAGCCCAAGAAATCTATGTATAATAATTTAAAACCCAACAAACTTATGAAAAGAAGAGCTTATACAGTGATTTTTATCTGTATTCTGTGGAGAAATTATCACAAATTTCTCTAGAAATTCGTAAGTAAATTGAATGAGTTAAGTAAGATCACTCCTTAAATAAAATCAGGCAATAAAATTTATCTACATCTTGTCTCTGGAAATCATATTACATGTTGATTTTATTATTTTGTCTATGTTACTTTTTAAAAAGGTCTTCATCTCAATTTCAGTGAATAAAAACTTTTGAAAACCTACTTGGGGGATCCCTGGGTGGCGCAGCGGTTTGGCGCCTGTCTTTGGCGCAGGGCGCGATCCTGGAGACCCGGGATCGAATCCCATGTCAGGCTCCCGGTGCATGGAGCCTGCTTCTCCCTCTGCTTGTGTCTCTGCCTCTCTCTCTCTCTCTCTGTGACTATCATAAATAAATAAAAAAAAAAAAAGAAAACCTACTTGGGCTTGATAAAATGGTTGTAATATGAAAGTCAAAATGAGTATCTTTTCACCAAAGTTAGTGATATTAAAGAAGTGTGTCAGAATTCAAAATAACAATGAAATTTTACCATAATTTAGGAAATGATTTTAAGAATTGAGGTCATAAAAAAAAAAAGAATTGAGGTCATTTGAGAATATGCATAGTTAATTTATACAATAACATTAACCTTTCTGAGATCCCTGGGTGGCGCAGCGGTTTGGCACCTGCCTTTGGCCCAGGGCGCGATCCTGGAGACCCGGGATCGAATCCCACGTCGGGCTCCCGGTGCATGGAGCCTGCTTCTCCCTCTGCCTGTGTCTCTGCCTCTCTCTCTCTGTGTGTGTGTGTGTGACTATCATAAATAAATAAAAATTAAAAAAAAAACTTATTTAAACATTAACCTTTCTTAATCACACAGTGAAGGTAAGATACTACTCCTATTGTGGGTGCACTTTTGTTACAATAGGTCCTTAATTATGCTATTGCAGACAGTAAAAATAGAACCCTATCTTCTGTACAGAGTCCTGTTATGCTTCGAATGAGTTTACAACATAGTATTTACTTCTATAGTTCAAGTGAGCCCCATCTGGGTGGATTTCAGATGAGTGACAAACAAAATAGATGCCTAACATTTCCTCAAGTTTTGTTTTTGTTTATATTTAATAATTCATAAAGGTGCTATCATTTTCTAATTTTTTTCCTTCTGAGGCTGTCATTTATTTCCCTTAACCTATCCTCATGGTCTTTTAATTGTTTCTCTTTTTTTTTCTCAGCTTCCTTCCTTGCCATCAACTTGTCTTCTATGTCATTCACTTGTTCTTCTACCTTGTTAATCCTCATTGTTAGGACCTCCAGTTTGGATTGCATCTCATTTAATTGATTTTTAAGTTTGTCCTGATTAGATTTAAGTTCTGCAGTAATGAAGTTTCATGAATCCTTTATGCTTTTTTCTAGAGCCACAATTTTTTTAACTTTTTCTTTATTTTTATTTTTTCTTCATAATTGTGCTTCTGAATTGGTTTTCTGACATAGAATTGTAATCCAAATTTTGTAACTCTGTGGGAAAGAGTACTGTTTCTGATTCTTTCTTTTGTCGTGAGTTTTTCCTTCTAGTCATTTTGCTCAGTGCAGAGTGGCCAAAAACAAGTACTGGAAAAAGGAGAAAAAGAGAAAAAATGGGGGGCCAGGTAACAAACAGAAAACAAAAAAAAGGGGGGGTGTCCTCTGATTCTATATACTGTAAATCCCTTGACTTCCCCTGGAACTTTCCAGTGCTGCTTGGTCAATAACTTGCTTTTCCCCTCTCCTTCAAGCTGGTCTTTAGGGGAGGGGCCTGCTGTGTTGATTCTCAGGTGTGTGCACCTGGGGGAGTTGCCCAGCCCCCTGCCAGTTGCACGGCTCAGTGGGAGTTGTTTATCCTGTGAGGCCCCTGCTCAGTCCCAGGTACAAGGTGACACCAGAAGGAACAACAGCAGTCGTGGCAGCCAGCTCTCCAGCTCTTGAGTCAGCCCCTGCAGTAACTACTGAGGCTCCCAGTCTGCAGGGGTCTAGATGCTGGGGGGGAGGGGTGCTGATCTGAAGACCTCGGGTCCCGCGGTAGGAGCCTCCTTGCTTCACTGTGTCCTCCTGGCCTCCCTCTGTCCAGGGGGAAGCACCAGATCTTGGGCTGTGTCCCCCGGTGCGCTGGGATCTGGGGCCTGCATGCCTGGAATCACGCTCCAGGTGCCGCTAGCCCCCTCCACCCGGAGCCTCTGGCCGAGCCGCTGCCTGAGCTGCTCCAGAAGCCCCAAAGGGGGCTCCCTACAGCCCTTTAGGGACCTCGACCCAGGTGTGTGGTGCTCTCTACCCCAGGGCACAGGTCCTCTGTTAGTGTCCCTGGGAGCCTGAGGACATCCTCATCCCCTGCCCCTCTTGGGTTCCTGCCCGAGTTCCTTGTGAGCGCCTTTCCGTGGGGAAGATTGGTAAAGTTTCTGCTTCTCTGGGACTGCGCTTTCCTGTCCACGGGGCACTCTCCGTGGGGTCTTCTTCCAGCTCCTCACGGCCCCTCCCCCTTGGTTGCGTTTTTATTTCTTTATTTTCTTCTGTCTACCTACCTTAATAGAAGCACAAACTCTTCTCACTTTAGCATTCCAGCTGTTCTCTCTTTAAATCTCAGACCGAATTCGTAGGTTTTCGGGATGATTTGAAAGTTATCTAGGTAAATTGGTGGGAACATGTGACTTGGGGACCTACTCTTCCTCCATCTTGCCCCACCTCCTAGATCATTGCTTTTGTAACCTGAATTTCCCATTATAAAGGCAAGCAACAAAACAAAACAAAAACAAAGAAACACGATAAAAATGATGTTGCAATAAACCTTATGCTTCTTTTAGCTATAATTTTGCCATAAAAATTTATAATTTGTGGAAGAAACAGTGCAGTGTAATAAAAGAGTTTCATCATGCTTTTTATCCATTTACTTACGCTAAATGCCAACAATTGCAATATAATGCAATGCCGTCTTGTACAAACTTATAGTTAATATATCAATCATCCAGCATAGAATTACTTGCCATCTCAGATTGCTGAAGAATTTAAACATCATCTCTGGGAGTTTGAAAATGAAGCTGAAGTACCCTAGCTACCCTCTGAAAGGTATCCAGGGTAAGAGATTTTTTTTTAAGACCAAAAACAAAGAACAACCACAAAGAAACACTTTAGTTATTTTTTTTCTGAAAAGATTTACTAATATGGCATTGTTGGGAAAGTAATTATAAGTACCTGCCAGTATGCTTAAAAGTTGGATAATATAAAATGTTCTTATTGGTTTTTATGTAGATGGCAATCATGTTCTTCTGCTATAATTATTAAAAAATTATTTTTGTTGTAATCATATTTACTTATCCTAAAAATACTGAAAATGAAGTTCTTTCTATTTTTATCTATTAAAAGGAGAATTTAAAGTTCTTTATACTCCCTGATATAGCTTGAATCATATGAGAGGAGAAACAAGGATTTATTTATTTATATTTTTTAAAGGAGCAGTCTGAATTCATTTTATTTTTTTTCCAATTATTTTTTTTATAATAAATTTATTTTTTATTGGTGTTCAATTTACCAACATACAGAATAACACCCAATGCTCATCCCGTCAAGTGCCCCCCTCAGTGCCCGTCACCCATTCACCCCCCCCTCCCCGCCCTCCTCCCCTTCCACCACTGCTAGTTTGTTTCCCGAGTTAGGAGTCTTTATGTTCTGTCTCCCTTTCTGATATTTCCCACACATTTCTTCCCTTATATGCCCTTTCACTATTATTTATATTCCCCAAATGAATGAGAAAAGACAATGTTTGTCCTACTCCCATTGACTTACTTCACTCAGCGTAATACCCTCCACTTCCATCCCGTTGAAGCAAATGGTGGGTATTTGTCGTTTCTAATGGCTGAGTAATATTCCACTGTATACATAAATCACATCTTCTTTATCCATTCATCTTTCGATGGACACCGAGGCTCCATCCACAGTTTGGCTATTGTGGACATAGCTGCTATAAACATTGGGGTGCAGGTGTCCCGGTGTTTCATTGCATCTGTATCTTTGGGGTAAATCCCCAACAGTGCAATTGCTGGGTGTAGGGCAGATCTATTTTTAACTCTTTGAGGAACCTCCACACAGTTTTCCAGAGTGGCTGCACCAGTTCACATTCCTACCAACAGTGTAAGAGGGTTCCCTTTTCTCCGCATCCTCTCCATCATTTGTGGTTTCCTGCCTTGTTAATTTTCCCCATTCTCACTGGTGTGAGGTGGTATCTCATTGTGGCTTTGTTTTGTATTTCCCTGATGGCAAGTGATGCAGAGCATTTTCTCATGTGCATGTTGGCCGTGTCTATGTCTTCCTCTGTGAGATTTCTGTTCATGTCTTTTGCCCACTTCATGATTGGATTGTTTGTTTCTTTGGTGTTGAGTTGAATAAGTTCTTTATAGATCTTGGATACTAGTCCTATATCTGGCATGTCATTTGCAAAGATCTTCTCCCATTCTGTAATTTGTCTTTTAGTTTTGTTGACTGTATCCTTTGCTGTGCAAAAGCTTTTTATCTTGATGAAGCCCCAATAGTTCATTCTTGGTATTGTTTCTTTTGCCTTAGTGGATGTATCTTGCAAGAAGTTATATAAAGCTATAGAGTCATATCTAAATAGTGACACATCTATTTTATTTCTCTAGCATTAAATTACCGAATTTGTTGCTTTGAATAATTTGCTCCTTAAAATTAACTCGTGGAGGGGATCCCTGGGTAGCGCAATGGTTTAGCGCCTGCCTTTGGCCCAGGGCGCGATCCTGAAGACCTGGGATCGAATCCCACGTCGGGCTCCTGGTGCATGGAGGCTGCTTCTCCCTCTGCCTGTGTCTCTGCCTCTCTCTCTCTCTCTCTCTCTCTGTGACTATCATAAATAAATAAAAATTAAAAAAAAATTAACTCGTGGAGAAGGGGCAAGATGGCAGAAGAGTAGGATCCCCAAATCACCTGTCCCCAACAAATTACCTAGATAACCTTCAAATCATCCTGAAAATCTATGAATTCGGCATGAGATTTAAAGAGAGAACAGCTGGAATACTACAGTGAGAAGAGTTCGCACTGCTATCAAGGTAGGAAGACGGGGGAAAAAATAATTAAAGAATCAACAGGCATCCAAGGGGGAGGGGCCCCGCGAGGAGCCGGGCTAAGGCCGGGATGAGTGTCCCCAGGACAGGAGAGCCCTGCCTGGAGAAGCAAGAGCTTCACCAATCTTCCCGTACAGAAAGGCGCTTGCAGGGAGTTAGAGCAGGACCCCAGGAGGGCAGGGATGCCCTCAGGCTCCCTGAGACACTAACAGACACCTGCGCACCAGGGAGAGTGTGCCGAGCTCCCTAAAGGACTGCAGTGCGCGCAGGCATTGACCTGGGAGCAGCTGGAGGGGCTCGGGCAGCAGCTCCACGGAGAGGCGGCTGAGCCACCCGGAGGTCAAATCCAACAGCCAGGCCCGGGAGCAGTGGGCGCCGGGGACACAGCCCAGGATCCAGCCTTCCCCCGGGACACGCACAAGCTTGGAGGGCCCAGGACAGCAAGGACACTCCTGCCCGGAGCTGAGCAGATCAGCGGCCCCTCCCCGGAGCATCCAGGCCCTGCAGATGGAGAGCTCAGTAGTTACTGCGGGAGCTGAATCCAGGGCTCCAGAGCTGGCTGCCGCCTCTGGAGTTGTTCCTTCTGGGACAACACAGGGTAAACCACCCCCATTGATTCCTGCACCAGGCAGGGGGCAGAGCAGCTCCCCCAAGTGCTAACACCTGAAAATCACCACAACAGACCCCTCCCCTAGAAGACCAACTAGACAGACATGTTCTAGGGAAAGTCAAGAGATTAAAGTATACAGAATCAGAAGATACTCCCCCGTGTTTTATTTTTTCTTTGCTTTTTGTTTCTCTTTGCTTCACCCACCCTTTTTTCCCCTTTCTTTCTTTTTCTTTCTTTCTTCTTTTTTCTTTGTTTCTTCCTTTTTTCTTCTTCTCTTTTCTTTCCTTCTTTCTCTCCTCTCTTTTTCTCCTTTTCCCAATACAACTTGTTTTTCACCACTCTGCACTGAGCAAAATGACTAGAAGGAAAACCTCACCTCAAAAGAAAGAATCAGAAATAGTCCTCTCTCCCACAGAGTTACAAAATCTGGATTACAATTCAATGTCAGAAAGCCAGTTCAGAAGCACTATTATACAGCTACTGGTGGCTCTAGAAAAAAGCATAAAGGACTCAAGAGACTTCATGACTCCAGAGTTTAGATCTAATCAGGCAGAAATTAAAAATCAATTGAATGAGATGCAATCAAAACTAGAAGTGCTAACGACCAGGGTTAATGAGGTGGAAGAATGAGTGAGTGATATAGAAGACAAGTTGATGGCAATGAGGGAAACTGAGGAAAAAAGAGACACAATTTAAAGACCATGAGGTTAGATTAAGAGAAATAAACGACAGCCAGAGTAAGAAAAACCTACTTTTAATTGGGGTTCCCAAGGGCGACAAAAGGGACAGAGGTCCAGAATATGTATTTGAACAAATCCTAGCTGAAAACTTTCCTAATCTGGGAAGGGAAACAGCCATTCAGATCCAGTAAATAGAAAGATCCCCCCCTAAGATCAATAAAAACCGTTCAACACCTCGACATTTAATAGTGAAGCTTGCAAATTCCAAAGATAAAGAGAAGATCCTTAAAGCAGCAAGAGACAAGAAATCCCTGACTTTTATGGGGAGGAGTATTAGGGTAACAGGAGACCTCTCCACAGAGACCTGGCAGGCCAGAAAGGGCTGACAGGATATATTCAGGGTCGTAAATGAGAAGAACATGCAACCAAGAATACTTTATCCAGCAAGGCTCTCATTCAGAATGGAAGGAGAGATAAAGAGCTTGCAAGATAGGCAGGAACTGAAAGAATATGTGACCTCCAAACCAGCTCTGCAAGAAATTTTAAGGGGGAATCTTAAAATACCCCTTTAAGAAGAAGTCCAGTGGAACAATCCACAAAAAAAAAAAAAAAAAAAGACTGAATAGATATCAGGATGACACTAAACTCCTATCTGTCAATAGTAACTCTGAACGTGAACGGGCTTAATGACCCCATCAAAAGGCGCAGGGTTTCAGACTGGATAAAAAAGCATGACCCATCTATTTGCTGTCTACAAGAGACTCATTATAGATAGAAGGACACCTACAGCCTGAAAAGAAAAGGTTGGAGAACCATTTACCATTCGAATGGTCCTCAAAAGAAAGCAGGGGTAGCCATCCTTATATCAGATAAACTAAAATTTACTCCGAAGACTGTAGTGAGAGATGAAGAAGGACACTATATCATACTTAAAGGATCTATCCAACAAGAGGACTTAAAAATCCTTAATATATATGCCCCAAATGTGGGAGCTCCCAAATATTTAAATCAATTAATAACCAAAGTGAAGAAATACTTTGATTTTCCTAGTATAACACCCAGTGCTCATCCTGTCAAGTGTCCCCCTCAGTCACCTGTCACCCAGTCACCCCCCCCCACCTGCTTCCCCTTCCACTACCTCTTCTTCGTTTCCCAGATTTAGGAGTCTCTCATGTTTTGTGGGGTTGGTAGATTAGTATCTGTGTACTGGTTCAGAAATTTCTTGGCACTTAATAAATATATTTTTATGGTAGGCAGCAAATTTGTGATATGCTGGCAAATACAGGACAGGTTTTCATTTCAGATCATTCATAAATACAAGCTGTTGAAGTCAATGAGTTATAATAGCATTGGAATGAAAATATATCCACCTTAAATTTCATCTATTTGAATATTATAAATTGTCCTCCACATTTCCATTCATATGTTAAATGGAACACTTAAGTAACAGTGAAATTTAAGCTCCATGAGAAAATTTCCTGTTTCTATTCCTAGTACCTACAGTTTTTCCTGTCATATTCCAACTCTTCAATTATTCTGATATGTAGAAAGAGAGATTTATACAGGCACTATCTTATTTACCCATATTTCAGGCATGTGTGCAATCCACTACATTTTTCATTTTTAACAAACCAATGAAAAAATACTTATATATATATATATATATAAATTTTTTTCCTTCTAAGGCAATGAAGGAGGCTGTAGGATCTCACACTCCCATGAAAGAATCAACAACTGTGGAGATCTGGATTCATCCCCAACCACAGGTATGAAAAAAAACACTTCATATTTCCTTTCTATTCCCTTTAATTGGTTTTATGAATGTAAGAGATATTCTTAAGTTCTGTTTCTTAATGTGTGTTCTATGAAGTTTCTTTAATGGTTTTGTACCAGACTCTAGTGTAAAAATATGACAGTGAATACATGTTTCTCCCTAGTGTTGTTTGCTAATATTAGTGGAGTTAGTTTATTTGTTGAATAAGATATAAGCATTCCTTAAAAGTATCTTCTAAATGACTATTCCACTCATTGTTAAGTCTACTTCTGAAATTATGAATTGAAAAAAAAGACAACTACTGTTTTATAATATGATATAATGTAGGGAAATTTGTTTTTATGCTCATTAAGCAAATTTTAGTAAAATCTCACTAAAATCAGTTCAGGTGGAAACCAGTTTGATTTTTTAAAATTAAGTTATAAAATACTTTGAAAACAAAACAAAACAAAACACTTTTACTCATTTTGATCATGACAGCTCAAAATTTGACTAACAAATCCAATCACACTTTTTTCCTAAGTAGAGACCCTGAAGGGAACTGCAAAAATGGAGTAAGCAGACCAATATCTAAATATTTTTACACTATTTGTTATTTTGTGACCGGTTAACTTACTACTTTTAATAAAGTAAGGATTCTGAATATGACCCTTTGGGTGCCAAATTAATAACCATAAATTGATCTCTAGCAAGTTATTTTCATATGTTTTCATTTTTACAAAGCATATAAATTTAGAAGATGTAGAAAAATAATGCTTAAGTACAATGTTTAAAAAAACCAATGGAATTGTTGCAGGACCATTGACTATGACAGTCAAGAAAGAATTCTTGAGATCTTTTACAGTGCAACTTAGTAAGTTTATTCAAGGAACACAGGGACAGGTCTCATGGGCAAAAGAGCTGACCTTATTCTGTACGAAACTGGTGGTTGTATGTTTAGTGCTTGACTGGGAGGTGACACACAAAGAGCATTAGATCATAAATGTCCTCTTCAGATTTCTACACATAAAACTACTTTTCCAAGATTTTTCTGGTGCTTATCATTCAGTTCAATATTCACTATCAGTGAGATATACAGGCCATCATGAAACCCTTTAAGAATATAGCAACTAGCACTTATTTGATACTTATCAAAACTATGCAAGCTATAGATCAGCCTTCCGGGCTAAAGGTGAACATTTTTCTGCTTCTACCCCTCATCATAATGAAAAGAAAGTAACATTTGTTTATTATTTATTATGTCATGTGTGTTTCTGAAATATATGAAAATCATGTGTTCTGTAAAATAACATTCTACAATATTTTACAGAGTTAATTTATGTTCTTGGGGAAGACTTACAAAGTTAACATATTAAATGTGGGGGAAAATGATTAATGAAATAAAGGAACATTACAACTGGGAGCTGTCCAAATTGTTGTAAGTTTTAAATTACTCAATTCTGAATTAGTGAAGTTTTCCCAATTTTCAAACTGATTTTCAAACCTTGTACCTATGATTAAGTCTAAAGAAAATGGATAAGGATGTGAAATATAGGTAATATGATCTATATTTGTACCCTCAATTAAGAATCTATTGAAGTCTCTTAAATTTTGAAGGTATTTGCTATATATAATTGTTCTGCTTTATTTGAAAGTGTTTTCAGGAAGGTAAAAAAAAAGTATCTACTACAGTCTTCAGAATACCTGGAGATTTTTGAAGATTTTATTTATTTATTCATGAGAGACACAGAGAAAAAGGCAAAGACATAGGCAGAGGGAGAAGCAGGCTCCCTGCAGGGAGCCTGACACAGGACTCAATCCCAGGACTCTGGGATCATGACCCCAGCCAAAGGTGGATGCTCAAGCACTGAGCCACCCAGATGCCCCTAGAATAGCTATTTTGAGGAAAAAGACAACATTTTTTAAAAATACTTTAAGTTTCAAAAAACTAAATAACCAGCGTGACACAGAGTATGACAGGGATGAATAGAAGTCAGATGGAATTGGATATTATGTAACACTCTTTCTCTATGAATAAGAAGATGCTCTGTTAGCAATATATATGTATTTTTATCAATCAATTATGTTTTATTGCATTCTACTAAATGGAGTGCAATGTAACTAACTGTACTAATTTCTGGCCAATTGCTGATGTTTTCATTTGGAACTTAAAATCTTGTTAGAGACACAATTATTCTTTATATAGTACATGCTTTTTGCTTGAGGCTGTTTAAGTTAGGTAAGGTTTTTAAGTATTTGTTTTGCCCTTAACTGATTGTAATGTGCTACAAGGGATTTCAGTGGACTGTGGACGCATGACCTTCCTGGCTGTTGTGTTTTCATGTCCCAACCTCGAAACCCCTGTTCTTTCCGGAGTTCCCCTTCACGCCTTTCCAGTGGGATCACGTCCCTGCCCAAAGCCAGTCCCATCTTTTCTGCCGTGCACCACATGAAAATACGCTTCTCCTCCTCCCTTCCCTTTTTCTCTCTTCTTTAGAAAGACATACACATATTTAAGGACTTCCCCCTGAAACCAGCCTTCTCATTTTGGGAAACCTCTGGAGAGGGAACCCAACCACCACACAAACAAGCGTGGTTTTCCAAGAACGGGCATTCGTGTGTTGTTGGTTGGGGCGGAAGATGTGGAAACCTCCTGTTCTCTACCGTTGGCAAATATATACGTACCTACATGGTTCTCTAAAAAAAAAAAAGTGTCCTTATACTCTTATATAATAAAATTAAAATATGTCATACACTGGTGGATTAGAATGTATAGTATTACTATGCATTTGATACAGATAGGGACTTTTCAACGCTATTTTTTATAAACTTTGTGCTTGCCTTGGAAAATATGAAGGAATGTTATTTTATAAATAATCATTTATGACTCATTCTAAAGTATTTCATTTGGCAAGATATTTATTTGCAAGACTTAAAAAGCAATAGTCAAGGGAAAAATAGCTAATGGTAAAAAAGACAGGCTTTTCAACAAATGATGTTGGGAAAACTGCACAGCAACCTGCAAAAGAATGAAACTAGACCACTTTCTTAAACCATACACAAAAAAATAAATTCAAAATGGATGAAATCCCTAAATGGGAGACCTGAATACCTCAAAATCTTAGAGGAAAACACAGGCAATAACCTCTTTAACATCAGACTTAGCAACTTCTTACTAAATATGTCTCTTGAGGCAAGAAATCCTAAAGCAAAATTAAACTATTGGGACTTCATCAAGATAAAAATTATCTGCACAGCGAATGAAACAGTCAACAAAACAAAAAGGCAACCTTTAGAATGGGAAAGTATATTTTCAAATAACATATCTAATGCAGGATTAGTATCCAAAATCTGTAAAGAACTTATCAAACTCAAGACACAGAAAACAATAGTGGTTAAAAAATGGGCAGAATATATGAATAGACATTATTCCAAAGGAAACATACAGATGTCTAATAAACACATGGAAAGATGATCAACATGAATTATAATCAGGAAAATACAAATCAAAACCATGATGAGATACCATCTCACACCTGTCAGAATGGCTAAAATTAGCAACACAGGAAACATTAGGAGTTGGGAAGGATGTAGAAAGAACCAAAACACCCATCTACTGATGATAAAGTAAGGTATAATACTTACATTTACTGATGATAAAGTGAGTATCTTTATCTGATGATAAAGAAGAAGGGGTATATATATTTATATGGAGGAGGGGCAAGATGGCAGAAGAGTAGGGGGTCCTCAACTCACCTGGTCCCACCAACTTACCTAGGTAACTTTCAGAAAATCTTGAACACCTACGAATTCGACCTGAGATTTAAAGAGAGAACAGCTGGAATGCTACAGACAAAAAAGTTTTCATTACTAACAAGGTAGGAAGGAAAAAAATAAATAAATAAAAAAGGATAAAGTGGGGGAGGGGCACCCCAAATAGCCCAGCTAAAGCAGGGCAGAGAAAGCCTCTGGGACAGGAAAGCCCAGCCCTAGAGAAGCAGGAACTTTATAAATATGTGCCAGATTTTCCTAGGTGGAAAAGTGCTTAGCAGGGAAATTGGGCAGAATTGCAGAAGGGGCAGTGATTCCCAGAGTCACTATTAGAGGAGGGGAGCCCAGGGGAAAGCTCACCACAAACCGCAGTCTGATATTGGTAAAGGGCTGGAGTACCACAACCCTCCAGAGCATTTGGAATAAGCCACTAAGTTAGGTGGGCCAGCTCCAGACAGAGGTGGCCGTACCCCTTTCCCTTCTGGAGAGATGGCATTGGGGAGTGCGGGTCCAGGGGTACAGAGCCCAGGGCGTCCAAGTGGAGATCCTGTGTTCCTCCTGGGACAGGCAGAAGTGGGGAGGGAACAGGAAAGCAAGAACTCTCCTGTCGCTGGGCGCCCCCGGAAGTACAAGCTGTGCACTTTAGTTCACCAGTATGGGCCGCTGAAGCACCTAGGCCAGAGCGGACAGGGAGACTGCATTGGTTACTTATGGGGAGCTCGAGTCCAGAGCTAGAATACTGGCTGCACCATTGATGGTTTTCCTCCTTGTTTCACGATGTGCCAGAAAAAGGCGGGGAATCTACAGAGCAAATGCCTCCCAGGACAAACAGCTCCCATTGAGCCCAGCACCCGGCAGGGGGCGGGACATCTCCCTCAGGTACCTCAGAATACCTCAGAATCAGCACAGCAGGCCCCTCCCCCAGAAGACCAGCTGGAAGGACAGGGGAAGAGTAAATTCTTGACCAAGCAGGGCTGGAAAGATCCAGGACCAAGGGAAAATAGTATATACAACTAGAGGGTCCCCCGTTTTTTTCCTTTTTCCATTAAAACTCATTTTTTTATTTTTTATTTTTATTTATTGGAGTTCAATTTACCAACATATAGCATAACACCCAGTGCTCATCCCACCAAGTGCCCCCTCAAAGCCCGTCACCCAGTCAACCCCACCCCCGCCCACCTCCCTTTCCACCACCCCTTATTCGTTTCCCACAGTTAGGAGTCTTTCATGTTCTGTCTCCCTGCTGATAATTGCCACTCATGTTCTCTCCTTTCCCCTTTATTCCCTATCACTATCTTTTATATCCCCAAATGAATGAGAACATATAATGTTTGTCCTATGATTGACTTATTTCACTCAGCATAATACCCTCCAGTTCCATCCACATTGAAGCAAATGGTGGGTATTTGTCATTTCTAATGGCCGAGTAATATTCCATTGTATACATATACCACATCTTCTTTATCCATTTCTCTTTCGATGGACTCCGAGGCTCCTTCCACAGTTTGGATATTGTGGACATTGCTGCTAGAAACATTCGGGTGTAGGTGTCCCGGGGTCTCATTGCATCTGTACATTTGGGGTAAATCCCCAGCAGTGCTATGGTTGGGTCGTAGGGCACATCTATTTTTAACTCTTTGAGGAACCTCCACACAGTTTTCCAGAGTGGCTGCACCAGTTCACTTTCCCACCAACAGTGCAAGGGGGTTCCCCTTTCTCTACATCCTCTCAAACATTTGTTGTCTCCTGTCTCGCTAATTTTCACCATTCTCACTGGTGTGAGGTGGTATCTCATTGTGGTTTTGATTTGTATTTCCCTGATGGCAAGTGATGCAGAGCACTTTCTCATGTGCTTCTTGGACATGACTACGTCATCCTCTGTGAGATTTCTGTTCATGTCTTTTGCCCATTTCGTGTTTAGATTGTTTGTTTCCTTGCTGTTGAGTTTAAGAAGATCTTTATAGATCTTGGATACTAGCCCTTTATCTGATATGTCATTTGCAAATATGTACTCCCATTCTGTAGGTTGACTTTTAGTTTTGTTGACGGTTTCTTTAGCTGTGCAGAAGCTTCTTATCTTGATGAAGTCTCAATAATTCATTTTTGCTTTTGTTTCTCTTGCCTTCATGTATCTGGCAAGAAGCTACTGTGGCCAAGTTCAAAGAAGGTGTTGCCTGTGTTCTTCTCTAGGATTTTGATGGACTCTTGTCTCACATTTATATCTTTCATCCATTTTGAGTTTATTTTTGTGTATGGTGAAAGAGAGTTCTAGTTTCATTCTTCTGCATGTGGATGACCAATTTTCCCAGCACCATTTATTGAAGAGACTGTCTTTTTTCCAGTGGATAGTCTTTCCTCCTTTGTCGAATATTAGTTGACCATAAAGTTGAGGGTCCACTTCTGGATTCTCTATTCTCTTCCATTGATCTATGAGTCTGTTTTTGTGCCAGAACCACACTGTCTTGATGACCACAGCGTTGTAGTACCAGCTGAAATCTGGCATTGTGATGCCCCCAGCTATGGTTTTCTTTTTTAATATTTCCCTGGCTATTCCGGGGCTTCTCTGATTCCACACAAATATTAAGATGATTTCTTCCAACTCTCTGAAGAAAGTGCATGGTATTTTGATAGGGATTGCATGAAATGTGTAAATTGCCCTAGGCGGCATAGACATTTTCACAATATTAGTTCTTCCAGGCCATGAGCATGGAATATTTTCCCATCTCTTTTTGTCTTCCTAAATTTCTTTCAGAAGCGTTCTATGGTTTTTAGGATATAGATCCTTTACCTCTTTGCTTAGGTTTATTCCTAGGTATCTTATGCTTTTGCGTGCAATTATAAATGGGATGGACTCCTTAATTTCTCTTTCTTCAGTCTCATTTTTAGTGTATAGAAATGCCACTGACTTCTGGGCATTGATTTTGTATCCTGCCACACTGCCAAATTGCTGTATGAGTTCTAGCAATCTTGGGGTGGAGTCTTCGGGTTTTCTATGGACAGTATCATGTCATCTGCCAAGAGGGAGAGTTTGACGTCTTCTTTGCCAATTTGAATGCCTTTTATTTATTTCTGTTACCTGATTGCTGAGACTAGGACTTCTAGTACTATGTTGAACACCAGTGGTGAGAGTGGAAATCCCTGTCTTGTTCCTGATCTTAGGGGAAAGGCTCCCAGTGCTTCCCCATTGAGAATGATATTTGCTGTGGGCTTTTCGTAGATGGCTTTTAAGATGCAGAGAAATGTTCCCTCTATCCCTGCATTCTGAAGAGGTTTGATCAAGAATGGATGCTGTATTTCGTCAAATGCTTTCTCTGCATCTATTGAGAGGATCCTATGGTTCTTGTTTTTTCTCTTGCTGATATGATCAATCACATTGATTGCTTTATGAGTGTTGAACCAGCCTTGCATCCCTGGGATAAATCCCACTTGGTCATGGTGAATAATCTTCTTGTTGTATCCTATTTGCTAGTATCTTATTGAGAATTTTTGCATCCATGTTCATCGGGGATATTGGTCTATAATTCTCCTTTTTAGTGGGGTCTTTGTCTGGTTTTGGAATGAAGGTGATGCTGCCTCATAGAATGAGTTTGGAAGTATTCCATCACTTTCTATCTTTCCTAACAGCTTTAGTAGAATAGGTATGGTTTCTTCTTTAAACCTTTGATAGAATTCCCCTGGGAAGCCATCTGGCCCTGGACTTTTGTGTCTTAGGAGGTTTTTGATAACTGCCTCAATTTCCTCCCTGGTTATCGGCCTGTTCCAGTTTTCTATTTATTCTTGTTCCAGTTTTGGTAGTTCGTGGTTTTCCAGAAATGCGTGCATTTCTTCCAGATTGCCTAAACTTTTGGCGTAAAGCTGCTCATAATAAGTTTTTAAGATCATTTGTATTTCCTTGGTATTGGTGGTGATCTCTCCTTTCTTATTCATGATTTTATAAATTTGAGTTTTTTTCTTTTCTTTTTAATAAGACTGGCTAATGGTTTATCTTATTAATTCTTTCAAACAACCAAGTCCGGGATTTGGTAATCTGTTCCACAGTTCTTCTGGTCTCTATTTAATTGATTTCTCCTCGAATCTTTATTAATTCTCTTCTTCTGCTGGGTGTCGGATCCATTTGCTGTTTTTTTTTTTTTTCCATCTTCTTTAGGTGCAAGTTTAGCTTTTGTATTTGAGTTCTTTCCAGTTTTTGGATGGATGCTTGTATTGTGATGTATGTCCCCCTCAGGACTGCTTTTGCTGTATTCCAAAGATTTTGAACGGTTGTATCTTCATTCTCATTAGTTTCCATGAATCTTTTTAATTCTTCCCTAATTTCCTGCTTGACCCTTTCATCTTTTAGCAGGATGGTCCTTTACCTCCACGTGTTTGAAATCCTTCCAAACTCCTCTTGTGATTTGGTTCTAATTTCAAAGCATTATGGTCTAAAAATATGCAGGGGATGATCCCAGTCTTTGGTATCGGTTAAGACCTGATTTATGATCCGTTATGTGGTCTATTCTGGAGAAAGTTCCATGTGCACTTGAGAAGAATGTGTATTCAGTTGTGTTTGGATGTAAAGTTCTGTAAATATCTGTGAAATCCATCTGGTCCAGTGTATCATTTAAAGTTCTTCTTTCTTTGGAAATGTTGTGCTTAGAAGACCTGTCCATTGTAGAAAGCACTACATTCAAGTCACCACGTATAAATGTATTATTATCTAAGTATGTGTTAACTTTGGTTGTTAATTGATTGATATACTTGGCAGATCCCACATCGGGGCATAAATATACATTATTGTCTGCTAAAGAGGGGGTGGAATGAGATAACTGGGTGTTATGTACTAAGGAGGGCATGTGGGTGTTATATGTTGGCAATTTGAATTGAAATAAAAAATACATGAATGGATAAGGAAAATTTTTATAGAAGACACTAAAGAATCCTTAACTATAGAAATAAAATAACTAAAATCTACCCAAACTAAAATTAAAAATGCTATTACTGAGATGCAATCCCAAATGGAGGCTCTAAAAGAGAGTATAAACAAGGCAGAAGAGAGTGTCAGGCTCTGTGCTCAATGGGGAGTCTGAAGACTTTCTTCATCTCCCTTTGATCCTTCCCCCTTCTAAAATAAATAAATATTTAAAATAAGATAAAGTAAAATAAAATAAAATCACCATATCATCCAGCAATTCCACTTTATGTATATACTCAAAAGAATTTGGAGCAGGATTCACTCAAAATGTTACTTGTATACTCATGTTTATAGTAGCACTATCCAAAATAGGTAACTCATGTAAATAACCCACATATCCATTGGATAAATAGATCAGCAATATGTGATATGCATATTCAATAGGATATTATTCAATTTTGAGATGGGAGAAAATTCTGACATATGCTACAACACAGATTAAACTTAAGGATATTACTTTATGTAAATTAGAATAGTTACATAAAGACAAATATTGTATGATTCTACTTTTATAATTAATAGTTCTCAAATTTAGAGACAGAAAGTAGAATGATACCTGACAGGCACTGAGGAAAAGGGAAGAATATAGATTTATTTTTTAAATGAGTATAGAGCTGAGATTTGTAAGATAAAAAGATTGTTTTTTTCAAGATAAAGAGTTTGGATTGTGGTGATGTTTCATAGCAATATGAAGATACTTATTACTATAAGCTGTACATTTAAAACAATTAAATACTAAACTTCAGGCTGTGTGTTTTTTTTTGCCACAGTTAAAAATATTTTACTAAAAAGTGTAAATTTTAAAAATGAGGGAAAACACTAATTTAACTGGAAATGGAAATCAGGAAAGATTTCCGGTTGGTCATGGCATTAGAGGTGAAATTCAAATATTAGAATGATGAGAGTGAGAGAGTGAGGTTATGATCAATGGTTTCTTTGTTAAAATTGAAATATCAAAAAAAAAAAGAAGAAGAAAAAAGAAAAGCACAGGGCTTTGGAGTGATTGTGTGGCTCAGTCAGTTAAGCAGCTGCCTTCAGTTCAGGTCATGATCTCAGGGTCCTGGGATTGAGCCCTCCATCAGGCTCCCTGCTCAGCGAGGAGTGAGCTTCACCCTCCCTCTCTTCTTGTGTGCATGGTCTCTCTCTCTCTCAAATAAATAAAATTGTTTTTTTTAAAAAAAAGCACAGGGGGGCAAAATGGCGGAAGACTAGGGTCCCCAAGTCACCTGTCCCCACCAAATGACCTAGATAACTTTCAAATCATCCTGAAAACCTACGAATTTGGCTTGAGATTTAAAGAGAGAACAGCTGGAATGCTACAGTGAGACGAGTTCGCACTGCTATCAAGGTAAGAAGACTGGGGAAAAAAGAAATAAAGAAACAAAAGGCATACAAGAGGGAGAGGCCCCAGCAAGGAGTCGGGCTAAGGCTGTGCGGCAAGAGCCACCAGGACAGGAAAGCCTCTTCCAGAGAAGTAGGAGCTTCATCAATTTTCTCAGACAGAAAGGTGCTTGTAGGGAGTTGGAGCGGGATCCCAGGAGAAGCAGGGATGCCCCCAGGCTCCCAGGGGCACTAACAGAGGACCTGTGCCCTGGGGGAGAGTGCACTGCACACACCAGACAAGCTCCCTAAAGGCCTGGAGCGGGCACCCAGTGGGGCCGAGTAGCAGCTTGGGCGGCACCTCCAGCAGCTGCTCCGCAGAGGGGACTGCGCAGCCGCCGGGAATACGATTCCAGCAGTGCAGGCCCCGGAGCCCAGGGTGCTGGGGGACACATCCCAAGATCCAGCGCTCCCCTGGTACAGGCAGAGGCTGGGAGAACACAGGACAGCAAGGATGCTCCTGCCGCAGGGTGCCTGGAGCTATGCAGATCAGCACTCCCGCCCCCGGAGCAACCAGGCCCCTGCAGACTGGGAGCTGACTAGTGACTATGGGAGCTGACTCCAGAACTGGAGAGCTGGCTGCTGCCACTGTTCTTCTTCCTAGGGCCTCACAGGATAAACAAATCCCACTGAACAGATCACCAGGCAGGGGGCTGAGAAGCTCCCCCAGGTGCACACACCTGAGAATCAGCACAGCAGGCCCCTCCCCCAGAAGACCAGCTAGAGGGATGGGAAAAGCAAGGTATTGACCAAGCACCACTGGAAAAGGAAAGTCGAGGGATTTATAGTACACAGAATCAAAGGATGCTCCCCCATGTTTTTTGTTTTCTGTTTTCTTCCCACCCCTTTTTTTCTTCTTTTTTTTTCTTCTTCTTCTGTTTTTCTTTTTTCTCTTCTCTCTTTTCCTCCTTTTTCCAGTACAACTTGTTTTGGCCACTATGCACTGAGCAAAATGACTAGAAGGAAAAACTCACTTCAAAAGAAAGAATCAGAAACAGTCTTCTCTCCACAGAGTTACAAAATTTGGATTACAATTCAATGTCAGAAAGCCAATTTAGAAGCACAATTATAAAGCTACGAGTGTCTCTACAAAACACAAAGGATTCAAGAGACTTCATGACTGCAGAATTTAGATCTAATCAAGCCAAAATTAAAAATCAATTAAATGAGATGCAATCCAAACTGGAGGTCCTAGAGACGAGGGTTAATCAGGTAGAAGAACGAGTGAGTGACATAGAAGACAAGTTGATGGCAAGGAGGGAAACTGAGGAAAAAATAGGAAAAACAATGAAAAGATCATAAGGTTAGGTTAAGGGAAATAAATGACAGCCTCAGATGGAAAAATCTACGTTTAATTGGGGTTCCTGAGGAGGCTGAAAGGCACAGAGGTCCAGAATATGTATTTGGACAAATCATAGCTGAGAACTTTCCTAGTCTGGGAAGGGAAATAGGCATTCAGATCCAGGAGATAGAGAGATCTGCCCCTAAAATCACTAAAAACCGCTCAACACCTCGACATTTAATAGTGAAACTTGCAAATTCCGAAAATGAATAGAAGATGCCTAAAGTAGCAAGAGACAAGAAATCTCTAACTTTTATGGGGAGAAATATTAGATTAACAGCAGACCTCTCCACAGAGACCTGGCAGGCCAGAAAGGGCTGGCAGAATATATTCCGGGACCTAAATGAGAAGAACATGCAGCCAAGAATACTTTATCCAGCAAGGCTCTCATTCAGAATGGAAGGAGAGATAAAGAGCTTCCAAGATAGGCAGAAACTGGATGAATAAGTGACACCAAACCAGCTCGGCAAGAGATTTTAAGGGGGATTCTGTAATAGAAAGATGAATTCCAAGGGAACAATCCACAAAACCAGGGACTGAATAGGTATCATGATGACACTAAACTCATATATTTCAATAGTGACTCTGAACGTGAATGGGCTCAATGACCCCATCAAAAGGCACAGGGTTTCAAACTGGATAAAAAAGCAAGACCCATCTATTTCCTGTCTACAAGAGACTCATTTTAGACAGAAGGACACCTACAGCCTGAAAATAAAAGGTATGAGAACCGTATACCATTCAAATGGTCCTCACAAAAAGCAGGGGTAGCAATCCTTATATCAGATAAACTAAAGTTTATCCCGAAGACTGTAGTGATTGATGAAGAGGGACACTATATCATACTTAAAGGATCTATCCAACAAGAGGACTTAACAATCATCAATATTCTTGTCCCAAATGTGGGAGCTGCCAAGGATATCAATCAATTAATAACCAAAGTTATGACACACTTAGATAATAATATACTTGTTGACTTGAATGTAGCACATTCTAAAATGGACATGTCTTCATCTCCAAAGAAACAAGAACTTTAAATGATACATTGGACCAGATGGATTTCACAGATATTTACAGAACTTTACATCCAAATGCAACTGAATACACATTCTTCTCAACTGCACGTGGAACTTTCTCCAGAATAGAACACATACTGGGTCATAAATCAGGTCTTAACCCATACCAAAAGATTGGGATCGACCCCTGCATATTTTCAGACCAAAATACTTTTAAATTAGAACTAAATCACAAGAAAAAGTATGGAAGGATTTCAAACACGTGGAGGTTAAGGACCATCCTGATAAAAGATGAAAAGGTCAAAAAAATAAAAAGATGAAAGGGTCAACTGGGAAATTAAGGAAGAATTAAAAAGATTCATGGAAACTAATGAGAATGAAGATACAACCATTCAAAATCTTTGGGATGCAGCAAAAGCAGTCCTAAGGGGGAAATACATCACAATGCAAGCATCCATCCAAAAACTGGAGAGAACTCAAATACAAAAGCTAACCTTGCACCTAAAGGAGCTGGAGAAAAAACAGCAAATAGATCCTACACCCAGAAGTAGAAGAGAGTTAATAAAGATTCGAAAAGAACTCAATGAAATAGAGACCAGAAGAACTGTGGAACAGATCAACAAAATCAGGAGCTCGTTCTTTGAAAGAATTAATAAGAACGATAAACCATTAGCCAGCCTTATTAAAAACAAGAGAGAGAAGATTCAAATTAATAAAATCATGAATAAGAAAGGAGAGATCACCACCAAAACCAAAAAAATACAAATGATTTTAAAAACTTATTACGAGCACCTATACGCCAATAAATTAGGCAATCTAGAAGAAATGGACATATTTCTGGAAAACCACAAACTACCAAAACTGGAACAAGAAGAAATAGAGAGCCTGAACAGGGAGATCACCAGGGAGGAAATCGAAGCAATCATCAAAAACCTCCCAAGACACAAAAGTCCAGGGCCAGATGGCTTCCCCGGGGAATTCCATCAAACGTTTAAAGAAGAAAACATACCTACTCTACTAAAGCTGTTTGGAAAGATAGAAAGAGATGGAGTACTTCCAAACTCGTTCCATGAGGCCAGCATCACCTTAATTCCAAAACCAGACAAAGACCCCACCAAAAAGGAGAATTATACACCAATATCCCTGATGAACATGGATGCAAAAACTCTCAAAAAGATACTAGCCAATAGGATCCAACAATACATTAAGAAGTGTATTCACCATGACCATGTGGGATTTATCCCCGGGATGCAAGGCTGGTTCAACACTCATAAAGCAATCAATGTAATTGATCATATCAGCAAGAGAAAAAAACGAGAACCATAGGATCCTCTCAATAGATTCAAAGAAAGCATTTGATAAAATACAGCATCCATTCCTGATCAAAACTCTTCAGAGTGTAGGGATGGAGGGAATAGTCCTCAACATCTTAAAAACCATCTATGAAAAGCCCACAGCAAATGTCATTCTCAAGGGGGAAGCACTGTGAGCCTTTCCCCTAAGATCAGGAACAAGACAGGAATGTCCAATCTCACCATTGCTATTCAACATAGTACTAGAAGTCCTAACCTCAGCGATCAGGTAACAAAAAGAAATAAAAGGCATTCAATTGGCAAAGAAGAAGTCAAACTCTCCCTCTTTGCTGATGACATGATATTGTTCATAGAAAACCCAAAGGACTCAACCCCAAGATTTCTAGAACTCCTACAGGAATTTGGCAGTGTGGCAGGATACAAAATCAGTGACCAGAAATCAGTGGCATGTGTATACACTTACACTGAGACTAAAGAAAGAGAAATGAAGGAGTCAATTCCATTTACAATTGGACCCAAAAGCATAAGGTACCTAGGAATAAACCTAACAAAGGAGGTAAAGAATCTGTACCCTAATTACTACAGAACACTTCTGAAAGAGACTGAGAGACAAAGAGATGGAAAAAATATTACAGGCTCATGGATTGGAAAAATTAATATTGTGAAAATGTCAATGTTACCCAGGGCAATGTACACATTTAATGCAATCCTTATCAAAATACCATGGACTTTCTTCAGAGAGTTGGAACAAATTATCCTAAGATTTGTGTGGAATCAGAAAAGACCTTGAATAGCCAGGGGAATATTAAAAATGAAAACCATAGCTGGGGGCATCACAATGCCAGATTTCAGGTAGTACTACAAAGCTATGGTCATCAAGACTGTGTGGTACTGACACAAAAACAGACACTTAGATCAATGGAACAGAACAGAGAATCCAGAAGTGGACCCTCAACTTTATGTTCAACTAATATTCGACACAGGAGGAAAGACTATCTACTGGAAAAAAGACAGTCTCTTCAATAAATGGTGCTGGGAAAACTGGGAATCCACATGCAGAATAATAAAATTAGAATATTCTCTTATACTGTACACAAAGATAAACTCAAAATGGATGAAACATCAAAATGTGAGACAAGAATCCCTCAAAATCCCAGGGGAGAACACAAAGAACACTCTTTTTGAACTTGGCCACACTAACTTTTTGCAAGATTCATCCATGAAGGCAAGAGAAACAAAAGCAAAAATGAACTATTGGGACTTCTTCAAGATAAGAACTTTCTGCACAGCAAAAGAAACCATCAACAAAATTAAAAGACAACCTACAGAATGGGAGAAGATATTTGCAAATGATGTATCAGATAAAGGACTAGTATCCAAGATCTCTAAAGTACTTATTAAACTCAACAGCAAAGAAACAAACAATCCAAACATAAAATGGTCAAAAGCCATGAACGGAAGTCTCACAGAGGAAGATATAGACACGGCCAACACGCACATGAGTAAATGCTCCGCATCACTTGCCATCAGAGAAATACAAATCAAAACTACCATGAGATACCACCTCACACCTATGAGAATGGGGAAAATTAACAAGGCAGGAAACCACAAATGTTGGAGAAGATGTGGAGAAAGGGGAACCCTCTTGCACTGTTGGTGGGATGTGAACTGGTGCAACTAGTCTGGAAATCTGTGTGGAGGTTCCTCAAAGAGTTAAAAATAGATCTGCCGTAGGACCCTACAATTTGCACTACTGGGGATTTACCCCAAAGATACAGATGCAGTGAAATGCTGGGACACCTGCACCCCGATGTTTATAGCAGCAATGTTCACAGTAGCCAAACTGTGGAAGGAGCCTCAGTGTCCATAGAAAGATGAATGGATAAAGAAGATGTGGTTTATGTATACAAGGGAATATTACTCAGCCATTAGAAACGACAAATACCCACCATTTGCTTCGACGTGGATGGAACTGGAGGGTATTATGCTGAGTGAAATAAGTCAATCGGAGAAGGACAAACATTATATGGTCTCATTCATTTGGGGAATATAAAAAATAGTGAAAGGGAATACAAGGGAAAGGAGAAAAAATGAATGGGAAATATCAGAAAGGGTGACAGAGCATGAAAGACTCCTAACTCTGGGAACAAACTAGGGGTGGTGGAAGGGGCGGTGGCCAGGGGTGTGGGGTGACTGGGTGACGGGCCCTGAGGGGGGCACTTAATGGGATGAGCATGGGGCATTAAGCTATACGTTGGCAAATTGAACTCCAATAAAAAATTTAAAAAATTAAGTATATAAGAATAAAAAAAATAAAATAAATTAAAATAAAAAATAGCACAGACTTTTGTATCCAGCAGATCTTCAGTCAGCAGTAATAGTTATTATTTCCTAATCTCATACAGGTAGTAGGTGGTAGAGTTGGAAACCATATTGCCTGTTTTTTTAAATATTTATTTATTTATTAATGAGAGACACACAGAGAGGCAGAGACACAGGCAGAGGGAGAAGCATGATCCCCACAGGGAGCCTGACATGGGACTCAAACCTGGGACTTCGGGACCACGCCTTGGACCTAAGGCAGATGCTCAACTACTGAGCCACTCAGGCATACCTGGATTGCCTGTTTTACATAGCAGTTTTTTTCTTCATTTTTCTCTCCCTAAGCTAATAAGGCCCCATTTTACAGAGTTGTCTCAATATCAACAGAAAAAAAAATTATATTGAACTAGACTACCTTGAGAATTTCCATTTGAGTGAATAAGTACATAAGAAACACAGATGGAAGTTCAAGAACCATTCTCGATTTTCAGGTGCCAAAAATAGTTGAACCCCAAGCTCAAAATTCAAAATAACCTTTTGAGAATATAACATACACACACACACTCACACACACACACACACACACACACTTTACTGCTAGAGGCACAGAGCTTCAAAGGACAATATAAAAACAAGAGAAGTAGACATAGAATCTAAAATTTATAACATAAATCCAAACCTTTTATATCTAGAACATGTATGAAAACATCCATAACTGATACTACTTTTCATTCCTTTGGCATCTTACGCAATGCCCAAGAAGTATGAGGACCTACTTGTTTCTTTGGGGCTTCTTCAGCCTCAATAGAGTTTGCTAACATTTTGCATAACTAAGCCTGAGAACAAGTAATTTTGAAGATTATTTTAAGTATGGGACAAGGATTTAGCAGAAAGGATTTCCCTCAGTTCCTTTTTCCTCCTTTTTAAATATTTCAAAATGAGAAGCCAATGTTTTAAGTCATACTCAGTTAGGAGATTCAGAGACTGATTTTGAACTACAAAAAAAAAAAAAAAAAAAATGAGATTGAGTCAGGAAGACCACACTACAGGGTATCTCTAAAATTTGGCCATCTAATACAATCTATATGCATATTTGATAGAATTAATTCTTCATTTGCTCCCTCTCTATTGAATTCAGCTTCACTTTCAGGAAGCAGTAAACCTGCTCAGTGCTTAAAAAACATGGGCTTTGTAAATGTGCACATCCAAGTTTGAATCTTAGTTCACTTTTTATTATTCTATAATAATGCACAAACTTTTTAATTTCTCTATGTTTTGGTTTTCTTATGAGTAAAATGGAGATACTACTGTACCTACTGCTTATGGCTGTTAGAAGGATTAAATTCAATAATGTATGTCAAACAATTGGGTCAATATTAGGATATTAGCAAAGCTCCAAAACAGCACCTACTATTATTCCTTGAATCTTCTTTTTTTTTTTTTTTTTTTTTTGACATGTAAGAAGAGCATTATCTGGATTTGTTTGCACTCTGAGAACTGACAAGAGCCCATTTTTTTGGCCCACTGAAAAAATGGAGGTGCCTGAGTGGCTCAGTCAGTTAAGCATCTGACCCTTAATATCAGCCCAGGTCTTTCTTGAACTCAGGTTGTGAGTTCAAGTTCTTAGTTGGGCTCCATGCTGGGCATACAGCCTACCTAAAAGACAAACAAACAAAACAGGGGCACTTGGGTGGCTCAGTCAGTTAAACATCTGACTCTTGATTTTTGGCTCAGGTCCAGATCTCAGGGTTGTGAGATGGAGCTCCCCTTTGGGGTCTGCACTCAGCAGGGAGTTTGCTTCAGATTTTCTTTCTCCCTCTCTTTCTGCTCCTCCCCAATCCATGCTCACACTCAGCTGTCTTTCTAAAATAAATAAATAAATATTTTTTTTTAAATGGTGATTAACTCCTTCACTATGTGAGACCTTATCAATCCTTATAGACATCCCAAGCATGGAAATTAATATAATTTTTAGATATGCATTGCATAGGTTAAGGCATGTATCAATATTCAAAGACCACTTTCAAAAAACATTTAAGTATAGAGATGCCTGGGTAGCTCAGCAGTTGAGTGTCTGCCTTTGGCTCAGGGCGTAATCCTGGGGTCCAGGATCAAGTCCGGCATCAGGTTCCTTGCAGGGAACTTACTTCTCCCTCTTCCTGTGTCTCTGCCTCTCTCTGTGTCTCTCATGAATGAATGAATAAAATCTTTAAAAAATAAATAAATAAAATAAAAATAAGTGTAATTGACAGAATATTAGTTTTAGTGGTACAACATATTGATTCAATAATTCTATACATTATTCAATGCTCATCATAAATATAGTCATCATCTTTCACCATATACAATTTCACCATATACAATATTGTTATTACAATATTATTGACTATGTTCCCCATGCTGTATTTTTCACCTTAGTGACTTATTCTTTCTTCCAACAAACCTATGTTTTGGATGGGGAGAAAAGAGTAACTTAAAAATAACAAATCTGGGGAGCCTGGATAGCTCAGTCAGTTAAACATCTGACTTCAGCTCAGGTTATGATCTCAGGGTCCTGGAATTGGGCCTCTCATTGGGCTCTCCACTCAGTGGGGAGTCTGCGTGTCCCTTTTCCCCTCATTCATCCTCAATCTCATCCTCAATCTCTCTCTCTCCCTCCCTCTTTCTCTCTCAAAAAAATGAATACAATCTTTTTAAAAAATCACAAATTTGCTTTAAATAAATGCTGAAGTTTGCTTTGCAGACTTAATTACTATATGAGTTAAAGACTACAACTGATGGTGGAACTGATGTTTGCTGTAGTACTCAGTAAACTACTAGAGTATTAGAATCTTTAGAAAAGATGAGATTTGAGCTGTGCCTTCAGAGATGAGTACAATTTGGATAGAAGAAAAAGAATAAGGAAAATATGTTATAAGGCTGTAACTGGAGGAATTGTCAATAATGTTATCAGTCATAGCAGGAGCAACAAAAATGATACTTGTAGGCATGGAAGTAACAATCAAATAATAAGGGCAAAATGAGGCTACTTCATGAAGTAAGTAAGGTCTCATTTTTCTTTTCAGACAATTCCCAAAGATGACTGAGTGATAGGATTGCTTGGCACAGAAGAGTTAATTAAATTTGTTTTTTTTTTCTGCTAAGTGATTCTGAAATATAAATACTAATGCCTAGAGAGTTATGTTTTCAAATTACTGTGTGATTTCATGAGGGATCCATTATAATGTCAGAATGCATTAACAGCCTAGAAAGGAGAAAAATTCTAGACTTGAAACTTTCGTGACAGAACCTGAAATCAATTGTTAATATCAGAGAAGTAGCAGAGTTAACATGAGTTTTTTCTGGGTATAATTATAGCATAACTTTTCCAATTTTATTAAGCTGGTCATTGATGTCTAAAATAAAATTTTAATATTTATTCTGAATAAATTGGAATTTAAAAAGAAGGACATTTTTAAGTAAGCTTATTTATTTATTATACCATGGCCTCTGTTACTATGTAGTCTAGGACCTGATACAGTCACTGAGTGAAATTATGCTTTAGGTTTACAATCTCACTTTGTTGAAAAATAGTTTTTTGGCCACCCTAAGGACACTTTAAAAAAATACCTAATTAGATACAATTTATCATACTTTATAAAATGCACTGAAACAACTTTAAAGTTCACCCACATGGGTGGTGCAGTCGGTTAAGTAACAAACTCTTGGTTTTGGCTCAGGTTGTAATCTCAGGGTCATGTGTTCAAGTCCTGCATTGGTGTCTGTTTGAGACTCTCTCTCTCTCTGCCCCTATGCCCCCTCTCTCAAATAAATAAAAAAATATGTATTTAAAAAAACCCAACAACTTTCAAATTTAAAAATCCAGAAATGTGGGCAGCCCGGGTGGCTCAGTGGTTTAGTGCCGCCTTCAGTCCAGAGCATGATCCTAGAGACCCAGGATCAAGTCCCATGTCGGGGTCCCTGCATGGAGCCTGCTTCTCCCTCTGCCTGTGTCTCTGCCTCTCTTTCTCTCTGTGTCTCTCATGAGTAAATAAATAAATAAAATACTTTTGAAAACTCCAGAAATGTTGATGACTTTATTGCTTTGAACCAATGTACTGTGGAGTATACTGGGTAATTAAAGCCAATGCAGGACAATCACTAGAGATTTGAATAATTTTATTTTATTTTTTATTTTTATTTTATTTTTATTTTTTGGATAATTTTAAATGAGACAATATCCCACCTTTGCATGGCAAAAATCCTGGCCATATTCTGAAATATACTAAAAATATTTGAAAACCACTTTTAAGTATAAGGATAGATATTGTTTTAGAAAATTATCTATGTGCAGAAAACATGAGCTCTTTTTTTCTTGTAATTTTATACCAGATGAAGTAAAAACATAACCTTAAAACTGTTTGAATTCAAGTTGTTCTCTCATTGTCTTATTATTGTTTTGTATATCTTAATTTTGTTCTAAAGAATTTCATTCTATGCATATGGAGATATATATATATATATATATATATATATATATATATATATATATATGTTATGTTGTAATGAAAATGCATTTCTCTGCCCTCAAATCCTCTTGATTTGGAAAATATGGATGTTGCTAGAGTGACCAATTGAGTTCATGTCCAAGGAACTTGTTCCTTTGCTTTTCAGTAATGAAAAGACAACAAGAAATTGCTGTAAAATTTACTTGAGATATTTAGAAATGTTCTGCCTCTGTCAGCAAATATTCCAGAGAAGCCATACACTGCAGGGACATTCCAATGTGATTCTTTTTTGTTAGTTTTATCACTAAAGAGTATGGCTATGTAGAAAGGTCTGAAATACATTAGTTACTCTTTCAGAGATTTATTTTCAATCTGCCACAACTATAGAATATACTTTGGAGGTTCAGAAGGTGGCAACAAGGAATAAGCAGTAAAATAACTCCAATTCTTCATGGACATCTGGAAGTATGAAGAGCAAAGATAGCTTTTTTTTTTAGCAGTTTTCAAAAAATACTTCTAGTAGAGAATGTGTATGTATCACAGACAACTTCATCCCAAGTAGAAATAAAAAGAGGATTCTAATTGTCTTCATTATGTCCTAATAAAAAATTGCCTTTTAGTTTTTAATTTTTTTCCAAAACGTTCACATTTTTAGGTACCAGAAGAGAATTAAAAATAAGATCTTTTTCATTGATTAGTAACTGAAAAATAAACTACTGGAAGAAATCTTCAGTCATTTTAAAAATTATGATTATTGTATATAATATTTGTACGTTATACCAGAAGATCTAAGGAATAATTGCCCCTGTCTGTGAGACTTTAAAATATCTTCACTGAATCATGCAGTTCTTTTTATTTTAATAAGTTTTTGAAAAGATTATTTAATTTATTTGATAGAACACAAGTAGACAGAGTGACAGGCAGAGGGAGAGGGAGAAGCAGACCCTTTGAGGAGTAGTGAGCCCAATGAAGGGCTTGATCTAAGGACCTTAAGATCATGACCTGAGCTTAAAGCAGACATTTAACTGACTGAGCCACCCAGGTGTCCCCATGCAGTTCTGAATTACCGAAAATATACATTACTCTCTTTCCAGAAAACTAGGGAGATTGATGTGCCCCCCCTTTAGCTTATATCTTCACTGACCCAACTGTCTGATTGAACATTGTAACTTAACTCAGAGCACTTTTTTCTACTTCATTATGTACCATAACTGTAGTTATTTATTATACCTTATTACCCATTTCTGCACCCTCTGGCATATGCCCAACTGAATTATACCTAAGACTAGTAAGTAGTATACTTTATTTCTTCACTGAGGCCAAAGCTTATTGTGGAAATATTAAGACCCCACTTCTCCAGTATTGCTCACCCTTAGATTTTTTTTGGATATTTTTTGTTGGAGTTCAATTTGCCAACACCCAGTACTCATCCTATCAAGTGACCCCCTCAGTGCCTGTCACCCAGTCACCCCATCCCCCCCCGCCCTTTTAGATTTTTTTATCTCAACATTTAATTAATAGAATGCCCATATACAACAAAATTGAAATAACTTTACAATGAATACTTCTGTAAGTATTTATTAGTTTTCTACTGCTAGCTAACACATTATTTAATGGCATAAAAATAAACACACAAATTTATTATCTGACAGTTTCTTTAGGTCATTAGTCAAGGTACAGTATGACTAGATTTTCTGCTTAAGCTCTCACCGGGTTGAAACATATCGACCAGGGTTACAATTTCCATACAGGGCTCAAAGTCCTCCTACAAACACTGGTTATTTTCGAAATTCCTTGCTTTCAGTTGTAGGATTGAGGCTCCTGTTTACCTCTAGCTGTTGGCTGGGGACAACTCTAGAAATCACTCAAATTCCTTGATATGTGGTCTTCAACATAGGCAGTTCACAATATGAATGCTTGTTTTCATCCAGAACATCTGCTCTGTATCTCTCTGACCTCTTTTCTTTGACCATCTGGAGAAAAATTATCTGCTTTTAAAGGGCTCATATGATTAGGATACCCCACCAGGTTAATCCCCTTTTTTGTCATATAATTTAACATAATAATGAGTGTAATATATCATCATATTCATAGGTTCTACCCACAAAATACAAAAAGTTATAAAAAGTTGAGTATCATTGGAGGTTACCTTCAGATTTTGCCTACTACAACCCATCACCTGTAAGTAACATTTTTTACAGCTTCATTGAAGTAAATTCATTGAAGTGAATAAAATTCACCCATTCTATCTTAAATTGAAAGTTTACATTTTAAATTAAACTTTTACATTTTTAATAATAACTTTTCTGATCATAGTGTTGATATAATATGTGAATCTACTAATGGAAAATTTTACAAGTCTGATTTTATTTTTTTTTTTTTTTATTTATTTTTTTTTAATTTATTTTTATTGGTGTTCAATTTACTAACATACAGAATAACACCCAGTGCCCGTCACCCATTCACTCCCACCCCCCGCCCTCCTCCCCTTCTACCACCCCTAGTTCATTTCCCAGAGTTAGCAGTCTTTACGTTCTGTCTCCCTTTCTGATATTTCCCACACATTTCTTCTCCCTTCCCTTATTTTCCCTTTCACTATTATTTATATTCCCCAAATGAATGAGAACATATAATGTTTGTCCTTCTCCGACAAGTCTGATTTTAGAAGTTGCTATAGAATTAATCACTGTTTTTTACAGTCAAATTTTTTCATTCACTTAAAGTTTGCCATTTGACTAGAATAGAAGCATACTAAAACTGTTTCCATGTCAGCTAACCAATTGAATACTGGACTAGGGCTTATCATTTTTTATTAATATCAGCAAAAAGTCTTGAAAGTATGAATAAAAAGTTTGTGTGTACATTTTTTAGATTGAAATTGTCATATTTTTACGATTCTGTTTTTCAATGAGAGAGAGGAGAGACAATCTTAAGTAGGCTCCATGGCCAACACAGAGCCAGAAATGGGGCTCAATCTCACCATTCTAAGATCATGACCTGAGCTTAAATCAAGAGTTGGACACTCAACAAACAGCCACCCAGGTGCCCCTGTGTGTACATTTTTAATATAGATTTCTCTATGTAGGAAGAATGTTCTTTGTATATATTCATGTGATGATACACAGGAGCTGATACTGAAATATTAATGATAAACTTGCACTGATTTTAATGGTATGCATTTAAATATAAATGAAAATACTAAGTCAAACAAATTCCATATTTTGAACAGTTATAAATTAGGGTCACTTTGCAAAAAGTAATAAAGATGTGCTGGCTCTGATGTTTACTGAGGCACAACACAAATGAGTATACCTCTAAAAAACAATTGGAGAGTCATATTATATTTTAAACAAAGTACTAAATAAAATTAGAATAGAACAAATGCATCAACAAAGAAATTATATACAATGATTTATGAAAGACAATATATTCTTCTACCATCTTCCCACGATGAGATCTTCCTAGTTTCTTAGTGAGATCTTATTTCATGTTCCGCTTATTTTCTTTTATCACTTCTCTAAAACAATTAGGCATTAAAAAAATCCTGTTAGTAAGAACTAAAAATTTGTTAAAACTCTAAAAAGTGGACATATTTGTTGGTGAAAGTCTGTTGCACCAGGGAAAATGTTTATAGCCAATATATTGGTCCCAGACATGGCAACTCATTGGCTCCCAAAATATTTGTTTTTCCTTTGTTACTTTCTTTTAAACTTAAGAAGGCTTTGCTTTTTCAATTGCAATTTTTACTGAGATAATTCTAGATTTGTATGAAGTTCTCAGGAATAATACAGAGATATTTCTTATATCCTTTATTGTTTTCTCCTAATCTTGCAACACTATAATATAATATTAAAACCAGGATATCAACATTGATACAATCCCCCAACTTCATTTAGATTCTACAAGATTTAAATAACACTCATTAGGGCATGTTTTTAGGTCTGTATAACCTTATCATGTGCATGTTTATGTAACCACCAACAGTCAAGATACCGAACAGTTTCATCAGCAAAATCTACCCTCTTGCTTTTTAATAAACACACTCATCTCTCTCACACCACTCCTCCCCATGCTTAATGAGTGGTAACCACTAATCTATCTCAACTTTTATAATTTTGTGATTTTTAAGAATATATATAAATCAAGTCTTACAGTTTGTAACCTTTAGAAATTGGCTATTCACTCAGCAGGATTTGCTGTAGGTTCACCCAAGTTATCACATGTATCAATTGATTATTCATTATTATTATTACCAAATAGTATTCCATTGTATTTAATACCACTTTTTTTTTAACTATTCACTTGTTGAAGGTGCATCTGAGTTATTTCCAGTTTGAGGGTATTACAGTTTCTATGAACATTAATGTTCAAGTTTTGACATGGAAGAATTTTAACTTCTCTAAGATAAATATCCAAAAATGTCCACAAGTGCAAGTTCACATGTTTAGTTTTAGGAAAAAACTGCCATAATGTTTTCCACAGTGTCTATATTATTTTTATTCTTATCAGGATGAATGAATGAATGATTTGCTTTCCTGTAATTTCTCCTATATTTGGTGTCATGCTTATTTTTTTTAATTTTAACCATTCTGACAGATGAATATTGATATCTCATTGTGGTTTAAATTTGTATTTCCCTAGTTATCAGATACAGAGAAAAATTATGAGAGACTGTTAACTATGGGAAATAAACTGAGGGTTGATGGAGGGGAGGTGGGGGGATGGAGCAATTTGCTGATGGGCTTTAAGGAGGGCACATGATGTGATGAGTACTGGGTGTTATATACAACTAATAAATCATTGCACACTACATCTGAAATTAAGTATGTACTTTATCTTAGCTAATTGAATTAAAAAAAATAAAATAAATTTCTATTTCCCTGAATGTTAATTGCTATCATCTGAATAATGGTGTCCCCCCAAAAATCATATACTAAAATCTTACCCCTCAAGGTGATGGTATTAGAAGGTGAGACCTTCAGGAGGTGAGAAGTCACAAGGGTAGAGTGCTCATAAATGGAATTAGTGTCCTTATAAAAGAGTCCTAAGAAAGCACAATTTTCCTTTTCATCATGTGAGGACACAGCAAAAGGGCACCTTCCGTGGACAAAGGAGTAGTCCTTCACCACTTACTGAATCAGCCAGGCCTCAATTTTGGACTCCCCAGCTTCCAGAACTGTGAGAAATGAATGTTTGTTAAGCTTTCCTCTCACAAGATGGAGGAAGAGTAGGGGTCCTCAACTTATCTGGTCCCACAAAGTTACCTAGATAGCTTTCAAAACATCCTCAACATCTGAGAATTTGACCTGAGAGGTAAAGAAAGAAGATCTGGAATGCTCAGAGAGAAAAGTTTTCGCTTCTAACAAGGTAGGAAAGTGGAAAATAAATGCATAAATAAAGTGTGGGAGAGGAACTGCAA
Organism: Canis lupus dingo; assembly: GCF_003254725.2. Lineage (NCBI taxonomy): Eukaryota > Metazoa > Chordata > Mammalia > Carnivora > Canidae > Canis > Canis lupus. Next base: position 68,890,500 of record NC_064281.1, read on the forward strand.
CAAGCCGGGCAAAAGCACAGCTGCAAAAGCCTCTGGGGCATGAAAACCTAAGCCATGGACAAGTGGGAACTTTAAAAATCTGCACCTGAGTTTTCCCTGACTGAAAAGTGCTTAGCAGGGAAATACGGCAGAATTGCTGGAGGGGCAGTGAAGCATCAAGGTTCCCAGAGACACTAAGAGGAGGGTCACCCAGGAGAAAGCTCACCACAAATCAAGGTCTCATCTCAGCAAAGGGCTGGAGTGTTGCAACTCTCCAGGGCATTTGAGAGAAGCCAGCTGGTTAGGCAAGCCGGCTCTGGAGCTTTCTTGACCCTAGAACACAGCAATGTACAGAGGTGGCTGTCCTCCATCCAGTTCAGGAGGGACGGCCCCCAGGAGTGAGAGTCCAGCAGTGCAGGGCCCTCAATCTGAGGGCAGTGGAGTGGACAAAGCCGGGTATCCTCAGTTCACCCTGGGGAGGCAGAAGTAGGGAGAACACAGGAAATTGAGAACTCTCCTGTTGCTGGGAGCCCTGAAAGCTGTGCAGATCAATGCATCTGAGCCTGCTCCCAGCAAAATTAAGGCCAGTGTGGACTAGGAGACTGCTGTTCGGTACTCCGAGGAGCTCTTGGCTCCTGAACTGGAAATATGGCTACCACCATTTTTTTTTTCCTCTTCTCTTCTCACTTCACCTGGCAGAGGTGAAGCATCTAGGGAACAAAGAACTCATAAACAGCTCATACTAAGCCCAGCACCTGGCAAGGGGTGGGGCATCTCTGCCATGGCCCAGATATCAGGGAATCAGCACAGCACACCCCTCCCACAGAAGAATTGCTGTAAGAAAAAGGGAAAAGCAAGTATACTGAACAAGCAGCACTAGAAAGCTCCAGGAATGAGGGAAAATAGTATATAGAACTAGAGGGGTTGCTTTGTTTCATTATGACTCATTTTTATATCAGGTCAAAAATCTCCAAGATTTTTTCTCTTTTACTGCCATAACTACAATATATTACCAACTCCTTATTCTTAATCTTTTTCCTTTTTGACTTTCATATTTCTACAATTACATGTCTTAGATATATTTTTCACTTCTGGATTCCCTTCAGTGTATTCAGTTTAATTTTGGTAGATAAATGAGATACAGGTTTTTGTTTTTTGTTTTTTCTTCCTCGTTTTGTTTTACACTGGAGGAAGCTAGTACCTTCTAACACATGGAGCAAAATACAACCAGATCCAAGTGGAAACACTGTGTTGGTTCTCTCTATAAGACTATATACTCTCTTTGTTCCCATTCTCCCCCACTGTCTTGTTTATGTTTTTGAGGTTGATGTCGGGTCTTTATATAACTTTGCTTGTTAATACAAATTTGGAATTGAGCATGTTCTAACATACAGACAAAATAAACTCAGAAACAAGAGGATCACCCTCTCTGTCCCATCAGGGAGACTATATTCTCTCTCCACCACCACTTCCTCACCACCAAGCCCCCTCCTATATACTTTTTCATCATTGTTTTCTGGTTTTGGTTTTTTTTATTTTTACTATTTTATTTATTTTACTATTTTGTTTTATTTTTGTTTATTTTATTTTGTTTTTTATTTTTTTTATTTTATTTATTTTACTATTTTGTTTTAAAATTTATTTTTCACTTTAGTGATCCTTTGGTTTTATATTGATCTGTTCTTCTTTTTCATTTATTTTCTGATCTCTGACCTCTTCAGAATTGTCTGGGGTGTCTTTACTTAGGTCGTGGTTGATATTTTTGACTCAACTCGCTCATACAACCACTCTGCATTTGACAAAATGACTAGAAGGAATAATTCACAACAAAAGAAAGAACCTGATGCAATATTCTCTGCCACAATGATACTGAATGTGTATTTAAATATGATGTCAGAAATTCAATTCAGAAATACAATTATAAAGTTACTGGTGGCTCTGGAAAAAAGCATAAAGGACTCTAGAGATCCTGTTACTGCAGAATTAGATCTAATCAGGCCAAAATTAAAAGTATTTTAACTGAGATGCAATCCAAACTGGATCTCCTAACTGCTAGGTTTAATGAGGTGGAAGAAAGAGTGAATGACATAGAAAACAAATTGATGCTAAGAAAGGAAGCTGAGGATACAGGAGAAAAACAATTAAGAATGCATGAAGGTTTAATTGGGGTTCCCGAGGGCGCCGAAAGGGACAGAGGGCCAGAATATGTATTTGAACAAATTCTAGCTGAAAACTTTCCTAATCTGGGAAGGGAAACAGGCATTCAGATCCAGGAAATAGAGAGATCCCCCCCTAAAATCAATAAAAACCGTTCAACACCTCGACATTTAATTGTGAAGCTTGCAAATTCCAAAGATAAGGAGAAGATCCTTAAAGCAGCAAGAGACAAGAAATCCCTGACTTTTATGGGGAGGAGTATTAGGGTAACAGCAGACCTCTCCACAGAGACCTGGCAGGCCAGAAAGGGCTGGCAGGATATATTCAGGGTCCTAAATGAAAAGAACATGCAACCAAGAATACTTTATCCAGCAAGGCTCTCATTCAAAATGGAAGGAGAGATAAAGAGCTTCCAAGACAGGCAGCAACTAAAAGAATATGTGACCTCCAAACCAGCTCTGCAAGAAATTTTAAGGGGGCCCCTTAAAATTCCCCTTTAAGAAGAAGTTCAGTGGAACAGTCCACAAAAACAAAGACTGAATAGATATCATGATGACACTAAACTCATATCTCTCAATAGTAACTCTGAATGTGAACGGGCTTAATGACCCCATCAAAAGGCGCAGGGTTTCAGACTGGATAAAAAAGCAGGACCCATCTATTTGCTGTCTACAAGAGACTCATTTTAGACAGAAGGACACCTACAGCCTGAAAATAAAAGGTTGGAGAACCATTTACCATTCGAATGGTCCTCAAAAGAAAGCAGGGGTAGCCATCCTTATATCAGATAAACTAAAATTTACCCCAAAGACTGTAGTGAGAGATGAAGAGGGACACTATATCATACTTAAAGGATCTATTCAACAAGAGGACTTAACAATCTTCAATATATATGCTCCAAATGTGGGAGCTGCCAAATATATAAATCGATTATTAACCAAAGTGAAGAACTACTTAGATAATAATACACTTATACTTGGTGACTTCAATCTAGCTCTTTCTATACTCGATAGGTCTTCTAAGCAAAACATCTCCAAAGAAACGAGAGCTTTAAATGATACACTGGACCAGATGGATTTCACAGATATCTACAGAACTTTACATCCAAACTCAACTGAATACACATTCTTCTCAAGCGCACATGGAACTTTCTCCAGAATAGACCACATATTGGGTCACAAATCGGGTCTGAACCGATACCAAAAGATTGGGATTGTCCCCTGCATATTCTCGGACCATAATGCCTTGAAATTAGAACTAAATCACAACAAGAAGTTTGGAAGGACCTCAAACACATGGAGGTTAAGGACCATCCTGCTAAAAGATAAAAGGGTCAACCAGGAAATTAAGGAAGAATTAAAAAGATTCATGGAAACTAATGAGAATGAAGATACAACCGTTCAAAATCTTTGGGATGCAGCAAAAGCAGTCCTAAGGGGGAAATACATCGCAATACAAGCATCCATTCAAAAACTGGAAAGAACTCAAATACAAAAGCTAACCTTACACATAAAGGAGCTAGAGAAAAAACAGCAAATAGATCCTACACCCAAGAGAAGAAGGGAGCTAATAAAGATTCGAGCAGAACTCAACGAAATCGAGACCAGAAGAACTGTGGAACAGATCAACAGAACCAGGAGTTGGTTCTTTGAAAGAATTAATAAGATAGATAAACCATTAGCCAGCCTTATTAAAAAGAAGAGAGAGAAGACTCAAATTAATAAAATCATGAATGAGAAAGGAGAGATCACTACCAACACCAAGGAAATACAAACGATTTTAAAAACCTATTATGAACAGCTATACGCCAATAAATTAGGCAATCTAGAAGAAATGGACGCATTCCTGGAAAGCCACAAACTACCAAAACTGGAACAGGAAGAAATAGAAAACCTGAACAGGCCAATAACCAGGGAGGAAATTGAAGCAGTCATCAAAAACCTCCCAAGACACAAGAGTCCAGGGCCAGATGGCTTCCCAGGAGAATTTTATCAAACGTTTAAAGAAGAAATCATACCTATTCTCCTAAAGCTGTTTGGAAAGATAGAAAGAGATGGAGTACTTCCAAATTCGTTCTATGAAGCCAGCATCACCTTAATTCCAAAGCCAGACAAAGACCCCGCCAAAAAGGAGAATTACAGACCAATATCCCTGATGAACATGGATGCAAAAATTCTCAACAAGATACTGGCCAATAGGATCCAACAGTACATTAAGAAAATTATTCACCATGACCAAGTAGGATTTATCCCTGGGACACAAGGCTGGTTCAACACCCGTAAAACAATCAATGTGATTCATCATATCAGCAAGAGAAAAACCAAGAACCATATGATCCTCTCATTGGATGCAGAGAAAGCATTTGACAAAATACAGCATCCATTCCTGATCAAAACTCTTCAGAGTGTAGGGATAGAGGGAACATTCCTTGACATCTTAAAAGCCATCTATGAAAAGCCCACAGCAAATATCATTCTCAATGGGGAAGCACTGGGAGCCTTTCCCCTAAGATCAGGAACAAGACAGGGATGTCCACTCTCACCACTGCTATTCAACATAGTACTGGAAGTCCTAGCCTCAGCAATCAGACAACAAAAAGACATTAAAGGCATTCAAATTGGCAAAGAAGAAGTCAAACTCTCCCTCTTCGCCGATGACATGATACTCTACATAGAAAACCCAAAAGTCTCCACCCCAAGATTGCTAGAACTCATACAGCAATTCGGTAGCGTGGCAGGATACAAAATCAATGCCCAGAAGTCAGTGGCATTTCTATACACTAACAATGAGACTGAAGAAAGAGAAATTAAGGAGTCAATCCCATTTACAATTGCACCCAAAAGCATAAGATACCTAGGAATAAACCTCACCAAAGATGTAAAGGATCTATACCCTCAAAACTATAGAACACTTCTGAAAGAAATTGAGGAAGACACAAAGAGATGGAAAAATATTCCATGCTCATGGATTGGCAGAATCAATATTGTGAAAATGTCAATGTTACCCAGGGCAATATACACGTTTAATGCAATCCCTATCAAAATACCATGGACTTTCTTCAGAGAGTTAGAACAAATTATTTTAAGATTTGTGTGGAATCAGAAAAGACCCCGAATAGCCAGGGGAATTTTAAAAAGGAAAACCATATCTGGGGGCATCACAATGCCAGATTTCAGGTTGTACTACAAAGCTGTGGTCATCAAGACAGTGTGGTACTGGCACAAAAACAGACACATAGATCAGTGGAACAGAATAGAGAATCCAGAAGTGGACCCTGAACTTTATGGGCAACTAATATTCGATAAAGGAGGAAAGACTATCCATTGGAAGAAAGACAGTCTCTTCAATAAATGGTGCTGGGAAAATTGGACATCCACATGCAGAAGAATGAAACTAGACCACTCTCTTTCACCATACACAAAGATAAACTCAAAATGGATGAAAGATCTAAATGTGAGACAAGATTCCATCAAAATCCTAGAGAAGAACACAGGCAACACCCTTTTTGAACTCGGCCATAGTAACTTCTTGCAAGATACATCCACGAAGGCAAAAGAAACAAAAGCAAAAATGAACTATTGGGACTTCATCAAGATAAGAAGCTTTTGCACAGCAAAGGATACAGTCAACAAAACTCAAAGACAACCTACAGAATGGGAGAAGATATTTGCAAATGACATATCAGATAAAGGGCTAGTTTCCAAGATCTATAAAGAACTTATTAAACTCAACACCAAAGAAACAAACAATCCAATCATGAAATGGGCAAAAGACATGAACAGAAATCTCACAGAAGAAGACATAGACATGGCCAACATGCACATGAGAAAATGCTCTGCATCACTTGCCATCAGGGAAATACAAATCAAAACCACAATGAGATACCACCTCACACCAGTGAGAATGGGAAAAATTAACAAGGCAGGAAACAACAAATGTTGGAGAGGATGTGGAGAAAAGGGAACCCTCTTACACTGTTGGTGGGAATGTGAACTGGTGCAGCCACTCTGGAAAACTGTGTGGAGGTTCCTCAAACAGTTAAAAATATACCTGCCCTACGACCCAGCAATTACACTGTTGGGGATTTACCCCAAAGATACAAATGCAATGAAACGCCGGGACACCTGCACCCCGATGTTTCTAGCAGCAATGGCCACGATAGCCAAACTGTGGAAGGAGCCTCGGTGTCCAACGAAAGATGAATGGATAAAGAAGATGTGGTTTATGTATACAATGGAATATTACTCAGCTATTAGAAATGACAAATACCCACCATTTGCTTCAACGTGGATGGAACTGGAGGGTATTATGCTGAGTGAAGTAAGTCAATTGGAGAAGGACAAACATTATATGTTCTCATTCATTTGGGGAATATAAATAATAGTGAAAGGGAAAATAAGGGAAGGGAGAAGAAATGTGTGGGAAATATCAGAAAGGGAGACAGAACATAAAGACTGCTAACTCTGGGAAACGAACTAGGGGTGGTAGAAGGGGAGGAGGGCGGGGGGTGGGAGTGAATGGGTGACGGGCACTGGGTGTTATTCTGTATGTTAGTAAATTGAACACCAATAAAAAAAAAAATAAAAAAAAAAATAAAAAAAAAAAAAAAAAAAAGAATGCATGAGGACAGGCTTAGGGAAATAAACGATAGCTTGCGAAGGAAGACTATACATCTATTGGGATTCCAGAAGAGGCTGAGACAGAGGACGACAAAGTATATTTGAACAAATCCTGGCTGAAAACTTCCCTAATCAGGGGAAGGAAACAGGCATTCAGATCCAAGAGATAGAGAGGACCTCTTCAAACAAACAAACAAACAAACAACAACAAAAATAACTGTTCATCACATCAACATGTAGTAGTAAAAATCGCAAATTTCAAGGATAAAGAGAAAATTCTTAAAGCAGCTCGAGACAAGATATTCTTAACCTATATGTGGAAAAATATCAGATTAACAGCAAACATCTCCACAGAGACTCAGCAAGCCAGAAAGGGCTGGCATGATATATACGGGTTACTAAATGAGAAAAACATGCAGCAAGAATACTTTATCCAGCAAGGCTGTCATTCAGAAAGAAGGAGCAATAAAGAGCTTCCAGGACAGATAGCAGCTCAAAGAATATGTGACCACCAAACCGGTTCTGCAAGAAATATTAAGGGGAATCCTCTAAAGAAAGAGAGCCCAAAGAAACAATGTACAAAAACAGGACTGAATAGGTAATACGAAGACAGTAAATTTGTATCTTTCAATACTTACTCTGAAATGAATGGGCTCAATGATCCCATCAAAATATGCAGGGTATCAGACTGGATAAAAAAGCAAGACTCCTCTATGTCTACAAGAGACTCATTTTAGACCTGAGGACACCTCCAGCTTGAAAATGAGGGGGTGGAGAAATATTTACCTTCATATAGTCCTCAAAAGAAATCTGGAGTAGGTAAAACTTGAATGAAACCTTTAAAAAAAAAAAAAAAGAAAAAGAAATCTGGGGTAGCAATCCTTGTATCAGGTAAAATAGATTTTAAAACAGACTGTAGTAAGAGATGAAGCAGGACACTATATGATACTTTAAGCTTCTATGCAACAAGAAGACCTAACAATCATGATTAAGCTAATTGCTTGTCCATCTTATTAATTCTTTCAAAGAACCAACTACTGTTTTTGTTTATCTGTTCTGCAGTTCTTCTGGTTTCTATTTCATTGAGTTCTGCTTTATTAACTCTCTTCTTCTGCTTGGTGTAGGTTTTATTTGCTGTTCTTTCTCCAGTTCCTTTAGGTGCAAGGTTAGCTTGTGTATTTGATTTTTTTTCCCAATTTTCTGAGAGGCTTGTATTGTGATGTATTTCCCCCTCAGGACTGCTTTTGCTGTATCCCAAAGATTTTGAACAGTTGTATCTTCATTCTCATTAGTTTCCATGAATATTTTTAATTCTTCTCTAATTTCCTGGTTGACCCTTTCATCTTTTAGCAGGATAGTCTTTAACTTCCACGTGTTTCAATATCCTTCCAAACTACTTCTTGTGATTTAGTTCTAGTTTCAAAGTATTATGGTCTGAAAATATGCAGGGGACAATCCCAATATTTTGGTATCGGTTTCGACCTGATTTGTGACCCAGTATGTGGTCTATTCTGGAGAAAGTTCCTTGTGCACTTGAGATGAATGTGTATTCAGTTGAGTTTGGATGTAAAGTTCTGTAAATATCCGTGAAATCCATCTGGTCCAGTGTGTCATTTAAAGCTCTTGTTTCTTTGGAGATGCTATGCTTAGAAGATATGTCATTTGCACAAAGTGCCATGTTGAAGTCTCCTAGTATTATTGTATAATTAAGTATCTCTTTGTTTATCAATTGACTGATATACTTGGAATCTTCCACATTAGGGGGCATAAAGATTCATGATTATTAGGTCTTCTTATTGCATAGAAACTTAAAGTATCATATAGTGTCCCTCTTCATCTCTTACTACAGTCTGTTTTAAAATCTATTTTACCTCATATAAAGATTGTTTCCCCTGCTTTCATTTGAGGACCATTTGAATGATAAATGGTTCTCAAACCTTTCATTTTCAGGTTGTAGGTGTCCTTAGATCTCAAATGACTCAATTGCAGACAGCAAATAGATGAGTCTTGCTTTTTTATCTACTCTGAAACCCTGCGCCTTTTAATGGGGTCATTAAGCCTATTCACGTTCAGAGTTACTATTGACAGATACAAATTTAGTGTCATCATGATACCTATTCATTACCTTTTTTTGTGGATTGTTTCCTTGGACTTCCTCTTTGTTTTTGTTTTTAAAGATGGACCATTTTTTTTTTAAATTTTTATTTATTTATGATAGTCACACACAGAGAAAGAGAGAGAGAGAGAGAGGCAGAGAGACAGGCAGAGGGAGAAGCAGGCTCCATGCACCAGGAGCCCAACATGGGACTCGATCCCGGGTCTGCAGTATCGCTCCCTGGGCCAAAGGCAGGCGCCAAACGGCTGCGCCACCCGGGGATCCCGGACTTCCTCTTTGTATTACAGAGTCCCTCTTAGTATTTCTTGGAGAGCCGGGTTGGTGGTCACATATTCTTTCAGTTTCTGCCTATCTTGGAAGTTCTTTATTTCTCCTTCCATTCTGAATGAGAGCCTTGCTGGATAAAGTATTCTTTATCCTTTGGTTCTATATACTGTAAATCCCTCGACTTCCCCTCGAGCTTTCTAGAGCTGTTCAGCCAAGACCTTGCTCTTCCCCTGTCCTTCCAGCTAGTCTTCTGGAGGAGGGGACTGCTGTGCTGATTCTCAGGTGTGTACAAGGCTCAATGGGAGCTGTTCATCCTGTGAAGCCGCCATTCCCTGGCTTCCCTGCTCCGTTCTAGGCACAGGGTGACACTAGAAGGAACAACATTGGTGATGGCCAGCCTTCCAGCTCTGGATTCAGCTCCCACAGTAACTACCACAGTCTCCTAGTCCATGGTTGCTACCGGGGTGGGAGGTTCTGGCCTGGTTGCTACCGGGGTGGGAGGTGCTGATCTGAACAGCTTAGGGGCGCCCGGGGGGCAGGAGAGTCCATGCTGTCCTGATCCTCCCTGCCTCCGCCTGTCCCAGGGGGAGCATAGGATCATGGGCTATGTCTGCTCGGTGCCCTGGGATCTGGTGCCTGCGCTGCTGAAATTGCGCTTCCGGGGCCATGGCTCCTGAAGACAGCAGGGTGCAGCCCCCTCCACGTGGAGCCACAGCCTGAGCTTTTCCTGAGGCCCCACTGGGTGTGCACTCCAGCCATTTACCACACTCAGCCCACCTTCTGTGGCACGCTCTCCCCAGGGCGCACTTCCTGTTAGTGACCCCGGAAACCTGGAGGCTCCAGTGCCCCTCCTACGGTTCTGCTCTGTTTCCCTGCTAAGCACCTTTCCATCCTGGAAGAATCTGGTGTGGATTTTTTAAAGTTCCTGCTTCTCAGGGACTGGGCTTTCGTGTCCTAGAGGTTTTTGCTGCCTGTCTTAGCCTGGCTCCTCGCAGGGGCCCCTCCCTCACTTGATCCTTCCCCCCCCACACCCTCCTACCTTGTTAGAAGTGCAAACTCTTCTCTTTGTAGCATTCCAGCTGTTCTCTCTTTAAATCTCATGTTGAATTTGTAGGTTTCAGGGTGATTTGAAAGTTATCTAGGTAAGTTGGTGGGTAAATTGGTGGGGACAGGTGACTTGGGGACCATACACCTCTACTTTCTTGCCCCGCTCCCCGTTTTTAAATTTTGATGACATCCAATTCCTCAAGTTTGCCCTTAAGGATTGTGTTTTTGGTGTGAAGTTTAAGAGTACTTTGCCTATACTTAAATCTTGATTTTTTTTTTAATTTTAAAGATTTTATTTATTTATTTATGAGAGACACAGAGAGAGAGAGCAAGAGAGGCAGAGACACAGGCAGAGGGAGAAGCAGGCTCCATGCAGCGACCCCGACATGGGACTTGATCCTGGGTCTCCAGGATCAGCCCTGGGCTGAAGGCAGTGCTAAACCACTGAGCCACCCAGGCTGCCCCTAAATCTTGAATTTTTAAAAGGAATTTTTTGTATAAGTTTTATAATTTTATATCTGACATTTATATTCATGATATATTTTGAATTAACTTTTGTATAAGATGTGAAATTTAGGTAAATATTTTTTAATATTTTATTTATTTATTTGGGGGGGGCTGTATGAGTGGGGGAAGGGGCAGAGGGAGAGGGATAAGAAGACTCCCTGCTGAGCAGGGAGCCTGAAGCAGGGTTGGATCCAATATCCTTGGATCATGACCTTAGTTGAAGGCAGATGCTTAACCACCTGAGCCACCCAGGCTCACTGAGCCACCTCAGTGTTTATTATTTTAACAATAGATGTCCAACTGCTCCAGGAATATTTATCAAAAAAGTTACTCTGCCTTCATTGAATTACTTTTTTATCTTATTCGTGTGAATCTATTTCTATGCTATCTACTCTGTTCCAGTGATCTGTTTCTAATCCTTTGTCAATGCATCACTATCTTGATTACCACAGCTATATGGTAATCCTTATATCAGGTAGAATTATTCTTCCCATTTAATTCCATTTTATCTATGTCTCCAAAATCCTTTCTGGGAATTTCATTAAACCTTCAGATCAGTTTAGGGGAGAGTTCACAGATTTACTATGCTGAGTCTGCTAATTGATGAGCAGAATATGCATCTCCACTTAGGTCTTTGATTTATTTCACAAATCATTTGTATTTTTAATCATATAGATGTTGTGTTTTGGCTGGTGTATATATTATTATTTCATTATCTTTGGATGAACTATGATATTTTATTTTTAATATTGGTTTACACATGTTCATTTGGGTATACAGAAATGTAATTGATTTTCTGTACTCACCTTATAACTGATAATATTGCTAAATTCACTTATTTGTTCTGGGAGTTTACTTTTTTTAACATATTCCTTGGGAATTTCTAGGTAGACAATCATATGATCTACAAATAAGGTAATTTTATTCCTTTATTTCTAATCAGTATGCTTTTATTTTATATTCTTGCTTTATTACAGAGTTAGAACTTCCAGTACTATTGAATGAGAACACTGAGAGTGGTCATCTTTATTTTATTCCCTGTTATTGGAGAATAGCATTCAGTTTTTCATAATGAAATATATTAAGTTTTTTTTTTTTTTGGTAGATGCTCTTTAACTTGTACAGATAGTACTCTCCCATTCTTACTTTACTGTGAGTTTTTTTTATTATGATTGAATGTCGATTTTTCTATCAAATGCTTTTTCTGTATCATGTGACAGGACCACATGATCTCACTCTTTAGCCTGTTTATATGGTAGATTACATTGTTTCTCCAATGTTGAACTAGTCCCGCATACATGGAATGCTTTTGGTCATGATTTATAATTATTTTTACACATTGCTAAATTTAATTTGCTAATATTTTCTTTACAATTTTTGCTTCTACATTCAGAGGAGATAAAAGTCACCATTTTTCTTTTTTATATTGTCTTTGCCTAGTGCTAGTATCTGGGTAATAATAACTTTATTTTTTTATTTATTTTTTTATGATAGTCTCACACACAGAGAGAGAGAGAGAGAGAGAGAGAGAGGCAGAGACATAGGCAGAGGGAGAAGCAGGCTCCATGCACCGGGAGCCTGATGTGGGATTCGATCCCGGGTCTCCAGGATCGCGCCCTGGGCCAAAGACAGGCGCTAAACCGCTGCGCCACCCAGGGATCCCTAATAATAACTTTATAAATAAATTGGGAAGCATCAGTCTTCTTTTTCTTGACATATAATTGAAACCAACTCTTATTTGTTTGGCAGAATTCTCTAGAATTCTAATAATTTTACTGTAACTTTCAACAACCAGAGCTTTCCCCCTTCTCTTGTCTCTTGTTTTGATATATTCACTCATTCAAACATTAGATTCTGCTTATTTTAGCCATTACCTTATTTAGAAAAAACAGTGGGATAGCTCTGATCTTTCAATATTGATATGTTACCACTTGGAAATATATCTTTGTGGTGAACAAAAAGCTCAGAATGATGACTCACCTAGGAACAGCAAGTCATTAAGATGAAACTTTTAGGATTAGCAGAGAGGACTGACTGAAATTCATTTTTTGCCCTTTCTTGAAGTAAAAGGAAATGACTATAATTACTATAACAGTGGAGGGGGGAAGGAGTCTTGCTGCCTCCAAGGGTAAATTTGACCTTCATGTGAATTTAAAACAGATTTTATTTAAGCATTTTTAAAAAGATTTATTCATGAGAGACACACAGAGAGAAGCAGAGACATAGGCAGAGGGAGCAGCAGGCTCCCTGTGGGGAGCTTGATGTGGGACTTGATCCCAGGATCCTAGGATCATGCCCTGAGCTGAAGGCAGGCACTCCACTACTGAGCCACCCAGTGACCCTTATTTGAGTATTTCTAATGATTTATTTTTGTTGCAGTTTATTGTATCAAGCTTTGTTCTTGTAGCCCACCTTTAAATTTTGCTATTTATCTATACAGTATACTAGTTACAAAATATTTTAAATATTTTACTTTCTGTTCTTTGCTTTTAATTATTAATTCCTAACTAGATGATGAATGTGAATAAAAGATGGCAATTATGGGCAGCCCTGGTATCTCAGTAGTTTAGTGCCGCCTTCGGCCCAGGGTGTGATCCTGGAGACCCAGGATCCCATGTCAGGCTCCCTGCATGGAGCCTGCTTCTCCCTCTGCCTGTGTCTCTGCCTCTCTCTCTCTCTCTCTGTGTCTTTCATAAATAAATAAATAAAATCTTAAAAAAAAATAAAAAGATGGAAATTACAATTTTTTAATCACTCAATATGAGTCCATGGCCCAATTGAGACTTTAGACAGATCTAAAAGAATTATACCAAATTTTCTATTAATCACTGCATCCTTATTGCTTATAAATTCTAACAATAGATCTAATAATTTTTAAGATGAGCCACAAGCTGATTAATATGATTAAGAGCTCAACATTTAAAAAGATAATAATAATAATAAAAAGCTCATCATTTAGGCCAAGATTCTGACCCTATGAGCCCAAGTTACAAACCTGTTTCACTACTGATTTAACATAAATTGTCACACATTAAATCATGTGGCTCTGGAGATTTATAAATGTGTAAAGCCCTTAATAAAATTAAGCTTTTTACTTTTGGACCTTACTCATTAGCGGATTAAATTGTTGGATTTATTTTATAAAATCATATTTTCATATGATTCAGGCAAATTAGATCAGAATTACACAGTTTCTTTCAATTCATTTTCTTTTTTTTTTAAGAGCAAGTAATTTATTTTTTTTAATTTTTTATTTTTTTTATTTTTTTATAGGTGTTCAATTTACCAACATACAGAATAACCCCCAGTGCCCGTCACCCATTCACTCCCACCCCCTGCCCTCCTCCCCTTCTACCACCCCTAGTTCATTTCCCAGAGTTAGCAGTCTTTACGTTCTGTCTCCCTTTCTGATATTTCCCACACATTTCTTCTCCCTTCCCTTATATTCTCTTTCACTATTATTTATATTCCCCAGATGAATGAGAACATATAATGTTTGTCCTTCTCCGATTGATGTACTTCACTCACCATAATACCCTCCAGTTCCATCCACATTGAAGCAAATGGTGGGTATTTGTCATTTCTAATAGCTGAGTAATATTCCATTGTATATATAAACCACATCTTCTTTATCCATTCATCTTTCAATGGACACCGAGGCTCCTTCCACAGTTTGGCTATTGTGGCCATTGATGCTATAAACATCGGGGTGCAGGTGTCCCGGCGTTTCATTGCATCTGTATCTTTGGGGTAAATCCCCAGCAGAGCAATTGCTGGGTCGTAGGGCAGGTCTATTTTTAACTCTTTGAAGAACTTCCACACAGTTTTCAAGAGTGGCTGCACCAGTTCACTTTCCCACCAACAGTGTAAGAGGGTTCCCTTTTCTCCGCATCCTCTCCAACATCTGTGGTTTCCTGCCTTGTTAATTTGCCCCATTCTCACTGGCGTGAGGTGGTATCTCATTGTGGTTTTGATTTGTATTTCCCTGATGGCAAATGATGCAGAGCATTTTCTCATATGCATGTTGGCCATGTCTATGTCTTCCTCTGTGAGATTTCTGTTCATGTCTTTTGCCCACTTCATGATTGGATTGTTTGTTTCTTTGGTGTTGAGTTGAATAAGTTCTTAATAGATCTTGGAAACTAGCCCTTTATCTGATATGTCATTTGCAAATATCTTCTCCCATTCTGTAGGTTGTCTTTTAGTTTTGTTGACTGTATCCTTTGCTGTGCAAAAGCTTCTTATCTTGATGAAGTCCCAATAGTTCATTTTTGCTTTTGTTTCTTTTGTCTTCGTGGATGGATCTTGCGAGAAGTTACTGTGGCCGAGTTCAAAAAGGGTGTTGCCTGTGTTCTTCTCTAGGATTTTGATGGAATCTTGTCTCACATTTAGATCTTTCATCCATTTTTAGTTTATCTTTGTGTATGGTGCAAGAGAGTGGTCTAGTTTCATTCTTCTGCCTGCGGATGTCCAGTTTTCCCAGCACCATTTATTGAAGAGACTGTCTTTCTTCCAATGGATAGTCTTTCCTCCTTTATCGAATATTAGTTGACCATAATGTTGACGGTCCACTTCTGGGTTCTCTATTCTGTTCCATTGATCTATGTGTCTGTTTTTGTGCCAGACCACACTGTCTTGATGACCACAGCTTTGTAGTACAACCTGAAATCTGGCATTGTGATGCCCCCAGATATGGTTTTCTTTTTTAAAATTCCCCTGGCTATTTGGGGTCTTTTCTGATTCCACACAAATCTTAAAATAATTTATGCTAACTCTCTGAAGAAAGTCCATGGTATTTTGATAGGGATTGCATTAAACGTGTATATTGCCCTGGGTAACATTGACATCTTCACAATATTAATTCTGCCAATCCATGAGCATGGAATATTTTTCCATCTCTTTGTGTCTTCCTCAATTTCTTTCAGAAGTGTTCTATAGTTTTGAGGATCCTTTACATCTTTGGTTAGGTTTATTCCTAGGTATCTTATGCTTTTGGGTGGAATTGTAAATGGGATTGAGTCCTTAATTTCTCTTTCTTCAGTCTCATTGTTAGTGTATAGAAATGCCACTGATTTCTGGGCTTTGATTTTGTATCCTGCCATGCTACTGAATGGCTGTATGAGTTCTAGCAATCTTGGGTTGGAGACTTTTGGGTTTTCTATGTAGAGTATCATGTCATCAGCAAAGAGGGAGAGTTTCACTTCTTCTTTGCCAATTTGAATGCCTTTAATGTCTTTTTGTTGTCTGATTGCTGAGGCTAGGACTTCCAGTACTATGTTGAATAGCAGTGGTGAGAGTGGACATGCCTGTCTTGTTCCTGATCTTAGGGGAAAGGCTCCCAGTGCTTCCCCATTGAGAATGATATTTGCTGTGGGATTTTCGTAGATGGCTTTTAAGATGTTGAGGAATGTTCCCTCTATCCCTACACTCTGAAGAGTTTTGATCAGGAATGGATGCTGTATTTTATAAAATGCTTTTTCTGCATCTAATGAGAGGATCATACGGTTCTTGGTTTTTCTCATGCTGATATGATCTATCTCATTGATTGTTTTACCAGTGTTGAACTAGCCTTGCATCCCAGGGATAAATTCCACTTGGTCATGGTGAATAATCTTAATGTACTGTTTGGTCCTATTGGCTAGTATCTTGTTGAGAATTCTTGCATCTGTGTTAATGAGAGATATTGGTCTATAATTCTCCTTTTTGGTGGGGTCTTTGTCTGGTTTTGGAATTAAGGTGATGCTGGTCTCATAGAACGAATTTGGAAGTACTCCATCTCTTTCTATCTTTCCAAACAGCTTTAGGAGAATAGGTATGATTTCTTCTTTAAACGTTTGATAGAATTCCCCTGGGAAGCCATCTGGCCCTGGACTCTTGTGTCTTGGGAGGTTTTGGATGACTGCTTCAATTTCCTCCCTGGTTATTGGCCTGTTCAGGTTTTCTATTTCTTCCTGTTCCAGTTTTGGTAGTTTGTGGCTTTCCAGGAATGCGTCCATTTCTTCTAGATTGCCTAATTTATTGGCGTATGTTAAAACATAATATGTTTTTAAAATCATTTGTATTTCCTTGGTGTTGGTAGTGATCTCTCCTTTCTCTTTCATGATTTTATTAATTTGAGTCTTCTCTCTCTTCTTTTGAATAAGGCTGGCTAATGGTTTATGTATCTTATTAATTCTTTCAAAGAACCAACTCCTGGTTCTGTTGATCTGTTCCACAGTTTTTCTGGTCTCGATTCATTGAGTTCTGCTCGAATCTTTATTAACTCTCATCTTCTCCTGGATGTAGGATCTATCTGCTGTTTTTTTCTCTAGCTCCTTTATGTGTATGGTTAGCTTTTGTATTTGAGTCCTTTCCAGTTTTTGAATGGATGCTTGTATTGCGATGTATTTCCCCCTCAGGACTGCTTTTGTTGTGTCCCAAAGATTGTGAATGCTTGTATCTCCATTCTCATTAGTTTCCATGAATCCTTTTAATTCTTCCTTAATTTCCTGGTTGACCCTTTCATCTTTTAGCAGGATGGTCCTTAACCTCCACGTGTTTGAGGTCCTTCCCAACTTCTTGTTGTGATTTAGTTCTAATTTCAGGCATTATGGTCTGAGAATATGCAGGGGACGATCCCAATCTTTTGGTATCTGTTCAGACCCGATTTGTGACCCAGTATGTGCTCTATTCTGGAGAAAGTTCCATGTGCACTTGAGAAGAATATGTATTCAGTTGCATTTGGATGTAAAGTTCTGTAGATATCTGTGAAATCCATCTGGTCCAGTGTATCATTTAAAGCTCTTCTTTCTTTGGAGATGTTGTGCTTAGAAGACCTATCAAGTATAGAAAGAGCTAGATTGAAGTCACCAAGTATAAGTGTATTATTATCTAAGTATTTCTTCACTTTGGTTAATAATTGATTTATATATTTGGCAGCTCCCACATTTGGGGCATATATATTGAGGATTGTTAAGTCCTCTTGTTGGATAGATCCTTTAAGTATGATATAGTGTCCCTCTTCATCTCTCACTACAGTCTTTGGGGTAAATTTTAATTTATCTGATATAAGGATGGCTATCCCTGCTTTCTTTTGAGGACCATTTGAATGGTAAATGGTTCTCCAACCTTTTATTTTCAGGCTGTAGGTGTCCTTCTGTCTAAAATGAGTCTCTTGTAGACAGCAAATAGATGGGTCCTGCTTTTTTATCCAGTCTGAAACCTTGCACCTTTTGATGGCGTCATTTAAGCCCGTTCACATTCAGAGTTACTATTGACAGATATGAGTTTAGTGTCATCATGATATCTATTCAGTCCTTGTTTTTGTGGATTGTTCCACTGAACTTCTTAAAGGGGAATTTTAAGAGTCCCCTTTAAAATTTCTTGCAGAGCTGGTTTGGAGGTCACATATTCTTTTAGTTCCTGCCTCTCTTGGAAGCTCTTTATCTCTCCTTCCATTTTGAATGAGAGCCTTGCTGGATAAAGTATTCTTGGTTGCATGTTCTTCTCATTTAGACCCTGAATATATCCTGCCAGCCCTTTCTGGCCTGCCAGGTCTCTGTGGAGAGGTCTTCTGTTACCCTAATACTCCTCCCCATAAAAGTCAGGGATTTCTTGTCTCTTGCTGCTTTAAGGATCTTCTCTTTATCTTTATCTTTGGAATTTGCAAGCTTCACTATTAAATATCAAGTTGTTGAAAGGTTTTTATTGATTTTAGGGGGGGGGATCTCTCTATTTCCTGGATCTGAATGCCTGTTTCCCTTCCCAGATTAGGAATGTTTTCAGCTAGAATTTGTTCAAATACATATTAACCCTCATCGTTAGGACTTCTAGTTTGGATTGCATCTCATTCAATTGATTTTTAATTTCTGCCTGATTAGCTCTAAATTCTGCAGTCATGAAGTCTCTTGAGTCCTTTATGCTTTTTTCTAGAGCCATCAGTAGCTGTATAATAGTGCTTCTGAATTGGCTTTCTGACATTGAATTGTAATCCAGATTTTATAACTCTGTGGGAGAGAGGACTGTTTCTGATTCTTTCTTTTGAGGTGAGGTTTTCCTTCTAGTCATTTTGCTCAGTTCAGAGTGGCCAAAAGCAAGTTGTATTGGGAAAAGGAGAAAAAGAGAGGAGAGAAGGAAAGAATAGAGAAAGACAAAAAAAAGAGAAAAAAAAGAAGAAAAAGAGAAAGAAAAAAGAAAGAAAGGGAAAAAAGGGGTGTGTTAAGTTTTTTAGTAACTAGTTGGAAATGAGACTGCCAAGGCAAGCGAGGGTCCAAGAACAGATTTTATTGCAGGCACCCTCGGGCGAGGTTCCACGATTCACAGGGGAAAGAGAGTGAGTCGAGGAAGTCGCGCCAAGACAAGGTGATAGGGGGTTTACATAACGTTGTAAGGCAGAACGGTTTCCTATTGGTTGGCTCATATGCAAAGGAAGGATTGCAATCCAACCAGTCAGAGTGACCCTCACTATGCAAAGGAAGGATTGCAATTCGACCAGTCAAAGGTGACTTCCTCCTCTGGGGTTTGAAGGGCATTGGGTTCGGTTGGGGAATTCCAAAGGAGAGGTGTAAGGGTCTGCTTAAGCTGTCGTCCCAAGTGGAGGTGGTGACAGGAACCTCAGCCATTTTGGCGTATCCGCCATCTTGAGGAGTTTCCCTTCCCGCCTGGCCCCAACAGGGTGGGGGAAGAAAACAAATCAAAAAGCAAAACAAAACATAACAAAACAACAACAACAACAAAAAAGAAAAGCAAAAAAGAACCACGGGGAAGTATCTTCTGATTCTGTATACTTTAAGTCCCTTGATTTCCCCTGAAACTTGTCCGTCTAGCTGGTCTTCTGGGGGAGGGGCCTGTTGTGTTGATTTTCAGGTGTTAGCAGTTGGGGGAGCTGCTCTGCCCCCTGCCTGGTGCAGGCCTCAGTGGGGGTTGTTTACCCCGTGAGGCCCCAGGAGCAACAGCCCCAGTGGCGGGGCCAGCTCTGGAAACCTGGATTCAGCTCCGGCAGGAACTCCGTCTGCAGGGCCTGGAGGCTCCGGGGCGGGGCCGCTGATCTGCTCAGCTCGGGGCAGGAGCGTCCTTGCTGTCCTGGGCCCTCCCGGCCTCTGCCTGTCCCGGGGGGAGGCCGGATCCTGGGCTGTGTCCTGGCACCCTGTTGGATTCGCGCTCCGGCCGCGCAGCCCCCTCCGCGGAGCCGCCGCTGGAGCCCCTCCGAGCTGCTGTTACTGTCCCAGGGAGCCCGAGGGCATCCTCGCCCTCCTGGGGTCCTGCTCCAACTCCCTGGAACCCCTTTCCGCCGAGTCACCGCTGAGCTGCTCCTGGGTCCAGCGGCGCGCACTGCAGCCCTTTAGGAAGCTCGGCCGTGGGGTGTGGCATGCTCTCCCCTGGGCACAGGTGCTCTGTTAGTGTCCCAGGGAGCCTGAGGGCATCCCCGCCCTCCTGGTATCCTGCTCCAACTCCCTGCGAGGCCTTTCCGTCCGGGAAGATTGGTGCAGCTCCTGCTTCTCTGGGACAGGGCTCTCCTGTCCTGGGGACACTCGCCCCGGCCTTAGCCTGGCTCCTCGCGGGGCCCCTCCCCCTCGGAGGCCTTTTGTTTCTTTATTTCTTTTTTCCCCGTCTTTGTACCTTGACAGAAGCGTGAACTCTTCTCACTGAAGCATTCCAGGTGTTCTCTCTTTAATTTTCAGGCCGATTTCGTAGATTTTCAGGATAATTTGAAGGTTTTCTAGGTAATTTGGTGGAGACAGATGATTTGGAGACCCTACGCTTCCACCATCTTGCCCCTCCCCTCCTCAATTCATTTTCATGAGGTAGTAATTCACATGGAACCCCAAAGCAAAAGCTTTCCCTTTCACAATCTTTTACTACCACTCAAAGCACTCTTGTTATATACTGGCAATTAATTCATTCATTATCTCTAAATTTTTTTTAAGATTTTATTTATTTATTCATGAGAGACAGAGAGAGAGAGAGGCAGAGACACAGGCAGAGGGAGAAGCAGGCTCCATGCAGGTAGCCCGATGTGGGACTTGATCCCAGGTCTCCAGGATCACGCCCTGAACCAAAGGCAGGTGCTAAACCCCTGATCCACCCAGGGATCCCTCTAAATATTTTTTAGTAACTGACTTTGTCAATAGATAGGAAGATTCTTCCTGGTTATCGTAGTGTTCTCAATGTTTCACACAGTGTGTGATTAAAATAATGATAATAATAGTGTATGTTGACAGCTTACTATATGACCATCTATTAAGTGCTTTAGTATGAACTCAATTAGCTCACAGACACCTTATCATATAGCTGTTGTTTTAATAATCAGTATTCTACAAATAGACAGAATAGTTAGAATAGTTAAGCAATCCTTTTAACATTACCTACTTGTATCACCATTGAGTAAGTACTAGTGATAACATGTTTAATAGTTTACTTCTTTGGGATCTGGTTATTTGTTGGTCACAGATCACTGATATAAAGAAGACACCCTCCCTGTCCACACCTAGGGCAGGATGGTCTGGTTTGTTCTCTTATCTCTGGTTTTCTTACATCTCAGCATTTTTGGGATTTTTGTGAGCCTGCTTCCTTGGCCCCCTACCTAGCTCTGCCTAGCCCCATTGTCCCTAACTCAAAGCAGTCTATTTTCAGAGCCCATGATTTTAAACACTATGCCTGCCACACAATAGATATTCAATGAGTATTTGTTGATGGATAGAATTCCATAGTTAAAGCTCCCAAAGAAATACAACTCCCTCATTCTTCTAAAAATACTAATGATAAATAGCCAATAATAAAAATAAAAATGCCATGAATACAGAGCTCTGCTAAGAATAAAGTCAGTTGGGGTTAAATGGAATCATCTGCTGTTTTATGTTGAATTAGAAGCTGAAAATAACATTAATGTGGGAAATTGGGGCAAAAATGAAAATCTACATGCCAGATTCACAAAGTAGTAAAAAAAAAATGTACACACTTAAAATATTTTAGAGACTTTAAGAGCTAAATACTGGGAAGATTCCTGAGGTGAATGAGCCTCTGGGGAATGATAGACCTTTTAAAATAAAACTCACATCCTATCTTATGCAGTTTTAATGTGAGTATTTGATAATTCAAGGCTCCATGGATCACTCAAGAGGAGTGTTTTTATTTCTGTTATAGAAACCCAGCAGCATCATAGATATTGGAATTGAACTATGGTAAATAATAAATTGTGCTTTTAATTAGTGTTCACTATTTATCTGCTATACCTCTAACTAAATGATTTGAAATTATTCTCTGAGAGATAAAATTCTACAAGGATACTTCTTTTTTTATTTATTATTTTTTTAGTTTTTTAGTTTTTTACTTCTTAGGAAGCACTAAAGCAGGGTAAAGAGGTAGAGTGAGAGGGAGAAGCAGGTTCCTAGCTGAGCAGGGAGCCCCACATAGTGCTTAATTCCAGGACTCTGGGATCATGACCTGAGCAGAAGGCAGTTGCTTAACTGACTGAGCCACCCAGGCACCCCTAAGGATATTTCTGATGTAGTTTTGGAGCAGTGTTATTGTTAGAGTTTAGAGCTGATGGCCAAGAAGGAATTCTTGAGATGTCTTTGGTGCAAAAAGGTGGTTTTATTAAAGCATGGGGACAGGACCTGTGGGCAGAAATAGCTGCTGCACTGGGGTTGTGAGGAATGACTGAGGGAGAGGTTCACAAGGACTTTCATATGCTAAAGATTCACAGGATACTGGAGGCATTGCTATTGTCAAGCTAAGGTTGTTTTTCCCTCTAACAAAGAGCATTAACAGTAAGATAGTTGGAAGTTTCCTGGAGGAAACTTTATACTCTGCTTATTTCTAGTATTTGTCAATGGACTGCGAGGACATTTAATTTAATTTACATTCCCTTCTGCTTTTGTTGCCCATATTACTTCTATTAATGAAGAAAAACTTCCAAACTATTCTGTTATCAAAAGTACTGTAATTATCTATACTCTTGTTCTTTATGAAGAGCAAAGATAGCTATTTCTATCTTGGCAATCAATTTATCTTTAGTAACTAGCCTGGTGAATTAATTCATGTAAAGTTAGAAATGTTCATATTGAATACTCCTTCTTACCCTGAAGAGGAGATAGATTGTGAATCCTTGGTCTTTTCTCCACACATAAAATGCTTTCCTTACATACAATGCATCTGAATTAACCAGATGGAAACTGGGCTAGGAACTAAAATGGTTGAATTGGAAAATTGCTCAATATTTAAATTTAGTAGTTGCTTACATTAAAGAAATCATGTAGTTGCTTACATTAATAAACTAATACTAAAGGCTCCAGATTCTGGAGCTGGTCGTGTTACTTGCATATGTGAAAACAATGAATATTCTAATAGTTAATATACATGTAGTTGGAAATTTTTTAAAGAAACTTAACTTAGATCTAGTTAGTAAATATCAATGTAATTACCTAATAGTAAAATTGATGCAAATGGTTACTTTGTAGAAACATAACTGAATGCTTTTTCTCTAGCATATGATGAAGTTTTCTGAATATAGGTGAGGCCTGGAGCTGACAACCAAGAAATAATTCTTGAGACATCTTTGGTGCAAAATGGTGGTTTTATTAAAACACAGGGACAGGACCCATGGGCAGGAAGAGCTGCTGTCCTGAGCCTGTGAGTGATGGATGATTATATACCTGGAAGTTGGGAGGGGTTTGAGAATAGCATACTCTCTAAGGACTTTTAGAAACAAGGTTTCCAGGTTCTTGAGGGAGCTAGCTATTGTTGGGAAAAGGTCACTTATTACCGTCTAATAGAACCTGAGTCATAAGACCCTTCAGATGTTTATCAGTGGGCCATGTGCTTGGGAAATGATCACCAACATGTACCTTGGGGGTTTAGAGATAAAGGAAATTTAAAGGAATTTTTATATGTTAAAATAGACTTACAGATTCCTGGAGGACAGGCTAAGATTGCCTTCTGCCCTTAGCAAAGTATGAACAGTGAGACATTTGAGTCTGTAGAAGAAAGTCACTCTCTCTGTTTCAAGAACTTGTCAATGTGCTTTGTCCTCAGCTAGTCCTCTGTTCCCCCATCAGCATAGATAATCATTAGGAAATGAGTACTATAAGGGATATATAATATTTATTCAGAATTATTCATGCATATTGAAATATTATTCATTATCTAGTTTATTATTGCTAGATATTAGGGTACATAGTCATTAATTCATAATAGTATATTTACTTTTTGTGTATTTATATCTAAGATATACAGCAATCCCTGGTGAAAAGAATATTTACATCCTGATTTACAATCTTATACAATTTTGAAACATAGTATAAGTCTTTATACCTAAATTTCTATACATGTAAAATTAGAATAATTGTATTAGAATTATGGACTATTTCAAGGATTAATTCAGAAAATATATGTTAAATACTTGAAAGTTTCTGATATTTTTTAAGATTTTATTTATTTATTCATGAGAGACAGAGAGAGAGAGAGAGAGAGAGGCAGAGACACAGACAGAGGGAGAATCAGGCTCCATGCAAGGAGCCTGATGTGGGACTTGATCCCAGGACTCCAGGATCACACCCTGGACCAAAGGCAGGCGCTAAACCACTGAGCCACCCAGGGATCCCCGGTGTCTGATTTACAGAACTCTTACAAATAGTAACTGTTAAAAATACTTGGGAGATGAGAAAAAAGTCCAAAAGAATAATCAAGAAAAAAGATTTTATTTGACTTTCAAAATAATATCTACAAATAGAAAGGATATGATTTGTTACTGTTATTTCCATTTTAAGAATTAACAAACTGAGATTTAGAAGTCAAAGGACTTGCTCATTGTCACACAGTTCTTTGCTCCCTTGTGGTATGATAGCATTTTATTCATCTGGCCATTATAACATCTAAAATATTATAATTATCACTTGCTACATCTGACTTCCCTGTTAAATTGTGAAGTCCTGTAGGGCAAGGGTCTTATTCCATTCATTTTTCTACCACTTAGAAAATTTGAATGTAGTACCAAATAAGCTTTTGCTAAATGTCTTAAAGTTGAATGAATAATCTGGGACTGGAACCTATATCTGGTTATTCAAAATCGGATAATCTTTCCATTGTACTAAATTTACTTATAATCATTCCAGTCCTCCAGAAACTTAAATATACAAAATGCATTGATTTGTGGTTAATAATCTTCGAAAGTATTTTGGTTTGAGAAATTATAGAATAAAACAATCCATTTTATATTTTAGTGCTTTTTTTCCTGAAATGAAAGTATATACTTTTGATTAATTGGATTTTTAATAGCACTTCAATAACAAATTACCACAAACATCAGTTGCTTAAAATAACAGAAACTTAGTCTTTTGTCCTTCTGCAGTCCAGAACTCTGAAATCAAAGTGTCCTTAGTGCCATGCTCCCTCTAAAAGCTGTAGGGAAGATTAATTCCTAGCTTCTTCCAGCTTCTGCTGGCATTTAGCAATTCTAATTCCTTCCCTCTTCCAGCTTCTGCTGCATTCTTTAACTTGTAGCTGCCATCACTCCAATCTCTGCCTTCAAAATCACATGACCTTCTTCCTGTTTGTGCGTGTCTTTTTCCTATATACACACTGGACATTGAATTTAAGGAATCCCTAAATCCAGGATGATTTCATTCCAAGATCCTTAACTAATTATAGCTGCAAAGATATTACTTCCAAATAAGATACAATTTTGAGATTCCAATGGACATAAATTTTTGGAGAATGCTCTCTACTCACTATATGCATTATACTTCATTTGATTTGATAGTGTCAAGACAGGCTTAATGAAACCTCACAAACCTAAAAACAATGAGTTCAACTGGGGAAAAACAAAGAGGTTTCAGTTTCAGTTTTCTTAAATGATTTGAAATAAAGTTGAAAATTCTACCCAAAAAATGCAGTGAAAGTAGAACTTCAGCTTGGAATTACTAGAGGAGTTTGAAATAGAGATTATATATCAATGCATAAGGGAGTGGCAGGACTAGGTAGGGAGAGATATGTAGGGGGCCAGGGAATCAGACTCACAAAAATCCCAAAAATGTGGAGAGGAAAGGAAACCTGAGATACAAACCAGGGCATCCTGTCCTAGGTATCAAAGGTGGGGTCTATAACAGCTACTTGTGACTTGCAAAGAATTACCAGACCCTAAAAAGGAAGTAAGCCATTGAAGGTGTTAACACTATTCCTTATTCAATCATGATATCAATAGAGATGTTAAAAGGCTTTAGGTTCCCTTGTTGGCTTTCAACCAACACTACAAGCCAGCCCTGTCAGGATCCCTCTGCCTCCTAAGAACCTTCTCTGTCTCCTTGCTTAATAAATTTCTATTGCTTTACTCACTCTCCTTTGTCTGTGACATTCATTCTTTGACTCTGTGAGACAAGAACCTAGTTCTCACACTTTATCAGTAATCAAGTAAGAGCTCAAGAAGACTATGATAATCCCAGAAAAGAATATCACTTTCCACCTAGAAAACAAGCAAATGATAACAACGGATACCAGATAATTATTATAACTTTGTTGTAAAGTAGGTATTATTAGATTAAAACTAAAACTTAAGGATAAATTAAAAATAATGCAACTAAGTCCAAGGTTTAAATCTCTATCAGAAAGCTACATGCTAGGGGATCCCTGGGTGGTGCAGCGGTTTGGCGCCTGCCTTTGGCCCAGGGCGTGATCCTGGAGACCTGAGATCAAGTCCCACATCAGGCTCCCTGCGTGGAGCCTGCTTCTCCCTTGCCTGTGTCTCTGCCTCTCTCTCTCTATCATGAATAAATAAATAAAATCTTAAAAAAAAAAAGAAAGCTACATGCTTAAGTACTATTTATGTAAAATGACTATAGTAGCATTAAACTTTCATTTGAGGTCCATCCAAATAACTAGTAACAGTATTTTAAAATACCCTTTGTCCATCTGTAAGTATGATATAAAGGATAGTATATAAGGAGCTTTAAAATTCTTATTTTTATGATAGATCTATTTTGTTATGCTTCATCTAATATGAAAACCAGTATTCACAGATTAAGCAGTCTGGTAGCTATTGCACTGAAAAAAAAAAGTCTTCATCTATAAGCTTTAATAGACTCAATGCAACAATTTGTTTTCACATTTCACAAGAATGACATGTTAAGATCATCTGTAACTATTTTATTTATTTTATGTTCAAGTTTTTTATTTAAATCTAGTTAGTTAACATATAGTGTAGTATTAGTTCCAAGAGTAGCATCTAGTGATTCATCACTTACCATCTGTAATTTAAAATTGTATTAGAGTCGTTACATATGTCTTTAGCAGCAAAGATATTTTCATGCAAAATTCAAACAATTAAAAATGAAACATAGTTTCAACTGATATGCCATATTTTTATCAAGCAGCTTCAAAATGGGAATGATTATTTTCCCACATCAAAGTGCCTCTGTAAGAATAAAATAAAATGATAGTTGTAAAGCATTTACTAAATTTGATTCATACTCAATAAATTATAGGCAATTATAATAGTGGCAGTGATAGTTGTAGCAATAGTGTTCCTGTCATTGTCACAATCATTATCAGCATTATTATCATCAATGTAGTTAATGCCCTGGGGTTAGTGTAGGAGGAAGATACAGTTTTCTAAATTTTGGTTGAATAAGATCATTCAGCTACTTGTAGACCAAAGACTGAAACATATGTCTTCTCATTTCAAATTTCATGTTTTATTTACTGATGCATCAATATTATCTATACAACATTTATGCTAGTCTTAAGTTTAGGAGCATAATAAGGACACAAAAATACCTAGATACATTCTCGTAAGTGTGTTCTTTTGAAATAGTTATTTATATCCTAGAAAGGAGATAAGTAGTAAACAAATATGTTGAGGAAGACATTTAAGCTTATTATTATTATTATTATTATTATTATTATTATTACATTCACTAATGTCTTCCCTTTAAAATCAATAGCATTCTAGGTCACATGTGTCAATTTACTAAAACAAAACAAAACAAAAGACAAAAAACAACTTGGCCATGATATTTGTATGGAGAATTAGTCAAGTAAAAATTATACTTAAAGTTGTAATATTCTTAAAATGCAGATTGGGGGGCATTCCAACTGGTGGAGTATTAGTAGATACAGTCTCCATAGCCTTTCAGTTTGTTATGCTATAAACACACATGAATATACTCACACACATGCACAAGGATAAAAAAAAATCTTCTGCAGTTTCATTCATCTTTTAGGCAAATATTTATTCAGGATGTAATATGTGTTCATAGTGGGAAGTATTTTCATTTTGCTCATACCCTGCCCCCAGTTTTTTTTTAAGATTTTATTTATTTATTCATAGACACAGAGAGAGAGGGAGGCAGAGACACAGGTAGAGGAAGAAGCAGGCTCCATGCAGGGAGCCCGATGTGGGACTCGATCCGAGGTCTCCAGGATCACACCCCAGGCTGTGGGTGGCGCCAAACTGCTGCGCCACCAGGGCTGCCCTTGCCCATGCCCTTTAGAAAAGGTACTATCATAATACCACCACTGTCATTCTGATAAGTGCTTTTTGTTAAATCTTGACCATTACTGGACATCTCAAGTTGATTTTGCACTTAATCCAGCTGAAAAAAATTTAGTGGTAGCTAGTGCTGTTTTGAGTGAGAATTGAGATCAACTTTTAAAATAAATCTGTGTTCACCAAGTGCATTGTCTCTTATACATGTTTTGTTCTATTTCTTTCATAATCAGCAGGCAAGGTAGTGTTTTAGGATAAGCTCTAATGTTTGATCCTCTAGTAGGCCTCTGCCTCTTTGTTACCTGTGCATAAGGATGTGACTTCCTTGACTTCTGATTCTAGTCTTGCTCCCTTTTATTATTAATCTAAGTGATGAGAAATTCCTAATGGTTTTATTTAAGAGGACAGTTACTCTGTTAGTGGTAACAATACAGAGGAAACCCTACATGAAATAAGTGAAGATAACAGCTATACTTTACACAAGAAAGAAAAAGAAAGAAAAAGAAGAGAAAAGAGAAGAGAAGGGAAGGGAAGGGAAGGGAAGGGAAGGGAAGGGAAGGGAAAGGAAGGGAAGGGAAAAGAGAAGTAGTAAACCTGGAGATGGGAAAAAAAAGTAGAATTTTCCAGAGAAACTGACTGTATGTAGTAATACCCTTTTGAGCCATAGATCTCTTCTTGTATTAACCTCAACCTTTGTGCTCATTGTGTTCACTCTGAATGCACATGCCTAAAAGGGACACAATTATAATATCTGGTTTCCACTAGTCACAAAAGCACATAGATTTGAAGAATACCCAAATAATTTGACTTTCTTTCAACAGTACTGATACTGCTACCACCTCAGTGTATACATGGATCACTCTTCATTGTAATTTATCTCCCACCATTTTCCATTTTGTCCACTAATACTGTGTTACATAAAAGAGAATGGACTAAAAAAATGGAATGTTTTCCTAGTTGGATCATATTCTTGACATTAACAAATTTTGTTACTTCTCTTGTATAATATATCTTCTTCCTACTTTTCATCAGTTATACTCAATCATCTCTAACAATCTAGAAAATCTGATATAATATGAGAAATATTCATTTATTAGTAGGGAAAGGGCCAAGGGCAGGCTGCTTCAAGATGGGCCACTTTGGCATAAAGATTATTTTGAATTAAAAGTAATCAAAATGCATCAGATGCAGGAAAAGTTCTCTGTCTCCTCTCAGCTGCCTAAATTTACTTTGGAAAGGAAAGCCTGCACCAAGAAGAGAACTATTAACAGAGATTCCCTTTTATGTAAGAAATGTACCTACATTATAGGGAAACATTTGTGTTTTTGAAATATGTCCTTTCCTTTTCCTGCTAATGGCTCTCTCCCCTTTGTATATCCAGACCCTACCCCTCTCCTTAGTTCATATAAACTTCATGTTGCCTCATTGTCTTTAGAATTTCATTGTCTATGTGGGTTGTCCTCATCCCTACTACATTTTATTTTCTTCCATTAATCTGTCTCTTGTCAATTCGATTTTATGTCCAGCTAGAAGGACCATAAAGCAGAGGAAGGTCTCCCTCCACAACAGTAGTAAGAACTTGTTCACATCAGGAGGTTAATAAGAACATATGAAACTACATGACAAATATATACTATTGGAAAATTCTGAGCTTATAACATTCAGACCTGTTATTTTTTTTTCCCTCCCTCACTATATATAATTTAGTTTGGACAACGATTTTGTTGATTTAGTGTTGATTATTTTGGGGTCAATTTTTAAATAAGGGGATTAAAAATCCATGTCTCTGTCAAAGTAGGAATTGCTTTTCGGCATGTTTTTTTTTTCTTCCAGCATTTATTATTTTTTTAATATTTCTATCATCAAAACTGGTATCAATTTGTCATCCTATTTACATGCCTGCCAATATATTTCTATGCTTACTTTTAATTCTAATGCTCATCTAGATGTTACCAAATAGGACCCACTTATGGTGGCAGATTGTGTTGTATCTGTGGTGTGGATTAATGCAAAGACGATCCTTTTTGATATTTCCCACTTGATCTATTTTAACCTTTTCACGATAACAATTTTCAAATAAAAGCAAAAGTAGCACGGCACAGGAAATGCTTTTAGTTAAAATATAAAATTTAGGGAAACAAACACATTCTGAACTTGTCTTTTTTCATTACTGTGGTGAGGAGGAGCACTGAGTGTTATGCTATATTTTGGCAAATTGAACTCCAATAAAAAAAATTAAAAGAGAAAAATAAAATCTGTTGTTATTGCAAGTAAATCTTAATGAAACAACCATAAAAAGATCTATTGTGCTGCTGCAAAATAGAGAATAGTATTTTAATATTATATCCTTAAAGACTTTTTTGTTTATGACTTTATTTCTATTAGAAAGTTGAAAATTTTAGCCTATTTTTTAAGTTTTTTTTTATTTATTTAGTAATGAGACACACACACACACACACACACACACAGGCAGAGAGAGAAGCAGGCTCCATGCAGGGAACCCATTGTGGGACTGGATCCCGGGTCTCTGGGATCATACCCTTGGCTGAAGGTGGCACTAAACTGCTGAGCCACCCAGCTGCCCTTAACCTACTATTTAAGAATTATTATTCATAATGATAAGAGATGTAGATATCTATTATTTAAAGGCATTGAAACCATGGATATTTTCTTGAAAGAGATTATGGAAGTCATCATTCTAAGGGTATCCCTTCCTGAATATAATTCTAATACTGAGCCATTGAAGGCTGAATTTGTTCAACACAAGAAAAGTGTGAATATCTTAGGGTAAACATCAATACCCAAAATGGAACGGGTGAAAAAAAGTACACTTTGATTTCTTGAATAAATGATTTTTGCCCATGTCTAGATACTTGTTTAAATGTCCATGTTGTGAACACAAGTTACGTTAAAATGACAGGAAAAAATGCATACTTTCTGAGAATAAGTTATTAAAAATATAGAGCAATCTCTGGCTATGTTAATTGTATCTGTCTTTGTATTTACCCTTATTTCAAAATCAACCCAGCTCTACCCCCCTTTTTTTCTTGTGATTCATTGTAATCAAGGAGGCTCTCAGAGAACATTTTGTGTAGCTGTTAAAATGACAAGAAATGGAGATAAAATTTTAGGAGAAAAGACTTTTGGGAGCAAAAGTATCTAGAAATGTAGAAATTTGATCATTTATGATATGGTATATTCATCGTCTACAAAGAAGAATGAAGAAGGGA
Organism: Canis lupus dingo; assembly: GCF_003254725.2. Lineage (NCBI taxonomy): Eukaryota > Metazoa > Chordata > Mammalia > Carnivora > Canidae > Canis > Canis lupus. Next base: position 68,921,880 of record NC_064281.1, read on the forward strand.
CTAATGGCCTAAATGTTTTTGGAGTCTTGAAAATTAATTTAACCTGTCTCCTGAGGTTGAAAGGGAATTTTAAAAAAGAAGTTTTAAGTAAAAAGGAACAAAATAACCAAACACCACAGCTACAATGAGAAAAAAAAAAAAAAAAAGAACATAATTCAGTTGAACAGAATCTAATTAAGGTGTTCCTAAGAACTACCAAAATTAACACTTAGAGATAATACTTAATGTCTTTTAGATGTTTCTTATGTTTATTCCTAATTCATGTATTCCAACCAACCTAGTTCTTTTTTTAAGAAATGCATTCATGCTTGAGGTAAAGGCTTATTCATTAAAAATTAATGAAAAATAAGTAATATAAGTAAGAGAATATCTAATTGGAGGCATGTCTTTTCTTCACAAAAGCCTATGTGGGCTAAATATATAACTGAGTTTTGTAATGCTGATCCAAGATTTCTTATATGGCTCTCATACTGGTACATGAGATTTATAATGTCGTGATATCCCCTTATGAAATGACTGAAGAAAGCAGAAGTTGAAGACAGTTTCAGAAGAACAGAATTTTTTACTATTGGACATAGAATATTGGCATTAAGAAATATATTTGCAATAACAAATTAGAGCTGATTTTCAATTTTGTTTTGTTTTGTTTTCCTTTGCTTCCTTTGCCTCCATTTTATCCTAAATCAGTGGAAGTCTGAGGGGAAAACAGCAGGGAAGGTAAGATTATAAATTTAAAAGAAAATTGATTTCAAAATATATTGTACTATTTTTTCTTAATATTTTGAAACCACAGTATTTACTCCATGGCCTTAAAACTATAAGTATTTAAGATGATATATGTTGTGATTCTACCTTAAAAGATCTTCAAACTGAACTGTATCCACATTTTGTATCATTTACACAGTCCTGGATGCAATTTTCAAACTAATTTAATTTAATTTAATTTAATTAATTTTATTTTTGACCAACACTTTTCTTTTCCCACTGTGCCAAAACAACATTCTGCTTAAAGCATTACTTTGTGAATATTCTGTGAATAGTTATTTTATTATTAATTTTAGCAATAAAAGGGACCATTTCGTTGTCAATTCACAATTTGGCTTTCACAGCAAAAATCCGTGAATATGAAGCATGATGATATCTGATAGGATCACAAGGAAAGTAGGATAACTAAACTAAACAAACATAGTTAATCAGTAAATTGATATTCAAAGTTTTAGGATGTCATGTTTCAAGGTGAAAATTTTAAGTTCTGCTTATATATATGGATAGTCTAGTTGTCTAGAAAAAATTGGTTTTCTCAGTTTAAAAAATAAACTATCTCAAACATATTGTTAAATTTTAGTTACCTCATTAGTTAAACTACAACACCACTAAAATAAACAGTTTTTGAACTGTTCACTGGCATTTAATCTTTCCTAGAATTATGAATTGGTTTCCTCACCATGTTGTGGGGTTGAAAGAAATTTTCCCTTGAGCTTCTGATGGAAGATATTTTGGAAACTAAATTCAACAAGTGTTAAAAGCTGTGATATTAGAACCAAAATGTTACCATAACTTTATGCTAGGTTAAATGGGAGCATAATCTTTAAGATGGATGTATCCTAGTCTAGTTTAAGAGACCAAATTTTGTGTTTGAAAAGGAACTTGCCAAAGGGTGGTCTCGGTTATGTCAGAAATGTTAGTCTTGAATGTCTTTATCAAGGGTGAGAACTACCTGAAAATAAATCCTGTCTAGAATGTCAAAATAAATCTTATTAATATTTGAGAAATAAACTAAAATAATGTACTAGAGAATTTTCAATGAATATATATATCTGACAGTTTTCAAATGCCTGTCTAAATTATCACTGTGGCTTTTGAGTGATGTCTTTTTGAGAGTCAGCTACTCCAAGGAAGCAAAAGATCATAAAAGAGATTTCAAATTAAGAGGAGGGAAAAAAGGGTAGTAAAATATTACTAGCTATATAAAGTGAATAAGAGAGAGGGAGAGAGAGGGAGAGAAGTTCTAGAGATTTTAGTATTCTAACATTCTCAACCATTCTATAACTTTAGAAGTGGGCCTGTTCAGTTATTTAAAAGCCGAGAATTTTGAACAACAGAAATATTGGCAACTTTTATCTAATGTAGCTATCCTACAAATAGGAAAATGTATTGGTTTCAAAAAAAATAGGATTCTATTTACAGAACTCTGGGGGTGAACTCATTTTCCTGTTCAGAAAACACTGGGTCATTAAATTTTAAAACAAAACACAGCAATAGTAGATATAAAAACATAATCACAATATAATTAGCAATGGAATGTATTATTTCTATTAAAAGATATATATATATACATATATAAATGTCAAATGAAAATTTTATATATATATATATATATATATATATATATGTCAAATGAAAGCAAATCTGGACTTAGGGAGAGACTTTACTCAGAATAGGGAGAAGACTCTGATCTAAGAAATCTACAAGGTTCTTAAAACTCAACAGATAAATGAATGTTTTTGTTGTTGTTGTTAAGGGAAAACAGAATATTTTAAGAAACTGGACAAGCAAGATAAATGAACAGTGAGGTCCAAAAAAAAGTGTCTCACTGCAGACAGATGATTCCCAGGAGACCTTGAAAAGGAGACATGTTCTACTTTATTAGTGCTTGCTTATAGCTTAGGGGCAAACAGGACTCAGGGGCTTGTAAGAAACAGAGATACCTGTCTAAAGTTTGGTCAAAGCAAAGCAGAAAGTAGGAAAGGGACAACTATGAAAACTTGGTTATTTTTTCCATTACCTTTCTATTTTCTTTCTATACCACGGTAAGTACATTACCTTTCTATACCACGGTAAGTACAATAAAAATAAGTCACTAATATTGTGCTTACTCTGTTTCAAGCACTTGTGTGTATATGCATTATGTGTGTATATGTACATACACACATATATATGTATATATGTATATCTATGCACATATTTAGTCTTAAAAATAATGCTATAAGCTCTTTTACAGTTAAAAAACAAAAACAAAAAAACATAGTACAGAGCTTACATGACTTGCCTAGGCTTACATAGCTCATGAGAAGAAGACCCATGGTTTGACCCAAGCAACCATGTTCAGGAAACCTCTTTTAAAAAAGAAAAAAGATATCAAAAAAAAAGAAAAAAGAAAAAAGAAGAAGGGAAAAGATAAATGTTAAATCACAGAACAAATACTTATTTTATCTCAAAATACTTGTCTTATTCTATTTTAATACTTACATTGAACATTCTTAATGTCATAAGATGTGTCTAGAAGAATAAAAAAATACTTCTGTCAAATATGATGGTGCTTCAGACCTATCATCAAGCAGTTTCACTAGCATATATATATATTGTATACCTAGCCCAATATAATATGGTTCACATATACCATGGAGATTAGGTCTGTCCTCTGAGGCCCTTTATTTTTGGTTCATAGCATTATGTAAATGTTTGAAGGTTATTTTGAATACAAAATACAAGAAGATTTAAACCTTAAATATATTAAGTGTCAGAATATTTGTCAACTTTGGATTTATTGCAAATGTTTACATAAGAGTTAAATTTACCTCTTGAACTCCTGAACCTTACCTGTTTAAGTTTTTCTTTAATACAAATTATAAAATATGGCATTCATATTCAACTTAATTCAGAGTAAGTGAAAAATATAAGGATACTGCATTTCTAAAAAAAAAAGAAAAGAAAAAACATACATAAAATATTATCTTAACTAAGAATGAATATCATCTTTGCTAAATGAATGCTTTAATGTCTTTTAGATTCTAAACCTTTTAAGGACCTAGAATTTCTCAGTGACATCCCCATCTATTTAATTTTCACTCATTTTCTCTTCTTTCCCTTTATTCCCTTTCGATAATTTGTATATTCCCCAAATGAATGAGACCATATAATGTTTGTCCTTCTCCGATTGACTTATTTCACTCAGCATAATACCCTCCAGTTTCATCCACGTCAAAACAAATGGTGGGTATTTGTTTTTTCTAATGGCTGAGTATTATTCCATTGTATACATAAACCACATCTTCTTTATCCATTCATCTTTCGATGGACACTGAGGCTCCATCCAAAGTTTGGCTACTGTTGATATGGCTGCTATAAACATTGGGGTGCAGGTGTCCCGGCGTTTCAGTGCATCTGTATCTTTGGGGTAAATCCCCAGCAGTGCAATTGCAGGGTCGAAGGGCAGATCTATTTTTAACTCTTTGAGGAAACTCCACACAGTTTTCCAGAGTGGTTGTACCAGTTCACAATCCCACCAACAGTGCAAGAGGGTTCCCCTTTCTCCACATCCTCTCCAACAATTGTGTTTCTTGTCTTGTTAATTATCACCATTCTCACTGGTGTGAGGTGGTATCTCATTGTGGTTTTGATTTGTATTTCCCTGATGCCAAGTGATGCAGAGCATTTTCTCATGTGCATGTTGGCCATGTCTATGTCTTCCTCTGAAATTTCTGTTCATGTCTTTTGCCCATTTCACGATTGGATTCTTTGTTCCTTTGCTGTTGAGTTTAATAAGTTCTTTATAGATCTTGGAAACTAGCCTTTTATCTGATAGGTCCTTTGCAAATATCTTCTCCCATTCTGTCGGTTGTCTTTTAGTTTTGCTGACTGTTTCTTTTGCTGTGCAGAAGCTTCTTATCTTGATGAAGTCCCAATAGCTCATTTTTGCTTTTGTTTCTCTTGTTTTCATGCATATGTCTTGCAAGATGTTGCTGTGGCCAAGTTCAGAAAGGGTGTTGCCTGTGTCCTCCTCTAGGATTTTGATGGAATCTTGTCTCACATTTAGATGTTTCATCCATTTTGAGTTTATCTTTGTGTATGGTGTAAGAGAATGGTCTAGTATCATTCTTCTGCATGTGGATGTCCACTTTTCCCAGCATCATTTATTGAAGAGACTGTCTTTTATCCAGAGGATAGTCTTTCCAGCTTTGTGGAATATTAGTTGGCCATAAAGTTGAGGGTCCACTTCTGGGTTCTCTAGTCTGTTCCATTGATCTATATGTCTGTTTTTGTGCCAGTACCACACTGTCTTGATGACCACAGCTTTGTAGTACATTCTGAAATCTGGCATTGATGCCCCAGATATGGTTTCTTTTATTATTCCCTTGGCTATTCAGGGTCTTTTCTGATTCCACACAAATCTTAGGATGATTTATTCCAACTCTCTGAAGAAAGTCCATGGTATTTTGATAGGGATTGCATTAAACGTCTAAATTGCTCTGGGTAACATTGACATTTTCACAATATTAATTCTTCCAATCCATGAACATGGAACATCATTCCATCTCTTTGTGTCTTCCTCAATTTCTTTCAGAAGTGTTCTGTAGTTTTTAGGGTATAGATCCTTTACCTCTTTGGTTAGGTTTCTTCCTAGGTATCTAATGCTTTTGGGTGCAATTGTAAATGGGATTGACTCCTTAATTTCTCTTTCTTCAGTCTCACTCTTAGTGTAGACATGCCACTGATTTATGGACATTGATTTTCTATCCTGTCACTCTGCCGAATTGCTGTAGGAGTTCTAGAAATCTTGGGCTGGAGTCTTTTGGGTTTTCTACGTACAGTACCATCTCATCTGTGAAGAGGGAGAGTTTGACTTCTTTGCCAATTTGAATGCCTTTTATTTATTTCTGTTGTCTGATTGCTGAGGCTAGGATTTCTAATACTATGTTGAATAGCAGTGGGGAGAGTGGACATCCCTGTCTTGTTCCTTATCTTATGGGAAAGGCTCCCAGTGTTTCCCCATTGAGAATGATATTTGCTGTGGGCTTTTCGTAGATGGCTTTTAAGATGCTGAGGAATATTCCCTCTATCCCTATACTCTGAAGAGTTTTGATCAAGAATGGATGCTGTGTTTTGTCAAATGCTTTCTCTGCATCCATTGAGAGGATCATATGGTTCTTGTTTTTTCTCTTGCTGATACGATGAATCACATTGATTGCTTTACAAGTGTTGAACCAGCTTTGCATCCCGGGGATACATCCCACTTGGTCATGGTGAATACACTTCTTAATGTATTGTTGGATCCTATTGGCTAGTATCTTGTTGAGATTTTTTCATCCATGTTCATCAGTGATATTGGTCTATAGTTCTCCTTTTTGGTGGGGTCTTTGTCTGGTTTTGGAGTTAAGGTGATGCTGGCCTCATAGAATCATTTTGTTGTTATTCATTTCTTTCTATCTTTCCAAACAGCTTAGTAGAATAAGTGTGGTTTCTTCTTTAAACGTTTCCTAGATTCCCCCTGGGAAGCCATCTGGCCCTGGACATTTGGGTCTTGGGAGGTTTTTGATGACTGCTTCATTTTCCTCCCAGGTGATCAGCATGTTCCAGTTTTCTATTTCTTCCAGTTCCAGTTTTGGTAGTTTGTGGTTTTCCAGAAATGCATTCATTTCTTCTAGGTTGCCTAAATTATTGGCGTAAAGGTGCTCATAAGTTTTTAAGATCATTTGTATTTCCTTGGTATTGGTGGTGATCTCTCCTTTTTCATTCATGACTTTATTAATTTGAGTCTTCTTTCTCTTCTTTTTAATAAGGTTGGCTAATGGTTTATCTATCTTATTAATTCTTTCAAAGAACCAACTCCTGGTTTTGTTGATCTGTTCCACAATTCTTCTGGTCTCTATTTCATTGAGTTCTGCTCAAATCTTTATTAACTCTCTTCCTCTGCTGGGTGAAGGCTTTATTTGCTGTTCCTTCCGCAGCTCCATTAGGTGCAAGGTTGACGTTGTATTTGCGTTTTTCTAGTTTTTTGATGGATGATTGTATTGCGATGTATTTCCCCTCAGGACTGCTTTTGCTGTATCCTCAAAATTTTGCACAGCTGTATCTTCATTCTAATTAGTATCCAGGAACATTTTTAATTCTTCTCTAATTTCCTGGTTGACCCTTTCATCTTTTAGCAGGATGGTCTTTAACCTCCACGTTTTTGAAATACTTCTATACTTCTTGTGATTTAGTTTTATTTTCAGAGCAGTATGATCTGAAAACATGCAGGGGACAATCCCAGTATTTTGGTATCAGTTGAGACCTGATTTGTGACCCAGTATGTGGTCTATTCTGGAGAAAGTTCCATGTCCACTTGAGAAGAATGTGTTTTCAGTTGTGTTTGGATGTAAAGTTCTGTAAATATCAGAGAAATCCATCTGGTCCAACGTGTCATTTAAAGCTCTTGTCGGGATCCCTGGGTGGTGCAGCGGTTTAGCGCCTGCCTTTGGCCCAGGGCGCGATCCTGGAGACCCGGGATCGAATCCCACGTCGGGCTCCTGGTGCATGGAGCCTGCTTCTCCCTCTGCCTGTGTCTCTGCCTCTCTCTCTCTCTCTCTCTGACTATCATAAATAAATTATTAAAAAAAAAGCTCTTGTTTCTTTTGAGATGTTGTGCTTAGAAGATCTATCAATTACAGAAGTCCCTGTGTTCACGTCTCCACGTATAAGTGTATTATTATCTAAGTATGTCTTAACTTTGCTTATTAATTGATTGATATGCTTGGCAGCTTTCGCATTCAGGGCATAAATATTCGTGGTTGTTAGGTCCTCTTTTTGGATAGATCCTTTAAGTATGATATAGTGTCTCTCTTCATCTCTTACTACAGTCTTTGGGATAAACTTTAATTTATCTCATATGAGGATTGCTACCCCTGCTTTCTTTTGAGGACAATTTGAATGGTTAAAGGTTCTTCAACCTTTTATTTTCAGGCTGTAGGTGTCCTTATGTCTAACATGAGTCTCTTGTAAACAGCAAATAGATCGGTCTTGCTTTTTTATCCAGTCTGAAACCTTGCATCTTTTGATGGGATCATTAAGCCCATTCACATTCAGACTTACTCTTGATAGATAAGAATTTAGTGTCATCCTTATACCTTTTCAATCCCCGTTTTTGTGGATTGTTTCCTCCGACTTCCTCTTTCTTTTACAGAGTCCCCCTTAATATTTCTTGCAGAGCTGGTTTAGTGGTCACATATTCTTTCAGTTTCCGCCTATCTTGGAAGCTCTTTATCTCTCCTTCTATTGTGAATGAGAGCCTTGCTGGATAAAGTATTCTTGGCTGCATGTTCTTCTCATTTACGACCCTGAATATATCCTCCTAGCCGTTTATGGCCTGCTAGGTCCCTGTGGAGAGGTCTCCTGTTAACCTGATACTTCTCCCCATAAAGTTTTGGGATTTCTTGTCTCTTGCTGCTTTAAGGATCTTCTCTTTATCTTTGGAATTTGCAAGTTTCACTCTTAAATGTCAGGGTGTTGATCGGCTTTTATTGATTTTAGCGGGGGATCTCTCTATCTCCTGGATCAGAATACCTGTTTCCCTTTCCAAGTTAAGGACAGTCTCAGCTATGATTTGTTCAAATACATTTTCTGGTCTTCTGTCTCTTTCACCGCCCCCTGGAACCCATTTAAATGTAGATTTTTTCCTTCTGAGGCTGTCATTTATTTCCCTTAACCTTTCCTCAGGATCTTTTAATTGTTTTTCTCTTTTTATCTCAGCTTCCTTCCTTGCCATCTACTTGTCTTCTATGTCACTCACTTGTTCTTCTACCTCATTAACCCTCATCATTAGGACCTCCAGTTTGGATTGCATCTCATTCAATTGATTTTTAATTTCTGCCTCAGTAGATCTAAATTCTGCAGTCATGATGTCTCTTGAATCATTTTTGTTTTTTTCTAGAGCCACCAGCAGCTTTATAATTGTGCTTCTGAATTGGCTTTCTGACATCGAATTGTAATCCAAATTCTGTAACTCTGTGGGAGAGAGTACTCTTTCTGATTCTTTCTTTTGTGGTGAGTTCTTTCTTCAAGTCATTTTGCTCAGTGAAAAGTGGCTAAAAACAAGTTGTTCTGGAAAAAGGAAGGAAAAAGAGAGAGAAAAAAAGGAGGGGAACAAATTAAATACAAAAAAAAAGAGGGTTATCCTCTGATTCTATATAGTTTAAGTCCCTAGTCTTTCCCTGGTACTTTCCAGGGCTGCTTGGTCAATACCTTGGTCTTTCCCTGTCCTTCCAGCTAGTCTTCTGGGGAAGCAGCCTGCTTGTGCTGATTCTCAAGTGTGTGCACCTGGGACATCTGCCCTGCCCCTTAGTGCATGGCTCAGTGGGAGACGTTTATTCTGTGAGGCCCCTGCTCTCTGGTGGCCCTGCTGAGTCCCAGGCACAAGGTAACACCAGGGAGAACAACAACAGTGGCAGCAGCTAGTTCTCCAGCCCTGGAGTCAACTCTAGCAGTAACTACTGCAGTCTCCCAGTCTGCAGGGGCCTGGAATCTCCGGGGGTAGGGGGCACTGATCTGTACAGCTCAGGGCCTCCCAGTGGCAGAAGCGTCCTCACTGTCCTGTGCTCTCCCAGCCTCCATCTGTCCTGGGGTAGTGCTGGATCCTGGGCTGTGTCCCCAGGTGCCCTGGGCTCCGGGGCCTGCGCTGCTGGAATTGGGTTCCTGGTGCTGTGCAGGCCCCTCCACATGGAGCCGCTGCCTGAGCTGCTCCCGAGGCCCCACTGGGCGGGCACTCCAGCCCTTTAGGGAGCTCGGCCTGCAGTGTGTGGTGTACTTTCCCCCTTGGCACACTTCCTCTATTAATGACCCTGGGAGCCTGGGGACATCACTGTCCCTCCTGGGATCCTGCCCTAGTTCCCTGTGAGCGCCTTTCTCTTCAGGAAGATTGGTAATGTTCCTGCTTCTCTGGGACTTGGCTTTCCTTTCCTGAAAGCTCTCACTGCCTGGCCTTAGCCCAGCTCCTTTTCGGGGTCCTTCCCCCTTGGATGATTTTTTTATTGATTTATTTTTTTTCCCTTCTTCCCACCTTGATAGAAGCACGACTCATCTCCCTGTAGCATTCCAGCTGTTCTCTCTTTAAATCTCAGGCCGAAATCGTAGGTTTTCAGGATGATATGAAAGTTATCTAGGTACATTTGCGGGGAAAGGTGACTTGGGTGCCCTACTCTTCTGCCATCTTGCCCTGCCTCCGATTTATAAGCAAATTACCATATGTTTTACTTTCTAAAATAGAAATCATCTTTGCAACTACAATACATTTCCATATTACTTTATAGTCTCCCGTTTATTTCCTCTTAATTACAGAAATATCCAGCTCTTTTTTTTTTTTTTTTTTTGGAAGCCTTGAAAAATGTATCAGTATTTATGGAGAGTAAAATTTTCCCTCCTCATCTTGTCAAACATTTCAGTCAGACATTTCTGAGTAGCCCATCTCAGGGCAGGAAAAAAAAATTCTGTCTTTGGTGGATATCAACAGAACTTTAGATTATGGATATGTGTTTATATAGACTAAGGGATAATGTATGCATTGGACAAGGGTTTGAATCAGCAATGCTAAATGAAGTTCTACTGTCTAGAAGAAACAGCCTTAAATGTCTGGAATTTTGAGGATAAGAGGCTTCCAGGGACCCTTGAATGTATTAAAACTACTTCAGGGTAGCTTTTTAAACCATAGTTGGATTTTGATTGGAGTGATGTCTTACTTCCATTTCCAGAGCCTACCTGCCTGACTGCTTGCCTGGAACTTTTTATTTTTGACTTTGAGTACCCCAAAGGATAACTGCCCACCATGGCTCCTATCACACTGTCAGTTGGCTACCATTAGTCCTTACAGTCAGTTTCCTGGTCCAATTGGATAGACTTTACCTCACCTGATCTCAACAACCATCTTGTTCTTTAGCAGACCCTGAGGCATATGCACACAGCATCTGTAATCCAGTTTCTGCATTGAGTCCCTTACCAATACCAATGAACTATGGTAGCTACAAAGAAAACATAATATGCATCCATCCATACACATTCACAAACGTGCTTCCATGTAAACAACATACACATGTATGCAGTTTAACACTCAAAGCTAATTATCATATTGTTGTAAAGTTAATTCTAAGAAAGTAGAGATAATAACTTTGAATGTAAATGGGCGAAATACAACAGTCAAAAGACAGTGGCAGAGTGGACTTAAAAGACAAAACAAAAAAACAACAATAAAAACAAGACCCATCTATATGTTGCCTACAAAAGACTCATGTCAGACCTAAAGACACCTGCAGATTTAAAGTGAGGTGGGTGGAGAAATCTATACGATACGTAACGATGAGAAAAGACAACCAGGATAGCAATACTTATATTGGACAAATTAGACTTTAAAACAAAGACTGATTCCAAAACCAGACAAAGACCCCACCAAAAAGGAGAATTGCAGACCAATATCCCTGATGAACATGCATGCAAAAATTCTCAACAAGATACTAGCCAATAGGATCCAAGAGTACATTAAGAAAATTATTCACCATGACCAAGTAGGACTTATTCCTGGGACACAAGGCAGGTTCAACACTCGTAAAACAATCAATGTGATTCATCATATCAGCAAGAGAAAAACCAAGAACCATATGATCCCCTCATTAGATGGAGAGAAAGCATTTGACAAACTACAGCATCCATTCCTGATCAAAACTCTTCAGAGTGTAGGGATAGAGGGAACTTTCCTCGACATCTTAAAAGCCTTCTACGAAAAGCCCACAGCAAATATCATTCTCAATGGGGAAGCACTGGGAGCCTTTCCCCTAAGATCAGGAACAAGACAGGGATGTCCACTCTCACCACTGCTATTCAACATAGTACTGGAAGTCCTAGCCTCAGCAATCAGACAACAAAAAGACATTAAAGGCATTCAAATTGGCAAAGAAGAAGTCAAACTCTCCCTCTTCACCAATGACATGATACTCTACATAGAAAACCCAAAAGCCTCCACCCCAAGATTGCTAGAACTCATACAGCAATTTGGCAGCGTGGCAGGATACAAAATCAATGCCCAGAAATCAATGGCATTTCTATACACTGACAGTGAGACTGAAGAAAGAGAAATTACAGAGTCAATCCCATTAAAATTACACCCAAAAGCATAAGATACCTAGGAATAAACCTAACCAAAGAGGTAAAGGATCTATACCTTAAAAACTATAGAACATTTCATACCCTAAAAAGTTTAAAATGCTTCTGAAAGAAATTGAGGAAGACACAAAGAGATGGAAAAATATTCCATGCTCATGGATTGGAAGAATTAATATTGTGAAAATGTCAATGTTACCCCGGGCAATTTAGACGTTTAATGCAATCCCTATCAAAATACCATTGACTTTCTTCAGAGAGTGAGAACAAATTATTTTAAGATTTGAGTGGAATCAGAAAAGACCCCGAATAGCAAGGGGAATTTTAAAAAAGAAAACCATATCTGGGGGCATCACAATGCCAGATTTCAGGTTGTACTACAAAGTTGTGGTCCTCAAGACAGTGTGGTACTGGCACAAAAACAGACACATAGATCAATGGAACACAATAGAGAATCCAGAAATGGACCCTCAACTTTATGATCAACTAATATTTGATAAAGGAGGAAAGACTACCGATTGGAAGAAAGACAGTCTCTTCAATAAATGGTGCTGGGAAAATTGGACATCCACATGCAGAAGAATGAAACTAGACCACTCTCTTTCACCATACACAAAGATAAACTCAAAATGGATGAAAGATCTAAATGTGAGAAAAGTTTCCATCAAAATCCTAGAGGAGAACACAGGCAACACCCTTTTAGAACTTGGCCACAGTAACTTCTTGCAAGATACATCCATGAAGGCAAAAGGAACAAAAGCAAAAATGAGCTATTGGGACTTCATCAAGATAAGAAGCTTTTGCACAGCAAAGGATACAGTCAACAAAACTAAAAGACAACCTACAGAATGGGAGAAGATATTTGCAAATGACATATCAGATAAAGGGCTAGTTTCCAAGATCTATAAAGAACTTATTAAACTCAACACCAAAGAAACAAACAATCCAATCATGAAATGGGCAAAAGACATGAACAGAAATCTCACAGAGGAAGACATAGACATGGCCAACATGCACATGAGAAAATGCTCTGCATCACTTGCCATCAGGGAAATACAAATCAAAACCACAATGAGATACCACCTCACACCAGTGAGAATGGGGAAAATTAAGAAGGCAGGAAGCCACAAATGTTGGAGAGGATGCAGAGAAAAGGGAACCCTCTTACACTGTTGGTGGGAATGTGAAGTGGTGCAGCCACTCTGGAAAACTGTGTGGAGGTTCCTCAAAGTGTTAAAAATAGACCTGCCCTACGACCTAGCAATTGCAGTGTTGGGGATTTACCCCAAAGATTCAGATGCAATGAAACGCCAAGACACCTGCACCCCGATGTTTATAGCAGCAATGTCCACAATAGCCAAACTGTGGAAGGAGCCCTGGTGTCCATCGAAAGATGAATGGATAAAGAAGATGTGGTCTATGTATACAATGGAATATTACTCAGCCATTAGAAACGACAAATACCCACCATTTGCTTCAACGTGGATGGAACTGGAGGGTATTATGCTGAGTGAAGTGAGTAAATCGGAGAAGGACAAACATTATATGTTCTCATTCATTTGGGGAATATAAATAATAGTGAAAAGGAATAAGGGAAGGGAGAAGAAATGTTTGGGAAATATCAGAAAGGGAGACAGAACATAAAGACTCCTAACTCTGGGAAACGAACTAGGGGTGGTGGAAGGGGAGGAGGGCGGGGGGTGGGGGTGAATGGGTGACAGGCACTGAGGGGGGCACTTGACAGGATGAGCACTGTTTGTTATTCTGTATGTTGGTAAATTGAACACCAATAAAAAAATAAATGTATTCTAAAAAAAACCATGCAGTCTGGAGAAAAAAAAATAAAAAAAAATTAAACAAAGACTGTAACAAGACACAAAGAAGGATATTAAACAATAATAAAGGGGACAATCCAAGAACAGAATATAACAATTATAAGTATTTATTCACCCAATATGGAAACACGTTAGTACATAACACAGTTAATAACAAATATAAAACATGTAATTGACAGCAATACAATGATGGTAGGGGACTTTAACAGCTCACTTACATCAATGGGTAGACTATCGAACCAAAAAAAGTAACAAGGAAATAATGTTTTTAAATAACATACTGGATCAGGTGGATTTAACTGATATACTCAAACATTCTATTCTTTTTTTAAAAAAGATTTTATTTATTTATTCATGAGAGACACACACACACACAGAGAGAGAGAGAGAGAGAGAGAGAGAGAGCCAGAGACACAGGCAGAGGGAGAAGCAGGCCCCATGCAGGCAGCCCGATGTGGGACTTGATCCCGGGACTCCAGGATCATGCCCTGGGCTGAAGGCGTCGCTAAACCAGGCTATCCTCAAATCTTCTATCTTAAAACATCAGAATACATTTTTTTTTCAAATGCACAGGACCATTCTCCATGACTGATCAAATATTAGGTCATAAAACAAATCTTAACAAATTTAAAAAAAAGATGAAGTCATACCAAGTATCTTTTCTGACCATAACAGTATAAACTAGATATCAAAAGAAAAAATCTGGAACAACCATTGTTAAATGGAGGTTAAATAACATACTAAAAAACAATCCATTACTCAGTCAAGAAATCAAAGAAAATAATTAAAAATTACATGGAAATAAATGAAAATGAAGACACAGCAGTCCAAAATCTTTGGGATAGCACAAGGACTTCAGAGGAAAGTTTAGAGAATAGAAGCCTAACTCAAGAAACAAGAAAAATCTCAAAGAAACAAACTAATCTTGCACATAAAGGAGTGAGAAAAAGAAGAACAAATAAAACCCAAACCCACAAAAAGGAAGGAAATAGACTTGAATAGAAATAAATGATATATAAACAAAATAAAATTAAAATGAAACAAAAAAAACAAAAACCCAACCAGAAAAAAACCACAAACAATAGATCCAGAAATGTAGAAGTAGGATCTTGAAAATAATAATAATAATAATAATAATAATAATAATAAAAATCTCTACCCATATTCATCAAAAGAGATAGAGACAGAGAAATAGAGAAGACATAAACAAAATCATTAAATAAATAGGAGAAATGACCAACACCACAGAAATACAAACACTCGTATCAGAATATTAAGAAAATTTATATGTCAAAAATGAGGATAACCACATTTATATTTATAAATGGATAAATTCTGAGAAATATATAACCTACCAAAACTGAAGCAGGAAGAAATAGAAAATAACAGACTGATTACGAACAATGAAAATGAATCAGTCCTGCCACATTGTCAAGTTGCTGTATGAGTTCTAGCAATCTTGGGGTGGAGTCTTTTGGGTTTTCTCTGTTCAGTATCATGTCATCTTCAAAGAGGGAAAGTTTGGCTTCTTCTTTGCCAATTTGAATGCCTTTTATTTATTCCTGTTGCCTGATTGCTGAGGCTAGGACTTCTAATACTATGTTGAATAGCAGTGGGGAGAGTGGATATCCCTGTTGTGTTGTTGATCTTAGGGGAAAGGCTCCTAGTGTTTCCGCATTGAGAATGATATTTGCTGTGGGCTTATCGTAGTGGCTTTTAAGATGTCGAGGAAAGTTCCCTCTATCCCTACACTCTGAAGAATTTTGATCAGGAATGGATGCTGTATTTTGTCAAATGCTTTCTCTGCATCTATTGAGAGGATCATATGGTTCTTGGTTTTTCTCTTGCTGATATGATCTATCACATTGATTGTTTTACGAGTGTTGAACTAGCCTTGCATCCTGGGGATAAACCCACTTGGTCATGGTGAATACATTTCTTAATGTATTGCTGGATCCTATGGATAGTATCTTGTTGAGAATTTTTGCATCTGTGTTCATCGGGGATATTGGTCTATAGTTCTCCTTTTTGGTGGGGTCTTTGTCTGGTTTTGGAATCAAGGTAATGCTGGCCTCTTAAAACGAGTTTGGAAGTACTCCAACCCTATCTTTTGGAATAGCTTTCACAGAATGGGTGTTATTTCTTCTTTAAATGTTTGATGGATTTATACAGAAATGGGCCTTCAACTCTATTGTCAACTCATATTCGACAAAACTGGAAAAGTATCCACTGGAAAAAGGACAGTGTCTTCAATAAACGGTGCTGGGAAAACTGGACGGCCACGTGCAGAAATATGAAACTAGACCATTCTCTTACACCATACACAAAGATAAACTCAAAATGGATGAAACATCTAAATGTGAGACAAGAATCCTTCAAAATCCTAGAGGAGAACACAAATAACACTCTTTTTGAACTTGGCCACAGCAACTTCTTGCAAGATACATGGAAGCAAGGGAAACAAAAGCAAAAATAAACTATTGAGAGTTTATCAAGATAAGAAGCTTCTGCACAGCAAAAGATAGAGTCAGCAAAACTAAAAGACACCCTGCAGATTGGGAGATGATATTTGCAAATGACCTATCAGATAAAGGGCTAGTATCTAAGATCTATAAAACTTATTAAACTCAACAGCAAAGAAACAAACAATCCAATCACAAAATGGGAAAAAGACATGAACAGAAATTTCACCAAAGAAGACACAGGCATGGCCAACAAGGACATGAGAAAATGCTTCGCATCACTTGCCATCAGGGAAATACAAATCAAAACCACAATGAGATACCACCTCACACCAGTGAGAATGGGGAAAATTAACAAGACAGGAAACAAAAAATGTTGGAGAGGATGTGGAGAAAAGGGAACCCTATTGCACTTTTGGTCAGAATGTGCACTAGTACAGCCACCCTGGAAAACTGTGTGGAGGTTCCTCAAAGAGTTAAGAATAGAGCTACCCTATGACCCAGCAATTGCACTGCTGGGGGTTTACTCCAAAGATACAGATGCAGTTAAAAACCGAGATACCTACACCCCAATGTCCACAATATCCAAACTGTGGAAGGAGCTTCGGTGTCCATTGAAAGATGAATGGATAAAGAAGATGTGGTATATATATAAATATTACTCAGCCATTAGAAATGATGAAGACCCACCATTTGCTTTGATGTGGATGGAACTGGAGGGTATTATGCTGAGTTCAGTAGGTCAATCCAAGATGGACAAACATTATATGGTTTCACTCATACGGGGAATATAATAAATAGTGAAAGGGAATAAAGAGGAAAGGAGAGAAAATCAGTGGGAAAAATCAGAGAGGGTGACAGAACATGAGAGACTCCTAACTCTGGGAAATGAACAAGGGCAGTGGAAGGGAAGTTAAGTGGGCAGATGGGTGACTGTGTGACGGGCATTGAGTGTGCACTATCGGGATGAGCACTGGGTGTTATACTATATGTTGGCAAATCTAACTCCAATAAAAAATATACAAAAAAAAAAAAGAAAATGAATCAGTAATATAAAAACTCCCAACAAACATAAGTCCAGTGCCTTACAGATGTAGAGGCAAATTCTACCAAACATTTAAGGAAGAGTTAAAACCCATTCTTCTAAAAATATTCCAAAAAATGGAAGAGGAAGAAAAAATTTCCAAATTTATTCTGTGGGACCAGTATCACTCTAATACAAAAATGATAAAGACACCAGATAAAAAGAAATACAGGGCAATATTTCACATGAATATAGATGCAAAAGTCCATAACATAATATTAACAAAGCAAGTACAACAATACATTAAAAATTTTTGAGGGGAACCAGGAAAGTGGTGGCAGAGTAGGCGAAGTCTATTTTTGCTTCATCCCTCAAACTCAACTAGATAACTGTCAAATTATCCTGAATACCCCAGAAATTTACCTGAAGTCTGATAGAATAAATTCCACAAATAAAAGAAGAGAAGAAGTCACAGTGAAGAGGGTAGGTAGTACAAAGACATGGTTTAGGAGAGAAACAGATCAAGGCTGCTGTAGAGAGAAGGGAGCCCTGCTTGCAGAGAAAGACAAATTAAAGAAAGAGAGAGAGAGAGAGAGAGAGAGAGAGAGAAAGAGAAAGAAAGCATAAGAAAGAGAGAAGAGAAAGAGAAAGAAAGAGAAAGAGAAAGAGAAAGAAAGAGAAAGAGGAGAGAGAGCAACACACAGGGGAATGCAGAAGAACATCTCCCAAGAGCCATTGGTTCTAAAAATGAGAGGGATGCATTTCTGAGTTCATGCAATCCAGGGCTTAACACCTGGAGTGAGTGAGTGAGTTATTTATTTATATTAATTTATTTATAACTATATTTATTGATTTTTTTCTTTATTATTATTTTTTTTAAGTAAGCTCTATACCCAACATGGGGCTTGAACTCAGGAACTG
Organism: Canis lupus dingo; assembly: GCF_003254725.2. NCBI lineage: Eukaryota > Metazoa > Chordata > Mammalia > Carnivora > Canidae > Canis > Canis lupus. Next base: position 68,940,023 of record NC_064281.1, read on the forward strand.
GAGATCAAGAGTCACTTGCTCCACTGAGCCAGCCAGGTATTCTGAAGACTGTAGTTTTATAGGTCAGTGGACTTGCTGAGATATATCCCAGGGGGCATTGTGCTGCTCCTGGAGAAAAGGCAGGCAAAGAACCTGGGGGAAGATAGCGTGTAAACAGCAATCTGAAATAGTGCCTTGGGCACAGAGTGGAGACAGTATTTGCTCTTTTAGGAGCATGACCCTAAGAGGCAGTATTCACAGAATGTCTCCCTGGGAACAAAGAAGCTGGATGGCATCATTTTTCCCTTTCCCACCCTTCCATTGGTCCACCTGCAGTAGACAGCACAGTGCCAACACTGGCTGCTGAACTTGTTTACACTAAGCCCCTCACTCCTGCACTCACTTGGAATTGTCCTTCTCAGTCAAGCTTACCTCTGTCCCAGTGTAGCAGGCCCCTTACCCAGACCAGCACAAACCACCAAACACAGCCCTTCTTCTACCCAGAGTGTTTTGCAAGACTTCAGCTCGGGTGCAGGGGTGACAGTTCTTATTTCACAAGCAGACAAGAGCACACCTAGCTAAAACTTGCTTGAGATCTTTTATGGTTCCAGGTTTAGGATCACTATTTTATGGTTATGGTTTAGGATCACTTACTTGTTCCAGTTCTGTGAACAACAGTATTGTTATTTTCATAGGAATTGCACTGTCTCTTTAGGTTCCTTTGAACCCTATTGACATTTTGAAAATATTAATTCTTCCAATCCATGAACATGGTGTAACTTTCCTTTTTATTTTATTTTTTTAAGATTTCATTATTTATTCATGAGAGACACAGAGAGAGGTAGAGACATAGGCAGAGGGAGAAGCAGGCTTCCCCTGCAGGGAGCCTGATGCAGTACTCAATCCCAGGACCCCAGGATCATGACCTGAGCCAAAGGCAGCTGCTCAACCACTGAGCCACTCAGGTGCTCCTGGTGTATCTTTCCATTTGTTTGTGTCATTTTTAATTTCTTTCATCAATGTTTTGTACTTCAGAGCACAGGTCTTTCACTTCCTTTTTTTTTTATTTTTTTGTTCTTTGTTCACTTCCTTGATTAAAATTATTCCTAGTTATTTTATTCCTTTTAATGCAATTGTAAATTGGATTGTTTTCTTAATTTTTCTTTCTGCCACTTCATTATTAGTCTATACAAACACAAGAGAATTCTGTATATTAATTTTATATCTTGCAACTTTAGTGAAGATAAGATAGAAACCATCTTTGTAACCCCAGTATATTTCTCAGTTCCTTTCTAGTCTTTTGTTTATTCCCTTTCAGTTATTGAAATACTTGGCTCTTCAATCTCTTTCTGCATGCAACTTCCCTTTTTCCTCTAAAAATATAGAAGTACCATTTGTCAAAGAGAATAAATATGAAATAAAAAGTCCCCTCCTTTTAAGTAGGCTATCCTCTTTAGATGTTGCTGTAATTCACTTCTAAATTGAGGGAGTTATCTCCTTGTATTGACTACATCTTCTCCCTATACATTTCTTGCCATAATCTATTATCTGTACCTGCCAACTAAACTAGAACCCTTTTGTCATTTGTCCAAGATCTTCTACCTACCACCTCCAGAAGTTTCTGTAACATTTGACATGTTAACCATTGCTCTTCTTAGTCTTTCTGGAAGACTTTGTTCCACAAAGCTTTTTGTGATCTCTTCATCTATTTCTACACATAAGCATGTTGACACCAGGATTGTGAATTTGTGTTAGTCAAGTGCATATTTCTTCTGTATCTCCTCAATTCCTAGCAGGATATCATATATCATCTTTTATAAATGCTTAGTATATTTTTCTTATTTTTAATTTCCAAATTTTTTTAAAGATTATTTATTTATTCATTCATAGAGACACAGAGAGAGAATGAGAGGCAGAGACACAGGCAGAGGGAGAAGCAGGCTCTATGCAGAGAGCCCGACGTGGGACTCAATCCAGGGTCTCCAGGATCACGCCCTGAGCTGCAGGCGGTGCTAAACCGCTGCGCCACCCGGGCTGCCCTTAATTTCCAATTTTTTTTTAATTTTTATTTATTTATGATAGTCACAGAGAGAGAGAGAGAGAGAGAGAGAGAGGCAGAGACACAGGCAGAGGGAGAAGCAGGCTCCATGCACCGGGAGCCCGACGTGGGATTCGATCCCGAGTCTCCAGGATCGCGCCCTGGGCCAAAGGCAGGCGCCAAACCCCTGTGCCACCCAGGGATCCCCCAAATTTTGATAACAGTTTAACAGAACTGAATTAATCTAAAGGAAACCGATTTCTAATTTTCCAGAATAAAATGTTAAATATTATACCAAATTAATAGCATATAAGTATTGTACAGGCATTTTAAAATCTTTTATTTAAGATCCTCTGGCTTCATGTGAAGCAGAAATATCTGTCATGAATGGTGAAACTCTCCTTAGTCTTAATTCAGTCAGTTGTAATTCTGTTTTATTGATGTGTCTTGAAGTATTCTGGGAAAAGTAATGCTGACAGGTAACTTCTATTTAAAACTCTGGGGGTACCTGGGTGGCTCAGTGGTTGAGCATCTGCCTTTGACTCAGGTAAAGATCCTGGGGTCCTGGGATTGTGTCCCACATCAGCCTTCCCGCAGGGAGCTTGCTTCTTCCTCTGCCTATGTTTCTGCCTCTCTCTGTGTTTCTCTCATGAATGAATAAATAAAATCTTTTAAAAAATGAAACTCTGATGTTCTGAATATTTTTTCAAGGAGTTTTGTAAGGTCTTTATTGACTGAACTGTCTAATTCCAACTTCTTATTTCTTAAAGTTATTTTTTTCTGCATATATGCATAAAAAGAAGAGGAGAGCTAAGTGATCACACTGCGTATTTTTTTATCCTTTAATAAAAATGAATCATGTCATGAAAATGTTCTAAATCTTCATACTTACCATTGATTCACCTTGTAGCATCAAAATTCACCCATTATATCTCTGAGGGACAAATGTTTTCACGCTGTGTGTAGCATAGTATTGGATATTCTGAAATGAAATCATACATATTCTTTTCAACTCTATGCCCTATTCCGAATGTGTGCAAAACAATACGACAGTGACAAAAATAATTCAACATTTTAAAAGGTTTTGAAGTATATTTGATTTGAAGCAGTTAAAAGAAGAAATCCTTTTTACAGTTTTTATTTGAAAAGCACTCTTTTGTGTATTAAATCCACTATTTCTAGGTCTTTATAATAGTGCTAAGTATAGTTATAAAATCAACTTTTTGTATATGTACTCTTTGCATTTTCACAGATTGAGTAGTTTTCCATTCCATTCCTTTTTTTTTTCCTCTGGGAACTGTTGAAAGTTATTGCTTCAGTTCCCCCCCCCCTTTTTTTTTTTTTGCTTCAGTTCCCTTAATTCCACTTGAGCTATTACATAATTTAGAAGCTCTGACTGGTACTGTCTATGACTAACTCAACAACTGATACAATGAAATTGATACTCCAAGCTATAGAGCTCTGATTAGAATTTATATCTCTGATCTCAACCAAAAAATTGTAATTATTACAATTCTTTTTTTTAGATTTTAAAATTTATTTGAGAGTAAGAGAGGATGTACATAAGTAGGGGGAAGGGCAGAGGGAGAAATTGGCTCCACACTGAATAAGGGTACATATATCTTTTTGAACTAATGTTTTCATTTTCTTTGGGTAAATACTAGTATAATTACTGAATTATATAGTAAATTCTATTTTTAATTTTTTGTTTGTTTTTTTCTTTATATTCCTTCTTTTTTAAAAAAAGATTTTATTGATTAGAGAGAGAAAGAGAAAGAACAAGCAATGGGGAGGAGCAGTAGGAGAGGGAGAAGTAGGCTGCCCATTGAGTGGGGCAACCTGATGTGGGACTCAATCCCAGGACCCTGGGATCATGACCTGACCCAAAGGCAGATACTTAACTGACTGAGCCACCCAGGCACCGTTCGTTCTTTAGGTTAATTTACTGTAATTAATTCAAATGTAGTTACCATACAGTGGTATATTAGTTTCAGTTATAGAATATAGTGATTCAATAGTTCCGTATAATCCCGCGCCAGGTTCTACTCCCACCAACAGGGCACAAAGGTTCCTTTTTCTCTATATCCTTGCTAATACCTGGTTTTTTATTTTTACTTTTTTATTTTTATTTTTTTAAAAAATTAATTTTTTATTGGTGTTCAATTTGCCAACATACAGAATAACACCCAGTGCTCATCCCGTCAAGTGTCCCCATCAGTGCCCATCACCCATTCACCCCCACCCCCTGCCCTCCTCCCCTCCCACCACCCCTAGTTCCTTTCCCAGAGTTAGGAGTCTTTATGTTCTGTCTCCCTTTCTGATATTTCCCATACATTTCTTCTCCCTTCCTTTATATTCCCTTTCACTATTATTTATTTTCCCCAAATGAATGAGAACATACAATGTTTGTCCTTCTCAAATTGACTTACTTCACTCAGCATAATACCCTCCAGTTCCATCCACGTTGAAGCAAATGGTGGGTATTTGTCATTTCTAATGGCTGAGTAATATTCCATTGTATACATAAACCACATCTTCTTTATCCATTCATCTTTCAATGGACACCAAGGCTCCTTCCACAGTTTGGCTATTGTGGACATTGCTGCTAGAAACATCGGGGTGCAGGTGTCTCGGCGTTTCATTGCATCTGAATCTTTGGGGGTAAATCCCCAACAGTGCAATTGCTGGGTCGTAGGGCAGGTCTATTTTTAACTCTTTGAGGAACCTCCACACAGTTTTCCAGAGTGGCTGCACCAGTTCACATTCCCACCAACAGTGTAAGAGGGTTCCCTTTTCTCCACATCCTCTCCAAAATTTGTGGTTTCCTGCCTTGTTAATGTTCCCCATTCTGACTGGTGTGAGGTAGGATCTCATTGTGGTTTTGATTTGTATTTCCCTGATGGCAAGTGATGCAGAGCATTTTCTCATGTGCTTGTTGGCCATGTCTATGTCTTCCTCTGTGAGATTTCTCTTCATGTCTTTTGCCCATTTCATGATTGGATTGTTTGTTTCTTTGGTGTTGAGTTTAATAAGTTCTTTATAGATTTTAGAAACTAGCCCTTTATCTGATAGGTCATTTGCAAATATCTTCTCCTATTCTGTAGGTTGTCTTTTACTTTTGTTGACTGTATCCCCTGCTGTGCAAAAGCTTCTTATCCTGATGAAGTCCCAATAGCTCATTTTTGCTTTTGTTTCTTTTGCCTTCGTGGATGTATCTTGCAAGAAGTTACTGTGGCCATGTTCAAAAAGGGAGTTGCCTGTGTTCTCCTCTAGGATTTTGATGGAATCTTGTCTCACATTTAGATCTTTCACCCATTTTGAGTTTATCTTTCTGTATGGTGAAAGAGAGTGGTCTAGTTTCATTCTTCTGCATATGGATGTCGAATTTTCCCAGCACCATTTATTGAGGAGACTGTCTTTCTTCCAGTGGAGAGTCTTTCCTCCTTTGTCGAATATTAGTTGATCATAAAGTTGAGGGTCCACTTCTGGGTTCTCTATTCTGTTCCATTGATCTATGTGTCTGTTTTTGTGCCAGTACCACACTGTCTTGATGACCACAGCTTTGTAGTACAACCTGAAATCTGGCATTGTGATGCCCCCAGCTATGGTTTTCTTTTTTAAAATTCTCCTGGCTATTCAGGGTCTTTTCTGATTCCACACAAATCTTAAAATAATTTGTTATAACTCTCTGAAGAAAGTCCATGGTATTTTGATAGGGATTGCATTAAACGTCTAAATTGCTCTGGGTAACATTGACATTTTCACAATATTAATTCTGCCAATCCATGAGCATGGAATATTTTTCCATCTCTTTGTGTGTTCCTCAATTTCTTTCAGAAGTGTTCTATAGTTTTTAGGGTATAGATCCTTTACCTCTTTGCTTAGGTTTATTCCTAGGTATCTTATGCTTTTGGGTGTAATTGTAAATGGGATTGACTCCTTAATTTATCTTTCTTCAGTCTCATTGTTAGTGTATAGAAATACCATTGATTTCTGGGCATTGATTTTGTATCCTGCCACGCTGCCAAATTGCTGTATGAGTTCTAGCAATCTTGGGGTGGCAGCTTTTGGGTTTTCTATGTAGAGTATCATGTCATCAGCGAAGAGGGAGAGTTTGACTTCTTCTTTGCCAATTTGAATGCCTTTAATGTCTTTTTGTTGCCTGATTGCTGAGGCTAGGACTTCCAATACTATGTTGAATAGCAGTGGTGAGAGTGGATATCCCTGTCTTGTTCCTGATCTTAGGGGAAAGGCTCCCAGTGCTTCCCCATTGAGAATGATATTTGCTGTGGCCTTTTCATAGAAGGCTTTTAAGATGTCGTTGAAAGTTCCCTCTATCCCTACACTCTGAAGAGTTTTGATCAGGAACGGATGCTGTAGTTTGTCAAATGCTTTCTCTGCATCTAATGACAGGATAATATGGTTCTTGGTTTTTCTCTTGCTGATATGATGAATCACATTGATTGTTTTACGGGTGTTGAACCAGCCTTGTGTCCCGGGGATAAGTCCTATTTGGTCTTGGTGAATAATTTTCTTAATATACTGTTGGATCTTATTGGCTAGTATCTTGTTGAGAATTTTTGCATCCATGTTCATCAGGGATATTGGTCTATAGTTCTGCTTTTTGGTGGGGTCTTTGTCTGGTTTTGGAATTAAGGTGATGCTGGCCTAATAGAACGAATTTGGAAGTACTCCATCTCTTTCTATCTTTCCAAACAGCTTTAGTAGAATACGTATGATTTCTTCTTTAAACATTTGATAGAATTCCCCTGGGAAGCCATCTGGCCCTGGACTCTTGTGTCTTGGGAGGTTTTTGATGATTGCTTCAATTTCCTCCCTGGTTATTGGCCTGTTCAGGTGTTCTATTTCTTCCTGTTCCAGTTTTGGTAGTTTGTGGCTTTCCAGGAAAGCTTCCATTTCTTCTAGATTGCCTAATTTATTGGTGTATAGCTGTTCATAATATGTTTTTAAAATCGTTTGTATTTCCTTGTTGTTGGTAGTGATCTTTCCTTTCTCACTCATGATTTTATTAATTTGAGTCTTCTCTCTCTTCTTTTTAATAAGGTTGGATAATGGTTTATCTATCTTACTAATTCTTTCAGAGAACCAACTCCTGGTTCTGTTGATCTGTTCCACAGTTCTTCTGGTCTCGATTTAGTTGAGTTCTGCTCGAATTTTAATTAACTCTCTCCTTCTGCTGAGTGTAGGGTCCATCTGCTCTTTTGTCACTAGCTCCTTTATGTGTAAGGTTAGCTTTTGTATTTGAGTTCTTTCCAGTTTTTGAATGGATGCTTGTATTGCGATGTATTTCCCCCTCAGGACTGCTTTTTCTGCATCCCAAAGATTTTGAATGGTTGTATCTTCATTCTCACTAGTTTACATGAATCTTTTTAATTCTTCCTTAATTTCCTGGTTGACCCTTTCATCTTTTAGCAGGATGGTCCTTAACCTCCACGTGTTTGAGGTCCTTCCAAACTTCTTGTGATTTAGTTCTAATTTCAAGGCATTATGGTCTGAGAATATGCAGGGGACGATCCCAATCTTTTGGTATCTGTTCAGACCCGATTTGTGACCCAGTATGTGCTCTATTCTGGAGAAAGTTCCATGTGCACTTGAGAAGAATGTGTATTCAGTTGAGTTTGGATGTAAAGTTCTGTAGATATCTGTGAAATCCATCTGGTCCAGTGTATCATTTAAAGCTCTCGGTTCTTTGGAGATGTTGTGCTTAGAAGACCTATCGAGGGTAGAAGTCATTGAAGTCACCAAGTATAAGTGTATTATTATCTAAGTATTTCTTCACTTTGGTTAATAATTGGTTTAAATATTTGGCAGCTCCCACATTCGGGGCATATATATTGAGGATTGTTAAGTCCTCTTGTTGGATAGATCCTTTAAGTATGAGATAGTGTCCCTCTTCATCTCTCACTACAGTCTTCAGGGTAAATTTTAGTTTATCTGATATAAGGATGGCTACCCCTGGTTTCTTTTGAGGACCATTTGAATGGTAAATGGTTCTCCAACCTTTTATTTTCAGGCTGTAGGTGTCCTTCTGTCTAAAATGAGTCTCTTGTAGACAGCAAATAGATGGGTCCTGCTTTTTTATCCAGTCTGAAACCCTGCGCCTTTCATGGGGTCATTAAGCCCGTTCACGTTCAGAGTTACTATTGACAGATAGGAGTTTAGTGTCATCCTGATATCTATTCAGTCCTTGTTTTTGTGAATTGTTCCCCTGTACTTCTTCTTAAAGGGGAATTTTAAGAGTCCCCCTTAAAATTTCTTGCAGAGCTGGTTTGGAGGTCACATATTCTTTCAGTTCCTGCCTACCTTGGAAGCTCTTTATCTCTCCTTCCATTCTGAATGAGAGCCTTGCTGGAAAGTATTTTTGGTTGCATGTTCTTCTCATTTAGGACCCTGAATATATCCTGCCAGCCCTTTCTGGCCTGCCAGGTCTCTGTGGAGAGGTCTTCTGTCACCCTAATACTCCTCCGCCTAAAAGTCAGGGATTTCTTGTCTCTTGCTGCTTTAAGGATCTTCTCTTTATCTTTGGAATTTGCAAGCTTCACTATTAGATGTCGAGGTGTTGAACGGTTTTTATTGATTTTAGAGGGGGATCTCTGTAACAGATCAGATTCCTTGATGTGGGACTCGATCCTGGGATTTCAGTATCATGCCCTGGACTGAAAGCAGGCACCAAATGGCTGAGCCACCCAGAGATGCCCTCTTCTGCCATTTTTAAATTGTGTTGTTTTTTGTGGTGTTGATTTGTATAAATTCTTTATGTATTTTGTGTATTAACCCTTTATTACATATATCCTTTGCAAATATCTTCTCCCATTTAATGGTTTTTTTTTCTTTGTTGATGTTTTCTTTTGCTATGCAAAAGCTTTTTATTTTGACGTTGTCTGAATAATATAATATTGCTTTTGTTTCCCTTGCCTTAAGAAACATATCTAGACAAAAATGTTTCTACAACTGATTCAAAAAGATTACTACCTGCTTTCTTCTTGGAATTTTATGGTTTCAGGTCTCATATTTACGTCTTTAATACATTTTGAGTTTAATCTTGTGTACAGTTTAAGAAGTAGTCCAGGGCAGCCTGGGCGGCTCAGCGGTTTAAGTGTCTGCCTTCGGCCCAGGGCATGATGCTGGGGTCCAGAGATCGAGTCCCATGTCGGGCTCCCTGCATGGAGCCTGCTTCTCCCTCTGCCTGTGTCTCTGCCTCTCTCTCTCTCTCTCTCTCTCTCTCTCTGTGTCTATCATGAATAAATAAATAAAATCTTTAAAAAAAAGTAGTCCAGCTTTATTTTTTGCATGTCACTGTGCAGTTTTCCCAACATCATTTGCTGAAGAGTCTGTCGTTTCCCATTGCATATTCTTATTATTACCATATCTTTTCTATTAAGCAACATCTATATTAGAAAGTTAAGATGTTTTCTTCTGAATACACACAATCTCCAATAGAGATTTATGCTGACTCAGATATTTAAAAATGAGAGTTGAGATTTTAACGTCTCATATCTTGTGACCATTTGCTTAGATTCATTATCTTTGGCATACTTTCATACTAATTTTGAGATTGGAGAATTAATCATTCAAAATGTCTTATAAGTTGCTTTAGCCTATGACTAATATATAACTTGAAACCTAGTAAATATTTAATGAAAAATTGTCATCTATTCCATAATAATTTCATATGTGGAATTGTTATATGTATCAGACTCTGCTTGGTGACGAAAATACCTAAAAGAATGAGAGAGGCTGTCTCAAGGACTCCATTATGTAATAATAATAACAGATATACAGACCAAAAATTCAATTATATCGAATTTATTTATTTTTTTTACAATAACCTATTGTGGAATATTTGTCTTGAGTACAGCTAACCACAGACATGTATTTAGGTTTTCTTTTTAAGCTTTTTAAAGATTTTTATTTATTAATTCATGAGAGGCAGAGAGAGAGAGAGAAAGAGAGAGAGAGAGGCAGAGACACAGGAAGAGGGAGAAGCAGGCTCCATGCATGGAGCCTGACGTGGGACTCAATCCTGGGTCTCCAGGATCATACCCTGGGCTGAAGGTGGCACTAAACCACTGAGCCACCCAGGCTGCCCCTGTATTTAGGTTTTCAATCAGGCTTATTCAGGTAAGAACATCAATAAATTCACCTTTCTTTAAAATACAACAAATTCTTATCTTCAAGTTTTGAAGACCTACATTTTAGTCTTCTTTTGGCTTATGTCAGTGATATAAGTTATTTTTATTTTGTTCAAATTGCATCTCCCTTCCCATTATATCTGACTCATCTTGGCCTAAAGTATTTATTTGATACCCTTTAACAGCTTGTTTTGTTATTTATGAACGAGAGCTATTGTTATCCAAAAACATTTTAAACATTGATTTAAGAGTTGGATTTTTCTCCTTGAGGTACATAATGCTTCAAATAGTGCATCTCTTTGTTAACATGACAGACTGACATCCTTATTTTCATGAAAGCAAGATATGTAGCATAGTAAATCTCAAATACTGACCTTCAGTCTTTTCCATAGTAAGCAGTTGTGAATGCAGTGCTGTAAATCTCTAGTATTAATGGAACTGTCTCTGAGATATCTGTTGCATATTCTGTGATAAAAGTGATTGGTAGGAATTATTTGTTATGTATTTCTGGGACAAATTGTGTATCGTTTTTATTGATGATAAGATAACATTTCTGTAATGCCTGTGTAAAGTTGTCTGGGTGTAAATTAATTTAAAGTACTATGTTTTGGATTAACCATAAAAATTGCAATGCTATTGAAAACAGGAAATTCCATTAGAAAACCAGATAAATAAGCCACCTGCAATAAGAAAAAAATCATAATTCATGGCAGGAACCGAGAAATTTAGTAAACAAAAATTCCTAGCAGGTAAGTTTTCTGGCTTTTGTTAGGTTTCATGAAAACAAGTAGATGGCAAACATCCAGTCACATTTCCTGTTTCCTTATACTTGTCAGTTAATGTGGTTCACTGCACAGTGATTCTCAAGTTTTTGTAGAATATTTCAACTCTGGTTGAATGTTAGAATCACCTAGGGACCTTTGAAAACGTGCAGTACCCAGTATGCATCCCAGACCAATTACATCAGCATCTTTGGGATGGAACCCAGACATTGGTAGCTTTTTAATCTCTCTAAATATTTCAAATTCATAGCCAAATTTGAGAATTACTTTTTTTTTTTGAGAATTACTTTTTAAATTCTTACTGGCTTTCATTTAGATAAGGTAAATTTTATTTGTGTCTGTGGCAAAGCCGCTATATAAAGTCCAAAATTTCATTGGAAAAAATGGATTGGTTGGTCTTTTTGTGAATTTTATTAAGATAATGCCATAATTTTATTGTGATGATGTAAATACAGGTCACATGCCAATATAAGACCAGTAGACCCCGAAAAGGCAAGCAATGATCAGTAACACATTTGCCAATGAGGTTGATCAGTCCTATTGAAAATATGCATATGTGACTGTGAATGATATAAAACTTTCCAAAAACGCTTTAAATATGTTTATACAATTCCTGATTAATATAGCCTATTTAGATTATTTTCCCAATCTTACAATTCAGAAATCTTTGAAAGATTCTATGATAATTTTGACAGATTTGATTTCAAGTCTAGGTATTAAGTAAGAATAATAATATGCCCATTCACATTGATTCAAATAACAACCATATCTAAAATTTTCCATATTTTGATTTTATTGAATGAAGTATTGAGGTAATATTGCTTTATGATACTCTCTCAGTTCAAGGTAATAGTGTATTAAAAATATTACCTTGAAATTTATAAACACATAATAGCTGAATAAAGTTTTCATCCTTTCCATGACTATATTATAGTACTGCTAGATAAAAGTTTTGTCAGACAGGAAAGTTTACAGGAAAACTATGAGTAAGAGGTAGCCAGCTAAAAAGTGATATTGGGGGTGAATTAAAGGTAATGATAGCAAGAGAAGGATGTAGGAAATGGATTTCAAGGTAATGCTGGGCATTTAAGAGATAAATCTGTATAGACTGATGATATATGTGAGTACTCTGATACACTTACAAAATATGGAAAAAGCCAAGGTTATATAGCTCTTACTAATGAGTGTGAACTGTGAATCCTTGATCTTTTACTTTTCACCCATTATGCAAGTGGCTGTTACCAAGTAATCTGTTTAAATATGAACAACACCTCAGAAATCCTTGATGTGTTTTTTTTTTGCAGTATATTTGAGGATTTAAGAAATTTCTTATAGAACTTTTTTAAATGAGTGTCCTTATCTGACTAGCACATACACTTTAATATATAATACCCCTTTGCATGATACATAACAATATCCTAAAATATTTAGTTTTTAAGTAAAATATTTAATATTTTCATATATTCATTATAAATTGAGTTCTTACAGTATTGTATTATTAATACTTTTTCTGACAGAGAATATTACTGCTATTTCAAGATCACTGTTGACATTTTAATACAAAACACCAGAAATTCAACTTCACCTGGGACACATTATACCAACCACTAACCAACCATGTTTAAGTTAATATTTAGTGCAGCTTCTTCTCATCAGCACAGTAGAGAGAAAGCAGTCATTTTCTTTTATAGCTTAATGTGCTCTTGGTTAAGTTTATTTTATCATATCATTTCACTATACATAAGAATACTAAATAGATTGAATCTATAGTTTTCATAAGTTATTTCATGTCAAACAATGTGTCAATAAAAGACTGAAATAATTCATAATTAAAGGGAAACAAAATACTTTTTCCAGGAAAAAGAATGAAAATGTTATTTAGTTTTCAGGGAAATACAAAGTGTATGTAAACAAAATACAAAACAAAACAACCTAGATCTTTAGTCTAAAAGCATCCCAAGACAGAGTATTTTCTGCAGACCAAAGAGTAACAGTGAACATGACAAAGGACATCTGGAAAGTGGCAGGCTAAGGGATGGGGTCATTTCCCCGAGGACACCGTAATTTCTAAAAGATATACCAAATTCCAAATTTAGATGACTTGACATGGCCAAATTAATTTCAGATAGATCTTTATCTATCTCTATATCTATAACTATCTATCTATCTAGATACTTCTCAATAGTTAGCTAAATAGATGTGTGTGTGTGTTACATATGTTACTTTTAGGCTAATAATAGCCTAGATTTTCACATTTGTCTGGCAAAGCATATCTAAACTAAAAGCAAAAATGATTTGAATGCAATGGAGACTTATTTTAAAATTTTTTATTTAAATTCAATTTAGTTATATATTATTATTAGATTGAGGGATAGAATTTTGAGATTCATTGGTTGCATATAATACCCAGTGCTCATTACATCAAGTGCCCTCCTTAATGCCCATCACCCAGTTACCTCATCCCCCCTCCCCTCCAGCACCCTTCAGTTTCTTTCTTGGAGTTAAGAGTCTCTTATGTTTTGCCTCTCTCTCTGTTTCAACTTACTTTATTTTTTCTTCCCTTCCCCTATGTTCATCTGTTTTGTTTCTTAAATACCACATATGAGTGAAATTATATACTATTCTTCTTCCTCTGATATATTTTGCTTAGCATACCATCTAGTTCCATTCAAGTTATTGCCAATGGCAAGACTTCACTCTTTTTGATGACTCAGTAGTATTCCATTATGTATGCATACACATGTGTAAATATATACATACAGATGTATTATGTATATATACATATATGTATAATGTATGTACACATATATGTATATGCATGCATATACATATGTGTATATACATATAGGTGGTAGGTGTATGTATATATGTATACACTTAAATATAGTATACATATATATTTATATGTCTACATATAGTATACATATGTGCATATATATACATATGTATAGTATATATGTACATATATATATATACACACTTACCACCTATTCTTTACGACTCATCTATTTATGGATCTCTTCCCATATTGTGGCTATTATGGACATTGTTGCTATAAACATTGGAGTGCAGGTGCTTCTTGGAATCACAATGTTTGTGTCCTGTGAATAAATATCTAGTAGTATAATTGTGGGTCATAGGATAGTTCCATTTTTAACTTTTGGAGGAACCACCATAATGCTTTTCAGAATGATTGTACCACTTTACATTCCCACCAACAGTGTAAGAGTATTCTCCTTTCTCTGCATCCTGGCCAACATCTCCTATTTCCTGACTTGTTAATTTTAGCCATTCTGACTGGTATGAAGTAGTATCACATTATGGGTTTGATTTGCATTTCCCTAAAACAGAGATGTTTAGCATATTTTCGTGTGGCCATTGGCCATTTGTATGAATTCTCTTTTAAAAAAGATTGTATTTAAAAAAATAAATAAATAAAATAAAAAAGATTGTATTTATATATTTGGCACAGAGAAAGAGAGCACAAACAGGAGGAGCAGCAGAAGGAGAGGGAGAAGGAGGCTCCCCACTGAGCATGGAGGCCAACATAGGATCAATCCCAGGGCCCTGGGATCATGACCTGAGCTGAAGAAAGATGCTTAACCGACTGAGTCACCCAAGCACCCTTTTTGCATGAATTCTTTAGAGAAATATCTGTTCATGTCTTCTGCCCATTTGTTAACTGGATTTTGGGGGGAGGGTGTTGAGTTTGATAAGTTCTTTATAGGTTTTCCTACTAGCCCTTTATCTGATAAGACATTTGCAAATGTCTTCTCCCATCCTATAGATTGCCTTTAAGTTTTGCTGACTGCTTCCTTTACCTCACAAAAGCTTTTTATCCTGATGAAATCCCAATAGTTCATTTTTACTTTAGTTTCCCTTGCCTTTGGAGATATGTCTAGAAAGATGTTGCTGTGGCCAAGATCAAAGAGATTGCTGCCTGGTTTCTCCTCTAGGATTTTGATTAATTCCTTTCTCACATTTAGTTATTTCATCCATTTTGAATATATCTTTGTGTATGGTGTAAGAAAGTGGTCCAGGTTAATTCTTCTGCATGTAGCTGTCCAATTTTTCAGACACCATTTGTTGAAGAGAAGTGTTTTTTCCCAGTGGATATTCTCTCCTGTTTTGTAAAAAATTAGTTGACCATACAGTTGAGGGTGCATTTCTGGGTTCTCTATTCTGTTCATGGATCTATATGTCTGTTTTTATGCCAGTAACATACAGTGTTGATGATTACAGCTTTGCAAAACAGCTTGAAGTCTCAAAATGTGATGCCTCCAGTTTGGTTTACATTTTCAGCATTCCTTTGGGTATTTGAGGTCTTTTCTGGTGCCATACAAATTTTTTAAAATTATTTTTTAATAAATGTATTTTTCATTGGTGTTCAATTTGCCAACATACAGAATAACACCCAGTGCTCATCCCATCAAGTGCCCTCCTCAGTGCCCGTCACCCATTCACCCCCACCCCCCGCCCCCCTTCCCTTCCACCACCCCTAGTTCGTTTCCCAGAGTTAGGAGTCTTTATGTTCTGTCTCCCTTTCTGATATTTCCCACACATTTCTTCTCCCTTCCCTTATATTCCCTTTCACTATTATTTATATTCCCCAAATGAATGAGAACATACACTGTCCTTCTCCGATTGACTTACTTCACTCAGCATAATACCCTCCAGTTCCATCCACGTTGAAGCAAATGGTGGGTATTTGTCGTTTCTAATGGCTGAGTAATATTCCACTGTATACATAAACCACATCTTCTTTATCCATTCATCTTTCGATGGACACCGAGGCTCCATCCACAGTTTGGCTATTGTGGACATTGCTGCTAGAAACATTGGGGTGCAGGTGTCCCAGCGTTTCATTGCATCTGTATCTTTGGGGTAAATCCCCAACAGTGCAATTGCTGGGTCACAGGGCAGGTCTATTTTTAACTCTTTGAGGAACCTCCACACAGTTCTCTAGCGTGGCTGCACCAGTTCACATTCCCACCAACAGTGTGAGAGGGTTCCCTTTTCTCCGCATCCTCTCCAACATTTGTGGCTTCCTACCTTGTTAATGTTCCCCATTCTGAACTGCTGTGCGGTGGTATCTCATTGTGGTTTTGATTTGTATTTCCCTGATGGCAAGTGATGCAGAGCATTTTCTCATGTGCTTGTTGGCCATGTCTATGTCTTCCTCTGTGAGATTTCTCTTCATGTATTTTGCCCGTTTCATGATTGGATTGTTTGTTTCTTTGGTGTTGAGTTTAATAAGTTCTTTATAGATCTTGAAAACTAGTCCTTTATCTGATACGTCATTTGGAAATATCTTCTCCCATTCTGTAGGTTGCCTTTTAGATTTGTTGACTGTATCCTTTGCTGTGCAAAAGCTTCTTATCTTGATGAAGTCCCAGTAGCTCATTTTTGCTTTTGTTTCTTTTGCCTTCGTGGATGTATCTTGCAAGAAGTTACTGTGGCTGAGTTCAAAAAGGGTGTTGCCTGTGTTCCCCTCTAGGATTTTGATGGACTCTTGTCTCTCATTTTGATCTTTCATCCATTTTGAGTTTATCTTTGTGTATGGTGCAAGAGAGTGGTCTAGTTTCATTCTTCTGCATGTGGATGTCCAATTTCCCAGCACCATTATTTAAGAGACTGTCTTTCTTCCAGTGGAGAGTCTTTCCTCCTTTATCGAATATTAGTTGACCATAAAGTTCAGGGTCCACTTCTGGGTTCTCTGTTCTGTTCCATTGATCTATGTGTCTGTTTTTGTGCCAGAACCACACTGTCTTGATGACCACAGCTTTATAGTACAACCTGAAATCTGGCATTGTGATGCCCCCAGCTATGGTTTTCTTTTTTAAAATTCCCCTTACTATTTGGGGTCTTTTCTGATTCCACACAAATCTTAAAATAATTTGTTCTAACTCTCTGAAAGTCCATGGTATTTTGATAGGGATTGCATTAAACGTGTATATTGCCCTGGGTAACATTGACATTTTCACAATATTAATTCTTCCAATCCGTGAGCATGGAATATTTTTCCATCTCTTTGTGTCTTCCTCAATTTCATTCAGTACTGTTCTATAGTTATTAGGGTATAGATCCTTTACCTCTTTGCTTAGGTTTATTCCTAGGTATCTTATGCTTTTGGGTGCAATTGTAAATGGGATTGACTTCTTAATTTCTCTTTCTTCAGTCTCATTCTTACTGTATAGAAATGCCACTGATTTCTGGGCAAAATTTTGTATCCTGCCACGCTACCAAATTGCTGTATGAGTTCTAGCAATCTTGGGGTGGAGGCTTTTGGGTTTTCTATGTAGAGTATCATGTCATCAGCGAAGAGGGAGAGTTTGACTTCTTCTTTGCCAATTTGAATGCCTTTAATGTCTTTTTGTTGCCTGATTGCTGAGGTTAGGACTTCCAAACTATGTTGAATAGCAGTGGTGAGAGTGGACATCCCTGTCTTGTTGCTGATCTTAGGGAAAGGGCTCTCAGTGCTTCCCCATTGAGCATGATATTTGCTGTGGGCTTTCATAGATGGCTTTTAAGATGTTGAGGAATGTTCCCTGGATCCTTACACTCTGAAGAGTTTTGATCAGGAATGGATGCTGTATTTTCTCAAATGCTTTCTCTGCATCTAATGAGAGGGTCATATGGTTCTTGGTTTTTCTCTTGCTGATATGATGAATCACATTGATTGTTTTACGAGTGTTGAACCAGCCTTGTGTCCCGGGGATAAATTCTACTTGGTCATGGTGAATAATTTTCTTAATATACTGTTGGATCCTATTGACTAGTATCTTGTTGAGAATTTTTGCATCCATGTTCATCAGGGATATTGGTCTGTAATTCTCCTTTTTGGTGGGGTCTTTGTCTGGTTTTGGAATTATGGTGATGCTGGCCTCATAGAACGAATTTGGAAGTACTCCATCTCTTTCTATCTTTCCAAACAGCTTTGGTAGAATAAGTATGGTTTCTTCTTTAAACGTTTGATAGAATTCCCTTGGGAAGCCATCTGGCCCTGGACTTTTGTGTCTTGGGAGGTTTTTGGTGACTGCTTCAATTTCCTCCCTGGTTATTGGCCTGTTCAGGTTTTCTATTTCTTCCTGATCCAGTTTTGGTAATTTGTGGCTTCCCAGGAATGCGTCCATTTCTTCCAGATTGCCTAATTTATTGGCGTATGTTAAAACATAATATGTTTTTAAAATCGTTTGTATTTCCTTGGTGTTGGTAGTGATCTCTCCTTTCTCATTCATGATTTTATTAATTTGAATTGTCTTCTCTCTCTTCTATTTAATGAGGCTGGCTAATGGTTTATCTATCTTATTAATTCTTTCAAAGAACCAACTCCTGGTTTTGTTGATCTGTTCCACAGTTCTTCTGGTCTCGATTTCGTTGAGTTCTGCTCAAATTTTAATTAACTCTCTTCTTCTGCTGGGTGTAGGGTCTATCTGCTGTTTTTTTCTCTAGCTCCTTTCTGTGTAAGGTTAGCTTTTGTATTTGAGTTCTTTCCAGTTTTTGAATGGATGCTTGTATTGCGATGTATTTCCCCCTTAGGACTGCTTTTGCTGCATCCCAAAGATTTTGAATGGTTGTATCTTCATTCTATTTAGTTTCCATTAATCTTCAATTCTTCTCTAATTTCCTGGTTGACCCTTTCATCTTTTAGCAGGATGGTCCTTAACCTCCACGTGTTTGAGGTCCTTCCAAACTTCTTGTTGTGATTTAGTTCTAATTTCAAGGCATTATGATCTGAGAATATGCAGCGGATGATCCCAATCTTTTGGTATCGGTTCGGACCCAATTTGTGACCGAGTATGTGGTCTCTTTTGGAGAAAGTTCCATGTGCACTTGAGAAGAATGTGTATTCAGTTGAGTTTGGATGTAAAGTTCTGTAGATATCTGTGAAATCCATCTGCTCCAGGGTAGTTCATTTAAAGCTCCCGGTTCTTTGGAGATGTTGTGCTTAGAAGACCTATCCAGGGTAGAAAGAGCTAGATTGAAGTCACCAAGTATAAGTGTATTATTATCTAACTATTTCTTCACTTTGGTTATTAATTGATTTAAATATTTGGGAGCTCCCACATTCGGGGCATATATATTGAGGATTGTTAAGTCCTCATGTTGGATAGATCCTTTAAGTATGATAGAGTGTCCCTCTTCATCTCTCACTACAGTCTTCGGGGTAAATTTTAGTTTATCTGATATAAGGATGGCTATCCCTGCTTTCTTTTGAGGACCATTTGAATGGTAAATGGTTCTCCAATCTTTCATTTTCAGGCTGTAAGTGTCCTTCTGTCTAAAACGAGTCTCTTGTAGACAGCAAATAGATGGGTCTTGCTTTTTTATCCAGTCTGAAACCCTGCGCCTTTTGATGGGGTCATTAAGCCCGTTCATGTTCAGAGTTACTATTGAAAGATATGAGTTTATTGTCATCCTGATATCTATTCAGTCCTTGTTTTTGTGGATTGTTCCACTGAACTTCTTCTTAAATTGGAATTTTCAGAGTCCCCCTTAAAATTTCTTGCAGAGCTGGATTGGAGGTCACATATTCTTTCAGTTCCTGCCTGTCTTGGAACCTCTTTATCTCTCCTTCCATTCTGAATGAGAGCCTTGCTGGATAAAGTCTTCTTGGTTGCATGTTCTTCTCATTTAGGACCCTGAATATATCCTGCCAGCCCTTTATGGCCTGCCAGGTCTCTGTGGAGAAGTCTGCTGTTACCCTAATACTCCTCCCCATAAAGGTCAGGGATTTCTTGTCTCTTGCTGCTTTAAGGATCTTCTCTTTATCTTTGGAATTTGCAAGCTTCACTATTAGATGTCGAGGTGTTGAACGGTTTTTATCGATTTTAGGGGGGGATCTCTCTATTTCCTGGATCTGAATGCCTGTTTCCCTTCCCAGATTAGGAAAGTTTTCAGCTATGATTTGTTCAAATACATATTCTTGCCCTCTGTCCCTTTCGGCGCCCTCGGGAATCCCAATTAAATGTAGGTTTTTCTTCCTCAGGCTGTGGTTTATTTCCCTTAATCTAGCTTCATGGTCTTTTAATTGTCTCTTTTTTCTGCAGTTTCCCTCTTTGCCATCAACTTGTCCTCTATGTCACTCACTCGTTCTTCCGCCTCGTTAAGCCTCGTCATTAAGACTTCTAGTTTGGATTGCATCTCATTCAATTGATTTTTAATTTCTCCCTGATTCGATCTAAATTCTGCAGTCCTGAAGTCTCTTGAGTCCTTTATGCTTTTTTCTAGAGCCACCAGTAGCTATATAATAGTGCTTCTGAATTGGCTTTCTGACATTGAATTGTAATCCAGATTTTGTAACTCTGTGGGAAAGAGGGCTGTTTCTGATTCTTTCTTTTGAGGTGAGGTTTTCCTTCTAGTCATTTTGCTCAGTGCAGAGTGGCCAAAAACAAGTTGTACTGGGAAAAGGAGAAAAAGAGAGGAGAGAAAGAAGGAAAGAAAAGAGAAAAAGAAAAAAAAGGAAGAAAAAAATGAAAAAATAGAAGAAAAAGAGAAAGAAAAAGGAAGAAAGGGGGAAAAAAGGGTGGGGGAAGCAATCAAAAATAAAAAAAAAAAAACAAAAAAAAAACAAAAAAAAAAAACAAGAAAACACGGGGGAGTATCTTCTGATTCTTTGTACTTTAAGTCCCTTAACTTCCCCTGGATCTTGTCCGTCTGGCTGGTCTTCTGGGGGTGGGGCCTGTTTTGCTGATTTTCAGGTGTTAGCACTTGGGGGAGCTGCTCTGCCCCCTCCCTGGTTTAGGGCTCAGTGGGTGTTGTTTACCCCGTGAGGCCACAGGAGGAACAACCCCAGTGGTTGCTGCAGCTCTGGAAACCTGGATTCAGCTCCCGCAGGAACTACTCCGTCTGCAGGTCCTGGAGGCTCCATGCGGGACCGCTGATCTGCTCAGCTTGGGGCAGGAGCGTCCTTGCTGTCCTGGGCCCCTCGGCCTCTGCGTCTCCCTGGGGGTTGGCCGGATCCTTGCCTGTGTCCCCAGCGCCCTGTGCTCCGGGGCCTGCACTGTTGGATTCGTGCTCCCGGCCGCGCAGCCCCCTCCGCGTAACTGCCACTCGAACCCCTCCGAGCTCGAACCCCTCCAAGCTGCTCCCGGAGCTGCGCAGCCCCCTCCACAAGGAGCCTCTTCCTCTGCCGGAGCCGCTTCGGAGCTGCTTCCAGATCAGCGCAGCCCCCTCCGAGGAGCCTCCGCCGAGCCCCTCCGAGCTGCTCTGGGTACCGTCGTGCGTGCTGTAGACCTTTAGGGAGCTCAGCGCACTCTGCTTGGGCGCAGTTGCTCTGTTAGTGTCCCTGGGAGCCCGAGGGCATCCCCGCCCTCCTGGGGTCCTGCTCCAAATCCCTGTGAGCCCCTTTCCGCCCGGGAAGATTGGTGAAGCTCCTGCTTCTCTGGGACAGGGCTTTCCTGTCCTGGGGGCACTCGTCCCGGCCTTAGCCTGGTTCCTCGTGTGGCCCCTCCCCCTTGGATGCCTTTTGTTTCTTTATTTCTTTTTTCCCCCGTCTTCCTTCCTATCTTGATAGAAGCGCAAACTCTTCTCACTGTAGTGTTCCAGCTGGTCTCTCTTTAAATCTCAGGCCGAATTTGTAGATTTTCAGGATGATTTGAAGGTTATCTAGGTAATTTGGTGGGGACAGGTGATTTGGGGACCCTACTCTTCCGCCGTCTTGTCCCTCCCCTCTGGGAGATTTTTTTTAAGGTTGTATTTATTTATTCATAGAGACACGGAGAGAGAGAGAGGCAGAGACACAGGCAGAGGGAGAAGCAGACTCCCTGCCGGGAGCCTGATGCGGTACTTGATCCCAGGACTCCAGGATCACGCCCTGGGCCAAAGATAGGCGCCGAACTGCTGAGCCACCCAGGCATCCCTTTTGGGAGATTTTTGATTACTGATTCAATTTCTTTGATGGTTATGGATCTGTCCAGCTTTTCTATTTCTTCCTATTTCATTTTTGGTAGTTTATAGGTTCTTAGGAATTAATTAATTTCTTTTAGATTTCTAATTTGTTGGCATATAATTGCTCATCATCTTCTCTTATAATTGTATGTATTCCTTCAATGTTGGTTGTGATCTCTCTTTTTCATTCATTGTTTTATTAATTTGGTGCCTTCCTCTTTTCTTTTTGATAAGTTTCACTAGGATCTTATCAATCATTAATTCTCTTAAAGAACCAGCTCCGAGTTTCATTCATCTGCTTTACTTTTTTTTTTCTGTATAATTGATTTCTACTCCCATTATTATTATTTTTCTTCTCCTGCTGGATTTATGCTACTTTGCCTAGTTTTAGGTGCTTTTAGTTCTCTTTGCAGATGAAGAAACAGAGCCTCAGAGTGATGGAGAAACTTGGCTAAGATCAGTCACACAGTCAGTGACTGATGGAGAAGACACACTTATATCTATCTGGCAAAAGCTATGTGTTTCCCATCAGTACACATTGCTTTTACCTTAAAGAAAGATATGACTAATTTCTTGTGGTCTTTATATTTGAATACCTGCTAAGTAATTTTTTCTTGAACAAATTATAATTGTATAAGTTCCATTTAAATGATACTGATTCACACATGCTCAATTCTGTTCTTTGCACAATCTTTTTAAATACAACTCAACACTTGATTGTTTATTTGTTTGTTTTTTATAATACCTAAAACATTGAAATACACAATAAAGATTAATTACATAAATATGGAACAAGACCATTTTCTAGTCTATGAAAAATGAAAAGTACAGTGCTTGGAGACCAGGGAAAATTAACCCTTCTATGTAAACCAAACCTCTGTAAGTTCAGGTTCTAATACCTTCAAAAATGTTTAAAGATTGCAATAATTTATTCATGATAGACACAAAGAGAGAGGCAGAGACATAGGCAGAGGGAGAAGCATGCTCCCTGCGGTTAACCTGATGTGGGACTTGATACCAGGACCTCAGGATCACGACCTGAGCTGAAGGCAGACACTCAACCACTGAGCCACCCAGGTGTCCACAATATGTTTAAATTTGAATGCTTTATAACATGCCATGATTTGGGTTTATGTTTAGTTTATTTTCCATTCAAGTACCAGCATGAATCTTGTGAATTTCTATACATGCTCTTGGGAAATGTATGCCACAGAAAGGATACAATCAATATATACACCTTCCAGAAATCACTGAGCATATTGAATTGCTGCATACATTCAAATCTTTGAACTTTTATATATGCACATTGATGTACAGTGATATTATGCATATAATCTTTGCAATAAATATTCTACAGCATGTACCGTTTACTCATGTCAGATCTATATAGCATGAAGTGCAGTGCAGGATTGGCATCTGTATGTATTTTAATCAACAAGAAGCATCTTGGGTATTTCAGACTCTTATCAGTTGTTTTTTGGTTTGTTTTGTTTGCTAGCTAGATTGTTTGTTTAATTATTGACTGTAGTCACTAAATAATTTTAGTTCCATAGAACTTGTCTCAGAGAAGAGACCTTGAGCCATAATATCCATGTTGGATATAATAGAATCCTTTAATTTGGGGGCATTATTTTTCACTTATTGTTGTTATATGTTCTAAAACAAAAACAAATGGAGAGTTGAGAAAACAACCCAATTAATGAAAGTATATCAACTAGAATAAGATTGCAGTTCTACTTTTTTAATTCAGATGTACTTGGCAAATGAAAGTAATGCAAATTTTGCTTTTATTAGTCGAACACATTTTTACTATCCTGGGGAGTATTAATGGCCAAATATTAGTACCCAATGGAATTCATGAACCCTGTATGATTTTTTTTAAGATTTTATTTATTTATTCATGAGAGACTCAAAGAGGCAGAGACATAGGTAGAGGGAGAAATAGGCTCCTTGCAAGGAGCCTGATGTGGAACTCCATCCCAAGACCCAAGGATCATGACCTGAGCCAAAGGTAGATGCTCAACCACTGAGCCACCCAGGCATCCCAACCCTATATGATTTAATCATCAAAATTTCTGAGTATCTTTTGTGACTGGAACTATGCTAGATGCTGAAGATCATAGGGCTTCCTTTAGACAAACCACAGTAGTATAGGAGGAAGACAAACTATAAATCATAAAATAATATATTTAAATGTTTTATATAAAATTTGCAAAATGTTAGGTAAATAATACTGTGAGAATGACTAAAAAGTCATGGAAGAATGCATATTTGAGTTGAGTTTGAAGAATGATTAGGCATTTTCTAGGGAAAGAAGCAGAGGAAAGGACATTACAAGCAAAAGTAACAGAGATATAAGAGTGTATGGCATACTCTGTAATTAACTAGAATTTTGCCTTGTTATCAGTTGAGGTCAATATAGTTATGTGCATGAGGGGGTATGAGGGAGGTAAGGAACAGGGTAATATTCTCTCTTTGTGACATTGTAGATGAAACCAGGGTAAGTAAAAGTAAAGATATTTGAATAGATAGAGGAAAGAAAAAAAATAAAGGTATTAATATATAATAATCTTTAATTATACTATATGGAATAGCATAGGTTATCAATTGATGAACAGTGATGATAGAGGTTATGTCTAGTACTAAAAGCTCTTCAAGAGAGTTAATGCTTTACATTTGCCAAATAATCATTAAATAAAAGTGAATCAATTTGCTCATTGGATGCATATTGAGGTAAATAGAAAGAATAGATGGAAACAAAATCTTTGTCACTGTCCTCTTCCTCTCTCTCTCTTTCTCCCTACAAACACACACACACACACACACACACACACACATACAAACACAGAGGAATGATCTTTTGAATTATTCTTTAATTATTACATTTTTTTCTATGCCATCTTTATAGAATTATAATTTGAATATTGTGCACCTAGGTCTCATCTTTTTTTAAATTTTTATTAAAATTTATTTATGATAGTCACACAGAGAGAAAGAGAGAGGCAGAGACATAGACAGAGGGAGAAGCAGGCTCCATGCACCGGGAGCCCGACGTGGGATTTGATCCCGGGTCTCCAGGATCGCGCCCTGGGCCAAAGGCAGGCGCTTAACCGCTGCGCCACCCAGGGATCCCACCTAGGTCTCATCTTGAAAGACTTCTACTCACTTCTAGCGGTGTCTTCCTATTTTTAACTTAAAGAAATATCATATAAATCAAAGAAATGATATGTTTATTATATATCATCCTTTTTCTATGCTGACACATTGAATGAAACTAGTTTCTATAATCCCATCAGAAAATTGCTTAGGATGCAGAGAAATTAGACATCTCTTGAAAAAGAATAGTAAATGCTGAATTTGATTAGTCAGCCAAAACTTATTTTCCAAAAGAAGTTTCCAGATTATCTTCTTCTTTATATCCAAAACAATTTGAACTATGATGTAATATTTTTCCTAAAATCATGTGAAACATATTTACATAAAAAATTATTTTTGGGGATCCCTGGGTGGCGCAGCGGTTTGGCGCCTGCCTTTGGCCCAGGGCGCCATCCTGGAGACCCGGGATCGAATCCCACGTCGGGCTCCCGGTGCATGGAGCCTGCTTCTCCCTCTGCCTGTGTCTCTGCCTCTCTCTCTCTCTGTGACTATCATAAATAAATAAAAAAAATAGTTTAAAAAAAATTATTTGTGATGGGCAGCTCCGGTGGCGCAGCGGTTTAGCGCCACCTGCAGCCCAGGGTGTGATCCTGGAGACTGTGGATTGAGTCCCACCTCAGGCTCTCTGCATGGAGCCTGCTTCTCCCTCTGCCTGTGTCTCTGCCTCTCTCTCTCTGCCTGTGTCTCTGCCTCTCTCTCTCTCTCTGTGTCTCTATGAATAAATAAATAAAAATCTTTAAAAAATTATCTGTGATTATGTACCCAATAGTTAATTTCTAAATTTAGCTAAACATTATTAAGGGTTTTTATTGTCATTGCCAAGAACAAAATTACGAAATCATGAAAACAGAGATTTTTCTGTTAGTGACCAGATATTATTAGTTTGTTTAATTTGGGACACTTTACAAAACATTTACTGGGTTCAAAAATGCTCTGAGACCAATATCTGAAAGAATTTTGAGAAAAGTGAGCTTACTTTGTACTTCAAGTTTTAAGGGATTTAGAAGTGATAAATTTTATAAGCTTATTTTGGTTCTGCTGAATCATGGAAACTTCATTCTGAATTTTTAATCTCATAAAGTCTCTATAGTCACCAAAGAACCAACTCTGATAGATGTTTGTCCAGTGTTCTCCTGCATTGAAAAGCTCAATTCAGGTCTTCAGTGCAAAAACAGAATTAAAATGTTAAAGCTTCAAAGATAAGCAAATATATACTATCAGAGGAAATGGCACTCAGGGACAGAAGAGGAGAAAGTCATCTGTAAAACTCTATGTTTTATTTTATTTATTATTTATTTTTTTATTTTTTTTTCTTACAAATTTATTTATTTTTTTATTGGTGTTCAATTTGCCAACATATAGAATAACACCCAGTGCTCATCTCGTCAAGTGCCCACCTCGGTGCCCGTCATCCAGTCACCCCCACCCCCTGCCCACCTCCCTTTCCACCACCACTAGTTTGTTTCCCAGAGTTCGGAGTCTTTCATGTTCTGTCTCCCTTTCTGATATTTCCCACTCATTTTTTCTCCTTTCCCCTTTATTCCCTTTCACTATTTTTTATATTCCCCAAATGAATGAGACCATATAATGTAAAACTGCTATGTTTTAAACATTGGAATTGGAGAGTGGAAATATGATAGAGACAAGAGTGAGGAAATGTTAATTGGAAAAAATGTTATTATCACTTATTCTGAAATTATCCCCCAACCCTGTCCTCTCGGAGTAGCATTTGGTTGAAGACATACTGATAGACCAAAGTAGTTTTATGTATCTTTAAAGATTCCTTATTCATCCTATTTTAATCTACAAAGGATATTTCCATATTCTTGCCTCAAATAACTTTAAAATTCTACTAATTTCTCTAAAGAGCCTAAACTCTAGGGTCTACAAATATAAACACTTTTGTTCCCCAAAAAATAGTTATTTTTTTAATCTTTTTTATTTTTTGTATCTTTTTTATTAGAGTTCGATTTGCCAACATATAGCATAACACCCAGTGATCATACCATCAAGTACAAGTACCCCCTCAGTGTTTGTCACCCAGTCACCCCATACCCCCGCTCACCTCCCCTTCCACTACCCCTTATTCATTGCCCAGAGTTAGGAGTCTCTCATGATCTGTCACCCTCTTTGATATTTCACACTCATTTTCTCTCCTCTCCCATTTAATCCCTTTCACTATTTTTTATGTTCCCAAATGAATGAAACCATATGTTTGTCTTTCTCCGATTGACTTACTTCACTCAGCATAATACCATCCAGTTCTATTCACATTGAAGCAAATGGTGGGTATTAGTCTCTTCTGATGGCTGAGTAATATTACATTGTATACATAGACCACATCTTCTTTATCCATGCACCTTTCAATGGACACCAAGGCTCCTTCCACAATTTGGCTATTATGGATATTGATGCTATAAACACTGGGATGCAGGTGTCCTGCCATTTCACTGCATCTGTATCTTTGGGGTAAATCCCCAGTACTGTAATTGCTGGGTCATGGGGTAGCTCTATTTTGAACTCTTTGAGGAACCTCCACACAGTTTGCCAGTTTGGCTGCACCTGTTCACATTCCAACCAACAGTGCAAGAGGGTTCCCCTTTCTCCACATTCTCTCCAACATTTGTTTCCTGTCTTGTTAATTTTCACCATTCTCACTGGTGTGAGGTGGTATCTCATTGTGGTTTTGATTTGTATTTTCCTGATGGCCAGTGATGCGGAGCATTTTCTCATGTGCTTGTTGGCCATGTCTATGTCTTCCTCTGTGAGATTTCTGTTCATGTCTTTTGCCCATTTCATGATTGGATTGTTTGTTTCTTTGGTGTTGAGTTTAAGAAGTTCTTTATAGATCTTGGAAACTAGCCCTTTATCTGATACGTCATTTGCAAATATCTTCTCCCATTCTGTAGGGTGTCTTAATTTTTTTGACATTTCTTTTGCTGTGCAGAAGCTTTTTATCTTGATGAAGTCCCAATAGTTCAGTTTTGCTTTTGTTTCCCTTGCCTTCATGGATGTATCTTACAAGAAGTTGCTGTGGCCAAGTTCAAAAAGAGTGTTCTTTGTGTTCTCCCCTATGATTTTGATGGATTCTTGTCTCACATTTAGACGTTTCATCCATTTTGAGTTTATCTTTGTGTATGGTGTAAGAGAATGTTCTAGTTTTATATTTCTGCACGTTGGCTGTCCAATTTTCCCAGCACCATTTATTGAAGAGACCGTCCTTTTTCCAGTGCATAGTCTTTCCTGCTTTGTCGAATATTATTTGACCATAGAGTTAAGGGCCCATTTCTGGGTTCTCTTTTCTGTTCCATTGATCTATGTGTCTGTTTTTGTGCCAGTACCACACTGTCTTGATCATCACAGCTTTGTAGTACTACCTGAAATATGGCATTGTGATGCCTCCAGCTCTGTTTTTTTTTTTTTTTTTTTCAGTATTCCCCTGGCTATTCAGGGTCTTTTCTGATTCCACACATATCTTAGGATTATTTTGTCCAACCCTTTGAAGAAAGTTCATGGTATTTTGATAGGGATTGCATTTAATGTGTAAATTGCCCTGGGTAGCATTGACATTTTCACAATATTAATTCTTCCAACCCATGAGCATGGAATATTTTTCCATGTCTTTGTGTCTTCCTCAATTTATTTCAGAAGCATTTTAAACTTTTTAGGGTATAGATCCTTTACCTCTTTGGTTAGGTTTATTCCTTTATTCCTAGGTATCTTATGCTTTTGGGTGAATTGTAAATGGGATCGGCTCCTTAATTTCTATTTTATCAGTTTCATTGTTAGTGCAGAGCTGGTTTGGTGGTCACATATTCTTTCAGTTTTTGGGTATCTTGGAAGCTCTTTATATCCCCTTCTCTTCTGAATAAGAGCCTTGCTGGATAACGTATTCTTGCTGCATGTTATTCTCATTTAGGACCCTGAATATATCCTGCCAGCACTTTTTGTCCTGCCAGGTGTCTGTGGAGATGTCTGCTGTTAATCTAATATTTCTCCCTGTATAAGTTAGGAATCTCTGGTCTCTCAATGCTTTAAGGATTTTCTCTTTATCTTTTGAATTTGCAAATTTCACTATTAAATGTGGAGGTGTTGAACGGTTTTTATTTATTTTGGAGGGGAACCTCTCTATCTCCTGGATCTGAATGCAAAGTTTCCCTTCCCAAAGTAGGGAAGTTCTCAGCTATGATTTGTTAAAATATGCTTTTTGGCCCTCTGTTCCTCTCAGCGTTCTCTGGAACCCCAATTAAATGTAGATTTTTCCTTCTGAGGCTGCCATTTATTTCCCTTGACCTTTCCTCATGGTCTTTTAATTGTTTTTATCTTTTTCCTCACCTACCTCCTTGCCATCAACCTGTCTTCTATGTCACTCATTCTTCCACCTCATTAACTCTCGTCCTTAGGACCTCCAGTTTGGATTGCATCTCATTTAATTGATTTTTAACTTTGGCTTGATTAGATCTAAATTCTGCAGTCATGAAGTCTCTTGAAACCTTTATGCTTTTTTCCAGAGCCACCAGTAGCTTTATAATTGTGCTTCTGTATTGGCTTTCAGACATCAAATTGTAATCCAAATTCTGTAACTGTGGGAGAGAGTACTGTTCCTGTTTCTTTCTTTTGTGGTGAGTTCTTCTTTCTAGTCATTTTGCTCAGTGCAGAGTGGCTGTATGAGCGGGCTGAGTCAAGAATATCAACTACAACCTAAGTACAATTCACCCTAGATGGTTCTGACGAGGTCAGAGACCAGAAATTGAAAATAAAGATCAGAAAAAATAAAACAAAATGACCACTAAAGTGCAAAACAAATTTTAAAACAAAGTAGTCAATAATAAAAGGCCAGGAATCCCAAGGAAGCAGAAAAAAAAGACCAAAAAAAAAGGGGGGGGGAGAAAAAAAGAAGAACAAGAAAAAATTTAAAAATAGAAAAAAAGGGGGGTACTGGCAGATCGTGGTGGTGACAAAGTTGTAGTGGCAGGAGAATGTAGTCTACCTGAGCGGTCTTAGAGGGTGATCCTCTTGGTTCTGTGTATATTGAGTTCTGTATGTTAGAAGATGCTCATTCCCAAATTTATATAAACCAAAAATGCTTGTAGAGTGCCCCAATTTTGGCCACCAAAACATAAATGATATAAAAGAGGGGGGCAGAATGGGATTGAAGCAAGAGTATTATCTCACTGAATGAACCAGCCTGGTATATCACTTGGTTCTGGGTGCATGCTGGTTATTTTTTAGATGGTAGTAACTTCTGCCGTTATAGAACAAAATGAGGCAGAGAGATAAAAATAAACGAAAACAAACAAACAAAAAAACATATCTCGTGTATCTCCCAAAATTAAGTTGAGCATGTTGAAGGGAGCCTAGAAATGGAAAATATATCTAAGACATGTAATTGTAGGAAAATGAAAGTCAAAAAGGAAGAAACTTAAAAATGAAGAGGTAGTAAAATATTGTAGTTAGTGAGGGAAAAGAGAGAAATATTGGAAATTTTTAGTCTGATACTGGAAAAAGTGGGAAAAAGGAGGGGTATCTTCTAGTTGTATATACTGTAAATCCTTCGACTTCCCCTGGAGCTTTCCAGCGCTGCTTGGTCAAGAACTTGCTCTTCCCCTGTTCTTCCAGCTGGTCTTCTGGGGGAGGGGTCTGTTGTGCCGTTTCTCAGGTGTGTGTACCTGGCAGAGATGCCCCGCCCCCTGCTGGGTGCCAGGCTCAGTGGGAGCTGTTTCTCCTGTTAGGCCTCTGTTCCCTGGAGGCCCACCTCTCCCAGGCACATGGTGAATCAAGGAGGAACAACAATGGTGGCAGCCAGGTTTTCATCCCTGGAGTCAGTTCCCCACTAGTAACTACCACAGTCTTCCAGTCCGCACTGGCCTTAATGCTCCCAGGCCGGTGTAGGTGCGCTGATCTGCACAGCTTTGGGGCGCCCGGTGGCAGGAAAGTCCTCGCTGTCCTGTGCCCTCCCTGCTTTTGCCTGTCCCAGGGGGAGTGCAGGATTGTGGGCTTTTCCGCTCAGCGCCTTGGGATCCGGGGCCCTGTGTTTCTGGAATGGCACGCCGGGGGTGTGCGGCTCCTGAAGGCAACAGGGCACAGACCCTTCTGTCTGGAGCCGCCTGCCTAACCAACTGGCTTTTCCCAGATTCCCCGCCGGGTGTGCTCCAGCCCTTCACCGAGACCGGTTCACGTTTCGTGTTGTGCTTTCCCCTGGGTGCACTTCCACTGTTAGTGACTCCAAGAAACTGGAGGCTTCACTGCTCTCCTGTGATTCTGCCTGATTTCCTTGCTAAGCACTTTTTTGTCCGGGAAGAATCTTGTCCAGATTTTTAAATTTTCCACTTCTCTTGGGCTAGGCTTTCCTGTCTCTGAGGCGTGCGTCACCTGGTTTAGCCTGGCTCCTTGCGGTGCCCTCCCCCACTTGATTCTTTTTTGTTTTATTTTTGTCCACCTTCCTACCTTGCTAGAAGTGAAAATCCCTCTCTCTAGCATTCTGCCCTATCTCTCTTTAAATCTCAGGTCGGATTCGTAAGTGTTCAGAATAATTTGAATGTTATCCACCTAAGTTGGTGGGGCCAGGTGAGTTGAGGTCCCCCTACTCCTCCACCATCTTGCCCCGCCTCCAAGTTATTTGTTTTCATAAACATTCAAGTTACCATCATTACTGAAAATTGGATTTGAAATCCATTTTAACTTTGTGCTTTTGAGAGTCAATTGCATTGTAAAGCTTCAGTGAGCATTTCAGATTCTTTTTTTAAGATTTTATTTATTTATTCATGAGAGACACAGGCAGAGGGAGAAGCAGGCTCCACACAGGGAACCCAACATGGGACTCGATCCTGAGTCTCCAGGATCATGCCCTGGGCTGAAGGCGGCGCTAAACCACTGGGCCACTGGGGCTGCCCCAGCATTTCAGATTCTACAAATAGCATTTGCTTTCAGACTATTTTGTACTGTCTTTCAGGGTTAGGGGTTAGGGTCAATTTCAGTGAAGAAAAAAAAAAATCACTGTCTATTCCTAGCATCCTATAACCCCCTCCTATTTTTCATTTTGAAGCCAAAATATTATTTTCCCATCATTGGATATATGTAACCACTTTGATTCTCTGTAAAATGAATATTTTGCAGAGTCCAAAACATAAAAACAACTACTTTCAATTCCAGATGAGCACTGAAATCCATAATTTTAGACCTGGAGTGAATATTCATACAACATACGAGATTGCTTTTCTATTGGGTTCACTTGTAAATAGCCTCTTATACTTAAATCATACTTGCACCTATAATAAGTAATCTAAATATAATGTGCTCTAGGCTTTAATTCCTAAACGTTGTCTCAAAATAAGTGAAAATCAAGGCATTTGTGGAAAATAAAAATGTATTCATCTTTTTTTAAATGTATTCATCTTAAACAGGCTTTGCTTACATAGGCATTTTTTTTCCAATCCATTGTTGGACTAGAAGCAACCAAATGACAGCAAGTCTTAAGAGTGACAATAAGGTTCTCTCTAAGTATTGGATCAAAAACATTCCATCTATTATTGAAATAAGCCAAACTTGTGTTTTCCAAACTGTGAAAATCACACTTAAAAATGAGTAACAGAAACCATTTACTAGGGACATTGTGTTGAAAAGTTTCTTTAAATGTACCTTTGCTGATTATTCTGAAGCTTCACAATGAGATCATTTATTTCTCACTAGTATCTTATAAATGTTTAGATGGGTAGATAGATAAAACACTGAGCGTAAGAGTGTGTTTATTAAACATTCAAATAAATGTTTATTATTTGATAGTTAATATCTAATTTCTATATTTAATATCATTATGTTTCATTTTAATAGACCTATCCTTGTACAGTGAGTAGCATAAAAATAAGACTAGAATCTTCATATAAGCCAATATTGGTGATATTAGCAAAGCTATGTTGTGATTAGGAAATTAACTAATGAGCTATATTTCAAATGCTTGTAGGTGACACTTGTCATAAGACTACAACCACAGAATTTATCTTAGTGATTTTTCTGTGTTCATTATATTACAATTATAATGAAACTGTCATCTAAATATTTCACAATTATACGATTGATTATTATAAGAAAAATAATTTAATTTACCCTTATTTTATCTATCACATGCAAGGAAAGCCCATTTTCTAATTAAATCTGTCAAAAACATGCACACACAAAATTATTTGGAAACAAAGTTGTCTTCAAGGTCATATTAAGATTGAATCTTGAGATATTTGGAATATTTAGTTGTAATGCTAAAATAGTTAACATTTATTAAAACAAACCATAAGTACCTCATAATTCTTAAAATAAAAATGTAAAAAAGTTATTTATTAAGATTGATTTATTTATTTTAGAGAAAGAGAGAGAGAGCATGGGGACAGGCAGGGAGGATAGAGAATCCCAAGTAGATTCCCCACTCAGCATGGAGTCTGATGGGAGCCTTGATTCCAGGATCCTGAGATCATGACCTGAGCTAACAAAGAGTCAGACGCTTAACTGATTGAGCCACCAAGGTGCACCAAAAAGATTATTTATATACAAGAAAAATATATCCAATCCCTTTAATTTATAAATGATTAATTGTACACATTATCTCAAACTTGTAAATATCAAAACCTAATTGTTGACAATATATGAAAACTTTTCATTTGAACTCAGGAATATATTTCCAATATGTTTTTCATTAGGATCTTTCTTGGTTCAGCTATAAATTCATTGACTTTTACCATGTGTACTATAGTTAAAACTATCTGCTGTATATTAAATTCATTCAAACTTTTCAAATTTTACAAACATTAGTATACTTATGAGATACATGATGCATGAACAATTTCATTAATGTACTTATCTTTTTACAGCTGTCTCTTCTAATAAAATTACAAGCCAATTCATTTTTGGCAGTGTTCATTGTAAGTTGTTTTAAGAAAATAGAGAGTTTGAGACCTCAGTGCAACTCTACCAAATAATTCACTCTTGTGGATTCATTTCTTACAATGCTATCTTTTAGGTTTTTTTTTTTTTTTTTACAAGGGAGGCTGATGGGCTCAAAATATTTGATATCTTGCCCCAGGTGACTGTAGTTTTCTCCAAAAATAAATGAGATGTGAAGATATTCTTTAGCCCTTGCACAAATAATGAGTTTGCTCTTATTTAAACTGTCCATATTTCGCAGTGCATAGAACCATCTGTGATTATCTTTAAATGGCTGAAAAAAAAGGCTAGGTATATGTGGAACGCTGAAGTTGCGTCTGTGGGCAGGATGATGCAATTTCTACATTTTGTCTTTTAAGGTAAGAAATTTGCCTTTGTTCACCAGGAAGGTCTCACTGTGCTCTTCAAGATCCCAATGCCTTACATGATTTTCTGAACTCCTGATGAATTCCTTAAGTTCTTTATGAAGGACTTTACCCTGTGCCTTGCTCATAGTAAATAATATATAAACTTGAGTTCTTTTTCCCTTTGGAAAATTAATAGACTTCTTATGGCTTCAGTCATTAGATTTTCAGAGAAATACTACCTTGTTCTTGTTACATCACTGAAAGAAATACTGACATCTATAGGTTGTTCATTCAACAAACTATTGGATGTTCTTCTTGCATTCATTGTTCTCAGTCCTGGAGATACAGAACTGAATAAGACAAATTTCCAGTTAGAGTGAAGTTTGTAATCATTCCAGTGAGAAAGATGTGAAAACTTGAAGATCTAACACCATGTGAGTTAATTGTGTAATAGAGATATTGATTGCTATAAGAGCCTACCCCATAATAGAGCAAGAAGTAAGTAAATCTGTCTGAGTGGTTGGATTCCTAGAGATTAATTGATGTAACCGATCTTGATTCCAGAGAGATCATCTTAAAGTTTTCTTAAGGTGTCAAGTATGGTTAAATGTAAAAAGCGTAGTTTACTATGGGAAATAATTAATGAATGTATCTATATCCATCATTTATGGTATTTATTGGGTTCTAGGCACTATACTAAAGAATGTAGGTATAATGAAGTTTGCATAAAAACTGTTCTTAATTGAAAAGCCTATATTCACACAAAGAAGGCATGATTTAAATTTCTCAGACCTTTATTCAAATTACATCACTTTTTCAAATAAAAGAATAAACCAGGTTGCCAATATTTTCACATTGAAGCTTTTTATTCAAGTAACTATCATAATTAAACTTATATGAATTTCTCACTTCTGAATTAGATAAAGTTAGTAAATTACCTTCTACTGTTTTAAAGGATTTAGACTCTATAGTTAAACCAAGTTGGGATGACAGAGTGGAATATGAAGCTATGGAGTACTTCCACAATATTACTTTAAAAAATGGAAATTTAGGCATGGAAACAAAAATATGTGTATTAAAAAAAATAACTACAAGCACTTTCAAGTTGAGAATCTGTTGTTAATTTTCTCTACCATAACCAAATTCATGAGATTTCACATAAATAAAATTAGGTTTTTTAACCAAATATTGGAAGCATACCACCACATATACTATTATTCTTCTTCCTTGAATTATTGTTCAAGACCCCATTGTACTGGTCTTCAAGTAGTTTAGAAGTATAGAAACACAAAAGCATGTGAAATGCTCATAAATAACTCACAGTGAATCAGGTCAAATTGTTAAGTTTGTATTACTACCAGTTTCTCTGCAATATAAATGGCTGGGCCATATTGGTTGATGTCCTGTAGCCCAGGTTTTACTGCTGACTTTTAGTGTCTGGTTTTCCTTCTCTCTACTCATAATCACTAGTGGGATGATAAAAGCTACAAATTTGAATTTCTTTATCTTGATAAGAAATTAAAAATAAACTGAATAAAAATATTTGAAGACAATTAATCTCTTTATCTTATCTCATTATTGAATTATTTCTATCTCACACTCTTTAGTAGCTAATCTTAAACATTTTCCAAGATAAAAAAACTGGCTAATTGTAAGAGTCAGTGTTTCATTTAATAAAAATCAGGATGAAGATTTTGTTTGCTAAAGCTGGTTTGCCTCCCCAAATTAGGGAAGTTCTCAACTATGATTTATTCATATACACTTGCTGGTCCTCTGTCCGTTTCAGCGTCCTCTGGAACCCCAGTTAAATGCAGATTTTTCCTTCTGAGGCTGTCATTTATTTCCCTTAACCTTTCCTCATTTAATTGTTTTTCTTTTTTTTTCCTAAGTTTCCTTCCTTTCCATCATCTTGTCTTCTATGTCACTCACTTGTTCTTCTACCTTGTTAACCCTCGTCGTTAGGACCTCCAGTTTGGATTACATCTCATTTAATTGATTTTGAATTTCGGCCTGAGTAGATCTAAATTCTGCAGTCATGAAGTCTCTTGATTCCTTTATGCTTTTTTCCAGAGCCATCAGTAGCTTTATAATTGTGCTTCTGAATTGGCTTTCTGACATTGAATTGTAATCCAAATTCTGTAACTCTGTGGGAGAGAGTACAGGTTTCCCTATAGGGAAACCTGTAGGTTTCCAGGATGATTTGAAATTTGAAAGATTCTTTCTTTTGTGGTGAGTACTTCCTTGTAGTCATTTTGCTCAATGCAGAGTGGCTAAAAACAAGTTGTAACATAAAAAGGAAGGAAAAAGGGGGAAAAGGGGGGGGGAACAAACAAAAACCAAAAAAACCAAGGAGAGGTATCCTCTGATTCTATATACTATAAGTCCCTTGACTTCCCCTGGAGCTTTCCAGCACTGCTTGGTCAACTACTTGCTCTTCCCCTGTCCTTCTAGCTGGTCTTCTGGGGGAGAGGCCTGCTGTGCTGATTCTCAGGTGTGTGCACCTGGGGGTGCTGTGCTGCCCCCTGCCAGGTGCACAGTTCAGTGGGAGCTGTTTATCCTGTGAGTCCCCTGCTCCCTGGTGGCCCTGCTCAGTCCCAGGCACAAGGTGACACCAGGAGGGACAACAACAGTGGGGGTGGCCAGCTCTCTATCCCTGGAGTCAGTTCCAGCAGTAACTACTGCAGCTCCCAGTCTGCAGCGGCCTGGATGCTCCGGGGGCGGGGGATGCTGATCTGCACAGCTTGGGGCCGCTCGGTGGCAGGAGCGTCCTTGCTGTCCTGTGTCCTCCTGTCCTCCGCCTGTCCCAAGGGGAGCGCCGGATCCTGGACTGTGTCCCTAGGCACCCTGGGTTCCGGGGCCAGCGCCGCTGAAATCCTGCTTCCAGGCCGCACAGCCCCCTCCACATGGAGCCGCCACCTGAGCCGCCGACTGAGATTCTCCCGGACTGCGGGAGGTTCCAGCTCTTTAGGGAGCTCGGCCTTCGGTGTGTGGTGTGCTCTCCCCCGGGGCACAGTTCCTCTGTTAGTGTCCCCGGGAACCGGAGGGCATCCCTGCTCCTCCTGGGATCCTGCCCCAGTTCTCTGTGAGCGCCTTTCCATCCAGGAAGATTGGTAAAGTTACTGCTTCTCAGGGGCTGGGCTCTCCTGTCCTGGGGGCACTCGCGGCCCCACCTTAGCCCAGTTCTTCCCAGGGCCCCTCCCCCATGGATGATTTTTTATTTATTTATTTATTTATTTATTTATTTATTTATTTATTTATTTTTCAGGCTTCCTACCTTGATAGCACAAACTCTTCTCACTGTAGCATTCCAGCTGTTCTCTCTTTAAATCTCAGGCCAAATTTGTAGGTTTCCAGGATGATTTGAAATTTATCTAGGTAAGTTGGTGGGGACAGGTGACTTGGGGATCCTGCTCTTCTGCCATCTTGCCCCACCTCCACTGAAGCTGGTTTGGAGCTAAAAACTTTTGTTTGAAATCCAATAACTGAGGGAGGGAAGATGGCGACCGTGGCAGCTGGCGGCCTGGTGGGGGAGGGGCATGACATCAGCCTGGCAGCCCTGCAGTGCCACGACCCCTATATCAACCGCATTGTGTACTGGCCAGCCAGGTGGCTCTGTACACTTTTGGCCATTGGGCAAAAGAGTGGGAAAAGACTGATGTAGAAGGAACCTTATTTATTTACACAAGGTCAGCTTCTCCAAAGCATGGATTCACCATTATGAATAGGTTGAGCATGGAAAACAGGACAGAACCCATTACTAAAGCCCTAGATTTCCAGCTCCAAGACTCTTTCCTTCTCTACAGAAATGCCAGATTGTCCATTTATGGGATTTGGTTTTATGATAAAGAAGAATGCCAAAGAATTGCAGAGCTTATGAAAAACCTAACTCAATATGAACAGTTGAAAGCCTATCAGGGAGCTGGAGCAGGAAACTCCCCAATGATCCTCAATTCAGGAGAGGGCAAGGAAGTAGATATCTTATGAATGCTCACCAAGGCCAAAGATGAATACACCAAGCAGGCTAAAGAAGACCATTTGTTTTAAGTGGGTGAAAAGGTAGCCTAAGAAATCAGCAGCCTTCCTATATGCAAAGAGTATCCAATCAGAAAGTTTCCTAGAAGACGCCATTTATAGTAGCAGCTATTAATATAACATTCTTTGGAATAAAATGAACAAGAAATGAGCAAAACCTCTAGACTTGAACAAATGGAAAAGTATGTATGTCCTGATTTTCCTTCCCTTCCCCAGTGTTCATCTGTTTTCTTAAATTTCACATATGAGTAGAAATCATAGGGTATTTGTCTTTCTCTGACTGACTTATTTCACTTAGCATGATACACTCTAGTTCCATCCACTTTGTAAGTTTTCTTAAACTTACTAATTTTCAGACAATAAAAGGGAAGAGGGGAGAAAGGCAGGCATAAAACAAATGGCACCAAGGAAGCAATCAGAAAACTCCTGAATGAAGTGGGACATGCTAAAGGACAACTGGCCAAGTTTCTCCAGGATGCCTTTGACTTAATGGTTGACTTACCCTTGATTGGTAGACTGTGAGCAACTTGGGCACAGAGAACACCCTGTATTCATCTTCATAAGCCTAGTTGTCTTCTATGTTCCTGGCACATATGTGCTGAATAAATGGTTGTTGATTGAAAAAAAAAAAGAAATCCAATAACTGTCCCATTATAAATATGTAAAAGATAGAGTTCAGACAGTCCATTTTGAGATGGTTTTGCATCAAAGCCAGTTGGAAGACCAAGATGTAAGATTGGATTCATTTTGGAAATTTGTTCTGCCTTATTGAAGGCTATGTAGAATAGAATTTAACACAAATAAGTTGAACATTAATGATATAAATCTATAATGTTCTACTACTTTAAAAATAAACTGAAAGCATTTAAAAATTCAGACTTCCTTTCAGATTTTTTTTTTGAGAGAGAGAGAGTGCAAGTGGTGGAGGGATTGTGTGGGGAGGGATAGGGAAAGAAAGAGAGGAAGAGAGAGAGTATTAAACAGGCTACACCCTCAGCACAGAGCCTGATACAGGGCTTGATCTCAGAAACCTGAGATCATGTCCTGAGTCAAAAACAAGAGTCAGATGGTAAATTGACTGAGCTACGCAGGTGTCCCAAAGAATATAGTTCTACCTCACTATTTAGGAGCATAGGTAAAATAATAGAGAAGAGTGGGGAAAAAGAAATATTTTTTAAACCTGTGGTGACACTTTAAATTCTGTTTCAGAATCACTTGTATTGAATTTGAAATTATGAAACATATGTGAAATATTTTATATAAGGCTATATCTCTAGGTAAAATCCTTCATGTAATAATATACTTTGTCTTTAGGGGAAAAAAGGCATCACATTAAATACTATTTTTAATGCTATCAAAATAGTTTTGAGTTATCTGCTGGATCTTGTAAATCTATGATTTTAAAAATCCATTGTTTATGCCTTTAACAGTCTCACTTTTATTTTTTATTTTATTTGACTCTTAAAACAGTTTTATTGTCTCTTATATTTTGTCATTTTTAAATTTGTTTTTAGTGAAGTTCAATTTGCAAAAATATAGTATACCATGCAGTCTCATCCCAACAAGTACCCTCCTCATTGCTGGTCACCCAGTTACATCAACACCCCGCCCACCTGCCATTCCACTACCCTTTGTTCATTTCCTAGAGTTAGGACTCTCTTGTGGTTTATCCCCCTCTCTAATTTTTCTCACTCATTTTCCCTCCTTTCTATTATAATCCCTTTTACCATTTTTTATAGTCCCCATATGAGTGAAACCATATGATATTGTCCTTCTCCAAATGACTTACTTCACTCAGTATAATACCCTTCAGTTCTATCCACGTCAAAGCAAATGGTGGGTATTCATCCTTTCTGAGGGCTGAGTAATATTTCGTGATATATATATATATAATCTCACATCTTCTTTATACATTCATCTGTTGAAGGACATCATGGCTCCTTCCACAGTTTGGCTATTGTGGACATTGCTGCTATGAACATTGGGGTGCAGGTGTCCTACCATTTCACTACATCTATATCTTTGGGGGTAAATATCCAGCAGTGCAATTGCTGGGTCATACGGTAGCTCTATTTTTTAAGTCCTTGAGAAACCTCCACATTGTTTTCCATAGTGGCTGCACCAGTTTGCATTCCCACCAACAGTGCAAGAGGGTTCCCCTTTCTCCACATCCTCTGTGACATTTGTTTTTTCCTGTCTTGTTAATTTTCACCATTCTCACTGGTGTGAGGTGGCATCTCATTATGGTTTTAATTTGTATTTCCCTAATGGCAAGTGGTGCAGAATATTTTTTCATGGACTTGTTGGTCATGTGTATGTCTTTGGTGAAATTTCTGTTCATGTCTTCTGCCCCTTTCATGATAGGATTTTTGGTTTATTGGGTGTTGAGTTTAATAAGTTCTTTATAGATCTTGGATACTAGCACTGTATCTGATATGTCATTTAAAATATCTTCTCCCATTCTGTAGGTTGTCTTTGAGTTTTGTTGACTGTTTCTTTTGCTGTACAAAAGCTGTATATCTTGATGAAGTCCCAATAGTTCAGTTTTGATTTGTTTCCCTTGCCTTCATAGATGTATCTTACAAGAAGTTACTGTGGCCAAGTTCAAAAAGGTTGCTGCTTGTGTTCTCTAGGATTTTGATGGATTCTTGTCTCACATTTAAATCTTTCAACCATTTTTTAAAATTTTGTGTATAGTGTAAGAGAATGATGTAGTTTCATTCTTCTGTATATAGTTGTCCATTTTTCCCAACACCATTTATTAGAGAGACGGTCTTTTTTCCAGTGAATATTCTTTCCTGCTTTGTCAATTATTAGTTGACCATGTTTAACCTGGAGATAAATCCTACTTGGTCATGGTGAATAATCTTCTTAATGTATTATTGGATCACACTGGCTAGTATCTTGTTGAGAATTTTTCCATCTGCATTCATCAGGGATATTAGTCTATAGTTCTCCTTTTTGGTGGGGTCTTTGGTTTTGGAATCAAGGTAATGCTGGCCTCATAAAATGAGTTTGGAAGTATTCCCTCCCTTTCTATCCATTGAAACAGTTTAGTAGAATAAGTATTATTTCTTCTTTATATGTCTGATAGAATGAATTCCACTGGGAAGCCATTTGGACCTGGACTTTTGTGTTTTGGGAGGTGTTTGATGACAGCTTCAATTTCCTTGCTGGTTATTGGCCTGTTCAGGCTTTCTATTTCTTCCTGTTCCAGTTTTGGTAATTTGTGTTTTTCCAGAAATGCATCTATTTCTTCTAGATTACTTAACCTATTGACGTATAGCTATTCATAATACATTTTTAAAAATCATTTGTATTTCCCTGGTATTGTTTGTGATCTCTCCTCTTTCATTAATTATTTTGTTAATTTGATTCCTTTTTCTTTTTCATAAGGCTGGCTAGGGGTTTATCTATCTTATTAATTCTTTCAAGGAACCATCTCCTGGTTTTGTTGATCTGTTCTACAGTTCTTCTAGTGCATATTTCATTAAGTTCTGCTTGAATCTCTTATCTCTCCTTTTCTATTTGGTGTAGGTTTTACTTGCTGTTCTTTCTCCAATTCCTTTAGGTGCAAGGTCATCTTGTGTATTTGAGATTTTCTCAATTTTTTGAGGGAGGTTTGTATTGTGATGTACTTCCTTCTTAGCACGGCTTTTGCTGTATCCCAAAGATTTTGAATGGTTGTATCTTCATTGTCATTAGTTTCCATGAATCTGTTTAATTCTTCTCTAATTTACTGGTTGACCCATTCATCTTTTAGTAGGATGCTCTTTAAACCCCATGTGTTTGAGTTTCTTCCAAATTTCTTCTTGTGATTGAGTTCTAGTTTCAAAGCATTGTGGTCTGAAAATATGCAGGGGACAATCCTAATCTTTGGTAGTGGTTGAGACCTGATTTGTGATCCAGTATATGGTCTATTCTAGAAAAAGAATTCTATGCGCTCTTGAGAAGAATGTGTATTCAATTGTGTTCAGATGGAATCTTCTGTATATATCTCTGAAATCTATTTGGTCCAGTGTATCATTTAAGGACCTTGTTTCTTTGGTGACATTCTGCCTGGATCTGTCATTTGCTGGAAGTACCATGTTGAAGTCTCCTACTATTAGTGTATTATTATCAAAGTATGTCTTTACTTTGGTTATTAATTGATTGATATACTTGGCATCTCCCACACTGAGGGCATAACATTCATAATTGTTAGGTCTTGTTGGATAGGGCCTTTAAGTATGATATAGTGTCCCTCTTTATCTCTTAGTACAATCTTTGTTATGAATTTTAATTTATATGATGTGAGGATTGTTACCACAGTTTTCTTTTTGAGGACCATTTGAATGGTAACTGGTTCTCTAACCTTTCATTTTCAGGCTGGAGGTTTCCTTAGGTCTAAAATGAGTCTCTTGTAGAGAGCAGATAGATGGGTCTTGCTTTTTTATCCAGTCTAAAACCCTGCATCTTTTGATTGGATCATTTAGACCATTCACGTTCAGAGTAACTATTGAAAGGTATGAATTTAGTGTCATCCTTGTACCTATTCAGTCCCTGTTTTTGTGGATTGTTTCCTCAGACTTCCTCTTTCTTTTACAGAGTCCCCCTTAATATTTCTTACAGAGCTGGTTTGGTGGT
Source organism: Canis lupus dingo (assembly GCF_003254725.2). Classification (NCBI taxonomy): domain Eukaryota; kingdom Metazoa; phylum Chordata; class Mammalia; order Carnivora; family Canidae; genus Canis; species Canis lupus. The sequence continues at coordinate 68,982,957 of NC_064281.1, forward strand.
CACATATTCTTTCAGTTTCTGCCTATCTTGGAAGCTCCTTATCTCTCCTTCTATTCTGAGTAAGAGCCTTGCTGGATAAAGTATTCTTGGCTGCATGTTCTTCTCATTTTGTACCCTGAATATATCATTGCAGCCCTTTCTGGCCTGCCAGATCTCTGGGAATAGGTTTGCTGTTAATTTGATATTTCTCCCCATATAGTTTAGGCATCTCTTGTTTCACCCAGCTTTAAGAATTTTCTCTTTATCTTTGAAATTTGGAATTTTCTCTATTAAATGCTGAGGTGTTCAATAGTTTTTCTTAATTTTGGGGTGGTGGCCCTTTCTATCTCTTGGATCAGATTAGGGAAGTACTCAGCTATATTTTGTACAAATATACTTTGTGGTCCTCTCTCTTTCAGTCTCTTCTGGGATCCCAATTAGACATATACTCTTCCTTCTCAAGCTATCATTTATTTCCCTAAACCTTTCTTCATGGGCTCTTAATTGTTTTTGTCCTTTTTCCTCAGCTTCCTTCCCTACCATCAACATGTCTTCTATGTCACTCACTCTTCTCTTTCACTTCATTATCCTATCATTTAGAGCATCCAGTTTGGATTGTATCTCATTTAATTGATGATTAATTAACTCTGTGGCAGAGAGTACACTCCCTCTGGTTCTTTCTTTTGAGGCGAATTCTTTCTTCTAGTCATTTTGTCCAGTGCAGAGTGGGTATATGACTGGACTGAGTCAAAAATACCAACTACGACCTATGTAAAATATACCATAGATGATTTCAAAATGGTTAGCAATCAGAAAATAAAGAAAAAGAAGAACAGAACAAAATAAAACAAAAGGACCACTAAAGTAAAAAACAAAATTTAAACCAAAGTAGTAGAAATAAAACACCAAGAACCAAAGACAAAGAAGAAAAGGAAAAAGAGAAAAAAAAAATAAAACAAAGTGGAGAAAGAAGGGAAAAACAAGGGGGGGGTGATGGAGGTGATGAAGAAGTGGCAGTGGAGAGAGAATGTAGTCTACCTGAGGGGTCCTAGAGGTTGATCTTCTTGGTTCTGAGTATATTTTTTTTCTGTATGTTAGAAGAAGCCCAATCCCAAATTTATATAAACCAGCAATACTTAATAGGAAGCCACAACATTGACCATGAAAGCATAAACAAGACCAAAGAGGGGGACAGAATGGGAAGGAAGAGAGAATATAATCTCACAGAACCAACATGGTGTTCTACTTTCTTCTGGGTGTATGTTGGTCATGTTTTAGAAGGTACTGACTTCCACCATTGTAAAACAAAACAAGGCACAAAAAACAAAAATCTGTACCTCATATATCTACCAAAACTAAATTGAATATGCTGAAGGGAATCCATAAGTGAAAAATATATCTAAGTCATGCATTTGTAGAAATATAAAAGTCAAAAAGTAGAAAAAAAAACCCTTAATAATGAGGAGCTGGTAATATATTGTAGTTAAGGTAGGAAAAAAGAAAAAATATTGAAAATATTTAGTTGATACAAAAATGAGTCATAATGGAAAAAGAAAAAGAAAAAAAAAGAAAAGAGAAGAAAAGAAAAATGAAAACAAAAGAAAACAAAAAAGGACCCTCTAGTTCTATATTTTCTCTCAGTCCTGGAGCTTTCTTGCACTTCTTGATCACTAAATTTGCTCTTCCCTTGTTCTTCCAGCTGGTCTTCTGAGGGAGGAGTCTTCTGTGCTGATTCTCAGGTTTCTTTTCTGGGGTGGAGATACCCACCCCTTGCCAGGTGCAGGGCTCAGTGTGAGCTTTTTATCTTGTGAGGCCTTTGTTCCCTAGAGTCCCTGCCTCTTCCAACACAAGGTAAAACTAAGAGGAAAAACAACAATGGCGGTGGCCAGATTTCCAGCTGTGGAGTCCAGCTCTCTGTGAGTAACTAACCACTGTCTCCCGGTCTACACTGGCCTAGATGCTCCCAGGGGTGGGCGAGGCTGTGCTGATCTGCACAGTTTGCAGGATGCCCAGCAGCAGGAGAGTTCTCACTGTTCTGTTCCCTTCCTGTTTATGCCTGTTCCATGGGGCATGGAGGATTATTGCCTTTGTCTGTGCCACTGGACCTGCACTCCTGGGGAACACCTCTCCTGAAGGGAATCGGGCACAGCCACCTCCATCTGAAGCCAGGCTCTAGGGTAAAGGGAGTTCCAGAGCCAACCCGCCTAACTGATTGGCTTCTCCCACATGCCTTGGAGGGCTGTGGCTCTGGAGCCCTTTACTGAGATTGAACTGCGGTTTGTGGTGGGCTTTCCCCCAGGTATCCCTCTTCTTATAGTGACTCCAGGAATGTTGAAGCTTCACTGACCCTCATGTGAATCTGTCTGATTTCCCTGCTAAGCACTTTTCTGTCAGTGAAAACTCTGGCATGGATTTTTTTTTTTTAAAGAAAAAGGTGGAATTTAATCTTTATTTACAGGACACTGTGAGATGGAAGATTCCACATAGAAATAAGCAACCCACTGAGAGGAGGAGCTTCATACAGTTTGTACAGTTCAGAACTGGTCAAGTATAGTTTCGTTGTAAAAAGTGCTACAATAACAAAACACATTTAAAAAGAGTTCTTAGTAGAGAAACAGTAAGACAAACTTCTACCAAACAGTACACAACAAACAACTTTCTGTCTCAGCTGTACAATCTAAAAGTTAAAGGTCCCAGGAGTGCCATCCTGAACTTGGAATGTATAGCCTTCAGAGGTAGTTTCGGGCACAACATTCTGATCTTCCTCTTCCTCTACAGAGAAATACTTCTCAATCAAGTTTAATGAGGCTTTGTACACACTCATTTTCATAGTTTTGTAGAGCTTCAATTTTGTCCAAACCCCCACATTCTTCAATCATTATACTAAGTTTCTCAGTTTCACCTAGTTTCTCAGCAGCCTGAAAGATGTTTGAAATGGCATCTAGAATAACCAGAATAATTTTAGTATCTTTTGCAGTTAAGAGGTTCATCAATGGTTCTATTATGCCACAATGAACGAGGTATACAATCTGTTCAACTGTTCCACCACTTGTATAGTTGGTCACAGCCCATACAGCTTCCTTTTGTGTCTTAAAGTCTGCCTTAGAGAGAACACCAACGAGGAATGGGACTAATCCATGATTCACAACTTGCCGTATCTGGTCCTGGCGACCAGCTGTGATGTTTGACATTGTCCATGTAGCTTCCTTCTGAATATTAGTTTTGGGGTTCGTTAGCAGGCTGGGAAAGACAGCAAGTGTTCCTGCATCTATTACAACCTGAGTCTGTTCATCTGTCCCAGTGGCAATATTTCCTATGGCTCTTAGTGCAGGAGTCACAATGGGTAATTCAGTAGCTCCTAAAAGCTTCACAAGTTGGGGCACAACTCCTGTTTTCACAACCATTTCAATCCGTTCATTTGGACCATCAGTAAGGTAGGAAATGGCCCAGCAGGTATCTGCTAATACTTCTGGATCATCATGATGCAGGAGACGAACTAAGGTAGGAAGAATCTGCTCAACAGCATTTAACGGGGGTGCTGGATTCTTGTCGCGACAAAGGTTTGAGAGTGTCCAAGTAAGGTTACATAAGTAACCACATGCTAAAGATGACATATCAGGAACTGCAAGGAGAGCCAACAGTGGGTCAACTGCACCATACTTGATAACCAAGTCTCGAAAAACTGAACCATCACCTGCAATGTTTCCTAGAGCCCATACAGCTTGTTCACTGATGTGGGCATGGGAAGATGCCAACAGAGAAATGAATGCTGGGATAGCACCTCCATCGACCACAGCCTTGGTCTGTTCTGATGTCCCAGAAGCAATGTTAGTGAGGCCCCAAGCAGATTCAAACTGAATAGGACTACAATCAGTTCTGCCCAAGAAGGACACAAATTTTGGAATCAAACCAGCCCGGATTATGTTGTCCATGCGGGGCTGTTTTTCCCTAGAAAGTAGTTTCCTAGCAGCTTGAGTAGCTTGGAGCTGGCTTTCCAAATTGTTGCTATTTATGCCTTTGACAATGTCACCAACAGACCAATTTACAGTGCCCTGGTTGTTGCGGTTTTCCTGCAGTGGAGAGGTAGTGTCATCAGGAAATGAGCTTACATTTCTCCTTTTCAGCATCTGGTCATCCTTCTTCGCTTTCCTCAGCTCCACATTAACTTCTATTCGGCGCCGCCTCATTTCCGTACTGTCTTTCCCCTTGTTCTTGAATCTGTTAAGGCGGGCAGCTGGTGAATTAGCATTCTCGTTGGCGGACGTGGTTATGAGACAAAGGGAGAAAGCTCCACGGCCGGCTCAGGCTTCCACGGGAGGCGGTGCGGGGCGCGCAGGCTGCGGGTCAGCTGCCCTCAAAACGTCCACCGCGGATCAGCCGAGAGACGGTGTTGGCATGGATTTTTAAAGTTCAAGTTTCTCTAGGGCTGGGCTTTCCTGCCCGGGAGGAGGCTCTTGCCACTCTGCTTTAACCTGGCTACTCATGGTTCTCCTCCACTTTATTCTTTTTTATTTTTACTTTTCTCCTTCCTACCATGTTAGAAGCAAAAACTTTTCTCTCTGTAACATTCCAGCTGCTCTATCTTTAAATCTCAAGTTGAATTCTTAGATGTTCAGGGTGTTTTGAAATATTTCTAGGTAAGTTTGTGGGGCCAGGTGAGTTGAGGACTCCTACTCTTCCACCATTTTGCCTCTCCCTCTCAGCAATTGCATTTTTAAATGTTTTTTTAATCAAGAAAAATAATGAATGTTTTTTAAGATAGAATTTTTAATGAAGAAACTAATGCCTCCAAATATAATATCTAACTAAATAGTATTCAATACGTTTTATTTTTCGGACATTCAATTATGCATTATGTATAAAGTAAGTTGGATCTTGTTGAGTCAGAACAATGTAGATATAATTGACTGTTTAAGGACTTAGTTACATGAGAAAGGTTTACATTGTGTATTCTACCTCTACATCAGATCATAAATTCCTTGAATGCTAGTTACATGACTGTTTTTTTTTTTTTTTTTTTTTGTCCCTAACCTACAAGTTGTTTGGGTCCACACATTTTAGCACAATATTCTGTGCATAGAGGATACTCAGTAAATGAATAATTTCTTAGTTGCAGAATGAAGTTAAGAAATGTCTGGTGATCATATCCATATGGCCTTTTGCTCCTGACTTTAGAAACAAATTGAAGGTGGGAGAACCTGGGTGACTCAGTTGGTCAAGCATTCAACTCTTGATTTTGGTTTAGGTCACTCTCTCAGGGTCCTAAGATTGAGCCTTGTGTTGGTCTCTGCACTGAGCATGGAGTCTACTTAAGATTCTCTCTCTCCCTCTGCCCTTTCACCCCTGTGCTCGATCTCTCTTTAAAATAAATAAACACATAATAAGTAAAAAATAAAAATTAGAAAAGAAGCAAATTGAAGTTATATAATTAAAGATGAGACAGTAAGAAGCAAGACAGCACTATAATTTCTATTTTTATAAACCAATTAACAACATGGCTATTATATTATTTTGTCAAGGACATATAACATGTCAAGGCATATAGAGAAGCATAATTTGTATCTTTTTTTCTCAGTCTCAGTTCTCTCTTATAATAGGTTGCCATTCTCTTCCACCTTATGTGTGGAGTATAGATTATATCAAAAGAAATTTATTTGTAGTGCTAACTACTTACAAAATAAAATCATATTCTTTACATTTTCTGCAATTGTACTATATAATTGTATTGTGGTAATGTTATTGATCATAACTTCTATATATTTTATAAATATGTCACCAGGGCAAAGAAAACTAATGACACTTGATGTGGAAATAAAATGAATGTATTTGTCAAGAACATTGAAATTTTAAGAATCTCTTGTATTATCTCTCAACATCAAAGTTTATATAATATACTCAATTTTGAATAAGAAATGAAAAAGAGCATTAATGACAGAAGTAATAACGGCAAAGAATACTGAAATTAATAATGTTAAATGGAAATAAAAGAATAAAATAATGGGTATAAATCTGGGAAGAGAATCCAGGAACATAACAGAGTGCTATCTACTATTCTCTTCAGGAAGTAGGAGTAGGACAAATTCTGCCCACATATTGTTCTCAATGTATATAATGTAGGGATAAAAATGAGTGACCTTTATCTTCTCTTTTATGTTGTTATTCCTTTTCCACTCTCTTTCCTTTGATTTTTCCATATGTCTCTGCATATTTAGTAGTCTGTTCCACTTAGTTTGATTTTTGAGCTCTTTCAAGGACAAGGAGTTTATACATCTTATTAACCAAACAGTAGGAAATATGAAGGTAAACTTACATAATTTTATTGGTAAAAAACCTAAAACAGAAATAAACAGATCTGTTCAGTTTGGTGCATGATTTTCCTATTGTATTTAGCTACTTGCTTTTTAGTAACATGACCAAAATCAACTATAGACACTATCACATATGGACAAAGCACATGGACATAATACCAGAATTCACTTTGAGTTGGATCCAGGGAAACTAACTATGTAGTCCTTTCACAAACAACTTCTTACCGGCTTGAAAGCAATAGATTTGGAGGGATTACAAAGAGAAAAACACAGAAAAAATCACTTGGGATATGAAGCTTTATACCCTTTCTTCCAGTATCCCCAACTATGCAATGCAAATATCTCAATACACACGATCAGAATATTGGATGTCTTAATATTTTTACACAATTGAATGTCTATTTAAAGAATATTTAAAGCCCCAAATCTTCTCTTTGCCTCAGCTCAGTGGATTTCTACCATGTCTATTTTTATGCCAGCAGAAGTCTGGGATTTCATTTTCAGGAGAGGTCTCAGAACTGTAGGGTATCAGGCACATATCTTTACCCTAACTCTAAACCTAGCTTTAGGGATCTCTGGGTGGCGCAGCGGTTTGGCGCCTGCCTTTGGCCCAGGGCGTGATCCTGGAGACCTGGGATCGAATCCCACGTCAGGCTCCCGGTGCATGGAGCCTGCTTCTCCCTCTGCCTGTGTCTCTGCCTCTCTCTCTCTCTCTGTGACTATCATAAATAAATAAAAATTAAACCTAGCTTTACCCCTAACCCATAAAACCTAGCCTGTAACCGTAACCCTAACACTAACCCTAAACATAACCTTCTGGAGAGGTCTTTGAAATGCAGGATACCACACACATACTCTCAGCCTCAGCCTCCTCCTAACACCAATTTTAATCGTAAATAAATGTTTTAATTGATGCCTCAAAGAGATTTTATTAAACTCAGGATTTTGTCAGTTTATTATTTTTAATTTGAAGTATAGTAATCTCTGAAGAAGAAATATAAAAATAGAATTGCTTTATAAAATAAGTTCATAGTCAATAAATATTTATCTTCTTCCTCACATTATAGAAATTCAACAAGTAATTTCTGTCGTCTGCATCTGTTCTTTGGAGTTATTCTGCAACTCATAAAAATAAATTCATTCATTATTTTTCCCACAATAAGTGGGCACAGTAGATGTGGTATTGAGAGTTAATTAATCATTCCTGAGCATATGTCAGAATAACATCAAAGGTTCAGTATCTGTATTTTTTTCCTGATAAAATGACTAACTTATCATGTGTGAATAACATGTCAAAAATTCCTAAAATATGAAACTCAAGAACAAAATACAAAAAACCCCTTCTTCAAAATAAAATAATATTTGAAAAGCAAATATTAATGAGCTTCTTCCATGTATGTTAAAAACTACCAGTGCTTTATTGGCACTGAATCTATCAACTGATATGACAGATTCAAGATTAAGTTCTTTTTTTTAAGATTTTATTTATTCATGAGAGACACACAGAGAGAGGCAGGGACATAGGCAGAGGGAGAAGCAGGCTCCCTGCAGTGAGCCTGATGTAGGACTTGATCCCAGGACCCAAGGTTCATGACCTGAGCCAAAGGCAGAGGCTCAAACACTGAGTGACCCAGGCATCTCCAAGATTAAGTTCTTATACCTTCTATTGACATTTTGAAGCAGGCCATTTTTGTTGTGAGAGAGGAAAAGAAAAGGTCATAGATATCTTATCAGTCATATTTTCATATAAGACAGAAATGTCTGTTTAATGTCAGTGAACAACTCAGGTGGGGATTCATGGGTTATCTGTTGGAGCAAAGCATCTCTATCTCATTTTACATGTAAAGGTTTATTACCCTTTAAAATTTGCAATAATAAAATAGTTTATTAGATGGATTCTCCATAAAAGATACATTATGTAACTTTCCAATCTTCCTCCTCCTCCCATAATGTCAATATGATCTTCAAAGATCCAAGAAGCAATAGTTTATCTGACTGTCTTCTGAAAAAGTAAAACTTTGAATTAAAAATTTTATGACTTACACATAGAATTATATGTTAAAGTGAAAACATAAGCATATATGGTAGACTACAATCAACATTTAATAATAAATGCTTATGTATCTTGACTTCTTACAAAACAAGAACAATGATCCAAACAAATTCAATGGGATTTACTTACTTGATGTTCAAAAATTCATTTTAGTCAAGGGGCCCTTAGTAGTCCACCCTTATGGTGGCAGTCATAGATATTTAGTTATTATATGCGTAGACAATGGTTTTAATTCACTGCTGTTTCCGTTTTTAAGATGTCTGTTTCTATATGTATTCAAACCATAGAGAAGATGATCTAGAGCATATTCTTCCCCTGTAAAATGTTTTTTATAGCATCCATTAAGATATTATTCTTCCTAATTGGATTCGTGCTAGTTTTATGTTAATGAGGGATAAAAAGGAATGTTTTATTAAATCACTTTGAAAGTATTAACTTGAAATATCTACTTCTAATACATGTCTTTTGTGCTAAAATCTTTTTTATCTTTAGATATTTTAAAAATTCTCTTTTACATTTTTAATATAAGTATATATTGAATTACAGCCAAACTGCGTTATAAAATATATATATATATATATATTTTTTTTTTTTTAGTTATTTGGATATGTGACTATATGTGTGTGTGTGTGTGTGTGTGCTCAAGCTCAGCCATCAACCCTTTTACTGCTAGTGATAAATGTCAAATTAATCAATGATCATATAAATCACTTACTCATAGACAAGTAATCCATTCAGTAATTTAATTGTAGAACATTAGATGTCATTATACATTCACATAGTTTTACTTAATGAAATGTTTCATGTTAAACATGACATTAATAGTTAATAAATAGTTAATAATAAAGAAGAGGTTCTTTTTCCCCTTCAGATGCCTTTACAGTCTTCTAATGCAATAAAAAATTTTGATAGAGTGAAAATAAAATGGTATGGAAAAAATAAAGAGCATTTGAAATCAGTCTAAAATATGAGAGGCATCTTGTTAGAAATGGATTCCCTATGTACATCTGTATTAAGGAAAGCAGCTGACCCTCAGGAACACTCTTAAACCATTTACACTTATGTTTTATACCCAGGTTTATAATACCTGGTTTGTGTCACAATATATTTTCTATTGCTTGCAACTGAGGATGCTGGACTTCTAGATATCATGAGATCAAATCCACATCCTCCTTTATGAATTCATAGATCCTTATTTATTTTATAATCTGCTTTTGTGCAATGTGTATATTCTTATATAAGTAAAGTCCTTTATAATTTATGTTCATTATCTATATTGTAGTAGATGTGTAGCAGTTTTCACATAAATACTTGAATCTTTAATCTATTTGCAAATCCAAGATTATATTTTTTCTTATTTTCTTCAAGAGACATCATTTTGGGGCTTAATGCTATCCTTGAAGCCAAATATTATATTAGGTTGTAGTCATAGAGATCACATGAAACAGAAAAAGACATTATACATCTGAGCAAGAGAGAGATTTAAAAAGAGAACAATGGCTGAGGTCAGTCAGAGCCATGAGCTTTCTTGTTAGGGTAATTTATAGCATCCATTCTCTTCCACCACATTCTTATATTTGTTCATTTGCGCAATACTCTCACCTGGATTTCTCAACTCAAAGAGGTTGTATAAATAATTGGAAAAGTCCTGTCTTTTTACCTCTGACAACCTCTGCTGGCAAAGCTGTTGGCTACCAGTGATTCAGCTCTGGCTTGTTCACAAATTCAAAAGGAAACTAAAACAATATACAACACTAAATATGAAATATTTTGAGCCAAGGTTTGTGCTAAACTGGTACATAGCAGAAGTATGATTCTAATTCTGACCTATTTGACTTCACAAATCCAGGAACTCAATCGATATTTTGTATTACTTTTCAGTAACTTTCAAAAATATGAGTTTAGGGATTAAGACTATTCATCTATGAGGTGTTTTAATTCAGAGAAATCAAGTACACCAAATGATAATGGACAAATAAAGTATGAGACACTAATCATAGACAGCATTATTGACTTCTTGACAATACTCAAAATTTCCTGTAGAGTTGCTTTCCTAAAGTGAATCATTCATTCTGAAAAGATCTCTAAGCATCTGACATATGGGGATTAATGAATGCATAATTGCAGGTCAGTGCATGTGGGTATAGGTGGTAAAATCTCACAGATATAGCTCATAGAATTTTAAATATGGTAACATTTTGCCTAAACTTTTATGGAATGAAGATTAATATATACATTTAGATGATTTTTTAAGATTTTATTTATTTATTCATGAGAGAGAGAGAGAGAGAGAGGCAGAGACACAGGCAGAGGGAGAAGCAGGCTCCATGCAGGGAACCCAATGCGAGACTTGATCCTGGGTCCCCAGGATCAGGCCCTGGGCCAAAGGCAGCGCTAAACTGCTGAGCCACCCGGGCTGCCTTTTTTTTTTAAAGATTTTATTCATTTAGATGATTAAAGCCATTGTGTACTTATGTATTAGTCTTTAGCTAAAATATATAGCCTAAATAATGACAGTTTCTTGTTTGTATATTTAAAATTTTAAATTGTGATAAAAGATATAATTCTTTTTGTTGTTTTATATATCTAACAAGTCATGCTTAACTTTGGGGAATATAATAGGAAATCTAAGGCAAATTAAAAAAAAATTCGAAATGGTCATTTAAAAAAATGTACCTCCTGCTTGAAGTTCATGTATTTACCTAAAAGTAAAAAATTTTGGAATATATATATATACTGATCTCAGGGATTCTAGACTTGCCCTCTTTAGTCATTTCTCAATAAACCCTCCAAAACCATCTTATAAAGACAAAGTCAAATTACATCACTCTTCTGCTCACAAACCACCAATTGTTTCCCATTCTTCTCCAAGAAAGTTAGAATATTTGATCAGGACCTACAAGGCCCTCTACAATTTGCCCCTCTCTCTTTCCATTTTTTTTAACCTGCTTTTCTACTACTTTCTACTGATCTCTTTCAGGTCCAGCTACACTAAGTCACTTACTATTCTTAAAACAAGCACACCACAGGACACCTGGGTGGCTCAGTGGTTGAGTGCCTGCCTTTGGCTAAGGAAGTGATCCTGGGGTCCTGGGATTGAGTCCCACATTGGGGTCCCTGCAAGGAGTCTGCTTCTCCCTCTGCCTATATCTTTGCCTCTCTTTCTGTGTCTCTCATGAATATATAAATAAAATCTTTAAAAAAATAAGCACACCACAATTTCAGGGTTTTTCTTCATTGTATTCACTCTCCCCAGAATGTTTTGCACCAGATAAATGCATAGCTATATCTGTGGTAGTTAAATTAATAGAACTCCAAAAATGTCTTTGTCCTAATCTCTGCAACCTGTAAATATGTTATTATTGTACATGGCCAAATGAACTTTGCAGATGTGAATAAGGCAATGAAGCTTAAAATGGGAAATTACCCTGGATTAACTGGACAAGCTCAATAACATTGCAGGAATTCTTAAAAGCAGAGAGCCTTTTCTTGCTGCCCTCAGGAGATGCAAAGGTGAAAGTTCAGAAATATTATTGGGTTTGAAGATGGGAAGAGAAGCCATGAGCGAAGGAATTCAGGAAGCCTCTAAGCAAAGGAAAAACAGAGAGAGAGAGAGAGAGAGAGAGAGATAAACCAAGAAACACTCTTTTTTTTTTTAAATTATAGAGAACAAACTGATGATTATCAGAAGATGGTGTGTGGGGGGGATGTGTTAAATAGGTGATGGGGCCTTTCTGCCCCTGGACGCCACGAGTAAGCATCGTTAAAGTCTCCCGTCCCACTGCCATCATGTCTAACTAAGTCAGAGTCTCCCAAAGAGCCCGAGCAGCTGCGGAGGCTCTTCATAGGAGGTTTGAGCTTCGAAACAACCGATGAGAGTCTGAGGAGCCATTTTGAGCAATGGGGGACGCTTACGGACTGTGTGGTAATGAGAGACCCCAACACCAAGCGCTCCAGAGGCTTTGGGTTCCACCGTGGAGGAGGTGGACGCGGCCATGAACGCTCGTTGCACAAGGTGGACGGAAGAGTCGTGGAACCAGAGGGCTGTCTCCCGAGAAGATTCTCAAAGACCCGGTGCCCACTTAACTGTGAAAAAGATTTTTGTTGGTGGCATTAAAGAAGACTGAAGAACATCATCTAAGATTATTTTGAACAGTATGGGAAAATTGAAGTGATTGAGATCATGACTGACCGAGGCAAAAAGAGAGGTTTTGCTTTTGTGACCTTTGATGACCATGACTCTGTAGACAAGATTGTCATTCAAAAACACCATACTGTGAATGGCCACAACTGTGAAGTAAGGAAAGCCCTATCGAAGCAAGAGATGGCTAGTGCTTCATCCAGCCAAAGAGGCCGAAGTGGTTCTGGAAACTTTGGTGGTGGTCGTGGAGGTGGTTTTGGTGGGAATGACAACTTTGGTCGTGAGGAACTTCAGTGGTCGAGGTGGCTTCTGTGGCAGTCGAGGTGGTGGTGGATACCGTGGCAGTGGGGATGGTTATAACGGATTTGGTAATGACGGAAGCAACTTTGGAGGTGGCGGAAGCTATAACGATTTTGGCAATTACAACAATCAATCCTCAAATTTTGGATCCATGAAAGGAGGAAATTTTGGAGGCAGAAGCTCTGGCCCCTATGGTGGTGGAGGCCAATACTTTGCCAAACCACGAAACCAAGGTGGCTATGGTGGTTCCAGCAGCAGCAGCAGCTATGGCAGTGGCAGAAGGTTTTAATTACTGCCAGGAAACAAAGCTTAGCAGGAGAGGAGAGCCAGAAAAGTGACAGGGAAGTTCCAGGTTACAACAGATTTGTGAACTCAGCCAAGCACAGTGGTGGCAGGGCCTAGCTGCTACAAAGAAGACATGATTTAGACAATACTCATGTGTATGGGCAAAAACACGAGGACTGTATTTGTGACTAATTGTATAACAGGTTATTTTAGTTTCCATTCTGTGGAAAGTGTAAAGCATTCCAACAAAAGGTTTTAAAGTAGATTTTTTTTTTGCACCCATGCTGTTGATTGCTAAATGTAATAGTCTGATCATGACGCTGAATAAATGTGTCTTTTTTTTAAATGTGCTGTGTAAAGTTAGTCTACTCTGAAGCCATCTTGGTAAACTACCCCAACAGTGTGAAGTTAGAATTCCTTCAGGGTGACGCCAGGTTCCATTCGAAATTTATTTGCAACCTGCTTGGGCACAGAAGCCATTGTCTCCACAAACCTTGGTGTGGTTGAACTAACAGTTAATGTGTTGCGACCTGGAGTTCACCGTTAAAAGGGTCACCCAAGCAGAGTTCTGGAGTTTATTTAGTTATTATGATTGTTGGCACATCCTATGCAATGTATCTAAATTGAATTATGGTATCAGATAAAATTATAGATGGGATTAAAGCTTGTGTATTGTCCATTATCATGTGTAATCAATAAACGATGTAATATTCTCTTGGAAAAAAAATAAATAGGTGATGGGGATTAAAGAGTGTATTTGTTATGATGAGCACTGGGTGTTATATGTAAGTGATAAATCACTAAATTCTACTCCTGAAACCAATATTACACTCTAAGTAAATTAAATTTAAATTAAAATTTGGGGAAAAAAGGAAAGAAGAAAAGATTAAAATACAAAGCCCATTTAGTTTATCCATACTTATTTAAAAAGACGAAATTTTGAATAAAAAATAATAGTATATCACTGTATGTTAACAAACTGGAATTAAAATAAAAACTTTTAAAAAGTAAAAGATGGAAAAGGATTTTCCCACAGAGCTTCCAGAAAGGAACACAGCCCTACCGCTGATACCTTGATTTTAGCCCACTGATCACCCTGTTAAAATTATGACCTATAGAACTATAATGTAATACATTTGTGTTGTTTTAAGGCATTTTTTTGGTGGTCACTTTTTTACAGAAGCCATGGGAAATGGATATATTATCTTTAGCTCTTTCCAGTCTTTATTCAAAAATATCACACATTTTCACTAAGATCTATCCTATAGATCCTATTTTAAATTTTTATTTCCTGATGTTCCTTACATGGTTCTCCTCTCTAGTTTTTCTTTTTTAAGATTTTATTTATTTATTCATGAAAGATACAGAGAGATAGGAAAAGACATAGGCAGAGTGAGAAGCAGGCTCCCAGTGGGGGGACTGTATCCCAGGACACCAGGATCACACCTTGAGCTAAAGGCAGACACTCAACCACTGAGCCACCCAGACATCCCTCTAGTTTTTCCATAGAACATGCCACTATCTATTGTATATCTACATCTATTTTGATACTTATATTGATATGAAGTTATATGTCCATGTTCATTATTTGTCTTCCTCCACCAGAATATTATTTCTATCAGATCAGGAATACTTGCTCTATTTTTTTAAAGATTTTATTGATTTATTCATGAGAGACAGAGAGAGATAGAGAGAGAGGCAGAGACACAGGCGGAGGGAGAAGTAGGCTCCACGCAGGGAGCCCGAGGCGGGACTCGATCCCGGGACTCCAGGATCACTCCATGGGCCAAAGGCAGGCGCTAAACCTCTGAGCCACCCAGCATTTCCTGTTTTGTTTTGCTTTTAACTGATGTCTCCTCACTATATACAAAAGTTTCTAACACACAGATGTTGAATATTTATTGAATGTATATGAATTATTTTTAAAAGAATTTTAGTTGATTAATTGTATAAAGAAATCTGAAAATTGACTCAAAAATAGATTATATAGCAATGACCTATCTTGCTTGACAAATATAATTTATGTCTATATAATGATTTTGTTAATCTTTAAAAACATTTGATAGTTTTTCCTAAATTCATAAAAAATTGTACTTCATACCTTTCTTTAGATCTACATTTATAACCTAAATACAAATGAAGCAGAATAGCTTATAAGTATGTGCATAAAAATTGTAGACCTGTGAACATTTATTTTGTTGTTAGTTATTTTTATGCTAGTGTACTCCAAAAGATATACATTCTACTCATATTTTCATTATTCTCTTTTGTCATGAAATGTTTGTGTACTGATAGACAATAAAAATTGGTATATTTCACTGCTGGTAACGTTTAAACTTATATGCAATTCAAAGGGGAAAAAGAATTTGCAAATAGATTTCAAACTTCTGAATAGCCTCTGTTCAGTATGATGGTAACGTACTGTAATCACAGGCCCATTCTTTTTCATTCCTAAGAGACAATAATTCCTAGTCAGGTACATCTGTTTTAAGAACGAAAATTTTCTCTATTTTACAAGACTCGCTTTCTTTCAACCATCTTTTCAACTGAATTCTACTCCTGCAAAACTTTTTCATGTTAGCTCACAAATAATTTCAAATTTCCTTGTCTTCAGAAAAAGTTGCCCAAGAATAAAATTCAGATTATGTTCAACTCCAGGATGACCTAATTTAACTTAATGTGAATAATGATACTCAATTTCATTAAAAACAATTTCTTTCACTTTAATCTAAAATGTACATTTAATAGTAACTTCTATTTCTTTTGCTATCTTTAAAATTCTACTTGAATAATTTCTAAGATCTATAACTGCTATACACAATTTCATCTTAGGTGTTATCAGTGTTATTTATAGTGTAATACAACTATATTTTTTACGTAGAAAGACTAGCTCCTGTTGTCTCTCTCTCTCTCTCTTTTTTTTTTTTTTTTTTTTTTTTTTTTTTTGCTCCTGTTGTCTCTTGATTAGACCATCAGGAAGTCCTTCTATATCAGTGCTTTTGGTAAATGATTCACATTTAAAAAAATTTTTCATTTTAATTTTCCAATATACTTAACATACAGCGTAATATTAGTTTCAAATGTACAATATAGTGATTCAACAATTCCATACATCACCCATTGCACATCATGACAAGCACCCTCCTTTTTTAAAAAAAATTTTAATTTTTATTTATTTATGATAGAGAGAGAGAGAGAGAGGCAGAGACACAGGCAGAGGGAGAAGCAGGCTCCATGCACCGGGAGCCCGATGTTGGATTCGATCCTGGGTCTCTAGGATCGCGCCCTGGGCCAAAGGCAGGTGCTAAACCGCTGCGCCACCCGGGCACCCTCCTTTATACCCATTGCTTATCTCACCCATCCCCTACCCACCTCCCCTCTGGTAACCATCACATTTTTCTCTATAGTTAAGAGTCTATTTCTTGATCTCTCTTTCTCTCTCTTTCCTTTGCTCATTTGTTTTGTTTTGTTAAATTCTGTATATGAATGAGATCATATGGTATTTTTCTTTCTCTGACTGACTTATTTTGCTTAGTATTATACATTCTAGCTCCACCTACATCATTGCAAATGGCAAGATTTCATTCCTGTTTATGGATGAATAATATTCCATTGTGTATGAATACCAAATCTTCTTTATCAACTCTTCAGTTGATGGATGCATGAGCTGTTTCCATTATATGGCTCTTGTAGATTATATATTATAATGCCCTGATAATAAACATCAGGGTGCATGTATCCCTTTAAATTGTTTTTTTTTCTTTTTGTATTTTTGGTGTACATACCCAGTAGTGCAATTACTGGATCATAGTGTACTTCTATTTTTAACTTTCTGAGGAACCTCCATATAGTTTTATAGAGTGGCTGCACCAGTTTGTATTACCACCAACAGTGAAAGAGGGTTCCTTTTTCTACACATCTTCACCAACACTTGTTTCTTGTGTTTTTGATTTTAGCCATTCTGACAAATGTGAGGTGATATCTCATTGTAGTTTGATTTGCATTTACCTGATGAGGAGTGATGTTGACCATTTTTTCATATATTTTCTGGCCATCTAAATGTCTTTTTTGATAAAATATCTATTAGTGTCTTCTGTCCAGTTTTTAATTGGATTATTTGTTTTTTGGGGATGTTGAGTTGTATTTTTTTTTTGTATACTTTGGACAGTAACCCTTTATTGAATGTGTCATTTGCAAGTATCACCCTCCATTCAGTGGGTTGTCTTTTAGTTTTGTTATTTCTTTTGATGTTCAGAAACTTTTTATTCTGATGTAGTCCCGATAGTTTATTTCTACTTTTGTTTCTCTTGCCTCAGTAGACTAATCTAGAAAATTGTTGCTACAACTGATGTCAGAGAAGTTACTTCCTGTACTCTCTTCTAGGATATTTATGGCTTCAGGTCTCACATTTAGGTTTTTAATCCAATTTTAATTTTTTTTGTATGGTGAAATAAAGTTGTCCAGTTTCATTCTTTTTTAGATAGCTGTCTGGTTTTCCCAAAAATATTTGTTCAAGGAACTTTTTCCCATTGAATATTCTTTCCTGCTTTGTTAAAGATTAATTGACCATATAATTGTGCGTTTATTCCTGGGTTTCCTATTCTGTTCCATTGAGAAATGATTCAATTTTTATTCTCCAGAGGAAACCCTAGGAGATAATTTAGCAAGCAAAGTAAAGGTTGTAGCATTTTTTTCTGCTTTGTTGATGCACTAAGAATTTATTTACTTTATTCACAGACTGGCCTTGCTTTGCCAGCAAAGAAGCTACAATTTTTTAAAAGATTTTATTTATTTATTCATGAGAGACAGAGAGAGAGAGAGAGGCAGAGACTTATGCAGAAGGAAAAGCAGGCTACATGCAAGGGGCCTGATGTGGGACTCAATCCCAGGACTCCAGGATCACACGCTGGGCTGAAGGCAGGTGCTCAACTGCTGAGCCACCCAGGTATCCCAAGAAGCTACAATTTATATTGCTTTATAAAAAAAGATCCATTAGCAACATTAAAAAGGTTCATGTCTTAGGGGTGCCTGAGTGGCTCAATTGGTTAAACATCTGCCTTCAGCTCAGGTCATGATCCTGGGGTCCTGGAATTGAGCCCCACATTGGACTACTTGCTCAATGAGGAGTCTGCTTCTCCCTCTCCCTTTGCTCCTCCACTCCCCTACTTGTGCACACGCACACTCTCTCTCAAAATAAATAATAGATAAAATATTTTTAAAATATTCATGTCTCTAAAAACATGATATGTAATTACCTAATAATTATTTAGAGAATATGAATAATTTTAAAAATTAGCTCTAATATGCTTGGTTCTATGTTACGTGTATTCCACCAAGTTAACTATCCCAGGCTTGCAATTATTAAGTGATTCATTCTTCAAAGATTTTTCCCTATAGCTACAATATAATTTAGGCCAAAATCACCTTGTAATAATAAAATTAAAAATCAATGTACCCACTTCTTGATATTGTAAACAGCAAATGTGGCAAGAATATAATAGGATAATGAAAGTAAAAAACAAGCTTGTTTTGGGGGGCTGCCTTTTATAAATTAGGTAATTACATTTGTTTTGTTTTTTGTATTGCCATTTTGGTAATGTTTTCATAATTACTGAGGAAGAAAAAAAAAGTAGCTTAAGCAACATATCTTTCAACCCTAAGAGAATAAATGTAGCCAAACTATTAAAGAATGTGGCCAAGGGTATCTTAAAAGGGAATTTCTGTGATCTTTAGAATGGGGAAGTCGCCCTTGCCAGTTCCTCTAATTATCTACTTAAAGTGAATTCCAGCGATATAGCTATTATTCAAAGATGGTCTACATAAAGATGCCCACTCCAGATGATATAGGGACCATAATGGAGATTGCCACTGTGAGAGACAACAGAAAATGCTTCCCTTTGCATGAAAGAGTGAAAATGCAGTAAGTACTGAGTGCCAAAAGTAGGTGACTCAGGATGGAGCAGAGTTTGAAAAACTCATTTTGATTCTCAGTGAAGAATACTCTTTTTTTTTTACTGAATTAATCACCAAAAGCATCATTTGTTAGATTTTTCTAAAAACAGAAAATGTAAGCCATTAATTAGAATTCCTAGTGTTTCCTTCATTCTAAAAATGCAGTCTAATGTAATTACCAAAATTGAAAATCAGGAAGTACTGAAAAAAAGCTTATTGATGTCTTATCTTTTCCTTTGTCATTAACTCTTACAACTGAGGATGTAATTCTTTATCTAAGCTACCGAATTTGGGGAAAAAAATCTTATTTTTCTCATGTTTCTGTTACCGGTGTTACCTGTATTAATCTCATGAACTATAGATATCTTTTAATTTTATTTTGTAGCTTTTCAGTCTTCTGCTTGTTTTTTAGTACATTCTTTTTTTGAATATATTGATTTTGAAATATCTATGAAGAGTCAGTTGGAGATCTTTAGGATGTAGTTGAAAAAAATAGCTGTAAATCTCAGATGAGACATTTGACTTGGCTAAATATTTGAAAATTATTGGATAGAGATGATAACTGAAGTTGTGCAGTGGAAAAGGATACCAGAGGCTCAGTATACATATTCATTCATTTATTTAGCAAATAAGTTTAAATTTTTTTTTAATTTTTATTTATTTATGATAGTCACAGAGAGAGAGAGAGAGGCAGAGACACAGGCAGAGGGAGAAGCAGGCTCCATGCACCGGAAGCCCGACGTGGGATTCCATCCCTGGTCTCCAGGATTGCGCCCTCGGCCAAAGGCAGGCGCTAAACCGCTGCACCACCCAGGGATCCCAGCAAATAAGTTTAAGTGCCTATTATATGCCACACAAAAAATGATGAGAAGGAAATAATTCATTTTATTAAAAACAAAAAAAAAAATAATGACACTGTGAAACACAGGCCGGGGGATAAGCAGGTTCCATGCAGGGAGCCTGACATGGGACTCAATTCCAGATCTCCAGGATCAGGCCCTGGGCTGAAGGCAGCACTAAGCTGCTGAGCCACCTGGGCTGTCCTGCCAGATACTTTTAGATCCTAGATTTATACTTTTCAGGCTTTTATGAAAAAAACATTTCTGTTAAATTATATATATATATATATATATTTATATTTATATATATTATATATTAATATATATATATTTGTTTGCTGAACACTAACACCAGAATTTAATTATTTGGATATTTCTTTGTTTCTCCATAATAATTCATGATTTATATTATGAATTCAAGAAACTCCGTATTCTTCCTAGATCTAAAGTTGTCAATGACAATCTAGGGACTGACAGACATGAAAAAATCTTTTATCTAGTACACTCACAGATAAGAGGCAAAAGTGTGATCTTGAGAAAACAATAACATTTTATCCCACCTCCACTAGTTCTTCCTTTTTTCTTTTAGCATCTAGAATATGAGATCTACAGGTTCTTATATTTGTTTATTTCAAATTCTAGTCATAAAAAACTTCTTACAGGAAGTTTTTATTTCAGTCTGTAGAGTTGTTTTTGTTTGTTTGATTGTTGGTTGGTTGGTTGTTTTTTTAGAGAAGGGAAGTGCAGAGAGAGCATCCCAAGCAGGCTCCAAACCCAGCATGGAACCTGACACAGGGTTTGATCCACAACTCTGAGATCCTGACCTGAGCCAAAATCAAGAGTTGGACCCTTAATCGACTAAGCCACCCAGGCACTGCTACTTCATGCTCTATGGTCTTTAAAAGGAGTCTTTTAAAAAGCAAGAACATTTATGGTTTCATCAATTCTCACTAACCTGCAATCTTTCAACCTTATAGTCTGATTCCTATGAAAAGCTACCATCAGAAGGTAATAACTAAAGTATACACTTTCCCTGGAAGTTAATTGTCACATATTGCTCAGTAGTGGTGCTTCATGTCTGGAGCAGGGATAGCTATTTTCTCATTTAATTTCATTTGTATTATTTGATACTAACTGCCCTTGTTAGAAAAGAAATATATATATATATTTCTATATATTGATATCTATCTATCTATCTATCTATCATCTATCTATTTATCTACCTATCTATATATGCTTGGGCGGTGCAGTGATTTAGCACCTGCTTTCAGCCCAGGGCATGATCCTGGAGTCCTGGGATCAAGTCCCACATAGGGCTCCCTGCATGGAGCCTGCTTCTCCTTCTGCCTGTTTCTGCCTCTCTCTCTCTCTCTGCATCTCTCATGAATAAATAAATAAAATATTTTTAAAAAGAAAAAATATATTCAATTGATTAGTTTGGGAATGAAGGATGATAAACATACATTGTGTGTGTGTGTGTGTGTGTGTGTGTGTGTGTGTGTAAATTATCTTGACCTTTTGGGTTGTTCAGAAGGGATTGGGTATTTGTAATCACAAAAATAAAGTCAAATTTGGTATTTCATTATTTAAGCTTGTTGATCATCAAAGAAGAAATAATACTGTGAAAACAAATTATAATTAAAATTCTAGAGGGGGAGGAGCTAAGATGGCAAAGTAGTATGAGGATCCTAGGCTTGCCTCATCTCTTGAACACAGCTAAATAAATACCAAATAATTCTGAATACCCAAGAAATTGATCTGAGGACTGACAGAAAAAAACAAACAACTGCCCAACTAGAAGGAGAGAGAAGGCCACATTGTGGAAGATAAGAGGTACAGAGACATGATTTGGAAGAGAAATGGATCTTGTGTGCTATGGAAGAGCGAGAGCCCTGGTAATTGAGGGAAGCAAGAGAGAAAGATTTCCTTTTAACAGGAAATCACATGAGGAAAACAATTCCCTAAAGCCACTGACTGAGCTGATTTTCTGAGTTTTTACAGCCAGCAGGGCTCAAAGACTGTTTTAGAGTTCCATGGCATTGTTGGTATAGAACCATGAGGGCACTGCAGTGATCCTGCAGAGAAGGTGAGAAAGTAACCCTGGAGTAGAGAGTGCCATTGAGGATAGCCTGAGATTCATGGGAGAGATAGTTCCCCCTTCTTGGAGCACATTTGAGAGGTGGCATTGCCTCCCTAGGGATGAAGGAGCTGACTGGAGTAATCTCCCTACCCTAACCCTCAACATAAACTAAATTCAGTAAATAGCACAGTGCCAACATTGGCTGCCTAAACACTTACACCAAGCCCTATCCCCCTGAGCTCTGCTGCTACTGCTTTTTGTGGGAAAATGTACATGAGAACCAGTGCAGAGGGCCCCTCCCTGACAAGCACCAAGTCTACTGACCACAGAGTTCTGCAAAGCTTCAGTACTAGTGGAAATACTATCAGGTGTCTTTGAACAAGCAGACCATAGCACACCCAGTTAAAATTCATCTCATTAGCCAAGGTCAAAACACACCTCACAACAGTCAAGGAGAGATTCTGCAGAGGACTGACTATAGAGCAGCCATAACACAGTATCAGAATGCACACAACATACATTAGAGACACTTCCTGAAAAACCAGGGTCTGGACATTATACTATTTCTTCTTCAGAAAGCGATTAATTTCAGGAGCAGGAAATATAATAGGCTTTCCTAGTACACAAAAGCAGGCAGAGACTGAGGAAAATGCCAAAATGGAGGGATTCATCCCAAAAGAAAGAACAGGAAAGGGTCATGGCCAGGGAACAATTTAGAACAGACATAAATAATATGCCTGATCCAGAATTTAAAACAACAATCATAAGGATACTAGCTGGGCTTCATAAAAGCATAGAAGACACTAGAGAGTTACTTACTACTTTAGAGATAGGAGACCTAAAAACTAGTGAGGCTAAAATGAAAAAAAAAATGCAATAACTGAGATTTGAAACTGGCTGGATTTAATGACTATAAGGGTGGAAGGAACAGAAGAATGAATAAGTGATATAGAAGATAGAATGATGGAAAATAATGAAGCTGATCAAAAGATGGGAAGAAAGATTTGTCCTCATTAAAGTAAACTTACGGAACCCAGTAGATTCATAAAATGTAATAACATCCATACCATAGGAGTTCCAGAAGAAGAGAGAAGAGAAAAGGGGGTAGAAAGTTTATTTGAGCTGAAAACTTTCCTAATTTGGGAAAGCTGAAAAATTCCCTAATTTTGGGAAGGAAAAAGGTATCCAAATCTAAGTGTCACAGAGAACTTCATAAAAATCAACAAAATTCAGCCAACACCAAAACATATAGTTAAATTTAAAAAATATAGAGAGATAAAGAAAAATCCTAAAATCAGCAAGACAAAAGAAGTCCCTAACTTACAAGGGAAGACAAATAAGGTTAGTAGCAGATCTCTTCACAGAATCTTGTCAGGCAAGGAGAAAGTGACATGATATATTCAACATACTGAACTGAAAAAATATGCAGCCAAGAATACTCTGTCCAACAAGGTATAATTCAGAAAAGAGGAGAGATAAAGAGTTTCCCAGACAAACAAAAACTAAAGCAGTTCCTGACCACTAAACAACTCTGTAAGAAATATTGAAGGGAATTCTTCAACTGGAAAAGAAAGAACAAAAGTGACAAAGACTAGAACTCCAGAAACAGCAGCCAGATAATAATGGCACTGAATCCATATCTATCAATATGGATTGAATGTAAATAGACTAAATGAGCCAATCAAAAGCCATAGGATTTCAGAAGGGATAAAAACAAAACAAATAAGATTTCTCTACATGCTGCCTATAGGAGAATCATTTTAGACCTAATGACACTTGCAGATAGAGAGTAAGGGGGTGGAGAATCAACCATGCAAATGGACATCAAAAGAAAATAACAATACTTATATCAAATAAACCAGATTTTTAAAACAAAGACTGTAACAAGACATAGAAAAGGCACTATAACATAAGTAAGGGGTCTATCCCACAAGAAGATCTAAATTGCAAACAATTACCTCCAACTTGGGAGCATCCAAATATATAGAACAATTTATAACAAGCTTGAAGCAACTTGTTGATAATAATAACATAACTGTAGTATACTTTAATACCACATTTATAGCAATGGACAGATCATTGAAGCAGAAAGTCCACAAGGAAACAATGATTTTGAATGACATACTGGGCCACATGGACTTAAAAGATATTCAGAATGTTTCATCCTAAAGTAACAGACTACACATTCTTCTCAAGTGCACATAGGGCATCCTCCAGAACAGATCACATATTAAGTCACAAATTAGGCCTCAACAGGTATAAAAAGTCTTAGATCACACCATGCATATTTTCTAACTACAACATTATGAAACTTGAAATCAACCACAAGAAACAATTAGGAAAAATCACAAATACATGGAGGTTATTTAGCATCCTAATAAAGAATGAATGGGACAGCTAGGAAACGAAAGAAGAAATTTTAAAAATACATGAAAATATTCATGGAAATAAATGAAAATAACATGACAGTTCAAAACCATTGGGATGAAGGAAAGATGGTTACCAGAGGGGAGAATATAGCAATACAGGCCAACCTCAAGACGTAAAAAAATCTCAAATATGCAACCTAACCTTACAACTAAAAGTGCTAGAAAAAGAACATCAAATGAAGCCTAAAGCCATCAGAGAAGGGAAATAGTAAAGATCAGAGCACAAGTAAATGAAACAGAAACAAAAATATCAATGAAACAAGGAGATGGTTCTTTGACAAAATTTAAAAAGTTGATAACCTCCTAACCAGATGTATCAAAAAGAAGAGAAAAAGGACCCAAGTAAATGAAATCACAAATGAGAGAAGATAAATCACAACCAATGCCACATAAATACAAACAATTATGAGAATATTATTAAAATTATATGCCAGAATTTGAGTAATCTGGAAGAAATGGATAAATTCCTAGAAACATATAAACCACCAAAACTGAAACTGGAAAAAATAGAAAACTCAAACAGATAATAACCAGCAAAGAAAGTGAAACAGTCATCAAAATCTCCCAACAAGAAAACGTTTAGGGCCAAATGGCTTCTGAGGGGAATTCTACAAACATTGAAAGAAGAGTTAATAATTATTCTTCTCAAACTATTCCAAAAACAGAAATGGAAGAAAGACTTCCAGATTCATTCTTCTAGGCCAGCATTGCCCTGATTTTGAAACCAGACATGGAGTCCACTAAAAAAGAGAACTACAGGCCAATATCCCTGAGGAATATGGATACAAAAAATCTCAACAAAATTCTAGCAAGTTGACTTCAGTGGTACATTAAAATCATTCACAGTGATAAGTGATATTTAATCATGGTTTTGCAAGGGTGGTTCAATATTCACAAATCAAGCAGCACGATAGAGCACATTAATAAAAGGAATGATATGAACCACATGATCTTCTCAATAGATATAGAAAAAGTATTTGACAGTGTACAACATTCATTCTTGTTAAAACCCTCAACTAAAGTAGAGATAGAAGGAATAAACCTCAACATCATACAGGCCATATACAAAAGACCCAGAGTGAATATCATTCTATTTGGGGAAAAACTGAGAGCTTTTGCTCTATGGTCAGGACCAAGACAGGGATGTCCATTCTCACCACTGTTATTTAGCATAGTATTAGAAGTCCTAGATTCAGCAGTCAGACTACAACATCAACAAAGCTAAAAGGCACCTAAATTGGCAAGGAAGTAGTAAAACTTTCACTATTTGCAGATGACATGATACTCTCTGTACAAACCTGAAATGGTCCACCAAAAATCACTAAAACTGTTAGACAAATTCAATGAAGTTTCAGGATACAAAATCAATATACAGTAATCTGTTGTATTTCTATATACCAATAATGAAGCACCAAAAAGATAAATCAAGAAATCAACCCCATTTAAAAATGTACCAAAACAATAAGGTACTTAGAAATAAACCTAACCAAAGAGGTAAAAGATCTCTACTCTAAAAACTGTAAAACACTGATGGAAGATGTTGAAGTTGAGACCAAAAAATGGAAAAACATTCCATGCTCATGGATTATAAGATCAAATATTATTAACATGTCTATATTTGCCAAAGCAATATGCACATTTAATGCAATCCATATCAAAATACCAAAGGCATTTTACTAGAACAAAGAATCTTAATATTTGTATGAAGCCACACAAGATCACAAGTAGTCAAAGCTTCCTTGAAAAAGAAAAGGAAAGCTGGAGGCATCACAATTCTGGGTTTCAGGTTATTTTACAAAGCTGTAGTGATCAAGACAGTATGGTACTGGCAGAAAAACAAATACACAGATCAATGGAATAGAATAGAAAACCCAGAGATAGCTGGGTTGCTCAGTGGTTGAGCATCTCCCATTGGCTTAGGTCATAGTCCTGGGGTCCTGGGCCCGAGTCCCATATCGGGGTCCCCACAGGGAGTTTACTTCTCCCTCTGCCTTTGTCTCTGCCTCTCTCTGTGTCTCTCATGAATAAATAAATAAACCTTAAAAAGAATACAAAACCCAAAAATGGATTCACAACTTTATGTTTAACTAATCTTTGACAAAAGAGGAAGAGTATCCAATGGAAATAGTCTCTTCAACAAATGGTGTTGGGAAAACTGGACAGCAACATTCAAAACAATGAAACTGGACCACTTTCTTATACCACACATAAAAATAAATTCAAAATAGATAAAAGGCCTAAATGTGAGACAAGAGCCATCAGAATCCTAGAGGAGAACACAGGCAACGACCTCTCTGACATTGGCTATAGCAACTTCTGAATAGATATGTCTCCTGATACAAGGGAAACAAAAGCAAAAATGAACTATTGGAATTTCATCAAGATAGAAACCTGCACAGTTAAGGAAACAATCAACAAAACTAAAAGGCCACTTAATGAAAGGGAGAAGATATTTGCAAATAACATCTGATAATGGGTTAGTATCCAAAATATATAAATAACTTACACAATTCACACCCAAAAAACAACCCAGTTAAGAAATGGGATAAGACATGAATATACATTTTTTCCAAAGAAGACATCCAGACAACTAATGGACACATGAAAAGGGGCTCAATATCACTCATTATCAGGGAAATCCAAATCAAAACTATAAGCAAGTATCCCTTCCCTCCTGCCAGAATGGCTAAAATTAACAACACAGGAAACAGCAGATATTGGTGAGGATGTGGAGGGAGGGGTATACTCTTACACTGTGGATGGGAATGCAAACTGGTGTAACCATTCTGGAAAACAGAATGGAGTTTCCTCAAAAAGTTAAAAATTGAACTATCATATTATCCAGGAATTGAACTACAAGGTATTTACCCAAAGGATACAAAAATACAGATTTAAAGGGATACATACACCCCACTGTTTATAAGCAGTTTTACCAACAATAGCCAACTTATGGAAAGAGACCAAATATCTATCGACTAAGAAATGGTTAAAGAAGTGGTATGTATATACAATGGAGTATTCCTTAGACAAAAAAGGAAGCAAATATTGCCACTTGCAATGACATGTTTAGAGCTAAAGAATATGCTATGGAAAATATGTCAGAAAAAGATAAATACCATATGATTTCATTCATATGTGTAAGTTACAAAACTAAACAGATGAATATAGGGGAGGAAAAAGGAGAGAGGCAAACCATAAAACAGATGCCTAAATATAGAGAACCAACTGAAGATTGTTAGATGGGAGGTGGGCAGGGAGCTCTGTTAAATAGGTGATGGGTATTAGGGAAGTCACATGTGATGAGCATTGGATGTTTGTATGTAAGTGATGAGTCACTAAATTCTACATCTGAACCTACGAAGAAAACAAATAAAATAAAATTAGGATGTCATAAAACATTACCTTGGTTAAATATTTTATAATAATCATATTATGTAGTAAAAATAAACAATTTATTCTCTTAAAAAGAAGATTTATTTATTTATTTTAGTGACAGGGACAGAGATAGCAACAGAGATAGTGAGAGAGATCATGAGTGGGGAGGAGAGGGAGAAGCAGGCTCCTGGCTGAGCAGGGAGCCTGAAACTGGGCTTAACCAACTGAGCCACTCAGGTAGCCTGAAAAAGTATTTATTCTTTTATATATATATATTAACATATATAAATATATCTATATATTTTATTGAATATATAATATATATCATGCATGCAATGTTAAATATAACATATATATGTTAACATATGTTAACATATATAAATATAAATATATATATATTATTGAAGTTCGATTTGACACATATAGTGTAACACCCAGTGCTCATCCCATCAAGTGCCCTCCTCAGTGCCAGGCACCCAGTTACCATCCTTTCTGATGGCTGAGTAATATTCTTATATATGTGTATATATATATATATATATATATATATATATATATATTCATATATATGTATATAATATACCACATCTTTATTCATCTGTCAAAAGAAATCATGGCTAATTCCACAGTTTGGCTATTGTGGACATGCTGCTATGAACATTGGGGTGCAGGTGTCCTGATTTTTCACTGCATTTGTATCTTTCGGATAAATTCCCAGTAGTGCAATTGCTGGGTTGTTGGGCAGATCTATTTTTAACTCTTTGAGGAACATCCACATTGTTTTCCAGAGTGGTTATACCAGCAACATTCTCACCAAGAATGCAAGAGGGGGGCAGCCCCGGTGGTGCAGCGGTTTAGCGCCGCTTGCAGCCCAGTGTGTGATCCTGGAGACCCTGGATGGAGTCCCACGTCAGGCTCTCTGCATGGAGCCTGCTTCTCCCTCTGCCTGTGTCTCTGCATCTCTCTCTCTCTCTGTCTCTATGAATAAATAAATAGATTAAAAAAAAACAGAATGCAAGAGGGTTCCCCCTTCTCCACATCCTTGCCAACATTTGTTGTTTCATGTCTTGTTAATTTTCGCCATTCTCAAAGGTGTTAGGTGGTATCTCATTGTGGTTTTGATTTGGATTTCCCTGCTGGCAAGTGATGCAGAGCATTTTTTCATGTGCTTGTTGGCCATGTCTATGTCTTCTTTGGAGAAATATCTGTTCATATCTTCTGCCCATTTCATGATTGAATTTTTTGTTATGTGGGTGTTTAAGTTCTTTATACATTTTGGATATTAACCTTTTATCTGATGTGTCTTTTGCAAATATTTTCTCCCATTCTTTACATTGCCTTTTAGTTTTGTTGACTGTTTCATTTGCTGTCCAGAGCTCTTTAGCCTGATTTAGTCTCAATAGTTCATTTTTGCTTTTGTTTCCCCTAGCTTCATAGAGGTATCTTGAAAGAAGTTGCTGTGGCCAAGTTAAAAAAAGTTGTTGCTTGTGTACTCCTACATGATTTTGATGGGTTCTTGTCTCACATTTAGATCTTTCAAGCATTCTGAGTTTATCTTTGTGAATGGTGTAAGACAATGGCCTACTTTCAATCTTCTGCATGTGGCTGTCCAATTTTCTCAGCACCATTTATTGAAGAGACTGTCCTTTTTCCAATGGATAGTCTTTCCTGCTTTGTCAAATATTAGTTGAGCATAGAGCTGAGGTCCCATTTATGGGTCCTCTATTCTGTTCCACTGATCTATGTGTCTCTTTTTGTGCTAGTACCATATTGTCTTGTTGATCACAGCTTTGTAATACAGCTTGAAATCTGGCATTGTGATGCCCACAGCTCTGGTTTTCTCTTACAATATTCTCCTGGCTATTCGGGGTATTTTCAGAATCCACACAAATCTTAAGATTATTTGTGACAACTCTCTGAAGACAGTCCATGGTATTTTTAGAGGGATTGCATTGAAGGTGTAAATTGTCCTGAGTAGCACAGACATTTTCAAATATTTATTCTTCCAATCCATGATCATGGAATGCTTTTCCATCTCTCTGTGTCTTCCTCAATTTCTTTCAGAAGTGTTCTGCTACTAGTTTTTAGGGTATAGATTCTTTACCTATATGGTTAGATTTATTCCTAGGTATCTTATGCTTTTAGGTGCAATTGTAAATGTGATTGATTACTTAATTTCTTTCTTCAGTATCATTGTTAGCGTATCAAAATTCCACTGATTTCTAGGCACTGATTTTGTATCCTCCCACATTGCCGAATTCCTGTATAAATTTTAGCAATCTTGGGTTGGAGCCTTTTGGGTTTTCTATTTTTTTTAAAGGAAAGCCTAGATAATTTTAATATCAGAAAAAAGGTAATCAAGTTTTTAAAACATAAGAAAAAATAAAATATTTTAAAAATGAAGAAATATTAATATGGAACAAGAAACACAAAAAACATCCAAAGTATAAATCTAAAATATATAATTATAAAAAATATGTAGAATATATAAATCAATAATTAGAGTTAGATTGTAAAAGTTGGAGGCAGAAAAGCAATAAGTCAAACTTAAAATGAAGAATTTAACAAATATGAATTAAGAAATAAGAGCTAATATGTTTATAATTTCTTTTGTTTTTTAATTATTTTTTATTGGAGTTCAATTTGCCAACATGTAGCATAAAACCCAGTCCTCATTCTGCCAAGTGCCCCCCTCAATGCCCATCACCCAGTCACCCCAAGCCCCACCCACCACCCCTTCCACTACTCCTTGTTCATTTCCCAGACTTAGGTGTCTCTCATATTTTGTCACCCTAACTGATATTTTAACTCATTTTCTCTCCTTTCCCTTTATTCCCTTTTACTAATTTTTATATTCCCCAAATGAATGAAACCATATAATGTTTGTCCTTTTCCGATTGAGTTATTTCACTCAGCATAATACCCTCCAGGTCCCTCCACGTCGAAGCAAATGGTGGGTAATTGTCGTTTCTAATGGCTGAGCAAAATTCCATTGTATACATAGAACACATTTTCTTTATCCATTCATCTTTCAATGGACACCGAGGCTCCTTCCACAGTTTGGCTATTGTGGACATTGCTGCTAGAAACATCGGGATGCAGGTATCCCAGCATTTCACTGCAACTTTATCTTTGGGGTAAATCCGCAGAAGTGCAATTGCTGGGTCATAGGGCACATATATTTTTAACATTTGAGGAACATCCACACTGTTTTCCAGAGTGGCTGTAGCAGTCCACATTCCCACCAACAGTGCAAGAGGGTTCCCTTTACTTCACATCCTCTCCAGCATTTGTTGTTTTCTGTCTTCTTAATTTTCCCCATTCTCACTGATATGAGGTGCTTTCTCATTGTGCATTTGATTTGTATTTCCCTGATGGTCAGTGATGCAGAGCATTTTCTCATGTGCTTGTTGGCCATGACTATGTCTTTTCTGTGAAATTTCTGTTAATGTCTTTTGCCCATCTCATCATTAGACTGTTTCCTTGCTGTTGAGTTGAATAAATTCTTTATAGATCTTGGAAACTAGCCCTTTATCTGATATGTTATTTGCAAATATCTTCTCCCATTCTGTAGGTTGTCTTTTAGTTTTGTTGACTGTTTCTTTTGCTGTGCAAAAGCTTCTTATCTTGATGAAGTCCCCAATAATTCATTTTTGCTTTTGTTTCTCTTGCCTTCATGGATGTATCTTGCAAGATGTTACTGTGGCTGAGTTCAAAAAGGGTGTTGCCTGTGTTCTCCTCTAGGATTTTGATGGACTCTTGACTCACCTTTAGATCTTTCATCCATTTTGAGTTTATCTTTGTGTACAGTGTAAGAGAACGAACAAGTTTCATTCTTCTGCATATGGATGTCCAATTTTCCCAGCACCATTTATTGAACAGACTGTCTTTTTTCCAGTGGATAGTCTTTCCTCCATATCGAATATTAGTTGACCATAAAGTTGAGGGTCCACTTCTGGATTCTCTATACTGTTCCATTGATCTATGTGTCTGTTTTTGTGCCAGTACCACACTGTCTTGATGACCACAGCTTTGTAGTACAACCTGAAATCTGGCATTCTGATGCTCCCAGATATGGTCTTCTTTTTCAATATTCCACTGGCTATTTGTTTTTTTATATGATTCCAGACAAATCTTAAGATGATTTGTTCCAACTCTCTGAAGAAAGTCCATGGTATTTTGATAGGGATTGCATTAAACGTCTAAATTGCCCTGGATAACATTGACATTTTCACAATATTAATTCTTCCAATCCATGAGCATGGGATATTTTTCCATCTCTCTGTGTCTTCCTCCATTTCTTTCAGAAGTGTTCTGTAGTTTTTAGGGTATAGATCTTTAACCTCTTTGGCTAGGTTTATTCCTAGGTATCTTATGCTTTTGGGTGCAATTGTAAATGGGATGGACTCCTTAAATTATCTTTCTTCAGTCTCATTCTTCGTGTATAGAAATACCACTGATTTCTGGGCATTGATTTTGTATCCTGCCACACTGCCAAATTGCTGTATGAGTTCTAGCAATCTCTGAGTAGTCTTTTGGGTTTTCTATGTAGAGTATCATGTTATCTGTGAAGAGGGAGAGTTCGACTTCTTCTTTGCCAATTTGAATACCTTTTATTTCTTTTTGTTGTCTGATTGCTGAGGCTAGGACTTCTAGTACTATGTTGAATAGCAGTGGTGAGAGTGGACATCCCTGTCTTGTTCCTGGTCTTAGGGGAAAGGCTCCCAGTGTTTCCCCATTTAGAATGATATTTGCTGTGGCCTTTTCATAGATGGCTTTTAAGATGTTGAGGAATGTTCCCTTTATCGCTACACTCTGAAGAGTTTTGATAAGGAATGGATGCTGTATTTTGCCCCACGCTTTCTCTGCATCTATTGAGAGTATCATATGGTTCTTGTTTTTCTCTTGCTGATATGATCAATCACATAGATTGCTTTACGAGTGTTGAACCAGCCTTGTATCTCAGGGATAAATCCCACTTGGTCATGGTGAATAATCTTCTTAATGTATTGTTGGATCCTATTGGCTAGTATCTTTTTGAGAATTTTTGCATCTATGATAATCAGGGATATTAGACTCCAATTCTCCTTTTTGGTGGGGTCTTTGTCAGGTTTTGGAATTAAGGTGATGCTGGCCTCATAGAATGAGTTGGAAGTACTCCATCTCTTTATATCTTTCTTAACAGTTTTAATAGAATAGGTATGGTTTCTTTTTTAAACATTTGATAGAATTCCTCTGGGAAGCTATCTGGCCTTGGACTTTTGTGTCCTGGGAGGTTTTTGATGACTGCTTCCATTTCCCCCCTGGTTATCGGCCTGTTCAAGTTTTCTATTTCTTCCTGTTCTAGTTTTGGTAGTTTGTGGTTTTCCAGAAATGCGTCCATTTCTTCTAGATTGCCTAATTTATTGGCGTATACCTACTCACAATAAGTGTTTTTATATACATTTATTTTTTATTGGTGTTCAATTTGCCAACATATAGAATAACACCCAGTGCTCATCCCATCAAGTGCCCCCCTCAGTGCCCATCACCCCATCACCCCCTCACCCACCTCCCCTTACAACACCCCTAGCTCGTTTCCCAGAGTTAGGAGTCTCTCATGTTCTGTCTCCCTTTCAGAATAAGTTTTTAAAATCGTTTGTATTTCCTTGGTTTTGTTGGTGATCTCTCCTTCCTCGTTCATGATTTTATTAATTTGAGTCTTTTCTCTCTTCTTTTTAATAAAGCTGGCTGATGGTTTATCTATCTTATTAATTCTTTTAAAGGACCAACTCCTGGTTTTGTTGATCTGTTCCACAGTTCTTCTGGTCTCTATTTCATTGAGTTCTGCTCGAATCTTTATTACCTCCTTTCTGCTGGGTGTATGATCTCTTTGCTGTTTTTTTCTCCAGCTCCTTTAGCTGCAAAGTTAGATTTCCTATTGAATTCTTTCCAGTTTTTGGATGCATCCTTGTATTGCGATGTATTTCCCCCTCAGGAATGCTTTTGCTGTATCACAAAGATTTTGAACGGTTGTATCTTCATTCTCATTAGTTTCCATGAATCTTTTTAATTCTTCCCTGATTTCCTGGTTGATACTTTTATCTTTTAGCAGGATCGTCCTTAACCTCTACGTATTTGAAATCCTTCCAAACTTCTTCTTGTAGTTTAGTTCTAGTTTCAAAGCATTATGGTCTAAAAACATGCAGGGGACGATCCCAATCTTTTGGTATCGGTTTAGACCTGATTTGTGATCCAGTTTGTGGTGTATTCTGGAGAAAGTTCCATGTACATTTGAGAAGAATGTGTATTCTATTGTGTTTGGGTGTAAAGCTCTGTAAATATCTGTGAAATCCATCTGGTCTAGTGTATCATTTAAAGCTCTTGTTTCTTTGGAGAAGTTTTGCTTAGAAGATCTGTTGATTATAGAAAGTGCTGTGTTCAAGTCACTAAGTATAAGTGTATTATTATCTAAGTATGTTTTAACTTTGGTTATTAATTGATTGATATACTTGGCAGCTCCCACATTCGGGGCATAAACATTTATGATTCTTAGGTCCTCTTGTTGGATAGATCCTTTATATATGATATAGTGTCCCTCTTCATCACTTACTACTGTCTTTGGGATAAACTTTAATTTATCTGATATAAGGATGGCTACTCCTGCTTTCTTATGAGGACCATTTGAATGGTAAATGCTTTTCCAACCATTTATTTTCAGGCTGTAGGTGTCTTTATGTCTAAAATGAGTGTCTTGTAGACAGCAAATGGATGAGTTCTGCTTTTTTATCCAGTCTGAAACCCTGCACTTTTTGATGAGGTCATTAAGCCTGTCACGTTCAGAGTTACTATTGAAAGATATGAATTTAGTGTCATCATGATACCTATTCAGTCCCTGTTTTTGTGGATTGTTTCCTTGGACTTCTTTCTTTTACAGCGACCCCCTTAATATCTCTTGCAGAGCTGGTTTGGTGGTCACATATTCTTTCAGTTTCTGCGTATCTTGGAAACTCTCTATCTCTCCTTTCATTCCGAATGAGAGCCTTGTTGGATAATGTATTCTTGGCTGCATGTTCTTCTCATTTAGGACCGTGAATATATCTTGCCAGAACTTTCTGGCCTGCCAGGTCTCTTTGGAGAGGTTTGCTCTTAACGTAATAGTTCTCCCCATGAAGTTTAGGGATTTCTTGTCTCTTGCTAATTTAAGGATCTTCTCTTTATCTTTGGAATTTGCAAGTTTCACTACCAAATGCCGAGGTGTTGAGTGGTTTTTATTGATTTTAGGGGGGGATCTCTCTATCTCCTGCATCTGAACACCTGTTTCCCTTCCCAAGTTAGGAAAGTTCTCAGCTATGATTTGTTCAAATACACTTTATGGACATTTGTCCCTTTTGTAACCCTCTGCAACCCCCATTAAATGTAGATTTTTCCTTTAGAGGCTGTCATTTATTTCCCTTAACCTATCCTCGTGATCTTTTACTTGTTTTTTCCCAAGGAGCATGAGTCCAGAGGTACATGGCCTTAGATCTCAGGGTGCACAAGCAGAAAAAGCCAGTGATCCTGTATTCCCCCTGGGACAGGTGGAAGCAGGGAGGGCATAAGAAAGCAAGAATTATCCTGCCACTGGGCACCCCACAATATGTGCTTCTCAGTACACCTGTGCCAGCCCACTAGAGCATCTAGGCTAGTGCAGACTAGGAGACTGCAGTTGCTCACTTATGGGGTGCTAGACTCCAGAGCAAGAAATCTGGCCACCGCCATTGTTGTGTTTCCTCTTTATTTACCTTGTGCCTGGGAGAAGCAGGGCCTCTAGGGGAAAAAGACCTCACAGGATAAACAGCTTACACTGAACCCTCCACCTGACAAAGAGCAGGGCATCTCTGCTCAGGCACATTCACCTGAGAATCAACATAACAGACCCTTCCCCAAGAAGAACTGCTGGAAAAACAAGGGAAGAGCAAGTTTATTGACCAAGCAACGCTGGAAAGCTCCAGGACTCAGGGAAAATAGTATATAGAACTAGAGGGTCCTGTTTTTTTTTTTTTCCTTTTTCATTTTATATTTCTATTAATACTGGATTTTCTATCAGAATAAAAACTTTCAATCTTTTTTCTCTTTTCTCACCTTAACTACCATATTTTACCAGTTCTATATTTTTAAGTTATTTTCTTTTTGACTTTCATATTTCTACAACTACATGTCTTAGATATATTTTTCCACTTCCAGATTCCCTTTAACATATTCAACTTAATTTTGGTAGATATATGACATATGGGTTTTTATTTTCTTTTTTGTTTGTTTGTTTCTTTTTCCTGCCTCATATTGTTCTACAATTGTGGAAATTAGTACTTTCCAAAATACGGCAAACATACAACTAATACCAAGTAGAACACCATGTTGGTTCATTCTGTGATATTATATTCTCTTCCTTCCCATTCTGCCCCCCACTTTTATCTTGTTTATGATTTGGTAGTCAATGCTGGGGCTTTCTAAAAGTATTGTGGGTTTAAAGTTCCTGTTTCTCCATGGCTGAGCTTTCCTGCCCTAAAGTCTTTCACTGCTCT
Organism: Canis lupus dingo; assembly: GCF_003254725.2. Taxonomy (NCBI): domain Eukaryota; kingdom Metazoa; phylum Chordata; class Mammalia; order Carnivora; family Canidae; genus Canis; species Canis lupus. The sequence continues at coordinate 69,019,241 of NC_064281.1, forward strand.
GCTTTAGCCCGGCTATTTGTGGCTTTCCTCCCCCACTTTATTCTTCTTTTTAAATTTTTTTTCACCTTCCTACCTTGCTAGAAAAAAAAAAACTTTTCTCTCTGTAGCATTGAAGCTGTTCTCTCTTTAAATCTCAGGTCGAATTTGTAGGAGTTCAGGATGTTTTGAAAGTTGTCTAAGTAAGTTTGTGGGGTCAGGTGAGTTATGGACCCCTCCCTACTCTTCTGCTATCTTGCCCCCTACAGTGGTTGCTATTTTGATGTAATCACAAAACGACCTGGCAATAAAACCTTTTTCTAATTAGGGGCTCCTGGGTAGCTTAGTCAGTTAAGTGTCCAACTCTTGATTTCAGTTCAGGTCATTATCTCAGGGTCATGGGATTGATCCCCATTTCATTTTCTGGATGTGCTTAGTGTGGAGCCTGTCCTACATTCAGTCTCTCTCTCTCTCTCTCTCTCTCTTTCTCTCTCTCACACTTAAAAAAAGAAAGGAAACCTTTTGCTATTTATTTAAAGAAAGCACTTTAAGATATATAAGATACTATAAGATATAAGATATACTATAAGATACTACATTACCTTAAAATATCTAAATAGATTACTTGCTACAGTTAAGGATAAATATATCCCTTGGTACATATGCACAGTGAATCGTGGATTGTTGTGTTTGATTTCTTACATGATACAATAAAAGGAAAGTAGTTGAAGCAAAACTTTAGTTTAAAGGAAACAATTTCTCTATCATAATGTTCAGTGGATCAGGAACTTAACATCAGATTCATTTCCTGAAACAATAGATTTGATTGGCTCTGTCATTTAGGATAAATAGAGCCAGAAAATGAACTAGAATATGTATAATTCAGTGGCCTCAAGTATAAAACATCTATCTCTCCATGATTGCATTTTGGGCTATGTGCATGGTAACTATGTCTTACTGGCAAAACCAAGGAAAACAACTACGTAGTAACATCATGTAAACAGAATTATTCTAGAATAGACAGAATACTATAGATTGACTGTTCTATTGTAGAATCATTTAAAGCTTCTGTTAATTTTATAATGTTTCTTAAAACATCATTGATCCATTTAAAAAGGCCACTGTTACCCTTCTCAGTGCCTTGCACCCAACACACACTTAATACATTTTTTATTTTTTAAGTTTTTTCAAAATATTTTATTTTTTTATTGAAGACAGAGATAAAGAGAAAGAGAGACAGAGAGAGAAGCAAGCTCCATGCAGGGAGCCTGATGTGGGACTCGATCCTGGGACTCCAGGATTACAACGTGGGCTGAAGGCAGACACCAAACCACTGAGCCACCCAGGGATCCCCATAATACATCTTTTTAAATGAATTGTTTGTAAGAGCAAACAATCCTATGTGTCTAAGCATGAAAAATAAAACCCTTAGTCAAAAGTCATTGCTAGCACACTGATTTTTCTCACTCCTTTAGGATTTGTTTTTTTTTTTTTTTTTTTTTTTTTTTTTTTACAAATTACCTGAATTTATAAGATCTATAGTTTAAGTTTATAAAGCTTAAAATATATCTCATTAAAAATATATTGATTCTAATTGTTTCTTGTGTTTAGAATTGCTTGTACAGTGCTTTAATCATTTTGTGGAAGTGAAATTAAGACAATAGCATCATTTCTACTTCTACAACATTTGAAAGGCTGGAACATTTTAATGATCAAAATATTTTTAATTTATGGGGCATATTACACATGAGATAAATGAATATAATAGATTTTTTTCTAGAAATTGAATTTATCTAAATTTGACATTCATAAATCACATAGAGTTCTAAGATAGAAATTATTCAAAAACATTGCTGACAAAAAATTGGACATCATTCAATTCAAAATACTATTTTAGGTATTTCTTTTTTTTAATAATAAATTTATTTTTTATTGGTGTTCAATTTGCCAACATACAGAATAACACCCAGTGCTCATCCCATCAAGTGCCCCCCTCAGTGTCCAGCACCCATTCAGCCCCACCCCCCGCCCTCCTCCCCTTCCACCACCCCTAGTTCGTTTCCCAGAGTTAGGAGTCTTCATGTTCTGTCTCCCTTTCTGATATTTCCTACCCATTTCTTCTCCCATCCCTTCTATTCCCTTTCACTGTTATTTATATTACCCAAATGAATGAGACCATATAATGTTTGTCCTTCTCCGATTGACTTACTTCACTCAGCATAATACCCTCCAGTTCCATCCACATTGAAGGAAACCGTGGGTATTTGTCATTTCTAATGGCTGAGTAATATTCCATTGTATACTTAAACCAGATCTTTATCCATTCATCTTTCAATGGACACCAAGGCTCCTTCCACAGTTTGGCTATTGTGGACATTGCTGCTAGAAACATTGGGGTGCAGGTGTCCCGGTGTTTCATTGCATCTGTATATTTGGGGTAAATCCCCACAGTGCAATTGTTGGGTCGTAGGGCAGGTCTATTTTTAACTCTTTGAGGAACCTCCACACAGTTTTCCAAAGTGGCTGCACCGTTTCACATTCCCACCAACAGTGCAAGAGGGTTCCCTTTTCTCCACATCCTCTCCAACATTTGTGGTTTCCTGCCTTGTTAATTTTCCCCATTCTCACTGGTGTGAGGTGGTATCTCATTATGGTTTTGATTTGTATTTCCCTGATGGCAAATGATGCAGAGCATTTTCTCATGTGCATGTTGGCCATGTCTATGTCTTCCTCTGTGAGATTTCTGTTCATGTCTTTTGCCCATTTCATGATTGGATTGTTTGTTTCATTGCTGTTGAGTTTAAGAAGTTCTTTATAGATCTTGGAAACTAGCCCTTTATCTGATATGTCATTGCAACTATCTTCTCCCATTCTGTAGGTTGTCTTTTAGTTTTGTTGACTGTATCCTTTGCTGTGCAAAAGCTTCTTATCTTGATGAAGTCCCAATAGTGCATTTTTGCTTTTGTTTCTTTTGCCGTCGTGGATGTATCTTGCAAGAAGTTACTGTGGCTGAGTTCAAAAAGGGTGTTGCCTGTGTTCTCCTCTAGGATTTTGATGGACTCTTGACTCACCTTTAGATCTTTCATCCATTTTGAGTTTATCTTTGTGTATGGTGAAAAAGAGTGGTCTAGTTTCATTCTTCTGCATGTGGATGTCCAATTTTCCCAGCACCATTTATTGAAGAGACTGTCTTTCTTCCAATGGATAGTCTTTCCTCCTTTGTCAAATATTAGTTGACCATAAAGTTCAGGGTCCACTTCTGGATTCTCTATTCTGTTCCAATGATCTATGTGTCTGTTTTAGTGCCAGTACCACACTGTCTTGATGACCACAGCTTTGTAGTACAACCTGAAATCTGGCATTCTGATGCTCCCAGATATGGTTTTCCTTTTCATATTACCCTGGCTATTCAGGGTCTTTTCTGATTCCAGACAAATCTTAAGATGATTTGTTCCAACTCTCTGAAGAAAGTCTATGGTATTTTGATAGGGATTGCATTAAACATGTAAATTGCCCTGGGTAACATTGATATTTTCTCACTATTAATTCTGCCAATCCATGAGCATGGAATATTTTTCCATCTCTCTGTGTCTTCCTCAATTTCTTTAAGAAGTGTTCTGTAGTTTTTAGGGTATAGATCCTTTACCTCTTTGGTTAGGTTTATTCTTAGGTATCTTTTTCTTTTGGGTGCAATTGTAAGTGGGATTGACTCCTTAATTTCTCTTTCTTCAGTCTCACTGTTAGTGCATAGAAATGCCACTGATTTCAGGGCATTGATTTTGTATCCCTCCACACTGCTGAATTGCTGTAGGAGTTCTAGCAATCTTGGGGTGGAGTCTTTTGGGTTTTCTATGTACTGTATCATATCATCCAAGATGATTTGTTGAAAAAGTTGTCCATTCCCCGTTAAATTGTCCTGATGCCCTTGTTGAAAATCATTTGTCCCATATATGTGGTTTATTTATTTTTTTAATTTTTTTTAATTTTTATTTGTTTATGATAGTCACACACAGAGAGAGAGAGAGGCAGAGACATAGGCAGAGGGAGAAGCAGGCCCCATGCACCGGGAGCCCGACGTGGGATTCGGTTCCAGGTCTCCAGGATCGCGCCCTGGGCCAAAGGCAGGCACCAAACCGCTCTGCCACCCAGGGATCCCTGCAGGTTTATTTCTGATCTTATTGATTTGATTCCTGGTCTTATACCTTTCTTTATTTTAATAGCATTTTTATTACTAGTTTTGTAATAAGTTTTGTGATCAGAAAGTGCTAAACTTCCAACTTTGTTCATTTTTGAGATTGTTTTGACTGCGTGGTGTCATGAGATTCCCTATAACTTTTCGGATGGATTTCCCTATTTTGACAAAAAACACCATGAAGATTTTGATAGGGATTGCATTAAATCTGTAGGTCACATTGCTATTATTGACATCTAAACGATATTAAACCTTCTAATCCATGAGTACAGGAGGTCTTTTCATTATTTTATGTCTTTAGTTTCGTATAGTTATGTAGTTTTTAGTGTACGTTTTCACCTCCTTGGTTAACTTGATATAGAAGTATTTTATTGTTTTTGATACTATTGGAAATGGAATTGTTTTCTGAATTTCCTTTTTGGATTGTTCATTGTTAGTGTATAAAAACTAAACTGATTTTCATGTGTTGGTTTTATATCCTGAAACCTTGCTGGATTAATTTATTATTTTAACATTGTGTGTTTGTGTGTGTGTGTGTGTGTGTGTGTGTGTGTGTGTGTGAAATTTTTATGGCTTTTCAGTCTAAGTTCATGTCATCTACAGAGACAGTCTTATCTTTTATTTCTAATTTGGATGCACTTATTTTTTTCCTAATTGCTCTAATTGGGGCTTTCCAATAATATTGAATAGAAGTGGTGAAAACAGGCATACTTGTCTTATTCCTGTTTTTAAAGGGAGAACTTACAGACATTCACCATTGAATATGATGTCAGTTGCTGGATTTTCATATATGGTCTTTATAACACTGATATTGTTTCCTTCCATTCTTAGTTTGTTGAGTAGTTTTATCAGACATTGATGTTTAGTTTTTCTAAATGCTTTTTTTGAATCAATTGAGATAATCATATATTTGTTTTCCTTTCATTTTGTTTATGTGGTATATCACATTGACTTATTTTTGTATGCTGAATGATTGTTACATCCGACCTATAAAACCCACTTGTTCATAGTGTATAATCCTTTTAATGTATTCTTGAATGTAATATTCTGATATCTTGTTAAGAATTTTTGCATCTATATTCATGAAGGATATTGGTCTATAGTTTTTTTTCTTTTGGTATGGTTACCTGGTTTTGGCTTCAAAATAATCCTGCCTTTGTAGAATGACTTTAGAAGTGTCCCATTTTCTTCACTATTATGGAAGAATTTGAAGATATTAATTCTTTAAATGTTTGGTAGAATTCTCCAGTCAGGCCCCGAAGATGCTGACATTACTCTCATGATATATGTCTTTTGATTAGGGAGTTTAATATGTTTAAATTTAAAAAAATTACTGATAGGGACTTAGTATTACCATTATATTGTGAGTTTTCTGTCTGCCTTATTAATTTTATCTCTTCTCTTACCTACCTTTGTGTTCATTTCATATTTTTTTTGTAGTGGCATGCCTTTATTTGCTTTTCAAATATTTTTCTATATATTCTATAGAAATTTTCTTTGTGATTATCATGGGGATTACATATAACAGCCTAATGATATAACAATTTATTTTAAGTTGGTAACAAATTAACTTTAAGGGTATACAAATGCTCTACACCTTTACAGCTCTACTTCCTACTTTATGGCACTGATGTCAAAGCTACATCATTATATGTTGTGTATCATTGATCTATATTTATAATTATTTTTATACTTTTCTTTGTTAAATTCTATGAAAGAGTTAAAAGTAGAATCATGAACTGAAGATACAATAATGCAGATTTTTATATTTGCCCATTAATTATCTTTACTTGAGAACTTTAAATTTTCATATGGCTTCAGGTTACTCTCTAACATCCTTTTGTTCCAATTTGATGCACTCTATTTAGTAGGCTTGCAGGGTGTATCTATCAATGATTAACCTCTTACCTTTTGTTTTTCTAGGAATGTCTAAATTTCTTCATCATTTTTGAAGGACAGTTTTGCCAGATAGAGAATTCTTAATTGACAGTTTTTTTTTTCTTTCCATACTTAAAATATATCATCTCATTTATTTCTGGCCTCCAAGGTTTTTCCTGAAAAATCTGCTTATAATCTTATTAAGGATCCTGTGTAGGTAAGAACTAACTTTTGCTGTTTTCAATATTTCATCTTTACCTTTGACTTTCTAGAGTTTGATGATAAGGTTTCTCTGGGTCACTTTTGATTTTCCAGCTTGTAGTTTGGTAAGCTTCCTGCATATTTTATCCCATGTTTTCTCTCAAACTTAGGATATTTTAAGCCATTATTTCTTAAATGAAGCTTTCTTCCTTTTTCTTTCTCTCCTTTTGTGACTCCAATAATGCATGTATTTATCTGTGTGAGGGTACATTACAAGCCACTTAGGCTCCTTTTACTTTTCTCACTAATGTTTTGCTTCTCAATCTAAAAAATTCTTTTTTCTCATCAATTGAATATTTGTTTAAAAAATTATTTTTAATTTAAATTCAATTCATTTAACATAGACTGTATTATTAGTTTCAGACATATAATTTAGTGATTGATCAGAGACATGCAACACCCAGTGCTCATTACTTAAAGTGTCATTCTTTTTAAAAAATATTTATTTATTTATTTATTAATGAGAGACACACACAGAGAGAGGCAGAGACACAGGCAGAGGGAGAAGCAATCTCCATGCAGGGAGCCTGATGCGGAACTTGATCCCAGAACCAAAGGCAGATGCTCAACCGCTGAACTACTCAGGGTCCCTGAAGTGCCATCCTTGATGCTAGTCACCCAATTACCCCATCTTACCACTCACCTCCCATCCATCAAACCTCAGTTGTTTTCTTAGATTTAGGACTCTCTTATGATTTTCCTGTCTCTCTATTTTCATCTCATTTTATTTACCTTCCTTCCCCTATGGTAATCTGTTGTATTTCTTAAATTCCACATATCAGTAAAATCCTATGATATTTGTCTTTCTCTGACTGACTTAGTTTGCTTAGCATAATACCTTCAGGCTATATCCACATCCATGCAAATGGCAAGATTTCATTCCTCTTGATGGCTGAGTAATATTCTATTATATATAAAAATAGATATAGGTATATAGTATGTCTATATATCGATATTTAGATATATATCTCTATTATATATATATATATATAGAAAGAGTAGTATATGTATATACATAGGGAGAAATGTTCTTTATTATTTCTATATATAGATATATCGATAGAGAAATACATATATCTATCTATATCTATTCCTTATCCATTCATCTGTCAAAGGACATCTGAGCTCATAGTATATTTGACTATTGTGGATATTGCTGCTATAATTATTGGGATGCATGTGTCCCTTCGAATCACTATGTTTATATCGATAAACATAGTAGTGTAATTGCTGGGTCATAGATTAGGTCTACTTCTAACTTTTTGAGGAAACTCCATACTGGTTTCCAGAGTGGCTGGACCCATTTTCATTCCCAAGAGCAGAAGGCATTCCCCAATCTCTGCATCATCACCAATATCTGTTCTTTCTAGAGTTGGTCATTTTAGCCATTCTGACAATTGTGAGTGGTTATCTTTATAGTTTTGATTTGTATTTCCCTGATGTTGAGTGATTGTGAGCATTTTTTCATGTGTCTGTTGGTCACATGTATGTCTTCTTTGGAAAAATGTCTGTTCAGGGCTTTTGCCCATTTATTTACTGGATTGTTTCTTTTTTGGGTGTTGAGTTTGATAAGTTCTTTAGATAAATTGCATACCAACCCTTTATTAGATATGTCATTTGAAAATATCTTCATCCATTCTGTAGGTTGCCTTTTAGTTTTGTGGACTGTTTCTTTTGCTGTGCAAAAAGCGTTTTACCTTGATGAAGTCCAAATAGTTCACTTTTACTTGTTTCCCTTGCCTGTGAAGACATGTCCAGGAAGAAGTTGATGCAACCTTGGTCAGAGTGTTGGCTGCCTATTTTCTCTTCTATGATTTTGATGTATTCTTCTCTAACATTTAGGTCTTTCCTTCATTTTGAGTTTATTTTTGTGTATAGTATAAGAAAATAGTCCAGTTTCATTCTTCTGCATATAACTATCCCATTGTCCCAGACCATTTCTTGAAGAGACTGTTATTTTTAAATTGAATATTCTTTCCTGCTTTTATTGAGGATTCGGTTTCCATAGAGGTAAGGGTTAATTTCTGGGCTTTCTATTCTGTTTCATTGATCTATATGCCTGTTCTTGTCACAGTACCATACAACCCTGATGATTATTGCTTTGTAATACAGCTTGAAGTCTGGAATTGTGATGCCTCCATGTTTGATATTCTTTTTCAAGAGTCCTTTGGCTATTCAAGGATTGTGTATTTGGTTCCATACAAATTTTATGATTATTTGTTCCAACGCTGTGAAAAATGCTGATTGTTTTGATAGAGATAACATTGAACATGTATATGGCTTTGCATAACATATACATTTTAACAATATTTCACTTCCAATCCATGTGCATGGGAAGTTTATCCATTACTTTGTCTTTCTCTATTTCTTTCATGAGTGTTCTATAGTTTTCTTTTCTTTATTTTTACATCTTTTAAATTAAATTTAATTTGCAAACATATAGTATAACACCCAGTACTCATCCCATCAAGTGCCCTCTTCAGTGCCCGTCAACCAATTACCCCCCCCCCACCAAACTCCCCTTCTGCAACCCTTTGTTTGTTTCCTAGAGTTAGAAGGCTCTCATGGTTTGTCTCCCTCTCTAATTTTTCCCACTCATCTCACCTCCTTTCCCTTATAATCTCTTTCACCATTTCCTATATTCCATGTATGAGTGAAACTATATCATGATTGTCCTTCTCTAATGGATTTATTTCACTCGGCATAATACCGTCTAGTTCCATCCACATTGAAGCACATGGTGGGTATTTGTCTCTTCTGATGGCCGAGTAATATATCATTTTGTATATATACCACATCTTCTTTATCCATTCGTCTGTTGAAGGACATTGTGGCTCCTTCCACAGTTTGGCTATTGTGGGCATTGCTGTTATGAACATTGTGGGGTGCAGGTGTCCTGGTTTTTTTTATTGCATCTGTATCAGTGGGGTAAATACATAGTAGTGCAATTGCTGAGTTGTAGGGTAGCTCTATTTTTAACCTCTTGAGGAACCTCCATGCTATTATCCAGTGTGGCTCCACCAGTTTTCATTCCCACCAACAGTGCAAGAGGGTTCCCCTGTCTTCACATCCTCTCCAACAGTTGTTGTTTTCTGTATTGTTAATTTTCCCCATTCTCACTGGTGTGAGGTGGTATATCATTGTGGTTTTGATTTGTATTTCCCTGATGGCAAGTGATGCGGAGCATTTCACGGTATGCTTGTTGGCCATTGTATATCTTCTTTGGAGAAGTTTCTGTTCCTGTATTCTGCTCATTTCATGATTAGATTTTTGGTTTATTGGGTGTTTAAATTCACATGTTCTTTATAGATCATGGATACTATCCCTTTATCTGATATGATATTTGTAAATATCTTCTCCCATTATGTAGGTTGATTTTAGTTTTGTTGAATGTTTCTTTTGCTGTGCAGAGCCTTTATCTTGATGAATTCCCAATGGCTTATTTTTGCTTTTGTTTCCCTTGTCTTCATAGATGTATCTTGAAAGAAGTTGCTGTGGCCAAGTTCAAAAAGGGTGTTGCCTGTGTTCTCCTCTAGGATTTTGATGGAATCTTGTCTCACATTTAGATCTTTCAAGCATTCTGAGTTTATCTTTGTGTGTGGTGTAAGAGAATGGTTTAGTTTCATTCTTCTGCATGTGGCTGTCTTATTTTCCCATCACCATTTATTGAAGAGACTGTTCTCTTTTTCTAGTGGATACTGTTTCCTGCTTTGTTGAATATTAGTTGACCATAGAGTTTAGTGCCCATTTCTGGGTTCTCTATTCTGTTCCATTGATCTATGTGTCTGTTTTTGTGCCAGTACTGTACTGTCTTGATAATCACAGCTTTGCAATACAGCTTGAAATCTGGCATTGTTATGTCCCCAACATTGGTTTTCTTTTTCAATATTTCCCTGGCTATTTGGGGTCTTTTATGATTCCATACAAATCTTAAGATGATTTGTTCCAACTCTGTGAAGAACATTGATATTTTGATAGGGATTGCCTGAATTAGTAAATTGCTTTGGGTAGCATAGACATTTTCAAATTATTAATTCATCCAATCCATGAGCATGGAATATTTTTCCATCTCTTTGTGTCTTCCTCCATTTCTTTCAGAAGTGTTCGGTAGTTTTTAGGGTATAGGTACTTTACCTTATTGGTAAGGTTTTTCCCTAGGTATCTTATGCTTTGGGGTCCAATTGTAATTGGAATTTATTGCTTAATTTCACTTTCTTCAGTCTCATTGTTAGCGGATATAAATGACGCTGATTTATGGGCATTGATTTTGTATCCTGCCACATTGCTGAATTGCTGCATGAGTTCTAGCAATCTTGGGGTAGTGTCTTTTGGGTTTTCTATGTACAGTATCATGTCATCTGCGAAGAGAGTTTGACTTCTTCTTTGCCCATTTGAATGCCCTTTATTTCTTTTTGTTGCCTGATTGTTGAGGCTAGGACTTCTAGTACATTGTTAAGTAACAGTGGTCAGAGTGAACTTCTCTTTCATGTTCCTAATCATAGGGAAAAGCTCTCAGTTTTTCATCATCAAGAATGATATTCGTTGTGGGCTTTTCATAGATGGGTTTTAAGATAATGAGGAATGTTCCCTCTATCTCCACACTTGGAAGAGTTTTAATTAGGAATGGATGCTGTATTTCGTCAAAAGCTTTCTCTGCATCTATTGAGAGGATCATATGGTTCTTGTTTTTTCTTTTAGTGATGTGATCTATCACGTTGATTTTTTAATGAATGTTGAATCACCCTTGCATCCTGGGGCTAAATCTCATTTTGTCATGATGAATAATCCTCTTAATGTATTGGCTAGTATCTTGGTGAGATTTTTTGCAACAATGTTCATCACGGATTTTGGTCTAAAATTCTCCTTTTTGGTCTTTGTCTGGTTTTGGAATCAAGGTCATGCTGACATCATAAGACAAGTTTGGAATTATTCCCTGCATTTCTATCTTTTGAAATAGGTTTACTAGAATACATTTTATTTCTTCTTTAAACGTTTGGTAGAATTCTCTTGGGAAGCCATCTGGCTCTGGACTTTTGTGTTTTAGAAGGATTTTGATGCCTGCTTCAACTTCCTCCCTGGTTATTGGCCTATTCAGGCTTTGTATTTCTTTCTGTTCCACTTTTGTTAATTTGTGGTTTTCCAGAAGTTCATCCATTTCTTCTAGATTGCCTAATTTGTTGGCATATAGCAGCTCATAATACATTTTTAAAATCGTTTGTATTTCCTTGGTATTGGTTGTGATCTCTCTTTTGTTTGTGATTTTATCAATTTGAGTCTTTTTTCTTTTTGATAAGGCTGGCTAACAGTTTATCTATTTTATTAAATCTTTCAAAGAACCAGCTCCTGTTTTTGTTGATCTGTTCTACAGTTCTTCTAGTTTCTATTTCATTGAGTTATATTGGAATCTTTATTATCTCTCTTCTTCTGCTTGGTGTAAGCTTTATTTGCTGCTCTTTCTCCAATTACTTTAGGTGTGAGATTAGCTTGTGTATTTGAGTTTTTTCTAATTTTTTGAGAGATGTTTGTATTGCAATGTATTTCCCTCTTAGGACCACTTTTGTTATATCCCAAAGATTTGTATTTTCATTTTCGTTAGTTTCCATGAATCTTTTTAATTCTTCTCTAATTTCCTGATTGACCCATTCATCTTTTAATAGGATGATCTTTAACCTCCATGTTATTGAGTTTCTTCCAAATTTCTTCTTGTGATTGATTTCTAGTTTCAAAGTTTTATGGTCTGAAAATATGCAGGGGACAATCCCAATCTTTCACTATCTGTTGAGATCTAATTTGTGACCCAGTATGTGGTCTATTCTGGAGAAAGCTCCATGTGCTCTTGAGACGAATGTGTATTCAGTTGTGTTCAGATAGAATCTTCTGTATATATCTCTGAAATCTATTTCATCCAGTGTATCATTTAAAGCTCTTGTTTCTTTGGTGAATTTCACCTTAGAAGATCTCTCATTTGCTGAATGTGCCATGTTGAAGTCTTCTATTGTTCTTGTATTATTATCTAAGCATCTCTTTTCTTTGATTATTAATTGATTGATATAATTGGCAGCTCCCACATGAGGAACATAAATATTCATGATTCTTGCTGTTTAGACCCTTTCCATATGATATAGTGTCCCTCTTCATATCTTACTACTTTATTTTTGTAAACTTTAATTTATGGCATGAAAGCTATGTTTAACCACTTCTAAAAGGTTAACTACTGCAATTTCATCATTTTGTAATAATCCTTGGGTAAAATAACTCCAATCACAGAATTAGAAGAAGAGTTATAAGCTATGTTTTCTGAAACAGTCTAAAGAATCCTGGATATTTTGCCATTTTTACAAGCTGCTGTAAATATGCTTGATGGCATTGGCTTCTTCTTTATCAAGGATGCCTTTCTCCACATAAGCATCAGCTTGTTGGTTGATGAAGTCCCTCACCTTTGAGAGGTCATAAGCTTCTTTATTTCCTTTTTTGTTATGTTTCTTCAACCATTCAATATTTTTTTTCTGATGGCTTCCAAAGAGTCTTCGGTTTCCCTGGGAAAAGTTTGCTTTTATTGTCAGTAACGTTTTTTTCTAGCTTGTTCTTAGTCTGAAGAGCAATAGTTTCATCCAAGTTTTCAAGGTAGGAAACACGGTCTTCTGGAGATATTGCTTTCCATGCCAAAAAAATTGAAAAATAAAGTCGTATGTAAGCTAAGATTTTGTATATAGAATCCTTATTTCCTTATAGATTTACATTTTATAACCAGAGATATATTGCTTTGGAAAACCTGTAATAGACAGAACTTGAAACTGTCGCTTCTTCCTACTGTCTCACACCCATAGGCACCTCCTGAAGAATTAGGAGGTTCTGTTTTCAAGGCATGCTGGGTACCAAAGCACCTCATAGAATATGTCTGTTACAAGATGTTTCCACTACCAATTCCCCTTGGGAGTTAAAATAAATTAACATTTCCTCAATAAAAAAAACCTTTAATTTATCTGATATGAGGATTGCTACTCCAGCTTTCTTTTGAGGACCATTTGAACAATAAATTGTTCTCTGCCCTTTCATTTTCAGGCTGGAAGTGTCCTTAGATATAAAATGAGTCTCTTGTAGACAGCATATATATCGGTCTTGCATTTTTTTTTAAGATTTTATTTATTTATTCATGAGAGACACACACACAGAGAGGCAGAGTCACAGGCAGAGGGAGAAGTAGGCTCCATGCAGGGAGCCTAATGTGGGACTTGATCCTGGGTCTCCAGGATTGCACCCTGAGCTAAAGGTGGCACTAAACCGCTGAGCCACCCGGGCTGCCCAGATCTTGCTCTTTTTTTTTATCTAATCCAAACCCTGCATCTTTTGATGGGATCATTTCTTGCAGAGTCAGTTTGGCAGTCACATATTCTGTGAACTTCTGGCCATCCTGGATGTTCTTTATGTCTTCATCTATTGTGAATGATAGTCTTGCTAGATCAAGTATTCTTGGCTGCATGTTCTTCTCATTTAGTACACTGAATATATCATGCCAGCCCTTTCTGCCCTGCCAGGTCTCTGTGGAGGGGTCTGCTGTTAATCTGATATTTCTCCCCATATAAGTTAAGAATCTCTTGTGCCACACTGCTTTACGAATTTTCTCTTTATCTTTGAAATTTGCAATTTCTACTATGAAATGTTGAGGGGTTGAACAGATTTTATTAATTTTTTGGGCAAGTCCCCTCTATCTCTTGAATCTTAGTGTCTGTTTCCTTCCCCAGGTTAAGGAAGCTATCAGCTATTTTTTGTTCAAATATACTTTGTGGTCCTCTCTCTCTCTCTCTCTCTCTGACTCTTCTGGGATCCCAATAGTTGTATATTCTTCCTTCTCAAGCTATCATTTATTTCCCTAAGCCTTTCCTCATTGGTTCTTAATTGTTTTTCTCAGCTTCCTTCCATACCATCAAGTTGTCTTCTATTTCACTCACTCTCTCTTTCACCTCATTAACTCTAGCAGTTAGAGCATCCAGTTTGGATTGCATCTTATTTAATCTATTTTTAATTTTGTCCTGATTAGTCCTCAATTATGCAGTAGCAAAGTCTCTAGAGTCATTTATACTTTTTTTTCCAGAGCCACCAGTAGCTTTATAATTCTCCTTCTGAATTGAATTTCTGACCTTATATTGAAATCCAAATTCTGTAACTCTGTGGCAGAGAATATTGCTTCTAGTTCTTCCTTTTGTATTAATTCTTCCTTCTAGTCATTTTGTTCATTTTGTTTTGTGGCTGTATCAGTGGGCTGAGTCAAAAATATCAACACGACCTAAGTAAAATATACCCTAGATGATTCTGAAGAGGTCAGAAACCAGAAAATAAAAGAAAAGGAACAGAACAAAAGAAAACAAAAAGACTGCTGAAGTGAAAAACAAATTTATAATAAACTAGTAACAAAAACAAAGAAGAATGAAAAAAGAAAAGAAAGGAAAAAAAAGGAGAGGTATGGTGGTGGTGAGGAAGTGGTAGTGGAGAGAGAATGTAGTCTCCTTGAGGGATCCTAGAGGGTTATCCTGTTGGTTCTGAGTTATTTTTTTTCTGTATGTTAGAAAATGCCCAATTCTAAATTTATATAAACCAACAATACTTATAGAAAGCCCCTACATGGACCACAAAAACATAAACAAGATAAAAGAGGGGGGCAGAATGGGAAGGAAGAGAGAATATAATCTCACAGAATGAAGCGACCTGGTGTTACCCTTGGTTCTTGGTGTATTTTGGTTATGTGTTAGAAGGTACTAACTTCCACCATTGTAAAACAAAATGAGACAGAAAAAAACAGAAAACATATGCAAAAACCCATATCTTGTATATTTACCAAAATTAAATTGAATATGTTGAAGGGAATCCAGAAGTGAAAAATACATCTAAGACATGTAATTTTAGAAACATGAAAGTCAAAAGGAAAAAAAAATAAATTAAAATGAGAAGTTGTTAAAATATTATAGTTAAGGTAGGAAAAGATAAAAGATATCGGAAATCTTTAGTCAAATATAAAAATGATTCATAATGAAAAAAGAAAAGGACACTCTAGTTCTATATACTGTTTTCCCTCAATCCTGGAGCTTTCCACTGCTGCTTGTTCTATAAACTTGCTTTTGCCTTGTTCTTCCAGCGTTTCTGGGTGAGGGGTCTGCTGTATGGATTCTCAGGGGTCTGTGCTTTCTTGGAGATGCCCTGCCCCTTTCCAGGTGCTGGGCTCAGTATAAGATGTTTATTCTGTGACGCCTTTGCTCCCTAGGGGCCCCACCTCTCCCAGGCACAAGTTGAAACAAAGAGGAAAAAAATTGGCACCAGCCAGATGTCCAGCTCTGGAGTCAAGCTCCCTGCCAATAACTAACCACATTCTCCCAGTCCATCCTGGCCTAGATGATATTGGGTACAGGTGTGGGTGCACTGATCTTCACAGCTTGCTGGTCCCCCAGTGGCAAGAGAGTTCTTGCTTTCCTGTGCCCTCCCTTCTTCCACCTGTCCAGGGGGAAGGGGGGATAGCTGACTCTGTCTGCTTTGGTGCCCTTGGATCTAGGACCCTGCTCAACTGTACCCACACTCCTGAGAACTGCCTCTCCCAAAGGTAATTGATGACAGCTACCTCTATCTGCTGCCAGGCTCTAGGGTAAAGGCAGCTCTGGAACCAGCCCACATAACCAGTGGGCTTCTCTCAAATGCCCTGAAGGGCTGTGGCACTCCAGTCCTTTACTGAGATCCTACCAAAGTTTTCATTGAGCTTTCCCCTGGGTGCCTCTCCTCTTATTGTGACCCCAGGAATTGAAGATTCACTGCTCCTCATGCGATTCTCCCCAATATACCTGCTAAGCATTTTCTGTCAGGGGAAACTCAGGCGGAGTTTTAAAGTTCCAGCTTCTCCAGGTCAGGGCTGTCCTGTCCTGGAGGCTGTTGCAGATCCTCTTTATCCCTGCTAGTCACAGTTCTCCTCTCCCTTTTCTTTCTTTCTTTCTTCTTTCTTTCTTTCTTTCTTTCTTTCTTTCTTTCTTTCTCTCTCTCTCTTTCTTTCTTTTTCTTTCTTTCCTCCTTCCTTTCTTCCTTCCTTCCTTCCTTCCTTCCTTCCTTCCTTCCTTCCTTCCTTTCTTTCTTTTCTTTCTTTTTTCTTTCTTTCTTTTTCTTTCTTTTTTTTTGCCTTCTTACCTTGTTAGAAGTGAAAACTTCTCTCTCTGTAGCATTCCAGCTGCTCTCTCTTTAAATCTCAGGTTGCATTTGTAGGTGTTCAGGATGTTTTGAAAGTTATCTAGTTAAGTTTGTGGGACCAGATGAGTTTAGGTCCCCTACTGTTCCAATTGTCCACAATTCTTTATTTCTATAGTCTTCTCAGTAGGGATTATTTGCCTCTTTGGTTAGGTTTATTTTTAGGTATCTTATGGTTTTTTTGTGTGTGTAATTGTAAATAGGATTGATTCCTTAATTTTCTTTTCTTCCTTCTCACTGTTGGTGTTTAGAAATGCAATTGACTTCTGTGCACAGATTTTATATCCTTCCACTTTACTGAATTCCTGTATTAGCAAATTTTGATGGAATCTTTTGGGTTTTCTATATAGAGGATCATGTCTTCTGCAAAGAGTGAGAGTTTGAATTCTTTGCTAATTCGAATGCCTTTTTTTAAATTGTCTGAATACTGCATCTAAGACTTTCAGGTATATGTTGAACAGCAGTGGTAAGAATAGACATTCTGCATGTCATGTTCCTGATCTTAGGAGAATAGCTATTTTTGCACATTGAGGATGATATTCACTGTGTGTTTTTTAATGCCTTTTATAAATTTGAGGTATGTTCCCTCTATCCCTACATGGCGGAGAGGTTTTATCAAAAAAGGATGCTTTATTTTGTCAAATTTTTTTTCTGCATCAATTGAGGATCATATTGTTCTCATCCTTTCTTTTATTAATGTAGTGTATCACATTGATTGATTTGCAGAGTTTGAACCACTTGCAGCCCAGGAATAAATCCCACTTGGTCATGGTGAATAATTTATTTAATGTCCTGTTGGATACTGTTAGCTAGTATCTTGTTAAGAATTTTGGCGTTCACACCCATCAAGGATATTGGTCTGTAATTTCCCCCTTTTTAAAGATTTTATTTATTTATTCATGAGAGACACACAGAGAGAGGCAGAGACACAGGCAGAGGGAGAAGCAGGCTCCCTGTAGGGAACCTGATGCAGGACTTGATCCTAGGACCCTGGGATCATGCTCTGAGCTAAAAACCGACACTAAACCACTGAGATACCCAGGTGTCCCTATAATTTTCCTTTTCAGCGAGGTCTTTATCTGGTTCTGTGATCAAGGTAATGCTGGCCTGATAGAATGGGTTTGGAAGTTTTCCCTCCATTACTAATTTTGAAACACTTCCAGAAATACAGATATTAATTCTTCTTGTAATGTTTGGTAGAATTCCACTGAGAGGCTATCCAGCTCTGGATTTGTGTTTGTTGGGAGATTTTTGATTACTGCTTCAATTCTTTGCTGCTTCTGTGCCTGTTAAGATTTTCTCTTTCCTCTTGTTTCAGTTTTGGTATTTTACATGTTTCTAGAGATGCATCTATTTCTTCTAGATTGCTGAATTTGTTGGTATATAATTGCTAATAATATTCTCATAATTGTATTTCTTTGGTGTTCCTTATGATCTCTCCAATTTTTTAGTGATTTTATTTACTTAGGTCCTTTCTTTTTTCTTTTTATATAACTGGCTAGGGGCTTATAGATCTCATTAATTCTTTCAAAGAACCAGTTGCTAGTTTTGTCAATCTGCTCTACTATTGTTGTTTTTTAAATTTCTATATCAATGATTTTTGTTCTCATCTTTACTATTTGTCTTTTACTTGATTCAGGCTTTATTTGCTGTTTTTTCTCCAGTTTATTTAAGTATTAGGTTAGGTTGTGTATTTGAGATATTTCTTGTTTCTTGAGAAAGGTCTGTATTGATATATGCTTCCCTCTTAGGACTACCTTTGCTGCATCCCAAATGTTCTGAGCTGTCACATTTTTATTTTTATTCACTTCCATGTATTTTTTAATTCTTCTTTAATTTCCTGGTTGACTTATTCATTCGTTAATAGAATGTTCTTTAACCATCATGTATTTGTGATCCTTCCCAATTTTTTCTTATAAAGTTTTAACGCATTGTGGTCTGGGAATGCCTGGGTGGCTCAGTCATATAAGAGTCTCCCTTCAGTCCAGGTCATGATTTGAGGGTCTTGGGATTGAGTCCTGCATTGGGTTCCTTGATCAACGTGGAGTCTGCTTCTCCCTCTGTCTGCCCCTCCCTCTGCTTGTGCTCATGTGCTCTCTCTGACAAATAAATAAAATGCTTTAAAGAAAAAACATTGTGGCCTGAAAATATTCATGAAATAATATCAATCTTTTTGTACTGGTTTTGACCTGGTTAGTGACCCAGTATATGATCTATTCTGGAGAATGTTCAATGTGCACTCAAGAAGAATGTGTATTCTGTTGTTTTGGATGAAATGCTCTGAATACATCTGTGAAGTCCGTGTGATCCAGTATGTCTTTTAAAGCCCTTGCTTCCTTGTTGATCTTCTGCTTAGATGATCTGTCCATTGATTTGAGTGGAGCGTTAGAGTTCCCTACTCTTATTTTATTATTATCAATTAATTTCTTTAACTTTGAAATGAATTGGTTTATATATTTGGCTGCTCCTAAGTTAGTTGTGTAAATATTTGCAATGGTTATATCTTCTTGTTGAATAGGCCCTTATGATATACTGCCTTTTCTCATCTCTTATTACAGTATTTGGTTTAAATCTTAATTCACCTGAGATAAGGATGACTACTCCAACCTTTTTTTTATGTTAATTAGCATGATAAATGGCTCTCCACCCCCTCACCTTCAATCTTGACATGTCTTTGAATCTAAAATGAGCCTCTTATAAACAGCATTTAGGTGGGTTCTTTTTTCCCTATAACTTCTCATACCCTATTTCCTCTTATTGGAACATTTAGTCCATTTACATTCACAGTAATTATTTGAAGATATGAATTTAGTGCCCTTGTATTACTTATAAAGTCATGTTTCTGTAGATTGTTTCTGTTCCTTTCTGATCTTTATTACTTTTCAGCTCTCTTTTTGTTCAAAGGATTCCTTTTAATATTTTTTGCAGGGCTGGTTTAGTGTTCACAAATTAATTTAGTTTTTGTTTGTCTTGGAAACTCATTATCTCTCTTCGTATCCTGAATGACAGTCTTGCTGGATATAGTATTCTTGGCTGCATATTTTTCTCATTTAGCACATTGAATATATCATTCCATTCTTCTCTGAGCTGCCAGGTCTCTGTGGACAGGTTGGCTTTCAGCCTTATATTTCTACACTTGTAAGTTAATGATGTCTTGTCCTGAGTTACTTTCATGATTTACTCTTTGTCTCTGAAGTTTGCAAACTTCACTATTATATGTCCTGTTGTTGACCTATGTTTATTGTTTTTAGTGGGTTTCTTTGTGCTTCCTGGATTTGAATTCTTGTTTTCTTCCCCAGATTAGGGAAATTCTCAGCTATAATTTGTTCAAATACACCTACCTGCTACCCCTCTCTATTTTCTTCATCTTCTGAAACTCATTATTCAAACATTGTGGCACTTTACGGTATCACTGATTTCTTGATGCCTTCCTTCATGAGCCAGTTGTTTTTCTCTTATTCTCAGCTTCCTTACTTTCCATCATTTTGTCTTCTATAACACTGACTCTTTCTACTGCCTCATTTATCCTAGCAATTAGAACCTCATCAGTTCCCTGCCCCAACCTGTCTGTTCCCAGGTCATTCACATGCCAAGAGCCACAGATCTCCCATATTTTATCTCCGGCCAGTGGCTGGGATTCAAAACCCAAAATTTTAAAGAACCTGGTAATGTGTGCACCTACCCCATCCCCTGGCAGAGAGGCTTGGGGCATGCCAAGAACCATCCTATCCCAAAAAGCCATTGCGCATTGCTAGCTGAGAGACTAGAGTTTGTTGTAACACTCAGTGAAAAACTGGAGCTAGGTTATTAGCCATCTGCACTCAACTCTGTACCCTACTGCCCTTTGTCCCAGTAAAGCATCACAGAGGCTTGAATCTACTGTGGCAGATGGCAAAAAGCAGTGGACAGATCATCTGCATTCTTCTCTAGTCTCTGTGCCCTGCTCAGTTAACTCCAGAAAAGCAGCTGATGAGCAAGTACACAGAGGTCTAAGTTTATTCTAGCTCTCACTGAAAAGTTAAGAGGTTTTCTGTCCTCTGCAGACCTCTCTGGTCCTGCTGCTGAGTTCCCCAGCTGTCCTTTTGTCTTTGAGGAGGATGAATATGTTTCTCCAAATGCCCTTTAGGGAGAGGATCAATCTCTCCCTGAGTGACTCAGCAGATCTCACCATGCCTTATTGTGTGGTCACAACCTGCTGTACTCTTTCTAATATTCTCCCTCTTCCTGACTTTGCTCTGGGAACCAGGGTTCCTTCCCTTCCCTGCTGAGCAGCTTCCCAATCCCCCAGTTCAGGGCTCCCAACCTCACCTCTGCAAAATTCTCTCATTCTAGCTGTGCAGATTGTTTCTGTTCTCCAATCTTTTTCCTAGTTTTTCAAAAGAGTTGAAAGTTGATCTAGTTGTATTTAAAGGAAGAGGCAAGTTCAGGGTTGCCCTACCACTCCACCATCTCTGAACTCCCCTGGGGCTGCTTTTTTAAGGACACTAACCTCATTTATGAGGGCCCCACTCTCATGTTCTAATCATCTCCTAAAAGCCCAACTTCCAAATACCATCGTGTTGGGTATTGGATTTCAACATACAAGTATTGAAGGTACATAAACAATAAACATTCATTCTATAGTAATGGTTTTCAAATGTTTCCATATCTCCATCTGAAAAAAGTAACTGATGGCCAATACTAAATTTATGAAAGTAAACTCATCTACAATGAAATTCTTAGTATCTAAGTACATGTAATTTTTGGTATGTAGAAATTTATTTTTTAAAACATTTACTTTATTTATTTGACAGAGAGCACAAGCAGGGGGAGGGCATAAGGAGAGGGAGAAGTGGGGTCCCCACTGAGCAGGGATCTTGATGTGGGGCTTTATCCCAGGGCCCTGAGATCATGGCCTGAGCCAAAGGCAAAGAATTAACAGACTGAGCCACCCAGGTGCCCTGGTATGTATACATTTCTTAACTAATTATCTCTAAATTGTATCTTCCACACTGCTAGTAGTAGTTATTTGGGTTGATCTATTTTTATATAGCAAACTACCCCTAATCTTTGGAGCATAAAACAATTATGTTTTACCTTTTTTTAGGTCAGGAATTTGGATCGTTCACACCAGAGATTATCTCTGCTCCACAATGACTGGTGCCTCTGGGGTGGCTCAATGTCTGGAGATGGCTGGGATGGCTCAAATAAGGCCATAAGCTGTGGTGTCTGGAATGAATTCTTCACATACATATCTGGCACCTGAACTAGAGTGGTTGGAACAATTAGGCCTCCATGGGTTGTATTTTTTCTATACAGTCTTCCCACATTGCCAGCTTGAGCTTCCTCACAGTATGGGAGTCTCCCAGTAGTCATACATCTTTCAAACGCATTATATTTTCTCCAGAGTGAGTGTTCCAATTGAACAAGGTAGAAGCTACAAGATTTGGTTACCTAGGGTCTACTCATAGTCAGTGTAGTAGAGAAATACATAAGAGATGAGGTCCATTAAGATGGCTATCTTTGGAGAGTAGCTACCTCATATAGCAATGTTGCAAACAAAAATACTACATCTGGTAGGGTAGATTTAACACCCTCACTGGATATCATGAATCTCTTGTTTTAGAAACAAATGCTTCATCTTCATATTTTGGCATGTATATATATTTTTTGTATTCTGCTATAATTACTATTTAAAATACTTACAGTTTGCTTTTATAATTTCCATCAACTGTTATCCATACAACCATTTTATTTTGTAGAGTGTAGAATATATTTAAATTAATTCCAATACAGGGGTACATGGGTGGCACAGTTAGTTAAGCATCCAACTCTTGTAACTTTTTAAAAGATTATTTATTTATTTATTCATGAGAGAGAGAGAGAGAGAGAGGCAGAGACATAGGCAGAGGGAGAAGCAGGTTTCTTGTAGGGAGCCTGATGTGGGACTCGATCCTGGAACTTCAGGATCATGCTCTGAGCTGAAAGCAGACACTCAACCACTGAGCCACCCAGGCATCCCTCTGCTCTTGGTTTTGGCTCAGGCAATGATCTCAGGGTCCTGTAATTGTACCCCATGTTGAGCTTCATGATCAGTACTGAGTCAGCTTGAGATTCTCTCTCCTTCTGACCCTCTAGTTCATGCTCATTCTCTTTCTGAAATAAAATAAATAAATATTCAAAATTAATTATCCCAATACAGAATTTTTCCTTTAAAATTTTTGAAAAATATGATTTATATTTTTAGTTATCTAAACTTACATGATTGAATACATTTGTGGTATTATTTACTGTTTCAGACCACCAGATTATTATAGCAATATAATATATAGCAATACAATTTTGTTATGTTTATCCATACTTCTTTTTTAAAAATGAATTACTATCAAATTATAGCTAAATAAGTCAATATTTGAATGATGATCAGAATTTCCAATGTGCTTAAATGTCTAAAAAACCTGACAACTTATTACTTTATAACAAGTTAACTTTTATTTTGCATCTAGTTGTACTCTTTTTAAAAATAATAATAATAGAAGCAACTCTAATGCCAGGTGAAGCAGGTTTGAACACAAAGACGACTGTTCATAAAAGCCTGACAGTTTTCACAACTCAGGATCATATTAATGTGATTTCACTAGATAGCGGAAATAATACATTTTCTAAATTGGATGAATAAGACAATTATTCAGATCATGACTGAAACCCTGTAATTTTCTTCTTCATTTCAGTCTCAGCGGCATGTGACATTTAACTTACCAGAAGGCTCTCAGGAAAGTAGCAGTGATGGTGCACTGGGAAACCATGATGTGGGGATACCCAGCACATCCTATGCCCCGCACCTTGACTATTTCCAGGAGCAGCACTTTGATCATACTGCACCTAATAACCGCACTGAAGGGGATGGCAACTCTGATCCTGAATTCTGTAAGTGATACCTGTCTAGTATAGCAGGATAAATGGGCTTATTGTGTTTGTTAGTAAAATAATTTTAGCTATAATAACACTGGACATCTAATGTTAATATTACTAGTAATACATTTTAAAAGGTAAAAATAAAGAATTAGGTGGAAGGCATATATGCAGCAGTTTATAATATATGAAATATGTAATCATATCTACTTTAAAAGTTATGAAATTTAAAATAGTCATTTTCTTTAGGCATAGACAGGGTTTATGATTTTTATATACTTATAGATATGTATATATGTGTATATAACCAGCCACATTATTTTATTTATTTGAGTAAATGTAAATTATTTTGGTAATTCATATGAATTATTTTCTAGATTTTATTTTTCATTTTTAACAGAGATAATAACCATAGGCATTTAAAAAATTGTACTAATTTTTTGACCATTAAGGATGATAATATCTGTGGGTTTTTCATATATGGCCTTTATTATGTTATATAGCAAAGAAACTTATTAAAGTGCAAGAAGCATACTATTTCATTTTTTGCATTCTTTTATTTTAAATGAATCTTTATTACCTTAATATTGTCATACTAATGGCATTTTTAACCTAGCACATGTGTGTGCTTTCACTAAACAAAAATAGTAGATATAAATTTGCTATAGCAAAATAATCTCTTTTGACTAACACAGATGGTAAGGCACATTGATTGTTCAAGAAAAAACTCACAGCTCTGAAGAGGGTTTGATGATATGGAGTAGATGCCAATAAACTATGCAGTTTTAGTCAATAACATCACAAATAAGAATGTAAGAAGTTAGTGGAAATAACTGCTTTCCTTAAGCAATCAAATTATTTTACACAGTTCCCATTTCATATTTTGAAATGCATTGCATCCTGAATATGCTTTCTTTTCTGCTAATGAATTGCCCCAAAGAATATAGTTCTGAAAATTCCTTGTAAGTTCACCAAAAAAGATAGAGATACAACATCTATGTATAAGATTACACAAAATTCATTAGAGGTATTTATTAATACTCCTTTAAAATGTAATTCGTAGGTTGATAAAAACTTGCTGATTGGAGAATAAAATTACGATATGTATACTCTTGAGTATTTTGCCAAGAATACTAAATTTCTTTTCTAAGTTAAAGAAGAAACAAGCAAACCGAATCCATTTATTTCTCTTTCAGAAAAGAAGTTTAATAAAACATCTTGTCTCATTCCATTTGATAGCATTTTGAATTTTTAAATTTCACAATTGCAATCTCCTGACTTTAGCTTTTGGTATGAGAGCCAAAGCCTATGTCCCAGAGCTTTACTTAATCATAACCCCAACAAATTATGTGTACCATTTCCAATGGACCCTGGTCTTTGAAGCTAGCTAATTTAGTAAAAGCATAAACAGAAATCTGAATCATAAACAGCAATATTCGTTGCTGCTGAGTTTCTGTGGATAATGTACAGGTAAATCTTTGACTTCTCAAAGGATTTTGTGGAGATGCACAAGAGTGTAGACCTAGTAGTGAACAGAATGTGACTTCATACTGCTTGGGATTTTATATATCAAGATACAATATTAACTGAGATGTCTGGAGATGGTGTGTGATCCCCTTGGGACTATTCTAAGTACAGTAAACTATATATGACCCTATGTTCATATCTACTTATTTACAAGTAGCATCAGGTAAAACATAACTTGTGGAGAGTTAAAATTATTTTCAACTTCCTATTGTAAAATGTTGCTCTGATATTATAATTCAGCCTATGTTCTGAAACACATGGAAATATTATCAAAGTTTTACCATATTAAACTTCAGAGATTTATGAATAGTTCAAACTTATAAAGTTAGAAAGTCTCTGTGTTTTTTTCCCTTAAAGAGAAGAAAGCATCACTATTTTTACACTATGTATAAGCTGGAGAGAAAAGAGTAACTATGAAATCTCCAGCAATCTGCTGGCATATTATAATTCGACAGATCATAGATAACATCCATGTTTCTTTATAATAGAAATGGTGAAATAGAATATTTCTAAAGAGATTCAAATCAATCTTCAGTTTACCAGCCATAAATCAATTCATTTTCAAAGAAAACTCTAACAAAGGGGGAAATGAACTTAGTTTAATCAGTGTTATAATTGTATTCAACTGAAATAGTTATGTCTTCTGCATTCTTTAAAACCTCTTTATTGGATATAGTCACTTCACGTATGTAGTCAATCTATCTGAAAATGTTACAGCTGGTTTAGGTTCTAAAATTTGAGCTTAGGGGTTGCCTGGCTGGCTTAGTCAGTAGTACAACATGGAACTCATGATACTGAGGTTGTGAGTTCAAGATCCACATTGGATGTAGAGATTATTTAAGAAGATAAATAAATACTTCTAAATTTGAGCTTAAAATAACAAAATTTGTCTAAAATTTCATCAAATTTTAAAGTGTTAAAATTTATCTTTTACTTTACTCATTTCTGTTATACTAAGGAAAAAATAGAGTTCAAAGAGCATTTAGAGCTAAAAAAGTTAAACATTTAAAATAGAAATAAATATGCTGCCACATGCCACACCCAGCTACCGGGTGTACTTCTGCTGCCATGCACTATACCCAACCATTGTAAGGCACCCATCTGCTGCACTATGCCCAGCCATATGCTCATAGCCACTATTGTGTGTCTGTCCTTGTCCAGCCATTGCCAACTGATGCATCCAACCTTGTGACTCTGGCTTCCCTGGCACACAGCCCACAGCTGCCTCAATGCCTCAGGGGATCTAGCATAGGACTGGTGGCTTAGCACAAATTTAGCTAATACTGCTGCACTGCTGCCAAATTCCTCAGTGAACACAACCCCTCAGAGCTAGCCTGACTTATTCCTACTAACAGCACAGAAAGCAAATACAGCCCACAATAAGCAGATAGAGAGTGCAGATGAATACACTGAAAGGAAAACTGACTCATGCAAAACAGTAGAGCAGAAGCAATACATTTAGGAAACTCTCCTAAAGGACCATTCTGGTGGACAGGGGATACTGTACTGTAGGGAAGTTCAGGACCTCTTCTTCATGATGTCCTTGCTTTTAAGAGCAGAAGACATAGCTGACTTTCCTAACATATAGGAACAGACACAGAGAGGAAGACAAAATGAGGACATACAAAAAATATATCCCAAATGAAAGAATAGGACAAAGGCATTGACAGAGATATAACTGAAACGGATATTAGTCACATGCCTGATAGAGAATCTAAAGCAATAATCATGAGGATACTTTCTGGACTTGAGGAAAGAGTGGAAGACATGGGTGAGAATTTTAACAGACATAAGGAGCAAAGTAGCAGAGATAAAGGGCTCAATAAACTAAATGAAAAATCTGTTTGATGGACTGAACAATAGGCTAAAAGAAGTAGAGGAACAAATTAGTGACCTAAAAGACAAAGCAATGCAAAGTGACTAAGTTGAACAAAAAAGAGAACTATACAGAAAGAGAATAGACTTAGGGAACTCAGTGATTCCATCAAACATAATAACAATTGCATTAAAGGAGTCCCAGAAGAAATGACAGAAAGAGGTAGAGAATTTATTTGAAGAGATAATAGCTGAAAACTTCCCTAATGTGAGGAAGGAAATGTGTATACACAGGAAGAACAGAGAACCTCCAACAAAATCAGTAAGAGCAGGCACACACCAAAATATATTGCAATTAAATTAACAAACTACAATGATAAAGACACAATTTTTAAAGCAGCTGTCAAAAGAACATGGTAACATACAAGAGAAAATCCATATAGCTAGCAGAGGATTTTTCAGCAGAAATTTTCTAAGCCAGAGAAAAGTGGCATGATATAGTCAAAGTACTGAATGAGAAAAATCTCCTGCCAAGAATATTCTATCCAAAATGGCTATCATTCAGAATACAAGGAGAGATTAATTGTTTATCAGATAAACAAAAGTTAAAAGAGCTTTATACCACTAAACTGGCCAATCATCCAAACAGAAAATTAATAAGAAAATAATGGCTTTCCATTCTGCAAAACAGTATGAAGAAACCTCAAAAAGTTAAAAATAGAACTACCTTATAACCCGGCAATTGTACTCCCAGATATTTATACATGTACCTCAATGTTCATAGCAGCATGATCAACAATAGTCAAATTATGGATAGAACCCAAATGTCCATCAACTGATGAATGGATAAAGAAGATGTGGTATATGTATACACTGGAATATTACTCAGCCATCAAAAAGAATGAAATCTTGCCATTGGCAATGATGTGTATGGAATTAAAGTGTATTATGCTAAGTGAAATAAGTCAGAGAAAGACCAACCATATGCTTCAGTCATATGTGGAATTTAAGAAGGAAAACAGATGAACAAGAGGAAAGGAAAAAAAGAGAGGGAAGCAAACCATAACAAACACTTAAATACAGAGAACAAACTGAGGGTTGATGGAGGAGAGGTGGGTTGGAGATGGACTAAATGTATGATGGGTATTAAGGAGAGCACTTGTGTTAAGCACTGAGTATTATATGTAAGTGATGAATCACTAAATTTTTCTCCTGGAAAAACCATCACGTATATGTTAACTAACTATAATTTAAATTAAAATCTCTTTAAAAAGAAAATAATGATTTTGAATGACATTTTGGATCACATGTATCTAACCAATATATTCAGAACATTCCATCCTAAAACAGCAAAATACACATTCTTTTTCATCTGTACATGGAATATTCTCCAGAATGGATCACATATTAGGCCACAAAATTATCCTCAACAAATTAATGAAGATCAGTGTTAAACCATGCATCTTCTGTGACCACAATGTTATGGAACTAGGAGTTGACCCCAAGAAAAAGCTGGAAAGACCACAGATACATGAAAGTTAAATAACATGCTAATACACAATATTTGATTCAACCAGGAAATAAAAGGAAAAATTTAAAAAGTATATAGAAACAAATAAAAATGAAAACACAATAGTTGAAAACTTTGGGATACAGTAAAAGCAATTCTAAGAGGAAGTTTTTTTTTTTGTTTTTTTTTTACAATAGAGGCTCATATCAATAAGCAAGAAAAGTTTCAAATCAACAACCTAACCTTACAAGTAACAGCTAGAATAAGATCCACAGAGAAAACCTAACCCAGAAGATGGAAGGATATAATAAAGATTCGAGCAAAAATAAATAATATGGAATCTAAAAAAATAATAGAACAGAAAAATCAAACAAGGAGCTGGTTCTTTGAAAAGATTAATAAAGTTGATAAACCTCTAGATAGAATTATCAAGAGAAAAAGAGAAAATATGGAAATAAATCAAATAACAAATTAGGATAAATAACAACCAACACCACAGATATGTAATTACAAAAGAATATTAATAAAAATATATGCCAATAAATTAGACAACCTAGAAGAAATTGATAAATTTCTAGAAACATATAAACTACCATAAATGAAACAGGAAGAAATAGAAAATTTGAACAGACTGATAACCATAAAGAAATTGAATCCATAATTTTAAAACTCCCAACAAACAAAAGTACAGGACCAGACGGATTCACAGGGAAATTCCACCAAAAATTTAAACAAAAGTTAATACTATTCTTCTCAAACTATTACAAAAAATAGAAAAAGAATGAAAACTATCAAATTCTTTCTTTGAGGCCAGGATTACCTTGATACCAAAAGCAAGTAAAGACACCATTAAAAGGAGAACTACAGGCTGATATCTCTGATGAACAAACCGAATCCAAAAATACATTTAAAAAATTATTCACCATGATTGAGTGGGGATTTTTCCTGGTTTTCAAGAGTAGATCAATATTCACAAATCAATCAACATGATACATCTCATAATTAAGAGAGAGGATGAGAATCATATCATTATTTCAACAGATACAAAAAAGTGACAAATTTCAACATCTATTCATGATTAGTGATAGAGTGAACATACCTCAACATAATAAAGGTCATATATGAAAAATCCACAACTAACATTATCCTTAATGGGGAAAACTGAGAGTTTTCCCTGTAAGGTTATGACAAGAGAGGGATGACCACCCTCATACCTTTTATTCATCATAGTAGTGGAAGGGCTAGACTTAGCAATCAGATAACACAAAGAAATAAAAGGCATCCAAAGGTAAGGAAAGAGTACTGCAGATGATAGACTACTATACATAGAAAACCCAAGAGATTCCACTAAAAAACTGCTTAGAACTCATAAATTCAGTGAAGTTGCAGGATACAAAATCAACATACAGAAAGTTGATGCATTTCTATATACTAGTAATGAAGCAGTAGAAAAGAAATTAAGAAAACAATCCCATTTCCAATTGCACCAAAAATAGTAAGATATCTAGGAGGAAACCTAACTGAAGATGTGAAAGAACTATCCTCTGAAAACTATAAAACATTGATGAAAGAAAT
Source organism: Canis lupus dingo (assembly GCF_003254725.2). Lineage (NCBI taxonomy): Eukaryota > Metazoa > Chordata > Mammalia > Carnivora > Canidae > Canis > Canis lupus. The sequence goes on from NC_064281.1 coordinate 69,049,084, forward strand.
TGAAGATGACACAAAGAAATGGAAAGATATTCCATGCCCTTGGATTGGAAGGACAATTATTAAAATGTCTATACTATTCAAAGCAATCTACACATTTTATGCAATCTCTATCAAAGTACCAACAACATTTTTCACAGAATTAGAACAAAAAAATCCTTAAATTTGTATTGTACCACAATGGACCCAGAAATACCCAAAGCAATCTCTGGAAAAAAAAAAAAAAGCAAAGCTGGAGGCATCACAAGTCTGGATTTCAAGTTATATTGCAAAGGTATAGTAATCAAAATAATATGATACTGGCACAAAAAAGATACATAGATTAATAGAACAGAATAGAAAACCTAGAAGAAAACCCACAATTCTTTGAATATATATATATTCATATATATAATGGAATATATATATATTCATATATATAATGGAATATATATATTCATATATATAATGGAATATATATATATAATGGAATATTAGGCATCCATAAGAAAGAATGAAACCTTACCATTTGAAATAATATGGATGGAGCTAGTGAATAATATATTGTTAAGTAAAGGAGTCATTTGGAGAAAGATAAATACCATATGATTTCACTTATATGTGGAATTTAAGAAACAAAGCAAATAAACAAAAGGATTAAAAAGAGAAATAAATCAAGAAAGAGACTCTTTATAATCAGAAAAAACTGATGGCTATCAAAGGGGAGTGGGTGGATAGATTAAATAGATAATGGGAATTAAGGAGTGTACTTGTCATGATGAGCACTGGGTAATGTATGCAATTGTTGAATCAATATATTGGACACCTAAAACTAATATAACACTGCATGTTAACTAACAAGTTAAAGTAAGAACCTTAAGAATAAATAAATAAAATATAAAGGAGACAAAATAGCCATTACTCTTCCACAGGATGTCACAGAAGAGAGGAGTTAAGGTGGCAGAGTAAGGAGACCCTAGGCTTGCCTTATCCCTTGAATATACCTAGATAAAAATCAAATCATTTTGAACACCCAATAAAGTTCTGAGGACTGAGAGAACAAAAAACTCACAACTACAGTTGAAAAAAACTGTCACATTGTGGAAGGTACAAGCTGTGGAGAGTTGATTTGAGGGAGAAAAGGGCTGCAGGTGCTCTTATGGGAAGGGAGCCCTAACTGGAGAGAGTAGTGAGAGAGAAAGGAGTGAAAATGAGTGCAGGGAGTTGCAAAAGGAAAACTCTTCCCCAAAACCAATGACTTCAAAAAGGAAAGGGGCTAAATACTGCAAGGTTTTATAAACAGTGGAGAGCAGAGTCTAAAATTTAAGAGATCTGTGCCATCACTAGTGTTGTAGTGGATGGACTTAGCAGTGTTCTAATGGGGAAGGAGGGAAGAGACCCAGGAGCAGACAGTGTTGTCTGAGGATCCCCTGGGTTGCACAGGGAGAAGCAGTTCCCCTTTTTGGAGTGAATATGGGACAGGTAGCATGACCTCTCTGGGGGCAAAATGCATGGTGGGTACATTGAGCTGCCTGTTTGGCTAACTTAGGAAAAAGGATGCTGGCTGAAAGCAGCAAGTCTTGGTGTTGTCTTTCTGCTATGTTTTACCATAAATTCTGAATCACTGTGCAGTCATGCAAACAATTTCTGGGACAAGCTGACAGGCCACAGGGCAGTAAGACCCTCTGTCAGAGGATCAGTTTGGGTGCACACCACTCAGGGTTTCTAATATTTGAAGATATGAAACTCAGCCACATGCGTGAGAAAAAAACAAAGGAATGCTGTGCTGCCTGGCAGGTGCACAGTTGAGACACAGGCAGGAGGAAGGTGGGGATGTGACAGAAGCCAGTGACACAGGAGAGGTGATAGTCTGCAATTCAGTGAGGGCTTTCTGAAGAGGAACAGGTATGAACTCTCTATTCCAGGGACTAGAGAACTGGGCGAGAACATTTCCACACCACCCATTAGCACTGACAGACTTCAATGAGCAAAAGAGCACCACCAAGTGGGGAACAGAGCTGCTTACACCAAGTAGTGCCCCCCTGTGCCCTGCAGTTGAATCTCCACTAAGGTATGTCAGTCTGAGAATCAGCTCAGCAGGTCCCGCTCCCAGAAGACCAGCACAAACCACTTCCATGCACCAAGTCTACTGATCATAGAGTGCTACAAAGCTTCAGCTTTAGAGGAAATAGGATCTGGTTACTTTTGAGATTTTTTTTCCTTAAAACACAGAAAAAGCAATTTTTAATCTTTAAAATTATGTGTGTGTTGGTGTATGTTTGTGTATATATATATATATATATATATATATATATATATATAATCCTCATGACAATGAGGATTGAAGATGCAGAGGAAGGAATCAGTGATATAGAAGATAAAATTATGGATAACAATGAAGCAGAGAAGAGAGAAAGAAAGTTATTGGATCACAAATGCAGACTTAGGGAACTCAATGACTTTTTAAGCATAATAACATTCGTAGCATAGGAGTCCCAGAATATAGAGACAGAAAATGTGGCAGAAGTTTTATTTAAGCAAATTATAGATGCAAACTTCCCTAAATGGCAGAAGGAAACAGACATCAAAATGAGTCTTGTTTTGATGCACAGAGAGCTCCCATTAAATTCAACAAAAGGCAGCCATCACCAAGATATATCATAGTAAAATTCACAAAATACATCGACAAGGAACTCCAATAAAAAATATACAAAAAAATACACAGACAAGGAAAGAGTCCTGAAAGCAGCAAATAAACCCTTAACCTACAATAAAGACAGTTAAGGTTTGTAGCAGATCTGTCTATAGAAACTCAACAGGCGAGAGAGTGTGGTATGATATATTCATGTGCTGAATAGGGAAAAAAATATGCAGTAAAGAATAATTTATCCAGCAAAACTGTCTTTCACAGAAGGAGAGATAAAAAGTTTCCCAGAAACAAAAACTGAAAGACTTCATGATCACTAAACCAGCCCTGCAAGAATTATTAAAGGGAACTCTGAGTGGGGAAAAAAGGACCAAGCAAGAAAGACTAGAAAGGGAAAGAACATCACCAAATATAAAACCAAATTTAAAGGTAACACAAAGGCACTAAATTTGTATCTATCAATAATCACTCTAAATGTAAATAGACTAAATGCTCCAATCTAAAGCCATAGGGTATCAGAATAAATAATAATAATAAAGAAAAAACAAGACTCATCTATATACTGCCTACAGGAGACTCATTTTACACATAAAGACACCTGTAGATTGAAAGTGAGGGGATGGAGAATAATTTACTATGTTAATGGACAACAAAAGAAAGCCAGAGTAGCCATATTCATATCAGATAAGGTAGATTTTATATCAAAGATTGTAAGAAGAGATGAAGAAGGGCATTAATTCATACTTAAGAGGTCTAATCATCAAGAAGATCTAACAACTGTAAATATTTATTCTCCCAACATGAGAGAGCCTACATATACAAATCAATTAATAACAAACATAAGAAACTCATTGATAACAATACAATAATAGTAGGGGACTTTAATACCCCAATTGCAGCAACAGACAGGGAATATAAGCAGAAAATTAACAAGGAAATGACTGAATGACACACCGAAGCAGATGGATATAAAAGACATATTCAGAAAATTTCATCCTAAAGCAATGGAATACACAATCTTCTTGAGTACATATTGAACATTCAAAATAGATCACATATTGTGTCACAAATCAGCCCTCAACAGGTAAAAAGATTGAGATCATACCATGCATATGTTCAGATCACAATGCTATGAAACTTGAAGTCACCCACAACAAAAAAATTAGGAAACACCACAAACATATGGAGAAGAAGGAACATTCTACTAAATAATGACTGGGTTAACCAAGAAATTAAAGAAGAAATTAAAAAGTACACAGAAACAAGTGAAAATGAAAGTATGAAAGTTCAAAACCTTTTGGATGCAGCAAAGGCAGTTCTACGAATGAAGTATATTGCAATACAGTGCTACCTAAAGAATCAGGAAAAATTTTAAATATACAACTTAACATTATAGCTAAAGAAGGTAGAAAAGGAAGAGAAAATAAAACCTAAATTCAGCAGAAGGGAAATAATAAAGATTAGAGAAGATAAATGATACACCCCCCCTCTCTCTCTCTCTCACACACACACACACACACACACACACACACACACACACACAACCCAGTAGGAAAAAAGTCAACAAAAGAGCTGGTTGTTTGAAAGAATTTATAAAATTGATAATCTTCTAGCCAGACTTATTGAAGAAAAAAGAGAAAGGACTCAAATAAATAAAATCAGAAATGAAAGAGGAGAGAGCACAAGCATCATTACAGAAATACAACCAATTATATGAGAATATTATGAAAAATTATAAACCAAAACACTGGGCAATCTGGATGAAATAAAAAAATTCCTAGAAACCTACAAACCATCCAAACTAAAACAGGAAAAAATAGATAATTTGAACAAAACAATACCCAGCAAGGAAAAGGATTTGTAATCAAAAATCTCCAAACAAACAAAAGTCTAGTGCCATATAGCTTCCCAGGGGAATTCTACAAAACATTCAAAGAAGATTTAGTACCCCTATTCTTCTCAAACTGTTCCAAAAAATAAAATGGAAGGACAACTTCTACAACTCATTCTATGAGGCCAGTATTACCCTGATTCTAAAACCACTCTGAACATGAGTGCAGAAAATCTCAAGGGGATAGTAGCAAATTGAATCCAAGAGTATACTAAAAGAATTATTCATCACAAGTGAGATTTATTTCTGGACTGCAGATGTTAATATTTGCAAATCAAACAATGTGATACACCACATTAAAGAAAGGATGAGAAATACAAGATCCTCTCAAAAAATGTAGAAAAAAACATTTGACCAAGTACCGCATCCATTATTGATAAAAAAAATCTCAACAAAGAACAGATAGATGGAGTATACCTTAAAATCATAAAAGTCTTTTATGAAAGACCTACAGCTAGTATCTTCAATGGGAAAAAACAGATTTTCCTCTACAACCAGGAACAACAGGGATGTCCACCCTCACCATTACTATTTAATGTAGTATTGAATGTCTTTTTTTTTTTTAATTTTTATTTACTTATGATAGTCACACACAGAGAGAGAGAGAGAGAGAGAGAGAGGCAGAGACACAGGCAGAGAGAGAAGCAGGCTCCATGCACCGGGAGCCCGACACGGGATTCGATTGCGGGACTCCAGGATCGCGCCCTGGGCCAAAGGCAGGCGCCAAACCGCTGCGCCACCCAGGGATCCCAGTATTGAATGTCTTAACCTAAGCAATCAGACAATAAAAAAGACACAAAAGGTATTTAAATCTGCAAAGAATAAGTCAAACGTTCACTATTTGCAGACATGATGCTCAATATATAAAACCCAACAAACTTCACCAAAAAAAATTCTAGAGCTAATACATGAATTCAATAAAGTTACAACTTTATAAAAAAAAAATATATATATATATATATATATATAAATGTACAAAAATCTGCTGCATCTCTCTACACCAGTAATGTATTTCCTTGGTTTTGGTTGTGATCTCTCCTCTTTCATTCATGATTTTATTAATTTAAATCTTCTCTCTTTTCTTTTTAATAAGGCTGGCTAATGGTTTATCTATCTTTTTAATTCTTTCAGAGAACCAGCTCCTGGTTTTGTTGATCTGTTCTACAGTTCTTCAGGTCTCTAATTCATTAAAATATTCTCTAATTTTATTATTTCTCTTCTCTTGCTTGGGTTAGGCTTTATTTGCTGTTCTTTATCCAGTTCCTTTAGGTGTAATGTTAGCTTGTGTATTTGAGCCCTTTCCAATTTTTTGAGAGAGCTTATATTGAAATGTACATCCCTCTTAGGACTGTCTTTGGTGTATTTCAAATATTTTGATCAGATGTATGTTCATTTTTTTTTTTAGTTTGCATGACTCTTTAATTCTTCTCTAATTACCTGGTTGATCTATTAATTATTTAGTAGGATAGTTTTAACCTCCACGTTTTTGAGCTCCTTCCAAATTTCTTCTGTGTTTGAGTTCAAGTTTCAAAGCATTGTGATCTAAAAATATGCAGGGGGTAATCCCAATCTTTTGGTATCAGTTGAGACCTGATTTGTGACTTGTTATATTGTCTACTATGGAGAAAGTTCCACGTGCACTTGAGAAGAATGTGTATTCACTTGCATTAGGATGGAATGTTCTGTGTATAACTGTGAAATCCATAGGGTTCAGTCTGTCATTCAAAGCCCTTATTTATTAGCTAATCTTCTTCTTACTAGATCTGTCCTTGACTGAGAGTGGAGTGTTGAATTCTTCTACTATTACTGTATTATTACCTATGTATTTCTTTACTTTGATTATTAATTGGTTGACATAATTGACTGCTCTTATATTAGAGGCATAAATATTCATAATGGTTTGATCTTGTTGGATAGAACCTTTAAATATGAGATAGTGTTCCACTTCATCTCTTACCACCATCTTTAGTGTAAAATAAAATTCATCTAATATGAAGATTGCTGCCTCAGCTTTCTTTTGAGGTCTATTTGCATGGTAAACAGTTCTTCACCCCCTCATTTTCAGTCTGAAGGTGTCCTTTGGTCCAAAATGAGACTCTAATAGACAGCATATAGATGGGTCTTGCTTTTATATCCAGTCTGATACCCTGTGTCTTTTGATTTGATCATTTAGCTGATTCATGGTCAGAGTAACTAGTGAAAACATGAATTTAGTGTCATAGTATTACCTGTACAGTCCCTGTTTCTGCGAATTGTTTCTTTGGACTCCCTCTTCACTTACAGGATCCCCCTTTATATTTCTTGAAGGGCTGATTTGGTGGCCACATATTATTTCAGTTTCTATCTATCCTGGAAGCTCTTTATTCCTCTTTCTATTATGAATGACAGCATTGCTCGATATAGCTTACAAAGCTATAAACAAAAGGTCTAAAACAAAGACCTTGCAAGGAAAACAGCTTACACTGAGCCTGGCCACCTGGCAAGGGGTGGGACATCTCCACCCAACCAAAGACACCTGAGAATCAGTGCAGCAGTCCTCTCCCCCAGAACAGTAGCTGGAAGAAAATGAGAACAGTAGGTTTACTGACCAAACAGTACTGGAAAACTACAGGACTGAAAGAAAATAGTTTATAGAACTCAAGGTTTTCCCCTTATGATTAATTTATCTTTCAGGTTAAAAATTTCCAATACTCTTTCTTTATTCCTGTCTTAAAAATAATTTTTATCAACTCTTCATGTTTAAGTATTATTTTCTTTTTTGACGTTCATATTTTTACAATTACATGTTAGATAAACTGTTCATTTTTGGATTCCTTTCACCGGACCAAAAAAAAAATTGACTGACAACTCTATAGTCAACTAATCTTTGACAAAGCAAGAAAAAGCATTGAATGGAAAAAAGTCTCTTCAACAAATGGTGTTGGGAAACTGGACAGCAACATGCAGAAGAATGAAACTGGACCAATTTCCTACAACATACATAAAAATGAATTCAAAATGTATGAAAAACCTAAAGATCCCTTTCGGGATTCAGGAAACCATCAAAATCCTAGAGTACACAGGCAGCAACCACTTTGATCTCAGCCATAGATACTTCTTAGTAGACACATCACCAGGGGTGAAGGAAACAAAAACAAAAAGGATCTGCTGGGATTTCATCAAGTTAAAGGCTTCTGTACAGCAAAGGAAACAATCAACAAAACTAAAAGGCAACCTACAGATGGGAGAATATATTTGAAAATGACATATCTGATAAGGGCTGTGTCCAAAACCAACAAAAAACTTATCCAACTAAACACCCAAGGAACAAATAATCCATAAACATTTTTCTAAGGAGTACATGCAGATGGTTAATAGACACATGAAAAGATGCTTAACATCAGGAAAGTACAAATCAAAACCATAATGAGATACCACCTCACACCTACGAGAATGGCTAAAATTAACAACACAAGAAATAACAGTTGTTGGCAAGGATGTGGAGAAACAGACCCTCTTGCACTGTTGGTGGGACTGCAAACTGGTGCATCAACTCTGGAAAACAGTATCTGGATTCCCCAAACATTAAAAAAAAGACCTACTATATGATCCAGCAATTGCACTAGTAGGTATTTACTGAGAGATTTCAAAATTGCAGATTCAAGGAGGTACATGAACCCATGTTTATTTCTTTAATTTTTTTATTGAATTTCAATTTGCCAACATATAGCATAATACCCAGTGCTCATCAAGTGCCCCCCTCAGTGCCCATCACCCAGTCACCCCCACCCACACCCATCTCCTCTTCCACCACCCTTAGTTCATTTCCCAGAGTTAGGAGTCTTTCATGTTCTGTCTCCCATTCAGATATTTCCCACTCATATTTTCTCCTTTCCCCTTTATTCCCTTTCACTATTTTTTATATTCCCCAAATGAATGAGAACACATAATGTTTGTCCTTCTCCGATTGACTTATTTCACTCAGCATAATACCCACCAGTTCCATCCACATTGAAGCAAATGGTGGGTATTTGTCATTTCTAATGGCTGAGAAATATTCCATTGTATACATAAACCACATCTTCTTTATCCATTCATCTTTCGATGGACACTGAGTCTCCTTCCACAGTTCGGATATTATGGACATTGCTGCTAGAAACATCGGGGTGCAGGTGTCCCGGCGTTTCATTGCATCTGTATCTTTGGGGTAAATCCCCAGGAGTGGAATTGTGGAATTGCTGGCTATAGGGCAGTTCTATTTTTAACTCTTTGAGGAACCTCCACACAGTTTTCCAGAGTGGCTGCACCAGTTCACATTCCCAACAACACTGCAAGAGGGTTCCCTTTTCTCCGCATTCTCTCCAACATTTGTGGTTTCCTGCCTTGTTAGTTTTCCCTATTCCCACTGGTGTGAGGTGGTATCTCATTGTGGTTTTGATTTGTATTTCCCTGATGGCAAGTGATGCAAAGCATTTTTTCATGTGCATGTGAATGTTTATTTCATGTCTATGTTTTCCTCTGTGAGATTTCTGTTCATGTCTTTTGCCATTTCATGATTGGATTGTTTGTTTCTTTGCTGTTGAGTTTTATAAGTTCTACATAGATCTTGCATACTAACCCTTTATCTGATACATCATTTGCAAATATCTTGTCCCATTCTGTAGGTTGTCTTTTAGTTTTGTTGACTGTATCCTTTGCTGTGCAATAGCTTCTTAACTTGATGAAGACCCAATAGTTCATTTTTGCTTTTGTTTCTTTTGCCTTCAGGGATGTATCTTGAAAGAAGTTACTGTGGCCGAGTTCAAAAAGGGTGTTGCCTGTGTTCTCCTCTAGGATTTTGACGGAATCTTGTCGCACATTTAGATCTTTCATCCATTTTGAGTTTATCTTTATGTATGTTGAAAAAACGTGGTCTAGTTTCATTCTTCTGCATGTGGATGTCCAATTTTCCCAGCACCATTTATTGAGGAGACTATCTTTCTTCCAGTGTATAGACTTTCCTCCTTTATCGAATTTTAGTTGAACATAAAGCTGAGGGTCCCCTTATGGATTCTCTATTCTGTTCCATTGATCTATGTGTCTGTTTTTGTGCCAGTACCACACTGTTTTGAAGACCACAGCTTTGTAGTACAACTGAAGTCTGGCATTGTGATGACCCCAGCTATGGTTTTCTTTTTTAAAATTCCCCTGGCTATTCGGAGTCTTTTCTTATTCCACACACATCTTAAAATAATTTGTTCCAACTCTTTGAAGAAACTCCATGGTATTTGGATAGGGATTGCATTAAACGTGTAAATGGCCCTGGTTAACATTGACATTTTCACAATATTAATTATGCCAATCCATGAGCATGGAATATTTTTCCATCTCTTTGTATCCTCCTCAATTTCTTTCAGAAGTGTTCTATACCTTTAGGGTGTAGATCCTTTACGTCTTTGGTTAGTTTTATTCCTAGGTATCTAATGCTTTTGGGTGCAATTGTAAATGGGATTGGCTCCTAATTTCTCCTTTTTCAGTCTCATTGTTAGTGTATAGAAATGCCACTGACTTCTGGGCATTGATTTTGTATACTGCCACACTGCCAAATTGCTGTATGAGTTCTAGCAATCTTGGGGTGGAGGCTTTTGGGTTTTCTATGTGGAGTATCATGTCATCGGCGAAGAGGGAGAGTTTGGCTGCTTCTTTGCCAATTTGAATGCCTTTTATTTCTTTTTGTTGTCTGATTGCTGAGGCTAGGACTTCTAGTACTATGTTGACTGGCAGTGGTGAGAGTAGACATCCCTGTCATGTCACTGATTTTAGGGGAAAGACTCCCAGTGCTTCCCCATTGAGAATTATATTTGCTGTGAGCTTTTCATAGATGGCTTTTAAGATGTTGTGGAATGTTCCCTCGATCCCTACACTCTGAAGAGTTTTGATCAGGAATGGATGCTGTATTTTGTCAAATGCTTTCTCTGCATCTATTGAGAGGATCATATGGCTCTTGATTTTTCTCTTGCTGATATGATGAAGCACACTGATTGTTTTACGAGTGTTGAACCAGCCTTGTGTCCCAGGGATAAATCCTACTTGGTCATGGTGAATAATTTTCTTAATGTACTCTTGGATCCTATTGGCTAGTATCTTGTTGAGAATTTTTGCATCCATGTTCATCAGGGATATTGGTCTATAATTCTCCTTTTTGGTGGGGTCTTTGTCTGGTTTTGGAATTAAGGTGATGCTGGCCTCATAGAATGAGTTTGGAAGCGTTCCATCTCTTTCTATCTTTCCAAACAGCTTTAGTAGAATTGGTATGGTTTCTTTAAACGTTTGATAGAATTCCCCTGGGAAGCCATCTGGCCCTGGACTTTTGTGTCTTGGTGGGTTTTCGATGACTGCTTCAATTTCCTTGACTAGGCCAGGTTATTGGCCTGTTCAGGTTTTCTATTTCTTCCTGTTCCAGTTTTGGTAGTTTGTGGCTTTCCAGAAATGCGTCCATTTCTTCTAGATTGCCTAATTTATTGGCGTATAGCTGTTCAGAATATGTTTTTAAAATAATTTGTATTAAAAAAAATAAAATAAAATCGTTTGTATTTCCTTGGTGTTGGTAGTGATCTCAACTTTCTCATTCATGATTTTATTAATTTGAGTCTTCTCTCTCTTCTTTTTAATAAGGCTGGCTAATGGTTTATCTATCTTATTAATTCTTTCAAAGAACCAACTCCTGGTTCTGTTGATCTGTTCCACAGTTCTTCTGGTCTCGATTTCATTGAGTTCTGCTCAAATCTTTATTAACTCTCTTCTTCTGCTGGGTGAACGAATTATTTGCTGTTTTTTCTCTAGCTCCTTTAGGTGTAAGGTTAGCTTTTGTATTTGAGTACTTTCCAGTTTTTGGATGGATGATTGTATTGCGATGTATTTCCCCCTCAGGACTGCTTTTGCTGTATCCCAAAGATTTTGAACGGTTGTATCTTCATTCTCATTAGTTTCCATGAATCTTTTTAATTCTTCCTTAATTTCCTGGTTGACCCTTTCATCTTTTAGCAGGATGGTCCTTAACCTCCACGTGTTTGAGGTCCTTCCAAACTTCTTGTTGTGATTCAGTTCTAATTTCAAGGCATTATGGTCTGAGAATATGCAGGGGACAATCCCAATCTTTTGGTATCGGTTCAGACCCAATTTGTGACCCGGTATGTGGTCTATTCTGGAGAACGTTCCATGTGCTCTTGAGAAGAATGTGTATTCAGTTTAGTTTGGATGTAAAGTTCTGTAGATATCTGTGAAATCCATCTGGTCCAGCGTATCATTTAAAGCTCTCGTTTCTTTGGAGATGTTGTGTTTAAAAGACCTATCGAGTGTAGAAAGTGCTAGATTGAAGTCACCAAGTATAAGTGTATTATTAGCTAAATATGTCTTAACTTTGGCCATTAATTGATTGATATATTTGGCAGCTCCCACATTCGGGGCATATATATTGAGGCTTGTTAAGTCCTCTTGTTGGATAGGTCCTTTAAGTATGATATAGTGTCCCTCTTCATCTCTCACTACAGTCTTTGGGGTAAATTTTAGTTTATCTGATATAAGAATGGCGACCCCTGCTCTCTTTTGAGGACCATTTGAATGGTAAATGGTTCTCCAACCTTTTATTTTCAGGCTGTAGGTGTCCTTCTGTCTAAAATGAGTCTCTTGTAGACAGCAAATAGATGGGTCTTGCTTTTTTATCCAGTCTGACACCCTGTGCCTTTTGATGGGGTCATTAAGCCCGTTCACGTTCAGAGTTAATATTGAAAGATATGAGTTTAGTGTCATCATGGTATCTATTAAGTCCCTGTTTTTGTGGATTGTTCCACTGGACTTCTTAAAGGGGAATTTTAAGAGTCCCCCTTAAAATTTCTTGCAGAGCTGGTTTGGAGGTCACATATTCTTTCAGTTCTTGCCTGTCTTGGAAGCTCTTAATCTCTCCTTCCATTCTGAATGAGAGCCTTGCTGGATAAAGTCTTCTTGGTTGCATGTTCTTCTAATTTAGGACCCTGAATATATCCTGCCAGCCCTTTCTGGCCTGCCAGGTCTCTGTGGAGACGTCTGCTGTTACCCTAATACTCCTCCCCATAAAAGTCAGGGATTTCTTGTCTCTTGCTGCTTTAAGGATCTTCTCTTTATCTTTGGAATATGCAAGCTTCACTATTAGATGTCGAGGTGTTGAAGGGTTTTTATTGATTTTATGGGGGATCTCTCTATTTCCTGGATCTGAATGCCTGTTTCCCTTCCCAGATTAGGAAAGTTTTCAGCTATGATTTGTTCAAATACATATTCTGGACCTCTGTCCCTTTCGGCTCCCTAAGGAACCCCAATTAAACGTAGGTTTTTCTTCCTCAGGCTGTCATTTTTTTTCCCTTAATCTATCCTTATGGTCTTTTAATTGTTTGTCTCTTTTTTCCTCAGTTTCCCTCTTTGCCATCAACTTGTCTTCTATGTCACTCACTCATTCTTCCACCTTGTTAACCCTTGTCGTTAGGACTTCTAGTTTGGATTGCATCTCATTCAATTGATCTTTAATTTCTGCTTGATTAGATCTAAATTCTGCAGTCATGAAGTCTCTTGAGTCCTTTATGCTTTTTTCTAGAGCCATCAGTATCTTTATAATAGTGCTTCTGAATTGGCTTTCTGACATTGAATTGTAATCCAGATTTTGTAACTCTGTGGGAGAGAGGACTGTTTCTGATTCTTTATTTTGAGCTGAGGCTTTCCTTCTAGTCATTTTGCTCAGTGCAGAGTGGCCAAAAACAAGTTGTATTGGGAAAAGGAGAAAAAGAGAGGAGACAAAGAAGGAAAGAAAAGAGAAAAAGAAAAAAGAAAAAAGGATGAAAAAAAGAGATGAAAAAGAGAAAGAAAAAAAGGGCAGGGGAAGCAAACAGAAATCAGAAAGCAAAAAAAAAAAAAAAACAACAACAACAACAACAAAACAAAAGAAAGAAAAAGAAAAAGAAAAAAGGAAAAAGAAAAAAAACCACAGGTGAGTATCTTCTGATTCTGTATACTTTAAGTCCTTTGAGTTCCCTGGAACTTGTCTAGCTGGTCTTCTGGGAGAGTGGCCTGTCTTGCTGATTTTCAGGTGTTAGCATTTGGGGTAGCTGCTCTGCCCCCTGCCTGGTGCAGGACTCAGTGGGGGTTGTTCACTCCGTGAGGCCCCAGCAGGAACAACCACAGTGGCGGTGGCCATCTCTGGAGCCCTGGTTTCAGCTCCCGCAGTAACTATGGAGCTCTCCGTCTGCAGGGGCCTGGATGCTCCGGGGGTGGGGCCGCTGATCTGCTCAGCTTGGGGCAGGAGCGTCCTTGCTGTCCTGGGCCCCTCGGCCTCTGCCTGTCCCAGGGGCGGTGGGATCCTGGGCTGTGTCCCCAGCGCCCTGTGCTCTGGGGCCTGCTCTGTTGGATTCGTGCTCCTGCCTGGCAGCCCCCTCTCCGCTTAGACGCCGCCCGAGCCCCTCCAAGCTGCTCCCGGGTCAAGCAGTGTGCCCGCTGCAGCCCTTTAGGGAGCTCGGCGCACTCTCCCCGAGGCGCGGGTGTCTGGATAACTTTTAATTTTTATGATATGAGGATAGCTTCCCCAGCTTTCTTTGCAGGACCATTTATATGGTAAATGGTTCTCCCAACTTTCACTCTCAGGCTAGAAGTGTCCTTAGGTCTAAAATGTGTCTCTTGTAGAGAGCAAATAAATGGGGTTGCTTTTTTTTTTTTTATCCAGTCTAAAACCCTGCGTCTTTTGATGGAACTTTAAGCCCATTCATGTTCAGAGTAACTACTGAAATGTGTGAACTTAGTGTCATCATAATACATATTCAGCCCCCCTTTTTTCATCCCTTTTTTGTGGATTATTTTTTGAGCTCCCTCTTTCTTTCACAGGGTCCCCCTTAATATCTTGCAGAGCTGGTCTGGTGGTCACATAATCTTTCAGTTTCTGCTTATCTTGGAAACTCTTTATCTCTCCTTCTGTTCTGAATGAGAGCCTTGCTGGATAAAGTATTCTTGGCTGCATGTTCTTCTCATTGAGTACCCTGAATATATCTTGCCATCCCTTTCTGGACTGCTGTGTCTCTGTGGAGAGGTCTACTGTTAATCTCATATTTCTCCCCTTATAATCTTAGAGTCTCTTGTCTTTCACTGTAATAGGATTTTCTCGTTATGTTTGGAATTTGCAAGTTTCACTATTAAATGTTCAGGTGTTGAATGGTGTTTATTGATTTTGGCGGATACCTCTCCACCTCCTGAATCTGAATGTCTGCTTCTCTCCTCAAAATCAGGAAGTTCTCAGCTATAATTTGTTCTTATAGTCTTTGTGGCCCTCTCCCTTTTGGCGCCTTCTGGAACCCCAATTATAACTAGACTCGTCCTTCTCAGCTTATCTTTTATTTCACTTAGACTGTCCTCATGGTCTCTTAATCGTTTTTCTCTTTTTCCTCAGCTTCCTTCGTTACTTGTCTTCTATGTCATTCACTCTTTTTTTCCACCTCATTAACCCTAGCAGTCAGGACATCCAGTTTGGATTACATCCCATTTCATTCATTTTAAAATTTCATCCTGATTAGATCTAAATTCTCCAATAATGAATTCTTTAGAGTCCTTTATGCTTTTTTCCAGAGCCATCAATAGCTTTATAATTGTGCTTTTGAATTGGTTTTCTGACATGCAATTGAAATCCATATTCTGTAACTCTGTTGCAGAGAGTACTGTTTCTGATTCGTTCTTTTGAGGTGAGTCCTTCCTTCTAGTCATTTTGTTCAGTACAGAGTGGCTGTATGAGTGGGCTGAGTCAAAAATATCAACCATGACCTAAGTAAATTCCACCCTATATGATTCTGATGAGGTCAGAGACCAAAAAATGAAAAAAAATTAGGACAAAATAAAACAAAAGAACCACTAAAGTGGAAAACAATTTTTTTAAAAAAGCATTAAAAAAACAAAAGGCCAAAAAACCCAAAGAAGGGAATATAAATTTAGTGAAAGGGAACAAAGGGAAAGGAGAGAAAATGAGTGAAAATATCTGTGAGGGTGACAAAACATGAGAGACACCTAACTCTGGGAAATGAAAAGGGGTAGTGGAAGGGGAAGTAGGTAGGGGGTTAGGGTGACTGGGTGATGGGCACTGAGGGGGGCACTTGGTGGGATGAGCACTGGGTGGTTTGCTATATGTTGGCAAACTGAACTCCAATAAAAAAAAGAGGAAAGAAGAAAAAGAAAAAAAGAAGAAAAAAAAGTAAAGTGGACCAAGAGAAAAAAGAAAAAAAGGGGCAGCTGGGGCACAGTGGTGGAAAGAAAGTGGTAGTGGAGAGAGAATGTGGTCTACTTGAGGGTTCCTAGAGGGTGATCCTATTGTTTCTTAGTGTACTAAGTTCTGTATGTTAGAAGATAACCCAAAATTTATATAAACCTGCAATAGTTGTAGAAAGCCCCATCACTGACCACCAAAACATAAAAAAGCAAAAAACAGAACAAAAACCCATATATCATATATCTCCCAAAATTAAACTGTATATGTTGAAGGGAATCCAGAAGTGAAAAATATATCTAAGACATGTAATTATAGAAATATGAAAGTCAAAAAGGAAGAAACTTAAAAATGATGAGCTGGTAAAATATTGTATTCAAGGTGGGAAGAGAGAAAAAATATTGGAAATTTGTAGTCTGATATAAAAATGAGTTGTAATGCAAAAAGGAAAAAAATTAAAAAGGGGGGGCTTTTACATTAAAAATTTAATTAAAAAATTAAAAAAGAACCCTTAGTTCTATGTGCTATATTCCTTTGATTTTCCCTTGGTCATGGAGCTTTCCAGCGCTGCTTTTTCAAAAACTTGCTCTTCCCCTGTTCTTCCAGCTGGTCTTCTGGGGGTGGGGCCTGCAGTTCTGATCCTCAGGTATGTGTGCCTGGGCAGTGATGTCCCGCCCCTGCCAGGTGCCCAGCTCAGTGTGAGCTCTTTATTCTATGAGGCCTTTGTTCCCTGGTGGCCTCGCCTCTCCTAGGCACAAGGTAAAACAAGGAGGAAAAACAACACTGGCAGCTGCCAGATTTCCAGCTCTGGAGTCAGCTCCCTGCAGTAACTAATGCAGTCTCCATTCCACACTGGCCTAGATTCTCCCGGGGGCTGGGGCTGGTGCGCTGATCTGCACAGCTTAGGGGCACCTAGTAGCAGGACAGTTCTTGCTCTCCTGTGCCCTCCCCACTTCTGCCTGTCCCAGGGGGAACACAGTATTGCCAGCTTTGTCTGCTGTGGTGCCTTGGGATCCAGGGCACTGTGTTGCTGGAATTGTGCTGCCCAGAGCTGAGACTCCTGAAGGGAATGGAGCACAGCCACTTCTTTCTGGAGCCAGTCCCTCTGGCTGGCTTTTTCCAAATGCTCTGAGGGTTGTGGCGCTCCAGGCCTATACCGATAGAGGACCGAGGTCCTCTCACCAGGCGCCCAGCTTTCCCCCAGGTGCCCCTCCTCTTATAGTGACTCCAGGAATCTGGAGGCTTCACTGCCCCTCCTGCAATTCTGCCCCATTTCCCTGCTAAGCACTTTTCCATCTTGGAAAACTCCAGAGCGAATTTTTAAAGTTCCCACTTCTCCAGGGCTGGACTTTCCTGTCCCAGAGGCTTTTGCTGCTTCGCTTTAGCCAGGCTACTTGTGGTACCACTCCCCCACTTCTTTCTTTCTTTTCTTTCTTTCTTTCTTTCTTTCTTTCTTTCTTTCTTTCTTTCTTTCTTCTTTCTTTCTTTCTTTCTTTCTTTCTCTTTCTTTCTTCTTTCTTTCTTTCTTTCTTCTTTCTTTTTCTTCTCTTTCTTCTTTCTTTCTTTCTTTCTTTCTTTCTTTCTTTCTTTCTTTCTTTCTTTTTCTTTCTTTTTCTTTCTTTTCCCATTCTCCTATCTTGTTGGAAGCAAAAACTTTTCTCTCTGTAGTGTTCTGGCCAATCTCTCTTTAAATCTTAGGTCAAATTCGTAGGTGTTCAGGATGTTTTGAAATTTATCTAGGTAAGTTGGTGGGACCAGGTGAGTTGATGACACCTACACTTCTGCAATCTTGCCCTGCCTCTCCACAAGTTACTTTCCTAAAACTATTTTATAAATGTGACTGGTAATGATTCATCTTATGCAATATCAAATGTTAATTAGGGATTATACATTAATGATACAGACCATTGACTTCTTTGATTCCTATTTTAATGAAAACTGGCAAAATGACTTAGTTTTCTTGCTGTGTGATAAGCATTTCATTTGTGTACCTGCATCCCACGGAGCTAGAGTATGGAGAAATGATAGTAAAAATTACATTCATGAATACTTATTCTGAATTTGATCTTAATCAATATACCTATGAAATTAAGAATTAATTGTTTGAAGTATAAACATGTATTGACCTTGTAAAGTACATTGCTAGTGGAGGTTATATACCAAGTAAGCAACATAATGGCAGATATTTGAAAAAAGGGTTTTATTTCTGCTCAGTAGTCAAATTTAGACACTTAAAAACTGCTATCAGGGGCACCTGGGTGTCTAAGTGGTTGAGCATCTGCCTTTGGCTCAGGTAGTGATCCTAGAGTCCTGGGATTGAGTCCTGCATCAGGCTCCTCACGGGGAGCCTGCTTCTCCCTCTGCCTATGTCTCTGCTGCTTTCTCTGTGTCTCTCATGAATTACAAAAAAAGTCTTTAAAAAATGCTCTCAATTTTAAGTCATAAAAATGGAATCGACCCCATGTATTTAGTCCACAGGATACATTTATTTTTCTATTTTGTGGCATTACATATAACATCATTAGACATTTCTCTGTTGTCTAAGTAACTTATTTTTGAATAATTGTTTCTAATGAAGGAATCTATGATTTAAATGTTTCTTGAAAACCAAAAAAGACATTGCTTTTATTTAAAATACTGTTTAAAATATTTATGTCTTAAAGTTAAAGCTTGTAAAGTGACTCCAAGTAGCTGAGTATCAGATGAAACTTGTACGGACTATTGTCTTTGACCTCTGTAATAATTACTTTCTTAATAATAATTTTACCACTTGTAGCATATACATGGAGAAAGAATAAGAGAGAGAGTTATTAGCTATTGTATCATGTTCTAAAATTTAAAGTGTCATTGGGAGTTCCACTGAACTGATGTTCTATGATCTGTATCTAAATTTATATAAAGCTAACCTGGATTAATCACCTGTAGGAAATGTCACTTCATCTGCCCATTTTAAAGAGATTCACTGAGGTTAAATAATTTAGCATAGCAATTACAAAATGACAAAACTAATAATAAATGTTAAACAGATGCCTGCACATTAGCATGTCTTCCATACACACACACACACACTATATATATATAGTGGTCATGTGGTCTTGGACCATGTTCTTTTATTTTCCAAAGTATACTGAATACATAGCAAGGCCTAAAGTGTCATACAATACATAATAAATGTGTTTTTTGTTCTATTTTGTTTTGTTTTGCTGTTCAATGAATGTCAGAGATGTTTTATTTGGTATTTTAGATTTAGATATTCTGTCCCAACAAAGTAGAGTTGTCAAAAAGTACTTTTTCTTAAGATTAAAGATCATAAAGAATGCAGGGTTTCAGAAGCTCTTATTGGTGGAAAATTCATGACTTGGGAAACCAAGGTACTGATACAGAAGGATATTCATTATAACAGAAATTGGTTATTCAAAAGTCTAAGAAAAAGACCGATTAGAAAATTTGCCTAAAAAGACTGATAAATGGGTTAAGTATGGAAAAGCAATGAAGACTTTTTTTCTTTCATTCTTAGTTCTGTTCTTTTTTACTAAGCTGGAATGATAGACACAAAGTAATTGTGGCATAATGACAAGCATTCAACATGCTTTTGTTCTTTTAATAATTATTCATCAAGATGTTAAATAGTGCCAGATTATTTCAGTTTATTCTTTGTGTGATCTTTTCCTAAATACACCACACTACATTCTCCTTAAAAAAATTTAGACCAAAAGTATTATGATAATATATTAGCAAATTATTAAATACTCCTGCATGTAGTGTTTATTTTCTAACCCAGATCTGAGGATTTTTATTATATATGAGCTGATAATAGTTTCACCTGTGTAAAAGATTTGCTAGAGAGATTTTTGTCAAGAACTCATACATACTTATTAATATTATTATCTTTAGTGGCAATATTTATTGGTATCAGTGCTACATTCTACATATTTTTATAACTTCAAAATTATTAGGATTATATAATTAATTATGAATTATATGTTCTTTCTAATGTAGCTCATTTAAATTATTTGAAACAAAGAGCAAAGTGATAGGTAAAGAATGTTGTGTGTACATTTCTGAAAGAGCCCATTTTTCAAAATGAGTGGGTTTTGTGATAGATATTCAAAGTTTCTTAATACTTGTATATGGCTTTATGTTGAAAAAAATACAGTGCTGCTCTCACTTTGGCTATTTTTGATGTTATTAAATTAGCTATTTATAGGAAATTTTAAAGTTTTAAAGAAAAATTTTAGAAACTTATGTATATTTAATTTAAAACCACATATGAAATTCTATTTTTAACTTAGTCAATTTATGGGATAATCTATATTCTTTGAAAAATCCCATTATCCTTAAATCTTATTTAAATCAAGTAATATTCACCATTTAAAATGTGAGTATGGGACTTTCAGGGAAGATGGGGAGGAGAGTATCCTAAGCTTACCTTGTCCTGAAGATACAGCTGGATAGCTCCTACATCCGTGTAAATAAACTAGAGAGTAACCTTAAGACTAGCAGAGAAGACTCTCCATAGCTAAATATAAAGGGTCCACATCCAAGTGGGTAGGAGGGTGGAGACATGGTCAGGAGCCAAAATTAACCCATCGAATTATCTACAGAAAGACACCAAGAACATTGAGAAAGGAGAATAGCAATTACCACACTAGGCACCCCAGGGGCCCACAGTGAGAGGGTGAATCTCTATAACATTTGACTTTGAAAACCAAGAGGCCAAACTTCTCTAGTTCTTGCAGTTAGTGAGTCTTAACACCTGCACCTTTAAAATCACTTCCAGCTTAGCTTTGGAAGGATGAGAGGAAACTAAGTTCCCATCCTTAATGAGACAGCACAAAAATAGCCCCATTAAGATATAGCAAAGAAGCAGCCGTTGGGGATATTCCTGGGGTATACAAGAGGAAAGTGTGCTTAGTAATCTCATAGCTTGTGCTGGAAGAACAGGGATCTTTGGACACTTCTCCAACAACAAAATTGCTTGTGGCCACCATTTCCCTACCTGCTTAGATGCACAGACACCTTCAGGAACCAGCAAAACAAAAACATTCTCTACTTAGCTTGCTGATAGTGTGCCTTGCCCCTGCACTCTTCTGTGGACTCGCTCCCTCCATACTGGCCTGGGCAGGGATTTTCCAAGGCATCTACATGTCCCCTCCCATAGCAGATCAGGGAATACACTGCTAACACTGCAAGCCCTCCCCCCACCATGTTCTCCTATTGACATGCCTGGGGACAGGATTGTATCTAAAGTTGAATCACAAGCAT
The DNA here is from genome assembly GCF_003254725.2 of Canis lupus dingo. Lineage (NCBI taxonomy): Eukaryota > Metazoa > Chordata > Mammalia > Carnivora > Canidae > Canis > Canis lupus. The sequence goes on from NC_064281.1 coordinate 69,070,084, forward strand.
AGCAGTGTGCAAGAAGCCTCCACAGGGGACAACACTACTTCAAAGTGACTTATGCCCTGGGAAAAATGTAAAAGAATCATACATACCAGTCCAACTGTGGCCCCAACAGTGGATTGGAGGTAAACATCTGGTTTTACTACAGGCCTCACCCACCAACAAAAACTTTTCAGGGAAAAACACAGGAGGAGCACTCTGAAGTTTAGTGCTACTGCAGCTATGGTAAATGTCTTATATTACTTGATTTAAGCCCAAGGTGGCTCCAGAGTGTCTCACTAACAACACAAAGAACAAAACCTGCCCACAACAGGCAAAGACAGTCACTGAAGATGACTGGATTGAAGGCAAATGTGGCTCAACAATAACAGTAGGGGACATGGAACACACCAATAAGATATCCCTGAATCACAAGATTCTGATTAACAGAGGGCATAGGCAGTGCAAGACACTATAGAACATCTTCTTCATAAGGCCACTACATTCAAGAGCAGAAGATGTAGCTGACTTTCCTAACACAAAAAATAGACATAGAGATTGCGTCAAAATGAAAAGACAGAGGGATACATCTCAAACTAAAGAACAGGACAAAATCACAGCAAGACAGATAAATGAAAAGGAGATAAGCAATATACCTGATAGAAAGTTTAATGTAATGGCCATATGATAGTCACTGGACTTGAGAAAAGAGTGGAGAACTTCAGTGAGTCCCTCAACAAAGAGATAGAGCATATGAAAAAAAAACAATCAGAGATGAAGAATTCAATAACTTTAATTAAAAGTACACTAGATGAAATAAATAACAGACTAGAAGAAGGAGGAGGATCAGAGACGCGGAGGACAGAGTAATGGAAAGCAATCAAACTCACTAAGAGAGAGAAAAACAAATTTAAAAAATGGGAAAAATTATTAATAGAACTCAATGATACTAACAAACAGTAACATTTGCAATATAGGGGTCTCAGGAGGAGAAGAGAGAGAAAGGGAAGATAAAATGTATTTGAAGACATAACATCTGAAAACTTCCTAAATCTGGTGAAAAAAGAAAACAAAACAGAAATTCAGATCCAGGCAGCACAATTGATTTCCAAAAAATAAATCCAAGGATCTCCACACCAGGGCACATAATAATAAAATGACAAAAATAGTAATAAAGAGAGAATTTTAAATACAGCAAAATAAAAAAAATACAAAGGAAACCCCATAAGGCTATCAGCTGATTGTTCAGCACAAATTTGCAGGCCAGAAAAGAGTGGCATGATATATTCAAAGAGCAGTAAGGCAAGGGGGAAGCATGAAGTCAAATATACTCTACACAGCAATGCTTTAAGTCAGAATAGAAGATGAGATAGTTTCCCAGATAAACAAAAGTTAAAGGAATTCATGATCACTAAACCATTCTGCATATATTAAAGGAGACTCTGTAACTGGAAAGGAAAGACCATAAAAAAAAAAAAGAAAAGAAAGACCATAAGCAGGAGTAACAAAAATAAGAAACAAAAAAAGCAGCAAAATTAAGTATATCTATAAAAATCAATCAAGGGATTCACGCACACAAAAAAAAAGGACGTAAAGTATGACACGATATACCTAAAACTAAGGGGAGTAACTTCATGCTTTTAGAATGGTTTCAAACTAAAGCAACCATCAACTTAAGATAGACTGCAATATGCATAAGATGTCATATATAAACCTAATGTTAACCCCAAATCAAAAACCAGTAATATATATGAATAATAATAAATATGGAAAATCAAAGAAAAATAAATTCAAGTATATCATTAAAAGAGCCAATTAATAACTAGAGAAGAGAGTGAGAGAAGACAGGAACTGGAAAAATTAAAAGAAAATAAAGGTGGGCGGGGCAAGATGGCAGAAAACTAGGATCCCCAAGTCACCTGTCCCCACCAAGTTATCTAGATAGCTTTCAAATCATCCTGAAAACCGACGAATTTGGCCTGAGATTTAAAGAGAGAACAGCTGGAATGCTACAGTGAGAAGAGTTCACGCTTCTATCAAGGTTGGAAGACGGAAAAAAATAAATCAATAAAAAAGCAACCAAGGGGGAGGGGCCCCTGTGAGGAGCCAGGCTAAGGCCTCGGGGCGAGTGCCCTCAGGACAGGAAAGCCCCGTCCTGGAGAAGCAGGAACTTTACCAATCATCCAAATAGAAAGGTGCTTGCAGGGAGCTCGGGCAGGATCCCAGGAGCCGCAGGGATGCCCTCAGGCTCCCAGGGGCACTAACAGAGGAACAGCGCCCTGAGGGAGAGCGCCCCACAGACTGCAGGCTGAGCTCCCTAAAGGGCTACAGCGCACTCCAGGGCCCCTGGAGCAGCTCAGGCAGCTGATTAGGCGGCATCGGCTCCCTTCGGATGGGGCTGCTCGTCTCCAGGAGCTCCATTCCAGCAGCGCAGGCCCCGGAGCCCAGGACGACGGGGGACACAGCCCAGGATCTGGTGCTGCCCCCAGGACAAGCAGAGGCTGGGAGGACACAAGACAGCGAGGACTCTCCTGCCACTGAGCAGCCCCGAGCTGTGTAGATCAGCACCACCCGCTTCCAGAACATCCAGGCCCCTGCAGACTGGCAGACGGTGGTAGTTACTGCTGGAGCTGACTCCAGGGCTGGAGAGGTGGCCGCCACCAGTGTTGTCCTTCCTTGTGTCACCCTGTGCCTGGGACAGAGCGGGGCCACCTGGGAGCAGGGGCCTCACAGGATAAACACCTCCCACTGAACCATGCACCAGGCAGGGGTCGGGGCAGCGCCACCAGGTGCACACACCTGAGAATCAGCACAGCAGGCCCCTCCCCCAGACCAGCTGGAAGGACAGGAAATAGCAAGTTCTTAACCAAGCAGCACTGGATAGCTCCAGGGGAAGTCGGGGGATTTACAGTATATAGAATCAGAGGATACCTCTCCTTGTTTTTTTGGTTTTTGTTTATTCCCCCCCCCTTTTTTCTGCTATTCCTTCCTTTTTATGGTACAACTTGTTTTTACCACTCTGCACTGAGCAAAATGACTTGAAGAAAGAACTCACCACAAAAGAAAGTATCAGAAACAGTACTCCCTCCCACAGAGTTACAGAATTTCGATCGCAATTCAATGTCAGAAAGCCAATTCAGAAGCACAATTATAAAGCTACTGGTGGCTCTACAAAAAAGCATAAAAGGAATCAAAAGACTTCATGAATGAAGAATTTAGATCTAATCAGGCCAAAATTAAAAATGAATTAAATGAGATGCAATCTAAACTGGAGGTGCTAATGACGAGGGTTAATGTGGTAGCAGAACAAGTGAATGACATAGAAGACAAGTTGATGGCAAGGAAGGAAACTGAGGAAAAAAGAAAAAACAATTGAAAGACCATGAGGAAAGGTAAAGGGAAATAAATGACAGCCTCAGAAGGAAAAATCTACGTTTAATTGGGGTTCCAGAAAGCGCTGAAAGGGACAGAGGACCAGAAAGTGTAGTTGAACAAATCATAGCTAAGAACTTCCCTAACCAAAAAAAAAAAAGAACTTCCCTAACCTGGGAAGGGAAACAGGCATTCACACATTCACATCCAAGAGATAGAGAGATTCCCCCCCCAAAAAAAAAAAATCAAGAAAAACCACTCAACATCTCGACATTTAATAGTGAAACTTGCAAATTCCAAAGATAAAGAGAAGATCCTTAAAGCAGCAAGAGACAAGAAATCCCTAACCATTATGGGGAGAAGTATTAGGTTAACAGCAGACCTCTCCACAGAGACCTGGCAGGCCAAAAAGGGCTGGCAGGATATATTCAGGGTCCTAAATGAGAAGAACCTGCAGCCAAGAATACTCTATCCAGCAGGGCTCTCAGTCAGAATAAAAGGAGAGATAAAGAGCTTCCAAGATAGGGAGAAACTGAAAGAATATGTGACCACCAAACCAGCTCTGCAAGAAATATCAAGGGGGACTCTGTAAAAGAAAGAAGAAGTCCGAGGAAACAATCCACAAAAGCAGGGACTGAATAGGTATTATGATGACACTAAATTCATAACTTTCAATAGTAACTCTGAAGGTGAATGGGCTTAATGATCCCAACAAAAGGCACAGGGTTTCAGACTGGATGAAAAAGCAAGACCCATGTATTTACTGTCTACAAGAGATGCATTTTAGACCTAAGGACTTCCACCCTGAAAATAAAAGTTTGGAGAACCATTCACCATTCAAATGGTCCTCAAAAGGAAGCAGGGGTAGGAATTCTCATATGAGATAAATTAAAGTTTATCCCAAAGACTGTAGTAAGAGATGAAGAGGGACACTATATCATGCTTCAAAGATCTATCCAACAAGAGGACCTTACAAACATGAATACTTTTATCCCTAATGTGGGAGCTGCCAAGTATATCAATCAATTTATAACGAAAGTAAAGACATCCTTAGATAATAACATGCTTATGCTGGGAGACTTGAACACGACACTTTTTGTAACTGACTGATCTTTTAAGCACAACATCTCCAAAGAAACCAGAGCTTTAAATGATACATTGGACCAGAGGATTTCACAGATATTTACAGAACTTTACATCCAAACACAACTGAATACACATTCTTCTCAAGTGCACATGGAACTTTCTCCAGAACACACCACATACTGGGTCACATATCAGGTCTCAACCAATACCACAAGATTGGGATTTCCCCCTGCATATTTTCAAACCATAGTGCTTTGAAAATAGAACTAAATCACAAGAAGAAATTTGGAAGGTTTTCAAACACGTGGAAGTTAATGACCATCCTGCTAAAAGATGAAAGGGTCAACCAGGAAATTAAGGAAGAATTAAAAGATTCATGGAAACTAAAGAGAATGAAGATACAACCGTTCAAAATCTTTGGGATACAGCAAAAGCAGTCCTGAGGGGGGGGGGGGTACATCACAATACCAGCATCCATCAAAAAACTGAAAAGAATTCTAATACAAAATCTGACCTTGCATCTAAAGGAGCTGGAGAAAGAACAGAAAATAGCTCCTACACCCAGCAGAAGAAGAGTTAATAAACATTTGAGCAGAACTCAATGAAATAGAGATCAGAAAAACTGTGGAACAGATCAACAAAACCAGGAGTTGGTTCTTTGAAAGAATTAATAAGATAGATAAACCATTAGCCAGCCTTATTAAAAAGAAGAGAGAAAAGACTCAAATTAATAAAATCATGAATGAAAAAAGGAGAGATCACCACTAATACCAAAGAAATACAAACGATTTTAAAAACTTATTATGAGCAGCTATATGCCAATAAATTAGGCAATCTAGAAGAAATGGACGCATTTCTGAAAAACCACAAACTACCAAAATTGGAACAGGAAGAAATGGAAAACCTGAACAGGCCAATAACCAGGGAGGAAATTGAAGCAGTCATCAGAAACCTCCCAAGACACAAAAGTCCAGGGCCTGATGGCTTCCCAGGGGAATCTATCAAACGTTTAAGGAAGAAACAATACCTATTCTACAAAAGCTGTTCCGAAAGATAGAAGACATGGAACACTTCCAAACTCATTCTATGAGGCCAGCATCACCTTAATTCCAGAACCAGACAAAGATCTCACCTAAAAGGAGAATTATAGACCAATAACCCTGATGAACACAGATGCAAAAATTCTCAACAAGATACTAGCCAATAGGATCCAATAATACATTAAGAAGATTATTCACCATGACCAAGTGGCATCCCCGGGATGCAAGGCTGGTTCAACACTTGTAAAGCAATCAATGTGATAGAACATATCAACAAGAGAAAAAACAAGAACCATATAATCTGCTAAATAGATGCAGAGAAAGCATTTGACAAAATACAGCACCCATTCCTGATCAAAACTCTTCAGAGTATAGGGATAGAGGGAACATTCCTCAGCATCTTAAAAGCCATTTATGAAAAGCCCACAGCAAATATCATTCTCAATGGGGAAGTACTGGGAGTCTTTCCCCTAAGATCAGGAACACGACAGGGATGTCCACTCTCACCACTGCTATTCTGCAAAGTACTAGGAGGCCTAGCCTCAGCAATCACACAACAAAAAAGAAATTAAAGGCATTCAAATTGGCAAAGAAGTCAAACTCTCCCTGTTTGCAGATGATATGATACTGTACATAGAAAACTCAGGAGACTCCTTCCCAAGATTGCTAGAACTCATACAGCAATTCGGTAGTGTACCAGGGTACAAAATCAATGCTCAGAAATCAGTGGCATTTCTGTAGACTAACAAGGAGACTGGAGAAAGAGAAATGAAGGAGTCAATCCCATTTACAATTGCACCCAAAAGCATAAGATACCTAGGAATAAACCTAACCAAAGAGGTAAAGGATCTATATCCTAAAAACTATAGAACACTTCTGAAAGAAATGGAGGAAGACACAAAGAGATGGAAAAATATTCCATGCTCATGGATTGGAAAAATTAATATTGTGTAAATGTCAATGCTACCCAGGGCAAGTTACACGTTCAATGCAATCCCTATCAAAATACCATAGACTTTCTTTAGAGAGTTGGAACAAATCATCTTAAGATTTGTGTGGACTCATAAAAGACCCTGAATAGCCAGGGGGATAGTGAAAAAGAAAACCAGAGCTGAGGGGCATCACAACGCCGTTTTTCAGGTTGTACTAGAAAGCTGTGATCATCAACACAGTGTGGTACTGGCACAAAAACCGACACCTAGATCAACGGAACAGAATACAGAATCCAGAAATGGGCTCTCAGCTCTATGGTCAACTAATAATATTTGGCAAAGGGGAAAGACTATCCACGGGAAAAAGGACAGTCTGTTCAATAAATGGTGGTGGGAATATTGGACAGCCATGTGCAGAAGAATGAAACTAGTCCATTCTCTTACACCATACACAAAGATAAACTCAAAATGGATGAAAGTTCAAAATGTGAGACAAGAGTCCCTCAGAATCATAGAGGAGAACACAGGCAACACCCTTTTTGAACTTGCCCACAGCAACTTCTTGCAAGATACATCTATGAAGGCAAGGGAAACAAATGCAAAAATGAATTATTGGGACTTCATCCAGATAAGAACGCTCTGCACAGCAAAAGAAACAGTCAAGAAAACTCAAAGACAACCTACAGAATGGCAGAGGATATTTGCAAATGACCTGTCAGATAAAGGACTAGTATCCAAGATCTAAAAAGAAGTTGTTAAACTCAACAGCAAGGAAATCCAATCATTCAACAGGCCAAATACATGAATAGAAATTTCACCAATAAAGACAAACACATGGCCAACAAGCACATGAGAAAATGGTCCGCATCACTGGATATCAGGGAAATACAAATCAAAACCACAATGAGATACCACCTCACACCAGTGAGAATGGAGAAAATTATCAAGGCAGGAAACAACAAATGTTGGAGAGGATGTGGAAAAAGGGGAACCCTCTTGCACTGCTGGTGGGAATCTGAATTGGTACAGCCACTCTGGAAAACTGTGTGGAGGTTCCTCAAATAGTTAAAAATAGATCTGGTCTCTGAACCCAGCAATTGCACTGCTGGGGATTTACCTCAAATATACAGATGCAGTGAAACACTGGAACACCTGCACCCCAATTTTTATAGCAGCAATGTCTACAATAGGCAAACTGTTGAAGGAGCCTCAGTGTCCATCGAAAGAATAAGGAAGGATAAGGAAGGATAAGGAAGATGTGGAATATGTATACAAAGGAATTTTACTCAGTCATTAGAAATGACAAATCCCCATCTTTTGCTTTGACGTGGAGGGAACTGGGGGGGGTATTATGCTGAGTGAAATAAGTTAGTCAGAGAAGGACAAACATTATGTCATCTCATTCATTTGGGGAATATAAAAATTAGTGAAAGGGAATAAAGGGGAAAAGGAGATAACATGAGTGAAAATATCAGTGAGGGTTACAAAACATGTGAGACACCTAACTCTGGGAAACGAACAAGAGGTAGTGGAAAGGGAGTTGGACAGGGAGTTGGGGTGACTTGGTGATGGACGCTGAGGGGGGCACTTGGCTGGATGAGCACTGGGTGTTATGTTATATGTTGGCACATTGAACTCCAATAAAAAGAAACATAAAACAAATAACAAAGTGGCAGTAAGTACATACCTATCAAAATTATATTAAATGTAAATGAACTGAAAACTTCAATCAAAAGACATTAGGTGACAGAATGTGTAAAAAATGACTAATATTATTTTTTTTTAAATTTATTTATTTATTCATGAGAGACACAGAAAGAGAGAGACAGAGACATAGGCAGAGGGAGCAGCTCCCTCCATGCAATGATCTCAATGTGGGACTCGATTTTGGAACTCTATGATCACGCCCTGAGCCAAACACAGATGCTCAAAGGCTGAGCCACTCAGGTCCCATAAGTGACTCATATCAGACTTAAGACACATGCATATTGAAAGTGAAGAGATTGAAAAGCATTTTTTATGCAAATAGAAGTGAAAAGGAAGTATCAGACAAAAAACTATAAGAAATACTGTAATAAGAATGCAGGACACTATATAATCATAAGAGAGCAATTCAGCAAGATATAAAAACTGCAATTATTTATGTACCCAACAAGAGAGCACCCTGATACATAAAGCTATAATAACAAACAGAAAGGAGCTCTAATTGATAGTAATACGATAATGGTAAGGGAGTTTATCACCATACTTATATCAATGGATAGGTCATTCAGACAGAAAATCAACAAAGGAACAATGGTTTTTAATAACACATTGGATTGGATGGTTCTAACAAATACATTCAGAACATTCCATCCTAAAACAGCTGCATGCACATTCTCAACTATACATGGAAATTTCTACAAAGTAAGTTGCATGCTAGAGAAAGAGTTAAGATACTGGAGGAATAGGGGGAACCTAAATTTGTCTCATACTTCAAAAATAGCTAGATAGTTACCAAATCATTCTGAACACCTGAGAAATCAATTCAGGGACTGAGAGAACAGAAACTTCAAGTCTACAAGTAGGAAAGCAACCACGTTTTGGAAGGTAGGAAGTAAGGAGACATGAATCTAGGTGATATAACTGTGGATACGGTGGGGGGAAGGACTGCTTATGGGGGTTACTGCCAAGTATTATAAGCAGCTGAGCACAAAATTAGAACTTTTAGAAGTCTGCTACAATGAGGGATATACCTGGCTTACAGGTGCTTCAGGTGGAGAAGTGGGCCAGAATCCCAGGTGTGACACTGTGGTCTGAAGATCCCCTGGGTTCAAAGAATAGGTGGTATCTAAGTGCTACAGTGTACCTAAGCATAGGAGTGTGGAGACGAGCTGAGAGTAGTGAATCTAGGTGTGGCTTTTTTACTCTGTATTGCCATAAACCACTAATTTGCTGTATGGTCGTGAAACTGCTTCCCTGGGACCGGTTCAGCAACTGGCAGAAGTGTGGTGAAACCCTCCCAGGGAGTAGGGCACCTGGGTGGCTCAGTGGTTGAGTGTCTGTTTGACTCAGGTAGTGATTCCACAGTCCTGGGATTGAATCAGGCATCAGGCTCCCTGCAGAGAACCAGCTTCTCCCTTTGCTTGTCTCTGCCTCTGTCTGTGTGTCTCTCATGAATAAATAAAGAAAATCTTAAAAAAAAACTTCTTTTGGAGGAACAGCATGACTTGGCACAATGGCACCCCAAAATTTGGAATTTGGAACCTAGTCACACATCTGAGATAAAAAGCTTGGACACAGGCAGGGTGAACACATGGTTCTGATAGAAATCAGGGCCACAAGAGTTTGATTTCTCTTCTGTGAGGGCTCACTGAAGAGCTTGGTGGGTGGTAGGGGGGTGGAGGGTTGTGAATTTTGAGCTCTGGGACTACATCGCTGGGGGCCATCATATTCATCACACCTATCAGCTCCGAAAGACTTCGGGGAGTAAAACAGTGCCACCTCGTGGAGGCTAGAGCTACTTACACTGAGCCCTGCAGCTCCACATCCTGGAGGCACATTTCCACTAGAGAAGTCCACATGATAATCAGCACAACAGGAATTCTTTCTTATTCTGGGATCTAGTTTCTATTAACAAGCAAACCAAAGCATAACCAGGATCTACTCCTGTTTTGTTGTTGTTATTGTGGTTTTTCATTTTGAACTTTCTTTTCTTTTCCTTTCTTATTTTCTTTTCTGAACAAAATGATGAGACAAGGAAATTCACCCCTAAAATAGAACAGGAGGTATTACTCATAGCCAGAGATTTTAATCAATACAAATTTAAGTAAAATGTCTGAACTAGAGTTCAAAACAACAATTATAAGGATACTAACTGGGCTTGAAAAAAGCATAGAAGAGACTAAAGAATGCCTTGCTTCAGAGATAAAAGAACTAAAATGTTGTCAGGCTGAAATTAAAAATGTTATAACTGACATGCAGTTCCAAGTGGAAGCTATAAAAATGAGGATGGACAAAACAGAGGGATGAATCAGGAGTGATACAGAAGATAAAATTATGGAAAATGGTGAACCTGAAAAGAAGGAAATAAAACTATTAGATCATGAAAATAGACATAGGGAACTCGGTGATTCCAAAAATTGAAGTAATATTTATATCATAGGAGTCTCAGAAGAAAATAAAGACCAGGATAAGGGGGCAGAGGATTTTTGAATAAACTATAGCTGAGAATTTCCCTGATCAGAGGAAGGAACCAGATATTCCAGTACAAGAGGCATGAAGAAATCCCCTCATAATCAATGAAAGTGCCACAATATTTCATACTGAATCTTACAAAATACAAAGACAAGGAGAGAATTCTGAAGGCACAAAAGGAAAAAAAAAAAAAGGTCTTAAATCTACAAGAGTAGATACATAAGGCTAGTAGCAGACCTGTCCACAGAGACCTGGCAGGCCAGAAAGGAGTGGCATGATATATTCAATGTGCTAAATGGGAAAAATATGCATCCAGGAATACTATCCCAGCAAGGCTATCATTCAGATCATAAGGACAGATAAAGAATTTCCTAGACTAGCAAAAACTGAAGGAGTTTGTGAACACTAAACCAGCCTTACAAAAATATTGAAGGGTACCTTTTGAGAGGGAGAGACTAAAAGTAGCAAAGACTAGAAAAAGAACAGGCCATCTCCAGGAACAGTGACTTTATTGGTAATAAAATGGCACTAAATAATATCGTTCAATAATTACTCTGAATGTAAATAGACTAAAAGATCCAATCAAAAGACATAGGGTATCTGAATGCATAAAAACAAGGTCCATAGATATGTTCCCTACAAGAGACTCATTTTAGACACAAAGCCATGCTAGACCTAAAAACACCTCCAGACTGAAAGTGAGGGGGTAAAGAACTATTTATCATGCTAATGAACATAAAAGAAAGCTGGAATAGACATACTTATAGCAGACAAATTAGATTTTAAACCAAAGACTAGAATAAGAGATGAAGAAGGACACTTTATCATAATAGAGGGGTCTATCCAACAAGACAATCTAACAATTGTAAATATTTATGTCCCTAACTTGGGAACAGCCAAATATATAAACCAATTATTAAAAAATTAAAGAAATTCATTTGTAATAATAATATAATAATAGGGGACTTTAACACCCCACTTACAGCAATGAACAGATCATCTAAATAGAAGATAAAAAGAAACAAGGGCTTTGAAAGACACACTGGAACAGATGGACTTAACATATAGTCAGAGCATTTCATTCTAAAACAGCAGAATATGAATTATTTTTGAGTTCACATGCAAAATTCTTCAGAATTAATCATATACTGGGTCACAAATCAAGACTCAAGAAGTACAAAAAAGATTAAGATCAAACCATGCATATTTTCAGATTATAAAGCTAGGAAGCCTGAAGCCAACTACAAGAAAATATTGGAAGGACCACAAATACATGGAGTTTGAAGATTACACTACTAAAGAATGAATAATGAATAGGTCAACCAGGAAATCAAAAAAGAAATATATATATATATATTTATATTTATGTAAATATATATATATAAAATTTATATATAGATCACAATTACACCACAGAAATGCAATTATAAGAGAATAGTATGAGCAATTATATGTAAACAAATTAGGCTATCTGGAAGAAATGGAAAAGTTCCTAGAAACGTGCAAACTATCAAAACTGAATCAGGAGAATTAGAAAATCTGGACAGACTCACAACCAACAATAAAACAGAATCCACAATCCAAAATCTCCCAATAAACAAGAGTCCAGGGTCACATGGCTTCCCAGGGAGAATTCTACCAATCATTTAAAGAAGAATACCTATTCTGAACTGTTCCAAAAACTAGAAATGGAAGAAAAACTTCCAAACTCATTCTCTGAAGCCAACATTACTTTGATCCCAAAACCAGACAAAGGTCCACTAAGAAGGAGAATTACAGATCAATATCCCTGATGAACATGGATGTAAAAATTCTCAACGAGATACTAGCTAATGCGATCCAATAGTGCATGAAATGGATTATTCACCATGACCAAGTGGGAATTATTTCCGGGCTGTAAGCATGGTTCAAAGTCCACAAATAAATCAATGTCATACAGAGCATTAATAAAAGAGGATAATAACCATGTGATCCTCTAAATAGATGCAAAAACAATTTAACAAGATACAGCATCCTTTCTTGTTAAAACACTAAAAAATGTAGGGATAGAAGAAGCATATCTCAACATCATAAGGCCAATTATGAAAGGCACGCAACTAATATTATCCAGAAAAACAGAGCTTTCCTGCTAAGATCAGGAACATGACAGGAATATAGACTTTCACCACTGTTGTTCAATGTAGTACTGAAAATCCTAGCCTCAGCAATCAGACAACAAAAAGAAATAAAAGGCATTCACATTGGCAAAGAAGAAGTCAAACTCTCACTCTTCACAGATGATGTGATACTGTATGTGGAAAACCCAAAAGACCCCTCCAAAATATTACTAGAACTGATACAGGAATTCAGCAAAGCACACAGGTGTCTGTTGCACATCTATACACCAAAAACGAAGCAGCAGAAGGAGAAATAAAGGAATTAATCAATTACAATTGCACATTACAATTAGCTAGGAATTAGTTAATGAAAGAAGTGGACGATTTGTACTCTAAAAACCAAGGAACACTTATGAAAGAAATTGAGGCAGATAAAAAGAGATGGAAAAATATTCCATGCTTATAGATTGTAAAAATAAACTTTATGAAAATATCTATGCTACACACTCAATGCAATCCCTATCAAAATAACAACAGCATTTTTACAGAGCTGGAATAAATAATTTTAAAATTTGTATGGAACCAGAAAAGACCTCAAATGGCCAAAGTAATGTTGAAAATGAATACAAAAGCTGGAGTCATCACAATTGAGATTTTCTAGCTGTATTACAAAGCTGTAATCATCAAGACAGTATAGTACTGGTATAAAAACAGACACATAGATCAATGGAACATATAAGAGAACCCAGAAATGGACCCCGAAATCTACAGTCAACTAATCTTCAACAAAGCAGGAAAGAATATCCAATGTAAAAAGACAGTCTCTTCAACAAATAGTGTTGGGAAAACTGGACAGCAACATAAAGAAGAATGAAACTGGGCCGCTCTCTTATACCATACACAAAAGTAAATTCAAAATGGAGGAAGTCCTAAATGGGAGGTAGGAATTAATCAAAATGCTAGAGGAGAACACTCACAACCTCTTTGATGTCAGCTGTAGCAACTCCTTAACTAGACATTTTTCCAGAAGCAAGGGAAAGGCAAAAATGGACTTTTGGCACTTCATCAAATTAAAAAGCTTTTGAACAGGTAAGGAAATAGTCAACAAATCTAAAAGTCAGCCTACAGAATAGGAGAATGTATTAGCAAATGACTTACCAGATAAACTGCTGGTATCTAAAATATATAAAGAACTTACAAAAATTGGGCAGTCCACGTGGCTCAGTGGTTTAGCGCCACCTTCAGCCCAGGGCTTGATCCTGGGGCCCCGGGATCAAGTCCCACATCAGGCTCCCTGCATGGAGCCTGCTTCTCCCTCTGCCTATGTCTCTACCTCTCTCTCTCAATCTCTCTGTCTCTCTCTCACTCTCTGTGTCTCTCATGAATAAATAAATAAAAAATCTTAAAAAAAGAACTTATAAAAAATCAACACCCCTAAAGCCCAAAAAATCCGGTCAAGAAATGAGCTAAAGACATTATCAGACATTTTTCCAAGAAGACATAGTAATGGCTAGTAGACACATGAAAAAATGCTCAAAACCACTCATCATCAGGGAAATACAAACAAAAACCAGAGTGAGATACCACCTCACACTGGTCAGAATGGCTAAAATTAATAACTCAGGAATCAATAGATGTTGGCAAGGACGTGGAGAAAGAACATTCCTCTTCCACTGTTGATGGGAATGCAAATTGGTGCAGCCATTCTGGAAAACAGTATAGAGTTTCCTCAAAAAGCTAAAAATAGAACTACCTTACAACTCAAAAATTGTCCTACTAGGTATTTATCCAAATGATGCAAATATAGTTATTCAAAGGGGCTCATATACCCCAGTATTTATAGAAGCAACGTCCACAATAGGCAAAGTATGGATAGAGAGCAGGTATCCTTACATGCACGAATGGATAAAGAAGATGTATATATACTGAAAAAATAAAACAGAAAAAAATAAAAATAAAAGAAGGCTCTTTTACCTTGAATAACTAAAGAAACCGGGAGGATTCAAAATTAACATTTGTGCTGTTTAGGACATTTTTACAATGTGACTAGTGAAGCCAAATAATCTGGGAGAAAATAGGTGAAAACATAATGTGTTCATATTGGATCTTTTTCTTTAGGGTATCCAGTCCTATACATAATGTTTCTTCTGAGTTATGAGTTTTTATGATTTACTTGATTCACTCCATATGTTTTTGAAGGATTTGAAACGTTAAGATCAGATTTTGAGGTAAAACTTTCTGCCTTAAATCTTTAGGGAAAGGGAGGAATCACATTTAATTTCTTTTCAGGCACAAGCTAAATTATAAATTACTGTTTTAATACACATTATTTTTTTTATTTTCCAAGTAAACATTTCATTCTTAAGATATACTTTTCTCTTGTTCTGCCTTTGTCGACTGGTATATACATGTAAACTACAATTTATGTTTATCTAAGTTGGAATTTCCCCCAAAATATATATATTCTAAAAGCACTGATGTTTTGATACTCCTTGCAATAAATGTTTGCTTTGGGCAAATAATTCTGGATACACATAGTTTCCATCTATTGGAAATGATCAATAAACAGTAGTATTTGATAGTGTGAGTTCTTTGGTAGAGAAAAAACATGAGCTTTAATACTACTTGTTTTTCTAATTAGTTGTGTGGTTCTTAGAGAAGTAATTTCCTTTTATTTTTTAAAGTTTATTTTATTTATTACTGACATACAATAGAACACTATGTAAGTTTATTGTGTACAATGTGTTGATTTGATACATTTATATATTGCAATATGATTACTACCATAGCTTTAGTTAATATCTGTATCATCTCACATAATTATTTCTTTCTTGAGGTAAGAACAATAAGATCTAGCCTCATAGCAGTTTTAAAGTACAAAATGCAATATTGTTAACTCTAATCACATGCTGTGCCTCAGATCTCCATCTTCTAGTTGCAAATTCCTATACCTTTTGAGTCATTTTATCTCTCTTGACCTCATTTCCTCATATGTATATGGAATATGTTGAATCAGCTGACTTTTTAAGGGCTCTGTTTTTTAGCCTGTGAATTTATTTTGTTCTAGGTAAATAAGTTGTATATTCATGCCCTTTATTTTTTTATTTTTTTTTAAGATTTTTTTTTATTTATTTATGATAGACAGAGAGAGAGAGAGAGAGAGAGAGAGAGAGAGGCAGAGACACAGGAGGAGGGAGAAGCAGGCTCCATGCAGGGAGCCCGACGTGGGATTCGATCCCAGGTCTCCAGGATCGCGCCCTGGGCCAAAGGCAGGCGCTAAACCGCTGCGCCACCCAGGGATCCCCTCATGCCCTTTAAAGTGCTTAGATACTGTCAACATTTTTTTAAAAAAGTGAATTTGAAGTACCATAGTACTATGTGTTATAGTGGCCCCAAAGATATCACCCAAATAAAAGAGCAAAGAATGTAGCCAATAGCTTATGGATTAGAAAGATTTTGTGATGAATAAGAAAAATGAGTTCAGAAATTTAAAAAGACATACATAAAGGCTTTCAGCTATGGGATGAATAAGTCACAGGATTAAAGGACGGAACATAGGAAATATGGTCAGTGACATCATAATCATGTATGGTGACAGATGGTAGCTTCATTTGTGATGAGCATAGTATAATATATAGAACTGTCAAATCACTGTGCTATACACCAGGGAGCCTGCTTCTCTGCCTATGTCTCTGCCTCTCTCTCTGTGTCTCTCATGAATAAATAAATAAAATCTTTTTAAAAAGAAAGCATAATAAACATTATGATGCACTGGGTTAAGAAGGAGACATAGATGAATGTTATACAAAGAGTTATACTTCAATTGACTCTAGTGGCAAAGATGTTTATTTTCAATGTAATATCTTTAAAACTGTTTTCAAATCTTATTTATCCTCCAAATAATGACCTTTTATAATTTTATTAAAGAAACTAATGTGAATTTAAAAATTATACATAAGGAGAGCCTGGGTGGCTCAGTTGGTTAAGCATCTGCTTTTGGCTCAAGTCATGATCCCAGGGTCCTGGAATCTAGCTCCACCACGAGCTCCCTGCTCAGTACGGAGCCTGCTTTTCCCTCTCCCTCTACAGCTCCCCCTGCTTATGCTCTCTCTCTGACAAATAAATCAAATCTTTAAAAATTGAGAGGGGGAGCAAGATGGCGGAAGAGTAGGGTCCCAAATCACCTGTCTCCACCAAACTACCTAGAAAACCTTCAAATTATCCTGAAAATCTATGAATTCGGCCTGAGATTTAAAGAGAGACCAGCTGGAATGCAACAGTGAGAAGAGTTCGCGCTTCTATCAAGGTAGGAAGACGGGGAAAAAGAAATAAAGAAACAAAGGCCTCCAAGGGGGAGGGGCCCCGCGAGGAGCCGGGCTGAGGCCGGGGCAAGTGTCCCCAGGACAGGAGAGCCCCGTCCCGGAGACGCAGGAGCTGCACCGACCTTCCTGGGCGGAAAGGGGCTCGCGGGGAGTTGGAGCAGGACCCAGGAGGGAGGGGATGCCCTCGGGCTCCCCGGGACAGTAACAGCAACTGCGCGCCCAGGAGAGTGCGCCGAGCTCCCTAAGGGCTGCAGCGCGCACGGCGGGACCCGGAGCAGCTCGAGGGGGCTCGGGCGGCGGCTCCGCGGAGGGGGCTGCACGGCCCCGGGAGCAGCTCGGCCGGGCTCGGGCAGAGGAAGAGGCTCCGTGCAGAGGGGCCTGCGCGGTTCCAGGAGCAGCTCGGAGGGGCTCGGGCGGCGGCTCCGTGGAGGGGGCTGCGCGGCCCCGGGAGCGCGAATCCACCAGCGCAGGCTCCGGAGCACAGGGCGCCGGGACACAGCCCAGGATCCGGCCTCCCCCGGGACAGGCAGAGGCCGGGAGGGCCCAGGACAGCGAGGACGCTCCTGCCCCAGCTGAGCAGATCAGCGGCCCCGCCCCGGAGCCTCCAGGCCCTGCAGACGGAGTTCCTGCCGGAGCTGAATCCAGGTTTCCAGAGCTGCCCCGCCACTGGGGCTGTTCCTCCTGCGGCCTCACGGGGTAAACAACCCCCACTGAGCCCTGCACCAGGCAGGGGCACAGCAGCTCCCCCAACTGCTAACACCTGAAAATCAGCACAGCTGGCCCCTCCCCCAGAACACCAGCTAGACTGACAACTTCCAGGAGAAGCCAAGGGACTTAAAGTACACAGAATCAGAAGATACTCCCCGGTGGTTCTTTTGTTTGTTTGTTTGTTTTTGTTGTTGTTGTGTTTTTGTTTTTTTTTTTTTGTTTTGTTTTGCTTTTTGATTTGTTTCCTCCCCCACCCCCCTTTTTTTTTCTCCTTTCTTTTTCTTTCTCTTTTTCTTCTTTTTTTTTTCTTTCGTTTTTTTTTTTTTTCTCTTCCCTTTTTTTTTCTCTTTCTCTTTTCTTTCCTTCTTTCTCTCCTCTCTTTTTCTCTTTTTCCCAATACAACTTGCTTTTGGCCACTCTGCACTGAGCAAAATGACTAGAAGGAAAACCTCACCTCAAAAGAAAGAATCAGAAACAGTCCTCTCTCCCACAGAGTTACAAAATCTGGATTACAATTCAATGTCAGAAAGCCAATTCAGAAGCACTATTATACAGCTACTGGTGGCTCTAGAAAAAAGTATAAAGGACTCAAGAGACTTCATGAATGCAGAATTTAGAGCTAATCAGGCAGAAATTAAAAATCAATTGAATGAGATGCAATCCAAACTAGAAGTCCTAACGACGAGGGTTAACGAGGTGGAAGAACGAGTGAGTGACATAGAAGACAAGTTGATAGCAAAGAGGGAAACTGAGGAAAAAAGAGACAAACAATTAAAAGACCATGAAGATAGATTAAGGGAAATAAACGACAGCCTGAGGAAGAAAAACCTACGTTTAATTGGGGTTCCCGAGGGCGCCGAAAGGGCCAGAGGGCCAGAATATGTATTTGAACAAATTCTAGCTGAAAACTTTCCTAATCTGGGAAGGGAAACAGGCATTCAGATCCAGGAAATAGAGAGATCCCCCCCTAAAATCAATAAAAACCGTTCAACACCTCGACATTTAATTGTGAAGCTTGCAAATTCCAAAGATAAGGAGAAGATCCTTAAAGCAGCAAGAGACAAGAAATCCCTGACTTTTATGGGGAGGAGCATTAGGGTAACAGCAGACCTCTCCACAGAGACCTGGCAGGCCAGAAAGGGCTGGCAGGATATATTCAGGGTCCTAAAGGAGAAGAACATGCAACCAAGAATACTTTATCCAGCAAGGCTCTCATTCAAAATGGAAGGAGAGATAAAGAGCTTCCAAGACAGGCAGCAACTAAAAGAATATGTGACCTCCAAACCAGCTCTGCAAGAAATTTTAAGGGGGACTCTTAAAATTCCCCTTTAAGAAGAAGTTCAGTGGAACAGTCCACAAAAACAAAGACTGAATAGATATCATGATGACACTAAACTCATATCTCTCAATAGTAACTCTGAATGTGAACGGGCTTAACGACCCCATCAAAAGGCGCAGGGTTTCAGACTGGATAAAAAAGCAGGACCCATCTATTTGCTGTCTACAAGAGACTCATTTTAGACAGAAGGACACCTACAGCCTGAAAATAAAAGGTTGGAGAACCATTTACCATTCGAATGGTCCTCAAAAGAAAGCAGGGGTAGCCATCCTTATATCAGATAAACTAAAATTTACCCCAAAGACTGTAGTGAGAGATGAAGAGGGACACTATATCATACTTAAAGGATCTATTCAACAAGAGGACTTAACAATCCTCAATATATATGCTCCGAATGTGGGAGCTGCCAAATATATAAATCAATTATTAACCAAAGTGAAGAAATACTTAGATAATAATACACTTATACTTGGTGACTTCAATCTAGCTCTTTCTATACTCAATAGGTCTTCTAAGCACAAGATCTCCAAAGAAACGAGAGCTTTAAATGATACACTGGACCAGATGGATTTCACAGATATCTACAGAACTTTACATCCAAACTCAACTGAATACACATTCTTCTCAAGCGCACATGGAACTTTCTCCAGAATAGACCACATATTGGGTCACAAATCGGGTCTGAACCGATACCAAAAGATTGGGATTGTCCCCTGCATATTCTCAGACCATAATGCCTTGAAATTAGAACTAAATCACAACAAGAAGTTTGGAAGGACCTCAAACACGTGGAGGTTAAGGACCATCCTGCTAAAAGATAAAAGGGTCAACCAGGAAATTAAGGAAGAATTAAAAAGATTCATGGAAACTAATGAGAATGAAGATACAACCATTCAAAATCTTTGGGATGCAGCAAAAGCAGTCCTAAGGGGGAAATACATCGCAATACAAGCATCCATTCAAAAACTGGAAAGAACTCAAATACAAAAGCTAACCTTACACATAAAGGAGCTAGAGAAAAAACAGCAAATAGATCCTACACCCAAGAGAAGAAGGGAGTTAATAAAGATTCGAGCAGAACTCAACGAAATCGAGACCAGAAGAACTGTGGAACAGATCAACAGAACCAGGAGTTGGTTCTTTGAAAGAATTAATAAGAGAGATAAACCATTAGCCAGCCTTATTAAAAAGAAGAGAGAGAAGACTCAAATTAATAAAATCATGAATGAGAAAGGAGAGATCACTACCAACACCAAGGAAATACAAACGATTTTAAAAACATATTATGAACAGCTATACGCCAATAAATTAGGCAATCTAGAAGAAATGGACGCATTCCTGGAAAGCCACAAACTACCAAAACTGGAACAGGAAGAAATAGAAAACCTGAACAGGCCAATAACCAGGGAGGAAATTGAAGCAGTCATCAAAAACCTCCCAAGACACAAGAGTCCAGGGCCAGATGGCTTCCCAGGGGAATTTTATCAAACGTTTAAAGAAGAAATCGTACCTATTCTCCTAAAGCTGTTTGGAAAGATAGAAAGAGATGGAGTACTTCCAAATTCGTTCTATGAAGCCAGCATCACCTTAATTCCAAAGCCAGACAAAGACCCCACCAAAAAGGAGAATTACAGACCAATATCCCTGATGAACATGGATGCAAAAATTCTCAACAAGATACTGGCCAATAGGATCCAACAGTACATTAAGAAAATTATTCACCATGACCAAGTAGGATTTATCCCTGGGACACAAGGCTGGTTCAACACCCGTAAAACAATCAATGTGATTCATCATATCAGCAAGAGAAAAACCAAGAACCATATGATCCTCTCATTGGATGCAGAGAAAGCATTTGACAAAATACAGCATCCATTCCTGATCAAAACTCTTCAAAGTGTAGGGATAGAGGGAACATTCCTCGACATCTTAAAAGCCATCTATGAAAAGCCCACAGCAAATATCATTCTCAATGGGGAAGCACTAGGAGCCTTTCCCCTAAGATCAGGAACAAGACAGGGATGTCCACTCTCACCACTGCTGTTCAACATAGTACTGGAAGTCCTAGCCTCAGCAATCAGACAACAAAAAGACATTAAAGGCATTCAAATTGGCAAAGAAGAAGTCAAACTCTCCCTCTTCGCCGATGACATGATACTCTACATAGAAAACCCAAAAGTCTCCACCCCAAGATTGCTAGAACTCATACAGCAATTCGGTAGCGTGGCAGGATACAAAATCAATGCCCAGAAGTCAGTGGCATTTCTATACACTAACAATGAGACTGAAGAAAGAGAAATTAAGGAGTCAATCCCATTTACAATTGCACCCAAAAGCATAAGATACCTAGGAATAAACCTAACCAAAGATGTAAAGGATCTATACCCTCAAAACTATAGAACACTTCTGAAAGAAATTGAGGAGGACACAAAGAGATGGAAAAATATTCCATGCTCATGGATTGGCAGAATTAATATTGTGAAAATGTCAATGTTACCCAGGGCAATATACACGTTTAATGCAATCCCTATCAAAATACCATGGACTTTCTTCAGAGAGTTAGAACAAATTATTTTAAGATTTGTGTGGAATCAGAAAAGACCCCGAATAGCCAGGGGAATTTTAAAAAAGAAAACCATATCTGGGGGCATCACAATGCCAGATTTCAGGTTGTACTACAAAGCTGTGGTCATCAAGACAGTGTGGTACTGGCACAAAAACAGACACATAGATCAGTGGAACAGAATAGAGAATCCAGAAGTGGACCCTGAACTTTATGGGCAACTAATATTCGATAAAGGAGGAAAGACTATCCATTGGAAGAAAGACAGTCTCTTCAATAAATGGTGCTGGGAAAATTGGACATCCACATGCAGAAGAATGAAACTAGACCACTCTCTTTCACCATACACCAAGATAAACTCAAAATGGATGAAAGATCTAAATGTGAGACAAGATTCCATCAAAATCCTAGAGAAGAACACAGGCAACACCCTTTTTGAACTCGGCCATAGTAACTTCTTGCAAGATACATCCACAAAAGCAAAAGAAACAAAAGCAAAAATGAACTATTGGGACTTCATCAAGATAAGAAGCTTTTGCACAGCAAAGGATACAGTCAACAAAACTCAAAGACAACCTACAGAATGGGAGAAGATATTTGCAAATGACATATCAGATAAAGGGCTAGTTTCCAAGATCTATAAAGAACTTATTAAACTCAACACCAAAGAAACAAACAATCCAATCATGAAATGGGCAAAAGACATGAACAGAAATCTCACAGAGGAAGACATAAACATGGCCAACATGCATATGAGAAAATGTTCTGCATCACTTGCCATCAGGGAAATACAAATCAAAACTACAATGAGATACCACCTCACACCAGTGAGAATGGGGAAAATTAACAAGGCAGGAAACAACAAATGTTGGAGAGGATGCGGAGAAAAGGGAACCCTCTTACACTGTTGGTGGGAATGTGAACTGGTGCAGCCACTCTGGAAAACTGTATGGAGGTTCCTCAAACAGTTAAAAATATACCTGCCCTACGACCCAGCAATTGCACTGTTGGGGATTTACCCCAAAGATACAAATGCAATGAAACGCCGGGACACCTGCACCCCGATGTTTATAGCAGCAATGGCCACGATAGCCAAACTGTGGAAGGAGCCTCGGTGTCCAACGAAAGATGAATGGATAAAGAAGATGTGGTTTATGTATACAATGGAATATTACTCAGCTATTAGAAATGACAAATACCCACCATTTGCTTCAACGTGGATGGAACTGGAGGGTATTATGCTGAGTGAAGTAAGTCAGTCAGAGAAGGACAAACATTATATGTTCTCATTCATTTGGGGAATATAAATAATAGTGAAAGGGAATATAAGGGAAGGGAGAAGAAATGTGTGGGAAATATCAGAAAGGGAGACAGAGCGTAAAGACTGCTAACTCTGGGAAACGAACTAGGGGTGGTAGAAGGGGAGGAGGGCGGGGGGTGGGAGTGAATGGGTGACGGGCACTGGGTGTTATTCTGTATGTTAGTAAATTGAACACCAATAAAAAATAAATTAAAAAAAAAAAGGAAAAAAAAAAAAGCAAATGGAAGGTTATATAATCTAGTAAAAAAAAATCTTTAAAAATTTTAATAAAAATTATGTGAGAAAACTACTGCAATTTTTACTACTTTATAGAAGTAAATGGCAATTCTAGGTCTATGCATGATACTTGATAAACAAACATTACCCCAACACCATCAATTTTGTAGTGAGCTCTGTTGACATTTAAGTTATTTGAACACTATCTATTTATTCTTTCACATGTAGCCAATGTTTCTAGAGAATGTTGAGTTCTTGAATATTTGTTGAGGATTACAAAGGAAATATTAAAGTGTGCCTGTATAAAATAATATGGCGTATTTTGATATTGTTTTTATGGAAAACTTTAGTAATTTTTATGTGATTTAAATAGGAGTTCCTTTTTTTGCTATAAGATACATGTCCTTAATTTAAACTTTATAGTATAAAAATCACAGTAATTTCTTATTTATTTATATTTTTAGAGAGAGAAAGAGCATGCATGCATGAGCAGGTGAAGCAGGGGGTAAGGGCATAGACAGAGGGAGAGAATCCCAAGCAGGCTCTACACCCAGCACAGAGCCCAATGTGGGCCCAATCTCATGACTCTAAGATCATGACCTGAGCTGAAATCAATAGTCAGATGATTAACTGACTGAGCCATGCAAGTGCCTCAAGAATCCCTGTAATTTCTATTGTTCTAAATTACTAATTAAGATTTGTTTGGGTCATAAACATAATAAATATATTTAAATACTCAATTATAGTTCAAAGTAAGCACTTATGTAAATTTAGATTTTTATATCATTATTGAATTTGTGTAAATACAAATGACATTTAAATCATTGTATTTAAATATATTAACTAATACATTTAATGTCAGAATATTTAATGTGAAGCCAATTTTCTTGGTAAAAGCAAATTTTAATTATATACTCACGTTATATATTAGTAAAATACATTATGTTACATATAAATGATATATGTAGTCATCTATAAAACAATATTTGATTGTATTAGTAATCATACCGATTAACATCCACTATAGGATCTCAAGGGAAAAGTAATGGGCTTATCTCATTGCAAAAATCTAAAGCATTGTGCATGCTTAAAATATATCAATGATAAAAACCTTTAAATTTTAAGAAGCAATTGAAATTTAGGGACATATTTGGAGATGGACCTTATTTTGTGCCCTCCTCAAAACCTTTGTAATTATAATGAATGTATCTATTAAATTCAGAATTAGTATATAATAGTACATATAATACTTTATTTTTTTTCAAACATTTATTTAAATTCTAGTTAGTTAACATATAATATTGATTTCAGGAGAGAATATAGTGATTCATCACTTACATATATTATCCAGTGCTCAACAAAACAAGTGCTATCCTTAATATCCATCACCCATTTAGCCCATCCTCCCACCCACCTCCCCTCCACTAACCCTCAGTTTGTTCTCTATGGTTAAAATCCTCTTATGACTTGCTTCCCTCTTTTTTTCCCTTCCTCTATGTTCATCTGTATTGTTTCTAAATTCCACATGAGTGAAATCATATGGCATCTGTCTTTTACTGACTGACTTATTTCATTTAGTATAATACACTAGCTCTGTCCATGTCCTTGCAAATGGCAAGATTTCATTCTTTTTGATAGCTGAGTAATAATCCATTGTATAAATATCTCAACGTCTTTATCCATTCATCAGTATGTGGGTGTTTGGGCTCTATCCATAATTTGTTTATTATTAATAATGCTGCTATAAACATTGGGGTGCATGTGCCCCTTCAAATCAGTATGTTTGTAACCTTTGGGTAAATACCTAGTAGTGCAATTGCTTTGAGTCAATATTTTTGTATTCTTTAGGTAAATACCTTGTAGTGCAATCGATAGGTCATAGGGTATTTCTATTTTTAACTTTTTGAGGAAATTCCACACTCTTTTCCAGAGTAGCTGCACCAGTTTGTATTCCCAAACACAGCATAAGAGGGTTCCCCTTTCTCCACATCGTCACTAATATTTGTTGCTTCCTGTGTTGTTAATTTTAACCATTCTGACCAGTGTGAGGTGGTATCTTATTGTGCTTTGGATTTATATTTCCCTGATGATGAGTGCTTTTGAGTATCTTGTCATGTGCCTGGTGGCCATCTGGATATCTTCTTAGGAAAAATGCCTACTTATGCACTCTGCCAATTTATTGACCAGATTATTTGGTGAGTGTTGAGTTTGATAATTTCTTTTTAAGAAAGGATTTTATTTATTTACTCATAGAGACACAGAGACAGAAGCAGAAACACAGGCAGAGGGAGCAGCAGGCTCCTGATGGGGAGCCCCATATGGGACTTGATCCCAGGATCCTGGGATCACACCCTGAGCCAAAGGCAGATGCTCAACCCCTGAGCCACCAAGGTATCCCTAATTTCTTTATTAATTTGGATACTAACACTTTATCATATATGTCATTTGCAAATATCATCTCCCACTTCATAGGATGACTTTTAGTTTTGTTGTTTCCTGTGCAGAAGGTTTTTATCTTGAAAAAGTCACAATAGTTCATTTTTGTTTTTGTTTCCATTGCCTACAGAGACATTTCTAGTAAGAAGTTGCGATAGCTGAGGATGAAGAGGTTGCTGCCTGAGTTCTCCTCTAGGATTTTGATAGTTTTCTTTTTTAAATGATTTTATTTATTTATTTGAAAGAGAGACAGTGAGCAAGAGAGAAAACATGAGCAGGGGCAGAGGGAAATGGAGAAGCAGATTCCCCTGTTGAGCAGGTTGGCTGACATAAGGTTCAATCCCAGGACCCTGGGATCATGACCCAAGCCAAAGTCAGAGCTTAACTGACTGAGACCCAGGCACCCCAATTTTGAGGTTTTCTGTTTGACATTTAGGTCTTTCATCCATTTTGAATTTATTTTTGTGTATAGTGTAGGAATCTGGTCGTTTCATTCTTCTGCTTGTGGCTGCTTCATTCTTCAGTTTTCCCAACAACATTTATTGAAGAGGCTGTCTTTTCTCCATTGGGTATTCTTTCATGCTTTGTCAAAGATTAGTTGATCATATAGTTGTGGGTCCATTTCTGGGTTCTCTATTCAATCCCATTGATATATGTGTCTATTTTTGTGCCAGTACCATAGTATCTTCAAGACTACAGCTTTGTATTTAGGTTCAAGTCCAGAGTGATGATTCATATTTGTGTTTCAAGTTTGCTTTGGCTATCTGGGGTCTCTAGTGGTGCTACACAAATTTTAGGATGGTTTGTTCTAACTCTGTGAAAAATTTTCATGGTCTTTTCTTAGGGATTACATTAAACGTGTAGATTGCTTGGGTAGTATACACATTTTAACATTATTTGTTCTTCCAATCCATGATTATGTAATGCTTTTCCATTTCTTTGTGTCCTCTTCAATTTATTTCATGAGAATTCCATCATCTAATCTTTTACCTCTTTGGTTTGGCTTATTTCTAAGTATCTAATGGTTTTTGGTGCAATTGCAAATGGGATCAATTCCTTGTTTTCTCTTTCCTTCTTCATTATTTGTGTATAGAAATGCAACAGATTTTTGTACATTGATTTTGTATCTTGTGGCTGTTAAATTCATTTATAAATTTTAGCAATATTTTAGTGGACTCTTTCAAGTTTTCTTTATAGAGTATCTTGTTGCCTGTAAATACTGACAGTTTGACTTCTTTCTTACTGATTTGGATGCCTTTTATTTCTATTTGTTTTCTGTTACTGTGACTAAGTCTTCCAGTACTATGTTAAATAATAACGGTGAGGGAGGACATCCCTATCTTTTCCTGAATGTAGAGGAAGAAATCTCAGTTTTTCCCCCATTGGGGATAACGTTAGCAGTGAGTTTTTCATATATGACCCGTATAATGTTGAGGTATGTTATCCCTTTCCTACTTTGTTGGAAGTTTTTATCAAGAATGCTTGCTGTATTTCATCAAATGCTTTTTCTGCTTCAATTGAGGGGATCATACAATTCTTACACTTTTGTTTATTAATGTTGTATATCATATTGATTGATTTGCAAATATATAACCACCCCTGCAGCCCAGGAATAAATCCCACTTGATCATGTTGAATGGTTTGTTTAATGTACTGCTGGATTTGATTTGCTTTGTATCTTGTTGAGAATTTTTGCATCCATGTTCATCCATGATGTTGGCCAGTAATTCTTCTTTTTAGTGGGGTCTTTGTATGGGTTTGGAATCAAGGCAATACTGGCCTTATATGATGAGTTTGGAAATTTTCCTTCAATTTCTAATTTTTGCAACAGTTTGAGAAGAAGAAGTGTTACCTCTTCTTTAAATGTCTGGTAGAATTCCACTGGGAGGCCATATGACCTTGAACTTTTGTTTTTTGGGGGACATTTTTGATTATTGATTCAATTTCTTTGCTGGTTATTCATCTGTTCAAATTTTCTATTTTTTCCTGTTTCAATTTTGGTAGTTTGTATGTTCTAGGAATTTATCCATTTCTTCCAGATAGCCCAATTTGTTGGCATATAATTTTTTATACTATTTTCTTACAATTATTTGTATTTCTTTGTTGTGAGTTGCAATCTCTCTCCTTTCATTCTTGATTTTAATTATTTGAGTCTTTGTCTTTTCATTTTGATATGTCTGGCTAGAAATTTATAAATTTTATTCTTTCAAAGAATCAGCTCTTAGTTGCCTGATCTGTTCTACTGGGTTTTTTGTTTGTTTCTATATAATTTGTTTCTGCTCTGATCTTTATCATTTCCTTTCTTCTGCTTGCTTTAGGCTTTATTTGCTGTTCCTTTTCTAAGTCATTTAGGAGTATGTTTAGGTTGTGCATTTGAGACTTTTCTTGCTTCTTGAGGTAGTCCTACAGCTATATATTTCCCTCTAATGACTGCCTTTGACACATCCCAGAAATTCTGGACTATCATGTCTTCATTTTCATTTGCTTCCATATATTTTTAATCTCTTCTTTAATTTCCTGGTTAACCTATTCAGTAGTCATTAGGATATTCTTTTTAAAGATTTTATTTATTTATTCATGAGAAACACGGAGAGAAGCAGAGACATAGGCAGAGGGAGAAGCAGACTCCATGTAGGGAGGCTGATGTGGGATTTGATCCCAGGACCCTGGGATCATGGCCTGAGCCAAAGGCAGATGCTCAACCACTGAGCCACCCAGATGCCTCTAGGATATTCTTTAACCTCCATGTATTTGTGGTCTTTCCAAATGTTTTCTTGTGGTTGAATTCAAGTATCATAGCATTGTGCTCTGAAAGTATGCGTGGTATGATCACAAACTTTTTGTACTTGTTGAGGCCTGATTTGTGAACCAGCATGTGATCTATTCTGGAGAATATTCCATGTGCATTCAGAACATTGTGTATTCTGCTGATTTAGTATGAAACATTCTGAACATACCTGTTAAGTCCATGTGGTCCAATGTGTCATTCAAAGCCATTGTTTCCTTGTTCATTTTCTACTTAGATGATCTGTCCATTGCTGTGAGTTGTTAAGTCCCCTACCATGATTTTATCATTAGCAATGAGTTTGTTTCTGTTTGTAATTAATTAATTCATATTTTCCCATGCTCCCGCATTGAGGGTACAAAGATTTACAACTGTTAGTTGTTGTTGTTGGATAGACCCCTTAATTATGATATAGTACCCTTCTTCATCTCTTGTTACAGTCTTTGGTTTAAAAATCTAATTTGTTTGAAATATGTATGGCTTCTTTGGCTTTCTTTTCATGTCCATTAATATGATAAAAGGTTCTCCATCCACTCACTTTCAATCTGGAGGTGTCTTTAGGTCTAAAATGTGTCTCTTGAGGACAGCATGTAGATGGATCTTTTTTTTATTATCAATTCTGATAGCCTATGTCTTTTGATTAGTGCACTCAGTCCATTTTCATACAGAGTGGTTATT
The DNA here is from genome assembly GCF_003254725.2 of Canis lupus dingo. NCBI lineage: Eukaryota > Metazoa > Chordata > Mammalia > Carnivora > Canidae > Canis > Canis lupus. The sequence goes on from NC_064281.1 coordinate 69,099,127, forward strand.
GATAGATATGAATTTAGTGCATTGTATTACCTGTAAAATCATTTCTGGAGATTTTTCTCTTCGTTTTTAGTCTTGTTTTGCTCCTTTTTTCCCTCTGAAAGAGTCCCCTTTAATATTTCTTTTAGAGGTAGTTTAGTGGTGATGAATTCCCTTATCTTTCCTTTTCTGGGAAACTGTCTCTCCTTTTTTTTCTGAGTGGCAGCCTTGATGGATAAAATGTTCTTATTTGCATATATTTCCCAGTCAATATGTTGAACATATCATTGCCAATCTCTTCTGCCCTTACAGATTTCTGTGGAGACAACTGCTATAACCTTTCTTTGCTTTCCCTTGTAGGTTGATGATTTTTTCCCTTACTGATTTCAGGATTATCTCTGTATTTTGCAAATTTATGATATGTCTTGGTGTTGGGTGACATTTGTTAATTTTTATGGGAGTACTCCATGCCTTATGAATTTGGATGTTTGTTTCCTTCTGCAGACTAGGGAAGTTTTCAGCTATGATTTCATCCTATAAACCATCTGCTGCTTTTCCCTGTCTTTTCTTGGATTTCTTTGATACTAACGTTATTATATTTTATGGAGTCACTGAGTTCCCTATGTTTACATTCATGGTCTAATATTTTTCTTTCCCTCTTCTTTTCAGCTTCATTATGTTCCCTAATTTTATCTTCTACACCACTTACTCATTCTCTGCTTCTTCCATACTGTACAAATTATATCCATTTGGTTTTGCATCTTGATTTATAGCTTTTTTATTTCAACCTTACTAGGTTTTAGGTCTTTTATTTCTGTAGTAAAAAGTATCTCTGGATTCTTCTATGCTTTTCTCAAACCCAGCTATTATCCTTATAATTCTTGTTTTAAGTTCTAGTCAAGCATATTATATCTATTTTGATTTGATCCCTGACCATGACCTCTTCTTATTCTCTCTTTTGGGATGAATTCCTCCATCTTGTCATTTTATTTTGGTTTCTGTCTTTTGTGTGTTAAGAAAGCCTGTGCCTCGTCCTATATGCACTAAAGCTGAAGCTCTGTAGCACTCTATGATCAGTAGACCTGTGTGTGCAAGGTTTGTGCTCGTCCTCTGATGGAGGGGCCTGCAGCTGATCTGGCTCTCAGTCACACTTACCTCAGTAAAAAAGGCACGTGCAGAGTGCATGCGAGCATCTAGAGCTTCCACTGTGTTCTGTGCTACTCACTAAAGCCCATTCATTCTGATAGGAGGGGTAAAAATGGCTTCATCCCCCTCTCTTCCCTGGAGATGGGAGTCTTCACCCACTGCTATTCAAGAAGCCTTCAAAAAAGAGCAAAATCCCTCCTCTCTTATGTCTCAGGCTTCTGTCAGATCCCTGCCTTCACCCTTTCTGTGTCAACACTATCCACCTTCTGGCAGTGGTACCATGCTCCTGTGTTGTATATCTCATGCCTGGGTTTTACAACTCCAAATTTTAAGGACCCAGCATGACATGGACCTACACTGATCCTCTGGGGTAGGGCCTCCTCAGGCTGTGGCTGATACTGGTTTGTCCCAAAAAAGCAATTGCATGACTGCACAGGGGTTTGGAGTTTATGGCAAAGCACAGGAAAAAAACATTATCCAGGATAGCTGTCCTCAGCAGGTGTCTCTACTTGTATGATAATGAATGGGGGAGCTTAATAGTGCCTGCTGGCTCTTTTGTCCCTGAAAGGCAGTGTTCCCTCTCCCAAATACACTTCAAGAAGGGGAACTGTATCTCTCCCAGCATGTTCCTCTGCCTCTTCCCTTCTTCTCCACAGAAGCAATACTATACTTGTCAGGCTTGACACTGATGATGGTGCTGACTTTTAAAGCTTCAGATTTTCAGCTCTGCTGTTTGTAAAATTTTGCAATAATCATCCTTTCTTCTTTTCCCAGTCAGTGGTTTTGGTGAAGTATTTTTCTTGTGCAATACCTTGTATGATGCTTTATCTCCCCCCATCTCTCTCTGTCTCTCTCTGTCTCTCTGTCTCTCTCTCTCTTTCTCCCTACCTATCTCTCCTCTCTCCCTGATCAGGGCTCTCTCCCCTCTGCAGCACGTGGGATTCTTTTCTCCCCCAAATCACATCACTGCACCTTCTACCTTTAATGATGCTGCCTCTTTTCTCCCTTTAGTTGTGCAGTTTGGTCTCTCAGTCTTCAGGTCAATTTCATGGGTGTTTAGAATGATTTGGTAGATATCTAGTTATGTTCTAGAGAAACAAAAGCATAAGGTCCTCTTAGATCTCTGCCATCTTAACTCATCCTCTGTATATTAGAGAGGGAAATGGTTTCAGTTTTTCATCATTTCATGTCATGAGCGTGTGCCTCTTCAGAATTAGTATTGAAAATTTTATGCAGAGTCTGCTTATGGCCCTGAATTTTAAACAAAATTTTATCAATATTTGATTGTAATGGTTTGTAAATCAATTTTTATTTTTCAGCTTAAGAGCTAAACAACTCCCAGGATATGTTTTTAAAATGTGTTTGTTTTCTTTTTCATTGTTGTCATCTCATCTGTTTTGCTTCCTTCATTCATACCTCTTGACCCTTAGAAATAAGTCAAGATCCATTTTATTTTTTTTCTGATTTTTTAATTACCAAATTAGAAAATATTTTGAGAACTAATATTTAGACCACATTAAAATTGCAGTCTTAAAAATGAAAGCAAGCACATTACCTCTCTGCCTAAAGCTGCCTTTCTTTTTCACACTATTTTATTTGAACATTCTATGTTTATGTATTACCAGAGTTGATTATTAATTCCAACAATAAATTAGAATATTGTGTCTGTGTGATAATTATCACTGAAGTATAATCATTTTTTGAAGAGCGGAGTGTTATAGAATTTTATTTCAAAGATTGATTCTACCCAAAGTGTCTTGTGAAAGCACTGTTTTTTTTAAATATACATATACTTCAGCTAGTGTTATCATTCAGTTGCACTTCTTATGGATGAAATGTTTTATATTAAAAAAATTAATGTGCTATGTATATGCCAATGGCACTTAAAGTAGGCAATGCTCTTCATTAATCATTATATTTGTATAGAGATATTGCTTTCACCTTCACTTTTTCTATCTCTGACCTATTCCTTCTCTCTAAGCATTTCATCTTGGGTTTCATAATATTACAGAATTGCAGGGATCTTGTCTCATGGTGTCAAAGAACGAATTTCATGAACAACAAAGGGTGAAGTGAAGTGAAAGTTTATTAAGCAAAAGTGAGAACAGAAAGGAGAGAAAAGAGCTCTTTAGAGTGAGGGATCCTAAATGGGTTGCCACTGTAGGCTTTTAGTGGCAGTCTTTTGTTGAGAACTGACTAGGAAGCTTGTGACCTTGAGATTCTTGTGCCATCTTGATTTGGATAGGACTATTGATAATATCCTTATTGGCTTACTTCTTCTTTGAGGTCTGGTCATTTTCTGTGATTACAATGTAGCTGACAAAAAAAAAAAAATACTCCTTAACGTTCAGGGCCAGGTGATCTGGTTTGTTCCCTTAACTCTAGTTTTGCACACCTCAGCATTTCCCTACAATAGGGAATTCTGTGAACCTGGTCATGTAGCCTTCTCTGTGCTTATTCAGGACAGTCAGGGGCCTCCTATCTCTCCCTGCCTATAACCTAAGCTTTTCCTTACTCAATAATATTCTAATTTTATTCAAAACCAATTTTTAAAGAGGTTCAAAATATTGATCTTTAAAGTTTTTATATTTATTTATTTATTTTAAAGATTTTATTTATTCATGAAAAAAGAGAGAGATAGGCACAGACACAGGCAGAGGGAGAAGCAGGCTCCATGCAGGGAGCCTGACATGGGACTCAATTCCGGGTCTCCAGGATCACCCAGAGGCGGCGCTAAACCGCTGAGCCACCCGGGCTGCCCAAAAGTTTTTCATATTTATATACATATTATTAAATACATCAAGAAATCATTTTTACTGTTGATCTTAAAATTTTAACAAGAATAATTTTGATAATTGTCCAGGTCAACATATATCCAAGTGTCTATAAACATATAATTATTTTATTTAAAAATTGACTTTTGGGGGGAGGAGCAAGATGGCGGAAGAGCAGGGTCTCCAAATCACCTGTCTCCACCAAATTACCTAGAAAACCTTCCAATCATCCTGAAAATCTATGAATTCGGCCTGAGAATTAAAGAGAGAACAGCTGGAATGCTACAGTGAGAAGAGTTCGCGCTTCTATCAAGGTAGGAAGACGGGGAAAAAGAAGTAAAGAAACAAAGGCCTCCAAGGGGGAGGGGCCCGCGAGGACCCAGGCTGAGGCCGGGGCGAGTGTCCCCAGGACAGGAGAGCCCCGTCCCGGAGACGCAGGAGCTGCACCGACCTTCCCGGGGGGAAAGGGGCTCGCAGGGAGTTGAAGCAGGACCCAGGAGGGCGGGGATGCCCTCGGGCTCCCTGGGACAGTAACAGAGCAACTGCGCGCCCAGGACAGTGCGCCGAGCTCCCTAAGGGCTGCAGCGCGCACGGCGGGACCCGGAGCAGCTCGGAGGGGCTCGGGCGGCGGCTCCACGGAGGGGGCTGCGGCCCGGGAGCGCGAATCCACCAGCGCAGGCTCCGGAGCACAGGGCGCCGGGACACAGCCCAGGATCCCGCCTCCCCCGGGACAGGCAGAGGCCGGGAGGGCCCAGGACAGCAAGGACGCTCCTGCCCCAGCTGAGCACATCAGCAGCCCCGCCCCGGAGCCTCCAGGCCCTGCAGACGGAGTTCCTGCCGGAGCTGAATCCAGGTTTCCAGAGCTGCCCCGCCAACGGGGCTGTTCCTCCTGCGGCCTCACGGGGTAAACAACCCCCACTGAGCCCTGCACCAGGCAGGGGCACAGCAGCTCCCCCAACTGCTAACACCTGAAAATCAGCACAACAGGCCCCTCCCCCAGAACACCAGCTAGACTGACAACTTCCAGGAGAAGCCAAGGGACTTAAAAGTACACAGAATCAGAAGATACTCCCCGGTGGTTCTCTTTTTTTTGTTTTGTTTTGTTTTGTTTTGTTTTGTTTTGCTTTTTGATTTGTTTCCTTCCCCCACCCCCCTTTTTTTCTCCTTTCTTTTTCTTTCTCTTTTTCTTCTTTTTTTTCCTTTTTTTCTTCCCTTTTTTTTCTCTTTCTCTTTTCTTTCCTTCTTTCTCTCCTCTCTTTTTCTCTTTTTCCCAATACAACTTGCTTTTGGCCACTCTGCACTGAGCAAAATGACTAGAAGGAAAGCCTCAGCTCAAAATAAAGAATCAGAAACAGTCCTCTCTCCCACAGAGTTACAAAATCTGGATTACAATTCAATGTCAGAAAGCCAATTCAGAAGCACTATCATACAGCTACTGGTGGCTCTAGAAAAAAGTATAAAGGACTCAAGAGACTTCATGACTGCAGAATTTAGAGCTAATCAGGCAGAAATTAAAAATCAATTGAATGAGATGCAATCCAAACTAGAAGTCCTAACGACGAGGGTTAACGAGGTGGAAGAACGAGTGAGTGACATAGAAGACAAGTTGATAGCAAAGAGGGAAACTGAGGAAAAAAGAGACAAACAATTAAAAGACCATGAGGATAGATTAAGGGAAATAAACGACAGCCTGAGAAAGAAAAACCTACGTTTAATTGGGATTCCCGAGGGCGCCGAAAGGGACAGAGGGCCAGAATATGTATTTGAACAAATTCTAGCTGAAAACTTTCCTAATCTGGGAAGGGAAACAGGCATTCAGATCCAGGAAATAGAGAGATCCCCCCCTAAAATCAATAAAAACCGTTCAACACCTCGACATTTAATAGTGAAGCTTGCAAATTCCAAAGATAAAGAGAAGATCCTTAAAGCAGCAAGAGACAAGAAATCCCTGACTTTTATGGGGAGGAGTATTAGGGTAACAGCAGACCTCTCCACAGAGACCTGGCAGGCCAGAAAGGGCTGGCAGGATATATTCAGGGTCCTAAATGAGAAGAACATGCAACCAAGAATACTTTATCCAGCAAGGCTCTCATTCAAAATGGAAGGAGAGATAAAGAGCTTCCAAGACAGGCAGCAACTAAAAGAATATGTGACCTCCAAACCAGCTCTGCAAGAAATTTTAAGGGGGACTCTTAAAATTCCCCTTTAAGAAGAAGTTCAGTGGAACAGTCCACAAAAACAAGGACTGAATAGATATCATGATGACACTAAACTCATATCTCTCAATACTAACTGAATGTGAACGGGCTTAATGACCCCATCAAAAGGCGCAGGGTTTCAGACTGGATAAAAAAGCAGGACCCATCTATTTGCTGTCTACAAGAGACTCATTTTAGACAGAAGGACACCTACAGCCTGAAAATAAAAGGTTGGAGAACCATTTACCATCCAAATGGTCCTCAAAAGAAAGCAGGGGTAGCCATCCTTATATCAGATAAACTAAAATTTACCCCAAAGATTGTAGTGAGAGATGAAGAGGGACACTATATCATACTTAAAGGATCTATTCAACAAGAGGACTTAACAATCCTCAATGTATATGCCCCGAATGTGGGAGCTGCCAAATATATCAATCAATTATTAACCAAAGTGAAGAAATACTTAGATAATAATACACTTATACTTGGTGCCTTCAATCTAGCTCTTTCTATACTCGATAGGTCTTCTAAGCACAAGATCTCCAAAGAAACGAGAGCTTTAAATGATACACTGGACCAGATGGATTTCACAGATATCTACAGAACTTTACATCCAAACTCAACTGAATACACATTCTTCTCAAGTGCACATGGAACTTTCTCCAGAATAGACCACATATTGGGTCACAAATCGGGTCTGAACCGATACCAAAAGATTGGGATTGTCCCCTGCATATTCTCAGACCATAATGCCTTGAAATTAGAACTAAATCACAACAAGAAGTTTGGAAGGACCTCAAACACGTGGAGGTTAAGGACCATCCTGCTAAAAGATAAAAGGGCCAACCAGGAAATTAAGGAAGAATTAAAAGATTCCTGGAAACTAATGAGAATGAAGATACAACCGTTCAAAATCTTTGGGATGCAGCAAAAGCAGTCCTAAGGGGGAAATACATCGCAATACAAGCATCCATTCAAAAACTGGAAAGAACTCAAATACAAAAGCTAACCTTACACATAAAGGAGCTAGAGAAAAAACAGCAAATAGATCCTACACCCAAGAGAAGAAGGGAGTTAATAAAGATTCGAGCAGAACTCAACGAAATCGAGACCAGAAGAACTGTGGAACAGATCAACAAAACCAGGAGTTGGTTCTTTGAAAGAATTAACAAGATAGATAAACCATTAGCCAGCCTTATTAAAAAGAAAAGAGAGAAGACTCAAATTAATAAAATCATGAATGAGAAAGGAGAGATCACTACCAACACCAAGGAAATACAAACGATTTTAAAAACATATTATGAACAGCTATACGCCAATAAATTAGGAATTCTAGAAGAAATGGACGCATTCCTGGAAAGCCACAAACTACCAAAACTGGAACAGGAAGAAATAGAAAACCTGAACAGGCCAATAACCAGGGAGGAAATTGAAGCAGTCATCAAAAACCTCCCAAGACACAAGAGTGTCTTCCCAGGGGAATTTTATCAAACGTTTAAAGAAGAAACCATACCTATTCTCCTAAAGCTGTTTGGAAAGATAGAAAGAGATGGAGTACTTCCAAATTCGTTCTATGAGGCCAGCATCACCTTAATTCCAAAACCAGACAAAGACCCCACCAAAAAGGAGAATTACAGACCAATATCCCTGATGAACATGGATGCAAAAATTCTCAACAAGATACTGGCCAATAGGATCCAACAGTACATTAAAAAAATTATTTACCATGACCAAGTAGGATTTATCCCTGGGACACAAGGCTGGTTCAACACCCATAAAACAATCAATGTGATTCATCATATCAGCAAGAGAAAAACCAAGAACCATATGATCCTCTCATTGGATGCAGAGAAAGCATTTGACAAAATACAGCATCCATTCCTGATCAAAACTCTTCAGAGTGTAGGGATAGAGGGAACATTCCTCGACATCTTAAAAGCCATCTATGAAAAGCCCACAGCAAATATCATTCTCAATGGGGAATCACTGGGAGCCTTCCCCTAAGATCAGGAACAAGACAGGGATGTCCACTCTCACCACTGCTGTTCAACATAGTACTGGAAGTCCTAGCCTCAGCAATCAGACAACAAAAAGACATTAAAGGCATTCAAATTGGCAAAGAAAAAGTCAAACTCTCCCTCTTCGCCGATGACATGATACTCTACATAGAAAACCCAAAAGTCTCCACCCCAAGATTGCTGGAACTCATACAGCAATTCGGTAGCGTGGCAGGATACAAAATCAATGCCTAGAAGTCAGTGGCATTTCTATACACTAACAATGAGACTGAAGAAAGAGAAATTAAGGAGTCAATCCCATTTACAATTGCACCCAAAAGCATAAGATACCTAGGAATAAACCTAACCAAAGATGTAAAGGATCTATACCCTCAAAACTATAGAACACTTCTGAAAGAAATTGAAGAAGACACAAAGAGATGGAAAAATATTCCATGCTCATGGATTGGCAGAATTAATATTGTGAAAATGTCAATGTTACCCAGGGCAATATACACGTTTAATGCAATCCCTATCAAAATACCATGGACTTTCTTCAGAGAGTTAGAACAAATAATTTTAAGATTTGTGTGGAATCAGAAAAGACCTCGAATAGCCAGGGGAATTTTAAAAAAGAAAACCATATCTGGGGGCATCACTATGCCAGATTTCAGGTTGTACTACAAAGCTGTGGTCATCAAGACAGTGTGGTACTGGCACAAAAACAGACACATAGATCAGTGGAACAGAATAGAGAATCCAGAAGTGGACCCTGAACTTTATGGGCAACTAATATTCTATAAAGGAGGAAAGACTATCCATTGGAAGAAAGACAGTCTCTTCAATAAATGGTGCTGGGAAAATTGGACATCCACATGCAGAAGAATGAAACTAGACCACTCTCTTGCACCATACACAAAGATAAACTCAAAATGGATGAAAGATCTAAAGGTGAGACAAGATTCCATCAAAATCCTAGAGAAGAACACAGGCAACACCCTTTTTGAACTCGGCCATAGTAACTTCTTGCAAGATACATCCACGAAGGCAAAAGAAACAAAAGCAAAAATGAACTATTGGGACTTCATCAAGATAAGAAGCTTTTGCACAGCAAAGGATACAGTCAACAAAACTCAAAGACAACCTACAGAATGGGAGAAGATATTCGCAAATGACATATCAGATAAAGGGCTAGTTTCCAAGATCTATAAAGAACTTATCAAACTCAACACCAAAGAAACAAACAATCCAATCATGAAATGGGCAAAAGACATGAACAGAAATCTCACAGAGGAAGACATAGACATGGCCAACATGCACATGAGAAAATGCTCTGCATCACTTGCCATCAGGGAAATACAAATCAAAACCACAATGAGATACCACCTCACACCAGTGAGAATGTGGAAAATTAACAAGACAGGAAACAACCAATGTTGGAGAGGATGCGGAGAAAAGGGAACCCTCATACACTGTTGGTGGGAATGTGAACTGGTGCAGCCACTCTGGAAAACTGTGTGGAGGTTCCTCAAACAGTTAAAAATATACCTGCCCTACGACCCAGCAATTGCACTGTTGGGGATTTACCCCAAAGAGACAAATGCAATGAAACGCCGGGACACCTGCACCCCGATGTTTATAGCAGCAATGGCCACGATAGCCAAACTGTGGAAGGAGCCTCGGTGTCCAACGAAAGATGAATGGATAAAGAAGATGTGGTTTATGTATACAATGGAATATTACTCAGCTATTAGAAATGACAAATACCCACCATTTGCTTCAACGTGGATGGAACTGGAGGGTATTATGCTGAGTGAAGTAAGCCAGTCGGAGAAGGACAAACATTATATGTTCTCATTCATTTGGGGAATATAAATAATAGTGAAAGGGAATATAAGGGAAGGGGGAAGAAATGTGTGGGAAATATCAGAAAGGGAGACAGAACGTAAAGACTGTTAACTCTGGGAAACGAACTAGGGGTGGTAGAAGGGGAGGAGGGTGGGGGGTGGGAGTGAATGGGTGACGGGCACTGGGGGTTATTCTGTATGTTGGTAAATTGAACACCAATAAAAAATAAATTAAAAAAATAAATAAAAAATGACTTTTGAATCGGAGAAGGACAAACAGTGTATGTTCTCATTCATTTGGGGAATATAAATAATAGTGGAAGGGAATATAAGGGAAGGGAGAAGAAATGTGTGGGAAATATCAGAAAGAGAGACAGAACATAAAGACTCCTAACTCTGGGAAACGAATTAGGGGTGGTGGAAGGGGAGGAGGGCGGGGGTTGGGGGTGAATGGGTGACGGGCACTGAGGGGGACACTTGGGATGAGCACTGGGTGTTATTCTATATGTTGGTAAATTGAACACCAATAAAAATTATTTTATTATTAAATAAATAAATAAATAAATAAATAAATAAATAAATAAAAAATAAAAATTGACTTTTTGGCAGCTCTGGTGGCTCAGCGGTTTAGCGGCGTCTTTGGCCTAGGGCGTGATCCTGGAGACCCAGGATAGAGTCCCACGTCAGGCTCCCTGTGTAGAGCCTGCTTCTCACTCTGCTTGTGCCTCTGTGTGTGTGTATCATGAATAAATAAAGTCTTTTAAAATTTAAATAGATAAAAATTAAAAAAAATAAAAATCGACTTTTTAAAATTATCCCCAGATCAAGCATGATCTTAACGTTTTCAAGGAAGTCCATAATGCAAAGCCTAAATTTATTTTCCTGGGAAATAATGATAATGATCTCTAATCCCTAGCACTCTAATTGTGAGAAATAAATTGTAGTTGTGAAAATAGCTGTATTATAGATAAAGTGTCTTAATCAAGTTAAGAATACATCTATTGGGTCATCCTCATATTAGTGTCTGTTGATTTTTGTTTCTTCCTATTACTTTTTTTTTCTGCATTGGAGCACATTTGGAGGCAGAGCAATCTGTTAAGTCAAAACCAATGTTCTTCTTTATATTCCATTTCCTGTAGGAGGTTCCATGAGAAAATTTCAATAGAGAACTCTACTTTGCTATCACTGGCAATAAAACTAGAAAATCCACTGAGTTCTTACAAAATTTTGAGTTCAAAAATATATTCCCTTTAGAGAATGGACTAATCACTACTGAAGAGGCCAGCAAATAGCATAGGCTTGGTCTGATTTTAAGGAAAAGAAAACATTATAAGAGACAGATTTTATGAGTTATCCGTTTTCTACCTTATCTATCTCAGTTGTCACATTCTTTACCAAGTGAAGTTGAAAGTACATTGCAATCCATTACAATTTATATTTGTTTAGTTAAATTAATATAACATATTGTGAATAAGACAAATAAATAAATAAGACAAATAAATAAATAAATTTATTGTTTTTAACTTTATTAAACTCTTTTTCTAGCTTTCATTCCTGGACTAAAGAAAGGTACAGTATAAAACAATATAAACCATAATCATGTATATTTCATTTTAAAAACAAATTGCTGATTTGTGTTTGTTTTAAGAAGTCTTAGCCTTTTCATTTCTCATAAACATTGCGATTTCAACTGTTTCAAACACATTTTTAGTATGTTTAACATGAACTGATATTTTAAAAAGGTATTCAGTCAGTTTGGTATCTTGTATAACTGAAACTGGATGTTTTTTCCAAGTTATATGTAATTAATATTTAGATAGAAAACTTAACATGACCTTATAGTCATTTTTGACTTAATGTAATTACTTTTAAATTACCTCCAGATTTAATTATTCATTTTTATTCTTTTACAGTTTAAGCATATTCAATATTTTGTCTGAGGAGGCATTCAAGATACAATTCTACTTTTCTATATTTTTTATTCAAATTAGATTATAAATTGCATATATTGTTTACATACCTAACAAAATAATCCATTTACATGCTTTGTGAACTTGTAAATAATATGCATTTTCTTTGCCAAATTATAATGTCTGATTACATGTGAATCTGTATAAGTTAAGGTTAACAGAAAACAAATTTCTTTAATTATGGAGCTTATACAATTAGTTCAAATGCATATTGTTTTATTGTGCCAATAAAGTTTTCAAATGCCCCAGAATATTTTGAATGCTCCAAAACTATTTGCAGTCTGTGTATACACACCTATATCTTTATTATCTACATATTTGAGGATGGACCTGACATGTTGTTCTATTGTTATTTAAAACAATAATTTATTTCACTTCATATGCTTTTATCTCAAAATGTAATTTACAGTCCTTTGATATTTTGGCCAAGTAGAAATTATATTCAAAAAATAAATTTTCCTTAAATCAGTCAGAAAAATCTCAATTGTTATGTAAAGAACCTCACCACTGATCTTTAATTTTGACACACCATCTACACTAGCAGCATGCTCTTTGTGTGTGTGTGTGTGTGTGTGTGTGTGTTTTAAATGTTATTAATGCTTTAGCCTTTTTATATTGTGGTCAACATTTCTTGTGTGAGTTTGAGTACGTAATGTTTATAGGGTCATTCAGGTGAAAGTGCATGAATTGCATGTGTTTTCATTTTGTATCTTTCCTTCCCATTAGTTTTTAGGAATCTTCTGATAAATGCTATTGAGGAATAATAACTATCTAATAGTTGTGGGAACTTGTTTGTGGTTGTGAAAAAAGTGAAGGTGTTATTAGTATGAAAGTATAATTAGGATACAATGCTATATTATTTTGAGGCATATAAGAGAGTGATTCAATAATTATATATAATACTCAGTGCTTACCATGGTAAGTATAGTCACTACCTTTTCCTATACAATGGCATTACAATATTATTGACTATATTCTCTATGTTGTACTTTTCATCTCTGTGACATATTAATTTTACAAATGGAAGTTTGTATATCTTAATCCCATTTATCTACTATTCCCATCCTCCCATTCACCTTCCCTCTGGCAACTACCAGTTTGTCTTCTGTATTTAAGAGTATGTTTTTGTGATTTTTTTTTGTTTTGTTTTTAGATTTAACATATAAGTGAAATCATATAGTATTTCTCATTCTCTGACTTAGTTCCCTTGGCATAATACTTTCTAGGTCCATCCATGTTGTTGCAGATTGCAACATCTCATTCTTTTTCATGGCTAAGTAATATTTGGTTGTATACATATACCACATCTTCCTTATCTCTTTATTTATTGAGAGACACGTAGGTTGATAACATATCATGCCTATTATAAATAATGCTAAAATAAAGAGGGGTGCATATATCTTTTCAAATTAGTGTTTTTGTTTTCTTTGGTTAAATACCCGGTAGTGGGATGACTGGATCATATGGCATTTCTACATTTAATTTTTTGAAGAACATACATAGTGTTTTCCACAGTGGCTGCACCAGTTTGCATTTTCACCAACAGTGCACAAGTGTTTCTTTTTATCTACATCCTCACCTGCACTAGTTGTTTCTTGTGTTTTCTTATTTTATCCACTGTGACAAGGTGCAAAGCGGTATCTTACTGTGTACCAATTTTCATTCCCACCAACAGTGCACAAGGGTTCACTTTTCCCTGCATCCTCATCAACATTTATCATTTTTTTTGGTCTTTTTAATACTAGTCATTCTGACTGGCATGAGGTAATATCTCATTGTGATTTTGATTGGGATTTTCCTGATCATTAGCAATGTGGAGCATCTTTTCATGTGTCTGTTGGCAAACTGTATGTCTTCTTTGAAAATATATCTATTCAGGTCCTCTGCTCATTTTTTAATCTGGTTGTTTTTGGTGTTGAATTGTATAGATTCTTTATATATTTTGGATGTTAACCCTTTATTAGATACATCATTTACAAATATCTTCTCCCATTCAGTGGATTGCCTTTTCATTTGGTTGACAGTTTCCTTCACTCTGCAAGACCTTTTTGTTTTGGTGTTGTGCTAATACTTTAATTTGCTTTTGTTTTCTTAACCTGAGGAGATACCTCCACAAAAATGTTGCTGGGGTCTATTTCTGAGAGATTGTTGCCTACATTTTCTTTTAGGACTTTCATGGTATCAAGTCTCATATTTAGGTTTTTAATCTAGTTTGCATTTTTTTTGTATATGGTGTAATAAGTGCTCCAGTTTCATTCTTTTGCATGTAGTTGTCCCGTTTTCCCAGAGCAATTTATTGACAAGACTGTCTTTTCCCCCATTGAATCTTCTTCCCTGTTTTGTCATAGATTGAATGGTCATATATATGTGGGTTTATTTCTAGGATTTCTATCCTATTTTATTGATCTGTGTGCCTATTTTTGTACTAGTGTTTTGATTACTGTAGCATTGAAGTGTGTCTTGAAATATGGGATTGTGATAACTCCAGCCTTGTTCTTTGTCAAGATTGTTTTTGGTGTTTTATACAAATTTTAGGATTTTTTTTTAAAGTAAGTTGGGGATCTTTTTTTTTAAAGATTTTATTTATTTATTCATGAGAGACACAGAAGAGAGAGAGGCAGAGACACAGGCAGAGAGAGAAGCAGGCTCCATGCAGGGAGCCCAACATGGGACTCAATCCTGGGTCTCCAGGACCACACCCTGGGCTGAAGGTGGTGCTAAACCGCTGAGCCACCTGGGCTGCCCAAATTTTAGGATTATTTGTACTAGTTTTGTGAAAAATGTTATCGGTAATATGATAATGATTACAATGAATCTGTAGATTGCTCTGGGTAGTATGGCCATTTTGACAATACTGATTTTTCTAACCCATGAGTATGGTGTGAATTTTCATTTCTTTGTGTTGTCTTCAATTACTTTCATCAATATCTTAACAGTTTTCAGAGCATAAGTCTTTAACTTCCTTGGTTAAATTTGTTCCTAGCTATTTTTTGGTGCAATTTCAAATGTGATTATATTCTTAATTTCTCATTGTGCTACTTCATTATTAGTGTATGGAAATGCAAAATATTTCTGCATGTAAATTTTATATCCTATAACTTTACTGAATTCATTAATCAGTTCGAATAGTTTTTTTTTTTTTTTTTTGGTGGAATCTGGGCTTATATATATAAAATCCTATATCATGTATCATGTCATCTGCAAATAGCAGTGGTTTTACTTTTTCCTTGCCAATTTGGATGCTTTTTAATTTCTTGTTCTTGTCTGATCACTATAGCTATGACTTCCAGTACTATATTGAATAGAGTGCTGAGAGTGGCATCTTTGTCTTGTTCCAGATCTTAGAATAAAAGCTTTCAGTATTTCACCATTGAGCATGATGTTACCTGTGGGTTTTTAAAATATGACCTTTTTAATATTCATATGTACTCCCTCTGAATCTACTTTGTTGAACAAATGTATTTCGTTATGTGTGTTTTCCACAACTATTGAGATGATCATATGGTTTTTATCCCCTTTTAATGTAATATATCCTATTAACTGATGTGTCAATATTGAATTACTTTTCATCTCTGGAATCAATTCCACTTGATTATGGTAAAAGGGCCTTTTCATGCATGTTAAATGTGATTTCCTAATATTTGGTAAGAGCTTTTTGCATCTATGTTCATCAGAGATATTGGCCCATAGTTCTCTTTTTCTATTGTGTCTTTATCTGCGTTTGGTATCCAGATAATGGCCTCGTAGAATAATTTGGAAGTTTTCCTTCCTCTTCTAATTTCTGGAATAGTTTGAGAAGAAAAAAAATATTAACTCTTCTTTAAATGTTGTGTAGAATTTATCTGTGAGGCCATCTCATCCTGAACTCTTATTTGTTGGGAGTTTTTTTTGATTAATCATTCAATTTCATTACTCATGATCAGTCTGTCCAAATTTTCAATTTCTTCCTGATTCAGTTTTGGAAGATTTTATGTTTCTAGGAATTTATCCATGGCTTCTAGGTTGCCCAATTTATTCTCTTATATCCTTCATATTTCTGTGATCTCACTTGTTATTTATCCTCCTTGATTTCTGATTGATTTATTTGAGCCTTCTCTCCTTTTCCTGATGAGTCTGACTAAAGATTTATCAGTTCATTTATCTTTTCAAAGAGCCAGCTCTTGGTTTCATTGATCTTTTCTATTGTTTTTTAGTCTTTCTTTCATTTATTTTCACTATAATTTTTATTATTTTCTCACTTTTAGTAGCTTTGGGATTTGTTCTTTTTCTAGCACTTTTAGGTGTAAAATTGTTTATTTGATATTTTTTCCTGTTTCTTGAGTTAGGTATGTATTGCTATAAACTTCCTTCCTAGAACTGTATTTGCTGCATTCCAAAGATCTTGAACTGTTGTGCTTCCCTTTTCACTTGTCCATGTATTTTTTTATTTCCTCTGATTTTTTCATTGACCCATTGTTTGTTTAGCCTTCATGTGTATACTTTTTTCTTGTTTTTTTTTTTTTGTAATTCATTTCTAGTTTCATACTGTTGTGGTCAGAAAAAATGCTTGATATAATTTTAATCTTAAATGTGGGGCAGCCCGGGTGGCTCAGCAGTTTAGCACGCCTTCAGCCCAGGGTGTGATCCTGGAGTCCCAGGATCGAGTTCTGCGTTGGGCTCCCTGCATGGAGCCCGCTTCTCCCTCTGCCTGTGTCTCTACATCTCTCTCTCTCTCTCTCTCTCTCTCTCTGTGTCTCTCATTAATAAATAAATGAAATCTTTAAAAAAAATCTTAAGTGTGAAGACTTGTTTTGTGACCTAACATGTAACCTATCCTGAAGAATGTTCCATAAGAACTTGAATAGAATGTCTGCTGGTTTTGCACAGAATGTTCTGTATATATATCTATTAGGCTGATCTAGTCTAATGTGTCATTCAAAGCTAATTTACTTGTTGACTTTGTATCTGGATAATCTATCCATTGATGTAAGTAGGGTGTTAAAGTTTCCTACTATGATTGTATTACTGTCAATTTCCTTCTTTATGTCTACTAATATTTACTTTATGTGTTCAGGTGCTCCAATTTTGGTTGTATAGATATTTATAATTGTATCCTCTTGCTAGATTGATTTTTTTTTTACTATTATGTACTACTTTTCTTTATCTCTTGCTATAGTCTTGGTTTTAACATCTGTTTTGTTTAATATAAGTATTGCTACCACAGCTTTGTTCTTGTTTTTATTTGTTTGTTTTGCTTCCATTTGCATGGTACATATTTTTCTATCCCTTCACTTTCAGTATATATGGATTAGGGTTGAAGTTAGTCTTTTGTAGGCAACATTTAGATAAGTCTTTTTTTAATAAAAATTCATTAATTAATATTTTATCCATTCGGTCACCTTATGTCTCTTGATTAGAGATTTTAGTCCGTTTACATTTAAATTAATTATTGATAGGTATGTACTCATTGCCATTTTGTTGTTTTCTATTTGTTTTTCATAGTTCTGTTGTTTCCTCTCTTGCTGTCTTTGATGTGGTTTGATGATTTTCTTTAGTGTTATGCTTGGTTTCCTTTTTCTTTATTGATTTTGGTTCTATTAAAAGTTTTTGATTTGTGGTTATCATCATGTTCATATATAATATCTTAAGCATATAGCAGTCCATATTAAGTATGTTCACTTAAGTTCAAACCCATCTAAAAGCATTCAACTTTTATTTCCCTCTATATTTTATGTATGTGATATCTTATTTTACATTTTTTAAAAAAGTTTATGTATCCCTTGCCTAATTTTGGTAGATGTAATTTATTTTAACTACTTTTTTGTGTTAACCTCTATACTGGCTTTACAAGTGATTAACCTACTATATTTTCTATATATTTGCTTTTACCTCTGATTTTTTCCCTTTTATAACTTATTTCTAGTTATGGCCTTTTCTTTACACTTAAAGAATCCACTTTAAAATTTCTTCTGAGGCTTGTTTAAAGGTGAAAAGTAACTTTTGCTCGGGAAACTTTTTTGCTTCTTCTATTCTAAATGTTAACATTGCTGGGTGGAGCATTCTTGGTTGCATTTTTTTTTACATGCCACTATATTCTGGCCGGCAGTTTCTTCTGAAAAATTAGCTGATAGCCTCATGGGGTTTTTCTTTTAAGATATTTTTTTCTTTTCCTGCTTTTAAAATTCTCCTTGTCTTTACTTTTTGCTATTTGAATTACTATATGTTTTGGTGTGGTCTTCCTTCAGTTTATATTGCTAAGGTAAATCTTTGCTTCCTAGACTTGGATGTCTGTTTTCTTACTCAATTTAAAGAGATTTTCAGGGATTCCTGGGTGGCACAGCGGTTTAGCGCCTGCTTTTGGCCGAGGGCACGATCCTGGAGACCCAGGATCGAGTACCACGTCGGGCTCCAGGTGCATGGAGCCTGCTTCTCCCTCTGCCTGTGCCTCTGCCTCTCTCTCTCGCTCTCTCTCTGACTATCATAAAAAAGAGGTTTTCAGTTATTATTATTATTATTTTTTAAAATAAATTTATTTTTTATTGGTGTTCAATTTACCAACATACAGAATAACACCCAGTGCTCATCCCGTCAAGTGCCCCCCTCAGTGCCCATCACCCATTCACCGCCACTCCCCGCCCTCCTTCCCTTTCACCACCCCTAGTTTGTTTCCCACAGTTAGGAGTCTTTATGTTCTGCCTCCCTTTCTGATATTTCCCACACATTTCTTCCCTTCCCTTATATTCCCTTTCATTATTATTTATTTTCCCCAAATGAATGAGAACATACAATGTTTGTCCTTCTAAGATTGACTTACTTCACTCAGCATAATACCCTCCAGTTCCATCCACGTTGAAGCAAATGGTGGGTATTTGTCGTTTCTAATGGCTGAGTAATATCCATTGTATACGTAAACCACATCTTCTTTATCCACTCATCTTTCGATGGACACTGAGGCTCTTTATATAATTTGGCTATTGTGGCCATTGCTGCTAGAAACATCGGGATGCAGGTGTCCCGACGTTTCATTGCATCTGAATCTTGGGGGTAAATCCCCAAGAGTGCAATTGCTGGGTCTAGGGCAGGTCTATTTTTAACTCTTTGAGGAACCTCCACACAGTTTTCCAGAGTGGCTGCACCAGTTCACATTCCCACCAAAAGTGTAAGAGGGTTCCCTTTTCTCCGCATCCTCTCCAACATTTGTGGTTTCCTGCCTTGTTAATGTTCCCCATTCTCACTGGTGTGAGGTGGTATCTCATTGTGGTTTTGATTTGTATTTCCCTGATGGCAAGTGATGCAGAGCATTTTCTCATGTGCATGTTGGCCATGTCTATGTCTTCCTCTGTGAGATTTCTGTTCATGTCTTTTGCCCATTTCAAGATTGGATTGTTTGTTTCTCTGCTGTTGAGTTTAAGAAGTTCTTTATAGATCTTGGAAACTAGCCCTTTATCTGATACATCATTTGCAAAATCTTCTCCCATTCTGTAGGTTGTCTTTTAGTTTTGCTGACTGTATCCTTTGCTGTGCAAAAGCTTCTAATCTTGATTAAGTCCCAATAGTTCATTTTTGCTTTTTTTTCTTTTACCTTCATGGATGTATCTTGCAGCAAGTTACTGTGGCTGAGTTCAAAAAGGGTTTTGCCTCTGTTCTCCTCTAGGATTTTGATGGAATCTTGTCTCACCTTTAGATCTTTCATCCATTTTGAGTTTATCTTTGTGTATGGTGAAAGAGAGTGGTCTAGTTTCATTCTTCTGCATGTGGATGTCCAATTTTCCCAGCACCATTTATTGAAGAGACTGTCTTTCTTCCAATGGATAGTCTTTCCTCCTTTATCGAATATTAGTTGACCATAAAGTTCAGGGTCCACTTCTGGGTTCTCTATTCTGTTCCATTGATCTATGTGTCTGTTTTTGTGCCAGACCACACTGTCTTGATGACCACAACTTTGTAGTACAACCTGAAATCTGGCATTGTGATTCCCCCAGATATGGTTTTCTTTTATAAAATTCCCCTGGCAATTCGGGGTCTTTTCTGATTCCACACAAATCTTAAAATAATTTGTTCTAACTCTCTGAAGAAAGTCCATGGTATTTGGATAGGGATTGCAGTAAACGTGTATATTGCCCTGGGTAACATTGACATTTTCACACTATTAATTCTGCCAATCCATGAGCATGGAATATTTTTCCATCTCTTTGTGTCTTTCTCAATTTCTTTCAGAAGTGTTCCATAGTTTTTAGGGTATAGATCCTTTACCTCTTCGGTTAGGTTTATTCCTAGGTATCTTATGCTTTTGGGTGCAATTGTCAATGGGATTGACTCCTTAATTTCTTTCTTCAGTCTCATTGTTAGTGTATAGAAATGCCACTGACTTCTGGGCATTGATTTTGTATCCTGCCACGCTACCAAATTGCTGTATGAGTTCTAGCAATCTTGGGGTGGATGCTTTTGGGTTTTCTATGTAGAGTAACATGTCATCGGCGAAGAGGGAGAGTTTGACTTTTTCTTTGCCAATTTGAATGCCTTTAATGTCTTTTTGTTGTCTGATTGCTGAGGCTAGGACTTCCAGTACTATGTTGAATAGCAGTGGTGAGAGTGGACATCCCTGTCTTGTTCCTGATCTTAGGGGAAAGGCTCCCAGTGCTTCCCCATTGAGAATGATATTTATTGTGGGCTTTTCATAGATGGCTTTTAAGATGTCGAGGAATGTTCCCTCTATCCCTACACTCTGAAGAGTTTTGATCAGGAATGGATGCTGTAGTTTGTCAAATGCTTTCTCTGCATCTAATGAGAGGATCATATGGTTCTTGGTTTTTTTCTTGCGGATATGATGAATCACATTGATTGTTTTACGAGTGTTGAACCAGCCTTGTGTCCCGGGGATAAATCCTACTTGGTCATGGTGAATAATTTTCTTAATGTATTGTTGGATCCTATTGGCTAGTATCTTGTTGAGAATTTTTGCATCCATGTTTATCAGGGATATTGGTCTGTAATTCTCCTTTTTGGTGGGGTCTTTGTCTGGTTTTGGAATTAAGGTGATGCTGGCCTCATAGAACGAATTAGGAAGTACTCCATCTCTTTCTATCTTTCCAAACAGCTTTAGTAGAATAGGTATGATTTCTTCTTTAAACATTTGATAGAATTCCCCTTGGAAGCCATCTGGCCCTGGACTGTTGTGTCTTGGGAGGATTTTGATGACTGCTTCAATTTCCTCCCTGGTTATTGGCCTGTTCAGGTTTTCTATTTCTTCCAGTTCTAGTTTTTGTAGTTTGTGGCTTTCCAGGAATGAGTCCATTTCTTCTAGATTGCCTAATTTTTTGGTGTATAGCTTTCATAATATGTTTTTAAAATCGTTTGTATTTCCTTGGTTTTTGTAGTGATCTCTCCTTTCTCATTCATGATTTTATTAATTTGAGTCTTCTCTCTCTTCTTTTTAATAAGGCTGGCTAATGGTTTATCTATCTTAATTCTTCAAAGAACCAACTCCTGGTTTTGTTGTTCTGTTTCACAATTCTTCTAGTCTCGATTTCGTTGAGTTCTGCTCGAATTTTAATTAACTCTCTTCTTCTGCTGGGTGTAGGGTCTATCTGCTGTTTTTTCTCTAGCTCCTTTATGTGTAAGGTTAGCTTTTGTATTTGAGTTCTTTCCAGTTTTTGAATGGATGCTTGTATTGCAATGTATTTCCCCCTCAGGACTGCTTTTGCTGCATCCCAAAGATTTTGAATGGAGAGGTCAGCTGTTACACTAATACTTCTCCCCATAAAAGTCAGGGATTTTGTGTCTCTTGCTGCTTTAAGGATCTTCTCTTTATCTTTGGAATTTGCAAGCTTAACTATTAAATGTCGAGGTGTTGAATGTTTTTTATTGATTTTAGGGGGGCATCTCTCTATTTCCTGGATCTGAATGCCTGTTTCCCTTCCCAGATTAGGAATGTTTTCAGCTAGAATTTGTTCAAATACATATTCTGGCCCTCTGGCCCTTTTGGCGACCTCGGGAACCCCAATTAAACGTAGGTTTTTCTTCCTCAGGCTGTCGTTTATTTCCCTTAATCTATCTTCATGGTCTTTTAATTGTTTGTCTCTTTTTTCCTCAGTTTCCCTCTTTGCTATCAACTTGTCTTCTATGTCACTCACTCGTTCTTCCACCTCGTTAACCCTCGTCGTTAGGACTTCTAGTTTGGATTGCATCTCATTCAATTGATTTTTAATTTCTGCCTGATTAGCTCTAAATTCTGCAGTCATGAAGTCTCTTGAGTCCTTTATGCTTTTTTCTAGAGCCATCAGTAGCTGTATAATAGTGCTTCTGAATTGGCTTTCTGACATTGAATTGTAATCCAGATTTTGTAACTCTGTGGGAGAGAGGACTGTTTCTGATTCTTTATTTTGAGCTGAGGCTTTCCTTCTAGTCATTTTGCTCAGTGCAGAGTGGCCAAAAACAAGTTGTATTGGGCAAAGTAGAAAAAGAGAGGAGAGAAAGAAGGAAAGAAAAGAGAAAAAGAAAAAAAGAAAAAAGGAAGAAAAAAAGGAAAAAAAGAGAAGAAAAAGAGAAAGAAAAAGAAAGAATTGGAAAACAAATTGGTGGGGGAAGCAATCAGAAATCAAAAAGAAAAAACAACAACAAGAAAAACACACGGGGGAGTATCTTCTGATTCTGTATACTTTAAGTCCCTTGACTTCCCCTGGAACTTGTCCTTCTAGCTGGTCTTCTGGGGGAGGGGCCTGTTGTCCTGATTTTCAGGTGTTAGCACTTGGGGGAGCTGCTCTGCCCCCTGCCTGTGCAGGCTCAGTTGGGTTTTTTTTTTTTTTTTTACCCCGTGAGGCCCCAGGAGGAACAACCACAGTGGCGGCGGCGATCTCTGGAGCCCTGGATTCAGCCCCCGCAGTAACTCCAGAGCTCTCCGTCTGCAGGGCCTGGAGGCTCTGGGGCGGGGCCGCTGATCTGCTCAGCTCGGGGCAGGATCGTCCTTGCTGTCCTGGGCTCTCCCGGCCTCTACCTGTCCGGGGGGAGGCCGGATCCTGGGCTGTGTCCAGGCGCCCTGTGCTCTGGGGCTGCGCTGTTGGATTCGCGCTCCGGCCGAGCAGCCCCCTCCGCGGAGCCGCCGCCGGAGCCCCTCCGAGCTGCTCCGGGTCCCGCAGTGCGCGCTGCAGCCCTTAGGGAGCTCGGCGCACTCTCCCGGGGCGCAGGTGTCTGTTAGAGTCCCAGGGAGCCTGAGGGCATCCCCGCCCTCCGGGGTCCTGTTCCAACTCCCTGCGAGGCCTTTCCGCCCGGGAAGGTCGGTGCAGCTCCTGCTCCTCCGGGACGGGGCTCTCCTGTCCTGGGGACACTCGCCCCGGCCTCAGCCCGGCTCCTCGCGGGGCCCCTCCCCCTTGGAGGCCTTTTGTTTCTTTATTTCTTTTTTCCCGTCTTCCTACCTTGATAGAAGCACGAACTCTTCTCACTGTAGCGTTTCAGCTGCTCTCTCTTTAAATCTCAGGCCGAATTCGTAGATTTTCAGGATGATTTGAAGGTTATCTAGGTAATTTGGTGGGGACAGGTGATTTGGGGACCCTGCTCTTCCGCCATCTTGCCCCTCCTCCAGTTATTATTTTTTGAAATAAATTTTCTGCCCCCTTCTCTCTCTTCTCATTGATGTGCCCTTGGGATGCTGTGAGCTCAGGAACCTCTTAGTTTGTCATCTTCCTTCCTCTCAAGTCCAGATGTTTTTTATCATAACATTCAGAGGAATGGTGGAAAGAGCATTTGAATTTAAGCCAGATCATCTTGAGTTCTAATGACAGTCCTACCTGACTAGATATGTATATCTGACCAAGTTACTTAAACTTGAGTCTATATTTTATTTTTTCTCATGTTTAAAAAATTGTAGTAATCATGTTTATACTTAACCCTCACAGAGTGAACTTTCATTAGTACACCAATGAGCCCTGATCATTGCAAAGAAACTTATTTTAAATTTTGCTCTAATTGTGTATTTATTTAGTATATTCATAAGGCAGTTGGGTTCTTACTCCAAGCTGCACTGAAACACCATAGTACTTTTTGTGGTTATATTTTATAATTTTCATATCATAATTTATATATCCACTTTCCATTATCAGCTTATTTGAATAGACTTGATATTATTTATATCACTTAATACAATTTCTTAAGCATGTTTTGTGTAACTAAATGCTAGCACATAATAGGAAGAAGCCTTCTATGGCTCTAATCATAAATTTATGAGACTAAGATTATTTTATTCATTCAACTGGTCTACTGTAGGCTGACTGTTTACCAGAGATGAAATTGAGTTATTTCCTTAAATAAAAAAAATATGTAGGCTTTTTCCCTCATAGTAAATTATATATATATTTAAGTATTTTTTCATATATATATATATCAAGTTCTTTTTTTTTAATTTTTATTTATGATAGTCACAGAGAGAGAGAGGCAGAGACACAGGCAGAGGGAGAAGCAGGCTCCATGCACCAGGAGCCCGACATGGGATTCGATCCCAGGTCTCCAGGATCATGCCCTGGGCCAAAGGCAAGCACCAAACCCCTGCGCCACCCAGGGATCCCTATATATCAAGTTCTTAGTAGCAAAAGAAAACCTTCTACTCCTGAGAAGGCTTTACTTGTCTTCAAGAAGGAAATTGCAAATATATACTTGTCATTTCATTTGTTCTATTATATTTGTTTGCAAGTATCTTCCTTTTTCTTGGACATGTTTTAATTCAAGATTGAGTTTCAGGGATGCCTGGGTGGCTCAGTGATTTAATGCCTGCCTTCAGCCCGGGGAGTGATTCCTGGAGTCCCAGGATCTAGTCCTGCATGGGGCTCCCTGCATGAAGTATGCTTCTCCCTCTGTCTGTGTCTCTGCCTCTCTCTCTGTGTCTCTCATGAATAAATAAATAAAATCTTTAAAAAAAGACAGAGTTTCAGATATAATTTATTAATTACATTTTGTATTTTCATTGAGGTTTATCGCTTGAGAAATAGAATGTAAACTGGTTTGTTTACCTTCAGTCATTTGTCTGCTTTCCACAATAATGCTCAGCTATCTAAGCTGATTTTTTATGTACCATTACAGTGTTTTATTACACAATCCTTGCCTTTCTGGCTCTCATATAACTCTCAAGGATCTGTTCTTCAGCTAGCTTTCCATATCTATTGTTAATATTCGATAATCAATTGTACTTAAAAATCCATTACTTTAGACTTGAAATGCTGAATTTGATTCAGGAACTGTTTAGGGATGAATGTGGGAATGGGGAAGCTGGGTGAAGTAGAAGTTCCTAAGAGAAACTAGAAAAACAGATTATCTCTCAAGGAGAATTAATCACATCACCTATGTTTATCTGAGTACTTATTTAATAAGAGTTTGTGTACATGAAACATAATTCATTCTTATGCATGATAGATATGGAGCTTTTCATATGTCAAATAGTAGGAAAAATAATGTCTTTTTGCACTTTTTTTTTTCATGGGCAGGAGATAATGAAAATACACGTATAACTTCCCAAATGACAAATTCATTATATATGTGATAATATTTATCCCTTTATGTTAATATAACAGCTCCTTAAATTCTCAAGACAAAGGACAAAATCAAATTCAGTTTTGTTATTTCTGTTTTATATTACTGACAGTATACTCTAGAATGACATAGAACAATATTTGTGAAACGAATTAAGTTTTGTTAGAGCATTTGAATATTTTAGCATTGAAAATTGCCTACTTAGGTAATGTAACAATTCCATGTCACAATATTCATTATGTATTATACACTGAAACATGGAACTAGAAAAATGTGCTTTATTATCAGATTGTATTGTTTCCTTCATAATGTAGAGAAAAATAAACAAATTTTATATTTTTTATCACAATAAAACTAGATTAGGAAAGAAAAATCTTTCTGTTTCCCTCTGAGGCTATGCAGTATTATTAAAGTTAGAAAATGGTTATGGCACTGCAGTTTTCTCATTGTGATAAAAACCATTGGCATAGATTTGAAACGGCATAAAATCCGTGAATTAAAAAGAAAACGTTCTTTTCAGTTTATATTCTGGTTTTATACTACTTGCCTTTTTAAAAACCCATGTAGGTGAAACAAATGGCATTACTAAGTTATATATTAGTCAGATGCTTGTTGGTAAAATATGGCTTACATGTTTAAATGAGTCATAGACATTGAAAAGTTCTGAATACTTATTTCTGTTATAATTAATTAGAATAGTAATCTTTATTTCATAAGTATGTTAATATGATTAATAATATATTTGTCTTGAAATTGATTCTATTTGAATGACATGACAAAAATAAAATATTATATTTCTTTACTTCCATTTATAGATACCACATCAAAATTTTTGGCTGAAATATACTTTGAAAATATGCTATTGAAAATATTTTAGGATATGCAGAAAAAGTGATTATTGAAACAGTAATTTTCTCATTAAGTAAATTTTTAATCTGAGAATATAGCCTAGAAGTCTTACATTTCAAGTGATTTATTATAATTGATTTTCATCAGCACTGTCAAATGGAAAAATAATAAAATATGTGATTATAAGTTGTCTAATGGACATATTTAAAATGCAAAACAGAATAGGTGAGATTAAGTTTATTGATATATTTTATGCAGTGTATCCAAAATATCATCATTCCAACATGTAATCAATATAAAATTTTAAGTAATATATTTTGCATTTCTTATCATATAAAACCTTGAAATTTGATATCTATTTTATGGGTACTGTACTTCTTAATTCTAACTAGCCATATTTCATATGTTCAATTCCTATGTGTGGCTAGTAGCTATTGTACCAGGACAGCTTTAGATCCCTCTCAAAGAAGGATTAACTACTGGGTTTGGGCTTCACAGAAAAAAAGTTTTGGTGTTACATTGGTTTGATATTATAACCCTGAAGGAAAACAAACGAACAAAAATCCCCTGAAGCCCTTGAATTTATATACTTGCTCATCTAAGAATATTTTTTTTTCTCTGGATGGTCAAACTTCAAAGAAAAAAGGAAACATTTGGGAAAAATTCCCTGGTTTATTTTTACTGCCATTGGCAATGAAAATTGTCAAATGTGAAACAGAAAAGGGCTGTATAGTTCAAAGTCAACATTTTTTATTGAAGACTGTGTTCTATATTTGAGGCTTTTAAGAACCACAACTCATTGCAGTTTTATCTCTTTGAAATTCTTAAGTAGCTTTAAAAGTGCCCACCAATAAAGAACGTTCACTGACACAGGTTAATCTAGAGGCTATTATAGAATTAGATTATTTGAGAGAGTGTATTGTACAGTGTTTTATTCTAGTCAATATGTAATACTATCAGAGTTGGAGACAGTAGGCTGAAAAGTTCCTGTCTTTCAGCTCATATAAAATATAGTACTTCAGGAAAAAAAAATATGGTACTTCACGCAACCCGGGAGGCTTAGCGGTTTAGCACCACCTTCAGCTCAGGGTGTGATCCTGGAGACTTGGGATCAAGTCCCAAGTTGGGTTCCCTGCATGGAGCCTGCTTCTTCCTCTGCCTGAGTCTCTGCCTCTCTCTCTCTGTGTCTCTCATGAATAAATAAATAAAATCTTAAAAAAAGAAAACAGAAGGTACTTTCCTCCTTTTGAAAAACTATAGTACTTCAATTAAAAATTATTAATACAATTTATTATGTTAATGTAAACGTAAGAGTGTGATTTTTCAAAAGCATATAATATCTTGAATCTAAAATATTTTTATAAAGGTGTGAATATGTGGTATTCATGATGTTAATTCTTAAAAGATGTATTTCTTAGACTTATCAAGTATAACAAATAATTTTAAATACTATTGTGTATAACAGTTCAAAGCATTGATTTCTTCACCTGATAGTCACTTATTAGTGATGCACAATATTTCCAAACTAAAAATAGAAACCATCTTACAGAGTGATGTACAATGTTCATTTAAGAGGACAACATTCAACTAAATTGATAAATGTTTTATATTTTTTTATTGGAGTTCAATTTCCCAACATATAGCATGACATCCAGAGCTCATTCCTGCCAAGTGGCCCCCTCGGTTCCATCACCAAGCAACCCAACCCACTACAGACCTCCCTTTCCACTACCCCATGTTTGTTTCCTAGAGTTAGGTGTCTCTATATTTTGTCACCCTCACTGATATTTTCACTCATTTTCTCTCCTTTCTCCTTTATTCCTTTTCACTAATTTTTATATTCCTCAAATGAATGAGACATATAATGTTTGTATTTCTCTGATAGACGTATTTCACTCAGCATAATACCCTCCAGTTCCATCCACGTTGAAGCAAATGGTGGGTATTTGTCGTTTCTAATTGCTGAGTAATATTCCATTGTATACATAGACCACATCTTCTTTATTCATCCTTCGATGGACACCGAGGCTCCTTCCACAGTTTGGCTATTGTGGACATTGCTGCTAGAAACATTGGGATGCAGGTGTCCCGGTGTATCATTGCATCTATATCTTAGGGGTAAATCCTCAGCATAGCAATTGCTGGGTCGTAAGGCAGATCTATTTCTAACTCTTTGAGGAACCTCCACACAGTTTTCCAGAGTGGCTGCACCACTTCACATTCCCACCAAAACTGCAAGAGGGTTCCCCTTTCTCCACATCCTCTCCAACATTTGTGGCTTCCTGCCTTGTTAATTTTCCCCATTCTCACTGGTGTGAGGTGGTATCTCATTGTGGTTTTGATTTGTATTTCTCTGATGGCCAGTGTTGTGGTGCATTCTCTCGTGTGCTTGTTGGCCATGTCTATGTCTTCCTCTGTGAGACTTCTCTTCATGTCTTTTGCCCATTTCATGATTGGATTGTTTGTTTCTCTGCTGTTGAGTTTAATAAGTTATTTATATATCTTGGAAACTAGCCCTTTATCTGGTAGGTCATTTGCAATTAACTTCTCTCATTCTGTAGGTTGCTTTTAGTTTTGTTGATTGATTCATTTGCTGTGCAGAAACTTTTTAACTTGATAAGTCCCAATAATCCATTTTTGCTTTTATGGATGTATTTTGCAAGAAGTTGCTGTGGCCAAGTCCAAAAAGGGTGTTGCCTGTGTTCTCCTCCCGGATTCTGAGGGATTCTTGTCTCACATTTAGATCTGTCATCCATTTTGAGTTTATCTTTGTGTATGGTGTAAGAGAATGGTCTAGTTTCATTCTTTTGCACGAGGATGCCCAATTTTCCCAGCACCATTTATTGAAGAGACTGTCTTTTTTCCAGTGGATAGTCTTTCCTGCTTTGTCAAATATTAGTTGACCATAGAGTTGAGGGTCCACTTCTGGATTCTCTATTCTGTTCCATTGATCTATGTGTCTGTTTTTGTGCCAGGACCACACTGTCTTGAGGACCACAGCTTTGTAGTACAACCTGAAATCTGGCATTGTGATGCCCCCAGCTATGGTTTTCTTCTTTAATATTCCCCTGGCTATTCGGGGTCTTTTCTGATTCAACACAAATCTTAAAATAATTTTTTCTAACTCTCTGAAGAAAGTCCACTGTATTTTGATAGGGATTTCATTAAACGTGTAAATTGCCTTGGGTAGCATTGATATTTTCACAATATTAATTCTTCTAATCCATGAGCATGGAATATTTTTCAATCTGTTTGTGTCTTCCTCAATTTCTTTCAGAAGTGTTATGTAGTTCTTAGGGTATAGATCCTTTACCTCTTTGGTTAGGTTTATTCCTAGGTATCTTATGTGTTTAGGTGCAATTGTCAATGGGACTGACTCTTTTATTTCTCTTTCTTCAGTCTCATTGTTAGTGTATAGAAATGCCACTAATTTCTGGGCATTGATTTTGTATCCTGTCACACTTCCAAATTGCTGTATGAGTTCTAGCCATCTTGGGATGGAGTCTTTTGGGTTTTCTATGGACGGTATCATGTAATCTGCAAAGAGGGAAGGTGTGACTTCTATTTGCCAATTTGAATGCCTTTTATTTCTTTTTGATGCCTGCTTGCTGAGGCAAGGACTTCTAGTACTATGTTGAATAGAAGTGGTGAGAGTAAAAAAAAAAAAAAAAAAGAAAAAAAGAAAAAAAAAAAAAAAGAAGTGGTGAGAGTGAACATCCCTGTCATGTTCCTGATCTTAGGAGAAAGGCTCCCGGTGTTTCTCCATTGAGAATTATATTTGCTGTGGGCTTTTCATAGATGGCTTTTAAGATGCAGAGGAATGGTCCCTCTATTCCTACATCTGAAGAGTTTTGATCAAGAATGGATGCTGTATTTTGTCAAATGCTTTCTCTGCATCAATTGAGAGGATCATATGGTTCTTCTTTTTTCTCTTGTTGATATGATCTATCACGTTGATTGCTTTATGAATAATGAACCAGCCTTGGAGCCCGGGGATAAATCCCACTTGGTCACGGTGAACAATCTTCGTAATGTACTGTTGGATCCTATTGGCTAGTATCTTGTTGAGGATTTTGCATCTGTTTTCATCAGGGGTATTGGTCTATAATTCTCCTTTTTGGTGGGGTCTTTGTCTGGTTTTGGAATTAAGGTGATGCTGGCCTCATTGAATGAGTTTGGAAGTATTCTGTCCCTTTCTATCCTTCGGAAAGCTTTAGTAGAATAGGTATTGCTTCTTCTTTAAACGTTTGATAGAATTCCCCTGGGAAGCCATCTGGCCCTGGACTTTTGTGTTTGGGAGGTTTTTGATGACTGCTTCAAATTCCTCCCTTTTTATTGGCCTCTTCAAGTTTTCTATTTCTTCCTGTTCCACTTTTGGTAGTTTGTAGTTTTCCAGAAATGTGTCCATTTCTTCCATGTTGCCTAATTTATTTGCATATATCTGATCATAATAACTTTTTAAAATCATTTGTATTTCCTTGGTATTGGTAGTGATCTCTCCTTTCTCATTCGTGATGTTATTGAGTCTTTTCTCTCTTCTCTTTTATAAGGATGGCTAATTGTTTTATCTATCTCATTAATTCTTTCAAAGAACCAACTCATGGTTTTGTTGAGCTGTCCTACAATTCTTCTGGTCTCTATTTCATTGAGTTCTGCTCGAATCTTTAATAACTCTCTTTTTCTCCTTGGTGTAGGATCTATTTGCCATTTTTTGTCCAGTTCCTTTAGTTGCAAGGTTAGGTATTGTATTTGAGTTCTTTCCAGTTTTGATGGGTGCTTGTATTGCAATGTATTCCCCCTCAGGACTGCATTTGCTGTATCCCAGGGCTTTTGTATTGTTGTGTCTTCATTCTCATTAGTTTCCATGAATCTTTTTAGTTCTTATCTAATTTCCTGATTTACCCTTTCGTCTTTTAGCAGGATGGTCTTTAACCTCCACATGTTTGAATTTCTTCCAAACTTCTTATTGTGATTTAGTTGTAGTTTCAAAGCATTATGGCCTGAAAATATGCAGGGGACGATCCCAATCTTTTGGTATCGGTTGAGACCTGATATGTGACCCAGTATGTGGTCTACTCTGGAGAAAGCTCCATGTGCACTTGAGAAGAATGTGTATTCGGTTGCGTTTGGATGTAAAGTTCTGTAAATATCTGTGAAATCCATCTGCTCCAGTATATCTTTTAAAGCTCTTGTTTCTTTGTAGATGTTGTGCTTAGAATATCTGTCAATTACAGAAAGTGCTGTGTTCAAGTCTCCCAGCATAGATTTATTATTATCTAGGTATGTCTTAACTTTGGTTATTAATTGATATGCTTGGCAGCTCCCACATTAGGGGCATAAATATTCATGATTATTAGGTCTTCTTGTTGGATAGATCCTTGAAGTATGATATAGTGTCCCTCTTCATGTCTTAATACAATCTTTGGGATAAACTTTTATTTATCTGATATGAGGATGGCTACCCCTGCTTTCTTTTGAGGACCATTTGAATGTAAATGCTTCTCCAACCTTTTATTTTCAGGCTGTAGGTGTCCTTAGGTCTAAAATGAGTCTTTTGTAGATAGCAAATAGATGGGTCTTCCTTTTATATCCAGTCTGAAAACCTGTGTCTTTTGATGGGATCATTAAGCCCATTCACCTTCACAGTTACTATTGAAAGATATGAATTTAGTGTCATCATGATACCTATTCAGTCCCTGTTTTTGTGGATTGTTTCCTTGGACTTCTTCTTTCTTTTACAGAGTCCCCGTGTATATATTTTGGAGAGCTGGTTTGGTGGTCACATGTTCTTTCAGTTCCTGCCGTTCCTGGAAGCTCTTTATCTCTCCTTCTATTCTGAATGAGAGCTTTGCTAGATAGAATTTTCTTGACTGCATGTTCTTCTCATTTAGGACCCTGAATATATCCTGCCAGCCCTTTCTGGCCTGCCAGGTTTCTGTGGGGAGGTCTGCTGTTAACCTATTACTTCTCCCCATAAAGTTTAGGGATCTCTGGTCTCTTGCTGCTTTAAAGATCTTCTATTTATCTTTGGAATTTGCAAGTTTCACTATGAATGTTGAGGTATTGAATGCCTTTGTTGATTTTAGGGGGAATCTCTCTGTCTCCTAGATCTGAATGCTTATTTCCTTCCCCAAGTTAGAGAAGTTCTTGGCTATGATTTGTTCAAATACACTTTCTGATCCTCTGTCCCTTTTGGCGCCCTCTGGAACCCCAATTAAATGTAGATTTTTCCTTCTGATGCTGTCATGTATTTCCCTTAACTTTTCTTCACGATCTTTTAGTTGTTTTTCTCTTTTTTCCTGTTTCCTCCCTTGCTCTCAACTTGTCTTCTATGTCCCTCACTCCTTCTATCTCATTAACCCTCGTCGTTAGGACCTCCAGTTTGGATTGCATCTCATTTAATTGATTTTTAATTTCGGCCTGATTAGACCTAAATTCTGCATTCAGGAAGTCTTTTGACTCCTTTATGCTTTTTGACAGAGCCACCAGTGGCTTTATAATTGTGCTTCTGAATTTGCTTTCTGACATCGAATTGTAATCCAAATTATGTAACTCTGTGGGAGAGAGTACTGTTTCTGATTCTTTTTTAGTGAGTTCTTCCTTTTAGTCATCTTGTTCAGTGCAGAGTGCTAAAAATGAGTTTTCCTGGAAAAAGGAAGGGTAAGGGGTCGAGAGGAATGGGCCAGGGGTTACAAACAAAAAACATGGAGGGATATCCTCTCATTCTGTATACTGTAAGTCCCTTGACTTCCCCTGGAACTTTCCAGTGCTGCTTGGTTAAGAACTTGCTCTTTCCCTGTCTTTCCAGCTGGTTTTCTGGGGGAGGGGCCTGCTGTGTTGATTCTCAGTTGTGTGCACCTGGGGGTGCTTCCCCACCCCCCTGCTAGGTGCAGTTCAATGGGAGCTGTTTATCCTGTGAGGCCCCTGCTCCCTGAAGGCCCTGCTCAGTCCTATGCACAAGGTGACACCAGGAGGAACAACAGTGGCCGTGGCCAGCTCTCCAGCCCTAGAGTCAGCTCCCGCAGTAACTACCACAGTCTACCAGTCTGCAGGGGTCTGGATGCTGCAGGGGCAGGGGGCACTGATTTGCACAGCTCGTGTCACCCGGCGACAGGAGCATCCTTGCTGTCCTGTGTCCTCCTGGCATCCGCCTGTCCCAAGGGAAGCACTGGATCCTGGGCTGTGTCCCCTGGCACCTTGGGATCCGGGGCCTGTGCCCCTGGAATCATGCTCCCGGACTGCATAGCCCCCTCCGCTTGGAGCCACCGCGGGAGCCGCTGCCTGAGCTGCTCCTGGGCCCCCGCGGGCTGTGCCCTCTAGCCTTTTACGGATCTCATCCCACGGTGTGTGGAGCACTCTACCCTGGGGCGCACTTCCTCTGTTAGTGACCCCAGGAACCTGGAGGCTCCCCTGCCCCTCCTGGTATCCTGTGGAGTTCCCTGCAAGCGTCTTTCCTTCTGGGAAGATTGGTAAAGTTCCTGCTTCTCCAGGACTGGGCTTTCCTGTCTTGGAGGGTCTCGTTGCCCGGCCTCAGCCCGACTCCTCGTGGGGGTCCCTTCCCCGCTAGAGGCTTATTTATTTAATTTTTCCATCTTCCTACCTTGATAGAAGTGCGAACTCTTCTCAGTGTAGCATTCCAGCTGTTCTCTCTTTAAATCTCAGGCCAAATTCGTAGATTTTCAGGATGATTTGAAGGTTATCTAGGTAAGTTTGTGGGGAGAATTGGTTTGCGGATCCTACTCTTCCACCATCTTGACCAGCCTCCAGTGTTTTATATTCTTAAATAAAATCACATAGAATTATATCATTGGTTACTGGTAAATATATGGAATGCAGTAGTTAGCT
The DNA here is from genome assembly GCF_003254725.2 of Canis lupus dingo. Lineage (NCBI taxonomy): Eukaryota > Metazoa > Chordata > Mammalia > Carnivora > Canidae > Canis > Canis lupus. Next base: position 69,133,223 of record NC_064281.1, read on the forward strand.
ATTATTCAGAATCAAAATGAGATTTTGAAAATATATTTTAACAGTTTGCAGCTTGGGGAAAGTGACTATTAGATGCTTTATTTAGTTTGAATTTATACCAGGTTAACAAAGTTATATTTTCTTTGCTGTGACTATTTATTGCTATTCCCCAAAAGTAATAATATCCTTAAAAGATAAGTGAAGAAATTAGGGAACTTTAGAGAACCGACATTAAACAGTAAAATATATTTTCCGGGATCATCTTTAGCTTTTTCTAATGTATTTGAAATATAAAGGGGATGCCTGAGTAGCTTAGTTGGTTAAGCATATAACTCTTGGTTTTAGCTTAGGTCTGATTTCATTGTTCATGAGATCAAGCCCTGTGTTGATCTCCACAGTCCGTAGAAGTCTGCTTGGATATTCCCTCCCTCTGCTTCTTCCCCCATTCTCTCTCTCCCTTTCTCTCAAATAAATAAAATTTTAAAAATAAACTATAATATAAAAAATAAGTATAAGTTTTTTGGAAAGTAACGAAAGGAGAGAAATTCTTGTCAGCAAATGTCAGACTATGTAAAGCTTAAATAATAAAAAATAAGGTAGTTGTGTATAAATTGATAGATTAATGTAGTAAAATAGCATTGAAGCTGAACATAATGCATATCTGAAGGTAATACATAGTTCAAAAAACATCAAAACCAGAAATGAAGATATGGTGCTGGAAATGTTGCAAAGTACCGGGAAAAAGATATTCCTCCAAACTACAGATCCAAGAAAATTATAGTAGAACAAATATATGACTATAAACCTGAGATCATACAATTTAGAAGAAGATACAAGTGAATATTAACCAATTGGAGAAATATGCCTCATTTACATTTTTACTCTTAAATATCTGTATAATTAGTTGCAAAGCTAGCCCCAAACAGTTCTAGTAAAAATATTTATTTGGATTGAATTACTGAAATTAATCTTTATAGTACACTATGGAAATAATTGTTAATTCTAGTTAGTTTTGCCCAAAGCTTTAACTCTAGAATGGTTCTATTGTCATTAATTTATACAGCTCTTGAAATGAAGGATGAGGGCAGCCCGCGTGGCCTAGCAGTTTAGCGCCATCTTCAGCATAGGGCATGATCCTGGAGACCCCAGATCGAGTCCCACCTCAGGCTCCCTGCATGGAGCCTGTTTCTCCCTCTGCCTGTGTCTCTGCCCCTCTCTCTCTTTCTCTGTGTGTCTCTCATGAATAAGTAAAAAAATCTAAGAAAAAAAAAAGGAAGGATCATTTTAGAAGGCAGAGTATATAGAATTAAATAATATTTTATTTTTTAGTATTGATATTGATGATAATGATAACAATAATCATGAATAATTGGTGAGTAGGTGTAAAACATTACTCATTATTTATATTTCAAAACAACAACAAATGAAGTGAATCACCTTCAAATGATGGGCAATTTTTATTTTTATTTTTTTAATAATAAATATATTTTTTATTGGTGTTCAATTTGCCAACATACAGAATAACACCCAGTGCTCATCCCGTCAAGTGCCCCCCTCAGTGCCCATCACCCATTCACCCCCACACCCCCACCCTCCTCCCCTTCCACCAACCCTAGTTCATTTCCCAGAGTTAGGAGTCTTCATGTTCTGTCTCCCTTTCTGATATTTCCTACCCATTTCTTCTCCCTTCCCTTCTATTCCCTTTCACTATTATTTATATTCGATGGGCAACTTTTAAATAGTGGTTGCATAATTTCTTCTAATAATATTTGTTCAAGTAGGCTTGCATTTGTACATGTAGCCCTATTGTTTCTTTAAAACTAATATACCTTGAGTGTAGTTTCCTGTCTTTTTGACCCTAACACTTTCTTATAAAGACCTTTTGACAACTCTCCTTACCTTTAGTTTCATTTTATTCAACAATGTTTGTTTGTTATATGGAACATGCCAGCCAGTATACTAAGGTCTCTTTCTTAATGCTCTAATCGCTGTCCAATAAACAAGTGATAGCAGGAAGGAAAATTAGTAGTATATGTATAGTTATAGGTGGAAATATGATAGAGGTAGAAGTAAGTTATTTATTCATAAATAGCTGAAAATAATATTTTTACTATTAATGTTTCATGATATATTATGTAAAAAGATTTGATATACTCTAACCTTGTTTCAGGAAAACAGAGGTACGTTTATCCCTTAATTGGGATTTCTAGGAGAAAAAAACTACAATAACTTTTAACATTTTCCCAAAATAATCAGAAGTAGAAAATATAAGCCAAGAAGTCTGCCTGAGTGGATCACTTGAGAATGTATTCTTGCATGCTGGCTACAAAATTGCATTTCAGGTTTTTAAAAAATATTTATTGATTTATTTGAGAGAGAGAGAGATGGCATGAGAGGGAGGGGCAGAGGGAGAGGGTGAGAAAATCACAGACTCTGCACTGATCATGGAGTCCCACGTGGGGCTTGATCTCAGGACCCTGAGATTATGACCTGAGCCAAAACCAACAGTCAGACACACAACCAACTATGCCACCCAGGCGCCCCAGATTGCATTTCAGTTTTAAAATCAAAATGGTATATGAGGAGCTCCAACACCTGTTGTAATGAATACCAGGTGTTGTATGTAAGTGTTGAATCACTAAATTTATACACCTGAAACTAATAGTGCACTGTATGTTAACTGTCATTTAAATAAAAACTTTAAAAATAGATAAATAAAAATTTTAAAAAATTAAAAATAATATTGGAATTTCATTTAAAACTGTATATGGGCACCTAGGTGGCTCAGTCGGTTGAGAATCAAGATGACTCTTGATCTCAGCTTGGGTCACGATCTCTGTGTCCTGGGATTGAGCCCCAAGTCAGGTGTTGTGCTCAGCTTAGAGTCTACTTGTCCCTCTTACTCTTCTCCTCCCCCTACTCATGCTCTTTCTCTCTCTCAAATAAGTAAATGATAAATATATAAAAAAATTAAAACTGTATAAACAAAACTACTTTTTAAATTATATATACTCTCACATATTCTTCCACATTTTTAAAGCCCCTGAAAGCATCAGGATTGTTTGAGTCATATAATAGAACTATGTAGTTTGACAATCTAATCACTCAAGTATAAAAGCATTTACTTCTTTTGGCTATCAGTAATTTATCTAATTTAGTTTTTGAGGTTAGTGGTATAACCTACACTTAATATCTTACTGTAATTATTTGATGCTCAACAAAACAACATTTCTATGAGGAAAAAATTGTAGGGTCTTATTTATTCCATCTGTTCTCCTAGGTTTTCAAGTCTGAAATCTGAATTTCCCTTTTTTTCTACAATATTATAATAATGATTTTTATTTACAGTCTAATGGCAATTCAAAATCAACATTATATGATACAATATTTGCTTACTTTTAGGACTTAACAAATATCTATTTGATTTAAGTGATACTTTCTTTAAAAGACTCTACTAGAAATTATGAAATATTTTCTACTAAATAATTTATAAATCCAATTTTTCCAGGATTTGTTGCATTGTTATGGAATTTAATTATAGTGTGAATTGCAATTTCTTCAATTTTCTGTTTTCCCTTGAATACAACTGTTGTAAAATGTTTACTTTGAAAGCTTATATAGCAGAAAAATGATCTAGTGATTTAGTGCTTTTATTGAGATATAATTCACATAAATATATAATTTACTATTTTAGAGTGAAATTCACTAGTTTTAATTATATTTATACATTTGTACAACCTTCATTACTATTGAAATTCACAATATTTTAACCACCCACAAAAACAAACATATCCCTTACCAGTCACTCCCTAATCTTCCATATTCCCATTCTGTCAACCAATATTCTCCCTTCTGTCTTCATAGATTTGCCTATATAAGAAATTTCATAAAGTTTTACTATGTGGTCCTTTGTATCTGGCTTCTTTTACATGGCATAATGTTTTCAAGATTCATCCATATTATAGAATATATCAACACTTCATTCAATTTTATGTTTGAATAATATGGCATGGTACGTTATGACACATTTTGTTCATCAGTTGATAGACATAAGTTTTGTTTATCAGTTGACAGACATTGGGTGTTTCCAACTTTTAGCTCTTATAAAAAATGCTGCAATAAACATTGGTGTATATATTTTTGTGTGTCCATAAGTTTTCAATTCTCTTGGGTGTACACTCAAGAGTAGAATTGCTAGTCCATAAGGTAACAATATGTTTAATATTTTAAGAAAGTGTCACACTGTTTTCTAAGTAACTATACCATTTAGGAATCCCATCAGTGCTATATGAGGGTGCTGGTGATGACAGTAGCATTCATTTTCTTATTTGTTTTAGCTTCAAGGTTTCATATAAATTCCAGTTAGTTAACGTACAATGTAATATTGGTTAGAGGTGTAGAATTTGGTGATTCATTATTTACATACAAAGCCCACTGCTAATCACAACCAATGACCTCCTTAATGCCCGTTACCCATTTAAACCAACCCTGTACCTTCCTCCCAACCAGCCTCCCAACCAGCCAACCAGTTAAGAGTCTGTTTTGTGGTTTGCCTCCTCTCTGACTCTCTTTTAATAACTATGTTTATTTGTTTTGATTTGTAATTCCACATATGAGTGAAATCATATGGTATTTGTCTTTCTCTGAATGACTTATTTCACTTAGCAAAATACTCTCTAGTTTTATCCATGTCATTGCAAATGGCAAGATTTCATTCTTTTTTATGGCTGAATAATATTCCATTGTAAATATATAGCACCTCTTCTTTATCTATGCATTAGCCAATGGACATATCAGATAATTCCATAACTTGGCCATTGTTGATAACACTGTTGTAAACATTGGGGTAAATGTATCCCATTGAATCAGGACTTTTGTATCCTTCAGGTAAATATTTAGTAGTACAATTGCTGAGTTGTAGGGTAGATCTATTTTTAACTCTTTGAGGAACCCCCATACTGTTTTCCAGAGTGGCTGCACCAGCTTTCACTCCCACAGTGTAATAGGGTTCCCTTATTTCTGCATCCTTGCCAACATCTGTTGTTTGCTCTTTGTTAGTTTTAGCCATTCTGACGGTGCGAGGTGATATTTCATTGTAGTTTTGATTTCTATTTCTCTAATGATGAGTAATGTTGAGCAACTTTCATGGGTCTGATAGCCACCTGTATTTCCTCTTCAGAAAAATATCTATTCATTGTATTGTCCATATTTTAACTGGGTTATTTGGTTTTTGGGTGTTATAGTTAATAAATTCTTTATATATTTTGCATATAAACCCTTTATCAGATAAGTCATTTGAAAATACAGTATCCCATTTTGAAGACTGCCTTATAGTTTTGTTGATAGTTTCCTTCACTCTGCAGAAGGATTTTATCCTAATGAGTCCAATAGTTCATTGTTTGCTTTGTTTTCCCCTGCTTCCAAAGACATGTCCAGTAAGAAGTTATTATGGCTGAGGACAGAGGTTTCTGCCTGTATTCTCCTCTAGGATTTTGATTATTTCCTGCCTCATATTTAGTTCTTTCATCCATTTTGAATTTATTTTTGTGTATGGTGTAAGAAACTGGTCCAGGTTCATTGTTTTCATGTTGCTATTCATTTTTCCCAATACCATTTGTTAGAGACTTTCTTTTTTCCATTGGATATTCTTTCCTGCTTTGTTGAAGATTAGTTGACCATATAGTTGTGCATCTATTTCTAGTTTTTCAATTCTGTTGTAATGATCTATATGTCTATTTTTGTGCCACTATTATGCTGTCTTGATCACTACAGCTTTGTAATATAACTAGAAATCCAGAACTGTGAGACCTTCAACTTTATTTTTCTTTTTCACAATTGCTTTGGCAATTCAGGGTCTTTTTTGGTTCCATAGAAATTTTAGGATTGTTTGTTCCAGCTCTGTGAAAAATGCTGGTGATATTTTGATAGACATTGCATTAAAAGTGTATATTGCTTTAGGTAGTGTAAAAATTTGAACAATATTTGTTCTTCCCACGAACATGGCATGTTTATCCATTTCCTTATCTTATATTCAATTTCTTTCATCAGTCTTCTATAACTTTCAGAGTATAGAACTTTTACCTCTTTGGTTAAGTTTATTCTTAGTATCTCCTGGGTTTTGGTGCAAATGTAAATGAGATCAAGCCCTTGATTTCTCTTCCTAGTATTTCATTATTGGAGTATAGAAATGTAACAGATTTCTGAACATTGATCTTGTAATTTGAAAGTTTACTACATTCATGGATCAGTTCTAGAAATTTTTTTGGTGTACTCTCACAGGTTTTGTACATAGAGTCTCATGTCATCTGTAAATAGTAACTGTTTGATTTCTTCCTTTCCAATTTGGATGTCTTTTATATCTTTTTGTTGTCTGATTGCTGAGGATAGGACTTCCAGTACTGTGTCAAATAACAGTGGTGAGACTGGAAATCTCTCTTGTTCCTGACCATAGAGGAGAAGCTCCCAATTGTTTTTCCCCACTGAGGATGATATTAGCTGTGGGTCTTTCATAGATGACCTTTATGATGTTGAGGAATATTCCATCTCTCCATACTTTGTTGAGGGTTTTTATCAAGAATGGATGTGGGATCCCTGGGTGGCTCAGCAGTTTAGCGTCTGCCTTCAGCCCAGGGCATGATCCTGGGGTCCCAGGATTGAGTCCCACATCAGGCTCCCTGCATGGAGCCTGCTTCTCCCTCTGCCTATGTCTCTGCCTGTCTCTCTGTGTCTCTCATGAATAAATAAACAAAATCTTAAAAAAAGAATAGATGCTATACTTTGCCAAATGCTTTCTCTGCATCTATTGAGAGAATCATATAGTATCCTATTCTTTGTTTAATTAATATGTTGTGTCACATTGATTGATTTGTGAATATTAAACTATTATTCGAATCAAAGAAAAAAATCCCACTTGATTGTGGTGAATAATTCTTTTAATGTACTGTTCTATTTGATTTGCTGATATTTTGCTGAAAATTTTTGCATCCATGTTCATCAGGGATACTGGCCTATAGTCTTTTTTTTTTTTTTTTTGGTGGGGTCCTTTTCTAGTTTTAGAATCAAGGTAATGTTGGCCCCGTGGAATGAGTTTGGAGGTTTTCCTTCCATTTTGATTTTTTGGAATATATTGAGAAAAATAGATTTTTCAATGTCTGCCAGAATTCCCCTGTGAAGCCACCTGGATCTGAACTTTTGTTTTTCAGAAAATTTTTGATTACTGACTGATGCAATTTCTTTTCTGGTTGTTGATCTGTTCATATTTTCTTTTTTTTTAAGATTGTATTTATTTATTCATGAGAGACACAGAGAGAGAGAGAAAGAGGCAGAGACACAGGCAGAGGGAGAAGCAGGCTCCATGCAGGGAGCCTGATGTGGACTCCATCCTGGGTCTCCAGGATCATGCCCTAGGCTGAAGGCAGCGTTAAACCACTGAGCCACCCGGGCTGCCCATGTTTCCTGTTTCTTTTTCACTTTTGGTAGTTTATGTGATTCTAGGAATTTGTCCATTTCTTCCAGATTGCCCAGTTTATTGGCATGTAATTTTTCATAATCTCTTGTGACTGTTTGTATTTCTGTGGTGTTGGTTGTGATTTCTCCTCTCTCCGTGATTTTATTTGGGGCCTCTGTCTGTCTGTCTGTCTCTTAAATAGAGGTTTTTTTTTTAAATTTATTTATTTATGAGAGACAGAGAGAGAGAGAGATAAGAGAGAGAGAGAGAGAGGTGGAGACACAGGCAGAGACACAGGCAGAGGGAGAAGCAGGCTCCATGCGGGGAGCCCGATGTGGGATTCCATCTGGGTCTCCAGGATCACACTCTGGGCTGATGGCGGTGCTAAACCACTGAGCCACCGGGGCTGCCCTCTCTCTCTTTTGGATGAGTTTGGCTAGGCATTTATTAATTTATTTAGTTCTTTCAAAGAAGAAGCTCGTTGTTTCATTGTTCTATTCTAGTGGGGGTTTCTTTGTGGTTCATAATTTATTTCTACTCTAATCCTTATTATTTCCCTTATTCTGCTGGCTTTAGACTTCATTTGTTATACTTATTTTAGCTTCTTTAGGTATAAGGTAAGTTTGTGTATTGAGAATTTTTTTGCTTCTTGAGATAGGCTTGTATTGCTATATACTTCTCTCTTAGGATCATTTTTATTGCATCCCAAAGGTTTTGAATAATTTGGCTTTCATTTTTATTTGTTTCCATGTATTTTTTTGTTTTTCTTTGACCTCCTGTTTGACCATTCTTTCATTACTAGAAATTGCTTTTTAAAGATTTTATTTATTTATTTATTTGAGAGAGGGAAAGAGAGTGAGCATGAGCAGGGAAAAGGCACAGAGGGAGAGGGAGAAGATTAACCTCTGAGCAGGGAGCTTGATCTCAGGATTCTGGGTCAAAGAAAGATGCTTAACCAACAAAGCCACCCAGGGGCTTCTAGTGGGATCTTCTTTAAACTCTATTTATTTGTGGTCTTCTGCAATTTTTTTTTTTTTTTTTTTGCGTGGGATTGACTTAAAATTGCATAGCATTGTGACTAGAAAATATGCATGGTATAATCATCATTTTGTACTTTTGGGACCTGATTTGTGACCTACTATGTTATGTATCCTGGAGAATGGCCCATGTACACTTGAAAAGAATGTGTATTCTGCTGATTTAGGATGAAATGTTCTGAATATATCTGTTAAGTCTATCTGGCCCAGTGTTTCATTTAAAGTCTTTGCCTCCTGATGATTTTCTGCTTAGATGATCTCTCCATTGATGTAAATGGATTGTTAAAGTATCCTCCTATTGGGATCCCTGGGTGGTGCAGCGGTTTAGCGCCTGCCTTTGGCCCAGGGCGCGATCCTGGAGACCCGGGATTGAATCCCATGTCGGGCTCCTGGTGCATGGAGCTTGCTTCTCCCTCTGCCTGTGTCTCTGCCTCTCTCTCTCTCTCTCTCTGTGTGTGTGACTATCATAAATAAACAAAAATTTTTTAAAAAAGTATCCTCCTATTATTGTATTATTATCAATGAGTTTATTTATGTTTGATATTAATTGTTTTATATAGTGGGGTGCTCCCATGTTGGGGACATATTTTTAATTGTTATATCTTCCTAATGGATAGACCCATTTACTATGATGTATTACAATATTTGGTTTGAAATCGAGTTTCTCTGGTTTATGTATTGCTACTCCAGGTTTCTTTGGACCTCCATTTGCATGATAAATGTTTTTCCATCCCCTCTCTTTCAATCTGCAGGTGTCTTGAAGTCTAAAATGAGTCTCTTGTAGACAGCATATAGATAGGTCTGGTTTTGTTTTGTTTTGTTTTGTTTTGTTTTAAACATTCTGATACCCTATATATTTTGATTGGGCATTTAGTCCATTTACATTCAGAATAATTATTGGTAGATATGAATTTATTGTCATTTTATTATTTGTTTTTATGTTGTTTCTGGAGACTTTCTCTGTTCCTTTCTTGTGTTTGTTGCTTTGGTTCTTTTTTTTTTCCATGCAATAAGTCCCCCTTAATATTTCTTGCAGGGCTGGTTTAGGGAATCATGAACTCCTTTAGTTTGTGTTTTTCTGGAAAACATTTCATCTCTCCTTATATTCTGAATGATAGTCTTGCTAGATTGAATATTCTTGACATCATATTTTCCCCCATGAAGGACATTGGATAAACATGCCACTGCCATCTTGCCTGCCAAATTTTTGTGAAGAAATATGCTGCTTCTCTTATTGGCTTTCCCTTGTAAGTTAGGGATTTCTTTACTTTTTGTCTTTTAAGGATGTTTTTTCTTTATCTCTACATTTTGTAAATTTAACTGTATTATATCTTAGTGTTGACCTGCTTTTGTTGAGTTTGATGGGTGTTCTCTGTGCCTCCTGGATTTTCATGTTTGTTTCTTTCCCCAGATTAGAGAAGTTTTCAGCTATAATTTTCTCAAATAAACTTTCTACCCCTTTTCACCTTTCTTCTTCTTCTGAGACTTCTATGATATGAATGCTATTATGTTTTATGGAATCATTGAGTTCCCTAAGTCTATCTTCATAATTCGTAATCTCTCTTCTTTTCAGCTTCATTATTTTCCATAATTTTCTCTTCTGTGTCACTGATTCATTACTCTCCATCTTCCATCCTTGTGGTCATTACATGTAGTCAGTTTCACATCCTGGTTGTTGCATTTTTCATTTTGACCTGATTCGTTTTTAAGTCTTTTATCTCTGTGGCAAGGAACTTCCTGGTGTTTTCTCTGATTTTTTTTTTTGCAAGCCCACTAGTGTCCTCATTATTGTTGCTTTAAATTCTGGATCAGGCTTATTACTTAAATCTTTTTTTAAATCTTTTTTAATTAGATCCTTAGATGTGGCATTTTCTCACACTTTCTTTTTGGAGGAATTACTCCATCTTGGTATTTTGTCTAGGTCTGTTTTCTTCTCTGTGTTGTGAAACCCTGTTATACTTCCTGATCCTGAGAGTAATGGCTTTATGAAGAAGAGATCATATAATATGCAGAACCTCATGTTTCAGGAAGTGTTTCGTGTTATGTTGTGTGCACTCTGATGCTGTGTTTTGCCTGATCTTTTCCTCAGGTCAGTCGTCTCCAGAGTTTATCCTTGCCTGTAGTGGTAGTTGTTTGGATTGTGGCCAAAGTGATGTGAGTTTTAATTACATGTGCTCTAGTCTAATTGTTAAATTTGTCAGATCCTATTTACATTAAAGCTGAAGTTTTGCAGAACTCTATGGTCAGTGGACATGGTGTCTGCAGAGATTTGTGCTGGTCTTCTGTGGTAGGGGGGACATTGTACTGGTTCTCAGGCACACTTGCCTGAGGAAACCAGCACCAGCAGAACGCAGGGGGTTAGGGCTTTGTGTAAGTGGTTTATGCCTCTAGTTTTGGTGCTGTGCTGCTTACTAAAAAGTCTGCACTGAGGGACAGGGAAGGGAAATGGCACCAGCCTGCTCCTTAGTCCTTGGATAAGAGAGTTTGAGCCTGCCACTGTCCAGGAAGCCCTTCCAGAAGAGTGAAAAATCTTCCCTTTTGCATCCCAGGCATCCCTCAGATTGCTGCCGTTGCCCTGTCCATGTTCTTTTTTTCTTTCCTGTCCATGTTCTGAGCACCTGCCTATATACCAGTGCAATGGACCTTGGGCTCTATCCCAGGCAGGATGTCTGAGTTTTAAAACTCTAAACTTCAGAGATTTGGTGTAGAGCGTACGCATTCTGGTCTTCTGGGTGAGGATCTTGCCACACTGGAATGGTGCAGGTTTGTCCCAGAAGGGTAGTCACACAAAAGAATCAGAGTGTGGCGTTCGGAGTAAAGCACAGCAGAAGGCCAGTGTCCAGGTTAGCCACCCTCAGCAGGTATCCCTGAAGCTATCGTGTGGAATCAGGGAAGGAAAAGGTGCCAACTGGCTCTTTTGCCCCAAGAGAGCAAAGCAAAAGCCACTTCTCCCAGATACATTTTAAGAAGCAGGAACTGTCTCCCCCGCTGTGTCCCAATGGATCCTCAGATCACTTGCCCACTGCCCCTAATCTATCTGCCCTCTTTATAGGAGAAAGCACCTTTAGGGCTCCACACCACTCACACCGTGGACCTCTAAAACTCCAGTCTTTGAGCCTCACTGGTTGTGAAATCTCACAAAATTCAGCCCCTCTTATTTTCCCAGTCAATAGCTTTAGGGAAGTGTTTTCCTTATGGGATCCCCTGTGCACCTCTTATTCTGTCTTTCCTCTCTCTATGACCAGGGCTCTCTCCCCCTGGCAGCAACTGAGATCTGTTTCTACCCCAAACTATATCTCTGCACTTCCTGCTTTCCACAATGTGGCTTCTCTCTCATTAGTTTGTTCTGTCTGTCTTCAGATCGATTTCTTGGGTATTCAGAATTATTTGATATTTATCTAGTTGTTTTCTAAGGAGGGGTCAAGCCTAGGGTCTTCCTCCTGCTCCACCATCTTAGGTCCTCTCTGATCGAGTGTTCCAGTTTTTCAAATTTTCAGCGACATTTGATAATATCTTTTTAATTGTAACCATAATAGTGGGCATGAAGCATTATCTAATTGCATCTTTGATTTATATTTCTCTAATGATTAATGATGCTGAAAAGCTTTACATGTGTCTATTGGCCATTTTTTATTTTCTTTGGAGAAAATTTTGAATACTTTGCTCATTTTTCATTGTTGTTTTTGTCTTTTTATTATTGAGTTTTAAGGGTTGTTTTTTTTTCTGGATACTAGTTATATATGAAATGTTTGATCTGCAAATAATTCCTTTCATTTCATAGGCTGTCTTTTCATGTTCTTGATAGTAACCTTTGAAGCATACAATCTTTAATGTTGATGAAGTCTTATTTATGTATTTTTAATCTTGTTGTCTATGCTTTATGCCTTTTATCAGGAAATAACTGTCCAACACATGGGCTTTAGGATTTGCGTCCACATTTTCTTTTTTTTTTTAAGATTTTATTTATTTATTCATGAGAGACAGAGAGAGAGACAGAGAGAGAGAGAGAGGCAGAGACACAGGCAGAGGAAGAAGCAGGATCCGTGCAGGGAGCCCGATGTGGGACTTGATCCTGGGACTCCAGGATCAGACGCTAATCCAAAGGCAGATGCTCAACCGCTGAACCACCCAGGGGTCCAATATCCACGTCTTCTTGTACAAATTTTATAGTTTTAGTTTTAGATTTAGGTCTTGGAATAATTTTGAGCTAATGTTTGTAGAGGGTGTAACACGAAGAGACAATTCTACTTTTCTGCATGTGAAAAAGAAATTGTTTGAACAGAATTTGTTTAAAGACTATCTATTGAGCTATCTTGGTATGCATGTCAAAAGTTGAGCAAAATGAACAGGTTTTTTTCTGGACTATCAGTTGTGGTCTACTAATTTGTGTCTATCCTCATTATTGTACTACAGTCTTGGTTACTATAAATTTGCTCTAAGTTTTGATATCCAAAATCCTGATTCCTCCAAATTTCTGTCTCATTTTCAAGATAGTTTTGGCTAATCTGTATCTCTTAAATTTTCATAAGAATATTAGGAGCAATTAGTCAATTTCTTAAAAGAAGGAGCTCAGATTTTAATCACAATTATCTTTGAACTGTAGAACAATTTGGAAAGTATTGTCATCTTGATAATAACAGTTCCAATCCATGAACATGAATGTCTTTAAATTTATTTAGATTTTTCTTGAATTTCTTGATTTACATAGTCTTTTTTTCTAGTTTCAGTGAAAAAATTATGCATTTTTTGTTAAATATATTACAAAATATTTTATTTTTAAAATATGAATTATATTGCTTTAACACGCATTTTCAAAATATCCATGGCTAATGAATTAAAAATTCACTTTTCTTTTTTTAATAATAAATTTATTTTTTATTGGTGTTCAATTTGACAACATATAGAAAAACACCAAGCGCTCATCCATAAAGTGCCCACCTCAGTGACCATCACCCAGTCACCCCCACCCCCCGCCCTCCTCACCTTCCACCAACCCTAGTTTGTTTCCCAGAGTTAGAGGAGTCTTCCATGTTCTGTCTCCCTTTCTGATATTTCCCACTTATTTTTTCCTTTTCCCTTTATTCCCTTTCGCTATATTTTATATTCCCCAAATGAATGAGACCATATAATGTTTGTCCTTCTCCGATTGACTTATTTCTATCAGCATAATACCCCCAGTTCCATCCACGTCCAAGAAAATGGTGGGTATTTGTCGTTTCTAATGGATGATGAATATTCCATTGTATACATAAACCACATCTTCTTTATCCATTCATCTTTTGATGGACATCGAGGCTCCTTCCAAAGTTTGGCTATTGTGGACATTGCTGCTAGAAACATGGGGGTGCTTGTGTCCCGGCATTTCATTGCATTGTATCTTTCAGATAAATCCCCAGCACTGCAATTGCTGGATCGTAAGGCAGGTCTATTTTTAACTCTTTCAGGAACCTCCACACAGTTTTCCAGAGGGCTTGCACCAGTTCACATTCCCACCAACAGTGTAGGAGGGTTCCCCTTTCACTGCATCCTCTCCAAAATTGTGGTTTCCTGCCTTCTTAATTTTCCCCATTCTCACTGGTGTGAGGTGGTATCTCATTGTGGTTTTGATTTCTATTTCCCTGATGGCAAGTGATGCAGAGCATTTTGTCAGGTGCATGTTGGCCATGTATATGTCTTCCTCTGTGAGATTTATCTTCATGTCTTTTGCCCATTTCATGATTGGATTGTTTGTTTCTTTGCTGTTGAGTTTAAGAAGTTCTTTACAGATCTTGGAAACTAGCCCTTTATCTGATACGTCATTTGCAAATATCTTCTCCCATTCTGTAGGTTGTCTTTTAGTTTTGTTGACTGTTTCTTTTGCTGTGCAGAAGCTTCTTATCTTGATGAAGTCCCAATAGTTCATTTTTGCTTTTGTGTCTCTTGCCTTCGTGGATGTATCTTGCAAGAAGTTACTGTGGCCAAGTTCAAAAAGGGTGTAAGGATTTTGATGTAATCTCGTCTCAAATTTAGGTCTTTCATCCATTTTGCATTTATCTTTGTGTATGGTGCAAGACAGTGGTCTAGTTTCATTCTTCTGCAGGTGGACGTCCAATTTTCCCAGCACCATTTATTGAAGAGACTGTCTTTCTTCCAATGGTAAGTCTTTCCTCCTGTATCGAATATTAGTTGAACATCAAGTTCAGGGTCCACTTCTGAATTCTCTATTCTGTTCCATTGATCTATGTGTCTGTTTTTGTGCCAGTACCACACTGTCTTGATGACCACAGCTTTGTAGTGCAACCTGAAATCTGGCATTGTGATGCCCCCAGCTATGGTATTCTTCTCTAATATTCTCCTGGCTATTCGGGGTCTCTTCTGATTCCACACAAATCTTAAAATAATTTGTTCCAACTCTCTGAAGAAAGTCCATGGTATTTTGATAGGGATTGCAGTAAACGTGTAAATTGCCGTGGGTAACATTGACATTTTCACAATATTAATTCTGCCATTCCATGAGCATGGAATATTTTTCCATCTCTTTGTGTCTACCTCAATTTCTTTCAGAAGTGTTCTATAGTTTTTAGGGTATAGATCCTTTACCTCTTTGGTTAGGTTTATTCCTAGGTATCTTACGCTTTTGGATGCAATTGTAAATGGGATTGACTCCTTAATTTCTCTTTCTTCAGACTCATTGATAGTGTATAGAAATGCCACTGATTTCTGGGCATTGATTTTGTATCCTGCCATGCTAACAAATTGCTGTATGAGTTCTAGCAATCTTGGAGTGGAGGCTTTTGGGTTTACTAAGTAGATTATCATGTCATCGGCTAAGAGGGAGAGTTTGACTTCCTCTTTGCCAATTTGAATGCCTTTTATGTCTTTTTTTTGTCTGATTGCTTAAGCTAGGACTTCTAGTATTATGTTGAATAGCAGTGGTGAGAGTGGACATCGCTGTCTTGCTCCTGATCTTAGGGGAAAGGCTCCCAGTGCTTTCCCATTGAGAATGATATTTGTTGTGGGCTTTTTTTAGATGGCTTTTATGATATTGTGGAATGATCCCTCTATCCCTACACTCTGAAGAGTTTTGACCAGGAATGGATGCTGTAGTTTGTCAAATGCTTTCTCAACATCTAATGAGAGGGTCATATGGTTCTTGGTTTTTCTCTTGCTGATATGATGAATCACATTGATTGTTTTACGAGTGTTGAACCAGCCTTATGTCCCGGGGATAAATCATACTTGGTCATGGTGAATAATTTTCTTAATGTATTGTTGGATCCTATTGGCTAGTAGCTTGTTGAGAATTTTTGCATCCATGTTCATCAGGGATATTGGTCTGTAATTCTCCTTTTTGGTGGGGTCTTTGTCTGGTTTTGGAATTAAGGTGAGGCTGGCCTCATAGAACAAATTTGGAAGTACTCCATCTCTTTCTATCTTTCCAAACAGCTTTAGTAGAATAGGTATGGTTTGTTCTTTAAACGTTTGATAGAATTCCCCTGGGAAGCCATCTGGCCCTGGACTTTGGTGTCTTGGGAGATTTTTGATAACTGCTTCAATTTCCTCCCTGGTTATTGGCCTGTTCAGGTTTTCTATTTCTTCCTGTTCCAGTTTTGGTATTTTGTGGCTTTCCAGAAATACGTCCATTTCTTCTAGATTGCCTAATTTATTGGCGTATAGCTGTTCATAATATGTTTTTTAAATCGTTTGTATTTCCTTGGTGTTGGTGGTGATCTCTCCTTTCTCATTCATGATTTTATTAATTTGAATCTTCTCTCTCTTCTTTTTAATAAGGCTGGCTAATGGTTTATCTATCTTATTAATTCAAAGAACCAACTCCTGGTTTTGTTGATCTGTTCCACAGTTCTTCTGGTCTCGATTTCGTGAGTTCTGATCGAATCTTTATTAACTCTCTTCTTCTGCTGGGTATAGGATCTATTTGCTGTTTTTTCTCTAGCTCCTTTAGGTGTAAGGTTAGCTTTTGTATTTGAGTTCTTTCCAGTTTTTGAATGGATGCTTGTATTGCGATATATTACCCCCTCAGGATTGCTTTTGCTGCATCCCAAAGATTTTGAACGGTTGTATCTTCATTCTCATTAGTTTCCATGAATCTTTTTAATTCTTCCTTAATTTCCTTGTTGACCCTTTCATCTTTTAGCAGGATGGTCCTTAACCTCCACGTGTTTGAAGTCCTTCCAAACTTCTTGTTGTGATTTAGTTCTAATGTCAAGGCATTATGGTCTGAGAATATGCAGGGGATGATCCCAATGTTTTGGTATCAATTCAGACCCGATTTGTGACCCTGTATGTGGTCTGTTCTGGAGAAAGTTCAATGTGCAGTTGAGAAGAATGTGTATTAATTTGAGTTTGGACGTTATGTTCTGTAGATATCTGTGAAATCCATCTGGTCTAGTGTATCATTTAATACTCTTGTTTCTTTGGATATGTTGTGCTTAGAAGACCTATCGAGTGTAGAAAGCACTAGATTGAAGTCACCAAGTATAAGTTTATTATTATTCAAGTATGTCTTAACTTTGGTTATTAATTGATTGATATATTTGGCAGCTCCCACATTCGGGGCATATATATTGAAGATTGTTAAGTCCTCTTGTTTTATAGATCCTTTAAGTATGATATAGTGTCCCTCTTCATCTCTCCCTACAGTCTTTGGGGTAAATTTTAGTTTATCAGATATAAGTGTGGCTAGCCCCGCTGTCTTTTGAGGACCATTTGAATGGTAAATGGTTCTCCAACCTTTTATTATCAGGCTGTAGGTGTTCTTCTATCTAAAATGAGTTTCTTGAGGAGGGGCAAGATGGCGGAAGAGTAGGGACCCCATTCACCTGTCCCCACCAAATTTCCTAGATAACCTTCAAATCATCCCCAAAATCTACGAATTCGGCCTGAGATTTAAAGAGAAAACATCTGGAATGCTACTGTGAGAAGAGTTCGCGCTTCTACCAAGGTTGGAAGCGGGGGGAAAAAAGAATTAAACAAAAGGCATCCAAGGGGGAAGGGCCCCGCGAGGGGCCGGGCAAAGGCCGTGGCAAGTGCCCCCAGGACAGGAAAGCCCCTTCCCAGAGAAACAGGAGCTTCACCAATCTTCGCAGGCGGAAAGGCGCTCGCACGAGTTAGAGCAGGACCCCAGGAAGGGCGGGGATTCCCTCAGGCGCCCTGGGACACTAACAGCATCTGCGCACCGGGTAGAGTGCACCGAGCTCTGTAAAGGACTGCAGCGTGCTCAGGCATTGACCCGGGAGCAGCTCAAAGGGGCTCGGACAGCAGCTTCACGGTTGTGGGGCTGCGCAGCCCGTATCGCAAATCCAACAGCGCAGGCCCGGGAGCACAGGGTGTGGGGGACACAGCCCAGGATCCGGCCTCCCCCTGGGACAGGCAGAGGCCAGGAGGGCCCAGGACAGCAAGGGCGCTCCTGCCCGGAGCTGAGCAAATTAGCGGCCCCACCCCTGGAGCATCCAGGCCCCTGCACCTGAGAGCTCAGTAGTTAATGCGGGAGCTGAATCCAGGGCTCCAGAGCTGGCCGCTGCCACTATGGATGTTCTTCCTGGGGCCTCACAGGTTAACCAACCCCCACTGAGCCCTGCACCAGGCAGGGGGCTGAGCAGTTCCAAGTGCTAACACCTGAAAATCAGCACAACAGGTCCCTCCCTCAGAAAACCAGCTAGACGGACAAGTTCCAGGGGAAGTCAAGGGACTTAAAGTATACAGAATCAAAAGATACTCCCCCGAGTGTTTTTTTCTTTTATTTCTCTTTTCTTCCCCCACCCTTTTTTCCTTTATTTCTTTACCTTTCTTTTTCCTTCTCTTTTTTCTTCCTTTTTTCTTTTTTCATTTTCTTTTTTCTTTCCTTCTTTCACTCCTCTCTTTTTCTCCTTTTCCCAATACAACTTGTTTTTGGCCACTCTGCACTGAGCAAAATGACTAGAAGGAAAACCTTACCTCGAAAGAATCAGAAACAGTCCTCTCTCCCACAAAGTTACAAAATGTGGGTTACAATTCAGTGTCAGAAAGCCAAATCAGAAGCTCTGTTTTAAAGCTACTGGTGGCTCTAGAAAAAAAGCATAAAGGACTCAAGAGACTTCATGACTGCAGAATTTAGATCTAATCAGGCAGAAATGAAAAATCAATTGAATGAGATGGAATCCAATCTAGAAGTCCTAATGACTAGGGTTAACGAGGTGGAAGAACGAGTGAGTGACATAGAAGACAAGTTGATGCCAAAGAGGGAAACTGAGGAAACAAGAGACATACAAAAAAAGACCATGAGGATAGATTAAGGGAAATAAACGACAGCCTGAGGAAGAAAAACCTACATTTAATTGGGGTTCCCGAGGGCGCCGAAAGAGACAGAGGGCCAGAATAAGTATTTGAACAAATCATAGCTGAAAAATGTCCTGATCTGGGAAGGGAAACAGGCATTCAGATCCAGGAAATAGAGAGATTCCCCCCCCCCTAAAATCAATAAAAACCATTCAACACCTCGACATTTAATAGTGAAGCTTGCAAATTCCAAAGATAAAGAGAAGATCCTTAAAGCAGCAAGAGACAAGAAATCCCTGACTTTTATGGGAGGAGTATTAGGGTAACAGCAGACCTCTCCACAGAGACCTGGCAGGCCAGAAAAGGCTGGCAGGATATATTCAGGGTCCTAAATGAGGGAACATGCAGCCAAAAATACTTTATCCTGCAAGGCTCTCATTCAAAATGGAAGGAGAGATAAAGAGCTTCCAAGACAGGCAGCAACTAAAAGAATATGTGACCTCCAAACCAGCTCTGCAAGAAATTTTAAGGGGGACTCTTAAAATTCCTTTTAAGAAGAAGTCCAGTGGAAAATCCACAAAAACAAGGACTGAATAGAAATCATGATGTCACTAAACTCATATCTTTCAATAGTAACTCTGAATGTGAACAGGCTTAATGACCCCATCAAAAGGCGCAGGGTTTCAGACGGGATAAAAAAGCAGGACCCATCTATTTGCTGTCTACAAGAGACTCATTTTAGACAGAAGGACACCTACAGCCTGAAAATAAAAGTTTGGAGAACGATTTACCATTCAAATCGTCCTCAAAAGAAATCAGGGGTCACCATTCTTATATCAGATAAAATAAAATTTACCCCAAAGACTGTAGTGAGAGATGAAGAGGGACACTATATCATACTTAACGATCTATACAACAAGAGGATTAAGAAACCTCAATATATATGCCCCGAATGTGGGAGCTGCTAAAATATCAATCAATTAATAACCTTACACATAAAGGAGCTAGAGAAAAAACAGCAGATAGATCCTACACCCAGCAGAAGAAGAGAGTTAATTAAGTTTCAAGCAGAACTCAACGAAATCGAGACCAGAAGAACTGTGGAACAGATCAACAAAACCAGGAGTCGGTTCTTTGAAAGAATTAATAAGATAGATAAACCATTAGCCAGCCTTATTAAAAGAAGAGAGAGAGAACTCAAATTAATAAAATCATGAATGAGAAAGGAGAGATCACCACCAACACCAAGGAAATACAAACGATTTAAAAAAACATATTATGAACAGCTATATGCCAATAAATTAAGCAATCTAGAAGAAATGGACGTATTTCTGGAAAGCCACAAAATACCAAAACTGGAACAGGAAGAAATAGGAAACCTGAACAGGCCAATAACCAGGGAGGAAATTGAAGCAGTCATCAAAAACCTCCCAAGACACAAAAGTCCAGGGCCAGATGGCTTCCCAGGGGAATCCTATCAAACGTTTAAAGAACAAACCATACCTATTCTACTAAAGCTGTTTGGAAAGATAGAAAGAGATGGAATACTTCCAAATTCATTCTATGAGGCCAGCCTCACCTTAATTCCAAAACCAGACAAAGACCCCACCAAAAAGGAGAATTACAGACCAATATCCCTGATGAACATGGATGCAAAAATTCTCAACAAGATACTAGCCAATAGGATCCAACAGTGCATTAAGAAAATTATTCACCATGACCAAGTAGGATTTATCCCTGGGACACAAGGCAGGTTCAACACTCATAAAACAATCAATGTGATTCATCATATCAGCAAGAGAAAAACCAAGAACCATATGACCCTCTCATTAGATGCAGAGAAAGCATTTGACAAAATACAGCATCCATTCCTGGTCAAAACTCTTCAGAGTGTAGGGATAGAGGGAACTTTCCTCAACATCTTAACAGCCATCTACTAATAGCCCACAGCAAATATAATTCCCAAAGGGGAAGCGCTGGGAGCCTTTCCCTTAACATCAGGAAGTAGACAGGGATGTCCACTCTCACCACTGCTATTCAACATAGTACTGGAAGTCCTAGCCTTAGCAATCAGATAACAAATGAGATTAAAGGCATTCAAATTGGCAAAGAATTGTCAAACTCTCCCTCTTTGCCGATGACATGATACTATATATAGAAAACACAAAAGTCTGCACCCCAACATTGCTAGAACTCATCCAGCACTTTGGTAGTGTGGCAGGATACAAATCAATGACCAAAAGTCAGTGGCATATCTATACACTAAGAATGAGACTGAAGAAAGAGAAATTAAGGAGTCAAACCCATTTACAATTGCACCCAAACGCATAAGGTACCTAGGAATAAACCTAACCATTGAGGTAAAGGATGTATACCCTAAAAACTATAGAACACTTCTGAAAGAAATTGAGGAAGACACAAAGAGATGGAAAAAATATTCCATGCTCATGTATTGGCAGAATTAATATTGTGAAAATGTCAATGTTACCCAGGGCCATTTACACGTTTAATGCAATCCCTATCAAAATACCATGGACTTTCTTCAGAGAGTTAGCATAAATTATTTTAAGATTTGTGTGGAATCAGAAAAGACCCCGAATAGCCAGGGGAAATTTAAAAAAGAAAACCATACCTGGGGGCATCACAATGCCAGATTTCAGGTTGTACTACAAAGCTGTGGTCATCAAGACAGTGTGGTCCTGGCACGAAAACAGACACATAGATCAATGGAACAGAATAGAGGACCCAGAAGTGGACCCTGAACTTTATGGTCAGCTAATATTCTATAACGGAGGAAAGACTATCCATTGGATGAAAGACAGTCTCTTCAATAACTGTTGCTGGGAAAATTGGACATCCACATGCAGAAGAAGGAAACTAGACCACTCTCTTGCACCATACACAAAGATAAACTAAAAATGGGTGAAAGATCTAAATGTGAAACAAGATTCCATCAAAATCCTAGAGGAGAACACAGGCAACATCCTTTTTGAACTCAGACACAGTAACTTCTTGCAAGATACATCCATGAAAGCATGAGAAACAAAAGCAAAAATGAACTATTGGGACTTCATCAAGATAAGAATCTTTTGCACAGCAAAGGATACAGTCAACAAAACTCAAAGACAACCTACAGAATGGGAGAAGATATTTGCAAATGACGTATCAGATAAAGGGCTAGTTTCCAAGATGTATAAAGAACTTATTAAACTCAACACCAAAGAAACAAACAATCCAATCATGAAATGGGCAAAAGACATGAACAGAAATCTCACAGAGGAAGACATAGACATGGCCAATAAGCACATGAGAAAATGCTCTGCATCACTTGCCATCAGGGAAATAGAAATCAAAACCACAATGAGATACCACCTCACACCAGTGAATGGGGAAAATTAACAAGGCAGGACACCATGAATGTTGGAGATGATTGGAGAAAGGAGAACCCTCCTGCACTGTTGGTTGGAATGTGAACTGGTACAGTCACTCTGGAAAACTGTGTGGAGGTTACTGAACTAATTAAAAATAGACCTGCCCTATGACCCTGCAATTGTCCTGCTGGGGATTTACCCCAAAATGCAGATGCAATGAAATGCCGGGTACCTGCATTCCGATGTTCTAGCAGCAATGTCCACAATAGCCAAACTGTTGAAGGAGCCTCTGTGTCCATTGAAAGATGAATGGATAAAGTAGATGTGGTCTATGTATACAATGGAATATTACTCAGCCATTAGAAATGACAAATACCCACCATTTGCTTCGATGTGCATGGAAGTGGGGGTATTATGCTGAGTGAAATAAGGTAATCAGAGAAGGACAAACATGATATGGTCTCATTCATTTGGGGAATATAAAAAATAGTGGAAGGGAATAAAGGGGAATGGGGGAAAAATGACTGGGAACTATCAGAAAGTGAGACAGAGCATGAAAGACTCCTAAGTCTGGGAAACCAACTAGGAGTGGTGGAATGGGAGGTGGGCAGGGGTGGGGGTGACTGGGTGATGGACACTGAGGTGGGCATATGATGGGATGAGCGTTCGGTGCTATTCTATGTGTTGTCAAATTGAACACCAATAAAAATAAATTGATAAATAAAATAAAAAATAAAAAAATAAAAAATAATCCCTCCTTTAATCAGAGAGCGCAATATACTTCTTTGTGTACCCAAATTCCTACCACGATAGCAGATGTAGCATACTCAGAATTACTAACTGAACTATTACCGAAAAAACATCAAGCTCTTTAATAATGAAGATCTTAAAATACCAGTTATAGCTACAGATATTTGAAAATATTACCTTTGCCCGAATATTTTTCTCTGTATGCTGATATGATGCATAAATGAGTATTGAAATAGTTAATATTTTATAAAAGTATTGAAATTTGCATTCTAACTTGTATTTCCTCAACTAAAAGATGAAAAGGGCATTTAATCCGTGATCTCAACAGAAAGTAACTTCTCCCCTAAAGAGACATGCGGGTCTCTATCTAATATCTAGATACATTTTTGGTTGTCAAAACTAAGGATGTGGGAGTGGTTACTTCTGTCATCACTTGATAGAGAATATAGCCTGGGGATGCTGCTTAACATCCTACAATGTACAGGACAGCATAACAAAACAAATAATTATGCAGCGCAGATTATTAATTATGTCAAAGAAGAAAACAAGCACTAGATACATGCAGCTTTAAATTAATGAAAATGAAATTTTAACAGGCCTTGTAGATAGCTGCATAACAATGGTACCTAAATATTGCAGTGAATATCACTGGTGAAAAAGTGTTCAATATGGTAAAATATTTTTATTTCTTTTATGAAGTATTTCTGTTTTTCAAGTATTTATTTATTTATTTATTTATTTTTTAAATAATATGTTTATTTTTTATTGGTGTTCAATTTACCAACATACAGAATAACACCCAGTGCTCATCCCGACAAGTGCCCCCCTCAGTCCCCGTCACCCACTCACCCCCACCCCCGCCCCCCTCCCCCTCCACCACCCCCAGTTCGTTTCCCAGAGTTAGGAGTCTTCATGTTATGTTTCCCTTTCTGATATTTCCCACACATTTTTTCTCCCTTCCCTTATATTCCCTTTCACTATTATTTATATTCCCCAAATGAATGAGAACATACAATGTTTGTCCTTCTAAGATTGACTTACTTCACTCAGCATAATACCCTCCAGTTCCATTCACGTTGAAGCAAATGGTGGGTATTTGTTGTTTCTAATGGCTGAGTAATATTCCATTGTATATATAAACCACATCTTCTTTATCCACTCATATTTCGATGGACAATGAGGCTCCTTCCACAGTTTGGCTATTGTGGACATTGCTGCTATAAACATCGGGGTGCAGGTGTCCCGGCGTTTCATTGCATCTGAATCCCCAACAGTGTAATTGCTGGGTCGTAGGGCAGGTCTATTTTTAACTCTCTGAGGAACCTCCACACAGTTTTCCAGAGTGGCTGCACCAGTTCACATTCCCACCAACAGTGCAAGAGGGTTCCCTTTTCTCCACATCCTCTCCAACATTTGTGGTTTCCTGCCTTGTTAATGTTCCCCATTCTTACTGGTGTGAGGTGGTATCTCATTGTGGTTTTGATTTCTATTTCCCTGATGGCAAGTGATGCAGAGCATTTTGTCAGGTGCATGTTGGCCATGTATATGTCTTCCTCTGTGAGATTTATCTTCATGTCTTTTGCCCATTTCATGATTGGATTGTTTGTTTCTTTGGTGTTGAGTTTAATAAGTTCTTTATAGATCTTGGAAACTAGCCCTTTATCTGATACGTCATTTGCAAATATCTTCTCCCATTCTGTAGGTTGTCTTTTAGTTTTGTTGACTGTGTCCTTTTCTGTGCAAAAGCTTCTTATTTTGATGAAATCCTAATAGTTCATTTTTGCTTTTGTTTCTTTTGCCTTCGTGGATGTATCTTGCAAGAAGTTACTGTGTCTGAGTTCTAAAAGGGTGTTGCCTGTGTTCTCCTCTAGGATTTTGATGGAATCTTGTCTCACATTTAGATCTTTCATCCATTTTGAGTTTATCTTTGTGTATGGTGCAAGAGAGTGGTCTAGTTTCATTCTTCTGCATGTGGATGTCCAATTTTCCCAGCACCATTTATTGAAGAGACTGTCTTTCTTCCAGTGGATAGTCTTTCCTCCTTTATCGAATATTAGTTGACCATAAAGTTCAGGGTCTACTTCTGGGTTCTCTATTCTGTTCCATTGATCTATGTGTCTGTTTTTGTGCCAGGACCACACTGTCTTGATGACCACAGCTTTGTAGTACAACCTGAAATCTGGCATTGTGATGCCCCCAGCTATGGTTTTCTTTTTTAAAATTCCCCTGGCTATTCGGGGTCTTTTCTGATTCCATACAAATCTTAAAATAATTTGTTCTAACTCTCTGAAGAAAGTCCATGGTATTTTGATAGGGATTGCATTAACACGTGTAAATGGCCCTGGGTAACATTGACATTTTCACAGTATTAATTGTGCCAATCCATGAGCATGGAATATATCATTCTCAATGGGGAAGCACTGGGAGTTTTTCCCCTAACATCCGGAACAATACAGGGATGTCCCCTCTCACCACTGGTATTCAACATATTACTGGAAGTCGTAGTCTCAGCAATCAGACAACAAAAAGAGATTAAAGGCATTCAAATTGGCAAAGAAGAAGTCAAACTCTCCCTCTTCGCGGATGACATGATACTCTACATAGAAAACCCAAAAGCCTCCACCCCAAGATTGCTAGAACTCATACAGCAATTTGGTAGTGTGGCAGGATACAAAATCAATGCCCAGAAATCAGTGGGATTTCTATACACTAACAATGAGCCTGAAGAAAGAGAAATTAAGGAGTCAATCCCATTTACAATTGCACCCAAAAGCATAAGATACCTAGGGATAAACCTAACCAAAGAGGTAAAGCATCTATACCCTAAAAACTATAGAACACTTCTGAAAGAAATCGAGGAAGACACAAAGAGATCAAGTTTTTATTTAAATTCTAGTTAGTGGGCAGCCCTGGTGGCTTAGCGGTTTAGCCCTACCTTCAGCCCAGGCCCGGATCCTGGAGACCCGGGATCAAGCCCCACGTTAGGTTCCCTGCATGGAGCCTGCTTCACCCTCTGCCTGCGTGTCTGCCTCTCTCTCTCTCTCTCTCTCTCTCTCTGTGTCTCTCCTGAATAAATAAAATCTTTAAAAAATAAAAAATAAAGAATAGATTTTAGTTATTAACATGTAGAATAATAATGGTTTCAGGTTTAGAATTTAGAGTTTAGTTATTTATCTCTTACATACAACAACCAGTGCTTATTTAAATTCCAGTTTTATATTAGTCTCAGGTGAATAACTTTGTGACTCAATACTTATATACAACACCCTGTGCTCATCACAATTGTACTCCTTAATCTCCATCACTTTCTAACCCATTTTCCACCTACCTCCCCTGTAATAGTTTCTTCTCCATAGTTAAGGGTCTGTTTCTTTTTTTTGCCTCCCTCTTTTTTCCCCTATGATCATTTTTGTTTCTTAAATTCCACATATGAGTGAAATCATATGGTATTTGACTTTCTCTGACTCTAGATTCATCCATGTCATTGAAAATGAGGAAATTACATTCTTTTTTATGATTGAATAATATTCCATGCCATACACACTATACACATGACACACACACACACAAACACATACACATATGTCACATCTTCTTTATCCATTTATAAGTTGAATGAATATTTGGGCCTTTCCTGTAATTTGACTACTGTACATAATGATGCTATAAACATTGGGGTGAATATATCCCTTTGAATCAGTGTTTTTGTATGCTTGGATAAACATCTAGTAGTTCAATTGCTGGATTGTAAGGTAGTATTTTAACTTTTTGAGAAATCTTCATATTGTTTTTCCAGAGTGGCTTGATTCCCACCAACAGTGTAAGAGAATTCCTCTTTCTCCACATCCTTGCCAATACTTATTGTTTCTTGTATTGCTAATTGTAGCCATTCTGACAGGTGTGAGGGTATATCTCGTTGTTTTGATTTGTATTTCACTGATGATGAGTGATATTGAACATCTATTTCTGCCACTATTGGCCATCTGTATGTCTTTTTGTAAAAAATATCTATTCATGCCTTCCATCCATTTGCAATTGGATTATTGTGTTCTGAAGGTGTTGAATTTGAGAAGTTCTTTATAGATTTTGAATAGTAACCCTTTATCAGATATGTCATTTGCAAATATCTTCTCCCATTCTGTAGATTGCCTGTTACTTTTGTTGATTGGTTCCTTTGATGTGCAGACACTTTTTATTTTAATGAATTACCAATAGTATATTTTTGCTACAGTTTCCTTTGCTTCAGGAGACATATCAGGAAAGAAGTTGCTATGGCGAATGTCAAAGAGTTTACCGCCTGTGTTCTTCTGTAGTACTTTAATGACTTTCTGTCTCACATTTAGAACTTTCATCCATTTTCAATTTATTTTTGAGGGTTTTTTATATGTATATTTTTTATTGGTGTTCAATTTGCCAACATATAGAATAACACCCAGTGCTCATCCCATCAAGTGCCCCCCTCAGTGCCCGTCACCCAGTCACCCCCACCCCCCGCCCACCTCCCCTTCCAACATCCCTAGTTCGTTTCCCAGAGTTAGGAGTCTCTCATGTTCTGTCTCCCTCTCTGATATTTCCCACTCATTTTTTCTCCTTTCCCCTTTATTTCCTTTCACTATTTTTTATATTCGCCAAATGAATGAGATCATATAATGTTTGTTTTAGGCATTTTTCTTAATCTTTTTCTAACTCCTTTAGGTGTATGTTTAAGTTGTTTATTTGAGATTTTTCTTCCTTCCTAAAGTAGGCATGTATTGCTATATACTTCCTTTATGACTGCTTTTGCTGCATCCCAAAGGTTTTGTACCATTGTGTTTTCATTTTCCGTTGCTTCCACATATTTTTTTTAAATTTTTTCTTTGATTTCCTGGTTGATCCATTCATTTTTAGTACCATGTGTTTATAGTCTTTCCAAATTTTTTCTTGTGGTTGACTTCAAGTTTTGTAGTTTTGTGATGAGAAAATATGCATAGCATTATTTAAGCCTTTTTTTACTTGTTGAGGCCTGATTTGTGGCCTAGTACTGTATCTATCCTGAACTGTTCCATGTACACTTGAAAAGAATGTGTATTCTGATACCTAAGATGTATTTTTTCTGAATACATCTGTTAAGTTCATCTGGTCCAGTGTGCCATTCAAAGTCATTGTTTCCTTTTTAATGTCTTTTTAGATGATCTGTACATTGATGTAATTCATGTGTCAGTCCCCTACTATTATTGTATTTTCATTAAAAATTACTGTTTATTTGTCATTAATTGTTTTTGTATATTTGGGTGTTCCCACTTTGAGTGCATAAATATTGAGAATTGCTAGATCTTCTTGTTAGATTGTCCCTTTCTAATTTTTTATTATATTTTTGATTTAAAGTCTAGTTTTTCTCATATGAGTATTGCCACTCTCTTTCTTTTGACATTCATTTACTTTATAAATGTTTCTCCCTCCCTTCACTTTCAATCTCCTGGTGGCTTTAGGTCTAAAATGAGTCTCCTGTAAGCAGCGTATAGATGGCTCTTGTTTTGTTTTGTTTGTTTGTTTTTTATCCATGGTGACACTCTATGTCTTGATTGGAGCACCTTGTCCATTTATATTCAGAAAAATTATTGATAGATATGTGTTCTTTGCCATTTTATTACTTGTTTTTTTGTTGTTTCTGGAGATTTTCTCTTTACCTTCCATATCTTTATCACTTTTTGGTCTTTCCTTTCCACTCAAAGACTTCACTTTATTAATTCTTGCAGGACTGGTTTATTGGCCTCTAACTCTCTTAGTATTTGGGAAATTCTTTATTTCTCCTATTCTGGATGACAGCATTCCTGAATAGAGTATTCATTCCTGAAGAATTTTCTCATTCTGTATTTTGAATATATCATGCCTCTCTCTTGTGGCCCGCCAAGTTTCTGTTGGGAAATCTGCAGTTAGCCTTATGAGTCTTCCCTTGTACTTTAAGGACTTCTTTTGTCTTGTTTTTCAGACGTTTTTCTTCATCACTGAATTTTATAAATTTAATTACAATATATTTAGATGTTGGCCTGGTTTTGTTGATTTTGATGGGAGTTCTTCATGCCTCCTGGATCTGAATGTCTGTTTCCTTCCCCAAATTAGGGAAGTTTTCAGCTATTATGTCCTCAAATATCTGTATTTTCTAACATTTTCCTCTGTCCTTTTATTCTGGGAGTCTTATAATATGAATGTTATTAGATTTGATGGAATCACTGAGTTCCAGAAATTTATTCTTTTTTTTAAGATTGTGAGAGACACAAGATTCATGAGAGACACAAAGAGAGAGAGGCAGAGACATAGGCGGAGGGAGAAGCAGGCTCCCTGCGGGGAAGCGGATGTGAAATTGATCCCAAGACCCCAGGATCACGATCTGAACTATAGGCAGATGCCCTACCACTGAGCTACCCAGGCATCCCCCCTAAATTTACTCTTGTGTTCCATAATTCTTTCTCTCTTTTGTTCAGTTGCATTCTTTTCCATTACTTTATTTTCTACAGCACTTATTTGATCCTCTTCTTCCAACCTTGTGTTCATTTCATAAAGCCTGTTTTCAATCTCAGCTATTCCATTTTTCATTTCTGACTTTTCAAACTCTTTTGTCTCTACAGTAAGGATATCTCTGCAGTCTCCATCTTATTCTTATCAAGCCCATCAAGTGTCCCTTATGATTATTACTTTATCTGTCAAGCATATTATTTTTAACTGTTTTTCTTAGAATTCTGGCTTTCTCTTGTTCTTCCATGTGGGCTGGATTCCTCTGTATTTACATTTTGTCTAATTCTCTGCCTTCTCTGTGTTAGAGAATACAGTTATGCCTTCTGCTCCTGAAAGTAATAGCCTTATGAAAAAGAGGTCACAGAGAACCCAAGGCCTGGTTCTTCAGAGTGTGTCTGCAGTATGTACTGCATGCTTTTTCCTGTTGTGTTTTGGCTTATTTTTCTTCAAGCCAGGCCTCTGCAGAGGTCTTCATTGCCTGAGGTGGACAGTGTTTGGTTTTGACTAGAATGTGGTGAGTTTTAACTAGGTGTGTTCTGGCCTGCTTGTTAAATGCGACCTGATACTCTTTCTATTAGAACTGAAGCCCTGCAGAACTCTCTATTTGGAAGACATGGTTTGTGCAGGGTTTTCTGCTATTTCTTCTGGGGAAGGGGCCAACCACACTAGAACTAATGCAAGTTTGACTGTGAGGGGCAATCCTACCAGAGTGCAGTGTAGTGGGAGTTGGTTTAAGCAGGTTGGAGAGCCAGTGTTGGCACTGTGCTGCTTACTGCAAGTGGTTTTGTGTTTATTTTGAGGGGCAGGGGGTGGAAATGGCACCAGCAGGTCCCTTTGTCCCCAAAGAAGCCTCTGTGTGAAAACTACCCTTCAGGGATGCACTTGAAGAGTGAATAACTCCCCTGTATGTGCCCCAGGCATTCTTTTTTAATTTTTTTAAAAAAATTTTTAGAGGGGGGAGCAAGATGGAGGAAGAGTAGGATCCTCAAGTCACCTGTCCCCACCAACTTACCTAGATAACTTTCAAATCAGCCTGAAAACCTACAAATTTGTCCTGAGATTTAAAGAGAGAACAGCTGAATGCTACAGTGAGAAGAGTTCACGCTTCTAACAAGGTAGGAAGATGGAAAAAAATAAATGAATAAAAAAGCATCCAAGGGGGAGGGGCCCTGTGAGGAGCCAGCCTAAGGCTGGGTGGCGAGTGTCCCCAGGATAGGAAAGCCCAGTCCCAGAGAAGCAGGACTTTACCAATCTTCCTGGATGGAAAGGCACTAGTAGGGAACTTGGGCAGGATCCCAGGAAGGGCAGTGGAGCCCCCAGGTTCCCGGTGTCACTAACAGAGGAACTGCGCCCTGCGGGGGAGCGCACCACACACCGCGGGCGGAGCTCCCTAAAGGGCTGGAGCACCCGCCCGGTGGGGCCTCGGAAGCAGATCAGGCGGCAGCTCCGGCGGTGGCTCTATGCGGAGGGGGCTACGCAGCCCCGGGAGTGTGATTCCAGTGGCACAGGCCCCAGACGCCAAGGCACTGGGGACACAGTGCAGGATGCAGCGCTCCCCTTGGGACAGGCGGAAGCCGGGAGGAGACAGGACAGCAAGCATGCTCCTGCCCCTGGGCGGCCCATAGCTGTGCAGATCAGCGCCCCAGCCCCTGGAGCATCCAGGCCCCTGCAGACTGGGAGCTGTGGTAGTTACTGCTGCAGCTGACTCCAGGTCTGGAGAGCTGGCCACTGACACTATTGCTGTTCCTCCTGGTGTCACATTGTACCTGGGACTGAGCAGGGCCACCAGGGAGCAGAGACCTCAGAGGATGAACAGCTCCCACTGAACTGTGCACCTGGAAGGGGGCGGGGCAGCTCCCCCAGGTGCACACACCTGAGAATCAGCATAGCAGGCCCCTTCCCCAGACCAGCTGGAAGGACAGAGGAATAGCAAGGTCTTAACCAAGCAGTTCTGGATAGCTCCAGGGGAAGTCAGGAGACTTACAGTATATAGAATCAGAGGATACCCCTCCTTGTTTTTTTTTTTGTTTTTGTTTTTTGTTTCTTTGCTTTCCCCCTTCCCCCCCTTTTCCTTCCTTTTTCCAGTACAACTTGTTTTTAGCCACTCTGCACTGAGCAAAATCACTTAACTGAAGAACTCACCACAAAAGAAAGAATCAGAAACAGTACTCTCTCCCACAGAGTTACAAAATTTGGATTACAATTCGATGTCAGAAAGCTAATTCAGAAGCACTATTATAAAGCTACTGGTGGCTCTGGAAAAAAGCATGAACGATTCAAGAGACTTCATGACTGCAGAATTTAGATCTAATCAGGCAGAAATTAAAAATCAATTAAATGAGATGCAATCCAAACTGGAGGTCCTAACGACGAGGGTTAATGAGGTAGAAGAATGAGGGAGTGACATAGAAGACAAGTTGATGGCAAGGAAGGAAGCTGAGGAAAAAAGAGAAAAACAAAAGATCATGAGGAAAGGTTAAGGGAAATAAATGACAGGCTCAGAAGGAAAAAAATCTACGTTTAATTTGGGCTCCCTCCCAGAGGGAGCCGAAAGGAACAGAAGACCAGAAAGTGTATTTGAACAAATCACACCTGAGAACTTCCCTAACTTGGGGGAGGGAAAAAGGCATTCAGATCCAGGAGATAGAGAGATCCCCTCCCCCAAATCAATAAAAACCGCTCAACACCTTGACATTTAATAGTGAAATTTGCAAATTCGAAAGATAAAGAGAAGATTCTTAAAGCAGCAAGAGACAAGAAACCCCTAACTTTATGTGAAGAAGTATTAGGTTAACAGCAGACCTCTCCACAGGGACCTGGCAGGACAGAAAGGGCTGGCAGGATATATTCAGGGTCCTAAATGAGAAGGACATGCAGCCAAGAATACTTTATCCAGCAAGGCTCTCATTCAGAATAGGAGGAGATACAGAGCTTCCAAGATAGGCAGAAACTGAAAGAATATGTGACCACCAAGCCAGCTTTGCAAGAAATACTAAGGGGGATTCTGTAATAGAAAGTGGAAGTCTAAGGGAACAATCTGCAAAAACAGGGACTGAATAGGTATCATGATGACACTAAATTCATATGTTTCAATAGCACTGTTGGTGGGAATGTGAACTGGTGCAGCCACTCTGGAAAACTGTGTGGAGGTTCCTCAAAGAGTTAAAAATAGAACTGTCCTACGACCCAGCAATTGCACTGTTGGGGATTTACCCCAAAGATACAGATGCAGTGAAACACCAGAACACCTGCACCCTGATGTTTACAGCAGCAATGTCCACAATAGCCAAATTGTGGAAGGAGCCTCGGTGTCCATCGAAAGATGAATGGATAAATAAGCTGTGGCATATATACAATGAAATATTACTCAGCTATTAGAAACGACAAATACCCACCATTTGCTTCGACGTGGATGGACCTGGAGGGTATTTTGCTGAGTGAAATAAGTGAATTGGAGAAGGACAAACATTATATGGTCTCATTCATTTGGGGAATATAAAAATTCCTGAAAGGGAATAAAAGGAAAGGAGAGAAAATGAGTGAAAATATCAGTGAGGGTGACAAAACATGAGAGACACCTAACTCTGGGAAATGAACAAGGGGTCGTGGAAGAGGAGGTGGGCGGGGGGTTGGGGTGACTGGGTGATGGGCACTGAGGGGGGCCCTTGGCGGGATGAGCACTGGGTGTTATGATATATGTTGACAAATTGAACTCCAACAAAAAAAACTTTAATTGATGAGGATTTGCTTTTTATGGATTAGAAAAGCAAATGGCTTCTTGGGTTGGAGCTTACTCCTGGTGAAAATGCTGTGAATATTGTTGAAACGGTATCAAACCATTTAGAATATTACATTAATATTAATAAAGTTGATAAAGCAAAAGCAGAGTTTGAGATGATTGACTTCCATTTTGAAAGAAGTTTTACTTTGGGTAAAATGCTATCAAAAAGAGTTGCATGTTACAGATAAATGGCTTATGAAAGGGAAAAAATCCATCAATGTGGCAAAGTTCACTGTTGTCTGCTTTTAAGAAATTGCCACAGCCACCCTAATCTTCAGCAACTACTATCCTGACCAGTTAGCAGCCATAAACATTGAGGAAAAGCACCCAGCAGAAAAGATTATATAGCTCACTGAATGCTGAGATAATGTTTAACATTTTTTTAGAAATAAAGTATTTTTAAATTCAGGTATGTACATTGTTTTTAGACATAATGTTATTGAATAGTTAATAAACTACAATATAGTATACACACTACATTTATATGTAGTAGGAAAGCAAATAAATTCAAATAGTGTCTATAGCTGTAATATTCACTTTATTGCAGTTGGGACCAAACCACAAAATCTAAAACAATGAACAAATTGTGATCTGGTGTTTGGCAATGTTTTCATAGAAATGCTAACAAAAGTACAAACAACAAATTTAGGTTTTATCAAATTTAAATTTTTTTGCTTTGAGTAAAGCTCTATTCAAAGAATGACAAAAATAAGTAAAATACTGGGTAAAAATATTTTCAAATCATAAATATGATAAGGCAATGTACCCATAAGGTATAGAAAACTCCTACAACTCAACAATAAAAAACAAGCAACCCACAAATATGGGTAAAGAATTTCATTAGACATTTATAAAGTGAAAAAAATATACAAATGACCAATAGAAAGATAAAAGGATGCTCAGCAGAGGCAGCTGAATGGCTCAGCCAGTTGAGCATCTGACTCTCGATTTCAGCACAGGTCATTACCTCGGTGTTGTGAGATTGAGCCCCATGCCAGGCTCTGCGCTCAGCAGAATCTACTTATCCCTCTCCCTCTGCCATTCCCCCTGCTCATTCTCTCTCTCCCTCAAATAAATGAAATCTTTAAAGAAAGATTCTCAACATTATCAGTCATTAAAAACTGCAAATTAAAAACACAGAATATCACCTCACACCTGCTTGACTGCTATACAAAAAAGACAGATAATAACAAGTATTGGGCAGATGTGGAGCAGCTGGAAACTTCATACTGTTTGATGGGAATGTAAAATAATGCAGCTACTTTGGAAAACAGTTTGGCCATTCCTCAGAAGTCAAACACATAATCTAGCAATTGTAATTCTAGGCATACACCAAAGAGAATTGAAAATGTGTTCCAACAATGTGTGTAACAGCATTATTCATAATAGCCAAAAGTTGGGAATATAAAAAATAGCCATTGAGCAATGAATGGCTAAACAGTAAGTGGTTTGCCCATACAATGATCTATAAAACACTACTAAACTGAACTGTAACTTTAAACACGGTTAAGATGGTACGTTTTATGGCATTTTTTAAATCACAACTGGAAAAAAAACAGAGACTGAAGTACAGATACACATGCTATAATAGGAATAAACCTTGAAAGTATGCTACGTGAAAAGTGACAATTGCAGAAGACTCTAAATAAATCATTCCATTTATAATAACTGTCCAGAATAGGCAAACCAGTAGGGACAGATATTCAATTGAAGGTTGCCTATAGCAAGGGGAGGTGGAGTAATCAGAGGTGACTGCTAATGGATATAAGGTTTCTAGGGTGACAAAAATATTCCAAAGTTGTATTGTGGTGATGGTTGCATCAACTCTATGAATACACTGAAACCTACCAAATTGTAATTTAAACTGCTATATTTTATGGTATGTAAATTATGTCCCAATAAAGTGGATAAAATCTATTATCTGTCTATTTATCTATCTATCATCTATCTATCTATCATCTATCTATTTATCTATCATCTCTATCAAATAAATCAGACTTAGAGACTAGACTCTAAAAGATAGAATATGAAAAGAGAAAAAGAGGAATTTTACAGTGAAGAAACCTGGTATAAATTACCTTAAGGAAGTGTTCAAGGATAATATCCCTGGTGATGTCATATGGATATTATGTACCCTCTGATACAATGTAACAAGAAAAGCACTTCACCCTTCCATTACTCTTTCACAAAAACAATAACCACAGTCTATTCACTAGACAAACCCAGACAAACACAAATTAAAGGACATTCTAGAAAATACCTCTGACTAGTACTCTTCAAAAGTGTCAAATTCATGAGACATTGCCATAGATTAAAAAACACAAAGAAGATATGACAACTAAATGCAATGCAGTATCCTTAATTGGGTTCTGGTTTTGAGAAAGAAAATTATTGCAAAAGCTGGTTTAATTTGAATAGCATCTATAGTTGTGTTTTAGTAGTGTTGATGTCTCAGTTTTCATAAATGTACCAGTTATGTAAAGTGTTAACATTAGGGTAACTTTGGTGACACTGACACAGGAATTCTCTGTTTTAACTTCACAGATTTTCTTTAAATAAAAAAACTCAAAATAATAAAAATTCACAATAGTATTAGATACGTATTATGTGTAACTATTGCACTTCCAATTTAAAAATCATTTAATTAAACAAAAACAAATACAAAATGATGATTTCAGTGGCAAAATTATGGATAGTAAAATGTAACACTTGATATTAAAATAAAATTATATATGACATAAATGCTTTCTTCTTATATTTCTCCCCCTTCCATGATGAAACATAATCATGTTAAATGAGTAGCATTATCAAGGTACAGAATCTAAAGGAGACAATATCACTGTATGTTATAATTGGGGATGATAAATTTTATCATTTTATGTTGGATATGTACTTATGAATAAAATAAACTGTATAATGTACAACATTAAAATATATTTTACATAAATTAAATGGGAAATTTATGTAACTGAAAAAATATAAGGCTTATTCAGAGTGCATTATTGGCGCCTTAGTGTTTTAAGCCTTCATATTCTTACTGTAGATCCAAGTTATTATGATTTTACTATCCTATTTAGGTACTCTCGTTCTGCCCTCAATGCAAAACTGTTCATATGTATTCTGATCATTAAAAAGCAATACCTGTATCATATTATAAAAGGGCTGAGACATTTTTTTATGCCAATGTGTAATCTGTTGGTAAAGTGACAACACAGTCACATTCTCCACTGTAGGAACTGTGTCTTTGAGGAATAAACTACAAAACTTTGAGGAAATGTCATTTTTTCATTAACATTCATTACTTCTGACTTGTCTATGTAAAATATAATAAATTGTTCAGCTTCAGGAAATATCAAACAAGCCATGTGCCAAAATTGTATTCTCTTTGTCTTTATGAAAAGCATCTGTATTAATTTATGAGTTCACCTTGTCCTTTTTAAGGAATAGAAGATAGATTATCATAATGTCATATGTAAAGCCTACAAGACTCAGAGAATTTAGTTTGAAATTAGCTACATGTGTATGACTTCAAGGAATTTAATAAATGCCCTAATTTGGATATTTAGTAAATACTCTAATTGTTAGGGCAAAATAATAAATTTAAATGTTTCACATCTTTCTTTGAAATATCTCATACACCAAAAATTATCAAAGGATGAGATAAGAAAGGAAATGCTATATTTAATACTTAGTAGCAGATACTTAATTCAGACACAATAAAACACACTCATGGATTTTAAAATGCAAATGTTGCCGCCTGATTTTTAAAACGATATCACTTCTTATAACTAACTGTAAGTTGAGATTATTTATAAGTAGCCAACACATAAAAACTTGAAGATTAACAATAAAACAAAAGAGTAAAAGAATGCCCCTATAATTTTAATGAAGCATATGTGCGAATGAGATAAACTATAAACATAGATTTATATGCATATATCTATTAATGTCCGTCAAGATATTGTTTATATTTTAAAATATGCAGAAATATGAAAATTAAATCATCCTATCTGGCATATCATATTTTTTTGGTATATTTTTTAATGGAGTTGGATCTGCCAACATAAACTATAACACCCAGTGCTCATCCCATCGAGTGCCCCCCTCAGTGCCAGTCACCTAGTAACCCCATCCACCGCCCACCTCCCCCTTCCACTACCCCTTGTTTGTTTCCCAGAATTAGGAGTCTCTCATGTTCTGTCACCCATTCTGATATTTCCCACTCATTTTCCCTCCTTTCACCTATAATCCCTTTCACTATTTTTTATATTCCCTGAATGAATGAAACCATATACTGTATGTCCTTCTCCCACTGACTTATTTCACTCAGCATAATACCCTCCAGTTCTATCTACGTTGAAGCAAATGGTGGGTATTCATCTCTTCTGATAGCTGAGTAATATTCCTTTGTATATGTAGACCACATCTTCATTGTCCATTCAACTTTCTATGGACACCGTGCCTCCTTCCACAGTTTGGGTATTCTGGACATTGCTGCTATAAACATTGGGGGTAGAGGTGTCTTGGTTTTTCACTACATCTGTATCTTTGGGGTAAATCCCCAACAGTGCAATTGCTGGGTCATAGGGTAGCTCTATATTTAACTCTTGGAGGAACCTCCATATAGTTTATCACAGTAGCTGTACCAGTTCACATGTCCACCAACAGTGCAAGAGGGTTCCCCTTTCTCCACATCCTCTCCAACATTTGTTGTTTCCTGCCTTGTTAGTTTTCACCATTCTCACTCGTGTGAGGTGGTATCTCATTGTGGTTTTGATTTGTATTTCCCTGATGGCCAGTGATGCGGAACATTTTCACATGTGCTTGTGGTCCATGTCTATGTCTTCTTTGGTGAAATTTCTGTTCGTGTCTTTTGCCCATTTAAGGATTGGATTGTTTGTTTCTTTGATGTTGGGTTGAATAAATTCTTTATAGATCTTGGATACTAGCCCTTTATCTGATATGTCATTTGCAAATACCTTCTTCCATTCTGTAGGTTGTCTTTTAGTTTTGTTGACTGTTTCTTTTGCTGTGCAGAGCTTTTTATCTTGATGAAGTCCCAATAGCTCATTTCTGCTTTTGTTTCCCTTGGCTTCATAGCTGTATTTTGCAAGAAGTTGCTGTGGCCAAGTTCAAAAATGGTGCTGCCTAGGTTCTCCTCTAGGACTTTGATGGATTCTTGCCTCACATTTAGATCTTTCATCCATTTTGAGTTTATCTTTGTGTATGGAATAAGGTAATGGTCTAGTTTCCTTCTTCTGCATGTGGATGTCCAATTTTCCCAGCACCATTTATTGAAGAGACTGTCCTTTTTCCAGTGGCTAGTCTTTCCTGCTTTGTTGAAGATTAGATGACCATAGAGTTGAAGGCCCATTTCTGGGTTCTCTTTCTGTTCCATTGATCTAAGTGTCTATGTTTGTGCCAGTACCACACTGTTGGGATGATCACAGCTTTGTAGTTCAACTTGAAATCTGGCCTTGTGATAGATACTCTGTCTCAGGTTTCCTTTTTCACTATCCTCCTGGGTATTCAGGGTCTTTTCTGATTCCACACAAATCTTAAAATGATTTGTTCCAGGGGATCCCTGGGTGGCTCAGTGGTATAGCGCCTGCCTTTGGCCCAGGGCGTGATCCAGGAGTCCCGGGATCGAGTCCCGCATGGGGCTCCTGGCATGGAGCCTGCTTCTCCCTCCTCCTGTGTCTCTGCCTCTCTCTCTCTCTCTCTCTCTCTCTCTATGTCTACCATACATAAATAAATCTTTAAAAAATGATTTGTTCCAGCTCTCTGAAGAAAGTCCATGGTATTTTGATAGGGGTTGCATTAAATGTGTAAATTGTCCTGGGTAGCATTGACATTTTAACAATATTAATTCTTCCCATCCATGATCAAGGAATATTTTTCCATCTCTTTGTGTCTTCCTTAATTTCTTTAAAAAGTGTTCTGTAGTTTTTAGGGTATAGATCCTTTAACTCTTTGGTTAGGTTTATTCCTAGGTATCTTATGCTTTTGGGTGCAATTGTCAATGGGATGGACTCCTTAATTTCTCTTTCTTCAGTCTCATTGTTAGTTTATAGAAATGCCACTGACTTCTGGGCATTGATTTTGTATCCTGCCACAATGCCAAATTGCTGTATGACTTCTAGCAATCATGGGGTGGACTCTTTTAGGCTTTCTATGTACAGTATCATGTCATCTGTGAAGAGGGAGAGTTTGACTGCTTCTTTGCCAACTTGAATGCCTTTTATTTCTTTTTGTTGCCTTATTGCTGAGGTTAGGACTTCCAGTATTATGTTGAATAGCAGCGGTAAGAGTGGACATCCCTGTCTCATTCATGATCTTAGGGGAAAGGCTCCCAGTGTTTCCCCATTGAGAATGATATTTGCAGCAGGCTTTTTGTATATGGCTTCTAAGATGCTGAGGAATGGTCCCTCAACCCCTACACTTTGAAAAGTTTTGATCAGGAATGGATGCTGTATTTTGTCAAATGCTTGCTCTGCATCTTTTGAGAGGATCATATGGTTCTTATTTTTTCTCTTGCTGATATGATCAATCACATTGATTGCTTTATGAGTGTTGAACCAGCCTTGTATCCCAGGGATAAATCCCACTTGGTCATGGTGAATAATCATCTTAATGTATTGTTGGATCCTATTGGCTAGTATCTTTTGAGGGTTTGCATCTGTTTTCATCAGGGATATTGGTCTATAATTCTCTGTTTTGGTGGGGTCTTTGTCTGCTTTAGGAATTAAGGTGATGCTGGCTTCATTGAATGAGTTTGGAAGTATTCTGTCCCTTTCTATCCGTCAGAACAGCTTTAGTAGAATAGGTATTGCTTCTTTAAACGTTTGATAGAATTCCCCTGTGAGGCCAACTGGCCCTGGATTTTCGTGTCTTGGGAAGTTTTTGATGACTGCTTAAATTTCCTCCCTGGTTATTGGCCTGTTCAGGTTTTCTATTTCTTCCTGTTCCCGTTTTGGTTGTTTGTGGTTTTCCAGAAATTTGTCCTTTTCTTCTAGATTGCCTAATTTTTTTTGGCGTAAAGCAGCTCATAATAAGTTTTTAAGATCATTTGTATTTCCTTGATATTGGTGGTGATTTATCCTTTGTAAGTCATGATATTATTAATTTGAGTCTTTTCTCTCTTCTCTTTAATAAGCCTGGCTAATGGTTTTTCTATCTTATTAATTCTTTCAAAGAATCAAAACCTGGTTTTGTTAATCTGTTCCACAGTTCCTCTGGTCTCTATTTCATTGAGTTCTGCTCGAATCTTTATTAACTCTCTTCTTCTACTGGGTATAGGATCTATTTGCTGTTTTTCTTTCTCCAGCTCTTTTAGGTGCAAGGTGACCTTTTGCATTTGAGTTATTTCCAGTTTTTGGATGGATGCTTGTATTGCAGTGTATTTCCCCCTCAGGACTGCTTTTGATGTATCCCAAAGATTTTGAATGGTTGTATCTTCATTCTCATTAGTTTCCATGAATCTTTTTAATTTTTCTCTAATTTCCTGGTTGACCCTTTCATATTTTAGGAGGATGGTCCTTAACCTCTACGTGTTTGAAATCCTTCCAAACTTCTTCTTGTGAATTAGTTCTAATTTCAAAGCATTATGGTCTGAAAATATGCAGGGGACAATCCCAATCTTTTGGTATCGGTTAAGACCTGATTTGTGACCCAGTATGTCGTCTCTTCTGTAGAAAGTTCCATGTACACTTGAGAAGAATGTGTATTCAGATGCGTTTGGATGTAAAGTTCTGTAAATATCTGTGAAATCCATATGGTCCAGTGTATCATTTAAAGCTCTTTATCTAAAAAAAAAAAAATAAAGCTCTTTATCTTTGGAGATGTTGTGCTTAGCATATCTGTAATTTGGAGAAAGTGCTGTGTTGAAGTCTCTGGGTATTAGTGTATTATTATCTAAGTATTTCTTTATTTTGTTTTTTAATTAATTGATATATGATATACATGGCAGCTCCCACATTAGGGGCATAAATATTCATGAATGTTAGGTCCTCTTGTTGGATATATCATTGAAGTATGATATAGTGTCTCTCTACTTCTCTTACAAAAGTCTTTGGGATAAACTTTAATTTATCTGATATGAGGATTGCTACCCCTGCTTTCTTTGGAGGACCCTTTGAATGGTTAATGTTTCCTCAACCTTTCCTTTTTAGGCTGGAGGTATCCTTAGGTCTCAAGTGAGCCTCTTGTAGACAGCAAATAGATGGGTCTTGCTCTTTTATCCAGTCTAAACCATGCACCTTTTGATGGGATCATTAAGCCCATTCATGTTCAGAGTTATTTATTATTGAAAGATATGAATTTAATGTCATCATAATACCTATTCAGCCTCTGTTTTTGTGGATTATTTCTTTGGGATTCCTCTTTCTTTCACAGAGTCTCCCTTAATATTTCTTGCAGAGCTGGTTTGGTGGTCACATATTCTTTCAGTTTCTGCCTATCTTGGAAGCTCTTTACCTCTCCTATTCTGAATGAGAGCCTTGCTGGATAAAGTATTCTTAGCTGCATGATCTTCTCATTTTGGACCCTGAATATGTCCTGCCAGCCTTTTTTGGCCTGCCAGGTGTCTGTGGAGAAGTCTGCTGTTAATCTAATATTTCTCCCCATATAAGTTAGGGATCTCTTGTCTCTTGCTGCTTTAAGGATTTTCTCTTCATCTTGGAATTTGAAAATTTCACCATTAAATGTCGAGGTGTTGAACAGTTTTTATTGATTTTAGGGGGGGATCTGTCTATCTTCTGGATCTGAATGCCTGTTTCTCTCCGCAAATTAGGAAATTTCTCAGCTATGATTTGTTCAAATATGCTTTCTGGCCCTCTGTTACTCTTCATGCCCTGTGGATCCCCAATTAAACATAGATTTTTCCTTCTAAGCCTGTCATTTATTTCCCTTAACCTTTCCTCGTGGTCTTTTAATTGTTTTTCTCTTTTTTTCCTCAGCTTCCTTCTTTGCCATCAACTGGTGTTCTATATCACTCACTCTTTCTTCTACCTCATTAACCCACATCATTAGAACCTGCAGGTTGGATTGAATCTCATTTAATTGATTTTTAATTTCAGCCAGATTAGATTTCAATTCTGCAGTCATGAAGTTTCTTGAATCCTTTATGCTTTTTTCTAGAGCTACCAGTAGCTTTATAATTGTGCTTCTGAATTGGATTTTTGACATCAAATTTTAATCCAAATCTGTAACTCTATGCAGAGAGTACTGTATCTGATTCATTCTTTTGTGGAGACTTCTTTCTAGTCATTTTGCTCAGTGTAGAGTGTCTGTATTAGCAGGCTGCATCAAAAATAACAACCTGGACTTAAGTAAATTTCAACTTAGATGATTCTGCCGAATTCACAGACCAGAAATCGAAAACAAAATCAGAACAAAATAAAAGTACCACTAAAGTGAAAAACATTAAAACAAAGTAGTAAAAAATTAAAGTGGAGGAATCCTAAAGAGGAAGAGATAATTTAAAAATGGAAGAAAAAAGAAAAGAAAGGAGAAGAAAAAAAGAGGGTGCTGGGAGATGGTTGTGGAAAGATGTTGTAGTGGAGGGAGAATGTAGTCTACCTGAGGGGTTCTAGAGGGTGAAACTCTTGTTTCCGAGGGTATTAAGTTCTGTATGTTAGAAGATGCTCAGTCCCAAATTTATATAAACCAGAAATACTAGTAGAGATCCCCCAACATTGACCACCAAAACATAAATGAAATAAAAGAGTGGGGTAGAATGGGAATGAGGAATCTCACAAAATGAACCAGCACAGTATACCACTTGGTTCTGGATGCATGCTGGTTATGTTTTAGAAGGTATTAACTTCTGCCATTGTAGAACAAAACAAGGCAAAGAAAACTAAAAGCACAAAACAAACAAACAAACAAAAACATATTTTGTATA
Organism: Canis lupus dingo; assembly: GCF_003254725.2. Taxonomy (NCBI): domain Eukaryota; kingdom Metazoa; phylum Chordata; class Mammalia; order Carnivora; family Canidae; genus Canis; species Canis lupus. The sequence continues at coordinate 69,176,238 of NC_064281.1, forward strand.
TTTCCCCCAATTAAGTTGAGTATGTTGAAGGGAATCTAGAAGTGGAAAATATATCTAGGACCTCTAATTGTAGAAATATGAAAGTAAAAAGGAAGAATCTTAAAAATGAAGAGGTGGCAAAATATTGTAATTAAGGAGGGAAAAGAGAAAAATGGAAATTTACAATCTGATATTAAAACGAGTTGTACTGGAAAAAGGGGGGGAAAGGAGGGATATCCTCTTGTTCTATATAGTGTAAATCCCTCCACTTCCCCTGGAGCTTTCTACCAGTGCTTGGTCAAGAACTTGCTCTTCCCCTGTTTTTCCAGCTGGTGTTCTGGGGGAGGGGCCTGTTGTGCTGATTCTCAGGTGTGTGCACCTGGGGGAGCTGCCCCTTCCCCTGCCAGGTGCTGGGCTCAGTGGGAGCTGTTTATCCTGTGAGGCTCCTGTTCCCTGGCGACCCTGCTCATCCCAGGCACATGGTGACACAAGGAGGAGTAACACTGGCAGTGGCCATGTCCCCAGCTCTGGAGACAGCAACCACTGTAACTACCGCAGCTCCCAGTCCTCACTGGCCTAGATGCTCCGGGGCAGGGAGTGCTTGTCTGCTCAGCTTGGGGCGACTGGCAGCAGGAGAGTCCTCGCTGTCCTGTGCCCTCCCTGCCTCTGCCTGTCGGGGGGTGGTTTGGGGAACACAGGATTCTGGGCTGTGTGCAATCGGTGCTCTGGAATCTAGGGCCTGTACTGCTGGAATCAAGCTCCCATGGTGGGGGCTCCAGAAGGCAGCAGGACGCAGCCCCCTCTTCCTGGAGCCACCCCTGAGCTTCCTCGGAGGTCCTGCCAGGTGCGCGCTTGATCCCTTTACCACGCTTGGCCCAAAGTCTGTGGTGCACTCTCCCTGGGGGTGCACTTTGTTTATTAGTGACTCCAGAAAACTGGAGGCTCCACTGCCCCTCCTGCCATTCTACCCGAGTTCTCTGCTAAATGCCTTAATGTCTCTGGGAAGAATCCAGTGCGGATTTTTAAAGCTCCTGCTTCTCTGGGGCTGGTCTTTCCTATCCCGGGAGGCTTTCACCGCCAGGTATTAGCCCAGCTCCTCACAGGGGCCCCTCCCCTACTTGGTTCTTTTTCATTTTTTTTCCCACCTTTACACCTTGTTAGAAGTGAAAACCCTTCTCTCTGTAGCGTTCCAGCTGTTCTCTCTTTTTTTATGTAATAAATTTATTTTTTATTGGTGTTCAATTTGACAACATACAGAATAACACCAGGTGCTCATCCCGTCAAGTGCCCCCCTCAGTGACCGTCACCCATTCACCCCCACCCCCCGCCCTCCTCCCCTTCCACCACCCCTAGTTTGTTTTCCAGAGTTAGGAGTCCTTATGTTCTGTCTCCCTTTCTGATATTTCCCACACACTTTTTCTCCCTTCCCTTATATTCCTTTTCACTATTATTTATATTCCCCAAATGAATGAGAACATATAATGTTTCTCGTTCTCCAATTGACTTATCTCACTCAGCATAACACCCTCCGGTTCCATCCACGTTGAAGCAAATGGTGGGTATTTGTCGTTTCTAATGGCTGAGTAATATTCCATTGTATACATAAACCACATCTTCTTTATCCATTCATCTTTTGATGGACACCGAGGCTCCTTCCACAGTTTGGCTATTGTGGATTTAACTGCTAGAAACATCGGGGTGCAGGTGTCCCGGCGTTTCATTGCATCTGTATCTTTGGGGTAAATCGCCAACAGTGCAATTGCTGGGTCATAGGGCAGGTCTATTTTTAACTCTTTGAGGAACCTCCACAGTTTTCCAGAGTGGCTGCACCAGTTCACATTCCCACCAACAGTGTAAGAGGGTTCCCTTTTCTCAGCATCCTCTCCAACATTTGTGGTTTCCTGCCTTGTTAATTTTCCCCATTCTCACTGGTGTGAGGTGGTATCTCATTGTGGTTTTGTATATCCCTGATGGCAAGTGATGCAGAGCATTTTCCCATGTGCATGTTGGCCATGTGTCTTCCTCTGTGAGATTTCTCTTCATTACTTTTGCCCATTTCATGACTGGATTGTTTGTTTCTTTGGTGTTGAGTTTAATAAGTTCTTTATAAATCTTGGAAACTAGCCCTTTATCTGAAATGTCATTTGCAAATATCTTCTCCCATTCTGTAGGTTGTCTTTTAGTTTTGTTGACTGTTTCCTTTGCTGTGCAAAAGCTTCTTATCTTGAGTAAATCCGAATAGTTCATTTTTACTTTTGTTTCTTTTGCCTTCGTGGATGCATCTTGCAAGAAGTTACTGTGTCTGAGTTCAAAAAGGATGTTGCCTGTGTTCTCCTCTAGGATTTTGATGGAATCTTGTCTCACATTTAGATCTTTCATCCATTTTTAGTTTATCTTTATGTATGGTGCAAGAGAGTGGTCTAGTTTTCTTCTGCTGCAGGTGGATGTCCAATTTTCCCAGCACCATTTATTGAAGAGACTGTCTTTCTTCCAATGGATAGTCTTTCCTCGTTTATTGAATATTAGTTGACCATAAAGTTCAGGGTCCACTTCTGGGTTCTCTATTCTGTTCCATTGATCTATGTATCTTTTTTTGTGCCAGCACCACACTGTCTTGATGACCACAGCTTTGTAGTACAACCTGGAATCTGGCATTGTGATGTCCCCAGATATGGTTTTCATTTATAAAATTCCCCTGGCTATATGGGGTCTTTTCTGATTCCACACAAATCTTAAAATAATTTGTTCTAACTCTCTGAAGAAAGTCCATGGTATTTTGATAGGGATTGCATTAAACGTGTAAATTGCCCTGGATAACAATGACATTTTCACAATATTAATTCTGCCAATCCTTGAGCATGGAATATTTTTCCATCTCTTTGTGTCTTCCTCAATTTCTTTCAGAAGTGTTCTCTAGTTTTTAGGGCATATATCCTTTACCTGTTTGCTTAGGTTTATTCCTAGGTATCTTATGCTTTTGGGTGTAATTGAAAATAGCATGGACTCCTTAATTTCTCTTTCTTCAGTCTCATTGCTAGTGTATAGCAATGCTACTGATTTCTCTGCCTTGCTTTTGTATCTTGCCACGCTACCAAATTGCTGTATGAGTTCTAGCAATCTTGGGTTGGATGCTTTTGGGTTTTCTATGTAGAGTATCATGTCATCGGCAAAGAGGGAGAGTTTGACAATTCTTTGCCAATTTGAATGCCTTTAATGTCTTTTTGTTGTCTGATTGCTGAGGCGAGGACTTCCAGTACTATGTTGAATAGCAGTGGTGTGAGGGGACATCCCTGTCGTGTTCCTGATCTTAGGGGAAAGGCTCCCAGTGCTTCCCCATTGAGAATTATATTTGCTGTGGGCTTTTCGTAGATGACTGTTAAGATGTTGAGGAATGTTCCCTGTATCCCCACACTCTGAAGAGTTTTGATCAGGAATGGATGCTGTAGTTTGTCAAATGCTTTCTCTGCATCTAATGAGAGGATCATATGGTTCTTGGTTTTTCTCTTGCTGATATGATGAATCACATTGATTGTTTTACAAGTGTTAAACCAGCCTTGTGTCCCGGGGATAAATCCTACTTGGTCATGGTGAATAATCTTCTTAATGTATTGTTGGATCCTATTGGCTAGTATCTTGTTGAGAATTTTTGCATCCATGTTCATCAGGGATATTGGTCTGTAATTCTCCTTTTTGGTGGGGTCTTTGTCTGGTTTTGGAATTAAGATGTTGCTGGCCTCATAGAACGAATTTGGAAGTACTCCATCTCTTTCTATAATTCCAAACAGCTTTAGTAGAATAGGTATGGTTTCTTCTTTAAACGTTTGAGAAAATTCCCCAGGGAAGCCATCTGGCCCTGGACTCTTGTGTCTTGGGAGGTTTTTGATGACTGCTTCAATTTCCTCCCTTGTTATTGGCCTGTTCAGGTTTTCTATTTCTTCCTGTTCCAGTTTTGGTAGTTTGTGGCTTTCCAGAAATACGTCCATTTCTTCTAGATTGCCTAATTTATTGGCATATAGCTGTTCATAATATGTTTTTTAAATCGTTGGTATTTCCTTGGTGTTGGTGGTGATCTCTCCTTTCTCATTCATGATTTTATTAATTTGAGTTCTCTCTCTCTTCTTTTTAATAAGGCTGGCTAATGTTTTATGTTCTTATTAATTCTTTCAAAGAACCAACTCCTGGTTTTATTGATCTATTCCACAGTTCTTCTGGTCTCGATTTCGTTGAGTTCTCCACAAATCTTTATTAACTCTCTTCTTCTGCTGGGTGTAGGATCTATTTGCTGTTTTTTTCTCTAGCTCCTTTAGGTGTAAGGTTAGCTTTTATATTTGAGTTCTTTCCAGTTTTTGAATGGATGCTTTCATCATGATGTACTTCCCCCTCAGGCCTGCTTTTGCTGTATCCCAAAGGTTTTGAACAGTTGTATCTTCAATCTCATTAGTTTCCATAAATCTTTTCAAATTTTCCTTAATTTCCTGGTTGAACCATTCATCTTTTAGCAGGATGGTCCTTAACCTCCACGTGTTTGAGGTCCTTCCCAACTTCTTGTTGTGATTTAGCTCTAATTTCAAGGCATTATGGTCTGCGAATATGTAGGGGACGATCCCAATTTTTGGTATCGATTCAGACCTGATTTGTGACCCAGTATGTGGTCTATTCTGGAGAAAGTTCCATGTACACTTGAGAAGAATGTGTATTCAGTTTGGTTTGGATGTAAAGTTCTGTAAGTATCTGTGAAATCCATCTGGTCTAGTGTATCATTTAAAGTTCTCGTTTCTTTGGAGATGTTGTGTTTAGAAGACCTATCGAGTATAGAAAGCGCTATATTGAAGTTCACCAAGTATAAGTTTATTATTATCTAAGTATTTCTTCACTTTGGTTATTAATTGATTGATATATTTGGCAGCTCTCACATTCAGGCATTTATATTGAGGATTGTTAAGTCCTCTTGTTGGATAGATCCTTTAAGTATCATATAGTGTCCCTCTTCATCTCTCACTACAGTCTTCGGGGTAAATTTTAGTTTTTCTGATATAAGGATGGCTACCCCTGCTTTCTTTTGAGGACCATTTGAATGGTAAATAGTTCTCCAACCTTTTATTTTCAGGTTGTAGGTGTCCTTCTGTCTAAAATGAGTCTCTTGTAGACAGCAAATAGATGGGTCCTGCTTTTTTATCCAGTCTGAAACCCTGCGCCTTTTCATGGGGTCATTAAGCCAGTTCACGTTCAGAGTTACTATTGTAAGATATGAGTTTTGTGTCATCATGATATCTATTCAGTCCTTGTTTTTGTGGATTGTTCCACTGGACTTCTTCTTAAAGGGGAATTTTAAGAGTCCCCCTTAAAATTTCTTGCAGAGCTGGTTTGGAGGTCACATATTCTTTCAGTTGCTGCCTGTCTTGGAAGCTCTTTATCTCTCCCTCCATTCTGAATGAAAGCCTTGCTGGATAAAGTATTCTTGGTTGCATGTTCTTCTCATTTAGGACCCTGAATATATCATGCCAGCCCTTTATGGCCTGCCAGGTCTCTGTGGAGAGGTTTGCTGTTACCCTAATACTCCTCCCCATAAAAGTCAGGGATTTCGTGTCTCTTGCTGCTTTAAGGATCTTCTCTTTATCTTTGGAATTTGCAAGCTTCACTATTAAATGTCGAGGTGTTGAACGGTTTTTTATTGATTTTGGGGGGGGGAATCTCTCTATTTCCTGGATCTGAATGCCTGTTTCCCTTCCCCGATTAGGAAAGTTTTCAGCTATGATTTGTTCAAATACATATTCTGGCCCTCTGGCCCTTTCGGCGCCCTCGGGAACCCCAATTAAATGTAGGTTTTTCTTCCTCAGGCTGTCGTTTATTTCTCTTAATCTATCCTCATGGTCTGTTAATTGTCTCTTTTTTCCTCAGTTTCCCTCTTTGCCATCAACTTGTCTTCTATGTCACTCACTCGTTCTTCCACCTCGTTAACCCTCCTCGTTAGGACTTCTAGTTTGGACTGCATCTCATTCAATTGATTTTTAATTTCTGCCTGATTAGATCTAAATTCTGCAGTCATGAAGTCTCTTGAGTCTTTTATGCTTTTTGCTAGAGCCACCAGTAGCTTTACAATAGAGCTTCTGAATTGGCTTTCTAACGTTGAATTGTAATCCAGATTTTGTGACTCTGTGGGAGAGAGGAGTGTTTCTGATTCTTTCTTTTGAGGTGAGGTTTTCCTTCTAGTCATTTTGCTCAGTGCAGAATGGCCAAAAACAAGTTGTATTGGGAAAAGGAGAAAAAGAGAGGAGAGAAAGAAGGAAAGAAAAGAGAAAAAGAAAAAAGAAGAAATGAAGAAAAAAAGAAAAAATAGAGATGAAAAAGAGAATGAAAAAAAGGGTGGGGGAAGCAAACAGTAATCAAAAACAAAAGAAACAAACAAACCAAAAAACATAGGGGAGTCTCTTCTGATTCTGTATACTTTAAGTCCCTTGACTTCCCCTGGAACTTGTCCGTCTAGCTGGTCTTCTGGGGGAGGTGCATGTTGTGCTGATTTTCGGGTGTTAGCACTTGGGGGAGCTGCTCTGGCCCCTGCCTGGGTCAGGGCTCAGTGGGGGTTGTTTACCCCGTGAGGCCCCAGGAGGAACAGCCACAGTGGCGGCAGTCAGCTCTGGAGCCCTGGATTCAGCCCCTGCAGTAACTACAGAGCTTTCGGGGATCCCTGGGTGGCGCAGCAGTTTAGCGCCTGCCTTTGGCCCAGGGCGCGATCATGGCGACTCCGGATCGAATCCCACGTCGGGCTCCCGGTGCATAGAGCCTGCTTCTCCCTCTGCCTGTGTCTCTGCCTCTCTCTCTCTCTCTCTGTGTGTGACTGTCATAAAAAAAAGAAAACTAAGGAGCTCTCCGTCCACAGGGCCTGGATGCTCAGGGGCAGGGCCGCTGATCTGCTCAGCTTGGGGGAGGAGCGTCCTTGCGGTCCTGGGCCCTCCTGGCCTTTGCCTGTCCCGAAGGGGTCCGCATCCTGGGCTGTTTCCCTGGCGCCCAGTACTCCCCGCCCGGCGCTGTTGGATTCCCGCTCCCGGCCGCCCAGCCCCCTCCACGGAGCCGCCCCCGAGCCCCTCGGAGCTGCTCCTGGGTCAATGCCTGTGTGCGCTGCAGCCCTTAGGGAGCTCGGCGCACTCTCCTGGGCGCACAGGTGTCTGTTAGTGTCCCAGGGAGCCCGAGGGCATCCCCGCCCTCCTGGGGTCCTGCTCTAACTCCCTGCGAGCGCCTTTCCGCCCGGGAAGATTGGTGAAGCTCCTGCTTCTCCGGGACGGAGCTTTCCTGTCCTGGGGTCACTCACCCCGGCCTTAGCCCGGCTCCTCGCGGGGCCAGTCTCCCTTGGATGCCTTTTGTTTCTTTATTTCTTTTTTCCCCGTCTTCCTTCCTTGGTAGAAGCGCGAACTCTTCTCACTGTAGCATTCCAGCTGTTCTCTCTTTAAATCTCAGGCCAAATTCGTAAATTTTCAGGATGATTTGAAGGTTATCTAGGTAGTTTGATGGGGACAGGTGATTTGGGGACCCTACTCTTCCGCCATCTTGCCCCTCCTCCCCAGCTGTTCCCTCTTTAAATCTCAGTTCGAATTCATTAGTTTTCAGGATGATTTCAAAGTTATCTATGTAAGTTGGTGGGGACAGGTGACTTGGGGATCCTATTCCTTTGCCAACTTGCCCCACCCCCCCAAGAGACTGATTTTAGACTTTAAGTCACCTGCAGAATGAAAGTGACAAGATGTGGACATAATCATGCTATTGGACCTCAAAACAAAGCCAAAGTAGCCATACTTATATCAGACAAACTAGATTTTAAACCAAAGACTTTAACGAGAGATGAAGAAGGGTACTATATCATAATAAAGTGATCTATCCATCACGAAGATTTAAATATTTTATGTATTTATGCTGCCAACTTGGGAGCACCCAGATACATAAATCAATTAATAACAAACACAATGAAACTCATTGATAATAATATAATAATAGTAGTGTCTTTAACACCCACTTACATCAATGGGACAAATCATCTAAACAGAATATGAACAAGGAAACAAAGGCGTTTTTTTTTTTTTTAAAACAAAGGCATTGAATGAGACAGTGGACCAGATAGACTTAACATACATATTCAGAGCATTTCATCCTAAATCAGAAAAAACAACAACATTCTTTTTGAATGCATATTGAACATTCTCTAGAATAGATCACATACTGCATCACAAGTCAAGCCTCAACAAACACAAAAAGTTTGAGATCAAACTATGCATATTTTCTGACCAAAATGCCATGAAAATTGAGTTCAACCATAAGCAAAAATTTGGAAAGATCACAAATACATGGGGGTTAAAGTACATCCTTCTAAAGAATGAATTGGTTAAACAGGAAATTTAAGAAGAAATAAAAACATGCATGTAAGCCAATGAAAATGATCACACAGCAGTAAAAAAACAACAAATAAACCAAACCAAACCAAAACAAAACAAAAACTTTTGGGATGCAGCAAAAGAGATCAAAGAGGAAGTATATAGCAATACAGGACTGCTGCATGAACCAAGAGCAGTCTCAAATACAGACCCTAACCATACCTAAAGGAGCTACAAAAAGAATAGCAAGTTAAATGTAAAGCCAGAAGAAGGGAAATAATAAATATTAGAGCAAAAATAAATTAAAAAAACAACAACAAACAGTAGGATGGATTAAAAAACAAACTAGGAGTTGGTTCTTTGAAAGATTTAATAAAACTGAAGAACCCTTAACCCACACTTATCAAAAGGAAAACAGAAAGGACCCAAATAAATGAAATAAGAGAGAAAATGAGAGAGAAAGAAATCACAATCAATATTACAGATATACAAAAAATTATAAGAGAATATTATGAAAAATTATATGCAAAGAAATTGGGCAATCTGGAAGCAATTGATACATTCCTAGAAACATACAATCTACCAAAACTAGAACAGGAAGAATTAGAAAAATTGAACAGACTGATAGCCAGTAAAGAAATCGAATCAGTAATCAGAAATCTCAGCTCCCAACAACATAAAAAGTCTAGGGCTAGTAAGCTTCCCAGTGGAATTCTATAAAATATTTAAAGAAAAATTAATGCCTATTATTCTCAAACTGTTCCAAAAAGTAGAAATGGAAGGGAAACTCCCAAACTTATTATCTGAGGTCAGAATTACCTTGATTCCAAAACCTTACAAAAATCCCACTAAAAAGAAGAATTACAGGCCAAAATCCCTCGTTAACATGGATACAAAAAAATTTCAAGATACTAGCCAATTGAATCCAACAGTACATTAAATGAATTATTCAACATGATCAATTGAGACTTATTTATGGGCTGTAATTTTGGTGCAGTATTCACAAATCAATCATTGTGATACACCACAATAATAAAAGAAAAGAACTATATGGCCCTGTCAATAGATGCAGACAAAATCTTTTCACAAAGTATAACATCCATTCTTGATAAATGTCCTAAACAAAGTAGGGATAGAGGGAACATAACTCAACATCAAAAAGTCCATGGATGAAAGACCCACAGAGAATATCATCTTCAGTGGGGAAAAACTGAGAGATTTTCCTCTAAGATCAGAAACAAGACAGGGTTGTCCATTCACACCACTGTCATTTAACAATGCACTGGAAGTCTTAGCCTCAGCAATCAGACAACAAAGAGAAATAAAATGCATAGAAATTGGCATGGAAAAAGTCACATTTCTCTATTCTCAGAAATGTGATGTTGCATGCTGAAAACTCAAAAGACTACCACAAAAAAAATGTTAGAACTAATATATGAATTCAGTAAATTCTGTGGCATTTCTATACACCAATAATGAAACACCAGAAAAAGAAATCAAGGAATTGATCCCATTTACAATTGCACTAAAAATTATCATAAGATATCTAGGTATAAACCTAACCAAAGAGATAAAAGATCTGTACTTTGAAATATATTTAAGAACTTTGAAAGAAATTCAAGATGAAAAAAAATTGGAAAAATATTCCATGGCCATTGATTGGATGAACAAATATTGTTAAAATGTGTATCCTACCCAAAGCAATTGACTATAATGCAATTAATATCAAAACACCAACAGGATGTTTCACATAGTTAGAAGAAACAATCCTGAAATTTTTATGGAACCAGAAAAGACCCTGAATAGCAAAAGCAATCTTAAAAAGGAAAAGCAAAGCTGGATATATCACAATTCTGGACTTCATGCTATATCACAAAGCTTTATTAATCAAGATGGGATGGTACTGGCACAAAACAGACACATAGATCAATGGAATGGAAGGAAAAATCCAGAAATGAACCCACAACTATGGTCAATTATCTCCAAAAAAGCAGGAAAGAATATCCAATGGAAAATAGACAGTCTCTTTAACAAATGGTGTTGGGAAATCTGTACAGCTAGATGAAAAAGAACTAAAGTGGAACATTTTTTACACTATACACCAAAATAAACTAAAAATGAATGAAAAGTAAGACACAAAGCCATCAAAATCCTAAAGGAAAACACAGGCAACCTCTCTGACATCAGCCAATGGAAGTTCTTACTAGACACATCTAAGGCAAGAGAAACAAAAGTGGAAACACACTATTGGGACTTCATCAAGATAAAACTTTCTGCACAGTGAAGGAAACAATCAACAACACAAAAAGATAACCTATGGAATGGGAAAATATATTTTCAAATGGCATACCTGATAAAGGGTTAGTATTCAAGATCTATAAAGAACTCATCAAACCTATAATCCAGTTAAGATATGAGCAGAATTTTGTCAAATGCTTTCTCTGCATCTAATGAGAGGATCATATGGTTCTTGGTTCTTCTCTTGCTGATATGATGAATCACATGATTGTTTTACGGGTGTTGAACCACCATTGTGTCCCAGGGATAAATCCTACTTGGTCATGGTGAATAATTTTCTTAATGTACTGTTGGATCCTATTGGCCAGTATCTTGTTGAGAATTTTTGCATCCATGTTCATCAGGGATATTGGTCTGTAATTCTCCTTTTTGGTGGGGTCTTTGTCTGGTTTTGGAATTAAGGTGATGCTGGCCTCATAGAACGAATTTGGAAGTACTCCATCTCTTTCTATCTTTCCAAACAGCTTTAGGAGAATAGGTATGGTTTCTTCTTTAAACGTTTGATAAAATTCCCCAGGGAAGCCATCTGGCCCTGGACTCTTGTGTCTTGGGAGGTTTTTGATGACTGCTTCAATTTCCTCCCTGGTTATTGGCCTGTTCAGGTTTTCTATTTCTTCCTGTTCCAGTTTTGGTAGTTTGTGGCTTTCCAGGAATGCGTCCATTTCTCCTAGATTGCCTAATTTATTGGCATATATAACCACAATGAGATACCACCTCACACCAGTGAGAATGGGGAAAATTAACAAGGCAGGAAACAACAAATGTTGGAGAGGATGCGGAGAAAAGGGAACCCTCTTACACTGTTGGTGGGAATGTGAACTGGTGCAGCCACTCTGGAAAACTGTGTGGAGGTTCCTCAAACAGTTAAAAATATACCTGCCCTACGACCCAGCAATTGCACTGTTGGGGATTTACCCCAAAGATACAAATGCAATGAAACTCCGGGACACCTGCACCCCGATGTTTATAGCAGCAATGGCCACGATAGCCAAACTGTGGAAGGAGCCTCGGTGTCCAACGAAAGATGAATGGATAAAGAAGATGTGGTTTATGTATACAATGGAATATTACTCAGCAATTAGAAATGACAAATACCCACCATTTGCTTCAACGTGGATGGAACTGGAGGGTATTATGCTGAGTGAAGTAAGTCAGTCGGTGAAGGACAAACATTATATGTTCTCATTCATTTGGGGAATATAAATAATAGTGAAAGGGAATATAAGGGAAGGGAGAAGAAATGTGTGGGAAATATCAGAAAGGGAGACAGAACGTAAAGACTGCTAACTCTGGGAAACGAACTAGGGGTGGTGGAAGGGGAGAAGGGCGGGGGGTGGGAGTGAATGGGTGACGGGCACTGGGGGTTATTCTGTATGTTAGTAAATTGAACACCAATAAAAAATAAATAAAAAAAAGATATGAGCAGAAGATATGAAAAGACATTTTCCCAAAGACCTACAGATGTCTCACCAACATAGGAAAAGATGCTCAATATTACTTATCATCAGGGAAATGCAAATCAAAATTACAATGTGATATCACTTCACATCTGTCAGAATGGCTAAAATTAACAACACAGGAAACAACAGGTATAGGTGAGGATGTGGAGAAAGGGGAATCATCTTACACTTTGGTGGAAATGCAAACTGGTGCAGTCCCTTTGTAAAATAGTATGAAGTTTCCTCAAGAATTTAAAAATAGAAATACCCTATGACTGAGCAATTGCACTACCAGATATTTACCCAAAGGATACAAAAATAGTGATTTGAGGGGACATGTGTACCCTGATGTTTAAATAGCATTATCTACAATTGAAAAATTATGGAAATACTATGACAAGAGCTGAGATGTCCATGGACAGATGAATGGATAAAGAAGTGATATATTCATATCACTCCATTATGTAAAATGGAGTATATTACTCAGCCATCACAAAGTGAAATCTTGTGATTTGCAATGACCTGGATGGAGCTAGAGTGTATTATGCTAAGTGAAATAAGTAAGTCAGAGAGAGACAAATACCATATGATTTCACTCATGTGTGAAATTTAGAAAGAAAACAGATAAACATAGTGGAAGGGAGAAAAAAGAGAGAAACACCATAAGAGACTTTTAACTATAGAGAACAAACTGAGAGTTGCTGGAGGGGAGGTGGGCAAGTGTGGAGCTAAATGGGTGATGGGTTTTAAGGAGGGCACTTGTTTTGCCGAGCACTGGGTATTATATGTAAGTGTTGAATTACTAAAACCTATTCCTGAAGCCAATGCTACAATATATGTTAACTAACTAGAATTTAAATAAAAACTTAAAAATGAATTCTCCAGGCATGTTAGTTATATCTGTTTCTTGTACATCACTGGCTGTGTTCTTATCCTGTTCTTTCATTTAGGATACATAACTCTGTTTTGGCATTTTTTTCTGTCACTGCTTTATCCTGCATATTAGAAAATCCACACTTTAAAACAAACACTTTAAAAGAGACAAAGAAGGGTATTATATAAACATGAAGGGGACAACTCAAGAAAAAGATACAACAATTGTAAATGTTATGAACTCACGCTGGACAACCTAAATATATGGAACAATAACAAACATAAAGGAATTAATTGATAATAAAACAATAATAGTAGTGGGCTTTAACAACCTATGTACGTCAAGGGACAAATCAGCTAAACAGAAAATCAACAAGGAAACAATGGCTTTCAATGACATATTGGACCAGATGGACTTAACAGATATATTCAGAACATTCAATTCTAACACAGAAGAATACATATTCTTTTCAATTGAAAATGGGACATCCCCAGAAGGGGTCACATATAAGGTCACAAAACAAGTTTCAACAAATACAAAAAGATTGAAATTGTATCATACACCTTCTCAGGGTTCTGGGAGCGAGCCCCACATCAGGCTCCCTGTTCCCTCTCCCTCTGCCCCTCCCTGCTGCTTGTGTTCTTTCTCTCACTCTCTCTCTCAAATAAATAAATAATTTTTAAAAAGATTTTATTTATTTATTCATGAGAGACACAAAGAGAGAGAGACAGAGACACAGGCAGAAGGAGAAGCAGGCTTCCCGTGGAGCCCGATGTGGGACTCCATCCTGGACCCCGGGATCATGCCCCAAGCTGAAGGCAGGCGCTCAACCGCTGAGCCACCCAGGCATTTTCCTAAATAAATAAATAAATATTTTTTAAATGAAAATGGACAAATGACAGTGCAAAACCTTTGGGATGTAGCAAGATCAGTCCGAAGATGGCAGTATATAGCAGTATAGGCCGTCCTCAAGAAGCAAGAAAGATTTCAAATAAACATCCTATCCTTACTCTTAAAAGAGCCTTAAAAAAGGACAGACTAAACCAAAAATGCAGAATGAAGGAAATAATAAAAAGTACAGCAGAAATAAATGATATAGAAACAAAACAAAATACACTAGAAAAGATAAATGAAACCAGGAGTTGATTTTTTTAAAACTAATAAATTTGATAGCATTGAAATATGAAAACATAACTCTAGCCAGACCTATAAAAAAGAAAATGGGAAGGACTCAAGTAAATAAAATTTTAAAATGAGAGAAAAGAAATAACAATCAAGAAATACATTCAGGGGGATCCCTGGGTGGCGCAGCGGTTGAGTGCCTGCCTTTGGCCCAGGGCGCGATCCTGGAGACCCAGGATCAAATCCCACATTGGGCTCCCGGTGCATGGAGCCTGCTTCTCCCTCTGCCTGTGTCTCTGCCTCTCTCTCTCTCTCACTGTGTCACAACCTATCATAAATAAATAAAAAATTAAAAAAAGAAAAAAAAAGAAATATATTCAGGGATGCCTGAGTGGCTCAGCAGTTAAAGCATCTGCCTTTGGCTCAGGGCATGATCCCGGGGTCCTGGGATGGAGTCCCACATCGGGTTCCCTGCATGGAGCCTGATTCTCCCTCTGCCTATCTCTCTGTGTCTCTCCTGAATAAATAAATAAAATCTTTTTTTAAAAAAATACATTCACTAATTATGAAAAACTATATGCCAACAACTTGGACAATGTAGAAGTGCATAGATTTCTAGAAACATATAAACTACCAAAATTGAAGCAGAAAGAAATAGAAATTTGAACAGACTAATAACCAGCAAAAAAATGGAATCAGTAATCAAAAAAATCACAACAAACACAAGTGCGGGGCCATATGGCTTCACAGGTGAATTCTACCTGTGGAAGTAGGCATTCCAAAAACATAGAAGAGGTTGTAAATCTACCAAATTCATTCTATGAGACAAGCATTACCCTGACACAAAAACCAGATAATGACTCCACTAAAAAAGTGAACTACAGGCCAATATCTCTGATAAGCATGGATGAAAAATTCTCAAAAAAAAAAAAAACAAAACAAAAACACTAGCAAATGAATTCAAAAAATGCATTAAAAATTCCATTCACCACATCAAGTGGTATTTATTTCTGGGCTGCAAGTGTGGTTCAGTATTTGCAAATCGATCAATGTGATACACCACATTAATAAATAAGAACCATGTAATCATTTCAATAGATGCAGAAAAGCATTGGAGAAAGTATAGCATCCATTCATTATAAAAGTCCTCAACAAGTAGTTTTAGAAGGAACATGCATGTCTCAATAAAGTCCATATATGAACAACTCAGAACTAATATTATTTATCCACCATGGGGAAAAACTATGATATTTTTTCCTCAGTAAGGAACAAGACAGGGAAGTATGCTCTCACCACAGTTATTTGAACATAGTCCTAGACTCAGCAATCAGAAAACAAAAAGAAATAAAAGGCATCCAAATCAGCAAAGAAGAGGTCAAATTTTTACCATTTGCAGATGACATCTTACTGATGACATGTTACTCTATATGAATAACCTGCAGTACCTGGATGTCTCAGTCAATTAAACATCTGGCTTTAGCTCAGGTCATGATCCTGGGGTCCTGAGATCAAGCCCCGCATTGGGCCCCCTGCTCAATGGGGAGCCTGATTCTCCTTCTCCTCCCTGTTCACATTCTCTTGCTATCTCTGTTGTTATATCTGTCTCTCTCAAATAAATAAAATCTTTAAAAAAGAGGAAAACCTGAAAGATTCCACCAAAAACTGCTAGAAGTGATATACGATTTCAGTAATGTTGCAGGATACAAAATCAATGTATAGAAATCCATTGCATTACTATACAGCAATAATTGAGAAGGAGGAATGCAAATATCAATCCCATTTACAATTATATAAAAAAATAATATCCTAAGAATAAACCTAACCAAGAGGTGAAAGACCTATACTCTGAAAACTATAAAACTCAGATGAAGGAATTTGAAAATTATACAAAGAAATGGAAAAAAATATTCCATGCTTATGGATTGGAAGGATAGATATTATTAAAATGTCTATACTACCCAAAATTTAAAAGTCTATGCTACCCAACACAATCTATATATTTAATTCAATCTCTATGAAAATGCCAACAGAATTTTTCATGGAGCTATAAAAAAAAATCCTAAGATTTGTATGGAACCACAAAAGTCCCCATTTAGCCAAACCATCTTGAAAAAGAAAAGCAGGGATCCCTGGGTGGCGCAGCGGTTTGGCGCCTGCCTTTGGCCCAGGGCGCGATCCTGGAGACCCGGGATCGAGTCCCACGTCGGGCTCCCGGTGCATGGAGCCTGCTTCTCCCTCCGCCTGTGTCTCTGCCTCTCTCTCTCTCTCTCCGTGTGACTATCATGAATAAATAAATTTAAAAAGAAAAAAATTTAAAAAAAAAAAGAAAAAGAAAAGCATAGTTGGAGCCATCACAATTCCAGACTTCAAGTTATAGTACAAAGCTGTAGTGATCAAGAGACTATGGTACTGCCCCAAATATAGACACAGAGATCCATGGAACAGAATAGAAAACCTTGAAAGGAGCCCACAATTACATGATCAATTCATCTTCAACCATGCAGGAAATAATATACTATGGGGAAAAAAGACAGTCTTTTCAACAAATGGTGTTAAGAAAACTGAACAGCAACATGCAAAAAATAAAACTGGACCACTTTCTTATACCATATGCAAAAATAAATTCACAATGGGTTAAAGGAAATGAGACAAGAAGCCATCAAAATCCTAAAGGAGAACACAGGAAGTAACCTCTTTGACATTGGCCATAACAACTTCTTTTAGGTATGTCTTCAGAAGCAAGGGAAATGAAAGCAAAAACAAACTATTAGGACTTCATCAAAACAAAAACGTCTTGAATGCCTGGGTGGCTCATTGGGTTAAGTGCCTGACTCTTGATTTTGACTCAGGTCATGATTTCAGTTTTGTGAGATAGAGAGTCCTGAATCAGGCTCCACAATCATGGGGAGTCTGCTTGAGATTCTTTACCTCTACCCTCCCCCATACTCTCACTCCCTAAAATAAATAAATAAATCTTTAAAAAAATACAATAAAATACAAATCAAAAACTTCTGCATAGCAAAGGAAAAAAATCAACAAAACTAAAAGGCAATCTATGGAATAAGAAAACAAAATCGGTAGAAGATATAAGTAGATATTTTTCCAAAGAAGACATCCCAATGACCAACAGACACATGCCAATATGCTCAACATCATTCATCATCAAATAAATACAAATCAGAACTACAATTAGATATGACATCACACCTGTCAGAATGGTGAAAATCAACAACACAGGAAACAACAGGTGTTGACAAGGATGTGGAGTAAAGGGAACGCTTTTTCACTATTGGTGAAAATGCAAACTGGTGCATCCATTGTGGAAAACAGTTTGGAAGTTTCTTTAAAAAGTAAGTACAGAAGTACCCTATGATCTAGCAATTTCACAATTACGTATTTACCCAAAGAATACAAAAACACTAATTCAAAGTGATACATACATCCTCATGTTTATGGCAGCATTATCTACAATCCCCAAATGATCAAAACAGCCCAAATGTGAATCAACTTATGAATGAATAAGAAACAGTGGTGTATATATACAATTGAATAGTACTCAGTCATAAAAAATAAATCATGCTTTTTGAAAGTATGTGGATGGAGCTAAAGTGTTATGCTAAGTGAAATAAGTCAGCTTGAGAAAAGTAAAAAACCATATATTTTCACCAGTATGTAGAATTTAATAAAGAAAACAAATGAGCAAAGTGAATAAAAAAGAGAGAGGCAGTCTAAGAAACAGACACTTAACTACAGAGAACAAACTAATGGCTACCAGAGGAGAGGTTGGTGAGTGGATGGGTGAAATAGGTAATAAGGATGAAGGATTTCACTTATGGTGAACATTAGGTGTTGTATATAATTGTTGAATTACTATGTTGTACACCTGAAAGTAATATTACTTTGTATATTAACTAACTGGAGTTTAAATAAAAACTTCAAAAGGAAATGAACTCATTAAATATTTTTACACTAATATTAGGCAACCCTGATAAGTAATGATTCATGAGGAGATATGTAAGCTCTTTGTGGTGCTTGTGATTCTGCTATAAATAAGTCTTAATTCAAATTATTCCCAAGGTACTTGTCTTTAAAAATATTCTGTACTACCATAGTCTATATTTCATTGTTTGATAAAAAGAAATTTTAAGCATGTTTGAAAGTATCCAATGAATTATAAAATTACAGTAAAGACACTGTTTTTATATATTTTAAGAACTCATCAGAGCCAAAATTGTGTCTCCACATACGTTTTATTAAAAAAATTATCTATAAGAAATGATTTTGGGGGATCCCTGGGTGGCTCAGTGGTTTAGCGCCTGCCTTTGGCCCAGGGCGTGATCTTGGAGTCCCAGGATCAAGTCCCACATCAGGCTCCTTCATGGAGCCTGCCTCTACCTCTGCCTGTGTCTCTGCCTCTCTCTCTCTGTGTCTTTCATGAATAAATTAATAAAATATTTTTTTAAAAAAGAAAAAAAGAAATGATTTGAAGACAACCTATACATGTACACTTTACTAGTGTTATCCATGGGTTAAAACAGTGGTTCTTTATGGCACAGCACAGCACAACATGGTACTTTGTTCCATTCACTGGTACCCATTCATAGTCTAGAATGCAAAGGGGAAGCTGGGGGAGACTGGCATCCCTCCTACAGGGAAGGGTGATGATCATAGAGATTTTGTTTGAGGGACACCTCCTGTTGTTTTGACACCGGGAACCTCTGGCATATCCTGTGTGGGATGCCACTTCAAAGCTTGGGTGGGGTCGAGGGTGGATTTTCTTGGAAATGGAGTTTCTCTAAGGCTTCTTCTTTGGTTCCTAATGACTCTCCCTTGAGATGACTTTTAACCCACTGGAAACAATTCAGATTGCAAGATTTAAAAAGACAACTGATCTTCTATAACACTGCATGGCCTCAGTAATCCTTATAAGATGGGGGGAAATGTCTCATTAATGCAACATTAAATTGCAATATGATATATCAGATCACTTCTGCAGTAAACTTGACAAATGGACAGAAGTACCCCATGTCCAGCTCTGCATGGCCCTAAATCAGGGCCCCAACCTAAGTGCTTGTTGCAGAATGTGTTTGCCTGCTAACCAGGCTAGTAAATCCCCTCCTGGTATACTGGATGATAACAGCCTAAATAGCCCTCCTTCTAATAAACCTAGGTTGCCAGAGGAAACACAGACTATCCCTAACAAAGGAGATGCTGACTTTCACTGCTCCTCCTCCTAATAAACCCAGGTTATTTTTGTTGTATGTGAGGACTTCTCCCTCATAGATATAATTCCTCATGTTCAGTAGCTGTGATAATTGAAGTTAACTGTCCCTGGTTAGTCTCCCTTGGGGCAGGGACTTAAGGGAATATTTCCAAGCAGCTGTCAAAATTCCTTTTGTTTTGAGAAAGTTCCCTGTCTTCGCTGTCTCAACATGGACTGCCTATTTTCATTTGTTGGTGGGAAACAAACAAACAAACGTGTGTCTGCTCATCTGAGATGACAACCTTTAGGACTGGGAATCCTCTTTCTCTGCCCTCTAGGCTTTTGTCTACTTCTAGCCTTGCTGGCAGCACCTCACCTCTTCTGCCTCCCCCTCCTCTTGTTTCTGCACAACCTTAGGTGTGGCCTGCATAACTGGCTCCTGTACCATCCTGGGTGCTCCTCCATTGGCTCCTCCTACCCTTGCTGTCACGAAGTGACGAGCACTCCCTTGGACTTATACTACTCACTTCAGATTTCCCCATCAGTTCTCCAGGTAAAAATTAACAATGGGGAACAAATTGAATGACTTTTAAGTGGACCCAGGTGAAACATATTCTATATTTAAATTGATATAAGTTCTTTGGCTTCTTTTAGATACACATGTCTTTAGAGTTATCAGCATTAAATATGAAACTTTATTCTACCAAGGTTTACTAAATGGTCAAATAAGCTCCTGTTATCTCTATTACAATACGATAGCAAAATGACTTAAAATGATGGTTAATTTTGTCTGTCTCCTTGAACTCCAATAAAAAAATATGAAACTGGAGGGCATTATGCTGAGTGAAATAAGTCAATCGGAGAAGGACAAACATTATATGGTCTCATTCATTTGGAGAATATAAAAAAATAGTGGAAGGGAATAAAGGAGAGAAAATGAGTGGAAAATATCAGAGAGGGAGACAGAACATGAGAGACTCCTAACTCTGGGAAATGAACAAGGGGTGGTGGAAAGGGAGGTGGGCAGGGGGTGGGAGTGACTGGGTGATGGGCACTGAGGGGGGCACTTGATGGGATGAGCACTGGGTGTTACACTATATGTTGGCAAATTGAACTCCAATAAAAAAATAATAAAAAATAATAAAAATATTAAAAAACCCTAAAAAACAAAAAAAATTGTCTCAAAGTTATCATGTGTAGTTTTTAAGATAGCTTTCAAAGACTTTGGTAACCTGAAACTTTAAATTTTTGCTTGGATAATAAATTGAGTTTAATTGATTGGATATCTAAGTCTTTTCTAAATTAGATGAGATACTGGAACATTGGTTTCTGAATGTAGGTTTGTGCTTTGGGCTTCATATTGCAGAGAAGCTGAGGATACTTGGCTCTGTTGGTAAACATGCTCTGTGCTTTATTGCAAGATTGTACTACAGGAAAAAATTTTTCCTTAAATTATGAAATGTATTTATAAATTTCAAATCTAAAGAATTCTGGTATAACAGTTCACAATTGGTTAATACTTAGTTTTCACTGGAGACTAAGGTTTCTAAGAGTTAAAATTCATCTGTTAGATGTAATTAAGACTGATGGAAATAACTGAAATGAAAAAGTTGTAGAAGGTTTATAAATGGAGATCTTTGGAACAGAATTTTCTATATGTGGTCAGGACTAATATTGAAATGAATGGATTCTGGAAGTACACTGGTATAAGATGCTAATTCTGCTTTTTCTCTCTGTTAAAAAAAAAGACAAAATTTTCTTGGATTGTTCGTCTGCTCTTGTTAATATAATGTAAACAGAGTTATCTTTTTTCTCTCTTTTGTCTGCCTGGAAACCAAAACTTATGTTTTGTCTTTATTGGGTTTTTGATTACTTAAGATAGGTAAAACTCAATTTTAAAGGAACTAAATTTTGCTAACAACTGTATAACCCTACCTGTTTACCTTTGGAAACTCTTACTGCCACCTTGGTTAAATAAATTATTAACTTTTAAGTTTTGTAATGATCTGTAATACTATTTAGACATGTCCTTTCTAAGGTGTTTTGAGGTTTTTAACAAGCCTCTCCGAGATTTTAATTATAAATGAAGTCTCTTTGACTTATTAGGCCTGTTTACTTGGTATGCTATGTTTTGTTATAAGGCCATCACTTGATATTCTGATTATTGAAGTATTACATGTCACAGAAATAACCAGATTTCCTTGCTAGGTATATTATAATGAACTATCATATCAAATCTTTAACCATGTCCATTTTTGAGTGTTTTGTCCTTTATAGTTATTGTTCTTATTGTCTTACAAAACATATTTCATCTTCAAGGAGATTTATAAAAAAGGGCTTTTGAAAAATACAGGTTTTTGATATCTCTAAAATAAAAAAAACTAAATTGGTAAGAATTTCCAGAAATAACTAAAAACATCTGCATTTAAACTAAACAAGAATTAGTAATATAAAACTAAGTGAACTAAGGAAGATGATTATAGTTTTGGGGAGTCATGTTTGAAACATTGCTGTTTCTCTAATATTTGCTCTTCTAGATTAAGGAAATTTGCCCTTAAGATATCCATGATTTACAAAAATATGATAAAATATTCCTTTGTGAACAAATGGAAGCATTTAATTTTTCTCTCTACCTGAATCCTCTGAAATTCAAAAACTCAGTGTTCTTTCTTCCATGTCAATTACAATTGTTTGCTTGAGTTTAGTAAGAATCTGTTTTTCTTGTAGCAGGACACCATTGAAAACATTGGTTATTTTACCAAGGCTTTTGACTTGTCATATTTGACAGACATGCATAGACTCTGATATTACCAGACAGCTTTAAGGAACTAAGGTTGACTTTATGAAGCATGAAGCCAATAGAGTCCCTTGGAAATATTTGCCTGATGCCTTGCTTACAGAGTTCCCAGCAGTCTTACCAGATGAATGAAGAATTTCACTTCCTGGAAGGTGAAAGAACCTCAAAATATTTTAGGGACCTCAAGAAGAGGAATTCACCAAAATCTACAGGTATTGCAGGAATGTCTAATGGAAAGTATTTGGCTTAGCTTCTGGCCTAGAGAGGCTACTAAAAGTTCAATCTAGATATTCCTTATAAAAAGTTCCAGCAAAGTAGATTTTGAAAGATCTGTATGATCAACCACTATTCTTGCTGAACTTACATAAACCCAGGAGATATGGTTTATTTAAAGGATTGGAAGTCTAACACAGCAGAGGATTCAACTCCAAAATGGAAGGGCCAGTACCATGTTCTATTATGTACTCCCACTGCCACAAAATTAGGACATTGCGCATCATTCATATATCAAGAATTAAACCTGTACTTTCCCCACAAGAATCTATTATAGAAGCTAATGTGACTTCCTATTTCTGTGAACCTGTGGAAGACCTCAAACTTATCTTCAAATGACAAAAAGGGTCTGGAAGAAAATTTTAGTCATCAAAGGCCTTTTTTATTGGGCTTATTTTTCTCATAATAATAACTTTTAGATTTTTTTTTTGTATCTCCCTGCCTGGTGCCAAGACTCCTTTCCTGCCATAACTTCAAACTGATGGATGATCTTTTCTCCTCAAATAAGTTAATTTATATCGCCTATCTTGGATTCAGCTGCCTCTGCCTTTGTTAATTCCTCTATATAAGTTCCCAAACTGACCAATGTTGACCCTCTAAAGGAGAGACATCTCTATGCCCCTATTCAGCAGGAAGAAATTACAAGATAAGAACTTCCACCCTCAACAACCTTAAAGATTTAAGGGTCAAAATTGTTCAGGAGGGAATGACCTGCAGAATAAAGGCAAAAACAAATGTAGATAAAATTAAATTTCCTTACAACTTGCAGCCTAATAACAAATACTGAGACAGGCAGAGTATGTCATTCCTCCAAGAACTCCCACTGTCTTCATGTTAACAGAAAATTGAATAAAAGAGGAAAATAAATAAGGAAAATTAAAAAGAAACAGTCTTCTGATAATTTTATTTATTTCTTGGATAAAGCTAGTAGGTTTGGAGGGCCACCTTCTTCACTATGGCCTCCATAAGTAATTGGAATAAAACCTTGATTTTCAAGCAGGTATAAATTCCTTTTTTGGCATGATTCCATAAATTTCATTTTTTCCTATAAACTGGTTAGTTAAGATAGCAAAATGTCTTAAAGGAGTGTATTAATTTAAGATATTAGCTTTTTTTAGGTGCATAATTTACTCTTGGAGAAAATAAAACTATATTTCCTCCAAAATGAGTTCTATGAAGAACACAGGTCTTGGAGAACAGAAGAAAAATGATTGGCTATGTTTAACAAAAAGTACGGAAAAATACTTTGCCTAGATTTATTTTCTCTAAATAGTGGTCTAGAAAAACTGTTTAAGCTATGTTGTATTTAGTTAGCTAAAAAGTACACTGAAATTTCAGCACTATGTGGATTTTGCTTTGATTTTTTCCTTTGTTTTATGTTTTCTTCCCCATTTTGCAATTGTCTTATGTGAACAGTTACCATTGGAGAAATCTTAACGTTTAATCCAGTCATATAATTTTATTTTATTTCAAAGGGTTGGGTACATTCAGTTAAAAAGAATAGATTTTCAGAAACTCATTTTAAAGGCCTTAGTCAAATCTTTCCTGAATATCAAGTTCCACAAATACCTTTAATGAGGAAAATTTGTTGGTGTGAGTTAATAATGCTAACAATTTTTAAAAGTAAGGAAAATGTGTATTAAAGACATTTTTAGAATCAATTTAAATTATGTGTCTTTACTGATAGCCCAGACTACTATAATGTCCATATCCAGACTCATACTCCTCAAAGCCCAGACAGAGTATACTGTCACCTCTTTCTACTAACTGTACCCATATTTCATGACTCCTAGAAGTGGATAGAAAGTTTAGTGCATACTATAAAGTGTGTATCAGCATACTTTGCCATTCTGTTATCTAAAAGCATGCTTTGTTGTGGTAGCCTAGAATAAAAAGGCCATTAACCTTCTGATATACTCCAAGGAAGAGAGTGGAAAGAAAAGTCATAATGATATGAATATTGATATGTATATTGTTTCACTTTTATCAGAACCAATTATTGGTTACAAAGATAACTAATATCTTACCACATAAGATATATTTACTCTAACAGATAAGGAGATTTGTAAAACTGCATTTCTTCATTTCTTTCACTGACATTAAGAGTTAAATTCTTCCATTTTATATATATATATATATATATATATATATATATATATATATATATATATATCTTCCTTATCCATTCATCAGTTGATGACTACTTGGATTATTTCCATAATTTGGCTATTGTTGATTATGCTGCTAAAACGTCAGAATGTATATATGACTTTGAATTGGTGTTTTTGTATTCTTTGGGTAAGTACAATAGTGCAATCATTGGATTGTAGGGTAGGTCTATTTTTAACTTTTTGAGGAAATTCCATACTGTTTTCCACAGTGGCAGCACCAGTTTGCATTTTCACCAACAGTGCAAGAGGGTTTCGCTTTCTGTACATCCTTGCCAAAACCCGTTGTTTATTGTGTTGATTTTAGCCTTTCTGACAGGTGTGAGATGATATTCCATTATAGTATTGATTTGCAATTTCTGTGGTGTTGATAGTTATTTTCACGGTTTCATTTTTTTATTTTATTTATTCTCTTATACTCGTCTGTATTTCTGTGATATTGATTGTTATTTCCACTCTTTCATTTTTTATTTTATTTATTTGAGTCTTTTCACTTTTTCTCTTGAGACATCTGGCTAGAAGTTTATCTTATTGATTCTTTCAAAGAAGCAGCTCATGGCTTCATTGATTTATTCTATTGGTTGTTGGTTGGGTTTTTTTCTTGTTTTGTTTTGTTTTTAGTTTCTATATCATTTATTTCTGTTATCATATTTATTATTTCTTTCCTTCTGCTGGTTTTAGGTTTTTGTTGCTGTTTTTGTTCCAACACGTTTGGGGTAAGTTTAGGTTGTTTATTTGAGCCTCATCTTGCTTCTTGTTATACAGATGTATTGGTATAAACTTCCTTAGAATTGCCTTTGCTGCATTTCAAAGATTTTGAACATTGTGTTTTCATTTTCATTTGTTTCCATGTACTTTTTAATTTCTTCTTTTATTTCCTTTTGATCTTTTCAATGTTTAATAGCAATAGCATGTTAATTAACCTCTATGTATTTGTGGTCCTTGTAGAATTTTTCTTCTTGTTGATTTCTAGTTTCCTAGCATTGTGGTCAGAAAAGATGCATGGTGTGACTTCTGTTTGTTTTCTGCTTAGATGACTTGTTCACTTATGGAAGTGTGGTGTTAAAGTCCTCTACCATTGGTGTATTTTTATTGATTAGTTCCTTTATATTTTTTATTTACTGTTTCATGTATTTGGGTGCTCCTATGTTGGATGCATAAATCTTTACAATTGTTATGTATTCTTGTGAGCTTGTACCCCGTATGATTTATAGAGGGTCCTACTTTGACTCTTGTTACCATCTTTGTTTTAATGTCAATTTTTTCTGATATAGGTATTGCTACTTTGGCTTTCTTTTGACATCCATTTGCATGATAGATATTTATCTTCTCACTTTCAGTCTGCAGGTGTATTTAGAGCTAAAATGATTCTTTTGTAAGTAGAATATACATAGGGCTTGTTTTTAATCCATTCTTTCACTCTATATTTTTTAATGGAAGCATTTAATCCATTTACATTTACAGTAATTAGTGACAAATATGGATTTATTGCCATTTTATTATGTTTTGTGGTTACTTCTGAATATTTTCACTGATCCTTTCTTGTCTTTCTCTTTCTTTAATTTATTTATTCTTGAGACATAGAGACAGAGAGAGACAGAGGCAGAGACACAGGCAGAGGAAGGAGCAGGCTCCATGCAGGGAGCCCGATGTGGGACTCTATCCTGGGACTCCAGGATCACGCCCCAGGCTGAAGGCAGGTGCTAAACCGCTGAGCCACCCGGGCTGCCCCGTCTTTCTCTTTCTTATGGTTTGTTGGTTTTCTGTAGTGATATATTTTATTTCTTTCTCTTTATATTTTGTATACTTTTTTTTGGTGGTTTGTGATTTGTGGTTACAGTTAGCCTTGTATATAACATATTATACATACAGTAGTCTATATTATATTAAGTTGATGGTTGTTTAAGCTTGAAATTATTCTTCATTCCTCTCTTCCCCACTCTTTAGATATATGCTGTAATATTTTACATTCCCTTATTTTATGAGTTTCTTAGCTGATTTTTTTGCAAAAACATTCATTTTTACTGTTTTTATTTTCTTACCTACACACTGTCACTTTTGTTCTCTCCTTTCCACTCAAACATTGCCCTTAATATTTCTTGATGGGCTGCTTTAGTGTCATGAACTACTTTATTTTTTTGTTTTTCTGGGAAATTCTTTATTTCTCCTTTTGTTCTGAATGATAGCCTTGCTATGTAGGATATTCGTGGCAGTAGGTTTATATAATGCCACTCCTTTCTGGCTTGCAAAGTATGTGCTGAAAAATCTCCTTTTAGCTTTATGGGATTTCCCGTGTATGCTACTCTCATATTTTGTCTTGTTGCCTTTAATTTTTCTTTATCACTGTATTTTGCCAATTTAATTACAATATGTTTTGTGGCTATGCTTTTGTTGATTTTATTGGGGATTCTCTGTGCTTCTGGATATGCATATCTGTTTCTTTCCCCAGATCAGGGAAGTTTTCAACTATTATCTCATCAAATAAATTTTCTGCCTCCATTTCTCTCTCTCCTTCTTCTGGGACTCCTATAATATGAATGTTTTTACATATGATGTTGTCACTGATTTAACTATGTCTCTTCTGATTTTGCATACTTGTCTCTCTTTTGTTCAGCTTGATTACTTTCCATTACTCTGTCTTCTGGGTAGTTAGTTCATTCCTCTGAATCTTCCAGGCTGATGTTTATTGTACCAGTATGTATATGTTTATTGATGTTTATTGTATCACTATTTCACTCTTCATCTCTGATTTTTTTTATTGTTGTTTCTATGCTTTATCTCACTGATGTTTTCCTCTCTTTTCTGAAGACTAGTGAATACCCTTATGATCACTGCTTTAAATACTTCATCAGGCATCTACTTATAGTTGTTTCACTTCAACCTCTGGCTGTGGCTTTGTTCTGTTAATTCATTTGGGGAAAATTCCTTTTTCTTCTCATTTCCTCTAAGTTTCTATATCTGTTCATGTGTGTTAAGTCAGCTACATTTCCTGTTCTTGAGGGTAATGGTCTTAAGAAGAAGAGGACCTATACTGCCCTGGTGTGTAATATTCCCTATTCCCCAGGTTCTGGCACTTCCAAGAGTGTCTCCAATGTGTGTTGTATGTGCTATGATGTTTTTTCCTGGCTACTTTAACCTTTATGGCAATCACTTGAATAAGCTCTCTTTGTCTGTCATGGGAAGTGGTTGGTCCCTGAATGTGACCTGTGGTAACTATGTGTGCTCTGGTCTACTTCTGAAATGGGTGCTGTTGCCACCACTGGAACCAAAGCCCTGCAAAGCTCCCCTTTGGAAGGTAAAGTGTGGGCATGGTTTTGGGCTGATCTTCTGGGGGAGAGGGCCTAGTGCACTGGGGCTAAGGCAAGTGTGACTTGGAAAGGCAGTTTAAGTGGACCATGAGGGGGTGAGTCAAGTTTGGTATAGAGTGTTGGTGCTGTCCTGATGCCCACAGGTAGCTCTGTGTCTATGCTGAGGTGCTGGGGAGGGAAATGGCATCTGTCAGTCCCTGTGTTCCCAAAAGGATCTCTCCATTAATGATATGTCTCTGGGACAGGTTCCTAGATAAGCAAATAACCTCCCCACTGTGTGCCCCAGATGCTCTTCAGATTGCTATTTCTTTGCTGTATATTTGTGGGCTGTTTGCCTGTCTTCTCTCCAAGAGCAGCACAATGCCTCTGGGCTCCATCCCTGCCGAGTCTGCTGACTGTAAAACCCCAGACTTTAAGCCCTGCTGATTGCCAGAACTCATGAAATTCAGCCCCTTTTACTTTCCACGCCAGTTATCATGGGGATTTTTTTCCCCTGTGCATTCCTCTGTGTTAGTCAGTCTCTCACCCATCTCTGTGACTGCAGCTTCCTCGAACTTCAGTGGCCATGATTCATTTCTCTCCCAAATAATGTCTCTGCACTTACTACCTTCTTTGACATGCCATCTTTTCTACCGCTGATTGTGGCATTTGTTATGTCTGTCTTCAGGTCTACTTTTGGGTATTTCGGATTATTTGATAGGTATCTAGTTGTGTTTATGGTACAAAGTGGGGCTTGAATCCTCCTTTGCCATCTTCCCCAAACTCCATAATCCATATCTTTAATGTGTAGGGAAAGAATGTAATTGATTAAATTAATTAAAATGTTAAAATGTACCACTCAATATTTTAAAACACATACCACGTATATTTGACAACAATAGAACTAAATATTTAAAAATACTCGTGTGTCCTTACAAAGTACAAAGACATAGACATCTACAATACTGCCCTCAGTACTTAATGAGGAATGCAAAGCTGTAATTAGTAAATCTCACAGTAATATTCAATTCAGAAATCATATATACACACACAGACAAATACACACATGTATTTGACTTTATTTTTCTAATTCAAATTTCGTTTGATGACTGACATTGCCTTACTTAGAGTGGTCATTTATAGTTTATATAGATGTTCATATGCATTATCTTATTTTATCTTGAGCATGAAGTGGATTTTTATTTCATTTAATTTGCTTCTTCTTACTAAGACAGTATTAGGAAGGAAGAAATTTTCTTTACCTTCAAGATGCATTTGGCTGGTTAAGAATTAAATTGACATGAGTTGAATTAATAGGAGAAAATCTAATTTAACCATGTATGCATGGAGGACCCATAAAAATATGAGGCCAACATGCAGTCAGGTAATTGAGACTTATATGCCATCTGAAGGAGAAGGGAGTAGGGGCCTGGGACTCCAAAGGGAAGGAAAAAAATTCATAGGAAGATGAATAAAATTAAATATTTGGTAAAAAAAAAAACATCTGCTGGATTATATAGAAACAATGAGACACAAAGAGGGATTTCAATAAACAGACTTTGCTAGATTCCTCCCTGTCTACCATACCTAGTTCATATTATACTGTAGTTATCTACGATGATAGCTACCCTCCTGGAACCAGTCTTCTATCTCAATTTTTTGGCAGTTAAGGGACAGGTCAAAGTCTCTTCCTGAGGTTTCTGGGCCTTCATGGTTTTCAGCTCACAATAATCTGCATGCTAAGCTAGCATATCTTGGGACAATATATTTTTTTAAGATTTTATTTATTCATTTGAGAGAAAGAGAGTGAGAGAGGGAGAGAGAGAGAGAGAGCATGAGCAGGGGGAGGAACAGGCTCCCTACTGTGCAGGGAGCCCAATGCGGGCTCGATCCCAGTACTCTGGGTTTGTGACCTGAGTCAAAGGAAGACACTCAACCGACCAAGCCCCCCAGGCACCCCAGACAATATGTTTTGAATCCTTACAACATCTTTGCTTTGGAACAAATGAAACAAAATCATGTCATTAAAATATCAATGAAAAGAGAAGCAAGCATAGCACTAACAATGCAGCATATAGTTTTTAAAAGAATTAAATGTGCTAAGTATAGGTTTAACATATTGTCTGTTGTTATACATTAAATATTTTCTTCAAATATCTAGATTCCTTTTCAAACACATCATTACCTAAAAAGTATGATCGATTTAGTATAATTATCTAGATTTATAGGTTAATAGCCAAAGCCACCTTTTACATTACTCAGAATTGAGAATATGTATGAGTTGCAGAAGTAACAAAAAATGAAGAATAAGAGTTTGATAAATTCAATATCTCTATCATTATTAGAAATATTTCTTTTTTGTTCCAGAGTCAATTTTATCCCAGTGTGTTCAAGCACTAGGTCCTCACTGTTAGACAACCAAGAAAGAGTCCTGCAACCAGAGAACTGATACAGGCATAATAGGTCAAAGGACCTGGTGGAGGAGGAGGGGGGATGCTGCAGGATCAGCCAAGAAGGTTTTTGGTTACATACACTATAGAAAATAAAGACAAGCTGGAGAAAGTGAAAGTAGAGTTTATTGAATACTGTAAGAAATAGGTACTGAATAGCAGACAGAATGTTTGGGAGACTCAGAAGGGAAAGGAGAATGGGTCTTGCCATAGCTTAGGTTTATGGATTTATTTTTATTTTTTATTTTTATTTTTTATAATAAATTTATTTTTTATTGGTGTTCAATTTACCGACATACAGAATAATACCCAGTGCTCATCCCGTCAAGTGCCCCCCTCAGTGCCCATCACCCATTTACCCCCACCCCCCAGCCTCCTCCCCTTCCACCGCCCCTAGTTCGTTTCCCAGAGTTAGGAGTCTTTATGTTCTGTCTCCCTTTCTGATATTTTCCACACATTTCTTCTCCCTTCCCTTATATTCCCTTTCACTATCATTCATTTGGGGAATATAAATAATAGTGAAAGGTTTATGGGTTTATATTGGAAAATGGTCCAAGGTACATGTTGCTTCAGAAGTCCAGGATAGGGTCTGATCAGAGGCAAGTGACAGGTGAATAATAGATTTTACTTTATATATCATTGAAGATAAGAGTATTGATGTCAGGGTCAGCCAAGGTTTGTTCAAAGTTAATGTCCTGGGACATGTTTTGGATCTGGTTCTTTTTAGATGTTATCAGGAGGGCCTAGGACAAAACTCAGAGAAAGATTAATTTTCTTGTTTCCCCTTGGTGTGGGAACATAGATTATTTGGTTTTTATTTGGATGCAAAATGATATAACATGATTAAATGGGTCCTAGCAGAAATGGAGTTTTTCTAAAATGGAGTCCCTTCAGCTTCCCTACCTCAGAACAATTTATTTTAAAGGTGGAATATACCTTAGAGATCAGCTATCCTAATTCTTCTCAACATTTTCAACCAAAGTTCCCCCAGCAGCAAAAGAAATTAAATTTAGTTAAACTTAAATGGCCTGGGAATTCATCAAAATATAGTATTACTTTTAAGTATTGCACTTTAATTATTAAAAAACAAGGGCATTTTGAATTCAACTTTTCACTGTTTTGTATATATTAAGAAAAATAAAAATATTTTTATGTCATGATTTTATTTATGTTACTGCCCTTGAATTAGAATCAGCTAAAGTCCTTGTATTACCTATATCTAAATACTCAAATTTAGCTTAGCATTCAATATGCTCTAGAATCTGGATTCAGTCTAGCTTAAAAACTATAAAATTTAGAATCAGAAGTGTCTATATCAGTTACACAGTTCAAACATGAATATACAACTACCGCCCGTTCAATAATCCTCCATTTCAGATAAACTAGCTACTCTTTATCCTAAAGCACTTCTCTGTTATTAGTTTTTCAATAATTCCTTAATGCCAACAAAGAATGATAGAACTACCTTCATATGTCTTATAATATGCCCCTGCATACATTCTATGAGAGTCATCTCTCTATTCTTGTGTGTCTTAGTCTCCAAGTATAAACTACAGATAGTCCTGCAAAGGATACTTACTTTCCTGCCTTAGCACTTTTCTGTAGGATAGCCCTTCTTACTGTCAATATCCCACTTTCAACCAAACTTCCTATACTGTATAAGACTTTCTTTCATTTCTTTGGCCCTCAAAAATACATCTATTCTTGAATTAGCACATTCTAGTAGAAGTTATTTTTTTACATATGTGTATTCTCCATTTGAATATCAGAGCCTTAATGGCAGGGTGCTTGTGACATTTTTCTTTGTTTCTGCAATGCTTAGCATAATACCTGACACAAGGTAGAAGCCTTATTTTTTTAAAAAGCCATGCTATTAGTGTCAGAGAGGAATTTAGAGACTATCTAGTTTTACAACTAGTTAGTGAACATGCAGTGCAACATTGTTTTCTGGAGTAGAATTCAGTGACTCATCACTTACATACAACACCCAGTGCTCATTATAACATATGCCCTCTTTCATACCCATCATCCGTCAATCCCACCCCCCATCCACCTTCCTCCATCAAGCCTCAGTTTGTTCTCTATGGTTAAGAGTCTCTTTTGGTTTGTTTCCCTCTCTCCCTTTTTTTCTTTACCCATTCCCATATGTTGATCTGCTTTCTTTCTTAAATTCCACATAAGAGTGAGATCATATGCTACTTGGCTTTCTCTAACTGACTTATTTCACTTAGCATGATACACTGTAGCCCCATCCATGTCATTGCAAATAGCAAGATTTCATTTTTTTTATGGTCAACTACATTTTTAAAGAAATGTATAAGGCTGAGACGAGACATTGAGGTGGAAAGGATTCTTTAATTCATGCATAAAGTATAAAAAAGTAGAATAAATGTTTGACCATTAGCATCTGTTTTAGATATTTATGTAGGATCTATCATGATGATCCTTAAGCATTCAGATAAAAACATTAGGTTTATTATGAAGAGAAAGAGTTTTTTTTAACCTTACTTATTTCCAAATTGACTTGAAATTTTGGCAGTGGAATGCCCAATATTTTCTTGCATGTGATGGTACTATGATTCTGATATAACCAAAGGAATGTAAATCATGAAGACTAGACACTTCAACAGAATATTTTAAAATTTACTCTAGGCAGTGCTTGATGTTTGGACAAGTCTGAATTCTTAAACTAGAATGCTTAATACTTTGGATATATAGCAGTACTGCATTTCCATAGCCATAATTTTACTTCCAAAATAGCCATTTACTATTTGTATAACATTTGCATCACTGTAGCTTTTAATCAGTTTTAGCAAGGTTCTATCCTAGTCACAGTTAAAATAATTGTTAGTAAGGAGTCTTAATTCATAAACTATTATGATAAAGGTCCTAGAAAGCCCCTTTGACAAATACCTATATGGCTTCCAGGTGACTCAGTATTTGAATATACACCATTCAAAATATCACACTTTGATCTTGTGAACATGTTTTCCTTATACATATATTTCTATCACAACATTCATTTTGTCTTTTCTTACTTACCTATTTTCTCATGAACTCGGTGTTCTGTTCCTCAGACATTTTGTAGAAAATAAATCAACTTGCTGAATGAAAAGGTTAATAAATATCTTTTAAAAATATTTAAGTAAGTCTTAGATGAATCGGTACACTGTTACTAATATCATAATATAAGAGAATATGGCAATATTTTTTTTAATATTTTTTAAACTATCTGAAAATAGAGAGTTCATGGGAAAGGGGCTAGTTACGGAGAAATTGAATCAAAGCCTAAGTAAGCAAATGAGTAATATAGGGAAATAAGAAAACAAAGACATCTACCAGTGCACTCAACTTATACGTGACTTTTCATGCTTTACTGGACTTGAGGGAATAAAATAAATCACGTTTAAATTATCAGAAACCATACTAACACTTATGAAGTATTGTTTTAAATGCAATGTGGAAAAGATGAGAACTGATTTGAAATAATTAACTTCCTATCAAAATATGTTTACCATCCTATAGATCTGTGTTTTTTTAAGATTTTTTTTAATTTATTCATGAGAGTAGAGAGAGAGAGAGAGAGAGAGGCAAAGACACAGGCAGAGGGAGAAGCAGGTTCCGTGCAGGGAGACTGATGTGGGACTGGAACCTGGGTCTCCAGGATCAGGCCCTGGACTGAAGGTGGCGCTAAACTGCTGAGACACCTGGGCTGCCCCTAGATCTGTTTTAAATGTACTTGTTTCATGATTAAAGTATAGGTAGCCTCAGGAAAAGTCAGTGGTATCATAACTTGATGAATTAATGCTTAGTCATCCAGACACACTTTTCACTTTTAGTTAATTGACATGTCAAATACTGTTCAAATATACTTATCCTTTTTAGGTTTACAAGCTTATTTCTAGCATTAAATTTTTAAGAAATTGAGTCATATTTTTAAAAAAATATGTATATGCTATGTAAACACATTGTCATTGGTAACACTAAGATCTAAATTGAATAGTCCTCGGGAAGCCTGGGTGGCTCAGTGGTTGATAATCTGCTTTTAGCTCGGGGCATGATCCCAGGGCCCTAGGATCAAGTCCTGTATCAGGCTCCCCACAAGGAGATTGCTTCTCCCTCTGCCTGTGTCTCTGCCTCTTTCTCTGTTTCTCTCATGAATCAATCAATCAATAAACAAACAAATAAATGCATACATTGAATAGTCCTTTCTGAATTTTCCAGTTGGCATGCAGTTAATTTTACTTGTCAGTAACCCAAGGTAACCAGCAAGCACTTAGAGATGTGTGTGAAGATATTGGATATTTTGCAAATACTTCAGAGGTTTTGCATGAAAAAGAGATGTCAGTAAAACCTCCAAAAATTATACTCATATTTGTTATAAGTGGTTTGCAAAATCTATAAGAATAGAATCATTTTCAGGATTAAATAAAAAATAATTGAAATAATACATTATGATATATGTTCTTAAATGTTTATGGCTAACCAATATTGCTATTTGTTAAATGTGCCATTTTTAAAAATACAAATAATATGGCTAGTTCATATTAACCAAGGATGTATTTACATTTAAGATGTACTAAAAATCTTTGGAAAAGTTATTTTGGTGAATGTGACTTTGTATACAACATCTATAGTCAAATGATATCAACAGGAAATATTCAATCAAAATAAGTTAGCTTTTGTTGTTTTGATCTAAGTATTACCAAGTAATTAGTTATACAAAATACAAACTAATCCAACAAGTCACATTAATTCGACAAAATTCTCTGGGCAGCCTGGGTGGCTCAGCAGTTTGGCGCCTGCTTTGGGCCCAGGGCATTATCCTGGAGTCCTGGGAACGAGTCCCACATCAGGCTCCCTGCATGGAGCCTGCTTCTCCATCTGCCTCTGTCTCTGCCTCTCTCACTCTGTGTCTCTCATGAATAAATAAATAAAATCTAAAAAAATTTTCCACAAAATTCTCAAAACTCTAGGAGATAAAACAAAGTAGAACATAGAGTTATTTACTGTATCTTCATATCATTTAAGCATTAGAGAGTGAAGTGAAATATATTGGAGAATGTGCAAGGGCCAAAATTCAATATTAAAACACAACAAATGAATTTGTTCTATGAATATTTCATTAAAAAGTGTGAGCTAACTTGACCTTTTTGAGTATTTTAATTGATATAGAAAGAAATGTAAAATACAGGTGGAAATGAGCGGAGGGGGCAAGATGGCAGAAGAGTAGGGTCCCCAAGTCACCTGTACCCAACAAATTACCTAGATAACTTTCAAATCATCCTGAAAATCTATGGATTCAGCCTGAGATTTAAAGAGAGAACAGCTGGAATGCTACAGTGAGAAGAGTTCCAGCCTCTATCAAGGTAGAAAGACGGGGGGAAAAGAAATAAAGGAACAAAAGGCATCCAAAGGTGAGGGGCCCCGCGAGGAGCCGGGCTAAGGCTGCGGGGACTGCCCCCAGGACAGGAAAGCTCTGTTCCAGAGAAGCAGGAGCTGCACCAATCTTCCCGGTCGGAAAGGCGCTCCCAGGGAGTTGGAGCAGGATCCCAGGAGAGGTGGGGATGCCCTCAGACTCCCTGGGACACTAACAGAGGACCTGCACCCCGTCGCACCCTGGCGGAGAGTGCGCCACATCCCATGGCCAAGCTCCCTAAAGAGCTGCCGCTCCCGCCAGGTGGGGCAGGGAACAGCTCCAGCAGCGACTCTGCACAGAGGGGGCTGCGCGGCTCCAGGAGCTCGAATCCAGCAGAGCAGGCCCCAGACCCCAGGGCGCCGGGGGACACAGCACAGGATCCAGCACTCCCCACAGGACAGGCAGAGTCCGGGGGGGGGCGGCAAAGGACAGCAAGGACACTCCTGCCGCGCAGCGAGCACCAAGCTGTGCAGATCAGCGGCCCCCGCCCCTGGAGCATCCACACCACTGCAGACAGACAGCTCTGTAGTTACTGCGGGAGCTGAATCCAGGGCTCCAGAGCTGGCCGCTGCTACTGTGGTTGTTCGTCCTGGGGCCTCAGGAGGTAAACAACCCCCAGTGAGCCCAGCGCCAGGCAGGGGGCAGAGCAGCTCCCCCAGGGGCTAACACCTGAAAATCAGCACAACAGGCCCCTCCCCCAGAAGACAAGCTAGACAGACCACTTCCAGGGGAAGTCAGGGGACTTAAAGTATACAGAATCAGAAGATACTCCCCCGTGTTTTTTGTTTGTTTGTTTGTTTTCTTTTGTTTTTTTTTTTTGTGTGTTTTGTTTTTGTTTTTGTTTTTGTTTTTGCTTTTTGATTTGTTTGCTTCCCCACCCTTTTTTTTCTTTCTTTCTTTTCCTTTTCTCTTTTTTCTTTTTTTTCTTCCTTTTTTCCTTTTTCTTTTTCTCTTTTCTTTCCTTCTTTCTCTCCTCTCTTTTTCTCCTTTTCCCAATACAACTTGTTTTTGGCCACTCTGCACTGAGCGAAATGACTAGAAGGAACACCTCACCTCAAAAGAAAGAAACAAAAACAGTCCTCTCCCACAGAGTTACAAAATTTGATTACTATTTAATGTCAGAAAGCCAATTCAGAAGCACTATTATAAAGCTACTGGTGGCTCTAGAAAAAAGCATAAAGGACTCAAGAGACTTCATGACTGCAGAATTTAGATCTAATCAGGCAGAAATTAAAAATTAAAAATCAATTGAATGAGATGCAATCCAAACTAGATATCCTAACAACCAGGGTTAACGAGATGGCATAGAAAACAAGTTGATGGCAAAGAGGGAAACTGTGGAAAAAAGAGACAAACAATTAAAAGACCATGAGGATAGATTAAGGGAAATAAATAACAGCCTGAGGAAGAAAAGCTACGTTTAATTGGGTTCCTGAGGGTGCCTAAAGGGACAGAGGGCCAGAATATGTATTTGAACAAATCATAGCTGAAAACTTTCCTAATCGGGGAAGGGAAACAGGCATTCAGATCCAGGAAATAGAGAGATCCCCCCTAAAATCAATAAAAACCGTTCAACACCTCGACATCTAATAGTGAAGCTTGCAAATTCCAAAGATAAAGAGAAGATCCTTAAAGCAGCAAGAGACACGAAATCCCTGACTTTTATGGGGAGGAGTATTAGGGTAACAGCAGACCTCTCCACAGAGACCTGGCAGGCCAGAAAGGGCTGGCAGGATATATTCAGGGTCCTAAATGAGAAGAACATGCAGCCAACAATACTTTACCCAGCAAGGCTCTCATTCAGAATGGAAGGAGAGATAAAGAGCTTCCAAAATAGGCAGGAACTGAAAGAATATGTGACCTCCAAACCAGCTCTGCAAGAAATTTTAAGGGGGACTCTTAAAATTCCCTTTTAAGAAGAAGTCCAGTGGAATAATCCACAAAAACAAGGACTGAATAGATATCATGGTGACACTAAACTCATATCTGTCAATAGTAACTCTGAACGTGAACGGGCTTAATGACCCCATCAAAAGGCGCAGGGTGTCAAACTGGATTAAAAAGCAGGACCCATCTATTTACTGTCTACAAGAAACTCATTTTAGACAGAAGGACACCGACAGCCTGAAAATAAAAGGTTGGAGAACCATTTACCATTCAAATGGTCCTCGAAAGAAAGCAGGGGTAGCCATCCTTATATCAGATAAATTAAAATTTATCCCGAAGACTGTAGTGAGAGATGAAGAGGGACACTATATCATACTTAAAGGATCTATCCAACAAGAGGACTTAACAATCCTCAATATATATGCCTGGATGTGGGAGCTGGCAAATATATCAATCAATTGATAACCAAAGTCAAGACATACTTACATAATAACACACTTATACTTGGTGACTTCAATCTAGCACTTTCTACACTCGATAGGTCTTCTAAACACAACATCACCAAAGAAATGAGAGCTTTAAATGATACACTGGACCAGATGGATTTCACAGATATCTACAGAACTTTACATCCAAACTCAACTGAATACACATTCTTCTCAAGTGCACATGGAACTTTCTCCAAATAGACCACATAATGGGTGACAAATCGGGTCTGAACCGACACCAAAAGATTGGGATTGTCCCCTCCATATTCTCAGACCATAATGCCTTGAAATTAGAACTAAATCACAACAAGAAGTTTGGAAGGACTTCAAAAACGTGGAGTTTAAGGACCATCCTGCTAAAAGATGAAAGGGTTAACCAGGAAATTAAGGAAGAATTAAAAAGATTCATAGACACTAATGAGAATGAAGATACAACCGTTCAAATCTTTGGGATGTAGCAAAAGCAGTCCTGAGGGGGAAATACATCACAATACAAGCATCCATTCAAAAACTGGAAAGGGCTCAAATACAAAAGCTAACCTTACACATAAAGTAGCTAGAGAAAAAAACAGCAAATAGATCCTACACCCAGCAAAAGAAGAGAGTTAATAAAGATTTGAGCAGAACTCAATGAAATCGAGACCAGAAGAACTGTGGAACAGATCAACAGAACCAGGAGTTGGTTCTTTGAAAGAATTAATAAGATAGATGAACCATTAGCCAGCCTTATTAAAAAGAAGAGAGAGAAGACTCAAATTAATAAAATCATGAATGAGAAAGGAGAGATCACCACCAACACCAAGGAAATACAAATGATTTAAAAAACATATTATGAACAGCTATACGCCAATAAATTAGGCAATCTAGAAGAAATGGACATATTTCTGGAAAGTCACAAACTACCAAAACTGGAACAGGAAGAAATAGAAAACCTGAGCAGGCCAATAACCAGGGAGGAAATTGAAGCAGTCATCCAAAACCTCCCAAGACACAAAAGTCCAGACCAGAAGGCTTCCCTGGGGAATTCTATCAAACATTTAAAGAAGAAACCATACCTATTCTACTAAAGCTGTTTGGAAAGATAGAAAGAGTTGGAATACTTCCAAATTCGTTCTATGAGGCCAGCATCACCTTAATCCCAAAACCACTGGTGCAAACACTCTGGAAAACTGTGTGGAGGTTCCTCAAAGAGTTAAAAATAGACCTGCCCTACGACCCAGCTATTGCACTGTTGGTGATTTATCCCAAAGATACAGATGCAATGAAATGCCGGGACACCTGCACCCCAATGTTTATAGCAGCAATGTCCACAATAGCCAAACTGTGGAAGGAGCCTCGGTGTCCATCAAAACATGAATGGATAAAGAAGATGTGGTTTAACTATACAATGGAATATTACTCAGCCATTAGAAATGACAAATACCCATGGTTTCCTTCAACGTGGATGGAACTGGAGGGTATTATGCTCAGTGAAGTAAGTCAATCGGAGAAGGACAAACATTGTATGTTCTCATTCAGTTGGGGAATATAAATAATAGTGAAAGGGAATAGAAGGGAAGGGAGAAGAAATGAGTAGGAAATATCAGAAAGGGAGACAGAACATAAAGACTCCAAACTCTGGGAAACGAACTATGGATGGTAGAAGGGGAGGAGGTTGGGGGGGGTATGAATGGGTGACGGGCACTGAGGGGGGCACTTGATGGGATGAGCATTGGGTGTTATTCTGTATGTTGGCAAATTGAACACCAATAAAAATAAATTTATTATTTAAAAAAAAGGATAACTGGACATCCACATGCAGTACAATATAACTAGACCATTCTCCTACACCATACACAAAGGTAAACTCAAAATGTATGAAAGATCTAAATGTGAGACAAGATTCCATCAAAATCCCAGAGGAGAACACAGGCAACACCCTTTTTGAACTTGGCCACAGTAACTTCTT
Organism: Canis lupus dingo; assembly: GCF_003254725.2. NCBI lineage: Eukaryota > Metazoa > Chordata > Mammalia > Carnivora > Canidae > Canis > Canis lupus. Next base: position 69,216,230 of record NC_064281.1, read on the forward strand.
GCTAGATACATCTTTGAAGGCAAGAGAAACAAAGGCAAAAATGAACTATTGGGACTTCTTCAAGATAAGAAGCTTTTGCAAAGGAAAAGAAACAGTCAACAAAACTGAAAGACAACCTACAGAATGGCAGAAGATATTTGCCAATGACACATCAGATAAAGGATTAGTATCCAAGATCTATAAAGAACTTATTAAACTCAACAGCAAAAAAACAAACAATCCAATCATGAAATGAGCAAAAGATATGAACATAAATCTCACAGAGGAAGACATAGACATGGCCAACAAGCACATGAGAAAAGGCTCCACATCACTTGCCATCAGGAAAATACAAATCGAAACCACAATGAGATACCACCTCACACCAGTGAGAATGGGGAAAATTAACAAGGCAGGAAACAACAAATGTTGGAGGGGATGTGGAGAAAGGGGAACACTCTTGCACTGTTGGTGCGAATGTGAAGTGGTGCAGCCACTCTGGAAAACTGTGTGGAGGTTCCTCAAAGAGTTAAAGATAGATCTGCCCTACGACCCATCAGTTGCACTGCTGGGGATTTACCCCAAAGATACAGATGCAGTGAAAAGCTGGGACACCTGCACCCCGATGTTTATAGCAGCAATGTCCACAATAGCTAAATTGTGGAAGGAGCGTCGGTGTCCATCAAAAATGAATGGAATAAGATGTGGTTTATGTATACAATGGAACATTACTCAGCCATTAGAAATGACAAATACCCACTATTTGCTTTGACATGGATGGGCCTGGAGGGTATTATGCTGAGTGAAGTAAGTCAATTGGAGAAGGACAAACATTATATCATCTCATTTATTTGGGGAATATAACAAATAGTGAAAAGGAATAAAGGGGAAAGGAGAGAAAATGAGGGGGAAATATCAGAGAGGGAGACAGAACATGCGAGACTCCTAACTCTGGGAACGAATAAGAGGTGGTAGAAAGAGACGTGGGCGGGGGTTGGTGGTGACTGGGTGATGGGCACTGAGGGGTGCACTTGATGGGATGAGCACTGGGTGTTATGCTATATGTTGGCAAATTGAACACCAATAAAAAAATAAATATGAAATACAGTTACAAATAAATGTTGTTATTAAGCAAACATATACATATGCATCTGTTTAAGCATATTTAGAATAATGAATATCAAATTTGGAAATACAGACTTTAAAGAACAATGTGTTTTGTTTTTTTTCAATGATTTTATTTATTTATTCATGAGAGACACAGAAACAACGAGACAGAGACATAGGCAGAGGGAGAAGCAGGCTCCGTTCAGGGAGCCCAATGTGGGATTCGATTCCAGGGCTCCATTTTCATGACCTGAGCTGAAGGCAGACTCTTAACCGCTGAGCCACCCAGGCATCTCTCTGAAGAACAATCTGATTGAATATTTCCCTACACTTTAAAATATATATTCTTACTGAGAGGAATGGGGTAACACTAATCCTTGATGATACCTATTTACTTCTTTCAAACTGTACCTATATTTCAACTGTATAAAAATTTAAAACAATGAAATTCACTTTATTGTTACATATTTTTAGGTAACTGAGCATTAAATACATTTTACTTTAAACATCTATTTTATTTTACCATTTTAAAAATGAGTTCAACTTTTTGTTGAGTTGCTATACTTCATTGATATTGGGTTTCATGGTGTTTCTCAAAATAGCATGTATTTTGTATATTTAAATGATGTTTCAAAAATTATTGGAATTATTCTATATTTAAGCTAGACTTAGAAATCAACCTTAACCAGAACCAAGAAATAGCCACAAGTATTATTAAAACATAGGTCAGATCCAAGAACTGTGTCTTTCTTCAATGATATATTAATGCTTTTAAATCTCTGCAACTCTGTTTCTTTCTTTGAATTCACTTTCATTTATTTATTTTACATTTAAATTCAATTTAGGGGGATGCCTGGGTGGCTCAGCAGTTGAGTGCCTGCCTTCATCTCAGGGCATGAACCTCAAGTCCTGGGATTGAGCCCCACATCGTGTTCTCTGGATGGAGCCTGCTTCTCCTTCTGTTTATGTCTCTTCCTCTCTCTCTCTGTGTGCCTTCCATGAAGAAATAAATAAAATCTTTAAAAAATAAATAAATAAAATAAATTCAATTTAGATAACATATACTGTATTATTAGTATTGGAGGTAGAATTTAGTGTTTCATCAGTTGCATATAATATCCAGTACTCATTACATCAAGTGCCGTCCTTAATACTCCTCAACTAAATACCCCACCCAGCCTCCCACCTCGTTTCCAGCAACCCTCAATTTGTTCTCTATAGTTAAGAGTCTCTTATGGTTTACCTCCCTCTCTGTTTTTATCTTATTTTAATTTTCCTTCCCTACCCCTATGTATCAGTTTTGTTTCTTAAATTTCATATATGTGTGAAATCATGGTATTTGTTTTTCTCTGACTTATTTCACTTAGCATAATACCCTCTAGTTCTATCCACATCTTTGCAAATGGCAAGATTTCACACTTTTTGATGGTTGATTAATATTCCATTGCATAAATACCACATCCTCTTTATCCATGTATCTGTTGATGGACATCTGGGCTTTTTTTTTTAATGTTTTTATTTCAAAGTAAAGTTGTTTCCTGCTAACCATTTATTCCTGATCTAATCACATTATATATATTTTGAAACATATTATACCCATTTTCCCTTTAACATCATTATCATCATCATCATCATCATTATAATGGCTAACACATTTTGGCCAGGTGCTATGCTCTGTTCCTCTATGTTCATCTGTTTTGTTTCCTATATTCTATATATGAGTGAAATCATATGGTATTTGTTTTTCTCTAATTTTGCTTAGCATGATACCTACTACTTCCAACCACTTCATTGCAAATGACAAGATTTCATTCTTTTGTTGGTTGAGTAATAGTCCAATATAAATATATATCACATCTTCTTATCCATTCATCCATTGATGTACATCTGAGTTCTTCTCATATTTGAGCTATTGTGGATACTGTTGCTATAAACATTGGAGTTCATGAGATGCTTCAAATCACTATTTTTGTATCCTTTGGATAAATACCTAGCAGTGCAATTGCTGGCTTGTAAGGTATTTTTACCTTTTTGCGGATCCTCCATATTATTTTCCACAGTGGCTGAACCAGTTTGCATTCCCAACAGCAGTGTAATAGGGTTCCCCTTTCTCTGCATTTTCACCAACAACTTTTGTTTCCTGAGTTGTTAATTTTAGCCATTCTGACTGGTGTGAGGTGGTTTTGATTTGTATTTCCCTGATGCCAAGTGATATTGAGCACTTTTTCATGTATCTGTTGGCTATATGTATGTCTTCTTTGGAGGAATGTCTGTTCCAAGTCTTCTGCCCATTTATTGACTGGATTATCTGGGGTCTTTTGGGGGGGGGTGTTCAGTCTGATAAGTTTTTTATATATTTCGGATACTAACCCTTTATTTGGTACGTCATTTATGAATACCTTCATGTATTGCATAGGGTTGCCTTTTAGTTTTGTTGATTGTTTCCATTGCTGTGCAAAATCATTTTATCCTGATGAAGCTCCAATAGTTCATTTTTGCTGTTGTTTCACCTGTCTCTGGAGATGTGTCTACAAAAAGTAGCTGTGGCTGACGTCAAAGAGATTGCTGCTGGATTTCTTCTCTAGTATTTTGATGGATTCCTATCTCACATTTAGGTCTTTCATCCATTTTTTAGTTTATTTTTGTGTATGGTGTAAGAAAATGGTCCAGTTTCATTCTTCTACAAGTGACTGTCCAATAGTCCCAATACATTTGTTGAATAAACTGTCTTTTTTTCATTGGATATTCTTTCCTGCTCTGTCAAATATTAGTTGACCATAGAGTTGAGGGTCAATTTCTGGGTTCTCTATTCTGTTACACTGATATATGTATCTGTTTTTGTACCGGTACTATACTGTCTAGTAATTACAGCTTTGTAATACAGCTTTAAATTTGGGATTGTGATGCATTCAACTTTACTCTTCTTTTTCAACAGTCCTTCGGCTATTCTGGGTCTTTTCTGGTTCCACACTAATTTTAAAATTGTTCATCTGCTGTGAAAAATGCTGTTATTTTGATTGAGATGGCATTGAATGTGTAGATTGTTTTGGGTAGTATGGACATTATAACAATATTTGTTGTTCCAATCCCTGACCATGGGATATTTTTCCATTTCTTTGTGTCTTCTTCAATTTCTTTTATAGTTTTCTGTAGTTTTTAGCATACAGATCTTTTATCTCATTGCTTAGGTTTAATCTTAGGTATGTAATGGTTTTAGGTGCAAATGTAAATGGTTTTAGGATCAATTCCTTGATTTTTCTCTCTGCTGCTTCATTATTTATGTAGAGAAATGCAAAATATTTTTGTACCCTGATTTTATAAACTGTAACTTTGCTGAATTCATGAAACAGTTCTGGCAAATTTTTTGTGTAGCCCTTTGAGTTTTCATGTCATATGTGAAGAGTGAAGGTTTGTCTTCTTGCTTAAGGATTTGAATGTCATCTATTTCTTTTTGTGTCTAATTGATGAGGCCAGAACTTCTAGTACTATATCAAACAACAGTGATGAGAATGGACATCCTTATCATGTTCCTGACCTTAGAGGGAAATCTCTCATTTTTTTACCCATTGAGGATATTAGCTGTGTGTCTTTAATATACTGCCTTTATGATGTTAAGTTATGTTCTATCTATCCCTACATGGTGGAGCATTTTTTATCAAGGAAACATGTATTTTTCAAATGTTTTTTTTCTGCATCTATTGAGAGGATGATTTGGTCCTTATACATTATTTTACTAATGTGATGTATCACATGAATAGTTTTGCAGATATTGTACCACCTCTGAAACCCAGGGAAAAAAAAATGCACTTTGTTTTTATGCACTGTTGGAGTCAATTAGCTAGTATCTTGTTGAGAATTTTTGCATCCATGTTCATCAGGGATATTGGTCTGTAATTTTCCTTTTAGAGAGGTCTTTGCCTGCTTTTGGAATAAAGGTAATGCTGGCCTCATAGTATGAGTTTGTAAGCTCTGCTTCCATTTCTGCTTTTTGCAATAGCTTCAGAAGAATAGGTATTAATTCTTTAAATGTTTGGTAGAATACCCCTGGGAAGCCATCTGGCCCTGGACTCTTGTTTGCTAGAGATTTTGTATTACTGATTCAATTTCTTTGCTAGTTATAGGTCTGTTTAGGTTTTATATTTCTTTCTGTTTCTGTTGTCATAGGTTATATATTTCTAGAAATTTATCCATTTCTTCTAGATTGCTAAATTTTTGGGCTCATGATTGCTTATAATATTCTCTTATATTTGTTTGTATTTATTTTGTTTTGGCCATGATCTACTTTCATTCATGATTTCACTAATTTGAGTTCTCTCTCTTTTCTTTTTGATAATTCTAAGAACTTATTAATGTTATTAATTCTTTCAGGGAAACAGCTCCTACTTTTGTCAATCTGTTCTACTGTTTTTTAAATTTCTACATCATTTATTTATGCTGTAATCATTATTATTTCTCTTCTCTTGCTGTATTTAGGCTTTATTTACTATTCTTTTTCCAACTACTTTAGATGTAAGGTTAGGTTGTATATTTGAGACTTTTCTTGCTTCTTGAAGAAGGTCTATATGGCTTTATACTTCCCTCTTAGGACTGCCTTTGCTGTATCACAAAGGTTTTGCATTGTATTTTTATTTTCATTTCCTTCCATGTACTCTTTAAAATCCTTTTGTAATTTCCTCTTTGACCCATTCATTATTTAGTAGGATGGTCTTTAACCTCCAAGCATTTGCTGTCCTTCCAAATTTCTTCTTGTGATTCAAGTTTCATAGCATTGTGTTTTGAAAATACATATTGTGTGATCTCAATCTTTTTGTACTTAGGTAAGACTTAATTTTTGACCTAGTATGTGGTCTATTTTGGAGAATATTTCATGTGAACTCAAGAAGAATATATATTCTGCTGCTTTAGGATGAAATGCTTTGGACATATCTGAAATTCATCTGATTCTTGGGTCATGAAAAGTTGATCTGCCTTTATGATCTGTGCATTGTTGTGAGTGGGGTGCTAATATCCCCTACTATTATTGTATTATTACCAAAGACTTTCTTTAAGTTTGTATTAATTGATTTATATATTTGGCATCTCCCAAGTTAGGGGCATAAATACTTACAATTTTTAGATCTTCTTCTTTTTGGATAGACCCCTTTAATATGATACAGTTTCCTTCTTAACCTTCTACCATAATTTCTGTTTTCAAATCTTGTTTTTGTGGTATAAGAATGGCTACTCCAGCTTCTTTTTGATGTCTATTAACATGAAAAATGGTTCTCTACTACATCACTTTTAATCTGGAGGTCACTTTGTGTCTAAAATGTATCTCTTATAAGCAGCATATTGATGGGTTTTGCTTTTTATCCATTCTGATACCTTATGTCTTTTTAAAAAATATTTTATTTATTTATTTATTTATTTATTTATTTATTTATTTATTTATTTATGAGAGACACACACAGAAAGAGGCAGAGACACAGGCAGAGGGAGAAGCTCCATGCAGGGAGCCCAATATGGGACTTGATCCCGGGTCTCCAGGGTCAGGCCCTGGACTGAAGGCAGGTGCTAAACCACTGAGCCTCCCAGGGATCCCCACCTTATGTCTTTTTATTTGAACATTTACATCATTTACATTCAGAGTAATTATTGAATGATATGAATTTAGTGCCATTGTATTACCTGTAAAGTCACTCTTCCTGTGGATTGTCTCTATTTCTTTCTGATCTTTGTTTCTTTTGGTCTTTCTCTCTCTCCACTCAGAGGGTCCCCTTTAAAACAAAACAAAACAAAACAAAAAAACAAAGGGTCCTCTTTAATATTTCTTGCAGGGCTGGTTTAATGTTAACAAATTCCTTTAGTTTTTGTTTGTCTTGGAAACTCTTTATGGCTCCTTCTATTCTGAATGATAGCCTTGCTGAATAAAGTATGCTTGACTGCATATTTTTTCCCATTTATCACGTTGAATATATCATGCATCTCCTTTCTGCCCTGCCATGTTTCTGTGGACACATATGCTGCCAGTCTTATGTGTCTACCCCTGTAGTTTAAGGACCTGTTGTCAGAATCTTAAAATGAAATTTCATCATGGATAGCACCATTTTATTATGAATTCTGGAAGAGAGATACAACCTAAAGCATTATAACAGTACAAAATACTTTATAATGAAAGTGAGAAAGGATAAAAATGATTCATTCAAAGAAGCCTAGAGTGTTATAAGACTGGTTATTTACTTGTCTTTTAAATATATTGCTGGCTGATTACCAATTTCTAAATTCCCAATATGAAGCTAAGTAAAATTTATAAATCATTTTATCAATTTAAATGACTACATAAGATTATTGAAAAGTTTTAAAATTGCATTCAATTTTCAGTGATTTGCTTACGCTTTTTCTCATATTAGAAGATAATGAAGATAGAGCGTGTAAGCCTTTCTTCAACTTTTTGTTTATGGATTATTCACTAGTTAAAGTTCTCTTCCTGGTTTATTATTGATCTTTAGTTTAAAGGAAAGAAGTGATGAAATGTTACATAGTCCTAAAACAATTTATTCAGTAGTTATTGGGGATGCATTGTACTGAAACAGAAATAGTACAAGACTCTTAAGAGCAATGCTCTTTAAGTCAAGAGCAAGACTCTTAAGTCAAGAGCAATGTGCTTTAAATGCTGTTTAATTCACCAATTCATAAAGCTGGCCAGTTTTCTTTGAATATTTTTTTATCCTTCCTCACTTTTACTATAAAATATTTTGTATAGTTATAATGCTTCAGATTTTATGCTTCTCCCAGAATTTATTTATTTAACCTCTTCACTTTCATTTTCCTCATCCATTTCATTAGAAAAAAATACATACTTTCCAGGATTTCTGTAATAATTAAATAAAATATCACATAAAATATATCAGATACTGAGGTTTGGTATGTAGTAAATTCTTAATAAATATTATTAATCTTTTACTGAAAGATAAGACTGTATTTTGAGTAGCATGTCTCAAAGCACACACACTCACACACACAAAGTATATGTGTATATTTAAATTATATTTATTTTGTCCATGCATTAGTGTATATTTAAATTTGTAAGGAATATTAAAAATGTAGAAAACATTAAAACATTAAGAGAAAAATCTTAGGCATAACTACTGTTAAAATATTGGTTAAAAATATTGGTATAATACTATGATTTATTTCAAATATTTCTTTGTTGGGACTTACTTGTGTTTTCTGTGAGGCATTTGGGTAAAACTAGGCAGCTAAATTTTTCAATCCCATGTGCTTCCTAAATAAAAGAAACAATTATGCTATAAATTGACTTGAGACCATAAAGCAGGAATTATCCTCCATATTTATTTTTAGGAAGTTGTGTGTGTGTGTGTATGTATGTCTTTATAAACAGGTGAAATTTACCAACCAGACACATGCCATTGAATTTTCTCTCAATCACAGTTGTATAAAGCAGCAAAACTGAAGGGGGAATGATTGTTGTGTACATTATAAATTGCTTTGCATGGTGTCACATGAGATAATTGGTGTAAGACTCTTGAATTTTTTATTTTTGGAGACCAAATAAAATGGAAATAAATTATCTTTCTTAACAGAAAAAATGAACATATGCTTTCATGGTTTGGTTTTACAACATTGTGATCATAAACATTTTTTTTCATTTTTTAAGCAGCATTATTCCATTAGCTTTTCCAATGTCATTAATTATGGTGTAAAATTTCATTTTTAGTGGTGCATTTTATTTTATTACTTTTGAGTTAATTAACATTTAAAATTATATATTCATTGAAGTATATCACAATATATTATGCTATTTTTACATGTTCAACATCAATTTAACCCTAGTAGTAATCATGTAAGTTTTGAAAGAACTATAGTATAACAGTGAAATCGTATTACATACCTGCTATTCTTAAATAATGCAGTTTAAGTTTTACCATATTCAATAAAAATGTTTTCTTTATTGAGGTGCACAGGTTCATTCTTATCTGCATACCTTGCTAAAACATCTTAGGTAATAGTATTGTCATATTTTAGAACTGTATTAATTCATATTTTATGAAATGCAATTATAGATAGTATATCAAAAGTAAAAATGTATTGTCTAACTTGAATCACTTGACTGCATTAGTCTATGGATTAGTGGCTTGTAATTCTCTGTGAATCAATGTATTTCTGAAAACCTAAATGACTCATTGTCAATCAAGCTAATCTTTTGAGATGTTACTACAAAACTACAATTCTCGGGCAGCCCAGGTGGCTCAGTGGTTTAGCACCGCCTTCAGGCCAGGGCCTGATCCTGGAGACCAGGGATCGAGTTCCACGTCAGGCTCCCTGCATGGAGCCTGCTTCTCCCTCTGCCGGTGTCTCTGCCTCTCTCTCTCTCCCTCTTTCTCTGTGTCTCTCATGGATACATAAATAAAATTTTTAGAAAAAAAGAACTACAATTCTTCCCTGTGTGTGAAAGTAATTCAGTGGCCTTACTGATCATTATAGCCTTGTGGTAGCAGGGAAAAGGGGGAGATTTTAAAAATGTAATCAAATTCAATATTAGGAAACCTGCATAATTTAACTTCCTTTCCCCCCATTTTCTAATCACCCCTACCACAGAGTCCTCCAACATTACATTCCTTTTTCCCAACTCTCAAACATCTCAGTTGGTAAGATGCTTATTCATAGCCAAAATATATGGTTTTCTTTCAGAATCTACATTTAAATTGTTTTAGAGTCTTATCATTTTTGATGAATATATTCTGTTAACATGAGCTTCAATAAAAGAAATGAGCTATAATAAATTAACTATAGAAATATAAATGGCATTTTCTTGGGATGGCAGATTAGAAAATAAACAAGAGTACAGAACAAATAATAAGCAAGTAGATATTTAACACTCTGTATAAGGCCTCTTAATTTGCATATATCAACTGAATAGTTGAGAGTAAATAATATTTTTTGGCAAATTTGCATAAAGTAAATAGATGACTTTATATATTTTTTCAAATTAATATCAGAGTTAATATACAGGTTCTGTAAAACCAGAACTCATCTTTAATCTTTATTCACAGGTACATATGGTGAGTGGCACACAGAATAAGTGCATCAGCTTCACTACTCCCATGACTGTTCTTTCTGGGAAGAGATTGATCTTTCTGGGAAAAGATTGAACAATATGTGGCTGGTCTGTTTAGTATTCTGGTTAGAATATAAAAAGTTATTATTTTTGATTAAATATTTAATTACTGTTTAATATTTTAGTAAATTAAAATTCAATTCATGAATTAAAAATAAATGAAAATTAAAAAATAAGATGAGCAACTGGTAAATTATTGAAATTTACATATGAAACTAATGATGATTGAATTTAAATTTAAAAATGGGAAAAAGGGGAAAACCGGCAAGATGGTGGAAGAGTTGTGTCCCCAAGTCACCTGTCCCAACCAACTTACATAGATAACTTTCAAATCATCTTAAAAACATAAGAATTCGGTCTGAGATTTAAAGAGAGGACAGCTGGAATGCTACAATGAGAAGTGTTTGCACTTTCAAGGTAGGAAGACAGAAAAATAAATAAATAAAAAGACATCCAAGACGGAGGGGCCATGCGAGGAGCCGGGTTAAGGCTGCTTGGCGAGTGCCCCCAGGACACGAAAGCCCTGAACCCGAGAAGCAGGAGGTTTACCAAAGTTCCCTGATGGAAAGGCTCTGGCAGGGAGTTGGAGCAGGATCCCAGGAGGGGCGGGGATGCCCTCAGGCTCCCAGAGGCACTAACAGAGGACCTGCGCCCCTGGGGAGAGCGCGCCACACACTGCTGGCCGAACTCCCTAAAGGGCTGCAGCCCATACCCAGCGGGCCCCAGGAGCAGCTCTGGCAGAGACTCAGGCAGCAGTTCCATGCAGAGAGGGCTGCGTGGCCCGGGAGAGTGATTCCAGTGGCTCAGGCCCCGGAGTCAAGGGCACTGGGGGACACAGCCCAAGATCCGGCACTCCCCTGGGACAGGCAGAGGCCGGGAGGACATAGAACAGCAGGGACGCTAGTGCCGACAGGCGGCCCGGAGCTGTGCAGATCAGCGCCCCCACCCCTGGCACAACCAGGCCCCTGCAGACTAGGAGCTGTGGTAGTTACTGCGGGAGCTGACTCTAGAGATGGAGAGCTGGCCACCGCCACTGTTGTTGTTCCTCCTGATGTCACCTTGTACCTGGGACTGAGCAGGGGCCTCACAGGATAAACAGCTCCCACTAAGCCCTGCACCTGGCAGGGGGCTGGGCAGCTCCCCCAGGTGCACACACCTGAGAATCAGCACAGAAGGACCCTCCCCCAGAAGACCAGCTAGAAGGACAGGGGAAAAGCAATTTATTGACCAAGCAGTGCTGGAAAGATCCAGGGGGAAATGAAGGGATTTATAGTATATAGAATCAGAGGATACTCCCCCTTGTTTTTGGCTTTCTGTTTGTCCCCCCCCCCCCGTTTTTTTCTCTCTCTTTCTCCTTTTTCCAGTACAACTTGTTTTTGGCCACTCTGCACTGAGCAAAATGACTAGAAGGAAAAACTCACCACAAAAGAAAGAATCAGAAACAGTCCTTTCTCACACAGAGTTACAAAATTTGGATTACAATTCAATGTCAGAAAACTAATCCAGAAGCAAAAGTATAAAGCGACTAAAGGCTCTAGAAAAAAGCATAAAGGATTCAAGAGACTTCATGACTGTAGAATTTAGGTTTAATCAGGCAGAAATTAAAAATCAATTAAATGGGATGCAATCCAAAATGGAGGTCCTAACTACAAGGGTTAATGAGATAGAAGAAGGAGTGAGGGACACAGAACACAAGTTGATGGCAAGGGAGGAAATGGAGGAAAAAAGGGAAAAACAATAAAAAAATCATGAGGAAAGGTTAAAGGAAACAAATGACAGCCTCAGAAGGAAAGATCTACATTTAACTGGGGTTCCTGAGGGCGCTGAAAGGGACAGAGGTCCAGAAAGTGTATTTGAACAAATCATACCTGAGAACTTCCCTAACTTGGGGGAGGGAAATAGGAATTCAGATCGAAGAGATAGAGAGATCCCCCCCCTAAAAAAATGCTCAACACCTCAACATTTAATAGTGAAACTTGCATATTCCAAAGATAAAGAGAAGATCGTTAAAGAAGCAAGAGGCAAGAAATCCCTAAACTTTATGGGGGGAAGTATTAACATAACAGCAGACCGCTCCACAGAGACCTGACAGGCCAGAAAGGGCTGGCAAGATATATTCAGGGTCCTAAATGAGAATAACATGCAGCCAAGAATACTTTATCCAGCAAGGCTCACATTCAGAATAGAAGAAGAGATAAAGAGCTTCCAAGATAGGCAGAAACTGAGAGAATATGTGATCACCAAATCGGATCTGCAAGAAATATTAAGGGGGACTCTGTAAAAGAAAGAGGAAGTCCAAGGAAACAATCCACAAAAACAGGGACTGAATAGGTATCATGATAACACTAAATTCATATCTTTCAATAGTACTTCAGAACGTGAATGGGCTTAATGACCCCATCAAAAGGCGCGGAGTTTCAGACTGGATAAAAAACAAGACCCATCTATTTGCTGTCTACAAGAGACTCATTTTAGACCTAAGGACACCTCCAGCCTGAAAATAAGAGGTTGGAGAACCATTTACCATTCAAATGGTCCTCAAAAGAAAGCAGGGGTAGCCATCCTTATATCAGATGAATTAAAGTTTATCACAAACACTGTAGTTAGAGATGAAGAGGGAAACTATATCATACTTAAAGAATCTATCCAACAAGAGGACATATCAGTCATGAATATTTATGCCCCTAATGTGGGAGCTGCCAAGTAAAGCAATTAATTAATAACCAAAGTTAAGACATACTTAGATAATAATACACTTATACTTGGCGACATGAACATAGCGCTTTCTATAATCCTCAACATCTCCAAAAAACAAGAGCTTTAAATGATACACTGGACCAGATAGATTTCACAGATATTTACAGAACTTTACATCCAAACGCAACTGAATACACATTCTTATCAAGTGCACATGGAACTTTCTCCAGAATAGACCACATACTGGGTCACAAATCAGGTCTTAACCAATACCAAAAGATTGGAATCCTCACCTGCATATTTTAAGACCATAATGCTTTGAAACTAGAACAGAAGAAGTTTGAAAGGATTTCAAACCCGTGGAGGTTAAGGACCATCCTGCTAAAAGATGAAAGGGTCAACCAGGAAATTAAGGAAGAATTAAAAAGATTCATGGATAGTAATAAGAATGAAGATACAACCATTCAAAATCTGTGCGATACAGCAAAAGCAGTCCTGAGAGGGAAATACATGACAATTCAAGCATGCATCCAAAAACTGGAAAGAACTCAAATTCAAAAGCTAACCTTGCACAGAAGGGAGCTGGAGAAAAAACAGCAAATAGATCCTACACCCAACAGAAGAAGAGAGTTAATAAAGATTCAAGCAGAACTCAATGAAATAGAGACCAGAAGAACTGTGGAACAGATCAACAAAACCAGGAGTTGGTTCTTTCAAAAAAAATTAATAAGATAGATAAACCATTAGCCAGCCTTATTAAAAACAAGAGAGAAAAGGCTCAAATTACTAAAATCATGAATGAGAAAGGAGAGATCACAACCAATATCAGGAAAATACAAAGGATTTTAAAAACATACTATGAGCAGCTATACGGCAATAAATTAGACAATCTAGAAGAAATGGATGCATTTCTGGAAAATCACAAACTACCAAAACTGGAATAGGAAGAAATAGAAAACCTGAACAGGCTGATAACTAGGGAGGAATTTGAAGCAGTCATCAAAAAACTCCCAAGATACAAAAGTCCAGGGCCAGATGGCTTCCCAGGGGAATTCTATGAAAGGTTTAAAGAAGAAACCATACCTATTCTACTAAAGCTGTTCCGAAAGATAGAAAGAGACGGAATCCTTCCAAACTCATTCTATGAGGAGAGCATCACCTTAATTCCAAAAGCAGACAAAGACCCCACCAAAAAGGTGAATTAGAGACCAATATCCCTGATGAAGATGGATGCAAAAATTCTCAACAAGATACTATACATAGGATCCAGCAATACATTAAGATTATTCACCATGACCAAGTAGGATTTATTCCTGATGCAAGGCTGGGTCAACACTCATAAAGCAATCAATGTGATTGAATATATCAGCAAGAGAAGAAACAACAACAATATTATTCACTCAATAGATGAAGAGAAAGCATTTGACAAAATACAGCATCCATTCCTGATCAAAACTCTTCAGAGTGCAGGGATAGAGGGAACATTCCTCAGCATCTTAAGAGCCATCTACAAAAAGCCCACAGCAAATATCATTCTCAATGGGGAAGCACTAGGAGCCTTTCCCCTAAGATCAGAACAAGACAGGGATGTCCACTCTCCCCACTGCTATTCAACATAGTACTGGAAGTCCTAGCCTCAGCAATCAGACAACAAAAAGAAATAAAAGGCATTCAAATTGGCAAAGAAGAAGTCAAACTCTCCCTCTTCGCAGATGACATGATACTCTACATAGAAAACCCAAAAGACTCCACCCCAAGATTGCTAGAACTCATACAGCAATTCAGCAGTGTGGCAGGATACAAAATCAATGCCCAGAAATCAGTGGCATTTCTATACACTAACAATGAGACTGAAAAAAGAGAAATTAAGGACTCCATCCCATTTACAATTGAACCTAAAAGAATAAGATACCTAGAAATAAACCTCACCAAAGAGGTAAAGGATCTCTACCCTAAAAACTACAGAACACTTGTTTTTTTATATAAATTTTTATTTATTTATGATAGTCACACAGAGAGAGAGAGAGAGAGAGAGAGAGAGAGAGAGAGGCAGAGACACAGGCAGAGGGAGAAGCAGGCTCCATGCACCGGGAGCCCCACGTGGGATTTGATCCCGGGTCTCCAGGATCGCGCCCTGGGCCAAAGGCAGGCGCCAAACCGCTGCGCCACCCAGGGATTCCTACAGAACACTTCTGAAAGAAATTGAGGAAGACACAAAGAGATGGAAAAATATTCCATGCTCATGGGTTGGAAGAATTAATATTGTGAAAATGTCAATGTTACCCAGGGCAATTTACACATTTAATGCAATCCCTATCAAAATACCATGGACTTTCTTCAGCGACTTGGAAGAAATCACCTGAAGATTTGTGTGGAATCAGAAAAGACCCCGAATAGCCAGGGGAATATTAAAAAGAAAACCAGAGCTAGCGGCATCACAATGCCAGATTTCAGGTTGTACTACAAAGCTGTGGTCATTAAGACAGCATGGTACTGGCACAACAACAGACACATAGATCATTGGAACAGAATAGAGAATCCAGAAGTAGACCCTCAACTTTATGGTCAACTAATATTTACAAAGCAGGAAAGACTATCCTCTGGAAAAAAGACAGTCTCTTCAATAAATGGTGCTGGGAAAATTGGACATCCACATGCAGAAGAATGAAACGGGACCCTTCTCTTACACCATACACAAAGATAAACTTAAAATGGATGAAAGATCTAAATGTGAGACTAGATTCCATCAAAATCCTAGAGAAGAACACAGGCAACACCCTTTTTGAACTTGGCCACGGCAACTTCTTGCAAGATTCATCCATGAAGGCAAGAGAAACAAAAGGAAAAATGCACTATTGGGACTTCATCAAGATAAGAAGCTTCAACAGTCAACAAAACTAAAACACAACCTACAGAATGGGATTAGATATTTGTAAATGACCTAACAAAGAAAGGGCTAGTATCCAAGATCTATAAAGAACTTATTAAACTCAACAGCAAAGAAACGAACAATCCAATCATGTAATGGGAAAAGACATGAACAGAAATTTCACAGAGAAAGACATAGACATGGTCAACAAGCACATGAGAAAATGCTCCGCACCACTTGCCATCAGGGAAATACAAATCAAAACCACAATGAGATACCACTTCACACCAGTGAGAATGGGGAAAATTAACAAGAGAGCAAACAACATATTTTGGAGAGGATGTGGAGAAAGGGGAGCCCTCTTGCACTGTTGGTGGGAATGTGAACTGGTACAGGCACTCTGGAAAATTGTGTGGGGGTTCCTCAAAGAGTTAAAAATAGATCTGTCCTACGACCCAGCAATTGCACTGTTGGGGATTTACCCCAAAGTTACAGATGCAATGAAACGCCGGGATACCTACTCCCTGATGTTTATAGCAGCAATGTCCACAATAGCCAAACTGAGGAAGCAGCCTTGGTATCCATCGAAAGATGAATGGATAAAGAAAATGTATATGCATACAATGGAATATACTCAACCATTAGAAACGACAAACACTCACTATTTGCTTAGATATGAAGGGACCTAGAGGGTATTATGCTGAGTGAAATAAGTTAATCGAAGAAGGAGAAACTTTATATGGTCTCATTCATTTGGGGAATATAAAAATTAGTGAAAGGGAATAAAGGAAAAGGAGAGAAAATGAGTGAGAATATCAGTGAGGGTGACAAAACAGAGACCCCTATCTCTGGGAAATGAACAAGGTGTAGTGGAAGGGGAGGCTGCCGGGGGGTTGGGGTGACTGGGTGATGGGCACTGAGGGGGGCCCTTGGCAGGATGAGCACTGGGAGTTATGCTATATGTTGGCAAATTGAACACCAATAAAAAAATAAAAAAAAACAGCTCAAAAAAATAAATAAAAAGCGGAAAATGTAGTCACTAAATATTAAATTAGTGCTAAAGCAAAGTATTTGATGGAAACCCATGGAACTGATATTTGGTATTATAATAAGATGCAATACAATTGCCTAGAATCCTCTGGAGTATAAGTCAAAATCTTATGTAAATAAAGTAAATTGTGTTCTTAATTTATTACTTGGCATTAGAAATATTGTTTGTTTACAAAAGTATCAAGATGTAATAATTGTGATGATAGATCACAACAATGGCTATATATATATATAGCAAGTTTTAAGCAGAATTCCTACTGAGAGATTATCTGTATTCATTGCAGGCTTAAATTTTCATTCACCACCACCACCTACTTTATGTTTTAAATCTTTATCACTAGGCTAAGCAGAAAGAAAGGAGAAAATATGGGATGGGATCAAGGTTAATTGATTAAGAATATTTAAAAACTACTATATCATCCAAATGAATATCTGAAATAATAAAATCCTCAGTTAAATGGAATTTGATATCTTGTATAAGATAAACTAAATTACAACTTCAAATTAAAACTATGCAATTTTTGCAGCCCCCCCAGGTGGCTCAGTGGTTTAGCTCCACCTTCAGTCCAGGGTGTGATCTCGGGGACAGGGGATCGGGTCCCAGTCGGGCTCCCTGCATGGAGCCTGCTTCTCCCTCTGCCTGTGTCTCTGCCTCTCTCTCTCTCTCTCTCTCTCTGTGTGTGTGTGTGTGTGTGTGTGTGTCTATGAATAAATCAATAAAATCTTTATGAAAATAAATAAATAAAACTATGCAATTGTAGATAAATTTTAGAATTGATATATAAATATATCTTTGAAATTTGATTTAAAAGTCATCTTCATCATTCTCTTGGAAATAAGTAGATTATATTCACTGAGTATTGGTAGCAGAGACAAAACGTGAAAATGAATTCTACTCATGATTAAACGCCCTATTGCAAATTATAAATCAGAAGTATAGTTAGATTTTGTTTGCTTTTTTTGGTTAAGAGCAGTTCTCATGTTGGTGGGAATGTGAAATGTGCAGCCACTCTGGAAAACTGTGTGGAGGTTCCTCAAAGAGTTAAAAATAGAACTGCCCTAGACCCAGCAATTTCACTGTTGGGGATTTACCCCAAAGATACAGATGCAATGAAATGCTGGGACCCCTGCGCCCCGATGTTTATAGCAGCAATGTCCACAATAGCCAAACTGTGGAAGGAGCCTCGGTGTCCATCGAAAGATGAATGGATAAAGAAGATGTGGTTTATGTATACAATGGAATATTACTCAGCCATTAGAAATGACAAATGCCCACCATTTGCTTCAAGGTGGATTGAACTGGAGGGTATTATGCTGAATGAAATGAGTCAATCGGAGAAGGACAAACATTATATGTTCTCATTCATTTGGGGAATATAAATAATAATGAAAGGGAATAGAAGGGAAGGGAGAAGAAATGGGTAGGAAATATCAGAAAGGGAGACAGAACATAAAGACTCCTAACTCTGGGAAATGAACTAGGGGTGGTGGAAGGGGAGGAGGGCAGGGGGTGGGGGTGAATGGGTGATGGGCACTGAGGGGGGCACTTGACAGGATGAGCACTGGGTGTTATTCTGTATGTTGGCAAATTGAACACCAATAAAAAATAAATTTATTATTAAAAAAAGAGCAGTTCTCACTAGGCACTTATTATATCATAAATTTGATCAGCAGAGAACTATCAAGGTCAATTGAAAATTCACTGCATTTTATAAAGAGAAGAAAGAGAAGTGATGAACTACTTCTCTATTTGAATGCTGATTACGAACTTCAAGACTACTTAAATTTTCTGAATTTATGTCTGAAATATAGTAATGCTTTTATTCAGCAGCTTAAATATTATTACTATTTTATTTGTACCTTATTACATAATCTCTTATCAGAGTGACAGGTCAATTAGGAAAGTAGAACATAATATTTTTTATCCAAAAGATTTTGAGAACCTGGAGAAGATGGCAGAGGAGTAGGGTCCTCAACTCACCTGGCCCCACCAACTTACCTAGATTACCTTCAAATCATCCTGGAAACCTACGAATTTGACCTGAGATTTAAAGAGAGAAATGCCGGAACGCTACAGAAGAAGGGTTTTTGCTTCTAACAAGGTAGGAAGGCAGAAAAAAATAAAAAAGAATCAAGTGGTGGTGGGGGGGGGGCCTGCAGGAGCCAGGCTAAGGCTGGTGGCAAAAGCCTCAGAGACAGGAAAGCCTAGCCCCAGAGAAGCAGGAGCTTTAAAAAATCCGCACCAGGGATACCTGGGTGGCGCAGCGGTTTGGCGCCTGCCTTTGGCCCAGGGCGCGATCCTGGAGACCCGGGATCGAATCCCATATCGGGCTCCCGGTGCATGGAGCCTGCTTCTCCCTCTGCCTGTGTCTCTGCCTCTCTCTCTCTCTGTGACTATCATAAGTAAATAAATAAAAATTAAAAAAAAAATCCGCACCAGATTATTCTCGGATGGAAAGGAGTTTAGCAGGGAAATCAAGCAGAATCTCAGGAGGGGCAGTGGAGCCTCCAGTTTCCCGGAGTCACTAAATGCACCCCGGGGAGAGCATGCCACAGACTGTTGGCCCAGCTCGGTAACGGGGCTCAAGGGAGCACCTCGCGGGGATCGGGGAGAAGTCAGTCGGTTAGGTGGGGGCTCCGGAGGGAGGGGTCTGCGCCCTGTTGCCTTCAGGAGCTGTGCCAGTGGAGCACGATTCCAGAAGCACAGGCCCCAGATGCCACGGTGCTGAGTGGATACAGCCCACACTCCTGCACTACCCCTGGGATAGGCAGAGGCCGGGAGGGCACAGGACAGCGAGGACTCTCCTGCTGCTGGGCGTCCCCAAGCTGTGCAGATCAGCAGCCACCCCCCAACCCCACACACACCTTGGGAGCATCTAGGCCAGTGCAGACTGGGAGACCGCAGTAGTAACTGCGGGAAGCTGACTCCAGGGCTGGAGACCTGGCCACCGCCATTGATGTTGTTCCTCCTTGTTTCACCTTGTACCTGGAAGAGGTGGGCTGCCAGGGAAGGAGGGCCTGATGGGATAAACAGCTCCCACTGAGCCTAGCACCTGGCAGTGGGCGGGGCAGCTCTCCCAGGTGCACACACCTAAGAATCAGCACAGCAGGCCCCTCCCCCAGAAGACCAGCTAGAAGGACAGGAGAAGAGCAAGTTCTTGATCAAGCAGCGCTGGAAAGCTCCAGGGGAAGTCAAGGGATTTACAGTATATAGAACCAGAGGACACCCCTCCTCTTTTCCTTTTTCTAGTACAACTCGTTTTAACATCAGACTGTAAATTTCCATTTTTTTTAATTTTCCCACCTTTATTACAATATTTTACCACCTGTTCATTTTTAAGGTTCCTCCTTGTTGACTTTCATATTTCTACAATTACAGGCCCTAGATATATTTTCCACTTCTAGATTCCCTTCAACATACTCAACTTAATTTTGCGAGATATACAAGATATATATATTTTTTTATTTTGTGCTTTTTGTTTTCTCTGCCTCATTTTATTCTACAATGGTGGAAGTTAACATGACCAGCATGCACCCAGAACCAAGTGTTATACTGTGCCGGTTCATTCTGTGAGATTCCTCAATCCCATTCTGCCCCCCTCTTTTATCTCATTTATGTTTTCGTGGTCAATATTGGGGCCTTCTACAAGTATTTCTGGTTTATATAAATTTGGGACTGAACATCTAATCTGCAGAACTTAATATATTCAGAACCGAAAGGATCACCCTCTAGAACCCCTCGGGTAGACTACATTCTCCCTCCACTACAACTTCATCACCACCACCATCTCCCAGTTATCCCCCTTTTTTTCTTCTCCTTTTTTTTCTTTTCCCTTTATTTTTTTTTCTCTTCTTTGGATTCTTGGCCTTTTATTTTTTTACTACTTTGTTCTAAAATTTGTTTTTCACTTTATTGGTCCCATTGTTTATATCGTTCTAATCTTTGTTTTCAATTTCTGGTCACTGACCTCAGCAGAATCATCTAGGGTGAAATTTATTTGGGTTGTGATTGATATTCTTGACTCAGCCCACTCATACAGCCAGGCTGCACTGAGCAAACTGACTAGAAAGAAGAACCCACCACAAAAGAAAGAATCAGAAACAGTACTCTCTGCCACAGAGTTACAGAATTTGGATTACAATTCGATGTCAGAAAGCCAATTCAGAAACACAATTATAAAGCTACTGGTGGTTCTGGAAAAAAGCATAAAAGATTCAAGAGACTTCATGACTGCAGATTTTAAGTCTAATCAGGCCAAATTTGAAAATCAATTAAATGAGATGCAATCCAAACTGGAGGCCCTAACAATGAGGGTTAATGAGGTAGAAAAGATTTTGAACAGTTGAATTTTCATTTTCATTAGTTTTTGTGAATTTTTAATTCTTCTCTCATTCCCTGGTTGGCAAATTCATCTTTTAGTAGGATGCATTTTACCCTCCAAGGGTTTGAGTTCCTTCCAAATTTCTTCTTGTGATTGAGTTGCAGTTTCAAAGCATTGTGGTCTGAAAATATACAGGGGATAATCCTAATCTTTTGGTATCCATTGAGAACTGATATGTGGTCTGTTCTGGGGAATTTTCCATGTGGATTTGAGAGAAATGTGGATTCAATTGCATTAGGATGGCATGTTCTGTATATATCTGTGAAATTCATTTGGTCCAGTGTGTCATTCAAGGCCCTTGTTTCTTTGGTGATGTTCTGCTTAGAATATATTTCTTTTGCTGAGAGTCCCATCTTGAAGTCTCCTTCTATGAATGTATTATTACATATCTATCTCTTAGTTTGGTTATTAATTGATTAATATATTTGGCTGCTCCCACATTAGGGGATAAATATTCATAATTATTAGGTCTTCTTGTTGGATAGACCCTTTAAGTATGATATAGTGTCCCTCTTGATCTCTTGTACAGATTTTGATCTGATATGAGGATTACAAACCCAGGTTTGTTTTGAGGATCATTTGAATGGTAAATGTTTCTCCATCCTCCCATTTTCAGTCGGATGGTGTCCCTAGGTCTAAAATGAGTCTCTTGTAGACAGTATATAGATGGGTCTTGCTTTTTTATTCAATCTGATACCCTGCGTCTTTTTAAAAATATTTTATTTGTTTATTCATGAGATACACACACATACACACACACAGAGAGAGAGAGAGAGAGAGAGAGAGGCAGAGACATAGGCAGAGGGAGAAGCAGGCTCCATGCAGGGAGCCTGACATGGACTCCAGGATCATGCCCTGGGCCAAAGACAGGCGCTAAACCGCTGAGCCACCCAGGGACCCCCTACCCTGTGTCTTTTGATTGGATCATTTAGCCCATTAAGGCTCAGAGTAACTGTTGAAAGATATGAATTTAGTGGCATAGTATTATCTATACATTCCCTGTTTCTGTGAATTGTTTCGTTGGGCTCCCTCCTTCACTTATAGGGTCCCAATTAATATTTCTTGCAGAGCTGGTTTGGTGGTCACATATTCTTTCAGTTTATGTCTATCCTGGAAGCTCTGAATCTCCCCTTCTATTCTGAATGACAGCCTTGCTAGTTAAAGTATTCTTGGCTGCATGTTTTTCTCATTTAGTACCCTGAATATACCATGCTAGCCCTTTCTGTCCTGCCTGGTCTCTGAGAATAGGTCTCCTGTTAATCTGATATCTCCCCATATGAATTAGGAATCTCTTGTCTTGAGCTGCCTTTAGGATTTTCTCTTTATTTCTGAAATTTGAAATTTTCACTATTATGTCAGGGTCTTCATCGACTTTTTGTTCTTTTTGGTGGGGGTCCTCTATATCTCTAGGATATTAATACCTGTTTCCTTCCCCAGATTAGGGAAGTTCTCAGCTAGGATTTGTTCAAATATACTTTGTGGTTCTCTCTCTCTCTCTCTCTCTCTCTCTCTCTCTCTACACACACACATCTTCTGGAATCCCAATAAGATGAATATTATTCCCTCTCAATCTATCACTTATTCCCTGGAGCCTCTCCTTTTGGGTTCTTAATTGTGTTCTCTTTTTGCCACACCTTCGTTCCTTTCCATCAACTTGTCTTCTATGTCATTCTCTCTTTGACCTCATTAACTCCAGCAGTTAGAGCATCCCGTTTAGACTGTATCTCAGTTAAAGTGTTTTTAACTTTGGGCTGATTAGATCTAAATTCTGCCATAAGAGAATCTCTAGAGTCCTTTATAATTTTTTCAACCAGTAATTTTTATAACCAGTAATGTTATAATTGTACCCCTGAATTTTATCTCTGACATGTTACTTAAATCCATATCCATTAGATCTGTGGCAGAGAGTATTACTTTTGGTTCTTTTTTGTGTGTGGAGAATTCTTCCTTATTCATTTTGTCCAGTGCATAATGGATGTATGAGTGAGCAGAGTCAAAAGTGTCAACAATGACCTAAGTAAAATATACCCTAGACAATTCTGAAGAGGTCAAAGACCAGAAAATTTAAAAAAAAAAAACGCAAAAAAGTGAAAAACAAATTTTTTAAAAAGTAAAAAAAATTAAAGGGGAGGGGGGGAAATGACTGGGGAGACAGAATATAGTCTTGCAGAGTGGACCATAAAGGTGATCCTGGGTTCTTTGTGTATTTTGTTCTCTGTGTTAGAAGATGCTAAATTTCAGTTTTACATAAATCAACAACTTATATAGACACACAAATGCAACCACAGAAACCAAAACAAGGTAAAAGAGGGGGCAGAATGAGAAGGAATAGAGAATATAATTTCAGAGTGGACCAACATGATGCTCCACCTGGTTCTGAATGTATTTTGGTCCTCATGTTAGAAGGTACAAAACTCCAAAATTATGAACCAAAATAAGACAAAAATCCCCCATAACTTATATATTTAGAAAATTTAAATTGTATACATTGAAAAGAATCAAAAATGAAGAATATATTTATGGCAAGTCATTTTAAAAAGATGAAAGTCAAAGGTAAAAAAACTAAAAATGAAGTTGATAATATATTGTAGTTAGGGCAGGAAAAAAGAAAAATTATTGGAAAAGTTTAACGTGAAAGATAAACGCATCATAAGGGAAAAACCTCAAGTACTATATACTATTTTCCCTCACTCCTGGAGCTTTCCAGGGCTGCTTGGTCAGCAAACTTGCTTTCCCCCTATTCTTCCAGCTGGTCTTCTGGGGGAAGGGCCTGCTATGCTGATTCTCAGTTGTCTGTGCCTGTATGGAGATGCCCCACCCCTTGCCAGGTGGTGGGGGCTCTGTATAAAGCTCTTTGTCCAGTGAGGCTTTTGTTCTCTAGGGCTGTGCCTCTCCCAGGTGAAGTGAGGGGGAAAAAAAAAGGTCGTGGCCTGATCTCCAGCCTTGGGGCCAAGTGCTCCCCTTGTGTATGGACCTGCAGTCTCTCAGTGCACAATGATTTAGATGTTCCTGGGGGCAGACAAGGGGGCACTGATTTTTAAAAATTGGAAGGCACCTAGTGACTGGAGAGTTTTCACTGCCTTGTGTGCTCCCTGGTTCCACCTCTCTCCAGAGGGAATGAAGGAAAGCCCGCTTCTGTCTGCTGCAGGGCCCTGGGACAGAGAGTGCTGAGCCGCTGGACTGCAAATCTGGTCTGCCTCTCCTAGATGCCCCGGAGTGTACCTGTGTTCTAGTCCTCCTTAACTGGGACCTAGGGTGGATGGCATCAGTTCTGCGATCCGACCATGGTTTGTGGTTTATGGCATAAGTTGAGCTTTCTCCTGGGTGCCCCTATTCTTACCGAATCTCAGGGAATATTTAGACTTCACTGTCCCTCTTGTGATTCTGCCCTATTTCCCCAATGAGCACTTTTCAGACAGGGAAGACTCTCTCAGGAGCAGATTTCTAAAGTCCCTAATTGTGCACTGTACCACTTTGCTGATGCAACTTACCAAGTCTCCTTCCCCCTTTTGCTTTTCTTCTGATATGTCCCATCCATTCCTCTTATCCATAATCACATTTCTCTCTGTAGCATTCCAGTTGTTCTCTCTTTACATCTTAGGTTGAATTCATAGGTATTCAGGATGTTTTGAAAGTTAGCTAGGTATGTTTGGGGGACCAGATGAAAGAAGGACCGCTACTCTTCTGCCATCTTGCCTCCTATCTTAGAATGTAATATCTTTAAAAAAATAACTAAAGGAATTAAAAGACTGAGTCTTATTTATGAGAAGAATCATAACACAAACTTTGATGCACTTCTGTAACATTGTATACTAATATGAGTCCTAAAAATCATTCTATCTTTTCAGATGTGAATCTAATGCTTTTGAATGGAGAACACAGCACATTGCAGGTTTTGCTCTTTACCTCACAAGAGCAAAGAGTAATTAAAAACAAACAAGTGATTGAGAGGAAGAAGAATTGAATTATAGGCTTGCCTCTCTTGCTAACTAGTTCTGTGGCTTTGGGCACTTCACTTAGATTCTTTTCCCTTGGTTTCTTATTCTTCAATAGGACTACATGATCTTTAAGATTGTTGCCAAGCTAACATGAGTTTGGTAGTTGGTGAGTTATAGATAGAGACTATACCAGGTGGAGTTGTCACACAAAACAAACTTTATTTACAGCAAATAAGGAGATCATGGGGTACAATTTCCAAAGCCACGACTCTCCAAGCAGGGGTAAGCAGATTCTTATTATTTTAGATTTAGGACAAATATTCAGAAAGTGGAGCTTTGTCATTGCAGGGAAAGGTGAACATAAGTTGCACAGGCCTACTTAGAAAACATGCCTGTATGTGTATTTTATGTTAATAAAGCTTGTGCTCCTCTTACAGCAGAGATTTTAAAATTATAATGAAGCAATCAGTAATGGCCAGACCGAAGGAAGGGGCTATGGACAAACTCCAAGAATCAGTATAAATTAGATGGGGTCTTTGTCGTTTCTAATGGCTGAGTAATATTCCATTGTATACATATACCACATCTTCTTTATCCATTCATCTTTCGATGGACACCGAGGCTCCTTCCACAGTTTGGCTATTGTGGACATTGCTGCTAGAAACATCGGGGTGCAGGTGTCCCGGCGTTTCATTGCATCTGTATCTGTGGGGTAAATCCCAGTGCAATTGCTGGATCTTAGGGCAGGTCTATTTTTAACTCTCTGAGGAACCTCCACACTGTTCTCCAGAGTGGCTCCACCAGTTCACATTCCCACCAACAGTGCAAGAGGGTTCCCCTTTCTCCACATTTGTGGTTTCCTACCTTGGTAATTTTCCCCATTCTCACTGGTGTGAGGTGGTATCTCATTGTGGTTTTGATTTGTATTTCCCTGATGGCCAGTGATGCGGAGCATTTTCTCATGTGCATGTTGGCCATGTCTATGTCTTCCTCGGTGAGATTTCTGTTCATGTCTTTTGCCCATTTCATGATTGGATTGTTTGTTTCTTTGCTGTTGAATTTACTAAGTTCTTTATAGATTGTGGATACTAGCCCTTTATCTTATATGTCATTTGCAAATATCTTTTCCCATTCTGTATGTTGTCTTTTAGTTTTGTTGACTGTATCTTTTGCTGTGCAAAAGCTTCTTATCTTGATGAAGTCCCAATAGTTCACTTTTGCTTTTGTTTCTTTTGCCTTCGTGAATGTATCTTGCAAGAAGTTCCTGTGGCTGAGTTCAAAAAGGGTGTTGCCTGTGCTGAGTGAAATAAGTCAATCGGAGAAAGACAAACATTATATGGTCTCATTCATTTGGAGAATATAAAAAATAGTGAAAGGGAATAAAGGGGAAAGGAGAAAAAATAAGTGGGAAATATCAGAAAGGGAGACAGAACATGAAAGACTCCTAACTCTGGGAAACAAACTAGGGGTGGTGGAAGGGGAGGGGGCAGAGGTGGGGGTGACTGGGTGATGGGCACTGAGGGGGGCACTTGACGGGATGAGCACTGGGTGTTATTCTGTTTGTTGACAAATTGAATACCAATAAAAAATTATTAAAAAAAAGAAAAAGAAAAACTAAATAAAGTGACAACTAAGAAAAAAAATTAGATGGGGTCTTGAGCTCCTTACGTCAGGTAGGAAATGCGGAGACTTACTTGTTCATGGGCTAAAACCATATTAGTTGTTCTGAGTCGAGACTTATGGAGAGAAAGCCATGTATTTATTAGTGGGATCTGAAAAGAAACAATAACTGAATAGAAACAGTTCTCTGAAAAACAAGTTTTACATTTTCTGCTAGTTTTGACCTCATTAACCCTTATGGAACGTGGTTTAAATCTTGCAAAAGTAACTCAAGAATGTGCACTAGGTCAACCTTTACTTTTGAAACAGCACTGTGAATTTTACCATTGATTTATCCTCTTTGGCATGGTTAGGTTGTTTCTTGGCCTGGTAGAGACTTAGTTTTTGCATTCCCTTTGTTCCCTTGAAATCTTTAATTACTGAGGTTTTTGCCTTTCTTTGTAATGTGTGCTAAGGAAAGTAGAGCTGATAGGCATAGATCACTGAAAATAGCTGGGGGCTTAAAATGACTTAGGTCTCCAAAGCTCTGTCTAGTCTTTCTTTTTCTAGAAACTCTTAACTATTTCTCTTTTCAAGGTATCTTCTTTTACAAAAAAGGGGGAAAAAACAACCTTTCCATTTAAGGGAATTGGATTGGAGTAAGAGAATTGTCCTGGCATTTATTGAACAATCCATAATAAAATAAAACAATACCAACAAAGAGTTATTATTCAGTTTTTTCTCCCTGGCTAGGGTCTACTAAAAAATGGCAAGCTTATCCTTGAGCTGTGTAATGGCATTCAATTCAACATGCACTGAATCTCATGCAGCATTTATGATATACTGGTGATACAAATTTTTACCACAATCCAATTGAAATGGAAGTGAGGTTTTTATTAATGTTTGTGAAGAAGTCAAGATATTTGCATCAAAATCATTTAAATAAGTTCAGTTACATACAATATAACATATTTTTCCATTCATATCCATTATATCTTTAAATTTTGTCAATTTTTATTTTAAAAGATTTTTAAAATTTAATTTAGAGAGACAGAGTGAGTAGAGAGAGGGTCAAAAGAAGAGAATTTTCAAGCATGCTCCCTCCTGTATGTAGAGCCTCATGGGCTTGACTCCAGGACCCATGAGATCATGACCTGAGCTTAAACCAAGAGCTGTGTGCTTAACCAACTAAGCCACCCAGGGACCCTTGTCATTTTCCTGAAAATAGTAACAATTGATGTAATAAGAGAATAAGGTATAATTTTGTATGATTCTAATACAAAGAAAACTGGGTAGGCTTTCCATGATTATGAATATGTGCTAACAAGAGAATAATTAAAATTGTCACAAGGATACAAATTAGTCTTCTTATATACAGATTATCTTAGTTAAAATCGAGCATTTCATTTCCAAAGGGGGAAAAAAAACTATAATTTAAGCCATGTTCATGAAAAGTAAGGTAGCTTTTAATGCTGGTAGGTATAATTCGAGTGTTTCATTTAAGACTTAGACTGTTTCCTTCCAAAATAATGATAGTATTTAGAATGCATAAATACAATCATACTAATTTTGTAGGTCAGGAAAAACATCTGAATTATTTGTATCATAGTATGAAGAGTTAAGGTAGTTAGCTCCCCTCTTTGGAAAAAAGGTTCACTTTTGAGTGCAAAGCACTCTTGCCATTTCCTAGAAGAAAATTTTCTATGCTATTAACTGTTCTGTTATACTCAAAATAGAGAGGGTGTTTTATCTTAAATTCAGTACTGAAAGTTTAAGTGAAATTAGTAAGTAGTGATATAATTAACCTCCAACTTATTTTGGAGAGCAATAGTTACATATTATTTATGAAAGAGTAGAAGCTGTTCATTATGATGATTTATATACAATTTATCAAGACTAATAAGTGTGAAATGCCTTCAGCATGATGCATTAACTCAGCCTGATAATAACCAAATGTTGAGATAATTAAGGACATAATAGGGTTTCATGAAAATCCTTAACCAAAATTCAAAGTATGCTTTTAGGATGTTTTTATTTTATTTTTTAAAGGTTTTATTTATTTATTCATAAGAGACACAGAGAGAAAAGCAGAGACATAGGCAGAGGGAGAAGCAGGCTTCCTCTTGGGAGCCTGATGAGGGACTCTATCCCCAAATCCCAGGATCATGAGCTGAGCCAAAGGCAGATGCTCAACCCCTGAGCCACCCAGGTGCCCTTAGGTGCTTTTATATTCTTCTCAACTCATGAATAGAGTATATAGAAGATAGGAGGTCATTAATTCATTCTCTTAAACTAATATAGTAAACCCTGCAGTTAGCTTTCAATTATTAAAATACCGAAATCTTTTAATATCATCACCTGATAGAAATAATCATCTTAGGTGTTCTTCCCCCAGTCCTGGTGCATAGGCATGAAGTAATTACATCTACTAATTCCTGAACTAAATAGTTGCTTATAGGATTTCAGAGACTAATTATACATTTACAAAAGTTTACACTTTGGAAATTTGTATTTAAATATTAGGTACACTGATAAGTAGATTTTCTGTACATAATATTATTATAATGTTATCCAGTATTTAGTTGATAGTTATTTCTCTTTTTAAAAATGTTTTTATTTAAATTCCAGGTAGTTCACACATAGTGTAATATTAGTTTCCTCTGTACAATACAGTGACTCAGCAGTTCCATACATCACTCGGTTGGTGCTCAACACAAGTGCCATCCCTATTCCCCATAACATAAAACAATAATCCCACCCACATGTCTTCTGGTAACCATCAGTTCTCTATAGTTAACAGTCTGTTTCTTGGTTTGCCTCTCACTCTCTCTCTTTTTCCCTCTTTGCTGATTGGTTTTGTAGTTTAAATTCCACACATGGGTGAAATTATATGGCATTTGTCCTTCTATGATTGACTTATTTCATTTAGCATAATACTAACCCCATCAACGTCACTGCAAATGGCAAGATTTCATTCTTTTTTAATGGTAATATTCCTATATATATAATATATATAAATATATATTTATCATATATATCATAATATATATACTTATCATATATATCATTATATATATTATATATAAAATGTCTTTTTTATCAATTCATCAGTGGATAGATACTTGGGCTGTTTCCATAACTTGGCTATTGTAGATAATGCTACTATAAACACTGAGGTGCATGTACCCCTTTGAAGTATTATTTTTATATTCTTTGTGTAAATAACAAGTAGTGAACTTGCTGGATCATAGGGTAGTTCTATTTTTTAACACCTTAAGGAATCTCCATACTGTTTTCCAGAGTGGCTGCAACAGTTTCCATTCCTACCAACAGTGTAAGAGTGTTACCCTTTCTCCGTATCCATGCTTGTGTTGGTGTTTCTTGTGTTGTTGATTTGGGCATTCTGGCAAGGGTGAGATGATATCGCATTATAGTATTGATTCGCATTTCCCTGATGATCAGTGAGAGTGAGCATGCTGTCATGTGCCTGTTGGCCATTTGTATATCTTCTTCGGAAAAATGTCTATTCATGTCTTCTACCCGTCTGGAATTTGATAATTTGTTTTATGGTTGTTGAGTTGTATAAGTTTTTCAATATATTTTGGATGCCAATCCATTATCAGATATATCATTTGCAAATGTCTTCTCCCATTCTGCATGTTACCTTTTAGTTTTGTTGATTGTTTCCTTTGATATGCAGAAGCTTTTTATTTTAATGAAGTACTAATAGTTTAATTTTGCTTCGCTTTCCCTTGTCTCAAAAGACATATCTAGAAAGAAGTTGCCAAAACCAATATCAAAGAGATTCCTGCCTGTGTTCTTGTCTAGGATTTTATTTCTTTCAGGTCTCACATTTATGTTTTTAATACATTTGGAATATATTTTTTTGTATGTTGTGGGAAAATGGTCCAGTTTCATTCTTTTGCATGTTGTTTTCCAGTTTTCCCAACACTATTTGTTGAAAAGATGGTCCCCCACCCCCATATTGGACATTCTTTTCTGGTATTTCAAGCATTAATTGACCATGTAGTTGTTGGTTCCATTCTAGGGTTTCTGTTATGTTCCATTGATATATGTTTGTTTTTGTGCCAAAACCATACTGTTCTGATACTAAAGTTTTGTAGTATAACTTGAAGCCCAGAATTGTGATACCTCCAGCTTTGACTTTATTTTCAAGATTGCTTTGGTTATTCAGGGTCTCTTGTGGTTCCATACAAATTTTAGAATTGTTTGTTCTATGTCTGTGAAAAATGATGGTGGTATTTTGATAGTTCATTAAATATGTAGATTGCTTTGGGTTGCATAGACATTTTAGCAATATTTGTTTTTCTAATCCATTAGCATGGAATATCTTTTCCATTTCTTTGTCTTCTTCAATTTCTTTCATCAATGTTTTATAGTTTTCAGAGTATTGGCCTTTCACATATTTGGTTAGATTTATTTCTAGGTACATTATGATTTGGTACATAATGTATAGAAATTTTTACAATGTCCAATCCATGCTCTAATCCATGAGCATGTGATGTCTTTCCATTTCTGTGTGTCATCTTCAATTTCTTTCATCAGTGTTTTATAGCTTTCAGAGTACAGGCTTTTCACCTCTTTGGTCAGGTTTATTCCTAAATATTTTATTGTTTTGACTGCAATTATAGAGATTGATTTCTTAATTTCTCTTTCCTCTGCTTCATTATTGGTGTAAAGAAATTCAACTAACTTTTGTATGTTGATTTTATATCCTGTGACATTACTGAATTCCTTTATCAGTTCTACAAAATTTTGGTGGAATCTTTCAGGTTTTCTGTATAGAGTATCATGTTATCTGAAAACAGTGAAAGTTTTACTTCTTCTTTGCTTAATTTGTATGACTTTTATTTCTTTTTGTTTTGTCATTGCTGTGGCTAGGACTATGTTAAGTGACTACTATGTTAAATAACAGTGGTGAAAGTGGACATCTCTGTCTTGTTCCTGACCATAGGGGAGAAGCTCTCATTTTTCCCCCATGGAGGATTATATGAGCTGTGGATTTTTAGTATATGGCCTTTATTATGTTGAGATTTTTTCCCTCTATCCCTACATTGTTGAGAGTCATCATCATGGATGGATGTTGTACTTTGTCAAATGATTTTTCTGAATCTATTGAAAGGATCATATGCTTCTTAAACTTTCTTTTATTAATGAAGTGTATCACATTGAGTGATTTGCAAATATTGTAACACACTTGCAGCCCAGCCATCTGCCACTGGAATATTTTTAATGGGAATTTTTTAATAACTAATTCAATTTTTTTGCTGGTTATTGGTCTGTTCAAATCTTCTATTTCTTTCTGTTTCAGTTTTGGTAGTTTATATGTTTCTAGGAATTTATCCATTTCTCCTGGGTGATCCAATCTCTTGGCCTATAGTATTCACATATTCTCTTAGAACTGTTTGTATTTCTATAGTGTTGGTTGTTATTTCTCCTCTCTCATTTGTGATTTCATTTATTTGGGTCCTTTATTTTTTCTTTCGCTAAGTTTGGCCAGAGATTTATCAGTTTTCATTATTTTTTTTTCAAAGAACCAGCTCCTGGTTTCAGTGATCTATTTTTCTTTTTATTTTCTATATAATTTATTTCTGCTCTAATCTTTATTGTTTCCTTCATTCTGTTGGATTTAAGCTTTGTTTGTTGCTCTTTTTCTAATTCCTTTGGGTGCAATGTTAGGTAGTCATTTTGAGATTTTCTTGCCTCTTGAGTTAGGCCTGTATTGCAATATACTTCCCTCATTTGTCGTATCCCAAAGGTTTTGGATCATTGTGTTTTAATTTTCATTTGTCTCCATGTATTTTTTTTAATTTTTGTCTTTGATTTCCTGGTTGACCCATTCATTGTTCTGTAGCATGTTACTTAATTTCCATGTAATTGTGGTCTTTCTAGATTTTTTTCTTTGGTTTACTACTTTATTTTGTCAGAAAATATGCACGGTATGATTTTCATTCTTTTGTATTTGTTGAGCCCTGTTTTGTGACCTATTATGTGATCTCTTCTAGAGAATGATCCATGTTATTTAGAAAAAGAATGTGTATTCTGCTACTTTAGAATGAAATGTTCTGAATATATCTATCAAGTCCATCTTGTCCAGTGTCTCATTCAAAGCCATTGTTTCCTTGTTGACTTTCTGTTTAGATAATATGCCTATTGATATAAGTGGGGTCTTGAAATACTCTACTATTATTGCATTGTTATAAATGAGTTCTTTTATGTTGTTATTAATTGTTTTATATGTTTTGGTGCTCCCAATTTGGGTGCATAATTATTTATATTATTAAATCCTTTTGTTGAACTGTCCCCTTTATTATGATATGATGCCCTTCTTTTTCTCATATTACAGTCTTTGCTTTAAAGTCTGGTTTGTTTGACATAATATTTATACTCAAGCTTTGTTTTGAATCAATCTGTGTGATGTTTCTCCATCTTCTCACTTTCAGTTGGTACATGTCTTTAGAAGTAAAATGAGTCTCTTATAGGCAGCATATAGAAGACTCAGTTTTTTTTTTTTAATTTGTTGTGGCACCCTATGTCTTTTGACTGCAGTGTTTAGTCCATTTTCAAAGTAATCATTGATAAACATGCCTTTATTAGCATTTTATTACTTGATTTGTTGTTGTTTCTGGAGATTTTCTCTTTTCCTTTCTAGTCCTTGTATCTTTCTGTCTTTCTTTCCCACTCAAAGTGTACCCTTTAATATTCCTTGCAGGTTGCTTTTGTGGTCATGAACTCCTTTAGTTTTTGTTTGTCTGGGAGTCTCTTTTTCTTTCCTTATATTCTGAGTGAAAGCCCTGCTGGATAGAGTATTCTTGGTTGCAGATTTTTCCCATTCAGCACTTTGAATATATCATTCTCACTTCTGGCTTGCCAAGTTTCTGTTGAGAAAACTTCAGGCAGCCTTATGGTTCTTACCTTGTAAGTTAAGGACTTATTTTGTCTTGCTGTTTTTAAGATTTTTTTCTTCATCACTATATTTTGGAAATTTAATTACAGTATGTCTTCTTGTTGAACTGCTTTTGTTGGTTTTCATGGGAGTTTTCTGTGCCTTCTGGATCTGGATGTCTGTTTTCTTCTCCAGATTTGGGACGTTTTCAGCTATAATTTCCTCAAATACATTTTCTGCCTCCCTTTTTTCTCTCTTCTTATTTCTGTGATTCCTGTATGATTTTTTATTACATTTGATGGAGTCATTGATTTCCCTAATTATATTCTCATATTCTGTAATTATTCTCTTTTATTTAGCTTCATTTTCCCCATTATTTTGTTTTCACTTATTCATTCCTCTACTTCGTTCTGCCTTCTGCTCAGTTCATGAAGCCTGATTCTGATCTCATTCATTGTATTCTTCATTTAGTTCTTTGTTCTTTTTTTATTTTTTGCATTTTTCATTTCTGACTTTTTTAACTCTTTAATGTCTACAGTAAGGGTCTCCCTGATGTTTTCCATTATTTTCTCAAGCCCAGTGAGTATCTTTATGATTCAAATTTAAATTCTCCATCAGGTGTGTTACTTAAATCTGTTTTGCTCAGGTCTCTGGCCATGAACTTATCTTATTCTTTCATTTAATATAGATTCTTCTGTCTTAGCATTTTGTATAATTCTCTGCCTTCTCTGTGTTAGAAAAGCCAGTTACTCTTCTTGCTCCTGAGAATAATGGTTTTATGAAGAAGAGGTCTTATAATGTCCAGGGCTTGGTGCTTCAGGGAGTGTCTCTGGCATATGCTGCATGAACTCTACTATTGTGCTTGTGCTGCTCTATCTCCCAAGTCAGTTGTGTGTAGAGACTCTCCTTGCCTGCAGTGGGCAATGTTTGGTCCTTGGCCACGATGTGGGAGTTTTAACTAGGTGTGCTCTTGTGTGTTACCTGGTACTATTTCCACTGGAACTGAAAGCCCTGCCAGACTCTGATTGGGAGATATTGTGTGGGCATGGGTATGTGTTGGTCTTCTAGGGAAGGAATCTGTTGCACTGGGACTGAGGCAAGCATGACTGAGAAGGGCAATCCCACCAGCATGCAAGTTTGTGGGACTTAGTGTAAGTAAGTTCGGTAGGCTGTGTGAGTGCTGTGCTGTTTCCAGCAGGTGGTTCTCTGTTTATGTGCGGGGGGCGAGGGGAGGGAAATGGATCAGGCTGGCTCCTTTGTCAATGAATGCTACTTCTCATGGAAACAATCCGAGAAGAATGAATAATCTCCCTGTTTATCCTAGACATTTTTCAGATCACTATTTCCATACTGTATGCCTCTGGGTTGTTTGCCTGCCTTCCCGTCAGGAGCAGGGCAGTGGCCTCAGGGCTTTATCCCAGCCAAGACTACTTACATTTAAAACATCAGGAAGTAAGCCGCCCACTCTTGGAAGCACTCACAAAAATCAGTCCCTCTTATTTTCCCAGCCAATGGCTTTGGGGGAAATATTCTCTTTATGCATTCCACTGTTTGCTGTACTCTTGCTTGCCTTTTTCTGTGACCAGAGCTCCCTCACCTCCACAGCATCTGTGATGTGTTTCTCCCCTAAACCATATCTCTGTATTTCCTACCTTTTTTGATGTGGTCTATTCTCTCCCTTTAGTTTTGGTGTTTGTACTATCAGAGTTCAGGTTGATTTTTGAGATATTTAGAACAATTAGATAGTTATCTAGTTGTGTTCATGGAAGTAGTTGAGCCTAAGGTCCTACTATACTGCCACCATCTTCCCCATTTGGGACCATAGCAAATATTAATATAATTAAAATAATGAAAGCACATAGAATATTTTTGCTGATGTTAATGGAATTAAAATATAAATAGCATTAAGAGATGTAGAAAAATCACAATATGGAGAAAATAAGTGGAAATTTAAAAAAGTAAATCAGCAAGTATTTTAAACTGAATTGTAGTAAAAATACAATATATCAAAGTTAAGAAAATTCAACTAACTAAAACTGTACTCAGAGGAAATGGCGTAACTTTAAATTATTGTATTAGAAAAGAAGAGAGGACTACACTTAATGATCTTAAAGATACTACTCTAAGAAGCTAATAAAATAAGTGCAAATTACACCTGAAGCATGTAGAAGGAAATAAGAAAGAAATAAAGCTCAACAAACTGGTAAACAAACAATAAAGAAAATGAACAAGCCCAAAACTTGTTCCTTGAAATCACTAATAAAATTGATATACCCTTAGGTGGACCTATCAAGAAAAATATAGGGAACAAAAAATCATCAGTATCAGGAACAAAAGAGCATCCATTTCCTCAGATCCTACAGACAGTAAAAAATAATTAGAATAATTATACACAACTTTTTTCCAACAAATTGGACAATTTAGAAGAAATATACAAATTCTTTGAAAGACACAAGCTGTCAAAGCTCTATCGAGAAGATAATACACAATCTGAATAGTTTTGTAACTATTATAGAAATTAACATTTTTGTTACAAATCTTCCCACAAGGAAAACATAAAGCCCATATGGTATTGAGGTAAATGTTAACAAATGTTTTAATAAAAAAGGGTAATAATTTAATAAATAAATAAATAAATAAATAGTAATAATCCTACATAAACTTTTTCAAGAAATATGAGTGAGGAATGCTTTGCAACTCATTTAAGGAACCAGCATTATTTTGACACTAAAAAACAGGAAATATATTATAAAAGAAAAAAAGGAATCAAAAGACCTACAGGCACTATCCCTCATGAAAACAAAAATCCCTTTTAAAATATTATCAAATCAAATCTAACAATCTAAAATGGTGAGATTATATATTAGGAAATAAGGTATATCCCAGTAATCTATGGTTTGTTTAATATTCAGAAATTTGACCAGGTAATTCACCCAAGTAGCATAGTAAATATAGTACTTAACTTATGGTGGTAAGAGTAAAAGCAGTGTCATGGGCTTGGCTCCTACATAATTATTTTGAAACCAAAGTTTTGTTGCAATATTTTGTAAAATGCAAGTTCATTCTTATAGCCTACATTTAACTGAGTCACTAGGAAACTTAATGAATTAATGAGAGAATAAAACGTTAAGATTACTCCTATGTCCCTTTCTTAGTAAAAGAAAGTACATGCATATGTACTGAATTGCACTTAAGATATGTACGTATGCATATACAATAAAATCCATTTTGAGTAGGAGGATACATGTTAATAGTGAGGAAAAATAATTTCAAGGGAAAAGCATTGAGGTAAGTGTTCCGGTTAATTTAGGGGATATTTCCTTATATTTTATCTTAATCTGCCAGCCTACATACATACAATTCATAAATTTGTTTATTTCTTTTGTTTGTTGCATCTATTTCAGTGTTCATTTATCAGGGAACATTTTTGGTTTATTTACCTCATTTGAATAATGTACTACTTTTTGAAAAAGACTTTCTCTGCACTTAAGGTCACAATTAACTGCCCAAAGGACTATTCCCACTAGCTTACTGAATATCTCTCCATACCTATTTATTTTATGTGTTTCTGTCATCCCTACTCCTCTATGGATGCTGTATTTGCTTCATCATGCCTACTATAATTACGTCCTATCTTTACATGTACACACAGAGAGATAAGACCTTTTATTTTGTTAACACATCCCATATTTTATTTACTATCTTTCTCTTAAGTGGAATAATTGGCTGTCATTTAAAAATTGCATAAAGGAGGAGGAGTCAAGATGGTGGAGTAGTAAGGTGACCCTGGGTTTGCCTTATCCTTCGGATACAGCTACATCAATATCAAATCATTGTTTAAATTTTATTTATTTATTCACTAGAGACACACAGAGAGAGGCAGAGGTAGAGGGAGAAGCAGGATCCCTGCAGGAAGCCTGATATAGGACTCAATCCCAGGGCACTGTGACCATGACCTGAGCCAATGGCAGGTGCTCAACCACTGAGCCACTCAGGTGTCCAAATATCAAATAATTTTGAACAACTAGGAAATTGATCTGAGGATTAACAGAACAATCTGCACAATTAGAGGGAAAGAATTTGGCAGATATGAGGTTTGGAGACAGGTATTGGGAGATATAGAAGCAGGAGTGCTGCAGAAGGGTGGGAACCCTTTTCACAGAGCAAAGTCAGGGATAGAGGGAGAGAGTGGGACAGACAGCAGTGCATAGGGTTCACCACAGTGCTTTCATGTGGGGATCTCCTGGGTTGCAAGAGAAGACAACATTCCCTTTCCTGAAGAGCATTTGCAAGAGCATATTTTGTCTCTGCAAGGACAAAAAAACCACCAGGCTGTATTGAGAGGCCATTCAACAGCAAGGGATAGAGGAGTGAGCAGGGGGACAGATAAACTAGTAGCAGCTTTTTGCTGTGTTTCGCTGTAGACTCCAGGCACTTGCGCAGGCATGCAACTGGTTTTCCGGAACAGAAAAATGCCTAATGCAGTACTGTGAGGCTCCCCTCCAGGGTAAGGGGGGCAGGTCCTTGTGCTGCCAGGTACTTTGAAATTTGTTGTTTTGAATCCATATTGCCAGCCAGAGATCAAACACAGGAGAACTGTGGCATAGGGTGTACTTACTGAAGGCTCAGCACAGACAGGTTGAGGGCAGGAATCTGATGAAAGACTGCGACCCAGGGGAAAATATTGTTAACTTTTCTGTGAGGTTCTCTTGAAGAGCTGATGCCATGAGCTCCCCTCCCTGGAGATGAGAGGGTGGAGTGATGCCATCTTCCATTGTTCCTTACACCCCCCAATACAGTCAGACTTCAGAGAGAAACACAGCAGGGGAGGCTAGAGTTATACACACCAAACCCTGCCCAACTGCACCTGGAAGGGAATTCTTTGTTAGGGCAAGTCTGACTGTGAGCCAGCCTCAGAAAACCAACACAAAGACTTTGCATGCATCAAGACTACTGATCATAGGGCAGCCCAGGTGGCTCAGGGGTTTGGCGCTGCCTTCAGCCCAGGGTGTAATTCTGGAGACCCGGAATCAAGGCCCTCGTGGGGCTCTCTGCATGGAGCTTGCTTCTCCCTCTGCCTGTGTCTCTGCCCCGCCCTCCCCCGTGTCTCTCATAAATAAATAAATAAAATCTTTAAAAAAATAGGTTTAAGGGCAGCCCCGGTGGCGCAGCGGTTTAGCGCCGCCTGCAGCCCGGGGTGTGATCCTGGAGACCCGGAATCGAGTCCCACATCGGGCTTCCTGCGGGGAGCCTGCTTCTCCCTCTGCCTGTGTCTCTGCCTCTCTCTTCGCTCTCTCTGAATGCATAAATAAATAAATCTTTTAGAAAAATAGGTTTAAAAATAAAAAAAAAAGACTACTGATCATAGAGTGCTTCAAAGCACCAGCATTAGTTCTGGTGGAAATAAGACCAGGCTTCTCTTTTCTTTCTTTCTTTCTTTTTTTCTTTTAAAAAAAAACCGTTTTAGATTTATTTTATTTTATCTTTTAATTTTGTTAAAACTCTTTATTTAATAAATAAGAATTTCTTTAAACTTTTTTTTAATTTTTTTTAATTTTTAATTTTTTTTTTACTGGAGTTCAATTTGCCAAGATATAGCATAACACCCAGTGCTCATCCCGTCAAGTGCCCCCCTCAGTGCCCATCACCCAGTCACCCCAAACCCCGCCCACCTCCCTTTCCACTACCCCTTGTTCGTTTTATTTACTTATTTTTAAAGATTTCATTTCTTTCATGAGAGACACACACAGAGAAAGAGGCAGAGACAGGAAGAGGGAGAAGCAGGCTCCCTCTGGGAGCCCTATGCAGGATTCAATCCCAGGACCCCAGGATCATGCCCTGAGCCGAAGGCAGACACTCAACCACTGAGCTACCCAGGCATCCTTATTTTACTTTTAATTTTCAAATCGTTTTTAGTTTTTTTTTTTTTTTGTATCAGATTTATAGGGCAGTCCGGGTGGCTCAGCGGTTTAGCGCTGCCTTCAGCCCAGGGCGTGATCCTGGAGACCAGGGATCAAGTTTCAAATTGGGCTCCCTGCATGGAGCCTGCTTCTCTCTCTCCCTGTGTCTCTGCCTCTCTCTTTCTCTGTGTGTCTCTCATGAATAAATAAATAAAATCTTTTAAAAAGATTTATAGTAGTTTTATGTTCATTTATTGACTTATTTCCTATTTTCAATTTTAGGATCAGGCTTTTTTTTCCCTCTTTCTCTTTTGCTCTTTCTTTTTCTTTGGGATTAGGCTTATACTTCTTTGTTTGTTTACTTTCTTGTTCATTTTATTTTCTCTTTTCTTGGATCAGGCTTTCTTTCTCTAAATAAAACTTAGCATAGCAAACAAATCCAAGCACATCTGGTTAAAAGTCAAAACACTCCCCACTACATGGAAGGAGGAACTCTGAAGAGGACTAACCTGTGTGAAGAGCAGCCAAAACACAACAGCAGAGTGCACATGGAATACACCATCAATATTCTTGAAGCACCAGGCCCTGGACAGTGTAGGACCCCTTCATATACTATAACTCTCAGGAGGAGAAAACAAGTTTCATAACATGCAAAAGACAGAAATGTAGACATAATGACAGATGGAGTAATTCTCCTATAAAGGAAAGTGAAAAAGAAATCATAGCCAGGGATTTGCTCAAAACAGATATAAGTAACATATCTGTAGAAGAATTTAAAACAATAGTCATAAGAATACTAGCTGGGCTTGAAAGAAGCAAAGGAAACAGCAGAGAAACCCTGGCTGGAGAGATAATACATGTAAAAACTAGTCAGATTGAAATGAAGAATGAGAGGACTGTAATCACAATGAGAATAAAAGAAGCAGAGGAATGAATAGATGATACATAAGATAAAGTTATAGAAAATAATGAAGCTGAAAGAAGAGGGAAGAAAAAACATTAAATCATGAATATAGACCTAGGGAACTCAGCAATTCCATAAGGCAAAGTAATAGCTGTATCATAGGAATCCTGGAAGAAAAAAAAGAGATGGGGAAAAAAGGGCAGAAGGTCTATTTGAATAAATTATAGCTGAGAACTTCCCTAATCTGTGAACAGAAACAGGAATTCAAGTCCAGGAAGCACAGAGAAGCCCCTTCAATATCAACAGAAACAGGTCAATACCAAGACATATCATTGTGAAACTTGGAAAATACAAAGATAAAGAGAGAATTCTGAAGGCAGCTGTGGGGGAGGGAGTCCTTAACCTACAAAGGTAGACACAAAAAGCTAGTAGCAGACCTGTGCACAGAAACTAGACAGGTCAGACAAAAGTGTTATAATATATTCAACATGCTAAAAGGGAAAAATATGCAGCCAAGAATACTTTATCCAGCAAGACTGTCATTCAGAATAGAAAGGGAGAGAGAGTTTCAAAGAAAAGCAAAAATTAAAGGACTTCTTGAACACTAAACCAGCTCTGAAAGAAATATTAAAGGGGACCCTTTGAATGGGAAAGAGAGACCAAAGCAAGAAAGACTAGAAAGGAAAAGAGACAGTATACAGGAAGAGCAACTTTACAGGTAATACAATGGCACTAAATTCATATTATTCAGTAATTACTCTGAATGTACATGGACTAAATGCTCCAATCAAAAGACATACAGTATTAGAATGAATTTTTAAAATACCTATTGATATGCTGCTCACAAGAGACTAATTTTAGAAATAAAGACACATCTAGATAGAAAGGGAGGGGGTAGAGAATGATCTACCATCATGTTAATGGACATCAAAAGAAAACTGGAGGACCATACTTGTATCACAAAAACTAGATTTTAAACCAAAGACTCTAATAAGAGATGAAGAAAGGCACTTTTTCATCATTAAGATGTTTTCCAACAAGATCTAACAATTGTAGGCTGCTTCAATTTCCTTGATGGTTATTGGTCTACTCGGGTTTTCTATTTATTCCTGTTTCAGTTTTGGTAATTTATAGGTTTCCAGGAATGCATCCATTTCTTCCAGATTGCCCAATTTGTTGGCATATAGTTGCTCATAATACATTCTTCAAATCTACCATTGTAAATATTTATGCCACCAACTCAGGAGCAACTAAACATGTAAATCAATTAAGAAACCTAAAGAAACTCATTAATTACAGTAGAAAAATAGTAGGAGACTTTAACACACCAGTCATAGCAGTGCACAGATTATTGAAGCAGAAGATCAATGAGGAAACATGTGCATTGAATGACACATGGGATCAGATGGGCTTAAAAGATATATTCAGAACATTTCATCGTAAAGCAGCAGAATACATATTCTTCTTGAGTGCACATAAAACATTCTCCAGAGTAGATCACATACTGGGTCAGAAATCAGGTCTCAACCAGTACGAAAAGACAGAAATCAAAACATGCATATTTTCAGATCACAATGACATGAAACAAGAAGTCAATCACAAGAAGAAATTTGGAAAGACTGCAAATACAGGGAGGCAAAAGAAGACCCAACAAAAGAATGATTTGAGTTAACCAGGAAATTAAAGAAGAAATTTAAAAATACAAGGAAGCTAATGAAAATGAAAACATGTTAGCCCCAAACCTTTGGGATGCAGCGAAAGCAGTCCAAAGAGAGAAGTATATAGCAATATAGGGCTTCCTCAAGAAGCAGGAAAAGTCTAAAGTTAACAACTTAAGCTGATACCTAAAGGAACTGGAAAAAGAAAAGCAAATAAAGCCTAAATATAGCAGAGGGAAAATAATTAAGATCAAAGAAGAAATAAATGATAGGGAAATTTTTAAAAATGGAGGAACAGATAAATGAATTTAGGAACTGGTTCTTTGGAAAAATTAAGATTTATATCCCTTAGCCAAACTTATCAAAAGGAAAAGAAAAAACACCCAAATTAATAAAATCATTAATGAAAGAGGATACATCACAAGCAACAGTTTTTTGAAGAAATACAAATATAAGCGAATTTTATGAGCAATTGTATGTCAGAAAATTGGACAATCTGGAAGAAATGGATGAAATTCTAGAAACATATAAACCACCAAAACTGAAACAGGAAGAAATGCAAAACCTGAACAGACCCCTAACCAGGAAAGAAAATGAATTAACAACCAAAAATCTCCCAGCAAACAAGAATCTGGGGCCAGATGGCTTCCCAGGGGAATTCTACCAAATATTTAAAGAAGAATTAATACCTATTCTGCTGAAGCTATTGGAAAAAA
The DNA here is from genome assembly GCF_003254725.2 of Canis lupus dingo. Lineage (NCBI taxonomy): Eukaryota > Metazoa > Chordata > Mammalia > Carnivora > Canidae > Canis > Canis lupus. The sequence continues at coordinate 69,259,054 of NC_064281.1, forward strand.
AAACAGAAATAGGAAAACTTTCAACATTACCTTAATTCCAAAAGCAGAAAAAGACCTCACTAAAAGGAAAACTAAGACCAATATCCCTGATGAACACAGATGAAAAAATTCTCAACAAGATATTAGCTAATGGAATCCAACGAACAGTATATAAAAACCAAGTGGGATTTATTCCTGGGCTTCAGGGATGGTTCATTATCCACAAAACAATCAATGTGATACACCACATTAGTAAAATGCAGAAAAAAGCATTTGAATAAATACAGCATGTTTTCTTGATAAAAGTGCTCCACCATGTAGGGATAGATGGAACAGAACTCAATGTCATAAAGGCCATATATGAAAGACCCTCAGCTAATATCCTTAATGGGGAAAAACTGAGAGCTTTTCCCCTAAGGTCAGGAACGTGACAGGGATGTCCATTCTCACCACTGTTGTTCAATATAGTACTGGAAGTCCTAGCCTCATAAAAAAAAAAAAAGACAACAAAAAGAAATAAATGTCAACCAAATTGGCAAGGAAGAAGTCAAACTTTCACTCTTCACAGATGACATGATATTCTAAGCAAGAAAATCTTAAAGACTCCACCAAAAATATTGCTAGAACTGATTCATGAATTCAACAAAGACAAAGATTATAGAATCAGGATACAGAAATCTTTTGCATTTCTCTACAGAAACAATGTGTCAAATAGAGAAATCAAGGAATTGATCCTATTTACAACTGCACCTAAAACCATTAGATTCCTAGGAATAAACCTAACCAAAGAGACAAAAGATCTGTGTGCTGAAAACTATAAAAAACTTATGAAAGAAATTGAAGAAGACACATGGAATAATAAATAAATATTGTCTACAAAGGCAGAATCTCAACCACTGAGCCACACAAGGTGCCCCAAAGTTTGTTTTTTAATTAGCATGAAATTGTCCTTTTTCAGGATCTTTGAATATATTTTATTATTATATTTTGTATTCTGTATGTCAAAGCCAAGGATATCTACAATGTAGAAAGTGTTGTAAGACTTATTAAAAGAGCATATTTTTAAAATTACATTATACTTAATTGATTATAAATCTCTTTATTCACCAATGATAACTTGTTTGGGCCAAATACAATTATTCAATAAGTAATTGATAGTGATTTGTGAACTAATGTTTTCCAGAAAGAATCACTAGAATATCATGAATGATTTTGTGTCAATTGACACGTTTATGTTTCTGAAATAACATGTGTTAACATATTTAACTAAAATGGCCTTTACTAATAAATAAAATTGATAATCATTATTAATCATTCAGGATTCTAAAACAACTTATTATTTGGAGGGTCTAACATGCTGGCAAGAAATTCAGAACTTATAAAAGGGGAAGTTTATAATGGTAGCATTATTTTTAAATGGAGAGAACATTTTTATATTTCTTGTGAGGTACAGTCAAAAGAGCAGGATATGGTAAAATTAATGTCTAAAAATTTAGCCAAATGAGTTCTAGCACATGGCATCCATGTTCCAGTTTTCCTAATTTAAATAAATACAGGTCTCCCGCTTTATATAATAGCTATCTATAGTTATTATCAAGCCCACTTCATTAGCACAAATGGGCCAAAATCATTAGATGAATAGCATTAGTGACATTTATTTATTTTTCATAGTGTTTATGGCCATAGACCAAAAAGCACTTTATCCATGTTGCAAAAGGAGAATCTGTACCCTGAAAGATATTCCATTAAACTAAAAAAAAGTCGAAAGTCAGACTAAAGGCAGTGACCTTGTTTTGCTGTGAACTTTGGTAAATGCTAAGTTCAGTCTCTCAAACTTTCAAACGGTAATAAAAAATGCTCCCCGAATATACAACAAAATATTGACTTTCTAATTTCAAAAGCCAAATACAAATAATGCTTTTGGAGTATACTTTCTATCCCAGCATTCCTAGCATGATAATGTTTTGCACCAAATTGCCATCATATCTTCATCAAAGGTGTGTCCTTTATCTCAGCCATGCCCATAAAATTATAAAATATAAAAGGATAGTATAAGTAAAAGTATGTCCATTCTTTAATTTTGGATAGATTTGGTTATTTAAATATATTTTACAATTACACAGTGCAGAATAATATGTCATGGAATTTTGAAATTAAAGCTATCATAATTCATTTTATTAAAGCATATCAATTCATATTAATACACCAGTTTTAATTATTTCAAATAGATATAAAACAAAATTTATTTGATAATATTATCCATTGCATTATCTTTAGCTTGTGAGGTAATTCAGAGGATTATTTTTTCTTTTACCATGCCTGAATTGCTATTTTCATAAATAGTACTTTTAAAGGGTAAAGACAGATTTTTCTTAGTGGAGATTGTTAACTGAACCAGTGTAAAGTTGTGTCACTATAGTTCCCTGAGGTTCTAAAGACTTGATAACATAGAAAGTGCTACACTTATTGATTAATCAGAAATGATACAGTAAACAAAAGTTGCTTTTCATTATTTGATGCTTGTTGATATCATGAGCTATGTGTTCATGTATATGCAGTGTCTTAAAATATGAAAAACTATGGAAAGTTTATTTCATTGTATGAGAACTTGCTTCTCCCATCATTTTATTCTAAATGCAATCCTAGGTTGTTAATATTAAGAATTTGCCAAATTTGAATCCTGTTTTTTTGTTAAGCAAGGTAAGTAATTTAGTTATTTTTGCTATATATAGCAGAACAAAACTTTGAAAAGCTAAAAATTAAAACTGAAATATGATTATGGAACCATGAATTAAAGGTCTGGTGTAGAATAAATAAGATTTATTAACAAAAAGTACAGCTATATTTGTAGCTATAAAAGAGCCAACTCTAATGATATTTTCACAGTAAGCTCTACCACCCCACCAAACTCCAGATATTAGCCTACCCATTTATGCCCCAAATTCATATTTGGGGAATGATTAGTTCACTCAATTTATTCTCAAAAACTTCCAATAGAAATTGAAGAGATGTTGACTATAAATAGGATCATTCATGACATCTGTTTCTAGTATATCGTTTTGCTGCCCTAGCTAGATTGCCTAGAGTGATTAAATTGAAGCTATCAATTTACAACAGATTAGATTTAACAATATTAGTAGAACTTTAAGTCACACAAAACACTAAATAAAAAGTTAAGATCTAGAGTAAACATTTCAAATTATTTTACTGTTCATTTGGACTACATTAAACCAAACTTTAAAATGTCAACCCATTATGCAAGTTGTATATTTCTCAGTTATTGGCTTGGAGAAACTAAATGATAAATTATTCAAAACAATAAAACTTCTGAAATGAATGCATCAGTTACAACCTGATATTTCCATTAAAATGAAACATTGCATATCTTCAATGGTGCAATTAGCCCCAATGTTTATAGCAGCAATGTCCACAAGAGCCAAACTGTGGAAGGAGCCTCGGTGTCCATCGAAAGATAATGGATAAAGAAGACGTGATCTATGTATACAACGGAATATTACTCAGTCATTAGAAATGACAAATACCCACCATTTGCTTCAACGTGGATGGAACTGGAGGGTATTATGCTGAGTGAAGTGAGTCAATCGAAGAAGGACAAAAATTATATGGTCTCATTCATTTGGGGAATATAAAAAATTGTGAAAGGGAATAAAGGGGAAAGGAGAAAAAATGAGTGGGAAATATCAGAAAGGGAGACAGAACATGAGAGACATCTAACTCTGGGAAATGAACTAGGGGTGGTGGAAAGGGAGATGGGTGGGGGGTTGGGGTGACTGGGTGATGGGCACTGAGGGGGGCACTTGATGGGATGAGCATTGGGTGTTATGCTATATCTTGGCAAATTGAACTTCAATAAAAAAATTAAACAACAACAACAAGAACAACAAAGAAAGCTACTGAAGGGGCAAAAAAAAAAAAAAAGAAAAAATGAAAAAGAAATACCGAAACAAATTGACAGTAATATCTCATTTTTTCCATCAAAGTTCCTCTTTAAATACTAATCAAAAATCTATATAAGATCTCTATATATGAATTTGCTGTTAGAGATTAACAGATATATTAAAAGGAGTAGTTTGCTGATTTTTGTATAACGAACAATTCAGCTTTGGGAGGCCACTAAGGGGAATGTCTATGAAATACGCATTTGTCTTCAAATTGAGAAAGGTTAAAGAATGATAGGGAGCATCACCAAAGCACACTTAATCACATCTGTGAATTTGACATCTGAATTTTAAATGACTGGAATTTGCTCCTTAATTTCTTGAAACACATATTCTATATCAGTCAATTTAATAAATAGTTTAATAGTTATTAGAAGCAACTTAAAGGTCAAAAACTGTAAGCATTTGGAATGGAGGAATAGAAGCTTAAATGAACTCGTTTAACCTCATAAGAGCACATTTTCTCTCTGAGAAAAAAATAGATAAATTGCACTCTAACTTCATTGACTTAAAATAGGTCTCAATATTCTGTTGTTTTTCCTCACTCCCCAACAACTTCAGATAGCAACAGTTTTCTTGTAAGTGATTTCCAAAGAAAGATATGGAGGGAATTGTCTCAGCAATATTTTATTTGTGGGTAGGTAATTTTATTTCCTTGCTATATATTCCATTTTCCCAGCATACTTGATTGATGGTGCATATTTACAACATTTTTGGCCATCATTTAAATAATAACTTTGATTTGCTTTTTAACTTGATAAATTAATCAACACTATGACTACATAACATTTTTCCTATGGTAGACTACTGTGATGTCAACAGCATTATTTGGTGCTATGCAAAAATAATATACTTCCCAAGAAGAATATTGATTTCTTCAAAGTTGAATGTCATTAATGCCTTATAGAAGCCTTCAGAGAACGTTATCTAACTGTAATTAATTTGGGCTCCAGTAGTTCATAACACGTTATTATGAACTTTCACTGAGTTAATCTGCTTATTTCATACTATTTCTTTGGAAAATAGTTGTTTAAGCTAATTAAATGGCATTGATACTATTAAGGGATACTGTATAGTCCATTAAAGAAAACATGATTAAAGCAATATTTGACCAACTTTTAAATAGAAGCACTTAGAATATTAATGGCAATTCAGTTTCCTGTGAAATTATTTACTATTCACTAGTAGTCTGTAGATTTTTATGTACCTAGATATAGAACAATGAAGTTTATGAAAAAATTATTTTAATTAAAACTAGGATTAAAAAACCAGGATTTTAACCAAATTATTTTGAATTACTAACTTTAGAAACATTTAGCTAGGGATGCCTAAGTGGCTCAGCGGTTGAGCGTCTGCCTTTGGTTCAGGGCCTGATCCCAGAGTCCTGGAAACGAGTCCCGCATCAGGCTTCTTGCATGGAGCCTGTTTCTTCCTCTGCCCGTGTCTCTGCCTCTCTCTCTCTCTGTCATGAATAAATAAATAAAACCTTTTTTTAAAAGATTTTAAAGTGCTAAACTGCTGAACCACCCAGGCATCCCAATAAAACCTTTTTTAAAAAAGAAACATTTAGCTAAAAAAAATAATAAATAATAAAAAAGAAACATTTAGCTAAACACATTGTTTATTCATAAATTGTACACAAACACACATATTGTGGACACTCTGCTGTCTACCAAATTGGGTAAAATAATCACATTTAGTAGCTCTGAATATATGATTTCATCTTACTGTAGCTGGTAAGTAGTTGTTGTTTTTGTAAATCATAACTGTTACTAACTATAGCAATAATCCTTACTTAAAAAAGTTATTTTAGGGCAAATAATATTAATGAATTTCTGGTTATTTATTGTCAAAACTTTGGACCAATTTGATAAAGGCTGTATTCAATTAGTATTAATGTTGTCTTTTATTCATCACAAATCAATTAGTTAAGTGATAAAATGCAAAATAAATTGTGGGCTATTGTCTAGGTGAATTTTTGAGAGAAGCTCTAAAGTTGTATTGAATTACCTATATTTTATAGTAAAATATCATTAAAGTAACAATATTACATTGCTTTATCAGATTTTGGGGGAAGTATTTTATGTGAAATATTATCTGTCCATCTAAATGATTATGTCATGATACTATACATAGAAATTTCTAAAGACTCCATACTGAAAACCTAATAGAAGTAATAAATGGACTAAATTTGCAGGAAACAAAATCAGTAGTGTTTCTAAATGCTAATGACATTAGCAGAGAGCGAAATTAAGAAAACTATTTCATTTACAAGCACACCAAAAAGATGAAATACCTAGGAATAATTTTTAAAGATACTCTTTTATTATTTATTTGAGAGAGAGCACAAGAAAGGGGAGCTACAGAGGTAGAGGGAGAAACAGGCTCCCCACTGAACAGGGAGCCCAACGCATGGCTAAATCTCAGGACCCTGAAATCACGACCTGAGCTGAAGGTAGACACTTAACCAATGGAGCCACGCATTTGCCCCTACCTAGGAATAAACTTAGCCAAAGAGGTGGAAGACATGTACTCTGAACACTATAAAACATCGATGAAATTATCTGAAGGCAATGCAAATACAAAGATATCCCATGCTCATGAATTAGAAGAATTAATATTGTTAAAATGTCCATATTCTCCAAAGTCATGTACAAATTCACTGTAACTCTTATCAAAATAACGACATCATTTTTCATATAACTAAAACAAAGAATCCTAAAAATCGTATGGAACCATAAAAGAACCCAAAGAGGCAAAGCAATCTGGAAAAAGGAAAATCAAAGCCAGAGATATCACAATTTGAAGTTTCAGGATAAACCACAAATCTGTAGTAATCAAAATAGTATGGTACTAGCAGAAACATAGATCAATGGAACATAATAGAGAGCACAGAAGTAAACCCACATTTATATGGTCAATTAAACTATGAAAAAAAGGGGCAAACATACAATGAAGAAAAGATAGTCTCTTCAATAAATGGTACTGGGAAAACGGCACCTACACATGAAAGAATGGAAGAGAACCACTTAGTAATACCATACATAAAAATATATTCAAAAGTGGTTAAAGACCTAAATGCAAGACCTAAAACCATAAAAACCCTAGAAAAGGACAGAGGCAGTAATTTCTCTGACATCAACCTTAGTGACATTTTTTCTACATATGTCTCCTAAGGCAAAGGAAAGAAAATCAAAAATAAACTTTTGGGACTATGTGTAAAATACACAGCTTTTGTGCCACAAAGGAAACTATCAACAAAACCAAAGGGCAACCTACTAAAATGGGGAAGGTATTTGTAAATGGTATATCCCACAAGGGGTTAATATCCAAAATACATAAAGAACTTAAACAAATCAACAGCAAATAACGATCTGATTTGAAAACGAGCAGAGGACCTGAACAGACATTTTTTCCAAAGAAGACATACAGATGGTCAACATCACTCACCATCAGGGAAATGCAAATCAAAAAGACAGTGAAATACCACTTCCAACCCATCAGAATGGCTAAAATAAAAAACAAAAGAAACAACATATGTTGGTGAGGATGTGGACTTGTGCACTGTTGGTATAAATGCACATTTGCAGCCACATTGGAAAACAGTATGGAGTTTCCTCAAAAAAGTAAAAATACAACTACCTATGACCCAGTAATCACACTACTGGATATTTAACCAAAGAAAACAAAAACACTAATTTGATAGGATCTTATTGTATAAACCCTAATGAAGGGTTTGAGAGAAGCATTATTTACAATAGCCAAACTATGGAAGCAGGTCACGTGTCCATTGGATAAGGAAGATGTGATTTTATATGTATAATGTGATTTTCATATATATAATGGAATATTATTCAGACATAATACAGAAAGAAATCCTGGAGTGCCTGGGTGGCTTAGTTGGTTGAATGTCTATTGATTTTGGCTCAGGTCATGATCTCAGGGCCATGAGATTGAGCCCTGTGTCAGTCTCCATGCTCAATGTGGAGTCTGCTTCTTTCTTTCTCCCTTTCCCTGTGCCCCTCACTCTGTTCTCTCTCTCTCTCTCTCTCTCTCTCTCTCTCAAATAAATAAATCTTTTCTAAAAAAGAATGAAGTCTTGTCATTTACAACAACATGGACAGAGGTAGAGAGTAAAATGCTAAGTGAAAAATGTCAGAGGAAGACAAATACCATATGATTTCACTCATGTGTAATTTAAGAAACAAAACAAATGAGCAAAGGAGGAACAAGAGAGAGAAGCAAAGCAAGAAACAGACGCTTAGCTATAGAGAACAAATTGATGATTACCAGAGGGGAGGTGTATGAGTGGATGGGTGAAGTAGGTGATGGAGATATGTTTGATTACATTTGATGATAGGAGTACACTTACCATGATGAGCACTGAGTAATGTATGGAATCGTTGAATCACTATATTGTACACCTGAAATGAATACAACACTAATGTTAAGTATACTGATAAGACAATTTTAAAAATTAATAAAATTCTTTAAAAATTAAAATATAAATAAGTTGAAAAACATCCCATGTTCAGAGATTGGAAGACTTAATATTATTAAAGTACAGTCATTCACAAATTGATTTTCAAATTAGACACAATCCCTATTGAAATCCATGCTGAAATTTTGAAGAAAGTAGAGAAATTGCAATATTCATATATCGCTGGTGGTAATGAAAATTGTGCAGCCTATTTTTAAAAAAGTTTGACAGTTCCTCAGAAGTTAAACATAGAGTTGTCATATGATCCAGCAACTCCAATTGTGTATGTACGGCCCCCAGACAAATAAGGCAAAAATGTTTACATAGATGTTCATAATAGCATTTAACCAAAATGTGGAAACAACTCAAATGTCCATTGACCAATGAATGAATAAAGAAATAAAATGTGTTATAGACCTACAAAGTATAATCTTTAGCAATAAAAAATAAGTATTAATAGATGCTACCACCTAGATAAGACTCAAAAACCTTATGCTAAATGGAAAATGTCAGTCACAAAATACTTCATTTAAAGAATTCCATTTATACTACATGTCCAGAATAGGCAAATTTATAGAAGAAAAACATAGATTAATGGTTGCTTAGGAATGTAAATTTGGGGTGACAAATGGGCAGTGACTGCTAATATATATCAGGTTTTTCATTTAGTGTGATAAGGATGTCTCAAAATTGGCTGTGGTGATAGTTGCAAAATTCTGCGAATATACTAAAAACTATTGAACTGTTCACTTTTGGTGAATTTTAGGGTATGTGAATTATGGAAGAAATAAAGCTATTTAAAATAAAATGAATGACATAGGAGAGAGGAAGATGATGGTGGAGTAGGAGGACCCCAGGCTCATTTCGTCCCATTGAACACAACTAGATAAATAGCAAATCATCTAAATACTCCAGTTATTGACTGGAAGAACAAACTCCACAACTAAAGGGAGAGAAGGTCATGATGCCCAAGTGGCCTAGTGGTTGAGCATCTGCCTTCAGCTCAGGTCGTGATCCCAGGTATCGAGTCCTGCTTCAGGGAGTCTGCTCTCCCTCTGTCTATGACTGCCTCTCCTTCTGTGTCTCTCATGAATAAATAAACACAATCTTAAAAAATAATAAAAATAAAGGGAGAGAAGTTCTCATTAAAGAAGGTTTGGAAGTGTGGAGACCTGGTTTAGGGGAGAAATGGATTATAGGTGCTGTATAGGGTAGGGAGCCATTGTCATGGAGAAATACCAGAAAAAGGGAATCACACAGTAGAACATACAAGAGGAATGCTACCCCAGAGCCATTGGCTTGGGAAATGAGGGGACCTGAATTTGTTGAGTTCTTGCAATAAGTGGAGTTGAAGTCTTAAATTCCGGAGCCTTGGCTGGAATAGAGTCCAGAGGGCATTGCCCTTCTCCTGAAGAGAAGGCAAGCAAACAACCCCAGTTCACACAGCATGAAAATAAAAATCTTTACAGTGTTGGGGGGCACAGAAAGCAGAGATTATTTGCTCTTCTCATATATTCACCATGAGAGATAGTGTCCAAGGAAATACCTCTCCTGCAACAGAGGAGCTGGGTGACGCCATTTCCATCCCCCCCAACACACACACATGCACTCATCTCAGTATAAATACAGATGAACATGCAGGAAGTAACTCCGTATGAACACTGGCTGCCTAACTTGTTTACACCAAGCCCTACCTCCCATGCTTTGGCAGGACTGCCCTTCTTAGTCAATCTTTCCTCGGTCCCAGCACTGCAGGTCCATACCAAATAGATAAGTGCAAAACCTTCTCCAAGTCACATCTCCCAACCAGAGTTTTGTAGGGCCTCAGTTCTGGTAGAAGTGGCATGAGGTCTAATTTCAGAAACAGACCAGAGCACATATACTTAATACCACTTCTAATTTTTTTGGCATATAATTGTTTATAATATTCTCTTATAATTGTTCATATTTCCTTAGTGTTACTTGTGATCTCTCCTCTTTCATTCATGATTTTATTAATTTGGTCCTTTCTCCTTTCTTTTTAATAAGTCTAGCTAGGGGTTTATCAGTCTTTTTAATTTTTTGAGACAATCAGCTCCTAGTTTTTTTTTTCCAGCTCCTAGTTTCATTGATCTGTTCTACTTTTTTCTCTATTTCTATATCGTTGATTTCTGTTTTTATCTTTATTATTTTTCTTCTGCTGGATTTTAGGTTTATTTGCTGTTCTTTCCCCAACTCCTTTAGATGTAAGTTTAAGTTGTATTTTGAGATTTTTCTTCTTGAGGAAGGCTTCTATTGCTATAAGCTTCCTTCTTAGGACTGCCATTGCCACATTCCAAAGATTTTGAACTGTTATCGCTTCATTTTCATTTGCTTCCATGTATTTTCTTTATTTCTTCTCTAATTTCCTGGTTGACCCATTCATTCTTTAGTAAGATGTTATTTAACCTCCATGTATTTGTGGTCCTTCCAAATTTATTTCTTGTGATTGACTTCAGGTTTCATAGCATTGTGGTCTAAAAATATCCATGGTATGATTTCAATTTTCTTGTATATTTTGAGTCCTGATATGTTACCCTGTATGTGATCTATTGTGGAGAATGTTCCTTGAGCAGTCAAAAAACATGTGTATTCTACAGCTTTGAATATATCTGTGAAGTTCATCTGATTTAGTGCATCATTCAATGCACATGTTTGCTTGTTGATCTTCTGCTTCAATGATCTGTACATTAGTGTGAGTGGAGTATTAATATATTATATTATAATTTTATAATTATATTATAATATATTAATAATTAATTATATTATAATATATTATAATATTATAAATGATTTTCTTTAATTTTATTTTTAATTGATTTATATATTTGGCTGCTCCCATAAATATTTACCATTGTAGGGGATCCCTAGGTGGCTCATCAGTTTGGCGCCTGCCTTCAGTCCAGGCATGATCCTGGAGTCCCGGGATCGAGTCCCACATCAGGCTCCCTGCATGGGGCCTGCTTCTCCCTCTGCCTCTCTCTGTGTGTGTCTATCATGAATAAATAAATAAAATCTTTTTAAAAATATTTCCATTGTTAAATATTCTTGTTGGATAGATTCCTTTATTATGGTATAGTGTCCTTCATCTCTTATTACAGTCTTTGATTTCATATATACTTTGTCTGATATAAGATTCAGATTTCTCTATGTCCTTTAGAATGATAGGTGTTTGTCCACCTCCTCACTTTCAATGTAAATGTGTCTTTGGGTTTGAAATCAGTCTCTTGTAAGCAGCATACCGATGAGATTTTTTTTATACATTCTGATATTGTATGTCTTTTGATTGGAGCTTTTAGTCCCTTTATAATCAGAGATCATTGAAAGATATGAATTTAGTGCCATTGTATTACCTGTGAACTTTCTGTTCCTATAGAATGCCTCTTTTCCTTTCTGGTCTTTGTTACTTTTGGTCCCTCTTTCCATGCAAAGAGTCCCCTTTAATATTCTTTGTAGGCCTGGTTTAGTGTTATAAACTCCTATAGTTTTTGTGTTTTTGAAACTCTTTATCTCCTTCTATTCTGAATGATGGTCTTAATGGATAAAGTATTCTTGCCTGTATATTTTTTCCATTTAGCACATTGAATATATCATGTCACTCCTTTCTGGACTGCCATATTTCTGTGGACAGATCTTTTGTCATAACTATGTGTATCTACCCCTGTTGTTAGCTAAGGACCACGTGTCCTGAGCAGCTTTGAGGATTTTTGTCTTTATTCTTCTAAATTCCAGTTTCATTATAATATGTCATGGTGTTGAGGGGAGTTCTCTGTGCCTCTTGGTCTTGTTTTCTTCCCCATATTAGAGAGGTTATCAATAATTTGCTCCAATAAACCTTCTGACCCTGGTTTCCACTCTTCTTCTTAAGGTACTCCAATAATATGGATATTATTTCATTTTATGGAATCACTCTACTCCCTAGGTCTACCTTCCTGACATAATAGTTTTCTTTACCTTTCTTTTAGCTTCATTGTTTTCCATAATTTTATTTTCTATATCACTGATTTGCTATTCTACTTAACTCATCCTTGTTCTTATGGCCTTCACTTGGGACTGCATCTTGGTAACGGCATTTTTAATTTTGACCTAACTACATTTTAGTTCTATTTTTTAAGGTTTTATTTTTTTGATTAATGAGAGAGGCAGAGACACCCAAGAGGGAGAATCAGGCTCCATGCAGGAGAGCCTGATGCAGGATTCCATCCCAGGACATTGGGATCAGGACCTGAGCCAAAGGCAGATGCTCAATCACTGAAATACCCAGGGACCTCTCAACTGTTTTTCTTTTCCTTATTGAATTTATTTTTTTTTAATTTTTATATTGGAGTTCAATTTGCCAGCATTTAGCATAACACTCATTGTTCATCCCACCAAGTGCCTCCCTCAGTGCCCATCACGCAGTCACCCAAATCCCGCACTCACATCCCGTTCCACTAATCTTTTTTTGTTGCCCAAGGTTAGGGGTCTCTCATGTTTTGTTACCCTCACTGAAACTTTCACTCATCCTCTCTTCTTTCCCTGTAATCCCTTTCACTAATTTTTATATTCCCAAAATGAATGAGACCATATAATATTTATCCTTTTCCGATTGACTTATTTCACTTAGGATAATACCCACCGGTTCCATCCACATTGAAGCAAATGGTGGGCATTTGTCATTTCTAATGGCTGAGTAATATTCCCTTGTATACATAAACCACATCTTTATCCATTCATCTTTCGATGGACACCGAGGCTCCTTCCACAGTTTGGCTATTGTGGACATTGCTGCTATAAACATCGGGGTGCAGGTGTCCCAGCGATTCACTGCATCTGTATCTTTGGGGTAAATCCCCAGCAGTGCAATTGCTGGGTCATAGGGAGATCTATTTTTAACTCTTTAAGGAACCTCCACACAATTTTCCAGAGTGGCTACACCAGTTCACATTCCCACCAACAGTGTAAGAGGGTTCCCTTTTCTCCGCATCCTCTCCAACATTTGTGGTTTCCTGTCTTGTTAATTTTCCCCATTCTCACCGGTGTGAGGTGGTATCTCATTGTGGTTTTGATTTGTATTTCCCTGATGGCAAGTGATGCAGAGCATTTTCTCATGTGCTTGCCATGATTATGTCTTCCTCGGTGAAATTTCTGTTCATGTCTTTTGCCCATTTCAGAATTGGATTGTTTGTTTCATTTTGTTGAGTTTAATAAGTTCTTTATAGATCGTGGATACTAGCCCTTTATCTGATACATCATTTGCAAATATCTTCTCCCATTCTGTAGGTTGATTTTCAGATTTGATGACTATTTCTTTTGCTTAGCAGAAGCTTCTTATCTTGATGAAGTCCCAATAATTCATTTTTTCTTTTTTTTCTTTTGCCTTCATGAATGTATATTGCAAGAAGATGCTGTGGCCAAGTTCAAAAAGGGTGTTGCCTGTGTTCTTCTCTAGAATTTTGATGGAATCTTGTATTACATTTAGATCTTTCATCCATTTTGAGTTTATCTTTGTGTATGGTGAAAGACAGTGGTCTAGTTTCATTCTTCTGCATGTGGATGTCCAATTTTCCCAGCACCATTTATTGAACAGACTGTCTTTTTTCCAGTGGATAGTCTTTCCTCCTTTGTCGAATATTAGTTGACCATAAAGTTGAGGGTCCACTTCTGGATTCTCTATTCTGTTCCACTGATCTATGTGTCTGTTTTTGTGCCAGTACCACACTGTCTCGATGACCACGGCTTTGTAGTACAACCTGAAGTCTGGCATTGTGATGCCCCCAGCTATGGTTTTCTTTTTCAATTCCCCCTGGCTTTTTGGGGCCTTTTCTGATTCCACACAAATCTTAAGATGATTTCTTCCAATTCTCTGACAAAAGTTCATAGTATTTTTATAGGGATTACATTAAATGTGTAAATTGCTCTGGGTAACACTGGCATTTTCACAATATTAATTCTTCCAATTCATGAGCATGGACTATTTTTCCATCTCTTTGTGTCTTCCTCATTTTCTTTCAGAAGTGTTCTGTAGTTTTTGGAGTATAGATCCTTTACCTCTTTGGTTAGGTTTATTCCTATGTATCTTATGCTTTTGGGTGCAATTGTAAATGGGATTGACTCCTTAATTTCTCTTTCTTTAGTCTCATTCTTAGTGTATAGAAATGCCACTGATTTCTGGGCATTGATTTTGTATCCTGCCACACTGCCGAATTGCTGTATGAGTTCTAGCAATCTTGGGGTGGAGGCTTTTGGGTTTTCTATGTAAAGTATCATGTCATCAGCGAAGAGGGAGAGTTTGACTTTTTCTTTGCCAATTTGAATGGCTTTTATAACTTTTTGTTGCCTGAATGCTGAAGCTAGGACTTCTAGTACTTTGATGAAAAGCAATGATGAGAGTGGACATCCCTGTCTTGTTCCTGATCTTAGGGGAAAGGCTCCCAGTGCTTCGCCATTGAGAATGATATTTGCTGTGGGATTTTTGTAGATGGCTTTTAGGATGCTGAGGAATGTTTCCTCTATCCCTACACTCTGAAGAGTTTTGATCAGGAATGGATGCTGTATTTTGTCAAATGCTTTCTCTGCATCTATTGAGAGGATCATATGGTTCTTGATTTTTCTCTTGCTGATATGATCGATCACATTGCTTTATGATGTTGAACCAGCCTTGCATCCCAGGGATAAATCACACTTGGTCAGGGTGAATAATCTTAATCTACTGTTGGATCCTATTGGCTACTACCTTGTTGAGAATTTTTGCATCCATGTTCATCAGGGATATTGGTCTATAATTCTCCTTTTTGATGGGGTGTTTGGTTTTGGAATTAAGGTGATGCTGGCCTCATAGAATGAGTTTGGAAGTATTCCATCTCTTTCTATCTTTCCTAATAGCTTTAGTAGAATAAGTATGGTTTCGTCTTTAAACATTTGATAGATTTCCCCTGGGAAGCCATCTGGCCCTGGACTTTTGTGTCTTGGGAATTTTTTGATGACTGCTTCAATTTCCCCCTGGTTATAGGCCTGTTCAGGTTTTCTATTTCTTCCTTTTCCAGTTTTGATAGTTTGTGGTTTTCCAGAAATGAGTCCATTTTTTTTAGATTGCCTAATTTATTGGCGTATAGCTGCTCATGATGACTTTTTAAAATCGTTTGTATTTCCCTGGTATGGGTGGTGATCTCTTCTTTTTCATTCATGATTTTATGAATTTGAGTCTTTTTTCTTTTTGTAAGACTAACTAATGGTTTACCTCTCATTATTTTTTTTCACAGAAACAACTCCTGGTTTTGTTGATCTGTTCCACAGTTCTTCTGGTCTCTATTGCATTGAGTTTTGCTCAAATCTTTATTAACTGTCTTATCCTTCTGGGTGAGGGTTTCATTTGCTGTTCCTTCTCCAGATTCTTTAGGTGCAAGGTTAGCTTTTATATTCGAGTTATTTCAAGTTTTTGGATGGATGCTTGTATTACGATGTATTTCCCCATCAAGACTGCTTTTGATGTATCCCAAAGATTTTGAATGTTTGCATTTTTATTCTAATTAGTTTCCATGAATCTTTTTAATTGTTCTCTAATTTCCTGGTTGACTCTTGCATCTTTTAGCAGGATGGTCCTTAACTTCCACGTGTTTGAAATCCTTCCAAACTTCTTCTGATTTAGTTCTAGTTTCGAAGCATTATGGTCTGAGAATATGCCAGGGACGATCCTAATCTTTTGGTATCGGTTAAGACCTGATTTGTGATCCAGTATGTGGTGTATTCTGGAGAAAGTTCCATGTGCACTGGAGAAGAATGTGTATTCAGTTGCGTTTGGATGTAAAGGTCTGTAAATATCTGTGAAATCCATCTGGTCCAGTGTATCATTTAGTGCTCTTGTTTCTTTGGAGTTGTTGTGTTTAGAATATCTGTTTATTGTAGAAAGCACCGTATTCAAGTCTTCGAGTACAAATGTATTATTAACTAAGTGTGTCTTAACTTTGGTTATTAATTGATTGATATACTTGGCAGCTCCCACATTTGGGGCATAAATATTCATGATTGTTAGGTCCTCTTGTTGGATACGTCTGTTGGATCCTATTGGCTAGTATGTTAAGTATGATATAGTGTCCCTGTTCATCTCTTAATACATTCTTTGGGATAAAGTTTAATTTATCTGACATGAGGATGGCTACACCTGCTTTCTTTTCAGGACCATTTGAATGGTAAATGGTTCTCCAACCTTTTATTTTCAGGCTGTAGGTGTCCTTATGTCTAAAATGAGTCTCTTGTAGACAGCAAAGATATGGGTCTTGCTTTTTTATCCAGTCTGAAACCCTGTGCCTTTTGATGGGATCATTAAGCCCATTCACATTCAGAGTTACTATTGAATGATATGAATTTAGTGTCATGATGATATCTATTCTGTCCCTGTCTTTGTGGATTGTTTACTTGGACTTCCTCTTTCTTTTACAGAGTCCCCCTTAATATTTCTTGCAGAGCTGGTTTGGTGATCACATAATCTTTCAGTTTCTGCCTATCTTGGAAGCTCTTTATCTCTCCTTCTATTCTGAATGGGAGCTTTGCGGGATAAAGTATTCTTGGCTACAGGGTCTTCTCATTTAGGACCCTAAATATATCCCACCAGCCCTTTTTGGCCTGCCAGGTCTCTGTGGAGATGTCTGATGTTTACCTCATACTTTGCCCCATAAGGGTTGGGGATTTGTTGTCTCTTACTGCTTTAATGATCTTCTCTTTATCTGTGGAATTTGCAAGTTTCGCTATTAAATTTTGAGGTGTTGATGTTTCTTATTGATTTTAGTGGGGATCTCTGTATATCCTGGATCTGAATGCCTTTTTCTCTTCCCAAGTTAGGGAAGTTCTCAGCTATGATTTGTTCAAATACACTTTCTAGTTCTCTGTCCCTTTCAGCGCCCTCTGGAACCCCAATTAAAAGTAGATTTTTCCTTCTGAGGCTGTCATTTATTTCCCTTAATCTTTCCTCGTGATCTTTTAATTTTTTCCCCTTTTTTTCCTCAGCTTCCTTCCTTGCCATCAAGTTGTCTTCTATGTCAGTCACTCATTCTTCTACCTTGTTATCCCTCGTCATTTGGACCTCCAGTTTGGATTGCATCTCATTCAATTGATTTTTAATTTAGGCCTGATTAGATCTAAATTCTGCTGTTATGAAGTCTCCTGAATCCTTTATGCTTTTTCCTAGAGCCACCAGTATCTTTATCATTATCTGAATTGGCTTTCTGACATTGAACTGTAATCTAAATTCTGTAACTCTGTGGGAGAGAGTCCTGTTTCTGATTCTTTATTTTGTGGTGAGTTTTTCCTTCCAGTCTTTTTGTTCGGTGCAGAGTGGCCAAAAACAAGTGTACTGGAACAAGGAGAAAAAGAGGAAAAAAAGGGGGGGGACAAACAATACAAAAAACAAGAGCGGTATCCTCTGATTCTATATACTGTAATTCCCTCGACTTCCCCTAGAACGTTCCAGCACTGCTTGGTCAAGAACTTGCTTTTCCCCTGTCCTTCCACCTGGTCTTCTGGGGGAGGGGCCTGATGTGCTGATTCTCAGGCATGTGCACCTGGGGGAGCTTCCCAGACCCCTGCTAGGTGTACGGCTCAGTGGGAGCTCTTTATCCTGTGAGGCCCCTGCTCCCTTTTGGCCCCCCTCAGTCTCAGGTACAAGGTGACACCAGGAGGAACAGCAACAGTGGCAGCGGCTAGCTCTCCAGCTCTATAGTCAGCTCCCACAGTGACTATGGCAGCTTCCAGTCTGCAGGAGCTTGGATGCTCCGGGGGTGCAGGGCACCGATCTGCACAGCTCGGGCCGCCTGGTGGTAGGAGTATCCTTGTGCCCTGTGTCCTCCCAGCCTCCGCCTATCCAGGAAGGCAAGAGAAACAAAAGCAAAAATGAACTATTGGGACTTCATCAAGATAAGCTTCTGCTAAGCAAAAGAAATAGTCAACAAAACTAAAAGCACCCAGAGAATGGGGGAAGATATCTGCAAATGACGTATCAGATAAAGGGCTAGTTTCCAAGATCTATAAAGAACTTATTAAACTCAATAGAAAAGAAACAAACAATCCAATCCTGAAATGGGCAAAAGTCATGAACAAAAATCTCACAGACGAAGACATAGACCTGGCCAGCAAGCACATGAGAAAATGATCCACATCACTGGCCATCAGGGAAATACAAATCAAAACCACAATGAGATACCACCTCACACCAGTGAGAATGGGGAAAATTAACAAGGCAGGAAGCAACCAATGTTGGAGAAGATACGGAGAAAAGGGAACCCTCTTGCACTGTTGGTGGGAGTGTGAACTGGTGTAGCCACTCTGGAAAACTGTGTGGGGGTTCCTCAAAGAGTTAAAAATAGATCTGCCCTACGACCCAACAATGGCACTGCTGGGGACTTACTCCAAGATACCGATGCAGTGATACGCCGGACACCTGCATCCGGATGTTTATAGCTGCAATGTCCACAATAGCCAAACTGTGGAAGGAGCCTGGTGTCCATTGAAAGATGAATGGGTAATGAAGATGTGGTCTATGTATACAATGGAATATTGCTCAGCCATTTGAAATGACAAATACCCACCATTTTCTTCGACGTGGATGGAGCTGGAGGGTATTATGCTGAGTAAAATATGTCAATCGGAGAAGGACAAACATTAGATGGTCTCATTCATTTGGGGAATATAAAAAATAGTGAAAGGGAATAAAGGGGAAAGGAGAAAAAATGAGTGGGAAATATCAGAAAGTTATCCAGAACATGAGATACTCCTAACTCTGGGAAACGAACTAGGGGTGGTAGAAAGGGAGTTGGGCGGGAGGTGGGGTTTACTGGATGACAGGCACTGAGGGGGTACTTGATGGGATGAGCACTAGGTGTTATTCTATATGTTGGCAAATTGAACACCAATAAAAATAAATTAAAAAAAAAGATCTCCCAAGAAACAAAACTCCAGGGTCTGATGGCTTCACAGGTGGTTTCTACCCAGCATTTAAGGAAAAGTGAATATCTATACTTTTTAAATGTTAAAAAAATACAAACCTAAGGAAAACCTTCAAATTCATTCTATGAGGTCAATATTATCCAAAATCAGACAAAACCCTCCCAGAAAAAGAACTAGAGGCCATAATATCTAATGGACATTGATGAAAAAATTCTCAATAAAATACTAGCAAATGGAATCCAACTGTACATTGAAAAAATCATTCACATGATCAAGTGAGATTTATTCCTGGGTTGCATGTTGGTTCAATATTCAGACTCAATCAACATGATATATGACGTTAATAAAAGAACAGTGAAGAACCATATGATTGTTTCAATAGATTCAGAAAAATAATTTGACAAAGTACAATATTCATTTATGATAAAAAGCTCTCAACAAAGTAGATTAGAGGGAACATATCTCAACCTAATAAAGGCCATATATGAAAACCTCACAGCTAATATCATCCCCAGTGGGGAAAACCTGAGAGATTTTCCTCTATGGTCAGGAAAAAAGATAGGGATATCTACTTTTACCAGTGTTAACATACTCATGGAAGTCCTAGCAAGGAGGAATTCAAACTATCAGTATTTGCACATGACATAGTAAAGCCCATATACTCCACCAAGAAGCTGCTAGATTGATAAAGGAATTCAGTAAAATCATGGGATACAAAATCAGCATGCAGAAATCTGGTGCATTTTATACACCCATAATGAAGTATCAGAAAGAGAAATCAAACAGTGAATCTCATTTACAATTGCACCAAAACCATAAGATATCTAGGAATAAACCTAACAAAAGATGTGAAAGATCTATTCATTGAAAAGTATAAAACACTGATGAAAGAAACTGAAGATGAATCAAATAAATGGAAAAAATCCCATGTTTATGGATTGGAATAAGAAATATTAAAAAAAAAGAAATATTGTTGAAATGCCTATAGTACCCAAAGCAGTCTGCACATGTAGTGCCATCTCTATCAAAAAACCAACAGCATTTTTCACATAGCTAGAACAAGCTATCCTGAAATTTGAGGATCAAGTCGTTTGCAAATAGTGATAGTTTTACCTCCTTACCAATTTGGATGATATTTATTTCTTTTTGTTGTCTTATTGCTAAGGCTAGGAATTCCAGTACTGTGTAATACCCAAAGAAACCTTGAAAAAGAAAAGCAAAGCTGGAGACATACCAATTTTACAGTTTAAGTTGTATTTCAATGCTGTAGTACAAACAAAATAATATGGTATGGCAGAAAAATATACACATAGATCAGTGGAACAGGAGAGAAATCCCAGAAATGAACCCACAATTGTATGATCAATTAATATACAAATCAGAAAAGAATATCCAAGGGGGGAAAGACAGCCTCTTCAACAAATGGTGTTGGGAAAACTTGTTAGCTACATTCCAAACAATGAAACTGCACCAGTTTTTTACACCATATACAAAAGTAAATTACAAATGGATTAAAGAACTAAATGTGAGATCTGAAACCATAAAATTCTAAAGGAAGAAAGAGACCGTAAGTAACCTCTTTGACATCAGCTGTAGCAACTTCTTTCTATATATGTCTCTTAAGGCAAGGGAAACTAAAGCAACATTAAAGTATTGGACGTCATCATGATAAAAAAAAAAACTTCAGTGAAGTAAACAATCAAAACTAAAAGGCAACCTGCAAAATGGGAGAAGATATTTGCAAATTACATATCTGATAAAGGGTTAACCAAAATATATAAAAAACTTAAAATTCAACACCCCCAAATCAAATAATCTAATTGTAAAAATGGGCAGAAGACATGAGTATACATTTTTCCTAAGAAGATAAAAAGATGGCCAAAAGACACATGAGATGTTAAACATCACTGATCATCAGGAAAATGCAAATCAAAACTACAAGCTATCAATTCACATCTGTTAGTGGCTAAAATCAACAATACAGGAAACAAGTGTTGGTGAGGATGTAGAGAAAGGGGAACACTCTTGTACCTTTGGTGGGAATTCAAACTGGCATAGCCACTGTGGAAAACAGTATGAAGGTTCCTCAAAAAGTTAAAAATTGAGTTACATCACAATTCAGCAATTGAAATACTAGGTAATTACCCAAAGAATTCAAAAATACTAATTCAAAGTTACACATGCATCCCGATGTTTATAGCAGCATTATCTACAATAGCCAAATTATGGAAACAGCTCCAATGTTCATGGACTGATGAATGGATAAAAATGAGGTGATATATATATACATATATATATATATTATATATATATATCTATATATAATGGAATATTACTCAGCCATTATACAGAATGAAATCTTGCCTTTTATAATGACATGTATTGAGATAGAGAGTATTATGCTAAATGAAATAAGTCAGGCAGAGTAAGAAAAATACCATATGATTTCACTCATATGTGGAATTTAAGAAAGTGAAGCAAAGAGAGAGGCAGGCAAACCAAGAAAGATACTCTTTATTGTAGATTACAAACTGTTACCATAGGGGAAGTGGGTAGGGTGTCGGTTAAATAAGTGATGGGAATTAAGGAGTGCCCTTGTGATGTGCAACAGGTGTTGAATGAAAGTGTTAAAACACTATAAAATACACCTGAAATTAACATTGCACTGTATGTCAACTAACTGGAATATAAATTGAAACTTAAAAAAAGAATGTCCATAAATCATAGCTTCTTCCTGTGAAAATGACTTTGTATCGATTTCCTAATCGTATATAGGCAAATATTACTGGAACTATGATGTCTTATTCTGTTGTAAAATTTAAGGCTACCGGATGAGTAGATTTCTGATGACTAGGACTTTAAATTTTGTTTTACTATATAGTTATGTGTGTTCAAATACTCTATGCTTGCTTTCACTATTGAATATCACCCAAAATACATAAAACTCTATCTTTCCAACTACTTCTCAAAAATAATTGTGCAAAAATGCAAGGTATTTTAAATGTCAATATGATAGTGACAGTTTTTAAGTTTCTATAAATAAAGTCCGTGATTATCTAATGGAGTAAATTGTAATGATTCTGCTATTTCATGCTATATTCTTTGATTTTAAATGTGATGGGAAAATGACAGTATCTGGATTCTATCCTGTTGAGGATTCGTAGGAGATTGGATTTCTATTTCTAACTTTTAGGATTTCTATTTCTTAGAAAATTGACCTTTCGTCATGATGTAATTTCCTTCATTATACCTGATGGTATTCCTCACTCCAAAGTCAAATTTTCACTGGGTGTTATTCTGTATGTTAGTAAATTGAACACCAATAAAAAAATAAAAAAAAAAAAAAAAAAAAAGTCAAATTTTATGTTTATATAGCTATTCTAGCTTTATTTTGCTAGTCTTTCTGTGGTATGCTTATTGATATTTCTTACCTATTGGTATCTGAAAACTTTACAGAAACCTTATAAAAGAGTTTTAGAAAGTAGTATAGTTTAAGTACTATGGATCTGTAGTTTATCATGATTTCAGAAAATGAGAAATACAGAAATCAATTATCTTTGAGATAATTATAGCTATATATCCTTCTTGAAACTAAAATATATATCTTACAGTTAAATAAACTATGTTTTCAAATTATTCTTAGGTTTGCTCTCATGTTAATTATATTCTTAACCAAATGGTTAACTATAATTGGTTAATTTATTATGTATTTCTATGACTGTTTTTCTCATTCATTTTATTTTTATGTCGTCTCTTCATGTTAGTTAGGAACCACATTTCAACTGATTTGTATATAGATCAATGTCCCTGGATTCATTCAAACACAATGAAAAATACCTACATTTGGGAGACTAGATCAAAGTCTATAGTTCTAATTATAAAAATGAGACCCCATCTACCCCATTTCTGGTTATTCATGTTTCCCTAGGAATTATCTTGGCAAATCAAGTACCAACTTTGAGAATATTGAAAGTCTTTGATGTATTTATATATAATTTACTATCCTATAACAATATGATTTAAGTAGCCAATAAAAATATGCCTTGGAAATATAAATTTTATCATTTATTTTCCATTCCAACAGCTACAGAGATAACTGTTCAACCAACTATGGAAGAAGCCTCTGACAACTGCACTCAAGAATGTCTCATCTTGGGCCATTCTGATACCTGCTGGATGCCAGCTTCTCTGATCCTTTCCAGCCCTTCACAGGCAGAAATCTCTGCTCTATGCCACAGCCCATCCCTGTCAAAGACCTCTGCTTGCTGCTGTAGCCCTCCTGTGGCACAGACCATTGCTCTCTGCCAAAGCCCTTCAGTGACTCAGGTTATTACACTGTTCCACAGCCCTCCACCAGTTCAGGCCTGTCCTCCAATACAGCCCTCTCCCAGCACAGGCTGCTGCAATCCACTTCAGCCTTCCTTTGCCACAGGCTGCTGCCTTCCATCACAGCCCTATGAAGCCTCCAATGACTTTGCAGCAAGATTGGGGGCAAGGAGCTGGACCTGATAGACTGCTTTCTATTGATCAGGGAGTGCAAGGTAGTGTACAATCTGCTTTACACCATATCTGAAGGACTTCATACTAGTGATTAGTCAAGTAAACCCATTCCCTTGACAATATTCACATCATGCCAATAGGCCAGACTCTAGGGGTGATTGTCCCATTATGGAAGAACATCCTTTGTAAAGCTAAATGGCTACTTCACATTTTCCAATAGGATGTATATAATCAAAGTTTAAGATCCAATTTCAACGAATATTTCAAATTGTTAGGTTTGTAAATAGCTATGTAAATAGATACCAGAATAAAGTCTAGAGCTAGTCCCTTAGTCAGAAGTTAAAAATAAATTTATAGTTTTCTTCATTTAGAATGTGTATTACAAAAGAAATTGAAAAATTCACACACACTTGCACAGAAAGGCTTATCATGACAGATATTAACATGTAGTGTATATTATTACTGATGCACTGTAAATTTTATTTTTACCATGTGCAATATTATTGAGTTTTTTCCATTTTTATTTTTGTGGACTAAGTACATAGCAAGTAGAAAAATAGCAAATATCCTATTTTCCAAGAGTACACTTAGTTTATCTAAACTTTTGTTCAGGGGTGCCTGGGTGGCTCAGTTTGAGCATTTGCCTTTGACTTCAACTCAGGTCATGATCCCTGGATCCTGGGATCCAGCCCCACATTGGACTCTCTGCTTAGTGGGGAGTCTGCTTCTTGCTCTCTCTGTGATCCCTCTTGCTCTTACTCTCTCTCTCAAATAAATAAGTAAAATCTTTAAAAAAAACTTTATTCAGATAACATTAGGAAGTATTAGCATGGTAGAATTCTTGTCTTTTTGTTTGATATTTGTTATTTGTCTCCAGTTTTGTTGTTGTTGTTGTTGTTGTTGTTGTTACCAGTGTTTTTACAGAAATTCATAGTAGGGAGTGTAAATATTTCTTAGATATTTTTGTTTCTGTTTTTTATATTTTCTACTTTAAGAAAATATGTACATTTTAATAAAATGTATATACATTTTCAATAAGGAACATATGAACTATGCAGATTTATGTCTATAACATACTTCTCTACTCTTTAGTAGAGTTCGAGACAATGAAGTGCAATAACTGTGCCTGAAATGGCAACTATTCACTAAAAAGGACCTCTTATTTTAACTTACTTTTCTTTTTATTCTTTTTTTAATTTAAATTCAATTTCCAACATATATTACATCATTAGTTTCAGATGTAGTTTTCAATAATTCACCAGTTGTTCATAACACCCAGTGCTCATCACATCACATGCCCTCCTTAATGCCCATCACCCAGTTACCCCATCCTCCCCCAACTCTCCCTTAGCAACCCTCAGGTTGTTTACCAGAGTTGAGTCTCTCATGGCTTGTCTTCCTCTCTGATTTTTCCCCATTCAGTTTCCCCTCCTTCCCCACTATTTCTTATATTCCATGTATGAGTTTTAATTTGCTTTTGTAGTTTAGGATAAAGTGCATCACAAACCATATTATATCTGCCATTTTAAGCCTAGATTCCATTATTAATTGGATCTTTATCTTCTGGAGTTTGTATATAACAGCCTAGAAAGTCACAAGGAATATAGATGCATTCAATGCATGATTATTTTACAGCTATGATCATAAACTGCTATTCTTAGAGAATATCAGGAAGATTTAAATGTTGACAGAGGAATAAGCTGATACAGAAATATTTTTAGTAAAAAAAAATAAACAAAAAAATAATAACTGTAGATAAAACTATATACTAAGCCTGTAAAACTAAGGGATGTTTTTCATTCTAGTTCAACTTACTGAAGAAAACCACTGATAAGAAGATGGAAGTTAGGAAGGAATTTTAAATTCCCTATAAAGTTAGGGAAGTAATTATAAATCTACATCAAATGTTTTACAGTATAGAATTTTCAGGAGATGTGTAGAGGAAGAAATGAGATTCATGACTGCTTTTTGGGGTGGATAAGAAATGCCTCAATAACACACTCAAGAAAAGAAAACACAACAAAATCTCATATGTGAAACAAAATATATCCTTCTAAATGAAAGATATAGTAGCATTCCTAGAGAACATCTGTTTGCTTCTATTCTCTGTACTCTATTTTCATCTTCTTACATGGCCATGATGTGCATATTTCATCAATGTACAGAAACAACACCAGTTTAATTTTTTGCCATAGCAAAATCAGGAAAATGTTTAATTTCAGTATTACAGTAAGCCAAGAAACAATTAATGGCTCAGTTGGGGGAGTGAATATTTCTTCTTGGTTAAATTAGATGGTGAGTTTGTAATGTGTAACTTGAAGATATTTAATTTATGCTTAAACTGTGTTTAAATGTTGTAGCATAAACTGTAGTAAATGTGTAATTTAATTCGTGAAGATTTCCAATGAATGTTGAGAATGCTTCTTTTCATGTGCCCAGCAGGTTATGTAGTACTTTGGGTATATTGTTCCCATTGTGATGCTCTTAAATAATCCTTGATTTGGTGTGTAGAATAGCTTCTTAACTTTTAACTATTAGAGTTGAATTAGTTAAATTTCATATTGATTAGTATTATAGATTTTTTTGCCCTCTGTGTTTGTTAATGTTCAAAGGAATTTGGAACATAATATATTCCAGATGCATGTGAATCCTGAAGGACTGGTGATTTTTCAAACTGTATTGAAATAAGACTGTGTATTTTTATTGATATTGTTGCTATTGATGATGGCAATTTTAAACTTGAGGAAGATAAAGAAATCCAGAACGACAAAATCAATGCTTCCAATAGTTTTGTCTAAAAACTTGTAAAAATAATACAAATGAAAATGTTGTATTCTGTTGTAGTTATTTCCACATTTTTCTCTCCATATTTTTGGGAAGATCTACCTACAGAAAAACCAATAAATAAAAAAGGAGATAAATTGTAGAAACAAAAAAATCATTAAATACCATGTCAAGAATATGAATGGTTATCATCTATGTTAATGAAAATCAGAATAAGAACATAAGTTAGATATTTGGTGATATTTTTATATAGTGTGTTTTATTGAGTTATAAAGGGTGGCCCTTAAATTATAATATCTAAAAACTTATGAAGTTATGATATGTTTCTTAGAAATATGGGAATGAACAGATATGCTTTTATTCTTTTTCTAACTCTGATTATAGTTGGACTTAGATTTTTTTAAAAGATTTTATTTATTTATTAATGGCAGACACAGAGAAAGAGAGAGAGAGAGAGAGAGAGAGAGAGAGAGAGAGAGGCAGAGACGCAGGCAGAGGGAGAAGCAGGCTCCATGCAGGGAGCCTGACGTGGGACTCGATCCCTGATCTCCAGGATCACATCCCAGGCCGAAGGCAGTGTTAAACCGTTGGGCCACCAGGGCTGCCCCAGACTTAGATTTTGTTTAGAATATTAAATGACTGGGTACCCTTCTCTGGGTTTGTACTAGAGAGGCTTTGAATTGAAGCAGGTTAGAGTAGTCAAAGAGTCAAGGGGTGTGAGCCCAGTTATTTTTTCCTATGCATTTTCTTTCTAAGCTTCCAATAGGTCTGCCTTTGGTAACCTGTAACTTGAAGCCTTCAGATCTGATGAGATCTTTTTTATCACATTGCAAATTCTTTCTTTGAATGGAGAGACAGAGCTATAGCTTGACAAAGCTCAAAGAGCATGGCTCTTTTCATGTGCAAAATGTTTAGTCTCAGAACTACAAAAAAGTCTTATCATCAGTCAAAAACATTTCCCTTGGAAAAAGAAAGATGTGGTTTAGTTTGAAATTATGGTTTCAGATTGAATGACAAGTATGATAATATGTTCAGCCAGACTGGTTTTTCTATTTTGTGGTCATGTTCAAATACATGCGATTATTAATTTAATAGCCATAGAGTTAATATACTACATTTGTAAGTATGTACTTAAACACTATGTATCCTATATGCTAGTGCATACATATTATTTTCTTGAACATTATCAAGTTTCAGCTAATACAGTGCCAGTATTTTAAAAACAAACATATATTATGCAGTGTAATAAATTTAGAGATGACATTTTGTGTAGTCTATTTAGTTTTTTAACTTTTTTGTTGTTAATGTAAATAGGTTAGAAAATGTGGTTGTTAAATGACTAGTGCTATTGTGTACTGGTGACAGTCATGAAGAGTCTCTGCTTTCCTGCACTAATATTTGTCACACACGCTTTCATGTAAATGGATAAAAAAAAAAGACTTAAAAAGTATTTAAAAATGTACCATCCTAAAAATGTATCATGTCACTGGCCAGAAAAAATCCTTTTATTTAGAGTGCTTGGGTGGCTTAGTTGGTTGAGCATCCGACTCTTGGTTCCAGCTCAGGTCCTGAGATTGAGTCTCATCTCTCTCTCTTTCTCTTTCCTCTCTCTCTTTCTCACAAATAAATAAACAAAATCTTTAAAAGTAAAAATAAGAAACCCTTTCATTCAATGGAAAACTAAGTACACTTTATTCACATGTATATTTCTTTTTTAAGCAAATATTTATTTATTTATTTATTCATTCATTCATTCATTCATTCATGAGAGACACACAGAGAGACGCCAAGAGGCAGGGACACAGGCAGAGGGAGAGGCAGAGGGAGAGGTAGGCTCCCCGTGGGAAGCCTGATATGGGACTCAATTCCAGGACCCTGGGATCACAACCTGAGCTGAAGGCAGACGTTCACTGAGCTACCCAGGTGCCCTCCACATGTATATTTCAACATTATTTTTTTGTTTATATTTAGACTGAATGTTTATATATCTCTTAATATACATTTATAAACATCTAGTTGGTTATATTCTTCTTTTACACTCTTCTGACTTACATTTTCCAGTATGGTTATCATTTTTTGTCTTTCTTCTTTTATATTTGTTCTAAACCAATTTTATAGTTATATTTGGATAAACTTACATTTAGATCAACTTTTTTTAAAGCTAATGAGATGTTTTTTTTTAATTTTCATTTTTTTATTAGTTTCAAAGGAAGAATTTAGTGACTTATCAGTTACATATAACATCCAATGCACATTACATTAAGTGTCCTCAATGCCCATCACCCAATTATCCCTTTTCCCTACCCACCTCCACTCCAGCAACCCTCAGTTCATTCTCTAAGTTAAGAGTGTCTTATGGTCCCTCAGTTCATTCTCTAAGTTAAGAGTATCTTATGGTTTGCCTCCCTCTATGTTTTTACCTTATTTTATTTTTCCTTCTCTTCCCCTTTGCGCATCTGTTTTGTTTCTTAAAATATACATATACATAAAAATTATATGGTAATTGTCTTTCTCTGACTGACTTATTTCACTTAGCATTATACACTCTAGTTCCATTCACATCATTTCAAATGGCAAGATTTCATTCATTTTGACGGCTGAGTAATATTCAATTACATGTGTATACCACTTTTTCTTTATCCATTTATCAGTGGATGGACATTTTGATGGCTGAGTATATACATACCACTTTTTTATCTATTCATCTGTTGATGGATATCTGGGCCCTTCCCATATTTTGGCTACTATGTACATTGCTGCTATAAATATTGGGGTGCATGTGCCCCCTAGAATCACTATTTGTGTCCTTTGGATAAATACTTGGTAGTGGGCAGCCCGTGTGGCTCAGCGGTTTAGCACCTGCCTTCAGCCCAGGGCGTGATCCTGGAGACCCACTATCGAGTCCCATGTCAGGCTTTCTCCATGGAGCCTGCTTCACCCTCTGAGGTCTGATTGTCTCACCCCTGGGTCTCTGTCTCTCTCTCTCTGTCTCTGATAAATAAATTTTTAAAAATTAAAAAAAAATACTTGGTAGTGCAATTGCTGTGTCAGAGGGTAGCTCTATTTTTATCTTTTGAGGAATTTCCATACTGTGTTCCAGAGTGGTCACACAAGTTTACATTCCTACCAACAGTTTAAGAGTGCTTCCCTTTCTCCACATCTCAGATAAATTTTTATCACAAGCATTAGACATTGTTTTGGCTATTTACAACTTGCAAAATTGCCATGGAAAATATGAGAGCTAGAGAAATTGAACTATACTTGGATGGGAACCTTTTTTATATTATATACCAATTACCACATAGAGCATTTTTAAGCAGAAACCTTAAAATATTTATCCATAGTAGCTTTCTTATTCTAACCATTCATGTGCTTTCTATAAATGTGATTTTTAAAATCATGGTAAATTGATAATAGCAAAATTAGTGATGAAAGACCTACTCAGAAAAATGTAAGTGCAAAAATAAAAAAAAAGAAGTCAATTGTTTAGCAATTGTATGTGATACTTATAGAATAAAATGTGTGAAATTTATGCTACCCTTGCTTAAAATACTTAGAATTTTATGAAATATGTTTTTTATCTTTATATTTTGGGAAGATTTCTCCTATGTGACATCATACATGATCTGAACATGAATAGTATCCCAAAACAGCTCTAGCCCTGCTTTGGAAGTGAAAAGATTGGATATCGTGTGGCCCAGGGTGGTAGTATGTAATCCAGCAGCAAATGTATATTAATTGTTCTATTTCAGGTTCTGTATTGCATGTTTCCTTATTCATTGATATAGGTATTAATAAAATTATGAGAAATAGAGGTGAAATTTTATTGTGTGTGTTCATTCAAAATTCATGTTTTAATTTCATTTATTCTTTTTATTCACATAAAGTAAAATATACTTTTTGTTGGAATATTTATGTGAATTAGCTTACATTTTGTTGATTCTAATACTACAATACACTTCTTTGAATTAAATATCACTTTATTCACCTTTTAGAGTTGGTGATTGATATTGTAATATTTTAGAACATTTATTTTGTATCTTCCAAGATAAACAAGAGATATTTATTTACTCCTGGATAGGCTTATTGTCTCATTTAATGGAAAAAAAACTACCTAAGAATGTCTTTGTACAAGCCTTGAGCATTCAAATGAAATACATTTCTGGAGAAAGACAATAATCTTTGTGTAATTAAATAACTTCACTTCTGGGACCTCTGGTTGGCTCAGTCAGTTAAGTGTCCACCTTCAGCTCAGGTCATGATCCTACAGTCGTGGGATCAGGCCCTATATTAGGCTCCCTGATCAGTAGGGAACCTGCTTCTCATTCTCATTCTTCTCCTCCTCCTTGTGCACTGTTGCCCTTCTCTCTAATAAATAAATTAAATATTTAAAAACATAACTTCACTCTTGGCTTCACTTTTACCTTAGCTAAATGGAGAAAATCCTAGTACACTAAAATCTGTCAAGCTGCACAGGATCAGAAAGTAATTGCATTCGGCATTTTTATTAGTCTTGAAGTTTGATTAAGAATTATAGAGCACATAACCAGGTGATTTTTGTCTTTTTTTCTCACTTATCTTTCTACTATTGTAAAATTAATTTAATCTTTCTTTTTTTTGTTTATTTTTTATTTTTTTATTTTTATTTTTTTATTGGTGTTCAATTTACCAACATACAGAATAACACCCAGTGCTCATCCCGTCAAGTGCCCCACTCAGTGCCCGTCACCCATTCATCCCCACACCCTACCCTCCTCCCCTTCCACCACCACTAGTTCGTTTCCCAGAGTTAGGAGTCTTTATGTTCTGTCTCCCTTTCTGATATTTCCCACACATTTCTTCTCCCTTCCCTTATATTCCCTTTCACTATTCGTTATATTCCCCAAATGAATGAGAACATATAATGTTTGTCTTTCTCTGATTGACTTATTTCACTCAGCATAATACCCTCCAGGTCCATCCACATTGAAGCAAATAGTGGGTATTTCTGGTTTCTAATGGCTGAGTAATATTCCATTGTATACATAAACCACATCTTCTTTATCCACTCATCTTTCGATGGACACCGAGGCTCCTTCCACACTTTGGCTATTGTGGATATTCCTGCTAAAAACATCGGGGTGCAGGTGTCCCGGCGCTTCATTGCATCTGAATCTTTGGGGTAAATCCCCAACAGTGCAATTGCTGGGTCGTAGGGCAGGTCTATTTTTAACTCTTTGAGGAACCTCCACAGAGTTTTTCAGAGTGGCTGCATCAGTTCACATTCCCACCAACAGTGTAAGAGGGTTCCCTTTTCTCTGCATCCTCTCCACGATTTGTGGTTTCCTGCCTTGTTAATTTTCCCCATTCTCACCGGTGTGAGGTGGTATCTCATTGTGGTTTTGATTTGTATTTCCCTGATGGCAAGTGATGCAGAGCATTTTCTCATGTGCATGTTGGTCATGTCTGTTTTCCTCTGTGAGATTTCTCTTCACCTCTTTTGCCCATTTCATGATTGGATTGTTTGTTTCTTTGGTGTTGAATTTAATAAGTTCTTTATAGATCTTGGATGCTAGTCCTTTATCTGATAAGTCATTTGCAAATATCTTCTCCCATTCTGCAGGTTGTCTTTTAGTTTTGTTGACTATATCCTTTGCTGTGCAAAAGCTTCTTATCTAGATGAAATGCCAATAGTTCATTTTTGCTTTTGTTTCTTTTGGCTTCCGGGATGTATCTTGCAAGAAGTTACTGTGGCCAAGTTCAAAAAGGGTGTTGCCTGTGTTCTCCTCTAGGATTTTGATGGAATTGTCTCACATTTAGATCGTTCATCCATTTTGAGTTTATCTTTGTGTATGGTGAAAAAACGTGGTCTAGTTTCATTCTTCTGCATGTGGATGTCCAATTTTCCCAGCACCATTTATTGAACAGACTGTCTTTGTTCCAATGGATAGTCTTTCCTGCTTTATCGAATATTAGTGGACCATAAAGTTCAGGGTCCACTTCTGGGTTCTCTATTCTGTTCCATTGATCTATGTGTCTGTTTTTGTGCTAGTACCACACTGTCTTGATGACCACAGCTTTGTAGTACAACCTGAAATCTGGCATTGTGATGCCCCCAGATATGGTTTTCTTTTTTAAAATTCCCCTGGCTATTCAGGGTCTTTTCTGATTCCACACAAATCTTAAAATAATTTGTTCTAACTCTCTGAAGAAAGTCCATGGTATTTTGATAGGGATTGCATTAAACGTGTATATTGCCCTGGGTAACATTGATATTTTCACAATATTAATTCTGCCAATCCATGAGCATGGAATATTTTTCCATCTTTTGTGTCTTCCTCAAATACATTCAGAAGTGTTCTATAGTTTTGAGGGTATAGATCCTTTACCTCTTTGGTTAGGTTTATTCCTAGGTATCTTATGCTTTTGGGTGCAATTGTCAATGGGATTGACTCCTTCATTTCTCTTTCTTCAGTCTCATTATTAGTGTAGAGAAATGCCACTGACTTCTGGTCATTGATTTTGTATCCTGCCACGCTGTCAAATTGCTGTATGAGTTCTAGCAAGCTTGGGGTGGAGGCTTTTGGGTTTTCTACATAGAGTATCATGTCATCGGCGAAGAGGGAGTGTTTGACTTCTTCTTTGCCAATTTGAATGCCTTTAATGTCTTTTTGTTGTCTGATTACTGAGGCTAGGACTTCCAGTACTATGTTGAAGAGCAGTGGTGAGAGTGGACATCCCTGTCTTGTTCCTGATCTTAGGGGAAAGGCTCCCAGTGCTACCCCATTGAGAATGATATTTGCTGTGGGCTTTTTATAGATGGCTTTTAAGAATCTGAGAAATGTTCCCTCTATCCCTACGCTCTGAAGAGTTTTGATCAGTAATGGATGCTGTATTTTGTCAAATGCTTTCTCTGCATCTAATGAGAGGATCATATCATTCTTGGTTTTTCTCTTGCTGATATGATGAATCACACTGATTGTTTTACGAGTGTTGAACCAGCCTTGTGGTCCGGGGATAAATCCTACTTGGTCATGGTGAATAATTCTCTTAATGTATTGTTGGATCCTATTGGCTAGTATCTTGTTGAGAATTTTTGCATCCATGTTAATCAGAGATATTGGTCTGTAATTCTCCTTTTTGGTGGGGTCTTTGTCTGGTTTTGGAATTAAGGTGATTCTGGCCTCATAGAACGAATTTGGAAGTACTCCATCTCTTTCTATTTTTCCAAACAGCTTTAGTAGAATAGGTATGATTTCTTCTTTAAACGTTTGATAGAATTCCCCTGGGAAGCCATCTGGCCCTGGACTCATGTGTCTTGTGAGGTCTTTGATGACTGCTTCAATTTCCTCCCTGGTTATTGGCCTGTTCAAATTTTGTATTTCTTACTGTTCCAGTTTTGGTAGTTTGTGGCTTTCCAGGAATGCGTCCATTTCTTCTAGATTGCCTAATTGATTGGTGTATAGCTGTTCATAATATGTTTTTAAAATCGTTGGTATTTCCTTGGTGTTGGTGGTGATCTCTCCTTTCTCATTCATGATTTTATTAATTTGAGTCTTCTCTCTCTTCTTTTGAATAAGGCTGGCTAATGGTTTATCTATCTTATTAATTCTTTCAAAGAACCAACTCCTGGTTCTGTTGATCTGTTCCACAGTTCTTCTGGTCTCGATTTCATTCAGTTCTGCTTGAATTTTAATTAACTCTCTTCTTCTGCTGGGTGTAGGATCTATCTTCTGTTTTTTCTCTAGCTCCTTTATGAATAAGGTTAGCTTTGTATTTGAGTTCTTTCCAGTTTTTGAATGGATGCTTGTATTGCGATATATTTCCCCCTTAGGACTGCTTTTGCTGCATCCCAAAGATTTTGAACGGTTGCATCTTCATTCTCATTAGTTTCCATGAATCTTTTTAATTCTTCCTTAATTTCCTGGTTGACCCTTTCATCTTTTAGCAGGATGGTCCTTAACCTCCACGTGTTTGAGGTCCTTCCAAACTTCTTGTTGTGATATAGTTCTAATTTCAAGGCATTATGGTCTGAGAATATG
The DNA here is from genome assembly GCF_003254725.2 of Canis lupus dingo. Classification (NCBI taxonomy): domain Eukaryota; kingdom Metazoa; phylum Chordata; class Mammalia; order Carnivora; family Canidae; genus Canis; species Canis lupus. Next base: position 69,293,712 of record NC_064281.1, read on the forward strand.
CAGGGGACGATCCCAATCTTTTGGTATTGGTTCAGACCTGATTTGTGACCCAGTATGTGGACTATTCTGGAGAAAGTTCCATGTGCACTTGAGAAGAATGTATATTCAGTTGAGATTGGATGTAAAGTTCTCTAGAGATCTGTGAAAACCATCTGGTCCAGTGTATCATTTAAAGCTCTCGGTTCTTTGGAGATGTTGTGCTTAGAAGACCTATCTAGGGTAGAAAGAGCTAGATTGAAGTCACCAAGTATAAGTGTATTATTATCTAACTATTTCTTCACTTTTGTTATTAATTGGTTTAAATATTTGGCAGCTCCCACATTCGGGGCATATATATTAAGGAATGTTAAGTCCTCTTGTTGGATACATCCTTTAAGTATGAGATAGTATCCCTCCTCTTCATCTCACACTACATTGTTCGGGGTAAATTTTAGTTTATCTGATGGCTACCCCTGCTTTCTTTTGAGGACCATTTGAATGGTAAATGGTTCTCCAACCTTTTATTTTCAGCCTGTAGGTGTCCTTCTGTCTAAAATGAGTCTCCTGTAGACAGCAAATAGATGGGTCCTGCTTTTTTATCCAGTCTGAAACCCTGCGCCTTTTGATGGGGTCATTAAGCCCGTTCACGTTCAGAGTTAATGTTGAAAGATATGAGTTTAGTGTCATCATGATATCTATTCAGTCCTTGTTTTTGTGGATTGTTCCACTGGACTTCTTCTTAAAGGGGAATTTTGAGAGTCTCCCTTAAAATTTCTTGCAGAGCTGGTTTGGAGGTCACATATTCTTTCAGTTCCTGCCTGTCTTGGAAGCTCTTTATCTCTCCTTCCATTCTGAATGAGAGCCTTGCTGGATAAAGTATTCTTGGTTGCATGTTCTTCTCATTTAGGACCCTGAATATATCCTGCCAGCCCTTTCTGGCCTGCCAGGTCTCTGTGGAGAGGTCTGCTGTTACCCTAATACTCCTCCCCATAAAAGTCAGGGATTTCTTGTCTCTTGCTGCTTTAAGGATCTTCTCTTTATCTTTGGAATTTGCAAGCTTCACTATTACATGTCGAGGTGTTGAATGGTTTTTATTGATTTTAGGGGGGGATCTCTCTGTTTCCTGGATCTGAATGCCTGTTTCCCTTCCCAGATTAGGAAAGTTTTCAGCTATGATTTGTTCAAATACATATTCTGGCCCTCTGTCCCTTTTGGTGCCCTCGGGAACCCCAATTAAACGTAGGTTTTTCTTCCTCAGGCTGTCGTTTATTTCCCTTAATCTATCTTCATGGTCTTTTAATTGTCTGTCTCTTTTTTCCTCAGTTTCTCTCTTTGCCATCAACTTGTCTTCTGTGTCACTCACTCGTTCTTCCACCTCGTTAACCCTCGTCGTTAGGACTTCTAGTTTGGATTGCATCTCATTCAATTGATTTTTATTTTCTGCCTGATTGGATCTACATTCTGCAGTCATGAAGTCTCTTGAGTCCTTTATGCTTTTTTCTAGAGCCACCAGTAGCTGTATAATAGTGCTTCTGAATTGGCTTCCTGACATTGAATTGTAATCCAGATTTTGTAACTCTGTGGGAGAGAGGACTGTTTCTGATTCTTTCTTTTGAGGTGAGGTTTTCCTTCTAGTTATTTTGCTCAGTGCAGAGTGGCCAAAAACAAGTTGTATTGGGAAAAGGAGAAAAAGAGAGGAGAGAAAGAAGGAAAGAAAAGAGAAAAAGAGAAACGGAAGAAAAAAAGGAAAAAAGAGAAGAAAAAGAGAAAGAAAAAGAAAAGGAAAAAAAGGGTGGGGGAAGCAATCAGAAATCAAAAAAAAAAAAAAACACGGGGGAGTATCTTCTGTTTTCTATACTTTAAGTCCCTTGACTTCCCCTGGAACTTGTCCTTCTAGCTGGTCTTCTGGGGGAGGGGCATGTTGTGCTGATATTCAGGTGTTAGCACTTGGGGGAGCTGCTCTGCCCCCTGCCTGGTGCAGGGCTCAGTGGGGGTTGTTTACCCCGTGAGGCCCCAGGAGGAACAACCGCACTGGCGGGGCCAGCTCTGTGGCCCTGGATTCAGCCCCCGCAGGAACTCCGGAGCTCTCCGTCTGCAGGGCCTGGAGGCTCCGGGGCGGGGCCGCTGATCTGCTCAGCTCGGGGCAGGAGCGTCCTTGCTGTCCTGGGCCCTCCGGGCCTCTGCCTGTCCCGGTGGGAGGCCGGATCCTGGGCTGTGTCCCAGCGCCCTGTATTCCCGGGCCTGCGCTGTTGAATTCTCGCTCCCAGCTGCGCAGCCCCCTCTCTGTGGAGCCGCCGCCCGAGCCCCTCCGAGCTGCTCCGGGTCCCGCCGGGTCCCGCCGTGCGCGCTGCAGCCCTTAGGGAGCTCGGCGCACTCTCCTGGGCGCGCAGTTGCTCTGTTACTGTCCCGGGGAACCCGAGGGCATCCTCACCCTCCTGGGTCCTGCTCTAACTCCCTGGGAGCCCCTTTCCCCCGGGAAGGTCGGTGCAGCTCCTGCGTCTCCGGGACGGGGCTCTCCTGTCCTGGGGACCCTCGCCCCGGCCTCAGCCCGGCTCCTCGCGGGCCCCTCCTCCTTGGAGGCCTTTTGTTTCTTTATTTCTTTTTCTCCGTCTTCCTACCCTGATAGAAGCCGGAACTCTTCTCACTGTAGCATTCCAGCTGTTCTCTCTTTAAATCTCAGGCAGAATTCGTAGATTTTCAGGATGATTTGAAGGTTATCTAGGTAATTTGGTGGGGACAGGTGATTTGGGGACCCTACTCTTCCGCCATCTTGCCCCTCCCTCTAATTTACTCATTCTCATGAAGGATTAGCTGATGAAGGAGAGAAATAAACATGATTTATTTATTTATTTATTTATTTATTTATTTATTTATTTATTTATTTATTTATTTTATTTATGATAGTCACAGAGAGAGAGAGAGAGAGAGAGAGAGGCAGAGACACAGGCAGAGGGAGAAGCAGGCTCCATGCACCGGGAGACCAACATGGGATTCGATCCCGTGTCCCCATGATCAGGCCCTGGGCCAAAGGCAGGCGCCAAACCGCTGCACCACCCAGGGATCCCAATAAACATAATTTAAATTAAAAAAAATTTAACTTCTGGCAAAAAGATCAGAATTTTCAAAGTATAATATATGTGTAGTTTAATTTGTGTTATTTCTCAGCCTGACTCCAAACCTTTTGTAAATAATATATAGATTAGGAATCACCAGGTTGCATATAAACAATACCATAATAAACTTGGCAAGAACTCTAAAAACTTGAAAAAGTGAATATGATGAATATATACCTTGTGAATGGAGAAAAGGTGCCAAAGTGGAAAAAAAATGTTAAAAATTTGTTGTATTTCAAGTGGAAAAATTAGTAAGCTAATATTTAGTTTCATCAAAAACATTACCGAATGTGCTACTTTATTTTCAGAACTGGTCACACTGATTTATAAATTACAATTTTAGTCGTGTAAGGAAAGGGCTTTGACGAAATCAAAGCAAAAACAACAAGAAAAGTGAAGTAGGCAAGTTGGTTCATAGTATAATTTCTGTAATTTGGATTACAAATTCCATTGCCATTTCAAGTATTTGAGGATCTACAGCTGCATAAGAACAAATAAAGTTTAATTTGTGCACAGGTTTAATTTATTTCTTGCCTATCGAATATTCTAAAGGTAATTGAGGGAAAAGAGAAGCAAGAGAAAAAACACCCACAATGGAAGTTTAAAATTGTCAGCAACATAATTCAGAGATCTGCTTATAATACATTTTCTTCATAAACATTTTTGAAAAGTTCTGGATTTATAGAAAAATTGCAGGGATGCCTGGGTGGCTCAGTGGTTGAGCATCTGCCTTCACCTTAGGACATGATACCAGGGCCTGGGCTTGAGTTCCACATCAAGCTCCCTCTGGGGAGCCTGTTTCTCCCTCTGCCTATGTCGTTGCTTCTCTCTCTCTCTGTCTCTAATGAATAAGTAAATCAAATCTTTAAAAAAGAAAAATTGAAAATATAAATACAGTTTCTAAATACCACATTCTAAGTTTCCATATTTTTAATATGGAATATTTGTTATAATTAATGAAACCATACCACTACATTGTTATCAATAAAAATTCATAGTTTATTCAGGTTTCTTTTTTTCCCTTCTATTTTTTATTTATTTTTTACATGCTTTTTTTAATTGAAGTTCAATTTGCCAACATATAGCATAACACCCAGTGGTCATCACATCAAGTGCGTGCCTCAGTGCCCATCACCCAGTCACCACCACTCCCTGCCCACCTCCCCTTCCACCACCCATTGTTCGTTACCCAGAGTTAGGAGTCTCTCAAGTTCTGTCTCCCTTTCTGATATTTCCCACTCATTTTCTCTCCTTTCACCCCATTCCCTTTCACTATTTTTATATTCCCCAAATGAATGAGAGCATACAGTGTTTGTCCTTCTCCGATTGACTCATTTGACTCAGCATAATACATTCCAGTTCCATCCACGTTGAAGCAAATAGTGGGTATTTGTCGTTTCTAATGGCTGAGTAATTCCATTGATACATAGACCACATCTTCTTTATCCATTCATCATTCGATGGACACCGAGGCTCCTTCCACAGTTTGGCTATTGTGGACATTGCTGCTAGAAACATTGGGGAGCAGGTATCCCGCCGTTTTACTGCATCTGTATCTTTGGGGTAAATCCCCAGCAGTGCAATTGCTAAGTTGAAGGGCAGATCTATTTTTAACTGAAGGCAAGTGATGCGGAGTATTTGTCATGTGTTGCTGGCCATGTCTATAGGTTCCTCTATGAAATTTCTATTCATGTCTTTTTCCCATTTTATGATTGGATTGTTTGTTTCTTTGATGTTGAGTTTAATAAGTTCTTTATAGATCTTGGATGCTAGTCCTTTATCTGATACGTTATTTGCAAATATCTTCTCCCATTCTGTAGGTTGTCTTTGAGTTTTGTTGACTGTTTCTTTTGCTGTGAAAAAGCTTCTTATCTTGATGAAGTCCCAATAGTTCATTTTTGCCTTTGTTTCTCTTGCTTTCATGAATGTACCTTGCAAGAAGATGCTGTGGCCAAGTTCAAAAAAGGTGTCGCCTGTGTTCTCCTCTAGGATTTTGATGGAATTTTGTCTCACATCCATTTTGAGTTTATCTTTGGGTATGGTGTAAGAGAATGGTCCAGTTTCATTCTTCTCCATGTGGAGGTCCAGTTTTCCCAGCACTATATATTAAAGAGACTGACTTTTTTCCAGTGGATAGTCTTTCCTCCTTTATCGAATTTTAGTTGACCATAAAATTGAGGGTCCACTTCTGGATTCTCTGTTCAGTTCCATTGATCTACATGTCTGTTTTTGTGCCAGTACGACAAGTCTTGATGACCACAGCTTTGTAGTACAACCTGAAATCTGGCATTGTGATGCCTCAGGTATGGTTTTCTATTTTAATATTCCCCTGCCTAATCAGGGAAATGCAAATCAAAACCCCAATGAGATACCACCTCACACCAGTGAGAATGGGGAAAATTAACAAGGCAGGAAATCACAAATGTTGGAGAGGATGTGGAGAAAGGGGAACCCTCTTGCACTGTTGGTGGGAATGTGAACTGGTTCAGTCACTCTGGAAAACTGTGTGGATGTTTTTCAAAGAGTTAAAAATAGATCTGCCCTACTACCCAGCAATTTCACTGCTGGGGATTTACCCCAAAGAAACAGACGCAGTGAAACGCAGGGACACCTGCACCCCGATGTTTATAGCAGCAATGTCTACAATAGCCAAACTGTGGAAGGAGCCTCGGTGTCCATCGAAAGATGAATGGATAAGAAGATGTGGTCTATTCATACAATGGAATATTACTCAGGCATTAGAAACGACAAATACCCACCATTTGCTTCGACGTGGATGGAACTGGAGGGTATTATGCTGAGTGAAATAAGTCAATCGGAGAAACAAAAACATATGGTCTCCTTCATTTGCAGAATATAAAAAATAGTGAAAGGGAATAAAGAAAGGAGAGAAAATGTGTGGGAAATATCAGAAAGGGAGACAGAACATGAGAGACTCCTAACTCTGGGAAACGAACAAGGGTGGTAGAAAAGGAGGTTGGTGGGGGGTGGGGTGACTGGGTGAAGGGAACTGAGGAGGGCACTTGATGGGAGGAGCACTGGGTGTTATCTTCTATGTTGGCAAATTGAACACCAATAAAAAATAAATAAAATAAATAAAATAAAAATAAGAGTAAAAAAAAGAAAAAATATTCCCCTGCATATTTGGGGTCTTTTTTGATTCCACACAAATCTTAATATAATTTGTTCCAACTCTCTGAAGAAAGTCCGTGGTATTTTGATAGGGATTGCATTAAATGTGTAAATTGCCCTGGGTATCATGACATTTTCACAATATTAATTCTTCCAACCCATGAGCATGGAATATTTTTCCATCTCTTTGTGTCTTCCTCAATTTCTTTCAGAAGTGTTATGTAGTTCTTAGGTATAGATCCTTTACCTCTTTGGTTAGGTTTATTCCTAGGTATCTTATGCTTTTGGGTGCAATTATAAATGGGTTTGACTCCTTCATTTCTCTTTCTTCAGTCTCATTGTTAGTGTATAGAAATGCCACTGACTTCTGGGCATTGATATTGTATCCTGCCACAAGTCCAAATTGCTGTATGAGTTCTAGCCATCTTGGAGTAGAATCTTTTGTTTTCCGTGTACAGTATCACGTCATCAGCGAAGGGGGAGAGTTTGACTTCTTCTTTCCAATTTGAATGCCTTTTATTTCTTTTTTGTTGCCTGATTGCTGAGGCTAGGATTTCTAGTACTATGTGGAATAGCAGTGGTGAGAGTGGACATCCCTATATTGTTCCTGATCTTAGGGGAAAGGCTCCCAGTGTTTCCCCATTGAGAATGATATTTGCTGTGGGCTTTTCATAGATGGCTTTTAAGATGCTGAGGAAAGTTCCCTCTATCCCTACACTTCGAAGAGTTTTGATCAAAAATGGATGCTGTACTTTGTCAAATGCTTTCTCTGCATCTATTGAGAGGATCATTTGGTTCTTGTTTTCTCTCTTGCTGATATATTCAATCACATTGATTGTTTTACGAATGTTGAAACCAGCCTTGCATCCCGGGGATACATCCTACTTGGCCATGGTAAATAATCTTCTAAATGTATTGTTGGATCCTATTGGATAGTATCTTCTTGAGAATTTTTGCATCCATGTTCATCATGGATATTGGTCTATAATTCTCCTTTTTGGGGATCCCTTGGTGGCTCAGCAGTTTGGCGCCTGCCTTTGGCCCAGGGCGCGATCCTGGAGTCCTGGGATCGAGTCCCAAGTCAGGCTCCTTGCATGGAGCCTGCTCCTGAGTCTCTGCCCCTCTCTCTCTCTCTCTCTCTCTCTCTCTATCATAAATAAATAAATAAATCTTTAAAATAAAAGAATTATAATTCTCCTTTTTGGTGCGGTCTTTGTCTGGTTTTGGAATTAAGGTGATGTTGGCCTCATAGAATGAGTTTGGAAGTACTGCATCTCTTTCTATATTTCTGAACAGCTTCAGTAGAATAGGTATGGTTTCTTCTTTAAACGTTTGATAAAATCCCCCAGGGAAGCCATCTGGCCCTGGATTTTGTGTCTGGGAGGTTTTGGATGACTGCTTCAATTTCTTCCCTTGTTATTGGCCTGTTCAGGTTTTCTATTTCTTCCTGTTCCAGTTTTGGTAGTATGTGGCTTTCCAGAAATATGTCCATTTATTCTAGATTGCCTAGTTTATTGGCGTATAGCTGTTCAAAATATGTTTTTAAAATTGTTTCTATTTCCTTGGTGTTGGTAGTGGTTTGTCCTTTCTCATTCATGATTTTATTAATTTGAGTCTTCTCTCTCTTCTTTTTAATAAGGCTGGCTAATGGTTTATCTATCTTATTAATTCTTTCAAAGAACCAACTCCTGGTTTTGTTGATCTGTTGCACAGTTCTTGTGGTCTCTATTTCATTGAGTTCTGCTCGAATCTTTATTAAATCCTTTCTTCTGCTTGTAGGATCTATTTGCTGTTTTTTCTCTAGCTCCTTAAGTGCATGGTTAGCTTTTGTGTTTGAGTTCTTTCCAGTTTTTGGATGACTTCTTGGATTGCGATGTATTTCCCCCTCAGGACTGGTTTTGCTGTATTCCAAAGATTTTGAACAGATGTATCTTCATTCTCATCAGTTTCTATGAATCTTTTTAATTCTTCCTTAATTTCCGGGTTAACCTTCTCATCTTTCAGGAGGGTGGTCCTTAACCTCCATGTGTTTGAAATCCTTCCAAACTTCCTCTTGTCATTTAGTTCTAATTTCAAGGCTTTATGGTCTGAAAAATATGCAGGGGACGATCCCAATCTTTTGGTATCAGTTAAGACCTGATTTGTGACCCTGTATGTGGTCTATTCTGGAGAAAGTTCCATGTGCACTTGAGAAGAATGTGTATTCACTTGAGTTTGGACGTAAAGTTCTGTAGATATCTGTGAAATCCATCTGGTCCAGTGTATCATTTAAAGCTCTTGTTTTTTTAGAGATGTTGTGCTTATAAGGCATACCAAATGTAGAAAGCTCTACATTGAAGTCACCAAGTATAAGTGTATTATTATCTAAGTATGTCTTAACTCTGGTTAACTGATTGACATATTTGGCATCTCCCGCATTCGGAGCATAAATATTGATGATTATTACTTCCTCTTCTTGGATAGATCCTTTAAGTATGATATCGTGCCCTTCTTCATCTCTCACTACAGTCTTCAGGATAAACTGTACTTTATCTGATATAAGGATGGCTACCCCTGCTTTCTTTTGAGGACCATTTGAATGGTACATGTTTCTCCATCCTTTTATTTTCAGGCTGTAGGTGTCCTTATGTCTAAAATGTGTCTCTTGTAGACAGCAAAAAGATGGGTTCTGCTTTTTTTTTGCAATCTGAAACCCTGCGCTTTTTGATGGGGTCATCAAATCCATTCACGTTCAGGGTTACTTTTGAAACATATGAATTTTGTGTCATCATGATACTTATTCAGTTCCTGTTTTTGTGGATTTTTCCCTTGGACTTCCTCTTTCTTTTACAGAGTCCCCCTTAATATTTCTTGGATAACTGGCTTCGTGGTCACATATTCAGTTTCTGCCCTTCTTGGAAGCTCTTTATCTCTCCTTCTATTCTGAATGAGAGCCTTGCTGGATAAAGTATTCTTGGCTCCTTGTTCTTGTCATTTAGGACCCTGAATATATCCTGCCAGCCCTTTCTGGCCTGCCATGTCTCTGTGGAGAGGTCTGCTGTCAATCTGATATTTCTCCTCATATAAGTTAGGGATCTCTTGTCTCTTGCTTGTTTAAGGATCTTCTCTTTATATTTGGAATTTGCAAGCTTCACTATTAAATGTCGAGGTGTTGAGCGGTTTTTATTGATTTTAGCGTGGGATCAGGATCTGAATGCCTGTTTCCCTTCCCACATTGGGAAAGTTTTCGGCTATGAATTTTTCAAATACATATTCTGGAACTCTGTCCCTTTTGGCGCCCTCAGGAACCCCAATTAAAATGGATGTTATACTATATGTTGGCAAATTGAACTCCAATAAAAATATACAAAAAATAAAATAAGTAAAGAAAACATAATCTAAAAATGATTCATTGATTTGAACATATGAAATTAAATGTTTGAACATTAAAAGCCTGAAAAAATGTGCCACAGAAACATGAAAAAATGTCCCACATCACTTGGCATCAGGAAAATAGAAATCAAAACCACAATGATATAGGATATCACACCAGTCAGAATGACTAAAATTAACAGGTCAGGAATGCCTATGTGGCTCAGCGGTTGAGCATCTGCCTTCCGCTTTGGTAGTGGTCCTGTGGCCCAGGATCAAATTCCGGATCAGGCTCCCTGTATGGAGCCTGCTTCTCCCTCTGCCTCTGTCTCTGCCTGTTTCTCTTTACTTCTCATGAATAAATAAATATAATATAAAAATAAAAAATTAAAAAATTAACAGGTCAGGAAAAAATGTTGGCAAGGATGCAGAGAAAGGGGAACTCTTACACTGTTGGTGGGAATGCAAACTGGTACAAATACTCTGGAAAACAGTATGGAGGTTTCTCAAGAAGATAAAAATAGAGCTACCTTATAACCCAGTAGACCTAGAAATTGCACTACTAGGCATTTATCACAAAGATACAAATGTTGTAAACTGAAGGGTGAAGGGATACCTACACCCCAATATTTGTAGCAGCAATGTCCACAAGAGCCAAAATGTGGAAAGACCTGAGAGACCCAATGACAGATGAATGAATTAAGAACATGCAATATATATATATATATATAATATATATATATCACACACACACACACCATGGAATATTATTCAGACATCAAAAAGATGAATAAGGGAAATAAGTCAATCAGAGGAAGATAATTATCATATGATTTCACTAAAATATGGAATATAAAATATAAGAATCACCACAGAGGATCATAGGGGAAGGGAGGGAAAACTGAATTTGAATTCACCAGAGAGGGAGAACAACCATGAGAGGTTCTTTTTTTTAAGATTTTGTTTATTTATTCATGAGAGACACACACAGAGAGAGGCAGAGACATAGGCAGAGGGAGAAGCAGGATCCCTGTGGGAAGGAAGCCTGATGTGGGACTCGATCCCGATCTGAGCCAAAGGCAGATGTCCAACTACTGATTCACCCAAGCATCCCTATCACAAGAGGCTCTTAACTATAGGTCATAAACTGAGAGTTCTTGGAAGGAGATAGGTGAAGGGATGGAATAATTGAATGATGGGCATTAATGAGGGCATGTGATGTGATGAGCACTGGGTTTTACACCCAACTGAATAATTATTAAACTTTATATCATAAACTAATGAGTTATTATATGTTGGCTAATTGAATTTAAATAAAAAGAAATGCAAAAAAAAAGAAAAGTATTCCTCAAGATAATATCCTACAGGATAATGCCTGTATTTTTTTCTACATATATTTTTGGTTGTTTTTACTTTGGAGGCTTTAATCCAATTTGAATTTACTTTTTGCCTTTTTTAAATTTTTACTTCATTGCATAGATATCTGAAATTTTCTTTCTACTTCTAGTAAAATGAAGTTAGTCTGTAATTTATAATCTTTGTTTTTATTTATAAGTAGCTATAGCCAGAATATAATTTTAAAAAGAAATAGAATTAAATAAAATGATATATACACTATTTTAAAATTTCACCTTAAAATTAAAAACAAATATTTTCTTTGAGTATAGTTGATAAACAATGTTACATTGGTTTTAGATGTGCAAGAATGATTCAACATCTTTATACATTATTCTATGCTCACCACCAGTGTAGCTAACATCTCTCAGCATACAAGGCTATTGCAATAAAAGTGACTCATTTCCAATGCTGTGTCTTTTGTTCTCATGACTTGTTCTATAAATGGAAGCCTGCATTTTCCACTCCTTTTTACCTTTTTTCTTTACCTTTTATATGAGAGAGAGACAGGGAGAGAGTGCAAGTTGGGGGAGGAATGGAGAGAGAGGGAGAAGCAGAGGAGCAGACTCCCCAGTGAGTGTGGAATCCAACATCGGGCTTGATCCCATGATGCTGAGATCATGACCTGAGCTGAAACCAAGAGTCAGGTGCTTAACCAACTGAGCCACACAGGAGCTCCATTACCTTTACTCTTTGCCCAACCTCCACCCCTCTCCATAAGTTTGTTCTCTGTAAATTTATTATTGCATTTTGTGTAAAAAAAAAGTCCAGTTTCAGCCTTTGCATGTAGCTATCCAGATTTCCCAGCACTGTTTACTTCACAGTCTTTCCCATTGTGCAATTTTGCCTCCTTTAATATAGGTTAATTGGTCACATACATGTGAGTTTGTCTCCTGTTACAAAGTCTATTGTGTTGGATATAAGTATTATAACCCTAGCCTTTTTTTTACTTTCATTTTCATGGAATGTTTTTTCCCATTTCTTCACTTTCAGTGTATATATGTCTTTAGGTCTGAAGTGGCTCTCTTGCATGCAACATATAGATGGGTCTTGTTTTTCATCCATTCTGTCACTTTATATCTTTTAATTGGAGCACTTAGACCATTTACATTTAAAGGGAATATCAATAGGTGTATACTTATTGTCATTTTGTTCATTATTTTCTTGTTCTTTTTTATTTCTACTCTGTTACTTTCTGTCTTATTCTCTGTTGTGATTGATGGCTTTCTTCTAGTTTCTGTTTTTTTTTCTTTTTGTTTTTTCTTTGTGTATTTATTATAAGTGTTTTGTTTGCATTTAGCATGTAGTCCATATATAACATACTAAGTATACAGAAGTCTTTATTCAATTGATGGTGACTTAAGTTGAGATATATTCTCAAAGCTCTACATTTTTACTTGCCCCCCTCCATATTTCATGTATATGATGTGATAATTTATATTATTTTGTTTTGAGAATCACATAATTTTTTAGATGTAATTGATTTTACTACTTTTATCTTTAACCATTATACTAGCCTTTACACATGCATATTTTTTCCTTTTTTAATTTTCTTATCTCTATTTATAGCCTTTTCTCTTACACTTAAGAAAGTCCCTTTAACATGTCTTATTAGGCTGGTTTAATAGTGATGAAATCCTTTAACTTTTGTTTGGGAAACTATGTTTCCTTCAATTGTAAATTGCTGAGTAGAAGTATTCAAACTTATGTGCTCAATTTTGATTAAGAAATTTTACAGAATACATTTAAGCATTTAAAAATGGGTGACATGTTTACAAAAATCCAAAGTGTCAAAATAAACACTGAATAGATTAATAGTAGTTTTAAGGCAATGATTACTAGAGTATATTACCTCATTAAGTCTACAGTATCATTTATTGCTCTATTTACTTTTCTGTATGCTTCATTTCAATCATTAAAGTTCTTACTTACTTGACATTTCTTTCTTATATACTCACGAGGCAAATTTCACTAGTGTTTCATTGAATAAAAAATTATTTCACCTCGGTGTCCATTGAAAGATGAATGGATAAAGAAAGGGAATATAAGGGAAGGGAGAAGAAATGTGTGGGAAATATCAGAAAGGGAGACAAAACATAGACTCCTAACTCTGGGAAACGAACTAGGGGTGGTGAAAGGGGAGAAGAGCGGAGGGGGGGGTGAATGGGTGACGGGCACTGAGGGGGGCACTTGACGGGATGAGCACTGGGTGTTATTCTGTATGTTGGCAAATTGAACACCAATAAGAAATAAATTTATTATTTAAAAAAAAGATGTGGTTTATTATATGGAATGGAATATTACTCAGCCATTAGAAAAGACAAATACCCACCATTTGCTTCAACGTGGATGGAGCTGGAGGGTATTACTCTGAGAGAAATAAGTCAATAGGAGAAGGACAAACATTATATGGTCTCATTCATTTGGGGGAAAATAAATAATAGTGAAAGGGAATAGAAAGGAAGGGAGAAGAAATGGGTAGGAAATATCAGAAAGGGAGACAGAACATAAAGACTCCTAACTCTGGGAAAGGAACTAGGGGTGGTGGAAGGGGAGGAGGGCGGGGGTGGGGGTGAATGGGTGACGAGCACTGAGGGGGGCACTTGACAGGATGAGCACTGGGTGTTATTCTGTATGTTGGCAAATTGAACACCAATAAAAAATAAATTTATTATTAAAAAATTATTTCACCAAATTTATTTGATGTTCTGCTATAGCACTTTCCTTTCATGTTACATCTCACAACTGTCAGCTCAGTATATCTTGTGACAGAGTTTACCATGAAGTATATATTGTTAATTATAACAAAAATGAAAGCTCCTCATTGATGAATATTTAGCAACACATTAGGAAGGGTTTATGTTACACATGACTGGTTGAGAGTCATATCCTCATGGTGGAATTCAACATAATTTGTTTATTGTAGATGTCCTGTGGTTGTTTACTAAGATGCCTAACAATACAAAATTGACTGTTTATTTTTAATTTAGTGTACCTGGTGAGTCATAAAATGAAAACTGTGTAAAATTATTAGAAAAGCATAGTAACATTGAATTGAATCTGAGAGTACTATAAGGGTAAAGCATAATCTAGAAAATAATTATACCCAAATAAAGTTTCCTAGATAACCCCAGAATTGAACCCCAAATTCATAGGAAAAGTGATTGTCAGAACATTAAATTCTCTTATTAAATACATACAGATTGATTTTCATACCATGCTGAGGCTACCTGGAATTTGTTCATCTATAATTTTGAGAATTACTTTCTCTGAATGTTTCCTATTGATTTCCCAAAAGAAAAACTGGTGAGTGAAGTAATAAATTATTCATGGCACATATCATAAAGTAAAATATACTCTTTTTCAGATCTTGATTCACAATAATCAAGAGTAAATTAATGCATCTGAATTATTCAGAGAATCTGAAAATATACAAATTTTACTCAAATATTTTGAATATTTTTTTCCAGAATTAAAAAAAATAGATCATTCTTTATATTAACCTATAGTTTTACTAAGTACTAGTCAGGGTCTTACATGAAACATTTAAAATACTTTCTTTATAAATTAAAATGAAAACAATGCCATAAAAATTGGAAAGTTTGCATCTAATGAATACTAAAATGGTAGCTATCTTTATATTTAAAAAGTTAGTTTGCATTCATTTGGGGAATATAAATAATAGTGAAAGGGAATATAAGGGAAGGGAGAAGAAATGTGTGGGAAATATCAGAAAGGGAGACAGAACGTAAAGACTGCTAACTCTGGGAAACGAACTAGGGATGGTAGAAGGGGAGGAGGGCGGGGGGTGGGAGTGAATGGGTGATGGGCACTGGGGGTTATTCTGTATGTTAGTAAATTTAACACCAATAAAAAATAAATTAAAAAAAATAAAGAGAAAAAAAATAAAAAGTTATACTACTAGGATGTATCTCAAAGTGTCAGAGCCATAATTTCAGATGAACTGTTATCAAGGTATTGTTAAAGTGTCTATGCTGCCCAGACCAAGCTCCACATACAATGCAATCTCTAATAAAATAACATGGATATTTTTCACAGACTTGGAATAAATAATCCTAAGATTTTTGTGGAACCAGAAAAGGCCCCAAATAGCCAGAAGAACATTGAAAAAAAACAAAAATAAAAACAAAAATGGGAGCATCACAATGCCTGACTTCAAGCCATAATACAAAGTTGTGATAATCAAGAGAGCATGGTACTAGTACAAAAACAGATACATAGATCAATGGAGCAGAATAGAGAACCCAGAAATTGACCCTCAACTCTGGACACTTTCTCTTTGACAAAGCAGGAGAGGATATCCACTGGAAAAAAGACAATCTCATCAATAACTGGTATTGGGAAAATTGGATAGTCACATTTAGATTAATGAAATTAGACCATTTTCTTATACCATACAAAAAGTAAACTCAAAATGGATGAAAGACCCATGTGAGACAGGAATCCATTAAAATTCTAGAGGAAGACACAGTCAACAGTTATTTGACCTCTGCCATGGTAACTTCTTGCAAGACACATCTCTAAAGGCAAGGGAAACAAAAGCAAAAATGAACTATTGGGACTTCATCAAGATAAAAATCTTCTACACAGTAAATGAAACAGTCAATAAAACTAAAAGACAACCTGCAGAATGGGAGAAATTATTTGTAAATGACACGTCACAGAAAGGGTTAGTATCCAAGATATATAAAGAACTTATCAATCTCAACACCCAAGAAACAAACAATCCAGTCAAAAAATGGGTAGAAGACATGAATAGACATTTTTTCCCAAAGAAGACCTATATATGGCCAAAAAGCACATGAAAAAATGCTCCACATCACTTAACATCAGGGAAAATCAAACCACAACGAGATACCACTTTACACCCATAAGAATACCTAAACTTAACAAGACAGGAAACAACAAATGTTGGTGAGGATATGGAAAAGGGGGAACCCTCTTGCAATATGATGGGAATGCATGCTTTTTCAGCCACTCATGATAACAGTGTAGACATTCCTCAAGAAGTGAAAAGTAGAGCTACCTTTTGACCCAGCAACTGCACACTGGCTATTTACCCCAAAGATACAGATGTAGTGAAATGCTGGGACACTTGCACCCCAGTGTTCATAGCAGCAATGTCCAAATTGTGGAAGGAGCCATAGTGTCCTTCAACAGATAACAGATGCATGGATAAAGAAGATTTTATATATATATATATATATATATATATATATATATATATATCTTATATATATGTATCATATATATATCTTCTTTATATATATATATATAAAATATATATGATATATGTATCGTATATATAATCTTCTTTATATATATAAAATATATATATTAGGTATATATGAATATTACTCAGCCATCAGAAAGGATCAATATGTACCATTTACATTGACATGAATTGAACTGGAGGGTATTATGCTGAGTGAAAGCAGTCATGCATATGTGGAATATAAGAAATAGTGAAAAGGATCATAAGGGAAGCAGGGAAACTTAGTGACAAAAAAATTAGAGAGGAAGACAAACCATGAGAGACTCCTAACTCTGAGAAAGAAACAATCATTGTAAAAGGGGAGGTTTGGGAGGATAGGGTAACTGGGTGTCAGGCATTAAGCAGGGCATATGATGAGACGAACATTAGGTGTTATACTATATGCTGGCAAATTGAATTTAAATAAAAAATTAAAAACTCTAGTGCTAGCAAGAACATATTCATATAATGTTGTTACAAGCATAAATTTGTGGTGAATATTCAGAAGACCAATGGAATTATTAAAATATAAATTCTGAAAAACCATTAAACGATTAATTTTATTTCTCAACATTTTTATGAAAAAGCATTTGTACAAATGTGAAAAATATTCAGAAACAACACCTTAATCAAATATTACAAGCACTTAAAATGCCTATCAATTTCCATGCCTAAATTATGCAATATCCACTCTACAACTTTAAGTCAGAATGTCATTATAATTTGTCCAGTTTATATTTGTAAGTATAAAATCAAATAACAAAAAATAACCGTATGTCTTTATAAACATATCTATAATATTTGCATTATTGTTATTTATGTTATTTAACCTATGAAATATTTTCAAAATGCAGATAAAAATAAAATAATTTTTTAAATAAAAAGACAGCACTCCAGTTACCTGCAATGTAGATTTAATAAGTTACCTTCTAAAACACTTTCTAAGAAATAAAATGTTTATGGGACACCTGAGTGGCTCAGTGGTTGAGCATCTGCCTTTGGCTCAGGGCGTGATCCCAGGATCTGGGATTGAGTCCCACATAGGGTTCCTTGCACGGAGCCTATTTCTCCCTCTGTCTCTGTCTCTGTCTCTCTCTCTGTGTATCTCCATGAATAAATAAATAAAATCTTAAAAAAATAAAATGTTTCCAAAAAAGAAAGAAAAGTTACAGGTAGATTTGAAACTCACTATATATTGTCATTAACAACTCCCTCATCACTTTCCCTTCCTCTATTCCAAGAAATATGCATTATTTATAAGTTGGTGTTATTGTTCCTATTCATGTGCTTTTACATATCACACATAAGTATATGCTTCTCAAATGTAATTTAATGTGCTTTAAAATTTTACATAAATGCTATGTTAGTTTTCTATTGTATATCAGGTTACCTCAAAACCTAGTTACTTAAAAGAACAAATATTTGTCATTTCATGGTTTCTGTGGGTCATGAATCTGGGCATGGAAGGACCAGTGCTTCTGTCTTCTTATATGGCTGTAATCAAGATATTGGTCATGGTTGCAGTGTCATCTGAAGGCTCAACAGAGGGAAAAGACGCTTCTAAGCTCATTCACATAGTTGTTAGTAGGATCTTATTCCTTGTGAGTTGTTGAACTAAGGGCTTCAGTTCCTCATTGCTGGTTGCCCAGAAGCCTACTGTTTTAAGGTTATCTAGAAAAACAGAAAAACAAAGAGATATCACATGTGATATAGATATATATATAGATATAGATAGATATGGATATAGATATAGATATAGATATATAGATATAAATATAGATAGATATATATCTCACATGATCATGAATCATGAAGTCTATGATTTGCTGTCACAAGGTAGAGAACAAGCAAACCCAGTGGTGTTTTTCAGTCCAAGTCCAAAGGCCTGATTTCCAGAAGTACAGATGTCTGAAGGCCAGAGAAAAAAAATGTTCTAGCTGAGGCAAAGAGAGAAAATTGGATTTTCCTCTTCTTTTTTTGTTCTATTTAGGCCCTCAACAAATTAGATAATGCCCACCTACATTGGTTAGGGCAATCTAATTTACTGATTCTACTAATTCAAATGCTTAACTCTTCTGAAAACATCCTCACAAACACAACTGGAAATAACATTTTACCAGCTATCAGGACCTCCTTTAGCCCACTCATAAAACTAACCATCACACCTCCCTAGGTTTCTTGCCACATGGGCCTCCCAAAGGGCAGCTCACAACATAAAAGCTGACATCAGAGATGCCAAGTGAAAAAGCTAGAGAGGACAAGAAAGACCAAAACCAGGGTCTTTTTGTAATCTACTCTAGAAGTAACAATTCATTAATTTTGCCATTTTTCTATTTATTATAAAGAATTTACGAGGTATATTCCACACTCATAGGGAGAGGATTATACAAGGATATAAATACCAGGAGGTGGGAATCATTAGAGGCAATCTCAATGGCTGATGCCACCATAGTTCTTATAAGCCATATTTTTCTGCAACATATTTTGGTTATCAAGTTTTATAGATTTATCAATGTCAATACATTATTTAATCACTTCAAATATTGTATAATACAATTTATGTAACCATTTTCATCATTCTGGGAAGTTTTACTAATATAGTTTTAACATTTTATATTGCTACCATAATTGTATGGGTATATATATACTTCCTTTAACTTTGACTTTCTAAATTCTGTATTATTTTCATGTAGTGCAATGTTCAGGTGTGACTTAATTCTTAGAAAAAAGATTTTAAAATAATAATAAATTAAAATATTTATAATTAAAATATGTCTAAGTCACTGGGGTCAGCCCTATAATGTAACATTTAACAGAAACCCAATGTCAACCACTGCAAAGTTCTGAGAAACAATTTAAATCATCATATATATCATCAGAGGAATGCATGAGCATCACACATCTAATTGTGCTAAAATTACTCATCTCTCATCTCAAAGTCTTACTCTGCACAATGCTATTTCTCAAACTCTATGATCACTATCATCTCAACTTTTCTAAGAACTACAGTAGACTTTTAAATTCCAGTCTACTCCTCTTTTGCTCAATTGTACCTCAGCCTATTATTTTATCGGCACCTGTAGTACTTGGTGGGCTTTACTCATTTGTTTACTTCACTCATTATCTTGTTTGGGCAAGCTGTTCCAAAACTTAGCAATATAGGCAAACAAATTTTCCTGGAGGAGGTATGGGTTGGTGTGGATATGGGAGAGGGTAAGGAAAAAACTGCAATAGCATTAATAATTCTCTAACTGCCACACAAAAACAACTCTATATTAGGAGAAAGGGAAGAATATATAAAGAATTAACTTAGTTTAGAAGAGTTTGAGAATTAGCAATGTTTATGGTAGCACTGTCCACAATAGCCAAGGAGAACTGTGTGGATGTTTCTCAAAGAGTTAAAAATAGACCTGCCCTACGACCCAGCAATTGCACTGTTGGGGATTTACCCCCAAAGATACAAATGCAATGAAACGCCGGGACACCTGCACCCCGATGTTTCTAGCAGCAATGGCCACAATAGCCAAACTGTGGAAGGAGCCTCGGTGTCCATCGAAAGATGAATGGATAAAGAAGATGTCGTCTATGTATACAATGGAATATTACTCAGCCATTAGAAATGACAAATACCCACCATTTGCTTCAACGTGGATGGAACTGGAGGGTATTATGCTGAGTGAAGTAAGTCAATCGGAGAAGGACAAACATTGTATGGTCTCATTCATTTGGGGAATATAAATAATAGAGAAAGGGAATAGAAGGGAAGGGAGAAGAAATGTATGGGAAATATCAGAAAGGGAGACAGAACATAAAGACTCCTAACTCTGGGAAACGAACTAGAGGTGGTGGAAGGGGAGGAGGGCCGGGTGTGGGGGTGAATGGGTGACGGGCACTGAGGGGGGCACTTGACAGGATGAGCACTATGTGTTATTCTGTATGTTGGCAAATTGAACACCAATAAAAAATAAATTTATTATTTAAAAAAATAATAAAAAAATAAAGAGCTTAAAAAAGGGGGGGATAGAAGTTTATTAAGTGAGGATAAGGAGAAAGCCCTCAGAAGTGAGAGGGGTCCCGAGTGGGTTGCCACCAAGAGTTTGTAGGGTTGGTCTTTTATTGAAAGCCAGCCAGGGAACCTAAATCTTTCAACATATCTATTGATATCACTATTGAGTAAGGACTAGTGATAAAATCTTTAATGGCTTATTTATTCTTTGGGATCTGGTTATTCTTTGTTGGTCACAGATGACCTATTTTATGGCTGAGTACTATATCATTTTATATATATATCTAGATTGATATATAGATATACCACCTCTTCTTTTTCCATTCATTGGTCAATGGACATTTGGGCTTTCTCCATAAATTGGCTTTGTTAATAGTGCTATTATAAACAAGGGAGTACATGTGCCCATTTGAATGAGAATTTTTTTTATCCTTTGGATAAGTAACTAGTAGTGCAATTACTGAGTCATAAGGTAGTTCTATTTTTTTTTTAGGTAGTTCTATTTTTAACTTTTTGAGGAACCTCTATAATGTTTTCCAGAGTGGCTGCACCAGTTTACTTTCTCATCAACAGTTTAAGATGGTTCCCATTTTTCCACATCCTTGCCAAACACGTGTCATTTTCTATGTTGTTGTTGTTGTTGTTTTTTTTTTTATTTATGATAGTCACAGAGAGAGAGAGAGAGGCAGAGACACAGGCAGAGGGAGAAGCAGGCTCCATGCACCGGGAGCCCGATGTGGGATTCGATCCCGGGTCTCCAGGATCGCGCCCTGGGCCAAAGGCAGGCGCTAAACCGCTGCGCCACCCAGGGATCCCATTTTCTATGTTGTTAATGTCAGCCATTCTGACAGATGTGAAGTGATATCTCATTGTAGTCCTTGATTTGTATCTCACGGAAAATTAGTGATGTTGAGCATATTTTCATTTGTCTGTTAGCCATCTGAATGTGTTATTTGGAAAAATGTCTATTCATTTCTTCTGCTCGTTTTTAACTGGATTATTTCTTTTGGGGTGTTGAGTTTGACAAGTTCCTTATTTATTTTGGATAGCAACCCTTTATCAGATATGTCATTTGCCAATATCTTGACCCATTCTGTAGGTTGCCTTTTAGTTTTATTCATTGTCTCCTTCACTGAGCAGAAGCTTTATATTTCGATGAATAGTTTTTCTTTTGTTTCCCTTGCCTCTGGCAACGTGTCTAGTAAGAAGTTGCTATGGCTGATGTCAAAGAAGTTACTGCCTGTGTCCTCCTCCAGGATTTTGATGGTTTCCTATATCAAATTTAGGTCTTTCATCTGTATTGAATTAATTTTTGTGTATGCTGTCAGAAAATGGTACCACTTTATTCTTCTGTGTGTTGCTGTCCATTTTTCCCAACACCAATTTTGAAGAAGTTTTTTTTCCATTGGATATTCTTTCCTGCCTTGTCAAAAATTAGTTGACCATATAGTTGTGGGTCCATTTCAGGGTTCTATTCTGTTCCATTGATCTATGTGACTATTTTTATGCCAGTCTCATACTATCTTGATGACTACAGCTTTGTAATATAGCTTGAAGACTGGCATTGTGATTCTTACAGTATGGCTTTTCATTTTAATGATTGCATTGGCTATTCCAGGTCTTTGTCGT
This sequence comes from Canis lupus dingo, assembly GCF_003254725.2. Taxonomy (NCBI): domain Eukaryota; kingdom Metazoa; phylum Chordata; class Mammalia; order Carnivora; family Canidae; genus Canis; species Canis lupus. The sequence goes on from NC_064281.1 coordinate 69,315,592, forward strand.
TCTACACAAATTCTGGGATTATTTGTTCTAGATCTGTAACAAATTCTTTTTTTTTTAAAGGATTTCATTCATTTATTTATTTAAGAGAGTGAGCACAAGCTGAGTGAGGAGCAGAGGGAGAAGTATGCTTCCTGCTTAGCAGGGAGCCCAATGTGAGGCTCAATCTCAGGACCCTGAAACCATGACCTGACTGACTGGAAGGCGACCCTTAACTGACTGAGCCACCCAGGTGCCTCTGCTTGTGGTATTTTGATAACCATATTATTAAGTATGTAGATTCCTTTGGGTAGTGTAGACATTTTAACAATATTTGTTGTTCCAATCCATGAGCATGGAATGCTTTCCCACTTCTTTGTGTCATCTTCAATTTCATTCTTAGATGTTCCAGTTTTCAGAGTACAGATATTTTACCTTTTTGGTTAGGTTTATTTCTAGGTATCTTATGGTTTTTGCTTCAATTGTAAATGGAATTGATTCCTTGATTTCTCTTTCTGCTGCTTTATTATTGGTTTATAATAATGCAGGAGATTTCTGTATGTTGATTGAGTACCCTGCAACTTTACTGAATTTGTGTATCAGTTCTAGCAATTTTTGGTGCAGACCTCTGGGTTTTCTACATACAGTATCATATCATCTGCAAATAGTGAAAGTTTGATTTCTTCCTTGCTGATTTGGAGGTCTTTTATTTATTTTTGTTGTTTGATTGCTGAGGCTAGGACTTGGAGTACTAGTCAAGCAAGTGGTGAAGGTGGACATCCTTGTCTTCTTCCTAAACTTAGAGGAAAATATCTCAGATTTTCCCTATTGAAGATTGTATTAGCTGTCAGGTTTTCATATTTGACCTTTACTATGTTGAGGTGTGTTCCCTCTATCCCTACTTTGTTGAGGGTTTATATACAGAATGGATGCTGTACCTTGTCAAATGCTTCTTTTGCATCTATTGAGAAGATTATATATTTCTTATTCTTTCTTTTATTAATGTGCTGTATCACATTGCTTGATTTGCAAGTATTGAACCACTCTTGCAGCCCAGAAATATATCCCACTTGATTGTGTTGAATGATTCATTTAATATATTGTTGGATTTGATTTGCTAGTTTTTGTTGAGAATATTTTCCAATATTCTCATCCATGTTCATCAGTGATATTTTGGCCTGTAGTCTTCTTTTTTTGTAGTCTTTTTTAGTGAAGTCTTTATATGGTTTTGGTATCAATGTAATGCTACCCTCCTAGAATGAGTTGGGAAGTTTCTTCCATTTCTCTCTCTCTCTCTCTCTCTCTCTCTCTCTCTCTCTGTGTGTGTGTGTGTGTGTGTGTGTGTGTATGTGTGTGTGTGTTTTGAGAAGAGCAGATATTAATTCTTTTTTAAATGTTTGGTATAATTCCCCTGGGAAGACATCTGGTCCTGGACTTTTGTTTGTTGGGAAATTTTTGATTACTGATTGAATTTCTTTGATCATTATTAGTCTGTTCAAGTTTTCTATTTCTTCCTGATTCATTTTTGGTAATTGATATATTTCTAGCAATTTATCCATTTCTTCCAGATTGTCTGATATGCTGGTATATAGGTTTTCATAATATGTTCTTCTAATAGCATTTCTGTGGTGTTGGTTGCTATTTCTTCTCTCTCATTTGTGATTTTATTTCTTTATTTCCTTTCTCTTTTCTTTTTGATAAGTCTGTCAAGGGTTTGTTGATTTTATTATTTTTTTTCCAAAAAGCAAGCTCCTGCCTTCATTGATCTGTTCTATGGGTTTTTTGTTTCTAATTTTTATTATTTTGTTTTACTGCTAGCTTTAGGCTTCATTTGTTGTTACTTTTCTATTGCCTTGAGGTTAGGTTATTTGAGATTTTTCTTGTTTCTTGACATAGGCCTATATTGCCAGAAATGCCCCTCTTATGAGCACTTTTGCTACATTTCAAAGGTTTCAGACCCTCTTGTTTTCATTTTCATTTGTCCATGCATTTTTGAATTTCTTCTTTTGTTTCCTGGTTTACTCATTCATTCTTTAGTAGAATGTATGGTAACCTCCATGTATTTGTGGTCTTTCCTAACTTTTTCTTGTGGTTGACTTCAAATTTCATAGTTTTGTGGTCAGAAATGATGCGTGGTAGGATCTCTATCTTTTTGTTCTTGTTGAGGCCTGGTTTGTGACTTACTATGTGTTCTATTCTGGAGAATGTCCCATGTACACATGAAAAGAAAGTTTATTTGGCTGCCTCAGAATGAGATGTTCTAAACATATCTGTTAAGCCATCTGGACCAGTGTGCCATTCAAAGCCACTGTTTCCTTCTTGATTTTCTGCTTAGATGATCTGTCCATCAATGTAAATGGGTTGTAAATGTCCCTTACTATTATTGTATTATCAATTAGTTCTTTTATGTTTGTTATTATTGAATTATATATTTGGGTGTTTCCTAGTTGGGGATATAAATATTTACAATCATTAGATCTTATATAATCCATTTATTATCATATGATTCCCTTCGTCATCTCTTATTACAATCTTCAGTATGTCTACTATAAATATAGGGATTTTGGCTTTGTTTTCATGTCCATTAGCATCTGCAAATGTCTTCAGATCTAAAATGAGTCTCTTGTAGGCAGCATATAGATAGGTCTGTGTGTGTGTGTGTGTGTGTGTGTGTGTGTGTGTGCGTTCTGATATCCTATGTCTTTTGATTAAAGCATTTAGTCCATCTACATTCAGACTAATGATTGACATGTATATGTTTATTGCCATTTTATTGCTTGTTTTGTTGTTTCTGCAGATTTTCTCTATTCCCTTCTAGTCTTTGTTGGTTTTGGTCTTTCCCACTCAAAGAATCCCCTTTAGTATTTCTTGCAGGGCTGGTATAGTGGTCACAAACTTCTTATTTTATGTTTCTCTGGGAAACATTCTTTCCTTCCATTCTAAATGATAGACTTGATGAATTGAATACTCTTGGCTGCAGATTTTTCACATTCATCATGTTGAGTATATCATGCCACTCTTTCTGCCTTTCCAATTTTCTATGAAGAAATATGATGCTAACCTTATTGATCTTTTTTATTTTAGTGACTTATTTTGTCTTTTGGGCATTAGAATTTTTTCTTTTCTATGTATTTTGCAAATTTAAGTATAATATGTCTTGGTGTTGATCTGATTTTATTGATTTTTATTGGAGTTCTTTGTGCCTCCTGGATTTGGAAGTCTGGTTTCTTTCCTAGATTAAGGTTTTCAGCTGTAATTTCTTCAAATAAACCTTCTGACCCTTTTCTCCTCTCTTCTTCTCTTGGGACTCCTATGCTACAAATGCTATTATCTTTGGTGGAGTAACTAAGTTCCCTAAGTCTATTCTTTGTGATCCAAGATTTTTCTTTCTCTCTTTCATTCAGCTTCATTATTTTCTGTAATTCTGTCTTCTATATCACTTATTTGTTCCTCTGCTTCTTCTTTCCTTGTCATTACATCCACTTGATTTTGAAACTTGGTGATTATATTTTTCATTTTGGCCTGATTGGTTTTTAGCTCTTTAATCTCTGCAATAAGGGTCTCCCTAATGTCTTCTGTGCTTTTCTAAAGCCCAGCTAGTATCTTTATGATTGTTGTTTTAAATTCTGGAGGAAGCATATTATTACTCTGCCAATTAGATCTGTGGTCATAACTTTTTCTTATGCTTTCTTTTGGGATGAATTTTCCATATTGGCATTTTGTCTATGTCTCTGTCTTCTTTTGTATGTTAGGAAAGACTTTTGTTTCCTGCTCCTGGGATTAACGGCATTATGAAGAAGAGGTCATAGAATGTCCATATCTGGCACTTCAGGAAGGGTCTCTGTTTTGTGCTGTGTGCCCTCTGCTGCTGTTTTGGCTGCTTTATCCCTCAGATCAGTTGTCCTTGTCCTTTCAGAGTTACTCCTTGTCTGTCATGGGGAGTGCTTGGACCTTGACCAGAGTGTGGTAAATTTTAACTTGGTGTGCTTTGGCCTATTTGTTAAAAAACCTGAAGATATTTCCACTATAGCTGAAGCTTTGCAGAACTCTATGGCTAGTATATGTGGTGTGTACAGGGTTTGTGCTGGTCTTCTGGAAGACAAGTCTACTTTGCTGGCTCTAAGTCACACTTGAGGGAGAAAAACAGTACCAGAGGAGCACAGAGGGTTTGTACTTGGTGTAAGCAGGTTAAGCAGCCAGTGTTGGTGGTGTGCTATTTACAGAAGTTGGCTTATGCTGAGGAGTGGGGAAAGGAAATGGTGTCAGTATGCTCTTTTGTCCCTGGAGAGGGGATTCTGTGCTTGCTGCTCTTAGGGAAGCACTTACATAAGAATGAAATTTTCCTCTTGCATGTCACAGGTGTTTTACAGGTTACTGATTTCACATTGTTTCTGGGTTGTTTGCCTGCCTGGGGAGAAACAGCACAGTTTGGACTCTACCATAGCTAGGCCTGCTGACTTAAAATTTCAATCTTCAGGAACCTAGTGTGGCAGAGATCTGCAGTAGTCCTCTGGGAAATGATCTCACTACACTGGGACTGATACAGATTTGACCCAGAAGGGCAGTCATTCCAGAGAGCAGGAGTGTGGGATTTGGAGCCAGTAGGCTAAACAGCCACTGTCCCAGTTAGCCTCAACAGGTGTCTCTGTGCCTAGGCTGTGGGGATGGGGAGGGAGTTAGTGCCCACCAGTTCTTTTGTCCCTAGAGAGGCATGCCGCCTCTAGATGGACTCCAAAATTATGAACAGTCTCTCCACATGTACCTTAGGTGATCCTCAGATCACGTGGTCTGTCCTGGGGTTGATTGCCTGCCTCTGCTCTAGGAGTAGGGCAATGTCCTCAGGGACAGCCAAGCCCTGGGACCTCTAAAACTCCAGTCTTTGAGCTCTGCTGGTTGCAAAACCACAAAATTCAGCCCCTCTCATCTTCCCAGCAATGGCTTTGGGAAAATGTTCTCTCCTTGTGCTTATCCTTGTGCGCTCCACTCTCCCTCATCCTTTTCTGTGATCAGAGCTCCCTCTCCTCTGCAGTACCTGAGATCCATTTCTCTCCAAAAACATGGCTCTGTACTTCCTACCTTCCTCAAAGTGACCTCTTTTCTCTTCTAGTTGGGCAATGTGTTCTATCAGTCATCAGGTCGATTCCTTGAGTATTCGGAATAATTTGATAGCTATCCAGCTATGTTCCAGTGTCAAGGCAAGCCTATGGTCCACCTACGATGCTGCCCTCTTAGCTCCCCCTAAGGGAGTTCCTGAGATTAAAAAGCACAGTCTGAGGTAATCAAATAACAAAAGTTGGAAAAAAATATTTTAAGGGAGGCGGGGCAAGAGCGTGGAAGAGTAGGGTCCCCAAGTCACCTGTTCCCACCAAATTACCTAGATAACCTTCAAATAATCCTGAAAATCTACGAATTCGGCCTGAGATTTAAAGAGAGAACAGCTGGAATGCTACAGTGAGAAGCGTTCACGCTTCTATCAAGGTAGGAAGACAGGGGAAAAAGAAATAAACAAAAGGCATCCAAGGGGGAGGAGCCCCGTGAGGACCCGGGCTAAGGCCGGGGCAAGTGCCCCCAGGACAGGAGAGCCCCGCCTGGAGAAGCAGGAGTTTCACCAATCTTCCCGGACAGAAAGGCACTCGCAGGGAGTTGGAGCAGGATCCCAGGAGGGGCGGGGATGCCCTCAGGCTTCCAGGGACACTAACAGAGCACCTGTGCCCAGGGGAGAGCATGCCACACCCCACGGCCGAGCTTCCTAAAGGGCTGCAGTGCGCGCCGCTGGACCCAGGAGCAGCTCGGCGGTGACTTGGGCGGAGGCTACGCACTGAGGGAGCTGCGCGGCCGGAGAGCAGCTCCGCCGGGGCTCCGGCAGAGGCTCCGCAAAGAAGGAGCTTCCCGGGGAGCACGACTCCAACAGCGCAGGCCGGAGAGCACAGGGCGCCGGGGACACAGCCCAAGATCCAGCGCTCCCCCCGGGACAGGCAGAAGCCAGGAGGGCACAGGACAGCAAGGACACTCCTGCTCTAAGCAGATCAGCGGCCCCGCCCCCGGAGCATCGAGGCCCCTGCAGACTGAGAGCTCCCTAGTTACTGCAGGAGCTGAATGCAGGGCTCCAGAGCTGGCCCTGCCACTGTTGTTGTTCCTCCTGGGGCCCTACAGGATAAACAACCCCCACTGAACCTCACAGTGGCCTCACAGGATAAACAGGTTAAACAACTTTCACTGAGCTCTGCACCAGGCAAGGAGCTGACCAGCTACCCCAAGTGCTAACACCTGAAAATCAGCACAGCAGGCCCCTCCCCCAGAAGACCAGTTGGACCATGAGGGGAAAAACAAATTATTGACCAAGCAACACTGAAAAGTTCCAGGGGAAGTCGAGGGATTTACAGTATACAGAATCAGAGGATGTTCCCACTTGTTTTTTTTATTTTTTGATTTCTGTTTGTTTCCCATACCCTTTTTTCTTTTTTCTTTTCTTCTCTTTTTTTTCTTTTCTTCTATTTTCTTATTTTCTTTTTTTTCTTCTTTCTCTCCTCCTTTTTTCTCCTTTTCCGAATACAACTTGATTTTGGCCACTCTGCACATAGCAAAATAACTAGAAGGAAAACCTCACCTCAAAAGAAAGAATCAGAAACAGTCCTCTCTCCCACAGAGTTACAAAATTTGGATTACAATTCAATGTCAGGAAGCCAATTCAGAATCACTATTATAAGGCTACTGGTGGCTCTAGTAAAAAGCATAAAGGACTCAAGAGACTTCATGACTGCAGAATTTAGATCCAATCAGGCAGAAATTAAAAATCAATTGAATGAGATGCAATCCAAACTAGAGGTCCTAACGATGAGGGTTTACTAGGTGGAAGAACGAGTGAGTGACATAGAAGACAAGTTGATGGCAAAGAGGGAAGCTGAGGAAAAAAGAGACAAACAATTAAAAGACCATGAGGATAGATCAAGGGAAATAAACGACAGCCTGAGGAAGAAAAACCTACTTTTAACTGGGGATCCTGAGGGCACCAAAAGGGACAGAGGTCCAGAATATGCATTTCAAAAAATCAGACCTGAAAACTTTCCTAATCTGGGAAGGGAAACAGGCATTCAGATCCAGTAAATAGAGAGATCCTGCCCTAAAATCAATAAAAACTATTCAACACCCCAACATTTAATAGTGAAGCTTGCAAATTCCAAAGATAAAGAGAAGATCCTTAAAGCAGCAAGAGACAAGAGTTCCAAACTTATATGGGGAGAAATATCAGATTGACAGCAGACCTCTCCACAGAGACAAGGCAGGCCAGAAAAGGCTGGCAGGATATATTCAGGGTCCTAAATGAGAAGAACAAGGAGCCAAGAATACTTTATCCAGCAAGGCTGTCATTCAAAACAGAAGGAGAGATAAAGAGCTTCCAAGACAGGCAGGAACTGAAAGAATATGTGACCTGCAAACCATCTCTGCAAGAAATTTTAAGGGGGACTCTTAAAATTCCTCATTAAGAGGAAGTCCAATGGAACAATCCACAAAAACAGGGACTGAATAGGTATCAAGATGACACTAAACTCGTATCATTCACTAGTAACTCTGAATGTGAATGAGCTTAATGACCCCATCAAAAGGCGCAGGGTGTCAGACTGGATAAAAAAGCAGAACCCATGTATTTGCTGTCTACAAGAGACTCATTTTAGACAGAAGGACACCTACAGCCTGAAAATAAGAGGTTGGAGAACCATTTGCCACTCAAATGGTCCTCAAAAGAAAGCAGGGGTAGCCATCCTTCTATCAGATAAACTAAAATTTACCCCAAAGACTGTAGTGAGATGAAGAGGGACACTATATCATATTTAAAGGATCTAGCCAACAAGAGGACTTAACAACCATCAATATATATGCCCCGAATGTGGGAGCTGCCAAATATATCCATCAATTAATAACCAAAGTTAAGACATACTTAGATAATAATATACTCATACTTGGTGACTTCAACCTAGCGCTTTCAACCTAGCGCTTTCTACACTCGATAGGTCTTCTAAGCACAACATCTCCAAAGAAACAAGAGCATTAAATGATACACTGGACCAGATATTTTCACAGATATCTACAAAACTTTACATCCAAACTCAACTGAATGCACATTCTTCTCAGGTGCACATGGAACTTTCTCCAGAAAAGACCACATACTGGGTCAAAAATGAGGTCTGAACTGATAACAAAAGATTGGGATCCTCCTCTGTGTATTCTCAGACGATAATGCCTTGAAATTAGAACTAAATCAAAACAAGAAGTTTGGAAGGACTTCAAACACGTGGAGGTTAAGGACCATCGTGCTAAAAGATGAAAGGGTCAACCAGGAAATTAAGGAAGAATTAAAAAGATTCATGGAAACTAATGAGAATGAAGATACAACCGTTCAAAATCTTAGGGATACAGCAAAAGCAGTCCTGACGGGGAAATACATCGCAATACAAGCATCCATCCAAAAACTGGAAGGAACTCAAATACAAAAGCTAATCTTATACATAAAGGAGCTAGAGAAAAAAAAGCAAATAGATCCTACACCCAGCAGAAGAGGAGAGTTAATAAAGATTCGAGCAGAACTCAACGAAATCCAGACCAGAAAAACTGTGGAACAGATCAACAAAACCAGGAGTTGGTTCTTTGAAAGAACTAATAAGATAGATAAATCATGAGCCAGCCTTATTAAAAAGAAGAGAGAAAAGATTCAAATTAATAAAATCATGAATGAGAAACAAGAGATCACCACCAACACCAAGGAAATACATACGATTTTAAAAACTTATTATGAGCAGCTATACACCAGTAAATTAGGCAATCTAGAAGAAATGGACGCATTTCTGGATAACCACAAACTACAAAACTGGAACAGGAAGAAATAGAAAACCTAAACAGGCCAATAACATCAGAGGAAATTGTAGCAGTCATCCCAGATGGCTTCCCAGGGGAATTCTATCAAACGTTTAAAGAAGAAACCATATGTATTCTACTAAAGCTGTTTTGGAAAGATAGAAAGAGATGGAGTACTTCCAAACTCATTCTACGAGGCCAGCATCACCGTAATTCCAAAACTAGACAAAAACCCCACCAAAATGGAGAAATATAGACAAATATCCCTGATGAACATGGATGCAAAAAGTCTCAACAAGATACTACCCAATAGGATCCAACAGTACATTAAGAAGATTATTCAACATGACCAAGTAGGATTTATCCCCGGGATGCAAGGCTGGTTCAACAGTTGTAAAACAATCAATGTGATTCATCATATCAGCAAGAGTAAAACAAGAACCATATGATCCTTTCAATAGATGCAGAGAAAGCATTTGAGAAAATACAGCATCCATTCCTGATCAAAACTCTTCAGAGTGTAGGGATAGAGGGATCATTCCTCGACATCTTAAAAGCCATCTACGAAAAGCCCACAGCATATATCATTCTCAATGGGGAAGCACTGGGAGCCTTTCCCCTAAGACAGGAACAAGACAGAGATGTCCACTCTCACCACTGCTATTCAACATAGTACTAGAAATACTAGTACTAGCCTCAACACAGTACTAGCCTCAGCAATCAGACAGCAAAAAGAAATAAAAGGCATTCAAATTGGCAAAGAAGAAGTCAAACTCTCCCTCTTCGCCAATGACATGATTCTCTACTTAGAAAACCCAAAAGCCTCCACCCCAAGATTGCTAGAATTCAAACAGCAAGTGGGCAGTGTGGCAGGATACAAAATCAATGCCCAGAAGTCAGTGGCATTTCTATACACTAACAATGAAACTGAAGAAAGGGAAATGAAGAGTCAATCCCATTGACAATTGCACCCAAAAGCATAAGATACCTAGGAATAAACCTAACCAAAGAGGTAAAGGATCTCTACCCTAAAAACTATAGAACACTTCTGAAAGAAATTGAGGAAGACACAAAGAGATGGAAAATAATCTATGCTCATGGATTGGAAGAATTAATATTGTGAAAATGTCAGTGTTACCCAGGGCAATGTACACGTTTAATGCAATCCCTATCAAAATACCATGGACTTTCTTCAGAGTTAGAACAAATTATTTTAAGATTTGTGTGGCATCAGAAAAGACCCCGAATAGCCAGGGGAATTTTAAAAAAGAAAACCATATCTGGGGGCATCACAATGCCAGATTTCAGGTTGTACTACAAAGCTGTGGTCCTCAAGACAGTGTGGTACTGGCACAAAAACAGACACATAGATCAATGGAACAGAATAGAGAATCCAGAAGTGGACCCTCAACTTTATGGTCAACTAATATTTGACAAAGGATGAAAGACTATCTACTGGAAGAAAGTCTCTTCAATAAATGGTGCTGGGAAAATTGGACATCCACATGCAGAAGAATGAAACTAGACCACTCTCTTTCACCATACACAAAGATAAACTGAAAATGGATGAAAGATCTAAATGTGAGACACGATTCCATCAAAATTCTAGAGGAGAACATAGGCAACACCCATTTTGAACTTGGCCACAGTAACTTCTTGCAAGATACATCTACGAAGGCAAAAGAAACAAAAGCAAAAATGAACTATTGGGACTTCATCAAGATAAGAAGCTTTTGTATAGCAAAGGATACAGTCAACAAAACTAAAAGACAACCTACAGAATGGAAGAAGATATTTGCAAATGACATATCAGATAAAGGGCTAGTTTCCAAGATCTATAAAGAACTTATTAAACTCAACACCAAAGAAACAAACAATCCAATCATGAAATGGGCAAAAGACATGAAGAGAAATCTCACAGAGGAAGACATAGAGATGGCCAACAAGCACATGAGAAAATGCTCTGCATCACTTATCATCAGGGAAATACAAATCAAAACCACAATGAGATACCAGCTCACACCAGTGAGAATGGGGGACATTAACAAGGCAAGAAACCATAAATGTTGGAGAGGATGTGGAGAAAGGGGAACCCTCTTGCACTGTTGGTGGGAATGTGAACTGGTGCAGCCACTCTGGGAAACTGTGTGGAGGTTCCTCGAAGAGTTAAAAATAGATCTGCCCTAAGACCCACCAATTGCACTGCTGGGGATTTACCCCAAAGATACAGATGCAATGAATCGCCGAGACAGGTGCGCCCCATTGTTTATAGCATCAATGTCCACAATAGCCAAACTGTGGAAGGAGCCTCGGTGTCCATCGAAAGATGAATGGATAAAGAAGATGTGGTTTATGTATACAATGGAATATTAGTCAGCCATTAGAAATGACAAATACCCACCTTTTGCTTCGACGTGGATGGAACTGGAGGGTGTTATGCTGAGTGAAAAAAGTCACTCGGAGAAGGACAAACATTATATGTTCTCATTCATTTGGGGAATATAAAAAATAGTGAAAGGGCATAAAGGGGAAAGGAGAAAAAAAGAGTGGGTAATATCAGAAAGGGAGACAGAACATGGAAGACTCGTAACTCTGGGAAACGACCTAGGTGTGGTGGAATGTGAGGAGGGCGGGGGGTTGAGGTGACTGGGTGGGGGGCACTGAGGTGGGCACTTGATGGGATGAGCACTGGGTGTTATTCTGTGTGTTGACAAATTGAACACCAGTAAAAAATAAATTTTTTATTTAAAAAAACGAAAAAAAAAAGAAATTGCATTCTATGTATCTTAAATCTGTGGCACACTGGGATATTAAATAAAATGAATAAATTCTTAGCTAGGACATATTTTTTCCTTTTTATTGGAGTTTAATTTGCCAACATATAGCATAACACCCAGTGCTCATCCCATCAAGTGCTCCCCTCAGTGCCCATCACACAGTCATCCCCACCCCCCGCCCACCTCTTTTATCATAACAATATTTCTGTTGTAACAGCTATCAAAGTAGTTACTCAGTACATGAGATAAACCCAATTTCTCTCCCTGGAATTTATACTATTTATGTTTTTCATCCTCCCCAGAGGCTAATCAACTGATAGTAGGGACTTTGGGGAGAGTCAGCTATAGGACTTAGATGAAAATGCTCTGGTGATCAGGTGAGCAGGTCAATTGAAAGACAGAAACAACTAGCTCAACACAAAACATTCTGGGCATATTAGAACTGGAGTATTATTTTTTAAGACAAATAATGACATAGGCTACGTAAGGCAGGGTGACATATGTTTTGTTTGCTTATGCAGGCTTTCCAAGCTACATCAAAGATTTTGCACTGTTTTTCTCTAATGGAAGAGGAAAAGTCTCTTTATTCAGAACAGAGCCCAGCACAGAATTTTTTAATTTTTTTTAAATAATTAATTTATTTTTTATTTTTGTTCAATTTGCCAACATACAGAATAACACCCAGTGCTCATCCCGTCAAGTGCCCCCCTCAGTCCCCGTCACCCATTCACCCCCACCCCCTGCCCTCCTTCCCTTCCACCACCCCTAGTTGTCTATATATAGAGAGAGTAAAACCTTCCTTAGAAGGGTGGGGGATATTGGACCTCCAAGAGTCACTGAAATTTGCCTCTATCAGAAGGGTGGTTACAGGTTGCATAAGAGTCATAAAAGGGAAAAAAAATTTTTTTCCCAAGGTGGAGGTGGGGAGAGGAGTTACTGTAGAGAAAAATGAGTATACTGGCTGCAGTAGTCAGTGCTCTCCAGAGAAATAGAACCAATAGGAGATTTTATATTTGTGTATGCATGTATATGTGCATGTGTGTATTATAAACACATATATATACAAAAAATTCATTATAAGGAATTGCCTTATACAATTTAGAGGCTGACAAGACCCAAGGCCTACAGTCAGCAAGATGAAGACCCAGAAGAGCCAATGGCATAGTTTCAGTCCAAGTCCAATGGTCTGAGAACTTGAAGAACTGATATATACCATCATAGAGTCCAAAGGCCAGCAGTCTTGAGACCTAGGTAGAGTCAATATTTTAGTTTGAGCCCAAAGGCAAGAAAAAAATGATGTCCCAGCTTCAAGGCAGTAAGACAGAAAGAGCTCCCTCTTACTTGCACAGTTGGCCTTTTTGTTTTATTATCATCCTTTAACTAATTGGGTGAGGCCCACCCACATTAGAAAAGATAATCTATTTTGCTCAATCTACCAATTAAAATGTGAATCTCATCCCCTAACACTCTCACTGGCACAGCCAGAATAATGTTTGACCAAATATATGGGCACTTGATGATCCAGTAAAGTTGATACATAAAATTAACCATCACACTGGTTTTAAGTCATTAAAGTGGTGGCTGCTACAACTAATCCTCCTAACATAACACTCCTAGGCCAGGTAGGAAATGGTTATGTGGAAAAATTGCAACTGCTAATTGATAGAACAGTAATATAATGGCTGCAAGGCCTCACTGCATATTTTCCCATAAAGAACTGCTGAAGCAGAGCTCCTTATAGTAACCAACTGAGTAGTAGACTCAGTAGAATTGTATGAGTAAATACTTCTTAAACATTGCTTCTAAGAATGAGTCTTACCCTCACACTGTATATTAGAAAGATACTAACCAAAAAATAGTAAATGTCTGACCTCCCTCTACTATAGTCCAGAACTACTTAAGCAACTGACAGGGAAAAAAGTCATCTAAAGCAGCATAGAAGTCAGAAATTTCTGTGATTCCCCTAAATTAAAGGCCTGTATAGAAATGGGAATTCTCATTGAAAGAATTATCGCTAACCACAATACAAACACTTAGCCCATTCTCCTCTCTACCACTGTCCAAGAGGAAGTAAGTGTCCAATTAACTTTTTAAGGGAAAAATACAGATCCTTAAATAAGACATAAAGCCTACAGAATAATAGAAGGTAGAGAAACAAAAGATAGATTTAAATAGAGGACCTATACAAAAAGAGAAAAAAACAATTTCAAGAAAAATGAAAAGTGTTGATAACACTGTATTATAGAATTGAAATTCGCTAAGAGAGTAGAGAACCTAAATATTTTCCCCAAACAATAAATAAGTAAATAATTATGTGAGGTAATGGATATATAAATTACTAGAAGTGGGAATCCTTTCATAATATATACATATATCAAGTTACGATGATGTACGTTTTAAACATTTGAATATTTTGTCAATTATATTTCAATAAAGCTAAAAAAATAAAATAAAAGTAAAAAACCATGAGGGATGCCTAACTCTGGGAAACAAACAAAGGGTTGTGGAAGGGAATAGGGGGAGATGGGGTGACTGGGTGATGGGCACTAAGGAGGGCATTGATGGGATGAGCACTGGGTGTTATACTATATGTTGGCAAATTGAATTTAAAAACAATTTTATTTTATTATTATTTTTTAAAACAATTTTAAAAAATAAAGGCTATTCTAAGGTTTAAAATAAATAAAAACAAAAGTGAAAAAGGAAGGCAGAAGAATTGCTAGCTTTGAAGAAGGGGTTCATGAACCAAGGTATGTGAGTGGCTCTAGGAGCTGGAACAGCCCTCAGCTGACAGCCAGCCAAGGAAATGGAGACATCACCCTGCAACTTCAATGGGCAAGGAAACAATGTTCTCCTAGCACTTCCAGAAGGGAACCCAGCTGTGCTAACGCCTAATGAGACCCATACTGGACTTCTGACCTACAGAAATGTAAGATAATAAATTTGTGATATATTAAGCTGCTAAATGTATAGTGATTTGTTACCACAGCAAGAAAAACCTATTGCACACCAGTGGTGTGTAGAAAGTAGAGGAAGAAAGAGAAGGAACATGGTGCAGAGGAAAATAAAACAAATGTTATTTGACTTGTCCTGAGTGCAGACTCTTGATTATACCCAACTTTTAATTATATAAAATCACAATCTCTAGAATGGCTAGAATCAGGAAGACAGACAATAAGTACTCACAAATATATAGAGAAATGGAGCCCTCCTATTTTGCTGGTGGGAATATAAAACGGTTCAGCAGCCACTTTAGAAAACAATCTGGCACTTTCTAAAGAGACCAAACAGTTATCAGGGCAGCCCGGCGGGGGCGGGGGCGGGGGCGGGGGCGGGGGGGGGGAGTGCTCAGCAGTTTAGCACCACCTTCAACCCAGGGCCTGATGGCTCGGCTTGGCTCGAGACCCGGGATCCAGTCCCACCTCGGGCTCCCTGCATGGGGCCTGCTTCTCCCTCTGCCTGTGTCTCTGCCTCTCTCTCTGTGTGTCTCATGAATAAATAAATAAAATCTTTAAAAAAAAACAGTGGAAATCTAAATCACACAAAATTTTCCTTTTCTATTACCTTTTTTTTTTTTTTGTCGTTGCATAGTCAAGTGTGCTGTAATCTGTAAAGACATATTGGATCTTGTGGAGGGCAATGAGAGAGAGTAGACAGGAGAAATGCTGGGTTCCTTTTATTTCAGTATTATTTAAAATAGAATGTTATAGACTTGTCTGAAGGATTTAACAACTACAGAAAACGTATCTTGCTGATTACTAACATGAGAACTTGAAATCTTGAAGATTGTAAAAAAGGCATTAAGTATGTTCAACATTAAAATGGGCACTTGACGGGATGAGCACTGGGTGTTATTCTATATGTTGGCAAATTGAACACCAATAAAAAATAAATTTATAAAAAATAATAATAAAATTTATTCTGATGTCTATATTTGGTATGTTTGAATTTTTTCAGGCATCGTCTGCCACTGTGGGTGCTACTCTTAATGTATTTTGTATCTCTATAAAAACAGTAATCTCTGTGGGATAGTCATTTCTCAGCAGGGATTTTTAGAACTAGGTTGATTGGTAAACTTATCTTACCCAATTTAAAATTAAAAATAATCCTTCTGAGACTTCCAATAGGCCTTTGACAGGAAGAGAAGATACTCTTTTTTTCTTTAATCTCCAAGAAAAATGGGAAACTCTAGTCACCCATAAAGAAGGGAAGAGTCAAGGGGACTCTCCAAATGGGAAATAAGTTGACACAACATATGTGGCATCAGGAAGGACTGTCATTAAGGTATCCCTGTGCAGAGACATAGACAATGGATCTCTGATAGCTAGTTTCAAAATTTCCTTTTTCTATCTGATAATTTCCTTCTCCTATTCCCAAATCATCAGTAAAATTTTGTTAAGCATGAGTCAGATCTTAGCTGTGTTTTAGGGGCTTACTTTTTGGTGTGATATGTTAATTTTTAATGTAATGTGGATTTGTGTAAGTAGCAGCAACAAAGAGAAGTGGTTTTGAGACAGCACAATATGACCAGAGGAAAGGTCTGAAGCACTTGCCCTAAGAAAGCACTGATAAGTGACAAGCAGGCACACTTTTGGAACAAATAACAGAGCACTCTTTAGTTTTCTCAGTAATACTTAGGAAAGGAAACTAGCAGAGACTAGTGAAGTTACTTGAGGGAATGAAGGCTGAGGTTAGGTTATTTGGGTATTAAAGGGAAAGGTGACCACTGAAGGTAAGAGAGGTTAGAAAATCCTGTTTTATAGTAATTGCTAATTACCCAAAAAATCGAAAGGGAAAGCAGCATGGTTTTGTGAACTTTCCACTATGACCTATCGTGTGACCTTGGATAGTGCTTACATACAATGAGCCCAAGATTTCTTATCTATGAAATGAGAAAGTATTAATCTTGACTTAATATTTTGCTAGTGTCAACATTACTGGAATTCAGGTTTGTTCTTAAGGAGACCACTGTGAAGAGCCAAACACTGCACAAATGATCTTAATATTAATACATTATTTTAAAGATTAGCCTCCAATAGTGTGTAGTTCAAATATGCGCCCATACAGCACCTTCATAATTCTTTATGTTTTCTGACTCCACAGCTGCACATAATTGTCTATAATTATTCCTATTTCCCCCACTATACTTTTTCTGATCACAACAGTTAAGTTTCGGTCATTATATAAAATTTAGAATCCCAAAATGACTATAAATTACTGAAAAACGGGCAGCCCGGGCTCAGCGGTTTAGTGCCGCCTTCAGCCCAGGACGTGTTCCTGGAGACCCGGGACTGAGTCCCACGTCGGGCTCCCTGCATGGAGCCTGCTTCTCCCTCTGCCTCGATCTCTCATTCTCTCTCTCTCTCATGAATAAATAAATAAAATTTTAAAAAATTATAAAAGAAATTACTGAAAAACCCATTAGAGATAACTAGTATCAACATTTTTGTACTATATATAATTTACATATATATGCATAAATTTCCATATTTCTGGGACCATTTTCATTAAACAGTTTACCTTGGCTATCTTTCAATGTCAGTATAGATCTACATTATTACCTTAAATACCTTTATATTATTCAACTATATAAATAAATAATAACATAAATTGAATCCCATCTTTTTGGATATTTCACCTGTTTCTGACATTTCAGTATTATAAGCAATACTGAATTGAACATTCTTATAATTGGTTTTGCGATTATTTTCAAATTAAGATAAATTCCTTGAAGATTTTCTGGGTCAAGGAGTAGGTACATTTTAAAGGTTTTGATTAAGTACTGCCAAATGATACTCCAGAAAATATGTACTAACTTCTTCGCTTGCAGCATGTGACAAGGAATTTTCTTCACATTATAGAACAACGATGGGAAATTTTAAATTTTGTCAACAAAATAGGCAAATAGCAGTGTCTCACTGTTATTTTAATTGTCATCTTTTTTATTAGTAGTACAGGTAAGATTTTTCATATTTATTAGCCCAAAGGCTAATATACGTATAAAATATTTTTCTGAATTGACTCTTTTACAAGTAGTTTTCTCCTAAATTTGTTCATTTATTTTATATATTGTTTTATAAATGTGTTTGGTTTTAAATTGAGAATATCAAGACAGATCCCAACATTAGATGAGGAATGTCACCCAGTATTCTCTCTTCTACCTTCTCTTAGATGCAAGGTGTCCATAAAACAACTATCACAGAACAGGTTGCTGGACAGAGAAGACAGGCCAATTAAAGGATCTTAAACATCAACAAATTCTGGCATTTTAAAAAATATCACATAATACATTTTTGGTAGATGGAGATTTTGTTAATCTACTCTAACAAAACTTTAACTCAACTGCATTTTACTATACACACCTTTTATTTACTAAAAATTTTAAGAAAATACAGAACTTTAAGCATATTTAACATCAAATAAATTTCTGCATCAAATAAAACAACTAAATATTCTCTTTTCACATATAAATATTATGGTAATTGAGGCATGCCAATACCATTTGTGATCTCTTGCTTCCTCATAAAATTATCTTAAAATGAAAATCAAATTACTGAGATGATACTTCTTTGAAAGTGTTGTTTAAGACATTGCATTTGTTTTGTTGGGTCTTGTAAAGTTGTTTTTCCCCACTATTAGAATTGTGAGAATATTTAACAACACAACTTAAATCTAAATACATTTGAAAAGACCTAACTTAATTCTAAAACCATTGTCTAGAAATCAACCAGGGATTTTCCCAAACTAGAGAAATTTCTAATATATTACTATGTGCTGCTTAGGGATTCTTGCTTTAGTATAGAGTCAGTTACAAAAAGTCAGGATTCATCTTCCTAAAGCCTCATCATCTATACAGATTTTTAAAAATAGCTACGTTCTTTCTCTAACCCTTCAGCTTAATTAAATACAGCTGCAGGCTTTGCATAAAGTAATTTCAAACAACTAATTGGCAACCTGCTGACATGGTAATTAGGCTATGAAACTCCAATTCTTCCAATATTTGAAAGTATATTACATTTGTTGAAATGTTTTCCTTGCACCATGAACCCAGCCAAAAATAACAACAAAAATTTTAAGTGACTCATTTGTCCTAGTGCTTTTCCGTTTTGTTTTTCAACCCCAAAACTGAAGAAGTCTATTAAAACTTGAATTCTACTAAAATAATTATAAGCATTGCATCTTATTCCCATAATCCTTTGTTACTGGATTTAAGGAAACATTTTTCCCTAAAGCAAGATAGGCTGGTGTAAGTTAATACCAATTTCAGCCTTAGGATCTAACATCATGATATTTACCTGAAGTTGTAAATAGTGGTTATAGTTAAAGGAAAATATTACATGAAGTATATTTACTTTCCTCAAATTTCATTCTTTATGGGGTGTGGTGCAGATATTTTAAGTAGATGCCATCTGATATGATGTTCACTGCCTTTCACTTCTCACCTCTTATGTTCTCTTAAACTTTTGCAAGCAATTTTTAAAAATAAACTTCCTGACCAAAAGAACATTTTTAGAAACCATGGCAAAACTAGAAGAGATTATATAGAAAGCATCTCACCTGGAAATAGTTTGTAAATCCATATTTTACATAGAAATAGGCAACTGGGGTCTGGAAATGATCCATTTGCATTCAATATTACTAAAGAAAGAGTTTATGTCATAGACTTTTCAAAAGGAAACAATTGGGTAGAGGACTGGCTCTAAAGAAATGGATACAAATTAAAAATGATCTTGAAAGACTGAAAACATAGTAATGATGCAGGCAGGTAATTATTTACCAGGAACTTATTTAGGGAGGAAAAATCTAAGAACAGGAGTAGTTACATGATATCCATGAAAAACGATTTTTTTTCCTTGAAGATGGACACACTTGGAGAGTGAATACCGATTGTAAAATCTTTAATATCGTGATACGTTACCTGGAATTCCAACTAAAACTCACTTATCCTAATTATAACAATAACAATAATATTATTTAAATAGTAACTACATGCCAATTGGTATGCTAAGTATTTGATAAACAATATCTCATTGAAGCCTTACAATAATTCCATGAAATAGGAAGATAACAGCCTCATTTTATAGATATGAAAAACAAAAAGGAGAGGGGTTATGCAATCCATATAAGGTCACAGAGCCAATAAGTGATAAAAGTGGAAGTCAAGGGGATCCCTGGGTGGCTCAGCGGTTTAGCCCCTGCCTTCGGCCCAGGGCGTGATCCTGGAGTCCCGGGATCAAGTCCCACATCGGGCTTCCTGCATGGAGCCTGCTTCTCCCTCTGTCAGTGTTTCTGCCTCTCTCTCACACATCTCTGTGTTTCTCATGAATAAATAAAATCTTTAAAAAAATGTGGAAGTCAAAACAAGGCCTAATACAAACTTCCTTTTTTTTTTTTTATTGGAGTTCAATTTGCCAACATATAGCATAACACCCAGTGCTCATCCCATCAAGTGCCCCCCTCAGTGCCCGTCACCCAGTCACCCTCCCATTACAGACTTCTAATCCCTACTTTCATCCTCTACAATGCCAGATCCTATAAATATCCCTTTGGGTTCTGCTCAAGGATGCTGAGGAGTAAATCACTTTACACCTTCTTTTCCCTTTTTACATCTACTGACTTAAAAGAATCTTTATTGTTGTTGACTACAGGAAAACAGACAGGGAATGATGAAGATATAAGAAGTTGGAAAGGTAAAAGAAATCTTTAATAGATCATTCTGCATTTAATTAAAATATACATTTACTAAGCCAGTTTTCATCATACCCCTGAATACGATGGATACCACCCAGATCCTAAACCCTATCCAGTGGTCTAATTAAGCAAGAAACATTGAAAAAGCTATTCAGACATGATCTACAAGTGAATTGAGGGCACACCACTGTTAGATAAGATGAAATTCTTAGTCTTCCTCTATAGATGGACAACCCCTTTGCCTCCAGGTTGTACTTATTATTTCTTTACAGCTTTCCTTGGGCCCTTGTGTAGTCCTGAGAATGGACAAGGAAGATGCTTTCCTAATTGGCATAGCATGGTAGAAAGTGGTACAGTAGAGCAGTTAAGAACATAAACTCAAGCCACAGCCAAGTTTTTTTTTTTTGTATTTTTTAATTTTTATTTATTTTATTTTATTTTTTTTATTGGAGTTCAATTTGCCAACATATAGCATAACACCCAGTGCTCATCCCATCAAGTGCCCCCCTCAGTGCCCATCACCCAGTTACCCCCACCCCCCGCCCGCCTTCCTTTCTACCACCCCTTGTTAGTTTCTCAGAGTTAGGAGTCTCTCATGTTCTGTCTCCCTTTCTGATATTTCCCACTCATTTTTTCTCCTTTCCCCTTTATTCCCTTTCACTATTTTTTATATTCCCCAAATGAACGAGACCATATAATGTTTGTCCTTCTCCGATGGACTTATTTCACTCAGCATAATACCCTCCAGTTCCATCCACGTCAAAGCAAATGGTGGGTATAAGACAGCCAAGTTTAAAGCCTGGCATTGTCATTTAACCATTTGTGTGAGCTTGGAAAAACTACTTAACCTCTCTGTACCTCAGTTTCTCCATTTGTTAAATAGAGATAATAATTGTACCTAATTAAGACTGTAGCAAGAATTACATAAATAATAATTTATATATTCCTGGTACATAGTAAGCATCACATAAGCATTTTCTACTGATACTATTAAACTTTCAAATTTTATGAAGACCTTGTAATTCCTTCTTTCATCCCTATGGGAGGTTCTGTCCACTGGCAGTCCTGTTTGCTTTTCTCCCAGTTTTATTCTTCTATAGCATAGTCACAGATCAGTTGTTAACATACTGGAATAGTAGTCAGCAATAAAAAGAACAATTTATTGATACAGGTACAACTTGAATGGATGTTAAAATAATTTTGCTGAATGAAAACAGGTCAATCTCAAAAAGTTACATACTGTAAAATTCCATTTACATAACCATCTATATAACTTTTTCATTTCAATACTGAAAACAAATTAATGATTGCCAGACATTAGGGACAAGAGGGAAGACGTTAGTCTGAGGGAGTTAGTTTGTGATCATGGAACAGTTCTGAATCTTGATTGCAGTAGTATGAATCTGTACATGAATCTGTACATGTGGTAAAACTTCATAGAACTACACACATACACACATCCATGCATGCCCACAGAGGAATGCACATAAAATGTGGCAGAATCTGAATAAGGTCTGTAGATTTTACCAATGAAAATTTCCTGGTTTGGGTATTGTACTATAGTCATATAAGGTATTACCATTTGGGACAGCTGAGGGTAGGGTACACAAGACTTTCCTGTACTATATTTGCAACTTTCTATGAGTTCTTTAATTGTCTTAAAAAAGTTTTTTTAACAAGTTTCTTTTTTAATGTAAGGGGATGCTTTTACTAATGAAGATGGGCTAATTTACATATTTAGCCAAAGCCAAATTCACCAAACTGATATTTTAGGAACAATAATTAGGGGAGTTGTTAATAGCTGTGTTGCAGAAAAAGTTTTCTGAGGTCAATACATTTAGAGAACATTATATATGCCCCTCTTAGAGATCCTTTTCTACATTGCTCTATGGTTCTCAATCCTGCATGTGCAACAGAATCATCAGAATAAAAGATAAAGGCAGAAATCATCTTCAGATCAAAGAAACAGTCACAATCACAAGCAACGCACACGGGAAAGAATATCTTTTAGTTTGAGGAAATTTTAACACAAAAAAAATGCTGGACTATGAGTTAATGCTTGCTTTAACAGGTCTTGGGCAGTGTACAGATTTCCTTAAAGAGTTCAAGCCCTGAATATTTGATTTAGGCCTGTGGCAGATAATGAAAGTAGCAAAAACACCCTTTTTAGAAACATCTCCATACTACAGAACAAAAGGGGAGCTGAAGTAAAGAAGAAAAGTATACCATCGTATCATCTTTATATTCTGGAGATTGCTTCAATATGAGAAAGACAAGCAACAAATAAATACAGATGCTGGCCAGTAAGTTGAGCAGAAATTAACTACTACATCACTACAGAACACCTCTAACTCAAGACATTTCACTTAGTCATACTGATCTACATTCATTCCAAAGCTGGCAATGAACAGAACAACATAAATTGAGAAAAATGGCCTCAGGCAGAGGATATAGCAATTTAGAGAAGAATAGGAGACAAACCTGAATTGAAGCTTCTGAGATGCTCAAGCTCATTTCTTCTTACCTTTTCACACATCACACTTTAGGAAACAGTTGCCTCCATTCAAAGCTTAAAGATAGGGACAACACTTAAGCATAGATGATTTAAAAATAAGCAAAAAAGCATACGCAAAAGGCAGACTAAGGAAGGAGAAACTAAGGAACAAGTTCGGAATATTTTCGAGAAGCCTATTTTAACAGGGAAACTTTAAAATTCTACTGAAGGATATAAGAAGACTTGATTAAATGGAAAGACACATCTTGTCACTAGATAAAAGGACTGAATAAGATGCAATTCTTGATTCCCTATAAATTTATCTATAAATTCAAACAAACTCCAATCAAAATATCCGTAGACTTTGGGGAGGGAGCCTGAAAAAAAAAAATACTGCAGCACATCTGGAAAAATAAATAGGTGAAAATATCCAAAAAAATCTGAAAAATAAATTTTTTAAGGTTCTTTTCTTACCAGATAATAAAATGTATATCAGAGATTTGTTTGAAAAGATTTATGCTGGCACAAGAATAACCATTTTGAACAAAACAGGCAAGGAGTAGGCCCAAAGACATGAGGCAATGAATTATATAATAAAAGTGAAAAAAAAATAAAAGTGGCAAATAATTACATTGGATATTTAATATCCAATTAATGGTGTTTTTTTTAAAAAAAATTATTTATTTGAGAGAGAGAGAGAGAGGTGCACAAGCAAGCAGGGAGAGGGGCAAAGGGAAAGACCTCTTTCAAGCACACCAGGCCCTGGGCTCAGGGCCTGAGGCTGGGCTTAATCCCAATACCCATGAGCTCATGACCTGAGCAGAAACCAAGAGTCAGACACTTAACTGATTTGAGCCACCCAGACATCCCTCAATAAATGGTGTTGAAACAACTGGTGAGTTGTGTTGAGAGAAAAAAAAAGTGGTAGAGCTACCTCAATATTTTCATCAAAATTATTCCAGAAGGGTTAAAGCATTAAATGAAACTATAAGAGTCCTGTAAGAAAATATGAGCAATTTTCAAAAATGATCTTGATGTGGACAGGTCTTTGTAAGCCAAATACCCAAAATCTATTATGGGAGAAAAAAAGGATAAATGTGACTGTATTAACATAAAAATTCTGCAGGGACAAAGAATGAAAAAAAATCAAAAGAGAAAATGTTTCAACATACACAACATTTTTCTTTAATTCAAAGACAGTGATTATCATTACTAATCAATTAGAAAAAGATGTTCCTAACCTAAATGCCCATGATAAGAAGCTGATGCAAAAATTATGGTATATCCATTTCATATATGTTAAAACAAAGTATACTAAATGAAAAGTGATAGTGATAGAATAGTAGTTACATTAATAAAGCTATAGACATTTTCAGGTAAAGTGTGGTTATCTTTGAAGGCAGAATTGTTTTAAAATAATTTTTAGGCTTTTCAGTATATTTTCCAAATTTTCTATAATGAATATATTTTATAATCAGAATATATAATAAAACAGTGATAAAGTGACAATTTTCAGTGAAGCATAGTGCAAAGAAAATATACTTCATCACCTTAGCTTACATAACTCATGAGCACAAGTGAGTAAACCACTTGCAAACAGTAACTTTTATCAGCACTACAAGAGAAAAACAGCTTCATTATGTTTAATTTTTTCTTTATAAATCCATGTGTCACGCAAAAATTTTAAAAAGTAATCCAGGAGACTTCATATTAATGTGTTTTTGAAAATTCTTAACTCTAGGCTACTTTATTCAAATGATAAAATTTTGTAAGGTACCATACCACAACAAATCACATTTTTACAGCACCATAATGAAGGCACATCTGGTACAAGTTGATGTAAACTCTCCTACTTCTGAGCTGGAGGCAAAACACACACTTGGATTGGTTCTCCAAGGATGTTTTTCCCCCAAGTAAATATTAGCTTCAGTGAAGAGTTCTAGTAATTTTTCCACTCTCTAAAAGCTATCTCTCACACACACACAAATCATAAGGACTAAACTACATAGCAATAAGCAAAGATGCTTTAGAGAATTTTTGTTCTGCATCTCTTGAAGAAAAATATACTTCTAAATGCTATGTATTTTAATACTTAAATATTTCATTTTAATTTAAAAAAATACTCTTCAAAAACCACAAAACAACATGTGAAGTAATCCACAAGTGTACTGAAATTATTTACTGCTGGTTGTCCTAATACATGCACTAGTGGGCACAAACACCTACATCAAAGGAGGGTTTACACTTTTTCTCAAGAGCCTGCAATTCCTTTTCAAATTTGGCTCCTATCTTATCACATTATCCCTTAAGTTTTTTGAGGACAAGGGCACCAGTACCTCTAGACTCCGACATAACGGATAATTGGCATCATTTGACGATCTGTATTGTCACTTTGTCCACTTAGATCGAGCTTCTTCCTTACCTTTTCCGCGGTTCCAGCTAATGCTTAGGAGGAGAAGGAAAGAGAGTGGAGGGAGAGCGGGTCCTCCTTAGTCCGGTTAGGAGCAGGAATGGAGGCAGCTGGCTTCAGCCTTGAATTACAGCAAAGGAAAAGAGCTTGCCAGAAGTAGAAGACTGAGCAAAACTCTTCTCTTGCCTCAGCCTCCTGCTCCTGAGTTCCAAGCCCAGTCGGCTCCTCCTTCTGGCACTAGTCATTGGCTGGCTAAGTATGATGGACAAAACAGCAGCCAACGAATGTGCCAGAGGTTTCTCTGCTCTAGCCACCTTCACAAGCCAAGGCGGTAGAAGCACCTACCACAAACAGCCTGCATTTCCGGAATTCCTGCTTTACTGAAGGAAAAATCTTTGACACCCTCTTTGCCCCTCCCTTTCTCCCACCCTCCCACCTACGCCTTAAACAGGAAAGGTAAAAATACCTAAACACTGTCTTTCCGCTTTGCTTCTTACACCCACCCAGCTCTAATTAACCTTTAGATTTAAGCCAAGAAGTTGTGATAAAACCTATTCAAGAGACTACTGGGAGGAAATAAACCAATCTACAAACAGGATATCTTCCTGTAGTGTGCTTCTTAATGATTTTTATATTTTGCATTTCTGCTTCTTTTTTGCAAATATTCTGAGATGCGTTCCTTTAATATTGGAAAATACAGAATGGGAAGGGGGTAAATTACTTCACTAAGTGTTCTAAGATGCGATAAAGGTTTGGCACTCCACGTAGAAGTTTTACAGGCTCTGCTGTGTTGTCTGGCAAGCACAGTATATATTTGATTTGGGAATGTCTGCAGCAGTGATCCATGTACACCATATTTACTGTAGTCTTCACTTTGGTCCTGCTACATAATTAAATCTGCTCCCATACCCTTTCTTGATGAATACAAATATCTCAGGAATAAAACAAAGGCACTGTCAAAATTGCAGTGGTGTTGCTAAAAGCAGTAATTTGCTTCCTGGTTTTGTATAAATCCTAACAACCTAAATATGCAAACATACATCATTGGTTATAGTGTCATGGATTGTAATATTTTGACACATAGATATGGGGCTGGGCTATCACTAAACAGGGATAAAAGCAAGATATCAAACCATGTATCATGGTATTTGGAAAGACTATTAGATTAATTTTATGCCTAGAAACCCAGAAATCCCCAAATCCTCCTGCCACACCTTTTTCCTTCAGGTTTTGAAGGAAAATATATGTGGATGGAGAAATGGCAAATGTAAAATAAAATACTACTTACTATTTATTGTGCCTCTGCGCCCTGTGCAAAGCTATCTGGTAAGCTGAGTTTTTTTTTTAAATTTTTTTATTTATTTATGATAGTCAGAGAGAGAGAGAGAGAGAGAGAGAGAGGCAGAGACATAGGCAGACGGAGAAGCAGGCTCCATGCACCGAGAGCCCGACGTGGGATTCAATCCCGGGTCTCCAGGATCGCGCCCTGGGCCAAAGGCAGGCGCCAAACCGCTGCGCCACCCAGGGATCCCTGGTAAGCTGAGTTTTAAGGGGCCTCCTCTTCACACAAATTTCAACCCAAAAATCTAAGGATCACCCTGTAACCAGCTGCATGGTGCTGAAGAGGTGAAAGTCTGATGCCACTTATTAAAAAAATGCCACATCTGGGAGTGTGACCTCCTCCCAAGTCAGAGCCTGAGTCACTTGCTCATCCTAGGTCATTTACCCCTCCTACTCTTGGAAGTGAAAGCAACGGCTTATATAGATGTCCTTTTTGGTAAGGCATTCCTTCTCTCTTACCCCTTCTGCCCCATCCCCACTCCTCCCCACATCCATTCTACTCCTCCCCACCCTCCTCCCTTTTCCCTCCTGCCCTTTCCCTTCCTCCCCTACCTTTCCCTTCCTTCCCCCTCCCACCCTCCTTCTTTCCCTCTTCCTTCTCCTTTTCCCTCCCTCTCTCTCCTCCCTTTGCCTTCCTGCCCTGTTCCATTTCTCTCTAACCACTTGAATGTGTATCCTCCAAAGAAGAACTAATATCTGGGAAACAGGGACACCTGGGTGGCTCAGTGGTTGAGCGGCTGCCTTCAGCTCAGAGTGTGATCCGGGATCTGGGATTGAGTCCCATATTAGGCTCCTTGCAGGAAGCCTGCCTCTCTCTCTGTGTGTGTGTCTCTCATGAATAAATAAATAAAATCTTTAAAGAAAAAGATCTGGGAAACATATCAGAATGTTAATAATAGTTCTAAATTCCTTTTAAATTTTCATTTTCCTCAGTATTTTTTACTTTTTCTAGAAGACCCACTTTTTTTATAATTAGGAAAAAATGTTAGATTTTTATAGCATGATACACTTTGACATTTATTTTAGAATGCAACAGAACATGAAAAAATATCAAATGATATAAAGTGATCATCTCAGTGAAAGACAAAATAGAACATATTATAAAGAAAATGTGGTTAGTAACTTTAGTTTACAATTACACAGTATAAGATGAGGAAACTTAAAAAATACTATGTCATATTAACACTTCAGTGGTAAACAATAATTTCATTATTATTAATTTATAGATCACTATGTCACATAAATAAGTTCAGTCATATCATATGTGGTCTTGATGGACATTCTTAAATTTATGCTAATCTTTTTTCAAGCAGTCATATTTCACTATTTAGCTGTTCTAATTAATCTAAGTACTGTATTTCTATGGCAAAGTAATGAAGGCACAGCTAGTACAAGCAAATTTAAACCTTTAGTTTTCTGGGCTGGAAAAGAAAAACCACTTGCATTGGTACTTCAGAAACTTTTTTTCAAGCAAATATTTGTCTCTATTGACAATTATGAGTTTTCACAGCTACATTCTAATAGGAACATGACAAAAGGACTTCACAAAAATCAAAACTCTGTAGCACCAAACTAGCATGCTTTAGATAACTGGCAGAATTTACATATTTGAAGAATATTACACTACAATAAGCTAAACTGATACTTAGACTCTGTTAAGACATTTTTTAGAATACCAAGAAAATATGAAAACACAAGACTGTAAGGAATGCTTGTGTTGAGTTTATAAAGAAGCCACCCTGCCCTCCCACCACCAGGGCCCCCCCCCGCCCCCCCCCCCCCCGCATCTCACATGAGCCTATATAAACCTGCTTTACTTCTGCTTGAGGTTTTGAGATGCTTGAAAATTTCTTCAGGCTGCCTCTTTTTTTATTTTCGATACTTCCTGTTTCCATAATCTTTACCATCATCATAGGTACCTTTGACTTCTCCTGTATAGTAATAGATTGATTTCAGGATGACGTTATCATGTAAAATTTGACCAATTTCAAAATCTTCATCCAGGATGGCATCTTCTCGTGGTTCTAGCTTTCCAATCTTAGGAATCTCAGGAGGGCTAAAGAAATTGAAGAATGATGCATTAGCAACCACTCTTGGCTGAATTTCAATTTCTCCACTAGCAGTTGTACGGCTCTGGGTGGTTGTCACGGTAACATCCTTTCCTCTTCTCCAATCGATTTTACAGCCTTTGCAATCTTGGATTTCCCATCCCCAAGAGAAGAAGGGATCGTTGTGATCTGGTTTTGACTTTATTATATATGTCTTGGTCAGCATCTCATTTCTGAAGTATGGATTAGGTAGAAAATAAAATTCAAACGTGTAGCTTATAGGCTGGCCAGGTTTTGAGAACTTTAGGCTAATATCTGACAAGAACTTCAAAATGGGGGCATCATACTTCTGAATCATGGGCCCAAGCTTGTCGACATTCTTTAAAACAGTCAGCCAATAGTCAGGAATGCCTTTAGGATCTTCTTTTTTAGGCTTTCCCTTACGAGCTCTTTTAAGATTTACTCTTTCTTTAGGCCTGACCTCAGAAATTCTTTTAGGAGCCTCTATTACAGCAGCCTTTGCCTTAGCCTCTGCTGCTTTAGGCTGTTTTTGATCTTCTGCATTTTGCTGGGGGACTACTTCAGGCTCTTCTTTCACTTCAGGCTTTATACCCAGAAAATCTTTAGATTCTGCGTTTTCTTCAGTCTTTGCCTCAGGAATTTCTTTTGGGACCTCGTTTTCTTCAGCCTTTACCTGAGGTTTTTCCTTAGGGTTATCATCTTCCTGCTCACTTTCTAAGGCAGGCATTTCAATAGGGCTGTCTTCCTGCACCTCCTCATCACTGCTGAACACCTCATCCTCTGAATTCCATTCATATTCTTCTTCTGTAGGTTCATATTCTGCATTGATTATTTGAAATCGCCGATCGTATAGAGGCTTATTGAGTTCGGCATATTTTCTTTCGAGATCGTGAATTGCCTTTAAGAACAGGATGTCAACCTTGTCACATTCATCTTGAATATTTCTGAGAGCCTGCACACGATTTCTAACTGCCTGAGGCAGCCGATCCACAAAACTTTTACCCAGCGGAGCCCCCCGTGCTCCTCTGGAAGGCCCAGATACCCTCTTCTTTCTATATAAGCGGCTGCGGCCACTGCCGCTGCTGCTGCTGCAACTAGTGCTGCTGCTAGAGCTATTGCTGTCCGATTCTTCCCCAGAATCACTAGACGAGCTAGCCATCTTCTCTTCAGTAACCCTTTGGGCGGCAGGTTCCGAGACCATGTTAAGATCCTCTTCTGCCATTTTGCAAACCTGCAAACCCCTTAATGTGGTGACTACCACTGAGACCGCGCGCTCAGAGATGGGCAGAAAATGACTCACGTATGCTTGGGTAGCGGCAGAGGCTGGGGC
This sequence comes from Canis lupus dingo, assembly GCF_003254725.2. Classification (NCBI taxonomy): domain Eukaryota; kingdom Metazoa; phylum Chordata; class Mammalia; order Carnivora; family Canidae; genus Canis; species Canis lupus. Next base: position 69,345,530 of record NC_064281.1, read on the forward strand.
TGAGGAGGTTGCAGCAGCGAAGGTAACAGCGCAGGGCGGGGCTGGGTTGGGCTGCGGTGATCGCGCAGACGTGGAAGCCACAATAGAGGCCTGGGCGAGAGTGGAGGTGGCAAGGCCTCTCACTGCAGCTGCGACGGACAGAGGCGTGCTGCACCTAATGGCACAGTGTAAGACTTCAAGATCTCTTCAGCGTTTAGATCGCCAGCCCCCACCCTTGCAGTCAGAACTGCCGTTAATTTAGTTCCCAGTGTGCCCTTAGATCGCGCCTCATTTGCTGGGCAAGTTTGATTGACAGGCTCTAAGCCTAATGAATGACCGAACGCACCCGCCGCCCTCCAGGCTCCACCCACCTTCCCAGACGCTCCTTGGTAGCTGAGGCACACACCGTTGGAAAACGTTTATTTCCCCTGAAAATTCTATCTTTATAGTTATATAAATCAAAAACAAGCTTAAATATGAGGTAAAAATATTAGTCATGGTTTCTAACAAGGGAAGAGGAGTATTTTTCTCCCATCATCTCATCCTGAATTCCCGTTTGGTTTGTCAGGAGCCTCTTGACAAAAATCTGTTTCTAAAAAATTGGATGAAAATACTCCAAATGGCATCATTGGGTAGATTATGGGTGATTTTAAAAAAAATCTCTTTATCTAAATATCCTTGAGCTTTATTTTTATACTAGCGAAAAAAGGGGAGTCGTTTATTGGCAAAGGGGGAAGGTGCTAGAAAGCAGGCAGAATGCATTCACGTGTCAGTTTTAATAAGTACTAGCTATCGTGTTTGGCAAGCCTGGTTTATATCCATCGACAGGGGTTGTGAACTCATGTTTCCGTGAGTCAGTTACACCATTTTTGCTATATTTCTCTTTTTAAACTGGCATATAATATATACCTAAATCTTGCTGCTGACTTGCCACTAGCTTTTCTCAATGCTTGCAACAAACTTGTAGGTGAAGTACAAGGGCATTCAAAAGTTAGGTAGTATTATTTAAAAGCAGACGGCTTGCTCTGTACTTCTGTGCTGCAGTTTTCAATTCCATGAACAGCAGGCTGGGAGGGGGTATTTGTGCTGATGAAAGTGCACCCTCTGTCAGGTTATACTTTACAATGTCATCTGCCACCAATTTCCTTCTAACATTGTAATATTCCAGCCACACTAAAGTATGATTTGCAAGTCCAGGAATATGTCAATAAACTTTTGTAAAACGAAGTTTAAAAACAGGTATCTGTTATTTTTATTTACAGGATTCTTTTCTGCTACGGAACACCTCCCTTGGTACAACCCAAAAGACCAGTGTTTACTTTTCATTAAAGGTAAGAAACATATTTAGACCATTTTTATGAATGACAAGAATTACCTATCTTTATTTGAATAAAAATTCACAGGTTCTATTACAGTCTTTTAAAAATTTAGTTAGGAGATATCTTGATATTTCTGTGGAAGCAAAAAGACCCATAGAGATGATTTGATATATTAATGTATAAAATAGCCTGATTAATTACATTCAGTGTCTAAACCGACTCATAGAATACAAGCAATAAATTAAAATATAAAATACGATGAATTATCACTTCAAATGAAGAAAAATATTAAAGTTTGATTAACATTTGTGTTACTTCTTATAGAATTTGTGCTTTGTCATTTAGTCATATATTTTTAAAAAGTTAGAGAACACTTGTCTATTTTGTAAATAAATTTACTTTTATTGTTTATTTCTAATTTTCAAGATATATTAGCATTGTAAAGAAAAAATATAGAAAATTACAATGATGGTAAAAAACATAATCTTAACAACCAAATGATAACCATTGTTAGCATTTTGATACATTTCCATCAAGAAATTTCTTTGTGCATCTACACACTGGCTTGTTTATATAAACTGTTCTCTAAATAAAACATATGTTTTGTAATCTGCTCACTTATCAGTTGTAGCTATATTTTCATGGTAAATGATCAACATCTAATTTTAAAATAGATACATATTCCATGGAAATATTTGGCGTAACTTATTTAACCAGATTTCTGTTGTAGAGCAGCTCCTTTCCACACCATTTCTCCACTAGCATATACTTTTTTTCCATTATAAAAAAATTATCCCTGGATACCTACTATATGCATTTGTGAAAATTAGACCTAAGATGAATTCCTAGAAATGGGAGTGTTGGAAAAAAATGTGTGTTCATTTTATTCTTTGACACATATTGCCAAACTTCTCCCCAGAAAAGTTATCACAATTTACAGTCCTACCAACAATGCCTAAGAGTCATTTATTTAGTCATTCAACTGGTTATTTTTTTGTGCCAGGCACATGTGGTAGAGGATGATAATATAATGGTGAATAAAACTTAACTATGTGTGTATTCTTTCATTTCATAATTTTAATCAAAACGTATACTATGGAAACAAGAATTTAAATCAGTGAGGTTATGCCATAAATATTGTTCTGCAACTTTATTATTTTCATTTAAAATTATAGATAAACTTTTTTGTAATGAATGCTCTTATATTTTGATAGTACTATAGTGGTTTCATTTTGTACCATCAGTAAATAGTATTTTGAAGTAAGCAATGACTTACTGATTCAGATATTTTTTAAAATATATTTTTATTAGCTAGCTGCTTTTTGTACTGTTTATTTGATAGTCTTTCTGTCTCACACTTATTTGAAATACCACTTTATCATATTAATTAAACTGCTTGGTTCTGTTCTGAATTCTTTTTTTTTTTAAGATTCTATTCATTTATTCATGAGAGACACCCACAGAGAGAGGGAGAGAGGAGAGAGAGAGAGAGAGAGAGAGAGAGAGAGAGAGGCAGAGATACAGGCAGAGGGAGAAGCAGGCTCCATGCAGAGAGCCTGATGTGAGACTCGATTCCGGGTCTCCAGGATCACGCCCTGGGCTGAAGGCAGCGCTAAACCGCTAAGCCACCTGGGCTGCCCTCTGTTCTGAATTCTGTTCTCTGATCAGTTGGTCTTAATTTTTCTGCAAACAACAAATGGGGTAATGGCAGTTTTTAAATAACGTTTTATTTTGTGAAAATGATATGCATTGAAAAAAGGTTAGATAATACATTGAAATCCAAACAAGAAAATAACTAAAAACTCAGTGAGAGGTAATGTCACAATATTCACATCTTTAATGAACATCCCCAAATTAATTTCCTATCATTATATATTTGTATTTCTTATCTTAGCAGTAAGAGTGAATGTCTTTTCATATTTTTATTGTTCATTTGAGAATTGCCTATTTATACCTTTTGCTTACTTTTCCACTGAATTAGAAAGAAATTAATTGGTATTGCAGTCCTACAGGTAAAATAATTTTGGCTTTAAGACAACTGTGACTCCTTTAAAAAATACATCTGTTGTGATTTATAATACTGGCGAAAGGCAACTTAACTACATCTTTTATTTTAAGTTACCTAATTTCATTTTAAATTGTCATCAAAACAATGCTTTTCAAGGATTAGTACTTAATCACACTGATACAAAAAGTTTGAAATGAAACAGGGAGAATAAAAAGAAGATTTTTTAAAAAAAAAAACCCTCATGCAGAGACATTAATGACTTATTTTGATTTTTCAATTCATATTTTTTCCCAGCCAAAGATTATAGGTGACTTTGGGGGATCCCTGGATGGCTCAGTGGTTTAGCACCTGCCTTGGGCCCAGGGTGTGATCCTGGGGTCTTGGGATCGATCGAGTCCCACATCAGGCTCCTTACATGGAGCCTGCTTCTCTCTCTGCCCGTGTCTCTGCCTCTCTCTCTTTCTCTGTGTGTGTGTGTTTCTCATGAATAAATAAATAAAATCTTTAAAAAAAAGATTATAGGTGACTTCTAACTACAGTGCTCTACTTTTGATGTGTATATACTACCTTAGGTATCTTGTAACATACTTTTATTTTTGTAGCTTTTCTTGGTCTATTAGTTAACTTAATTTTATTATGGCAGTTTTCTAAAAGAAAATAATTATTTTCTTTATATAATTAATTTAATTTATGCACTATATTATATTTTCTACTGTGAATATTTTTATAAGTATTATTTCTGGCATATAATATGCTTATTTTTCTTCAAAGGCTGTCTTCAAATTACTTGCATAGTGATATGTTCTCTGTTTTATTATTTTATAATATTCTTTTTTGGGGTCAAATGTTCGTACTTCTACATGAGATGATGCTAAACACAGAATCTATTGATAGATTCTGGCTGACCATGGCTATTTGACATCTGTTTATACCTTTCCTGTTATGAACCTATCTATATACAATCCCAACTACCACCAGGTCACACAAACACATGTACATAAAACTCAATAATTGCTACAGTATTATCTTTGTTGTAGATATTTAAGCCAAGCACTGCAATTTCATTTATTTGTGGTGTTTTTCTTTTTTTGTTGTTATTCACCTAGATGGGATTTATCTGAATACACAAGATAATTAAAAAAAATTTTGTTTATTTGAGAGAGAGAGAGTGCACATGAGCAGGGGGAGGGGCAGAGGGAGAAGCAGGCTTCCTGCTGAGCAGGAAGCCAGACTCTGGACTCTGGGGTTCAATTCCAGGATCCCAGGATCATGACCTGAGCTGAATGCAGACACTTAACCAACTGAGCCACCCAAGTGCCCCAATTTAACAATTTTATTAAAGTACAATATATACAACTGTACATAAAGTACACATTATGATGTTTTAATAAATCTATATATCTGCAGAGTTATCACCCATAGACAAGATAATGAAAATTCGTATCACCCCCAAAAGTTTCATCATGCTTTTCTTTGTTACTACCTTGGCAACTACTGATGTGCTGTTTCTACAGACTAGTTTGCATTTTCTGGAATGTTATATAAATAAACTGAGGAATCACATGTTATGTGTATATTTAACTTTTTCAGAATTAGCTGTTCCAAAGTAGTTGTACAATTTTGCATTCTTACCAGGAGTGCCAACACTTGGGTCATTTCTTTTAAATTTAGCCATTTAAAAAAATAAAATAAAAAAATAAATTTAGCCATTTGATAGATATGCAGTAGTATCTCGTTGTGGTTTTACTTTGCATTTCCCTAATGACTAAGGATGTTAAACATCTTTTTTGTAGTGATTTACCATCCACAAATCCATGGATTTTTTTTAATCTTCTTCACAGTTCTTTCATAGTTTTTCAGAGAACAGAAATTTGTAATTTTGTTGCAGTCCAATTTATTATCTTTATTCCTTTTATGAACTATGTTTTTGGTGTCATCTCTAAGAAATCTTTGACTAGCGCAAGATCACAAAGATATTCTTCTATGCTTTTTTAGAAGTTTTATACCTTGAGAGTTCACATTTAGATATGACCAATTTTTGTATGTGGTACCAAATATAGATTGAAGTTTTCTTTCTTTCTTTCTTTCTTTCTTTCTTCTTTCTTTCTTTCTTTCTTTCTTTCTTTCTTTCTTTCTTTCTTTCTTTCTTTCTTTTCTTTTCTTTCTTTTCTTTCTTTCTTCCTTTCCTTTCCTTTCCTTTCCTTTCCTTTCCTTTCCTTTCCTTTCCTTTCCTTTCCTTTCCTTTCCTTTCCTTTCCTTTCCTTTCCTTTTCTTCTTTTTCTTTTTTCTTTTCCTTTCTTTCTTTCTTTCTTTCTTTCTTTCTTTCTTTCTTTCTTTCTCTCTCTCTCTCTCTCTCTCTCTCTCTCTCTCCCTCTCTCTCTCGCTTTCTTTCATATGGGTATCTAATTGTCCCAGCATCATTTTTGAAAAACTATCCTTTCTCTGCTGAATTGCCTTTGTAACTTCATCAAGAATCAGTTGTCCATATATGTGTGGGTGTGTTGGCCTCTCTATTCTGTTCCATTGTGTACTTATTTTAATTGCCTGATTTGTAAACATTTCTTAGATATATTTGGGGAGGAATGAGAAACAAATTGTCGGAAAACAGAATTTCATTACAGTGGAGACAGTTACAATAGCTGGATCTTCATCCTTGGCCTTTCATTTCTGCTCTCAAGTATCTGAGAGGAAAGCAAAGTAACAGCACTGGTAACCTAGAAAACAAATCAAAGCAAGAAACACAAATGCTTTTCTATTTTGTGGAATTTCCAATGTGTGGCAGTCTACAGCCCAGCCACAGGAACAGTAGCTAGCTTTATTCAGGAGCACAAAAAATGCTTTTGTTTTTCTCACCTTTGATAAGAGAGACCAGTTTCCTAAAATCTAAATAGAAAGTATTTTCAAGCTGCTAATAAATTATGATTAAAATACATAGTTTTTATAAGTAATTTATTATTTCATACTACGGGTTTCTTTTTTTATTTTTTAAAGATTTTATTTATTCATGACACAGAGAGAGAGAGAGAGAGAGAGAGAGAGAGAGGCAGAGACACAGGTAGAGGGAGAAGCAGGCTCCATGCAGGGAGCCCAACATGGGACTCGATCCTGGGTCTCCAAAATTAGGCCCTGGATCGAAAGCGGCGCTAAACCACTGAGCCACCAGGGCTGCCCATATTATGGGTTTCTTTTTTTTTAATTTTTATTTATTTATGATAGTCACACAGAGAGAGAGAGAGAGAGAGAGAGAGAGGCAAAGACACAGGCAGAGGGAGAAGCAGGCTCCATGCACGGGGAGCCCGATGTGGGATTAGATCCCGGGTTTCCAGGATCGCGCCCTGGGCCAAAGGCAGGCGTCAAACCGCTGCGCCACCCAGGGATCCCCATACTATGGGTTTCAAAGCAAAAATTATCTCATTCCATGCTCATTCCTAAAATAAGGGTACACATAAATGATAGAATATAGTATGTAGCTATAATATTTGATTTTTAAAGGAAATATTTGTGAATTATATTTCTGACATTATAGCCTTTACTTCATAGAGTTTCAAAGGGCAGTTACAATTAATGCAGTGGCAGAGTGGGAAAATCAGTTACTAATTTGAATATTTGTTCTAATGCTAGTTTTCAATTTCAAAATAGAATACATGTTCAAAAATGTAAATCCACATTGCAGAGGAACACTTTAATGAGAGGATTCAAAAATCTTTTGCCCGTAGTACTCATTTGAAGAATTTTTACATTAAAACTCAAATAAAGCAAATATTTTATATTGCAAGTGTGGAAGCATTCTATTTAATTCTCCTAAAAAGGGAGGAAAATTTTGAAGGATTTAAATGGTGAGCAATGTCCATGCATTTTTATATTACTGCAATAACTATTTATAAATTTTGCATTACATTTGGACAATACAGAACAAGCCCAAATTAACATTCTCTGCAAAACTTTATCCACAATACCCAGGTATGTTTAATTAATTTGATTTATGCATTCTCTGGTGAAAAAAATAATCTTGTGGTACTGCAAATACTCCTCCTGGTGGGAACAAATACATGTTCCACAGCTCTTCAGAGATGATGGCCATTTTTGTATCAAACAACATATATACTATTCACAAAACCCTTTCTTAGAGTATAAAAGAGGAGAATCCCAATAATTATCAAGTGTGTTAGCATTTGATTTTCTATTTTTAATATTAAATTTATTTTTTATTGATGTTCAATTTGCCAACATACAGAATAACACCCAGTGCTCATACCGTCAAGTGCCCCCGTCAGTGCCCATCACCCATTCACCCCCAACCCCCGCCCTCCTCCCATTCCACCACCGCTAGTTCATTTCCCAGAGTTAGGAGTCTTTATGTTCTGTCTCCCTTTCTGATATTTCCTACCCATTTCTTCTCCCTTCCCTTCTATTCCCTTTCACTATTATTTATATTCCCCAAATGATGAGAACATATAATGTTTGTCCGTCTCCGATTGACTCATTTCACTCAGGGTAATACCCTCCAGTTCCATCTACGTTGAAGCAAATGGTGGGTATTGGCCATTTCTAATAGCTGAGTAATATTCCATTGTATACATAAACCACATCTTCTTTATCCATTCATCTTTTCGATGGACACTGAGGCTCCTTCCACAGTTTGGCTATTGTGGACATTGCTGCTATAAACATCGGGGTGCAGGTGTCCCGGCGTTTCATTGCATCTGTGTCTTTAGGGTAAATCCCCAACAGAGCAATTGCTGGGTCCTAGGGCAGGTCTATTTTTAACTCTTTCAGGAACCTCCACACAGTTTTCCAGAGTGCCTGCACCATTTCACATTCCCACCAACAGTGTAAGAGGGTTCCCTTTTCTCCGCATCCTCTCCAACATTTGTGGTTGCCTGCCTTGTTAATTTTCCCCATTCTGACTGGTGTGAGGTGGTATCTCATTGTGGTTTTGATTTGGATTTCCCTGATGGCAAGTGATGCAGAGCATTTTCTCATGTGCGTGTTGTCCATGTCTATGTCTTCCTCTGTGAGATTTCTCTTCATGTCTTTTGCCCATTTCATGATTGGATTGTTTGTTTCTTTGCTGTTGAGTTTAAGAAGTTCTTTATAGATCTTGGAAACTAGCCCTTTATCTGATACGTCATTTGCAAATATCTTCTCCCATTCTGCAGGTTGTCTTTTAGTTTTGTTGACTGTATCCTTTGCTGTGCAAAAGCTTCTTATCTTGATGGAGTCCCAATAGCTCATTTTTGCTTTTGTTTCTTTTGCCTTCGTGGATGTATCTTGCAAGAAGTTACTGTGGCCGAGTTCAAAAAGGGTGTTGCCTGTGTTCTTCTCTAGGATTTTGATGGAATCTTGTCTCACATTTAGATCTTTCATCCATTTTGAGTTTATCTTTGTGTATGGTGCAAGAGAGTGGTCTAGTTTCATTCTTCTGCATGTGGATGTCCAATTTTCCCAGCACCATTTATTGAAGAGGCTGTCTTTCTTCCAATGGATAGTCCTTCCTCCTTTATCGAATATTAGTTGACCATAAAGTTGAGGGTCCACTTCTGGGTTCTCTATTCTGTTCCATTGATCTATGTGTCTGTTTTTGTGCCAGTACCACACTGCCTTGAGGACCACAGCTTTGTAGTACAACCTGAAATCTGGCATTGTGATGCCCCCAGGTATGGTTTTCTTTTTTAAAATTCCCCTGGCTATTCGGGGTCTTTTCTGATTCCACACAAATGTTAAAATAATTTGTTCCAACTCTCTGAAGAAAGTCCATGGTATTTTGATAGGGATTGCATTGAACGTGTAAATTGCCCTGGGTAACATTGACATTTTCACAATATTAATTCTGCCAATCCATGAGCATGGAATATTTTTCCATGTCTTTGTGTCTTCCTCAATTTCTTTCAGAAGTGTTCTATAATTTTTAGGGTATAGATGCTTTACCTCTTTGGTTAGGTTTATTCCTAGGTATCTTATGCTTTTAGGTTCAATTGAAAATGGGATGTCCTCAATGAGAACACTAAGATTTTAAGGGAATAACTTCCCCAACGTCACGAAGTTTATAATCAGAAGAGCCCAGATGTAAAACCAGATGGTTTGATTCCAGGTTTTAAATTCTTATTCTACCATCTTTAGTGAGAAAAAATTAATGAATTCTTGAACAGAGGTGCTGGATCTGGATTTATTTAAGTGATAGCTATGGCTACTCTTCCATTCCTCTGATAGTAGTTATGTTTTTATGATGTGATACCTTTAGGGGCAGTAGTCCTCAAGTTCCTCTGATTTATGCAAGACTGTTGGCTTGAGCTTACAAAGTATGCTAGAACAAGCTAATTTAACGAACAAGGTGGTTTTCATTAATTCTAACATGCCTAACAGCTTTACTGATTAACAACTAAACACTAAGAGGTTAGAGCTTAAAGTAAATGCCAATCTATTCAATCTATAATTAAATGAAAAGCACCCTAGGAATTTTTCCATTTAGTATCCCTTTTGGCAAAGGAACCTGTACTTTGAGGACCTGAAAGTATCACCTGAAGCTACCCTTAAGCAGGAAACTCTCTTGAAATCTATACATTTTAAATATAAATTTATTTTCAATATTTGATCTGTATTCTATAATTTATTGACATTAGTTTTATGTGAGATAAGATTTCCTGTCCCTGAGTAAAATTGACACCCAGGATGATGTGTTATGATGATCCAATCCATTTTCCTGTGAGTTTCAGGCAACAGCACAGGGTCTGGGGCCTCACTGTCTAGGTTTAAATTCCACTTACTGATTGTATGACCCTGGACAAACAGAATCTCCAATTCTGTTTCATTATCTATAAAAAGAAGATAATGATAGGAACTGTACCATTGATTGTTATATAAGAATTAAGAAATTTATCTATATAAACTGTTTAGTGGATGCATAAAGGCTCCGTAAGTGTTTCTATTACTATTATACCATTCACAGAGCCCCATAGGGATTTCTATCCCAGTTAAATAAGTATGATCCATGTACAAGGCTAATGAATTTTATCAGCTTGAGTTGCTGTGCTTTATATGTACACCATTCCTTTCGACTTAGAAAATAAGTTAAATCTGCCTTGTGACATAAAGTTTCATTTTATTGTTAAGGTGAAAATTAATATCCTTAGTTTAGTTATTTTCCACTTTGGCAGTTTTCAAAATTATATGCTAAGCATGTAGTAAAGCCTAATGCTTCACTTTCAAGGTGATGATAACTAACACTTCACTGTTCTTTATCTCAGCAATGAAAGAGAAGCAAGAAAATTACATTATGACTGACTACAAGTGAGGAAACAAACAGGATATCTAATTAAATTCTTGTTGCTTGTAGTTATCATCCAAAAATCTGTTTCATACAGAGTAAGGAAAAAATGGAGTAAATTATCCAGATTTATTATTTTGTCTTAGTGACTCTCTTAAAACAGATGTAACCAAAAATTCAAAATCATAATATTGAGCAGGTTTGTGAGTTTTCTTTTATAACCAGTGTTTATCTATCTAAAACACTGAGCATTCTCTTAGTTATCCTAATGCTCTAATTAACACAATCTCCTTATCTGACGTCATTAAAATGTGTCTAGCCTTCCCTGGAAGAAAGGTTAAAAATGACATAAAGACAGAATTATATAAATTATTAGACTAAATGCTCAGGCTGCTTGCAGCAACTTCCAAGCTGTTCCCAGCTTCTAATATAGCTTTACATAGTTCTTTGAAAAATCTTCTTGAAAACACTTACCATATCCTTTCTATAATCCAAATTTTAGTGATATTTCAGTATTTTGAATCAGAACTATGCATATAATTATAAGCTGTATCTTTTCCCTTCTGGTGACCTTGGACAAAGTTCTGAACTTCATTTGCCTGAGGTTCCTCATCTATAAAATAAAGATAATAGTACCGACCTCCTAGAGCCATGGTTAGCTTTAAATAGTATAATACAGCTAGACCATGGTGAGTCTCAGTGAATTCTAACTTTCTTACTAAACTTATCTTCTCCAGGAGTGCTTACACAATGGAATATAGTTCGTTAACTCTTCATTTCCTTTAGGGCTATTTACTCAGCCTACCTTACATTTCATATGTTTTTTGAACTAATGAATTGGCATCCTAATAGTAGAACTGTTTCCACTTGCTGCTGAAATAAAAATAATTTTTAACCTTTAATTGCATCCTTCTTTTATTTAACAATTGTCCCCTAAATGTGCCTCATATACTAGCATAACTGCCATATAGCAAATCACATTAGTTTACTAAATTTTCAGGATTTGAAGAATTTTTGTTTTCGCAATCCACTTTTAAATAGGAGTTATATCACATATGCTATTAATAGCTAGGAGACTGCGAATCTTCAGAAGAAACGTTCTAGGGGCACCTAGATGGCTCAATTGTTGAGCGTCTGCCTTTGGCTCAGGTCTTGATCCTGGAGTCCTGGGATTGAGTCCCACATCAGGCTCCCCATGGGGAGCCTGCTTCTCTCTCTGCCTAGGTCTCTGCCTCTCTCTCTGTGTGTGTCTCTCATGAATAAATAAATAAAATCTTGAAAAAGGAAAAAAAATTCTAGAAGCTAATGAAGATCTATATTTAATATTAAATTGCTTATTTAACCCTTTAATTAACATTTTATTTCATAAAACAAGATTTCTAGAAAATCATTGTCTGAAAATTGCTTTACAAATAATAGGCATTTAAAAGTGAATATATATCAAAGTATCAATAAATTGTATAGTGAGTATCATAAAAATGGCTATTCAAAAATTTCAATTAAGATGAATAAGCTCTAACAATCCATTGTACGTTGTACCTATAGTCAACAATAATGTATTGTGCACTTAAAATTTAAAAGGCTATATCTCATGTTGAGTTTTTACCAGAGTAAAATAAAAGAATTCTTAAAAAGGCTACTCAGAGAACTAGATTAGTTTTTTGTTATTGTTGTTATCAAGTATTTATTATCTGAAATGAGTATCATCTACATGTCACATTGAATTTATCTTTCATGTAGTATATTAAAAAATAAATTCCTTAATTTCTTTATTATTTGAAAGACACTTTTCTTTAGGAAGTAAAGTTTTTTATTTGTTTGTTTTATTTTGGGTTTCTCTTTGTTTTGTTTTTGTTTTATTTGTTTGGGCTTTTTTACATAAAAAACAGTTATTGAAAAAAAAAACAGTTATTGAGGCATTTAACGGTTGGGACAATGCCAGAAATCAGAGCTTGAGAACAAATCTGCCAAAATAGCTCCTTCTGAATATGTACAAAAGATGTCTACAGTAGAGAGTCAAAAAAGGCAAACTGCAAAACAACATCTTCAGTATGATCTCATCTATATAAAAAGTACACATAAAAAGATGTATATATGGGATGTGCATGTGTCTGTGATTTTATATTCATAGAAAAATGTCTGAAAATATATACAACAAATAAATGCAATTTGGTGGGAGGGAAACTTTACCTTCTATTTTTTATTTTTAAGCACTTTTTGAATTTTTAAACAATGAGAATATATTATTTTTGTAACTAAAAAGGAAAAGTTTAAGGCAACAAGGTTTTACAAAATTTTAAAGGTTTATTTATTTATTTTAGAGGTGGGGAAGGGCAGAAAGCAGGGGGAAAGAGAATTTCAAGTAGACACCCCGCTGAGCGCAAAGCCAAACCTGGGGCTCTAGCTCACGACCCTGAAATTATGACATGAGCTGAAATCAAGAGTCAGACACTTAACTGATTGAGGCACCCAGGCACCCCAAGGCTTAGCATATTTTGAAAATAAATTGGGTTGCTATTTACTCAAGTGGGATTTATTTAGAGAGCTAGTACTGTCTTAATTACCACTTTTGCAAACTTTGCAAAAGTTGCTTGAACAGCACTTGCACTTATAAAGCCTGATCTGAAGTATCATCATAAGCAGATGCCTTACAAGATGCACAATTTGTCAGCTAGTTCGTGCTTCATTCTGATTGGCATTTGAAGCTTTTGTACATAGTTGTTTTTCTTCCTAAACATGGTATTTTTTAGGACAACTATAACAGTATCAGAGAGAGAATTACCCTCCTCTCCATTATGCTCAAAATCTAAACAGCTTATTTTACCGTATTTTATTTACTTAAGTATAGTTGGCCCACAACATTACATTAGTTTTAGTTGTACAACAGTGATTCAACTAGTTTATGTATTATTTTATGCTCACGTCAAGTGTAGCTACAATTAGTCACCATAAAATGCTATTACAATATCATTAACTGTATTCCTTACACTATGCTTTTTATTGCCATGACTAATTCATTACATAACTAGAAGCATGTATGTATCTTCTATTCCCTTTTATCCATCTGAAAAACATCAGTTGTCTATAAGTCTGATTCTGATTTTTGTTTACTAGTTTGTTTCTTTAGATTTCACAAATGAATAAATCATATGTTATTTGTCATTCTCAGTCTAATTTCACTTAGCATACTATCCTCCAGGTCCATCCCTGTTGTCACAAATGGCAGGATTTTATCATTTTATGGCTGTTGTGTTGTATATCCCATTGTGTGTGTGTGTTGTATACATATAACATTTTTCTTATCCATGTGTCTGTTGATGGGCGTATATATAGGTTGATTCTATATTTTGGCTATTATAAATAATGCTGCCATAAACATAGGGGTTCATATATCTTTTCAATTTAGTGCTTTTGTACTCTTTGGGTAAATACCCAGTAGTAGAATTATTTGATTATATAGTATTTCTCTTTTTAGTTTTTTGAGGAACCTCCATACTGTTTTCCACAATGACTGTACCAATTTGCTTTCCTACCACCAGTGTATGAAGGTTCCTTTTGCTCCACAGCCTTGTCAATACTTGTTATTTCTTGTCTTTCTTATTTTAGCAATTCTGACAGATGTGAGGTGATATCTCATTTTGGCTTTGATTTTCATTCCCTGATGATTAGTTATGTTGAGCATCATTTCATGTGTCTGTCGGCCATATGTATGTCTTCTTTGGAAAAAAATTATTCAGGTTTTCTGTCCATTCTTTTAATGGAATTGCTCGATGTTTTTGGTTTTGAGTTGTGTAAGTTCTTTATATATTTTGCATATCAGATATATTATTTGAAAAAAAATGTTCTCCATTCAGTAGGTTACTTCTCGTTTTGGGTATGATTTAATTTGCTGTGCAAAAGCTTTATTTGTTTTTAAAGATATTATTTATTTGAGAGAGAGAGAGAGAGAGAACGCACAAGTGAGTGGGAGGGGTAGATGGAGAGGGAGAAACAGACTCCCTGCTGAACAGGGAGCTTGACATGGGACTTGATCCCAGGAACCTGAGATCAAGACCTGAGCCAAGGACAGATACTTAACTGACTGAGCTACCCAGATGCCCTTGTGCAAAAGCTTTTTATTTTGTTGTAGCCCAAATAGTTTATTTTTGCTTTTGTTTCCCTTGCCTGAGGAGACATATCCATAAATATGTTGCTAAGGCTGACATTCAAGAGATTCCTTCTGATGTTTTCTCTTCAGTGTTTTATGGTTTCAGGTCTCAAATTTAAGTCTCTAATCCATGTTGAGTTTATTTTTGTATGCGGTATAAGAAAGTAATCCAGTTTCAATCGTTCACATGTAGCTGTCCAGTTTTCCCAACACAATTTATGGAAGATACAGTCTTTTCCTCATTGTATATTCTTGACTCCTTTGTCATACATTAATTGGCCATATAAGTGTGGGTTTATTTCTGGGCTCTCCATACTGTTCCATTGATCTATGTGTCTAGTTTTGTACCGATGTCATATTGTTTTGATTATTAGAGCTTTGTAGCTTTTCTTGAAGTTGAAATTGTGTTGTCTCAAGCTTTGTTTTTATTTCTCAAGATTTCTTTGTCAATTTAGGTCTTTTGGAGTTCCATACAAATTTTAGTGTTATTTGTTCTGGTTTTGTGAAAGATGTTGTTTGTATTTTGATAGCAATTGCATTGAGACTGTAGATTCTTTTGGTAGTAGGAACATTTTAACATTATTAATGTTTCCAAACCATGAACATGGGATATCTTTCCATTTGTTTGTATGGTACTTTTTTTTGTATGTATGGTACTTAATGTCTTTCATTGATAATTTATAATTTTCAGAGTATAGCTCTTTTATCTCCTCAAGTTTATTCCTAGGGATTTTATTTTTGGCACAGTTGAAAATGGAATTGTTTCCTTAATTTCTCTTTCTGCTATTTCATTATTAGTGTATAAATCCCTGCTGATTTCTGAGTATTAACTTTGTATACTGCAACTTTACTTCATGCATTCATTCTATTAGTGTTTCAGTGGCGTCTGTAGGATGTTCTATGTACAGTGTGATATCATTCACAAATCGTGACACCGTAATTTCTTCTTTCCTGATATGAATGCTTCTTATTTCTTTAACTTGTATGATTGCTGTGACTAAAACTTCCAGTACTAGGGTGAATTAAAGTGGCAAAAGTGGACATCCTTCTCTTGTTCCGATCTTAAAGGAAAAGCTCTCAGTTTCATCATAAGTATTAGCTGTGAATTTTTCATATACAGCTTTATTATGGTGAGGTATATTCCCTCAGAATGCACTTTGATGAGAGTTTTTATCATGAATGGCTGTGATATTTTGTTAAATGCTTTTTCTGCATCTATTTTTTAATTTTTTATAAATTTATTTTTTATTGGTGTTCAATTTGCCAACATATAGAACAACACCCAGTGCTCATCCCGTCAAGTGCCCACCTCAGTGCTCGTCACCCAGTCACCCCCACCCCCTGCCCACCTCCCCTTCAACCACCCCTAGTTCGTTTCGCAGAGTTAGGAGTCTTTCATGTTCCATCTCCCTTTCTGATATTTCCCACTTATTTTTTCTCCTTTCCCCTTTATTTAGATGATCATATGATTTTATCCTTCGTTTTGTTGAGGTGGTATATCATGTTGTTTGATTTATGAATATTGAACCATTCTTGGTATTCCCAGAATAAATCTCGCTTAATCATGTTGAACAATCCTTTTGATGTATTGTTGGATTTGATTTGCTAGTATTTTTTGAGGATTTTTGCATGTATGTTTATCAGACATATTGACCTTTAGTTTTCTTTTTTGTGTTATATGCCTGGTTTTGATATCTTTTGATATCAGAGTAATGCTGGCCTTATAGAATGTATTTGGAAGCTTTCCTTCCTCTTCCATTTTCTGGAATAGTTTAAGGAGAATAGGTATTAACTCTTTAAATGTTTATTAGAATTAACCTGTGAAGCCATATGGTCCTGGACTTTTGTTTGTTGGGAGATTTTTGATTAGTGATTTAATTTCTTTGCTGGTTATCAATATGTTCAAGTTTTCTATTTCTTCCTGTTTCAGTTTTGATAATTTATGTTACTAGGAATTTATACATTTCTTCCAGGTATTCCAATTTGTTGGCATAAAATATTTTGTAGTATTTCCTTATATCCTTTGTATGTTTGTGATGTCATTTGTTACTTCTTTTCTCTCATTTCTGATTTCATTTATTTGGGTTCTTTCTCTTTTTTGTTGATGAGTCTGGCTAAGGGTTTATTGATTTTTCAATTTTGTTTATCTTTTCAAAGAACT
This sequence comes from Canis lupus dingo, assembly GCF_003254725.2. Taxonomy (NCBI): domain Eukaryota; kingdom Metazoa; phylum Chordata; class Mammalia; order Carnivora; family Canidae; genus Canis; species Canis lupus. The sequence continues at coordinate 69,362,408 of NC_064281.1, forward strand.
AGTTCTTGGTTTCATTAATTTTATTCTGTTTTTTTTATTTCTTTTCTTTTTTTATTTTTTTTAATTTATTTTTTATTGGTGTTCAATTTACTAACATATTTCTTTTCTTATATTCACCTTGGACTTTGTTCTTCTGTTTCTAGTTCCTATGGGCCTAAGCTTAGATTATTTGAGCTTTATCTTACTTATTGAGGTATGGCTGTATCCCTAATTATTTCCCTCCTAGAACTACTTTTGCTATGTCCCACAGTTTTCAGAACATTGTGTTTTCATTTGTTTTATTTTTTCCTCCCTTCCTCTATGCTCCTTTGTTTTGTTTCTTAATTTCCACCTATGAGTAAAATCATATGGCAATTTTCTTTCTCTTATTGACTTATTTCACTTAGCATAATACCCTCTAGTTCCATACATGTAACTGAAAATGGCAAGATTTCATTTCTTGATGGCTGAGTATTATGCTGTAATATATATATATTAATATATACACACACACATATATATATATGTTAATGGTATATGTTAAAGGTAATGTGGTAATGGTAATGGTATATACACATACATCTTCTTTATCCATTCATCTGTCTATGGGCAGTTGGGCTGTTTCCGTAGTTTGGCTATTGTGAGTATTGTTGCTATAAACATTGGAAAGCACATGCCCTTTCAGATCTCTATGTTGTATCTTTAGGGTAAATACCTAGGTGTCTTGGATGGGTCTACTTTTAAATTTTTGAGGAGCCTCCATACTATTTTCCAGAGTGGGTGTACCAGCTTGTATTCCCATCAGTAGTGTAAGAGGGTCCTCCTTTTTCTGCATCCTAGCAAACATGTCATTTCCTGACTTGATAATTTTAGCCATTCTGAATAGTGTGAGGTGGTATCTCATTGTGGTTTTCATTTGTATTTTCCTGATGCCTGGTAATGTTGAGCATTTTTTCATGTGTCTGTTGGTCATTTGTATGTCTTCTTTAAGAGAAATGTCCGTTCATGTCTTCTGCCCATTTCTTTTTTTTAAATTTTTATTTATTTATGATAGTCACACACAGATAGAGAGAGAGAGGCAGAGACACAGGCAGAGGGAGAAGCAGGCTCCATGCACCGGGAGCCCGACGTGGGATTCGATCCCGGGTCTCCAGGATCGCGCCCAGGGCCAAAGGCAGGCGCCAAACCGCTGCGCCACCCAGGATCCCTTCTGCCCATTTCTTGATTGGATTATTTGTTGTTTGGGTGTTGAATTTAATAAGTTCGTTATAGATTTCTAAACACTAACCCTTTGTCTGATAAAACATATGCAAATATCTTCTCTCATTCTGTAGGTTGCCTTTTGGTTTTGTCAACTGTTGTCCTTTGCAAAAGGTTTTTCTTTTGGTAAAGTCCCAATAGCTCATTTTCCCCTCTGTTTCCCTTGTCTTTGGAAATGTGTCAAGCCAGAAGTTGCTATGGCCAAGGTCAAAGAGGTTGATGCCTGTGTTCTCCTCTAGGATTTTGATGGATTCTTGTCTCACATTCAGGTCTTTAATCCATTTTGGGTGTATTTTTGTATATAGTATAAGAAAATGGACCAATTCTGCGTGTGGCTGTCCAATTTTCCCAGCACCAATAGTTGAAGAGATTGTCTTTTTCCCATTTGATATTCTTTCCTGCTTTGTTGAAGACTAGTTGACCATATATTTGAGGGTCAATTTCTGGGTTCTCATTATTTTCCATTGATCTATGTGTCTGTTTTTGTGCCAGTACCATAGTGTCTTGATGTATAGCTTTGTAATATGGCTTAAAGTCCAACATTGTGATGCCACCAGCTTTAGCTTTCTTTTTCAATTTTCCTGTGGTTATTTGTAGTCTTTTCTGTTTCCATATAGATTTTAGGATTGTTTGTTCCAGCTCTGTGAAAAATGTTAATGGTATTTTGATTGGGATTGCACAGAATGTATAGATTGCTCTGGAATGCATAGACATTTTAACCATATTTGTTCTTCCAATCCATCAACATGGAACGTTTTTCGATTTCTTTGTGTCTTCTTCAATTTCATAAGTGTATTATAGTTTTCAGAGTTCATATCATTTACCTCTTTGGTTAGGTTTATTCCTAGGTATTTTATGGTTTTTGGTGCAATTGTAAATGGGAATGATTCCTTAATTTCTGTTTTTCTTGTGTCATTGTTAGTGTATAGAAATGGAAATGATCTCTGTGCATTGATTTTATATCCTGCCACATTGCTGAATTGCTGTATGGGTTCTAGCAATTTTGGGATGGAGTCTTTTGGACTATCTACATAGAGTATTATGGCATCTGCAAAGAGTGAAAGTTTCACCTCTTTGTCTATTTGGATACCTTTTATTTCTTTTTGTTGTCTGATTGCTGTGGCTAGGGCTTCTAGTACTATGTTGAACAACAGTGTTCATGAAAGTGGGCATCCCTGTTGTGTTCCCGGCCTTAGGGGAAAAGCTCTCAGTTTTTCACCACTGAGAATGATATTTGCTGTGGGCTTTTCTATATAACTTGATATTGATATAGCTATGATATTGAAGTATGTTTCCTATCCCACACTGCAGAGAGTTTTTATCAGAAAAGGATGCTGTGTTTGGTAAAATTCTTTTTCTGCACCTATCGAGAGGGGTATATGGTTCTTGTCCTTTCTTTTATTAATTGCATTAATTGATTTGTGGATGTTGAATCACCTTTGTAGCCCAGAAATCTATCCCACTTTTTCATAGTGAATAAATCTTTTAATGTCCTTTTTGATCCTATTGGCTAATATCTTGGTGAGAATTTTGGCATCCATGTTCATCGGGGATATTGGTCTGTAATTCTCCTTTTTGGTGGGATCTTCGTCTGGTTTTGGGATCAAGGTAATGCTCACCTCATAGAATGAGTTTGGAAGTTTTCCTTACATTTCTATTTTTTGAAACAGTTTCAGAAGAATAGGTATTAATTCTTTAACTGGTAGCATTCATCTGAAAAGCCATCTAGCCCTGTTTTTTAGAAGGTTTTTTATTACTGCTTCTGTGCCCTTGATGGTGATGGGTTTGTTCATGTTTTCTATTTTTTCCTGTTTCAGATTTGATACTTTATATGTTTCTAGGAATGCATCCATTTCTTCCAGATTGTCTAATTTTTGGCATATATTTGCTCATAATATGTTCTTATAATTGTATTGCTTAGGTGTTGGTTCTGATCTCTCCTCTTTCATTCATTATTTTATTAATTTAGATGGTTTTTCTTTTTTTCTTGATAAATCTGGCTGGGGCTTTATCAAGCTTATTAATCTTTTAAAGAACCAGCTCCTAGTTTCATGGATCTGTTCTTTTTGTTTCTATTTCATTGTTTTCTACTCTAATATTTATTAAGTCTTTTTTTAAGATTTTATTTACGAGAGAGAGAGAGAGAGAGAGAGAGAGAGAGAGAGGCAGGCAGAGACTCAGGCAGAGGGAGAAGCAGGCTCCATGCAGGGAGCCTGACTTGGGACTCAACCCCAGGTCCCCAGGATCAGCTCCGGGGCTGAAGGTGGTGTTAAACTGCTGAGCCACCGAGGCTGCCCTATTAAGTCTTATCTCCTGCTGGGTTTAGGCTTTCTTTGCTCTTCTTTCTGCAGCTCCTTTAGGTATAACCTTATGTTGTATATTTTAGACTTTTCCTGTTTCTTGAGACAGGCTTGTAAGCTATGTATTTCCCTCTTAGGACTGCCTTTGCAAGAAGTTGCTGTGGCCAAGTTCAAAAAGGGTGTTGCCTGTGTTCTCCTCTAGGATTTTGATGGATTCTTATCTCACATTTAGATATTTCATCCATTTTGATTATCTTTCTGTATGCTGTAAGAGAATGGTATAGTTTCATTCTTCTGCATGTTGCTGTCCAATTTTTTTCCAGTACCATTTATTGAAGAGACTATCCTTTTTCCAGTGGATAGTCTTTCCTGCTCTGTCGAATATTAGTTGACCACAGAGTTGAGGGCCCATTTCTGGGTTCTCTATTCTGTTCCATTGATCTAAGTGTCTGTTTTTGTGCCTACCACACTGTCTTGATGACCACAGCTTTGTAGTACAACATGAAATTTGGCATTGTGATGCCCCCGGCTCTGGTTTTCTTTTTCAGTATTCCCCTGGCTATTTGGGGTCTTTTCTGATTCCACACAAATCTTAAGATGATTTGTTCCAAGTCTCTGAAGAAAGTCCATGGTATTTTGATAGGGATTGCATTAAATGTGTAAATTGCCCTGGGTAGCATAGACATTTTCTCAATATTAATTTTTCCAATCCATGAGCATGGAATATTTTTCCATCTCTTTGTGTCTTCCTCAATTTCTTTTAGAAGTGTTCATAGTTTTTAGGGTATAGATCCTTTACCTCTTTGGTTAGGTTTATTCCTAGGTATCTAATGCTTTTGGGTGCAATTATAAATGGGATTGATTCCTTAATTTCTCGTTCTTCAGTCTCGTTGTTAGTGTATAGAAATGCCATTAATTTCTGGGCATTTATTTTGTATCCTGCCACCTTTCCAAATTGCTGTATAGTTCTAGCAATCTTGGGGTGGAGTCTTTTGGGTTTTCTAGGTACAGAATCATGGCATCTGTGAAGAGGGAGAGTTTGACTTCTTCTTTGCCAATTTGAATGCCTTTTATTTCTTTTTGTTGCCTGATTGCTGAGACTAGGACTTCTAGTACTATGTTGAATAGCAGTGGTGAGAGTGGACATCCCTGTCTTGTTCCTGATCTTAGAGGAAAGGCTCCCAGTGTTTCCCCATTGAGAATGATATTTGCTCTGGGCTTTTCGTAGATGGCTTTTAAGATGCTGAGGAATGTTACAAGTCAAGGGAAACAATAGCAAAAATGAACTATTGGTACTTCATTGAGATAAGAAGCTTTTGCACAGGAAAAGAAACAGTCAACAAAACTAAAAGACAACCTACAGAATGGGGGAAGATATTTGCAAATGATGTATCAGATAAAGGGCTAGTATCCCAGATCTATAAAGAACTTATTAAATTCAACAGTAAAGAAACAAACAATCCAATCATGAAATGGGCAAAAGACATGAACAGAAATCTCACAGAGGAAGACATAGACATGGCCAACATGCACATGAGAAAATTCTCTGCATCCCTTGCCATCAGGGAAATACAAATCAATACCACAATGAGATGCCACCTCACACCATTGAGAATGGGGATAATTAACAAGACAAGAAACCACAAATGTTGGAGAGAATGTGGAGAAAGGGGAACTCTCTTGCACTGTTGGTGGGAATGTGAACTGTCACAGGCACTCTGGAAAACTGTGTGTAGTTTCCTTAAAGAGTTAAAAATAGAACTACCCTACGACCCAGCAATTGCACTACTGGGGATTTGCCCCAACGATGCAGATGCAGTGAAAAGCCGAGACACCTGCACTCCAATGTTTATAGCAGCAATGTTCACAATAGCCAAACTGTGGAAGGAGCCTCGGTGTACATCGAAAGATGAATGGATAAAGAAGATGTGGTCTATGTATACAATGGAATATTACTCAGCCATTAGAAATGACAAATACTCACCATTTTCTTCGATGTGGATAGAACTGGAGGGTATTTTGCTGGGTGAAGTAAGTCAGTCGGAGAAGGACAAACATATGGTTTAATTCATTCGGGGAATATAAAAAATAGTGAAGGGGATTAAAGGGAAAGGAGAGAAAATGAGTGGCAAATATCAGAGAAGGTGACAGAACATGAGAGACTCCTATATCTGGGAAAGGAACAATGAGTAGTGGAAGGGGAGATGGGCGGGGGGATGGGGTGACTGAGTGACGGGCACTGAGGGGGGCACTTGACGGGATGAGCACTTGGTGTTATACTCTATGTTGACAAATAGAACTCCAATAAAAAATATACAAAAAAAAAGGATTGCCTTTGCTGCATCCCAAAATTTTTGAACAGTTATGTTTTCATTTTCATTTGTTTCCATGAATTTTTAAATTCTTCTTTAAGATCTTGGTTGACTCATTCATTCTTTAATAGGATAGTCTAACTACCATGCATTTGTTTTTCTTCCAAATTTCCTCTTGTGTTTGAATTCAAGTCTTAAATCATTGTGATCTGAAAATACGTAGGGAATAATTCAATCCTTTTAGTACTGGTTAAAACTTGATTTGTGACCCAGTATGTGATATATTCTGGGGAATGTTCCATATATACTGGATAATAATGTGTATTCTGTTGCTTTACAGTGGAATGCTCTGAATTTATCTGTAAGTCCTTCTGGTCCAGTGTGTCATACAAAGCCCTTGTTTCCTTGTTGATCTTCTGCTTAGATGATCTATCCATTGCTGTTTGGGTGGTGTTAAAATCCTCTACTATTATTGTTCTATTATCAATATGTTCCTTTAATTTTGTTATTAGTTGCTTTATATAATTGGCTTCTCCCAAGTTAAGGCCACAATTATTTATAATTGTTAGATCTTCTTTTGGATAGACTCTTTATGTATGATATAGTGTCTTTCTTCATCTTTTATTACAGCCTTTGGTCTAAAGTATAATTTATCTATTATAAGGATCCCTGCTCCAGCTTTCTCTTGATGTCCGTTAGGAAGATAAATTGTTCCCCATCCCCTCACTTTCAATCTTGAGATGTTTTGAGGTCTAAAATGAGCCTCTTGTACAAATATATCAATGTTTTTGCTTTTTTACCCAGTCTGATACCCTTTGTCTTTGGCTTGGAGCATTTATCCTGTCTACATTCACACTAACTATAGAAAGATATGAATTTAATGTCATTATATTACTTGTAAAGTCACTGTTCCTGTATATTCTCTCTGTTCCTTTCTAGTCTATTTTACTTTTAGGTTCTCTGTTCCTTTAAAGGATCCCCTTTAATATTTCTTGTAGGGCTGGCTTAGTTATCACAGATTCTTTTAATTTCTGATTGTCCTGGAAAGTCTTTCTTTCTCCTATTCTGAATGACAGCCTTGCTGGATAAAATATTCTTGGCTGCATATTTTTCTCATTTAGCACCCTAAGTATAGTATGCCAGTCCTTTTTGGCCTGCCAGATCTCTGTGGATAGGTCAGCTGCTAGCATAATGTTCCTACCTCTGTAGGTTAAGGACCTCTTGTCCTGAGCTGCTTTCACCCTTTTCTCTTTGTTTCCAAAATTTGGGAGTTTTACTATTATATGTTGAGGTGTTGACCTATTTTTATTGATTTTAACGGGGGTTCTCTGTGCCTCCTGGACTTGATTGCCTGTTTCCTTCCCCAGATTTGGGAAGTTCTAAGCTATGATTTGATGAGATATACCTTCTGTCCCTGTCTTTCCTAGTCCTCTGGAACCCAAATCATTCTAATATTATTTTGCTTTATGTTATTGCTGATCCTCCTGTCATGATCCCTTAGTTGTTTATCTCTCTTTTTATCATTTTCTTTATTCTCCATCATTTTGTCTTCAATATCACTGATTCAATATCTGTCCTGTTTTTCCTAGCAGTTAGAGCCTCCATTTTTTTTATCACATATCATTAATACTCACTTTTATTTTGAACTGATTTGAATTTAATTCTTTTACTTCTCTAGCAAGGATTTCTCTAGTGTATTCTATGCTTTTTTCAAGCCCAGCTTGTATCTTTATAATTGTTACTCTGAATTCTAGCTCTGACATCTTACTTACATGCATATTGATTTGGTCCCTGATAGTAAGTACTGCCTCATGTTGTTCTTTTGTGGGGGTGAGTTTTCCCATCTTGCTATTTTGTTCAGAGTTGATTAGATGAATGAGAGAACAAAATACAAATATATCAGCCCTAACTCCTCCAAAATATATACCAGACACATCAGAAGCTGTCAGAAACCAAAAAGGAAACAAAGAATATAATCAAAGAGGTGGACAGAACAGAATAAAGCACTAGGTCCTCTGTGTATTTTTGTCTGTTAGAATAAATCAGATTCTATAATTGTAAAGAGGAACGCCTGGGTGGCTCAGAGGTTGAGCGTTTGCCTTCGGCTCAGAGAGTGATCCCAGAGTCCCGGTATCGAGTCCCACATCGGGCTCCCTGCATGGAGCCTGCTTCTCCTTCTGACTGTGTCTCTGCCCTCTCTCTCTCTCTCTCTCTCTCTCTCTCTCTCTCATGAATAAATAAATAAAATCTTTAAAAAATAAAATTGTAAAGAAAGAAAAACATATATTCAAAAATAAAATTGAATTCAAAGAAAGGAAGCCAAAAATGAACAATATATTTATTTTTATTATTTTTAAAGCTTTTATTTATTTGACAGAGAGAGAGAACACGTTCAGGGTGAGCAGCAGATAGAGGATGAGGGAGAAGCTTGCACCCTGCTGAGCAAGGAACCCGATGCAGGGCTCGATCCCAGGACCCTGGGTTCATGACTTGGGCTAAAGGCAGCAGCTTAACCAACTGAGCCGCCCAGATGCCCCATGAATATACTTATAAAGTATAAATGTGAAAATGAAAATTAAAAAGGACTGAAAAAAGAAATTGATAAAATAAGAAACTAGTTGAAAGGGAAAAAGAAAATTGAATGAAAGACTAAAGAATTGTGAGGAAACCCCCCTGAATTCTATATATTATTTTCCCCTAGCACTGGAATTTGCAGTTTTGTGTGATTGGTAAAGTTGGTATTAGCTGGTTGTTCCTGCTGTTCTTCTGGGGGAGGAGCATGTTGCACTAATTCTCAGGTTTCATTGCCTGGGTGGAATTGCCCAAACCACTTTCCAGTGGGCAATCTCAGTGTAAGCATCTTCAGATTGCTCTATGTGGCTTTTCTTCCCTGAATGCTTTCCATACTGCTTTCGAGGATGAAAATGTCTGTGCCAAGATCTCAAGCCCAAGATCTGAAAATTTACACTGCTTACTCTTCAGTGAGCCCTCACAGCCAATAATTCTTGTCTTCCTGGTTTCTGTCTGCACCCTGTGTTCACCCAGCCTGTGACTTAGCATTTTTATGTCAGGCACATGGCTCCTTTTTGTGTCTCTAAACTTTATAGGGTTCTGGGTCATGTGCCTACACTGCTCCTACCTGGAGAGGGAGGGAGGTCTCATTTCTGTTCTGCTACTTCCTGGGCCCCTGATCAGAGAGAGCTCAGTTGCCCCACCATATTGCAGTTTGCAGTTGGGCAACACAGTAGAAATCCCAATCCTGAGTTCACTGCAGCTAGCTACCCTGCTCTGACACTTGAGAACAGTGCTGCATTCAGGCATCCCTGTTCTTTCTTTAACCCTGCAGATCCTGACACCATGCTGTCCCACCTAGGATTTCACCCTGTTTCACCACCTAAGCACCTTTCAGGCAGGAACATCTCCCACCAGAGCAGATTTCTAAAAGTTCCAATTTTGTGCTCTACTGCTATATCGCTTTCTGGTAGCCAGCTTATGGAGGCTCCCTCTGCCAAGGGTTAATCTTGCTATATATCACCTCTGATTCACTTCTCTGAACCTCCTACCTTCCAAAAAGTAGTCAATTTTCTACCTGTGGAATTGCAGCAATTCTTTTCTTTGCACTTCAGTTGAGTTCTCAAGGTGTTCCAAATGATTTGATGGCTATCTAGCTGAATTCCAGGGACCAGACGAAACTAGGGTCACCTATTCCTCCACCACCTTCCTCCAATCCCGTCTTATTTTATATATTTTTATTCATTATGTTCTTGCATCTAACTGTTAATTATGGTTATTTCTTTTCCATTTAAAATAGTCCCTTTAAAAGCTGTTGTAAGGCTGGTTTAGTGGTGATAAACTCCTTTATCATTTGTTTGGGAAACTCTATTTGTCCTACAAATCTGAATGATAACATTGCTGAGCAGAGTATTCTTGGTTGTAGATTTTCTTTCCTTTTGGCACATTGAATATATCATGCTACTCCCTGATGACATGCAAACATTCTACTGAAAAATCAGCTTATAGATTTATAGCATTTTTCTTGTAGGTAACGCTATGCTTCTCTTTTGCTGCTTTTAAAATTCTCTGTTTATCTTTAACCTTTGATATTTTAATTATTATGTGTCATAGTGTGGACCTGCTTGAGTTCATCTTTTTGGAACTCCCTGTGTTTCTTGAACTGGGAGGTTTATGTTCTTTCTCAGGTTAGGGAAGTTTTAAGCTAACATTTCTTCAAATGAATTTTCTACCCCTTTCTCCTCTTCTTCTCTTCTGATCCATATAATGCAAGTGTTTATTTGCTTGATGTTATCCTAGAGATCTCTTCACCTATCCTCATTTTTTTATCCTGTTTCCTTTTTGCTGTTTAGGTTGGCTGCTTTCCATTACCCTGTGTTCCAGATTGCGGATTCATTCTTGTGCATCTGCTAATCTACAATTAATACCCTCTAGTGTGCTTTGTATTTCTGCTATTGTGTTCTTTAACTTGCATTGGTTCCTTTTTATATTTTTTACCTCTTTTTTGGTAATCTCACTATGTTGTTCTGCTCTTCTATCCAGCCTGGTGAACATCTTTATAATCATTATTTTAAATTCTTTATCAGGCATATTGCTTATTTCCATTTCATTTAGTTCTTTTTCTGAGGTTTTGTCTTGTTCTTTCTTTTGGAGAATGCTCCTCTGTTTCCCCATTTTTACTTGACTTTCTGTGTTTGTTTCAATGGATTCTGTGGTGCAGCTACTTCTCCTAAACTTGAGGGAATGGCCTATTGTATGGTTATCCCCAATGTAGGCTATGTATGCTTGGTTACTTTTTCTGGCTGGCTGGTTCTGTGGCTGGCACAGACTGAAGGGTTCCAGGTCTCTCCACATACTGAGCATACTGGAAGCATATTTAAGGCTGATGTATACATAGTTTGGTACACTCCTTTGGCTCTCCATGCAGCATGTGCCCCAGCAAAATACCTAAGCTAAAGTGAGTGTAAGTTGGGATGTCTTGAAGCTCTACAGGCAGAGGGTACCTTGGTAGTATAGCTGAGGCTAAAGTGCTATTATCTGGGGAATCCTGGGACTTTCCACATAGAGGGTGCCCTGGTGAGGTGGCTGGTGCTAAGGCATGTTGTGGCCCATCACATCCTAGGGAATTCCATGCAGCAGACACCCTTCCTGAACAGCTAAAGCTGAAGTGGATGCAAATTGAGGGATTCTGGGTCACTCCATTTTGGGAGTACCCTGGTGAAGCAGCTGGAACTGAGGTGGCATGCAGGCTGTGAGGATATGGAGCTCTTCATGCAGAGGATACCCTGGCAAGACAGCTGATGCTGAAGTGAGTGTAAGCTAGGGGATCCTGTGGCTCTACATCTCGTGTGCATCTTGTCAGGATAGATAAATCTGAAGTGGATGTAGCTCAGAGTTTTCTGGGATTCTTGGTGCTGGGGATGCCCTGGAATGTTAACTAGAGCTGAAAGGGGTGCAAACTGGAGTGTCCCATATATTCTGTGCAAGGGGTACCCTGGCAGCATAGCTTGAACGGAAGTAGTATGTGCATTGCAGGCCCCTGAGCTCTCTATGCAAAGGATGATGCCCTAGCAGGATAGTTGAAACTAAAATAGGTGCATGCGGTGGGGGGTGGGGGGGACCTGGGATTCTATGCCCAGATACTTTGGCAGGATAGCTGACACTGAAGTGAGTATGAACTGGGATGTTTCAGGATTCTCTGCATAGAAGGTGCCCTTAAGTATTATCTAGAACCAAGGCAGTGTATCAGCCAGTAAGGTCAGGGGTACTCTGTGCAGGGTGCACCCTGGCAGGATAGCTAAATCTAAAGTGGGCATGGGTTGGTGTGGCTCCTAGGCTCTTTTTACAAAATGTGTCCTGGCAGGACAAGTGAAGCTGAAATGGTTTCAAGCTGTATTTTCCCATGGCTCTCCAAACTGAAGGCAAACTCACAGGACAGCTGAAGCTGAATTGGGTACAGGCCAAGGTGTCCCAGGGTGTTCATTGCAGGGAGTTCCCTGGTCTGGAAACTAGAGCTGAGACTGGTATGGGCAGGAGTATTCTAGGGCACTTTGTGTAGGGGATAGATAACCTGGTGGAGTTGGTGGAACTGATACCAGCAAGGACCATGGATTCCTAGGGCATTCCACACAGAGTCATCCTGGCAGGGCAGCTGGGTCTGAAACAGACATAAAACAGGTGGTTCTGGAGCACTCTGCACTGGGGGTGCCCTAGTAAGCCTTCTGAAGAAGAAGTGGTATGGGCCTGGAGTGTTCCAGGATGCTTGGTACCTATGTCAACTTGGCATGAAATCTGAAGCTATGGTGAGTCCTAACCAGGGTGTCCCTGGTGTACACTGCCTTGTGGCCACCTTGGTGGGATAGCTGAGGCTGGTTTGGGCTAGGGACTCAGGGCTCACTGAGGTGGAAAGCCAGTTTGGGTGCCTGGACTGTGTACCTATTTGTGCTTTCAAGGTGGGGGCAGAAGCATAGACCATGTCCATCAGCTTCTCCCACCTGGAGAGAGGTCCAGCAGCTTTACTCATCATTTGATAGAGTTCTAGGACTGGCCCTTTTATATGCTAGTTGCTCTATTAAACCATGGCTTTTTTTTTCTCTGCCTCAGCATGACCAGGGCTGGTATGGGCTTGTAGACCTAGGGTTTGCTGAGGTGGCAAGCCAGCTGTGGTGATCAGTCACTGTTCCAGTATTCATTTTTATGGTGAAGAGGTAGCATAAACCCATGTCACTGCTCAGTCCCTCTGACCTGGAGTGCATTCCTGCAGCTCCTCTGCTGTTTGGCAAAGTTCCAGGGCTCTTTTTTTTAAAGATTTATTTATTTATTTATTTTAGAGAAAGAAAGAGCAAGAGAGTGGGGGGAGGAGGAGAGAGGGAGAGAGAATCTCAAGCAGACTTCCAATTGAATGCAGTGCCCTATGTGGGACTCCATCTCAGGACCCCAAGAACATGATCTGATCTTTTAAACTCGAGGCTTTTTTTCTGTTCCCAGCCCCTCAGTACTGTCCCACCCCAATGCAGTTCACAGAATAGAGGGTGGGGATTCCCTTTGTTACCATGTCTCCTCATTGCTCTTTTTTGCCATTCTATCTTTTGTTGTGTAGAAGCTGTTCAGATGGCCCTCAGTTCTTCTTCAGGAGGAATTGTTCTATAAATAGATAAAATTTGATGTGTTCCATGTAGGAGATGGGTTCAGGGTCTTCCCATGTTGCTACCTTGGACTGGAACCTCCCCCCCCTTAGTATTATTTTTCACCCAAACTGTTTTCTGTCCTCTTATTTTGAAGCTAATATCATTTTTCCTATTGATTTGTAAAGCCATTTTTTCCTCAAAATTTTATTTAAATTCTAGTTAACATATGGTACAATATTGATTTCAGGAGTAGAGTTCAGTGTGTAAAGCTACTTTTAATGGTGAAAATGTCTCCTACTTCTATAGACTTATGTTGCCTTGAAAAATGAAGATCACAAGTGGATCAGCCATTGTATGACAACTTTATTTTTATCTTTATGGGGAAAACTTAAGCTATTTCCTACAAATATCTATTTGGATTTTTGATATTTTTCCCTGTTGTTTTGTGATAACTTGAAATTTCAATCAATAAAATATTGCTTGATCATAAAATCACTAGGCAAATTGTATTTTTTTCTGCTAAAGATGTTTATATATTTTAGCTGCAAATGTTTACATTTGCTTATAAGTTTATGTTTACTAAGAGGTTCTGTTTAGTTCATTAAAAGATATATGCTTATTGGACTAAAATTTGAAATTACTTCACTGAAGGTATTTTAAAAGTGATGGAATGCACATTTCAGAGAGATAGCTGTGACAACTGATAAAGTTGTTCTAGTAACTATTTCCTTCTCTACTCTCTTGCATCCCAACTGTTATTTCCTTTTTCAGACTGCTGTCATTTCCCATCTGAATTATGTACCTCTTGTCATTTATCTTACTACTTCAAGCTCTCTTGCTTCCCTTCTATCTTATATTCTGCTGTGAAATTAACCTTTCTAAAATGTCATCGTATCATATCTTTCTTAAAAATCTATAGTGAATCCTCATTGAAAGGCAAAATAGTATAGGGAAAAGAATGCCAGCTTTGAGGTCAGATAGATTAGATTTTGAGTCTTGGCTATACCATGTACTCTCTAGTAGATAATTTTATAGAATGTAGATTACAGAGTCAAACATACCTACATTTGCTATATGCTAGCTGTGTGGCCTTAGGATGTTACTTAATCTCACTAACCCACAGACTCCTTATCAGTGAGATGTGGAAAATAATGTATATCAATTAGGACTTTCTTTTTTTAAGATTTATTTATTTATTCATGAGAGACAGAGAGAGAGAGAGAGAGAGAGAGAGAGAGAGAGAAAGAAAGGCAGAGATACAGGCAGAAGGAGAAGCAGGCTCCATGCAGGGAGCCCGACGTGGGACTCGATACCGGGACTCCAGGGTCATGCCCTGGGCTCAAGTCAAGTGCTAAACCGCTGAGCCACCCAGGCATCCCCCAATTAGGACTTTCTAGTTGTAAGCAACGTAAATCAGTGCTGACTGTCTTTCCCAGAATTTAATTCATTGGAAAAAATAACATGGTCTTATAGATTCTATGGAAGGCTAGTGGATCAGGTTTGGAAACAGGCAGGAACTGAAATAGCTTTGGAAACCTCGGAAGCAGAAAACACAAGACTTTCAAACCAGAATAATCTAATCATGATGTTGAGGAAAAGATAAATTAGAACACCATTTTCAGTTTAATTGCTTGTCCCTTCATTATGGAGTGTTGAGTTTCTAGTGCTAGGAGACTGACAAAATGGTTGCCTGATATCTAGCATATAACAAATACCCAGTATGCATGTAATCCACAAGTCATATAGGTGCTCAGTAAGTGGCAATTTTTTAAAAAAGATTTTATTTATTTATGACAGACAGAGAGAGAAGCAGGCTCCATACCGGGAGTCCGACGTGGGACTGGATCCCTGGTCTCCAGGATCTGGCCCGGGTGAAGGCGGCGCTAAACCGCTGAGCCACCGGGGCTACCCCAAATGGCTATTTTAATAAGACAAAGTCTAGACAACTTAATCAGTCATTCATGACCATTCACTTTCTGGTCTCAGCTTGCCTTTTCCAACTTAATTTTCTCCTGAATCCTCTGCAAACCCTGAATACTCAGCTTTGCCCTTCTTAGCCCAGTTTCCCTGACGGTAATGCTCTCAATGTTTTCCACTTTTTAAAATCCAACTTATCTCTTCTAAGGCCTAGATTAGCTCTTTTTCTCATCCACGAGTCACTGATTTTCTTTTTTCTCATTTTCTCTTAATCATGTATTGCTTCTTGATAACTTTTTTGAATGGTGGTCTTTTATTGTCTAACCCTTCTTTTTTTAATAAAGATTTTATTTATTCATGAGAGGAGAGAGAGAGAGAGAGAGAGAGAGAGAGAGAAGCAGAGACATAGGCAGAGGGAGAAGCAGACTCCATGCAGGGAGCCCAAGTAGGACTTGATCCCCGGTCTCCAGGATCACACCCTGGGCTGAAGGCAGCGCTAAACCGCTGAGCCACCAAGACTGTCCTGTCTAACCCTTCTTATGCCTTATGTCTCGCATCTAGATTATGAACTCCTTGAGAAGAGAGATCATGTATCATATTTTCTTTGTTTTTTGATGGCATTTAACCAAGTGTAATGCACATAGTAACTGAATGCAAGAATGTGAATTATTAGTTTAAATCAGTGTTCATTTAATGATCACATACTATATACTCAGCAATGTGATTGTTTTGAGGGTGCAGAAAAAAGATAAAAAAAAACTTTATAGTTGCCTTTGATGTAGCTCACAGTTTAATTTAGAAGAGAAAAAATATGAAGCATCTTAGGATCAAATATATATATTTTTAAAGATTTTATTTATTTATTCATGAGAGACACAGGGACAGAGAGAGAGAGACAGAGACACAGGCAGAGGGAGAAGCAGGCTCCGTGCAGGGAGCCTGACGTGGGACTCGATCCTGGGTCTCCAGGATCACGCCCTGGGCTGAAAGTGGCGCTAAACCGCTGAGCCACCCGAGCTGCCCAGGATCAAATATATTAATAAGTAAAAAATACCATGTGAAAATATTATATCCGTACTAAATATAAGAAGATATTAAAAGTGGGAATTAACTAGATATATGTGAGGTACAAGCAGATTGCCTTGAAGGGTTCATATTAGAAAATAATAAGAGAGGGGCAGCCCGGGTGACTCTGGTTTAGCGCCGCCTTCAGCCCAGGGTGTGATCCTGGAGACCCAGGATCGAGTCCCACGTCAGGCTCCCTGCATGGAGCCGGCTTCTCCCTCTGCTTGTGTCTCTGTCTCTCTCTCGCTCTTTCTCTCTCTCTCTCTCTCTCTGTCTCTCATGAATAAATAAATAAAATCTTAAAAAAAGAAAGAAAATAATAAGAGAGGGTATTAGAGAACACAGGATTGAGGGAGACTTTGAAAAATAATTTTATAAATTTAGATTTAATATAATAAGGAACAGCAATAGTTTCATTTATTTATACAAAAGAACATTAATCTGCTACCCACAGTGGTGAATATTTATTGACTGACAAAGATAATCAAATATAGCATTCAGCCACAAAAGCAGGTTACAAAGTATTATGTACATGAATTTATTCTTTTAAATAAAGGGCATAAATACACATTAAAATACCTGGAATCGTAATCAACAAGGTATTAACTATGCTTGGATGTAGGCAGTGCATTCCGTGGTTGCTTTTTAAAAATTATCTGGCAGATATATTTGGTTGACAGAAAAAAAATATATATATACTTAAAAGTACTAAAAGTTTCAAGGACATAATATAAAAAGGTAATTGGGGTAGATTGCTTCAGCATCTGTATATAAGGATCTAAAACCAATGAGACATGCTAAGACGGTTGATTAGATAGTGAAAATGGCAAATTTAAGAGATGTTTTGGAGAATTAGTTTGACTACATTTCCAATTAATTTGGGGGTTAAAGTAGTGAGACTGAAAACAGCACTGAAGTTGTGAGAAATACAGAAGAGATGTAAGTATCACTAATAGTTATGGGAAAACTGAGAAGGAAAATATCGAGGTAGAAGGTGGAAAGAGTGTTCATAAACTTTTGTAGGAAGTAGCATGTAAGGTAACTGGACATATGAGATTAGAGCTTAGAGGGGCACCTGAGTGGCTTGGTGGTTGAGTGTCTGTCTTTGACTCAGGTCTTGATTCTGGGATTCTGGGATGGAGTCCTACATTGGGCTCCCTGCAAGGAGCCTGCTTCTCCCTCTGCCTATGTCTCTGCCCACCCCACCTCTCTCTCTCATGAATAAATAAATAAAATCTTTTTAAAAAGGACTTGGAAAAGGGCTTAGCGGTCAAGGCCTAAATATAGGAGATATTGGATTGTGATTTGTTGATTTGTAAAGAGTATTAGTCTACATGGAGAAATTATGAAAATTAGTATATACAGTAGGCCTAAAGAAAGCCAAATGGAGGCTTTAAATGAAGTTCACCAAACTTTTCAATTTAATATATTCCTGTATTTTTAGAAGACATTTATTGGTTAAAAAAAAGATATTTATTGAAATGTGATATATATATATATATGATACAATTCATTCTTATTAGTTTTGAATTCAGTGATTTTAGTAAATTAATAGAGTTGTGCAACCATCACCACTATTTAGTTTTAAAAATTCTCCTTCATCCCCAAAAGTTCTATAGGACCCATTAACAGTTAATCCCTGCTTCCATGCCCAGACATAAACAAATACTGTTCTGTTTTTTGTCTGTACATTTGCGCTTTATGTACATTTCATATAAATGGAATCATATGATATTGGTCCATTGTCCCTAGTTTATTGTTCTTAAGGTATATCCATGTTGTAGCATGTATCAATAGTTTGTTCTATTTAATTAATAGTATTACATTGCATGGATAGATCATATTTCATTCATCAATTTACTAGATGATAAAAATTTTGATTTTTTTAAGTTTTTTGCTATTATTGGTAATGTTATGAATATTTACATACATCTCCTTGTGGGCATATATTTTCATTTCTCATGGTTATGTTCCTAGGAGAAAAATTGCTGTTATACGCTAATATTGTGTTTAACTTCCTAAGAAACTGCCAAAATATTTTCCAAAGTGTCCATAACATTCCCATCAGCAATACACAAGTGGTCCACTTTCTTCTTATTCTCCTCAGCACTTGGTATCATTTGTCTTTTTGATTATAGTTATTTTAGTGGATATGTACCAGTTTCTTATTATAGTTTTGATTTACATTTCCCTAATGACTAATGATATTACATATTTCTTATATCCTATGTTAGCCATCCATATATTTTCTTTGATGGAATGTGTATTTGAATCATTTGCCTATTTTTAAAATTGAGCTTTTTGTCTTCCTAATAATTATTTAATTGTAAGAGTTATTCAGATATTCTGTATGTAAGTCCTTTATCTGATCTGTGATTTGCAAATATTTTCTTCTAGTCTGTGGCTTGTATTTTTATTTCTTACTAGTGACTTTTGAGGAGCAAAAGGTGATAAAGATTAATTTATCAGCTTTTTTCTTCTATGGATCATGCTTTCAATATTGTATATAAGAATTTTCTGCCCTACCCAAGGTAATAAAGTTTTTCTTCTGTATGTCCTTCTAGAAATTTTGTAGTTTTAGCTCTTAAATTTGGGTCTGTGATTCATTTTGAATTAATTTTTATATATAGTGTGAACAGTCTAATTTTCTTCTCTACTTTTTCAATGTGGGTATCTAATTGTCCCAGCACCATATGTTGAAAGGACTGTCCTTTTTCCCATTGTCTTGGTACCTTTGTGGGAAATCAGTTGACTATAAATATAAGGATTTATTTTTGAACTCCTAATTATGTTCCACTTATCTAAATGCCTATCTTTATACCAGTATCACACTATCTGATTAATTGTGGCTTTGTGTTAAGTTTTGAAATTGTGTGAATCCTCCAATTCTGTTCCATTTTTTCAAGCATGTTTTGGTTACTCTGATACCTTGTATTTCCATATAGATTTTAGGATCAGCTTGTCAATATCAATTTCTTCAAAGAACTGAACTGGTATTTTGATAGGCAGAACTATTGACCTGAATGAACTGGGGTTGGGAGTATTGGATCAGGTCCAGGGCCTAGTGCCACAGATTCCCACTCTTTGTCCACTAAGGTCAGCAATTTTTCAAGAATAAATGCTTCACAGATAGATGGATATATAATTTTGGTCAATTTTCAGAGTGTTGAAATGTTTGCTTTTGTTAACTTTTACCATATTTATAGTGGTTTGGGGGAAGATGATTTCCTGATTTCCTTACCCAGCCATAGCCAAAAGTATTACCATGTACTTTGAGAATCATGTATCATGTAACAAGTACCATGAACCATGCATAGTACCAGGTACCATGAGAATTTGTGTCCCAAGCATTTTCAACACCAAAAGCCCAGTGATAGGATATCTATTGAGCAATGCCAATTCAGTCAGAAAATATGTAAAACTACCACTTCTCTTGTAAAGAAAAAACATGTGAATATTTTTTGCATTGCATTGTGTGTTTAAAATTGTGATAAAAAGACTGAGATTAAGTACATAATTTAATTCAAATGAAGAGATATATAGAACAGATTCATATATGTATGTTTTTTATATACATGGTGCATTTTCAATGAGTTTAAAACAAATCTGTTCCCATATGCTTCTGAATATAAGATTCCAAAAATTTGTGTAAGTTAGTGATTCATCACTTACATGCAATACCCAGTGCTCCACACAGGTGTCCTACTTAATACCCATTACCTATTTAACCCATCTCCTTGCCTACCTCCCCTTCAGCAACCATCAATTTCTTCTCTGTAGATTAGAGTCTATTTCTTAGTTTGCCTCTATTGCACCCCTATGTTCATTTGTTTTGTTTCTTAAATTCTGCATATGAGTGAAATCACATGGTGTTTGTCTTTGACTGACTTATTTCACTTAATATAATACTCTGTAGCTCCATCTACATTGTTGTAAATGGCATAGTTTCATTGTTTTCTTTTAATGGCTGAATAATATTCCATTGTATCCATATACCATATCTTTTTCATCCATTCATCAGTCAAAGGAAATTTGGAGTCTTACCATAATTTGGCTATTGTTGATAATGCTGCTATAAACATTTGGGTGCATGTATCCCTTAGAATCAGTATTTTTGTATACTTTGGGTAAATACCTTTAGTGCAATTGCTAGTAGGATAGTTCTATTTTAAAATTTTTGAGGAACCTCCATACTGTTTTCCATAGTGGCTGCACCAGTTTACATTACCAACAGTGTAAGAGGGTTCCTATTCTCCACATCCTTCCCAACAACACCTGTTGTTTCCTGTGTTGTTAATTTTAGCCTTTCAGACTTGTTTGAGGTAATATCTCATTGTAGTTTTGATTTGTATCTCCTTGATAACCAGTGATGTTGAACGTCTTTTTATTTGTCTGTTAACTATCTGTATGTCTTCTTTGGGAAAATGTCTCTTCATGTATGCTGCCCATTTCCTAACTGGATTATTTGTTTTTGGGGCATTGAGTTTGATATGTTCTTTAGGGATTTTGGATACTAATTCCTTTATCAGATGTGTCATTTGCAAATATTTTCTCCAATTTTGGAGATTTCCTTTTAGTTTTGTTTATTGTTTCCTTTGCTGTGCAGAAGCTTTATATTTTGATGAAGTCCCAATAGTTCATTTTTGCTTTTGTTTCCCTTGTGCCTAGAGACATGTCTAGAAAGAAATTGCTATGGCCAAATTCAAAGAGGTTGCTGCCTGTGTTGTCCTCTAGTATTTTGATGTTTTCCTATCTCACATTTAGGTATTTCATCCATTTTCAGTGTATTTTTGTGTATGATGTAAGAAAGTGGTCCGGTTTCATTCTTTTTCATGTTGCTGCCTAGTTTTCCCAAGAGCAATTTTTAAAGAGACTATTTTTTCCATTGGATATTCTTTCCTGCTTTGTTGAATATTAGTGGGCCAAATTGTTGTGGGTCAATTTCTGGGTTTTCTATTCTGTTCCATTACTCTATTTGACTATTTTTGTGCCAGTACTGTACTGCCTTGATGACTATAGCTTGAAGTATGGAATCATGATACCCCCACCTTTGATTTTCTTTATTTGGAATGGCTTTGGCTAATAAGAGTCTTTTATGGTTCCACACAAATTTTAGTACTGTTTGTTATAGCTCTGTGGAAAATGCTGGTGATATTTTGATAGAGATTATATTAAATGTCTAGATTGCTTTGAGTAGTATAGGTCTAGGCGTTTTAACAATGCTTGATCTTCCAGTCTTTGAGCATGGAACATTTTCCCATTTCTTTGTGTCCTCTTCAATTTCTTTCATAAGATTTCTTGGTTTTCAGAGTACAGATCTTTTATCTCTTTGGTTAGATTTATTTATAGGTATCTTACTGTTTTTGGTGCAAATGGAATTGATTTCCTTTTCTGCCGCTTCATTATTGGTGTATGGAAATGCAACAGATTTCTGTATGTTGATTTTATATTCTGCAACTTTGCTGAATTCATATATTAGTTCTAGCAAAGCAATTTTTTGGTGGAGTCTTGGGTTTTCTACATAGAGTATCACAGCATTGTAAATAGTGAAAATTTGACCTCTTCCTGGCTGATTTGGATGCATTTTATTTCTTTTTGTTGTCTGCTGAGGCTAAGACTTCCAGTACTATGTTAAATAATAATGGAAAGAGGGACACCTGGGTGGCTCAGTGGTTGAGCATCAGCCTTCAGCTCAGGATGTGATCCTGGGTCCTGGGATCCAGTCCTACAACGGGCTCCCTACAAGGAGCCTGCTTCTCCCTCTGTCTATGTTTCATCTCTGTGTCTCTCATGAATAATAAATAAAATCGTTAAAAAATAATAATGGAAAGAGTGTACATCCTTGTCTTATTCCTGGTTTCATGGGAAAGGCTCTCAGTTTTTCCTTTTTGAGGATATTAGCTATGGTCCTTTTGTATATGGACTTTATGATGTTGAGTTATGTTCCATCTATCCTTATCTTTTTGAGGGTTTTGATCATGAATGGATGCTGTATTTTGTCAAATGGTTTTTCTGCATCTATTGAGAAGATCATATGGTTCTTTTTTAAATAAATTTATTTTTTATTGGTGTTCAATTTGCCAACATATAGAATAACACCCAGTGCTCATCCCGTTAAGTGCCCACCGCAGTGCCTGTCATCCAGTCACCCCCACCCCCTGCCCACCTCCCCTTCCACCACCCCCAGTTCATTTCCCAGAGTTAGGAGTATTTCATATTCTGTCTCCCTTTCTGATATTTCCCACTCATTTTTTCTCCTTTCCCCTTTATTCCCTTTCACTATTTTTTATATTCCCCAAATGAATGAGACCATATAATGTTTGTCCTTCTCCGATTGACTTATTTCATTTCACTCAGCATAATACCCTCCAGTTCCATCCACTTCAAAGCAAATGGTGGGTATTTGTCGTTTCTAATGACTAAGTAATATTCCATTGTATACATATACCACATCTTCTTTATCCATTCATCTTTCGATGGGCACCGAGGCTCCTTCCACAGTTTGGCTATTGTGGACATTGCTGCTGTAAACATTCGGGGGGGCAGGTGTCCCGGCGTTTCATTGCATCTGTATCTTTGGGGGAAATCCCCAGCAGTGCAATTGCTGGGTCAAAGGGAAGATCTAGTTTTAACTCTTTGAGGAACCTCCACACAGTTCTAATTGTTCGTTTCATTAATGTGGTGTATCACATTGATTGATTTATGAATATTGAAGCATCTCTGCAACCGAGGCATAAATTCCACTTGATTGTGGTGAATAAATCTTCTAATGTACTGTTGAATTTGATTTGCTAGTATCTTTTTGAGACTTTTTGCATCCATATTCATCAGGGATATTGGCCTGAAATTCTCCTTTCTAATGGGGTCCTTGTCTGGTTTTGGCATCAAGGTAATACTGGCCTCATAGAATGAGTTTGGATGTTTTCCTTCAATTTGCATTTTTGCAACAGTTTGAGAATAGGTATGAACTCTCCTCTAAATGTTCTTCCAGTCCGTGGAAGAACCTCCTCCTTCTAAATGTCTGATAGAATTCCCTTAGGAAGCCATCTGGCCCTGGACTTCTGTTCGTTGGGAGATTTTTGATTACTAGTTCAATTTCTTTGCTGGTTATCAGTCTATTCAAAGTTTGTATTTCTTCCTCTTTCAGTTTTGGTAGTTTATGTATTTCTAGGAACTTATCCATTTCTTCCAGGTTCTCCAATTTGTTGGCATATATTTTTTCATAATATTCTCTTATAATTGTTTGTATTTCTTTGGTGTTGGTTGTGATTTCTCCTCTCTCATCTGTGATTTTTATTAATTTGATCCTTTCTCTTTTCTTTTGGCTAAGTCTGCCTCAGGTTTTATCAATTTTATTAATTTTATTTATTTTTTTAAAGATTTATTTATTTATTCATTCAGAGAGAGTGAAGAGAGAGGCAGAGACACAGGCAGAGGGAGAAGCAGGCTCCATGCAGGAAGCCCAATGTGAGACTCGATCCCAGGTCTCCAGGATCACACCCCGGGCTGCAGGCGGCACTAAACCACTGTGCCACCGGGGCTGCCCAATTTTATTAATTTTATTTTTAAGATCCAGGTCCTGGTCTCATTAATATGTTACTCTTTGTTTTAGTTTCTATATCATTTATTCTTCCTCTAATTTTATTATTTCCCTTTTTTTATGCTGGCTTTAGGCTTCACTTGTTGTTCTTTTTCTAGCTCCTTCAGATGTAAATTTAGGTTGTTTATATGGGATTTTTCTCACTTCTTGAAAGGTGCCTGTTTTGCTATTTACTTCCCTTTTATGACCACTTTTGCTGAATCACAAAGGTCTTGGACCATCATGTTTTAATTTTCACTTGCTTCCATGTATTTTTTTAATTCTTTATTTTCCTGGATGACCTATTCAATTTTTGGTAGCAAGTTGTTAGCCTCTGTGTATTTGTGGTCATTCCAAATTTTTTTCGTGGGATTGAATTCAAGTTTGATAGTATTGTGGTCAGAAAATATGTGGTCAGGAAATATGCATGGTATGATCTCAATTGTTGTACTTGTTGAGACCTGATATGTGACCTAGTATGTGATCTATTCTGGAAAATGCCCCATGTGCACTTGAAACAAATATGCATTCTTCTGCTTTAAGATGCAGTGTTCTGAATAGATCTGTGAAATCCATCTGGTCCAGTGTGTCATTCAAAGCCATTCTTTCCTTGTTGATTTTCTGATTAGATTATCTGTCCATTGATATAAATATGATGTTGTAGTCCACTACTATTATTGTACTCTTATGAATGAGTTCCTTTATGCTTGCTATTGTTTATATATTTGGGTGCTCCCAAGCTGGAGGCATAAATATTTTCAGTTGTTAGATCTTCTTGTTGTATATACCCTATTATTATTATATAATGTCCTTCTTTGTCTCTTGTTACAGTTTTTGGTTGAAAATCTAGTTTGTCAGATATAAGTATTGCTACTACAGCTTTCTTTTGACATCGATTTGCATGGTAAATAGTTCTCCTTCCTTTCACTCTCAGGCTGCAGGTATATTTGGGTCTAAAATGAATGTCTTGTAGGCTTCATATAGATGGGCTTTGTTTTTTATCTATTTTGACACCCTATGTCTGTTGATTGGAGTTTTTAGTCCATTTACATACAGAGTAATTATTGATGGATATGTATCTTGTGCCATGTCATTGCTTGTTTTGTCATTGTTTCTGGAGGTTTTCTTTGTTCCTTTCTAGTGTTTATTACTTTTCATCTTCCCACTCAAAGAATCCCCTTTAATATTCCTTGCATAGCTGGTTTAGTGATCACAACCTCCTTTAGTTTTTGTTTAACTCGGAAAATTTTTCTCTTTTTGTATTATCAAAGATAGCCTTGCTGGATAGAGTATTCCTGACTGCAGATTTTTTCCATTCAGCAGATTTGATATATCATGGCATTCTCTTCTGTCTTACCAAGT
Source organism: Canis lupus dingo (assembly GCF_003254725.2). NCBI lineage: Eukaryota > Metazoa > Chordata > Mammalia > Carnivora > Canidae > Canis > Canis lupus. The sequence continues at coordinate 69,387,321 of NC_064281.1, forward strand.
TTCTGTGGAGAGATCTGTAGCTAGCCTTTTATGGGTTTTCCCTTGCAGTTTAGGGACTTCTTTTGTCCTACTATCTTTAGGATTTTTTCTTTATCATTATATGTTGCCAATAACTACAATATGTATTGGCATTGGCCTCTTTTTGTTGATTTTGATGGGCGTCTATATGCCTCCTGGATTTGGATGTCTGTTTCCTTCCCCCAATTAGGGAAGTTTTTAGCTATTATATCCTCAAATAAATCTTTTGCCCCCTTTTCTTTCTCTTCTTCTAGGACTCCCATGATAGGAATGTTATTGTGTTTGATTGAAGCACTGAGTTCCCTATATCTATTCTCATGTTGCATAATTCTTCTTTCTCTCTTTTGTTCAGCTTCATTATTTTCCAATTTTCTATCTTCTGTATCACTGCTTTGTTCCTCTGCTTCTTAAATCCTTGTGGTCACATTGCTGCTGTGTTTGGCTACTCTGTTCCTGGGGTCATTTGTCTGCAGAGTTTCTCCTTGCCTGCAGTGGGCAGTATTTGGACCTTAGCCAGAGTTTGGCAAGTTTTAACTAGGTGTACTCTGGTCTGCTTGTTAAGTGAGATCTGATGCTACTTTCACTAGAACTGATGTCCCGCAGAACTCTCTCTCTGGGAGATATAGTGCATGCTACAGTTTCTCCTGTTCTTCTGGGAAAGGGACCCACTGCCCTGAGACTTAGGCATACTTGCCTGAAAACAGCAGTATCAGCAAAGTGTAGGGGTGCAGACTTGATGTAAGCAGGTTAGGCTGCCAGTGTAGGCTCTGTGCCATTTACTGAACCTGGTTCATGCTGAGGGGCAGGGGATGAAAATGGTGCCAGCAAGCTCCTTTGTCCCCAGAGAGTGATCTCTGTGGCTACTGCTCTCAGATACACACTTCCAGAGGAGCAAATAATCTGCCCTTATATGACCCAATCATTTTGTAGATATCTGTTTTTAAGCTGTCTCCCAAGTTGCTTGTCTGCCTGGAGCAGTGCAGTGTACTTTGGGCTCTATCCCAGCCAAGGCTGCTGCCGTTTAAAACTCCAAACTTCAGGGACATGCTGTGGCAGAGGCCTGCACTGACCTTCTAGGGGAGGGTCTTGCTGTACTGAGATGAATGCGGGTTTGACAGAGAAAGGCAGTTTCATCAGAATGCAGGGGCATAGGATTTGAAGCAATCAGACTAAACAACCAGTGTCAGGGTGAGAAGCCTTCAGCAGGTGTCTCTGTTGCCTATGCTGAGTGGCAGGGGAATGAAGTAACTCCCCCTGGCTCTTTTGTCCCTGGAGAGGCATCTCAGGGAACACCACCTTTCACAGACATTCTCCAAGTGGAGGGAACAGTCTCTCCCCAGTGCACCTTAGGATCCTCCTTTCACACCATGTGCCACAGGGTTTTTTGCCTACCTTCTCTCCAGTGCCCTCAGTTCTATCTCCCAGCCAAGGCCATAGACCTTTAAAACTCCAGTATTTGAGCCCTGCTGGTTGCAAAAACTTAGAAAAATCAGACCCTCTTATTTTCCCAGTGAATGGCTTTAGAGAAGCCTTCCCCTTGTGTGTTTTCCTTTGTGCTCCTCTCTTTCTCTCTTGCCTTTCTCTGCAACCAGGGCTCCCTCCCCTCCACAGCAGCTGCAATTCCATTTCTCCTCCAAACCACATCTTTGCACATCTTGCCTTCTTTGATATGGCCTCTTCTCTCCCTCTAGTTGTGGAGTTTGTTCTGTTAGTCCTCAGGTCAATTTCTTGGGTATTTAGAGTGATTTGATAGTTACCTACTTGTATTCAAGGGATAAGATGAGCCTAGGTTCCTCCTACTATGCTGCTATCTTAGCTCTTCTGTATATGTTTGATCCCACAGGAAATAGTAGATGAATAAATCATTGCTACCCTACTGAAATTCTCTATGTAGTGTCAGGGTCTAAACTAATTGAAGTATAAAGCAGACATCTAAATGTGCATCTCTTTTAAGCCCTGGGTGCATATAGTCAACTGTCTATTCAAAATCTCTACTTGATGGGATGAGCACTGGGTGTTATTCTATATGTTGGCAAATTGAACACCAATAAAAAATAAAATAAAAGAAAACTCTACTTGGATATCTAGCAGAAATCTCAAAATTAACGTTCAAAAACAAATTTGCTCACCCACCCTTTGCACTTATTTTCTTTAGTGAGCCCCATCTTAATAAATGGTACTTCTCTCTGCCAAATTTTAGATACTTGGTAGTTACCTTTGATTCCTTTTCCTCCCTTACCTCATCTCCAATCACTCTCTGAGTGCTCTTAGTTCTACCTCCAAAATAGTATCTTCCCATTTGTCTCCTACTCTAGTTCCAGCAGCCTAGCCCAGACCATTATCGTCTACTGCCACTACTGTATTCTAAATTCTCATAATTGGACACTGCCTAACTCAGCACCCTGCATTCCTTCTTAGCCCACTAATATTATTTCTCTATACAAGGGCACAATGATCTTTTAAAGATGAAAGTATGATCACATCAATTCCCTGCTTAAAATTTTCAGTGGCTTCCCACTTGGCAAACAGTGTGCTCAATTAAGGGTATAATTTAAGAGCTATGGCACTCTAGCCCCAACTTAGTCCAAGTAAACATCATCTCTCTCACCTAGATTAACATTTCTTTTGCATATAACCTTACTTACCTCCTATTTATTATCCATATGATAGAATTATTTTTCTAAAATACAAATTTGAATATATATCTCTTTCTCCTTTATTCTAAACTCTTCCCATGGCCTTTTGGAAAAAGTTCAAAATCTTTAATATTGACCACAAGGTCCTTTATGATCATGCTCCTGCCCATTTCTCCAGCATCATTCCATGCCACCATAATCATTGATCATTATCCTTCAGTTATATTGTCCTAATGTTTCTTGAAGCCAAGCTAACTCCTTTTCAGTACCTTCATATATATTTTTCTCTCTGTCTTGAACAGGACCCCATCCACTTTACCTGGCTAAAGACTATTCATCTTTTGGGTCTTATTTTAAGTCCTACTTTCAAAGAGAGATCTTCCCTGATCCTGTAGACTAAGTATTAGTTATATGCATCAAACTCTATACATTTTCTTTATAGAACTATTACAGTTTTAATTATGTAGCTCTTTGTGGATTATTTATTTAATATGAGCATTTCTAAAATCTATGAGTTTAGAGACCATAGGCATATTGTAAGGTCACCAGCACTATCTAGGACGATGCTGGGCAATAGTAAGCACTCAATAAATATAGGATGAATAAACATGCCACAAGAATAAAAGAGAAAAATAAATTATTTCCATCTAGGAGGATCTGGAAAATCAGGAATTAAAGGAAATATGTGTTTAAAGCCAAAGAGTTAGGAAAGTTCTTGTAATATTTGAAGAATAGTAAGCTACCTTTTGTAACTAAAGCATAAGGATTTCAGTGATATATGGAGTGACTGAATCAGAATATTTTTTAGGGAAGGAACTAGAATTGGCAGTGTGTAAGATATACAAGACATAGAAAAGAGTACGAATATGTATACAAGTAGGACATACTTGGTGCATAGCATTTGCATAACAAGCTATATTATGCATAGGGCCCTCCTAAAAGGTTACAATTATGTGTGTGTAATGTCACTCTGATACATATTATTTCATTTCAAATTTTTCATTGAAATTTTTGTTAAATATGGTTGTAGGTCCTCCCATTATGCCCTCATGATATTATAATTCTTAATACTAACAATTCTAACAATATGAAATTACATTAGCCTGACATATTTACCTTTTTGAAGTATGTTCACATATATTACCTTATTTGATTTTGACCAAAACTCATAAACTAGAGACAGCTTTTCTCATTTTATCAAAGTGAAAACTGGACTCACAGAGGCTAAAAGACCATCCTAAGTTTATATAACTAGTATATGCAAGATGGAGCATTAGATCTTTTTTCCTAAGTCCAAGGTCATTCTCAATTCAGCACATATCCATGCATTTCAGCACTAATTTAACTGTAATTACTTTTTATAACTAATGCTTTTTATAAGGACTTCTTTAACAAGTTCTTATAACTTTGAAGTAACAACAAGGTTAGCATTTGCTACTTTCAAGTTGCTCTTTTGAAATATTTCCACAATTTATAAGGCCTGAAAAAAGGTTGAACAAATGATTATATAGATAAATGGATTACAAATGTAATATTCATTAAAGTTCAATGTTAGTTATTTATTAAAAATAACACCTATAGGGACGCCTGGGTGGCTAAGTGGTTGAGCATCTGCCTTCGGCTCAGGGTATGATCACCGGGGTCCTGGGATTGAGTCCCATTTTGGGCTCCCCACAGGGAGCCTGCTTCTCCCTCTGCCTATGTCTCTGTTTCTCTCTGTGTGTCTCTCATGAATAAATAAGTAAAATATTTTAAAAACCCTATTATTTTAGACCTTTTAAAAAATCTAGGGGCTATTTTAAAAGAGAAAGAATGAGTATCTATGTAAAAGAATTGCATTGGGTTGGTAGAACAGGGATCATCTCATTATCTTTAGAAGCTGAAGAAAGGATGGAAACGAGTAGAGATGCAAAAAGATGGAAATGCAAATATGATTCAACATCTTTTGAGAAAGATGATACAGCGTGTGTATTGTTTAGAGTAATTTTGTTCAGAATGTCTTTTTAAGATTCATTTTTAGAGCAATTTTAGTTTTACAACAAAATTGAGAGGGAGGTACAGAGATTTCACATATACTCTCTGCCTTCCATACCTGCATAGCCTCCCCCATTATCCACATCACTCACCAGGATGTTTTTTAATTTTTTCTGGAGGATGAGCCTATACTGACACATCATAATTATCCAAAGTCTATAGTTTACCTTAGAGTTTTCTTCAGATGTTTATGGGTTTGGACAAATGTATAATGACACATCCACTATTATAGTATCATACAGAGTATTTTCACTGCCTTAAAAATCATCTGTGCTCTGCCCTTTCATCTCCCCACCACTAGAAACCACTGATATTTCTATTGCCTCCATAGTTTTACCTTTTTCAGAATGTCATATAGTTACAGTTATACAGTATATAGCCTCTTCAGATTGGCTTATTTTCCTTAGTACTATGCATTTAAGTGTCCTTCATGTCTTTTCATGCCTTGATAGCTTATTTCTTTTTAGTGCTGAGTAGTATTCCAATGTCTCAATGTACCACACTTTATTTATCCATTCACATACTGAAGGACATCTTTGTTGCTTCCAAGTTTTGCCAGTTATAAATAAAGCTGTTATAAACATCTGTGTGCAGTTATCTGTGCAGACATAAGTTTTCAACTTTTTAAATATATATGCCAAGGAGCACAGTTGTTAAATCATATAGTAATAGTATATTTAGTTTTGTAAGAAACTGCCAAACTGTCTTCCTAACTGGCTATACCATTTTACTGTTCCACCAGCATTGTATGTGAGTTCTTGTTGCTCCATATCCTTGCCAATGTTTGGTGTTGGTGTTTTAGATTTGGGCATTCTAATAGATGTGTAATGTTATCTCATCGCTGTTTTAATTTACATTTCTCTGATGGCATATGTTGTTGAACATCTTTTTGTAAGCTTATTTGGCTTTTTTTTATATAGTGTCTTTTTAACACAGAAGGAAGTCTTAAAAATATTTTCCAATTACCATAATATAAGGGTTATAATGTAAAACTTCTGCTCTGATACTTTTAACATTAGAGTATAGTATAGATAGCATATTGAATATTCTTTTTTTAATAATAAATTTATTTTTATTGGTGTTCAATTTGCCAACATACAGAATAACACCCAGTGCTCATCCCGTCAAGTGCCCCCCTCAGTGCCCGTCACCCATTCACCCCCACCCCCCGCCCTCCTCCCCTTCCACCACCCCTAGTGCGTTTCCCAGAGTTAGGAGTCTTTATGTTCTGTCTCCTTTTCTGATATTTCCTACCCATTTCTTCTCCCTTCCCTTCTATTCCCTCTCACTATTATTTATATTCCCCAAATGAATGAGAACATATGATGTTTGGCCTTTTCCGATTGACTTATTTCACTCAGCATAATACCCTCCAGTTCTATCCACGTTGAAGCAAATGGTGGGTATTTGTCATTTCTAATGTCTGAGTAATATTCCATTGTATACATAAACCACATCTTCTTTATCCATTCATCTTTCGATGGACACCGAGGCTCCTTCCACAGTTTGGCTATTGTGGACATTGCTGCTATAAACATCAGGGTGCAGGTGTCCCGGCGTTTCATTGCATCTGTATCTTTGGGATAAATCCCCAACAGTGCAATTGCTGGGTTGTAGGGCAGGTCTATTTTTAACTCTTTGAGGAACCTCCACATAGTTTTCCAGAGTGGCTGCACCAGTTCACATTCCCACCAACAGTGTAAGAGGGTTCCCTTTTCTCCGCATCCTCTCCAACATTTGTGGTTTCCTGCCTTGTTAATTTTCCCCATTCTGACTGGTGTGAGGTGGTATCTCATTGTGGTTTTGATTTGTATTTCCCTGATGGCAAGTGATGCAGAGCATTTTCTCATGTGCGTGTTGGCCATGTCTATGTCTTCCTCTGTGAGATGAAACAGAATAGAGAATCCAGAAGTGGACCCTGAACTTTATGGGCAACTAATATTCAATAAAGGAGGAAAGACTATCCACTGGAAGAAAGACAGCCTCTTCAATAAATGGTACTGGGAAAATTGGACATCCACATGCAGAAGAATGAAACTAGACCACTCTCTTTCACCATACACAAAGATAAACTCAAAATGGATGAAAGAGCTAAATGTGGGGATCCCTGGGTGGCCCAGTGGTTTAGCGCCTGCCTTTGGCCCAGGGCGCGATCCTGGAGACCCGGGATCGAGTCCCACGTCGGGCTCCCAGTGCATGGAGCCTGCTTCTCCCTCTGCCTGTATCTCTGCCTCTCTCTCTCTCTCTCTCTCTCTCTCTCTCTTTCTCTGTGTGACTATCATAAATAAATAAAAAAATTAAAAAAAAGAAAAGAAAGAGCTAAATGTGAGACAAGATTCCATCAAAATCCTAGAGGAGAACACAGGCAACACCCTTTTTGAACTTGGCCACAGTAACTTCTTGCAAGATACATCCACGAAGGCAAAAGAAACAAAAGCAAAAATGAACTATTGGGACTTTATTGAGATAAGAAGCTTTTGCACAGCAAAGGAAACAGTCAACAAAACTAAAAGACAACCTACAGAATGGGAGAAGATATTTGCAAATGACGTATCAGATAAAGGGCTAGTTTCCAAGATCTATAAAGAACTTATTAAACTCAACAGCAAAGAAATAAACAATCCAGTCCTGAAATGGGCAAAAGACATGAGCATATTGAATATTCTTAAGCATTCTTTACAAATTTATTGTTTATATTTTCAAAATTCCAAGTTTCTTATTGTTTTAAAGATTTTATTTATTTATGAGAGACATGGAGAGAGAGGCAGAGATATAGGCAAAGGGAGAAGCATGCTCCCCACAGGAGCCTGATGTGGGACTCCATCCCTGGACCCGAGATCATGCCCTGAGCTGAGGACAGACACTCAACTGCTGAGCCACCCAGGCATCCCCCAAGTGTCTTATAAAATCAGTAAAGTGGTGTTAGAATTTCCAGGTGACATTAAGAAAAATGAAAAGCCACAGTAAGATAAGCCACTTGCAGAATTAACCAGTGAGATTGCTTGTTAGTAGGTAATTTGATTCAGAAACACCAGAAGCTTTGGTTGAGTTTCAGGGAAGCATGAATAGAATGTGATGATAAATTAGAAAGGTAAAATCTAATCATTTAACAGAAGACTGAATTACCAGAAAAAATTACTATATTAGGAAAAATTGGAGAGCTAGCTGTGAGTTTCCAGCAATGTCTAGGAAAGGAAATTTCCTAATTATCAAATTGGAATAGTCTAGTCCCTGACCCAATGGTGGAGATGGGTAGGCAGATCAAATTAAATCTTGAAGCAGTAGTCATTGAGAATATCTACTGACTACTTTTCTAATGATTCCTGGCTCACCGTGGTAATTTATTATTATAATTTTTATATGTGTATTATCTGATAAATTCAGAATATGCTGGTTATCAAACTGAATATCCCTGTGTTTACAGTATTTCCCATTATAAACTAATAGTTGGGCATTCTGTTTTATATGTTGTCTTGTAACTGCAGTTTGAATTAACCTCCCCAATCCAGTACTGCTAGAACACTGATCAAGTACTAAATAGTATCTACACAAAAGGAAGCAAATATTATGTCTGTGTGGAAGGACACATGGGTGACATCCATTTGTAATCAATAAAACAACTAGGTAGTGATACAGAATATGCCTATTTTTCCTATTTCTACTCTTTATTAAAATTTCCCTTATGGCAATGGTTTTTAGACTTTAATTTATAACATAATAACCTAAGGAAATTGTTAAAATTACAAATTCCTAAATTTCATCCACTGCCAGAGATTTTTGATACACGTAATCCAGGATGGAACATAGGAATCTGCATTAAAAAAAAATCCTATATGATTCTGATCTTGAAGGTTAGTGGACTATACCTTAGCACCACTGTTCTACAGAGAATTTTACTCTCTCTAAATAAGCCTGTGGTGCTTAAAGCATTCTTCACTACTGGGCAAAATTTCATTGGTTTCTATTAGGTTTATGTTAATTGGCTAAATCAATAACATCGGAGCTAGTTCCAGGCTTCTGATTGGTCAGAACTGTGTATGCAAATTACAGCAAGCATTGAGGAAGTAGAAGATAACAGCTTTATGGGGATAACTGATTTGGGGTGGGGCTACGTGAAGACAAAATGGCTGCCAGCTTCACGGTGCCATATGCTCCAAGGTGCAAAACAGAAAATAAAATCCGTTGAGGAGGCCTTTGCTGTTCAGGAACAGAATCAAATAAGTAAGTGTTTATGCCAATGAGTAGCCTAGGGGATATTTTCCCACTACCAGATCTCTCCATTAGTCACCTCAAGTAAAACAACCAATGTAAAAGCGACGTGGTTCCTGTGGAACTCAACATTAGGCCCGTGTCTTTCTCTAAGATCCAGATGATTGCTGCTTCTAAACTCCTATTAGGTAGAAATTTTTGAGTTCCCTCTGGAAATGAGGAACTATTTAATTGAAGATGTGCAGTTGGAAAAATGATTCAGGAGATGGAGGGAGGGGAAAGTTCTTACTTAGGTAATCAGTGAAGAGTGGTATAGGCTAGTGTTGTAACAAGGAAGCAACACAACTAGGGTTTAAATCCATCAGATTCCAAAGTCATTTTACCTCTTTATTAGAATTTTCTAATATTATTATGCATAAGAGTCACCTGAAGTTTGTGTTAAAAATATAAGTCCATGACCCCTGGAATTCTGAAGTCCAGAAATCTATATTGTTAACAAGTATCCTAGATGGCTGTGATACAAATGGTCAGTGTACACTCTGAGAAACATTTTCTCAGAGCAATGGTTCTTGAAGCTTTTAGTTTCAGGATTCCTTTACTTCATTACAAATTACTGAGGACCCCAAAGAGCATTTGCTTATGTGGTAAACAGTAAATAATATCGGATAAATAATAGCTATTGATACTTATGGTATTAAAAATGAAAACTGAGAAGTGTTTAAAATATTTATTAACTCATTGAAAATACCAGTTAATAAGACCATTGCATTTTAACTGGATAACATTTTAGGAAAAGTAATTATATCTTCCAAATTAAAAATATGTAATGAACAGAGTGTATTATTTTATATTTTTAAATCTCTTTAATGCTGACTTAATAATTCTCATATATGTTTCTACATTTAATCTATTGTGACATGATGTTTTGGTTGAAGTATATTAAAGGCCTCATATAAATAACATAGTTGGAAAAATGAGAACCTTGCAGACACCCTGAGAGCATGTTGGAGAACCCCATGGGTCCTGACACCACATTTTGAGTTACAATTTTAGAGTAATATCTGTTTGTTGCTGTCAGGAAGGTTTATGTTGGGCAGTCCATTTTGGTTATAAATGTTGAGAAATATCAAGGAAGGTAGAAAGTTAATGTATTCCAAAGATTATTTTAATTTTGTTAAATTATTTCATAAAATTTACTCATATTTCTTTTATTAATTTACTCTGTCAATTTGAAAGCACTATAGAAATATAAAGTTAGGAGTCCAGATGTTGGAGCAGAATTTTCTTTAAAGAAATTGAGTTTCAGAACAATGATTCCATTGAAGGTAGAGAAATTTCAACAATAGGGAAGAATACATTAGGTGACCAGTTATAAGTAGGAAAAGTGTGATAACAAGGAGCAATCTATAGTTATTTACAGTAGTTATTTACAGTTGATTAAATAATTATAATGGTGAGAAAGTGCTAATAATAACCTTTTATGGAGGATGATTACTTTCCCTGAATAAAAGAACATTTTGTTCTGGTTAGCATACATTTTCAAATTAGATTATTACATTTTTTGTTACTTTTAAGTTTTAGTTCTTTAACCTAAAACTTACCACCAGTTTGGTGCAAGAACTTTTACAAATATTATTTCTTATTTCCTTTTGGTCAATGTGAAAGAACCTGAAAAGGAAACTGGAAAGGAGCAGCTGGAAAAGTGAGAGGAAAATCAAGAGTGTGTGTAATCCTGGAAGCCAATTGAGGTTAAAATGTTTCAAGGAAAAGGGAGAAATCCACTGTCAATTGATGTTGATTGATGAAATTAAGATAAAGAATGAAAATTGATCATTAGATTTCATGACATGGAGGTTATTAGTGACCTGGACAACAAAAGTCCTCATGGAGTGGTTGAAGTAAAACCCCAGATTGGTGTGTATTCAAGAGAGAATAGTAGAAGAGTTGAAAATAATGCATAAACAGTCCTTTCCAGAGGTTTTGATAAAAAAAAAGGCAATAGAGAAAAGAAACAAGATAATGGGAGAAATGGGGTTGAAAAAGGTGATTTTTCCGTTAGTTTTTAAATGGAACACTTAGCATGTTATACACTAATGTCTTCTTGAAAGCTTCACTAGTAAAAAAAAAAAAAAAAAAAGAAAGAAAGCTTCACTAGTGATCACAATACACATGGAATCCTTTCCTTATAGAACTCATAATCTAGTGGAGAAAAATGGTATTAAATTATTGCATAAATAATTAGATAATTATCATTGCAATTAGTATTAAAAGAAACAGTACAAAGTTTTATCAGAGTATAATTGCCAGACCTAGCTTCTTCAAGAAAATCAAGACAAGCTTCTCTAAATAAATGATATTCAAGTTGCACTTAGGGAGAGGAAATAGTAAATGGAAAGGCCCTGGGTAGAGGGAATGTGGCATATCTGAGATATTTAAAAAGGCCATTGATTTTGAGGTACAGAGAGAAGATGAGTGAGACAGAAGGTAAAGAGGAAGAGATAAGCAGTGAGGAGGTTATTTAGATTGGAGGCTATATTCTTACTTAAGGTCTTTGGTTTTTATGCCAAGGGTATTAAGGATCCTTGACTTTATGTGTTGGCCACAACAAAAGTGAACCAGCCAAAATTGAAAAGTTAAAGGTGGAAGAGATAGGAAGCAAAATAGAAAGGTGAAATGCATGTTCACTATTTATACTGCTATAGACAGGACATTAGGCTGAGTCTATTTGTAGTTTCATAATCAGTTATATCTCAATATATTCAATTTATTTGGTTTTCAGCAACTGAAGGATTTTTATCTAACTTATCAAATCATACAGTAAGAAGGTCCAATTTGTTAAGATGCCCAAAATGACCGATCATATCATTCCTTATTTATTATATTCCAATTGTTCTTTTTTCTTTTCTCTTAAAAATTAATATAAAACTTATTGTGAAATTTTCAAAAATGTAGAAAACTCGAAAGACTTTTGCAGTGAATATCGATGTACCCACAACCTAGAGTAAAGAACTTTTGTCATTTTGTTGTATTTGCTTTCTCTGTTTTGCTGTTCAATTTGAATTACAGACCTCATGATGCTTCAGATGCAAATTTTTCAGCATGCATCACCTAAAAATAAGGATATTTTCTTCTATATTATCAATGTTATAATATTTAAGATAACTAAAAATAATTTTCTCATATTTTCTAATATTCACCACTTTTAGATATCCTTCAGTGTCCCCTCAAAATCTTTTTTTAACTGTTTTCCTGGGGAATAATTAAATTATTCATTTTAAGTGTAAGAGTTAATTATTTACTGCAGATTTCTTTAATATCACAATCTAATTTTAGAACATTTCCATCACTCCAAAAAGAAACCTCTTATACCTGTTTTCTAATTGAACCAGGATAATAACAAAGTTCACACAAAATATTTAATTGTGTCTCCTTAAATCATCTTTTTTTTTTTTTTTAGAATATCTTCATTTTGTTCCATGTAATTTCTAGAAAAGACCAGCTGTGTGTTTTATAGACTGGCCCACATTTTGGATTTATCTGTGTGTTTCCTCATTATGTCATTTAACTTGCTCCTTTATTTATTTTTTTAATAAATTTTTATTTATTTATGATAGTCACAGAGAGAGGCAGAAACATAGGCAGAAGGAGAAGCAGGCTCCATGCACCGGGAGCCCGATGTGGGATTCGATCCCGCGTCTCCAGGATCGCGCCCTGGGCCAAAGGCAGGCGCCAAACCACTGCGCCACCCAGGGATCCCTAACTTGCTCCTTTATATTCTCATATACCTGTCAATATTTTCTGTTAGTCTCGATTAGATACCTTATGACTTATTTGGAATAAAGTTCAAATTTTTAATTATCTTCCTCTTCTAAAATGTATACCCCATGAAATCATGGACTTGACCTGTCTTGTTTAACATTAGTGCCTGTCTCATAGTAACATCTCAGTAAATGTTTGTTAAGTGAATAATTGTGTTAAGTGAGTAATTGTATTACCTACATTTAGATTATGTATTTCCACATAGAGAATAAACCTTAGTTTAAGATATTTTATTATTTTTTTAAGATTTTATTTATTTATTCATAGAGACAGAGAGAGAAAGAGACAGAGACGCAGGCCGAGAGAGAAGCAGGCACCATGCAGGGAGCCTGACATGGGACTCCATCCCGGATCTCCAGGATCACACCCCAGGCTACAGGTGGCGCTAAACTGCTGCGCCACTTGGGCTACCCAGTTTAAGATATTTTAAATTTAGTATAATCAGAATAAAGTTGTGGAAACATGATTTATGTTCTAAGCCAGTGATTCAGACTGATGGAAAGCAAGTCTCCTTCCATTTCAGCATGTGATAAATGATTTAGATGTTTCTCTGCTTTTGCTCAAATATTTTGGAATAGATTAAGCTACATAACTTACAAAGTTTTGGTAGCACTGCTTATCAGAAGATTTAAGGGACTGCATTAAATAATCTGTATGCTGGAATCCCTGGGTGGCGCAACGGTTTAGCGCCTGCCTTTGGCCCAGGGTGTGATCCTGGAGACACGGGATCGAATCCCGCATCGGGCTCCCAGTGCATGGAGCCTGTTTCTCCCTCTGCCTGAGTCTCTGCCTCTCTCTCTCTCTCTGTGTGCCTATCATAAATAAAAAATTTTAAAAAATCTGTATGCTTATTATTTTTTTAATCTTCTCACCTTTTTTTAATTGGCGTTCAATTTGCCAACAGATAGCATATCACCCAGTGCTCAATCTGCCAAGTGCCCCCCTCAGTGCCCATCACCCAGTCACCCCAACCCCCCGCTCACCTCCCTTTCCACCACCCCTTGTTCATTTCCCAGACTTAGGTGTCTCTCATGTTCTGTCACCATTTCTGATATTTCCCACTCATTTTCTCTTCTTTACCCTTTATTCCCTTTCACTATTTTTTATATTCCCCAAACGTATCAGACCATATAATGTTTGTCCTTCTCCAATTGACTTATTTCACTCAGCATAATACCCTCCAGTTCCATCCACTTCGAAGCAAATGGTGGGTATTTGTTATTTCTAATGGCTGAGTAATATTCCAGTGTATACATATGCCACAGCTTCTTTAACCATTCATCTTTCAATGGGCACCGAGGCTCTTTCCAGTTTGGCTATTGTGGACATTGCCGCTATAAAAATTGGGGTGCAGGTGTCCTGGTGTTTCACTGCATCTCTAACTTGGAGTAAATCCCCAGCAGTGAAATTGCTGGGTCATGCGGCAGTTCTATTTTTAACTCTTTGAGGAACCTCCACACAGTTTTTCAGAGTGGCTGAACCAGTTCATATTCCCACCAACAGTGCAAGAGGGTTCCCCTTTCTCCACATCCTCTACAACATTTGTTGTTTTCTGTCTTGTTAATTATTATCATTCTCACTGGTGTGAGGTGGTATCTCATTGTGGTTTTGATTTGCATTTCCCTGATGGCCAGTGATGCGGAGCATTTTCTCGTGTGCTTGTTGGCCATGGGTATGTCTTCCTCTGTGAAATTTCTATTCATGTCTTCTGCCCATTTCATGATTGGATTGTTTGTTTCTTTGCAGTTGAGTTTAATAAGTTCTTTATAAATCTTGGATACTAGCCCTTTACCTAATGTGTCATTTGCAAATATCTTCTCCCATTCTGAAGGTTGTCTTTGAATTTTGTTGACTGTTACTTTTGCTGTGCAGAAGCTTTTTATCTTGATGAAGATACTATGTCCCAATAGTTCATTTTTGCTTTTTTTTTAATCCCTGGCCTTCATAGATGTATCTTGCAAAAAGTTGCTATGAGGAAGTTCGAAAACGGGGTTGCGTGTGTTCTATTCTAGGATTTTGATGGAATCTTGTCTCACATTTAGACTTTCATACATTTTGAGTTTATCTTTGTGTATGGTCTAGTTTATCTATGTGTATGGTCTAGTTTCCTTCTTCTGTATGTGGTTGCCCAATTTTCCCTGCACCATTTATTGAAGAGACTGTCTTTTTTCCAGGGGATAGTCTTTATTGTTTTGTCAAATATTACTTGATCATAAAGTTGAGGGCCAATTTCTGGATTTTCTATTCTGTTCCATTGATCTATGTGTCTGTTTCTGTGCTAGTACCACACAGTCTTGATGACCACAGCTTTGTAGTACAACCTTCAATCTGGCAATGTGATGCCCCTGGCTCAGGTTTTCTTTTTTAATATTCCCCTGGCTATTTGGGGTCTTTCTGATTCCACACACGTTTTTTAATTAATTAATTTATTTTTTATTGGTGTTCAGTTTGCCAACATATAGAATAACACCCAGTGCTCATCCCATCAAGTGCCCCCCTCAGTGCCCGTCACCCAGTCACCTCCACCCCCCGCCCACCTCCCTTTCTACCACCCCTTGTTCGTTTCCCAGAGTTAGGAGTCTCTGATGTTCTGTCTCCCTTTCTGATATTTCCCACTCATTTTTCTCCTTTCTCCTTTATTCTTTTTTACTATTTTTTATATTCCCCAAATGAATGAGACCATATAATGTTTGTCCTTCTCCATTGACTTATTTCACTCAGCATAATACCCTCCAGTTCCACCACATCGAAGCAAATGGTGGGTATTTGTCGTTTCTAAAAGCTGAGTAATATTCCATTCTATACATATACCACATCTTTATCCATTCATCTTTTGATGTGCACCGAGGCTCCTTCCACAGTTTGGCTATTGTGGACATTGCCACTATAAACATTGGGGTGCAGGTGTCCCGGCGTTTCACTGCATCTGTATCTTTGGGGTAAATCCCCAGCAGTGCAATTGCTGGGTCATAGGGCAGATCTATTTTTAACCCCTTGAGGAACCTCCACACAATTTTCCAGAGTGGCTGCACCAGTTCACATTCCCACCAACAGTACAAGAAGGTTCTCCTTTCTCCACATCCTCTCCAACATTTGTGGTTTCCTGTCTTGTTAATTTTCCCCATTCTCACTGGTGTGAGGTGGGATCTCATTGTGGTTTTGATTTGTATTTCCCTGATGGCCAGTGATGCAGAGCATTTTCTCATGTTTTTGTTGGGCATGTCTATGTCTTCCTCTGTGAGATTTCTGTTCATGTCTTTTGCCCATTTCATGTTTGGATTGTTTGTTTCTTTGCTGTTGAGTTTAATAAGTCCTTTATAGATCTTGGATACTAGTCCTTTTTCTGATAGGTCATTTGCAAATATCTTCTCCCATTATGTAGGTTGTCTTTTAGTTTTGTTGACTGTTTCTTTTGCTGTGCAAAGCTTCTTATCTTGATGAAGTCCCAATAGTTCATTTTTGCTTTTGTTTTTCTTGCCTTCATGGATGTATCTTGCAAGAAGTTACTGTGGCCCAGTTCAAAAAGGGTGTTGCCTGTGTTCTCCTCTAGAATTTTGATGGAATCATGTCTCACATTAAGATCTTTCATCCATTTTGAGTTTATCTTTGTGTATGGTATAAGAGAATGATTCAGTTTCATTCTTCTGCATGTAGATGTCCAATTTTCCCAGCAACATTTATTGAAGCAACTGTCTTTTTTTCCAGTGGATGGTCTTTCCTGCTTTGTCGCAAATTAGTTGACCATAAATTTGAGGGTCCACTTCTGGATTATCTATTCTGTTCCATTGATCTATGTGTCTGTTTTTGTGCCAGTACCACACTGTCTTGATGACCACAGCTTTGTAGTACAACCTGAAATCTGGCATTGTGATGCCCCCAGCTATGGTTTTCTTTTTCAATATTTCCCTGGCTATTCAGGGTCTTTTCTGATTCCATACAAATCTTAAGATAATTTGTTCCAACTCTGTGAAGAAAGTCATGTTATTTTGATAGGGATTGCATTAAACGTGTATATTGCCCTGGGTAACATTGACATTTTCACGATATTAATTCTTCCAGTCCATGAACGTGGAATATTTTTCCATCTCTTTGTGTCTTCCTCAGTTTCTTTCAGAAGTGTTCTGTAGTTTTTAGGGTATAGATCCTTTACCTCTTTGGTTAGGTTTATTCCTAGGTATCTTATGCTTTTCAGTGCAATTGTAAATGGGATTAACTCCTTCGTTTCTCTTTCTTCAGTTTCATTGTTAGTATGTAGAAATGCCACTGATTTCTGGGCATGTATTTGTATCCTGCCACACTGCCGAATTGCCGTATGAGTTCTAGCAATCTTGGGGTGGAGTCTTTTGGGTGTTCTATGTACAGTATCATGTCACCTGCAGAGAGGGGGAGTTTGACTTCTTCTTTGCCAATTTGAATGCCTTGTATTTCTTTTTTTTTTTTTTTTTTTTTTTTTGCTTGATTGCTGAGGCTAGGTCTTCTAGTACTATGTCAAATAGTATTGGTGAGAGTAGACATCCCTGTCGTGTTCCTGATCTTAGGGGAAAGGCTCCCAGTGTTTCCCCTTTGAGAATAATATTTGCTGTGGGGTTTTGTTAGATGGCTTTTAAGATGTTGAGGAATGTTCCCTCTATCCCTGCACTCTGAAGAGTTTTGATCAGGAATGGTTGCTCTATTTTGTCAAACGCTTTCTCTGCATCTATTGAGATGATCATATGGTTCTTGTTTTTTCTCTTGTTGATAGGATCAGTCACATTGATGGCTTTACGAGTGTTGAGCCAACCTTGCATCTCAGGGATAAATCCCACTTCGTCATGGTGAATAATCTTCTTAATGTACTGTTGGATCCTATGGGCTAGTATCTCATTGAGAATTTTTACATCTGTGTTCATCAGGGATATTGGCCTATAATTCTCCTTTTTGGTGGGATCTTGGTCTGGTTTTGGAATTAAGATCATGCTGGCCTCATAGAACGAGTTTGAAAGTATTTCATCCTATCTTTCGGAACAGCTTTAATAGTATATGTATTGTTTCTTCTTTAAACGTTTGATAGAATTCCCCTGGGAAGCCATCTGGCCCTGGACTTTTGTGTCTTGGGAGGTTTTTGACGACTGCTTCAATTTCCTCCCTGGTTATTGCTCTGTTCAAGTTTTCAGTTTCTTCCTGTTCCAGTTTTGGTAGTTTGATGTTTTCCAGAACTGTTTCCATTTCTTCTAGATTGCCTAATTTATTGGCGTATACCTACCTGCTCATAATGCGTTTTTAAAATCATTTGTATTTCCTTGGTATTGGTGTTGATCTCTCCTTTTTCATTCATGATTTTATTAATTTGGGGTTTCTCTCTCTTTTTTTTTAATAATGCTGGCCAATGATTTATCTATGTTATTAATTCTTTCAAAAACCAAATCCTGGTTTTGTTTATCTGTTCCACAGTTCTTCTGGTCTCTATTTCATTGAGTTCTGCTCGACACTTTATTAACTCTCTTCTTCTGCTAGGAGTAGGTTTTATTTGCTGTTCTTTCTCCAATTCCTTTAGGTGCCCGGTTAGCTTGTGTTTTGAGTTCTTTCTAGTTATTTTGAGAGATGCTTGTATTGTGATGTATTTCCTTCTCAGGACTGCTTTTGCTGGATCCCAAAGATTTTGAACGGTTCTATCTTCATTCTCTTTAGTTTCCATGAGTATTTTTAATTCTCTAATTTCCTGGTTGATCCTTTCATCTTTTAGCAGGATGCTCTTTATCCTCCACGTTTTTGAAATTCTTTCAAATTTATTCTTGTGATTGAGTTCTAGTTTATGCATTATGGTCTGAAAATATGCAGGGTACAACCCCAGTCTTTTGGTATCAGTTGAGACCTGATTTTTGACCCAGTATGTTGTCTATTCTGGAGAAAGTTCCATATGTACTTGAGAAGAATGTGTATTCAGTTGCATTTCAATGTAAAGTTCTGTAAATATCTGAAATCCATCTGGTCCAGTGTATCATTTCAAGCTCTTGTTTCTTTGGAGATGTTGTGCTTAGAATATCTGTCTTTTACAGAAAGCACTGTGTTGAAGTCTCTCAGTATAAGTGTATTATTGTCCAAGTATGTGTTAACTTTGGTTATTAATTGATAAATTTGGCAGCTCCCACATTAGGGGCATAAATATTGAAGATTGTTAGGTCCTCTTGTTGGATAGATCCTTGAAGTATGATAGAATGTTCCTCTTCATCTCTTACTACAGTCTTTGGGATCAACTTTAATTTATCTGATATGAGAATTGCTACCCCTGCTTTCTTTATAGAACCATTTGAATGGTAAATGGTTCTCCAACCTTTCATTTTCAGGCTGTTGGTGTCCTTAGGTCAAAAATGAGTCTCTTGTAGATAGCAAATAGTTAAGTCTTGCCTTTTTATCCAGTCTTAACCCCTGAACCTTGATGTGATCATAAAGCCCATTCACGTTCAGAGTTACTATTGAAAGATATGAATTTTGGGGATCCCTGAGTAGCTCAGCAGTTTAGCGCCTGCCTTTGGCCCAGGGTATGATCCTGTAGTCCCTGGATCAAGTCTTACATCGGGCTCCCTGCATGGAGCCTGCTCGTCCCTTTACCTGTGTCTCTGCCTCTCTCTCTCTCTCTCTCTCTCTCTGTCTCTCTCTCTGTGTGTGTGTCATGAATAAATAAACAAAATCTTAAAACAAAGAAAGAAAGATATGAATTTAGTGTCATCATAATACCTATTCAGTCCCTGTTTTTTGGATTGTTTCTTTGGACTTCCTCTTTCTTTTACAGAGTCCCCCTTAATGTTTCTTGTAGAGCTGGTTTGATGGTCACATATTCTTTCAGTTTCTGCCTATCTTGGAAGCTCTTTATCTCTCCTATTCTGAATGAGAGCCTTCCCAGATAAAGTATTCTTGGCTGCAGGTTCTTCTCATCTAGGACCGTGAATATATCCTGCCAGCCCTTTCTGGCCTGCCAGGTCTCTGTGGAGAGGTTTCCTGTTAATCTAATATTTCTCCCCGTATAAGTTAGGGATCTCTTGTCTCTTGCTGCTTTAGAGTTTTCTCTTTATCTTTGGAATTTGCAAATTTCACTATTAAATGTCAAGGTGTTGAACTTTTTCTTTCTTTCATTTTAGGGAGGGATCTCTCTGTCTCCTGGATCTGAATGCCTGTTTCCCTCCCCAACTTAGGGAAGTTCTCAGCTATGGTTTGTTCAAATATGCTTTCTGTTCCTCTTTCCCTTTTGGTGCTCTCTGGAACCCCAATTAGATGTAGATTTTTTTCCTTCTGAGGTTGTCATTTATTTCTCTTAACCTTTCCTCATGATCTTTTAATTTTTTTTTTCTCTTTTTGTCCTCAGCTTCTTTCCTTGCTATCAACTGGTCTTCTATGTCACTCACTCTTTCTTCTACCTCATTAACCCTCGTCATTAGGACCTCCAGGTTGAATTGCATCTCATTTAATTTATTTTTAATTTCGGCCTGATTAGATCTAAATTCTGCAGTCATGACATCTCTTGAATCCTTTATGCTTTTTTCCAGAGCCACCAATAAATTTATAATTGTGCTTCTGTATTCGCTTTCTGACATCGAATTTTAATCCAAATTCTCTAACTCTGTGGGACAGAGTACTATTTCTGATTCTTTCTTTTGTGTTTAGTTCTTCTTTCTAGTTATTTTGCTCAGTGCAGAGTGGTTAAAAACAAGTTGTACTTGAAAAGGAAGGAAAAAAAAGAAAATACAGGGAAAAAAAACAAGAACAAAAACAAAGAAACAAAAAGAATGAAAACCAAAACCAAAAACAAGCTAAAAAAACAAGGAGGGGTATCCTCTGGTTCTGTATAATGTAAGTTCCTCAACTTCCCCTGGAGCTTTCCATCTCTGCTTGGTCAAGAACTTGGGAAGATCTTCCCCTGTCCTTCTAGCTGGTCTTCTGGGGGAGGGGCCTGCTGTGCTGATTGTCAGGTGTGTGCACCTGGGGGAGCTGCCCAGCCCCCTGCCGGGTGCATGGCTCAGTGGGAGCTGTTTATCCTGGTGAAGCCTCCATTCCCTGGCATCCCGACCCTCCCAGGGACAGGGTGACACCAGGAGGAACAACAACACTGGCGGCATCCAGCTCTCCAGCCCTGGAGTCCAGCTCCCTCAGTAACCACCGCTGCTTCCAGTCCGCCGTGGCCTGGATGCTCCGGGGGGCAGGGGGTGCTGATCTGCATGGCTTGGGGGCACCCGGCGGCAGGAGCGTCCTCACTGTCTTGTGGCCTCCCGGCCTCCGCCTGTCCCAAGGGGAGCACAGAATCTCTGTCTTCCAGCGCCCTGGGATCCAGGGCCTGTGCTGCTGGAATTGCTCTCCATGGGCCGCACAGGCCCCTTCGCTTGTGGCCGCCTCTTGAGCTGTTCCCAAGGCCCTTCTGGGTGTGCGCTCCAGCCCTTTATGGAGCTCGCCCCACCGGGTATGGTGCGCTGTCCCCTGAGGCGCACTTCCTCTCTTGGTGAGATTGGAACCTGGGTGTTCCAGTGCCCCTCCTGGGATCCTGCACGAGTTCCCTGTGAGCGCCTTTCAGTCCGGGAAGAATCCAGTGCAGATTTTTGAAGTTCCTGCTTCTCCGGGGCTGGGCTTTCCTGTCCCGGAGGCTTTCGCAGCCTGGCCTTAGCCTAGCCCCTTGCGGGGGCCCGTCCCCCACTGGGTTCTTTTTAATTTTTTTTCCCATCTTCCTACCTTGTTAGAAGCCCGAACTCTTCTCTCTGTAGCGTTCCAGCTGTTCTCTCTTTAAATCTCAGGCCAAATTCGTAGGTTTTCAAGATGATTTGAAAATTATCTAGGTAACTTGGTCGGGACAGGTGACTTGGGGACCCTACTCTTTCGCCATCTTGCCCCCAATCTGTATTCTTATATTCAAGGCTGTTGAAAGAATTTCAGGTTAGAATTGACTTCTTCCATAGAGAACAAATTATCTGGAACTATTAAGTTTGGAGTGAGTGAAGCAGTTACTTGAATCTTTAGATTTCTAATTTAGGCAATTATATAGGCATATTATTTCAGTGTCAGTCAAATGGTGAAAAGATTTAGGGGAGTCTAGGTAAAAACAGCTGACTTCCTAGTATCAACTTTACTATGTTTCTGAATACTGTATGACAACTGGCAACAATATAATAAATAGGTAAAAATAAATGATATGAAATGTTAAGTGTCAAGTTAGCAAATCCTGTGGCTCAGAATATATGCCAAAGCAGTAAATATAGCATGGTAGTCTAGGCAATGCTATGCCTTTATCCTTTAGGGATCTGCAGTTCAGGGAGGGAAAAGGAAATTAGAAAAGACAATCTACAAATATAAATGGCAGAAACGTATACCTATGTGCAAAGAAATAGAGATAAGTGTTAAGTAACCTGTACTATAAAGAAAGAAACTCTTAGTAGTTTACAGATTATCCATGCTCATTTGGATAGTTTCCATTTCCTTTTTTTACTGCTTATAGTTAATACTGTTCCTTAAGCATCCCCACATTTGCAAGTGAAAAGAGAAGGGAAAACTTGAATTAGTCCATTTTAACTGTTCTGGTAATCATCAGGTTGGGTAAGGAAAGAAGTTTAAAATAATAACTCACATGGTGAGTTTTTTACATGGTTGAGTTTTCTTTACATTCCCGTTTTCTCAAGGTATCATTGCTATCACAAAATTTAGTTGTATCCAGCCACATGGTAATACAGAAAAGAAACATTGACTGGCTTAGGCTAGACTCCTACCCCCACCCCAAGAAAGATTTATGTTTCATGTATCTGAAAATTTTAGATTGCTTTGACAAACTAATGGAACTCCTGCTTCAAGTTGTCCCAATTTAGAGAAACTGATAATATCAACCAATTTAAATTTTATTAACATTAGACTCTCTTCTGCCCTTTCAAGTAAGTAGTTGTCCTATGACCTTCTGAACTTGAGGGATAGAGGTACAGCTACAAATAACCATCATATTTTCATTAGAGTTCTAAGTGAGAATTTGCAGGCACTTTTCATGCTATAATATTCTTTAATAATGCAGGTTTTAAATCAGGCTGCTACAAGTCTAATCTTGGTTCTAGCACTTACTAGCTATGAGACCTTGGATATTTTACTTAACCTTCCTGAGACTGAGTTTCTTCTTCTATCAAATGGGGAAATTAGTAGTATCTACTTCATGGAGTAGTGAGAATTAAATGAAATAAACCATGTAAACTACTTGGAACAGTACCTGTTTATGGTGAATACTCAATTTACTGTTCAATACTCACCATGAACAGTGAATGATAGCCAGAGTATTCCATTTGAACCTGGAGGCAAGGAATGAGATTATAAGAGAATGATCATATATAAACTCAACTTTCAGAAATGAGAACTGAGATACAGAGATGTCATATTATTTGTTGAGAGAATTCAGCAAGTAAATGGATGGGCCAGGCCTTCAACTCTAATGATAATGAATTCCAATGATGATTTGCTGCATGTATGAAGTTAATATAGTCTGCCTATTGAATTTTTCTGAGATATTTTACCTGCCTTCATTAAGCCATATCTTTTTCAGTGTTCTTCCTGGAATTGGAATCTGTTTTGTTTTTCCCTGAGGATGAATACTGAGTCATTTTTTTCACATGGTGGTTCAAATTAGGCCAGTCATGGAAATGTAGTCCCCTTTGATTCTGGCATAATAAAGTAATGCTAATACAAATTTTTAATCTGTGATGCTTCTGAGCACAGCTTACTATTGTTTGCAATAAGCATCATAATTTAGTTATTGTAACAAGTCTATATGCTCTGGTATTTGATTTTTTAGGAAATATATGTATATAGTCGTTTCTAATGTGAAAAGAGATGTGACCCATGTAAATGAACCCAGCTTTAGTAAATAACTGTGATGCTTTTAGCTATTTCATAGCCAGTATATTCATACATACACATTACATCGAATTATCTGTTCTGTTTTTTTGAAATACATTTTAAAAATTATGTTAGGGTGACAGGGTACAGAAGGTAGTGATTGAACCATTCATTCATTTAAAACCATTTAAGGCTATTTAAAGCCATGCATAAATAGATGTTGTTTTTTTAACTGTGTTCTCTGGCAAAAAACAAAAAACAAAAAACAAAAAAACAAGGAATTCCTGCTGGTATTTTGCTTCCTATGTTTAGGGCCTTATCTTTTATAAGTTGTTAGATAGATGACACGTTTTAGACTACAAATGGATACACAGTGCATTGCTTTAAGAAGCATCTTATGATTCTCTAATATAAAATATATCACTTTAACACTGAAATATAGCTAAAATTATAAGGAATATGTGAAAGGTGCAGTCCAATCTCACTTTGAAAGTCTAATATATGAATGACATTCCATTTACACTCTGGTCAGGTATGAACAATATTGATTTTAGATGTTTAGTGCTGAAAAACACTGACTTAAGAGATCTTGTCAAAGGTTTCTACAAAATTCATATTGTGAGACATTTGTTAAAGAGAAACTAGGTCTGTAGCAAGAAGATATGTGACAAACCTTATTTTGGGGGTATATTTTCATAGGAGTCATATCACACAGATAGAAATAAACTATTATCCAAATTAGCTTTGGTTTATGTAAGAGGACTCCTTGAATAGAAGAACTGGAATTTTCAGTGCTCCTAGGACATTTTGGTTACATCACGTACAGCCACATCTTATCACATAATTATAGGGCAAAATTTATTGTTAAGGATGACTCAAGGAAGTTGCTAGTGAGTATCCAAAACTTACCAAATGTATTTTCCTAGAAAATGCTTAGTTGAATATAATGGTTTTCTACATAGGGTTTCTCAAAACATTAACACTGGCACTATAAACAATAGCATTATTTTGTTCATGGCTTCTTCAGTAGGGCAAAGTGCTAAAGGGGCAGAACTAGTTCTTCTTATGGCCTTTGCTCTTTTCTTTAGACTATTAGACTTTTCAAGCAACTTCAGAAATAATGCAGTAGAGCTCCTTCCTATTAATCAAGAAATAATCATAACATGGACTCTTGATTAGGACTCAGTCATATCACCTAAATGCCCCATTATAGTCAACAAACTGGTCTGTGTACCATCTATAAATAACTTGTATTCGTTGTACAAGTGCCAGATATTTATTTCAAACCTCATACGTGATTGAATAAATTAACCACTTCATATATTTCCTAGCCCTGTCTACTAAGAGAGCCTAGTGCAGTGATACCTTGATAGGATTCTAGGGCTAATGCAGGGGATATACAAAATGATTCTTGAGAATCTTAGTCAGAAATTAGGGACTGCTTAAGAAACAATGTGATGAGTAGGGGATGGGACAAATCGATGATGGATATTAAGAAGGACACTTGTGTTGAGCACTGGATATTATATGTAAGTGATGAATAACTAAATACCACTCCTAAAACCAATATTATACTATATTAACTAACTAGAATTTAAATAAAAATTTGAAACAAACAAAAAAGAAACAAAATGATGAGGGTATGTCAAAAGGACACTGGAGAAAACTAAAAGAGCTCGCAAAGGCCAAAACTAGAACTATTTCAGCAACAAAATAAAGTGGCACTGAAATACTACCTAAACTGTAAAATCAATACTCTTGATCCATACTGATACAAATAAGTGAAAAAACAAACCCGTGGTTATGAATGGACAAATCTCCTACACACATAAATTTCAAATAACTTATGTAGATAGATACTTCTCCATCAAGGAGGTAGAGCATCTCTATTCCTTTTGTGTGGACTGCACAAAGTGACTTCCTTCCAAAGAGTACAGTGTGTAAAAGGAGGGTAATCTTAAAGTGGAGAAATATGACAAACACTACCTCAGTCGGGTGATCAATGTATGTACCCTTGATATATGATGTAATAAGAATGGTACCTTACCTGTGTTCTTTCTTCTAAGAACTTAAACCTAACTACAACATGAGAAAAACATCAGAGAAACACAAATTGAAGTGGATTTCAATAAATTTCTGATCAGTACTCTTCAAAACATTCAAGGTCATCAAAACCAAGGAAATTCTGAGAAACTTTCATAATCATGTGGCACCTGGGAGACATGAATTTCTAAATATAGCATGATATCCTGGTTGGATTCCTGGGATAGAAAAAAGACATTAGTTTAAAACTAAGGAAATTTGAATAAATAATAGACTTTAGTTGATATGAATATGTCAGTATTGGCTCATCAATTATGACAAGTGTTCCATATTAATGTAAGATGTTAAATAAGGGAAACTGGGTACAGAGGACACAGGGATTGCAACTTTTCTGTGAATATAAAAGTATTCTAAGATACAAATTTTGTTTTAATAAACCATTTCACTCAAAACTGATTATTAAAGACCTAAATGTAAGACCTGTAAACATAAAACTCCTAAAGGAAAACATGAGCAGTAATCCTTTGAATATTGGCCTTAGCAACATTTCTCTGAAGATGTCTTCTCAGGCAAGGGAAACAAAAGCAAAAATATACTATTGTAATTATATAAAAAATAATTTTTCAAAGTGAAGAAAACCATCTACAAAATGAAAAGGCAACCTACTGAATGGGAGAAGACATTTGAAAATGATATATCCAATAAGGGGTTTATTTGCAAAATATATAAAGAATTTATACAACTCAACTCACACACACAAAAATAAAAACAAATAATCTGATTTAAAATAGGCAGAACTGCATAGACATTTTTTCCAAAGAAAATGTACAGATGACCAAATGACACATGAAAGGATGCATGGCATCACTAGTCATCAGGAAAATGTAAATCAAAGCCATAATAAGATATCACTTCATACCAGTCAGAATGGCTACTATTAAAAAAACAAAGAAATAACAAGTGTTGGCAAGGACGTAGAGAAAAAGGAACCCTTGTGCACTGTTGATGGGAATGTAGATTATTGCAGCCACTATGGAAAACAGTATGGAGGTTCCACAAAAAATTAAAAATAAAAATACCCTATGATCCTATAATTACACTGTTGGGTGTTTCACCCAGAGAAGAAGACAAAAATACTAATTTGAAAAGATACATGCACCCCTGTTTATTGTAGCATTATTTACAAAAACCAACATATGAAAGCAACATAAGAGTCCATTGATATATTAATGGATTAACAAGGTGTGTATATCTGTAAAATGAAGTATTACTCAGCCATAAAACTGAAACCTTGTCATTCATGACAACATACATAGATGGACTTAGAGGCTATTAATCTTAAGTTAATTAAGTGAGACATAGAAAGACAAATACTGTATGATTTCACTTACATGTGGAATCCAAAAAAAAAAAAAAAAAGAAACAAATTAGTGAAAAACCAAACCGATTCATAAATACAGAGAACAAGCTGATGGTTGCCAGAGAAGAGAGTATAGGGGAGGATGGGCAAAAGGGGGACTAAGAGGTACAAACTTCTACTTGTAAAATGAAAAGTCATGGAGATGAAAAGTACAGCATAGGAAAATAGTCAATAAAATTGGAATAACTTTGTATAATTATAAATGGTATCTACACTTATTGTGGTGAGCATTGCATAATGTATAGAATTGTTGAATCACTGAAACTAATTGTTGAATCATCTGAAACTAATATAATATTGTATGTCAACTATACTTCAATAAAAAAATCCTTTCCGGGATCCCTGGGTGGCACAGCGGTTTGGCGCCTGCCTTTGGCTCAGGACGCGATCCTGGAGACCCGGGATCGAGTCCCACGTCGGGCTCCCGGTGCACGGAGCCTGCTTCTCCCTCTGCCTCTGCCTGTATCTCTGCCTCTCTCTCTCTCTCTCTCTCTCTCTCTCTCTGTGTGTGTGTGTGTGTGTGTGTGTCTCATGGATAAATAAATAAAATCTTAAAAAAAAAAATCCTTTCCAAACCAGAATTCATAAAGTATATAACTATATTATGGTATGTTATATTACATTGAATTTTTAAATTAAAGTATTAAAAAGCATTTACTTCATTGGTGTAAATGCTAAACAGTAATGATGATTTGTTTTTCTAAATATAAAATACAAAATATGTTTCTATATTAAGATAAATAAGAGGGTAAAATTCATTTTTTAAACAGCTAAAATTTATGCTTAGAAATTCTACCCTCTCATAACCATTCTTTTCTATTTTATCTCTTGCAATATTTTGTTGCTGCTGTAAGTTTTTTGGTATAGTCCTTAACATGGTAGAGACCAATATTTTATTATTTGGCAGTTCTATAAAGGGAATAAAGAGGCAGTATTTCAAATACTGCACCTTTTCTTTAGAATAAAAAATGTTTCATGACACAAGTATGCTAGAGGGAATTCACAACAGGAGAATGGTTTCAACAGAGCTTTCTATCAGATTGATCCCAGTTAAAATAAGGCAATAATTCCTCTCTCAAAATAGTCATATTAATAATTAAAATATAATGCATTCATGCTTGAGTTTTATTGAGAAGAAAGACTATCATGTTGCATACACTTGCTAGAGTTAGATGTTTTCAAGAAATTGTGAAGCATCATTAAATTGCTCCATAAACCCTCTGAGTCTTATTTGCCTGTGAATTAGATTGTTGGGTGGTTGTTCTGTGTATTATTCAGTGTGAAATGGCAAAACATACTGTGATAATTTAAGGTATTGTTAGAATATACGTGCAGACTTACTATTTTTTTATAATTTAGTAAATTGATTACTATCTTAATTCCTTTAGGTAGCTTTATAAAAAGCATGTTATTTGAACTCAGTTTAACTAGTGTGAGCAAAGAACAATAAGCTTGTTTTTATAGAAACCTCATCCAAATGTCCGGACCTTTGCAGAAGAGTTGGTTGCTTCAGATTAAGTCTCAGATTGATTACCAACTAACTTAAAAAGGTTTTTCAACTGAAGTGCATTTGTCTGTGAGAATTCTTCTGCAGTTAGACATATCACTGAAAATTCAATGAAACGAATTTTAAAATACAGTAAGTCTCTAAAATAACTAGCATTGGTGATATTTACAATATAGACTACATTGTGAAAAATTAAAATATGCCTTTAATTAACTAAAATTCATACTGACTTTTACCAGAATATGTTAAGTGAAAAATAGTACAGATCCAATCACTTTTAAGAAGGAGAAAATTATATGATGACTGATCTTCAATAATGTAATAATGCCAATATTTTGCATTGTATTTGGCTTTTTCTTTTTACCTAAGGGCCGTAGCATCTGCTGTTCCTTCTGCTATTCAGTCAGTTTGGCTTATTATTCATATCCTGTTCAACTCTTTCATCTGGCTAGCTCTGATTTATCCATCATGTCTCAGATTATATGTTAGGATTCCAGAATTGACCTTTCTTTTTTTT
Source organism: Canis lupus dingo (assembly GCF_003254725.2). Lineage (NCBI taxonomy): Eukaryota > Metazoa > Chordata > Mammalia > Carnivora > Canidae > Canis > Canis lupus. The sequence goes on from NC_064281.1 coordinate 69,416,351, forward strand.
TAATTTATTTTTTATTGGTGTTAAATTTACTAACATACAGAATAACCCCCAGTGCCCGTCACCCATTCACTCCCACCCCCCGCCCTCCTCCCCTTCTACCACCCCTAGTTCGTTTCCCAGAGTTAGCAGTCTTTACGTTCTGTCTCCCTTTCTGATATTTCCCACACATTTCTTCTCCCTTCCCTTATACTCCCTTTCACTATTATTTATATTCCCCAAATGAATGAGAACATATAATGTTTGTCCTTCCATTCTGAATTATGTCCCTCATTATAGCTTTCATTAGCATCCTGTACTTTTCTTTTATCATTCTAATCATGGTTATAATTATATACTCTTTTTTTATATTTCTGTAATGGTTATTACTTTACTAGACCGTAATCTCCATGTCATATAACATAGTGTCTGGTACATAATAGAACATCAAAAGAGAATTGTTTATGTTGCAAAATAATTGATTGATGGTTATTTTTATTTCATTATTTTACTTTTTATTTTTTTATTTCAAGTTTTTATTTAAACTCTAGTTAGTTACTATATATGGCAAAATTGAATTCAGATGTAGAATTTAATGATTCTTCCCTTACATATAATACCACTGCTCATCCCAAGTGCGTTCTTTAATACCTGTCACCCATTTAACCCATCCCCGACTCACTCCCCTCCACCAACCCTGTTTGTTTTCTACAGTTGAATCTCTTATGATTTGCTTCTCTCTCTCTTTTTCCCTTCCCTGTGTTTATGTTTCTTAAATTCCACATAAGTGAAATTATATGGCATTTCCTTTCTCTAACTACCTATTTCACTTAGCATAATATACTATAGCTCCTTCCATGTCATTGTAAATTTCAGATTTCATTTTTTTAAAGATTTTATTTATTCATGAGAGACACACAGAGAGAGAGAGAGAGGCAGAGACACAGGCAGAGGGAGAAGTAGGCTCCATGCAGGGAGCCTGACGTGGGACTCTATCCTGGGTCTCCAGAATCAGGCCCTGGGCTGAAAGTGGCGCTAAACTGCTGAGCCACCTGGGCTGCCCTCAGACTTCATTCCTCAGTTAATGGAAATTTGGGGTCTTTCCATAATTTGACTATTGTTGATAATGCTGCTATAAACATCCTGGTGCATGTGCCCTTTCTAATCATCATGTTTGTATCATTTGGGTAAATACCTAGTAGTGCAATTATCAGAATGTAGGATAGTTCTATTTTTACCTTCTTGAGGAACCTACATACTGTTTTCCAGAGTGGCTGCACCAATTTACATTCCCACCAACAGTGTAAGAGGTTTCCCCTTTCTCTGTATCCTTGCCAACATGTGTGGTTCCCTGAGTTGTTAATTTTAGCGTTCTGATAAGTGTGAGTTGGTAATTCATTGTAGTTTTGATTTCTATTTCCCTGAGGATCAGTGATGTTGAGCATCTTTTCATTGTCTGTTAGCCATTTGGATGTCTTCTTTGGAAAAACGTCTATTCATGTCTTCTGCCCATTTCCTAACTTGATTATTTGATTTTTGGGTATTGTGTTTGATAAGTTCTTATACATTTTGGCTACTAACCTTTAATCAGATATGTAATGTGCAAATATCTTCTCCTATTCTGAAAGCTGCCTTTTAATTTTGTCAATTTTTTTTCTTTGCTGTGCAGAAGCTTTTTATCTTGATGAAGTGCCAATAGTTCATTTTTTTTTCTTTTCTTTCCCTTGCCTCTGGAGACCTGACCAGTAAGAAATTTCTATGGGCAATGTCAAAAATGTTGCTGGCTGAATTCTCCTCTAGGATTTTTATTGTTTCCTGTCTCATATTTAGGTCTTAAAATCCATTTTGAATGTATTTTAGTGTATGGTGTAAGAAAGTGTTTCAGGTTCATTCTTTTTCATGTTGCTGTCTAGTTTTTCCAACACCATTTGTTGAAGAGACTGTCTTTTCTCCATTGGTATTCTTTCCTGCTTTTTGAAGTTCAGTTGACCATATAGTTGTGGGTCCATTTATGGGTTTTCTGTTCAGTTATATTTATCTATGTGTCTGGTTTTCTGCCAGTACTGTACTGTCATAACTACAGCTTTGTAATATAGATTGAAATCTGGATTCTTGATGCCTCCAACTTTGCTTTTCTTTTGCAAGATTGCTTTGGGTGTTTGGGGTCTGTTGTGCTTCCATACAAACTTTTAGGATTGTTTGTTCTAGGTCTGTGAAAAATGCTAGTGGTATTTTGATAGAGATTGCATTAAATATGTAGATTTCTTTGGATAGTATAGTTATTTTAATAATGTTTGTTCTTCTAATACATTAGCATGGAATGTTTCCAGTTTTTGTGTCCTCTTAAATTTCTTTCATAAGTGTTCTATAGTTTTCAGAACACAGATCCTTCATCTCCTTGGTTTAGTTAGGTTTATTATTAGTGGTCTTATGTTTTTCATGCAGTTGGAAGTGGTATCAATTCCTTGAGCTCTCTTTCTGCTGCTTTATTATTGGCATATAGAAAGGCAACAGATTTCTGTACATTGATTTTGTATCCTGCAACTTTGCTGAATTGGTATGCTCTAGCAATTTTTGGGAGAAGTCTTTCAAGTTTTCCACATAGAGTATCATGTCATCTGAAAATTGTGAAAGTTGACTTCTTCCTTGCTCATTTGGATGTCTTTTGCTTCTTTTTGTTGTCTGATTACTGAAATTGTGACTTCTAGTACTATGTTAAATAGTGATGATGGGAGTGAACATCCTTGTTTTGTTCCTGATGTTAGAGGAAAAGCTCTCAGTTTTACCCTATTGAAGATGGTATTAGTTGTGGGTCTTTTTTATATGGCCTTTATGATGTTGAGGTATGTTCACTCTGTCCCTACTTTGTTGAGGTTTTTATCCAGAAAGGAAGCTGTATTTTGTCATATGCTTTTTCTGCAACTATTGAGAGTATCATGTGTTTCGTATCCTTTCTTATATCAATGTGGTGTATCATGTTGTTTTGTGAATCTTGAACCAATGCTGCAGCCCAGGAGTAAATCCCACTTGATCTTGTTGAATAAATCTTATAATGTACTGTTGAGTTCGATTTGCTAGTATCTTGTTGAGACTTTTTGTATCCATGTTCATCATGGTTATTGCCCTGTAATTCTCTTTTTTAGGGGGTTTTTGCCTGGTTTTGGAATCAAGGTAATGCTAGACTCATAGAAGGAGTCTGGAAGTTTTCCTTCCATTTCTATTTTTGGGGGGGCAGTTTCAGAAGAATAGGTATTAATTCTTCTTTAAATGTTTGGTAAAATTCCCCTGGAAAGCCATCTGGCCCTGGACTTTTATTTATTAGGAGATTCAGATGTGTATGTGGTGTGCACTATGCTCTTATGTTTTGGCTGCTGTTTTCCTCATGTTTGTCCTCTGCAGAGTTTTTCCTTGCTTGCAGTGGGCAGTGTTTGAACCTTGTCCACTGCGTGACAAGTTTTAACTAGGTATGTTTTAGTCGGCTTGTTAAAATTGGCTAGATCATACTTCCCCTAAAGCTGAAGTTTTGCAGCACTCTGGTCAGTAGACTTGATGAGTGCAGAGGCTTATGCTGTTCTTCTGGGGGAGAATCCTGCTGCTACTCTGACTCTCAGGCACATTTGCCCTAGTAAAAAAGAACCTGAAGAATGCAGTGAGGTGGAGTTTGGTGTAAGCAGCTCAAGCCTCCACTGTGGGAACTGTTCTGTTCACTGAAGTCCTGTGCTGATGGGGAGGGGAAAAAATATTATCAGCCATGTCTGTCATTCCCAGATTGGGGAGTAGTTCATGCCTGCCACTGTTCAGGAAGCCCTTTCAGAAAAGTGAAAAATTTCCCCTTGTGTGTCCCAACATCCCTCAGATCCCTGCTTTCACCCTATGTGTGTCCAAGCCATCTGTCCACATGGTACCACAGTACTCCTGTATTTTTATGTGAGGCATACTAGCTGTGTTTCAAAACTCCAAACTTTAGGGACCTTGTGTGTCACTGCCTGTACTGATCCTTTTGGGAAGGATCCTGCTGCATTGTGGCTGGTGCTGATTTGTCCCAAAAGGGCAGTTGCATGAACATGTAGGACCTTGGAGTTTATGTTAAAGTGTAGCAAAAATCTGGTGCCTAGAATACCTGCCCTCATCAGCTGCCTCTGCGCCTATGCTAATACATAGAGCAGCTCAGTGGTGTCCATCAGTGCTTTTGTCGCCAGAGAAGCAGTGCCACCTATCCCAAATGCATTCCAAGAAGGGGAACCGTCTGTCCCAGTGGGTCCCAGTGGGGGTCCTCAGACCATGCTGTCCACTACTAGCTTTCTGTTCTCCTCCACTGGAGCACCTCTATACCTGCCAGGCTCTACTCTGGCAATGGCAAGGACTTCTAAAACTTCAGACTTTGAGCTCTGCTGCTTGTAAAAACTTATGATTATCAGTACCTCATCCTTTTTTCCCCATCAGTAGTTTTGGGGAAATGTTTTTCTTGTGCAATGCCCTGTGTGCACACCTGACTCCCCCTCCCCTTCTTTCTTCCTCATCAGGGCTCACACCCCTCTATAGCACCAGCAATTCTTTTCTACCCCAAATCCCATCTCCACACCACCTATCTTCCACGATGTGGCCTTTTTCCTCCCTCTAGTTGTGAATTTTGCTCTTTCACCCCCAGGTTGATTCCCTAGGTATTCAGAATGATTTGATTTTTGTCTCTCTGTGTTCCAGGGATGAGGCAAGTGTATGGTCCTCCTGCTACTCTGCCATCTTAACTCCTATCCAAGTCAAAAGGGAATTATTTTGAGGATGACTGAACATTTAATTATTATAATAACTCAGATTATCAGCAGGACTGTCACAACTTGTATCTAATCTCTATACAAAATTAGCATACTTTTCATAGAGATACAGAGAATCAAGTTTTTTCCTGGAATAGAAACAAAATATTTTAAATTCAAAAGCAAAGATTGCATAAGAGACTGTGTTGGTGTTGCTTCTTCTTTTTACTCAGTGTGCAGTTTTGAAGGCTTCCTGAACTTGTCTGGTGTCAGCACCCTCTCCTATTCCCTTCTGCAGTTTTCAAAACTTTAGCTATTGGTCTCAAAACTTACCTGGACCTGCCTTACTTTTAACAGATGACCTTGGCACCTACCACTGAGTAAAAATGAAGGCCAGTATGTGAGAACTACTTCAACTTTTTCTCTTTCATTTCTCCCTCCACAAAAAAAGCCCTGTACTCATACCATTTATTTATTCTTTGCTTTTGTTCTTGCAAAAAGAGACATCTCCTACCTGTGACTTTGAGTCCTCTCTGCTTTCTCAATGGTTTTGTCACATTAGTTATTCCCCTCTTTTATATCTTCTTAAAACTCTTTCATTATCCTCCATTCTTCTTGTTCCCTATGAATATGTTTAAATTCCTTCAGTAACAAAAACAAAAAAATCATTTCTTTAATTCTGTATCCTTCATGATAGTTAACATCTTATCCCTTTACTTTTCTTCTCAAATGAATCTGTACACATATACCCTGTATCTCTATCTTCTCACCTCCCATTTAGCTTTTAAAGTCTTTAACTTGTGGTGGTCTGGCCTCTACCCTCACTACTTAATTAGCAAAGGTTACTTGCATTAGCAAAGTTTACTAATGATTTCCTCATAGCCAGATGTAATGGATATTTTAAGATTTTATCTTACTTGATCCATCTGCTGTATTTTTTTAAAGATTTCATTTATTTATTTATTATAAGATACACACAGAGAGAGGCAGAGACATAGGTAGAGGGAGAAGCAGGCTCCCTACAGGGAACCTGATGCAGAACTCTATCCCAGGACCCCAGCATCATGACCTGAGCCAAAGGCAGATGGTCAACTATTGAGCCACCCAGGCGCCTCCCATTTGCTGTATTTAATATTGTTGTCCATGATATCTTCTTTTTTTCTGGATTATTTAAAGGTAAAGATGACACCTACTCATTGTAGAAAATGTAAACATTATAGAAAAACATACAAAAGGAAATAATACCTCCCCAATATGCAGAGTTAACTAAAACTAATATTTACATTTGATGAACTATTCACTTAACAACTATGTTATGGATATCTATTCCATTATATATGTATAGTGTAATTCATATAACCTATTTGTTATGTTTTTTGAATTTTTATTTTTATATTTTAAAGACTTTATTCATTCATGAGAGACAGAGAGAGAGGCAGAGACATAGGCAGAGGGAAAAGCAGGCTCCCCACAAGGAGCCTGACATGGGACTTGATCCCGGACCCCAGGATCAAGACCTGAGCCCAAGGCAGGTGCTCAACCCCTGAGCCACCCAGGCATCCCTGTTTTTTGAATTTTTAAAAAGATTTTATATATTCATTTACATAAGTTTTTAATGTAAAAAGTGCATGTGAGCAGAAGGAGGGGCTGAGGGAGAGGGAGAAAGAATCTCAAGCAGACTCCACATTCAATGTAGAGCTCGACATGGGACTCAGTCCCTTGATCCTGAGATCATGACCTCAGCCAAATTCAAGAGTTAGATGCTTAAATGACTGAGCCACCCAGCTCCCCAAACTTATTCGTTATTGATGGACATTTAGTTTTCTTCGCAAACTTTCGATATATAAAAATTGCTCAAATTAAATTCATGAACATAAACCTTTGAGAATTGTTGTCCTCACTCTGAAGCTTTATTCTCCTTTCTTGTGTTTCTGTAACTCTTACTTTTTTTCTGATAACAATCTAACTCTTACCATGCTAGCTAATTTTCCGAAGTATTATTTATAGGTTTCCCTCTCTCTGGCAATCTCTTGAATATTGTTAAATTGGATCCAATGCTCAAGCATTTTTTCATTTGAAATCCTCCCCAAGGTAGTTTAATTTTCTCTCATGGCTTTATCCTTCACTCAGTGACTGCCAATTCTATATATCTAACTCAGGTTACATTCCAGAGCACCAACACCCATACATATAATTTACATACGTGCAGCTACATCCAGAATTCTCATAGTCACTTCAAACTATATGAACCCAATACTGAATGTAGATATTTCCATAACCTGTGGCATTTCCTATATTATCTAGTCATTGGCATTGCCTATTTCTTACATATAGTCCCCTCTTTTATCCAAAATGCTGCTGATTTTAGTTTAGACCCTTTCATTTGTTGTCTGCATTAATACTTAAGTGATCTCATTGCCTTCATTCTTACTTGCATGTAATCTAACTTCCATGGTGTAAAAGATTTTTTTCTTAAACGTTCAAACATGAGCATATCATTCTCCTGTATAAAATAGTTATTATCTCCCAATTAACTTTAAGTCTCATAGAATTAATTTCAGCGTTCTCAGCATCACATCCAAAGTTTTTATGAACTGGTCATTGCCTATCTCTCTAGATGATGTCAGGACTAGGTCTCAAGGAACTGAAGTTAGAATGGATTATGCTATTCTAAAGTGTCCAGTAGCAGAAATAACCAGCAAGTTGAATATGAACTAAAGTTTTTAAGGACTTTTGATGATAAGGTCAAAGAAACAATAATATCTGATAGATCTTTAGATTATTAGTCAGAATGAAAATGACAGAAAGACCTAAGAGGAGCTGGATAGATCTAAAAGAGTAGGATAATAATAATCAAGAACACAACAAATCAAAATGCAGGAAACTATCACCAAGATTCACTGTAACATCTATGACATTGAGCTTATGATAAACAGATATGTTAGGTTGATTTAATGGGTCATAGTCAGGATGGAGACTCACAGGAAAATCTGTGATATACCTGATCATCTTTTTATTTTTTTAAAGGACTTTGGTAACTTCCTAACAACTATATATTTTAGAGGGGCTCTGTGATCAGGCTGTTTCCTGTCTTTGCAGCCTCACCTCCAGCCACTGCATTCTTGACATTTAGGGTCCATCAGAAATAAACACATTGTGCTCTTTCATATCTTTGTGTTTATTTTCACATTTTTTTTCTCTTCCTGGAATGTTCTTCATGTCTTCATTTCCAGGGTGTGCTTTTATTCTTTAAAATCCTGTACAGGACCGACAAAAAGGTGGTGGAAGAGTAGGGTCCCCAAGTCACCTGTCCCCACCAACTTACCTAGATAACTTTCAAATCATCCTGAAAACTTACAAATTTGACCTGAGATTTAAAGAGAGAACAGATGGAATGCTACAGTGAGAAGAGTTCGCGCTTCTATCAAGGTAGGAAGATGGAAAACAATAAATAAATAAAGCATCCAAGAGGGAAGGGCCCGCACGAGGAGCCAGGCTAAGGCTGAGTGGCAAGTGCCCCCAGGACAGGAAAGCCCAGTCCTGGAGAAGCAGAAACTATACCAAGCTTCCCAGACAGAAAGACACTCCCAGGGAATTCAGGCAGGATCCCAGGAGGGGCAGGGATGCCCTCAGGCTCCCAGGGGCACTAATAGAAGAACTCCACCCTGGAGGAGAGCATGCCACACAGCAGGGCCCGAGCTCCCTTAAGGGGCTGGAGCTCGGGATCCCTGGGTGGCGCAGCGGTTTGGCGCCTGCCTTTGGTCCAGGGCGCGATCCTGGAGACCCGGGATCGAATCCCGCGTCGGGCTCCCGGTGCATGGAGCCTGCTTCTCCCTCTGCCTGTGTCTCTGCCTCTCTCTCTCTCTCTGTGACTATCATAAATAAATTTAAAAAAATTTAAAAAAATATGTTAAAAAAAAAGGGGGCTGGAGCTCACACCCAGCTGGGCCCCAGGAGCAGCTCCAGCTGCGGCTCAGGCAGCGGCTCCACGCGGAGGGGGCTGCGCAGTCCTGGGAACGCAGTCCCAGTGGCGCAGGCCCTGGAGGCAAGGGCGCCAGGGGACACAGCCCAAGATCCGGCACTCCCCCTGGGACAGGCAGAGGCCAGGAGGGCCCAATACAGTGAGGAAGCTCCTGCCGCTGGGAGGCCCCGAGCTGTGCAGATCGGTATCCCCACACCCCAGGAGCATCCAGGCCCCTGCGGACTGGAAGCTGCGGTAGTAACTACGGGAGCTGACTCCAGAGCTGGAGAGCTGGCCGCCACCACTGTTGATCTTCCTCCTGGTGTCACCTTGTACCTGGGACTGAGCAGGGGCCTCACAGGATAAATAGTTCCCACTGAGCCGCGCACCTGGCAGGGGACTGGGCAGCTCGCCAAGGTGCACACACCTGAGAATCAGCAGAGAGGCCCCCTCCACCAGAAGACCAGCTCGAAGGACAGGGGAAAAGCAAGTTATTAGAGACAAGAGATCCCTATCTTTTATGGAGAGAAGTATTAGGGTAATAGGAGACCTCTCCACAGAGACCTGGCAGGCCAGAAAGGGTTAGCAGGATATATTCAGGGTCCTAAATGACAAGAACCTGCAACCAAGAATACTTTTCCCAGCAAGGCTCTCATTCAGAATAATAGAGATAAAGAGCTTCCAAGATAGGCAGGAACTGAAAGAATCTGTGACCACCAAACCAGCTCTGCAAGAAATATTAAGAGGGACTCTGTAAAAGAAAGGGGAAGTCCAAGGAAACAATCCACAAAAACAGGGACTGAATAGGTATCATGATGACACTAATTTCGTATCTTTCAATAGTAACTCTGAAGGTGAATGGGCTTAATTACCCCATCAAAGGGTGCAGGGTTTCAGACTGATTAAAAAAGCAAGACCATCTATTTGCTGTCTACAAGAGACTCATTTGAGACCTAAGGACACGTTGGGCCTGAAAATGAAAGGTTGGAGAACCATTTACCATTCAATGGTCCTCAAAAGAAAGCAGGGTAGCTATCCTTATATTAGATAAATTAAAGTTTATCCCAAAGTCTGTAGTGAGAGATGAAGAGGGACACTATATCATACTTCAGGGATCTATCCAATAAGAGGACCTAATAATCATGAATATTTATGCCCCGAATGTGGGAGCTGCCAAATATATCAATCAATAACCAAAGCTAAGATATACTTAGATAATAATACACTTATACTTGGTGACTTGAACACAGGGCTTTCTATAATCGACACATCTTCTAAGCACAACATCTCCAAAGAAACAAGAGCTTTAATGATACACTGAACCACATGGATTTCACAGATATTTACAGAACTTTACATCCAAACACACTGAATACACATTCTAAAGCACATGGAACTTTCTCCAGAATAGACCACATACTGGGTCACAAATCAGGTCTTAACTGATACCAAAAATTGGGATCATCCCCTGCATATTTTCAGACCGTAATGCTTTGAAACTAGAACTAAATCACAAGAAGAAGTTTGGAAGGATTTCAAATATGTGGAGGTTAAAGAGGATCCTGATAAAAGATGAAAGGGTCAACCAGGAAATTAGAGAAGACTTAGAAAGATTCATGTAAGCCAGTGAGAATGAAGACAAAACTGTTCAAAATCTTTGAGATACAGCAAAAGCATTCCTGAGGGGGAAATACATCGCAATACAAGCATCCATCCAAAAACTGGAAAGAACTCAAATACAAAAGCTAACCTTGCACCAAAAGGAACTGGAGAAAAACAGCAAAGAGATCCTACACCCAGCAGAAGAAGATAATTAATAAAGATTCTAGCAGAACTCCATGAAATCGAGACCAGAAGAACTGTGGAACAGATCAACAAAACCAGGAGTTGGTTCTTTGAAACAATGAATAAGATAGATAAACCATTAGCCAACCTTATTAAAAAGAAGAGAGAGAAGACTCAAATTAATAAAATCATGAATGAGAATGGACAGATCGCTACCAATACCAAGGAGATAAAAGTGATTTTAACAACTTATTGTGAGCAGCTATATGCCAATAAATTAAGCAATCTGGAAGAAATGGGGGCATTTCTGGAAAACCACAAACTACCAAAACTGTAACAAGAAGAAATAGAAAACCTGAACAGGCCAAAAACCAGGGAGGAAATTGAAGCAGTCATCCAAAACCTCCCAAGACACAAAAGTCTAGGGCCAGAAGGCTTCCCTGGGGAATTCTATCAAACGTTTAAAGAAGAAACCATACCTATTCTACTAAAGCTGTTCGGAAAGATAGAAAGAGATGGAGTGTTTCCAAACTCGTTATAAGAGGCCAGCATCACCTTAATTCCAAAACCAGACAACTACTCCACCAAAAAGAAGAATTATAGGCCAATATCCCTGATGAACACAGATGCAAAAATTCTCAATAAGATACTAGTCCATAGGATCTAACAGTACATTAAGAAGATTATTCGGGCAGCCCTGGTGGCGCAACGATTTGGCGACACCTGCAGCCTGGGGAGTGATCCAGGAGACCTGGGATCGAGTCCGGCATTGGGCTCCCTGCATGGAGCCTGCTTCTCCCTCTCACTCTGCCTCTCTCTCTCTCTCTCTCTCTCTGTGTGTCTATGAATAAATAAATAAATAAAGGAGATTATTCACCACGACCAAGTGAGATTTATCCCTGAGATGCAAGGTTGGCTCAACACTTGTAAGCCATAAATGTGATAGATCATATCAACAAGAGAAAAAACAAGAACCATATGATCCTATCATTAGATGTAGAGAAAGGATTTGACAAAATACAGCATCCATTCCTGATCAAAACTCTTCAGAGTGCAGGGATAGAGGGAACATTCATCAGCATCTTAAAAGCCATCTATGAAAAGCCCACAGCAAATATCATTCTCAATGGGGAAACACTGGGAGCCTTTCCCCTAAGATCAGGAACAAGACATGGATGTCCACTCTCACCACTGCTATTCAACATAGTACTGGAAGTCCTAGCCTCGGCAATCAGGCAACAAAAAGAAATACAAGGCATTCAAATGGGATAAGAAGAAATCAAACTCTCCCTCTTTGCAGATGACATCATACTGTATATAGAAAATCCAAAAGACTCCACCCCAAGATTGCTACAACTCATATGGCAATTCGGCAGTGTGGCAGGATACAAAATCAATGCCCACAAATCAGTGGCATTTCTACATGCTAACAATGAGACTGAAGAAAGAGAAAGAGTCAATCCCACTTACAATTGCACCCAAAAGCAGAAGATACCTAGGAATAAACCTAACCAAAGAGGTAAAGGATCTATACCCTGAAAACTACAGAACACTTCTGAAAGAAATTGAGGAAGACACAAAGAGATGGAAAATATTCCATGCTCATGGATTGGCAGAATTAATATTGTGAAAATGTCAATGCTACCTAGGGCAATATACACGTTTAATGCAATCCCTATCAAAATAACATGGACTTTCTTCAGAGCGTTGGAACAAATTATCTTAAGATTTGTGTGTAATCAGAAAAGACCCCAAATAGCCAGGTGAATATTAAAAAAGAAAACCATAGCTGGGAGCATTACAATGCTAGATTTCAGGTTGTACTACAAAGCTGTGGTCATCAAGACAGTGTTGTACTGGCACAAAGATATATCAATGGAACTGAACAGAGAATCCAGACATGGACCCTCAACTTTATGATCAACTAATATTCAACAAAGCAAGAAAGACTATCCACTGGAAAAAAGACAGTCACCAAAACCATTTCTTTGTTTTTTAATTTTTATTTATTTATGAGAGAGAGAGAGAGAGAGAGAGAGAGGCAGAGATACAGACAGAGGGAGAAGCAGGCCCCATGCACCGGGAGCCCGACATGGGACTCGATCCCGGGTCTCCAGGATCGCGCCCTGGGCCAAAGGCAGGCGCTAAACCACTGCGCCACCCAGGGATCCCCCAAAACCATTTCAATAAATGGTGCCGGGAAAATTGGACATCTGTGTGCAGAAGAATGAAATTAGACCATTCTCTTACATCATACACAAAGATCAACTCAAAATGTATGAAAGATCTAAATGTGAGACAAAATTCCATCAAAATACTAGAGGAGAACACAGGCAACACCCTTTTTGAACTTGGCCACAGCAACTTCTTGCAAGGTATATCCATGAAGGCAAGAGAAACAAAAGCAAAAATGAACTATTGGGACTTCATCAAGATAAGAAGCTTTTGCACAGCAAAAGAAACAGTCAACAAGACTAAAAGACAACCTTCAGAATGGGAAAGATATTTGCAAATATCATATCAGATAAAGGGCTAGTATCCAAGATCTATAAAGAACTTCTTAAATTCAACAGCAAAGAAAAAAACAATCCAATCATGAAATGGGAAAAAGACATGAACAGAAATTGCACAGAGGAAGACATAGACATGGCCCAGAAGCACATGAGAAAATGCTCCGTATCACTTGCCATCAGGGAAATACAAATCAAAACCACAATGAGATATACCACCTCACACCAGTGAGAATGGGGAAAATTAACAAGGCAGGAAACCACAAATGTTGGAGAGGATGTGGAGAAAGGGGAACCCTCTTGCACTGTTGGTGGGAATGTGAGTTGGTTACAGCCATGCTGGAAAACTTTGTGGAGGTTCCTCAAAGAGTTAAAAATAGAACTGCCCTATGACCCACTAATTGCACTTCTGGGGATTTACCTACCCCAAGTTACAGATGCAGTGAAACGCCAGGACACCTGCATCCCAATGTTTATAGCAAAAATGTCCACAATAGCCAAACTGTGGAAGGAGCCTTGGTGTCCATGTGTCCATCGAAAGATGAATGGGTAAAGAAGATGTGTGTGTGTATATATATATATATATATATATATATATACACACACACACACACACACACACACACACACAATGGAATATTACTCAGCCTTTAGGAACAACAAATACCCACCATTTGCTTCGATGTGGATGGAACTGGAGAGTATTATGCTGAGTGAAGTGAGTCAGTCGGAGAAAGACAAACATTATATGGTCTCATTCATTTGGGAAATATAAAAGTTAGTGAAAGGGAATAAAGGGAAAGGAGAGAAAACGAGTGAAAATATCAGTGAGGGTGACAAAACATGAGAGACAGCTAACTCTGAAATGAACAAGGGGTAGTGGAAGAGCAGGTGCGTTGGGGGTTTTGGTGACTGGGTGATGGACACTGAGGGCAGCACTTCACAGGATGAGCACTTGGCGGGATGAGATTATGCTATCTGCTGGCAAATTGAACTCCAATAAAAAATTTAAAAAAAATAAAATAAAATCCTGTGCAGACATCACCATCTCTAGGAAGCTGCCCTGAATCCTCCTTTCTCTCAGAGCCATACACCCATCTATCCATTCATTTGTTTGTTACTACTGAACCAATACTTATTGACTATTTAATATGAGCCGCAGGGCATGCTAGATACTAGAAACACCATGGTGAATAAGACAGATTAAACATGACCTTTATTTTTCTCAGCCTTGTCATTAGTAATGGATACACACACACACACACACACACACACACACACACACAATCAAATAAAATAATCACCAGTTTTCTAAGTGATGTGAATAAAAGACACAAGGCTCTGTGATACAGAATAATATATATGAAGGGTAGATTCAAAGGCAACATACTTTAATATAAGGTGGATACATATGAAGTTGCTGGTATATGACTGTGTCTGTCCATATAATTGGCAATTTTATGTAGTCTAAACTAATAGTTTCCTTTCAGAGGAATTGACCATTAAGCTAAGACCTGGGCACCTGGGTGGCTCAGTTGGTTAAGTATCCAACTCTTAATTTTAGTTAAGTCATGATCTCAGTGTTGGGACCTCAAACCCCACGTTGGACTCTGCTGGCATGGAGCCTGCTTAAGATTCTCCCTCTCTCTCTTCCTCTGACCTTCCCCCCTTTCTAATAATAAATATATAAATAAAAATAAATATATAAATAAATTGAGACCTGAAGTATGGGGTAGCACTAGACATGATGACTAAGCTTGGAGCTTCTCATATTCCATAAACCAAGGAAATATATGAGAACATAGAATTGAGAAAAGGAGTGATTAAAGTAAGAGAGAGAAGCAGGACAGATCTTATAGGACTTTTATAGGAGTTTGAATTTGATTTTCATTAAAATATAAGGCCACTGTAGTGTTTTAAGACCTACTGATGGTAGTGTGGGGCTGGAATGAAAGAGAGTAAGGGTAGAAACAAGGTTATCATTAGAAATGACAAATACCCGCCATTTGCTTCAATGTGGATGGAACTGGAGGGTATTATGCTAAGTGAAATAAGTCAATCGGAGAAGGAGAAACATTATATGTTCTCATTCGTTTGGGGAATATAAATAATAGTGAAAGGGAATAGAAGGGAAGGGAGAAGAAATGGGTAGGAAATATCAGAAAGGGAGACAGAACATAAAGACTCCTAACTCTGGGAAACGACCTAGGGGTGGTGGAAGGGGAGGAGGGCGGGGAGTGGGGGTGAGTCGGTGATGGGCACTGAGAGGGGGCACTTGACGGGATGAGCACTGGGTGTTATTCTGTATGTTGGCAAATTGAACACCAATAAAAAGTAAATTTATTATTAATAAAAAAAATTTTAAAAAAGAAGGTTATCAATTAAGAGGCTGATGTAAAGAGATAATAGAGTGTTATGTTAGGTGTTCAGGGCTTGGAGTCCGGCTGCTTTGGTTTAAATCCTAATTTGGACATTTATTAACTGCTACTTTATGCAAATTAGTCAAATTCTCTAAGACCAGTTTATTCAACTGTGAAATAGAAATAATAATAGAATCAACCTCATAGGATTAGTCTAGAGATTGAATAAGATAATCCACTGCAAAACACTAAGCAGTCCCTGGCAGATAATAACATTTAATC
Source organism: Canis lupus dingo (assembly GCF_003254725.2). Lineage (NCBI taxonomy): Eukaryota > Metazoa > Chordata > Mammalia > Carnivora > Canidae > Canis > Canis lupus. The sequence goes on from NC_064281.1 coordinate 69,431,976, forward strand.
AATACTAGAGATTAATAATCCAAGTGAGAGATGATAGTACCTGGACTAAATTGATGACAATATATTTGGAGAGAAGTGAATGTGTATGGAACCTATTGTGAAGTCTTAAAAAGCAGTTATACTAATGGATTAGATGTGAGATTGAGGGAGAGAATTTTTCAGGTATGATTCCTAGGTTTCTGTCAGAGCGGACTTTTTTAAATTGGAGGAGATCTGCCTCACATAGAATTTAGCTATAGAAATTTATCTTTTTATACTGTATAAGGCCAAATGAAGGAAAGAAAAATATCATATAATATAAAAGGAAGTATTTATTTAAAATTTAGATAAGTCAGAACCTTATATGGGGTATATAAAATCCATTGTTATATTCATACCACAATATCTAAAGTATGCAAAAGTCTTAAATGTCTATATTCTTTGTTCCCAAGGTCTAAAATTTTAAAAATTTCTACTGTACTATATGATAGTGAACAATTAAACCAATGTGTTTTGCTGTATATATATTAAAGGTGTTTTATAACCATTTCCTTCTGCTTCCCTAACAGAATGGGGCCTGCTTGATATATCAGCAGGTGAAGAACCAAAGAAGGGTTTATCTTTATTCTTCTTAGCATTGAGAGTCTTCTCTTGGAACCAGTAGGCACAATGGGGAAGCGGGATAATCGAGTGGCCTATATGAATCCTATAGCAATGGCCAGATGGAGGGGCCCAACTCAGTCTACAGGCCCAACAATACAAGATTATCTGAATCGGCCAAGGCCTACCTGGGAAGAAGTGAAGAAACAATTAGAAAATAAAAAGAAAGGCTCCAAGGCATTAGCTGAATTTGAAGAAAAAATGAATGAGAATTGGAAAAAAGAATTAGAAAAAAGCAGAGAGAAATTATTGAGTGGAAATGAGAGGTCTTCTAAGAAAAGGGGAAAAAAGAAAAAGAAAAAGAAGAAATCTTGTCGATCTTCATCGTCTTCATCAAGCTCTGATTCTTCAAGCAGTTCAGATTCTGAGAATGAGGAAAAGAAACAAGGAAAAAAGAGAAAGAAAAAGAAGAACCATTCATACAAATCATCAGAAAGTTCTACATATGAATCTGGATCAGAGAGCAAGGAATCTGTAAAAAAGAAAAAGAAGTCAAAAGATGAAACAGAGAAAGAAAAGTATATTAGAAGTCTCAGCAAAAAAAGAAAGAAGACTTATCCTGAAGATAAACCTTTGTCTTCAGAATCCTCATCAGAATCAGATTATGAAGAGGAAGTGCAAGCAAAAAAGAAGAGAAGACATGAAGAGCGAGAAAAAGCAACAGAAAAAGCAAAGAAGAAGAAGAAGAGGAAGAAGAAACAGCACAAGAAACATAGTAAGAAGAAAAAGAAGTCGGGTTCAAGTCACAAGTCAGGATAACAAGAAAAAAGTTAAGATTTTCCTATTTTAAAAAGCAAGGATTTAAGAAAAACTTCAACTGTGAATGTTAAGTCATATTTACCAAAATGCATGTATTTCCCTGTGCTAGTAGAATTATACCTGGACTGAGTGCCAGTCATATGCCACTGTGCCAGAAAGGGCCATAATCGTTGCCTGCAGCATAAATATATAATTTTGTTTGTTTTTGTGTTTTTCCTTCCAATTGTTGATTCTTCTGAGAGCTAAAATCCTGTTGTTCATATTAGTGGTTAAAACATTTGGAATTGACTTAAATGTTTTAGATAATTTTGACCCCCAAAATATATCTAATTTAAAAGTATATAATTCAGATAAATCTTTAAAATATAATCAGAAATATCTAGATGACTATAGTTGACATTTTTGAAACATGTATTAATATCAGAATCCTTACTCTTGAAGATTATTTTACTTCTTAATAAATTTTAGTTTACATGGGGAAAGGGCTTGTGGGGGGGAAAGTTTGATATCACTCTGGCTAGCTGAATAGTGTGCCTTTGATCTTTACACATCCTATTTTTGCCAGTGCAGCAACCATTCTTTTCTTATTGAGTGAAATTCTGGGATGTTGTATGCTGTTTCAAGTGAACAAGAAGACAGGAAGTGTAAGTAAGCCCCCAGTTCTATGAAATTTACCTCCACTTCAACAGTACTGAATAATGTTTAGCATTAGAGTGTTACATTATTTGAATTAACTTTGATACCCTTTGAGGGGAATCATTTTAAATAAACCCTGGTATTTTTTGATTAATAAAGATTCTGAAATATTTTGCATGTTTTATACTATTGATTTTTGATTATACAAGGATATTCTATACAACCAGTAATCCTTTTTATATGATTTGTGCTTAGGATACAAGTTTGTAATTTCTTAATCTAACTATATTTCATTACTAGTTTTAATTGCACACTTGATAAAATAGCATGTAAAAAGAAGGTTTTTTAAAAAAATTAATGCCTTCATATTGAAGCTTGTTCACTGTAAGCAAGTTAAATGCCAGACCTCTAGTATGCTATGTGTCTTGTTACATAAAACTACTGCCAAAATCTTAGTAAGTATGCTGTTTAAAAGTTCCATGTGTTAAACATTAGTATTGAATTAAAATAGGAGTTCAATTTAGGAGATAATGACATCTTTGATCTTCCTGTGTCATATTTTACTAAGTTTTGGTGCCTCGTGTTTGTTGCTGGTTCATGTTTACCAGTAATGCTGAAATAAGTTGAGAATTATTTTTATTTTATATATATATATTGGAGTAATACAAGTTATCAATTGATGTCTCAAAAAAAAAAGCCACCTGTTACAGAGGATGTGCTATAGTAATGTCATATTTACAGAGTATTTTGGCATGATGGGAGAATTGATAGCTATTTTTAATAGCTGATTTCATATCAGCTCTGTTGAATTACAGGTAAAGTCGTTACAAAGATAGAAAACATCAAGTTAATAAATATTGGCTCCCCAAATTTTTGCATTTGAAATATCAGAATCTCTCAGTAAGGCTCTTGAAACATTATAAATGTAATGTCTTGTTAGATCACCTTAAAACTTCATAAAGTTGTTTTCTAAAAAAAAACAAAACAAAACAAAAAAACTATATATGCTGATAAAAATATTGTATTTAAGGGATATTTTATATCCATATAGTTTTCCAAAATTGTTTTTCATTAAAATATAAAAATAATCGTATATTATTTGTACAATATAGCAATGACATTAACAGTTTACCAAATATCTGTGTGCTCCTATTCACTTCCTAGCCCTTTCTAGTTAGGCAATGCCATTTTAATACTTCTAGCAGAGAGATTTTTTAGAGAAGTTGTAAACAGAAATGAGGTGTCATTTCAATACTGGAGCAGCAAAATATCCTGCATGACCATGAAGCTCTCTCTCTACCTACCATGGTGACCTGAAAGCAATGTATTCTAAATGACGTACTTATAAGATGGATGCAGCCTGTATCTCTAAGTTACTGTTTATAAGGGACCTGCCCTGGAGAGCTTATGGACTTGCAGTGTACGTTTTGAGAGTAAGAAATAAACTGTTATATGTTAATCCACTGAGATTTTGGGTCTTTTTTTATTACCACAGCATCACTTAACCTAATCTAATATCATAACATTATAGAATGTCTGTTTTGTTATTTACATAAAATAATTCATGTGTCTTCTATCATATATTTCTTCAGATTGTTTCAGAGGTGATCATTTTTTGCCATAGTAGAAGGAAGTGTCATTTTATTTGCACTAGCTTTTATGTAATGACTGAGGAAGTGGGTGGTCTAGGATAACATTTTATGTTTATCAGCAATGCTGACTATCTGGAAAGTAAAACTATTTCATTATTCCTCTGATTATAGCCAAAATAATATTCCAGTAAAGAGTTCAGGAAGGAAATTTTAAAAGCATTCTTGGGGATTTGATAAGGAGGAGGAATTCTTTTTTTCTTACATATAAGTATAGATGATATGATAAAGTGATATGGAACTATGTAGAGGACAATAGATTAAATAGATTTAGGTGAACATTTAACATGTAGGCTCCAGATTGAAAACAAAATAATTTATCCCTTATGTGAAAAGCACTTGAGTTATTAGTGACTTGCTTTATATGATTCATAAGGAAGTTAAAAATAGAACTACCCTATGATCCAGCAATTGCTCTACTAGGTATTTACCCAAAGGATACAAAAATAATTCAAAGGGACATGTGCACTCAAATAGCATTATCTGCCACCATATTTCAAGTACTGCCTATTTGCCAGACCTGAACTAAATGTTTACACATGTTATTTAATTTAACCCTCAAACCCTCTTGCACTGTTGGTGGGAATGTGAACTGGTGCAGCCACTCTGGAAAACCGTATGGAGGTTCCTCAAAGAGTTAAAAATAGATTTGCCCTATGACCCAGCAATTGCACTGCTGGGGATTTACCCCAAAGATACAGATGCAGTAAAACGCCAGGACACCTGCACCCCAATGTCTATAGCAGCAATGTCCACAATAGCCAAGCTGTGGAAGAAGCCTTAGTGTCCATCGAAAGATAAATGGATAAAGAAGATATGGTTTATGTATACAATGGAATATTACTCAGCCATTAGAAACGACAAATACCCACCATTTGCTTCGACGTGGATGGAACTGGAGGGTATTATGCTGAGTGAAAAAAGTCAATCGGAGAAGGACAAACATTATATGGTCTCACTCATTTGGGGAATATAAAAAATAGTGAAAGGGAATAAAGGAGAAAGAAAAAATGAGTGGGAAATAACAGAAAGGGAGACAGAACATGAGAGACTCCTAACTCTGGGAAATAAACAAAGGGTGGTAGAAAGGGAAGTGGGCGGGGGGTGGGGGTGACTGGGTGATGGGCACTGAGGGGGGCACTTGATGGGATGAGCACTGGGTGTTATGCCATACGTTGGCAAATTGAACTCCAATAAAATAAATAAATAAATAAATAAATAAATAAATAAATAAATAAATAAATAAATAATTTAACCCTCATAATGACTATTTGAAGAAATTGGCAATTGCTTATATCATATAAATAAGGAAGCCATAGTTATTTTTCTATAAAATCACACTATCAGGGTCACCTGGGTGGCTCAGTTGGTTAAGCATCAGACTCTCGAGTTTGGCTTAGGTCATAATTTTAGGGTTGTGAGATCTAGCCCTGCTTTGGGCTCCACGCTGGGTATGGAGCCCTCTTAAGGTTCTCTCTCCACTTTGCCCTTCCCTCCACTCTCTCCCTCCCTCCCTCTCTCTCTCTCAAAAAAAAAAAAAAAAAAGCAGCTACTCAGTGGCACACTCAGGCTGTGAATGCAGCTGTAATCATCTGGGGCCTGCATGCTTTTACTATATTACAGTGTCACTCTTGGCATAACATATGTGCAAAAGAAGACTAACATTTTCACAATCTTCTGAAAAAATTCAAGTAAAGATAAGAATAAAATTCAGAAACATATAGATTGAACTCAAAATACCTAGAAATGTAATAAAAACAGTAAAAATAAATCAGAGAACAAAAGACTCTACTTTGAAATGTAGATAAATGATATATTTTTCATTCAGTTTTTTATGAAAAAAATTAGGTTCCAAGAAAAAGATGATACAATACTTTTAATGTTTGATTCTGATTATTCAACTGATAAAAATATACTATAGAAAAATGTGTTGCTACCAAAAAAACGGATATTATATCAAAATTAGCCTTAAAAGGTCTAAAATAATTGTTTTGTCCTGTGATAAGAGCTTTATCTTTAAGCTTTCTCAAATATCATTTTCTAAAATTCCCAGAATATAAATAAAAAATGGAGGAGTAAATTTGTGAAAAGCTGGAGATAGAAAGCAAATAAATTTCCCTAATATGTCATTCAGGAAACATTTCTAATTCTAATATGTTAGCCTCTTTGTTGAATTATCTTTAATTTGGGGATATACTTTAAATAATGCTGTTAAAAAATGTCTAGTACAATGCTATCACCAACTATACCAGCTTGTTACTCCTAACAGATATCCTCATCTATTTATAAAGAAATGACCCTAATGCCACACCAGTCTGTATTAATATTAAGATGGACTCAAAACTAGGATTATTAATTTTTTCGCCAATGATTTCCTTTAAAATAATCCTTCATTTGTGCCTGTGGGCATGGGCATCTATGTGTGTATGTGTGTATAAAAAGCTTTAGTCCAAACCTGAAGATTGCAGCAAAAACTGGATTAAGATGAAGTTTCTTCAGTGAAATACAGAACACACAGAAATGTCAGGAGAGGCTAGTTTTAGAAGCTTGAGACAGTACATTAAAATCCCTGAACGGGGACTCAGAAGTCTCTTAAGACATCAACTACCAACATCTAATGTCTTTAGAGAATACCTTCGCCTACAAAATGTGCTAAGATAGAAGGGAGGAAGTCCTTGAAGAAAAAAAGGAATTTGTTGAAGTTGAAATTCCTGCCACTGAGTCACCTTGGAAATAATGAATGAAGTATATAGAGGAAAAACAACATATTTGTGTGTATCCTACATGAAATGATATATGGCAGAGGATAGAAAGATATATGTTTATATATATATATATATTTATATATATATATATATATATATATGTTATACAAACACAAATTTTCCTAAAGAAATTCTGAAATCTTAAGAGCCTGCAAGTAATTTGTATGATATAAAAAACTCATATTCTTCGAAATTAACTGCAAAGGGTAATTTACTTTTAATCCACTAATAATGCACTATATCCAAAGTCAATATCCTGTATAGATTTTTGAAGTTATAAGAAAATAATTATCTGTTTCTGTTGCCTTAGACTATCATGGGAGAAACAAGCCAAGGAAATTCAAATGGGAAATGAGAATCAGAACGTGTTTTGTATTAAAGAAACGATATTGCAATAGAAGGAGCATCAGACTCAATAGAGTAGTAAAAGAAATTGAAACCAAACTTAGCTATGTGACTTTTTATATACAATATAAACAAAATTAGTGCTTGAGATTTTAGTGAAATGTGCATGATTAATTACATACTATAGTTTGGGTGCCTAATGAAGATAGCCTTTGAAGTATACTTTATTAACAGTATCTTAAACAATTATCACAAAGATCCATATTAAACTTCCAATATTTTATTTGGTAGTGACTACAGTGATCCACAGAGGGCAACCACATGATATCTATGGCTTGAAGCTACAAATGTCATTGTCAGCATCCTCAAGACCTTTGGTCATTTATTCAGTCTTTAGTAAGTGATAAACAGAGCTCTGGATTAGGAGAGAGAGGGGGGAGAGAGAGAGAGAGAGAGAGAGAGAGAGAGAGAGAGAGAGAGAGAGAGAAGGAAGAAAGAAATTTAATAGGAATAAAACAGAAGCACGGTACAGCTCCCACTGTTGGGAAGATTACAGCTTAGCTGCAGAGAAAACACAACCACACAGGCATCCCAAAAATATGTCCAAAATGAATTCATTGTTGGTTTACAAAACATTGAAGATATAAATATCCATTATACTATTAATAAATACATAAATAAATACATAAAAACAGTTGAAGAGTAGGATAATCTCTGATAAAGTTGTAGAGATTCCTGCAGTTATAAAAATCATCATCTGAAGCCATCAGAATTAAAATTAATAGAGGCAAAAATTATCAACAGACACTAATTCTAGAATGTCCAGTTTGATCAGGCAGGAGGATATTTTCATGGTCTTAAAATGAATGATTTCTCATGGTCTTCCCACAAATTACTTCATACTTACAAGAGAAAAACAGTAAGTATGCCATTGAGAAATTAGCAACAGCATGTATAAATTATAAAATTTACATCACCACAAGGTACAGATATACATTGTGTGTCTCCATCATTATGTAGCATTCCATCCCAGGTTGCAAAACTTAACTCTAATCGACAGAAAACAAGAGACAAACCCAAATGAAGAGCATTATTATTTTTAATGCATTCTTTAAAGCTGTAAACATTTTACATGTTTTATATATATATATGTATTATATGGTGTGTATATATATATATATATATACATATATATATATTTAGCATATATTCCCTGATGCAGGACTTGATCCCATGACCCCGGAATCATGGCCTGAGCTGAAGGCAGACACTTAACCACCTGAGCCACCCAGGTGCACCGATATTTCTTATTATAAATCACATCACAGCTTTTATTCCTCCAGGAATGAACACAGCCTGGGCAACATCTACAGTGAGAGATCTTGAGATCTCTGAACCTTTGACTAAGATCAGAGTATTCCTGACTCAGTTAGGGCCATATCAAGATTCCTGGATAATTAAAACTGTGAAAGAATAAATACATGCTGTTTTTAAGCCACTAGATTTGTAGTAATTTGTTAAGCAGTGATAGAAAACTAATGCAGTCACTTAATTCTCACTTCTAAGAAACTCATTTTTTAAATTAGTGAAATCTCATGTCTAAAAACCTTTTCTTAAACAACAGGAAGACAGGTAGAAAAATTCCCAATGTTTATAAATGGTCTTGAAGGAGGGGCAAGATGGCGGAAGAGTAGGGTTCCCAAGTCACCTCTCCCCACCAAATTACCTAGATAACCTTCAAATCATCCTGAAAATCTACGAATTTAGCCTGAGATTTAAAGAGAGAACAGCTGGAATGCTACAGTGAGAAGAGTTCACGCTTCTATCAAGGTAGGAAGACGGGAAAAAAGAAATAAAGAAACAAAAGGCATCCGAGGGGGAGGGGCCCAGCGAGGAGCCGGGCTGAGGCCGGGGCGAGTGTCCCCAGGACAGGAGAGCCCCGTCCCGGAGGAGCAGGAGCTGCACCGACCTTCCCGGGCGGAAAGGGGCTCGCAGGGAGTTAGAGCAGGACCCCAGGAGGGCGGGGATGCCCTCAGGTTCCCTGGGACACTAACAGACACCTGCGCCCCGGGGAGAGTGCGCCACACCCCGCGTCTGAGCTCCCTAAAGGGCTGCAGCACGCACACGGCTGGACCTGGAGCAGTTCGGAGGGGCTCAGGCGGCGGCTCCGCGGAGAGGGGGCTGAGCCGCTAAGGGAGCGCGAATCCAACAGCGCAGGTGCAGTAGCACAGGGCACCGGGGACACAGCCCAGGATCCGACCTCCCCCTGGGACAGGCAGAGGCCAGGAGGGCACAGGACAGCAAGGACGCTCCTCCCCAAGCTGAGCAGATCAGCGGCCCCGCCCCCGGAGCATCCAGGCCCCTGCAGACTGAGAGCTCCATAGTTACTGCGGGAGCTGAATCCAGGGCTGGAGAGCTGGCCGCTGCTACTGTTGTTGTTCCTCCTGGGGCCTCACAGGGTAAACAACCCCCACTGAGCTCACAGTGGCCTCATAAGATAAACAGGTTAAATATCTTTCGCTGAGCAGCAACCCCAAGTGCTAACACCTGAAAATCAGCACAGCAGGCCCCTCCCCCAGAAGCCCAGCTAGAGGGACAGGGGAAAAACAAATTATTGACCAAGCAGCACTGGAAAGTTCCAAGGGAAGTCAAGGGATTTACAGTATACAGAATCAGAGGATACTCCCTCACCCTTTTTTTTTTTTTTTTTTGCTTTTTGATTTCCGTTTGCTTCCCCCCCCCTTTTTTTCTTTTTCTTTTTCTTTTATTTTCTCTTTTTTTCTCTTCTTTTTTTTTTTTCTCTTTTTTTCTTCTGTTTTTTTTTTCTTTCCTTCTTCCTCTTCTTTCTTTTTCTCCTTTTCCTAATACAACGTGTTTTTGGCCACTCTGCACTGAGCAAAATGACTAGAAGGAAAATCTCACCTCAAAAGAAAGAATCAGGAACAGTCCTCTCTCCCACAGAGTTACAAAATTTGGATTAAAATTCAATGTCAGAAAGCCAATTCAGAAGCACTATTATAAACTACTGGTGGCTCTAGAAAAAAACATAAAGGACTCAAGAGACTTCTTGAGTGACTTTAGAATTTAGATCTAAATTGACTACAGAATTTAGATCTAATCAGGCAGAAATTAAAAATCAATTGAATGAGATGCAATCCAAACTAGAAGCCCTAACGACGAGGGTTAACGAGGTGGAAGAACGAGTGAGTGACATAGAAGGCAAGTTAATGGCAAAGAAGGAAACCAAGGAAAAAAGAGACAAACAATTAAAAGATCATGAGGACAGATTAAGGGAAATAAATGACAGCCTGAGGAAGAAAAACCTACGTTTAATTGGGGTTCCCGAGGGCACCGAAAGGGACAATGTCCAGAATATGTATTTGAACAAATCATAGCTGAAAACTTTTCTAATCTAGGAAGGGAAACAGGCATTCAGATCCAGGAAATAGAGAGATCCCCCTCTAAAATCAATAAAAACCATTCAACACCTCGACATTTAATACTTAAGCTTGCAAATTCCAAAGATAAAGAGAAGATCCTTAAAGCAGCAAGAGACAAGAAATCCCTGACTTTTATGGGGAGGAGTATTAGGGTAACAGCAGACCTCTCCACAGAGACCTGGCAGGCCAGAAAGGGCTGGCAGGATATATTCAGGGTCCTAAATGAGAAGAACATGCAACCAAGAATACTTTATCCCGCAAGGCTCTCATTCAGAATGGAAGGAGAGATAAAGAGCTTCCAAGACAGGTAGGAACTGAAAGAATATGTGACCTCCAAACCAGCTCTGCAAGAAATTTTAAGGGGGACTCTCAAAATTCCCCTTTAAGAAGTCCAATGGAACAATCCACAAAACAGGGACTGAATAGATATCATGATGACACTAAACTCGTATCTTTCAAAAGTAACTCTGAACGTGAACGGGCTTAATGACCCCATCAAAAGGCACAGGGTGTCAGACTGGATAAAAAAGCAGGACCCATCTATTTGCTGTCTACAAGAGACTCATTTGAGACAGAAGGACACCTACAGCCTTAAAATAAAAGGTTGGAGAGCCATGTACCATTCAAATGGTTCTCAAAAGAAAGCAGGGGTAGCCATCCTTATATCAGATAAACTAAAATTTACCCCGAAGACTGTAGTGAGAGATGAAGAGGGACACTATATCATACTTAAAGGATGTATCCAACAAGAGGACTTAACAATCCTCAATATATATGCCCCGAATGTGGGAGCTGCGAAATATATCAATTAATAACCAAAGTTAAGACATACTTAGATAATAATACACTTATAGTTGGTGACTTCAATCTAGCGCTTTCTACACTCGATAGGTCTTCTAAACACAACATCTCCAAAGAAACAAGAGCTTTAAGCGATACACTGGACCAGATGGATTTCACAGATATTACAGAACTTTACGTCCAAACGCAACTGAATACACATTCTTCTCAAGTGCACATGGAACTTTCTCCAGAATAGACCACATACTGGGTCACTGAGGGGGACACTTGATGGGATGAGCACTGGGTGTTATTCTATATGTTGGCAAATTGAACACCAATAAAAGTAAATTTGTAAAAAATAAAATCTATGTAAATATAAAATTGTATATAATATTCGATGTTTTTTTCTTTTTTAAATTTTATTTTAAATTAAACTTTACCTGGTGTATCATGCCTTTCTTTCTCCTAAAAAGTTTACTTCTAAATAACAGGACTCATTTTATTCTCTTTTTTTCATATTTTTACTTATTCTCATGATCTGCAACTACTAATTGCACTAGGCCAAAAGGAAACTGACATTTAAGTAACTGGTTAGGTATGTACTCCACATAGCTGCATAGCTTGTCCTCAAATTCCCAATCTTTTCATTACAGTTTGCTGCTGCTAAAGTGTCAATCATGCCTGTCACTGTTTTCAAATAATTTGTTCCTAATCTTTGCTTGAAAAAAAAAAAAAACTCACCTAAGCAAACTAACTCCTTACTGTAATTGAGGCAAGGCTTTGTAAGTTTCATAAATTTCTTTAGCTTTTTATTCTAGTCTAGTCTCCTGCACTTGAACTGCCGTGTTTGCTTTATAGCAACATTCTAATTCCACACTTGATATGACTAACTTGTTTAAGGTCAAACACTATCTCTGTCCTAGTCTGGATCCAACGTTCTTTGTAACTTCCTGGAGATGATTCCTGACAGTTACCACTGGGGAAAGTAGATGACACATTAAGTAAGATCTAAGATTTGTGAAGTATGAGTATCTATCATGCAAATTCTCCATCAGTAAACATGGCATAGCCCATGAGAAATATATATTCTACCTTTTTTCTTATGTTTAATGGAAGTCTTGTCATACTTCCAATTACTACTGCATTCTGTTTACCTTAGTTTATATTGGCTAAAAATTAGTCTCAGTATATGCATAACTATTTTGTTGCTTTTTACCCAAACTTAATTTGTAGTCCTAGTTTGTCTACATGTAATGCTTTAATGCCTTTTATGTACAGATGTTAAAATGGGCAGGCTTCATTTTCACTGTTTCTCTGAAAACCATCTATGAAAATTTGATGTGATGGCAGTAAAACAAAACTCTATGCCTTACTTCAGCTAATTCCCTTATGTGAAAAAAATAATTCCCTTATGTGATTTAACATTATTATTTTTGTTTTCTTGCACATTGGAATTAGTGTACTGGCAAGGCAAATCTTCTGATGTTAGTAATATTTACCTTCCTTACATCCTATAAGATAGAGTTTGAGGGTCTTCCCATACTCTAATGGGGTTAGAAACTGCATCTCTGTTCCAAATGAGTACTTATTTTAACATGAGCTAGTGATATAAGTAGTATATCAAAAAGGGTATCTCCATCTGGAATCTTCCCTTAAGGAAATAAATATCTTATCCTTAATAACATAAATACAAGTTGTTATATAAGTGTGTTCCAACAGCTTGGTGCCCTCATATGATTAGGGAAAAAGGATGAACAAGCTCTACACTTTCAATAAGCACATTTGTACACAATTTACATATGCCAAGCCTGAACATTATTGTCAGTTGTTAAATGCAATTAACTACAGCTTGTCTGTCCTGAAAGCTCAGCTGCCTAAATTTAAGGGCATCTTCCCCTTAATTAAGACAGAATAAAGGATCAAGCCCAGTGTGTGTAAAATGGACAAATGGTGTTGCATTTCAATTGTCACAATTAAGATTTTGTGTGTGGAATTCAGAAGACTAGGATTTGATGGAGATAATTTTAAAGACTTTTTAATTTTTATTTATTCATGAGAGACACACAGAGAGGAAGAGACATAGGCAGAGGGAGAAGCAGGCTCCACACAGGGAGCCTGATATGGGACACGATCCCGGAACTCCAGGATCATTCCCTGAGCCCAGATGCTCAACCACTGACCTACCCAGGCATCCTGCTGGTGGAAATTTTAAATCAAGGTGACAATCATGTGTCTGAGAAATTATAGGAGAAGATCATCATGATAACAGGATAATTGCTTAGATAATATTTTGAAGCTCTACTTGACAGTGATTAAATGATATTTGGACCTCCTCCAGGGGTCATATGGCACATTTCTTGTCCATAAAATATGCTCATATACTATTTAATCATTGTGCACTTATAGCAAAGAAGTCTTAGTCATATAGAAAGTAAAAAGAAATAAAGCATACAGAAATGGGAGCACATTTTAGGGAATTTATTTTGAGCCCATGGAAAAATAGGTAATAAGTAAATTGCTTGGTACTTCAATATTATAGCTGATGCTGGATGCCTTTACTCTCATGCAGAAGACAAACATACACACCTTTAGTTCTTCTTTTCCATTAGTTATTTATTCTTTAATTCTCCTGAAACAAGGTGAAAACAGTTTTATAGTTAGAGAACCTATTCTCTCCTATGTGATATTTATCATCTGTAGAACCAACTACATGTAGCATAATGAATTGGTGACTCATATTTAAAAATGCATTGTGACTGATAAAACAAGATCAGTGAAATGTGGTTTACTGCTACTCCCAAAAATCATAAAATGCACTTCAATATGGTATAAATAGCAAAACATTTTATGATAACTTAAACCCCTTCCTTCTTATTTTAAGAGCAAAAATTCATCTGGCAAGGTATCAGAGAAAAGTTTAAAAATCTGAAGGCCAGGGCAGCCCGGGTGGTTCAGTGGTGTAGCGCCGCTTTCAGCCCAGGGTGTGATCCTAGGGTCCCGGGATCGAGTCCCACGTTAGGCTCCCTGCATGGAGCCTGCTTCTCCCTCTGCCTGTGTCTCTGCCTCTCTCTCTCTCTCTCTGTCTGTCTCTCAATGAATTAATAAATAAAATCTTTTAAAAAAATCTGAAGGCCAGAGTTCAAATTTATATTTCTGCTTTATTCACAGAAAGATATTTTCATTGTGATAGTTATTATACACATTATTTATTCATATCCACAGGCAATGAAACTCCACAGAAAATAGAATAGAATGCTGCTAAAAACAAACAACTTAACATTCACTCGAATGATGTTATTTGGAGGAAAACAAAAACCAAAAACAGAAAGTGAAAAAGCATAAATTTAAACCATACATATGGACTATGATTAAATGATTTTGTTTGTGGCATAGTGGATGGGTCCTTTCAATGTCTTTAACAAATGAAGGTACATCAATAGATTCTAGCAACTCTGAAGGAATTTAGTAAATGAGAAGATTGAGGATACTAGAGTCACAGACTCAGTCCAATTTAATCTTGGACAATATAACCCCTTTCCACTAAAAAATAAAAATAAAAAAGACAAAACAAAAAATCTTTTTTCCTTGACTGTTTAAATTAACTTTTATAATTCAAAGGCAATTTCATTACTTCCTATTAATTTATAGAGCTGAGGAAACCAATGCATTATGCCCAGTCCGTTTTGGAAGATACATATAAATTTGCTATTTGATTTCTAGTTGAAGCCTCTATTTTGGGGATCCTAATTCTGTTTTAAAGATGGCTTCCCCATCCTTGATTAAAGTTTACTAAGCCAACCAGCCCAGTGTTGATTCCCTGATGTCTGAAAATATCCCTAATAGTTTGAACTTATAGGTAAGAAGTTTTGGGGGCACCTGGGTGGCTCAGTCAGTTGAGTGTCATATGCTTGGTTTCTGTTTAGTTTGTGATTTCATGGATTATGAGATGTAACTCCAGGTTCAGCACAGAGTCTGCTTGAGATTCTTTTTATCTTCCTCTTGCTTTCCCTCTGCCCATCCCCATGCTCATGCACTCTCTCTCTCTCTAAAATAAATAAATTAATGTTTAAACTTTTTTTTTTTTGCTGTACTCATTGTTACCCTAAGCTCTCTATAGCAAAACTGCTTTGTGATCTTTGCTGCCCTCTATAGGTCACATGAATTTTTGCCTAATGGGACTGTGTCCTAATAAGCAAATTTTTATTTGCTATTATTATTTTCACTGCACATATCTCTACTGTTATATAAGGCTGGAAGAATAAACATTTATTTCACCTTTTCCTATCAGTAGTTATCAGGAAGTGTAAGATACTATATGAAAAATTAGTACCACTCTTTCCACAGCAATTGAATTGCATGTCTCAAGAAGAGAGCACCTATATCAGATACTCTGTAGTTTTGAGGCAGGTTTATGTTGTCCTTTGGACCAGTTCAAGGCAAAATAAGGAAGTAGAAAGTGGAAAGTTTTTATGTGTTCTCACCTATACACCTTCCAAAATGCTTCCCCTACCTTTCATTCCCTCTCCCTGACAACCACACTTTATCCTTTTAATGGTCTCTATCCCTCAGCATCATCCCTGTATGAGAACCAACTCATATCCCATGAATTTTAATAGTTCCTATTCTCTTCAAAACATAGAGAACAATATGTTCTCTTAATAAAGGCCTTACTTTTTATAAAGTTGAGATTATCTGGGTAGGCCTATTGTAATCACAGGAATTCTTAAAAGCCAAAAACTTTCTCCAACTGATATCAGGAAAGTAAGAGTAAAGCAAATGAGAGATTCAAATCACAAGAAGGACTTGGCCGTTGTCAGCTTCAAGATGGTGGGGACTATGGAGAAGGAATACAAGATGCATTCAAGAACTAAAATAAGATCTTAACAAACAACCACAAAGAGAATGGTACCTCAGTCTTAAAATCACAAAGAAATGAATATGACCACCAATCTGAATGAAGCAGGTTTCCCAGAACCTCCAGATAAGAACTCAACCCAGAAGACACCTGGATATCAGTCCCATAAGACCCTGAGAAGATAATTGAGATTTCCCAGACCTTTGGCCTATAGAACTATGAGCTAATAAATTTGTACTGCTTTAATCTACTATATTTGTAGAGGAGGGGCAAGACGGCAGAAGAGTAGGGTCTCCAAATCACCTGTCTCCACCAAATTACCTAGAAAACCTTTAAATTATCCTGAAAATCTATTAATTCGGCCTGAGAATTAAAGAGAGAACACCTGGAATGCTCCAGTGAGAAGAGTTTGCGCTTCTATCAAGGTAGGAAGACGGGAAAAAAGAAATAAAGAAACAAAAGGCATCCGAGGGGGAGGGGCCCCGCGAAGAGCCGGGCTGAGGCCGGGGCGAGTGTCCCCAGGACAGGAGAGCCCCGTCCCGGAGACGCAGGAGCTGCACCAACCTTCCCGGGCAGAAAGGGCCACGCAGGGAGTTAGAGCAGGACCCCAGGAGGGCGGGGATGTCCTCGGGTTCCCTGGGACACTAACAGACACCTGCGCCCCGGGAGAGTGCACCGAGCTCCCTAAGGGCTGCAGCGCGAGCACGGCGGGACCCGGAGCAGCTCGGAGGGGCTCGGGCGGCGGCTCCGCGGAGGGGGCTGCGGCCCGGGAGCGCGAATCCAACAGCGCAGGCCGGGAGCACAGGGCGCCGGGACACAGCCCAGGATCCGGCCTCCCCCGGGACAGGCAGAGGCCGGGAGGGCCCAGGACAGCGAGGACGCTCCTGCCCCAGCTGAGCAGATCAGCGGCCCCGCCCCGGAGCCTCCAGGCCCCGCAGAAGGAGAGCTCCGGAGTTCCTGCCAGAGCTGAATCCAGGTTTCCAGAGCTGCCCCGCCACTGGGGCTGTTCCCCCTGCGGCCTCACGGGGTAAACAACCCCCACTGAGCCCTGCACCAGGCAGGGGCACAGCAGCTCCCCCAACTGCTAACACCTGAAAATAAGCACTGTAGGCCCCTCCCCCAGAAGACCAGCTAGACGGACAACTTCCAGGAGAAGCCAAGGACTTAAAGTAACACAGAATCAGAAGATACTCCCGCGTGGTTCTTTTTTTTTTGTTTTGTTTTGTTTTGTTTTGTTTTGCTTTGCTTTTTGATTTGTTTCCTTCCCCAACTCCCTTTCTTTCTCCTTTCCTTTCCTTTCTCTTTTTCTTCTTTTTTTTCTTCGTTTTTTTTTTCTCTTTCTCTTTTCTTTCCTTCTTTCCCTCCTCTCTTTTTCTCCTTTTCCCAATACAACTTGCTTTTGGCCACTCTGCAGGGAGCAAAATGACTAGAAGGAAAACCTCACCTCAAAAGAAAGAATCAGAAACAGTCCTCTCTCCCACAGAGTTACAAAATCTGGATTACAATTCAATGTCAGAAAGCCAATTCAGAAGCACTATTATAGAGCTACTGGTGGCTCTAGAAAAAAGCATAAAGGACTCAAGAGACTTCATGACTACAGAATTTAGAGCTAATCAGGCAGAAATTAAAAATCAATTGAATGAGATGCAATCCAAACTAGAAGTCCTAACGATGAGGGTTAACAAGGTGGAAGAACAAGTGAGTGACATAGAAGACAAGTTGATAGCAAAGAGGGAAACTGAGGAAAAAAGAGACAAACAATTAAAAGACCATGAAGATAGATTAAGGGAAATAAACGACAGCCTGAGGAAGAAAAACCTACGTTTAATTTGGGTTCCTGAGGGCGCTGAAAGGGACAATGTCCAGAATATGTATTTGAACAAATTCTAGCTGAAAACTTTCCTAATCTGGGAAGGGAAACAGGCATTCAGATCCAGGAAATAGAGAGATCCCCCCCTAAAATCAATAAAAACCGTTCAACACCTCGACATTTAATAGTTAAGCTTGCAAATTCCAAAGATAAAGAGAAGATCCTTAAAGCAGCAAGAGACAAGAAATCCCTGACTTTTATGGGGAGGAGTATTAGAGTAACAGCAGACCTCTCCACAGAGACCTGGCAGGCCAGAAAGGGCTGGCAGGATATATTCAGGGTCCTAAATGAGAAGAACATGCAACCAAGAATACTTTATCCAGCAAGGCTCTCATTCAAAATGGAAGGAGAGATAAAGAGCTTCCAAGACAGGCAGCAACTAAAAGAATATGTGACCTCCAAACCAGCTCTGCAAGAAATTTTAAGGGGGACTCTTAAAATTCCCCTTTAAGAAGAAGTTCAGTGGAACATTCCACAAAAACAAGGACTGAATAGATATCATGATGACACTAAACTCCTATCTCTCAATAGTAACTCTGAACTGTGAACGGGCTTAATGACCCCATCAAAAGGCGCAGGGTTTCAGACTGGATAAAAAAGCAGGACCCATCTATTTGCTGTCTACAAGAGACTCATTTTAGACAGAAGGACACCTACAGCCTGAAAATAAAAGGTTGGAGAACCATTTACCATTCGAATGGTCCTCAAAAGAAAGCAGGGGTAGCCATCCTTATATCAGATAAACTAAAATTTACCCCAAAGACTGTAGTGAGAGATGAAGAGGGACACTATATCATACTTAAAGGATCTATTCAACAAGAGGACTTAACAATCCTCAATAGATATGCCCCGAATGTGGGAGCTGCCAAATATATAAATCAATTATTAACCAAAGTGAAGAAATACTTAGATAATAATACACTTATACTTGGTGACTTCAATCTAGCTCTTTCTATACTCAATAGGTCTTCTAAGCACAACATCTCCAAAGAAACGAGAGCTTTAAATGATACACTGGACCACATGGATTTCACAGATATCTACAGAACTTTACATCCAAACTCAACTGAATACACATTCTTCTCAAGCGCACATGGAACTTTCTCCAGAATAGACCACATATTGGGTCACAAATCGGGTCTGAACTGATACCAAAAGATAGGGATTGTCCCCTGCATATTCTCAGACCATAATGCCTTGAAATTAGAACTAAATCACAACAAGTTTGGAAGGACCTCAAACACGTGGAGGTTAAGGACCATCCTGCTAAAAGATAAAAGGGTCAACCAGGAAATTAAGGAAGAATTAAAAAGATTCATGGAAACTAATGAGAATGAAGATACAACCCTTCAACATCTTTGGGATGCAGCAAAAGCAGTCCTAAGGGGGAAATACATTGCAATACAAGCATCCATCCAAAAACTGGAAAGAACTCAAACACAAAAGCTAACCTTACACCTAAAGGAGCTAGAGAAAAAACAGCAAATAGATCCTACACCCAAGAGAAGAAGGGAGTTAATAAAGATTCGAGCAGAACTCAACGAAATTGAGACCAGAAGAACTGTGGAACCGATCAACAGAACCAGGAGTTGGTTCTTTGAAAGAATTAATAAGATAGATAAACCATTAGCCAGCCTTATTCAAAAGAAGAGAGAGAAGACTCAAATTAATAAAATCATGAATGAGAAAGGAGAGATCACTACCAACACCAAGGAAATACAAACTATTTTAAAAACATATTATGAACAGCCATACGCCAATAAATTAGGCAATCTAGAAGAAATGGACGCATTCCTGGAGAGCCACAAACTACCAAAACTGGAACAGGAAGAAATAGAAAACCTGAACAGGCCAATAACCAGGGAGGAAATTGAAGCAGTCATCAAAAACCTCCCAAGACACAAGAGTCCAGGGCCAGATGGCTTCCCAGGGGAATTTTATCAAACGTTTAAAGAAGAAACCATACCTATTCTGTTTGGAAAGATAGAAAGAGATGAGTACTTCCAAACTCGTTCTATGAGGCCAGCATCACCTTAATTCCAAAACCAGACAAAGACCCCACCAAAAAGGAGAATTACAGACCAATATCCCTGATGAACATGGATACAAAAATTCTCAACAAGATACTGGCCAATAGGATCCAACGGTACATTAAGAAAATTATTCACCATGACCAAGTAGGATTTATCCCTGGGACACAAGGCTGGTTCAACACCCGTAAAACAATCAATGTGGTTCATCATATCAGCAAGAGAAAAACCAAGAACCATATCATCCTCTCATTAGATGCAGAGAAAGCATTTAACAAAATACAGCATCCATTTCGGATCAAAACTCTTCAGAGTGTAGGGATAGAGGGAACATTCCTCGACATCTTAAAAGCCATCTATGAAAAGCCCACAGCAAATATCATTCTCAATGGGGAAGCACTGGGAGCCTTTCCCCTAAGATCAGGAACAAGACAGGGATGTCCACTCTCACCACTGCTATTCAACATAGTACTGGAAGTCCTAGCCTCAGCAGTCAGACAACAAAAAGATATTAAAGGCATTCAAATTGGCAAAGAAGAAGTCAGACTCTCCCTCTTCGCCGATGACATGATACTCTACATAGAAAACCCAAAAGTCTCCACCCCAAGATTGCTAGAACTCATACAGCAATTCGGTAGCATGGCAGGATACAAAATCAAAGCCCAGAAATCAGTGGCATTTCTATACACTATCAATGAGACTGAAGAAAGAGAAGTTAAGGAGTCAATCCCATTTATAATTGCACCCAAAAGCATAAGATACCTAGGAATAAACCTAACCAAAGAGGTAAAGGATCTATACCCTCAAAACTATAGAACACTTTTGAAAGAAATTGAGCAAGACACAAAGAGATGGAAAAATATTCCATGCTCCTGGATTGGCAGAATTAATATTGTGAAAATGTCAATGTTACCCAGGGCAATTTACACGTTTAATGCAATCCCTATCAAAATTCCATGGACCTTCTTCAGAGAGTTAGAACAAATTATTTTAAGATTTGTGTGGAATCAGAAAAGACCCCGAATAGCCAGGGGAATTTTAAAAAAGAAAACCATATCTGGGGGCATCACAATGCCAGATTTCAGGTTGTACTACAAAGCTGTGGTCATCAAGACAGTGTGGTACTGGCACAAAAACAGACACATAGATCAGTGGAACAGAATAGAGAACCCAGAAGTGGACCCTCAACTTTATGGTGAACTAATATTCGATAAAGGAGGAAAGACTATCCATTGGAAGAAAGACAGTCTCTTCAATAAATGGTGCTGGGAAAATTGGACATCCACATGCAGAAGAATGAAACTAGACCACTCTCTTGCACCATACACAAAGATAAACTCAAAATGGATGAAAGATCTAAATGTGAGACAAGATTCCATCAAAATCCTAGAGAAGAACACAGGCAACACCCTTTTTGAACTTAGCCACAGTAACTTCTTGCAAGATACATCCACGAAGGCAAAAGAAACAAAAGCAAAAATGAACTATTGGGACTTCATCAAGATAAGAAGCTTTTGCACAGCAAAGGATACAGTCAACAAAACTAAAAGACAACCTACAGAATGGGAGAAGATATTTGCAAATGACATATCAGATAAAGGGCTAGTTTCCAAGATCTATAAAGAACTTATCAACTCAACACCAAAGAAACAAACAATCCAATCATGAAATGGGCAAAAGACATGAAGAGAAATCTCACAGAGGAAGACATAGACATGGCCAACATGCATATGAGAAAATGCTCTGCATCGCTTGCCATCAGGGTAATACAAATCAAAACCACAATGAGATACCACCTCACACCGGTGAGAATGGGGCAAATTAACAAGGCAGGAAACAACAAATGTTGGCGGGGATGCGGAGAAAAGGGAACCCTCATTACACTGTTGGTGGGAATGTGAACTGGTGCAGCCACTCTGGAAAACTGTGTGGAGGTTCCTCAAAGAGTTAAAAATAGACCTGCCCTACGACCCAGCAATTACACTGTTGGGGATTTACCCCAAAGATACAGATGCAGTGAAACGCCGGGACACCTGCACCCCGATGTTTATAGCAGCAATGGCCACGATAGCCAAACTGTGGAAGGAGCCTCGGTGTCCAACGAAAGATGAATGGATAAAGAAGATGTGGTTTATGTATACAATGGAATATTACTCAGCTATTAGAAATGACAAATACCCACCATTTGCTTCAACGTGGATGGAACTGGAGGGTATTATGCTGAGTGAAGTAAGTCAGTCGGAGAAGGACAAACATTATATGTTCTCATTCATTTGGGGAATATAAATAATAGTGAAAGGGAATATAAGGGAATGGAGAAGAAATGTGTGGGAAATATCAGAAAGGGAGACAGAACGTAAAGACTGCCAACTCTGGGAAACGAACTAGGGGTGGTAGAAGGGGAGGAGGGCGGGGGGTGGGGGTGAATGGGTGACGGGCACTGGGGGTTATTCGGTATGTTAGTAAATTGAACACCAATAAAAAATAAATTAAAAAAAAACACAGTTGTATTTCTATATATTAGCAACACATAATCAGAATTAAATTCACATTATTTCTAATAGCATCAAAAAATGAAATAGGGATAAATATGATAAATATTTGTAAACCTTCTATATTGAAAAATTTGAAACATTGCTGGGAGCTTTGTATTTTGTTCATAGTAAGAGGAGTAAATATATACAGAATGGGGATCCCTGGGTGGCGCAGCGGTTTAGCGCCTGCCTTTGGCTCAGGGCGCGATCCTGGAGACCCGGGATTGAATCCCACATCGGGCTCCCAGTGAATGGAGCCTGCTTATCCCTCTGCCTATGTCTCTGCCTCTCTCTCTCTCTCTCTGTGTGACTATCATAAATAAATAAAAATTAAAAATTAAAAAAATATATATACAGAATGTAAAATCTCCTGAAACTGATGTATGTGTTCAACACAATCCCAATAAAAATCCCAGCAGGATTTTGGGGTATGTGTATGTGTATGTGTGTGTAATTGGCAATCTGGTTTCAAATTTACATGTAAATGCACTGGATCTGGAATAGCCAAAAGTTTTGAAAATGGAGAACAGCATAGGAGGTGTAACATATGCTTGTATTGAAGACTTATTATGAATATTAATTAAACCCATGTGCTATTGATGGAACAACAAAAAATACATCAATTGAACATAATAATAATTTCATCGGTAGACATATAAACACATTAAAAACTGATTTTTGACAAAAATTCAAAGACAATATAATGGAGAGAAAATGGTTGTTTCAACAAATACAACTGAAATGATTTGATATCCACATGAAAAAGCAAAACAAGACAAAAAGCCTTCACTTTGCAACTCAAACAAAATGTCAAAATAAACTCGAAAATATATCATAGACCTAAATGTAAAACCTAAAACTATAGTACTTATAGAAAAAGCATAGAGAAACTATGTGTCATTGAATTTTGTAAACATTTTGTAGATATGATAATGATGTATACAAAATAGATAAATTGAGCTTCATTAAAATTAAGACTTCTCAGGGTGCCTAGGTGGCTTAGCTGGTTAACTATCTGCCTTCAGCTCAGGTCAGGATCTCAGAGTCTTGGATTATGCCCCACATTGTGTTCCCTGCGGGGTGGGGAGACTGCCTCTCCCTCTTCTCCTGACCCTCCTCCTGCCCCTTTTCTCTCACTCAATCCCCCTCTTAAATAAATTATATACATATATAATAAAAATATTAATCTTGGGAGAGGAGTTAAGGCAGTAGAGTAATAAGGCGACCCTGTGATTGCCTTATCACTTGAACACAGCTAGATCAACATCAAATCCTTTTGACATCTAGGAAGTCAATCTGAGGATTAAGAAAACAATCTGCACAAATGGAGGGAGAGAATGTGATAGATGCAAGGCTTAGAGGTAAGATTGGGGGAGAGAAAAGTCATGGTACTGTGTAGGAAGGGAGCCCTTTTTGTAGAGAGAAGTCAGGAAGAGAGACAGACAGCAGGAGAGAGAGCAGCACATAGGGTTTGTGCAAGATGCCATGGTGTGGGGATCCTCTGGCTGTGAAAGAATGTGCTTAGAGTACTTCTTAGAGAACTTCTGGGAGAGGATATATTGCCATTCCAAGGACAAAAGGCCCACAGGGTGCCATTTAGTAGCCATTCAACAGCAGGGAACAGAAAGACAGGTAGAGGGCAGATAACCTAAATGCAGTTGCTGTGCTTCACCATAGCCTCTAGGCACTCATGCAGGCATGGAATGTTTTTCTGAGACAGAATGGTACCAGGCAAAGTACTGTGAAGCTCTCTTCCAGGGTTGAGGAGTGGGACTAAGCCTTGCTTGGTGCTTTATGATGTGGAGTTTTTAATCCTAGCTGTTGCCAAGAGATAAAACAGAATAACTTTGGCACGATGTGTGCCAACAACCTGAGCATAGACAGGATGAGGACAAGGATCTGACAAAAGAGTAGGACACTGGAGGGGAGATTGTTTGCTTTTCTGTGAGGGCCTCCTGAATAGCAGAGTCATGAGTTCCTGTACCCAGGGACGAGAGGGTGGGGTGATACCATTCTCCCCACTCTCCCAGTCCAACAACACAGTCAGACTTCAGAGAGAAACACAGTGCCTCAAGAAGAGGCTGGAGTCTCTTACAGCAAATCCCATACCCCTACTCATGGCAGGGTCATCTTTACTACAGCAGGGGTCAGTGTGAGCCAGTGCAGTCGGCCTCTCCCTGAGAAGCATAACACAAGCCCCCAACACATACCAAGTCTGCTAATCATAGAGTGCTCCAAAGCATCAGCTTCAGTTCTGGTGGAAATAGGACCATGAGTTCCTTTTTATTATTTTAATTAATTTTATTTTTATTCTATTTATTTTAATTATTTTAATTTTTTCATTTACTTTGGAATGAGATTTACAGATTTTTGTTCATTTGTTGTTCTATTTGTTTCCTTTTCTCAGGTTTTGGCAAACTCTTCTTTTTTCCTTCTTTCTTTTCCTTTAGGATGAAACTTATAGTTTTTTTTTTTGTTTGCTTGTCTCTTTGCTTTTTGTTTTTTCATTTTCCTTTTCTATTTTCTTGGATTGGGCTTTTTATCAGGCTTATCTTAATCAGATCAAAGCACACCTAGTTAAAGGTCCAAACATTCACTGCTGTAAGAAAAGAGGAAATCTGCAGAGGACTTATCTGTGGGGAAAGAGCAGCCAAAACACAACACAGTGCACATAGAATACATCAGAATGCTCCCTGAATCATTAGGCTCTGAACAGGGTATGACCACTGCTTAATAAAGTACTACGGTCAGGAGTGGGAAACATAAGAAGCTTTCATAATACACAAAATGCAGAAACTTAGGCAAGACAAGACTGAAGAATTCTCCCCAAAAGAAAGATCAAGAAGAAATCATATCCAGTGATTTCTCAAAAGAGATAAAAGCAATATATCTGAAAAATAATTTAGAACAACAGTCATACATTAGAGTTTGAAAGAAACAGAGAAGACAACAGAGAAACCCTGGTTGCAGAGATAAAAGACCAAAAAAACAGTCAAGGTTGAAATTAAAAAATGCTAAAACTTATATGCATAACTCATTGGGTGTGATTACACCAAGGGTGGAAGAACCAGGGGAATGAACAGGTGATATAGAAGTTAAAAATATAGAAAATAATGAAGCTGAAAAGCAGAGGGAAGGAAACTATTAGATCACCAATATAGACTTAGAGAACCCAGCTATTCAATAAAATGCAATAATATCCATATCATATCAGTCCCAGAAAAAGAGCAGTAAAAAGGGGCAAGTTTATCTGAACAAAGCTGAGAATTTCCCTAATCTGGGGAATAAATAAGGAATTCAAGTCCAAGAGGCACAGAGAATTCCTACCAAAATAAACAAAACCAGGTCAACATGATGATATATCAATAGTGAAAATTGCAAAATACGAAGAAAAAGAGATACTTCTGAAAGCACCTAGAGACAAAAGGTCCTTAACCTACAAGGGTTCACACATAAGGTTAGCAGCAGACTTGTCCATAGAAATCTGGAGGACCAGAAAGTACTGGCATAATATACGCAACATGCTAAATGGGAAAAATATGCAGTCAGAATATATCCAGCAAAACTGTTAATCAGAATAGAAGGGGAGATAAAGAGTTTCCAAGACAACCAAAACTAAAAGAGTTCATGATCACTAAACCAGCTCTGCAAGAAACATTAAAGGGGACCCTTTGAGTGAGAATTAGAGACCAAAGGCAACAAAGAATACAGAGGAATGGAGATGTTATAAGCAATACAATGGCACAGAATTCATATTTTTAATTTTTTAAATTTTTCCCAGAGTTAGGAGTCTCTCATGTTGTCATCCTCACACATATTTCCCACTCATTTTCTCTCCTTTCCCCTTTATTCACTTTCACTATTCTTTATATTCCCCAAACAAATGAGAACATAAAATGTTTGCCCTTTTCTGATTGGCTTACTTCACTTCAGCATAATACCCTCCAGTTCCATTCGGGTCGAAGCAAATGGTGGGTATCTGCCATTTCTAATGGCTGAGAAATATTCCATTGTATACATAAACCACATCTTCTTTATCCATTCATCTTTTGATGGACACCGAGGCTCCTTCCACAGTTTAGCTATTGTGGTCATTGCTGCTATAAACATCCGGGTGCAGGTGTCCTGGCATGTCACTGCATCTGAATCTTTGGGGTAAATCCCCAGCAGTGCAATTGCTGGGTTGTAGGGAATATCTATTTTTAACTCTTTGAGGAACCTCCACACAGTTTTCCAGAGCGGCTGCACCAGTTCACATTCCCACCAACAGTGTAAGAGGGTTCCCTTTCCTCCGCATCCTCTCCAACATTTGTGGTTTCCTGCTTTGCTAATTTTCCCCATTCTCACTGGTGTGAGGTGGTATCTCATTGTGGTTTTGATTTGTATTTCCCTGATGGCCAGTGATGTGGAGCATTTTCTCATGTGCATGTTGGCCATGTCTATGTCTTCCTCTGTGAGATTTCTCTTCATGTCTTTTGCCCACTTCATGATTGGATTGTTTGTTTCTTTGCTGTTGAATTTAAGAAGTTCTTTATAGATCTTGGAAACTAGCCCTTTATCTGATATGACATTTGCAAATATCTTCTCCCATTCTATAGGTTGTCTTTTAGTTTTGTTGACTGTTTCTCTTGCTGTGCAGAAGCTTTTTATCTTGAAGAAATCCCAATAGTTCATTTTTGTTTGTGTTTCCCTTGCCTTCATAGATATATCTTGCAAGAAGTTGCTGTGGCCAAGTTCAAAAACGGTGCTACCTGTGTTCTTCTCTAAGATTTTGATGGATTATTGTCTCACATTTAGATCTTTTATCCATTTTAATTTCTCTTTGTGTATGCAGTAAGAGAATGGTCTAGGTACATTCTTCTGCACATGGCTTTCCAATTTTCCCAGGACCAATTATTGAAGAGACTGTCTTTTTCCAGTGGATAGTCATTCCTGCTTTGTTGAATATTAGTTGAACATAGAGTTGAGGGACCATTTCTTGATTCTCTATTCTGTTCCATTGATCTATGTGTCTGTTTTTGTGCCACTACCACACTATCTTGATGATCACAGATTTGTACTACAGACATGAAATCTGGCATAGTGATACCCCAGCTCTTTTTTTTTTCAATATTCCCCTGGCTATTCGGGGTCTTTTCTGATTCCACACAAATCTTAAGATGATTTGTTCCAACTCTCTGAAGAAAGTCCATGGTGTTTTGATAGGGATTGCATTAAATGCGTACATTGCCCTGGATAGCATTGACATTTCCACAATATTAATGCCTCCAATCCATGAGCATGGAACATTTTTCCATCTCTTTGTATCTTCTTCAGTTTCTTTCAAAGGTGTTCTGTAGTTTTTAGGGTATAGATCCTTTACCACATTCATTAGGTTTATTCCAAGGTATCTTCTGCTTTTAGGTGCAATTGTAAATGGGATTGACTCCTTAATTTCTCTTTCTTCAGTCTCAGTGTAGAGAAATGCCACTGATTTCTGGGCATTGATTTTGTATCCTGCCACATTGCTGAATTGCTGTATGAGTTCTAGCAATCTTTGGATGGAGTCTTTTGGGTTTTCTATGTAGAGTATAATGTCATCTGCGAAGAGGGAGAGTTTGACTACTTCTTTGACAATTTGAATGCCTTTTCTTTCTTTTTGTTTCCTGATGGCTGAGGCTAGGACTCCTTGTACTATGTTGAATAGCAGTGATGAGAGTGGACATCCCTGTCATGTTCCAAATCTTAGGGGACAGGCTCCAAGTGTTTCTCGATTGAGAATGATATTTGCTCTTGTCTTTTTGTAGATGGCTTTTAAGATGCTGAGGAGTGTTCCCTCTGATCCAAAGAGTTTTGATCAGGAATGGATGCTCTATTTTGTCAAATGCTCTCTCTGCATCTATTCGGAGGATCATATGGTTCTTCTTTTTCTCTTGTTGATATGATCTATCATGTTGATTGCTTTATGAGTGTTGAACCAGCCTTGCATCCCAGGGATAAATCCCACTTGGTCATGGTGAATAATCTTCTTTATGTACTGTGGATCCTACTGATAGTATCTTTTTGAGAAAGTTTGCATCTGTGTTCATCAGAGATTGGTCTATAATTCTCCTTTGTGGTGGGGTCTTTGGTTTGGGAATTAAGGTGATGCTGGCCTCATAGAATTAGTTTGGAAGTGTTCCACCTCTTTCTATCTTTCGGAACAGCTTTAGTAGAATAGGTATTGTTTCTTCTTTAAACATTGGATAGAATTCCCCAGGGAAGCCATCTGGCACTGGACTTTTGTGTCTTGGGATGTTTTTTATGACTATTTCAATTTCCTCCCTGGTTATTGCCCTGTTCAGGTTTTCTATTTCTTCTTGATCCAGTTTTGGTAGTTTGTGGTTTTCCAGAAATGCATCAATTTCTTCTACATTGCCTAATTTATTGGCGTATAGCTGTTCATAATATGTTTTTAAAATTGTTTGTATTTCGTTGGCATTGGAGGTGATATCTCCTTTTTCATTCGTGATTTTATTATTTTGAGTCTTTTCTCTCTTCTATTTAATAAGGCTGGCTAATGGCTTATCTATCTTATTAATTCTTTCAAAGAACCAACTCCTGATTTTGTTGATCTGTTCCACAGTTCTTCTGGTCTTTATTTGATTGAGTTCTGCTAGAATCTTTATTAACTCTCTTCTTCTGGTGGGTGTAGGTTTTTTTTTAATTTTTATTTATTTATGATAGTCACAGAGAGAGAGAGAGGGGGGCAGAGACATATGCAGAGGGAGAAGCAGGCTCCATGCACCAGGAGCCCGACGTGGGATTCGATCCCAGGTCTCCAGGATCGTGCCCTGGGCCAAAGGCAGGCGCCAAACTGCTGCGCCACCCAGGGATCCCAAAGATTTTATTTATTTATTCGTGAGAGACACAAAGAGAGAGAGAGAGGCAGAGACACCGGCAGAGGGAGAAGCAGGCTCCATGCACTGGGAGCCCAAGGCGGGACTCGATCCCGGGTCTCCAGGATCCCGCCCTGGGCCAAAGGCAGGCGGCAAACCGCTGCGCCACCCAGGGATTCCTGGGTGTAGGTTTTATTTGCTGTTGTTTCTCTAGTTCCTTTAGGAGCAATGTTAGCTTTTGTTTTCACTTTTTCCAATTTTTTGAGGGAGGTTTATATTGCAATGGATTTTCCTCTCAGGACTGCTTTTGCTGTATTCCAAAGACTTTGAATGGTTGTATCTTCATTCCCATTAGCTTCCATGAATCTTTTTAATTCTTCTCTAATTTCCTGGTTGACTCTTTCATCTTTTAGCATGATGGTCTTTAACCTCGACGTGTTTGAATTTCTTCCAAATTTTTAATTGTGATTTAGTTCAGGTTTCAAAGCATTATGGTCTGAAAATATGCAGGGAACAATTCCAATCTTTTGGTATCAGTTGAGACCTGATTTGTGACACAGTATGTGGTCTATTCTGGAGAAAGTCCCATGTGCACTTGAGAAGAATGTGTATTCAGTTGCGTTTGGACGTAAAGTTCTGTAAATGTCTGTGAAATCCTTCTGGTCCTGTGTATCATTTAATGCTCTTGTTTTTTTAGTGATGTTGTGCTTAGATATCTGTCATTTGTAGAAAGTGCGATGTTGAAGTCTCCCAGTATGTGTATTATTATCTAAGTATGTCTTAACTTTGGTTATTACTTGATTGATATACTTGGCAGCTCCCACGTGAGGGCCATAAATATTCATAATTGTTAGGTCCTCTTGTTGGATAGATCCTTTAAGTATGATAGAGTGTCGCTCTTCATCTCTTATTACAATCTTTGAGATGAACTTTAATTTATCTGATATGAGGATTGGTATCCCTGCTTTCTTTTGAGGACCATTTGAATGGTAAATGGTTCTCCATCCTTTAATTTTCAGGCTGGAGGTGTCCTTAGGTCTAAAATAAATCTCATGTAGACAGCAAATAGATGGGTCTTGCTTTTTTATCTAATCTGAAACCATGTGTCTTTTGATGGGATCATTAAGTCCATTCACATTCAGAGTTCCTTTTGAAAGATATGAATTTAGTGTCCTCATAATACCTATTCAGTCCCCGTTTTGTTTTGGTTTTGTTTTTTGTTTTGATTGTTTTTTAAAAGATTTTTATTTATTTATTTATTCATTAGAGACCAGAGAGAGAGAGTGGGAGGAAGAGACACAGGTGGAGAGAGAAACAGGCTCCATTCAGGGAGCCCATGTTGGACTCGATCCCGAATCTCCAGGATCAGGCCCTGGGCTAACTGCTGAGCCACCCAGGCTGCCCAGTCCCTGTTTTTTGGATTGTTTCTTTGGACTTCCTCTTTCTTTTACAGAGTCCCCCTTAATATTTTTTGCAGAGCTGGTTTGGTGGTCACATATTCTTTCAGGTTCTGCTGAAGCTCTATTGGAAGCTCTTTATCTCTCCTTCTATTCTGAATGAGAGCTTTGCTGGATAGAGTATTTTTGGCTGCATTTTCTTCTCATTTAGGACCCTGAATATAACCTGCCAGCCTTTTCTGGCCTGCCAGGTCTCTGTGAAGAGGTCTGCTCTTAATCTGATATTTCTCCCCATATGAGTTAGGGATGTCTTGTCTCTTGCTGCTTTAAGGATCTTCTCTTTATCTTTGGAATTTCCAAGTTTCACTGTTACATGTCGAGGTGTTGAATGGTTTTTATTGATTTCGGGGGTTGGGGGCAGATTTTTCTATTTCCTGGATCTGAATGTCTGTTTCTCTTCCCAAGTTAGGGAAGTTCTCAGCTATGATTTGTTCAAATATGCTTCCTGGTCCTCTGTCCCTCTCAGCGCCCTTTGGAACCCCAATTAAATATGTATATTTTCCTTCTGAGGCTGTCATTTATTTCCCTTATCCTTTCATCATGATCTTTTAATTTTTTTTTCTTTTTTTCCTCAGCTTCCTTCCTTGCCATCAGTATGTCTTCTGTGTCATTCACTTGTTCTTCTACCTCATTAACCTTTGTCGTTAGGGCCTCCAGTTTGGATGGCATCTCATTTAATTGATTTTTAATTTTGGCCTGATTAGATCTAAATTCTGCAGTCATGAAGTCCCTTGAATCCTTTATGCTTTTTTCCAGAGCCACTATTAGCTTTATAATTGTGCTTTTGGCTTTTTCACATTGAATTGTAATTGAAATTCTGTAAGTCTGTGGGAGAGAGTGCAATTTCTGATTCCTTTTTTTTGTTGTTGTGAGTTCTTCTTCCTAGGCATTTTGCTCAGTGCAGAGAGGCTAAAAACAAGTTGTACTGGAAAAAGGAAGAATAAAAATAGAGGAAAAATGGGGAAAAAACAAACAAAAAAAGCAATAACAAAAAATAAAAACAAAAACAGAAACAAAAAAAAAAAAAAACAAGGAAGGCTATCTTCTTGTTCTATATACTGTAAATCCCTGGACTTTCCCTGGAGCTTTCCAGCGTTGCTTGGTCAAGAACTTGCTCCTCCCCTGTCCTTCCAGCTGGTCTTCTGGGGGAGGGGCCTGTTGTGCTGATTCTCAGGTGTGTGCACCTGGGAGAGCTGCCCCGCACCCTGCCAGGTGTAGGGTCCATGGGGAGCTGTTTATCCTGTGAGGTCCCTGTTCCCTGGCAGCTCACTCCATCCCAGGAACAGGGTGATACAGGAGGAACAACAATACTAGTGTCAGCCAGCTTTCCAGGTCTGGAGTCAGCTCTGTCAGTAACCACCACAGCTCCCAGTCTCCATGGGCCTGGAGGCTCCCTTGGGTGGGGGCACTGATCTGCATAGCTCTGGGCACCCAGCGGCAGGAGGGTCTTCACCGTCCTGTGCCCTCCCGCCTCTGCCTGTCTTGGGGAGAGTGCAGTATCCTGGGCTGTGTCCCCGCGCCCTGGGATCCCGGGCCTGGGTTGCTGGAATCGCGCTCCCAGGGCTGCGGCTCCTGAAGGCAGCAGGGGGAAGCCCCCTCCCCCAGAGCCACCGCCTGAGTTTCTCCCAAAGCCAAGCCAGGCGCGCGCTTCAGCCCTTTACTCTATTTGTCCCGTGGTGTGTGGCGTGCTCTCCCCTGGGGCGCAATTCCTCTGTTAGTGACCCTGGAAACCTGGCGGCTCCACTACCCTCCTGGGACCCCGCCCGAGTTCCCTGCAAGCGCCTTTCTGTCCGGGAAGATTTCCAAAGTTCTTGCTTCTCTGGGACTGGGCTTTCCTGTCGTCTAGGCTCTTGCTGTCTGGCCTTAGCCCGGCTCCTCCCGGGTTCCCTGCCCCCACTGGATTCTTTTTATTTTATTTTTTTTCCGCCTTCCTACCTTGTTAGAAGCGCAAACTCTTCTCTCTGTAGCATTCTGGCTTTTCTCTCCATAAATCTCAGGCCTAATTCATAGGTTTTTAGAATGATTTGAAATAAGTTGGTGGGGAGAGGAGCCTTGGGGATCCTACTCCTCTGCCATCTTGCCCCGCCCCCCAACCTTTAGGTTTTTTAAGAGGAAAATTTCAATATGCAGCTGTAGACTCCATGTGTTTGCAAAAGAAGGTAAATTCAGAGTACTCCTACACTGCCACGGTGATCTGGAAATACTTGCTTTTTCCCACCTTCTTGAGATGCACACTCACATTTCATCATTTTTTTGTTGTTGTACACTAGGAATTTAATTCCACTAATTTCCATCTAAACTCAGTTTTAAACGTTTATTTTCTGTATTATTCAGTTCAAAATATGCCATTTATAATTTTTTATTAAAGCTATTGAGTATTAAACACGCTGATTAATTTCCAAACATTTGGAAAATTTTCTAGTTTTTTTTTTAGTTTTAATTCCATTGCAGAGACCTTTGTAATTTAATAGTTTGTAATTTGCCAAAATTCACTTTATGACTCATTATACAATCAATTTGACAACTATTCTATACATAATTGGGGAAACTGTATTTGGTTGTTAGTTATAGTATTCTACATTAACTAGCTTATGCTATGTTGTCCTATGCTGTCCAATGTAGGGTAAGACTTATAGGATGCGGAGAAAAGGGAACCCTCTTACACTGTTGGTGGGAATGTGAACTGGTGCAGCCACTCTGGAAAACTGTGTGGAGGTTCCTCAAACAGTTAAAAATAGACCTGCCCTACGACCCAGCAATTGCACTGTTGGGGATTTACCCCAAAGATACAAATGCAATGAAACGCCGGGACACCTGCACCCCGATGTTTATAGCAGCAATGGCCACGATAGCCAAACTGTGGAAGGAGCCTCGGTGTCCAACGAAAGATGAATGGATAAAGAAGATGTGGTTTATGTATACAATGGAATATTACTCAGCTATTAGAAATGACAAATACCCACCATTTGCTTCAACGTGGATGGAACTGGAGGGTATTATGCTGAGTGAAGTAAGTCAGTCGGTGAAGGACAAACAGTGTATGTTCTCATTCATGTGGGGAATATAAATAATAGTGAAAGGGAATATAAGGGAAGGGAGAAGAAATGTGTGGGAAATATCAAAAAGGGAGACAGAACGTAAAGACTGCTAACTCTGGGAAACGAACTAGGGGTGGTAGAAGGGGAGGAGGGCGGGGGGTGGGAGTGAATTGGTGACGGGCACTGGGGATTATTCGGTATGTTAGTAAATTGAACACCAATAAAAAATAAATTTAAAAAAAAATAAATAAAATAAAATAAAGCTCAATATCATTTCCTGCCTTGACATCTGTGGGAAACTGGTATAGCTTTAAGTGGCCTAAAAGCAAGTTCTTCTCTCTACTAGGTTCCTGCAGATAAAATCCCCAAACCAAAAAAATGTTCCCTATGAAACAGACCAGGTACAGTTCTTACTTATTCCTGAGTAGTGGATTTTAGTTCCCTGCCAGCCTACAGAATTATTCAACCAAGCCAATTACATCTTACTACAGGACCAGAAGGTACCCCACCTTGTGGTTACTACAAAGCCTGTCTCCCACCATCCTTTCTTGTTCATTCACTTCCTAAGTGCAACTCTCTTTTGGCCTTATATGTGTATGGTGTGTTCTTCCCCCAGACTGTGAATATATGTCACTGATAGACCATTATTAATCTCACTTTTCCAATGATAAGTGTCATATATTTGATCATCCCCATAATCCTAGGGCAGTAATAAGGTGAATCAGAAATGATTCAAACAAGTGACATTAGGAACAAGGTGGCCCAACCATGACTGAGGACACCTGGTCAGCTTTAACTAATTGTTTTTGGCTAACTAAATGCTGCCATGATATACTGAAGGCTGCCTAGGGTGGAACCACAGATTTCTAGTGGGCCTGTGCTTGGGCCTACGTGGCATTATGTTATCTTTTCCAGATGTTTCCATCTCTTCCCACTCTAAAATGCTCTTGTTCCCAAGACAAGAATGGTTCTTAATTGGCTATAAACCAATGTGTCATGCTGTCAGTTTTAGCCTGTGTTTAGTAGGTGGTCTCTGAGACTCCTGCCTACAGAATTAATGACAATACAATGCCATGATTGGTTAATGCTTGCATCTTCCTTACCAAGGGTTTTGCTATAATCCAGCTTTCTGGTCACTGTTAAGCCTAGTGACCATCACTGGCAGTTTGCATAAGCTATACAGACATTATTTGTGATTATACATCTCTGGGATGGGCCTGGAAAAGGCCTTTTGTGAGTTTTCCAGAAAGGAGAACACCATCCTGGAGAGAAATAAGCATGGCACCCTGGTTGACTTTTGAGAATTTTTCTTATGGCGCTGCTTCCCTTACTGCTGTCATATTCATTTTGATCCCCAAGTGTATCAAGATACACATCCATAGTGGCCCATGGTCCAGGCACTGATGAGAAAAGAAGAGCAGAAGGACATATGGCACTTAATTACTCTCCCTATGTAACCTCTTAGACAATGTGCTGAGCTTTGCTTAGCATTACTATTTGCATGCAGTCTAAAGGGCTAACCTTGCAATCATGGAGCTTAATGGTTCCATTGATAGCCAAAATTAATTTACTGTATATGGACCCCAACTCTAGAGAGATTGACTGGCACTCCCTGGAGAAAGAAATAGCCATCTACAAGGCAGTCCATTGGACTCCCACAACTGGGAGGGAGAGAGGAGGGAAGGAAGAAAGGTAGAGGAGGAAGGGAAAGAAAAAAAGGAAGGAAGGAAGGAAGGAAGGAAGGAATGGAGGAAGGGAGGGAGCAAAAGGAACTGTCTTTACTTCACAACACTTCTGACACCAAATGAGTGAGTTTTAACCCACACACTAAACAATTTTGAGAACTAGGTGTCTCACAATTCAACTCTGATATTAACTAACCAGAATTAGTGCAAAACCACAGGTTAAGGTCTCACTTCCAGAAGACTTCTATTTCAGATGCCAGCCACAATTCCTAGGCTAAAACGTGTACTTTTGAACAACCAGATGTGCATTGGAGTTCCCATGATCCCATCCTCAGGTTAGATAATATTCTAGAATGGTGGGCAAGACAGGAAAATATTTTACTTCTTATAATTACTTTATAATAAAGAATACAACTGAAGAACAGCAAAATGGATGAGATACATAGGGCAAGGTATGAAAAGAAAGGGCATAGAACTTCCATACCCTTACTAGGCACATCATCTTCTGAGCACCTTCATATGTTTACCAAGCTAGAAACTCTGTAAACTCTATCATTTTGAGGTTTTTGTGGCAGTTTTATTAAGTAGGTATGGTTGATTAAATTACTGGTCATTAGGTCAACCTACAACCTCTCTCCTATTAGACTTGGAAGTCATGGGATGGGGCTCAAAATTTCAACCCTCTAATAATGCTTTGGTCTTTTTGGCAACCAGCCCTTATCCTGAAGCTATCTAGGGGCCCCTAACCACCAGTCGTCTATTAGCATACAAAAGACCATCTTATAACTGGAGATTCAAAGGATTTTAGAAGCTGTGCACTAGGAACCAGGAACAAAGACCAAATATATATTTTTTATTGTATCATAAGACGAAAAAAGAAAATAAAGAAACCTGGATACGGGAGAAAGTAACAAAAAGCCTAAAACAAAGATCCATGGTTTTTCTCAAATGTCAATGTAAAATTTACTAGAATAATTTATTAATAAAAAAGATATGAGGGCACAAAATGTCTTTTGTGTCTCCACAAAATAGGTTCCAAATTAACTTTAACATCCACTGAAATGTACTAATTAGAAACTTTAGTATATATCTTTAATTAATCCTGGGCTTGAACTACATTATACCTGGGGATTCCACTAAATTTAAACACAGTATCTCCCATAATCTTAGGGGAGTATCTGTAGTAACTGTATATAAACTAGAGAACAGATAGGTATGCCTCATCTTTTTTTTTTTTTTTTTGCTTACACACATATTTTTTAAAATTTTATTTTAATTCCAATACAGTTAACATACAGTATTGTACTAGCTATCAATTTCAAGTGTAAAATTGAGTGACTCAACAATTCTGTACATCACCCAGTGCTCATCACAAGTGCATTCCTTTATCTCTATCACCTATTTCATCCACCCTCTCATCCAACTCCCCTCCAGTAACCATCAGTTTGTTTTCTATCGTTAAGAGTCTCTTTCTTCCTCTCTCTTTCTCTCTCTTTCTTTCCCTTTGCTCAATTGTTTTCTTTCTTAAATGCTGCATATGTTTGAAAGCATACTGAAAAAAAAAAGAAAAAGAAAAAAAAAGAAAGCATACTGTATTTGTCTTTCTCTGAATGACTTACATAATATGTAATTATGTTAATTATGCTTAACATAATACTCTCTAGTTTCATCCATCCTTACATTTGCAAATAGCCAGGTTTCCTTCTTTTTTGGCTGAATAATATTCTATTGTATGTATAAACTAGCCATTCATCAGTTGATGGACACTTGGTCTGTTTCCATAATTTGGCAATTGTACATAATGCTGCTATAAACATAGGGGTGCATGTTTGTAATAGGCATTCCCATCTGTGCCCTCAAGGGACAGTGCAGAGGCTTCAGCAACCTCCTCTCCTGTCTTCATGAGTTGCCCCTGGGCTTCTGATTCAAGAAACTGCTCCCCTCAGCCCTACACTATATTCTATTACAGCAGCAATAACTTGCTGTATACTTGGCTCTCCTGGAAATAGAGGATTTCATAGACCCTGCTCCTTTGACCCTCCATATTTCACTATTCATTATTCCTTAGGTCATGGAAACAGCATCCTGTAGGTTTGGCATGGCTCTTGAGGCCTCTGCTACAGGATGGAGGGAAACTTGAGCCCTCTGGATATCCCAAATGCAGGAGAGGGTAGCTTCTCCTGTCCTCTTTCTCTTGCTATGGTGCTGGAGAAGCTAATTCCTCTTCCAGACTCCTTGGCTACCTGAGAATCAACTGTGATCAACTGAGTGAATATCAATATACTTTACAGATGGCATGACCATCATTATACATGATTGAGCTCAATGTAAAATCACTGGCTTTCATTTCTTTAACCAGTAGTTTTCTGATAAAGGTTGGGACCCAAGGGTTACCTCACTTGATTGAACTTCAGGAAGTTATGGGTTATTAGTTGAATTGTGTTGAATTGTGTCCCCTAGAAAAGCTATCTTGATATCCTAAGTCTTAGTCCTTCAGACTGTGATTTTATTTGGAAATAAAATCATTATAGATAAAATTAATGTGAGATACTAGTAGATTAGAGTGGGTTTCTATCCAATATGTCATTATAAGAATACATATAAGTAAAGATACAAGGACCTAGGGAGAATTTCATGAGAAGATAGAGGCAGAGACTGGAGTTATGTTGCCACAAGCCAAGGAATATCTGGAGCTACCGGAGTTGGAAGGCACAAATGGATCTTCACTTGGAGGCTTCAGAGAGAGCCCATCCTGGCCAACACCTCAATTTCATACTTCTGTCCTCCAGAGCTGCAGTGTGAATAAATTCCTGCTGTTTTAAGCCATCCAGTTTGTGATACTTTGTTACAGTACCCCTAGGAAACTGATACATTCTGTTTGGACTAAAGAACTCTTGAAACTTTTTTGCCTTAAACACATTCAAATAAAAATTGGATGCCATTAAAATACTAAAATCATAATACAAGGTCTCACCAGGATAATCTTTATTCCCTAAAAAGTTCCAGGGAGTACTTGTAAAGAATAAGGCACTTATTTCAATTCTCAGAGCACACAATGCTATGGTCTTTAAAAAAAGGGCATCCAATGGAAATTCTACATCTTCTATAGGCTCCAGCAGCTAGTTTAATTGAAAGGCATACCTGGCTCCTCATAGCACTCCTATTAAAGTTACAAAGTTTCACTTGGACCCCCAAGTTGGGTGTCATTATTGATTAGCTAAAATTACAGAACTTGGGAAATGCACTCCTTCATACCAATGCCACACACATGGTCCTCAATTGCTTTTATTGAACATAAGTTCATTTTTTGATGACCACCATTACACTGTGGCTCTTTCTTTCCTAATTGAGTGCTTACTTAACTTAGGAAGACACCCTATAATCCAAAATCTTATTTATCTCCAAACTTTAAATTGATATGAAGGCATCAATAAAGTCAACAATAGCATGTCTAGCATAACATATCAGGTACTGCCCTGGTATCTGGGGAAGACTGGGAGGGCTTTGACTGACCTGTCCACCAGTTCTCCTCCTTACCGGGCTCATGAACATCTATTTTTGTCAAATGTATGAGGTACAATTTCTGCTTTTTCTTGAGTAGCAGTTTTTAGTTCCCTGCAAGCATGGAGAATTATTTTTAAGACCTTATTATTATTGTCTACAACCAAAATTCATTTATATTTTTACCCACCTACCTATATATCTGTTATGCTTTTTTTAAAAAAAACTGCATTCCATATTTTAATCTGGGATCAATTTCATTTTACCTGAAGAAGTCTCTTTGACACTTCTTTTAGTAAGAGCCCCTTGATAATGAATGATCTGACCTGTTTTTTTTTCTAAAAATGTGTTTTTTTTTCATATTTTAAGGATATGTTTGCTGAATATAAAATTCTAGTTTGGCCATTATTGTAACACCTTATGTCATTTTACTATATTCTGTTTTCCATTATTTCTTTTAAGTCACTTGTCAGTGTTATGATTTCTCATTTGAAAGTAATTTCTTCCTAGGTGTTTTAATGCTTTCCTCTTTGCTTTTATTTTTAGCAATTTCAGTGTGATATAAGGCTATGTGTGGTTTTATTTCTAATTCATCTGCTTGGGGTTTGTAGAGCCTATTAAATCTGTATCTTGATGTCTTCTGATTTTGGAAAATTCTTAGCCATTGTTTCCTTAAATATTATTTCTGATCTGTTCTTTCTTTTAGAATTCCAACTCCAAGTATCTGTCATTTTCACCATGTCCCATACATCTTTTGTACTCATTCCTATATGTTTCTTTTTTTTCTCTCTCTCTGTGCTTTAGCTGGATACATCATATCACTCTCTATTTCATCAAGTCTTTAGTCTGTTGAACCTTTTTAGTTATTTACTTTAATTGTCACATTTTCAGATGAATAATTAGCATTCTATTATTCTTATAATTCTCCTGTCTGATAAAAATCTCCAGCTTGTAATCTGTATTCTTAAATATTAACCACCATTATTTTCATGTCCATGTCTGATAACTCCAAAAATGGGGACTTTTGTGAACCTGTTTCTATTATTTTTTTCTCTTCATTTTGTTTCTTCCCAAATCTAGTACTTTTGGGTCAAATGCCAGATATTGTGACTGGAAAAGTATAGAGGCCCTGGATCCTGTTCTATTTTTCTGGAGAAAATTTACATTATATATTGTTACACACTGGAAGGCAGATAACATGGCAGTAAATCATGCCGATCAATTAAAGGCCAAGTTGGCCTGAAATTGAGTGTCAGTTTTTAAGTTTAGAATACCTCTGTTTTCTTCCTTTCCTAGGGAATAGTTCTCTGGGGGTCCCAAGAGAAAGTATGGAGTGTTAACTAGGATCTTCTGTCCTTGGCAAGTCCTGAGCTACTTTTGTTACTTTAGTTCCCTAGGAATACCAGAAACTTCACTCTGCTTTTCAGAGGCTTTCTATTTAGTTTCTTAGCTTCTGAACTTGCATAGTTTAAGAATTCAACAAATGCCTCCAAGAGAAATCCTAAAGTGTCAAACTCACTGTTTTTGTCTTACTTTTCTCTCATGATGCTGGGCTCCTCAGTTAAAACTGACTTGACATCCCTGAATGCTAATACACTTCTCTCCAGCTTTGTTAGATTGCCTGAAACTATTTAGCTTCTCTACTTCTTAGCTATATCCTCCTATTCAAATTTTCAGTCTTTCTTTTTACAGTGTGATTTGAAAAATAGCCTGAGGAAAAAGTGACTCTCAGACTGTTTGCTTACCTCTCTGAGTTTCTCTTTCTCTCCTGAATTTGTCTCAGCAAGCCTGTTATGCTTTTAAATTAATGGTTTTATATGGCTTTTTTATTTTTGAAATACTTTCACTCCCCGCCCCCCGCTCTACTCCCTACTTGATTAGCATTGGAAGACTGATTTTTTGTCCAAAAACCTTCTACAGATAAGGACTTTGAAAGCATTTAAAATATAACCATTAGGCATAATGATAATTTTCTCCATACTCAGAATACAAACTGGATATTACATTGTTTTGTACAAATTTAGCATACTAGCTGCAGGCCGAGAGAATTGTAACAATAGCATGACAAATTTGGCATTGACCTGAAGGAATCACACCATTACTCCTTAGAAGTAACTCCGTGTGCCAGAGCACATCTGAGACAGGATTGGACTCTCAGAAGAGACATGACTTCCCCCTCCTTGATGCTGTACAGTCCTTCTTTTATCACTTTTTTCTTCTTTGCTGTTTGTGGTATGAATGAACCTTGGCACTGCTTGATTTGAAACTGTGGAAACCTGAGATCTGTTTGATGTCTTATCTGTATGCGTTCGCTAATGGTAGCCGAATAACCAATTTTTGTTTTAACTGCACCAATTCTGAAGGCACTTTAGGTACTCCATGGAGGTCACACCTGGTTTTGTTTATGTTTTGTTTTTTTTTATCCAAGACATTAAATGTGATATTTTTTCTCCCAGAAAAAAAAAATTCCAGTTTTCTATTTTTTTCATACCAAGAATATTAGTCTGCTATGAGTACTCCATCATATTTAGAATTATAGGTCTCCTGCCTACTTTACTGTTGATCTCAGTTAATGACATCCCTATTCACTCAGGTTTCCAAGCCAGAAACTAGACTACCATAGGTTTCCACTTCCAAATACAAATGATCAAAAAATCTTTTATTTTTATCACAAAATCTTTTTGATTTCACATGAGCAATATCTCTAATCTGGTCTTTCTTCTCAATCCTCATTTTTATTTGTTTGGAAGTACTTATCATCTTCCTTAAACCAGTCTTTTCCCACTAAAGCTCATCCTTTACATTGAAAACATTACATCTTTCTAATAAAATAATATCATCTGTACATCCCTGATAAAAAAAAAACTTTGTAATTCCTCCATTTTAATAGATTGAAGTAAATCTCTTTAATTTATCAGAGGCCTTCACCATCTGTCTTCAAACAATTTCTACAGGCTCAATAATCTACTGCTACTCTCCCATATGCACCCTATACTGCTGTTATATTATTTCTTTCAATTGTATGCCTTTGATTTAGTATTTCTTCTAATGGTTATTTTAGAAAGTTCTTTTTCTTTGCTGGCATCATTCTACTTTCAAGACCCAAATCAAAGAATGTTTCTTTAGTATGAAATACTCTCTACTCCCATAAATGAAGTAAAATGCTTTATCTATGGTGGTCACATAGTACTTTCTTCATAGTTTCATAACAGTAATTTTTGTAAGTCTATTTTCATTTTCACAACTGTCTTTTTTAGAAGACCATAAATTAGTACAGAGCAGACATCCAGTTTTATTCATATTTCTATTACCAGCACCTAGCATAGTGTCTGGCATATAAAAGAAGCTCAGTCAATTTATATTCAGAGAATTACAAAAACTCAAGTGGGAACAGCTAAAAAAGTTACAATGCCCAATTTTGAAAGAATGAAATTAAACTGATGTAGCAATTTATTTCTGTTGGCTAATTTTATTGGTAAAATCTTTGTAATGAGTGCCATAATTATGTTAAAATTGACTTAATAATTCCACTTCTAGGACTACTCTCAAGAAATAATTCTGCCTATGTTTCATTTACTCTGCATCTGTGTGCATCTCACCTGCAACCTGCCTCACATTCCCACAAACATCTCTAGCACTCCTGCCCTAGTCCACGTGGCATGGAGATGGCAGCAAGTAAGTGGCATGCTAGGTGACCATGTGAGCATCTACTCATAATGCTAATGGGGACCCTGAACAGGATTCCAGGCACTGCTAGAAGGCTGCAAAACTGGACTTCTCTGTATCCCATAGCAACACGAACTTCCTCAAGAAATTTGCCTCAGGGGGAAAATGGTATAAAGATCCTCCTTGGGATCTCATTTTACTTACAAATCATGTAAATTGGAATTCCTAATGAAGAACGCCTGAAAGAAAACCAAGAAGAAAATCTCTGTGCATCTATGGGCACTGAACGGACTTATTTTATAAAGCACTGACAAATTTGCTGTGAACCTTTGAAGTGAACTAATAGATCTATGACCTGAACATGGAGCTTTCCAAGAATAATCAGTACGCTGAGCATATTGAAGGATAACTTTCTGATGAACAGATAAAGCATGCAAAATCATGTTATAGGAATTCACTGTACATGAGGTGTCTTTTTAAAAAATTGACATGTGAGGCACCTGGGTAGCTCAGTGGTTGAGCCTCTGCCTTTGGCCCAGGTCGTGATCCTGGGGTCCTGGGATCAAGACCCACATTGGGCTCCCCACAGGGAGCCTGCCTCTCCCTCTGCCTATGTCTCTGCCATTCTTGTGTCTCTCATAAATAAACAAATAAAATCTTTTAAAAACTTGACATGCAACATTGTATAAATTTAAGGCATAGACCATATTACTTTGATACATTTATATATTGCAATGTGATTTCCATTGTAGTGATATTTATCACATTACATAATTATAATGCTATTATCCACATTCACTGTAATGTACATTAAATCTCTTTGGTTTATTTATTATCATTATAAGTCTATACCCTTAAACCCATTCAGTCTTGTCTGGTCCTCCATCCTCTGATAGTCACCATTTCACTCTTGTTTTTTTAAGGGTTAACTTGTTAGATTTCACATATAAATGATATCATATGCTACTTGTCTTTCTCTGTCTGACTTATCTACCTTATAATATGCTTAAGGTCCATCTATGTTGTTGCAAATGGAAGGATATCATCCTTTCTCATAGCTGAATAATACTTCATTGTGTATAGTACCACATCTTTTTTTATCCATTCATTTGTTGATAGGCATTTGAGTTGTTTTCATATTTGGGGTATTGTGAATAATACTGCAGTAAACATGGAACATCCCAGCAAACTTTAAGAAATGCATTTCTAGCAGTGATTGGTTATGAGAATTACTGATTTTTGACCCCATGATTAAAAAGAAGATACTATCCAAAATGATTTCAGGGAGCTTAATATTAGACAGTTCATCATGGACTAATGCCATGATAACTGTCTTGCTCTAAAATATATGTAAAATCAATCAGGAGGCATTCAAGATGGAAATAATGGAATTACAAAAAGGAAGAAAGAGAAAGGACCTGAAAGTTTGAGCCCAGTGTGTCCAAACACATCAGGGGATGTTAACTGAATTGATGACACAAATGAAAATGAAAAAGAAAGCAAATCCTTCATAAATGATGATATCTCCCCTGAATAACCTGTTGGTTAGAATAAGTGAAGATAATTTAGACAACTATAGTGCATTTTTTTAAGAGAACACACAAGTATATGAATGTGAGCTATAAGAAGCAGAAGAGGACTTGGAGTCAGAGAGAAGAGTCAACCAAAAGGAATCAAGTTAACTGGTACAGAATGCAAAGGAAGTAAATTTTTGTAGCACTAGATGTGCTGATGAATTATTTGGGGGGGAGGGGGAATTTTACTGCTGCCATAAAATTCTGTACTATGCATTGTGTTTATACACAAACTATGCTTTAAAAAACAAAAAAAAATAATTTTGAACTTTTTAAATAGAAAATATTTGTATAAGATGATGTAGTCTAACTTCAGACACTTCCAGGAAAGTGAAAAAGGAAAAAAGCTGGCAAAAGGAAAAAGTGAGACACATTTTATAAAATTTAAACTATTAAGTGGTATTGTCTGTTATTTTGTTGATTAGA
The DNA here is from genome assembly GCF_003254725.2 of Canis lupus dingo. Lineage (NCBI taxonomy): Eukaryota > Metazoa > Chordata > Mammalia > Carnivora > Canidae > Canis > Canis lupus. The sequence continues at coordinate 69,476,485 of NC_064281.1, forward strand.
TGTTTTGTAGATTTTTTATGTATTTAAACATAGTTTCCTACAGATGAAAAGCTTATCAAGTCACTGTTGTTTCTTCTCAAAAGATAAAATATTATTAAAAGCAAAAAAGAGACATCAAAATCCTTTGTAGTGTTATTTAAATTAATAAAAATTATGATACAACCTATATTACTAAATTTAAGAAAACAGCTTACAAATTATTGCATAGGAGCATTATAAACAACTAAGCATGCATTAAAATTAAAATAATTTTGAAAAACTGTGGAAATATTGAACACTATTCATGGTATGATATTTAAAGTGGAAAGGAAAACAAGCAATGATATATTTAGTATAATTGCAGCTATGTAGAAAACACATATAATTGTAAAATGTACAATAATGAAATTATTATTTAAGATAACATATGTAAATTTAAAATATTTGGTTAATATGATACTATATTTTCAACAAAAACTAGTGATTATTAACAAGTTTGAAATATATAATAAAGCTATAGAACACTTCTGAAAGAAATTGAGGAAGACACAAAGAGATGGAAAAATATTCCATGCCCATGGATTGGCAGAATTAATATTGTGAAAATGTCAATGTTACCCAGGGCTATTTACACGTTTAATGCAATCCCTATCAAAATACCATGGACTTTCTTCAGAGAGTTGGAACAAATTATTTTAACATTTGTGTGGAATCAGAAAAGACCCCGAATAGCCAGGGGAATTTTAAAAAGAAAACCATATCCGGGAGCATCACAATGCCAGATTTCAGGTTGTACTACAAAGCTGTGGTCATCAAGACAGTGTGGTACTGGCACAAAAACAGACACATAGATCAATGGAACAGAATAGAGAATCCAGAAGTGGACCCTCAACTTTATGGTGAACTAATATTCGATAAAGGAGGAAAGACTATCCATTGGAAGAAAGACAGTCTCTTCAATAAATGGTGCTGGGAAAATTGGACATCCACATGCAGAAGAATGAAACCAGACCACTCTCTTTCACCATACACAAAGATAAACTCAAAATGGATGAAAGATCTAAACTTGAGACAAGATTGCATCAAAATCCTAGAGGGTAACACAGGCAACACCCTTTTTGAACTTGGCCACAGTAACTTCTTGCAAGATACATCCACGAAGGCAAAAGAAACAAAAGCAAAAATGAACTATTGGGACTTCATCAAGATAAGAAGCTTTTGCACAGCAAAGGATACAGTCAACAAAACTAAAAGACAACCCACAGAATGGGAGAAGATATTTGCAAATGACCTATCAGATAAAGGACTAGTTTCCAAGATCTATAAAGAACTTCTTAAACTCAACACCAAAGAAACAAACAATCCAATCATGAAATGGGCAAAAGACATGAAGAGAAATCTCACAGAGGAAGACATAGACATGGCCAACATGCACATGAGAAAATGCTCTGCATCACTGGCCATCAGGGAAATACAAATCAAAACCACAATGAGATACCACCTCACACCAGTGAGAATGGGGAACATTAACAATGCAGGAAACAACAAATGTTGGAGAGGATGTGGAGAAAAGGGAACCCTCTTACACTGTTGGTGGGAATGTGAAATGGTGCAGCCACTCTGGAAAACTGTGTGGAGGTTTCTCAAAAAGTTAAAAAATAGACCTGCCCTAGGACCCAGCAATTGCACTGTTGGGGATTTACCCCAAAGATGCAGATGCAATGAAATGCCAGGACACCTGCACCCCGATGTTTCTAGCAGCAATGGCCACGATAGCCAAACTGTGGAAGGAGCCTCGGTGTCCATCGAAAGATGAATGGATAAAGAAGATGTGGTTTCTGTATAGAATGGAATATTACTCAGCCATTAGAAACGACAAATACCCACCATTTGCTTTGACGTGGATGGAACTGGAGGGTATTATGCTGAGTGAAAGAAGTCAATCGGAGAAGGACAAACATTATATGGTCTCATTCATGTGGGGAATATAAATAATAGTGAAAGGGAATATAAGGGAAGGGAGAAGAAATGGGTAGGAAATATCAGAAAGGGAGACAGAACATAAAGACTCCTAACTCTGGGAAACGAACTAGGGGTGGTGGAAGGGGAGGAGGGCGGGGGGTGGGGGTGAATGGGTGACGGGCACTGAGGGGGGCACTTGACAGGATGAGCACTGGGTGTTATTCTGTATGTTGGCAAATTGAACACCAATAAAAAATAAATTTATTATTTAAAAAATAAATTAATTCCATCCTAAAAAAAACCTCATTATGCTCATTTTATAAATGACAGATTATTATACAAAAATTAGATATTACAGAATAGGCCTTCACTAATAATTCTCACTAAAAATCATAGTCCATGGAGTTTTATTAATGACATATGTTCTGTTAGTAGAGAGGTCATCATAGTAAAATTATTATTGGTATCAAATATACTACTGTTTACATCAAAAGATTAAAAATATGGGATGCCAGGGTGGCTCAGCAGTTGAGCATCTATCTGCTTTGGCTCAGAGCACGATCCCAGGGTCTGGTCCCATATCAGACTCTTCACTGGGAGCCTGCTTCTCCCCCTGCCTATGTCTCTGCCTCTCTCTCTCTCTCTCATGAATAAATAAATAAATAAAATCTAAAACAAAAAAAAAAGATTTTAAAAAATGAAATAACATTGTTTTCCTAATAAATTTTGGGAATTCACATTTCCTGGTGTAGCTTTATTTCTGGAAAATGTAATTAAAAACCTCATAGAATTCTCTCCAATGATGAAAAGATTGCTGGCAAAGGGGAGTTTTGATATGAAAATAGTCTTCTCTTCATATATATTCACGAATCGACAAGGAGTTAAAATGCAAAAGTAAACAAGAAAGGGTTATATTTTTCATTAGAAATAAAATTAAAATGCCTGTAGCTAAGAAATCAATAAAGAGAAATTCAGCATGGTCCTTAAAATGCTCTGTAGCTAAGTGAAAGACTTCATCATTTATTTTGTTTAATAAGATTTGTAAGTTTCAACCCAAGTCAAATTTGAGATCAAGTTTTAAAAGTCCCTTTTCTTAAAGATTTCCATCTAAAATATGTCTCTCACTACAGCACTCTCACTACAGTAGCTGCCAGTTGCTGCTCTTGTCCTATAAATTATATTGACTGAGTGATGTGTCAGAAAGAACAGGGCTATGGTTTCGAGTATGTGTTACAGAAAGATTAAGCAACCATTTAAGAATGTTAAATAGTCAATAAATATATTTGATTTTGGTAAGGTTCATAGATTTGTATTTTTGAAAAATAATAAGCCACTTTTGCACTATTTTGTCATACAGAAGTCTCTATCGTAGCTTACAAAATTCTCTATACCACTCATGATTGTCTTCTTTGCTTAAGGCAAACGTAGAGACTTTTAAAATATTTCTTATATAAGATGGCCATTTCTCTTTTCATGGCTTTTTATTTCCAGGATAAACACTTCCAATAGATGTCTAGCTGGTTCTCCCCTACATCTAATATTTTCCTTTCCTGATCACAGCCGATAGTCAATAGTCTTCAGGATGAGCAAATTTTCTTTCTTGGTATGTTTTGTTTAAAAGGTGAGCGCATTATATATATAATCCTACGTATATAATCATATATATCTACATATATGTAATCATACATAATCTCAGGTACTTATTCTTCAAACTAGATCCCATTTCCTTCTAATCAAGCTTAACACACACACACCAACACCACCACATTAAAAGGTTTTTAACAATTCAAAACTAAATACTCAATATTAAAATCTAGAGCATAGTATATTGGTTTTGCTTTTGTCCCTAGCATATTGCTTAGGAAATAGTGTACAACAAATATAGGTGAAATTAATAAATGACCCAAACTATGGTCACCATGTTTCTTTACCTTGCCCTCACCTGAATCCTCATAATACTTTATTTATACATCTTAATGATACATATAATATTTTCTTCTGTGTTATGCAAATATTCTGTTTTCATATTCTCTATTATGCCAGCTGCTAATAATGGAAAAAACACTCTGTTAAGACTTAGACATATCTACGTTGAAATTCAGATTCCAAAACATAACTAAATGTGAGTTTAGTTAAGCTCTATCGTCACCTTGAGCTCAATTTAATCAAGTGTAATGTAGGCACAGTAACACTTAGGTGACAAAATTTTAAGAGTTAAATAAGATGGAATTCAACTGTGCACCTATAGCAGCTTAGTAGTTTCTAAGCTGAATTAACACACTGAAAAGTTTTAACCTAACTCTTTTTTTTTGGTATATTTTTAATTGGAGTTTGATTTGTCAACATACACCATAACACCCAGTGCTCATTCCATCAGGGGTCCCCCTCATTGCCTGTCACCCATTCACCCATTCACCCCATCCCCCACCAACCTCCCTTTCCACTACCCCTTGTTTGTTCCCAGAGTTAGGAGTCACTCATGTTCTGTCACCCTCACTGATATTTACCACTCATTTACTCTACTTTCCCCTTTAATCCCTTTCACTATTTTTTATATTCCCCAAATTAATGAGACAATATAGTGTTAGCCTTTCTCTGATTGACTTATTTCGCTCAGCATAATACCTTCCACATGGAAGCAAATGGTGGGTATTTGTCGTTTCTAATGCCTGAGTATATTCCATTATATATATACACCAAATCTCTTTATCCATACATACTTCTATGAACACTGAGGCTCCTTCCACAGTTTGGCTATTCTGGACATTGCTGCTAGAAACATCGGGGTGCAGGTGTCCTGCAGTTTCACTACATCTGTAGGTTTGCGGTAAATCCCCAAAAGTTCAATTGGTGGGTCATAGGGTAATTCTATTTTTAATTCTCTGAAGAACCTCCACACAGTTTTCCAGAGTGACTGTACCAGTTCACATTGCCACCAACAGTACAAGAGGGTTCCCCTTTCTACACATTCTCTCTAACATTTGTTGTTTCCTGTCTTGTTAATTTTCCCCATTCTCACTGGTGTGATGGGGTATCTCATTGTGGTTTTGATTTGTATTTCCCTGATGGCAAGTGATGCAGAGCATTTTCACATGTGCTTGTTGGCCATGTCTAAGTCTTCTTTGGTGAAATTTCTGTTCATGTCTTTTGACCATTTCATGATTGGATTGTTTCTTTGCTGTTGAGTTTCATAAGTTCTTTATAGATCTTGGATACTAGCCCTTTATCTGATAGGTAATTTGCAAATATATTCCCCCATTCTATAGGTGGTCTTTTAGTTTTGTTGACTGTTTCTTTTGCTGTGCAGAAGCTTTTTATCTAGATTAAGTCTCAGTAGTTCATTTTTGCTTTTGTTTCCCTTGCCTTCATAGATGTATCTTGCAAGAAGTTGCTGTGGCCAAGTTCCAAAAGGGTGTTGCCTGTGTTCTCCTCTAGGATTTTGAAGGATTCTTGTCTCACATTTCAATATTTCATCCATTTTGAATTTCTATTTGTGTATGGTGTTATTAAAGAATGGTCTAGTTTCATTCTTCTGCATGTGGCTATCCAATTTTCCCAGCACCACTTATTGAAGAGACTGTCCTTTTCCAGTGGATAGTCTTTCCTGCCTTGTACAATATTAGTTGACCATAGAGTTGAGGGCCCATTTCTGGATGCTCTATTCTGTTCCGTTGATCTATGTGTCTGTTTTTCTGCCAGTACCATACTGATGATCACAGCTTTGCAGTACAACTTGAAATCCAGCATTTTGATGCCCCCAGCTCTGGTTTTCTTCTCAATGTTCCCCTGGATATTTGGGGTCTTTTCTGATTGCACACAAATCTTAAGATGATTTGTTCTTTGTTCCAACTCTCTGAAGAAAGTCCATGGTATTTTAATAGGGATTGCATTAAATGTGTACATTACCCTGGGTAGCATTGACATTTTCACAATATTAATTCTTCCAATCCATGAGCATGGAATATGTTTCCATCTCTGTGTCTTCCTCAATTTCTTTCAGAAGTGTTCTGTAGTTTTCAGAGAATAGATTGTTTACCTCTTTGGTTAGGCTTATTCCTAGATATCTTATGATTTTGGGTGCGACTGGCAATGAGATTGACTCCTTAATTTCTCTTTCTTCAGTCTCACTCTTAGTGTAGAGAAGTGCCACTGACTTCTGGGCATTGATTTTGTATCTTGCCACGCTACCAAATTGCTGTATGAGTTCTAGCAATCTTGCGGAGGAGTCTTTTGGGTTTCCGATGTACAGTATCATGTCATCTGCAAAGAGGGAGAGTTTAACTTCTTCTATGCCAATTTGAAAGCCTTTATTTCTTTTTTTCTCTGATTGATAAGGCTAGGACTTCTAGTACTAAGTTGAATAGCAGTGGTGAGAGTGGACATTTCTTTCATGTTCCTGATCTTAGGGGAAAGGCTCCCAGTGTTTCCCCATTGAGAATGATATTTGCTGTGGGCTTTTCATAGATGGCTCTTAAGATGCTGAGGAATGTCCCCTCTATCCCTACTCTCTGAACAGTTTTGATCAGGAATGGATGCTGTGTTTTGTCAAATGCTTTCTCTGCATCTATTCAGAGGATTATATGGTTCTTTTTTTTTTCTCTTATTGATATGATCTATCATGTAGATGGCTTTACAAGTGTTGAACCAGCCTTACATCCCAGGGATAAAACCCAATTGGTCATGGTGAATAATCGTTTTAATGTACTGTTGGATCCTATTATCTAGTATCTTGGTGAGATTTTTAGCAGCTGTGTTCATCAGGCATATTGTCCTATAATTCTCCCCTTTTGGTGGGGTCTTTGTCTGGTTTTGGTATTAAGGTGATGCTGGCCTGATAGAACGAGTTTGAAAGTATTCCATCTTTTCTATTTTTTTGGAACAGCTTTAGTAGAATAGGTATTGTTTCTTCTTGAACGTTTGATAGAATTCCCCTGGGAAGCCATCAGGCCCTGGACTTTTGTGTCTTGGGAAGGTTTTGATGACTGCTTCAATGTCTTCCCTGGTCATTGGCCTGTTCAGGTTTTCTATTTCTTCTTGATCCAGTTTTGGTAGTTTGTGGTTTTCCAGAAATGCGTCCATTTATTCTAGATTGCCTAATTTATTGGCATATAGCTACTCATATTATGTTTTTAAAATTATATTTCCTTGTATTTCCAATACCTTGGTATTGGTGGTGATATCTCCTTTTTCATTCATGGTTTTATTAATTTGAGTCTTTTCTATTTTTTTGTAATAAGGCTAGCTAATGGTTCATAGATAAACCAACTCCTGGTTTTGTTGATCTTTCTACACTTCTTTTCATCTCTATTTCATTAAGTTCTGCTTGAATCTTTATTAACTGTCTTCTGCTTAGTGTAGGTTTTATTTGCTGTTCTTCCTCCAGTTCATTTAGTTTATTTGAGTTTTTTTTTCCAATTTTTTGAGAGATCTTTCCATCAATCTATTTAATTCTCTATTTTCCTGGTTGACCCTTTCATCTTTTAGCAGGATGGTCTTTAACCTCCATGTGTTTGAGTATCTTCCAAATTTCTTCTTGTGATTGAGTTCAAGTTTCAAAGCAGTATAGTCTGAAAATATGCAAGGGTCAATCCCAATCTTTTGGTGTTGGTTGAGACCTGATTTGTGACCCAATATGTGGTCTCTTCTGGAGAAAGTTTCATGTGCACTTGAAAAGAAAGTGTATTCAGTTGCATTTGGTATAAAGTTCTGTAAATATCTGTGAAATCCATCTGGTCCAGTGTATCATTTAAGCTCTTGTTTCTTTGGACATGTTGTGCTTAGAATATCCTCATTTGCCGAAAGTCTCCCAGTATTAATGTATTATTATCTAAGTGTGTCTTTCGTTTGGTTATTAATTGATTGATATACTTGGCAGCTCCCACATTCGGGGCATAAATATTCATGATTGTTAGATCCTCCTGTTGGATAGTTGCTTTAAGTATGATATAGTGTCCCTCTTTATCTCTTACTAAAATCTTTGGGATAAGCTTTAATTTATCTGATATGAGGATTGCTACCCCTGCTTTCTTCAGAGGACCTTTTGAATGACAAACAGTACTCCACCCTTTCACTTTCAGGCTGGAGGTGTCTTAGGTTTCAAATGAGTCTCTTTTAGACAGCAGATAGATGGGTCTTGCTTTTTTATCCAGTCTGAAACCATGTGCCTTTTGATGGGATCATTAAGCCCATTCACGTTCAGAGTTATTATTGAAATATATGAATTTAGTGTCATCATAATACCTATTCAATCCCTGTTTTTTTCGACTATTTCATTGGGCTTCCTCTCTCTTTTACAGAGTCCCCCTTAATATTTCTTGCAGAGGTGGTTTGGTGATCACATATTCTTCCAGTTTCTGCCTTTCTTGGAAGCTCTTTATCTCTTCTCCTATTCTGAATGAGAGCCTTGCTGGATAAAGTATTCTTGGCTGCATGTTCTTCTCACTGAGGACCCTGAATATATCCTGCCAGCCCTTTCTGGCCTGCCAGTTCTCTGTGGAGAGGTCTGTTGTTAATCTAATATTCTTCCCCATATAATTTAGGGATGTCTTGTCTCTTGCTGCTTTAAGGATTTTCTCTTTATCTTTGGAATTTCAAGTTTCAGTATTAAATGTGGAGCTGTTGAATGGTTTTTATTAATTTTAGGGCGGACCTTTCTATCTCCTCGATCTGTAGGCCTGTTTTCCTCCCCAAATTAGGGAAGTTCTCAGCTATGATTTGTTCAAATCTGCTTCCTGGTCCTCTGTCCCTCTCAGCGCCCTCTGGAACCCCAATTAAATGTAGAATTTTCCTTCTGAGGCTGTCATTTATTTCCCTTAAGCTTTCCTCATGGTCTTTTAATTGTGTTTCTCTTTTTTCCTCAGCTTCCTTCCTTGCCATCAACTTGTCTCCTATGTCACTCACTTGTTCTTCTACCTCATTAACTCTCATCATTAAGACCTTCAGTCTGGATTGCATGTCATTTAATTGATTTTTATTTTGGCCTGATTGGATCTAAATTCTGCAGTCATGACGTCTCTTGAATCCTTTATGCTTTTTTCCAGAGCCACCAGTAGCTTTGTAATCATGCTTCTGAATTGGCCGTTTGACATCCAATTGTAATCCAAATTCTGTAACTCTGTGGCAGAGAGTACTGTTTCTTATTCTTTCTTTTGTGGTGAGTTCTTCTTTCTAGTCATTTTGCTCAGTGTAGAGTGGCTGTATGAATGGGATGCCTCAAGATTATCAACCATGACCTACGTAAATTTCACCCTGGATGGTTCCTGGAGCCTTCCAGTGCTGCTGGGTCAAGAACTTGCTCTTCTCCTGTCCTTTCAGCTGGTCTCCTGGGGGAAGGGCCTGCTGTGCTGATTCTCAGGTGTGTGCACCTGGAGAATCTTCCCCACCCCATCAGGTGCTGGGCTCATTGGGAGCTGTTTACCCCATGAGGCCCCTGTTCCCTGGGGCCTCGCTCCATCCCAGGAACATGGTGACACTAGTAGGAACAACAACCCTGGCAGCAGTCCAGTCTCCATCTCTGGAGTCAGCTCCTGCAGTAACTACCGCAGTCTCCCTGTCCACACTGGCCTGGACGCTCCGGGGCGGGGGGTGCTGATCTTCACAGATCACAGATCACCCCCTGCACAGTGGGGGCACTCGGTGGCAGGAGAGTCCTTGCTGTTCTGTGCCCTCTCTGCCTCGGCCTGTCCCCGGGGTGAGCACAGGATCCTGGGCTGTGTCCACTTCGCACTCTGGGATCTGGGGCCTGTGCTGCTGGAATCGCACTCCCAGGGCAGTGGCTCCCTAAGGCAGCAGGGTGCAGATGCTCCATCCAGAGCCACCACCTCAGCTTCTCCCAAGGCCCTGCTGAGCACGCACTGCAGCCCTTTACTGAGATTAGCCCACAGTCTGCACCGTGCTCTCCCTCAGGGTGCACTTCCTCTGTTAGTGACTCCTGGAGACTGGGGGCTCCACTTCCCCTCCTGGGGTTCTGCCTGAGTTCCCCGCTAAGTGCCTTTCCATCTGGGAAGAATCCGGTGTGGATTTTTAAAGTTCCTGCTTCTCCGGGACTAGGTTTTCCTGTCCCAGGAGGCTCTCGCTGCCGCCCCTTAGCCCGGCTTCTTGCGTGGCCCCTCCCCCACTTGATTTTTTTAATTTTTTTTCCACCTTCCTACCTTGTTAAGAGCAAAAACCCTTCTCTCTGTAGCATTCCAGCTGTTCTCTCTTTAAATCTCAGTTTGAAATCATAGGTTTTCAGGATGATTTCAAAGTTATCTGGGTAAGTTGGGGGGGACAGGTGACTTGGGGACCCTACTCCTCCGCCATATTGCCGTTGGACCTAACCTAACTCTTAAAACTTTTTCTTTTCCTTTCAAATGAATCATGCTGCCTAGGTAACAGAACTTCTAAAATAGCAGCCACTTTCAGGAAACCTGGGTGGCTTAGTGGTTGAGCATCTGCCTTTGGCTCAGGGCTTGATCCCAGGTCCAGGGATGGAGTCCCACATAGGGCTCCCTGTGGGGAGCCTGCTTCTCCCTCTGTCTCTGCCTCTTTTTGTGTCTCTCATGAATAAATAGATAAAATCTTTTAAAAAATAGCAACCATTTTCTTCTTCTTCTTCTTCTTCTTCTTCTTCTTCTTCTTCTTCTTCTTCTTCTCCTCCTCCTCCTCCTCCTCCTCCTCCTTCTTCTTCATCATCATCCCCAATTTTTTTCAACTAACATTTTCTTTGTCCCCAATTTTATAAAGGAGAAAAATACAACACATGGAAGTTCAGCAATGTGCCCAAGGTCACAGCTAGCAAGTAGCAGAGGTAAATTTTAAATATCAGCAGTGATTTTTCAGAGACAACACAGTACCAGTTTCTCACTACTAGTAAAATAATTTCATGTTATTTGAAGATTTTAATTAGGAAAGTGCCATATAATACTATGGTAACAAAATGTTATTTTTCACTAATCTTATTAACCTAGACTGTCAGATCTTCAAGAGTAAAAAATATTTATTATCTTTGAATCACAGATCTAAGAAGATATTTGACACATAAGTACTGGTGAATTAATGCCATTGAGTCAACCAAATAATAAGCAAATGCAATGTTGAAAATGCCATTTTCATAAGGAAGTAAATCAAGAGAAATTAAATAGATGAACATAGGGGAAGGGAAAAAAGAGACTGAAGGAAATAATTAGAGTCTCTTGGCTATAAAGAATAAATTGAGTGTTGATGGAGGGGAAGTAGGCAGGGGATGGTCTAAATAGGTGAGGGATATTTAAGGCAGGCACTTGGGTTGAACACTGGGTGTTATACATAAGTGAAAAATCATTAAATTCTATTTCTGAAACTAATATTACACTATATATTAACTAACTAGAATTTAAATAAAAAAACTGATAAAGAGAAAACTTAAGACCATCTGAATTGCTATAATGATCTATCTTAAAACCTATTTTTCAATATAATTCTGGCATTATAAAGGAGGTTTACAGATCTGTTGGCTCCCACAGTTGATTTCTCATGGCAGATTTTCATGAAATTCAAGGAGAAAAAACAACTGTATAGGTTTTATCATTTTGAAAACAAGGACAAATGAAATTTGGTGGTGCAGCAATGCACTGATCCAAAGCAACAAATTTGTTCACCTTTGCATTCATTCAAGAAACATTTGTTGATTGCTTACTATATGCAAGACGCTATTCTGGGTATAAAGGATACCATGTCAATAAGAAAGACAAAGTTCTTACCTCGTGATACTTATATCTGGAAGAATTCAATATCAGTATGCAAACAGATATATAATGTCATATGCTGGTAGATATTAACAAGAAATTAAAATATTTCAATTTGATAGAAGGTGACTGTGGCTACACAACTTTATAGAAGGGTAGTAGATGACATTTGCATTGACACTGAAAAGTAGCATGTGCAAATACAATGAAGCAAGGAAGAGCTTAGCTTTTTAAGGAGCAGAAAACATGCCATGGTGGCTCTAACAAAGTAAATGAGTATAAAAGATTAAGAACATGAGGAAGAAAGGCACCACAACTTTTAAATCTTATAACCACAGTAAGGATTTAATTTTAATGACAATGAGAATTCATTGATGGATTTTTTTTTAAATATTTATTTATTTATTTTAGAAAGAGAGAGAGCATGTGAGTGGAGTGAGGGGCAGAGGGATAGGAAGAGAGAATCCTTGAGCAGACTCCCTGCTGAGTGCAAAGCCCAACATGGAGCTCCACCCCAGGACTCTGAGATCACAACTTGAGCCAAAATCAAGAGTTGGCCACTGAACCAACTGAGCCACCCAGGCGCCCCTTCATTGATGGATTTTATTTTTTAAAAATATTTTATTTATTTATTCATGAGATTGAGAGAGAGAGAGAGAGAGAGAGAGAGAGACATAGGCAGAGGGAGAAGTAGGCTCCATGCAGGAAGCCCAACATGGGACTCGATCCCAGGTCTCCAGGATTAGGCCCTGGGCTGAAGGCAACGCTAAACCACCGAGCCACCCGGGCTGCCCTCATTGATGGATTTTAATTAGAAAAGTCATATTACTATTTTAGAACTTAGAATTTTCAAGATCATTAGAAGATACAATTTTAATGTAAAATTTAGCAAACTCTTGAAACAAATCCAAGCTGGCTACACATTCTAGGTAAAAAAAAAAAAAAGGTTTTTCAGAAAGGGATAAATAGTACTCTCTGGTTATAGAACCTTCAGAAAGATTATTAAATATATTTTGTTGGCATGCATCAAGTATTGTAGGGATGTGATTAAAGGTGGAAATCTTATTCAAATAAAATACCTGTCATGAACCTTCATTCATGCCTTGAACCAAGCATTTTTTGAAATGTAGTTTAAAACTCTCAACAAAGTAATTTTAGGAAGAACACACCTCAGCATAATAAAGGTTATATGAAAAACCCACAGCTAACATCATACTCAATGGAGAAAAACTGACAGCTTTTCCTTTAAGACTTATTGTCATTTTAAAAATTGTTTTCTAGCTATTTTTTAAATATTTTTTTATTTATTTATTAGAGAGAGAGAGAGAGAGAGGCAGAGACACAGGCAGAGGGAGAAGCAGACTCTATACAGGGAGCCTGACGTGGGACTCAATCCCGGGTCTCCAGGATCATGCCCTGGGATGAAGGCAGCACTAAACTGCTAAGCCACCGGGGTTACCCTGTTTTCTAGCTATTTTATAATTCATCTGTTCCTTTATTTTTTTCTTGCTCTCTTCCATTGTGATTTGATACTTTCTATTTCTTTCTCCTCCTCTTTTCTTCTGGGAATCCTGTAATGGATATATTGGCACCTTTTGATGATGTCCTATACATCTCTCAAGGTATCTCCACTGTTGGCTTTTTTTTAAGTGTATCAAATCTATGCTTTAATAACAAGAATTAATAAACTTACAGAAATTTAGTACTATTATTCATAAATAAGAAGTACTTCTTTTTAAAAATATTTTATTTATTTAGTTATTTAGTTATTTATTTATTTATTTATTTTTATGAGAGACACACAGAGAGAGAGAGGCATAGACACAGGCAGAGGGAGAAGCAGGTTCTATGCAGGAAGCCTGATGTGGGAGTCGATCCCGGGAGTCCAGGATCATGCCCTGAGCTGAAGGCAGGCGCTAAACCGCTGAGCCACCCAGGGATCCCAATAAGAAGTACTTCATATAAGTTTGCTTACCTTAATAATGTGATCATTTTTCCTTTTGTATTTTTTGCAACTTCTCCAAATCACCAGAAAGAGCATATTTCCATATTTCCTATTCAACCTAAAGAAAAAATTACAGACCTTGGTTAATGTTCCAGCCAAAGAAACAAAAGAGGCAAATGTGTTTTTGCTTTAAAAATCTAGTTTTAAGGACACTATCAAAATGCAAGTCAGGGGGATCCCTGGGTGGCTCAGCGGTTTACAGCCTGCCTTTGACCCAGGGTGTGATCCTCTCTGCCTGTGTCTCTGCCTGTGTGTGTGTGTGTGTGTGTCTCATGAATAAATAAATAAAATCTTTAAAAAATACAAGTCAGAAAAATGCAACATGTTAGAAAAATTGGTCTTAGTTCAAACATCACCTAATTAAGGAAACCTTTCTAAAATGACTTCCCACGTCCTGGCACAGCCATTCTTGATTATATCGCCCTATTTTGCCTTCTTCACTTCACTTATCACAAAGTGTTACTAGTTTATTGTCTTCTCGCCCCATCCTGTAATATAAATCTTAAAGCTGGGATCTTATGTGTTTACCAATCTCTTCCCAGTTTCTAGCATAGTATCTGACTTTTAGCAGGGGCTCATCAATATTCAATACATGTTATTGACTCTATCTACAAATATTAAGCACTCAATAATATAAAATATAAAATTGTAGAAAGACTCAAAGAGGGGTAAACATGGTTCCCATACCGCAAGCACTTATTTTCTAAATTGACATCTTTAATGAGGCATGGATATAAAACACTTGAGAACATATTCAGTATCTAATCCAGGAAGGCAGCTTACAACTAGAAAATGGAAAAGAGAATGAATGGTTATAGCTATAATACTAAGAGAATCCTACCTAACTGCAGGAAATACAATTTTTATTTGAAACTCTCCTTATCTAGAAGTGGAAAGATCTCCATATTTTCTAAGGGCCAGCTGCAAGTGCTGGCCACTTATAGCAGGCATGGTTATATATATATTCCCTATTGCAAGTTTTTCTGCCAAAGTTTGAAGGAAGAGGAGGTCAATTTATAGATTATTCAGATAAAAGCAGATCAAAGGGCTAAATTATTAGAGTAGTTCATTCATGTTTTGGGGGGGCTTAGTAGCATGGATTTAGGTCTTATATATTCTGGTGCTTCCTGAACCTAGGAAGGACATAGATTATTATTGAAATTGACATACTATGTCCATTTCCTGGTTACTATGGATAAAACAACCACTGAACACAAATCTATTGATAAAACATTTCTGTCAATCTTACCCATTTTAGCCAAGTACCTTCAGCATTAAGGTTTTCTTGATGCTGTAATGGTAACAAACATATCATGTTTTCAAAAATGAATATTTCATTTTCAGTATTTAGATTTATATTTTGTGGCTTCTTTCCTCCTCCTTCCTACACTCCACAACTTATTCCACAATCTACCACAGAATCAGTTAAAGTGGTTCATCAGTATTTAAGGCAATATTCTCTATCTTAGCAAAGATTGACAATTATCATTACAAAATACACATCTATGTCAAACCATGGAGAATTGTGCCCCAGTGCACTTACAACCATAAAGAGAGAAGCACTGAATATTTTAATATTCAGCCTTCTTACAAGAATGCTGAAGTGCTCTGCTCAGAGGCAATCCTGTGATAAATTCTCAAACTAGTCAAAAACAGAATGAGTTTAAAATCTTTCTTTTTAAATAAGGCACATATTCTTTACAGTTTTAGATTTCATTTCCCTTGGTCCAAAAAGCACAGAATTGACCTGGTGGTCACACAGCCAGCCTGGATGAGCCTTTCTAAACTGTATGCCAAAATATGTCATAGCTTTGCAGCACTGGGAACTGGCAGACCATTAGGATCATTAGGCAGACTGGGACTCTGCAGTTGTCCGGCTGCTGCTGGAATTGCTGTACTCTCTGTCATACAATTATTCCACCAGTGGGGCTACAGACCTACTTCTTTAAACACCTTTATTTACTTTGATGTGAATTTGATGTGTGGGAATTCAGACTTTTGAGAGTAGTCTCATCTGGAAAAAAGAACACTTTCAAATATCTATATTCTAATATTTTTATGGTTAACATGAACAACTCAAATTTTTCTCATGGTCTCATATAATTATGTGCTAAGGCATTTGTTCAAAGTCCATTTTAATTCTTATGTTCAAGTCCTTTGCAAGCTCAGTTTTATTAGCCAAGTGTTCTGTATGCATATTATGCATTTTGACCTTAGGAATTCTCTTTGTGCCTGTTTTTGCTTGAGCAGGTTATTGAACACTGAGTATCAGAAAAGGCATTCAAAAATCAATCTAATTTTTTAGACATAACATTTAACTTTCTACCTTTTCTGATTAGTTAGTGGTCAGTAACTGCCTTTTTTTTCAAATTTTAATTATATGCTATTTGTTTAATATATGTGTTTTAAATTGACAAATTGAGTGGCCATTGTCATCCTCCATCTTTATAATTAAACTGTCAACTGCGTAACAAATGGCTTACATTATCTCTGTGGCAGTTTTAGTCATTTTGGATAATTTCCATTCCATAAAAACACTGCTGGTGAGCTTCAAGAAATAAGCTACTACATTGTTCCTAATAAAGATGAGACTTTCTCTTTCTATAACAAGTCAAGTGACATGATATACAAGAACATGTATATGTCCATACCATCCATATGCACACACATAGCCTGTATTTCATAGATCATAATAAAATTTAATACATTTTTAAATAATCAGAGGTGTCATAAACATTCACTGTGTAGGAAATCCTCAATAGGCTGTCAGTCTGCTATAGATCACTCTGCAGACACGGTGTAGCCTTACTTAAAGATGAGTCTCTTGAGAGCAATAGAGACACACTGGAAAGTAGAAGGAAATAAAATTAATACAAAGTGCAAAGATATTTCTGTATTTTGTATCAGCAAATTTCATGACAATTTTTTTCATCTTGCAAATATTTGTGATTAGTCAATTTTTTCACATCTTTCCTTCACTTAAACTTACCTAGATTTTAGATGTAAATGTGAAGAATACCAAAATTCTAATGCCTACTTTTAATGAAGTCTCATTCAAATAAAATTTAGAGTACTTCTATTGCATTTCAAATTCAATTCACCAATATATTTGGTGAATTTAAAACTAAAACTGGGGGCAAATTGAAAAGAGACCATAAAGGATTTAAACAAGATCCTGACAGGCCCTGCACTTACACATTAAAATAGCCAACCTTATGGTTATAAAGAAGCATTTGTGCAGTGCTTCCCACAAGATAGAGAAATACTATTATTCTTTAATCTACAGACTCTGTCTCTGTTAAAAAATTGAATTAAAATATTTGACTTTCTGTTTGACTTTAGAGTATTTCAGTGATAAAGAGTTGCTTTTCCTTTTTCTGAGTCTAATTAATATTAAAATATAAACATAGTCTGTATGCAATCTCTTACATTCCAATTCCAATACTGTTTTTATTTTTCTTTTATCAAAGCATGAATTTAGAGCTAGATTTTAAAAAATCACTTCAAGAACCAGAGTGCCAGCATTATACAAGTATTCCTTTCTTTGGACTTACTAACATTCTTCAATGAAGGGTGCTTTGCTTCCTAGAGAATTTTAGTTAAAAGCATTCTAGGGATTAAAACTTCTTATATGTGAATCTACGGTGTACTTAAATTTGTAATATAAGAAAATTCTGCCTCCAATGTCTTCCTTGCAAATGTCTCCAATAAAGAATTAGAGAAAAACTACCACCTTACATCTGTCTTTTGTTCTCTGCAACTATATATAGAGAAAACAATGTTCTACTGTATGCATACCCTCACCTCAATCCCTTTACTTTTCAGTCAGAGGCTTCCATTTAAGTATTTTTAATTATGCTGTAAGGGGTGTACAATTTGTTTTAAAAATTAAGGTCAGTATATAATAAATCTGGTAAAATACTTCTATTCATCATACCAGTCACTAGTCACTAATCTTACAGATATGAGTAGAATCCTTGAGAGAGGCAGAGAAAATGTGTCCTCATGTCAGCTCAGAGCAGTTATGAATAAGCCCATTCTCCCACACAATAGTTAGCAAATCAATTTAGTGAAATATTTATCATAAGAACAGTATTTATACATTTTCAGAATAAATTGTTCATATTAAATATGGGATATATTTCTGTTGTCATGTGCATGGCTGTTAAATGCTAGGTATCTAGACATATTATAACAAAAACTATTTTACCTACTAGGTTTTTGTTGTTCTTGTTACCAGTCTCCAAGATAGTAGGATATAGAAATTTTAATTAAGCTGACCTCATCATATAGATTGGTTCTGAACATTATTTCAAAAACATTAAAAAGTAAGTTAATTTTCACTATAACATGTCTGATACAACCATATCTTGGTACTAAAGTATCCTAAAGGCACTCTCTTAGACACATACATATTTTTTTCTTTTTGTCTCCAGTGTTTCTCCCTCTGTGTCTCTTCTAGTACCTATTCCTGAATATTGGCTTATTTATGAAATATCAATATAGGATTTAAGTAATAGAAACAGAGAATAAAGAAAATTTAAGTGACAGTATCCTCTTAAGACAGGAAAAGACCCATAGAAATCATCCAATTTGTTAACATCTAGTAAGATGAAGCATATTATGCTTTGAAAAATCTTCATTTTCACTGGACAATGAATTTTCTATTATAAAGGCAAGAGTGTCAGCCTCTATTCTTTGCCAAAGATGGGACAGAATTTGATATGTTCCTGAATCAGTTTTTGCAAGCAAAATATTCTCAGCGTTTCACTGTTTTTGCTGAATAATAATGATAGGGCATTCATATAGAAATATTATGCCACTGCTGCACTATCTATATTAACTATTTCCCATGGCTTTTCTAGTTAATGAAAGAACATTCACTGTGGTGTGGCAAATTGCAATTCTATTGATGCACAGTATGACCTTGGAAAGTTATTCTTACTTCTCTGAGCCTCACTTTGAGCATCTGTAAAAATGGTCTATCTCATTAGGTTTCTGTGTAAGGATTAAGTTAAATAATATATGCAAAACACCTAACTAGAGCATCTGGTATAGAGTAGGAGCTCAATATAAGTGCCAAGTTTTCTAATACTGCTCTTCCACCAACCCACTCCATCCTTTATGGGGAAAGATTTACAAGGAGATATTTGCACTTACATCTTCAGGCCTCTTAGTAATTTATACCGTATTTCTGTGAAAAGATTGACTGCAGTGAAAGAATGAAGGTTCTATATGAAGCTCAGGGCTTTGTCCAAGATTTTTGACCCTTAGTACTATTGACATTTTAGAGTGGATAATTTCATTGTGGACGATGTTTGCAGCATCTCTGGCCTCTACCCACTAGACACCAGTAGTATCACCCATTTACCCCCAAGATGTGACAACCAAGATTGTTTCCAGACACTGGTAAATGTCCCTTGCAGGGCAAAAACCTCCTTAATTAAAGCTACTGCCTTAAACTAATATAGGGGTAGAGACTTCAACCTAATGAATGCCATTGATTAACCAAGTGGACTAAATCATATACCTATGAGTGCATATGATTTAATGACTCCAAAATTATTTTTAAATAGTATAGTTAATGTAATAAAGTGTCTTTTTAATTGGAAAATTAACCCCTAATTCTTAAAAAAAATAGTGGTAATTCTAAGCCACCCAACTTTATTTTTTTCTCTATTCACCACACTCTTAAATTCTGGAGAGCTGTTTTACAAATACAATTTCATAGATGATTTGGTGGAAATTTATAAACATATAACCTAATCTGAAAAAAAATCAAGGTGTACAACCTGTAGAAGTTGAATTTTGATTCACCTAGACAAGATAATTAAAGGAGAAACCTAGAAGTGGGTCCACTATAGTATAAAAGGAAGATATTTTATTTCTATCATAATAATTATGTAGCTTTAATAAGTGTAAATTTTTCCTGAGGGGTATATAAAATATAATGATTCAGAGGGTGGGAAGAAAGCTTAATGGTAACCAAATAAAATAAAAGGATCAGTCATGATCATATTAAGTCTTAATCATACTGTGAGTTACAGTGTAAATGCCAGTTCTACCTTTATCTATATATATATGAAAGAGGAAAATAGCAGAAGAGGCCTTTGCAGATTATACCCTGACAATTCAAACAATTGAGCGAAAAGTAAGATAGTTGTCAGAGAAATCCAATCCAGAAAGTCATAGTATCTCACAGCAGCATATCATTCAAATGCAATCTACATAGGGATTGGTATAGGCAATGAAATAAAATGAAGCATACACTTTCCCTTGTGAAACATCCAGCAGCTGCCACTAAGCTTCAGATTCGACAGTTCCCTAAACAGCTTTTGGATATACTTAGAACCCCGTGTTAGCTGGTCGCTCCTCATGACAGCTGAGCAATTCTCTGCTTAAACACTTAAGTCCCATTGGTGCAGAAAAGAGAAAAGGGTTTCTCTCTTTACCTGTGTGAGAGTATTACCTGTGAATACAGAAGTATTTTTAAAAGTGTTTGTGAATATTTCATTAACAGCCCTTACCTAACATTCATCTCCCTTCAACTCTTTGCACCATAGATCATATTCCTGCAGGTCCATTTTTCTTAAAACTTGGTTTTGTGTGACAAATTATTTTCCTTCCTCTTTTCTCTCCTTTAACCACACTTTCTCTGTCTCCAACACTGGTTTCTTACTCCCACACAAAAGTGTGAAAACTACTTAGGGTTCTATTCTATGGCTTTTCAACTTCTTTTTAAAAATATGCTCCATGCCCAGGATGGAGCCCAAAGTGGGGCCTAATCTCACGACCCTGAGATCAAGTCCTGAGCTGAGATCAAGAATCACAGGCACCATCGAAAGATGCATGTATAAAGAAGATGTGGTTTATGTATACAATGGAATATTACTCAGCCATTAGAAATGACAAATACCCACCATTTGCTTCGACGTGGATGGAACTGGAGGGTATTATGCTGAGTGAAAGAAGTCAATCGGAGAAGGACAAACATTATATGTTCTCATTCATTTGGGGAATATAAATAATAGTGAAAGGGAATATAAGGGAAGGGAGAAGAAATCGGTAGGAAATATCAGAAAGGGAGACAGAACATAAAGACTCCTAACTCTGGGAAACGAACTAGGGGTGGTGGAAGGGGAGGAGGGCGGGGGGTGGGGGTGAATGGGTGACGGGCACTGAGGGGGGCACTTGACGGGATGAGCACTGGGTGTTATTCTGTATGTTGGCAAATTGAACACCAATAAAAATAAATTTATTATTAAAAAAAGAATCACAGGCATCCAGTGCCCTGGCTTTTTTACTTTTTATTTATCTTACCTTTCTAGTTAAAGGCAATTTACTAGATGTCTTGAACTTTTTATCACTTTTATTTGGATGAGTCAGGTATCTTTCTCTAGACCTAAGAACTCTCCTGATCTCTAGTCTCACATTTCATATTGCCTACTCTATAATTCTAACAATATATATTTTTGATAGCAGGTCATGGTGAACATAGCTTCCCTTCCTAATCTAAGTTTGATTTGGTCTTTATTTGGTCTTTATTTTCTCCTCCAACTATTAAATACGTATTTTTAAAAGACAGGTAATATTATTTACTCCTTGCTCAAAATCTTTCCATAATTTCCCATATGTGTCAGATAAAAGGTCAACTATCTTTGATTCTTACAATCATCCCAAGTCTGGCAGTGAAGTATAGTGGAGAATAGAGTATAATGAAAACTATTGGTGTAAGAGACTTTGGTTCAAAGCTATACTCATAATAGCAAGATAGTATTAACCAAGTAAATTAATGATTTGGGATCTCAGTTTATTTACACAAAATGAATGGTTTTGAGCTAGAAGACTTCTAAAGATTCTTCCAAATTTTAAATCTGTATCACTGTGGTTCTGTTTTCCAAGCTTATCTCTCAGGAAACTCATAGTATATACCATGAACTTCAACCATTCTAAACTATTACTATTTCTTGAATTTGTGTTCTGGCTACCATATCTTTGTCATGACTATAGACTTTAAGATACATAGCTCTCTTTTTCTGCCTATTGAACACTATCCACTTTCAAGGCCTTGCTCAAATGTTACCTTCTCCAATAGAAATACTTTGGTCTCCCCAGCCAGAAGAGATCTTTGCTTTTCACAGGCCAGGAGTATTTCATTCATCTCTTTAGGTCATCATACACATATCTATATTTTCTCTTTATGTGCTCACTAGATAATAAGTGCCTGAAGGATAAAACATTATGTCTTAAAATCATAGAATTCTTTATATAGAAGAAAACCCACCTTGTACTATTTCCAATCTAATTTAGGCAGCTGTCCTGTCATATTATTTATAGACAGCAATCTAGACAATGCTTAAATAATATCTGTAGAGAGTATCTTGCCTTATGAGACAGCCTATCCAACGGACAGAAAAGTTTAATGATGGAAAAGTTCTTCCAGCTAGTAAGACAAAACAGATTTCTCCATGAATTCTACATAGTCTTATTTTGCTAATTGGTTGTCTATGTTTCCCAAGTTTTCTCTTTTTTAGCTATTGTTTCTGTCATGGGGAACACTGCTGCTTCATCAAAACTTTGAATCACAGATCAGTGGCATCGTTCTAGTGCTGTTGAATTTTTGCTCCACTTTCTCCTTTGTGTCATACCTAACTCACTACAATATCTTGATACCAATTTCAGCTCCCACCTCCTTAGGATAATTTTCATCATTTATTTCTTTATTATTATTTCATTCACTATAGGGCTTATTTATCCTATCAAATACATCAGAGATTAGGAACTCAATCTTCAAGCTTGTTAATCCATCCATCCAAACAAAGATAGAGAGCCTCTCATGCTCCAGGCACTGTGTTGGACTGTGAAGACAGAATGGTATACAAAAATAGACATAGACTCTGTTAGAATGAAGATTACAATATTGTTATCAGTACTGAATTTGTAGAAAAGTTAATATTTAGACAAAAATCTGCAATGCTAAGAATACTAATGTTATGAGGTTGAGTAGCATTGGGTAACATTTCATAGAAGAGATTGTCCAAGTTGGGAAGGTCAGGGAAGTCTTCTCTGAAGAAGTGATACTTAAGCTGAAATATGAAGAATGAATATCAATTAACTAAGCAAAGCCTAGAAGGAGGAGAAAATTCTAAGCAGAGATAAAAGGATATGCAAGGACCCGGAGCCAGGAAACACAAAGACATTTTGTAAATTGAAAAAAGATTAGATGATGGGATGAGCACTGAGTGTTATGCTATATGTTGGCAAATTGAACTCCAATAAAAAAATACATTCTGACATCCTAAAAAAAAAGATTAGAATGACTGGAGTACAGGAAGTATAGTGGAATTGAGCTTGAAGAAGAAAGCAAGAGCCAAAGATTTTAAGGAATATTAAAGATTTTAGTTATATCTTAATAACATAAGAGACCGTCGAATTTGAGGGTGGAGGCCAAGATGCTAAATGATCAGATATGCATTATTTTTATTGAAGTATAATTTACATATAATTAAATGCTCATATATTAAGTGGTCTGATGAAAGCTTCAAGTCACAGAACATTTTCATATGCTGAAAATCCCCTTGTTTCCCTTCCCAATCAACCCCTAACTCCCAGACGTAACTATTGATCTGATTTCTATCACCTTAGGTTAGTTTTACCTACTCTAGCACTTCATAAAAGTGGAATCATGCAATATGCCAGCTTCAAATTAACTTATTTGACTCAGCATAACATATTTGTGTTAGGCTTTCTCTGTGTGTGTGCATGTGTGTTAACACATTCAAAATAACATATTTCTGTTATATGTCATCTCTGTTGTTGTACAAATCAATTTATTTATCCATTCTCACGTTGATTAGATTATTGAGTGAAGAACATGAAATTCAAGGTGGATCCTTTTAGAAGGTTGTTACTGTTTTCAGTAAGAGGGAAATTTTATAATAGTTTTAATCCAGTTTATTTAACTAGATAAGGAAGTAAATGAGTAGTTTCAAGAAATATTTAGGAAGAGGTAAATAGGATTTGGTGATGGACTGGATGTAGAGGTAAAGGTGATAATGGGATCAAGGGTAGCAGTATCTTTTTGGTTTATGTATGGTGGCATTATGCAGAGAATTAGGAAAATGTGATGAAGACCATATTTTGGACATTTTTAGGAGATTCTGTGTATTATATTTTGGGCATGTTGAATTTGAGGCACTGTTTTTGAGCAATTCAAGTGGCAATGTTAAGCATTCAACTCAATATATGCATGTGTAGCTAAGAGGTCAAGATCACCACCTGGATGAACTCTTCCACTTCCTTTTCTAGTAGGGAGACCAGTTTTCATTTATTTCATGCAGAAATGGTGGCTGCCTCAGGCCAGAACACAAATACTGCAGCTTTTCCTACAGTGCTCAGACTTTACATGACTGATATTAAATGACTAAACTTCTAGAATAACTGTAATAGGCTTTATCCTTTGAATTCTTGGTTTCTATGGGGGTCCTGGGAACATAGATTTAAGTGAGACTGATTAATTGACCTCCCTACTAGCTTTACCAAAGCTAGATAGATAGTTTTTTTTTATATAGCTATGGAGGAGGCTAACATCTTTCATCAAAAACAACTAATATATAGGTACCAAAATCTCTTTACTTCTTTTGGCATTTCTTTCCTATAACAATATATTTCTATAAGATGGATGGATAAAGAAGATGTGATATATATATATATATATATATATATATATATATATACACACACACACAATGGAATATTACTCAGTCATTATAAACAACAAATACCCCCACCATTTGCTTCAGCATGGATAGAACTGGAGGGTATTATGCTGAGTGAAGTAAGTCAATGGAGAAGGACAAACTTTATATGGTCTCATTCATTCAGGGAATATAAAAAAAATAGTGAAAGGGAATAAAGGGGAAAGGAGAGAAAATGAGTGGGAAATATCAGTGAGGGTGATAGAACATGAGACACCTAACTCTGGGAAAGGAACAAAGGGTGGTGGAAAGGGTGGTGGACAGGGCGATGGGGTGACTGGGTGACAGCCACTGAGGGGGCACTTGACAGGATGAGCACTGGGTGTTATGCTATATGTTGAGAAATTGAACCCCAATAAAAATATACAGAAAAAGAGACTGCCTTTCACATATTAATAAATGATGCATGCTCATATTCACTGCAACCTGTCTTCAACAAGAAATTCATAAATAAAGGACCTATGACTTTTTGAGTAGTACTCTATAATGTTTTATACGGCACCACATACTAAAAGGACTAGATAAATATATCAAATCATGACTTTAGGCACAGGTGGCTCAGAGATATGGAAGATTAAAGGAGATAATTAATTTAATGTGTAAATCTCATTTCTCCCATGATTACAAGTACTTTACAAGAACTTGTAAGAAGATATATAAGTTGTTCTAGAGAACCTGAAGAGACTCCTTAGTTTTTAGATACAAAAATAGCAGGACATGGGATGCCTGGGTGGCTCAGCAGCTGAAATTCTGCCTTTAGCTCAGTGTGTGATCCCTGGTCTGGGATTGAGTCTTGCATTGGGGTCCCTAAAGGGAGCCTGTTTCTCCCTCTGCCTATGTCTCTGCCTTTTCTATGTGTGTCTTTCATGAATAAATAAATAAATAAAATCTTAGAAACAAAAACAGGACATTACATTACATTTTAGGTTCTTTAACCTAAAATGCCTATGGAACAGCAAGGAAAAATGCATTTCATTTTTTAAAAGATTTTTATTTATTTATTTGAGAGAGAGAGCGCGCACAAGCAGGAGGAGTAGGAGAGGGAGAAATGGGCTTTCCATTGATCAGGGAGCCTGGTGCAGGACACTATTTTTTATATTCCACTGGGTCTTTAATCACCAGGAGGTAGAAGAGTACTTTATATTATAACACAAAGGCAAACCTAATGTCAGCAAAGTCTTCATTCAAAGTGCAGTGATCATGACCCAAGCTGAAGGCAGATGCTTAACTGACTAAGCCACCCAGGTACCCTGGAAAAATACCTTTCAATAAAAATAGCAAGTTTTCAATATTTAAACAGATTACTTTCCCAAAGTCTCTCTTCTCCAAAAACTCATTAAAATGAATTGGCTTATTTGTTTCAAAGAAAATTTAAAGTGAATTAAGTTTGAAAAGTGGACTGAAATGGAACTCGTACTAATGCTGAAATGTAGAATATAAATATAAATTTCAATTGAGTCCTTTGTACTTTGAACTTTATTCAATCATACTAATTCATGTATTCTATTTAAAACAGTGGTTCATAAACAACTAGCCCAATATTCCTCAAACTGTGTTTCAGGGTTCACAACCCTAATATTGAGAGATTACATCTTAATTTTAATTAAGATTGAAGTATAATATCCTTCATTACAGTTCTCTGCTCAAATAACACCTTCTCTGAGAGGTCTGCTTTTATCTCTTGTCTAAAATAAACTGCACCCCTATCATTCTTCATCACTTATCCTGCTTTAATATACTTCATAGCAGTTTCATCTACCTCATATTAACATTAAATATTTGCTGCTTATCTATGTCCTTCCCTAAAGTCTAAGCATCATGATGGCAAGGCCTTGTTCTGCTTTGTTCAACATTGATTAAACAGTACCTGGAGCACAAATATTCTTTGGATAAATAAATGAGAAAATTAATAAATAATCCTGTTTCTATTTGCCTAGCCAAATATTCCTAAAATTGCTGAATTATGTATCCCTCTCTTATACTACACATATTAAAATCTTAAGGAAATAATATTCTACAGAACACCACTCAAAGTCATATCTCAGCTAATATAATTTGGAAAAGAAGACATTGACAGAGGTTTAGAAGAATGAAATAAAGACAATTTAAGTCTAACCAAATATATTAAGGTTTATACTACATATTATCAGCAAAACAAATATAAAAGGAAGTACTTCAGGCAGAAGAAAAATTATCTCACATAGAAAGACTGCAATGCAAGACGAGTAACAAAAACAGTGGTAAATATTGACTCTACTAATATAATAATATCTCAAGAAGTTATAATATAAAAATAAAATACAAAACAATAACATTTGAGTAGGAAGGGAAGACTGTCCTCAATGTAGTTTAAGATCCTTAAATTTATTGGAAGAATTCAAAGATATTGATTCATTTAGGCACTAAAAAATTAAGTAGTCATACTTCATTTCTTGGGATTCTCATTTAAGAAATAGGTGCAGAGTAAATACTTCTAAAATAGTAAAGAAAAAAAGAGTAATGTAAAAAAATTAAAAGCAGCCAGGAAAGGAAAACAAATATAAATATAAAGGAGAGAAAAACAAATATAGGGAAATTGGGGCAAATAGAAGTCAAAATATAAAATATTAGAGAAATAAGCAAATATACCAATATTTATAATAAATTTAAATAGACTAAATAGTCCTATTAAAAGATGACAATCACATGCTGGGGTGAGGAAGGTATGATGGCAGTGTAGAAGGAGTACCCTGGGCCTGTCCCTTCCCTCAAACACACTAGATAACTATCAAATCATTTTGAATACCCAAGAAATTGATCTGAGGACTGTCAGAACAAACTGTAAAACTAGAGGGAGAAAATAAGTCACATCAAGGAAGGTAGGAAGGGCAGATTTGGTTTGAGGGAGAAATGGGTAGCACACCCTGTGAAGGGAGGGGGCTCTGGTTGCAGAAAAGGAGAGAGAAATAGAAGTGCACAGGAAAACACACAAAGGGAATACTTTCCTAAACCCAGTGGATAGGTAGGTAAAAGAGAGGGAGCTGATTTTCATGAATTTTTGAAAACAGCAGGGTTCAAGGATTAGAGTTTTAAAGGTTAGCATGCTTGACTGGGCTAGAGCTCTAGGGGGACTGACCTACTCCTAAAGAGAAGGCAGACAAACAGACCTGGGGCGGATTGCATAATCTGAGGATCACCCAAGGCACATGGAGAAAAAACTGTTTCCTCTTCTGGAAGCTCAACTGTGAAAGGTGGCATTCATAGAAACATCTCTCTGGGAACAAAAGAGCCTGTGGATACAATTTCCCTCCGTTGCCCCTCAGCATAGGTACAGAGACATCTGTTGAGGCCTTCTTAATCCCATCACTGGCTGTTTAGTTTGCTTGCCCCAAAACCCACACCCTGTACCTTGGTGCAACTGCCCTTCTCTGTCAAACATGCATCCATCCTGGCACACTGAGAGTCTTCCCCAGAAGGTCAGTTAAGGGTCTCACCACAGCAGATCCCTCAAGTTTAGATGTTTAAAAGTCAGCAGAATTGACTGGGATAGAGTCCAAAGTGCACTGTGCTGCTCCAGGAAGGCAAGCAACCCAGAGACAGCATAAAAACAGTAATCCGAAAAATGCCTGGGACACAGGAGAAGAAATTATTTGCTTTTCTGCGAGTGTTTCCATGACAGCAACAAACACAGAGACCACTCTCTGGGGACAAAGGAGCTGGTTGGTACCATGTCTCTCCACCACCCATCAACATAACATTTAATAAACAGCAGAGTGCCAATACTGGCTGCCTAACCTGCTTACATCAAGTCCTTCCCCTCTGCACTCTGCTAGTACTATTTATTTCTAGGGTAAGTATGCCTAAGTCCTAGTGCAGCAGGCCCCTTCCCCAGAAGACCAGCATAAACCTTTGCACACACCACTTCTCCCAAATAGAAAGTTCTGCAAGGTTTCAGTTCTTTTTTTTTTTAGATTTATTTATTTATTTATTTATTTATTTATTTATTTGAGACAGAGAGAGAAAGACAGAGAGAGAGGCAGAGGGAGAAGCAGGTTCCATGCAGGGACCCCGACATGGGACCCAATCCTGGGTCTCCAGGATCATGCCCTGGGCTAAAGGCAGCGCTAAACTGCTGAGCCACCAGGCTATCCCAAGGTTTCAGTTCTAATGTAAGTAGCATCAGGTCTCATTTAAAATGTTAATCTGAGAACACCTAGTTAAAACTCACCACACAGGGGCCAAAGAGCAAACACTATCCACTGTAGGCAAGGAGACCCTCTGAAGATGACTGGCCTGAAGGTTAGAGAAGCCAAAACACCAGCAGAGTACACATATCACACAACACAGACATTCCCTGAAGCACCAGGCTCTGGACACTATATGACCTTTTTCTCAAAAAGTCATTACTCTCAGGAGCAGGAAATATAACAGGATTTTCTAACATACAAAAGAAGACAGAGACTTAGACAAAACGCCAAGATGGAGGAATTCATACCAAATGACAGAGCAAGAAAAGGTCATGGCAAGAGATCCAACTGAAACAGATATAAATAATATTCCTGTTGATGAATTTATTTTTTTTAAGATTTTATTTATTTATTCATAGAGACAGAGAGAGAGAGAGAGAGAGAGAGAGAGAGAGAGGCAGAGACACAGGCAGAGGGAGAAGCAGGCTCCATGCAGGGAGCCCGATGTGGGACTCAATCCCGGGTCTCCAGGATCATGCCCTGGGCTGCAGGCGGCGCTAAACCGCTGCGCCACTGGGGCTGCCCCCCCTGTTGATGAATTTAAAGCAACAAACATAAGGATACTCACTGGGCTTGAGAAAAGAATATAAGACTTTAGGGAAACCCTTACTGCAGAGATAAAAGAGTTAAAAAAAA
Organism: Canis lupus dingo; assembly: GCF_003254725.2. Taxonomy (NCBI): domain Eukaryota; kingdom Metazoa; phylum Chordata; class Mammalia; order Carnivora; family Canidae; genus Canis; species Canis lupus. Next base: position 69,505,754 of record NC_064281.1, read on the forward strand.
CTATCCATCATAAATGTAAAATGTAATAACTGAGACTTGAAACAGACTGGATTAATGACAACAAGAACAGAAGAAGCAGAGGAACAAAGAAGTGATAGTAGAAGATAGAATAATGGAAAATAATGAAGCTGAACAAAAGAGAGGAAGAATAATGTATTAGGAAAATAGACTTAGGGAATCAGTGACTCCATCAAAGATAATAGCATTCATATTATAGGAGTCCCAGGAAAAGAGAGAGAAAGGGGATCAGACAGTTTCTTTGAAGAAATCATAGCTGAAAACTTTCCCAATCTGGGTAAGGAAACAGACATCCAAATTCAGGAGGCACAGAGACAACTTCCATCAAAATCAAAGCAGGCCAACATCAAGACATATTATAATTAAATTTGCAAAACACAGTAATAAAGAAAAATATTTTAAAAGCAACAAGACAAAAGCAGTCCCTAACTTACAAGACCCATAGGCTGGTAGTTGATCTCTCCACAGAAACTTGGCAAGCCAGAAAAAAGTGGCATAATATAATCCAAGTGCTGAATAGGAAAAATCTGCACCCAAGAATATCCAGCAAGGCTATCATTCTGAATACAAGAAATAGTTTCCCAGACAAACAAAAACCAATGGAGTTTGTGACCACTAAATGTACCCAGCAAGAAATACTAAAGGGAGGCAGCCCTGGTGGCGCAGCAGTTTAGCGCCACCTGCAGCCCGGGGTGTGATCCTGGAGACCCGGGATTGAGTCCCACATCGGGCTCCCTGCATGGAGCCAGCTTCTCCCTCTGCCTGTGTCTCTGCCTCTCTCTCTCTCTCTCTCTCTCTCTCTCTCTCTGTGTGTGTGTGTGTCTCATCAATAAATAAACAAAATCTTAAAAAAAAAAGAAATATTAAAGGGGACTCTTTGAGTAGGAAGGAAAGAAAAAGTCACAAAGACTACAAAGGAACAAAGAAAATCTCTAGAAACAAGGACAAAACAACTAATAAAATGACACTAACTATATAACTGTCAATAATTTTTCTCATATAAATGGACTAAACCCTCCAATCAAAAGACATAGGATGTCAGAATGGATAAAATAAAAATACCCATTTATATACAGCCTAAAAGAGACTCATTTTGCACCTAAAGACACCTTCAGATTGAAAGTGAGGTGATGGAAAAATATTTATGATGCAAGTAGAGATCAAAAGAAAGCCACTTACATCAGACAAACTAGATTTTAAAAGAAAGACTGCAATAAGAGATGGAGAAGGGCACTATATCATTAGAAAGAGGTCTATTCAATAAGAAGATCAAACAATTGTATATATTAATGGCACCAACATAGGAGCACCCAAATATAGAGAACAACTAGAAACAAACATAAAGGAATACATTGATAATAATACAATAATAGTAGGTGATTTTAACACCCCACTTACATTAATGGACAAATCATCAAATAGAAAGTTAGTAAGGAAATTATGTCTTTGAATGACACTCTGGGCCAGACGGGGTTAACAGATATATTCAGAACATACCAGCCTAAGGCAGTAGAATACCCGTTCTTTTCAAGTGCACATGGGATATTCTCCAGAATATATCACATACTAGGTCACCATTCAGGCCTCAACAAGTACAAAATGTTTGAAATCATACCACACATATTTTTCCAACCACAACACTATGAAACTTCAAGTCATTCACAAGAAAAAATTTGGAAAGACCACAAATATATGGAGGTTAAAGAACATGCTGCTAAATAATAAATGGGTTAACAAGAAATCAAAAAAGGAATAAGAAAGTACAAGGAAACAAGAACAATGAAAACGCAATAGTCCAAAACCTCTGAGACACAGCAGAAATGGCCCTAAAAGACAAGTATATAACAATACAGAACTACATAAAAAATAAAAATCCCAAATAAAGAACCTAATCTTACATTTAAATTAGATAGAAGAGGAACAACAAATAAAGCCTAAAATTGGCAGAAAGAGGGAAATAATAAAGTTTATTTTTGTTTTTTTAAAGATTGTATTCATTCATTCATGAGAGACACAGAGAGAGACAGGCAGATACGTAGGCAGAGGGATAAGCGGACTCCCTGCAGGGAAACCAATGTGGGACTTGATGTAAGCATTCTGGGATCAGACCCTGAGCCGAAGGTAGAAGTTCAACTGCTGAGCTACCCAGGAGTCCCGGAAAATAATAAAGTTTGGAGCAGATCAATGATATAGAAACTGAAAAAAAAAAAGAACATATTAATGAAACCAGGAGATGGTTCTTCAAAAAAATTCATAAAATTGATAAACCCCTAGCCAGACTTATCTAAATGAAAAGAGAAAGTATAAGTATATAAAATCACAAATGAGAGAGGAGATATAGCAACCAACACCACAGTAATGGAAACAATTAGAAAAGACTGTTATGAAAATTATATGCCAACAAATTGGAAAACCTGAAAGACATGGATAAATTCCTAGAAACAAATAAACTACCAAAATTGAAACAAGAAGAAACAGAAAACGTTTACAGACCAAGAACCAGCAAAAAGATATAATCAGAAATCAAAAATATCCCAATAAATAAAAGTACAGGGCCAGATGGCTTTCCAGGGGAATTCTATCAAACATGTAAAGAAGAATGAATACCTATTCTTCTTAAACTATTCCAAAAAAAAATAGAATTGGAGGGAAAACTTCCAAATTCATTCTATAAGACCAGCTTATGCTGATTCCAAAATCAGACAAAAATTCTACTATAAAAGAGAACTATAGGCCAGTATCTCTGATGAACATACATGCAAAAATTTTAAACAAAACACTAGCAAATTGAATCCAACAGTACATTTAAAAGACTCATTCACCATGATCAAGTGGAATTCATTCCTGGTATGCAGGGGTGGTTCAATATTTGCAAAACAATCAACATGATATGCCACCTTAATAAAAGAAAGGAAAAGAAACATATGATCCTTTCAGTAGATGCAGAAAAAGGGCTTGACAAAATAAAAACTCCTTTCAAGATAAAATCCCTCAACAAAATAGGAATACATGGAACATACCTCAAAATAAGAAAGGCCATATATTAAAAACCCACAGCTAATATCATCAGTGGGGGAAAACTGAGAGCTTTTCCTTTAGGGTCAGGAACAAAAGAAGGATGCCCATTCTCACCACTGTTGTTTAACCTAGTACTGGAAGTCCTAGCCTCAAAAATTAAACAACAAATAGAAATAAAAAGGCATCCAAATTAGCAAGGGAGAAGAAAACTTTCACTATTTGCAGATGACATGATGCTTCATATAGAAACCCTAATGAATCCACAAAAAAAAATTGCTAGAACTGATACATGAATTCAGTAATGTCACAGAATATAAAATCAATGGACAGAAATCTGTTTTGTATCTATACATCAATAATGAAGCAACAGAAAGAGAAATCAAGGAATCAGTCCCATTTTAATTGCACCCAAAACCATAAGATACATAAGAATAAACCTAAACATAGTTGTAAAAGGTCTCTACTCTGAAAACTACAAAACACTGATGAAAGAAATTTAAAGAGGACACAAAGAAATGGAAATACATTCTATGGTCATAGACTGAAATACTGTTAAAATGCCAACATTACCCAAAACAATCTACACATATAATGCAATTCCTATCAAAATATCAACAGCATTTTTCATGAAGCTAGAACAAACAATCCTAAATTTTGTTTAGTTTTTTTTTTCAATCCTAAATTTTGTATGAAACCACAAAAGACCGCAAATAGTCAACGTACTCTTGAAAATGAAAAGGAAATCTGGAGAAAACACAATTCTGGACTTCATGTTATATGATAAAGCTGTAGTGATCCAGATAGTATGGTAATGGCACAAAGACAGACATATTGATCAATACAGCAGAATAGAAAACCGAGAAGTGAAGTCACAACACTAAGGTCAATTAATCTTCAACAATGCAGGAAAGAATATTCAATGGAAAAAAAGACAGTCTCTTCAATGAATGGAATTGGGAAAACTGGACAGCCACATGCCAAAGAATGAAATTAGACCACTTCCTCACATAAAATACAAAAATAAATCAAAATGGATGTAAAATCTAAATGTGAGACCGAAAGTCATCAAAATCTGAGATGCCTGGGTGGCTCAGTGGTTGAGTGGCTGCCTTTGGCTCAGATCGTGATCCCAGGGTCCTGGGATGGAGTCCCTCTGCCTATGTCTCTGCTTCTTTCTCTGTGTCTCTCACAAATAAATAAATAAAATCTTAAAAAAAAAAGAAAAGAAAAAGAAAATCATCAAAATCCTAAAGGAGAGCACAGGCGTCTTTGACTTTGGCCTTAGCAACTTCTTACTATATATGTCTCCTGAAGCAAAGGAAACAAAAACAAACTATTGGTACTTCATTGAAATAAAAAGCTTCTGCACAGCAAAGGAAACAGCAAAACTGAAAGGCAAACTTTGGAATTGGAGAAGATATTTTCAAGTCAAATATCTGATAAAGGGTCAGTATCCAAAAAATATAAATAACTTAATCTTAACACCCAAAAAAACATATAACCCATTTAAAAAATGGGCAGAAGACATGAGTAGATATTTTTCCAAAGAAGACGTAAAGATGGCTAACAGACACATGAAAAGATGCTCAATGTCAGTCATAATCAGGGAAATACAAATCAAAACTACAATGAGATATCATCTCACTCCAGTCAGAATGAATGAAATTAACAACATAGGACACCAAAGGTACTGGCATGGATGCAAAGAAAGGAGAATCCTCTTACACTGTTGGTGAAGTGCAAACTGGTTTGGCCACTCTGGAAAACAGTATGGAGGTAACTTAAAATTACAAAAATAGAACCACTTTATGATCCAGCAATTGCATTACTATTTATTTATCCAAAGGATACAGAAATACTAATCTGAAGGGATACATGCTCCTTGATGTTTATAGCAGCATTATCAACAATAGTCAAATTATGGAAGGCTCCCAAATGTCCATCAATGGACGAATGAATGAAGAAGTGGCATATATATATATATATTCTGTCTTTTTCTGTGAATCGGATGGACCTGGAGAGTAGTAGGTTAAGGGATCAGAAAAATAAATACCATATGATTTCATTCATATATGGAATTTAAAAAAGAAAACAAACATGGAGGGTGGATGAGAGGCAAACCAAGAAACAGTCTTAATTAATAGAGAACAAACTGATGGTTATTAGAGGTGAGTTCAATGAGGGGATTGGTTAAATGGGTGATTGTTATTAAGGAAGACACTTGTGATGAGCACTGGGTGTTGTATATAAGTGATGAATCTCTAACTTTTACACCTGAAACTAATATTACACTGTGTGTTAACTAACTGGATTTTTTTAAATTGAAGAGAAAAATTAAAAAAGACAAGATCATCAGAAATTTTTATATACAGATATATTTGCTGTTCATAAAAGATACAAATTAAAACATAAGGGAAAAAGAGTGAAAGTAAAATTATGAGAAAAAATTGTAGTATGTACTATTTTTAATAAAACTAGTTTACCTACATTGATATCAAATAAAATATACTTTATGGTAAACTAATAAAGAAGAAACTAAATGATGATAAAATTGCATTTTACCAAGAAAATATTACAATTCTAAATATGTAGGCCCCACTAACATAGTCTCAATTTATATAAAGCAAAACCTGATAGCCTTACAATAGAAAATTTAAAGTCCACAATTATAGTTGGAGTTTGTTTTTTTTGTTTTTTGTTTTTGTTTTTGTTTTTGTTTTTTTTTATCTAACGTCTTTGTCATTATTCGGACAAGTAAAAAGGCAAAGAATTCAGCAAGGCTATAAATTATTTGAACAATTTAGTTAGCAAAACTGATCTAACAGATAGGTATAGAACATGTAGAGTACCAATCATTTAAATCACCCTTAGAAAAAAATTACATTCTCAGTAAAAGTCCATGTATTAATAAACATAATATATATTGGCACTATATAATATATACTATACACTATTATTTTCAGCAAATTTGCTCAATTTAAATTATAAATAAGTGACATAAAAATATACTAGAAAATATCAGTGACATAAAAATATACTAGAAAATATTCCTTAGAAAATTTAGAAACATACTTCTAAGTAACTTTTAGGTCAAAGAAAAAAATATCGGTAAAATTTTAAAAATATATTAGGTTAAACAATAATAAAACCCTATACATTAAAATTTTAGAGACAATTTGTATAACACTAAATTTTGTTTCAAATTCTTTAGCACTTTTCCCATTGAGATGTGGGATCTATTTCCTCATATTTTCCTCTCCTCTTGAATCTGGGTGTAATAGGTTTTCTTTGGCCAATAAAGTAGAGTGGAACTGATGCTATGTCAGTTTCAGATATATCTTTAGGAGAAGTAGAAGCTGCTGAGTCAGAAGTCCTCTGAAAAATCAGAAATTTGGAGAACTGTCCAAATGTTAGTTATTCCCTGGTTCTTTACAGAAAGCACGAGAAGTACATGCATATGCATGCACACACATACCACTCCATTTGTCCACATCTTAAACTCCCTCCCAAAACATTAGAGAAATATAGGAGAAAACAATTACACAAATTACAACTATTGCCAAGAAAGCCAGCAGAACAGGAGTAGTACTGTGTTGATTGTTGTGAATACACTATGTGTGGAACCTGGGAGAGGCAGACCATCTCTCTTCAAAAATGGAGCAGAGAAAAACATCAAATAGTATTTTACCAGATTCTTCAGAAATACAGAATGTTTTTTAAAATTTATTTATTTATTTATTTATTTATTTATTCATTTATTTATTTCACAGAGAGAGAGCACAAGGGGGGGAGGGGGCAGAGGGAGAGATAGAAGCAGACCTCCCCACTGATCAGGGAGCCCCATATGGGGCTCAAACTCAGGACCTCGGGATCATGACCTGAGCTGAAGGCAGATGTTTCACCCACTAAGCCACCAAGGTCCCCAGAAATAAAGAATTTATGAAATTGTGAAAAGATGATAATGGTCACCAAAACTGTCTTTAATATAGATGCTATGTGGAAAAAAAATACAAAAGTGGGCATATATAAGAGAAAGGAAAATATTTGAATAAGTGTGGCATTTCTAGATTTACCTAGGTATAATATAATGAAAAAGGGAAAAGAAAAAGTTAACAACAATTTGTGCTTATGAAAGAATTTTATTTTAACCTTTGTCCTTTTAGTCTAATCAAATTTATCTCATACTTTTGTTTATACAATCTCGCAGCACAAACTAAGTAAACTGCTTATTAAATGAAGGATTCACTTTTTACATTGCTTCTTTACATAGACATTTGCAAATACCTGATCTTTTAAGAGATCGCATGGGTAGAATGCAGAATGCATGATAATGAATTTCAAGCACATTGTTTCAACTATTGCAAGGATTCAGGACCAAGGATTAGACTGCATAGTCAAATAGTTGCTCAAATTTACTTGTTAAGAAATATCAGAGGGAATCCCCTGGGTGGCTCAGTGGTTTAGTGCCTGCCTTCGGCCTGGGGTGTGATCCTGGAGTCCCGAGATTGATTCCTGTCGGGCTCCTTGCATGGAGCCTGCTTCTCCCTCTGCCTATGTATCTGTCTCTCTCTTGGTGTGTCTCATGAATAAAAAATTAAAATCTTTAAAAAAAAGGAAACAACTGAAACATAATTATTCTGGCTATTGAAACCATATTAAGAGCACTTAGTTGGTAAACAGTTGAGTCATCAACAAACCTAAATAAAACAAAAAAAATATATTAAAATCCTCAACATATTCAGGAAATGATATTTCACAAAGAGAATCCAAGATTATGATATCCATTGATTTCTCCTTGTAGGAATATATATTTTCTGGAAAATTTTTCAATTCTCTCTCCTTAAAAAAAAATTAAAAAGAACCTATTTTATGTGAAATCTTTAGTGACCTCTAGCCCTTGACACACAAAAGTTTTCTGACTCCTCTAGGCACCTCAGAGAAACTCTTGCAAAAGAATATCTAGAAACCAGATAGCGAGACCACTAGGCTATGCCAATTCTCTCTCTTCCTTTTTTTTTTTCCCAAATCTATTTCCATATTTAAGATATTGTATAAATTCCAATTTGGTCTTCACCTTATTTCATTAAAATTAAAACTCAATGTATTCTATCATTTATAGCAGAGTAAAATGAAATGTATTTTAATTTCATAAATTTCACTGTAAACATAATTTACAATTTTGCTTATACTTTCTAAAGACTAGAGTGTGCCAAAATAATGTTAAGACATGATAGTTATAAATGGAATCTTCATTCATTTTTTAAATCACTTTTTTTTCACTCGATGTATCTTCATTATGTTCTAGCTTCTTGTTCCACATTCTTAACTGAAAAGGCTTGACTGAAATCTTGCCAAAGCAGTGATGACTATATGCCAGAACACAACATAACCTTACTAATGCTCAGTCACTTAGAACTACTCCATCTGGGTTTCTGTCCATTCAAAGAACTAGCTGCTTGAAACAAATGCCGTACTCATCTTGCCTGTTATATCACTAGCTGAAATATGCTACTGCCATAATTACCATTCTCAACTTCTGAATAGAGCCAACAGCCAACGAACAATTTACTGAGTACACAGGCTGGTGCAGCCATGCTCCCTGAGAATTCAGTGTGGACAACATGTTAGCTTACTCGCAAAATGTGAATCTGTGATATTGAAGTAAATATCAAGAACTGAAAAATTTGGAAGGTGGATGAATACTTTTGGAGGTCAACCACTGGCAAAAAGTGCTCAGTTTAAAAATGTTTAATTATATAGGAAGGTATAGTTTATAATTGATTTTTATTGCCACTGCTCTGGGGGTCTAGCCTGCTGGAAAAAAATGGGATATTTATGATGATATCACTAAAGATTTTCTGGATATTCTTTTCTAGCTTCAAGACTAATTCCTACAATAATAGTAACACTGAGGAAAAAGGAAATGCAAAATAGAAGCAATACAGTAGGCCTGATTTATCTTTTACTAGGGACTATGACTGAATAAATAAGGGCAACTCTTCAAACCTCCCTCTATATCATCCATGCAAGCTGTCTACTAGAATATAATTGAGGAGGATTTTTCTGTTTTTCTAGTGCCTAGATTAGTGTCTGGCATATAGTAGATGCTCTGCAAATGTTTGCTTAATAAATGTGAAAAAAAGTTTAGCTCACATCAACAGGTTTTTTTCAGTCATCTTTCAGTGCCAGATGCCCACCATATTATCTGATACTTACAATATTAGAACCTAATTGTGATTTATATTTATTGAATTAAAATGCATATGCCCTTTGAAACAGCAAAACCATTTATGAATTTATCTAGAGATATGCTTGCATATGTACACAAAGATGATCATGCAAGAATATTCATTGCAAATTCATCTATAGTACAGAAAGATTGGAAACAACCTTTATGTTCTTTAATAGGTGATAGATTACATAAATTGTGGTACATCCATAAGATGAAATAACATGTAACTACTAAAAGGAATAGAAAGCTCTCTTTATATACAAATACAATGATAGTCAATATATATTTTTAATTAAATAAGGAAGATATAGGACAGATTATAGAGTGTGCTTTCATTATTGTTAAAACAAATGAAGATATACACAGATATGATTGTATATTTATAGAATATCTCTGGAAGAAATTAGTATTATAGATTTTCACTGGGGAGAAGGGGACTGAAGGCATGGAGATAGAGGTATGGGAGATTCATTTGTCACTACATAACTTTTTGATTAGTATAGTGCTTGTCATGTTCATTAATTAATACCAAAGAAAAATACAATTTAAACAATTTTTTAAAATTTATTCATTTGAGTGAGAAAGCAGGAAGATGGGCAGAGAAAAAGAATCTCAGATTCTCTGCTGAGTGTGGAGCCTGACATAGGGAAATAGAGTTCGATCTCATGACCCTGAGATCATAACCTGTGCCAAAACCAAGAGTTAGATGCTTAACCAAATGAGCCACCAGATGCCCCCCAAAATAAAATTTAAAACAAAAGAGCATAGTGTAATTTGTACCTCATAAATATGCATATTTGAAGAAATAATTGATTAGACAAATTCAGCACACACATGGTAGTATTCTCTACAAGGGAATATATCTGAAAACCTTCAAGCCATTTGAGAATGTAGTCCTGGACTCCCATAATACCTGATCCCCTGCTATTCCCTTTCTGCTTATATTTTTCCAGGAGTTAGTTCTTTTGTAATGATTTACTGATTAGTTATAAAACAGATCTGACTTTAAGCAAAATTTAAAGGTTTAGTTGATATTTTTCAAAACTGCCTCTTCCCTTCTTTGCCACTTAACCTACAGCTTAGGCCCACAAACATACCCTGACTTCTAAAAGAAATTCTATAATAGAATACCCTCCTAGATGTAGCCTTTATGAATCAAGTAGTCATCCTTCACTAGTAAAAGTTTTCTCTCCAGTTCTCTATTTTTTACTGTATTACCTAAGTGTTTTTAAAATATTAAGCATAGAAAGTGTGAAAAATTCAATGCATTAATGGCTATTGAAGAAAATTATATTTTATTTTTCATTGGTCAGCTAAGTCTATTTCAATAAAGAGGGTCTTTAAAAAGAGAGAGGGTTTTTTATAGTCAGGTGCTTGACCAAGCCAGTTGTGGGAGTTAGTTTAGAGTTAGGAGGATCTTGTATGTCACTGACAATGTACTGAATCCATCTAATGAAACAATACCAAGCAGGTATTTTATGGCTCAACAAATCTCTATTCAAAGGTGGCAAAAGAGATAGCTCAAGAAGAAGAAATATGATAAAAGCAAAAGGAAATTTGGTTTCTGCTGGTACATCATTTTTTTCTTTGAAACCTGAGAGGACTCAATCAGGCAAAATATATCCATATGTTGGCCTATGATATGCCTTTGCCACATGTTCTTCACTACCGGATGTGATTTGATCTTGATTTTTTTTTTTTTTTTTGGTTCACCAGTGATATCTCCTAGGATCCCAGCCTATTTGGAGGAGAGACATTCTCTTTGTTTATGATACATTAGTAAGCAGTAAAAGAGACTTTTACAAAGGCTTTGAAGTAGGCTACTCAGTAAGTAAACAGAAAAAATTACAAGAATTTTCAAGAAATTTAAGAAAAAAACAATTCAAATATTTTTTCTCAACCCTGACAGTTTCCTTTGGACTATTATATTTAATTAAATATATGAGTTGAAGAGAAGTATAAGTTTAATCTTTCTAATTTCCATCATTTTGTACATTCCCAGAGGACTAAAAATTCATTATCTTTGACATATCATATAGCACATTATGTCTACACACAAAGTATATCAAATATAACAATATGTTACAACTACATTAATATAATGAATGGAACTAGTTTGCATCATTTTCAAAGTACAAAAGAAAATTAAATTTATTGTTTTCTGTAACAATATTAACTTTTCTACATCTAAATATGTTTTTTAAAGATTTTATTTATTTATTTATTCATGATACACATAGAGAGAGAAAGAGGGAGAGACACACGCAGAGGAAGAAGCAGGCTCCATGCAGGGAGCCAGACGTGGGACTCGATCCCAGGTCTCCAGGATCACACCCTGGGCCAAAGGCAGGTGCTAAACCATTGCGCCACCCAGGGATCCCCTACATCTAAATATGTTAAATTGAACACATTTTATGTAAGCAGAAGACAAAAAATTTGTTTGAATATGTTTCATTGATTTTAATATTATAGATACATGATTTATAAATGTTAATTTTGGAAAGTACATTTAATTCACAAAGCAAATTGAAATATATTTATATGCATTTGCTTTAATAACAAAAACTCTTTAAAGGTAGAATTAGGTAGAACATTTTACTTTGTTAAATACATTTCTACCCATTCCAATGTTTAATGGAGTGTCTTATACATGTTATATTTATAATTTTATAGTTAAGCCCATTTCTTTCCTAAAGGATTTGAAGGAACTATTTGTTATGGACTGAATGTGTCTCTCCAAAATTCATATGTTGAAGTCCTAACCCTCACTGTGATGATATTTGAAGACAGGATCTTTGGGAAGTTACTAGGATTGATGAGGTCATGAGAGTGGCACCCTCATGCTATGACTAGACAAAAGTTCATATGACCACATATGCTGTGACTATGGCAAAGAAAAGTTCATATGAGTACATAGTGAGTGGTGGCCCCATACAAGTCAAAAACCTCAAAATGAAATCTACCTTGCTGGCACCTTGATCTTGAACTACTCAGCCTCCAGAACTGTAATTAATATATTTCTATCATTTAAGCCACCTAGTCTACAGTATTTTGTTATGGCAACCCTAAGCTAAGACTAGCTAGGATTTAATTCATGATAATTAAAGCTAAAAGAAAATAGAGATCATTAAAGAGATATAGAGAAACTAAATGTTCTTAGGTATCTGAAATATGCCAGTTACTACGGTTTAGGACTGAAATTTTCTGTTTTCTAGCAGCTATGGCACAACAGGAAACATTCTGGGTTACCTAGTATTGATTGTTTGGAGAAAAAAAAAGTCAAATATTCTGCCTATTTTCAAACTTTAACGGAAAGGGTAATAACCAAAATATAGAGTCTGTCTGGAAAAACTTCAAGAGTCATCAGTGAATGTATCAGTGCTAAAGTAGGCCTAATATGGGTATGGCATTTGAAGACAGCCATTAAAGCATATCTTTTGACCACTGAGACAGTCTTCATCTTCTCTTAGTTTGGAAGATTAATCTATGTCTAGTTAAATAAGCATCAACTTTCACTTCTGGAGAGGCCCAAAGTTCAATATCTTTTTACCAAGTTTTCTTTGTTGGGAAGGAAGAATTTCTTCTGTCCTATGGTCCTTCTAGCTAGACTTAGAATCAAACTGACACGATATAATTAACAGGAGATAAACAAATTTAATAGGCATATCTATGAAGAATCCACATTGATGTGAAATTCAAAAGATAATGAGGTAACATGAAGCTTGTACGATGAGTTAAGGAGAGAGGTAGGGGCCTGAGGATATAAAGGGGAGAAAAACCATTAGCAAGAAGATGAAAGATGTTTGAAAAAACAAGGCTGACCTATCATTCACATAAGTTTCATAGGTAAAGGGGAATCTTTGTTAATAGCCCTCTTCCTGATACAATCTTTCCTTTATATTGTAAATATAGGCACTTGGGAGGGAGGCAGAGAGCTTTTTCCTGCTTCTGCTGGATTTTGATACTTTTAACTTGAAATAATATTTATGCCAAATGGCCCATCATGGAGTAGCCTGCCCTTGATCCCTACAGCTAATAGGCCTAACGTTCCACTGTTCCTCCTTTCAGGTTGAGAGAAACTATCTCCAATAATTTACCATTAAGATGGAGATTAAACCTCTCACTTAAAAAAGTGAAAACTCTTTTGAAAATGTTTCAGTATACACAGAAACTTATTTTATATAGTGATAATTAATAGGAAATATTTGACAAGAATTTTGAAAGAAGAAAACTCAATTAGTTCTGCAATACTTTTTCAGGATTGTAAATTGGATACTGATTTTAACTTTAAAAAAATGTTGTTCTACCAGTAGGTACACAGTGAATATATTTTTATGTTTCTTTTAGAATTCAGATCTTGCATGCTCTGGACATTAATTGCCTTTGCGCTGATTTATAGATGGTATAGAAGATTAGGTTGATTGTTTATAGATATCTATCAGGATATGCCCTGGGATTCTCTGTTTTTTTTTTTTTTTTTTTTTATTAAATCCCGTTATCACCTTGCTATCTTGTAATTTGCTTCTTCTAAAAATTAATAAAGAAAAATGAATTTCAATATTTGAATGACTATAATCCAATTAATTGTTCTTTTATTGTATCATGAGAAAAGCTACATAGGGAAAGAACAAGGCAGACCCAAAATATTATTTTTTAAATTAAAATCAGTGTCCAGCTCACAATCCTAAACAAATATTACAATGCTCAATTAAATTCCCTGGTTTCAAAATTTCACCAAATATTTCTTCAGATTGTCACTGTATGAAAAAAATTGCCATGTATACAATTATTACCATGGCATCCTTCAAATTATATGCATAATTCATGTGTAATTCATTCCTTTGTAAAACATAATTAGGATAATTCACCTTTGCCTGAAGCATAGCAATTTCATGAAATCCACACAGCCAAATCATAGGTACTGCCACAAAGCAAAAAAAGATAGGAAGAAATTAAATTAGAAAGGAACTAGATTATTTATAGATTGCATGACCACCAAATTAGTCACAAGTTGGTTGAAACCTTCACTCTTACATGCAAAATTCTAGTCATCCTAGTTTGTTTTCCTATTTTATGGTCAAAAGGTGGCACTGTTCCATTTATTTTGAGATTGCCTTATAGTTCATGGTGTTACAATCTGTAATGTTTTCCACTGGAACTAGCAAGGCGTGCATCATTAACCATTCTGATATCATGAGGATCATACCAGCAGCTACTCTGACATAACTTACTAAGAAAATGTTGTAAATAAGAATCTTGTAGGAAAGTATAAAGGCAGGTTAAATCAACTTTCCTGCCTCAAAAGGAAACTAAATCCTTGTGGCTGACCTGCTATTGGTAAGAATTAAATTACTATTTACATCACAAATGATGAAGGGATTCCACCAAGCATGAGATAGCTACAGCTGACTCTGTGGCTTTTGATTCACTTTTCTCTCCAAGCCTCATCCAAGCAAAATAATTCATTCTCATGAGCAATGACTGAAATATTTACCTATTTACCTGGTCAGACAGTCATAAGCACATCTTAAACAGCTATGGGAAATGGTTTTAACTAACCTTAGGGATTCCTGACTAAGAGCAAACAGGTATCCACTGTCTGAAACAAATTAGACAAAATGGGGGGAAAAAACTGGCTGGAAGCTTTACCCAATTTCTCATCAGCATTCAACAACAGTTCCTTATGGCTTAAATTAAACAGGAAAAAGATCCTGAAACAAACACAAAAGAGAATGTAATTACATTCTGAGGTCAAAACACAATGGAATAAATACCTGGATAATTTTAGGCAAAAATAAAAAAAAATTAAAGTCTGGATTATTTGTATAATTGAATTCTTCAATTCTTCACTTTTAATTCTGGCAGTAGAAAGTGACCTTTTAATGCAATGGAATAAAATAGCACAGCTGAAATGGCTCAAGTTATTATGAATGAAAGGAGGCCAGTCAACTCAAATGATGAAATTCTCTAACTACTAAATGCTATAGCAATGCACCTGCCTACATTCCAGCCTGTCCCAGAACACATTCTAGTGGATGGCCCTTTGTTGACCACTTAATGCACTTTGTAGCCAGAGCACTGCTTCAGTGAACAAAAAGAATGCTTTCTGAAATCACCTGTCAGATTGAAATTACTAATTGGGAACAGGTAGAAATCTCCCTATTATGAAAATGAGACTTCAGAAGTAGTTTTAGTTTAATGATATTTTGTCAAAGATCCATGGGAGTTGATGCCTAGTCCTTTTCTGTTTAAATTAACAAGTGAAAAGCAGCATTTTAGAAATTAATGGAGGAAAATGAATGGGACATAATATGTATGGAGGATAGTAGTAAGAAGTGACAAGAAAGGTTTCACATACACACCTATATGATACTGCATCCCACTGTCTTACTCTTTTGAACTTGTAGGTCTATTGTTTATATGTTGTTTTGTGCATAGTTTATACTAGAAGGAGGTATGGAAGTTGGGTTGTTACATTTTCCTAGTGGTCAAGGTATAGGTATTGTAAATGTTTGAGAAGACAAAGAAGGTCATTAATGACACATACAGTGAGCCAAGAGAGCCAGACCTGCCACAGTTGAATTCTCCTCCTCTCCCTTTCTGCTCTCACCAGGAAGCAAACAATGCAAAATACTTTTGGGGGCACTTTTCATATATGGATGTTAATCATGTGAATAGAAATTTACTAAAATGATAATTCTCACCTAAAAAAGAATTTTGTCCGAAATAATTATTCACATCATAATATAATCAATTAGCTATAGCTTTTATGGAATTTAATATACACCTGTAATTAACAAAATTCAAGATAAAGTAGCATTTATTAGCTCCTGTTTGACGTTCAGGTGAAACTCTCAATTGTCTCAGGTTTTGCTCCTATAATTCTTCAGATTGGAATACTTTGCCTTTCATACTGTTCCACCTTTCTTTGCTGTCTAGATCTATCTTTCTGAAAGTTCTAATTTAATCCCCAACCTCTATGTAGCATTTTTACACGCATCAGTAGTCCTCATTTTGATATTTATAACTCCTTCTCACAAATATCACATATATCTCTGTTTTGCCTGTAAATGGTTATAGTGCTTTATATGCAGTAGCATTGGAGGACACACAAGATGGTGGAAGAGTAGGGACCCCAAATCACCTGTCCCCACCAAATTGCCTAGATAACCTTCAAAACATCCTGAAAATCTACAAATTCGGCCTGAGATTTAAAGAGAGAACAGCTGGAATGCTACAGTGAGAAAAGTTCACGCTTCTATCAAGGTAGGAAGACGGGGAAAAAAGAAATAAAGAAACAAAAGGCCTCCAAGGGGGAGGGGCCCCGCGAGGAGCCGGGCTGAGGCCGGGGCGAGTGTCCCCAGGACAGGAAAGCTCAGTCCTGGAGAAGCAGGAGCTGCACCAATCTTCCCCTGTGAAAGGCGCACGCAGGGAGTTAGAGCAGGACCCCAGGAGGGCGGGGATGCCCTCAGGCTCCCTGGGACACTAACAGACACTTGCTTGCCCAGGAGACGGCGCCCAGCTCCCTAAGGGCTGCAGCAGGCACGCATTGACCCGGGAACAGCCCGGAGGGGCTCCGGCGGACGCTCCGTGCGGAGGGGGTTGCGTGGCCAGGAGCACGAATCCAAAAGCGCAGGCCCAGGAGCACTGGGCATCGGGGACACAGCCCAGGATCCAGCCTCCCCACGACAGGCAGAGGCCAGGAGGGCCCAGGACAGCAAGGACGCTCCTGCCCCGAGCTGAGCAGATCAGCGGCCCCGCCCCGGAGCCTCCAGGCTACTGCAGACGGAGAGCCCTGGAGTTACTGCGGGGGCTGAATCCAGGGCTGCAGAGCAGGCCGCCGCCACTGTGGTTGTTCCTCCTGGTGCCTCACAGGGTAAACAACCCCCACTGAGCCCTGCACCAGGAAGGGGGCTGAGCAGCTCCCCCAAGTGCTAACACCTGAAAATGAGCACAACAGGCCCCTCCCCCAGAAGACCAGCTAGACAGACAAATTCCAGGGGAAGTTAAGGGACTTAAAGTATACAGAATCAGAAGATACTCCCCCGTGTTTTTTTTCTTTTGCTTTTTGATTTCTGTTTGCTTCCCCCACCCCTTTTTTCCTTTCTTTCTTTTTCTTTCTCTTTTTCTTCTCTTTTTTCTTTTTTTCTTCCTTTTCTCTTCTTTCTTTTTCTCTTTTCTTTCCTTCTTTCTCTCTTCTCTTTTTCTCCTTTTCCCAAGACAGCTTATTTTGGCCACTCTGCACTGAGCAAAATGACTAGAAGGAAAACCTCACCTCAAAAAAAAAGAATCAGAAACAGTCCTCTCTCCCACAGTTACAAAATCTGGATTACAATTCAATGTCAGAAAGCCAATTCAGAAGCACTATTATACAGCTACTGGTGGCTCTAGAAAAAAGCATAAAGGACTCAAGAGACTTCATGACTGCAGAATTTAGATCTACTCAGGCAGAAATTAAAAATCAATTGAATGAGATGCAATCCAAACTAGAAGTCCAAACGACGAGGGTTAATGAGGTAGAAGAACGAGTGAGTGACATAGAAGACAAGTTGATGGCAAAGAGGGAAACTGAGGAAAAAAGAGACAAACAATTAAAAGACCATGAGGATAGATTAAGGGAAATAAATGACAGCTTGAGGAAGAAAAACCTACATTTAATTGGGGTTCCCAAGGGCGCTGAAAGGGACAGAGGTCAAGAATATATATTTGAACAAATCCTAGCTGAAAACTTTCCTAATCTGGGAAGGGTAACAGGCATTCAGATCCAGGAAATATATAGATCCCCCCTAAAATCAATAAAAACCGTTCAACACCTCGACATTTAATGTTAAGCTTGCAAATTCGAAAGATAAAGAGAAGACCTTAAAGCAGCAAGTCACAAGAAATCCCTGACTTTTATGAGGAGCAGTATTAGGGTAACAGCAGACCTCTCCACAGAGACCTGGCAGGCCAGAAAGGGCTGGCAGGATATATTCAGGGTCCTAAATGAGAAGAACATGCAACCAAGAATACTTTATCCAGCAAGGCTCTCATTCAGAATGGAAGGAGAGACAAAGACTTTCCAAGACAGGAAGGAACTGAAAGAATATGTGACCTCCAAATCAGCTCTGCAAGAAATTTTAAGGGGGACTCTTAAAATTCCCCTTTAAGAAGAAGTCCAGTAGAACAATACACAAAAACAAGGACTGAATAGATATCATGATGACACTAAACTCATATCTGTCAAAAGTAACTCTGAACGTGAACGGGCTTAATGACCCCATCAAAAGGCACAGGGTTTCAGACTGGATAAAAAAGCAGGACCCATCTATTTGCTGTCTACAAGAGATTCATTTTAGAAAGAAGGACACCTACAGCCTGAAAATAAAAGGTTGGAGAACCATTTACCATTCAAATGGTCCTCAAAAGAAAGCAGGGGTAGCCATCCTTATATCAGATAAACTAAAATTTACCCCAAAGACTGTAGTGAGAGATGAAAAGGGACACTCTATCATACTTCAAGGATCTATCAAAGAAGAGGACTTAAAAATCATCAATATATATGCCCCGAATGGGGGAGCTGACAAATATATCAATCAATTAATAACCAAAGTTAAGACATACTTAGATAATAATACACTTATACTTGGTGACTTCAATCTAGCGCTTTCTACACTCGATAGGTCTTCTAAACACAACATCTCCAAAGAAACGAGAGCTTAAGATGATACACTGGACCAGATGGATTTCACAGATATCTACAGAACTTTACATCCAAACTCAACTGAATACACATTCTTCTCAAGTGCACATGGAACTTTCCCCAGAATAGAACACAAACAGGGTCACAAATCAGGTCTGAACCGATACCAAAAGATTGGGATCGTCCCCTGCATATTCTCAGACCATAATGCCTTGAAATTAGAACTAAATCACAACAAAAAGTTTTGAAGGACTTCAAACACGTGGAGGTTAAGGACCATCCTGCTAAAAGATGAAAGGGTCACCCAGGAAATTAAGGAAGAATTAAAAAGATTCATGGAAACTAATGAGAATGAAGATACAACCATTCAGAATCTTTGGGATACAGCAAAAGCAGTCCTGAGGGTAGAATACATCGCAACACAAGCATCCATTCAAAAACTGGAAAGAACTCAAATACAAAAGATAACCTTACACCTAAAGGAGCTAGAGAAAAAAGAGCAAATAGATCCTACACCCAGCAGAATAAGAGAGTTAATAAAGATTTGAGCAGAACTCAATGAAATTGAGACCAGAAGAACTGTGGAACCGATCAACAGAACCAGGAGTTGGTTCTTTGAAAGAATTAATAAAATAGATAAACCATTAGCCAGTATTATTAAAAAGAAGAGAGAGAAGACTCAAATTAATAAAATCATGAATGAGAAAGGAGAGATCACTACCAACACCAAGGAAATATAAACGATTTTAAAAACATATTATGAAAAGCTATATGCCAATAAATTAGGGAATCTAGAAGAAATGGATGTATTTCTGGAAAGCCACAAACTACCAAAACTGGAACAGGAAGAAATAGAAAACCTGAACAGGCCAATAATCAGGGAGGAAATTGAAGCAGTCATCAAAAACCTCCCAAGACACAAAAGTCCAGGGCCAGATGGCTTCCCAGGGGAATTCTATCAAACGTTTAAAGAAGAAATCATACCTATTCTACTAAAGCTGTTTGGAAAGATAGAAAGAGATGGAGTACTTCCAAATTTGTTCTATGAGGCCTGCATCACCATAATTCCAAAACCAGACAAACCCCACCAAAAAGGAGAATTATAGACCAATATCCCTTATGAACATGGATGCAAAAATTCTCAACAAGAAACTAGCCAATAGGATCCAACAGTACATTAAGAAAATTATTCAAAAAAAAGTTATTCAAAAAAAAAAAAAAGAAAATTATTCACCATGACCAAGTAGGATTTATTCCCGGGACACAAGGGTGGTTCAACACTCGTAAAAAAATCAGTGTGATTCATCATATCAGCAAGAGAAAAACCAAGAACCATATGATCCTCTCATTAGATGCAGAGAAAGCATTTGACAAAATACAGCATCCATTCCTCATTAAAACTCTTCAGAGTGTAGGGATAGAGGGAACATTCCTCAACGTCTTAAAAGCCATCTACGAAAAGCCCACAGCAAATATCATTGTCAATGGGGAAGCACTGGGAGCCTTTCCCCTAAGATCAGGAACAAGACAGGGATGTCCACTCTCACCACTGCTATTCAACATAGTACTGGAAGTCCTAGCCTCAGCAATCAGACAACAAAAAGACATTAAAGGCATTCAAATTGGCAAAGAAGAAGTCAAACTCTCCCTCTTTGCCAATGAATGGATACTCTACATAGAAAACCCAGAAGACTCCACCCTAAGATTGCTAGAACTCATACAGCAATTTGGCTGCGTGACAGGATACAAAATCAATGCCCAGAAGTCAGTGGCATTTCTATACACTAACAATGAGACTGAAGAAAGAGAAGTTAAGGAGTCAATCCCATTGACAATTGCACCCAAAAGCATAAGATTCCTAGGAATAAACCTAACCAAAGAGGTAAAGGATCTATATCCTAAAAACGATAGAACACTTCTGAAAGAAATTGAGGAAGATACAAAGAGATCGAAAAATATTCCATGCTCATGGATTGGCAGAATTAATATTGTGAAAATGTCAATTTTACCCAGGGCAATTTACACCTTTAATGCAATCCCTATCAAAATACCATGGACTTTCTTCAGAGAGTTGGAACAAATTATTTTAAGATTTGTGTGGAATCAGAAAAGACCCCGAATAGCCAGGGAAATTTTAAAAAAGAAAACCATAACTGGGTGTATCACAATGCCAGATTTCAGGTTGTACTACAAAGCTGTAGTCATCAAACAGTGTAGTACTGGCACAAAAACAGACACAGAGATCAATGGAACAGAATAGAGAACCCAGAAGTGGACCCTGAACTTTATGGTCAACTAATATTCGATAAAGGAGGAAAGACTATCCATTGGAAGAAAGACAGTCTCTTCAATAAATGGTGCTGGGAAAATTGGACATCCACATGCAGAAGAATGAAACTAGACCACTCTCTTTCACCATACACAAAGATAAACTCAAAATGGATGAAAGATCCTAATGTGAGACAAGATTCCATCAAAATCCTAGAGAAGAACACAGGCAACACCCTTTTTGAACTCGGCCACAGTAACTTCTTGCAAGATTCATCCACAAAGGAAAAGAAACAAAAGCAAAAATTAACTATTGGTACTGCATCAAGATAAGAAGCTTTTGCACAGCAAAGGGTACAGTCAACAAAACTAAAAGACAACCTACAGAATGGGAGAAGATATTTGCAAATGACCTATCAGATAAAGGGCTAGTGTCCAAGAACTATAAAGAACTTATTAAACCCAACAGCAAAGAAACAAACAATCCAATCATGAAATGGGCAAAAGACATGAAGAGAAATCTCACAGAGTAAGACATAGACATGGCCAACATGCACATGAGAAAATGCTCTGCATCACTTGCCATCAGGGAAATCCAAATCAAAAGCACAATGAGATACCACCTCACACCAGTGAGAATGGGGAAAATTAACAAAGCAGGAAACCACAAATGTTTTAGAGGATGTGGAGAAAAGGGTACCCTCTTACACTGTTGGTGGGAATGTGAACTGGTGCAGCCACTCTGGAGAACTGTGTGGAGGTTCCTCAAAGAGTGAAAAATAGACCTGCCCTACGACCCAGCAATTGCACTGTTGGGGATTTACCCCAAAGATACAGATGCAATGAAATGCCAGAACACCTGCACCCCAATGTTTCTAGCAGCAATGTCCACAATAGCCAAACTGTGGAAGAATCCTCGGTGTCCATCAAAAGATGAATGGATAAAGAAGATGTGGTTTATGTATACAATGGAATATTACTCAGCCATTAGAAATGACAAATACCCACCATTTGCTTCAACGTGGATGGAACTGGAGGGTATTATGCTGAGTGAAATGAGTCAACTGCAGAAGGACAAACATTATATGGTCTCATTCATTTGGGGAATATAAATAATAGTGAAAGGGAATATAAGGGAAGGGAGAAGAAATTGTGGGAAATATCAGAAAGGGAGACAGAATATAAAGACTCCTAACTCTGGTAAACGAACTAGGGGTGGTGGAAGGGGAGGAGGGTGAGGGGTGGGGGTGAATGGGTGACGGGCATTGAGGGGCGCACTTGACGGGATGAGCACTGGGTTTTATTCCGTATGTTGGAAAATTGAACACCAATAAAAATAAATTTATTGTTAAAAAAATAAAAAATAAAATATATATGCAGTAGCATTTTAATAAGTTTTTGGTTGATACAGCTATCAGTTCACTTGATTTTTGCTCTCCAGAATTATAACTAACATATATGATGAATATGGTGACACAATCCGCCTAAAAACAAAGTGAACTTGCCTCTGAATATATAAACTATTAACTATCAACTAATAACTGATTAACTGTTAACATGAGTATAGGCATAAGGATACGTTCATATCAGAGGTGGTGACTAAAACCAGTTCCAGAAATTGCATGTTTATGCCAGGTAAACTCAGCAGGAGGTACGCAATCCAGACAGTTACTACAGGATATGCAGTTGAGAGCACAGCTGTACAATTTCAAAATATCATGAAAAATTATTTTTGTGAAATTCAGCTATTAAGCTCATGTTATCAAATGTAAGTGGTCTGAATAAGCATAATATCATCTTTCAGCCAAATGCAAGTATATGCAGAGTTTTTTTCATCATAACTTTAAATGGCACACAAATGTGACTAGTAATACAAAATGGGTTATAGCAACTTCCTATTTGAAATTACCATTCAAATCCTTTAAAGACAAAGTTAAATAAAGGGTAAAACCCATACATATTTTCCCTATAGAACAGTTGCTGTTATCAAATGTGGGTGACAATACATGAAATGAAATCCTTCATTGGAAAACTTAGTGTAACAGCAATCCAAGGCATCTACGTAAAAGTGACTGCTTATTGTACCAAAAGTTGGCGCTTGAGAACTACCTGACAAGCCCTTAACTGAACCACCTACTGTGTACTAGACCCTTGCACCCTACTAATACCTTGCCTGCACTTCTATCTGTGACTCTCTTCTGCAAGTAAATATAAGAATTAACATACATGATAAATAAAAATTCTCTGCATGTCTCAGCAAAAAAAAAAAAAAATGTACTGTCAGAAGGAATGACAGTAGTGATCAAAAGGCCATAGAATTTCAGTTGCAGTGTAAAAGCTTGAAGGTACTTTTAACTTAATGCTATTCAAGTCATAAGATCTAATGGCAACTGCCTCAATACTTTGCATTTATAGATAATTTAGATCTATATTCAGGAAATTTAACATCTTAATTTCAAACAATTTCTTGAAAATGGAAAAATAAAGGATGTCACCGTGCTGTTTGACCTTTCATTTTACTTTTAGCAAAAAAAAAGTTCTTTTCCTTTCCTGTAGTGTATAATCCATTTTTTCACTCACTAGAACCAGAATTTCAGAATTGTAATCATAGAAATCGTGAATAATAGGAGGAAATTTGAACAATAGATGTTCTTATTTCTACTTTGAGTTAGAATTCTATTTGCTACATTGATTATAGCATGGTATTAAAAAATCCACATCATGGGGCAAATTCCCATATATGCCAGTTGGTTTCACTCCATGTTCTTTTTTTTAAATAAATTTATTATTATTGGTGTTCAATTTGTCAACATACAGAATAACACCCAGTGCTCATCCCGTCAAGTGCCCTTTCAGTGCCCTCCACCCAGTCATCCCCACCCCCCGCCCACCTCCCCTTCTACCACCCCTAGTTCGTTTCCCAGAGTTAGGAGTCTTTCATGTTCTGTCTCCCTTTCTGATATTTCCCACTTATTTTTTCTCCTTTCCCCTTTATTCCCTTTCACTATTATTTATATTCCCCAAATGAATGAGACCATATAATGTTTGTCCTTCTCCGATTGACTTCTTTCACTCAGCATAATACCCTCCAGTTCCATCCACGTCGAAGCAAATGGTGGGTATTTGTCGTTTCTTTTTTTTTTTTTTTGCATTTGTCGTTTCTAATGGCTGTTCACTCCATGTTCTAATCAAAGAAGTCACTCCTAATTAGTTGGCTGGCTTGCAACTGTGTGCCACAGATCATAAGACACAGGAAAGGACATTATTTTGCATACAGCTCCATCTTGTTTCTGAATAACAATCCAAAGCTCAGTATCTATAGGTTGATGATAACTATTATCTCTGAAGATATAGACATCACATTTCTTATGAAAGTACTTTATTTACATGATATATATATATACCTTTTTAAGCATGTATGAAGCATACATTGCTTTGATATTTACTTTATCCTAATGCTTTTTATTGACTTCCATTATAATAATGTGTGCTAACTGAAATACAAAGATTTTTTAATGAAATAATATTAAAAGTAGAGCTTCCTGGGGAATACTCTGAACTGGTGATACTAGCAACATATAACTAAAAGTCAAAAGAACACAAATATGAAAACATTAATCTGTTGTAGTAGAAATACACATATATTCTGAATCTTTGTATTGTTGAGAAACAATTATGGTAAATTTGATTATTCTTCTAAGCTGATTTTCTTTGGCATTAAAAAAAGAAAAGGAGGTATACTACTCAGCCCTCACTTTTATGAGGGAGAAAAATCTAAGTCCTATAGAAGATAGCATAATAAATCTCTGACATACTAATTGAAATAGTATACATATCTGACTCTGAGATATGTGCAGATGAGATGGGTCATAGATTATATCAACCTTCATACTGTATAATTAGGTTTTGCTGAGGTTGTTCTACACCTCTGAAATATTTTTACTACACTGTCTTCATGCTGAAAGGACATTATGGACAGGTTGTTTCCATGAAGATCCTGACCATATGGCCCATGGATCTGCATTAGAAAATTAACAAATTGCAATCCTTTACCCCATAGTGCTCACTTGCAACACCAACTGACTTTCAGCACAGCTTGTTGTCAAAATGCATGAGTTAGCAGATGCAGAGCCACATTCTGATATTTATAGTTTTGAAAGCATTAATTCCATTATAAATTCGGAAAATTTACTCTACAGATGTTGACAGTCTATATATCTTTGCTTGTTTCTCTGTTCTGTGTGATGATCATAGGCGGAAGGCAAAAATAATTCATTTCTTGAAGTGACTATGTTATGAGCTCATTCTCATTAACAATGCCACTGATTTTGATGGCATGCATTACATGCATATAATTAAAAAAAATCTTTCCCCAGTTCTTAGTACTACAAAAAGCTTGATTAGGCAATTTGCTCTTTTAATTAGGTCGACTAACACATCAATTGAAAGAAAAGGGGAAACCAATACAAGGCATGAATATTAATACAGAAAAACCTCTCTAAATGGGAAATGCCTTAAGGACCAAAAAAAAGAAAAGAATAGGAGTTATGCCAAAATGTTTTTAACTGTTCAGAGTAGTAGCAAAAGCATTACCAAATGCAGTTAGATTTACCCTGGCTCTGATAAACAATGAAGTAGTACATAAAACAAAGTTTTCCTATGGCTTCAAAAAATGGAGCCATTACAGTATAGATACCTGTGTTACTTACCTTACTATAGAGGCTTTTAAAAAAAAGATTTGATTTATTTATTTGAGAGAGAGAGAGAGAGAGAAAGGGAGAAATAGACTCCCTGCTGAGCATGGAGCCCAATGCAGAGCCTGAGCTGGAGACCAACACTGGGCCAATCCCCTGACCCTGAGATCTTGGCCTGAGCCAGATGCTTAAACGAATGAACCACCCAAGTGGCTCCTATATTGTAAGGACTTTGAAAGCCCCATTCTGGTTTTTAAGTTTGTAATCATCTTGTAATCCATTTTGTTATTTTCCACGTCCACATAAGCTTTATTTCAAATGGCAAATAATGAAAATCATTGTTTAACCATACAGAAGTTTGTGTATTTAGAGTACACCATTGCTGATGATTTTATCTATATGCTCACCCAACCATACTGATAACCTAATGGGTATGTTTCTGAGTGGTTGTCTTTTTTATTTGTATAAACTATATACTAAAAATAAGTGTAAAAAAATAAAAATAAGTGTGAATTATAAATTTTCTAAATTGTCTAGTGCATTAGAATGAATTATAGAAATAATGATAATGCATGTTATTTCAGAGTAAAAACTACCTTTAATGATTTTTCTCTGGAATTTTTATTCCAGAAGCAGTGAGCTTTTCTCAGTAAACTAGAGGTAGTATATGGCAGTCTCTCAAATTCCCAAAGTATCTACCCTACCATTAGACATACACTCTTTTGAGTCTTAGAATGCAATCAGAAAAAAGAAAGGGATCCTGAATGAGGAAATAGCAAACAACTAAAGATTAATCTCCCCACTTTATAATTTTGCTGTATTTCAATTCTGCTACACACAACACAAATACTGGAATTATGTCACTTTCTGTGAATTGAGTGAATTTAAACTCAGTGACCCTGAAGGTCAAATTTCGTTCCCAGGTAATGTCAAACAACAAACAATGCCTCTTGTGGTGGTAGTCCAGCAAAATTCAGTTCATTGAATGGTAGAGTGAATCATTAAATAGTACAAGAATTTCATAAATTGCTTCTGTTCTATGAATCAATTCAGAACAGTTGTATTATTTAGGGTGTAAAAAATATTTTTAGGGAATCCCTGGGTGGCTCAGTGGTTGAGCGCCTGCCTTCAGCCCAGGGCGTGATCCTGGAGTCCCAGGGTCGAGTCCCACATTGGGCTCCCTGCATGGTGCCTGCTTCTCCCTCTGCCTGTGTATCTGCCTCTGTGTGTGTGTGTGTTTCTCATGAATAAATAAATAAAATATTTTAAAATATATATATATATTTATACTGCAAAGATCAAAATGCAATTGACTCAATAGTCAACATAATCATATCATAGAATGAGGCAAACTCATTTGGATTACACCCACTGCCATAGAATAGCACACCTGCAAATAAACAAACCCACCTTCTTATTCCTTGAAAATCTTCAGAGCATTTATGTGATTAGGAGTTATTTTATTTGTCTCTGTTAACAGTAAGTATAGAAGCTAGCTTATCAGAATTTTTATTTTCGTAAGGTGAGTGCATTGCATCCAAGCTTTATGATCTTGAATGCATTTCTAGTTTAATAAGCAAGTAATGTAATTTAGGTCCTATGTCTAATTATAGCACATCAAGTCTATTACTTGGCAATAATCTTTTTCTCCATTATTATCTATATGAGGCTTTTCAAATGAATTGAAAATTAATTACTTCTCTTGTTTTGCAGAATATTTTGTGTGCATGTGCAAATTTCTCTTACTGTGTTAAAAGGCAAAGATATATTTGACACATTAACCTAGGTAACATAGGGCAAGGTTGTATAAAGGTACACAGATCAAATACAGAATCTTGGCTGAACCTCTCTTGATAATTTTGGGTTTTTTTAAGTACAGTTGTACAATTTTATAGAAGTACTCTAATTCTCCTACTGTTACTTCTAGATCTGTATTTATCACGCAGTTATTAATACCCTGGATTCTGAAGCCTGATCGTAACCTTGTTTTCATGGGTGAGTGGGGCACTCATGAAATCAAGCTACATGTGAATCACGATGTTAAACATAAAATTTTAATTTCTAATCTTTTCATTTTTATTTTTTAAAGATTTTATTTATTTATTCATGACACACACACATACACACACACACACACACACAGAGGCAGAGACACAGTCAGAGGGAGAAGCAGGCTCCACGCACGGAGACCAACGTGGGACTCCACCCCAGGTCTCCAGGATCAGGTCCTGGGCTGAAGGTGACGCTAAACCGCTAAGCCACCCAGGCTGCTCACCTTTTCATTTTTAAATCAAGATCTAGATGAAATCATATTAGACAAAAATTTACTCTATCATGTTATAAAGGCCTCTGAATTATATCTTTTTCACTTATACCGCCTAAAAGACAAAGTACACAAATTTAACCAAATATCTTCTTTCAAGACACTTGTCAGGTACAAATTGTTTTCTTATGTAGATTGTATGAAATTATACTAAGCATCACTAGTGATTTGTAATGTCCTGTAGAGTCAGTCTAACAACTATGAAATTAGATTTGCAACTTCAGAGTGCCTGTGGTATAATCTTTTGAAATACTAATCTTAAAAATGGGGCATGGCTCAACATCTTCAAAGAAAAATGTGGCTAGATTTGTTTTATTCTAGAATTATAATACCATTAGAGCTAACTGGAGCACAATAGGTATCTGCTGTGAATCTGCATTTTTAGGGTTTTTAAGCATTAAAATGTATCAGTAAAGTTGATTTTCTCCTAAAGGTCCTAAAATTTAAAGCTTGCACATGTTTTGGACAATCTGATATGTCCTACCTGAAGGCAAGTATGTGCACTCAATAACCTCAAATATTATAATTGGAGTTTGTTTTGTTTTGTGTTTGCTCCAAATCTTATTAGTAAGACTTATTAGAAAGTATTTCTGGCCCCTTTTGAAAGCTACTATCCTTTGGTTAAGGAGAAGCAAGGGTAAAATATGCTTTGGAATATAACACATGTATGTCTTTTAATCCTTTGAATTTTTAAAAGATTTTATTTATTTATTATGACAGACACAGAGAGAGAGGCACAGAGACACAGGCAGAAGGAGAAGCAGGCTCCATGCAGGGAGCCCGATGTGGGACTTGATCCCGGGACTCCAGGATCACGCCCTGGGCTGGAAAGCAGACGCTCAACCACTGAGCCACCCAGGAATCCCTCCTTTGAATTTTCAATTATGTATTCAGGGTAATCAGAGAACAAAAAAAATATTTCTCTGTGTAGCTATAAACAGCCTATTATTATCTAAGTATGTGGATATTACCCAATTTTGTCTTTGACATAGCTGGCATGATCTATTGGATAGCTCACAATACAAAATGAGATGATCCTCAAAAGCATAATTTTTAAATATCAAATGATTTATATAATAGAGCTAAAATTGTGAATAAAGTTACTTTTACCACTATCATTCTTGAAGGAACAGGAGGATATTTCTCACAAATGTGGACAGTAAACAGAATGGGATACTGAATAGCTACCATGTTGTTAAAAATCACACCTTTACAATGGATTATGAGGAGTCCCTAGAATCAAAAACAGTAATAATAGGAAAATAGAATAAACCTGTTTGAAAACAGGATGTGTTTTCTTCTGGGATAATGATCTGTTTCATAAAAGAAAGATGGACTATTACAAAATAGCCCTTGCCCATGGGGTTCTGGCAAGCTATTGCTTTTACAATTTGGAGAAAGTAAAGGAGACATTAGACATATGTAAAGTGCCCTAAGATGACTGTCAAAATCTTTCAAAATCATAAATATGGTCAGAAACAGGTTATGTTGGGATACTGAGTGAGAAATAAAATATGTTGGTAGCTAACAGTGGTAAGTGTAGTAGTGTTTCTTTTCAGGAAGAAAAATGTTAAACATAACAACTCTCTATGAAGAATATTCACTTAATGACTTAGAGAAAAACAAGGACAATTTCTCTATGTAATTGGCAATTGCTGAAAACTTAATTTCAAGAAACTTGAAAGTAGGAATTGTATGTCCTTATAAGATATGATAATTATTACTTTTATGTGCAAACTCGGCTAGGCTATATTACCCAATTATTTGATCAAACACTAATCTAGATATTGCTACAAAAGTACTTGTAGATGTAGTTAATATCTACAATCAGTTAATTTTAAGTAAGGGATGTTACCCTGGACAATATAGGTGGGCTTCATCCAATCAGTTGAAAGACATTAAGAGCAAAAAGTGAGGTTTCCTAGCAAGAACAAATTCTGATTCTAGAATATAGCATCAACTCCTGAGTTTCCAGCCTGATAGTTGGTTTACAGATTTCAGACTTGCCAGCCTACACAATTATGTGAATGAAGGGTAGCAAATTTGGCTCCTCCAATATATGCCTCTGGCATATTCAGTACTATAAGATGGTTGTTTAAAAAAAAAAGATAGTTGTTTTAAGAAACTGCAGACATAAGGGAAGCTCTGAACTAATAGAAGTTACCTTTTTCTAAGATAAATTTAAAAGGGAAATCTACATTTATATAGGTAACATCTTTTCTATATCAGGAAGAGAGGAATGATATAATTCCTAGACACTCTTATCAATGGAGAAATAAAGATTTAAATCTGTATAAAGATTTTACCCTGTTTACTGTGCTTTTTCTGGTAATCTTCCATAATTGACTCCCCACCTCCAATATCTTTTTTGTCTTGCTGAGGATGGTATTTAAAGTGATGGCTTTGGTCATTTTGGAGAGTTACTCAGTTTTTCTGGGTCTCTCCGAAATTATATATATATATATATATATATATATATATATATATATATATATATAATATCGTTAGTTTTTCCCGTTATATCTGTCTTATGTCAATTTAATCCTTGGACCAGCCAAAGAAGCCAGGAATATAGAAGAAAACATATTTTTCTCCCCAACATGATCCATTTTTTTACATTTCTCTCTCTCTCTTCCTCCCTCCACACATACTCATAAATATATATTATATTATATTATATTAATTATATAATAAGGTTCAGTTTCCTTCTCTGGAGAACCTTGACTGATACAGATATGTGCACATATACTCATGCATATACATAGTTTTAAAAAATCTTCATAAATGGAAATGACAGAAATTCTTATTTTGAATTACCTGATGAGTGAAATGATACACTATCCATACCTAGAACTTATGTCTTATATTTAATAATATGGATTAGTATAAAGAAGTCAAAATTCAGGCAAGTTCACAGCTAGACAAAAACTGATTTAAAGCAAACTGGAAATTCTATTTTAGAGTAATTGTTTCATAGTTTTTTTGCACAGAGCCAAACTAACAGTCCAACCTAAGGAACAAATAATGTTGTGAGTAACCTCATCACTAGCTCCAGTGCAACTGCCCTTCTCAGGCATACTTGCCTCAGTCCCAGTGCAGAACCAAGCCCCACCAGCAATGTATCCCCCAATCCAGGAGATTCGCAGGACCTCACTTCTGGTGGAAGTGGTGACAGGCCTCATATCATAAGTAGACCAGATCATATGTAGTTAAAATGTGCTACATTTAGGAAAGAAGCAAAATACTGTCTTCAACAGGCAAAGAGAGCTCTACTTCCCTGAAACATAAGGCATCCAGAACGAAATAACTTAACACATACAAAACACATTGGAGACATCCCCTTAAGTGCCAGGCCCTGGGAAACAGGGGACATTATACTACAGGGCCTGTCAGAGATCCTGTAAGGACCTCTTCTTCATAAGGTCAGTACCTACAAGAAAAAGGGACAAAGTTGATTTTTCTAACACAGAGAAACAGGCACAGAGAGTTATATGAAATGAGAAGACAGAGGAATTTGTCTCAAATTAAAAAATAGGAAAAGGCCATGGCCAGAGAACTAAGTAGAACACATATCAGTGACATGCCTAGTAGAAAATTAAAAGCAATGGTCATGAAGATACTCACTGGACTTGAGAGAACAATGGAAGGCATCAATGAGATCCTAAATGAATATAAGGAATCATATATCAGAGGAAAATAAATTAAATTAGAAACACATTTGCTAGACTATACAACAGAATGGAAGAAGTGGAGGAACAAATTAATGACCTAGAAGACAGGACGGGCAAGATGGCGGAAGAGTAGGGTCCTCAAATCACCTGTCCCCACCAAATTACCTAGATAACCTTCAAATCATCCTGAAAAATCTACTAATTCGGCCTGAGATTTAAAGAGAGAACAACTGAAACGCTACAGTGAGAAGAGTTCGTGCTTCTATCAAGGTAGGAAGACGGAAAAAGAAATAAAGAAACAAAAGGCCTCCAAGGGGGAGGGGCCCCGCGAGGAGCCCGGCTAAGGCCGCAGGGCGAGTGCCCCCAGGACAGGACAGCCCAGTCTGGGAGAAGCAGGACCTGCACCAATCTTCCCTGATGGAAAGGCACTCGCAGGGAGTTGGAGCAGGATCCCAGGAGGGGCGGGGATGCCCTCGGGCTCCCAGGGGCACTAACAGAGGAACTTCCCCCCGGGACGAGCGCGCCACACCCCATGGCTTCTTATCTTGATGAAGTCCCAATAATTCATTTTTGCTTCTGTTTCCCCTGCCTTCATAGATGTGTCTTGCAAGAAGTTTCTGTGGCCAAGTTCCAAAAGGGTGTTGCCTGTATTCTCCTCTAGGATTTTGATGGATTAGTGTCTCACATTTAGATCTTTCATCCATTTTGAGTTTACCTTTGTGTATGGTATAAGAGACTGCTCTAGTTTCATTCTTCTGCATGTGGCTCTCCAATTTTCCAAGCACCATTTATCGAAGACACTGTCCTTTTTCCAGTGGATAGTCTTTCCTGCTTTGTTGAATATTAGTTGAACATAGAGTTGAGGGCCCATTTCTGGATTCTCTATTCTATTCCATTGATCTATGTGTCTGTTTTTCTGCCAGTACTACACTGTCTTGATGATAACAGCTTTATAGTAAAACCTGAAATCTGGCATTGTGATACCCTCGCCTCTGGTTTTCTTTTTCAACATTTCCCTGGCTATTTGAGGTCTTTTCTGATTCGACACAAATCTTTTTTTTAAAGATGTTATTTATTTATTCGAGAGAGAGATGGGGGTGGGGGGGCAGAGACACAGGCAGAAGGAGAAGCAGGCTCCATGCAGGAAGCCTGACATGGGACTCGATCCTGGGACTCCCGGATCATGCCCTGGGCCGAAGGCAGGTGCTTAAACCACTGAGCTACCCAGGCTGCCCCTGATTCCACACAAATCTTAAGATGATTTGTTCCAACTCTCTGAAGAAAGTCCATGGTATTTTGATAAGGATTGCATTAAATGTGCAAATTTCCCTGGGTAGCATTGACATTTTCACAATATTAATTCTTCCAATCCATTAGCATGGAATATTTTTGCATCTCTTTGTGACTTCGTCAATTTCTTTCAGAAGTGTTCTGTAGTTTTTAGGGTATAGATCCTTTGCCTCTTTAGTTAGGTTTATTCCTAGGTATCTTATGCTTTTGGGTGCAACTGGATATGGGATTGACTCCTTCATTTCTCTTTCTTCAGTCTCATTGTTAGTGTAGAGAAATGCCACTGATTTCTAAGCATTGATTTTGTATCCTGCCACACTGCCGAATTACTGCATGAGTTCTAGCAATCTGGGGGTGGAGTCTTGGGTTTTCTATGTACAATATCATGTCATCTGCAAAGAGGGAGAGTTTGACTTTTTCTTTGCCAATTTGAAAGCCTTTTTTTTTTTCTGTTTGTGGCCTGATTGCTGAGACTAAGAATTCTAGTACTATGTTGAATAGCAATGGTGAGAGTGGACATCCCCATTGTATTCCTGTTCTTAGGGGAAAGGCTCCCAGTCTTTCCTCAGTGAGAATGATATTTGCTATGGGCTTTTTGTAGAAGGCTTTTAAGATGCTGAGGAATGTTCCCTCTATCCCTACACTATGAAGAGTTTTGATCAAGAATGGATGCTGTATTTTGTCAAATGCTTTCTCTTCAGATATTGAGAGGATCATATGGTTCCTGTTTTTTCTCTTGTTGATATGATCTATCACGTTGATTGCTTTACCAGTGTTGAACCAGCCTTGCATCCCAGGGATAAATCCCACTTGATCATGGTGACTAATCTTCTTAACGTACCATTGGATCCTATTGGCTAGTATCTTGTTGAGAATGTTTACATCTGTGTTCATCAGGGATATTGGCCTATAATTATCCTTTGTGGTGGGGTCTTTGCCTGGTTTTGGATTTAAGGTGTTGTTTGGAAGTATTCCATCTTTTTCTATCTTTTGGAACAGCTTTAGTAGAATAGGTATTGTTTCTTATTTAAATGTTTGATAGAATTCCCCTGGGAAGCCATCTGGCCCTGGACTTTTGTGTCTTGGGAGGTTTTAGATAACTGCTTCAATTTCCTCCCTGGTTATTGGCCTGTTCATATTTTTTTTTATTTCTTCCTGTTCCAGTTTGGTAGTTTGTGGTTTTCCAGAAATGCATCCATTTCTTCTAGATTGCTTAATTTATTGGCATATAGCTGCTCATAAGAAGTTTTTAAAATCATTTATATTTCCTTGGCATTAGTGGTGATATCTCCTTTTTCATTTGTGATTTTATTAATTTGAGTCTTTTCTCTTTTGTTTTTAATAAGGCTGGCTAATGGTTTATCTATCTTATTAATTCTTTTCTGGTTGACCCTTTCTTCTTTTAGCGGCATGGTCTTTAACCTCCACTTTTTTGAGTTTCTTCCAAATTTCTTCTTGTGATTGAGTTCAAGTTTCAAAGCATTATGGTCTGAAAATATGCAGGGGACAATCCTAGTCTTTTGGTATCGGTTAAGACCTGATTTGTGACCCAGTATGTGGTCTATTCTGGAGAAAGTTCCAAGAGCACTTGAGAAGAATGTGTGTTCGGTTGCATTTGGATGTAAAGTTTTGTAAATATCTGTGAAATCCATCTGGTCTAGTGTATCATTTAAAGCTCTTGTTTCTTTGGAGATGTTGTGCTTAGAAGATCTGCCATTTACAGAAGCGCCATGTTAAAGTCTTCCAGTATTAGTGTATTATCTAAGTATGTCTTAACTTTGGTTATTGTTGATCAATATACTTGGCAGCTCTCAGGGCAGGGGCATAAATATTAATGACTGTTAGGT
This sequence comes from Canis lupus dingo, assembly GCF_003254725.2. Taxonomy (NCBI): domain Eukaryota; kingdom Metazoa; phylum Chordata; class Mammalia; order Carnivora; family Canidae; genus Canis; species Canis lupus. Next base: position 69,540,797 of record NC_064281.1, read on the forward strand.
CCTCTTTTTGGATAGATCCTTGAAGTATGATATAGTGTCCCTCTTCATCTCTTACTACAGTCTTTGGGATGAAGTTTAATTTATCTGATATGAGGATTGCTACGCCTTCAGTAATTACTTTGAATGTAAATTGACTAAATGCTCCCATGAAAGGGCAGGGTGACAGAATGGATAAAAAACAAGACTTGTGTATGTGCTGCCTACAAGAGGCTCATTTCAGACCTATAGACACCTGTAGAATGAAAGTAAAGTGACAGAGAAACATTTATCATCCAAATAGATGTCAAAAGAAAGCTGGAATAGCAGTACTTATATCAGAAAACTAGATTTTAAAACAAAGACCATAATAATAGACAAAGGACAGCATTAATAGGAAAGGGTACAATCCAACAAGAAGATATAATAATCATAAATATTTATGCAACCAACATATGAGTACCCAAACATATAAAACAGTTAATAATAAACATAAAGGAACTAATCAATAGTAATATGGTAATAGTAGGGGACTTTAGCACCTCAACTACATTATTGGACACATCATTTAAATAAAATCCACAGGGACAAAAACAGATTTCAATGACAGATTGGAATAGATTGATTTAACAGATATATTTAGAGCATTCCATCCTAAAACAGCAGAATACACATTATTTCCAGGGGCAAGTGGAACATTATCCTTAATAGATCATGTACTGGGTCACAAAACAAGCCACAATAAATTCAAAAAGATCACAGTTATATCATGCATTTTTTTCTGAACACAACAGTATGAAACCAGAAATCAACCACAAGAAAAAATCTCTAAAGACCCCAATAAAGGAGGATAAATAAGAGGCTACTAAACAATGAATGAGTTAATCAATACATCAAAGAAAGAATCTAAAAGTACATGTAAAGAAATGAAAATGAAAACACATAGTCCAAAACCTTTAGGATGCAGCAAAAGCAGTTCTAAGAGAGAAATAGATAGCAATACAGGCCTAACCCAAGAAGCAAGAAAAATCACAAATAAATAACCGAAACTTACACCAGAAGGAGCTAAAAAAGAACTATCAAAACGCCAAACCAGGAGAAGAAAGGAAATAATAAAGATTATAACAGAAATAAATAATATATAAATTAAAGAAAAATAGAGTAGATCAATGAGACAGGAGATGCTTGTTTAAAAAGATCAACAAAATTCATAAGCCTCTAGTGAGACTCATTAAACAACGAGCAATGACTGAAATAAACAAAAATCACAAGTGAAAGAGGAGAAATAACAGTTAACACCACAGGGAAAAATTCTAAGAGAATATTATAAAGACCTGTTTTGGGGACCCCTGGGTGGCTCAGAGGTTGAGCGCCTGCCTTCAGCCCAGGGCATGATCCTGGAGTCCCAGGATTGAATGCCACATCAAGCTCCTGGCATGGAGCCTACTTCTCCCTCTGCCTATGTCTCTCTCTCTCTCTCTCTCTCATGAATAAATAAATAAAATCTTTTTTAAAAACCCTGTATGTCAACAAATTGGACAACTTAAAAGAAATGGATAAATTCCTAGAAACACACAACCTACAATAACTGAAGCAGGAAGAAATAGGATTTGAATAGACTGATTACAGGCAAGGAGATTAGATCAGTAATAATAAAAAAAAAAACTACCAAAAAACAAAAGTCCAGAACCCACAGGTGAATTCTATCAAACAATTATAGAAGAATTAATACCTATTTTTCTCAAGCCATTACAAAAATATGTAGAAAAAGACAGAAAACTTCCAAATTCATTATATGAGGTCAGCATTGCCCTAATATGAATACCAGAACACCACAAAAAGACAGAACTACAGGCCATTGTCCCTGATAAACAGATGACAAAATTCTCAACAAAATATTAGCAAACCAAATCCAACAAGTCATTAAAAAATTATTTACTCTGATCAAGTGAGATTTATTCCTGGGGTGCAAGGGTTGTTCACTGTTGGCAAATAACTCAACGTGATACATCACATCAATAAGAGAAAAGACAAAAATTGCATGTTCATTTCAAATGTCAAAGCATTTGACAAACTACAACATACATTCATGATAAACACCATCAACAAAGTAGCTGTAGAGGAAACATATCTCAACATAATTAAGGCCATAGATGAAAAACGCACAATAAACATCATACTAAAGGAAAATTTGAGATCTTCCCACTAACATGAGGAAAAGATGAAGACGTGCACTCTCATCACTTCTTTTTCAAAGATTTATTTTATTTATTTATGAGACAGAGAGAGAGAGAGAGAGAAAGAGAGAGAGAGACAGACACAGGCAGAGGGAGAAGCAGGCTCCATGCCGGGAGCCCGACGCGGGACTCCATCCCGGGAATCCAGGATCGCGCCCTGGGCCAAAGTCAGGCGCCAAACCGCTGAGCCACCCAGGGATCCCCTCATCACTTCTTTTTTAACATAGTCTTGGCGGTCCTAGCCACAGCAATCAGACAACAAAGAGAAATAAAAAGCATCCAAATTTGTAAGAAAGAAGTAAAATGTTCACTATTTGCAGATGACATGATACAATAGAAAACCCTAAAAATGCCACTAAAAAATACAAAACTTGATAATGAATTCAGAAAACTCACAGAATACAGTATCAATGTGCATACATCTATTGCATTTCTATAACCCAATAATGAATCATTAGAAAGAGAAAATAAGCAAACAATCCCATTTATAATTGCACCAAAAATATGATGTCTAGGAATAAACCTAACCAAAGAGGCAAAAGACTTACTCCCTGGAAACTATAAAACATTGATTAAAGAAATAGAAGACAACACAAAGAAATGGAAAGATATTCTATGCTATGGTTTGGTAGAACAAACAGTGTAAAAATATCTATAGTACTCAAAGAATTCTATGCATTTAATGTAATCCTAATCAAAATACCACCAGTACTTTTTACAAAACTAGAACAAACCATCATAAAATTCATATGGAACCACAAAAGAGCCCAAATAACCAAAGCAATTTCAAAAAAGGAAAGCAAAGCTGGAGGCTCTACAATTCCAGACTTCAAGTTCTATTACACAGCTACAGTGATCAAAACAATATGGGGCTGCCAGAAAAAATAGACATGCAGATCAATGTAATAGAATAGAAAACCCATACATGAACCCACAAATAATAAGATCAGTTAATCTTTGACAAAGTGGAAAGAAATCCAATGTTTAAAAGTCTCTTTAACAAATGGTGTTGGGAAAACTGCTCAGCTACATGCAAAAGAATGAAACTGGATCACTTTTTTAGGCCATAAACAAAAATCAATTAAAAATGGATTAAAACCTAAATGTGAAACTTGAAGCCATAAAAATCCTAGAAGAAACAACAGGCAATCAGTTCTCTGACACTGACCATAGCAACACTTTTCTATATATATCTGCTGAGGCAAAGGAAATAAAAGCAAAAATAAACTATTGGGGCTGTATCAAAATAAATAGCTTCTACACACTGAAGAAAATTATCAACAAAATTAACACACAAAACTCTACCTCTAAAATTAATAAAACACTATGTTTTTTAAAGATTTTTAAAAATTTATTCATGAGAGAGAGAGAGAGAGAGGCAGAGACACAGGAGGAGGGAGAAGCAGACTCCATGCTAGGAGCCCGACGCAGGACTCGGTCCTGGGACTCCAGGATCACATCCTGGGCCAAAGGCAGGCGCTAAACCGCTGAGCCCCCCAGGGATCCCGATATAAAACACTATGTTAATTAATTTTATCTTATTTTTAAAGATTTTGTTTATTCATGAGAGACACACACACATGAGAGAGGCAGAGGTAGAAGCATGCTCCCTGTGGGGAGCCTGATGCAAGACTTGAGCCCAGGACCCCGAGATCATGACCTGAGCCAAAGGCAGATGCTCAACCACTGAGCCACCCAGGTGCCCCAATTAATTTATTTTAAATAACATTTTAAAAATAATTTAAAAAACAACATAATGAAAGGAAAAATATATTTGCCCATGACATATTTCATAGAGTTAGTATCCAAAATATATGAAGAACTCACAAATCAACACTTAAAAGAAACCATATAATCCAATTTAAAAATGGACAGAAATCATGAATACGTATATCTCCAAAGAAGATATCCAGATGACCAATAGACCCATAAAAATATCAATATCACTATTATCAGGGAAATGCAAATCAAAACTACAATGAGAGGGATGCCTGAGTGGCTCAGTGGTTGAGCATCTGCCTTTGTCTCTGGTTGTGATCCTAGAGTCCTGTGATCAAGTCCCACATCAGGCTCCCTGCAGGAAACCTGCTTCTCTCTCTGCCTATGTCTCTGCCCTTCTCTATGTGTCTCTCATGAATGAATAAATAAAAATTTAAAAAATACAATGAGTTATCACCTGTCAGAAGCTAAAATCTACAACACAAGTAACAAGTATTGTTGAGGATATAGAAAAAGAGGAATACTGCTGCACTGTGGCTGAGAATGAAAACTAGTACAGCCACTCTGGAAAACAGTATGAAGCCTCCTTAAAAAGCTAAAAACATAACTACCCTATGATCCAGCAATTGTACTACGGGATATTTACTCAAATAATATAAAAACAATAATTCAAAGGGATACATGCACCCCTAATTTATAGCAGCATTATTTACAATAGCCAATATATGGAAGTGGCCCAAGTGTCTATCAATAAATGAAAAGAGAAAGAAGAGGTGGTATAAATATGTAATGGAATATTACTC